>NC_052629.1:45267857-47767857 GCF_016161935.1 Mauremys reevesii | reverse complement strand
TCCACCTGTGGCCACACCCAGTCCCCCCCCCCAACTCCTGCCAGGGAACTGGGGTTTGCCCCGCCACACCTGCCCAGCGCTCCTGCCAGGGACAAGGTTGGTGGCTTCCCCCACCCACCTGGTGCTCCTACTGGGGAGTGGGGTTAGGGCATGGGGGCTTCCCCCGCTCCCTGGCAGGAGCGCCGGGTGGTCGGAGAAGATCGGGGGCCCCCAACTGGTCAGGGCCCCTGGGCACGGGCCCCGTTGGCCCAGTGGCTAATCTGCCACTGGCCGAGGGTTTCTATATGGGGACAGGAATCTGTCTGAAAAGTCAGTTGCAAGATTGGGGCCTTTGAGTCCAATAAATTATTTGGGGCAAGGAACATGCCTTCATAGGTGTTTATGCAGCACCTAGCACAATGGGGTGTCTTGGCACAACTTTAACATAAACAACAGGTCTCCGGGGAATGAAAGAAAATGATACAGCATGTGCACAGTTTGTACATTAGAGAAAATGAAGCCATCAGAGAAGACCTGACAAGTGTGATCCTAATCCGAACATACATTCCACCTCCACAAGCAGTAGGAAAGCAGCCATCTTAGGGAGAGTGACAGGGACTTCTGGCTAGCTGGCCACTTTTGCCCCAAGTTAAAACTGCAAGCATACTATCTGTTGCCCCACATACTTGAAAAAGTGCTCGCCTATCAGCTGCTTGGCCATTGAGCAAATCTCATGCAAGACTCTGATCCTTTGTGTGAAACCTTGAGGCAAAGGGGCTCCACCAGTTGCTAGGGTCTGCTCAAATGGATCTAAATGTAGGATCAAGGCCACAGTGAATAGCACTGGGAACAATGGGTCATTCGGTTCCTCAGCTGCCCCACTCTCCACCTGTAGGACTTATCTGCAAAGGAACCAATAGTTACCACCTTGTTATCTACCCAAAATTATAGACAAGCCATTTTTTCTTGGAATTATGTATCCTAGCCTGAAAGACAGACACAGGGCACTGAGTGAGTTGAGAAAAGGCAAATTAAAAAAAAGCGTAGTACATGATTTACTTGGAAACCTTTAAAAATACCTTTTCTTGCAGGTCTCAGTATAAGCAGTAACTCCTGACATCACAAGTATTAAATTACTTCATATTTTATTCATGCATGGCATCACAGATGAAATGTAGAAATGTTTAAAGTGCTGGAAAGGAAACTGAAGTAGTACAGCTAGCCAGTGTGTCTGGTTGGTTAAAACTACAAACAGAGGTCTGTGCTAAAACAATGTTTCTCATACTTAAAATTCTCTTTCAAACGCTGTTATTTGGATCAGTTTACTTTAACATAATTTATTAAAAACGTAAATGATTTGTTTGGTGAGAATAAGCTAGAGCCTGTCACAAAATAGATGTTAAGTAAAAAAAGAGCCTACAGTGTTAAAAAAAACAAAAATAATTACAAAGTAGGTTAAAAATGAATAGGCAAGTCTAGATAAAAAATAATAAACCTACAAAGTACAAGAGAAATCTGAGAATCCTAAAAAGGAATATATGGGAAGAATGTAAATTAAATAAAAAAGTCCTTTTATTTTTTGATATTTTTACTAACTTAATTAAAACAAAGGTATCAGAGATTGGTCCCAGAAAGCCTGAATTCTATGAAGTAGATCAACAGTAGCCTAGTGAAGATATTTTTAGGTTGACTCAATACTATACAAAACTGAGATTAAAATAAACCAGATACTGTAGCTCTTTGCAAAGGACCCAATTTAGAATTCATCTGGCTAGTACATTTCTGAGGCCAATGAAGCAGACTGATATCAATGATGAAAATATTGGGAAGGATCTTAGATACCACTTTGGATGTTTTTATTTTCAAATTACCATCATCTGGGATTATTGGAAAACTAAGAGGAAACAGATAGGCAAATGCAAAGAAGAAACAGGAGAGGAGAGAGCGCGCCAATGTCCTAGATAAATCTATTTGATTTGTAGGAATGAAGTATGGCATGTGAAGCAGGCAGTGTCCAATAAAGTGTAAGGTTATAACTCCAGTTCACGGGCTACACTAATGCTTATGGCTACCTGTTTCTTTCTCCTCTTCTATCTCCATTTGCTGATGGGGTCTTTCTTACTTTTTCTCACTGTTGAATGAGTATCCTTTATTATCATGGAAACCCGAGCTGTTACTACAACACGCAGATTCTTCCAACCAACCGGCCTTAATAATAATACAATTTTACATTTCTAAAGCACTTTTATCCAAAAGCATGTTAAAGAAACATTATCTTAAAATCTAGTCAATTTTTTTTTAAAGAAAACATTAAGCAGTTCCAGTTCCTACCCATGAACCTGCCTGCCAACAGCTGTGATTTTACAAGTGAAATTTCTTTTTAAAAATTATTCTCTCTCTCCTGTCACTGGGTAAAAGACCCACACAGACAACAGAAGAGATGTAGTAAGGTCATGATCCTGCAGGAAGATCCTGGCAGGTGTGCGCCTATCCTCATTTGAGGCATTACATTGGCACAGGAATTTGCCTCCATAGATCTCACTGCAGGATCAGAGGTTGATTGGCTAACTTCGTGGGAAGAAATGCACTTTGTACACAACCCATAGAGCTAGTTATTTTTTTCCATTTCAAAACTTCTTCCTAAAAAACAAGAATGGCCTTTATTAAAAGTGAATATTTTTGTGGAAAATTTTCATTTTTTCCAAATTTTCTTTAAAAAATATATATATATATATTTTCAGTTTTCAGAAACCAAAAGCAACCATTTTTTTCCATTTCTTTTGAAACTTTTCACAGAAAATATTTACCATTTTTCAACCAGAAATAATAATTAGTTTCCCTATCAAGTATACAAAATAGATGAACAAAAGAAAGGGAGAAAAAAAATCTCTACGCAATTTAATTTATAGTCATCTTAGACCATACTTGAATCAACAGGACAAAACAATTCAGATTGCAGTGTGTTTTTAAAGCTGATAGCATCTGTTTAACTAAAGGGGAGGCAGGGTAGCCTGGTGTATAGGCACTGGATGGGGACTCAAGAGACCTGGCGCTGCCTATGCTTTGCTGAGTGACCTTGCAAAGCCACTTCTGCCTCTGTGCCTCAGTTTTCCCCATCTGTAAAACGGGGGTAATAATACTGATCTCCTTTGTAAAATGTTTTGAGATCTGTGACCAACTTATGATGATTATAAAGCATAAGTTAACCAATAAAGAACATACCCCAATTTTTCTTATAGCAGTAGCCAAATATGAACCCTCCCCCGACCAGCATAGAATACACACCAACAATCTAGAACAGGGGTTTTGAACCTTTTCCTTTCTGAGGCCCCCCAACATACTATAAAAACTCCACAGCCCATCTGTGCAACAACTGCTTTTCTGCATGTAAAAGCCAGGACCAGCATTAGGGGGCAGCAAGAAGGGCAATTGCTCGTGGCCCCACATTACTGGGCGGGGGGGGGAGGGCGCCTAAGTTGCTCGGGCTTTAGCTTGAGCTTTCTGCCCTGGGCCCTAGCAAGTCTAACGCTGGCCCTGCTTGAAATCTGCTTATGGCCCCTCAATTGAGAGCCTCCGGTCTCGCGCATCAGCCCAGTGATTTAGGTCTGATCCTGGCAACACTTACTACTAGGGTTCGTACTTATTATTGTGAGGAGTCAAACTGACTTCAACAGGATGCCTCCTGGCAAAGTAACTACTAGGCTTAGTGCTATGGACTTGCAGGATCGAGCCCTTGAGCTGAAGGTCGCGAGGGAGGCTTTGAGAACCTCAGATGCTCACCAAAGAAGGCCCTGCCTTCCTCTCTCTCAAAGGTGAACTGTCAATAGTTCCAACCCTGTCTGTCTCAAATGACAATTTTGGACATGGGGGACAGGGAGACCCTTGAGCAAACAGATCTTCCATTACTGAAACTAGTGCTGGCATTTTCAAAGAAATCTAATGGAGAGCAGCACCTGAATTCATGCAATTCAATGAGAGATGGGTGCTTCACTCCCTCAGATGCCTTTGAAAATGCTAGCATTAAAAAAAACAAAAAAAACACAACCCACAAAACCTACTGATGAGACCTTGAAGAGCATTCACTGAGAAACAGACTCCTAGAAATACGTAACGTGGCTGCATTTGTGGTTTCTCCCCCAGCAAGGCTGTACTATCTATTTTAAGGGTGTACTTTTCTTACTATAAGTACTTTACAGAAACAATATATAACCTGGTACCACCAAGGGTGATTAGGAAGTGCAGCAGAGTGTATATATGCATACCCAAGATGCAAACACAGAAGATTCAGAAGTGATGCAAAAGCGCTAAATTCTACAGGAACTGAAGTCACTGCATTAGATTAAAAACTGTTAGGATATCAGAATGCTGGCAAAAGCCAAAGCAGATATGCAATAGAGCCAGGGAAGCAAAAGAGTTGTTTTCACTTTGAAATATAAAACAAACTCTTTTTGTTTTAGAAACTAAATGGATTTATAAGCATATATGAAAGGAGAAAAAGAACTTACAGATATGGTACATCTGTTTAAAAGGCAGAAATCACAGGCATCTTCGATTCAAGGGGAGGAGGGGAAAGGAAGAGGCCATAAGAACAATTGCAGTATGATATACTTCAGTTAATGAATTCAGAACTATGCCAAATAAATTGGTGAAAGAAACCACAGCAGGGTATCAAATACCCGACAGATGGCAGCAGCTGGTGAAAGACTGTCACAAAACCTTTTCATGAGGTGTAACCTAGATGGGGAAAATTATCAAATGGCAGAGGGCAAAAAGAGAAGTAATAAATTTACACTGTCAGCATCAATGAAACAGCCAGTACTAGAGACAGACAACAAGGGATCAGTGTAATGAGGGTTAAATGACATGACAAGGTAAGGCAAACAGGAATTTTGGGGCGGATCCTCAGTTGTTATAAATTGGCATAGCTCCATCAGCTTCAATGGAGTTATACCAATTTACACCAAAGTAGGATCTGATCTATTTTGTACTGAAGGAGAGACTACTTAGAAGATATTAAGTTAGGATGTTGGGAAGATATGCTAGATTAATAATGGAATGTTTTATCTACTATCAACACCATCTAACTGGTCCCTGTTAATACAACAGAGGATAGCAGTAGCCAATGCATGGAGTTTCTGAAGATCCTCAGCAGATTTTGAGCAAAATTCTGTTCTCAAATGCTAACATACCCTTGTTTGCTGAGCTCTAAGTGACATTTCTCATATTTTTCCTTTTGTTTTATAAGTTATGTTTTTGAAAAACATTAGTTGCTGTTTTATTCACTCCTATTTTTGAGTGTATAAGAGAAATATAAATAATAAGCAATGCAACTAAATGATGGCAGGAATAACCCAATAGACCTGCATAGTCATTGGAATATTTAGCACTTGGAAGGGCTTGTGATAGCTGACTTTAGGTCAATGTTACCACCAGGTTCAAGGCTGTGTCATGCACTTACACAATGTGCAAACCCAGCAACAAAAGTCAGTGGAGAATTTTGCTTGTAATGTCTAGTACCAAATTTCTTCCTTTCTGCCAAAAAACAAATGAGAAAGATTTATTACAACCCTCACCTCCCACCACCAAAAAAGCCAAATCAAACAAAAACCTCTGATGTCCCCCAGTTGTTTCTTACCACACAGAGGAATCAGTCCTAGTATCCTCATGAAAGGTTAGGACAGCACTGGCTAGGGAGAATCCAAGCTCCAACCCCGTGGATCTGCATCCAGAAACCAAGAGCCCAGGTCTCGTCACATGTCCTCCATGCTCTGTCCCCTTTCCTCTCACACAGCATGCTAACTTTTGCTCCTTAAGCATGGCTGCGTATTCTGATTCCTTTCATGGGGGCCAAGGAAACAGTGGGATTTTTTTCACTGATCTCACTAGCTGTAATTTCCATGATTTCTTGATGTGAGCTTTCAGTCTCTTCTCGTGCATGCAAGCTGCAAAGACTGGCTGCTCAGCCTCTCCTCTTCCCCATTAATTGGCCATGCTCAGGGATGAATGACAGAGCCTCAAGCATACTTTGCACTGTGGTCCTCACACAGGCTTTGGGCAGGTTGGGTGGAGGTAGAAGCCAGCAGAAAGCAGGTTAAATAACAACCAGTTGCTCCTTTGCTTCTGCTATTTTCAGGGCTTCTCTGCCCTCTTGCTCCACCAGCACTTACATTTGTTTGGTGGGAAAATACACATTAGCAGGAATTATAAAGTTAGCAGGATATATGGACCAAATGGTCAACATTTCTCTTCAACCTATATACTATAGTGGTGGCTCTCAACCTTTTCAGACTACTGTACCCCTTTCAGGAGTCTGATTTGTCTTACGTAACCCCACGTTCCAGCTCACTTAAAAACTACTTGCTTACAAAATCAGACAAATATACGAAAGTGTCACAGCACACTATTACTGAAAAAAAGTTACTTTCTAATTTTTACCATATAATTAAAAAATAAACCAACTGAAATATAGGTATTGTACTTAGAGCAGTATAAACAAGTTATTGTCTGTATGACATTTTAGTTTGTACTGACTTCGCTGGTGATTTTTATGTAGCCTGTTGTAAAACCTGGCAAATATGTAGATGAGTTGATGTACCCCCTGGAAGACATCTGCATACTCCCAAGGGCATGTAGCATACCTCTGGTTGAGAGCCACTGTACTATAGTGAAGCTTGGAGTATTAACATGGCAGGAGTTTTACAAAACTCACTGAGGTGGGGCTAATTTCTCTTGAGATATCTATTTCTTTTTATATTAGTACATTGCTGTATCTCTTTAGGGCCCTGTGACGATTTATGAATTCCAGTTTGAGATCATGAATATATATTTCCTTAACTACTAACTCAATTTTGAAGAGGAGCTTATCTACCTTGTCTTTTTACCTCCATGTTTGACTGAAACTACAGGGGATAGTAAAAACAATGAGGAGTCCTTGTGGCACCTTAGAGACTAACAAATTTATTTGGGCATAAGCTTTTGTGGGCTAAAACTCACTTCATCAGATGCATGGAGTGAAAAATACAGTAAGCAGTATATATATACACACACAGCACTTGAAAAGATGGGAGTTGCCTTACCAAGTAGGGGCTCAATGCTAACAAGGCCAATTCAATTAAGGTGGAAGTGGCCTATTCTCAACAGTTGACGAGAAGGGGTGAAATATCAAGAGAGGGAAAATTACTTTTGCAGTGTTAATGAGGGCAATGCAATCAAGGTGGATGTTGGCCATTTCCAACAGCTGACAAGAAGGTCTGACTATCAGCAGAGGGAAAATTACTTTTTGTAGTGACCCATCCACTCCCACTCTTTATTCAGGCCTAATTTGATGGTGTCCAGTTTGCAAATGAATTCCAGTTCTGCAGTTTCTCATTGAAGTCTGTTTTTGAAATTTTTTTGTTGAAGAATTGCCACTTTTAAGTCTGTTATTGAGTGACCAGGGAGACTGAAGTGTTCTCCTACTGTTTTTTGAATGTTACAATTCTTGATGTCTGAGTTGTGTCCATTTATTCTTTTGTGTAGAGACTGCCCGGTTTGGCCAATGTACATGGCAGAGGGGCATTGCTGGCATGTGACGGCATATATCACATTGGTAGATGTGCAGGTGAACGAGCCCCTGATTGCGTGGCTGATGTGGTTAGGTCCTATGATGGTGTCCCTTGAATAGATATGCGGACAGAGTTGGCAATGGGATTTGTTGCAGGGATTGGTTCCTGGGTTAGTATTTTTGTTGGATGGTGTGTAGTTGCTGGTGAGCATTTGCTTCAGGTTGGAGGGCTGTCTGTAAGCAAGGACTGGCCTGTCTCCCAAGGTCTGTGAGAGTGAGGGATCATCTTTCAGGATAGGTTGTAGATCCCTGATGATGCGCTGGAGAAGTTTTAGTTGGGGGCTGTAGGTGATGGCTAGTGGCATTCTATTACTTTCTTTGTTGGGCCTGTCCTGTAGTAGGTGACTTCTGGGTACCCTTCTAGCTCTGTCAATCTGTTTCGTCACTTCACCAGGGCATTGTAGTTTTAAGAATGCTTGATAGAGATCCTGTAGGTGTTTGTCTGAGGGATTGGAGCAAATGCGGTTGTATCTTAGAGCTTGGCTGTAGACAATGGATCATTTGATGTGGTCTGGATGAAAGCTGGAGGCATGTAGGTAAGTATAGCAGTCAGTAGGTTTCCAGTATAGGGTGGTGGTTATTTGACCATCGCTTATTTGCATTGTAGTGTCCAGGAAATGGATTTCTTGTGTGGACTGGTCTAGGCTGAGGTTGATGGTGGGGTGGAAATTGTTGAACTCCTGGTGGAATTCCTCAAGGACCTCCTTCCCATGGGTCCAGATGATGATGATGTCATCAATGAAGTGCAAATAGAGTAGGGGCGCTAGGGGACGAGAGCTGAGGAAGCGTTGTTCTAAGTTAGCCATAAAAATGTTGGCATACCACAAGGACTCCTCATTGAGCTGGTACCTAAGCAACAGATCACTTCTGGAAGACTCTGATCACCTGAGGATGTGATCAGGGGGATCACGTGACAAAGTCGAGCAGAGGTTAGAAAAGAAAGGGTCTCTCAGACAGACATGCAGGAGTGGTGGGCCAGAGCACTGGCGGCGCGGTGAGCTGAGGCTGTGGGGGAGGAGGAACAGCAGGGGAGGGACCGGGGGCTAGCCTCCTGCCTGGGAACTCAAGGGCTGGATGTGGCCTGCGGGCTGTAGTTTGCCCACCTCTGAAATAGAGCTGTCTATTTCTTGTGCTAAGTAAAATATAGTTGTGGTAGAAACCTTTGCAAAATCTGTGAGTTGTATTCTTCGACTATCACATATCCCTGGCATGGTAAATTGTAAACCAGAGTGCCCACAAGGCTGGAGCTCTGGGAAAGGATATGATTAAGCTCCTGGGGTGTCAGCACTGGTCCCGAGGTCCTAGAGCAGCTGCACCACCAAATCCTACTTCTGTGAAGGGGTAACAGACCCAGAGGTGGGATCCATAAAGAGACTTTGGCATTGCAATACTGAGTGTCATAGCACCTAAGTAGAAAAATCACAGGAAAACTGTGATCCACAAAGCCTGAGTTAGATGCCTAGGGAGAGATAGGTACCTAAGTTGATTTTTGAGAGAATGAGTTAGGCGCCTGCCTCACTCCACACAAAATGGCTGGAGAAGGAACGCCGTCCACCCGATAACCTTTAATCCTGTGGTTAGAGCTCTTACAGCGGATGTGGGAAACGCAGGTTCAATTCCCCTCTCTCTGCCCGATATGGAGAAAGGATATGAATAGGGGTCTCCAACCTCTCATGAGAGTGATCTAACCACTGAGCCTTACGATATTCTGATGTGGTGCGCCTCAATCTCTCCAGCTGAAATTGTTGCACTCCGTATAAAGAAAGAATGACTGGAGATGGGAGACTAGATCCAGGGTCTCCCCCACTCTAGTATGTGCACTGGACTATAAGGGTATGGCTACACTTACGGTTTGCAGCGCTGGTAGTTTGCAGCGCTGGTCATCCAGCTGTGTAGGAGCAGCGCTGGTGTGTGGTCACACTCACAGCTACCAGCGCTGGTGTGTGGCCACATTTGCAGCATTAGCAGCACTGTTGGGAGTGATGCATTATGGGCAGCTATCCCAGCATTCAAGTGGCCGTAACATGCTTTTCAAAAGAGGGGGGTGGAGTGGGGTCTAGTGTGACAGGGAGCGGGGGGAGAGAGAGAGTGGATTTTTGGAGCCAACACTGTGTGTTTAGCTTCCTGCCTTGAAAAATCAGAACATTTTTCTGACCTCTTAGTCTTAACTCTTAATTGCAAACAGCCTGCAGCCAACACGACTCCCCACTGTTTCATACGCTCCCTGCCTGCCTCTCATTTGATTGTTTACAGCCAGGTACAGATGATCACAGCAAACAGGAGCTCTGTTTGTTTTTTAGATAAGCAGTAATGGCAACAGAGCTCCGTGGAGCTCGTTCACAACAAAACAAAGAGAGGCTGCATAACAAAACAAAGAGAGTAATTTATAAAAGCATTCTGGGATACATCCTTATACCCTGGAGGCCAATCACAGCGCTGGTGCGTGGCCACACGTGATGACCAGAGCTGCAGCACCAGCGCTGGAATCCTTATTCCCCATGCTGAGTGAGGTGTACGGCCAGCGCTGCAGCCAGGGAGTTGCAGCGCTCGAAGTGCCCTGCAGGTGTGGCCACTTACTAATTGCAGCGCTGGTGGAGGCTTTCCAGCGCTGCAAATCGCCAGTGTAGCCATACCCTAAGTCATTTCCATTCTGGGATCCAAACACAGTACTTGAAGCAGCAAAAGGAACTTTACCAGAGCTGGTAGAGGCCCCCACGTTGTTTTTTTCCCAAAAAATATTTAAGATCATGGGGAACTCTGCTATATGAATTCACTCAGTTCTCACCAATTAAGCATTTAAAAAAAATTAATAGGCCTATTTCTGCATCCCTAGCATGAGTGTAATTCCTGATGAGGTTACTGGCAATTTACACATATAATGACTGCAGAACCAGGCATACAGGAAGTGCAAAAAATATAATGGAGAAACTAACCAATTCTCTTTCCATGGGTAATACTGTATCTCCCTCCCCCCACCCACACTTGTAACTCACATTTAATATGCTCTGTTCTACTAATCTTTAACTGCAAATAGTCCATGCTCATTTTCCAGTCCTCACACTATTTGGCAGGATTCTCCCCAAATGCCTTTTTCCTAGAAAGAGTTCGGAACCTGATAAATATCTGAGAGCTCACTGAACAAAGTAATTTCCACCTCAGGCTGAACGGCTGGCTTTGATTCAGCTGAATGTCCAGGAATTGTACACAAGCTGAGGATGAACAGAGCCACTGAGAAGATTTTGGCATCACTTTGTAGTTCTTGCTGTAACCATATGTAGAACTTCAAGGATATTGTTGTTTAATAAGTAGTTGTGTAAGGCCAGATCCAAAGACACAGCTGATGTTTTGACCAGCAAAAGTCAAGTCTGAACTCTCAGGTGACTACCTTGCACCAGTTCAATAATTGGGCATTTCTTTAGTCTGGATGTTTGCTGCCACACTATGTAGATAAACTGCAGTGATGTTAACCTAACAATCAGTTTATAGTGGCACCTCTCCCCCCACCAGGCTCTGCCAGATCAGACACCAAATAATCTGTGCGTTGCAAGCCCCTCATGGCAGCCTCTAGCTGTTGTCACAGCAACCCACAACAGACTCCATAGACACAGCAGGACAAAACCACCCTTCAGCCCCTAGGCTGCTTAGCAAGCTACAGTGCATGTGCCAAGTGCAAGCAGGTGTTGCCCGCACTGCACCCCTCTGCCTGTGCGTGACACGTTCACTGGCGGGAAAGCGAGCCCCGGCGAGGACCCTCTGCTATGGGGCAGCGTCTCTGCTCCAAGCTGCCAGGGCGCCGTGCACCTGCGGGGGGGCCCCCGCCCCAGCCAGCCGCCGTGGGCAGGCGCAGGGAGCGGCTAAGCGCGAGCCAGCCCCGCAGCCGAGGCTCGGTTAAGCCGAGCCAGCCCGGCTGTGACCGCAGCCCGCTGCTCGCACACGCTGGGGCGGGCGCGCGGGGAGGCTCCGCGTGCCGAGAAGTTTAGGGGAACCGCGCGCGGGGCGACTCGGCACCTACCCGGGAGGGGCCGCGCTGCTCGCCGCCCTCAGGCTGGGCGGGGGGACGGACGGACCCAGCGGCGGCGGCTGCTCCTCAGGCGGGGCGCGCAGGGCTGGGGGCCAGCGCGGCGTTGCAGGGGGGCAGCATGGCGCTGTCGCGCCCCTTGGTAGCGCTGCTGCTTCCCGACCCGCTCCTCCCTCCCCAGCCCGCCCCACGAGGAGACTGAGGCAGGAGCGAAGCTCCTCGCTCCAAGGCGGGAGCCGCTGCCACTCTCGTCCCGGTGACGTCTGTACCCTCCGTGCTATTTATAGCGGAGCATTGGATTTCATTCATGAAAACAGGGCCGGGAGTCTGTGCGTAAAGGAGGAGGGAGGCTGGAGGCGCTCCAGGGACCCGTGCCTGCAGCCCCTCCAACTCCCGGGCGCATGCACCCACACCGCGGAGCAACAGCCGGCACCAGGCTCGCCTGAGTGCTGCAAGCGCGGATCCGTACAGCCGCATCTCGCAACCAGCGCACGCCAACCGCACAGCCCGTTCCAGCTTAGCGAGCCTGCAGCACCGCTTATTGTGCGCCCCCGGGAGCGCTGCACGCGCCCCTCCTTCTTAAATGCAAGGAGGTGATATTGTTTATAGCTTTATGCCCCGGTTTGTTAGGAACCAGAGGAGGTCACACGTAAGTTAAAAAGGTCAAGCATTGGTCAGGTACGAACCCGTCAATTAAAAAAAAAAAAAGTACAAGTCTCCGTGCTCCTTGGATGGGCCCTAGCCCTCACCAGATCATTTAGTGTTTGAATTTACCAGTTTTGGCTACACCTCTCCTCTTTAATTTTTATTAACGTCATTCCTGCATTAAAAGTCTATAGTAAACTGCTCGCAGTGCTGGTCCCAGCATAGTAGAGACACAAGGTAGAGAAGATTTAAAACAAAAGCTTTTGAGCTACACCAAGCTCCCTGTAGCAAAAGCTTATATCTCTTTCACTAGACAGAAGTTGGTCCCATGAGAGATACTACCTCACCCACTTTGTCTCTATAGTAAATTGGTTAATTTAAATCTGAGGTTATCAAAATTAATAATTTAAATGTAGGGCTGGAAGTGACCTCTTGAAGTCATCTAGTCCATTTCCAGTCCAGAAGCAGGACCAAGTACACCTCTAAATGAGATAATGTAATGAGCTCAGGAAGACCCCCTTAATGGGAAATGATCGCGGTTACAAAACTAGAAGGCACCATGTTAACATGTGGCCCTCATGCCTAATAGCTGATCATTTACCCTCCACAAGCATGCAGCTAACACTTTCCCCTAGTAACAGGCATATGTATAACTGTTTGGCTAAATGACACTTTCTCTATACTGATGAAAATTTTACTAGAGGGAAGGAGAATCTATTATAGCAAATTGGAGATTAATAGAAATGGAGTGCCCTCTAATAATGATACAATCCGTTTTTGAGAACAGCTTCTAAACTCCTTTTACAAATATCAGAGGGGTAGCCGTGTTAGTCTGGTTCTGTAGAAGCAGCAAAGAATCCTGTGGCACCTTATAGACTAACAGATGTTTTGCAGCATGAGCTTTCGTGGGTGAATACCCACTTCTTCAGATGCAAGCAGTGGAAATTTGGTTAGATCAATCAGGGAGGATGGGGCCCTGTTCCAGCAGCTGAGAGAAACTGGTTCTGTAATTGGCAAGCCATTCACAGTCTTTGTTTAGTCCTAAACTGATGGTGTTAAATTTGCATATGAACTGGAGCTCAGCAGTTTCTCTCTAAGAAAGGATAAATGGACACAAATCAGACATTAGGCTATAACACCCTTGGATAGAGCACAGTTATGTCAAGCAGCTTTATAGTCTGCAATTTCATACCACAGGAGGCTGTAGTCCAGGGGTAGGCAACCGGCGGCACATGAGCTGATTTTCAGTGGCACTCACACTGCCCGCGGGGGTCCTGGCCACCAGTCCAGGGGACTCTGCATTTTAATTTATTTTTAAATGAAGCTTCTTAAACATTTAAAACCCTTATTTACTTTACATATAACAATAGTTTAGTTATATATTATAGAAAGACCTTCTAAAAACATTAAAAGTATTACTGGCATGGAAAACCTTAAATTAGAGTGAATAAATGAAGACTCGGCACACCACTTCTGAAAGGTTGCCGACCCCTGCTGTAGTCCAAGCCTAGAATTAAATGTTACAAATATTAATGATGTTACTTTACTAAAAGCTTGTCTACACATGGAGTTATTCAGGAATCGCTACTGTGCTTTAATTTCACATACTACCTTTCTCACAATAGAACTTTCAAGTGTAGACAAGCCCCAACTTGGTACCTGACACAAAAGGTAAAGAAAGAGCCTTATGAATTAAAAAGAGGTCTAAATCCTACATACCATCTTACAAGTGTAAACAAATATAATGGACTTGCAGTCAACTCCAAATGGTAAATCGTAAGTCATATAATAATAATTTAAAAAAAATCATGAAATTGGTTTAAAATGAGATTTAAACTAAATTTTTGCCTTTGGGTTTTTTTGAGTTATGGGGTTTACATTTGCAACCTTTTCTCTGCAAACATAAGGACTAGACAGTTACTTGTTTGAAATAAAATCTGATATCATCACAGTCATACTGCTCCAGGAGCTGGGACTCGAAGAGAAAACACAGAGGCCCAAATCCATGAAGGGACTTTGGTGTTGCAGCACTGAAGCACCTAACTATTAGGTGCCTAGAAAAATCACAGGAAAAACACTGCAATCCACAAAGTCTGGGTATAGGAGCTGAGGTGCCTAACTATGAAAGGGGAAGAGATACATGCCTTAGACAGCAATCTACAAAGCCAGCATGTTAGGTGGGGAACCACCTAAGTTAGCCAATAGGAGATGCCATCCAGAGGGTAGTGTGCTAAACCCCAACCCTCTCATAGAGATAGGTGCCTACCTCTGTTTGTGATCCACAAACTTGGGGAAGATTGGTACTCGGCCACCTAAGTTGTGTGTAGGGGCCAAAATGAAGAGCTCCCTTATAACTATTAGCCTACTGGATAGGGTACTCACCCAGGATGTGAGAGACCCCCTCTTGAAATCCCACCTCCTGAAGAAGAGAAGGGATTTGAACAGGGCTGTGCCACCTCTCAGGTGAATGCTCTAATCACTAAGTTACAGTCATTCTAACTCTTTCACTGGCCCAGTTACTTCAATAATTGAATAATTAAATATTAAAGTGAAACAACTTCAATAGGAGAGATTGGAACATTGTGAGGTGGGTCTCCCTCAAAGCCTAGGAGCACCCACCTGAGAGGTGGCAGAGCCCTGTCCAAATCCCTTCTCCCCCTCAGGAAAACAGTGGGGGAAATCTGTTCTACATCTTAGATGTCTATTCACAAATACAAGGTGTATGGGGAATGAACAGGAAGTCTTAGTACATGAGCAAAATTACTTAATTGGCATCCAGAGCTGTGTAATTTTACTTATGATACTTTTTTGCAATTTGGCATTGAGGCTTTAACTATGTGGGTAGATCAAAATCATTACTAACTACATCTCTTCTTCCTGTGTTTAGGTAATAGGTTGATACATTCTCTATTAGACTTTATCCATTAAAAAATTATAAAGAAAATGAAAGCCCTGGATTTTGTTTAAATGCGTTTAATATATGTATTTGCATACATCCTTCAAGTCATGTCCTACCAGTACACCTTTTCTATCAATTGGTTTGTATTCAGAACTTTGCCTTTCCTACAGCAAATGCTTACGCATTCACAATTGGCCTTCTTTTCAAAACAGTTCTGTATTGCATGCAGTCTGTTGGCAGTCTGAATTTTCTCCTTTATTGGAGTTCTAAGGACAGAGCTCAGCATTTGATCTAAGGATGCTGTTTTTATTCAGTGATGTCAATAGCTATTCTCAACTGATTACAAAACAAAGTAACCTGGTTAGATACAGATGTATCAATTTTCCAAGTACAACATGAAATTCTCCTTCAATTATCAGACACATCAAAATGTGTGACATATACAATGTCTTTTCCATTCATTCCAAGCTGCATTACTGATATTCTGAAAGAATAGTACATTTTGCAATTTATGATTAACAATTACCATATTATTTTTAGGAATTACTCAGTAAATTCTAAATCAGTGGTTCTCAAACTATTGTAGTGGTGACCTCCCCCTTATAAATTAAAAACACTTGTTTTCATATTTAACACCATTATAAATGCTGGAGGCAAAGCGGGGTTTGGGGTGGAGGCTGACAGCTTGCGACCCCCCATGTAATAACCTCATGACCCCTGAGGGGTCCTGACCCCCAGTTTGAGAACCCCTGTTCTAAATAGAGTCCAAGATTGTGATGACTTGATTTAGAATTCAATAGTTCCTCACACTCATATTGGAACTGTAGTATCAAGGACACAAAGTACCACTGTTTTCCTCTGAAGAGACTTTTGTATTCCTTTCCACTGGTTTTACATTCCAATCACCACATTGTCTTGATAAGGGAGACTATTGGCGCTATAGTTTATACTTAGAACGCGCATGCTGCGGTTTTGAACCTGTAGCAAAGGGCTGTGCTTTAAATGTTAGTCTGTTCACCTTTAGCATGCCAGCTTTGAATTTTTTCTTATTTAAGCAACAGACTTTAAGGGGGGGGGAGTAACGGGACACTACATCCTAATTCCTCTTACTCACATCTTTTATGCCATCAGAACTTTTCCTGCCATCTACTCTTCTACATTCCAGTTCTTAAGTACCCCCTACTGTTTTATTTCTAAATAAAGACTGGGATTCAAATAAGCCTGAGACTGTCTTACTATGTCAAGTAGGGCTTGCCATGAGCCAAGTAGTTAGCCCCAGAAAGTCCGCCCCATACAGAATTGGCCGATTTAACCACTTATCCAGGGCCCAAATGTCCAATCTGTACATTGGGGAGTTCTTATTTGCCCCAGTCCCATTTATTTCTGAGAGGGTTGCACAACCTGGTGCTGAGAAGGAAGTGGCGTAGTTTAAAGTGGTCCAAGTATAAACTAGGAATAATGGAATTAATTAAGCAAAACACATTTTTGGCTGAATATCAGGAACAGCAAGAGGAACAGCTGAATGCATTATGTAATAGTCTCCCAAGAGAAGCAGTGGAAGGACCATTGCTCATCTCATTTAAAAACTAGACTGGATAAAGCACTGAGAGAATACATTGCATGGCCTAGTCTTGCATTAGTACTGGGTGTTTTGGGTAACAGGTGAGCACGGTCTTTGATTTCTATTATTTTTAAGGGATTAAGATGGAGGCCTTACTGTACCAAATCAGTTATTCATCTGCCAGTATATCATAATAAAATACTATTTATTTTATACTGCTCTATTACTTGCTAATTCAAATATCTGCAGTTTTTAAACTGCAAAACAAAACACTTTTATATTTTGTAATTATTAAACAATCTCTAGTATCACAGTTAGAAATTTGTGTGTTCATGCCATGGCCATTTAGTACGTAAAGCATGACACTGGATGATTGCAAGCATTATTAGTTGATGGATCACATTAGTTCAAGTTCTGAGTAACAAGCATCAGGCTAGTTTGACTGTTTTCCACTCAAACATTTGTCATTTTGCCATTTGCCTGGGAGCAATGTTGAAAGCAGTTCCACCAAAGCACAGGGAGGCCATTCTAAATTTTGGAAGGGATGTCTATTGTGTATGTTTTCAACAGTTTCAGCAACTTTTTATTGTATGAGAATGTCAGATTGCATTAATATTTTTATTAGTGTACTGTGAAATAAAAACGGTTGGAATACTATATTCCTTGTTACATTAACTAAAATTAGTCTAATTATTGCATTAAGCATATTATTAAAGTTTGCCAGCATGAGAAGAATTTAATTTAATTTCAAAGAAAATTTTTCTTTTTCCCAGTCTGTCTTTCAGCACTATTCTTGTCTAGGGAATGATGTGTACAACACTGATGTATTATAATCATTCTCTAACACCAGTTCACAGGAAAACATGCACTTCTTATAGCTACATATATGTGAAATTATGATCCCAGTGACTATTTCTTACTCCGGCAGAATTTCCACTGACTTTGTATCTAGACTATTATCCATTCATCTATCCCATATGTGGTGCTGGTAATAAATAGCATTTATCATATACTTTTTTTTTTAAACCATCTACCCTGAATTTTGTTCACTAATCCATCTCTGTCAGGATCTCCTCTAAACATTCCAAACGTCTAAGCAATTTCCAATAGGTGTCTTCTTAAAGAAAAGAACAAAACAATCTCGTAGAGAAGGACTTCCTTCTCCCTTGACATCCTTAATGTGGGCTGTCCCCACATAATTACACTAGCCAGAGGTGCAGGTAGGTCAAAATTCACTCCATACCAGTGGCAAGTTTAAGGGGCTAATATCTTGGGATCACTTTGGGCTGGAATTGGGAGTTTGTATATTATTGGAAAGGGGGAGCTTCCCAGTGGGCAACACGGTCCTTCTTCTAGCCCTTGATTCAAGATGTTGTGCTTTTAAACAACAATATTATGACTGGAAAAGCTCTTTCAGATAATTTTTAGAGATACCTAAAATGCACTCTCATTTTCTTCTTCTTTAGACCTGCATACATGAATGCATTGTACTAAGAGAGCCTAGCTTTACAGGTGGATGGATATGAAATACTGTCAGTACAAGATTTAAAAACTGAAATATTTCTTGAAAAGCGTTCCTGGTAAAGTGTGTGGGCATGCATGCACACATAGACCTAGATAGAAATCTCTACATATACATCCCATTGCTGCCCAGGACTTGCTAGTATTCTGATGCTGTATACAGATCACTAGCACAAATCTCCCATAGAACTCTTTATATGAAAGGGAAGGAGGTGGGAATGAATGGTCTGTGAAAACTAATTTTATGGGCTCTGTATCATTGTTTAAGAGTAAGAAGAGTGGCAGATAACCATATCTTGTTATATTCAGTATATTAAACTAGCAGTGCTGGATTAAATGGTAGAATCAAGGACATCTTAGTCTAACTTTGTTAATCTTTGAGAAACAGCCTAGTCAAATACGATTTACTCTATAGCAAGTCTGCATCATATGCTACAATATACTGAAGTAAAAGCTTCCCGTCATGTTTTAGGGTCTGACCCAAAGCCTGCTGTAATGAACAGAAAGACCAATAGATTTTGGGTCAGGCTATAACATTAAATTAAAAAAAAAATCTGAGGTATCAGTCACACCATGCAACTCTTACAATATTTTGTTAATGAACGAAATAAGCAAGATTATGACATTTAATGAATGAAATATATCAGTGTTCCATTGGTGCCTTTCACTTGTTTTCCTCATGGAAGTGCTGCATTTATTTGTCTTATTTATCTCCTGTACACCCTTGATATGTTATAGACAAGAAGCAATATTGTGGCTTTAATCTTGGAAAAGTCTCTATATTTAGAGTTAAGCCTGAAACTCTTACTACGTTGCTCTCTACACTACACAGCAGTACACTGCTACTTTGTGCATGTGGATGACTGCGGGGTGGGGGCAGGGGAAGGAGAGAGAGTTATCCATAGTTGGGTAGCTCCATCCTTAGCTCCACATTATTTAAGGCATGAAGTTTTACTGCGGCAGTTATGGTCTCCCATTTAATTGTGTACTTAGGGACCTTTAACCAAACCATAATAAGTGTTCTAGCACCATTGCTTCTTTACCAATCAGTCCTTGGAAGTCATACTGACACATTACTCGGTATTATGCTAGTCATTTACTCCTAAAGTTACAGAATTTATAAAAAATAAGTCCATTACAGTACTCTCCAAATTCAGTATAAAAAACCCCAGAAGTAAACCAAAAATAAGTTAGCTAAATTGAAAACAGCACCATCTGCTCCACACCTGCAGGCACAATACCAGAGAACAGGTATGTTTTATGATGTGTTTAAAAATCTCAAGAACGTCACCAGATGCTTTTCTTTACAAAAAGATGTATTTGGGCAAAAATGCAAACAAACAGTTAAGAATAGCAATTGGCTGCAAAATTTTACTAAGCTATATTTGAGTTACAAGAGAAAACCAAACACTTTCCCCCCACCTCACCACCACTCTCTGACTTAAATACTTGAAATATTTATTTTTCACATTAGGTCTCTAGCTGCAATTCATGTCTATGGCTGAAACACTATTGTACAGTTATTGTAAGAGAAATGTTGACAGTCCTTTATAGTGTTGCTAGTGGAAACCACTATTGTAAACACACAAAGAAAGGAGGATTAAAGGAGTCAAATTCATCCCTGGTGTATTTCCAGTGGAGATAGTGTTGTTGCCCCACAGATAAATTTGGTCCAGTGTCACTTTCCAAAGAGGACTGAAAAGGATTTGTTGAAATGTTTCCATGGATTCCTCTTTATTTAGGGCCAAATTCTGCATAGAAGTGTGTGTGCACGTGACACAGCCAGGAAGACGTGTCTCTGATTGAAGGCCCAAGCCTGGGGTGTGTCACTATTGCGAGGAACCTGTGCAATCACAAGAACTGCAACAAGTGGCAGTATGAGAGGGCCACAGGACTGCAGCAAAGAATATGAGCTATCTTCCTTTCAGACTGAAGAGAAATTGAAGGCAGCAATCAAGCATGCATGTGTGGCCATAAGTCTGAGTTGGACTTTTCAGGAGGTGCCATCCAGGTGAAAGCTATGAGCATCTCTGATTCTGGGCCCTTTTGGAGGTATGCCCAGCCTCTGGAATAAATGGTTAAGTCTGGGACCCAGGAGAAATGGGTCCTGTGTCATGCCAGCCAAGCAATTTAAACCCAGGCTTTCAGAGATCTCCATTAACTGTGTGCTCCTCTTATTGTGAGTACCAAACTTGAGATTGCTAGTGTCTCATTTTTAGAAGAGTTGAGTACTAACAGTTCCAGTACAAATCAATGAGAGCTCTGGACATACTGCGCCTCTGGGGAAAAAAATAATCTCAGATGCTGAGTGTCTTGAGTTGGGCTTCCAGTTATTCAGATACTCAGAGCTAGTTGGACACTTAAAACCTGTGACCTTAGTCTCTCAGTGACTCAGTTCCCCATATATCAAATGGGGTTAGTATTGTTCCTCTACCTATCAGTGGTGTTGTGAAGATAAAATTCAGTCTTGTTTATCTGAGCTCAGATACTATAAGCATCATTGAAAAGCCCATGAAGAAGTTAATTCTGTATTCAGTACAGGGTTTGGATAGCATGCAGTAAGGAAGGCCTGGGGCTACCTATAGAATGATGAGCATAAAGAGAAATACTGAACAACTTCACAAGCAGTCCTGTACACATAAGGCGGCAAAGGTCCCATATAACATAGAATGTGATCATGTAATTAAAGACTACATTGTAATGCATGCCTGCAAAGGGCCAGAAATAAGGTTGCACAAAAAAATATAGTTTTGATATTTCCTGACCTGAGTGCTTAAATTTGTAACTCTAATGTTCTGTACAGAATGTAATATTTGATATTTGCTCTACAAATAGTAAAATCCAAAGATATGAATGAGCAAATGGACTATTTCTGCTCTCTGAGAGACAGACAATCAGTTCATGAAAATATACTGCTTAAAAGCAATATTTTTCTGCATTTTGTGTTGCTAGCCAAGGAGTCCTTTTGAGGCAGAAAATGAGGATGGAGTGGAGAACCCAGCCATGAGTATGTATCTAGTAGGGTCCTTTAAGCCGGCGAAGAATTTTATAGGAAGGAAGAAATTACTACAAATTACATCTCCCTTGTAGCACCAAACAATATCAAGTTAGTTATTGTTAATTGAACCATTTGCCTTAAAAACCTTGATAATTAATTCCATACCATTGAGAAGGCCCCTATGATATTTTAATAATAATTCATACTATCATGTTATACATGTATAAAATACATATTGTTTGCAGGAACTTCAAAACATACAGGAAGACTCAGTTACAAATGTATATTTTCTAACTATAAAAATGTCACCGGATATGCTGGGAGGAGCTCTCCGGGGCTTTAAGGTTAGATTTTAGCTACCAATTTGAGCGCTGAGCCAATGCATATTGATGACAATGAAAATAATGCCATTCACTTCAGTAGGCCTTGTATCAGGCCCTGAATGCTGGATTTCCCTGCTTCTGGTAGAATGCACCCTGAGGGTGGCCCTGTGCCCGGTTTTCAGCCAGAAAGTCTAGTCGAAAAGGGGACCTGACAGCGTCTAGTCAGATCTACTGACTGGACATCCAAAGTCCGGTTACTGCGGTGGGAAGGCACCTGCCCCAGCTCCTACTCAGCCGGAGCTGCCTCCTACCTGCATCAGGTGGCTGCAGCTCCTAGCCCCAGCAAAGCAGGCAAGTCCTTCCTGACCTGGGTGGGGGAGGGGGATAGAGGAGGATGGGGGAGGAGTCTTGGGGGAAGAGGTGGGGCAGAGCCTGGGCCTTGCAGGGGGGAAAGGTGGGGCAGGAGAGGTTCTGGCACTCCTGCTGGAGTGTCCAGTTTTTAAAATATTACCAAGTTGGCAACCCTATATTGCTTCATCATTTCTGCCAGAGACTATTTATTCCTAGGGCTCTTAAAAATACTCCTGAAGAGCAGTTTTTTTGCCTTGGGAACACATCAAGTGTTGTGTGTCTTTGTAAAATTCCCTGAAGGTAATAACCTCTAGACACATTCCTGTGCTGGATGCCCTGTGGAAGTTTTTCACTTACAAAAAAAGTGATATAAATATATAAAAGTTAATTTTCTTGGTTCTATTGCACAGAATTCTTTTACAGTCCTGTATGAATTCAAATATTTTCCTTCCTGACATGTTTTAGTAATTTATGTTCTATTCATATATTTCTTGTGCTCAAATATACATAGAATATGATTTAAATCTCTTTATATACTATATATTTGTTTATTCATTCTGAACATATAACAAATAGAGAGAACTGAGGGACTGAAAATGATTTTGTTTTGTTAAGTTTTTGGGAACAGAAGAAGGTGGTTTTAGTTGACTAGCTCACAGACTATATAAACACAGTGTGAACAATGTGCCAACTACTGACTCAGTGCGCAAATGCTCCCTATTCGGGACTGTATCTTGTGCAGAAGAGCATTAATCTGCTCCCGTGTGCTGGCTGGCTCCCCTCCCCACAACCTCTCTGACAAGATTGTTCATAGCTAGAAGCGCACATCTGTACAGGGAGGTGTGGCTGCATCAGAGGGCATATGTGGATTTAGATACCATGCTTGTCCTGACCCTAGGGCCATGCCCATTACATGCCTCTGCAGATTTTTGTAAGGAAGTAAGTATTTCTTCCCCACCCTGCACTCCTACTTTCAAAAATGGGACTTAGGAGCTTTTGAAAATTTTACCCTAGGTCAAAAGCCACTAAACTTGGGAAGCTGTTTATTGTGCTAACGTCACAAAAATGCAGAACTCTTATCTATCTTTTTTTCATTTAATGAAGAATTATCTGATTTATTTTTTTAAATGCAAAAATGATTGATTCTGGGGTTTGTTTGTTTCTTTCAGTTAAACTTTTCGGTATAAGCAGCATTCCAACATAGGATCTATCTATGTTTAAGACATTTGAACAAGGATTTGCTGGACCTAAAGGTAATTGTAACAGATGTAGTGATAAATGAAATGAAAAGTTACTTTTTTCTGGTAATAAGTCTATACTCACCTCACCACAGGAGAAAAGAGTGTTCATATCCATTGTACCAGCTTGTTCAAAAGTGAACTTGTGTTAAGACAACTTTTCCTGTGTTTCTTTACTGTAGTTCTCCTAAGAAAACAAATGCCATAACTTTTACCATGATCACACTAAAAAAATAATATTCATATACAATACCAATGACCTCTCTTATGGTTAATTTTATCTTAGAAAAATGTGTCTGTTCACCCCTCTAGGTGAATAAACAGTCTTTCAAACACATTCAGTATTACAGGTTGACTCAATATCAACGTTAAAGCACTTTAACCACTCACTCCACCTGCTCTGAAGAAACCAGTGGTAAACAGATGGGCTTTGGAATGTGACCTAAAGGTTAACACACTCAAGCTCTGTTGGAACAAATTTGCTTTCTGTGGGAACTAAGCAATGAAGTGAGCATCTAGACTCTGGAGTATATTTTTCTCTGGATTTGCCTATGGAATATTTATTGATGTTACAGCACTGAGAGGCTAGACAATGTAAATTAGTGACATTACATTGCATTTCTAAATCAAATCAAAAGAAAAATATATGTACTCCATCTTAGCATTTTCTATGGAATCCATCACTGTAGCATCAAAGTGCTGCACAGGTAATTAGATTTTTATAGGCCAATCTCTAGTGGACTTCATGGAGTATTCTGTGCTTTATCCACATCTTTGTAAGGTGCCTATATATTTAACTCAAAGAAGAGGTTTGGCATCATGCCCCAAAGGTGGCAAGGCACCATATTAGTCTCATCTTCTCCACAATTTGGCTCTGAGGAGATAGGCTGCTGATTGTACACAAGCTCTTAGAGCCTCTATGTTTCTTCCACCTTTAGCCCTAGATGCAGTGAATTACAGAAATGCAGCCTAGAGGCAATAAACATATGGATTACTGTCACCAGAATCTCATCTAGGAAGAAGAATTAAAATCTGTTAGACTAAATATAGACGACATTTTTCACTCCAATACTACCCAGTTATGAAGGTTCAATGGATCAAATAGAAGCTTTGTACCAGTTTGACAAATGGATATAAAAGGCAGGCCTCTTTAATGGAAGGAGAGGACAGAGGCTTGTTTAATACTTCTAATCATTTCAACTATCTAATCTGCAACATTTCACTCTAGGTGAAGTTTGAGTCAGCTGTTTCTGATCCAAGTGCTCATTTTCTGTAGGCAATGTCACATGCTTGTGAAGGCATAGGTTGTGTCCATGGAAAGTGAGGTATATAGCTGGATGTCACTGGTGTATTATTGGTAGTGGCACCTCACCACTCCTCCAAATAATCTCATGTAGAACAACTGTGCACTGTACTGCAACCTCTCTTTCTCATGCCTCCTTGACTTTAACGTTCAATCCTGCCATCTCTCCAAAGCTCTACTCTAAACTTGCTCTCACATGCTTCTGTGAGGTGCATATTTGGCCCCTCTTAAACCCTTCACTGATACCTATTATCTACAGATAAAGTTCCCCCATATCTTACTCCTGAGGGAATTCTGTGCCAAAAATTTTAAAATTCTGCAAATTTTGTCAATAAATAAATGTGGCTCCAGCATGGCAGTGGAGAGCACAGGCCACTGGCTGCACTGAGGTGGGAGATCACCCTGAAGCCCCCACCTCCTCCATTATAGGGATTTGGCAGTGATGCTGCACCTGACTCTGACACAGTGCAAGGGCTGGGCTCATTGGGGAGTTCCAGGTGCAGGGGCAATGGGACTCTGCAGGGGATGCAGGTGAAGGTGGTTGGGGCTCGGGGTGGCTGGGTGTGGGGAGATGGGGTTCTGGGTGTGGGGGGCCAAGCAGGGGATCTGGGTGCTGAGGGGAGTAGAGCTTGAAGGGGTGGAGGTCCAGGTGCAGCTGGTTGGGGATTAGTGGGGTGAGGGTCTGGGGGTGGGGGGCTTGTTGGAGGGGTCCAGGTGTACAGGGGTAGGGCTTTCCAGGATGAGGGTTTGATGGACCTGCTTAATGGAGGAGCCACAGTTGCTGCCAAGGGTATGCCACATGCTGGGCTCCCACTTGCCCTTGTGATTCCCCTATCCCCTTTTTCTTCTCCATCCCCCCACCCCTCACTCCCACATTCTTCTCCCCCGCCCTATTCCACCTCCTCTTCCACCCACCCCTAGCCCTCATTCCCCCACCCCCGCATCCAGCCCCACCACAGGCACTCACTGTTGCACGGAATATAAAACAGGAAGGCTCCCAGGACACAGAAGGGGAGCACGACTGGCACTAGGACCCAGAAGGCGGTGTTCAGCTACAAAGTCAGGGAATGGAGAGATAGAGCCTCCATCAGCTGGGCAGCTCTCTGCTTGCAGAAGGGGGGGAAAGGGGGAGTGGTATATAACCCTATGTGCCCCCCATGGCTTGCCTCTGTTGGGGGGGGGGGCAAAAAACTGTGCCCATGGTTCTGTCCCCCCACATGGCTTCCCTGCCATTGTAGGGAAACATAGGAAAACGGGGGGGGGGCATTTTCTGTGGGCATGCAGTCCTGCAGAATCCCCCCAAAAGTAATATCTTAGCTCTCTTCTACACTCATCTGCTTTTGCACCCTCTACTACCCAGGACACTCCTCTGACATGCTTTTTATATCCTTCTCCCACAGCTGCCTTCTTTCAGGTGGCCCCATTTGCCCAGAACTCCTATACTCCATCAACTACACTTCACCCTAGGTTTCTTTAAGTTCATTCTCCAAACATGCTTCCCTTATTTAAAAACCAACCAAAGACAACCAACAACAAAAACAAGGCACAAAACACTTGTGCATGCATCAGTACCTTAGCAACTGAATTATCAGACAGTTGTCACACCTGGACAACTGCCCTTTTGTAAATGCATCTTTAAGCTCTGAATATTTTTCCTCTTAATATAGATGTCAGACTTGCAGGTCTAATTTCCAGTCTCTTAGAGCTTCCCTTTTAAGAAGGGATTGTTATTGACTCATCTCAATCCTGAATGCATATCACCTGTAGATGTAGCCCAGTGTGTCATCTGTTTTTATCTTATCCAAATACATGCTTATCACTGTTTCAACAATCTTTTCTCCAGTTTGACCTCATTAGCACCCACAAACACATCCTTCACATAAGCATTATCAAGGTTCTACTGACCCAAACAGAAGTGCAAAGCCTGCCCCCTTAAAACAGTTAACTCATTCATAATTTCTTTTTCAGGAAATCAATAATTACTTACATTGTTACCCTCTGATTTTCTCATATACAGCCCTACACATAAAGACTCTTGTCTTAATATTATACCTCATGCTGCTTCCAAGATCCACAGATATTCCCTTCCTGTATGGAAGCAGTGGCTCTGGCACTCTGTGGCGGCAATATCCATGGAGGGTGCTCTACAGTCTGTAGGCTGGACAACGGAGTGGGTAGGCAGGGAGGCATGGGATGGGAAATATTTCAGCTAGGGATATGTTATGTGGCCCATTTGTCCCTGGGGAATCTTCTTTCCGTTAGGGACCTTGTGCCAGCTAAGTTGAGGCAGCCACTGCCAAGGGAAATAGGGCCAGAACTGATGCAGAGGGTCTCTGTATGGAATGCCTGGCCTCTGGAAGATTCCTCAGACAATGTGTAATCTAGGAGACATGCTAGGTTTGTGGGCAGGCCCTTGGCCTCTTATGCAGTGGGAAATCTATTCCCTTGATAGAAGAATAGTAACTCCACAAGGAAAGCCTCAAGATGATTTTTCTCCTCAAATTTTCCTCTGCCTGCTGGATGTGTTGAAAGGGTCTATTTTTCCTCCACAAAATACCGTTTACATTTCCTATTTTTTCCTCTTATCAAACTAGCAGTTCTGCAGAATTTTACTCAATGAATCCATAGGATCTATTTTTTACTCCAAATTTAAAAAAAAAAACCCACAATGTGTATAGGCGACAAGTTAAGTTTTCTGGAACGTCATACGTGCTCCCTGTGCCATCTCCAATACCTCTTCAATAAGCTTTAGTCAATTTTCATCTATAGCAGGGGTAGGCAACCTATGGCACAGGTGCCGAAGGCAGCACACAAGCTGATTTTCAGTGGCACTCACACTGCCCGGGGTCCTGGCCACTGGTCCAGGAGGCACTGCATTTTAATTTAATTTTAAATGAAGCTTCTTAAACATTTTGAAAACTTTATTTACTTTACATACAATAATAGTTTAGTTATATATTATAGGCTTATAGAGAGACCCAAAAAACATTAAAATGCATTACCGGCATGCAAAACCTTAAATTAGAGTGAATAAATGAAGACTCGGCACACCACTTCTGAAAGGTTGCCGACCCCTGATCTATAGCAACCCTTGCTTATAAACAATTATCAATTTTGCTTAATACTTTTATTTTTAATCAAATTTTGCCTTTAAAGTCAATTTAACCTAAAATTCCTCCAGTGGTTGAAGTGTGAAACCTTATTAAAAAGTGATCACTATCTCCCAAGCTATCCTTAATAAAGACCTCACTTACTAAATTCTTCATACCAGACAACAGATTGTTATCCTCTAATTGTGTATACTGAATAAAAAAGTGATCCTCCGCTAAAGTCAATGAAGCCCCTTCCTCTGGCATTTCCTTTAAAAATACAAAATTTATGCTTTGATATTCCACACCTGTGGCAAATTAAAATCTGTGGTTATCACTATAGTGCTTAATCTAATGGTTACCTACTGTAACTCTCCCCTACAATTTCCAAGAATAGTTCATTATCCTGATCCAGAAAGGGATAACTACTTCCTGCAAAAAAACACTTGGCTCTTTGCCAATCAGGATTTCAATTTTAACAATTTGTGCCCATAACTGAGGATCCCTTTCCAAATAAAATGTAAAAAGAATACCCAAATCCACATATTTGATTACATGTAACAGAGGTTCCTAATGCCCACTAACAAGGTCCTACAACAATCCTTTGGTGAGAAGCCCAACTCCCCTGCAACCAGTTACTTGGAAACAGGAACATGTTGGGCTTTCTACCAATATGCTGTTCATGCACAGTGACTCAGTCGTTCATATCCACATCTGGCTATTAGGTGTTTTATAAATTTGAAGCTCCACCCCCCCAGCTCCTGTAAGAAGAAGCTTTGCCTCTTTATTCTTATACCTACTGACAGCTGCAAGAGGAGAGAATATACACAACATTTCTCCTTCCTCACAGCTTCCTAAGAATAGGGGAGAGAGAGAAGAGGTCTCTACTACTCTGTCCCAGAGAGAGAGATCCTTAGTCAATAACTCTGCAGCTCATAATTTTCCTAAGAATCAGCAGCATTAAATTGACATGATTCATGATAGCTTCTTTGCTAGTAGGATTCAGAACAGCAATGGTAAAACAAATCAAAGTCTTGTGGATTTCACACTACAGATCCCTGAAAAGCTGTGAGCTGCAACTGCTGATTTGGAGCAGTCTGTTTGCAAACTCAGGAAGACAGCAGTGCACCAGTTTGCATTTGGGAGATTATTGTCACAACTGTAAGTGGTAGAGGGTGTGCGTGTGTATGTATAAAATGAAAACTCAGATTCTGATAGTACAGATCCTTTCACTCACCAGGACAAGGCTTCTCCTCATCCAGAGCAAATGAACTTACTACTCTGTACTCATAGATGTAACCCTGGATCTCCACTAACTCATCCATGCA
Organism: Mauremys reevesii; assembly: GCF_016161935.1. Lineage (NCBI taxonomy): Eukaryota > Metazoa > Chordata > Testudines > Geoemydidae > Mauremys > Mauremys reevesii. Next base: position 47,739,001 of record NC_052629.1, on the reverse strand, counting down.
TTCTATTTGGTGGCAGCACAGAGATCCCTTGTGCACCTGCTCTATCAACTACTCACCTTTCCCCCAGATTCTTTGAGTAGTATTATTGAAAGTTTTGAGCCAGCCCTCTACACCCATGGGATCTTTCATTCAAATAGTGCAGTGATCCATCAACATTTTTAGGCTTTGAACATTTTTTCCCCTAAAACAGCAGAAACAGACCCTTATTGTTTATTCAATGAATGCTACTCCAGTAGTGTGTAAGCTCGCATAATCTTTGTGCATGCTAAATTAAAACAATTTACTGAGTTTCACACAAAGTGCATTTTGTAAGTGTCTCAGGACCTATAGGAGTGTTTAGTTTCCATTATGATGGCTCTCAACTAATATTGTGAAACAAAATATGAAGAGGTTTAAGTTTTGATAATTGAGTTTGCAAGACATTTGTAGTAGCTAAAAAAATGTAATATGGGAGTGCCCCCCACAAACCATTCCCTTTTTCTAATCAAGTCATAGGTCAGTGTCACTAATAATTGTTAATGTATAATTAAAGCAAGGTTTAACTGGAATAACTAAAACTACTTAAGACAAATTCAAATGTGCTGTTTTATAGCGGAATAATTATTAGTATATATTACAATTCTGTCATTTTGTTTGATTTATTGGTTTTACCGCTGAATGGAACCTTGACATTAAGTCACAAACTATAGTAAAATACATACTTTGTTTTTTAAGCAAGATGTATATTTACATTAAATTCCTATAATGTTTATTGATTGCTCTCAGCTGAGCTACCAAAGTTTATTGACATTATTGAAAAGTTGGCACAGTTTTGTGCAGAACCAGAAGTTAAACTGTGACAAAGTTCCCTGTCCCCGCCTCCCGAGTGCGCAGGGATACTTCTTCACTAAACATGTTTCACTCCAAACTCAACATACATTACTGCAGAGTTAATTTAGCTTAAGCCAATTTTAGAATAGTAAACTGCAAAACAAACTGTTAAAGGTTAGTTCAAAAAAATTAAGTTACCATTTTTTCATTTTTCAAATTTCATACTGAGTCTGCTTATGCCTGCTATTGATATTTTCAAAAAGTGCTTTTTAGATTTATGCTTTAACTTTTCCTGTTTAAAATACAACAACAGCCTGTTCTGAAGCCACTGACTTCTAGAGAATAGAGAAGGCAGAAAGCTTTAAGGAAGAATAGAAAACAGTCAGAAAGTGGAACTAAATAATACATTTCTTTTTCAGACAGGCCACCTACTATATACTAGATGCATATTAGTAGGCTAAATAAATGGAAAATATTCCTTAAGTCTGTTGCATATTTTGCCCATTTAAGACAAGAAGTTATTTCCTAGATTGCTAGCTATTATCTATCACAGCTGGTTACATCCATTCTTATTAGTTGTCTTCAATATATTTTTGAACCGTTTTTAAGATACACTGTCTATTTCAGATGAATATAGGGTACAATGGAACAAACTGGAATTTTTGTGACAAAAACAAAGAAGGGCACAAGGGGGCTTTGTACAAGTACGAATACACAGAGATCAGTATTTTTCTGAGCTGTGCGGAGGGAAAGCTCAAGAGGTCACTTATCCCGGGGTTCCCTTTGCCCGGAGACGGAGATCAGCGGGAAGTCCCTCCACAGGTGCACATCCCATCCCCCTGAACTCCAGAAATATACAGGAATCTGCTACCCAGCGCTAGGCTCGCTCGCTTCCTGCCGCGCTTCGCCTGCTTGGCGTAGCTCCGCACCCGAGCCCCAGTCCCAAGCAGGCTGCCGCAGCCCGCGTCTCACCTGCGAGGAGGCGTCTGGATGCAGCCTGCAGGAGGAGAGGGCGGCGGCGAGTCATGGGGCGCGGGAGCTGTCCGCCGCCTTTGTAAGCTGCGGGCGCAGCAGCACCTCCCAGTGCCGGAGCCCGGAGGGTTCGCGGCCGCCGCGCGCCTGGTGCGGCCCAGCCAACCAGCCCCGGGGGCGGGCTGCGAGGAGCCGTCACGTGCCCTGGCGGCCGCCTGGTCCCGGGGCTGCTCTTGGCAGAACCGTTGCTGCTGCAGTAGCTGAGTTTGCTCCTGAGCTGGGGACGGTTCTTGAGTTCTCCCTGTCCCCGCTATACCGGCTTTTGGGGCCCTGGGGGCTCTGGTCAGACCTCCCCGCATTAGCCACGCCGCCCTGCGGAGAGGGAGGAAAAGGCTGGGGCCTAGGGCAACCGCTTCCCCTGGGGGCATGAGAGAGGGGTGAGCGTCTAGACAAAACAACCTCACTGTCTGCCTGCACCAGTAGCAGCTCTGAGAAGGTTAATTATCATCGCTAATTAATACTTGGCTGGAGAGTGTCATGGACATGCCAGCCACCAAAGAGCGTCACACCCCTTCTGTCAGCTAATTGTCATGAATTTAACATGGATCTTAATTTTAAAGGCCAGAAAAATCATATTCTGCTTCTTTAAATAGGCTGCCTGTAACTAATTCAAGAACATTCACTAGGGTAATTGTTTCAGGGGATTTGCTCAGCCTCAACTAATCCATTTATTCCTAATGGAGAAGCCAAAGGAAACTTATCCCCACTTCCTTTCCCAAAATATCTCCTCCCCTCCCATGTTCAGTAACTTTCAGTGAAGGCACCAGCTCCAAGGATTTAAAAATCAGGAATCAGACTTCCCCCAAAATCATGAGATTGGGTTGGAATGAAGAGATTTAGAAGAAGAATTCTTCTACATTTTGTTTTATTGCTTTTGTTTGTGATCCTTTAAGATTCATGTTACCAAACTTTTAATTGCAACTATTTGGGCTAGGAACTTAATTTTTAAAAAATGAAAGCTGAGCTCATAGTCACATAACTCCCGGAACTGGGGTTTAAAGAAGAGCAAACTTGAAGAAGCTTGTAAGAAAAGTGAAACCTGCAAGTGTTTGCCACATAGTGCCCTAAAGCAATGAAAGTTCCTCTCCTCCCCTTTAAGGTTCCCGCCCAAGGACACACCTGATGGAGCCCTATGCTCCACACAAAGGCCTACTGGATCTGATTGCAGGATCAGGGCCTATATTTTTCTGTGTTTAATAATATCTGCTAAATATATTACATCATTCTTTTCATCTCAATCTGTAGCTTTAAGGAGGTTTTGCATGACTTCCCCTGAAGAACAGCTCTGGAGCCCGAAGGCTTCTACCTTCCTCCAGTGGAAGTTGGTCTAAGAAAAGATATTACTTCACCTGCCTTGTCTGTCCTTTTCACTAATGAATCACATCTGAAAATCAATGCTAGACCCCTGAAATTTTTTTTCAGGCCACTAAAGCCATTTACACTTTTCTTGATGATATCTTACATCTGCTTACCTATAACACGTTAAACTCTCTCTTAAAGGGGCCCTCTGTGTGTAGGTATAAGCACACTGGTAACTACATAAATTAAGAGCATGGAAAGTGTGGGCTGTACAGCATGTTAATCTGCTGAAATGCCTGGGTGCGATGAATGGAATGATGACCTTGACTGCTATGTGGGAGACCTGGTTTTGATTTCTGGTCTGTTTCTTGTTTGTCAGCTCCACAGGAGCTTTGAGGACTGTGGAGATAGTACACTCAGCCCCCGTGGAGGGTGGTTGTGCTTCACCTCACTCAACAGTGAAAGTTCAAGTTGAATGAGGACTGGCGCTTCCAGGCTCAGTAGGGAATCTGTTCCAGTGCTTCTAGACAGGAAAGATGTTGTGATGTGGTGCCAGAGAAAGGAAGCGATATCAGTCTGTAACAGGGATGATTTAAAGTTAACCTGGACTCGACTAATGCTAATTTCCACCTTGAACCCCAGAAAAGGAGAGCTTTTCCTTTACAGCATTGCTAACCTCAACTGTTAAAAAATCATGACCCTCCAAGTCCATGAGATTAAAATAATGATACATTTGGGGTTCTTTGGATTTGCTCTGTATTTTTGAATGTTTAGCATTGGACATAATCATAGGACTTCAGGAGCAGGTCTTCAAGAAAAACCTCCAAACAGCATGAGACTCTCAGTAAAATCAGGGTAGCAACATAGTTACATGTTGAGACTCTGGAAAAATCCTGAAAAGACAATGACCTTTACCTGATCTACTATTCCCAGAAAAAGACAAGCCTTTTTTGTTCGATGGTTGGTTATACCCTATGAATGAGAGATTTGTCTTGTTTGGGTGTAGGTTACTTGTACCTTTGAGGTGTAGCGCTCCCACTGTGACCCATACACTTCCAGCATTGTGCCATTCCAATTAGCACAAATAAACAGTGTCCAAATTCCGCTACCTTGTGCTGTAAATGTGTTGCTAATTATCATTAGTGAGGCAACTCTAGACAGACAGCTGAGTTCACAAGGTTATCTTTGCTGTCTGTTTAGAAGGCATACTAAAACCTTTCATTGGTGTAATGTTTTCAGGTTTGCTAAGTTAAACCTGTGTGAGATAAAAATCAACCCACTAAGCAGGTCATGTGCTGTACTTTAAACCAGCAGCTTTATGAACATTTAATGACTTATTTTTCATTTAATTCCTTTAGCACTTTAAAATGAATTTAGTGTATGTGAAAGGTGCTTGACTGACACCTAGAAATTGAACTCCTGTGTTTATACACACAAGGTACAACTCAAGCAGTAGCAGTGCAAACTTCTCCTTACTACCCCATCAGTATACCTCATCCCTGGAAGAAGCATGGCCAGCTAGAAGGCCATCCACTCTCCATGCCCATTTGCCTCTTTGCTGAGATTGTTATTAATTCCAGCACAGCAGGAGTGGTGTTTTTTTGGGATGTGATTACTAGTATATTTGACTCTGGACTGATATCACCAACCTATTTCACACCTGTCACTAACACAGCTGGGCCAGGCTGGATGTAATGAATTATTCAACAATATTAAGACCTATCTGAAGAGCTCAACAAAAAGCTTGTTGTTTCATAGTAGTGGCAGTCTAAGAGCACAGCCATTCACTCAGCATGTTTTAGAATACTTTGGGTCAGTCTGGTAAGATTGGAAATTGCCTTGAGAAGAATAGCCCTCATAGGTTTCACTATAACTATTAATCTCTGTTTTCTAGAGAACTATATTTTCAGGGTAGATCAGGATTTTATTAATATAGAAACAGTAATGTACATTGTCTTTACACACCCATCATCTCTTATTTTTTTCAAGTTAACATAATTTTTTTTCTTTCATACATCTTTTTTGAATGTTAGGCTGATTGTTGATTTATCAACAGGAAAACCTGAAGATTGTTCATAAAGCAAGATTACAAAGATTAAAGTTTACTAAATTTCCTTATTCTTTCAGGCAATCTGAAAAACCCTAGAGAAAGAGGGCTGTGGTTCTACTTTAAAAAAATTAATAATAGATGCCCCATGTTGCTACTGGAAGCAATAAAGGAAGAGAAAACCATAAGTAAAGTAAGTTTTAAGCATTGAAATCTTTACCTTTCTGTCAGTTAACAGGAAAAGCCTTTTGTAAGTGATCAGAAAATAATGTTGCTTTTTTAGTGGTGTTAGTATTATTCAACAAGCATGTTGCATTTCCACTGCCTGATAGTTTGATATAGAAAACTTTTGATACATGAGAAACTTATGTTGGACCCCTCAGAGGTATTCAACTTTAAATCAGACAAAGAAATTACTTTGTGAATTGCAATTTTTTTATTTTATTTTAAAAGATTCTTCTGTTTCAACCCTTAATCATCAGTTAAATAACTGTATGAAAAGTAGGGACTCATACATAATTGTTTTTCCAACTTTATTTTATTTATGGATTTCCCAAACAATTCTAAGATGCAAACTTTTTTTGCCTAAGGATATTAGATATTGAAGGTGTAAATGAAAAATGTTTATCAAAGTAGTCTATAGATTTCTTTAACTATGAGTCAGTGTGATATCTTACAAAACAAGCAGGGGACAGCTGAATATAATTGGTGTGAGTCCTAGTTGCTCAGCATTTAATTGTTACTAATAATGGTTGTCTAATGGCTGTGCAATTATTTGTGTTTTCTCAGTTATGCTATGGATGTGATGTGATATTAGAGTGGCACCAGTCATGATGCCAAGATTGTGCTTATATTATTTTACCCCCATTCACAGGAGATGCTATGTTAACAAAATATTTATGGTCACGAGGCTTTTCATTGTTCTACTATTGTAAATGAGGTGCATTTATGTTATAGTAGCTGCATTAATTCAGGATGACTCAGGTCTTCCATTATAAATCTCAATTGTTAAAGGTTTTATTTTATATATACAGAGAGAGAGAGAGAGAGAGAATTTGGCTCTGTACAATAGCCTAGTAAGCACTGTTCTGTGGGCATGAGGTGTTTGTCAGATTCATCCTCTTTCTCCACTCAGAAACTACAAACAGTGGAGCCAAAGTGCTCAAAAGCACTAAAGTTCTAAGTCATTTTTGAAAAGGGGACTTCAGTACCTGAAATATTTAGGTGTGTCAGCAGATGGCCTTGCCATGAGTGCTCTCCTGCTGACAGCTGCTCTAGTTCTCTTGTGATCCACCTTTTCCTGTGACTCAGCCCTCCAGCCAGGTCAGGATTTAAGTTCACCCCTTCTGGGGTATTAAAGATCAAAAATAAAGGAATACTATGATTCCAAAACCAGTGTTGTCTAAAGAGAGTTCAGCAGGACTCCATTCTTCTACCTGGGGCTTGTTTTCACACAGCCAGTGTTCCTGGGCTTGGTTGTCTCAGACTCCCATCCACTGGGAGACTCATCAAAGCCCCAGACTCTTGGCTGAAACCAGTTTTCCTCATCAAGAGAGAAGTAGAGCTGTGCTGCTCTTCCTGGTTATCCCTAAACTGAGCCACATCTCCTCCTTTTTAACTCATCTCTCCACATCTGCTACAAGTGTAGCTGGCCAAGGCCAATTAGGTCCACATATCATCATTAACCCCTCCTTGCTTGTGTGGGGCCTGTACAACCCATCATGAAGTGCTCTTTGAAATTTTACCCTCTGTGACCGTTACTGCAGTCTCATTGTTGCAACAGCCACTGTGGTTGTTGTGTCCTCCCCATTTAGAGCTGGAGTAGGACTTAAATTGTGACCCAAACCTGTTAGGTGGGACTGTGACAATCTCATGTGGGTAAAGAAACTTGCTCAAATATAGGAATACAAAGAAAATGATTTAATTGACATTAGTGTGTGGTTTTAGGTAGGCCAAAGGTTTCCTGTAGCTTGCACAAATGTGTAATTGTCAGTGATACACACTATACATGATCCAGAAGGCATTCCATTCCTGATTTAGGACATAACTAACAGTTAACTAAATTCACCAGAACTGCCACTGATAGTTGGTTTAACTCAAAAATGGTAAGATTGTAATTATAGTAGAACTCCAGAGTTACAAACTGGCCAGTCAACCACACACTTCTCATTTGGAACTGGAAGTACACAATCAGGCAGCAGCAGAGACCCTAAAAACACAAATACAGTACAGTACTGCATTAAATGTAAACTACTAAAAAAATAAAGGGAAAGTAGCATTTTTCTTCTGCATAGTAACATTTCAAAGCTATATTAAGTCAATGTGCAGTTGTAAACTTTTGAAAGAACAACCATAACATTTTGTTCAGTTGCGAACATTTGAGTTATGAACAACCTCCATTCCTGAGGTGCTCGTAACTCTGAGCTTCTACTATACAGAGTGCATGAGATTTAATAGTTTTAGTGGATAAACTTGTCTGGCATGCACTATAGATGGAGAATTTCTACTGATTCCACACCATTCAAAGTTGTCCTTACATAGCTCCTTATTTTTATATGTAGTTATAACTAGACTGGACAAACTAATTAAGAATACAGTGCAGAGTATTCTCTGCATTGACGAAGGATAAAGAAGATGACCTGTAGTCTTTTTTTCTTCCCTCCCTAACTTCTATGGCTTTATGAAATGCAGCCAGTGAATATGTCATGCAATGGAATAGACTTTTCTAAGAGTCCAAAAATGAACATCAGGCAAGGACTTCTTAAGTGATTTTATTACAAAACTAAATCCAGTCACACACAAGTAAAATACAATCTTCCACTGTCTGCCAGAAAGTGGCCTCACACTATTTCTCAGTGTCAATAAGAGAATTAGACCTGTACAAACATAGATCCACTCTGATAGTAGCACTCCAAAGCATCCCAAGAGCACTGAAGACAGTTCCAAACAGCCCCAGCTACTTGAGTTAAATATTTTTAAATCAGCAGGTTTGGATAACTTACATCCAAAAGATTTAAAAGAGCTGGCTGAGAAGCTCACTGGACCACTGTGATGTAGATTTTCAATAAGTCTTGGAACACTGGGGAAGTTCCAGAAGACTGGAAGAAAACCACTGTTGTGACAATATTTAGAAAAGGGTAAATGGAATGACCCTGGTAATTATAGGCCTGTCAGTCTGACAGTGATCATGGGCAAGATAATGGAGCAGCTGATACAGGACTCAATTAATAAAAAATTAAAGGAGGCTAATAATAATTAATGCCAATCAATATGGGTTTATGGAAAATCGACCTATCAAACTAATTTGTGTGTATGTGTGAGATTACAAGTTTGGTTGATGAAGGTAATAGTGTTGATGTAATAGGCTTAGACTTCTGTAAGGCGGTTGACTTGGTACCACATAACATGTTGATTTAAAAACTAGAATATCAAATAACTTGGCACACATTAAATGATTTAAAATTGGCTAAAGAATAGGTCTCAAAATGTAGTTGTAAACAAGGAATCGTCATTGAGCAAGTGTGTTTCCAGTGGGGTCCCTCAGGGATCAGTTCTTGGCCCTCTGCTATTTAGCATTTTTATCAGCAAACTAGAAGAAAACATAAAATCAACACTGATGAAGTTTTCAGATGACACAAAAACTGAGGGAGTGATAAATAATGAAGAGGACAGGTCACTCCTACAGAGCATTCTGGGTCACTTGGTAAGCTGAGTGCAACCAAACTATATGCATCTTAATATGGTTAAATGTAATGTATGCATTTAGAAACAAAAAGTATAGGCCATACTTACAGGATGTGGGGGACTCTATCCTCGGAAGCAATGACTCTGAAAAAGATTTGGGGGTTGTGGTAGATAATCAGCTGAACATGAGCTCCTAGTGTGAGGCTGTACACAAAAGGGCTAATGTGATCCTTGGATGATATACAGGGGATTCTTGAGTAGGAATAGAGAGGTTATTTTACCTTTGTATTTGGCACTGGTATGATCCCTGCTGAAATACTGTATTCAGTTCTGGTATCCACAATTCAAGAAGAATGTTGATAAATTGGAGAGGGTGCAGAGAGGAGCAATAAGAATGATGAAAGGATTAAAAAACACGCCTTATAGTGATAGACTCAAAGAGCTCAGTCTATTTAGCAGAACAAAGAGATGGTAAAGGGGTGACTTGATTACAGTCTCTAAGTACCTACATTGGGGACAAATATCTGATAATGCGCTCTTCAAAGCAGAGAAAGGTATAACATGATCCAATGGCTGGAAGCTGAAGCTAGACAAATTCAGACTGGAAATAAGTTGTAAGTTTTTAACAGTGAGTTATTAACCATTGAAATAATTTACCAAGGATCACGGTGGAGTTTCCATCACTGACAATTTTAAAATCAAGAATGAGTGCTTTTCTAAAAAAAAAAAAAATATATCCTCTAGGGATTATTTTGTGGAAGTTCTTCTATCTGACCTGTGTTATACAGGAGATAGACTAAATGATCACTTCTGGCCTTGAATTTATAGGTGGGTTTCCAACACAGGGACTTAGAAACTCTGTAAGCTTCTCCTTTTTGGGTTTCTTCACAATCCTTCTATAAAGGGGTCGAGTTAGCCCCTTCTGTGGAATTAGTAAAAGCGTAGGCCCCAAAACCTGTAGATATTGGGACACACATGGAGATGAGAAGCATCAACGCTGAGGCCAAGATCTTGGAATTCCAACTGTCCCAGGGCAACCTGGTTTCCCTTGGAGCTGCATTATGAGGCTGTTTCCAGTCATGGCTGTAGTAAAATCTGCTCTCTTCATGGCAATGGGGATCAGTCTTTGTTAGGGGTATTCCTGCCATTTTGACTAGCAGGTACTCCGTGGGGGATTTCAGCTAGGAAATGAGTCCACATTAAAATTAGCTACCACAAAATGCCAGCTACTTGTGAAAGAGGGAAAACTACTTGTGACCTGTGGCTGCATACCCCGCCTGTTCCCAAACAGCTGTAAAGCCTGGCCTCCCAGGAGGAGTTTTCACAAGAGTCAGGGTGGAGAATGCTGATTTGGGGGTTCTTCAAGGATATTTTGCTATTCTCTGCTCTGAGTATCAGAGGGTAGGATGTAGGAACTGAGTTACCAAGAGATCAAAGGACCTTCCCAAGGTCACATAAAAAGTCTGTAGCAGAATAGGGAATTGAATGTGGGGTTCCTATGTAACAGGCCCTCACTAGGGGACCATCATTCCTCTCATTATTTCCACCTTCTCTATACTACCAGCTGGTCTGTCAAATCCTGCCTGACTGAGGTCTTGTCTGCACGGGGGATTTGCCCCGATTACCACCATTGATGCCCAGACAGTGGTGTAACTGCACTGCAGCAACCCCATAGTGTAGGCAGGCAAAGCTGCTGCTTGCACTGATAGTTTACCCCTGCTTGAACCAGCATGAAATGCACAGTGTAGAGTGCAGCTCACAGTTGTTTGCTCTGCTGATACTGGGAAATCCCCTGCATAACTAGCCAGCCAAGGCCTGTGATGCAGTCCGTTGTATACAGCTTGGGCCTTGTTCTCCACAGTCTTGTGTAAACAGACAGCTCAGAGTAGGGTTATTGTGTTATAATTTGATATACATCCTTAACAGGATCCCCAGGGTACAACCTGGAACTGGGGTACTCCTGTGTACCCTTAACTCTCCAGCCTGGGGTGTGTCTCATAATGCTTTGCTAGTGACAAGCAGCAAGCCCCTCCAGATGCAGCTATCGCACAGCACAACAGCATATGGAACCCCACACTGAGCTAGATTGCATGAATGCTACCTAAGCACTCATGAATCACACAATAAAAGGCACCAGCAAATCTCCCAAGCCTCCAGCCTTGCACTCCAGAACTATACCGTCTTGGTCAGAAGCCTGACCAGTGTAAGTTTATTACCCAGTCCACCCCTCCCTCAATATGGAGAGGACACACACTAGCCTTTGTAAACTAAGCTGAAATTTCCCAAGTACTTCAACCAAATATATAGATAAAATATAAAACAGATATATTAACTAAAAAAAGATAGATAGATAGATTTTAAGTGATTATAAGTGGTAGGCACAAAAGGTCAGAGATAGTTACCAAAGAAAATGAAAATAAGCAATCTAAACCTTATTTAGACTAAGCAGTATTTGGATCAAGCAGTTTTTCTCACCCCACTGGATGTTGCAGGTGGGCTACAATCTTTAATACACAGGCTTTCCCTTTAAACCTGTGACTAGTCTCTTCAGTTCAAATCTTTGTCTTCTCAGTATTTTTGTTGCTTCCAGTATAAGTGGGGGCAGGAGAAAGGTAAAAGCATGATTCCACTGTCTCCTATTTTATATCCTCAGTCCATGTGCCTGGAAAATACTAGCCCTGCTCATAAACTCACCTTTCCTTCCAATGTAATGTTTCAGGACAAACACCTACATTCTTTTATTTTCCTTCAATTCCAGGTAAAGTACATTGAAAATCTCACCAATTGTTTTATGAATCTTCACTCCTTACCTTGAAATGCAGGATGAATGGACCTTCCTCAATCCATAAATGTGTTGCTGTTAGAGCACAGTTCCTCCATTCACTGTGCTCAAGCAGCAATACTTTAACAAGGGCTTTAATGTCGTTTAGGTACAGGGATCTTGTATAAGCCTCACCTCTTTGTTTTCTTTAAATGCTGCTCACTACAAACCAACTCTTTAATGTATCTCAGAGCGGTGGTATATCCAGGCATGCAGTGCATTCATGCTGTAGAACAAACAGTTTAGGATATTGAACATGACTTTGTTCCTTACCTGGCAAGCAGAGTCCACAGTACCGTAGGCAGTTGGCCAAAATAAGCCAGTCTGTATAATTATAGGAGAAACAATTTTTACTATCTTAGACCATGAAACTACACATTTAACCAACATATTGGAAAGAGCAGTGTCTGTCTTTCTCAATAGTGCTCAGGGTGATGGGATATGTTATTCAAAACTGTATGTTGGTTGCCAAGTCTATGTACATACCTTCCCAGACTGATAATCGGCTAGTCTCCTGACAGGAAAAGCACTATAAATAGTATTCCTTGATGCTATGTAATCTTCTTACTGGCTGTTTTCACTTGTTTGTTCTGTCTCCCATTTTTTTTTGGTGAGGTTAAAATTAGAAATACAGGGAAACTTTTATTAAAATATTTTAATGAGGAAAGATATAAACACAAGTCCCTTCATGGGGCGGCAGGCCGGAACTACTCAGAAGCCAAAGCCAGTGCAAAATGCAGCTGATACCCTTTGAGCAGTGGTGCACACAGGAAGCAGAAAACCCCATTGGAGTCCATTAAATGTACAGGTGGAATTGCAAGTGTTGTTGGTCCAACCCATGAAGCGCTAAATGATTTGAGATGCATGTATTTTCAGAAGCCACCTCTCCCTATGCAGTCAGATTAGGATCAGCGAATAAACTGGAGTTGCTTCACTATAAACAAGATAGAGTTGCTATCCTTACCCCCACCCCTTTGTTCTGAGTAGGGCTTGAAGTTGATAAACATCTAGGCACCCACACACATGTAGGTGGGTGTTGCTATGTGGTGGAGCAGGAGACCAGAGGAGGATGTAGTAAGGGTCTTTGGGTACTGGGTGGTTGTGGTGTGTCTTATGGGTCAGATTATTAATTGAAGGATGAGATTTGATTGTTCAAGGTACTGGTAGCTAAATGTTTAAAATGCTCCCTCCTCTGAGAGCATACCCAGCAGAGGTGAGGGGGCATGGCTTCCTGTGTCCAGAGCAGCTCCTTAACCCTCTCCTCAACAGTGTGGGGTTGGTACACCCCATCACAAAGGCATACACATGAGTGGCACAGGTAATGCTTTATCTACTTGGATCCTACACTGGATAAAATATACCAAATGCCCAAGAGGTTACACTTCATATTAAGGTACATTTATAAACAGTTTATAAAGAGTTTATACATGTTTTTAAGAAATGGTTAACCAATTGTTAGGGTCCAACAGATTAATAGGCTGCTTATAATCAACTATCTGCAACTGATGGGGTTGTAACCATCCATAACTCTGTACTTAGGTCTGTAACATGCTTTAAACATCTGTTAATCATTCACTAACCCTTTATAAACTACATAACAAGGTACCCTTTATGTATTAAGTGTTACCTATTTTGGTTTGCTTTAAAATGTTTCAGAAATTTAGTGGCAAGTTGGCAGGAACATTTTTTGTCACTTTAATCATAGTTTATAGCAAAAAGTACCTTTTCTAATTTATCCTGATGCGATGCTAACAGTGTAATGCTCCATGCCTGATCTGTGAGTCTCAAAATGCAAATTATGTAATTTGACTGACTGACATATACTGTTTAGAAATGCACTGTACTGTCTCAATAACCTGAGATTTGAAAACAAGGCATTTTGATAGAAGACAGAGAAGCCTCCAAAATATTTCAATATTCTGAAAATGTGGAATAATATTTACAAACTGATTCATTATTATTTGTATACTGGGATTTACTTGTCAGTAGTAAGTGAATGTAATCCCCTTCTCCCCGCCTCTCTGTGTGTGTGACACACACACACACACACACACACACAGACAGAGGCTCAGTTGATACATCTATCATCAGAGTTATCACTGTTTTTAATTCAGCTATACCTAAGAATATAATCACTGGTCAATCCTATATACAAAGGATCAAGAGGAAACTGAAGGATTTGAAATCTGTGTATAAACTCTGAAAACACAAAGTAAGCTGAAAGAACAGCCCCACTGTTTTAGCCAGCTTAGAACACGATTATGAGAGAGTCCATCATAACCATTCTACTAAGCCTGAGTTTTTCCCAAGCTTCCAGGAAAAAAGTTCTCTCTCTTGGCATGATGATAATGTTGGAGGTTGTATGTGTGAGTTCAAGTCAACAGTAGGATACCATTCTTCAGTGATCGAGGGCTTGCAAATACACAGTAGCATCATTGCTAACCTACCCCCCAGAGAATCAAGATTATACAATATCAAAAGGGATTTGAACGTTAAGCTCTAAAATACGAATCTTCTAGCCAGTAAGTAGAAGGTGCAGCTTTATAAGTTGGGTTTTATTTTAGGGTCAACTTTTCCTACTCAAAGTAACAGACAGTTATTCCTGGTAACAAGCTGGGTGCCCATTGAAAGGCCCAGGGTCCACTCCTGCAAGCACTCCGTGCATGAAACTCCAATATCCAATACTTCAGAGTATAGAGAGAAGAGTTCTCCGCTCCAAAAAAAACCCCCAACAACAGCAGCAACAACTCCCTTCCCCCGGCATCTATTTTGGCATTTTTTCAAGATAACATGCACATTCTGTCCTGCCGTGTCACTCATGTTATACCGTGATTCATGAACCCAGGAAACACAAGATGTTTTTCCAAAATCCATCGTTTATTTGAAAAAATAAATATCTTTGGGAACAAAGATATTAGTATTTTTATTGTTCTGTGGCAGAAATATGAGAATTTCTCATATTATATGAGAAATAAACCTGAAGTTTTTCTGATGTGCCTGGCTTTCTGCAGTGTTTGGCAAAGCTAGTCACACTTTTGCAATCAATCTGAGTCATTAGAAAACGTATAAAGCAAGTTGTGTGTGATAGGACACTATAATACTGGCTAATGTATATTTATTCAGCCAAAGAAGTTTAATTTTTAAAGCAGTATTTCTGCACTTTCAAGCACTCTGAAAATTATTCACTGTTAATTGATTCTGCTGGGAATTAAAAGCAGAAATCAGTCTGCGAAAAGAGTAAGCAACACTAATATTGCATATTCATATCTACTTTTTTAACTAAAGAATTAGTCAGTGAAAGGAAAAATGCCTAAACCTGTGACACAAAGTACTCGAAGGATGAGACATTTTGAAGCATGTTTGTTTGGCAAGGATCTTGTATATAGTCTTAGGTCCTGTTCCCAGTCTTTCGTATATTTCATAGATTCTAGGACTGGAAGGGACCTCGAGATGTCATCGAGTCCAGTCTCCTACCCTCATGTCAGGACCAAATACTGTCTAGACCATCCCTGATGGACAGTTATCTAACCTACTCTTAAATATCTCCAGAGATGGAGATTCCACAACCTCCCGAGGCAATTTATTCCAGTGTTTAACCACCCTGACAGTTAGGAACTTTTTCCTAATGTCCAACCTAAACCTCCCTTGCTGCAGTTTAAGCCCATTGCTTCTTGTTCATCTTAGCCTCTAAGGATAGAACAAGTTTTCTCCCTCCTCCTTATGACATCCTTTTAGATTCCTGAAAATGGCTATCATGTCCCCTCTGTCTTCTTTTTTCCAAACTAAACAAACCCAATTCTTTCAGCCTTCCTTCATAGGTCATGTTCTCTAGACCTTTAATCATTCTTATTGCTCTTCTCTGGACCCTCTCCAATGTCTCCACATCTTTCTTGAAATGCGGTGCCCAGAACTGGACACAATACTCCAATTGAGGTTTAACCAGCGCAGAGTAGAGCGGAAGAATGACTTCTCATATCTTGCTCACAACACACCTGTTAATGCATCCTAGAATCATGTTTGCTTTTTTTTGCAACAGCATCACACTGTTGACTCATATTTAGCTTGTGGTCCACTATAACCCCTAGATCCCTTTCTGCTGTACTCCTCCCTAGACAGACTCTTCCCATTCTGTATATGTGAAACTGATTGTTCCTTCCTAAGTGGAGCTCTGTGCATTTGTCTTTATTAAACTTCATCCTGTTTACCTCAGACCATTTCTCCAATTTGTCCAGATCATTTTGAATTATGACCCTATCCTCCAAAGCAGTTGCAATCCCTCCCAGTTTGGTATCATCTGCAAACTTAATAAGCATACTTTCTATGCCAATATCTAAGTTGTTGATGAAGATATTGAACAGAACCAGTCCCAAAACAGACCCCTGCGGAACCCCACTCATTATACCTTTCCAGCAGGATTGGGAACCATTAATAACTACTCTCTGAGTATGGTTATCCAGCCAGTTATGCACCCACCTTATAGTAGCCCCATCTAAGTTGTATTTGCCTAGTTTATTGATAAGAATATCATGTGAGACTGTATCAAATGCCTTACTAAAGTCTAGGTATACCACATCCGCTGCTTCTTCCTTATTCACAAGACTTGCTATCCTATCAAAGAAAGCTATCAGATTGGTTTGACATGATTTGTTCTTTACAAATCCATGCTGGCTATTCCCTATCACCTTACCACCTTCCAAGTGTTTGCAGATGATTTCCTTAATTACTTGCTTCATTATCTTCCCTGGCACAGAAGTTAAACTAACTGGTCTGTAGTTTCCTGGGTTGTTTTTTATTTCCTTTTTTATAGATGGGCACTATATTTGCCCTTTTCCAGTCTTCTGGAATCTCTCCTGTCTCCCATGATTTTTCCAAAGATAATAGCTAGAGGCTCAGATACCTCCTCTATTAGCTCCTTGAGTATTCTAGGATGCATTTCATCAGGCCCTGGTGACTTGCAGGCATCTAACTTTTCTAAGTGATTTTTAACTTCTTGTTTTTATCTTCTAAACCTACCCCCTTCCCATTAGCATTCAGTATGTTAGGCATTCCTTCAGACTTCTCGGTGAAGACCGAAACAAAGAAGTCATTAAGCATCTCTGCCATTTTCCATTGGCTTCAATGGGCATTGGACCAGCCCCTTAGAGAGCAGTGCTATCATTTTGGCAGCCAGAAAACTACAAAATAAAGAAGGAAGTTAGCACTCTGCTGGGTCTTAGTGCATCTTGTCCAATTTATCTGACTCTTAAACTACATAAAGAGGAATTAACAGAGCAGGAACCACCTGTGTGTTTTACCATTGACTTAATTGGAACTTCAGGATAAGGCTAATGCTGAGCACTTTTGAATTCCCACCTTACAGGCCTTTGGTCATATTGGAGAGCACTTACAGCAGTAGCCCGAACCTTCAAAAGTGATTCACAGGGACTACTCTCAGGACTAAAAGCTATGCCATTGTGAATAAATGCAACCTGTTTTGGCTCTAAGAATTCACCTCAAAAGATTTACAAATGAGACATTCCAAAGTGGTGAGGTAAAATCAAGTCCTTGGGGGTTGAAGGGAAAATAAGTTGTCATCATAAACAAGGACTTTGCTGTTTTAACAAGTGGCAGTGGGTGTATTTAGTGAACTTTTCAACTCAGCATATTTTATGCTCAGTATTTACTTTGCTTGTTGGTTGTTTACTTTATTTCTTAACTAACTAAAAATCACTAGATCACTGTTTGAAAGAAGATCATTTGTCTCACAGCGTGTAGGTGCATAAATATGAATGAGGGGGTTAGACATTTTTACTGGATTTGAGGTAAATCTACAATTATACAATCAATCCCAAGGAGATGTATGCTGTAGGCAGAATGAAAGGAGGCGGGGGATGTGAAAAGGGTGTAAAGGGTCAAAGTGAAGAGGAGAAGGCACGGCTTCTGGCGTGTTCAGTGAATTTAACCTTATTAGAAAACATACAAGGAAGAGAAACACTTTAAGCTTGGTGCTTGGCTGCAACCAGTCCCCCAGCATAAATTAGAGCAGCCCGAGGAATCATCTAAGCACCCAATAAGACATTGGAGCACAGGAAAGTCCCCCTTTCTCATCTGTCACACTTCTGTGCCGTTACATTGCCTGTATGCTACCTGATGATGCCCCTCTACTGGGGTGATCATACTATAGCTGGACATGTTGGCTTTTATGTGATATGAAACCCTGAAATGTGTTGGCCTTTTGTTTTTGTCATTTGAGGCCTGTTGAGGTTAATGTGTCCAAGATTTGTTCCTTGGGGGAAAAAACAAGGTCAGAGATAACTAAGGTTTGGAAAGTCCAAAGGTGCTGCAAAGGCAATTTTGACAATCCTTGCTATTTAGAGCTCTAAAGTCCATTGGGTTCATCCCACTGTCAGTATAGATATCATTGCACAATAACCAGAAGAAATTAATTTTCCCATTAACTAGCTGACAGCCAAGGAATCCTACGTGCCTATCTTCTGTTCAATGAAACACTCTCAGGATGGGTTCTGCAGACATCAGTCATCTTCCACTGGCTTTCCCAAAAGATGGGGTCCTGCCCCCAGTATTTGAAATAAATTTCCTTTCCGTTGGGAATGATTGTCCTGAAATGTTCTTTATGAAAGCCTCCTCCAAACTCTGAGTTCCTAATCAACCCAGATTTGGGTGCCGACCATCCTGCAGAATTTTTTCTTGTGGTACTGAAGCACTGGTTTTCTGAAAGTAATAGATAGAAGTCTGAACCCTGCACATGCCTTCTACCCTTAATATAATATTGGGGAACAATTTTGTCTGATGTTGGGCAGAAGCCTCTTTACAACCCTACACAATCAAGACAGTCAGCTGAATGCTTAATTCTGTTTCAGAGAACATAGCGATGTAGAAGTTCTTGCATGTCCAACTTTCTTCACCTGGGAGGGAAATGTCTGGTAGGCCTACAGGCAGGGACTATAGGTCTCTTAATTATAAGGAATCTATCACCACAGTGTCTAGGTGCTAAGGCTTTTTTGGGGGACACTGGCTAGCAGGAAGGGCTACCCTTCAGGAAGGATGGCCTGGGAAAATAGAATTGATTGGATACTCATGTCTAATATGCTTCTGCAAGATTTGCTTGCCTTCAGACCTTGTACCAATAAAAAAAAATCCTCCTGGGAAAAGAGGAGGAAGTCAGGGGAATCTTTGGGCATGCAGTACTCTTTGTCCCTGTCTCCATATGCCTCTGCTGGGGTTCAAAGTTGGTGATCCAAAGGCACTGAGGCAGTATTGTGGAGTATAACTCATCCCTGAGTAATTCCATAGCTGACTTATGAGAATGAGTCATGTAAAGTCCCCAAAGGTGGGTTCCTCCACCATGCCAGCAAAAGCATCTCTAGGTTGATCTGGCTGGTGATGTTGCTATGGGGCCATGTTTAGGAGGAGATGCTCCTCCAGCCAGCCTAGGTGGTCACACGTGAAACTACCCCACTCCCCGCCCAAACCGTGATTGGTTATTGGGATCCCCCTTATGAGAAGAGGGGATGCAAACGTTTTGGGGACAGGATCTGTCTCTGATATAATGTCATCTTAAAAGTGAAGGTGAAAAATAAGGTGGCACTATTGGTCAGTGGATACATTGCTATGCTCTCAGCTGCAGCTATCTGTGTGCCTATGCTGTTGTAGAGCAGAGCCAATGAATGCTTACTGACAGACCTGTGTGGCTCCAAGGTCATGCAATTTGAAAGGCCAGGACCATGTAAATAGAAACTTATTTTAGAAACAGATTAACAATGGTTTGCATCCACCATTCCACCTCCCCCTTCCTGCCCTCCATGACTCCAATAAACCACACACAAACTGCCTTGTAAATAAAAGCTGTAGCCTTTAAATGCCAAGTAAAAATCTGAAGGCCTTCAAATACATTCATTATCTGGTTATACATAATAATTGGGTCCAGCTTGCTAGAAGGCAGCCTTAGCCTAAGTTGGAGAGAAACATACCCAGCTGGGAATTACATCCAGAAACAGAAATATATTTGGTGTTATAGTCCCTTACAAGAAGGGTGCTCTGTGTTCAACCTGCATAATGAGGAAGGCCTTTTCCTCTGAGTATAGGATCTCTGTGCCAGTAATGAAGAACCCTCATGTTGAACATAAGCCAGGACTGAACCCCCAAATCCAATACAGCTGCCTCTTTCCAATGATTCAGTGAAAAGCAGATGTCCTTTAGATACTGGTAAGGTCCTCAAATGCCTAATGTGAAAAGAATGAGAACAATTTAGCCCATTTTAAACAAACACCACTTTCAGTCTATAGCACTTTCTTCAAGGACAGTTGGCCAAGATTTACAAAAGTGATGAGTAAATTTGGGTGCCCTAAAACTAGCCCAATTTTTAGAAACTGCTGAGCAGCCACCCTATGAAAATCGGGTCTCTTTAAGGTCCCTTAACTCAGGCATCCAAAAATGGAGCACCCCAAATCACTAGTCACTCTTCAAAAGGTTGTTACAAGGAGGAGGGTGAAAAATTTGTTCTTGTTTACCTCTGAGGATAGGACAAGAAGCAATGGGCTTAAATTGCAGCAAGGGAGGTTTAGGTTGGACATTAGGAAAAACTTCCTGTCAGCGTAGTTAAGCACTGGAACAAAATTGCCTGGGAAGGTTGTGGAATCTCCATCATTGGAGATTTTTAAGAGCAGGGTAGACAGGGATGGTCTAATTATTACTTAGTCCTGCCTTGAGTGCAGGGGACTGGATTAGATGATCTATTGAGGTCTCTTCTAGTTCTACACTTCCGATTCTATGAAAATCTCAGCTATTGTTTTTATGTTAACTTATAGCTCTGAGAGTGACTGGTTGGGAAGTGTATTTACGATGGAGATAATGAATCCCCAGTTAATATTTTTGGACTTTCTACTTAAATTCTCTCAGGCAGGGATATCAGTATCATTACATCCTGTGACATATTCAAAGACTGAAGCCCACATAGGCCAGATCAATGGAATGCTCATGGATCCAGTATGAACATTATGGGCTTACTCTTGCAATCACTAAATTCAATGGCAAAATGCCCACCACTTCAGAGGGTGCAGTATCCTGTCCTGCTCTGAGAAGAGGAGGAAAGGGAAAATCAGAAAGAAGCCTTTGTAACAAAGATGAAATTACAATCCAAAGCCTTTTTTCCCTCTCCCAAATGGTACTTTATGAAACTGCGTGTAATTTCATTATTCCATATTTGTAGTAGTTTATACATTATGGTCTTGTGCAAAATTAATGGTACATGGAATGAGGTAATAATAGAATCATTATCATTAAAGGAAGCTTTTTTTTAGTGAAGGGTCAGAAGGCACATTCAGTTCTGATGAGAGTACAGTATCTAAACTGAACTTTATTTAATCCCAGTAGATTATTTAGATAAAACTATTTACATACCATATGTGGGATGGGGATAGCCATCTGATAACTTGAATTTATTAGGCACTTTTAGCTGCCTTGCATGCCCCTACCTTAACTTAATTGATCAATGCAATCTCAACCCTTTGAGCAGCTCCCCCGACATAATTTTTAAAATTCCACCCTCCCAAAAAAATGTTTTCTCCCCACAACACCCACCATGTGGAATTTCTTCTCCCAAATCACTCAATTCTCAATTACTAAATTGAATCCCAAATTGATTCCAAATGAGCAAAATTCACATCTGTTCTATTGTCACATAAGGAGTGATCCAATGTGACCCATCAGAACTAAGAGCAGGAGTATTAAACCAAGAAGGCAAGACTCCCAACTTTTAGTAAGTCCAGAAATGTTGGATCTTTTATCCACTGCATTATTGTGCACAGGAACTGCTATTGTAGATAATGTTTAGAGGTTACTAAAATGTAACAATTCTCCTTTTCTGCAAGGCCTGGTGGTATGACTCATGCTATTGTGGCTTGATGGGCAGAGGGATCCTAAAGTAGTACCAGTACAATGTCAAAACTCTTGCAAACATTTTAAAAATAGTTTGCTTACATTATGTGGGTGATATGCAGAATGAACAATGGCATAGAGCAGGGGTCGGCAACCTTTCAGAAGTGGTGTGCCGAGTCTTCATTTATTCACTCTAATTTAAGGTTTTGTGTGCCGGTAATACATTTTAACGTTTTTAGAAGGTCTCTTTCTAGAAGTCTATAATATATAACTAAACTATTGTTGTATGTAAAGTAAATAAGGTTTTTAGAAGTTTCATTTAAAATTAAATTAAAATGCAGAGCCCCCCCCCGGACTGGTGGCCAGGACCCAGGCAGTGTGAGTGCCACTGAAAATCAGCTCGCCTGCCGCCTTTGGCACCCGTGCCATAGGTTGCCTACCCCGGCATAGAGGGATAAGTTTTATTGACACTTGTCTGGGATCACATGCTTTATGCACTTATGGTATTGCTATTGTAAGGCTCCCTCACCCCTGGTTGGAGGGAGGCCACTCAGGCTAGTCCTGTGGGCCAGGACCAGAGTCTGTAAGATAGGCAAAAGTCCCAATGGGGCTGCATGGTTAATGGTCCCTGCCGGGCTCTAGCCTGGAATGGGGTAGTGCAAGTGGTCTGCTCTTTAAGTACAGTCTATTAGGGCCAGCTTTGGCCTGGACAGAGTTCAGGCTGCCAGCAAACACAGTCTCAAAGGGGGCTGGATAAGGGGGCTCCTGTCCTGGGCTAGAGTCTCCTTGCACTGTGTTGGGGTTCCACCGCCTGCGGTGGGTTAGCAGGGGGATGCGGGCCCACCCTACTCCACCACGTCCCAGCCCAGGGCCCTGACAGGGGCAGGATTGGCTGCCCCTGTGTTGGTGGGGAACCAGCCGCAACACGCCGACTGAGCCACACAGGGCTCTGCAGCCGGCTGCTCCATGGCTGTCCCTGGGCTACTTCCTGCCTTCCCGGGTTTTGGTACCTGCTGCCTCGAGGCCTCTTTTGGCTCTTCGGGGTAAACGGCAGCAAGGACTCCAGGCCAGTCTTCATCCACAGCTGGGGCTTGGGAACAGCCAGGCGCCAGTTCCTCTTGGGGCCTCTGGGGAACTGGCTGAGCATCCTCCTCTGTTGCAGGCTCACCCTCCACTGAGCTGTAGGGCCAGTCTTTTATACTTCTGGCTCTGCCATGGTCCTTCCAGTGAGGGGGTCGGGGTGATTTAGGCTCCGCCCTCTCAGGGGTGGGTAAGGCTACTTCGCTCCCCTGGTTGGAGGGAGGCCACTCAGGCTCACTACACTATATACACAGATTTGTGTCTGCATGCACAGACACACAGGACAATCACAAAGACATGAAGCCCTTGGGAGAAATCATATGTATCTAGATGGTCATGGATCAATAAAAAGGGAGTAGAAGAGTGAGAGATTCTATCAGCTCATAATCAGGATTCTATGCTAATATGCATTCATGTATGCATACGGTATGTAACTATGGATAGCCACTTCAGCCCCATGCTCCATTTAAAAGTAGTTAAGTTTAAAAAAAATGGTGCTCATGCTGTGTACCAATTGCTTCCTGAGGAAGACCATCAGCCTTGTGCCAGTGTTCAGATGCAGATTTATATCACTACATCCTTGCCATGCAATCAAGCAGCAAAAAATAACTCCTGACACTCTCACCTAGTTGATAAAGCCATTTTAGTGCAAACAAAGGAGAACTGGTCTGTTGTCAACATATACAAATGTTTTCTGAGTCCCCAAAAGCCACGATCCACAGCTCTAGCTGAGTAGTGCTTGGCCCAGCTGAGAGGTGTGGGAAAGCTTTGCTGTGTGGTTGGAGTCTTGGTGTTGTTCGAGCTCAGGTTGCTCTCTGGAGTAAATGATATCAGCTTTATTTCATGAATGTTGCCCATGGCCCCAAGAGACCATAGCAGCTGGCATGGCATGTCCTCTTTCCTTAGCTATGCTCCATGTCTTAGTGCCAGTGAGGGAGTGGGAGTGGCATAGGAGACACTATGGCAGCTGAGGATTTTGTGCATAGAGGGGAAATCTTCAAGTAGCCAAATTAAGCAAGCTTAAAGCTGCTTTGTGTCACAGGGGCACAAAACAGCCCCAGGCATACCAGATGATCTGTGACCCAGGGTATTCCATTACATAGACTCTGTCTCCTATTCCTTGGTTAAACCAGCAAGAATCACTGATGCCAAAGAGTCAATGGAATCGGATATAGCAGAGGTGAAATTGTAATATTTGACTTAAAAACTTTAAATGAAGTTCTAAGTAATGAGAGATGCTTGATGCCATTCTGCCTAACTCTGTTTCCCATAATAAGCTTGAAATAAAGATATTTGGTCTTCACATTTTAAATGGAAAAATCTTATAAGTGCTCTAATATGAAGTAAAGTACATAGAGTGGATTATTATATTCAAAGCATGCTATGTATGCAGAGTGGTGAACAATAAGGGGACTCTGCTAGACAAATAACACGTTCCCTGTCTTAACAGGTGTAACAGTCCAAAACAAATAGCAGAAAACAATCCACAAACGGATCAGTGAGAGGACACTGTTGCTTGAGGGCATCATTCAACAGGTGATCTTAAAGGGTTTGTTTTTTTCAAACAAGGTGCTTTGCACATGTGTAGGGCCCTACCAAATTCATGGTCCATTTTGGTCAATTTCACGGTCATAGGATTTTAAAAATGGTAAATGTCATGATTTCAGCTATTAAAATCTGAAATTTCACAGTGTTGTAATTGTAGGGGTCCCGACCCCAAAAAGGAGTGTGTGTGGGGGAGGGGTTACAATGTTCTGGGGTTGGGGGGGGTTGTGATACTGCTACCCTTACTTCTGCGCTACTGCTGGCGGTGGTGCTGCCTTCAGAGCTTGGCAGCTGGAGAGCGGCGGCTGCTGGCTGGGAGTCCAGCTTTGAAGGCAGAGCTGCCGCCAGCAGCAGCATAGAATTAAGGATGGCATGTATGGTATTGTAACCGTTACTTCAGCATCCTGCCAGCAGCAGCGCAGCTTTCAGAGCTGGGCACCAGGCCAACAGTCGCCACTCTCCAGTCGCTGAGCTCTGAAGGCAGCGCAGACATAAGGGTGGCAATTCGCAACCCCCCAAAAAACGTTCTGATCCCTCTGCAACTCCCTTTTGGGCAGGCCCCCCAATTTGAGAAACACTGATCTCCCCCATGAAATCTGTATAGTATAGGGTAAAAGAACCTGAAAGACAAGATTTCACAGGAGGAGACCAGATTTCATGGTCCATGATGTGTTTTTCATGGCCATGAATTTGGTAGGGCCCTATATATGTGTTAGTTGATGTCCATATTTATTGCCATGTTGAATTATACATACACTGATTTGTTGATAATACCTCTGTGACTTCTTTCTCATTAGCCCTTATGCACAGTTCATTCTCATGGGGCTCCTACCTTCCCTACTTCTAAATTTATCTTAGTCATTTTCAGCTGTGCTGTGTATAGTGAATCTCGTTCTCATTCCTTGACCCATTTTTCTGCCTGTTTAGTCCTCCATCCTCAGTGCAGGGACCATCCATTTTTGTACATCTTGAGCACTTAGCACAGGGGTCGGCAACCTTTCAGAAATGGTGTGCCGAGTCTTCATTTCTTCACTCTAATTTAAGGTTTCACGTGCCGGTAATACATTTTAACGTTTTTAGACGATCTCTTTCTATAAGTCGATAATATATAACTAAGCTATTGTTGTATGTAAAAGTAAATAAGGTTTTTAAAATGTTTAAGAAATTTCATTTAAAATTAAATTAAAATGCAGAGCCCCCTGGACCGGTGGCCAGGACCCAGGCAGTGTGAGTGTCACTGAAAATCAGCTTGCGTGCCATAGGTTGCCTACCTCTGACTTAGCACATCATAGATGCTGCTAAAAACAAGGATTAAGGTTTCTATTGATACTTCAAACACTTGAGTAACCGTATGCACACAAGTATTCCAACGGGGAAGCGGGTAATAAGGATTCCCTACCACCTAATAGGGTTACTCACGTGTGAAAAGTTACTCATGTGTCTGTTTGTACGATCAGGCTCACAAGCCCCACTCCCAGCTTTGTCCAAAAGTTCCCAAGTCCCACTATAAAGGGTTAAGACTGGGTATTATTTTCCGTAACACACACTAAGGCAGTTTGGAAGAGGTTTGCCAGAAAGGCTTGTACTGCATCATAGGTATGTACAAAATTTTATACATCTACAAGTTCCAGATGATTAAATTTAACAAATGGAAAGTTGGAAAATGAAGATTAACATCTAGTTATTCACAACTGTTCATTGTTGTCAGAACTGCACCCATATATGGCTTGCAGGTTCTCTAATTCTTGCAGCCCTATTCATGAATGACTTATGACTCAAACTGGAGCAATTACCATGTACAGTAAATTATGTAAGAAGATTGCACAATATGCCTCTCTCATGATGTAACTTACATTAAATTGTTAATCATGAACCTTTGCCGCCTCCTCATGTAACAGGATACAGAGCTGAAATGTAGCCAGGGGAAGTACAAGTTGAAAAGTCTGGTGAATCTGCTCAGCTTTCATTGACTTTAATGAAAGTCACAGGGTCAAAGTCCACACAGAAACTGAGTGTTAGAGCCTGCAAAAGTGTTGCTTTAAAAATAAAGGGTTTGTTCATGTGAGCGTGTGTGGGGCGTATCCAGGATTTTAAGAAACCAGTTTATTTTATAGGGCAGGGTGTTTTTGTTCTCTGCTGAACAGTAAAACAGTTTAAACCAAAGTGAAATAAGGCTGGGGGATGGTGGTCTATTATTATCCTGACTGAGAGTTTGTTTGCCATGTCAATTTTAAGAGCAATTTGTAAATGCCTCACAAAGTGCTCAAAACAGAAATGGTAAGAGGCTGTTAATCTTCCACATTTATTGCAACAGATTACATTTTACAAAATTCCTCCTCCCCTTTCGTGACTCTCAACTTTCATCTATCTTCTCTAGGGTGACAGTCAAGTGCTATAATAAACTTCTAAGTTGATATTTCTTGTACTGTGTGAACAACTGAGTTGGACCATTTCCTATGGTGTAAGCGATCTTAAACTCCTACACAACACTCAATGCTCCATTTCACTGCACTGTCTATGCTTCCCGTCATGCTACTGTGCTGCCTTTACCTTCTGCTCTTTAAGTATTTAGGCTTGTCAAATAAGTTTGACCGTTTCATTTTAAGAGTCCAGTTTATTATGCCATATTTTTTCTGCTATGTTTTAAGCATGTGTATTTTTGTCCTATAGCAGGTATACTGTGTTGTGTTTTATAAAGACAGACTAACCAAACTGCGTACTGCTGTAAATTAATACTGTATATATTACTAGTATTGGAAGATGTGAACCACAAGAGTTTCAAAGGAGTGGTTTAAACTGGTCCCTAAAGAGTTTACATGCCAATCTGAACTTTACTTGACCAGTATCCCAAGCTTTTGGCAGTCTCCCCTTTTCCCTAACTACTTTGTCTACATCTTATTGCTCTCTTTTCCTCTTCCCAACCCAATTCCCTCCCTTTCTCTGAGGATCAGCTGCTTATCCAAACTATTTATTTTTGAATCTGACTAATAGCTTCGGCTTCAGTTTACTTTAAGATTTATTAATGAGTTTCTGGGCAGTTCTTTCTGAACGTATACACTGGAAAGTATCTTTAAGTGTTTTGGTATTAACATGTTCTGGCTCATTCCAAACCCCATCAGGGCCGTTCCTTATCACTAAAGAATGATGCAACACACATCCTTCTGCTCCATAATGGCTGTGCATGGTCCCAACCCCAACCCCACCCCCAGCCTAGCACTAAACAGTCTGACACTACATGCAGACCTAAGCACTGATACTAAGCCAGGGGGCAAGCCAGCAGTTCCTGCTTTTAAAGAAAGGCACGTTAACATTGTATTACAGGCATATTTTTAAGTGATGCAAGTATGGAAAGAAAATCCCTAGAATATGAGACTGTTACAGAATGGATAAATGAACACTGCATTCAATCTGCATATTTAGAGCTCTGTCAGATAAAGATGAAATCAGGTGCAGTATCCTTTAATTTTTAAGGTTGTAATTGTTTTTAAGGATAACACTATGGACCATGTTCTGCTCTCAATCCATGCATAGAATCACACTGATGTTAGAAGGAATTGTGTGCATGAAAGGATAGCAGCATATGCTCCTATTTTTTTTTTTTAATCATCTGTTTACCCATCTATCTACCTGTGGTATTTCTGGGGCATCTATCATTATTTCTAAGCACCGTTTCTCATTACCCATAAAGGGATTTTCCCACTGAGTGAGTGAATGAATCCCTAACATCATAATTCCTGTATATCTTCTACACCCAAAAATTTCTAGTGCCCCTGCTTGTGACCAGCTTGATTTGAAGACTTTTATCCTACCTTTACCCTTAACTTCCACTTGTCCTCCACTCATCACGTTTGGGAACAAGTGTCTGATAGAAGATATTGACCATGTAACTTCTGAATAAAGTGACTACCCCGGCATAGTGAGAGAGAGACCTTTATTAGCATGTCGGTAGAACTACAAACCAACAACAAAATAGTGAGGGTTATCAGATGTGAGAGAAGTTTGAAAAAAATCACATCCCACCTCCCCACCCCACCTAAGAAAGTGCATTGATATTTCTGACCTGTGGTTTGTTCCTTCATTTTTTTTCTTGTTGCTCATATGTTTCTGTGAGAAATGCCAAACAAGAAGGCTAGATTCAGCACAATCCAGCCAAATATTCATGCTTCTCTACAGTGAAGCATACAAGAGAGCACTTTCTTGTTTTACACAACACAACAATAAAATGAGGAAAGAAGAAGACCATCAACAATATTACACAGAAAAAATAAAATTGCTAAAAGAAAACAAAAACTAAGTAGGGGCTAGATTGTTCTGTTAGGTACTGAGCCAGGTAAAGTGTATAGGATGGCACCAGCCGTTTTAGGGACATCTCTGAGGCACAATACTGCCCAAGGCTTGCCTGTTGCTGTGTGGGGATGGTGGGGACAGTCACTTTTGGGATGTGGCATACTTGCCTCCATGGCTGATTAGAGTGTCTGGGTGAGGGCAGAAGTCAGGGAGTCATAGCTCTGCCTAGTCACACCTATTGTAGTACTTTAGCTGGAATAAATGGCCAAAGGTGTTAAAGTAACCTCATTGCTATCCACCATTAAATAGTGCTAAACAGAGTTTGGTATATGGAGACCTCAGTCTGCGTAGTGCCATGGCAAGCTCACCATTAAAAATCCTTTATTAAAGATACAGGGAAGAAGGGAAAACAGTTAAAGCATTTGAAGTGTAACGTGTTAAGTAGAGTTTTCAGTTTAACAACAGCCTAGTTCCCTTTCCCTTTAAAGGGAGAGAGTTTTTAAAAAGAAAAAGCCCTTGTTTGACAGTCTCTTAGATGGGAATCCCTGTCTTTTTGGGGAATTGAGAAGTTAGTTGAGTTGGGCTGGAATTGTTGTTAAAATCCAATCCTATTTCATCCCAGATGATGTTTGGGATTCAACTGGAGCCAGTAGAGGTAGCGATGTCATCTGGGTCCCTGTCTCTGATCTGGTCAGGACATCTTTCATGATCAAGATGACAAATGCCCAGGAGATGGTGGGGGTAGTGGCCATAACAGTGAAGCCTGCTTCAGTAGCCAAGTTTTCTCCCCAAAGTTTCTCTTGAAGCACTCACAACAGGTGTGGTGGTTGTGAAATTGCGGAACAATTAACTATGGTTTGTAACCTGTCCTTTAAATTGGCTTCTGTACCCAATGACTGGAAGATAGCTAATGTAACGCCAATATTTAAAAAGGCTCTAGAGGTGATCCTGGCAATTACAGACCAGTAAGTCTAACATTAGTACCAGGCAAATTAGTTGAAACAATAGTAAAGAATAAAATTGTCAAACACATAGAAGAACATAAATTGTTGGGCAAAAGTCAACATGGTTTCTGTAAAGGGAAATCATGTCTTACTAATCTATTAGAGTTCTTTGAAGGGGGTCAACAACCATGTGGAGAAGGGGGATCCAGTGGACATAGTGTACTTAAATTTTCAGAAAGCCTTTGACAAGGTCCCTTACCAAACACTCTTATGCAAATTAAGTCATCATGGGATAAGAAGGAAGATCCTTTCATGGATTGAGAACTGGTTAAAAGACAGGGAACAAAGGGTAGGAACAAATGGTAAATTTTCAGAATGGAGAGAGGTAACGAGGGTCATTCCTAGGACCAATCCTATTCAACTTATTCATAAATGATCTGGAGAAAGGGGTAAACAATGAGGTGGCAAAGTTTGCAGACGATACTAAACTGCTTAAGATAGTTAAGACCAAAGCAGACTGTGAAGAACTTCAAAAAGATCTTACAAAACTAAGTGACTGGGCAACAAAATGGCAAATGAAATTTAATGTGGATAAATGTAAAGTAATGCACATTGGAAAATAACCCCAACTATACATACAATATTGCGGGGGGGGGCGCGCGCTCATTTAGCTACAACTAATCAGGAAAGAGATCTTCGAGTCATCTTGGATAGTTCTCTGAAGACATCCATGCAGTGTGCGGCGGCAGTCAAAAAACCAAACAGGAATAATTTAGGAATAATTCAAAAAAGGAGAGAGAATAAGACGGAGAATATCTTATTGCCCTTTTATAAATCCATGATACACCCACATCTTGAATACTGCATACGCATATGGTCTCCTCATCTCAAAAAGTTCAGAAAAGGGCAACTAAAATGATTAGGGGTTTGGAATGGGTCCCATATGAGGAGAGATTAAAGAGGCTAGGACTTTTCAGCTTGGAAAAGAGGAAACTAAGGGGGGATAGGATAGAGATGTATAAAATCATGAGTGTTGTGGAGAAAGTGAATAAGGAAAAGTTATTTTCTTGTTCCCATAATATAAGAAGTAGGGGCCACCAAATGAAATTAATGGGCAGCAGGTTTAAAACAAAAGGATGTTCTTCTTCACACAGCGCACAGCCAACCTGTGGAACCCCTTGCCTGAGAAGGTTGTGAAGGCTAGGACTATAACAGGGTTTAAAAGAGAACTAGATAAATTCATGGAGGTTAAGTCCATTAATGGCTATTAGCCGGGATGGCCACCCTAGCCTCTGTCAGAGGGTGGAGACGGATGGCAGGAGAGAGATCACTTGATCATTACCTGTTAGGTTCACTCCCTCTGGGGCACCTGGCATAGGCCACTGTCGGTAGACAGAATACTGGTCTGGATGGACCTTTGGTCTGACCCAGTATGGCCATTCTTATGTTCTTAAGAGCTCATCCCCTCTTTATTTTGTCCCCCAATAAGGCCTAGTTTTTGACACATCAATTTTGGTTCACTGATTTCTGGTTCCACACTTTTCTTGTATACCAAGCATGACCTTAATACAGTCCTTGAGTTATATCAGGAAGCCTTTTTGTTGGACTAATTCAGTCTGTCTTGCTTTTGCACCTTTTCCCATCAACATTTATTATCGATTATTGTGACATCTTATGAATTTACACATACTGTTCACAGCTGAGCTCACAAATAGGGTAAATTTGTAGGCCCAATGATCACAATGCACCCTGTCCGCTTACTCCCTGCAGGGAGTATCTGGCAGTGTTCAGCCCCTGAATTTCCCCCAGCACCTGGGATTAAGATCCAGGTTGCCATAATGCTGCCATGCAAATGGTGGGATGGAAGGGACAGGACAGTCCTTAGTTTCTATTATTCCCCTGTGTGTTGATGTTAAGGCTACTCACAATCTAGCCCTCATAAAAAGTGACCAGAATAAAGTTTATTATTACTAGTATGACAGCACATTTATTTTTCTTTGTACCAGCATATGAATGGTGTCACCATCAAGCCCTAGGGCAGAGCATCTCTTATACTCTACTGAAAAAATATCAAATAAAATATAGAGAGCAATAAACAGAATACCTGAAACAAAAATATTTTTTCTGCCATTTGTGTGTCCCTTGGCATGAGTGTAAGTCACTGACCTATTGTTTCCAATAAACCTGCTCGCTGGTTGCCTCTCTTGCGTCTCCATCCCTTTTGCCTCAGCATGCCCTTTGCCATGATTTATAGAATCACAATCCAAATTAAACAGGAGGCATTTATTAAACAACAACAAAAAAATGAATAGATGCAATAAGGTTCCACACAGCTTGAATTCCTGCTTTGTTCCCTGCTTGTTTACCAGGGATCACGCCCTGCCTGGAGCTCCATGCAAAGCTCAGCTATCTAGTGGCTGAGTAATATGCTGTGCCCTGTGCAATAGCAGAGTTGCTGTAGGTTTCACTACCTATTTGGGAACACAGGAAAAACGGTTCTGGATTAGACCAATGGTCTACTTATTCTGCCTACTTACCATGGCCAGCCCCCGATGTTTCAGAAGAAGGTGCAAGATACTTCGTGATGAACAATTATGCCATTGGGGAGGTTTCTTATTAAACTCTGTTAGTGGTTGGAAAGGGAAGGAGTACAATTGAACTTAAACACTTAATGATTATTTACTAAGGACGGACTACGCTCAGTGCCATACAAAACAGGCAAAAATGCACACCCTTGTCCCTTGGAGTGTTTTAGATGCAGATTCTATACCCCAAACTATTCCATTACACTTACATGAGACACAGACTGCAGGACAAAATTTCATGCAACCAGTGATTTTTTCCTAAAATGCATATTAATTATTTGGTGAGTTAGTATTAAAAAACGTCAAGGAATAAGTGTTTTAAATATCAATTAAAATAGGAGCAGCATTAAGTTACATGGAGTTTTCCATAAAAAAATTAACCACGTTCAATAAGGAAACATGCTACCATTTCAGTTCTGCCTGCTTCAGCTGACCACAGTCCCTAGATATCAAGCACATGCCTGAACGTTGATTGTCTACGTAGATAGAAGAACTATTGCTGCTGGCTCAGAGATGGATGGACGGGGGGAGCATGCTGCAGAGTCATTCTGCATTTCCCAGACATATTTGGCAGGTATTTGTGCACTTCTGCTGCCTCTCTGCAATGCAGAGGTGGCTCCTTTGTGGCGATGATGATATTTGACTACTCTTGGGGGATTATACACAGTTGTTGCTGACAATTGAACTAGTTATTTTATGTTAGATACAAGCCGTTTAAAATATTGTGAGGGGCACAACTGTCCATGTGTTGCTATTTATTGCCAGCAATTACCATAAATTAATGTGATGGTGTGATGGGGGCCCCTGTTTGGTGAGCCAGACTGCCCCTATTGGCCCAGTGTGGGGTTGGTACACCCTGTCACCCAGCCATTGGGATTCCCTGTTAGATCAGGTAATTGCAGTAAGGTGCGCTCCGGACCCCTGGTAGGGTTGAGCAAACAAACAATCAGTAGCCCCATAGTCTCTGGGCTGGGATGGACAACAACAGTTGGAGTTCTGACCGTCTGGGTTGGATGGAATAATGGTCAGCCTGTAGCCCCAGTGCGGGGACTGGGCAAACAAATAGTCTATGGCCCCCAAGCCTCGTGGCTGGGGGCAGGCAGTAGTAATTGGAGTTCTGGATGTCTGGGTGGGACAGAACAACAATCAGTCTATAGCTTCCGGGTGGGGCAGGGCAAAATATTAGTCTATAGCCCCCGAGCCTCCTGGCTGAGGTACGCAGTAGCAGTTGGGGAATCAGCCCCTTAGTCAGAACAGAACAGCAATCAGTCTGTGGTCCCTGGGTGGGGAAGAACAAATCGTCTTTGGTCCCCGAGCCTCCAGGGTGGGACCAAGAGCAAACAGCAGTCATGCTTAATGGTCCGTAGGGCATGGTAGGGGAACCTGGGCCTTCCCTCTCCACCAGGCTCTGACCCAGGGCCAGGGCCCTCTGAAGCGGGGAACTTCCCTGCTAAGGGTTTAGGCATTGGCTTCTACTGCATCCCCTGGATCACTTCCTACCACAAATTGCGTCCCAGGCATCTCCCCAACTGGTGATGCCTTGCTGTCCCTGTCCATCTCCGCAGTCGGTGAGTCGCCTGCAGTGTAGTGTGGGTCCGCAGGGTCTGCTGCTTGGAACGTCACCAACACCTCTGGAGGAGCCCGCAGTACACGTCCTTCCTCCTCTACAGCCAGCCTCAACTGAGTGGAGCTGCCTCCTTTTTATCTGGCTCTTCCACCTACAGCATGCATAGCAGAGGAAAGGGGGCGTGGCCTCCTGGGCCACAGTGATTGGTCCATCCCCGGTGGCCCACTGTGGGGTTGGTACAGCCTGTCACACACCCTCCCTCTCAAGTCAAGACCGGATGGTGGTCACCCCTGGTCCCTCTCCCCTGCTACCTGGGAAAAGAAGTCCGCATTCGTGTGGACTCGGCCCGGGTGGTGAAGTACCTTGAATTCATAGGGCTGGAGGGCAAGGTACTATCTCATAATCCTGGCATTAATGTCCTTCATGGAATAGAGCCATCAAAGGGGCGCATGATCTGTGATAAGCTGGAAGTGATTCCCCTGCAGATAGTACTGTAGGGCTTCAATGGCCCACTTCACAGCTAGTGCCTCTTTTTCTATTGTTGAATACCTTGTCTCGCGGGGGAATAACTTTCTACTTAGATAGCGCACCGGGTGTTCCTCCCCCTCGTGTTCTTGTGATAGGACTGCTCCAAGGCCTACCTCTGAAATGTCAGTCTGGAATATAAACCTTTTTGAAAAATCTGGGTGAAAAAGGTCTGGCTCCTGACTTAACCACTTCTTCAAGGCCTAGAAAGCATATTCACAGTCCTTAGACCACTGCACTCTCTTGGGTTGGGAGTTTTTCGGGTGCTGCTAAAATGGCAAACTCTGGAACAAAGTGTCTGGAGTAACTGGCCAGACCCAGAAACTGTCTCACCTGCCTCTTAGTTGTGGGGTTGGATGGTCTCTCAGGACTTGGAGCTTATTCACGAGAGGACGCAGCTGCCCCCATCCCACCGTGTATCTCAGATATGTTATTTCCTTTGCCTTAAGTGACACTTGGATGATTCTGATACACTTTGTTAAGAACATGTGAGTGGTGATACTGGGCCATACCAGTGATCCATCTAGCCCCTGGATCCATCTAGTATCCTGTCTTCCAACAATGGCCTGTGCCAGGTGCTTCAGAGGGAATGAACAGAACAGCGTAGTGATTAAGTGTTCTAATCAGTGAAACAGAATGGATTCATTTTGTCTGTAAACAGAAGCTGATTGAGGGGATCATCGCTCAGTTTGAATCACTTCACTGATGGGGTGACCACCTGTACAAGCGTTCCAAAGTCAACAGGGTTTCTCAGCAACCTTCTTTCTCCCCTAGAACAAAGTACCAGAGCTATGATTCAAACTGGCCTCATCCATCTTCACCTTTGGAGACAGAATGAGCATTTAGAGGTGAGTCTAAGTTGGTGTAATATTTCTTATGGCCCTCAGAGCACACAGGTTATGCCAACTGAAGACTCCCTTAGGATTGGTTCGGTTCTTTGCCTAGAGTTCACATACACTCCCTGATATAACTCACACCCCTGTGTGTCTGAATTTGGCCCTTCAAGTCTAAGAGGCCCAGCTACTCCAATGCATGAAATTTGTTTTGTGACATTCACCTGGTACAAAGCAGACTTAAAATTAGCCAAGTCAGCCCTTGAGGATTCTCTTAATGGAAGTGGGGGTTCATGGGTGGTGTAGAGCCATGCTGGCATGGGGAGAGAGTAGGAAGACTCGTGCCTGGGGCATTCCTGCTCTCTGATCATCCTCAGCTGCTGGAATAATCGCTAAGGGTTGCTGCTGCTGCAAATTAGAACTGCCCTAAGGATGCTCTAATCTATGCTGAAGACATGGCCAGAGGTTGGATGTCCCTGGGATTGGGGATGAGGAAGGTGAAAAGGTAGTTTATAGCTTCTGAGCTGTGCACAGCTAGTTAAATTAAGATAAATACCTTCATTTAAAATAAATGCTATTTGGGTGGGAGTAGCTCTGAGCTTTGGAAGATGACTTAATCCTCTTCTTGCATCATCCCTGATTTCTAAAGAATCGTTTGTGATTCATGTCTGTTTTATTTACTGTCTGTTGGATTTCCTGCTATCTTGTCAATTACTAGAAAGAAACAAATATCTTGCAACCCGTGTGTGGTTTTTCAAATAGGGTTATAATTCCAAGGCCTTCAAAAATCTGTGTTCTAATGAATAGAAGCAGACATTCTACAACCATTTTGCAGGGCAGAAGTGATTGCTATGTGGCTCATACTATTCAGACAATACAGTGTAGTTCTCTCTTCTGTTCTCTTACTATTAAATGCATGTTTAGTAATGAGCACAAACCATGAATAAAAAGTTCTCCTCTGTTCCAATAAAATATACTGAATGAGGCAAATTAAAATTCTAAGCATCCCTTCCATATGACATAAGTTAGTCTTAGAAATCTGACTTTTTAACCTTTTTTTGAGTTTAGGTGGAGACATAATTTCAACAAGGTACACTGCTGAAGTACAAAATGTAAGCTCTGTTGCTCAGTTTGTCTGCTGAAATTAAATCTCTGCATTCATGACTGGTACATTCATGAATTTTTCAAAAAGGGAATCTAATGTCTTACTATTAGAGGCCAGAAGGGATTTTGGATGCTTAAGATTCAAACGATGGATGTCATGATTTTGTAGAATCCCACATTAAGAAAATAGCTTTGGAAGGAATTGCAAGTGAAGAGGTAAGTGTCTTATTAATATTAATCTCGCGTAAAGTTAACTGATTAAGAATAATTATAAACATTTTCTCCTCTGTGGCAGAAAGCAGGGTCTCATGAAGGCAGCTTCCCAAACTGTGGGTTGGGACCCCAAAGTGGGTCATGACCCCATTTTAATGGGGTCACCAGAGCTGGCTTTAGACTTGCTGGGGCCTGGGGCCAAAGACGAAGCCCGAGGGCTTCAGCCCTGGGTGGCGGGGCTCAGGCTACAGCTTCAACCCTGGGCAGCAGGGCTGAGGTTACAGGCAGGGCTGGCCTTACCATGAGGTTAACTGAGGCGACTGCCTCAGGTGCCAGACTGTGGGGTGTGGGGGGGGTGCCACTAGGACCCAGAGTGTAGAAAATTGTCTGCTGCTGGTGCATATGTATTCGTTTTACTCTGGATGCACAGAGATGGTGGAGTGCTGTGCTGGAGGAAGGAGGGCACAAGAGACATAATAGGCGGGCAGGAGAAAAGGTGAGCGGGAATAACAGAAAGCAGCAGGAACTGCAGGGGGAGAGAGACCCTGGACTGATTAACACCAGCTTCTCCAGGAGCTTCCTGTTTTTTGCTGCTTCCCTGAACCCACTTGAGGAGAACAGGCAGACAACTGAAGTAGTAGGAGCCAGTTAGGCCCTTGAGATGCTGATATCTTCCCTCACTCA
Source organism: Mauremys reevesii (assembly GCF_016161935.1). Classification (NCBI taxonomy): domain Eukaryota; kingdom Metazoa; phylum Chordata; order Testudines; family Geoemydidae; genus Mauremys; species Mauremys reevesii. The sequence continues at coordinate 47,702,065 of NC_052629.1, read as the reverse complement.
GGCCCAGCTACCAGCCTGCTTATTTCCCCCCTTCAACTGAGTGTTGAGAGCCACTATAGCTGGCACAGAACAGCAGTCATGAGTGAAAAAAGAAAACACCCCTCTGGGGCAGCATTCAGAAAAAGATAGAAAAGCTTCCTTTGCTTTCTTTCTAAGCAGGAAGGAGCTCTCCTGAGATACATAGACACAAATGTTCATGGTCAGTCTTCTGGCCCCAGTCAGGATGTGAGTGGTGAGATGATGCCTGATCTTCCAGTTAGTCAGAGTGCAGGTGACCTGGCAGGTACTGCAGCATCCATAGCTCCATCTCAAATGGATGTAACCATGCACATTCCTGAAGAAAACTGTAGATCAGAGAAGATGGAAGCACAAGAAACAGCTGCTGCTGCTGAGTTTAGTTCCTTAAGTCTAGATGATCCAGGACTTGGGACCCACTTGAGCAGTAGCCTGAGGGACTTCCTTCTACTGCATGGGCCACAGCAAGTGAAAAACTTCGTTTCCCAAAGACAATGAAAATAGAAGTTTCCATCCAACACATTACTAGCGTAAAATCCCCAATGGTGACAAAATGGAGAGGCCAGGACTTATGTGCTCAAAACCCCAGAATGCTGCATACTGTTTTTGTTGCAAATTCTTTCAGTCTAATGTTCTAGCCACATCGGGTTCTACAGGAACAAAGGACTGGAAAAATCTGTCCAGAAATCTGGCATGCCATGAGAAGGCAGCAAATCACCAGTGAGCATTCCATAGGTGAAAGAGCTTGAGATGAGACTAAGGTTAAAGGCCACCATAGATGATCAGCATCAAGAGAAGACTGCACAGAGTCTCTTTACTGGCAAAATGTTCTGAAAAGGCTCATTGCCATTGTGAGAATGCTTGCTACCCAAAACCTAGTACTGCATGGCACTTCAGATCAGCTGTATGTGCCAAACAATGGAAATGTCCTTAAAATTGTGGAGCTGATGGCTGAGTTTGATGCTGTACTCCAGGAGCATCTAAGAAGAGTCACCACCCAAGAAATGTACACACACCACTACTTTGGAAAAACAGTGCAAAATGAGATCATACAGTTACTGGCAACAAAAGTCAAAAAGAAGATTGTGGCAGATCTGAAGTCAGCAAGATATTACTCTGTTATTCTGGGCTGCACACCTGACATCAACCATACGGAACAAATGACTTTAATGGTGCATTTTGTAACAACAACAGAATCTAGTGAAAATGTCCCTGCAATGGTGACTGTCAGAGAGCATTTTATAGAGTTTATTGACATTGATGACACTACAGGAGCTGGTATGACAAATGTGCTTCTTAAAAATCTGGAAGATACGTGAATTGCGATAGCTGACATGAGAGGTCAGGGCTATGATAATGGTGCCAACATGAGAGGAAAGAACAGAGGAGCGCAGACACAGATCCGAGAGTTAAACCCTTGAGCTTTTTTTGTCCCATGCAGTTCTCATTCATTGAACTTGGTGGTCAGTGATGCAGCATCAGCTTCTAGTGAGGCTGCTGAATTTTTTAATGTAATTCAAAGCATCTATGTATTTTTCTCTGCATCAACTCATCAATGGCAAATTTTGAAGGAACATCCTCTCTGACACTGAAACCACTGAGTGCCACGTGATGGGAATGTTGAGTGGAGGTGATAAAGCCTATCAAACACCAAACTGGGAAGATAGATTATGCCATAGTTGCCATTACTGAGGATAATGCTATGACAGGAACTGTTCATGGGAGAACAGTGGCAGAGCTAAATGGAAACACCAGAAACAGAAACTTCAAATTTCTGTGTGGCTTAGTGTTGTGACATGACATACTGTTTGGAATAAATGTTGTAAGCAAGAGACTCCAAGGTGTTGACGTTGATATATCTGGAGCAATGGAACAACTGGACAAAGCAAAGTCATGCCTACAGTCTTACTGGTCACATGAGGGATTTCAAAACGTTCTGAAGAGTGCACAGAAGTTGGCAGAGGAACTTCACACTGAAGCTATTTTCCCACCCATTCAAGAATACAAGAGTCACTGAAGAAGACAATGTTTTGATTACGAGGCACGGGATAATCCCATAAGAGACCCCAAACAACAATTCAAAGTTGAATTCCTTAACCAGGTGCTAGACTGTGCAATACAGTCAGTTGAAGAACATTTCATGCGGATCAAGGAACACAGCAATATATTTGGGATGTTGTATGATATTCCAAAACTCCTCACTATATCTGAAGAACACCTACACCAGCATCCAGGGCACTAGAGACAGTATTGACACATGATGACATGTGCGATATTGATGCAAGTGATTTAGGTGATGAACTGAAAGCCCTTTCAAGATACATTTCAGCAGGATCAACTCCAAAGGCCATTCTGGAATATATGTGCACAAATAATATGACCACCCTCTTTCCAAATGCTTTTGTTGCTCTGTGCATACTTCTAACGCTTCCTGTAACAGTTGTCAGTGGAGAACGCAGCTTCTCCAAGCTGAAGTTAATAAAAACACATCTACGCTCTGCAATGACACAGGAGAGGCTGGTCGGCCTTGCAACCATCTCAATAGAGCCTGAGCTGGCCCAGACTGTGGACCTTCAGGAAGCAGTTCAAATCTTTGCACCCAAGAAGGCATGGTAAGCACTACTTTGATTATTCAAACAGATAAAAATGCCAGTGTTTACTATGCAGACAAGAAAAGTTACATGTGCTGTTCAGGCATTTGAAAGTTAAGTGTTACTTAAAATTTTTGAACAAGGCATTTTACATAGTTAGTTCTCCTTTATTGGGGTAGGTAGCAGAGCAGTACCATGAGAGGAGTAGAACAGGAAGAAGGCAGAATTGAGATCTTTCAAAGTTTTGGCCCAAGTGAGGGGGTATGGGGACGTCATTTGAGCTCCCCACCTCAGGTGCCAAAATGCTGTGGGCCGGCCCTGGTTACAGGCCCCCTGCTGGGGCTCAAACCTTTGGGCTTTGCCCCTCCCTCCACAAGGGGCAGCAGAGCTTAGGCAGGCTCAGGTTTTGGTCCCCCCTCCTGGGCTCATGTAGTAATTTTTGTTGTCAGAAGGGGGGTCATGGTGCAATGAAATTTGAGAACCACTGAGTGGTTAAAGCAGAATGAAACAGAAAGGGGCGATGCCAACATCTGGAGAGGGGAGTTTTTTGGGGGTACTGCTCCCTCAATCCAGGGAGCATGGGGCGAGGGAAGTCTCCCTTTGCTGTTAGTGAGATGTGCTCCCATCCTCATTCTACCCTCGACACTGACCCCTGTTTATACAATTCTTAGTGGAAATCTGAAAAACCCTACAAACACTGGTTAATTACACTGCTCTACAGGCAAAATGCTTCTGAAATAAATGTAGTCCAACTTTACTAATTCTGGGTCACTGAGAACGAAAATGATGCTTAAAATTGTTGATTGGCTCTAGTTTTCAAGTTATGCTATTGGGTCAGTATATACGACCCTTGACTTGGGAATAGCGGAGGATAAGTGAGTTATAAAGGGAAGTTATAATAGTCGGGCTGCCTGCAACAGACTGTGTTGAAGACTAAACAAATCCTACACTAGTTTTTAAACAGCCCAAGGGAAATGCTAATAATGGAGTCCCTGAGGCAAATTCCCTATTGCTTTAATAGCATTTCCACAAAGTGCCAATCTATATCGTTGCTGCGCAACCTAGCTAACTTGGCTATAGGTTGTAGAAGCAGGCATTAGTTGAGCACTATGCCAAGTAAACTTGAGAGAATTATTCTATCTGAGGGATCCAGCCCTTTATTAGTATGCAGCACTTGAAACTGGCTTTCCTATAACAGCCCAGAGTGTAAAATGTATTTTATTTCTCTGTAAACAAAGCATTCCAGTAATTACGTGATAATTATGAAATGGGACAATTTAAATTAAGTTCAAATAGTCATTTTTAGATGCACTTTAGGAAGCACTGGAGATGAAGCTGAATAAATCATCATATAAATTAAAGGTAGAAATGAAAATCTGAACTCTAACATTATTTCCCCAGTGTATTAAAAAGTGATTAAGGTGTAATGGAAAAGCTTTTGATTTTAGAGGCTTCTAGTGCATTTCAACACTGTATAATCAGCTACTGAGGCAGATGAACTATGTTACTCAGTATTGCCCAGAAGATCGCCCTCAGTTTTAAAATGTGACTCAGAAGTTGTGAGATGGAAAATTACTGTCTATCATCTGTCTACAAGAATGCAGAACTATTAGGAATGAAATAAGACAGGCAAGAGATGACTGCAAAAGATTAGACACAATGTGTAACCTTTAGGACAATTTATTTCCAATAGATGCAAAATAATAATCAAACTATTTAACTGACTTTTAAAAGCAACAAGGCTGGTAGCAATATATTTTGGTGTGGTTCCATGTTGAAATTCGAGGGCCCAATCTGGTCTGGTTGAGCTGTGCGCAGCACAAGTCGCAAAAAGGGAAACCATTACGCTCCATTATAATTCCCACAGACTGTCACAAAGCACAGAATGCACACATATGTCCCATACAAGGCAATGACCACCCATCACGTGGTGCCAACCCATGCCAGTGTTCATTGCAGAAAGTTTAATACTAAGAGCATGTCTACACTGCACAGCTAACCCAGGTGATTGACACTCAGGTTTGAGAACCCTGATTAGCTTAGCTAGAGTACAAGCCTTCCCACAGCAAAGCCTACCCACTTTCTAGTGTCCTCACTGTTTCTGCACTTGGCTGTGTGTTTCTGGGGACTCATTTCATGATTCTGTGCTGACACACTATAGGAGTCTTTCCCAGTCAATTCTGTTAACTGTGTGAGAACTTGCCCCTCAGAGGAAAGTGTGGGAAGGGCACTGGAAGACTATCAGTGCTCAAGTGATCTTGCCTGCATCATCTCTGCAAATGGGTGTTTTCCAGTCCAACCTAAAATACAGTAGTGCAAGCAAGCACAGGTTCAAAGCACAAGTAAGCACATTCTTGAGTGTGGAGAGAAGGGGGATTTGGGCAAAAAGGACCATGGGCCCATACGTAGACGTACCCTAAAAGAACAAAGAAAAACAAAGTCCACAGCACTCCCCTTTCATATGAATATGCATACCCGTTCCCCTTTTCATATGAATATTCATCTGTGGGGTGCGGTTTTATATTACCTCTGTTTGCCCTTTTAAATATTTATGGCTAAAAATGAAAACTTATCTAGAGAGTACCACATTTTTATTGTAGTCTGGCATTTATTAAAAAAATCCCAAAGTATATCTATACACAGTCACTATAATAAGCAGTCAAAATAAATAATCTAATGGCTGACTTGTGGAAAAGAATAATTAGATCCCCAGTGGTCTTACAGCGATGCAGTCTGGAAAACTAAGGCTATTAAAAACATAAAATATTTAAGAATCTTATTACTCTCATCAATTACAATTTTCTCTATTATTGTTACAGAATCCATTGATTCTGTTTTAAGTCTGCAATATTTCTGGGGCAATTTATCATTTAGAAGCAAACATATATATTTCTTGACTGGATTTAAAAACCACTTTAGAGTCAGATTTTTAAATTTCAACAGGCAGCTGAGGCCTGGTCCACACTAGGACTTTAATTCGAATTTAGCAGCGTTAATTCAAATTAACCATGCACCCGTCCACACCAGGAAGCCATTTAATTCGACATAGAGGGCTCTTTAGTTCGAATTCTGTACTCCTCCCCGATGAGGGGAGTAGCGCTAAATTCGACATGGCCATGTCGAATTAGGCTAGGTGTGGATGCAAATCGACCTTAGTAGCTCTGGCAGCTATCCCACAGTGCACCACTCTGTTGACGCTCTGGACAGCAGTCCGAGCTTGGATGCTCTGACCAGCCACACAGGAAAAGCCCCGTGGAAATTTGAATTCCTTTTCCTGTCTGGCCAGTTTGAATCTCATTTCCTGTGTGGACGTCGTGGCGAGCTCAGCAGCACTGGCAGCGATGCAGAGCTCTCCAGCAGAGGTGTCCATGCAATCTCAGACTAGAAAGAGGGCCCCAGCATGGACTGACCAGGAAGTCTTGGATCTGATCACTGTGTGGGGCGATGAGTCTGTGCTTTCGGAGCTGCGCTCCAACAAACGGAATGCAAAGACCTACGAGAAGGTCTCCAAAGCCATGGCACTCAGAGGATACAGCCGGGATACAACACAGTGCCGCGTGAAAGTCAAGGAGCTGAGACAAGGCTACCAAAAACTCAGAGCGGCAAATGGACGCTCTGGAGCCCAGCCCCAGGCATGCCGGTTCTATGAGGCACTGCATGCCATTCTCAGTGGGTCTGCCACCACTGCCCCACCAGTGTGCGTGGACTCTGAGGATGGGATACTGTCGACGGACTGTTCCTCGGAGATGTTCGCAGACGGGGAAGATGAGGAGGACGAGGCAGTCGACAGCGCTTACAACGCTGATTTCCCCAACAGCCAGGATCTCTTCATCACCCTCACTGAGATCCCCTACCAACCCTCCCCAGCCGTTACCCCGGACCCTGAATCAGGGGAAGGATCAGTCGGTAAGTGCTTTAAACATGCAAACATTTTTTCTAACAGAACAGGAATATTAACTATGCGAAAAGAAGGTCCATATATATGGGGATGGAACAGAAATCCTCTTGGGAGATTTCCGAGAAGCTCTCCTGCAGGTAATTGAAAAGCCTCCGCATGAGGTTCCTGGGGAGAGCTGCCTTATTGGGTGCTCCGTGGTAGCACACTTTTCCACACCAGGCTATCATCAGGTACTCCGGGAGCATTGCCTCCACGAGCATGGCCGCATAGGCCCCTGGTTTGTGCTGGCTTTCACGCAGCATGCGCTCTCTATCTGCCTCAGTGACCCTCCTCAGGGTGATCTCGCTCGGAGACTCCTACATTTAATTACAGTAATTTTGTGTACTATTAGTATTGGGAGTGCTTCACTGTTCCTTTGCATAACAATGAGCGTCACTTTACAGCCACGTGGTGGAGGCTGCAGAGTGGCATTATACAGGGATCTTTCCCAGGGAATAGACGCGAGGGGGTGCAACAGGGGCAGAGTTTATGCTTTCAGGATTGCCTGTAGCAAGAGGACAGTGGTATACGTTGACTTTTAAGCAGCCAAAAGTTTTTGGCTTACCATGGCTGGCTGCTCCACGGATTCTGCTGTCCCGCCCCGCTTGTCTGGTCTGCAGTGCAATCCCCCAGGCAATGAAAGCGAATTCCGAAAATTCGAACTTTCCCTGAGTGAGTGCTGTGCATGGTCTTGTTCACAGAGACTGACTAGACTACGTTTCCTCTTTGCGGAAATGTATCTTTATAAGGAAGTCAATCCCTTTTTCCTATCACACAGCTGCACCTGTATCCCGACCTGCTCCAGCATGCCCCTCAGAGAGGCTGGCGCAGATTAGGCGGCGCAAGAAAAAGACACGGGACGAGATGTTCGCAGAACTTATGGGCTGCTCCCGAGCCGAGGCGGCCCAGCAGAGCCAGTGGAGGGAGAACCTCTCTCAGCATCAGCGCTCACACAGCGAACGGGAGGACAGATGGCGTCTGGAGGACCAGCAGGCGACTCAAACACTGCTTGGACTAATGAGGGAGCAAACAGACACGCTCAGGCGCCTTGTGGATGTTCTGCAGGACCGCAGGCAGGAGGACAGAGCCCCCCTGCAGTGTATCTGCAACCGCCCTCCCCCGCCACAAAGTCCCATACCCCCCTCACCCAAAATAACAAGAAGGAGGGGCGCCAGGGGCCGTGAAAACTGTCACTCCACCCCAGCAGAGTGCTCAAGTACCAAAAAGCTCTCATTCGCTAAATTTTGAGAAGTCCTTCCCTTCCTGGATCACCCAAGCCCAAATCCCAGTTTCGTTCCCTCACTGTGTAGTTGATTATTAAAAATAGTTTGCTGTTCATTACTGTTTCTGTCATGTTTCTTTACAGAAGACTTTGTGTGAAGGGGGGGGAGGGGTTTGGTAATTGCATAGGACGGTCACCATTACCTGGATACATACACGGGGGCAGGATCTACAGCAGGTCACACACACATAGTGCAGTCACTAGGCACCCTGGTCAGTCTGGGAGGTGTTTTTCATGTTCTGTGCATAGGTGGACGGTGCCCTGCTCCAGCTATATTTGGAGCTGGGTCTCTCCCCCGCTCCTGCCTGGATCAGGCCCTGGCCCCCACGGGTCTCCCCGCCCCGCCCTGCCGCGCTCCGTACCTGCCTGACAGTAGAGCGGCTCCCCGCAGAAATGCTGTCTGGTGCCCCAGGGTCCTAGCGCCTGCCATACACAAATGGCAAGGCAGGCTGCCCTTACCCTGCCCTTCCACCATAGCCCTGAGCCTCTCCAATGCCCCAAACTCTCAGCCCCAGCCAGAGCCCTCATCCCCCTACACCTCCTCCCCCCTCCCACACCCCCCTCCCCCCCTCCTACGCCCCCACCCCCAGCCCAGAGCCTGCACCCCTCACCCCTTCCTTCACACCCACCTGTAAACGTCCTGCCCACGGTCCTCCCCCGCCACAAGGCCACATAGCCCCCGCACACAGAGTCCCGAAAAGGAGGGATGGCAGTCTCCGTTGAAACAACCAGTCCGGCAGTGCAGACCACTCTAGGGGCAGGAGCCTGTCATTCCTAGAGTGTAGAAGCGGTCTGTATATCACTGCACACCCTACCCACCACAGTCTGCGTCCCTGTTTCAACCCTTTAACGTGAATTCATTAGTAAAGAAAACGTTGCTAATTAAAAATATTCCATTAACTTTATTTTTAAACGTGTGTTGGAAGGGGGGAAACGTGGTGAACGGGGTATGTCACCGCAGAAGAAAGTCAACAGTAACTGAAGCAGGGGCAGGTTCAGCTTCTCTGTAAAGAAACTGAACAGTCACAGGTTACCCCGCTCGCTGAGGAACCTAGCTTTCAAAGCCTCCCGGATGCACAGCGCTTCCCGCTGGGCTCTTCTAATCGCACGGGTGTCTGGCTGAGCGTAATCACCCTCCCATCCCGCCATAAAGGTCTCCCCCTTGCTCTCACAGAGATTGTGGAGCACACAGCAAGCAGCAATAACAATGGGGATATTGCTTTCGCTGAGATCCGAGCGAGTCAGTAAGCTTCGCCATCTCCCCTTGAGACGTCCAAAAGCACACTCCACCACCATTCTGCACTTGCTCAGCCGGTAGTTGAAGAGTTCCTTGTCACTGTCCAGGGCGCCTGTATAGGGCTTCATGAGCCAGGGCATTAGCGGGTAGGCTGGGTCCCCGAGGATCACTATAGGCATCTCCACATCCCCAACACTTATTTTGTTGTCCGGGAAGAAACTACCTTCCTGCAGGCATCTAAACAGACCAGAGTTCCTGAAAACACGCGCGTCATGAACCTTGCCCGGCCACCTGACGTTGATGTTAGTAAAACATCCCCTATGGTCCACCACTGCTTGCAGCACCATTGAAAAGTAGCCCTTTCGGTTAATATACTGGCTGGTCTGCTGGGCCGGTCCCAGGATAGGGATGTGAGTCCCATCTATAGCCCCACAGCAGTTTGGGAATCCCATCGCGGCGAAGCCATCTATGATGACCTGGACGTTTCCCAGGGTCACTACCTTTGAGAGCAGTAGCTCAACGATTGCGTGGGCTACTTGCATCACAGCAACCCCCACGGTAGATTTGCCCACGCCAAAGTGGTTCGCTACTGACAGGTAGCTGTCTGGCGTTGAAAGTTTCCAGAGGGCTATGGCCACTCGCTTCTGCACAGTCAGGGCTGCTCGCATCCGGGTGTCCTTGCACTTCAGGGCAGGGGCCAGCAAGTCACAGAGTTCAAGGAAAATGCCCTTACGCATCCTGAAGTTTCGCAGCCACTGTGATTCATCCCAGACCTGCAGCACTATGCGGTCCCACCAGTCCGTGCTTGTTTCCCAGGCCCAGAATCGCCGTCCCATAGCATGAACATGACCCATTGCCACCATGATCTCCACGGCGCGGTGTACCGTGCTTTCTGAGAGGTCTGTGCCATTCTGAGACTTCATGTCCTCACCGCGCTGCCGGAGCCTCCTCGCCCGATTTCTCAGCATCTGACTGTTGAAGAGGTGGACGATAAGGTGCGAGGAGTTGACAACTGCCATAAGTGCAGCGATGATCGCAGCGGGCTCCATGATCACAGTGGAGTGCTGTGGCGTCCGTGCTGTCACTAACAGGAAAAGTGCGCAAACTGATTTCCCGCCGGCAGGATTGACGGTTGAATGCTGACAGTTACCCAAGACCACCCTCAACACAGTTTTCCCCCCAGCATGCATTGGGGGGGGAAATCCCAGAATTCCAATGGGCAGCGGGGAGTGCGGGAACTGTGGGATAGCTTCCCACAGTGCACCGCTTCCAAAGTCGACGCTGGCCCCGTTAGTGTGGAATCACAAAGTCGAATTAGTGTCCTTAGTGTGGATACACAAATTCGACTTCGTAAGGTCGATTCCACAAATTCGAATTAAGTTGAATCGAACTACTCTTGTAGTGTAGACATACCCTGAGTCACCAGCTGTGGGGATTGGTTCTGCCACAAAGGGCCTTATCCTACACCACTGAAGTCAATGAGCATACTACTTGTCATGCTGAATTCAGTGCAAAGAGCCCTCACAAAGCCCTTTGCACAACTTATGCCCAAAAGAAAGAGTTTAATCAGAGTTTAGGAGGCGCAGAAGGTTTTGTGTAAGCTCTGTACGCCAGGGTGATTTTCACTCTGTTAGTCACTTTGCATGTTGGTATTTTAAATATATGCAGTAACTTGGTTACTTACTTAATAATTATTAGGGCTGTCTATTAATCGCAGTTAACTCATGCGATTAACTAAAAAAAAATCACAATAAAATGTATTGTGATTAACTGTACTGTTAAACAATAGAATACCAATTGAAATTTATTAAATATTATGGCTTGGTTTTTAAACATTTTCAAATATATTGATTTCTATTACAACGCAGAATAAAAAGTGTATAGTGCTCACTTATTATTATTTTTTATTACAAATATTTGCACTGTAAAAATGATAAAAGAAATAGTATTTTTCAATTCACTTCATACAAGTACTAGAGTACAATCTTTTTATTGTGAAAGTGTAACTTACAAATGTAGAATTATATGCAAAAAAAACCTGCATGCAAAAATAAAACAATGTAAAACTTTAGCGCCTACAAGTTCACTCAGCCCTACTTCAGCCAATTGCTCAGGCAAATAAGTTTGGTTACAATTTGCAGGAGATACTGCTGCCTGCTTCTTGTTTACTATGTCATCTAGAAGTGAGAACAGGCGTTCACATGGCACTGTTGTAGATGCAAGATATTTACGTGCCAAATGCACTGAGTGAACTTGATGCTCCAACTACCATTCCAGAGGACATGCGTCCATGCTGATGACAGGTTCTGCTCAATAACAATCCAAAGCAGAGAGGACAGATGCATGTTCATTTTCATCATCTAAGTCAGATGCCACCCGTAGAAGGTTGATTTTCTTTTTTGGTGGTTCGGGTTCTGTAGTTTCTGCATCAGAGTGTTGCTCTTTTAAGACTTCTGCTCCACACCTCATCCCTCTCAGATTTGGACGGCACTTCGGAGTCTTAAATCTTGGGTCGAGTGCTGTAGCTATTTTTAGAAATATCACATTGGTACCTTCTTTGCGTTTTGTCAAATCTGCTGTGAAAGTGTTCTTAAAACGAACATGTGCTGGGTCATCATCCGAGACTGCTATAACATGAAATATATAGCAGAATGCGGGTAAAACAGAACAGGAGACATACAATTCTCCTTCAAGGAGTTCACTCACAAATTTAATTAATGCATTTTTTTTTAAATGAGCATCATCAGCATGGAAGCATAACCTCTGGAAGGGGGGCCGAAGCATGAAGAGGCATATGAATGTTTAGCATATCTGGCATGTAAATACCTTGCAATGCTGGCTACAAAAGTGCCATGAGAATGCCTGTTCTTGCTTTCAGGTGATATTGTAAATAAAAAGCAGGCAGCAGTATTTCCAGTAAATGTAAACAAATTTGTTCGTCTTAGTGATTGGCTGAACAAGAAGTAGGACTGAGTGGACTTGTAGGCTCTAAAGTTTTACATAGTTTTGTTTTTGAGTGCAGTTATGTAACAAAAAAAAATCTACATTTGTAAGTTACATTTTCACAATAAAGAGATTGTACTCCAGTACTTGTATGAGGTGAATTGAAAAATACTATTTCTTTTATCATTTTTACAGTGCAAATATTTGTACTAAAAATAATATAAAGTGAGCACTGTACACTTTGTATTCTGTGTTGTAATTGAAATCAATATATTTGAAAATGTAGAAATTTAAATAAATGGTGTTCCATTACTGTTTAACAGCACAATTAATTGCAATTAATTTTGTTAATCACTTGACAGCCCTAATAATTATTAATAATTTGCTGGGGTCTCACTTTATGCAAAAAACTTTAAATCAACGGATACATACATTAGTGCTGACCTCATGACCAGACCACATGCATGCTCAGGGAAGACCGGAGAATACAGTTGGCTAAACCCCGCCCCCAATCCCTCCAGAAAAATCAGTAAAAAAACAAAATGTTGACCAAAGATTTTTGTAAAATATATGTATGTATTTGGTTGTCTTGTAGACATCTGAGTTTTTGTTAAAAATCAACATTTAAAAGATTTCACTCATTTCTACTGGAAAATCATAGATGTTGGATTTACTCAGTTGGCGTCCTGAATCTCTGAGCATTCAACGGGCTGCTCAGAGGACCTTGCTTAGAGAAGGATCCCGGTTGTGGAAAAGACTTGGAAAAGATAGCAGAGCTCCAGGAGGTATGTTTTGTTTCCATTTCAGCTTAGTGCCTCTGATATGCATTCTCTGGCTTGGCCATTCCTCCTTCCCTATCCCCACAGGGACACTAGACCCATGAAAAGCCCTTTGGGGGATCCAAGGGATGGATGACACACTTTTACAGGAAAGTGGGGAATTTAAACCCATAAACCTCTTCCTGATGTAGTCTCTCCCCTGAAGCCTTTACACAGCCAGCTCCAGGTTAGAGGTGGAAGGGAAAAAGTGCACAGCCTGAGAGGAAGTAGATGAAGAGCTGGGGAGGCCAACAGCAGGCATGCTGTTTGGAGGAGGGGAGCTAGTTTGTAGGCACCACTTGCTACAACTTGTACTTCTCCAAAGGCACCAAGAAGCCTGTGCATGCGAGTGGGGTGGGAACAGAACAGTGGCTACAAACACCTCCATCCCAGATTGTAAATCACATGCTAAAGGAAACATTCCAGACCTGTTGTCAGGGCAGCAGAACATCATTCCCATTTTTCTGTAGTTGAGAGATGGCACTTTAGATTACTGATACTTTATACATTTGTTTTCTCTTTAGTCAGTGTAATTTACCTGACAAACAACTAGAGATGGGCTCAGACTAGAGCACCCGCATCCTCCCCCACCCCCTTTGGAATACTCCTGACTCTGGGAAAGCTTGGATCTGAGTTTATACGCAGCCACTCAAACAAGGCTTCCCAGGAAAAATCTCTCCACACACCATTCATGGGAACTGACACTATGCAGCCTTCCTATTCCTTCTTCAGCTGCTGGCATTTGGGTTTCCCCGAGAGGTCTCTGAGCTGAGTAGTGACTATGCCACATACTGCTTAGTTTATGAGATGTGATAAGCTTTCAGCCTGAGGTGATATGACTGCAGGCTGCGGGTTGTTGTTGTATATGACCCAGAGTGGCATAACCCTAAAATATCTGACACTCATGTCTAAATATATTAAATCAGCTATTCGGGCAGGTTAAACACAACTGGCAACTGGAATTTTACTTCATATCTATTAACATTTATCAGATTTTAATTGTTAATGCTCCCCCAATTACTCAAATCAAGCAATTGTTGGGTTTCTATTGTCCACATGGATGATACATTGTTGAAGTAATTGAAATTTACTTTGGTTGGGAGAAAGTAATAAATTAGAACTGATTTCAGATGATTTTAACACTTACACAATTGGGCCCTAGCGCTGCAAAGAGTTACTCTGCTATTTAACCGATGCACTGTGAGTAGTTCCACTTAAGTCAATGGGACTATTTACAGTGTACAAAGTTAAGCACACGTATAAGTCTTTGCAGGATCAAGGCCTAAACCACATAACTAATATTACACTACTATGATAACAAAAATGTGGTAGTAGCAGTGGGCACTCTGTATTCATTCACAATGGAGTGTTCCAGTCTGGTGTCACCAGATGCTGCTGCACACAATAGGGATGGGATTAGCAGGAGTAACAAAAACCTGTCGCAGCATAAAAGCATAGCCTTTTGGTCATGACAAATAACACTGCCTGCTATGACTAGCAGAACATATGAATCATACCCTTCTTTCAGGTCTGTCTGAGAGATAAACAACTGAGTTGTCCTTTAAATACAGCCTCCATACAGACAGCACACACACACAAAAAGCAAATTTAGCTTCTTAAACACCATAGAGACATCAGGAATAGAAACAAACTCTTCTATACAAATGATCATCTGTAGGCCACTTGTTTCATGCTATGCAATACACAACAGCACTACATATGTCCTCCGTTTGTCTTCATCAAGGCTTTCACATGCTTACATATTTACATTAAATGTAGCAGATTGCTGGTTTCATTCCTGTAAGGGTATATTATGTCTTTGCATGTTATATCTAATTTTTTTAAGAGTGGTTCCATTTCAATAGTGACATGAGGAGTTTTTTGTATTGACCTTCCTCCTTCTCTACTGCCAAGGACGTGGTTCTGAATACAGGTGAAAGATCAACTGGTTTTGTGTACCATTCTAGATCTTGTCAGTGGGTTGGGGAACCTGAGGTCTTAAAGTGATGGTAATAATGGGGAAGTACTGCACTGCAAAATCTGGTCTGTTCTGTTGCATGGAAGCTTGGTGGTTGCATCTACCCATGATGGTTGTATGGGTGGAATTATGAGTTCAAGATTTGTATAGTAATAAAATCTTCCCAATGACTTAAAATAAATTTTCACTAACCGTGAGTCCAAACACTTACTGGTACCTTTATTTAATTCTCCTCTGGAGGGAAGGCTTGGAGCTGGCGTGAAGAGCTTATGGGAGTGCATTATTAGCTGATTTGATTGCTTGCATGTGTGGTTTTCCTTGGCAGAAACCAGAGTGAGGCCTAATACTCAAAAAGTGCAGGTTTCCCCATCCTTTTTATTTTTAATTTCCTTGCAAATAATAGTCGGGCTGCCTGCAACAGACTGTGTTGAAGACTAAACAAATCCTACACTAGTTTTTAAACAGCCCAAGGGAAATGCTAATAATGGAGTCCCTGAGGCAAATTCCCTATTACTTTAATAGCATTTCCACAAAGTGCCAATCTATATCGTTGCTGCACAACCTAGCTAACTTGGCTATAGGTTGTAGAAGCAGGCATTAGTTGAGCACTATGCCAAGTATACTTGAGAGAATTATTCTATCTGAGGGATCCAGCCCTTTATTAGTATGCAGCACTTGAAACTGGCTTTCCTATAACAGGCCAGAGTGTAAAATGTATTTTATTTCTTATTCTTCTACAGTAAGGTACTAGAGATAATACTTACACATTTGTGTTATAAAAATCTTTCCCCTCTTTCCTGTTAAATAGCTAAGATCCAAGAAAATACCTGATAAATATATTACAAACCCACTGGTTGCCAACTAAGCTTTTGCTTAGCATTATGAATTCCTAAAGCTTAGAATTCACTACAGTGCAATGATTACACTTTATTCAATTTTCAAGATGTTCTCTTTGTATTTCATTTGTGTAGATTATGACTAAAAATGTTTTACCATATCCTTTAAGATCTTAGAAATGCTAAAGAAAATCATGGCTACATTATAACTTGTGTCATAAAAGAGATTATTGTATTGCCAGTATCCCATATTATGAAAATGGTGTGTAGTAATTAGGTGGCTGCTGCTGCTGGAATTATTCCGAACAGATCAAAGGATGACTGGGCTCAGGTATCAGCTAAAGGGAAAACAAATGTGTCTTAGCTAGCAGTGCGTTTTGGAAGAAAACAATATTAGTGTTGGCCTTTGGTCTTTCATTTATTTAATCTTGTTTTATCAGAGAAAACAGATCAGAGAAGTTCCTTCAATGCACCATCTGTTTTTTTGCAATTGGGAATGGTAGAATAATTTTCTGAGGAACTGCTGACAAGATGTGGCAAGGGAACAATAATCCATAAGGACCAGATTTCTCATTAAAATCACTAGCTCAGCTGTGCTATAGCAAATCTTTGATTTACGCTGGTCACCCTGTGGTGTGAGGGGGACAGGGAGGTGGCTTTTTTTTTTTTTTTTTTTTACTGCCTGTCCTAGTGCTGAGGCTCTTGACAATACCTAGAATTATTGTCACATCAGTTTTGGCAGCACAGACTCACTTAAGTCAGTAAGATTATTGCAGACAGTCAATCTGTCATGATAACAGAAGTAACCATAGTCACTCCATGACCTTCACCTAGTTGTTCCATGAATTCTTCAGGTTGGTTGACTGTTGTCGTCTCATCCTTTAGGTTCTTACTAGGAAAGAAAGGTGGATTGCTCAAGGCTCCTCCTGAATTAGAAAGGGGGACCGCCTCTCATCCCTCTTGCCTCTGGAGTAGAGGTGAATATTGACACTGAATAATCTCCCCAATGTGCCTGAGGTCTGTTTCCCCCATACAGAGTCTGTATTACAGACCCTTAGCTCAGGTCTCCTCCGTTACCACCACTGAGATGCCCGTTTCTGGGACACTGCCTCAGCCGGACATGTCAGTCTGCTGACTGAAGTAACAGGCAGACAAGCTAAGAGCTTCAGGACAGGGTTAAAAGTTTAAAAAAAAACAAAACAAAACTACCACCAGGGTGCAGTGGGGTGGAATGAGACATACTAGGAGGATTAAGAACACAAGGGAGAGATGGAAGAAACAAATACGGTGGCAAAGGATACCTGGACTACAAGAGGTTGCTAAGAGTTGAGCAAAGGAGAATGTTCTCTACAGACTGAAGAATCATTGATGCACACAGTCAGTGAATGAGGATGGTCATATGGAGGGATTTTAAGCAGCAGCAGCCCACAACTTTATTAAACTCAAGTTGGGCAAGGGCTCTACCTACCTTGTCACCCAGACTCTCACATATTAGGGTGGGGATTTAGGGTTCCTACCATATAGCCCAGGGTTGACTCTCCTCAGCCTAATCCCAAGCTTCAGCTTGTTTTTTCTGAATCCTTTCATTCCTTTCCCCTCCCACAGTGAGGAGGACAGAGTGTACTAAAAAGGGGGAACTTGGCAGGCCACCAGACTTCCTCTACCCTGTGGCACAAGGCCCATCGGCACAATCCCAGGTCTCTTACTTCTGGGAACCGGCCCTTTTAGCCTTCTAACTGCACTGGAAACCAGCTGCAAGTTGTGATAAACTGACATCTGTACCAAGTATCACAAATTACTAAATCCTACTCCAATTTAACCTAACTAGGCCTCTAGGATGCTGCAAAAAAGGGGAAGACCCCAACAGGCCTCTGCCAATTTGGCCCCAATGGGAAGAAAAAAATTCCTTCCTGACCCCCTAAAACAAGCAATCCATCAGACCCTCAGCATCTGCAAAACATAGCTCTGATACTACAGTTAAGGGTGGGGTTGAGGGAGGCTGCTGAAATGGAGCAGGAAGAGGATCCCTAAACAACCCAGGCTAAGAATTAAATTAATGAAAGAGGAGAGGGAGGAACCAATCAGTTCCTGTCCTCCTCTGGCTGGCCAATGAGTGGAGGGAGCCTCTGGGGAGGTGGGGTCATGCCTACATTCCCCTAGTGTGTAACACACCCCACCCCTCCAAGGGCAGTCTCTCAGTCATGACTAGTTCCACCATGTTCTCCCCTCATTGAAGAGGGTGGGTGGCGTTTCCGCCCGCACCCTGCCAAAATGAAAGCCACATTTAAAATGTTAATCTCCCTTTAAATATTTCTGTTCCTCAGAGATCCCACAACAGATCTCATCAGTCTCTGCAGGAGGATCCCCAGGTTAACTAAAAATGTCATCTAAACTTTGACTCAACATGGCCTAATGGAATCCCATTAGGCCATTGGGTGCATTTTCAGCTGAGATCATTGACTGGAGAAAGGCCTTTTTCTTCCTCTCTGTTATAGGGTAGCTGCTTTGTTTACTGTTGTTGTGTAGGTTTTTACTATTAGTGTCTGCATAGCTTT
This sequence comes from Mauremys reevesii, assembly GCF_016161935.1. Classification (NCBI taxonomy): domain Eukaryota; kingdom Metazoa; phylum Chordata; order Testudines; family Geoemydidae; genus Mauremys; species Mauremys reevesii. Next base: position 47,683,873 of record NC_052629.1, on the reverse strand, counting down.
GGGAGAGGGGCCTTTTTGTGTTTTGTAGAAATCCAAATAAATAAATAGAAAATGTATTCAGTTTAATAGTAAAATGACTGTTGTTTTTGTTGAGCTGCCAGCCTTGAAAGGTCAGCCTGGAATCTGAGAGCCAATGTGCATTCTGTCTATCTGATGTATTGTTACCAGAAATATAAAATAAAATAAAAATCTACAGTTGGAATTTAGGCTCCACTCTGGTAAGTACATAAGCACATGTATAGCTTTAAACATATGAGTAGTCCCACAGAACATCTCACAGGTGTAAAGTAAAGCATGTATATACGTGCTTGCAGGATCAGGGACTTAATTAACTATTTTGATTGATGAACTGCCCCATATATGCTGGCTCTGCAGTGCTAACAGGAGTGAAAGCTAAAGGAGGCAGATATGACAGAGTGCACACAGAGGGAGCAGGTGTGGGGAAGAAGGTGGTGTGTTTGTAAAATGCACCGGATCTACTCCACCACCAGCAAGCTGAGGGTTAACTGCAGCTCATGTTCCCCTTTGGCATAGGTGCTAATGGGAAGTGTGGAGGCAAGGCTGGAGACTGAAAGGCAATCTAGATCACAGAACATGGTAGGCTATTGGGAGACAGAAGGGGGATGTGCCTCCAAGCAAAGAGAATCCATAGTGGGGTTTTCTATTTTGTTTCCTGGCAATGAAAGCTGTATTTGTTTTGTTGTTTGTAGTAAATTTTGCTCTCCAAAGACCTTCCAGAAATAGAAGCCTCAAGGAAGAACATGACTGGCTTGAAAGGTTATTTTGTTTTGATTGTTAAAGCTGCTGCACCAGTCTACCAACTCACAATGTCAGTTTCACGTAAGCATGCTTCAGTGCATTATCACACTTAAAGTTGCTAAATCCAGCCCATTGCCTCTCTGTTCCTCTGGGGCCAAGATAAAGAAGAGAGAGTTGCAGACTTTGGAGGAGTGGACTAGCAGTTCATAGGAAGCCAGAATAGCTGCTGAGCTCTGAATCGCTAGTCAGAACCACTTTGTATGCCCTCCACAGTTCAGTAGGGACTAAAACATTGCTGAGGAAATATCAGGTGTCCATTTCTCCTAGACTGGAAACTTGAGATTCTAGAGATGCCACTGCAGAACTCCTCCACTGCCCTATCACAGAAATAAGATATAGGAGCAAAATATGACCCAGGCATAAACGGGTACAGTACAACTGACTTCAAAGAAGATAGACTTTCACTTGACATAGGCAGGTGCAAATTTAGCTTTCAACTCCTACAGAGGCTGACCTTCCCCTTTCCCAGGACATGTCTCATGCACTACCATCTGTTGAAAAAAATTGTGGAGGAGAGAGGAAAAGTGGGAATTGTTTTTGGGTGCCCAGTTTTAAACACCTAGGGCCTGATTTTCAGAGGGGCTGAGCACTGACATCTTCCTTTGACTGCAACTGTAGGTGTAAATGCTTGCACCTAAGTAATTGTGCATGCAAGCTGTTTGCAAGTTGCACATGAACATTGCTGAAAATCAGACTTGCTGTGCATTCCAATTCACAAGCATGAGCGGTTTTTACTGTTGCTAATGTTGTCGGTAGAGGAACACTTTCTCTTGGAGATAGCCTTGCTACTTTCAGATTTGTTTTGAATGAAACTGCAAAATATTGACATATTTTTAAAAATTTGAGCAATGCTCCACCCTACTGAAGTTAAACTATCTTCAAAATTCTTTAACAATAAACTCTGTGAATTTTCTATTAACTCTTGGGTGGTCACAGCTCTGTGGCTAATTCACCATCGGGACAGCAGGAGCCTGGGAAAAAACATGGAGGGACATTTAAAAAAAAAAATCTTGGTGGTCACTGAAGATCCTCACATCATCTTGGATGCAGCTGTTTTTTTTCCACCTGCAGTGCCAGTTATATACAGGCACCGTATGGGCTCCCCCACCAGACCTTTGTCCTACAGACCCTTTTTTCCAGGATACTTCAACTCCATTTCTATGGCTGAACACCCAATTGTTTTCACTGACCTCTCAAAAAAGAGAGGAGGATGTCCTGGTAACAGATGCACTGGCAAATGAGGGACGGCTATTTTGGTTTAAGAACAGTATGTATTTTACATGTCTCAAGAGTTTTCCTCAATGCATTTAAGTCCTGTGTTGAAAAACATTCTTGTACGTACACAGTCATAACTTCACAGTACCTAAGGATCTAGATACACTCTCTGCCTTCTTGCGATTATTGACTTTTGTGAAATGATCACGGAATCGAGATAAAGAGAACAGCCCTGCTGGATGTTTAGGACAAACATGTTTGCACAGAAGGCATTGGAAAAAAAAATGCAAGAAAAGGGCAGCCTTGTAAAGGGATTTGCTGTGTGGACATTGCTTTAATGTTGTGGCTCAAGCTCGAGCCCCCTTTCCCCAGGCTTGAGAGGGCCAAGTTCTAGGCCAAGCTGCAGCATCTCCATAGCTATTTTTAGCACACTAGCATGAGCCCTGCCATCCCAAGTCTGTGGACCCAGGCTGAGAGACATGCTTCCAGATGCAGTGTAGATGAGCCATTGCACAGTGAATCAGCCCCATTGCATTAGTTTGATAAGGGCTGGCTCCAGGTGCGCGTGAGCAGGGCAATTGTTCTGAGCACTGATCTGCTTTTCTGATCAGCTTTTTTTTTTTGCTTTGCTTCTTATTGGCTGGCCTCTTTTATGCTTGGCCAGTGGGTGGGTGCCAAAAACGTTTTCCTCCCTGTCCAGTGAAAGGGCTAGGGATGCTCCTGATTTTGATTGTTGGGTGATAGGTGTTGAGATTGCCGGTGCTTTACATACTAAAGCTTCAGCCATTCCCTGAGACCAGAATCCAGTCGTAGTCTTTATTCCTTGACTTCATAATGGCAGCACCAACTAATCTTTTGTAGAAAAAGTCTGTAGAAATGAATATACTGCCAAGTGGAGAAAGGAAAGTTACATGGTTGAAGCAGTAAATTTTAATTTATTACTGGGCAACGTTTCAGAAGTTAAATGCAGTCTTGGAAAATAGAATCAGGTGAATGTCAGTGAGGCCACACCACCTCGTAGCAGCTGCCTCCTCTATATTGTCTAAAAGCATATTTTCTCCTGTTTGGCAAAGCATCATTGCCAACTGTCTATACAGAAAATCCATAAATAAAATAGGGTCAAATCAACCCCCCTAGTCCACATGATGCCATGGAAACTCTGCTGCTTGAAGGCTGTGAAGCTTTCTGTATCTATTGTCAGTGTATTAGATATTTCCACGGGGTAGGATAGCTCCTCCTGGCCTATCGTTGTCACTCAACATTTGAAAATCTGTTACAGTATAATTACTGCAAGAGAATTGTTGTATTAGTGTTGGCAACTGCAGGACACAGTCTTTATTATATTGCCTAGAACTGCTGGAGGAAATTAGGGTTGAGGGCTAAGTGGAAAACAAGTGCCATCGTGCTCTCTAATACAGAAAAAAAACTGGTTATATGCTTTGGAAAATAAAGTACAAAGGCTATATTGTCTCTTTTGTTTTTAAATCACAACTACCTCTGACTGCATTATCTTCCTTTAAAGTCCTCACTTAAAGTCATCCCAGTTAACGTTGTTACATTGCTGACCAATTAGAGAACATGCTCGTTTAAAGTTGTGCAATGCTCCCTTATAATGTTTGGCAGCTGCCTGCTTTGTCCACTGCTTGCAGGAAGAGCAGCAGGAAGAGCAGCCCATTGGAGCTAGCTGGTGGGGGCTTGGAACCAGGGTGGACCAATAGCCTCCATATCAGCTCCCCTAAGTTCCCTGACAGCCACCCAGCAGGCTATCAATTGCTGGCAGTTCAGCTGTCCCTCCCCCAACTGCCCTGTGCTGCTCCTGCCCTCTGCCTTGGAGCTGCTCCCAGGAGCCTCCTGCTTGCTGGGGGAGGGGGGGAGAAGAAGAGGGGGACTAATGTCAGGGTGCCCCCTCCCCCCTGCTCCTGCCCCCCATTTACCCCATCTCCACAGAGCGGGGGGGACGGACGGACACGACAGGGCTGAGGATGGAGGGCACGTGCTGGGAGCAGCTGCTGTCTTAACTTGCTGATCTACTTAAAAAGGCAGTGTACTTAGAGTGGGGTCAGCATACTTAAAGGGGCAATGCACATCTCTCGCTCACACACACAGGGTGTGTGTCTCTGTCTCTGTCTGCCATGCTGTCTCCCCTCCCTCCATTTGTGCTGCCTCATAGCGTGTGAGCAGGGGCAGCTCTAGACATTTCACCACCCCAAGCACGGCGGCATGCCGCGGGGGGCGCTCTGCCAGTCGCCGGTCCCGTGGCTTTGGTGGACCTCCCGCAGGCGTGCCTGCGGAGGGTCTGCTGGTCCCATGGCTTCAGTGGAGCCGCGAGACCAGCAGACCCTCCGCAGGCATGTCGCGGAAGGCTGGCTGCCTGCCGCCCTCCTGGCGACCGGCACAGCGCCCCCCACGGCATGCCGCCCCAAGCACATGCTTGGTATGCTGGGGCCTGGAGCCGCCCCTGCATGTGAGGCTACATTAACAACGAGTTAACCCTTGAGGGCTCAGCCAATTGCTAGTTCATCCTTTAGCAGTAAGGCATTGCCTGGGAAATATCCCACCCTCTGACTTTACCACCTCAACCAAGTTTAGCAATCATCACTGCTGTGTACAGTATTAAATTGTTTGTTTAAAACCTATACTGGGTATATATACACCTCTACCCCGATATAACGTGATCTGATATAACACGAATTCGGATATAACGTGGTAAAGCAGCGCTCTGTTGGGGGGGGGAGGGCGGAGGGCTGCGTGCTCTGGCAGATCAAAGCAAGTTCAATATAACGCAGTTTCACCTATAACGTGGTAAGATTTTTTTGGCTCCCAAGGACAGCATTATATCAGGGTAGAGATGTGTGTGTGTGTGTATGTGTATATATATATATATATATATATATATATATATATATATATATATATATATATATATATATATAAAGTTGTTTGGTGAAAAAAATTTCCCTGGAACCTAACCCCCCCATTTACATTAATTCTTATGGGGAAACATCATTTTGCTTAAAGTCACATATTTTCAGGAACATAACTACAATGTTAAGCGAGGAGTTACTGTAGTCCCTTAGAAGCAGCAAAGAATCCTGTGGCACCTTATAGACTAACAGACGTTTTGCAGCATGAGCTTTCGTGGGTGAATACCCACTTCTTCGGATGCAAGTATGTAGTCCCTTAGTATGGAGAAAGAAGGGACTCCAGCCCACTTTGACTAGGCCCTGAAACTTAGCACTAGGCTGAATTGTTCTGCCAAATTTCTTGCCCTGACAAGACAACTTCCTGTTCCCTGTAACTAATGCATTCCTTGTTTCCTCAGGAAGACACAAGCTGGTTCCCTTGTGGCAAACATATAGCTAAATGCCTAGCACTTTGGGACACTCCTTGTTCCTGTATCCTTTCTCTGCTGAGATAGACTAGAGCCTTCATAGGCAAAAATATACAAGGTCCCTTCTTGCTTCAGAGGAAGTTCCCAAATTGCCCATGTTTAGAAAGACCTTTTGGGGCCCAAGGGGGCAGACAAGGTTCTCTGGGCTCCAGAAGGAGCCAACCAAGGAGTCCTGGAAAGCCCTTTCAGTGCTAGAAAGGAAAGTAAACTAGCTCTATAGGTGCTCCTTGCCCCAGCAGGAAACCCAACTAAAACTCCCAGCAAACTGCCTTTGCCTTACCAAGAACCTGGGCTGATAAACCATGTCTAGCAGCAGACTTTCTTGTTATATCATGTTCTGGAGGCTAACAAGCCCCACATATCTCTAAGCTTCCCCAGTTAACTCTTGCTTCCCCATCAGCATCCCTGTGGCTCTCTACCTTCCCCCTATTCCCCATGGGCCCAGGCAGCTGAGGGATAATACATTCTGCCGCACTCCCTTCTTAAATCAGTGATCAAATTTTCTTTAAAACTTGACACAATGTGGCTTCAAGCCTCTAGAGGTGAAAAGTTGGTGTACACAATGTGGTACTTTGTTGGACTCTCAATGGTAACTCATCATGGTAACAACATAAAGATCTCCTTTGAGTTTCAGGCTTGCTCTAGCTATTAGGGAAAGAAATACAGTCTTAAATTGTTCTTAATGAATTAAATCCATTTTTGCTTATTTGTCAAATGCTGGTAGGGAGCCTGTTGAATGTTATGGGTAAACTTTTCTGGAAATGTTGGTTTTTATTTTTTAAATCAAGGAGAATTGTCAGTTGTACGAGTTTATCTTTTTTCCTCTGTAAACTCTGAATACTTTCATCTTTACATCATATGAAGTGATTTCATTTCTTTCTTAGAATAAATGCATTTGTACAGATCACTTTTCATTCTGACAAAATGTCTTATAACGGGTTTAGTTTAATGAGAAAAGGAGGAGGAATGTTGGAGTACTCAAACTGCCTACTAGCAGTTCCAAGTAATAAGACCTAGCTAGCTGCTGAAGCCCATTAACTTAGTCGCATGAACAAATCACTATCCTGCATTTTCTATCCAAAGTGCTTTCCTTTTTAAATACAGGAGAACCAGCAGCTGTGCAAACACATCTTTACACATATGGGCTAAATTCATCCCTGACTTTAATAGACTTCCATTGGGGTGAATTTGGTTTGTGCTTTCTTTAGGATTTAAATTTTCTGTGGGGAAAATGTCAGATTAGATTTTAGTTTCTGTTTAGTCTAAACTATGTCTAAAAGAGAAGCTGCAAGAAGAGATGAGCAGGACCATTGCTGGGCTATAGAGAGGGAAGTTTATATCTCAGATGCTAATTTTAAAATAGAAAATAACTAAGCATGTCACTTCTGTAGCATGCAGCAGCCAGGTGGGGAAAGAGTGTGGCATTTTCTTTTTAACTTTGGCCACCCACAAACACCAGGATGGACTTCAAAGACAAGCACCGTGATTCTGCTCAAGCTCAGTAGCTGCCTGTTCCAGCACTTCAGAGACAACTGTGCTGCTTTCAAGTTCTGTTTTTCCTTGAAAAAACTAAATTGGGAGCACCTCCAAATTTAGCTTTTTAAAGTGAAAATAAAACTTCAGAAGACTAGCCATCTCTGAAACACTGTGCTGCACAGCAGGGGCTTAGGAGAAGGCCCAGGGGAAGAAAGAAAATGCACACAGCAGAAGCTTTAAGCTGGCTTTGTTGCTGAACTCTGTAGCATGTCTTTGAAAAAGAAAATATTAAAAATAACAGGTAATAAATATATAAAAAATCTAAACCTTCCTTATACTGAATTGAAAGTAAGGACTGGGACTTTCTTTTACAAAAGAGAACATCTAAATAGTAATGATATGGTTATAGAAGAACTTACGTTTTCTTAGTTATATTTAACTGTTTATTTATTTGTATTAGGGAAGTATCTAGGGACTCCTGACTGAGATCAAGATCCCATTGTGCTAAGTGTTGTACATAATAAAACAGTCCCGGCCCTGTAGAGCTTACTATATTAAGGCCCAGATCCTGCAAAAACTTGTGCCTGTGCTTAAGTTTATAAGTAGTTCCATTGGAGCAGATTCTTATCTGGTGTGAATTGTCATAGTTCTACTTAAGTCCATGGAGCTACGGTCATTTACACTGGCTGAGGATTTGCCTTGAGTTCATGAAGCATGGCCATATGTCTTGCCAGAAGTGAAGCTTAAAGGGACAAGTGAAACGAAGGATGGGAGGAAGGAAATGGCTCAACCCCATTTTACAGGATGGTTACTGAGGCATAGAAGTATAAGTAAATTACCCAAGGTCACACAGGAAGTTAGCGGCAAAGGCAGGTACTAAAGCAAGTTCTCTCAAGTTCCAGTCTAGAACCTTCACCACAAACTCGTCCTTCCTCTGCTTGTGAAGCAAAATATTTTTTTTTATGGCAGCTAAAAGTGTTCCAGGCAATGTACCAAGTACGTGACAGGAGGGGCAGAATTCCACCATTCTTGCACCCAGTTAGGCTGGTCAAGAAACTGAATGAAATGAAAACTGTTTTCCATTTTTTTTCACAAAAGAGGGTGAAATGTAAATATTTGGTGGGGTTTTGAGTTCCCTTCCAGAGCTAATCCCTCTTCCAGTGAGGGGGGGAAATGAAGGGAAGGGGGGGAGGAAGAGAAAGAAATGGGTTGCGGGGGAAAACCGTTTGTTTTGAATCATTTTGTTGAAAAATATCAAATTACATTATATGAAATTTTTGGCAAAAGTTTTATTCAAAGCCTATTTTTTTTAGAAGAACGCTGGTGTATGGTTTTTTTGTTTTGTTTTTACCAGCTCAGCACAATGCTATACCCACTCACTTAAACCTCATAGACATCAATGGTTTGCCTGGGCGCCCCTGAGGGCAGAATTACGTTCAAGATCCCTACCCCAAAGAGTTAACAAAGGCAGTTAATAAAGTGGCAGTGGGTGTGGTAAGACAATAATAAGATCAGGCAACTCCTCAGTTTAGGTGTGTGCCTCTGCTGATCCTCCTGTTTTGTTGTTAACTCAGATCTTGTAGATAACAGGGCAGAAATTAGTTTCTAGGAGGGATTGGAATGAGGTGAGGGTAGTGGCTGGGAGCACAGGCTTTGAGAGGTTATTGTATCTATAGTAGTGGAATGGTGGAAGATTCAAAGGTGGGAGTGGGAGAAAAGTGCATGATGCCATAATTTACATCTTCTCATTGATTATTGCTCACTAATATTTCTGCTAAGTGCAGGAATTTTTATCCTAAAGTTGGGTATACTCTGAATTTAGATTTGGACTGTGGCACCTGGGGGGTTGCTATTGGGCCAGGAGCAGAGAGGTGTGTCTCGTGCTCTTTGAAGCCACAGTCCCTTGCTACTGCCTCTGCTCTCGCTTCTTCAAGCGGAGCAACAAGTCCTAGTGTACATGCAGAATGGGAGAAGGATTCCGAGCCTGGGGTGCATGTAGGTATGGTGAGAAAGAAAAGGCCACGTCTGAGGGAGAATAGTAAAGATATAAGAGAGAGGAAGCTGTTCCTCCCTAATCCTTTAGGGTGTCCCCGTATTTCCATTCTAAAGGCACATGAGAAATTCTTAGCACTTTGCCACTACACTCATGGCTCACTAAAATGGTTTCTTATGAACACCTTCAGCATCATCTGAGTGTTTTGCTTTGAAATCGTAATCAGTTTGCCAAGGGACAGACCAATACCCCCAAATCTATTTTGGGCTGCAGCAGGTACTGGAACCCACCCCTCTTCTCCTAGGGAAAGGAAGTATTTTATGTTATGTACTACCCAAAGGAGCTTCTTTGTGAACTGATGTCTAACACTATGGTGTATTGGCAATAAATGATCATAAACTAAAGTAACAGAAATCAGAATTATTTGTGGCTTTTCATTTGAAGTTTGACTCTAAACCCTAAATGTATGAAGGGTTGATTTTCTTTTATCAAGCTGTTCTCCCAGCTCTGTTACTGGCCCACCTAGCTGGATGCATAATTAGCATCTACATCAATCAGACTTCAGATAGAAAGGTTCTGCACTGTCTCGCTGAACTAGGGTGATCTTATTCCTTTTAAGTATTTGAATATTACTAAATCTTTAGACATTAAAAGGGTCTTTAATTTAGGCTTTGCAACCTCACTTACATAGGTGGTTTTTGATATTAGTACTAAAAAATAGAACAGACAATTAAAATGTTCTCTTAGGAAAAACTAACTCAAATTAACGTGTTTCAGAGTGGTCAGTAGGGCACTGTCAGTAGTTGGCTCCAGCTAGCAAATGAGGCCTGGGTTCTGATCCAAAGCTCATTGACTTCCATTGAGTTCATTCTATTGACTTCAATGGGCTTTGTCTCAGACCTTGGAGGGACAGTCTGAAGCTGGGTCTACACTTAAAACTTTTGCTGATATTACAATGTTGATTAGGGATGCTGGCTTTTTAAAGGCATGTCTTATACCAGCAAAAGACCCAATATAAATGCAGTTATAATGGGGAAAACGTGTTTGCTGGTACTTTATTTCATCTGAGTAACTGGTATAAGCTATGCCAGTGAAAGCGGGCCTTTGCTGCTAGTATATCTACAGTAGGAGGGCATGCCAGGATAGCTATACCTGTATAGCCATCCCAGCAAACCTTTTCTAATGTACCCTAGGCCAGAATGTGTATTTCTTTTCATAGAACATAAGAGTGAAAGTAGGTGCATGTATTTCCATTTTGATTCAGTCATTCTTGACTTCAGTTGACTGTAGCAGCATTTATTGGAGGCGGATGACTTTTACGTCTTGGTACTAAGACACCTGAGTATGTTTGGCTGAATTACTGAAGAATAACTGTAGTGCCCATTTCATCATAGGCCTCAGATGATGAACAATTCTCTTCTCCTTTTGTGGGAATTGGAATATTTAGTATTCTCTTTCACACTATACAAAACATGTTGCCTAGTCACAAGAGGCTTCCATGCTGATAATAGTTTAATGCTCTATAACCTTGCACTGAAGAATTTTGGAAGCTTTCTGATGTGGCTCTGAACACCGGCATAATCCAGTTAACAGATCAGCAATGCAGGTAATTGTCAGTGGGAGAAGTGGCTCCCTCCCACTTCCCATCCAGCCTCGGCTGTCAGGGAGAGCGGCCGAATATGCAGACAGGAAGGCACAGCGGGAGAAGGGTGGAGGCCCTCACCTGCCTGCAGGTAACTCTGGTGCGGTGGGGAGAGTGCGCAAGGCAGGGAGGTCTCTGGGCTGAGGAGACACGTAGGGCGGTCAAGTGTCCTCCCTTTTAGATTGTACTCCCCACCCCCTGGATCAGGAGGCATAAGTCATCTATGCTTAAAACTGCCTACTGGAGGAAGCAGCCATCAGTTTTGGGGTAACTGTGCCTGTATTCCCCCTCTGTGGTCCCTTGAGGGCACTCGCTTAAAGTTTCTGGCTACCAGCTGTCACCTCTCTTGGATGGAGTCCTGTCTCTCTCTCCCTCCTGATTGGGGGTTTTAAAACTGCACTGCTCCCTGCCTTACACTGTGATATCCCCAGCAAGCCAGTCTGCCTAAAGGCCAGTGCCTGTGCTTTGCTTTCTCTTCAAGTGCTATGAACAGTGTATTGCCAGCAGTTACAAGTTACCACACATCTTTCTAAGCAAGGCCATTTATTCTTAAGGTAAAAACATTACAAGAAAATGTATGAAAACAATAAAGGTTCCTATATGGATGCTTAAAGCTTATCAGAGATCACCCCTCAGTCTTATGGGGAACCAGTAGGCCAAAATCTTTCCAATCCCTTCTGTAAGAGTTGAGGGCCCCCTTCAACAGAAGGTTCTGTCCATTTTCTGGATCAAAAAGAAGGCCTTGGATCAGTTTAAATCCATCGGTTTTATGCCAAAAGACCGTTTTCTGTCTGGTCTCTGGAAAACCCAGACTGTATCAGTATATGCAAAATGTCCCAGGGATGGTGCCTCTCTGGAGGTGTTTACAACTTGACTGACTCACCCTAATCACCCTGCACTGTTCTTGGTGGAGGTGTGGCAACCCTTCCTAGCATCTCTTCTCCCTGGAGCTGCATACAATCCCTGACCCACGGTGATAGATAAACCATTCATAGCCTCAATACAATATGTTTCTCCAAAGATACTGCATGAGATTGTAATATCTGTCTCAGCAGCCACACCTTTTTATCCTGCCTGTTGGGCCCTGATTAGCTTCGGCCTGCTCCTGGACCATCAAGCCCGTGGAAGACTAATCGATATTGGTTCCACCAACAGCTGATCATTGGTGCTTTCTGTAGGCATCTTTTGGAGGCCACTGTTCTTTTCCCCTAAAGTACAACTTTCTTTGGATGGGGCCTCCAGCAGCACTCAACCAATGTCCAGTACACCGCAAATAAAAGTTTTGACTGAATTATTAAAAATCAAATTGCTGGCAAAAAAGGTGAAACTTGGCTTTGGATCAGATTTGTGATTAGCTGTGTAAATATCACATTCCACATGCAGTTATTTGCAATATGAATATTGATATTTTTTCACAACTTCCATGAGTGGTGTTCCCTAGCGGTATCATAATATAGGCAATTCGTTCTGTAAAGTTAGTGAAACCTTTTAGCAGAGATATATTGTGTAAAGCTGATATTTGGTTTAAAATGGGAGGGAAGATATGGATGAAGGTGTCACAGAAGTAAAAGGTTAAGATCAATAGGTCAAAACCTGCAGTGCTAACCTGTGGAAAACTTTCAATGACAGTTTTTTGCCTGAGTAAAGAGTGCAGGATTTAGCCTAAGAGAATTAAGGAGGTATGTCAGGTCTGTTCACTATTCTGATCCCCAGAAGTCTGTCTGGACTACACCGTCTTATAAATTCTCAATCACAGCCGATTAAAGAGGCTTATACAGTAACTGGATGTGTACTGTTCCTCGTTGACTATTCTGAATCTATCTATATCTATATAAGCATAGATAGCTATAGGGGGAGAGTAAGAGGAAAAACAGTGTATTTATTTTAATCTCCTGATCTCTTCTTGTTTCACTTCTTTTCAGATAAGGTAAAATGTCTGTCTGCCTCTTTCCTTTTAAGAGCATCACCTCAGTAGTCCCTTTTGATCATCTGTCGAACTATTGTGTAAAACAAAGAGCCAACTCATAAGAATTTATGAATCTTGGTCATAGTTCCATAATATTTTTCTTTAGACTGTGTCAATTTCAGTGAAAAATGATCTCGATTGCACAAGAGAAAAGATTAAAAGATGATACTTAAAAGTTTGACTGCACTTTAATTGCTTCAGCTAATGAAAGAGGCATGACGTATTCACACAACATGAAATATAAACTGCATGAATGATTAAACTAGTATTAGTAATATACTGTAGCTGTAATATTCATTATGTTTCAACTGGAAGATAGTGGGACTATACCTGCTGTGTAGTGTTTATTTCCTACTCTTAATATGACAAGCTTCTTGTAATACAAAATAATGCCAAAGAAACCTGACAACTTTCTATTGCATTTCTATATATATTATTTGAGCCTTTTTAAAAAAAAGGCAAGTTTTGGAAACTATAGGCCCAATACTGCAAATACAGGTAAGTAACTTATGTGAGTAGTGATTACATGATTGAGCTGTATGGGCCAATATCCTGTTCTCCTCACCCAAGCAAAATGCCCACTGAGTGCAGGGAGTAAACAATGCATGATCCAGTCTAAATTGTATTTATTTTATTCAAATGCTTTACTGAAAGTTTGAAAGCTAGCACGGTAATACACCAATAGATAATAAAACTGTTTAAGTATATATGTCTACATAACAGATCATACAGGCAAGCATTGTTAAATCTTGGTTAATTCCACTGTAAGAACTCTCACTTTGTCAATTACCAACCTTGTGATCTTTAATTGAATTTTAATCAAGATGTTGCACATAGGGGTTAATGAGAGTTCTTCTGAACTTTGCTTCAGTTGATTAAAAGTTCCCAGAATAATATGATGATTTCAATAAAGCACAAAGTAGAACAAATAAACAGTGTTCAATATTGTTATATTGTCAATGCCTCTCCAAAGCCAACATAATACAGGAATGCTGCACAGTTATTAACCTACAAATCTTTCATCCGTCGTCTAAAAATATCACCCAATCAGGAGCCTCAGTAAAATGCTATGTGTTATAAATGGCAAAGCTGATTTCCAACTTAAAGGATAGCGGGGAAGCATGGCTGTAGCTTTGACATTTAGCAGTGTGGCAGGGAACATGTTGCTAAGCACATAGCTAGCCCTAAGTAATTGTTTTCTCTAGATTAGATGCTTCTTATTTTGCACTAATACTGCAAGAAAGAGTCCTGTCATTGTTTACAGTTAGCTCTAAATAATGTTATTCAATCTTAGGGTGATACCTGTGTTTAAGATTATCAAATCTGAGGGCTCTTTCCTTCATTCATGACTATTATACACTGAAGTAAATCTGTATAATTAATGACTGGCATTAAGGGAAACAGCTGACTCGGTGTTAGCCATCATCAATTCCCCATCACCTAGGTCAAATCAGTAGTGACAAGTTTCTTGCCCTCTGACGGCTGTTGCACTTGTATTGTTCCAGGATGCTTAGAATGCTTAAAGCACACTTGCCTCTCTTCTGTATCTCCTCCATTAATATTTTTACCTATTGGATCAATGGGCCAGGTTCACTGCTAGTATAAAGTTGAGTAATGCCATTGGAGTCAGATTGACCCGATTTTATGTCTGCAGTGAATCTGGCTTAGTATATCTTGATGTTCGTCTGAAGGTGAGTTTTCTTCTTATGGTAACCATACAAAAGCTGGAAAAATTGATAGAGGAACTACACTGGATTTTGGAGACTTAGGTCCCAGTCTTGCAAACACTTATACAGACTTCACTCCCAGGAGAAAAGTTAGGCATGTGTGTAAGTGTTGGTAAGATCAGGGGCTGTCTATCAAACACTCGTGAACAGGAGACAAAATAAATTTGATAGAAGAAAAAGATCTCAAAAACACCAAAGTATTCATGATGTATGAAGACAAATATCTAGATACTTTTTCCTTTGGGGTAGAAAAAACAGATGTGGATCTCAGTTTGGCTTAGCAATCTAAATGGGAGGACAGTTGGCAAGCTAATACTGTGGGACTTAGACTTTGCTAGCACCTGCTTGCTGTGCATTATCCTTGGCAAAACATTGGAAATTTTGGATTAATATTACATCAGTAACCCTAACTTCTTAAAATTTTAAATAGAGCAAGGTGAACAACAGATTTTCTTTTTTTCTTTCTCTCTCTCTCTCCTTTTTGGTTCCTTAGCCATTCTGAAAAATTGAGGGGTGGGGGGCAAGTCATTTTGGATTGAACTGAAAACTTAAAAACATTGTGATGAATTAAAAGATAACTAAACATTTATTTTAAGTTGAATAAAACATTTTATTTGACTCAAAATGATTAATTTTGAGCACTTTTTAGTTTTTAAAATAAAACAAAAAATTTTGAAAGTTATTTGGAATTTAAAAAATCAGTGTTTCATTTAAAAAATGTCAATGAAACATTCAGGCTTTTTGGGGAATATTTTTAGAGTTTTGAGCAAAACAAGTTGATGTTGACATGGATTTACAAAATGTTTTGCTGTCACCAAATCTGTCTCTTTTCCAACCCCCCCCCCAAAAACAAATAAAAACCGAATGAACAAACAAAGCCAGTTTAAGTCAAAATTTGCCTAGCCTTGTGTGAAAAGCAGCAAATGTACACTCTGGGCAATCTCACTGCATTGCTGGATATCTTACAGCATGGCGTTTGACCCTGTGTGTCCAGAGAATAAACGCTGTTACAGTCCACTTCATTATTTCAAGTGGTCAGAGTCTAATACTGTACCCATAACATCTTTTCTAGATCAAATTCAATGTAGTTCACTTTAAATTGCCATAATGGAGCCCGGCATGGCACTCTGTTATTTTCCCATATGTAAGTTTCTTATTACAGTTTTTCAGAATGGAAACTTTCAGCAGCATGAATCGAGCAGCTCATGGCTATTACTACCAGCAGCCCAGCCAGAAAAGAAATCAGTAAGTCAGTTTTCAGCACAAGCATCCTGATGGGCATCACCTTTGCTAAGCAGTAGATGTTCTTTTGTCTGACAGGTGGTAACTTGACAGCCAGTTAGTGGTGTCCCTAGCTACTGCCTGGACTCGATGAATGTGTCTCCTTAGTATGTTACTGCAAACCAAACCAGGACCAGGAACCTTGTGGTTCACACATGTGTGTGTCTATCCTGTTGACTAAGAAGCCCAGACTGAACAAAGCATTAGGAATTTTACTTAGCAACCTTTTACCTGAGCTAAATTATTTGCCTGTCTCTGCAGGTACAGCTCTTTCCAGATGATACTAGAGGTGAAGAAATGAAAATCCCTGACTCAGGATGGATTTGGACACAAACCCAGTCATTTTGCTGGATCTGTATTTGGAATAATCTATTAAAAAAAACCCTTGAAACCTCCGGTCCTGATTTTCAGAGCCACTGAGTACCCTAACTCCAGATGAAGTAAATAGGATCTGTGAGTGGTTAGCACTTCTGAAAGTGAGTCCCTATCTGAATAAAAGATACTTAGGTATGTCCCAGCTTTCTCTTCCACAGGGGCTCTGTGATGGGGAAGGGGCTAGAGAAGCTCTGTGTGCAGAGGTAACCCACCCCTGCCAATCATGCGGTACAGAGGAGGCCTTTAAAAAGCAGGAAGCAGGTGGAGAAGGACACCTTGAGCCAGAAGCGGCTAGAGTGGCTCCTGAAGCAGCAGGAGGAACTCCCATACCGGCAATCCTCACTCCTAGCCCAGTGAGGAGTACAGAGAACTCCCAAGGTAAGCCTGACAGGGAGAGCTTGATTCAGCTACCTGGCCAGGAGGACTTCTGTAAAACCAAAACTCAGGCAGGCACCTCCACAGAACAGGAGACCCGCTTGCTGGCTGTCTCTTTTCTGAGCTGGCTTCAGGTAAAGTTTATTCTTAGTTTCATTGGAACATTTATTCCCCTTTTGGTTCCCAGCAGTAAAGAAATTAGAGAAGGCTCAAAAAAGGCAGACCCCACTGTGAGGACTAAGGCCTGGTCTACACTGGGGGGGGGGGGGGTCGAACTAAGGTACGCGACTTCAGCTACGTGAATAGCGTAGCTGAAGTCGAACTACCTTAGTTCGACTGACTTACCCGTCCTGACGCCGCGGGATCGAAGTCCGCGGCTCCCCCGTCGACTCTGCCACTGCCGTTCGCGGTGGTGGAGTTCTGGAGTCGACGGGAGCGCGTCCGGAGTTCGAACTATCACGTCTAGATTAGGTCCATACTTACCCGCCGGGTCGACGCGGAGAGTTCGACTTCTCGGAGTTCGAACTATCGCATCTAATCTAGACGCGATAGTTCGAACTCCGGACGCACTCCCGTCGACTCCGGAACTCCACCACCATGAACGGCGGTGGCGGAGTTGACGGGGGAGCCGCGGACTTCGATCCCGCGGCGTCAGGACAGGTAAGTCAGTCAAACTAAGGTAGTTCGACTTCAGCTACGCTATTCACGTAGCTGAAGTCGTGTACCTTAGTTCGACCCCTCCCCCCTCCCTAGTGTAGACCAGGCCTAAGAAAGGAGAACTGCGCTGGGTCCACCCAGTGTCCAGAGGCTCCAACCCAAAGGGGAGAAAGCCCAAGGAGGACTCATTTACATGTCCCTTCTGCTATCTTAACCCTTTGCCAAGGCCCTTATCTTTCTCCACCCCAAACCTGTGCCCAGAGACTCCTCAGATGCTTTCACCAACTGCTATGCTCTCTCCACTCCAAGAAGACCAAAAGTGCTTCTTTCCACCCCATCCATATGACATTTTTTCTATGGTTGACAGGTCAACTAAACTTTACTTAATAGAGAAGTCAGAGGCAAAACTGCAATCTACTCTATTGCATCCAGACAGTTTCTCATTTGGACTAGAGCACTGACTTGGAGTCCAGTCCTACAGGTCTTTATCTGACGTAGGGGGAGAGTCAGCAAATATTGGGCTATATAGAAATTAGAAACATAATAATAATATCTCTTCCTCTAAGTGATCTTATCACAAATATGATTTACTGAAAAGTCTGGAAAATGATTTCAGAGAATTTTCTTGTTGTGGTGGGTTAAACAAAATAAAAAGGCAAGGGTTTTTGTAATTACACCAGTCTGAAGTCTCTTAGAAGTAAGTTAAGCAGGGAAGACACTTTACCAATAGACTTGTGTAAACGCTATCTTAGATTTTATGTATAAAAAGGAAAATACCCAGTATCTGGTGTTATAAATACTTGATATACAAGTAAGTGTACAATTCATGGGGACATGCAATAACTTCAAAAGCTAGGTTTTGTCAGATGTCAATTCCACATAAATTATTTAGGTATGAGTAACCAATCTATTATCTATAATAGCACTGCATAAATAAAAATAATAGGGCTGCCAAGCAATTAATTGCACTGTTAAACAATAATGGAATACCATTTATTTAAATATTTGTGGATGTTTTCTACATTTTCAAATATATTGATTTCAATTACAGCACAAAATACAAGGTGTACAGTGCTCACTTTATTTTTATTACAAATATTTGCACTGTAAAAAACAAAAGAAATCGTATTTTTCAATTCACCTCATACAAGTAGTGTAGTGCAATCTCTTTATCATGAATGTTGGACTTCCAAATGTAGAATTATGTATAAAAAAAAAAAAACTCATTCAAAAATCAAACAATGTAAAACTTTAGGCCAGGGGTAGGCAACCTATGGCACTCGTGCTGAAGGCGGCATGCGAGCTGATTTTCAGCAGCGCTCAAACTGCTCGGGTCCTGGCCACCGGTCTGGGGGGCTCTGCATTTTAATTTTATTTTGAATGAAGCTTCTTAAACATTTTAAAATCCTTATTTACTTTACATACAACAATAGTTTAGTTATATATTATAAACTTATAGAAAGAGACCTTCTAAAAACGTTAAAATGTATTACTGGCACGCAAAACTTTAAATTAGAGTGAATAAATGGAGACTTGGCACACCACTTCTGAAAGGTTGCCGACCCCTGCTTTAGGCCATACAAGTCCACTCAGTCCTACCTCTTGGTCAGCCAATCATTCAAACAAACAAGTTTGGTTACAATTTGCAGGAGATAATGCTGCCCGCTGCTTGTTTACAATGTCACCTGAAAGTGAGAACAGGTATTTGCATGGCACTGTTGTAGCCGGTGTCGTAAGATATTTATGTGCCAGATGCACTAAAGATTCATATGTCCCTTCATATTTCAACCACCATTACAGAAGATATGCATCGGTGCTGATGATGGGTTCTGCTCGATAACAATCGAAAGCAAAGTTTGACCAATGCATGTTCATTTTCATCATCTGAGCCACATACCACCAACAGAAAGTTGATTTTCTCTTTTGGTGGTTCGGGTTCTGTAGTTTTGGCATCGGAGTGTTGCTTTTTTAAGACTTCTGAAAGCA
The DNA here is from genome assembly GCF_016161935.1 of Mauremys reevesii. NCBI lineage: Eukaryota > Metazoa > Chordata > Testudines > Geoemydidae > Mauremys > Mauremys reevesii. Next base: position 47,664,970 of record NC_052629.1, on the reverse strand, counting down.
TGTTCCACACCTCATCCCTCTCAGATTTTGGATGGCACTTCAGAGTCTTAAACCTTGGGTCGAATGCTGTAGCTATTTTTAGAAAGCTCACATTGGTACCTTCTTTGCGTTTTGTCAAATCTGCCGTGAAAGTGTTCTTAAAATGAACATGTGCTGGGTCATCATCTGAGACTGCTATAATATGAAATATGTGGCAGAATGTGGGTAAAACAGAATAGGAGACATACAATTCTCCCCCAAGGAGTTCAGTCATAAATTTAATTAATGCATTATTTTTTTAACGAGCCTCATCAGCATGGAAGCATGTCCTCTGGAATGGTGGCCGAAGTATGAAGGGGCATATGAATGTTTAGCATATCTGGCATGTAAATACCCTGCAACGCCGGCTACAAAAGTGCCATGGGAATGCCTGTTCTCACTTTCAGGTAACATTGTAAATAAGAAGCAGGCAGCAGTATCTCCGGTAAATGTAAACAAACTTGTTTGTCTTAGCGATTGGCTGAGTAATCACTGAACAAAGTAGGACTGAGTGGACTTGTAAGCTCTAAAGTTTTACATGGTTTTGTTTTTGAGTGCAGTTATATAACCAAAAATAAAAATGGAAGTTACACTTTCACGTTAAAGAGATTGCACTACAGTACTTGTATGAGGTGAATTGAAAAATACTATTTCTTTTGTTTATCATTTTTACAGTGCAAATATTTGTAATAAAAATAATATAAAGGGAGCACTGTATACTTTGTATTCTGTGTTGCAATAGAAATCAATATATTTGAAAATGTAGAAAAAAATCCAGAAATATTTAATAAATTTAAATTGGTATGCTATTGTTTAACAGTGCAATTAATTTTTTTAATCACGATAAATTTTTTTGAGTTAATCACATGAGTTAACTGTGATTTAATTGACAGTCCTAAAAATAGACATTCTGAATCTGCATACCTACCATACTTTTTTGTTGTTTTTATTGAGCAGGCAAATTACTTCAGTAAAGGATTCTCCAACCAATTAGATGAACAGTCTGTGTCCTTATCTTTACATAGTTATGTCTAGTTTTTATGGGGTTTTAAACATTCATGGCTTTACAGTATTTCCAGATTATTTTTAACCTGGTTTGAATTTAGTTATCTTTTGCTCCAACAGCTCTAGTTCCACTGTAATTGTACATGTTTACCTAGCTCCCTCCAGTGACCTGAAAGGCAAATAGAACCAACCGTGCAGTGTAGTTCCAGATACTGCAGCATAAGCTTCTGCAAAGAGTGATTATAATCTGGTGTAAACAAATAGAAAATAGTATTCTACAATGTACAGCTAAACACAAACAGCAAACCACAGCAGCAAAAATTAAACAGCAACAACATGCAATTTCATTATTATTTTTTCTCTCTTTTCTATAACTGCTATAATAGTTAATCAGTTGCTTTAGGGGAAGGGAAGGTGCTAGCATGAGGAGGGGATTTATAATCTGTACTGGTATCTAGATCCAGATTTAGAAAGTAGTTCCAATCTTTATAATAGAATGAATCAAATCCCCAGATAAAAATTGCTTCAGATACTGAAGTGTTAGACAGTTACTGATGAGAATTTGGGAGCTGTTACTAGTACTAGACAGAGAAAACTTAATTGAGATGGAGTAAAAAATATTTAATAACTGTTCCTTGTTTTAAGAGACAGAAGGGGAAAAAACACAACCAACCTTACAACTATTTATGAGCTAACTTGATGAAGATGAAAGGTGTAGGACTGAAAAGCTTTGAGCCACGGAGAAGGGTGTGCATAGGAATTTCTGCAATGTCAATAACAGGAATAGTCAAAACGACAATATGAAGAGACAACAGGTAGCTTGGTTATAATCTTGGCCCCATTGAGGTTAACAGAATTTTTTCAATTGATTTCAACAGTGCCAGAATTTCACCCTTTATGTTCATCCTTTGCTGTGTCTGTGTGAAGCTTTGAGAGACCTTCTCAGGGTGTGACATACCTATTCACCGAATTTACATAATGCCTCTTTAACTATCCCTTCTTGCTGTTTAAGGATTAAAGTCTTACTCTCAATTAAACCCATTAAACCCTTTCAGTATTTAAGCATGGGTACAAATGAGCAGAGTTTAGAGGCCATGCTGAGGTGCTAGGTGCAAAACATTGTGCTAGGTGCAAAACAAACATAATCCCTGCCCCAAAGATGTTACAATCTGAATAGGGACAAGCTGTGAGAGGAGGGTCAGAGTGTAGAATCTGATGGAGTGGGGACCAGGGTGAAGGCAAGGAGGCAGTAACAGCAACACAGGATCCTTAGCAAATTCTGCTGCTGTTGTGGTTGTGTGTGTTAGTGAATTAGACAAGTTTCAGTTCTCTGGGGAGCTCATTCTGAGCACCATTTCAGTGCGCCCAGACTCCCAATAGTGCCAGGCACGATGGGCCCACCCGTTCTTGTCACACATTATAAAGATAGCAAAGGAAAAGTACAAAGCTGCATATGCCAGCCCTGTGCTGTTCCTGAAATGGGGGAATTCTTCCTCACCAGCCGTGTTGAAACATTATCAAACTGGCTATCAATTTTTCATATACCAAACTCCAATTTTTAGTAAAGGGGAAAAAAATAAACATTTTTTGGGCGGGGTGGGGTTGGGGAGAAGGCCCAATTTTTTGCCCATACATTTTGATTAAATTAAAAAATGTAAGGGCAAAAATCATTTTAGGGGAAAAAAGACACATTGATAAATACACTTTCATCTGTAAGCTTCAAGCCATCCCATTAGAAAAATGGAGATTGGGCAAGGTTCCAGTGTACTCATGAGCAGGGCCGGCTCTAGACCCCAGCGCGCCAAGCGCGTGCTTGGGGTGGCGTCCCGTGGGAGGGCGGCAGGCGGCTCTGGTGGACCTCCCGCAGGCATGCCTGCGGAGGGTCCGCTGGTCCCGCGGCTCTGGTGGACCTCCTGCAGACGTGCCTGCGGAGGGTCTGCTGGTCCCGTGGCTCTGGTGGACCTCCTGCAGAGGGTCCGCTGGTCCCGCGGCTCTGGTGGACCCTCCGCAGGCACGTCTGCAGGAGGTCCACTGGAGCCACGGGACTGGCGACTGCCAGAGCGCCCCCCGCGGCGTGCCGCCCTGCTTGGGGCGGCGCAAATCCTAGAGCCGCCCCTGCTCATGAGAACAGAAAAATGGAACTGCAGAGACTGGCGGAACAAAGATGTAGATGCATTAGGGCTCTGAGGATATATAGAGGCTCTCATATTGGTAACCGGCAGATATCCATATAGAGAAAAAATCCATAGACTGGAGTGAAAAATATGGCGATCCATTTTTATACAAAATTCTAAATGTATATATAGAGCCTCCATGAACTGATAATCAAATAAAGTGCCTGATCCTATAAGCTTTGTATACATTGATACTTTATTAACTACACAGTGTGGTTATTTCAATTTTTTCCTGTTACTTGATTAATTACATACATTTCATCTTTTTAACTTCGATGAGCTATGTATAAGACCCTTTGGGAGGACTAATCCCCAAATCTCAAACATTTCTGTGCTTTAAGAAAGGCTAACCATAAGATCTTGCCAACTTTTTATGTGGTTGAACAAATTATTCGTGTTATGAGTCACACAATTTTTCATGGTGTTACATATATTGTAGTTTCCTGTATCTAAAAATAAATGTAATATTCTTATTATATCCACCAGTGTAGTACTTACTTTTTCCTTACATCGTATCACAGATTTTACCATATAGTTCTCTTTTTTGAATCCTGCTCTCTAGTTCTTATGAGAATGTTGTAGGGTAATATATTTACAAATCTGTTATTATGCACTCTTCACCACAGTACCAGTGTGCCTCAAATTTTTAAAACTTGAAATCATTTCTCTCATTTCCTTTCCTCATAGGTACAAATAAATAGCTTATTTTGCATATAGAATTTGTTAAAATAAACAGGGAATGTTAGGTTACTTTAAGAACTCAGTGCAAAACTCTGAATTCTTCTCTCTTTTGGCAGCAAACACCAGTTTTTGGTTTGGTAGCAGAGGAAGTTCTGTCTCTTGTGTTCCCTTGTTGATCAACTGTTTAATTTTTCTAGCAGAACAGAGTTGTTGTAGGAGGTCATGGTTGCAGAATGAAGTAGCCAGAGACAATCTGATGGAGGGCTTTAAATACCAAAATGGAACCTTTTTAATTTGACTCTACTCAATAAGACGCTGGTGTAGAAATTGGAGTAACAGGCAAACAGCGGTCTGTGTCACTTAGGATATGGGCTGTTTCTTTCTGTACCAGGTCACAGTCTTTTAGGGTGTGTGGTTTCATTCCTAGGTAGACTGATATATAATAATTAGGCCTGGAGGGCAGGGATGTGTGCCAATGTGGTCAGGTCTGAGTCATATACAGTAGGGCACAGTCTTCTAGCCACCCAGAGAAAGATGACACTTTTTTGCTAGCATGCCTATTTGGATATCCATTAGTGGTGAGAAATCTAAAAAAGAACTCAAAAGATTCAGGTTGATTGACAAATCTGATGGAAAATTCACTTAAAAGAGGGTGAGCTAGAGGTGTTCTGGATGATAAGGTCTTCCAAACCCTTTCCTCTTCTGTCATAAACAGACAGTTAAGGGTTAAGAAGTTCACCTGGCCTAGCCAACACCTGACCAGAGGAACCAATGGGGGGACAAGATGTTTCAAGAGGACGGAGGGAAGTTCTTCCTTTGTTCTATTCATCAAGTTCTGTGCCAGAGTGAAAAGATCAAGGAATCACCCAGGGTAGTGAGTATTAGAGAAGGAATGAATTAGCTTATGTTTATTTCCTTTTGTGACTTTGCTTTTTGCATTAGAGGGATAATCAAATTGGGTTTTCTTTTGTGTAACTAAGGTTTTTGCCTAGGGGAACATCCTTTGTGTTTTGAATCTGTTGTCTGTGAGAGTAGCTTGCATGCTAATCTCTCAGAGGTATTTCTTTTACCCCTTTTCCTTAATTAAAAGTCTTCTTTTTAAGAACCTGATTGATTTTTTCCTTGTTTTAAGATCCAAGGGGTTTGGATTGGTGTTCACCAGGAAATTGGTGGAGAAGTCTCTCAAGGTTACCCAGGGAAGGGTTACAGTACTTGAGAGGGAGAGATTTTGGGGGGGGAAGACAGAGTTTCCCAAATGACTCATAAACAACTGTTTTAAACGATTTGGGTGGTGGCAGCAACCAGACCTAAGCTGGTAATTAAGCTTAGGGGTTCTCATGCAGGTCCCCACATCTGTACCGTAAAGTTCAGAGTGGGGGTGAAACCTATGACATCTTCCCACCAATATTGCTTTCGTTTTCACTTTCCATAACTAAGCACTAACAAAGTTGGGAGGTGGTGCTATTTATGTCTGAGGTAAAGCCAGTGTCAAACACATTTCTTGCAGTCTGGGTTTACTGGCTGATTTTTGGTCTATAAACACTATATATGCCATGACTTTCCTGCAGCTTTGGCAGAGGACAAGCTGACTTTCTTTGCCTCTTTTCCTGTCATGACATAGGTTTGAAACATATCCTTGTACTGGAATTTACTCATATCAAATAACATTTCCCACCAATAATACTTGTCTCCTTCCTTCCAGCATGTTTTGGTGAAGGTCATCAGAGAACCCTGAAGATCTGAACAATGGAGTAAGCAGTGGAATCAGAAAAGGTGCTTCAGTAGATGGGGGGGTTAGAGCTCCTCACTAAGTCTTTTGCTCCTTGGCCTCTTTCTAGGGTAAGTTTTTTCCTTAAGTAAGTTCTTTTGGAATTTAGTGACAGTCCATGATAGTACCTTCTTCTTGAGTGGAGAGGGGAGTATTCCCATTTTCATCTGGAGGATGTGTTCTCCCCAAAATTGGGTGTGGAGCTAGTTCCTTGATTACTTTTGTCCACATCCAGCCTGAAGAATCAGTTTATGGTGTGGCCAGCCATGTGACAGAGTATAGAGTTTACCTGCAAGACGCCTAATGTGGACAGTGTGGATAGGGGAGATTTTAGGTTATCTGATCAGAGATGACATCCATATAGAGTTTGAAGTCTCAAGATGATGAGTCTTGTGGACTTTGATCACCATGTCAGATAGCTTCAGTCAGCCCCTCTGGGAATAGAGTTGTTACTCTGCCTTCAGACTGGTCCTGTCTGGGTTTGAGCTGTTTATGTTATGATTCTTTCAGGATTAACAAAATATCAAGTATCTTTTTGCAGGCAGAAATGAACAGATTGAGAATCAGCCAAAGTGTATATACACAGGCAACAAATAATGGAAAAAATGAAAATGATCATGCTCAGATGTTAACTATTTAAAAATGTTTAGAAACTAACTCTGCTGCTGCCAACAGTATGAATTGAATCAGGAAAATTTATTAGTGTTTGCATTATTTATCCGCTCTTTCATTTACAACAGGTTTAATTAAAATAAACCTCTGCAGTTTTTCTAAATATTTATTCAGGATACTGTTAAATGTAAATGTGACATTTTGTATGAACCCAGTGTTAACTTTTTGGATTAGAATTTTAAAAAGATGTCAATAAATCTCAAGTATTTCTTAGGAGACATTTATATGTATTTCATTTCAATAACACCAATTCAACCAATTTAGAGGCAGAGTTATATAGAAAATAATTGTATATTAGGACTGGATTAAAAATGGATATGGAACACCTGGAGTCTGTCCAAATCAATTAATCTGCAAAACCCAAATAACATAAAATAACTGACTACAGCAAAAAATTAAAACCAAAATACTTTTCAGATGCTAAAAATCAGCCTATACTATAACCCATCTTAATGAAGCTCTTTTGGTCAGCCAGAATCATGCCACAATAATGCCTGCCTACTTAAACCAACTTATGTGTGACAGCCTGTACCATTATGTTCACCCTTTTTACAAAATGAGATAAATTTTGAACAAAAATATGCCTTCTGAGGTATCATTTGAAAACTCATAGTCTGCTGAACATTATTGTCTTGGTAAAACGTGTGTCAACATTGTATGTAAAGTTATAAGATTCCACTGTACAACATTTCTGTAACATTCTCCAAGTTTAGAAAAGCAGGCACAGATCAGTTCCTCAGAAATAAAAGACAAACCAACACCTAAGCCAGAGGTCAACAAAATCAAGTGGACTATCACCTAGTTAAAGTGGCTGTTATTTGCCAGGAATAAGGGTGTAAGTGAGAAATTTACATATTGGCAAAGAAACAGCTGGGGTCCCATCCCACAGACCTCCTGTCATCTGAACCCCAGCTGGAAATAATCCTCAAAGAGGAGAGAGAGGTATCAGAACAGAGAACACACAACATAAATTACCCCTCTCTCTTCCCTTTCTCTCTTCTCACAGCAGCAATAGTACCTGAAAGAACACTGAATTGGGGGAGGGGCTCTGTCTTGGAAGTTTCCAGCCAATAAAGACTGCAAAGAGCAGGTGGGGAGAAAAACCTTTGCTCTAAATTCATTTAGCTTGATAAATTAGGGTTTTGGGGTTTTTTTTTACATTTTAATTTTTGTTTTTTTGGTAACCAATTCTGACTTTTATGCCTCATTACTTGTAATCACTTAAAATCTATCTTTCTGTAGTTAATAATCTTGTTTTATTGTTTTATTTAAACTAGTATGTTTGGGAACCTTCACTTGAGATAACAGGGTTTGTGCATATCATTTTCCATTGATGAAATGACAGAATTTCTATGAGCTTGTATTGTCCAGGAGGGTGTGGGGCAGTACAAGACACACATTTCTGGGGACAAGTCTGCCCAGGTTGGTCTCACAGCAAAGCAGAGTAAAAGGCACCCCAGAATGGCGAATTGAGGGGACACAGCTGTTCAACTGCCCACATTGTACCTTGGGTAATGTCGCATTGTCAGAGAAAAAACAAGTCTTAAACTTACAGTAGTACACTTAACCCCAGAACATGGATGAGGCTGCAGTGTAAGAGACACATAGCAAGTTGAGCAAATTGTGGAAACAGGGGTTGTGACTTGTGTTTTCACTTGGTTCCAACTGATTAATTATAACTCTTGGTTGGTGCCAATGGTTCTGCTTAGAGCAGAAGTGATCTTAGGTTAATGGATGGATGCAGGTAGTTGAGCTCTGGGTTCCACTGAGCAAAAGAGGACTTTTCAGCTGAATTAACGTGTCTATTTTTATAGCACTTGGCACTGGCTAGTTCTTTTTGTCTTAAATGGGACAGGCTGGTCAATTCACATTGATGCCAGGTTTGTTGCGTCCATGAAGTCTTGCTCAACATATGCAGCTACTAGAGCCCTTGTAAAGTATTTCACAGAATCAGTCTTCTGCTCCTCCTGAGAGCTAGATTCAGTGTTCTTCCATCCTCTGCCTGCCCAGTTTTCACTGATCCTATCAGAGATCAGCCACCTTTCTGCAATTCTAGGAGCTGAATATTTATATTGGCAGGAATGTGGGTGAAAGAAAGGAGAGAGAAGGAAAAGACACTGGCAACTTTCCACAAAGAAGCTGCTACACTTACTGAAATGGGCGGATGCCTGGTTCCCCACCCCCAAACAACCATAGCCACCCACTGCAGTGAATAGATTAATATATTTCAAGGCCAGAAGGGACCATTGTGATCATCTAGTCTGGGCCATAAAACTTCCCCAAAGATATTCCTAGAGCAGATCTTTTAGAAAGATATCACATTTTGATTTAAAAAAAAAGATCAGTGATGGAGAATCCACCACGATCCTTGATAAATTGTTCCAATGGTTAATTACCCTCACTGTTAAAAACTTACACCTTATTACCAGATGGATCTTTTCTAGCTTCAGCTTCCAGTCACTGGATCATGTTAACCTTTCTCAGCTAGATTAAAGAACCCCTTATTTGTTCCCAATGTAGATATAGATTATAATCAAGTCACCCATTAGCCTTCTCTTTTTGTTAAACTAAACAGATTGAGCTCTTCAAGTCTATCAGCATAAGTCACTTTTTCTAATCCCTTAATCATGCTTGTGACTCTTCTCTGAACCCTCTCCAATTTATCAACGTTCTTCTTGAATTGTGGGCATCAGAATTGGAGACTGTATTCCAGCGGTGGTCACACTAATGCCAAGTACAGAGGTAAAATAATCTGTCTACCCCTACTAAAGATACCCCTGCTTATGCATCCCAGACTAGCAGAAGGTTTTTTTGGCCACAGCATCACATTGGGAACTCAAGTTCTGCTGATTATCCACCACAACCCCCAAAGTTACAGCTTCCCAGGATAGAGACCTGCCATTCTATATGTACGGCCTACATTCTTTGTTCCTAGAAATATACAGTTCTATTTAGCCATATTAAAATGCATATTATTTGCTTGCACCCAGTTTACAAAGCAATCTAGATTGCTCTGAATCAGTGACCTGTCCTCTTCATTATTTATCACCCCCTCAATTTTTGTATCATCTGCAAACTTTACCAGTGGTGATTTTGTTTTGTTTTCTTCCACTTTGTTGATTAAAAATGTTAAATTGCATATGGCCAAGGATTGATTCCTTCAGGACACCACTGAAAATCCACCCTGTTGATGATGATTCCCTGTTTAGTTACCTTTTAAGACCTATCAGTTAGCCAGTTTTTAATCCATATAATGTATGCCATGTTAATTTTCCATTGGTTTAGTTAATGGATCAAAATGCCATGTGTTACCAAGTCAAATGCCTTTGAGAAGTCTATTACATGATCACTATTACCTTTCTCAACCAAACTTTAAAAAAGATATCAAGTTAATTTGACAGGAATCTATTTTCCATAAACTCATATTGACTTGTATTAATTACATTACCCTCCTTTAATTCTTTATTAGTTGAGTCCCTTATTAGCCATTCCGTTATCTGTCCTGGATCAATGTCAATCTGAAAGGCCTTGTAATTACCTGGCTCATCCTGTTTACTCTTCCTAAAAATTGGCACATTTGCTTTTTCAGTCTTTTGGAACTTTCCCAGTTTTCCAAGACTTACTAAAAATTGACAGTAATGGTCCAGCAAGCGTCTCAGCCTGCTGTTTTAATTTGCATCCAAGAGTTTTATCTGGACCTGCTGTTTTAAAAATGTCTAACTTTAGTAGATTTGTTTAACATCCTCCAAAGCTACTAGTGAAATGGAAATAGTGTTATCATCACCATATAATGAGACTAGGTCATATATTTTGGGGAAAAAACAGAACAGAAATATTTATTGAACATTTCTGCCTTTTCTGAATTATTGATAATTCTACCATTTCCATCTAGTAATGGACCAATACTATTGTCAGGATTTAAAAGCCTAAAGTGGAGGAAAACTCTTCTTCAAATGTCCTCTTCCATTAGTTAGGCACTGACCTTCTTGTGGGAACAACAAGTGGAAGAAAGGTTGTGGAACTAGGTCACACTGACTCCCAACCCTGCCTATCTTGGGACACCCCTTCTCTGCACAGCGTTGTAAGCCATTCTGCAGCATATGCTCAAGCAGGGACCGCTGGCTGAGAAGAAGACAGAGGTTCCAAAATTTAAGTCACCCACTATTAATACTAATTTGGGTATCTGAAGTAAAATGGAGTTTCACTGACTGCCATACCACACATGATTTTAGCTTATTCTATAAGATGGACCTTGTCTATGAATCAACATTTTGGATGCTTCAAAGTACAGACCATTTCATAGATGTATAATTTTTGCAGCTCAGCTCACCAGTGATATGGTAGGTTTTCGGATAGTATCTTGCAAAAAGATACTTTTACTGTACTAGTGTTTATTTGTAATATGTAATTCAGCCAGGCAGGCTGAAGCATCACTACAGTATCTGAGTGCTTCACAAACATTAATGAATTTATTTTCACAACACCTGTGTGAGGTGAGGAGGGGAGAGGCACAGAGATTAAGTTCAAAACTATCCACTAAATTTGGATGCTCAATTTTGAGATACCTAGGACCTGATTTTTCAGAGTACTTAGCATTATCTAGCACTGACTAGACGCTGTGCTTTGAATATATAGAGTTCTGTTGCAACTGTGGGTGCTCAGCGCTTCTGCAAATCAGACCCTGGGGCCTCAAGTCAGGGACCCAGAAAATGAGCAACCCACAGTTAGTGACCACCTGGAAGAAGTTTGGTTTAAGTGACTTGCCCCATGTGACATACTAACTCTGTGGCAAAGGCCGGGATAGAATCCAATTCTCCAGGGCAGCATTCAACTGCCCTAACAATGAGACCATCCTTTATCTTCCTGCCATCCCTTGCCATATTCACTACATGCCTTCCAATTTCTGCAACAAGCAAGGCAAAGGTCCTATAGAGCAGTCTCCTTCACCCCACAATCCTGATTCATTCCCAGAGCATCATCTATCTGTGCACTGCATGAAGCAAAGGCCTTGTGTAAAAACTAGTAAGTAACTTATAAGAGTGTATTATAATGTATGCACACAAGGAGACTGAATTAATGTTGCACAGGAAACCTTAATTCTGACACTTCCTAATTTTTGAGTGCTTGACTTTATAGTATAATTTGTATTACCATAGTACATGATTCTACACCCAGAAATGGCTCACTCTCAGACCTAGTAAGAGCCATGAGCATTGTAAGTTATATAAACTCCAACCAGGTCCTTTACTAACTCTGATGGGTCTCTCTTCTCCAGACATTGGTGATGCTGTCTTCCTCACCATGCTCAATCACCTCTTGCCTGCATGAAATCTGCCTCTGAGGTTTTGCTCAAGTAGTTCCCCAAGTTTGTGAGGCTCCATAGTTTTTGGTGACCCCTCTTACCCAAAGAAGAACAGAAAGACAGGAGATATGACTGTAGTATAGCTTGCCAAGCAGAGGAATTTAGTCTCTGCTGCAGCTTCTAGAGTTAGAAAAAACTACAGAAGGGGAATAACAGTATGGCTTCTGGTCTGGGTGTGTACAAGAGATGGAGATGTAGTGCCCCTGAAACAACACGATCCCTGTGCCAGGTGATAAATCTTGCAGAAGTAAGGCCACTGTTGCTGACAGTAAATGTTAGGATGCATGGCAGACAGCTTTGCAGGTCAGAATATTAAATTGCAATTGGAACTGCTGAGCTTTCACAGGGGGCTGCTCTTTGTCCCCTGATTCCCTGCTCTGACTCCCCCCCACCCAAAGCCATGAAGGATTATTCCTTGTTGACAAAGTAGAGGCTATGAGGGTTTTATTACCTTAATCTCTGTTTCATTAATGTTAGATTTTTCTGGGTTAGTGTCAATCAGAATAGTGCAATTGGCTTCAGTGGACTTACAGTTAATTATACCAGCTGAAGACCTGGCCTTTTAACTGCCGGCAAGAACCACTAGACAAGCCTTTCCTAAGCCAAGTATTATCCGATGCTTAGGAAGATCTTAACATATCATAACTGATCACTTCATTAGTTAGAATGTTGCGTGTGCATTAAATAAGGCTAATCAGCTATATAAAGATCCACATTTTCTGTGCATTATTTAAGAATAAAACAGAATCAACCTCTTAAAAGGCAAACAGTAGAATTATTTTGTGTGTATGTTCCACACAAAGATTGTCTTTTCAGCATGGGATTTTTTTTACTATGAAAACACTTAATACTCATCAATCTTGTAGTATGACTAGTAAATCCCAAAGTAGGTGTCATGTCCCTCTAAATTACAGCATATAAAGGCTGTAATTTTCTGTAGTTCCTCTGGGCAAAACATAATTCATATATAACATAATTTTAATGGAAATCTTTTCCTTTATTCCTTGGCAAGAGAAAAAACTTTGGTAGGAGCTTATCACAATTACTAAATATCTTTCCCTTAGGCATTCATACCAACATTTAAGTTGATTTTTCATTTCATTTAACACAAATATTTTTACCCCCAAGGGAAATTATTTTCAGTTATAGTTTCAGCATTACTGTCTTCCACAGACTAATTTGTTTTATATATTGCTGCTCTGAGGTGGAGAAGAGCAGTGTAATCTCCAGTAACAGGTTTTGAAAAATGAAATACTTGCAAAATACCTTGAGAATTAAGCAGGTCTTTTTGATTGACCATTTGGATAAGCAGCAGCTACTCTGTCTGACTCATGACTCAAGTACATACAAATTCACCACAGTCATTTTCTAACCATTTATAAAATTCCATGTTAGAAATGTACAACGGGCCTGCTTCCGCCCTTGCTTGACACCAGTGCAATTCCACTTTTGGGGTAGACTCCTGATTTACAACAGTTTAAGTGAGAGCAAAATCAAACCTTATGAGAATATTACAAGGCTCTTTATCAGATTATTCAGTAAGAGGAGAATTGTTGCCATTAGAGATTACATTGCCATTTTAGGTAAATTGTTCCAGATGTTCTGCCCATTAAGAATGTGAGTGTTTTCAGAAGAAGGGGAAAAAGTAACTCCTTAAAACCACAACTGGCTGAAAAGCGATTGCTTTAAAATGCAGTTTTTATGGCAGCTGCAGTTCCTGAAAGGAAAATGTTTTTTAAAAAGTCCTATTAGAATGGCTCAAAGCCAAAGAGGTGCTGAGAATTTAAACTCCCATTGACTTCGCTGGGAATTTTGGGACTTGGTACCTAATAGCCTTTGTCCCCCAGGATAAATAAAATCTTTGTTTAGAAGAGGGTTGTTTTTTATCATGTCTATTGTTAATTGGAAAATTCACTTTCTTCAACAAGTTCATAGCCTGAAACTGAATAGTACCAGCTTACTCCACAAGTGGTCCCATTGAAATCGAAGTGATAGTAGTATAAGGGGACCGCAAGCTGTTCCATAGGATTCTACAGCAGGTTGTTTTAATGTATCCAAGATTCATCATGTCTTGTAACTGTGGGACCTGCGGGACCAGGGACCTTCTGCAGGCAAGCCGCCGAAGGTAGCCTGCCTGCCATGCTTGGGACAGCAAAATACCTAGAGCCGCCCCTGATTCAGAATTCACAAAAGTATCTCTCTCCTTTTCCCTAATGTTCACCTAGCTCTAATTACAGCCTAATCCTGCTGCCCTTACATGAGTATCTGGGCCCACTGAAAGTTAGAGGAAAGCATTCACCCCAATAAGGGGTACAGGGCTGTGTCCAAAAGCAGGCCACATTAAAAGTTCTGCTTATTATTATGAAGTAGGGTCAACCACAGGTATGTTCAGTTGTTGATGTTGGAAAAATCTATGGTCACTATTGTAAGGCCCACTGTATTCTTGGGAGATTTGTGTGTTCTTTGGATTTATCAGAGCATACAAGCTGGAATTGGCTATCTCAGATTGTACCTTCCCATCCTCTGAATTCAAAAGTTAGAAGGGTTGGGAAGCAGAGAAAAATGCTTCAGATTAGCAAAGAGAGCTCAAGGAAAGAAAGAAACTAACTGGGCTAACATTTGATATTTCAGATGAAGGATGAACTCTCATAATGCATCTCACATCTCTTCATAGAATCTCAGGGTTGGAAGGGACCTCAGGATGTCATCTAGTCCAACCCCCTGCTCAAAGCAGGACTAATCCCCAGACAGATTTTTGCCCCAGATCCCTACATGGCCCCCCTCAAGGACTGAACTCATAATGCTGGGTTTAGCAAACTAATGCTCAAACCACTGAGCTATCCCTCGCCCTATCTCTTTTTGAGTCTTGTAGTGATCTACATATGCCTTAAAGTATGAGACTTCATCAAGCTTTTCCTAACATATATAAATACACAACAAGCCTTAAAAAAATAATCATCTACAATATTTGACTCTGACCTCATAGAGGAGTGAACTTCATGGGCTAAGAGCCAGATTTACAAAGGTATTTAGGCACCTACTGGAACTTACAAAATCACTTAAGTGTTTTAGGCACCTAACTGCATTGACATTTTGCATCTTTAGGCACCGAAATACCTTCGTAAATCTGGCCTGAACTGCTCACCATGCAATTGATATACTCCCATTAATTTCAACGGAACGCCTATCGGCAGATGTAAAAACAGAGAGAAAAAGAGGTACCTCTGCATCCAGTTATGATGCAGAACACAGAAGAAAATAGTATAGAGGTTTTTCCTGCTTTGTGAAGTAATATTCCTGTCAGAGCTCAGTTCAAGAAAACACTGTTCTTCTACTACACCCCTCACTGTATATCTCAGCATCTTCCAGTTGCAAGTGTTACTTGCCTTCTGTGATCTGTAATCTTAATGAGGGCAATGGAGCATGCCCAAGGGGCAAAAGGTGCAACTGCTATGCATAGTCCCTGCACATATGATTGCTAAGGGGCCCCACCCTGTAACAAATGTCATCTGTGTGGAATTCCCATTGAAGTCAATGGTAATTGTACACAAGGATTACGAGCAGTGGCTACAGAACTTTCAAATGCAGAAGGCCACCTTCCCCAGCTCTGCAGTTCAGGAACACAAAAATGACAGCTGCTCTGACAGTGGAGAAGCGAGTGGCGATCGCTATTTGGAAGCTTGCAACGCCAGACAGTTACCAGTCAGTGGGGAATCAGTTTGGAGTAGGTAAATCAACCGTGGGAGCTGCTGTGCTCCAAGTGTGCAGTGCCATTAATCGACTTCTGCTACAAAGATTGTGAGTCTGGGAAATGTGCAGGACATAGTGGATGGTTTTGCCATGATGGGGTTCCCTAATTACGGTGGGGCGATAGATGGCATGCATATCCCTATCTTGGCACCAGACCACCTTGCCAAAGAGCACATAAACCACAAGGGATACTTTTCACGGGTGTTGCAAGCACTGGAGGATCACAGCGAGCATTTCACTGACATCAACGTAGGATGGTTGGGAAAGGTTCATGATGCGCGCATCTTTAGGAACTCGGGTCTGTTAAAAAAAGCTGCAATCCGGGACTTTCTTTCCAGACAACAAAATGAGCATTGACGACACTGAGATGCCTATAGTTATCCTGGGGGACCCAGCCTACCCCTTGCTCCCATGGTTCATGAAGCCATACACTGGCTGTCTGGACAGCAGTAAGGAACTCTCCTGTCTGTGTGTTCCAGTCTATGCATCCGAAGAAGTGAGCTGTAGCTCACGAAAACTCATGCTGAAATAAATTTGTTAGTCTCTAAGGTGCCACAAGTACTCCTGTTCTTTTTGTTCAATTATAGGCTCAGCAAGTGCAGAATGGTGGTTGAATGAGCCTTTGGTCATTTGAAAGGGTGCTGGAGAAGTTTACTAACAAGGTTGGACCTTAGAGAGGAGAACATCCCCATGGCTATAACTGCCCTGTGTGCTCCATAATATCTGTGAAAAAAAAGGGGGAAAATTTTCCACAGAGGTGGGCAGTTGAGGCAGATTGCATGGCAGCCATTTTTGAGCAGCCAGACACCAGGGCAATAAGAAGAGCACAGCAAGGGGAGCTGCATATCCCCAAGGCTTTGAAAAGCCATTTCAATAATGAGTCACAGTAACGTGAGCTGCTTGTCTGCATTGTGCTTTCCCAAACCTTCACCTGGCTTGTAACGCTGTCCCTGTAAAGCCAACCCCCAGCCCAAGCCCACTGCTTCTACTCAATAAAGAATCCATTTACTTTATTTAAGAAACATAAGTAAAGAGGGAGAACAGAAAAATAACCTTGGGGAAAAGGAGTTGTAAAGTTGGAATGGGAGAAACATTTTCAGCTGTGAAACATAACATAACATAACACTGCATTCCAGACCATCAAAGTTCTGTAAATGGGCATCTTCTGTCCTTATACCCTCTCCCTGAGTTAAGTGAAAGGGATAATGGACTTTTCTCCCACGCCTCATGGAACGCTTGTGGGAGGGTGATTCTGCACCAGGCGATGCTGGCTGGCTGTCCACCAGCATCTGCAGAGGGTCTCTACCCTCCTGATTCTGTTCTTGCAGTTCAACCAGATGCCTCAACATGTCTGCTTGGTCCCCCATAATCCGAAGCATCTGATCCTGTGCTGCACACACTTGCTCATTGGAAGCTTTCCTGCTCTCCATGTTTATGTCTAACTTCTTGGACACTGAAATCCTCCATGGTTTCAGCTCTGTGACAGCTGTCCTGGAGGCGTTCATTGTCTTGGTGAACATGTCCTCCTGCATTCTCTTTCTCCTCCTCCTAATCAGTGAAAGTCTGCTTTCAGCTGCTAATGACATGCCGAAGGACACATTTCCAGCTGTCAGTCATAGGAAAAAATAAAGGATCCATTGTACATGAATAAAAAGTTTCCATAGCAAGGCCTTTTTTTAAATTAAAATATCCTCATTACACTAGGTGCAAGCCATAACATGATCAGAATCCGTAACCATTCACTGTGCTGTTTTGCTGCTCCAGCCATGGTGAGTAGCCGCCCTCTGCCCCCGGGTCACGGATGACTGCATTTTTAATGAAGTTTGTGGCAGGCTCATGTCGGAAGCAGAGGTAGCTAGTCGAACAATTGCCCTTCCCCATAGCACCATGCAAAACTGTTTATGAACGGGGCTGTGAGGGGACATTTTCACTCCCAAATTGCAAAATCTCTCATGTGGGGCCCCAGTCCTCTATCAGCCACTGTAAACTACTCGCCAACCCGTGCAAAACACACTAAAGGCACATTAGCGGCCACGTGGTTTGGCAATCTGAAATGTCGGGTGGGGTGAGGTGGGTTTTATGTGCCCTTTTTTTTCTCATAAGAGCATTTTTATGCTCCTCTAGGCGACCCTATGTGATATCAGTTTCCTGAGGGTAACAGAGACGGAAAGGAGGGAGATGCTGCAAGCGTCTGGGTATAGACCTGGTCCTTATGCTGCTATGCTGTGTACCGCAATGATACCAGCAGAATTAATTCAGGAGTTGCGTGGGAAAGTGTCCTACCATGGTGGAAGAAATAAGACTGCCCTGCCCAGAAACCTTCTGCAAAGGATGGAAGAATGCAGAGTATCTCCATGAAAGTTTCCTAGAGATATCCATGGAGGATTCATGGGCTATCCCAGTCCACATAAACAGTCTTTTCTGGGGGCCATCCTCTGTGTAGCTGGAAGTGGAACAGCCTCTTGTAAGCAGAGAACCATAGCACCTCACTTTTTCTTCACAGTAAAAATTCAATACCACCGAATGTGTGTCCCCACTAAAGTTTAACTGGACTTTGAGTCCCCAGCATTCCGGTTGGCCACCGTGATGTCCTGCACCCTGAGGGCTCCAGGGTTAAAAATATTTCCTGGCTATCAGGGAAAATGGATCCACAGCTCACCTGTTTCCCATTCTCCTCCTTCTCCTCTTCCTCATCCACCATAACATCCTCCTCATTGTCCCTAGACTCATACACCTCTGAGGTGTCCACATTGCTTGTGGGAGTGCTGGTAGGGTCGCCCCCGAGAATTGCATGCAGCTCATTGTAGAACCAGCATGTGTGCGGTACAGCACCAGAACGACTGTTTGCCTCCCTTGCCTTCTGGTATGCTTAGCGAAGTTCTTTTATTTTCACATGGCACTGCTGTGTGTCCCTCATGTAGCCCTTCTCTCCCATTCCATGAGTGATCTTTGAATAGATATCAGCATTTCTTCTGCTGGATTGGAGCTCTGCCTGCATAGACTCTTCTCCCCACACAACAAATAGATCCACCACCTCCTGTGCAGATGAGGATGAAGCGCGTTTGGGGCGTGTAGTCTCCATGATCAGCTGTGCTCAAGCTGTCATGCTCCCAGTGCTGAGCAAACAGGAAATGGAAAATCAAAAATTCCTGGGGCTTTAGCAGGGGATGGGCTGTTTCCTGTGTACCTGCCTGCTGTGCAGCAGAGTTGAGAATGATCTCCAGAGTGTTCACAGATGAGCATTGTGGGACACCACCTGGAGGCCAATTAAGTTGATTTATGCAACGCTGCATCTGCACTACTTCGCAGTCAACCCATGAAAATCGAATTAAGTGCTATGCCTCTTGCAGAGTTGGATTACAGAAGTCGACATCAGAGGCGACTTAGGTCAGTGTAAAGGACCCGGTAGTGTAGAAACGTACATTAACATGTCGACTTAAGGTAGTTTCCTTTGACCTAACTTTTTAGAGTAGACCAGGCCAAAGTGTTAACAGTTGGGCCTGATCCTGTTCTCATTGAAACTGACGGCTAAACTTCCATTTATTTCAATGGGAGCAGGATAGGACCTGGGGGTGGTGTACAGGTAGAGAGCAATAATGCTGATTTAGTAGCATATTTATGTACCTCTTTTAGATGGACATGGCACTTAATCATCCATTTGTCCAGACCTAGTCTAAGAATCAGTGTTTATAGTATTTCTCTGACTCTCTACTAATTACTATAATTAAATATTTAATAAATTATTATTGAATATTTATATTATAGTGTCACTCAAAGGCTGTGGTCAAAATTGGTGCCCCATTGAGCTCTGGGCCTCATTCATAGATAATCTGTACACTGGAAGGCTTATGTGGTTCTATAGTATCTTCTTATTTAAGACCAAAGCATCACTGAGAACTGGTCAAAAAAAATTGAGAACAGACTTTGAAAAATTGTGTCAAGATGTTTGTGTCAACATTTCTGTAAAAATTTGTTGAAAATGGACATTTGGAAAATGTCCAGCCACTCCTGTTCTCAAGGTTCCATCTTGCCATCAGTCTGCATGGGGAACCCATGTTGCTGTCCATGGGAATTTTGTGGGAAAAAAGGACAACAAAAATCTAATGCAGGAGAGACACATTCAGAACTAGGAACCCAGAAGCCATGGAAAAAGAGAGCTTGGTTTCTGCCTGGTATTTCATTATCTATTGTTATCAGCCCACCACTGCTCTTTTGAAGTATGGAGCTGTGCTATTGCTTCCAATGAGTCTTACTCCTGCTCAAATAATGTAAGATGCGGTCATGTGCGCCACAGTTTATTATGAAAATTCTGCTACTGCAGAAGCCATACCAGTCCACATTAAATAGTGTGACTTCACCTCAATGTCTTTCTGACTTCCACAATTAATGAAGTCAGGATCACCTGTCAGAAGCCTGCTTGTGACCTGGATTTCCATCTTGTTAAAACCTTAGGGTCTGGCTAACCAAAGAGGGCTCAAAAATCTGTGCAGATATTTTCTGAAGATAATCTGGATGGAGTCACTGGAGCAAAACCTATGAAATGTCCTATTCAGAGCATTGCTTGTATTTATTAGACTTTTGAAAGCATGCACTTTATTTTCCCCCATATACTTTTTTCCAAATACATTATACTTTACCACAGCATTTGAACCCTTGAAGTTAACACTGTAATTATTCTCTTAGTTTAGGCCCCAGTTCAGCAAGGCACTTAAACATGTGCTTAAGTGTTTTGCTGAAACAAGTCCTTAACTCCAGATCTCTGCTGAATATCTAAAAGAATATTTCAAAGGCATCTATCTCCCATTTATTAGGGTGGTACATATTCATGGGTTTTGCTGATGTGATAGCTAACCCTAGACACCACCAGTGTCATGAAAACCTTCTTCCACCTTTAGTGTCTAGGGCCTGGTCTACACTGGGGAGTGCGGGGGATCGATCTAAGATACACAACTTCAGCTACAAGAATAGCATAGCTGAAGTTGATGTATCTTAGATCGACTTAGATTGTCTTACTTCATGTCCTCGCAGCACGGGATCGATGGCCGCTGCTCCCCCGTCGACTCCGCTTCTGCGTCTCGCCCTGGTGGAGTTCCGGAGTCAATGGGAAGCGCGTTTGGGGATCGATGTATCGTGTCTAGATGAGATGTGATACATCGATCCCTGATAGATTGATCACTACCCGCCAATCTGGCGGGTAGTGTAGACATACCCTAGGAGGCATGACCCCTCCCTCTTGGATCAGGACCTGGCCACAGTGATTCATATGTTCATCAACATCAGGTTGGATTTGTATACTGTATGTGGGGTTGAAGGTGGAAGCAACACAGCATCTCCAGCCTGTGCCATTGTGACCAAAAGGACTCCTGTATTCACACCCTACACATTATTGTAGTAATTCTTGTACACAATATGCCATATGAGGTATCATTTGAAAACTAATAACTCACTGGTCAATAATATTATGAAATTAGTGTAGAAACTTTATATGTAAATTTATGAAATCCCCCTGTATGATGTTTTTAGCACATGTTCAAAACCATTGTGCCTTATCCAGGCACAAACCAGTCTTTCCTAAACAGAGGAGTGTGTGTTTTACCTCAGTTTACATATAAACAGTAAAAAGGGACCGCGAGTCCCTTGGGGAGAAGAGATCGCGGGAGAATAAGGAAATTTGCATTTCAGCAATCACAGGTGAGAAGACAGAACATAGAGCTTCCTTCATCACCAGACTCCATGTCGCCTTCTTTACGGGTTTGAATAAACTTTTCTTTGAGGGGCAACCCTCAAAAGAATCTATTTCTAAGGTTAACTGGACTACAAAAAAAGGGGGCAGAAAACCTCAAACTATCTGTCACTCTTTCATCTAAGAAGACAAAGGAAAACAACCCGTTGACTTTGGGTGGAGATCCTGACCTGAGAGTTTGTTCAGCATGTTGCTGGGAACATGTGGTAAGAATATTATCTTCAGCCAAGTCTTGCTTGTTAAATTTTAGCTATTAGAAATTGTTTTATCTTTATTTCTCTTGTAATAATTTCTGACTTTAATACCTGATACTTGAATTCTGTCTTCTTCTGTTAATAAACTTTTTATGTTTTAAACTAAACCAATCCAGTGCTGTATTTAAACTGAACTCTTTGGTAACTCCAGTTAAAGTAGCCAACAGTAGAATATTGACCCTTTACAGATGCAATGGACCTTTAATATCTGAACTGCCAGGAGAGGGTTGGACAGTGCAGAACACACATTTTTGGGGAAAATTCAGGACTAGGAGTGTGTGGGGGTCATCCTGCAAGTAGTGCACATACCCCCAGCAGAGCTTCTTGACCATGTCAAAGGCAAGAAGTCAAGAACTTGTCCTGGTTATCTGGGTGCCCAGTTGGCTGGGAGTCACCTTCTTACACTCCTACCTCCAGCAAGAGGGAGACTTGCTTGTGCTTAACACACCTTCAGCCTGTTAGTCACCCCAAAAAATCTCATCTGGGCTACACCAGCCCTTACTTTGCCTAGCTGATTAGCCGTTGGTGTACGCCAGTTGATGGGCCCCTTTAAAGTGTTCCCCTGTAGTGTTCAGCTCCTTATACACTGAACACTCTACTGTAATACCAAGTATGATGGGGTATGCACCCCATACTCCCCCCGAAGGGGTTAAAATAGGCCAGCTAGGACAAGTAACCTATTAGGTTTCAAACGGGGATATTTATATTGAGGGAAGCTCACCTGTGGAGGAACAGGAGGAGCTTCTATAAAACCAGGGAGCTGGCAATAGAAAGAGGGCTGCAGTTACTCTACCTGGGATAAGGGAGAAAAATGGGTTTTGGACTGAAGAGGCAGGATGCATCTAGCAGACAAAGGAGGTAGGGGGGTTAGCTAGGGTAGACAATAAGAGCCTGGGATAGGCAAGGTAAGAAGTAGTCAGAGGGAGAGGCAGGAAGGTTTAGGGTAGTACAGATATTGAAGTCTGTCTGGGACTGTTTGTCCCAGTTACTGAAGGAGTGACTTAGTCAGAGCAGTGGACTTATGGACAACCTGGGTTGCTGTGGAGCACTTTGATAAAATCCTGGCAGGGGAGGACTATTATGACTTGGCCAGAGGGCTAAGCCACAAGGATGAGGCGCTGCAGCTCCCGAGAAGTAAGAGAGGGCCACAGAGTGAGATAATGGGCCGAGAAACCACAAGCAGATGGCATCAGTCTGAAAGAGCTAGTCCCCAGAGTGGCCAGGAAGAGGTGCACTTAGTGGCAACCAAACAACGAAAGCGGTAAGAAATCCAGAAAGTTATGTTTTCTTACCATCTGCACCTTGTTTAATCCTGGCAGCTATTGTTGGTTCTGTTTTTCCCTTTCAGACAGTTCTACAATGAAAGAGGGGGTTGTTTCATTTGGACAGTAATCAGAGAGAGTTTCCGTAAACATCTGGTCCTGCTTAAAATGGTTTTAAAAGCATTTAATATAAAAAAGTTATTAGAGGATAACAAAATGAGTGCACAGTGTTCTCGCAGTACATTTTCTCTACTGGAAGTTTGCATGAGATAGAATTTTAGTCAAGTCCTTAGAAATGTTTCTCAGTGATAATCTCACTTTATCTAGTGTGACTTAAAAAAAGCCATAAGGACAATAACTACAGTACTTGAAGCCATCTTAAAAAAAAAAAGTAGAAGCTCTTTCAACATTGAATACATTTCAACCAGCTGGATTTCCATAACTGGATGAACATGGCCTATCAGGTAGTTAAATATAAAAGGAAAGCAGCAGATAAAAATGGAAAAAATGGAAAATACATGCCACACTCCAACCTTTCAGCTCACTTAGACACATCTCAGTAGATAACCTGGTTGTTTCCTGTAATTTTGATACCATCATAGCAAGTGATATGCTCAAATAAGTATATCAACATGTATTTGTTTATGATGCATATTCTATACCCTATTTCTTATAATCTTTGGATTTTTCATCTGTGCATTTTCCTTTATTGTTTATATCTTCATTGAAAATAGATAAATAGAAAAAAAATATTAAAGCTACATTTAAATGTGCCTGAATTATGACTCATACTTGAATCGTCACAAACTCAAATTGTCTCAGGAGGAAGAAAACCAACCAAGGTCAGATTCAGCAGATCCTCTTTGGCCAAGGCTCCAGAGGGGATAGTCCAGGAGTTGGCCTTGGGTCAGAGGTGTGGTCCATGCATACTGTGAATGAGGAATCGGTTTTGAAGTCTTTATACATCACAACAGATAGTGAAGAAAGTCAGATTCCTTTATTCTTCAGGTTTAGAGATCTCAAAAAGATACATGAAGGCCGTCAATATTCAATCTCTTGATGAAACAAATCTAAATACAGCCAAAGCAGCCACATATGGTCCTTTCTGAAGGCATCAAGATACATTGTGTAAGAGTCTCATCAAAGCCTTGGGCTGAGAAAAGAAGGGTTACTTACCTGTATTGTAACTGTTATTCTTCGAGATATGGATGCAGGTGTGTATTTCACTCAGGTGTGTGCACCACAGCTGGAAAAGTGCACAACAGCTGGGAAAGTTTTCCTTAGCAGTACCCATCGGGGTGGTGCATGAGCTCTGTACCTCCTCATGGCCCCTTTTGGGGCTATATAAGAGTGGCACTGCCCTAGTCTCCCTCAGTTCCTTCACACTGGAGAAGGTCCAAAATGGGCCATACACCACCCTCCGACTTGGGAATTTAGAAAATATCTTGAATAAAGCTGCTTTCCTTGAAACTTCATGAGAACTTCTTCCATGGCCCCTTGGGCATGCAACTTCTGGACCTCTTGAATCATCAGAGGCTCATGAGATAGGTCCCTGGGTCCCTGAAAAGAGATAGGGAAGGAGAATGGGGAAGGGGGAATGGAGCGGAATTGGATTGGCTATCCCAGTCTCAAGGTGCTTAGGACCCACTTGTCCATCGTTATGGCCTCCCAAGTATCCAGAAAGTGAGATAGTCTGCTTTCAAATGGAGAGACAACAGTGTGTGGATCACGAATAACTGGGGTGCTGTCCTCACGGGAAGAATCAAAAGGCAGATTTTCCTACATATGTCTGAGCAATGGGCCTATTCATCAGAGTCTGATCTAGACTACCTTCTCTGAGGTCTATACCGCCTTTCTTGGGCAGGAAGAAAGAGTGTTGATAGTACTGCTGGGAGTACTGGGCATGCATCATTTGATGTCTCTTCTTGGACACTGGGGCATAAACCCCTACGGAGCAGAGGGTCACTCAGAAGTCTTTAAACCAATGCAATGTTTTGTCAGTTATTTCTAAAAATAGAAAATGCCTCATGAAAGGAAAGGTCAGAGGTTTACCAGAATTATGTAGCCATGATACTATTTTCATTATGATTGTAGAGGCCATAATCCTAGAGGAACTAGCGAGACATTCAGGACAGATTGAAGAGATGTCTTCACAACCAGATGGCCAGCTGCCAAAGGCTTTGAACTCTTCCCTGGAGTCCTCAGGGAGTTTATCTGTAAATTTTGACAAAGCCTCCCAGTTAAGGAAATCATACTTAGCTAACAGCAGCTACTGATTCTCTATTTGCCTTTAGAGAGAGGATGTAGAATAATTTTTTCTCCTCAATGCAGCCAGTTTTTGGTTCTTTCTTTGGGAGCTGACTGAAACTTTCCTTGCCTTGACCTCTCATTGGCAGTGACTACCAGGGAAGTTGGGGCAGGAGGAGAGTAAAAACATTTGAATCCCTAGGCTGGCACATGGTAGTGTTTGTCAGTGTATTGAGCTTTGGGAGCTTATGAAGCAAGTGTATTCCATTAGACTTTTGTTGGCTCTAAAACTGCCTCATAAATTGGGAGGGCTGCCATTCCCAGGGTTTCACCTTGAAGAATGTTCAACAATTTGTGAATATTCTCCTGCAAAAACTCAGCTTGTACACCAAGTGCAGAGGCCATTCTTCTAATAGGATAGGATTTAAAATCCTTTGGGACTGGTGAGGATGAGCCTGAGACTACTGAGTCCTCTGAGGACAAATTGTTTAGAGCGGAAGTGGCCTTCTGAGACAGCTCATTCCTCCAACAATTACTCATCTTGTTGGGCTAGTTGTTTTGCAGGGAAAGCTTCTTCTAGTACATGAGGCCCTGATGTGGATGGGGACCTTCTCCTGGAAAAGGGTGGAGATTGAGATCTATGGGATCTAGGAGTCCCCCAACAGTTCCGTATAGGCCTATAGAGCATTGGAGGCCAAAATCTGATTAAGGTGGAAGGCCAACTGGCTTCTGCTTGCTATGTGACTGGTACTGATCCCAGTACCAAGAGTCCCCCTCTCGAGGTGGTCTGGATGATTTATTGCACTTTGCATACCTTGGTGGGGATGGAGGGGAGTTAGATGAGTCTGACCCAGACCCAAATAATCAATCAGCACAGGAAGCACACAGCCAGGTGAGGCTACTGAACGGCCCAATGTGTCCAACTCTCAGCAGGACAGAGGTAAGGTTGCTACTGGTGGTGGTACTGTGGTCAGTACCTTCAATGTCTCCTGGGACGTAGTAAGTCTTACCTCTATATCTGGTACCAAAACAGGGGCCACAGGAGGCAGTGTATAGCCTGGTGTCAACAGCCAGGCCAGTGAAGGCTCTGGTGTTGGAGCCAAAGTTGAGGGTGTGGTTGTGCTGACATTGAAGAACATCCTGGTTCCAATGAAGAGTGCACCTGGGTACCAGCTGGCACAGATGAGGCAATCTTAGATTGTCTCCTAACCAGGGGGGGCAGAAAATGTGGCTGAAGAGGTTGAGGGCCCAGGAAGCGCAAGAGGTAATAGCCGTGCGTACTCCTGCATGAACAGTGAACCAAGGACAGAGAGGAAGAGCAGGTCCTTTGCCACCTCATATAACTGTGGGGTTGTAGGCACCAAAATGAGTGGCACCAAAACAGTGTCTGTTGGTACCAGACTTGATGGCCTCCATGAGAATGGGTCCAGAGACAATAGTACAGTATCAGGGGTCTCTTGCTTCAGTACTGAGGGGAGACGAGGGCTGATGGTCCAGCACTAACCTGGGTAGCCAGTGAATCTTGATGTTGCTCCAATCCCCGTTTTGAGGTGAAAGACAAATGGAAAGACCCCATTGAAGCTTGAGTGGCTCCTATCAGTCTTATTAGTCCTTTTATATGAGGAACCTCAGGAAGGGAAGATAAACCTCTCCTCCTTGGAGAGGAGCCTGAGAACAAGGGCCTGCCCAAAGTCTCTGCCATAGTAGTGGTTGACTACACAGACAGAGCAATCTGGCACCAGTGCCAAAGTAGGCCTTGTGGCCTATTCCAGTAGGTGCTTCTTGAGGTTTAGATCCCTGGAAATCTGAGTATGTTATTTAAAGGAGCAGCAGATGCTACACCTCTCCTAGACATGTCCTTCACCATGACACAGTGAAGGGTGTGGGGGTCACTATGAGAAATAGATATCCCCCAAATCACAGTGCTTGAAGCCCTGAGAGCACTGAATGTCCCCGGTGCTCAGCTCTACCAACTAACTAGAAATGAAAACAGTAAAGAGAACCTATCTAAAGGGTACTAACTGCTAAACTATTTACAGAATTCATGAAGCTTGGAGCTAGCTCTGTGTGTGTGTGTGTGTGTGTGTGTGTGTGTGTGTGTGTGTGTGTGTGTGTGTGTGTGTGTGTGTGTGAGAGAGAGAGAGAGAGAGAGAAACATGAGGAGAGCCACACAGGAAATTATGATTCAGGCCATGAGCGGTCACAAGGAACTGAGGTGGGTTGGGGCAGCGCTGTTCTTATATAGCATTGGGAAAGGCCACAAGGAGGCACAGGGCACATGCGCCAACCTCAACCCTCAACAGTTGCAGAAAACTTTTCCTGCTCCAGTGCTCTGGGCATGCACACTCCTAAGTGGAATATGTGTCTGCATCCATTTGAAGAAGAACATAGAGCTTTATACAATAAGATTTGCAGTGTGGCCACTTGAGACGTGCAATTCCTTCACCAAATGCCATTAGATTGACATTGACTCCTGGGCTGATGCAGCTTTTGCTATTTCCAGCCACCCTTAATCTAAAGTAAGCTAGCAAACAATTTGAAATCACAGAGAGAATAAGAAAATAAAGTACGTTTTTCATTTCTTGTTTTACCTACTGGGATTTGTCTTACTTTGCATTTAATATTTCTTCCTTCCCTAAGAATCAGCCCTTACTGCTCACTGCTCTCCACATCTAAAAGAGTGGATGCCAATGTATGAGAGAATTTGTTTGACCTGTAGTTTTTATTTCTCCTAGTGAAGGAGCGTATGCATTGGTCTAGATAGACCCTCTCTCTCTCTCTCTCTATATATATATATATAAGTGCTCTTGATAAAATGACAGTGGTAGCTATTACATTTTCAATTCTATTAACCCGATCTTCTACACTGGTTGAAGATAATGTTCGCCACTGAATTGCAGGTTTGGAAGTTGTCTCTTGAGGTCAGACTGTGGTGCTGTAGCAGTTCAGCAGAGGCAGACTGAACTCACAGAAGGATGGTGGGAGGGGGGGAAATGCATAAGTTGCCTCTGTGATTATGGAGTGAGCAGGTCATTCGTGAATAGAGCCCTGACTAGTAAGTGGATGGACACACAGGTAAGGAAGTGAATTTTCTTTTTTCAAGCCTTTAAGAGGTTATTACAAATAGGAGTGAATTAAAGCAAACTGTATAGTAGTTGACACAGCTTCAGCACACTTGCAGAATCAAAGAATTATGTGATTTAAAAATCTAATGAATTCTCCAATCTTCCTTAAAATGGACTCTGAGTATTTTCTGTCCCCTGGCTTTACTGATTTTCTTTCTGCAGTCAGTCTCTCTTTCATCACTTCTGTTTTGCCCAGCATACTTAATCACTTGGTAGAAGGTGTTAGCATCTGAAAGGTCGACCAATTGTAATGCCAGCCACTGAGTTTGTTGGTGATGATGCAGGTTGTAGCTGAAGGGTAACCAGCTGTTTTCTACTTAGCTAATTGGGAAAGTTGGGGTCTGTACCTTCCTAGCACAGAACACTCTCAGCAGGTGGCATTGTACTTTCTCTGCACTTCCTTGTCTAATTTTATTCAGGTTTTCCATCACCTTTACTCTAAGGCTGAAGTGCCAAATCATGTTTTTGTCAGACAGGAAGTAATTTGAGCAGAGAGCAGCTGTAATGTATTTTAGTGCAGACTGGAGTAACAATAGGAAGAGACAATGGAATCTTATTACTGCATGTTATTATTAAGAATTTATTAACAGGTGCATCCAGTGCTTTAAGGAAGGTATTCCTGTAAGAGCTCCATTGCCTTCAGTTGAGGGACCATTAAAGGCTCTATAGTCCTTGTGTGTATCCATTGCTCATGTTTTTTTGTGTGCATTGAGAGGAAATGATTTGTTAGCTGAAAAAACATGTATCTAATAAGAACCATATTTTCTATTTTGGCTTTATTACATTTAAACTCTTAAGGCAAGGGCCAGGTGTACCTTTAGGATTGTAAGTGCCTCATGCATCCTGGGCACTAATGGAATCAAATAAATAATACAAAGTAGTGAGAGATGGGCTGCAATTAAAATTCTACTCCCACATCTGGCTACTTGTAGGTATAGACTGTTGTCTTTAAGTAGTCAGATAAACTGTTCTGCCTGGTACCTTAAAAATAAATAATGGGGAAATGGTACAGAGTCTGCATCAAAAATTGCTCCCCCACACCTCTCCATAAGAACTCACTGAAACAAATGTTCTCATGGAATTGATGGGCCACAAAAATGCTTCCTTACACTTGGACCCAAATTAGTTTAGGGCTATGTTCTGAAGTTCAGGTTCAAGAGTGAAACAGGGCTAAGGTCAGGGGCGGCTCTAGCTTTTTTGCTGCCCCAAGCACAGCAGTCAGGCTGCCTTTGGTGGCTTGCCTGCGGGAGGTCCACTGGTCCCACGGATTCGGCGTACCCGCCGCTGAATTGCCACCGAATCTGTGGGACCGGTGTACCTCCCGCAGGTGCGCCGCCGAAGGCTGACTGACTGTTGCCCTCGCAGGGACCGGCAGGGCGCCCCCCCGCGGCTTGCCGTCCCCGGCACGTGCTTGGAGCACTGGTGCCTGGAGCCGCCGCTGGCTAAGGTTCACATGCAATGGTGCCATCCTCTTGTGAGCTGCGTCTGAAAATTTGGCTGCAAAAAGGCAAAAGAAAGCATCATTATTCCCATTTTACAGGTGGGAAATGAAAGCACAGAGACTGAGTGACTTGCCCAAAGTCACACAGGAAATCTGCGGCAGAACCAGGAATTTGATCCAGATATCCTGAGTCCCAGTACACAGCCTTACCGCAAGACCACCCTTCTTCCCTGAGTTATTAGTGACCACACAGCATTGTCAGCTAATTGGTTCAGAGGATTTTCATTCCACAATATACTGTTGTCTTGATCCTATCTTCTATATGTAGCAAGTGTGAGATTGTACTTGAAGAAGCCAGATAAGTTATGTTTACATTCCACTTATTGACATAACACCACCACCTGCTGTGTATGGAGAGACAGTCTCATAGAATCATAGACTTTAAGGTCAGAAGGGACCATTATGATCGTCTAGTCTGACCTCCTGCACAATTCAGGCCACAGAATCTCACCCACCCACTCCTGTATCAAACCCCTAACCTATGTCTGAGCTATTGAAGTCCTCAAATCGTGGTTTAAAGACTTCAAGGTACAGAGAATCCTCAAGCAACTGACCCGTGCCCCAAGCTGCAGAGGAAGATGAAAACCCCCCAGGGCCTCTGCCAATCTGCCCTGGAGGAAAATTCCTTCCCAACCCCAAATATGATGATCAGCTAAACTCTGAGCATTTGGGCAAGAGTCACCAGCCAGACACCTAGGAATGAATTCTCTGTCGTAACTCAGATCCCACCCCATCTAACATCCCATCACAGGCCATTGGGCATATTTACTGCTAATAGTCAAAGGTCAATTAATTGCCAAAATTAGGTTATCCCATCATACCATCCCCTCCATAAACTTGTCAAGCTTAGTCTTGAAGCTAGATATGTCTTTTGCCCCCACTGCTCCCCTTGGAAGGCTGTTCCAGAACTTTCACTCCTCTGATGGTTAGAAACCTTCATCTAATTTCAAGTCTAAACTTCCTGATGGCAAGTTTATACCTATTTGTTCTTGTGTCCACATTGGTACTGAGCGTAAATAATTCCTCTCCCTCCCTGGTATTTATTCCTCTGATATATTTGTAGAGAGTAATCATATCTCCCCTCAGCCTTCGTTTGGTTAGGCTAAAAAAGCCAAGCTCTTTGAGTCTCCTTTCATAAGACAGGTTTTCCATTCCTGTCTGTTAGGGGGATGTTCCCGCTGCTGTTGAAGTGTGCTGTGAGCTGTGTGCAGTTACCTGTCAACTTCCCCAAGACCTGTTTTTCCACATTTTTAAGTGCTCTTGTTCAAGTTTTTAGAAAAAACAAACAAGATGGCTCCAGGATAACATTTGATGCATGACCTGGCATCCTGTGTGGGCTACATTTTTGTTGTGTAGACACCTGGACATTTGAAAATGGAACTTTATCTGACGAAGTGCTGATGACAAACACTCAGATCCACTGAGTCTTCAGAACACACTGAACCAGATCCCTGGCCCTGCTGAGCCCTTTGTGCTGTTGAAATAGCAGGAAGAGACTTTCAGCCAAAATGGGCAACTGAGGATTCTCCCAGCATGCATATGTATGGGTGGGTGGGTGGGGGAAAATAGCTAACTCTACACCAGCGTCTCCTGGCTCTACCCCACCCCCATGGGGCACGTCAGGACAGAGGGCATTCCCAGAGAGGGGCTGGAGTGCAGCATGCCCTGGCCATCCTCTCTGGCATAGGGGCCCCACAAATCCATTACAAGAGCTCTACAGCAGCCATTTATAGGGACAAGCCTCAATAGTCCACAAAATAATTATTAATGTATTGTCATATATTAGGATGACTTTAGGTTATTACAGACTTACTTTTACTGGATTCTAGGAGATGTTTGGAGAACACATGCTTATTTTCTGGTTGCTTATATGAAACATCCAGGCTAATTCAAGAAGGAAATCTCTGCTTTCTGTCAGTCAGGGCCAGGCAAGAAGGAGAATAATAGCTCCTTGGCCATAAAGTTGTACTGATCATCTCCGGGTCTGATTGCACAGAATCCTAGAATACATAACTACTATTTTGTGCTAATATTCTATAATGTGCTATTGTATATTATGTTAGAAAGATTAGCTCCGGTTAGTTGTGATTTTTGCCTTGAATAGTGTTTGGTAAGAGTTGTTGACTGGGAATTGTGGATGAAGCTACTGTAGAGATTGCAATCTTGGGAATATATCAAGGCCATGAAAGCTGAGCTAGGAGTCTCTTCCGACCCTTTCTCTATCCTCCTCTCTTAAAAAAGAAATACCTCAATTTTAAATCCACACAAAGAGTTCAAGAGATATTCTCATTGAAAACTATTTCTTTTATAAACACGCTAAAGTCTTCTTTCTTTTAACTTTAAGGGAAATATTGACCTGGTACTGTCTACACTGGGCATTAGGCCAGTAATAGCTACATCTCTCAGGGGTTTGGATTTTTCATACCTAGCGAAGACCATTTCTGATGCCTTTCATTGGGATGCGGTACACATCCCAGCTTTCCTAGACTCCAAAATCAGCATCTGAGATCCCTTGAGCCCACTCTCAGTTGCTTGTAAATGGTCCCCCAGAGTTCTATGTAATCTGCAGGCACTCTGGCTAATAGTTTAACCCTTTTGGGTGGGGAGTCAAAGAATACAGGCTTAGTAAAGGAATTTCTTAATCACAGAAACTTTACTCTTAAGCACTCAGATATTACAGATCTTTGAAAACAACAGAAGTCCCCCTGTCTGATCTTATCCCTTCTCTGAGTTGGACAGTGGTCATATTTCAGGCGAGGCAGAGTTCTTCCAGCCCCATTTTTCTCCTGCAAATGTTTCTTGCTTGTGACAATGGTCAGAGTCAGTCATGCTTGCTTCACCTGTGTAGAAATCCCGTAGTTCCTTGAATCCCAGTCTCAGACTCCTTGCCCAGTCAGTCCCAATCTCCTGAAAGCTCCCAGTCTCCTTGTCCAGATAGTCCCAGTCTTTTCTCCCCCACCACTAACTTACAGTCTCAGTTTCTACCCTCCCTCATCCCAATCCTAATGTACTCCCACTAAATGTAGTCTGTTACCTGTTATTTAAATCAGTTTCAGCAAATGTGATGTCAATTTTTAAGAAGTGTTCTTAAAATAAAAGAAATAAAAGAAATAAAAGAAAACAATTATAATAGAAGTGTCAGGCATCCTTAATAATAGGTGACAATACCAGCTCTGCCTAGAACACTGTTCAATGAGTTAAAATAATTACCTGCCTATTGTCCCTGGAGCCTTGTAACATTATATTCAGCCACAGTGAAATTCTTTGAATGGACTTTCTTAAGATGCTGCATATCAGTACAGTTATGGATATGTGCATTTTAATAAACTAAAATAAATTTATTCAATAACATTAATTAAATAGCCAGTGAGGTTCAGTAATTAATACATTTCCTTGAAAGGTGCCTACAAGATATAGCATGATTTTACAGTAGATTACATTCTAAGAACTGAAATTTTATGTTTCTCTCTATGTCTACTAAACACATAATAAAAGACATTGCAGCAATACCTCTCTTCTAATAAATAAATGTGATATGTGTCTAATTAGAAACTATTTCCTGTTACTGGTTGTCTGTATTAGTAGTGACAGACAATTTATCTTGCAGGAAGAATGCAAATGAAGCGGTGATGTCAATCGTTTTCACAGCTCCACACTGCTAAAAATAACTGTTTGACCTGTAAGAATACAGAGGCCTTCCTGCTGAGATAAAATGACAGCCCCGTTTCAGTTAAAACCGGGCCATCTGTACTTTGCTCTCAGTAAAAAACAGGAATAAAATCTCTGCCCCCCACTAGACATCATATAATCATGCATTTATCGGCTTTGGAGTATGTGCACTTTGGAGTTAGATTTCACTGTAAGAGTAAAATAACACAAGGGCAATTAATAGATTCACAAAATTTATTTTTAGTATGCAACATGAACACATTGGATATAATTTTGCCACGTACTTATAAATATAACTAGTTGAAAAAAAACCTGAGTAAAATAAGCAATAAACATACAGCAGTAATTATTAAAAGAGAAGCAATTAAGTTTCTCCTGGAAATTTTTCTTTGATATCTGTTCATTCAAGATTGTGTTTATTTATTTAGCAGAGTATGCTTTGGGGACCTTCAGGGTGGCTGGACTGGGGTGGGAAAAGGATGCAGGTATTCCCATGATCACTCTCAATGCTGCTGAATGTATCTGTGGACTGGGTAGCTAGGGGTAATGTGTTCAGTTATTCTTCAGTTTAGACCATTCCCCTTATAAGTCTGGGCATGTTATTGCACTTCTTCCCCTCAGGTCCTGCTTAACTCAGACCTACCGCACCAAAGTTCAAGGACCCACTTTAATGACAGTGTAAAAGGTTTCTGAGGATTTCAGAAATCCCTCATCTAAGTCTCCCTAACTCCCTGTCCATGCTGCCCCATGCTGGAAATGCAGCTCATGTTGGTTGACACCCAAATATAGAAGGGGTTCTCCAGAATTCAGCAAGTATTTAATCTGAGCAATCAGATTTTATAATAACCCTCTAGCACTGGATCCCTACAGCATAACTCAAATTGCAGATACACTTTCCAGCATCAGCAGATACCTAGAGGATCCCCAACATCAAAGTGGGAGGAAAGAGTCTCCAATTTCTGGTATTTGAGTCATTTTCTCCAGACTGACATCATTAGTAAAGGTTAGTACTACACACATACACATGAAATGACACGGGGAGGCCCCCCAAAACTAAATCATCTCCAGGGGTGGCCCATCCATATAGGTGAACTAGGTGGTCGCCTAGGGTGCCAAGTTAAATGGGATGCCGAATTCGAGGGAAAAAAATCAAATTTGAAAAAAAAATGAAAAAAAATGAAAAAGATGAAAAAAATACAAATAAAATAACGAAGATGTCGTTATTTCAATTCCCATGTGCGTACAGAGGGAATATTAATTATAAGTCATTTCTCTACATTTCTGAGAATTTATTAATATGTCAAATCTTTTATTTACTGCAAAAATAAATAATATTTTAACCAAAAAAAATTTCAGTTTGCAATGTAGGGTCAAGATGACCCACTCTTCAATTTTGATAAGCAATAACTCAGCCACAATGAAATACATCCACTGGCGGCAAGAGCTGCTATGCTAGGGACACCTAACTCAAATATACATCAAGGTTGCATAGCCGGAAATTCATGTAGAGCGGTGATATTGCAAGCTGATACCTGTCAACCGATCATTTTAACACACGTCACAGGTAGATGGTTAAGAATTGAGCGAATACTGTGGAAAATTGTGTTTCTTGGTGCCAAAGAATAAAGAATAACATCTTTCAGTATTATAATAATTTTCCCCCTACTGTTACTCACACCTTGTCAACTATTGGAAATGGGCCGTCCTGATTATCACCACAAAAGTTTTTTTTCTCCTGCTGATAATAGCCCACCTTAACTGATTACTCTTGTTATAGTTAGTATGGCAACACCCATTTTTTCATGTCCTCTGTGTATATATATCTTTCTACTGTATTTTCCACTGCATGCATCCGATGAAGTGGGTTTTAGCCCATGAAAGCTTATGCTCAAATAAATTTGTTAGGGTATGTCTTCACTACCAGCCGTATCGGCGGGTAGCAATCGATTTCTCAGGGATCGATATATCGCGTCTCATCTAGACGCGATATATCGATCCCCGAACGAGCTCCTGTTGACTCCGGAATTCCACCAACGCGAACGGCGGTAGTGGAGTCGACAGGGGGAGCTGCGGACATCGATCCCACGCCGTGAGGACAGTAGGTAACTCGATCTAAGATACTTCGACTTCAGCTACGCTATTCATGTAGCTGAAGTTGCGTATCTTAGATCGATCTCCCCCCCCCCAGTGTAGACCAGCCCTTAGTCTCTAGGTGCCACAAGTACTCCTTGATCTTTTTGCTGAAACAGACTAACATGGCTACCACTCTGAAATCTTTCAGCATTATAAATCCAATATGTGAGTATCTTTAAGCATTATTAAACCTTAGTGTTATTATCGGGCTGTATAATTATGAACTTTTCTTTGTTATAACTGGTTCACATGTAATAAATAAGGTCCATAAAAGAAAAGTAACAGTGTTAACGCTTAATAGACTATGAAAGTGATGACATCACACTCCAAGCAGGTAACCGTGAGGAAGGGGATTACTTTCCAAACAACCAGTGTCGGGTTATAACATTGAAAAAGGTCATTTTATTTCCATGTAAATGCGGTAACTAACTATTTTAATAGGTAAGTGAGTGTATGTTACTAATCATTGAACCTTTAAGCAGTGAAAAAACGTGTTGGGATGGCTGCAATGTGGTTTATATCGCCAACCATGTGGTGTGTCAGCCATCCTTAATGCTATAATGCTTGCAGTCAGGAGCATAGTACATAACAATATTCAAATGCCCCATGGCAGAAAGAGGAAAAAGAAAACCCTCAGGAGCTAAGTATCGCAAACGAAAGGTTAAGAAGGAAAAGGACCAAGCAAAACTGCTTCCATCTTCTCTTTAATCCAAATGAAGATGGAAGCAGTTCACAGCATCCAGATGAAGGAATTTTACTTGGAGAGAAGGTTAGCTCACATCCACATGGAAGCAGTTTGGAACATCAAAATTAAGGTATATTAGTTTGAGATCAGGGTAGCTCACATCCACAAAAAAGTAGTTTGGAAACCCTAGATGTTGGAAACTTACTTCTAGAGGAAGGCGGCTCACAGCATCAGACTGATATGGAAGTGGAGAAAATGTATTCACCTTCAGAGAGACATGCAGAAATTGAAGTAAATGAAGTAGAAGGAAGAAAGGATGAGGAAGTTACAAACAAGTTACAGTTTGGGGACCCAGCTTCACGGCCCAGATGTGATGACAGTGTGCAGCAAATTATCGTGGAACATGGACCCAAATAAGTTCATGAATTTCCCTTCCCTAAGGATGGAAATAAAAGAAAATTCTCTGCTTAGCATTACAAGAAGAAATTCATTAATGGGGAAGAAATTAATCAAAACTGGTTACAATATTCAGTGTTGAAGGACCTTGTGTTTTGCTTTTGCTGCAAGTTGTTTAGAAATCAAGCAACTGGAACATCACTTACTGAAAATGGTTTGAAGGACTGGAAAAACAAATCTTCAATTCTCTCTTCACATGAAGTAAAGAACATTTGAAATGTTTTCAAAATTAGAAAGAACTTGAATTACAGTTGAAAAAAAAACTATTGACGAAAATTTACGTGTGATCAAGGAAAAAGAAGAATATTGGCAACAAATATTAGAGCATCTGATTGCTTTAGTGAGAGTTCTCGGTGCGCAAAATTTAGCATTCTGCAGCCACGGTAGAAATGAAAAGTTATACAATCCAGATAATGGAAACTTTTTAAAATGTGTTGAATACCTAGCTTTGTTTGATCCAGACATAAAGGGGCATCAATGTAAAATAACTGATCATGAAACACATTACATTCCTCATTACTTAGGAAAAAATATACAGAAAGAACTGATTCAAATCCTAGCAAATACCATTTAAAAGAAAATTGTAGAAGCTGCCCGTTCTGCAAAATAGTAGTCAATAATACTGGAGTGTACACCAGATGTGAGTCATGTTGAACAAATGACAATGATAATTCGTTTTGTGGATATGGAAAAGTCTGCAGATGAAGATAATGTTGAAGGGCTAATAAAGGAACATTTTTTGGGTTTCGTACCCTGAAGGGGATGACTGGAGCATTTATCACTGAAACTATTCTACAAGCGCTTGAAACAATCTGTTGAAAATTTACGTGGCCAAGGCTATGATAATGGTAGTAATATGAAGGGTAAAAACAATGGGTGTGCAAAGGAGAATGATGGAAATCAATCCTAGGGCCTTTTTCATTCCTTGCAGTGCACATTCTCTGAATTTGGTTGTCAATGATGCTGCTAGATGCTGTTTGGAGGCAAGCAGTTTCTTTGACCTGGTGCAACGTGTTTATGTGTTTTTCTCAGCTCAACAAGCTGTTGGGAGATTCTGACTCATCATGTGAATTCTCTAACTGTGAAACCACTTAGTCAGACAAGATGGGAGAGTTGCATTGGTGCTTTGAAGCCTCTTTGCTATGAACTTGGAAACATTTATGATGCCCTAATTGAAATTTCTGATGATACTACCTTTACTGGCAATATGGCACGTTCAGATGCAGAAGCTTTTGCAAATAGCCTTTCCAAGTTCAAATTTGTGACTTCACTCATTGTGTGGTATAATATCCTTTTCAAGATTAACCTCACTTGTAAGCAGCTTCAGGAAAAGAACTTGAACATACATTCTGCTATTCAAAAACTGAAGCAAACTAAAAATATTTTAGAGGAATTCAGAAGTGATGAAGGGTTTGAAAGAATACTGGTAGATTCTCTCTAGCTTGCTCAGTAGACTTTCTGACAGAATTTGAACCAGAGCCAGTTTGCATTGGGCAAAAGAAACAGTAGTTTTCATATGAAGGACAAGTCACACCCATTCAGAACATACATTCTGCTATTCAAAAACTGCAGCAAACTAAAAATATTTTAGAGGAATTCAGAAGTGATGAAGGGTTTGAAAGAACACTGCTTGCTGAAGCTTGCTGAAGAAATAGGCTTTCCGACAGAATTTGAACCAGAGCCAGTTCGCATTTGGCAAAAGAAACAGCAGTTTTTGTATGAAGGACGAGACACACCCATTCAGAACCCAAAGCAAAGGTTCAAAGTGAATTTCTACTTCGCAGTCCTTGATACTGCTATTCACTCAGTTCACAAAGATTTCAACAGATACAGCAGCTAGAGTCAATATTTGGCTTTCTATATGATATCCACAACTTGCAAAAGAAAACAGCAAAACAGATAAGAGAATTTAGTATAAAACTGGAGTTGGCATTGACTCATGAAAATTCCAAAGACATTGATGCTACAGATTTGTGTAGTGAGCTTCATGCTTTTTCAAGACAACGTAAGAAACATTCCACTCCTGAAGAAGTACTGAAGTTTGTTTGTGAAAATAAACTCACAGACAATTTTCCAAACATTTTTATAGCTCTACGCATTCTTCTAACTTTGCCAGTTTCTGTAGCTAGTGGGGAACGTAGCTTCTCAAAGTTAAAATTGATAAAAACATATCTGCTTTCAACAATGGTGCAAGAGAGACTTATTGGACTTGCCACAATGTCAACAGAGCATGAAATAGCTGGAAAACTGGATCTAAAAGAACTAGTGACTGGATTTTCAAAACTTAAAGCAAGAAAAGTCATGTTTTAAGAGCACAGCATGTTTTTTATTCAGAGTGTTTTGTAAATACAGGTTAAAGTTCATTGAAGAGTTTTCTTATTTCTTTCTATATTGGATATGGTGGTAATGGCAGTTAAAGCAGGATAGCGTAATGGATGATTTTGGATTTGTAATAATAAAAATTATAATTAACATTTTTAATGCATTTTTATTTGAAATTGAACTGAAATATCATATAGTTGTTGTGTACAAATCTATTCTGAAAAATGTGTGTCTCTCTTTTATCTGATCTCAGAAACATTGGTTGGACAGATGGACTGATGGACAAACTGAATAATTAAGCCCCTGTTTAAAAAAAAGGCTTAAAAAACATTAAAAGGAAAAAAGGGGCAAAATGTTTCCCAGTTTACCAAAAACCTCAGCCTAGATCTGCCCTTGGGGTTTGGGGCTGGGGGGCGCCAATTGCATGGTTCGCCTAGGGTGCCAGTTGCTGGCAGCTAGTCTAGGGCTGCCCCTGATTATCTCTTTAATAACTCAGGTGCTTCTTCTTTTGCAATTTGGCTGCCAACATTTCCTTGCAACATGTGACTGCTAGTATAAAGTGGTGGCCCTTAAAAACTTTCTACTGGCCTTTGATGACTACATTTTTGCAGTTGGATGACCTCAATGTCTGCTGCACTCAAAAGCTGACTGCAGACAGGGAAGAAACATTATTTATTTATTTTTAAATTCAAAAGTGACAATATTTTTTGAGGGCCACTCATGGAGTTACGAGCTCTGTAAAGTTCTCGTGACACCACTGGAGCTTTAATACAACACTGCTGTTTGAAACAATAGGTAATTATTTATAAGAACTCCAGTGGACAGTTTTGTGCAGCTTTCTAAAATATATTCTAATGTCTAATTTAAGGCAGTTTCTAATCTAATTTCAACATCCTGTTTGGCTTCAGCCCTTATCTACTTCCAGTGTGACTGACCATTATGGATTTCTTTGTGTAACTCCCTGTGCTATTTTCAGAAGGGATGAACATCCACACCTCCAGCTGAAGGCCATTGGAACTGCAGATGATCAACACCTCTGAAAATCAGACCCCTAGTTTCCTTATTTTCTGTCTTGGAAGCCTTTTTCCTGCCTAATCAAGAGCACATGATTTTTTTAAACTGCTTCTCAGTTTATGTTTATCATTCACTGGCAGATACAGTGGAATAGATTTCAGCCTGAGGGAGACTTCCCTTGTAATGAAACCAGAGGACTCCCTAGTGCATAGATGGCAAACTCTTTTGGCATCATAATATTTGGTCTCTTCCCACTGGTGAAATATAGCTTGAACTTCTATGCTAAAGCAGTAGGTGGAGAAATTGGGCCATTTCTTCAGAGCTTAGAAGAGACAGTTCAGGCTTAGGCAACACAAGGTGGAGTCAGAGTGACCTATTTTACACTTATGATGGGAATTTTTATGATTATTATTAGTTACCTAGTTTCACTTGCTTAGGATGCTTAAACCCACAACTGCAGTAATTTAAACATCATTTGCAGTCAGAGGTTTCTGGGGATACCATTAAACACTTCATTTTATCATACTAGGTATAGATATTTAGTAGGCTAAAGCAAGTTAGTGTAGCCTCTGTCTCTAAGATACGGCACCAATCTATTAGTTTCAAAGAACACAAGGGTTTCTTTCCACAGCTTTTGATACAGGTCAGTGATTCCATTAATGTCACCTGATAAGTACGTCAGGGCCTTTATAAATTAATGATCACATGCCCTTGGAAACCTAATCCTTGTTTTAATTTAAACCAGAAGTTCTTTATTTCTGGGAGTTTTTCCTATTTGGAAGCAGTCAACTGTGTGTTATCTTCATGCTATGGCTGTTCCTGAATAAATTCTGGAAAAGATCAAAGTCCTATGTTAATTGCTATGTATAATATATTTAATCATTTTGTTGTGATTTATGGGGTGGAAATAAATAGATGACAGCTTCTTCCAAAATAGATGAAGGCTAACAAATATTTTAAATAGTAAAATCTTAAGACTTTCAACTTATAAATCAGTGTTGCTAATGCTAAATAGTGAAACCTCCCCTTTCCCCCTTTTTTTTAGTATATCTCAATTGTTTGGACTGGAAAGAGAACTGCTGTCAATGATTCCTCTAAGAATGTAAAAAGGGGAAGTTTGCTAGTTTATATGTTTATAATAAAAAACCTGTTTTTATTGGACAAAAATAAGCTAATTGCTTGATTCGTTCAGGATAACTACAAGTTTCTGTAACAGCTAACAATATAGTATATTTCCAGTATTCTTGACACACATACGTATGTGTAACTTTGACTTTCCCTTGTACTTGAAAAAGAATATTTTCCTTCTCACTGTGAGGAAGTTTTAAAGCAATTTTGAAAGAAAAATCAAACTCATTTTGATTTCACAATTCTATGATCAAAAATCCTCATTGTTCAGGGAACTTATTTTTCATAGAAGTGATTTGTGCATAAGGATGCGCTTTAGCCATATAATTATATTTATTTGGTAGGAAAGTAAAGTACATGTTGCTGCCAATAAAATTTGGGCATAGAGAATTTTTTATTTGGCATGGTATGTAAATTAGGGAGGATTCATAAGCTCACTTTGCATATGTAGATATACACAAGAGACTCAGAGAAACAACTGAAGTCCAAAGAACTGCTCTGATTAAATGGAATTTGTGAACATGGATCAAATGCTGTCCTTTTGATATGAGTGTTCAATGCCCACTGAATACAAGGGGGAACGGATGCATATCTAAGAACAGTTAGAGCTCAGTCTTAGCAGGTGCTTATTATCCTCCACTTGCAATGAGGTGCATGGGAGCAGAAGGTGCTCATCATCTCCTCAATATTGGGCCCTTAATACTTGATGAACACACTATAGAGCAGTGTAAAATGATAGTTACCAATGCCTTAGCTGGAGGACTATACATATTAGCCAGACATAAGTACAGAGGATGAGCCCACTCTGATCAGTGAAGGCCAGGCTAGCACCCTGATGAGAACTCTCATCCCACAACCACCTCCAGCTGCTGAGAAAAGAAAGAGAGGGTGCTGCTCCTGAGTCCTGCCTGGAAGTACATATTTCTTCTCTGTCTAGGGCTACGCAGTTGAAGCTACCTTTTCTTCTAGCTGCTAAAGAGAAAAGGAGCTTTCTGTTCTGTCTCCTGTTTGCTATTCTGCTTTCCCCCAGCTGCTGTGAGTGATCTCTGCTACTGTACATCCTCCCCCCTGCTCTCCAAGCCTGCTGGCTGGGAAAAGGCTTGTGGGGTGGTTTCTGTTACTCTGCCCCTAATTTCAGCCTACTCTTTTTGAGTCTTGTAATGGGGTGGCAAGTTCTGTCCCTATAGGGGGATGTATCACTCTTCTATTGGTTCACCCTCTTAGCAGGAGTTACACCCTGCACACAGCTGCTGAGTAAATTCTGCTGACTCACTATGGCAGGTGCATGCAGAGTGTCAGCTTCACAAGATTCTAAGAGGCGGGGCTGGAGCATAGTATTACACTCTGCTCAGAAATAACTAAGGACAGTCAGGGGAAGGTTGTACAGGAAGCCCTGGGAGCAATTGTGTCTGGGAAGAAACCTAGGGTAAGGCTTGTGTTTGTGTTCTTCTTATTTGAATTGCCAGTCAAACAAGACTCCAGAAAAGGGTGAATTTGCCCTTCTACAATGTGCTTGTACTTTAACATGGTGAAAATGGCAACTGCTCACAGTTTTCTCCTTCCTGTGAATAAATCCTGGTATCTGCCTTTGCTTCTCCTCATAGCTCCCCCAAGCAGCAGCAGCAGCTGCACAAACCTATTTGACTCCACAGCCCACTCAAAGCTACAGGCCTGCTGCCTCAAATGAGGGGAGTGGGCCACAGAACCCAGAACACAACTCATTTCTTTAGGCAAATAATGAAAAAAACAGGGGCAGCAGGTTTGGACCTGTTCTTGGCACCACCAAAAATTATACAAGTCCCCCTCTTCCCTCCCCCCCACCTTGTAAGCCAATATACAGTAACTCCTCACTTAAAGTTGTCCTGGTTAACATTGTTTTGTTGTTACATTGCTAATCAATTAGAGCAGTGGCTCTCAAACTTTTTTTTCTGCAGACTACTTGAAAATTGCTGAGGGTCTTGGTGGACCACTTAATGATCTTTCCAAATGTTGTATGTACTGTTAGCTAACTATTGTAAAGTGCTTTGGATAAAAGTGCTATATAAAAAACCCCTAAATAATTTTTGTTCTACACATAAAAGCACACAACTCATATTTTAATATCAGTAGTCTTAACCTTTTTAATGTGATGGATGTGCCCTCTCTCCCCTGCTGCAGCAGCCCTCAAGCTGGGACTGGGAGGAAGGGGGGTTCTCTTCCTCTCTCCCCCACTGCAGCAGCCCCTGAGCTCTGGGTGGAAAGGAGGGGAGTCTCTTCCCTGCCACAGAGCTGCAGCTGGGAAGGAAGGGGGTCTCCTCCCAGAAGCTGCAGCCCTGAGCCTCTTTCTCTGGCCACTGTAGCCCTGCATGTCCCAAATTCCCCCCATCCCCTCTTCTCACATCACTGTCCCCTCCTACCTACTCCTTATCCCCCCTACCACCTCACCTTGCATGTGCATCTTCTCCAGTGTCCAGGCACCTAATTAGAGGAGCTATGCCTGCTCAGCTCCACT
This sequence comes from Mauremys reevesii, assembly GCF_016161935.1. Classification (NCBI taxonomy): domain Eukaryota; kingdom Metazoa; phylum Chordata; order Testudines; family Geoemydidae; genus Mauremys; species Mauremys reevesii. The sequence goes on along the minus strand of NC_052629.1, from coordinate 47,621,510 downwards.
AATTAGGTGGGTGGCCCTTCATTCTCTTATGTGCAGCCATCCAGGAGTTGCACCCTAGAGAGAACTATCCATGGATCACCTGAATGGAGCTTGTGGACCACAGTTTGAGAGCCTCTGAATTAAAGACCATGCTCGTTTAAAGTTGCCCAGTGCTCCTGTATAGTGTTGTTTGATAGCTGCCTGCTTTGTCCGCTGCTTACAGAAAGAGCAGCCCATTGGAGCTAGCTGGTGGGGGCTTGGAACCAGGGTGGGCCGACAGCCCCCCTATCAGCTCCCCTAAGTTCCCTGTGCAGCTGCCGCCCAGCAGGCTATCAGTTGCTGAGCAGTTCAGGTATCCCTCCCACCCACTGCCGTGCGCCGCTCCTGCCCTCTGCCTTGGAGCTGCTCCAGGAGCCTCCTGCTTGCTGTGCAGGTAGGGTGACCAGATGTCCTGATTTTATAGGGACAGCCTGATTTTTGGGTCTTTTTCATATATAGGATCCTATTCCCCCCACCCCCACCCCTTGTCCTGATTTTTCACACTTGCTTTCTGGTCACCCTATATGCAGGGCGGGAACGGGAAGAGGGATGCTGTTGTTAGGGTGTCCCCCTCCCCTGTTCCTGCCCCCCATCTCCACAGAGCAGGGCTGGGTCATGGCAGGGCTCAGAATGGAGGGAGCTTGCTGGCAGCAGCTGCTGTCTCAAAGTCTCTCTCTGCCATGCTGTCTTCCTCCCGCCCCTCTCCATTCCTGCTGCCTTGTAGAGTGTGAGGCTGCATTAACAACAGTGTGTTAACCCTTGAGGGCTCAGCTGAGTGCTAGTTCATCATTTAGCAGTAAGGCATTCCCTGGGAAATATCCCACCTTCTGACTCCACCACCTCAACCAAGCTTCACAATCATCATTGCTGTATACAGTATTAAAATGTTTAAAACTTATACTGTGTATATATATATATATATAAAATACAGTCTTTTGTCTGGCAAAAAAAATAATTCCCTGGAACCTAACCCCACATTTACATTAATTCTTATGGGGAAATTGGATTCGCTTAACATCGTTTCGCTTAACATCGTTTCACTTAAAGTAGCATTTTTCAGGAACATAACTACAACATTAAGCGAGGAGTTACTGTATATTTTTTTAAAATAATATAAAAATGTGAGGGCTCTGATGTGGGGCTGGTGATGAGGGGTTTGGGGTGTGGGAGGGGCTCAGGCAGAGGGCTGGGGATGAGGGGTTTGGGATGTGGGAGGGGCTCAGGGCTGGGGCAGAGGGTTGAGGTGCAGGGGGTGTGGGCCCTGGGGTGGGGCAGGGCTGCGGATAAAAAGTTTGGGTTACAGACAGGCTACCCCGGGGTAAGGGCCAGAGAGGAGGATTCCCCCCAGCCCTCTCCCCACAGGCAGCAGCAAGCTCTGGGGGAGAGCCCCCCTATTTCCCCCTTGTACCACACTCACCTCACACCACTGTCACTGCATGTGCTCCTAGGGCCCGTCTCAGGTACAGGAAGCCCCTTTGTCTCCCCTGCAGTGGGTGCTGGGGTCGGGGGGGGGCTTCCATCACATGTGCTCCTCTTCCTCCCCTGCTGCTGCCCCTCACTGTAGCCTCACTGGGGGTGGGGGATGGGGCTGCCCCTTGTCCAGTGTGGGGCAGGAGCGGTGACTGCAGGTGGGGGGGGATATGCTGGTGGAGGGTCCCATTGGAAAATGAAAGGGTCTGAGGGGTTAGGGCAGGCTCAGGGTCAGTGGATGGAGGGCACTAGGACCCTGAGGCAGCAGTTGATGCAGGGAGGCAGCATGAAGCTGCTCTGCTCCAGGAACCTGGGAAGGCGAGTGGGGGCAGCAAACAGGGGCTGGGGACACTCGGAGGAGGCATGTGGAGGTGGCAGGCGGGGCCAGGGGAGAGACCGGGCCCCAAACATTGGTGGAGCTGGGCCCCCGGGCCCTGAATATTGCTGGAGCCCAGGCACCATGAGCCCATTTAACTCACCGCCTATGGGACCACAGTGAGGGTCACAAGTTTGGATTGGGACACTCAACAGAGATCCTTGGATATCAACCACTGCTCTGTGGAGGAGTCAGTGGACCCCACCCAGAAACATGTGATGTGTAGGAAAAGAAAGTAGGCTCCACATCACAGAGTACACCCCTGTCCTCTCCGCTGAGCCTTCTTTCTCCTGGATTAGCAGCCACATGGAGTTGGTTACTTGCACTGCTGCTAGTCAGAACACCCTGGGTGTCAGTGAAATTGTCTAGAGTCTCATTAATTTCACTCTACATTTGCAAAGCTATGAGCAGCAGCAGAGACACTGGGATTGCAGATTTAGGAAGATAACACTGAATTAGTTTACCAGCTATTCATGTTTGGATGTTTATCTTTACAACTGTGTGGAAGCTAGACAAAAAATAGCTGAAATTCTGAAAGTAGTGGTTTCCTCCCTCATTGAGGTAAGCTTCCCGTTCTCCAAGTGGATTTTTCAAGTCTTGGTGATAGCGCTGTTTGTTCATATCATATTCCATTATAAAAACACCTGAAACGTGTATAAATCATCCTTTTAGTCTAAAATCTGTTCTACAAGCTAGCAGACTAATGCAGTTTTAAAAACGAAATTGGTGAAAATGGATTAAAAAGACATTAAAAATCAATAGCATGGTCTACTTCAATGTATGGGATACACAATATACTGTGGGAGTGTGTACAGTTCCATAATTTGATATTGGAATAGTGAACAATACACATCAGAAATGAACACAGAAATCTCACACAGTACAGCCTAGAAGCCAAATCCTTCAGCCCTTCATATGACAAGGACATTATGCACCATAGACCCAATCCTGTGAGATGTAGAGAACTCCCCAAATCTATTGAAGTCAATGGGTTCTCAGCACCTTGCATGTTAGGTCCTGTGTGAAGAGATACTTATATTGTCCCTCCAAAGTGTACTCAGAATACAGTACAGTCTCACATGGAAGTTGACACATACTGATGAGATGATAGACCCTTTATAGTCTATTCTATTTGACTATAGAAATGAGCAATTGTTCATATTTATATTTAATAAATCCCTTGACAAGCAGTAAAAAAGGCCTACTCGGTTTAGCTGAAGTTTGGCATACATATACTTCCAAAGGTTCAGTGACCTTTTCAGAGGTGTTCTGTCATTAAACTAAAGAATATAAAGGCTGTTCAATGCTGATTAAAAATTAAATCAGCTGATCATTATCCTCAGGTGGTCTTGTTCTAAGAGCTGTAATTCAGAGACTCAGACAAGTAGTCTTTTTAATGTAGATGAATCTAGTACTGGGAGGAGTTTATTAATCCCTGAATTTTCAACTTCAAATGCAAAGGTGCCTGAAAATGTAAATTTTCACTTGTTTGCAGGGAAACTAGAGTTTTCTCAAATTTACAAAGACTCCATATAGCATTTTGCGATCTACCTGCAAATAGCTGTGATATTTCACAGATAGGGCAGAAATTACCCTACTGGGTACCATCAAATTAGTTGTAATAAACTGAGAAAGTAACATTGGGACAAGTTGTTTTAGGTATTTGATTTGATTAGGCTGCTTTAGGGCTGGAGGGTTTGGATAAATTTTAGAACCAGCTATGGATTGAAAAAAATCAGTGAATCATGGATGCTAAAATAATCAGGGGACAGTGTAAACAATTTAAGGTAACAAAACTTGATGCAAAATTTTACAGGAACAAAACCAATGAATAAATACAAAAACAAATAAACAAAAACTGGGACTATAAAGACAGTTTTTAGTTTGTTTTTGTTTTGTGTTTGTTTTTGTTTTTTTCCCCTGAGAGACACCCTCCCCCCTTGGCAGAACACCATTTTGAGGGCAGGGTTATTTATGAAATAATTTGCACACACATTTAGTTACATATCACATCAATCAGAAAATATACACATTTTCATTATACTGTAAGTGCAATTAGACTAAAAAGTAGATTCACTTGCACAGCCAAATTTATTCATGATCAAATTCAGAAAAGCCTGGTTTATCTTCTTGTAATGGATACTGTATATAACATGTGCTGTTGTTTCACATGCTGTACATGTGTGCTGCCCAATTGTGGTAGCTACGCAGGACAAGCCACATATACTCTGGGACAGAGTTATGTCAAGAGAGGGCTGACTGGCCATTACAGAGGCCAGCAGGAACAGCCTGGGATTCTCTTCTCCTCAGGGAAGCCTTCTTGCTGCTCTTCCTCTTTTTTCTAGGCGGGCTGCAGTTCTCAGGCCCCTAGACCTCCTTCCAACCCTACAAGAAATATCCTCTGCTGACCAGGGCTGTCAACTCCCTGCAGCCAGTTTCCTTTCTTCTCTCTTATATTCCCTTCTCAATTGTCCCCTCCAACTGTGATCCCCACCTTCCAGGCTTGATGCTTCTGACAGGTATTGCATTGAAGAACTGTAGCCCCTTTGGACAGGCTAGACTATCAACCCTTCGCCTGTATGTCTGCCCAGTGTGGGTTCTGTACACCCCATCTCATGCCCTTTTGCAAGAAAAGGAGACAGAGCAGCAGCATGGAGCCCTCAGCCTTCATATGCAGGAAAAACAGACTTTACTGACAAGAAAGTCCCGCACTCTCTCTTGCCTGGCCTAATTGAAACCTTCTCAGTCTTGTGGAGGGGAGAGGGCTGGTATTTGTTCACCTTCCTGTGGAAGCCAGCAATTTTTCTCCTTGTCCTCACACAGGCCCAGGTGTGTGGTGGTTATGGGGCTTTTTCTGCTCCTTCCTGTAGAGGACAAGGAAAAAAGAGTTGCCATGCTCCAGGAATCTTTGCTCAGCATTGCCCTGCTTGTTCAAGGTGAGGATTGATGCTGACCCTGGCCATCAGCCCAAAGGGTGATTTGTTGGCAGAGAGTTAGAGGAGTTGATCAGCACTCCTAGCTTGTCTCTACTGTATGGGTGAAGCAAATATCCATTCGCTGAATAGCTTTTGGATTCATATTCAGAAATTCCTGGATAGCAACTAGGACCAGTATTCCTGCTATTCAGTAGATGCATTGTTAGATTTGCCCATTATTAGCAAGCATTCCTGATAAGCACCAGAGCTGAATTTAGCCCAGATGTTTGATGAAAAGTCTGCCAGGATGAGACTCATCCCTACATGGGTGCTGAAAAGCTTCCTGAATGCTATGCAATTAACCAACATTCACTATAAATTTGCTTAAGTCCAAATCTGTTCATTGTTGTGTCTGGAAAAAAAATATTGAGAAGTCTGTCTCTTTAGCAAGTTTATGATGAACAAGAAGGAACAAAATGTGAAGTTCCAAAGCCATGTTTTCACAAAGATGAATGTGTAATTTCTTGGTAATTTGTATGGTCACACTCAAGTGCACACACCTTGTGACTTTATAATTGTGTTTTTGAAATTGGGCACATGACACTAGGGAATGCATGTCAATATACATGTGTCAGAGGTAACAAACATTCGTCCTTAAACAGTCTGAAGGGTTTTAGGGTTTGGCTTTTGAAGTATTCAGACTGTAGCTCATGAAAGCATTTTTTTTTAAATTAAAAAAGTGCTTACTCCTGTTGTTTGCATAGGAGAAGAATAATTATTACATTTGAATGCGAAATTCAGCTCTTTTGAGCCAAGTTTAAAGTGATTTTCTGTCCCAGAATTAATACAGATCAGATTGCAACATTGTTAAATTTGTAGTTAGCACTGGCATATACACTAGCAGTTTGGCAAATGCCCTATAGCTGTACTTGATTATTTTAGACAAGTAGAACAAAGTTGTGTTCTAGGATAATCCCTCAAAAAATCTACTGGTGTTTCTATCTAGGGAAAGGTGTCTACTACTTTCTGAGGGAGAAGAGTGTATGACTGTGTACATGACTGGAATATTGATAGAATATAGCTTCCTCGGGATGGACAGGCAGGGAAAAAAGGGAGGAGGTGTTGCCTTATATATCAAAAATATATACACTTGGACTGAGGTTGAGATGGAAATAGGAGACAGACTTGTTGAAAGACTGGGTAAGGATAAAAGGGTCAAGAAAACAAGGGTGATGTCACAGTAAGGGGTCAACCACAGACCACCTAACCAGAAAAAGAGGTGGATGAGGCTTTTTATAAACAACTAACAAATTCATCAAATTCATGGTGATGGGGGATTTCAGCTACCCAGACATCTGTTGGGAAAATGACACCACACAGATTATCCAACAACTTCTTGGAATGTATTGGAGACAATATTTTATTTCAGAAGGTTGAGAAAGCTACTAGGGGAGAGGCTGTTCTAGATTTGATTTTGGCAAACAGGGAGGACTGGTTGAGAATTTGAAAGTAGAAGGCAGCTTGGGTGAAAGTGATCATGAAATGACAGAGTTCATGGTTCTAAGGAATGGTAGGAGGGAAAACAGCACAATAAAGGCAATGGATTTCAAGAAGGCAGACTTTAGCAACTCAGGGAGTTGGTAGGTAAGATCCCAGGGGAAGCTAGTCTAGAGAGAAAAACAGTTCAAGAGAGTTAGCAGTTTTTCAAAAAGACATTATTAAGGGAACAAGAGCAAACTATCCCACTGCGTAGGAAATATAGGAAGTATGGCAAGAGACCACCCTGGCTTAACCAGGAGATCTTCAATTATCTGAAACTCAAAAAAGAGTCCTACAAAAAGTAGGTCAAATTACAAAAGATGAATATAAACAAATAACACAAGTATGTAGGGACAAAATAAAGGTCAAGGTACAACACAAGATTAAACTAGCTAGAGACATAAAGGGTAACAAGAAAATAGTCTACAAATACATTAGAAGCAAGAAGAGGACCAAGGACAGGGTCGGCCTGTTACTCGATGAGGTGGGCAAATAAATTACAGAAAATGTGGAAATGGCAGAAGTGCTAAATGACTTTTGTTTCAGTTTTCACCAAAAAGTTTAGTAGCAATTGGACATCTAACTTAATGTTTAACCTCTGAAGATAGTACAAGAAGCAATGGGCTTAAATTACAGCAAGGGAGGTTTAGGTTGGACATTAGGAGAAACTTTCTAACTGTCAGGGTAGTTAAGCACTGGAATAAATTGCCTAGCTCTGTTTAGTGATCCATTAACAGGAACCCACCACCTGGACTCAGGCAGGTTAGGCACCGAGAGAAGTTTCATGATGTAATGAGTTAGGCACCTACCTTGCTTCACACAAAATGGCCAGAGGAGGAGATGGTACCCAGATTTTGAACGGTACCTGATCCAGTAGGTGGCCTCTGAAAATGTGACTTAGGTGGCTTGAACACATCTTTCCCTGGTTCATGAATCACTCTGGGGTGGAGGCAGGAGATAGACATCCAGACACCTACAGGGAAGTAGAAGTGTGAATGCCTAGAGGCAGGAACATAGACGCCAAGGGAACTCTTACCCTAAAAACTTAGGTGCCAAATGAGTTAAGCACCTATATGATTTGGTGGGAATGTTGTGGGTTGCAGTGGAGCCAAACCTGGGATTTCAGTGCCTAAACCCTTGGTTTAAGTGCCTTCATGGATCCCACCCTTAAACACTAGAGGAGTAGGAAAGATTCAGAGCAAAATGTGAAAACTTTACACTGAAATTTTCACATTCTGAATTTTCAAAAATGGTGCTGATTTTTTTTCTCTCTCTCTCTCACACACACGTACATTTGTAGTTTTTAAGTCAAAGAGGATAATTTTGGAGTAATAATTTCAAGATGTCATTTCACAGAGCACAAAGAAATAGCCTATATTTCCCTTCAAATTATCCATCTGTTCTTGAAAAGGATTCATCATTTTCAAGGGGGAAAACTTCCATAAAAGCATGAGTCCCCTCAGCAGCGAGCTGGCAGGGCATTGGGGTTTGAATAGATTCACAGAGTAGTGGGAATTAGACAATATTATCACAGGGACTTTGTTTTACACAGTTATGCTTTGTACATGTTCAATCATAAGTTAAAGGCATAAATAGAATGTGCTTCTCTTCTGTTCAGCTGCTTCAGTGCATTTCCACAGTTGGAGGGCACTGTTGTTCTTGTTACTATCTTAGAAGTTCCAGTGCAGTGGAAAAGATTAAAATAAACTGCAACAAAAAAGTTCCCTGATGTGATGCTGCAGCAAATGAGTGGTGCAGTCAATGTTGTAGTCAAGTCTGGCTTACAGTTGCAATTCTTCTGTCTATGCATTCTGGTAAGTGAAAGACATTTCTTTGCACTAGTTTTAATGTTGAGTCTCTCTTGCAACAGAAATATTTGCTTGATTCATCCTATTCTGTAGCACCATTTCTCAGGATACATTTTATACTTAAAGAATGCTCTCTAAATAAGTGTTCTGGAAGCAGGTTTTCTTTCTTTCTTTCTCCTGGCTGATCAAATGTTCAACAGCAACATTTCCTACTATATGAAAATTATTACACCTGCCTTTCAGGTGTAATTATCATGAGACTCAGGGCAGTTCTACACTAGAAGTGCTACATTGACGCAGCTGCAGCACATCTGGTGAAGATGCTCTATGCCAACAGGAGAGTGCTGTCCCATCAGCATAATTACTCCACCTCCACGAGAGGCGGAAGCTATGTTGGCGAGAGAGCGTCTCCTGCCAACATAGTGCCGTTGTGGACAGCACTTAGGTTGCTGTAACTTGCATCGCTCGGGGGGGGTGTGTGTGTCTTTTTGCACCCCTGAGTGATGTAAGTGAGATCAACATAAATGATAGTGTACCCCTGTCCTCAGAGTAATTAGATAACCCAGCTGCCTAAAAGAGAGAGCACTGAGGCCTGATCTTATCCAGGCCTTCCATTTTGCATAGCACTCCTCTATGTAAGAAGCATTTCCTGGCTCAAGAGCATTTTCTGATGTCCTAATAAGCCCAAGCAATTTACATGTATGGTGTGAAATGGAGTTCAAGATTTACGTGGAATGTGGGTATCCATTAACATTACACAGAGAGCAATGAGTTACAGCAGCATGCTTATAAGAACTGAGGGGTGGGGGGGGGAATGCTGCAGATATGTTCACAATCAGGTCTCAGGAGAGTAAAATCCTTTAGGCAGAATTTAAGCTTATTTTATTTATCAAGGAAAATGTATATCAGAAAGAGGATTCTAATTTTGCTTTCTTTCATTCATTGATATATGGGCCTGAAATCCTCCAGGGAGTGGCACAAACCCATACAACATCTCCATGTACTTGAATTTGTATTTGCAGTGCCAATTTAGCTGAAAGATGTGTGAAATCCCATATAGCCACTCATCTTTGTTAACTGCATGTCTGCTGAGGCCACAGAGTGTAAATTAATTTTTACTTTGGAAAAATATGTAATCTCACTCAGGTATCTCCAGATTGGGTTTTTTCAGATTGTTGAATAGGAGTAATAGATTCATTTTGCCGCCACTATGTCTTCCTTGTTTCTGGAGATTTGTCATCACAAACATGGAGGGTAGATCAAGAGTTTAGGATGGAAGCTGCTGCCAGCCCTTTATGCAACTTGTTGCAATACTCAGAAAGCTGCAGCAATGATCTCATGAAAGTGAGGATGCACATGCCTGAGCCCCCAAAGATCTTAAAAATGCTATTTGAAAGAGTTATTTCAAGTTATTTACATAGTCGCATACAGAGAAATATAATGATTTTTGGTGAGAAACTTTAAAGAAACCATAGTTTTTAAAAAATGGAATGAATTGTTAGGCCCTTGAAGTAAACATGAAGACAAGCACAGACACTGAAAACAAAGAAAGATAGATAAGCATGCATGGAGCAGAGAGCTGCAGGTTTCAGGGTATATATGGGCATCAGAATAAGATAGTGTTGAGCAAGCTGAATGCTGGCTTTTTGATATCGTCTCCCAGTTCTATAGAAGCCCTTCCAAAAGTGCTTTGAGACTATACTGCCTTACATGGCACATTGCCTTTGGGGCTGAGGAGGATGACGCTGTTCAGAGTTGCCCTCTTCACTAGCTCAGCCTCTTTGGTGCACCCATTGAGTACTTCTGCAGGGTCAGAGGGAATGGGACAGAAGGGAAAGATACAGTGGAGCTGGTGCTTCCTTCACTTATGTTTGATACTTTTTCCCATTGAACATGGGGTAACAGAGGTGAAAAAAGACCTACTGGATCATTTGTTCATCCTTGCTCTTTCTGCCAATGTAGGAATGTTCCCTCCAGTACTTTGAGTGTTTTGTCCAGTCTAGTTTTACATGACACAACCGGTGGGGCTTCTAATGTGGTTCTTGGGACAGAGATTGCAAACCAAAGCTATTTAAATGGTGCACCTATGAGATGTAAACATTCAGCTCACCAACCAATCAGCAATTTTTTACAGCGATTCATAATACAGAACCTGTAGTTGCTTCTGGAAACCCTTGGGAATAATTCACTCAGTAACTGACCTATTTGCTGTCTTCATGTTCACTACTCAGTCAGTGTCAGTGTAAATTTTCAATATTGCCAGGGAAGAAATCTATAAACCGTCCTGTTAATGCAGAAGAATGAATCACTAAACAATATTTTTTCATCCATCAATCTACTGGTATGCTCAGAAGATGTACTGCTGGTATCTTAGGCATTGTCAGGATGTTGTTTTCATGAGAAAATCATTCCTGTCACATGTCAAATTCAAAAATACAGCACGTCAGTATAAATGTGATGTGGAGCATTGTTATGAGAAATTCAGAAAAATCATACAGTCCTTAGTAATTCATCATTTCAAGACTCTAATCATTTTGTTGCTCAGTCTAAACAAACCAGGTAAAAACATAGCTAATTAGACAGACTTGAATATGGCTCAGAGGTGGTTTATAGTCTACAGAAGGAAGGTGATGTAGAGTACTTGAGCTTGGAAAAAATATTTTGTATTCTTCTCCTTTTATCTGCTAATTGTCTTTAAGTTAATTGTTCCACTCAGTTCTCAGAGGCACCCAGTCATTTGACAGAATGTGTTTTTAGAGTATTTCTTGCCTACATTCATATTCCCAGATCAGTTGCTACAGGAATTGGAGTTTAGTCCAGCATTTTGACAACAATTGATATTTAATGATCGAATAAGGACAAAATCCATTGGCTGGATTCTCAGATGGTGTAAACTGGCTCTACAATAAAGCTATGCTGATTTAGCCTAGCTGAAAATCTGACCCAATATTCAGTGAACATTTTCTTCTTTTAAAAATAGCATTAGAAATTATGGGTTCTGTCCTTCTTATATGTGCCCATCATTCTACCAAGGATGGGGATTGCATGCACACTGTGCTAAGAGAATGAATTCCTGCAAATTACTTTTGTTCATTATTGGGTCAGTAGCCTCTGGCCTTCTCTGCTAAGCAGGACTATTCTGACTTTATCAAATCAAATTTTGCAAAAAGTCATAAGACTGTAAGAATGGCCATACTGGCTCAGAAAAATGGTCCATCTAGCCCAGTATCCTGTCTTTCGACAGTGGCCAATCTCAGATGCTTCAAAGAAAATGAACAGAACAGCAGGGGTGGCTCTAGCCATTTCGCCACCCCAAGCACGGTGGCATGCCGCGGGGGGCGCTCTGCTGGTCGCCGGTCCCGCGGCTCTGGTGGACCTCCCACAGACGTGCCTGCGGAGGGTCCGCTGGCCCCGCAGCTCTGATGGACCTCCCGCAGGCGTGCCTGCGGATGCTCCACTGAAGCCGCGGGACCAGTGGACCCTCCGCAGGCACTCCTACAGGAGGTCCACCGGAGCTGCCTGCCGCCCTCCCAGCGACCGGCAGAGCGCCCCCCGTGGCATGCTGCCCCAAGCACGCGCTTGGCGTGCTGGGGCCTGGAGCCACCCCTGCAGAACAGCGCAATTTTTTGTGATCCATCCCCTGCCATCCAGTCCCAGCTTCTGGCAGTTGGAGGTGTAGGGACACCCAAAGCATGGAATTACATCCCTGATCATCTTGGCTAACAGCCATTGATGGACTATCCTCCATGAACTTATCTAGTTCTTTTTTTGAACCCCATTATACTTTTGGCTTTCACAAAATCCCTGGGTAAAAAGTTCCATAGGTTGACTGTACATTGTGTGAAGAAGTGCTTCCTCTTCTTGTTTTTAAACCTGCAGCTGATTAATTTCATTGAGTGACCCCTAGTTCTTGTGTTATGGGAAGGGGTAAATAGCACTTCCCTATTCACTTTCTCCACACCATTCAAGATTTTATGGACCTCTACCATATCTCCCCTTAGTTATCTCTATCTTTTTCTTTAATTGGTATTTTTAATCTCTTCTCATACGGAAGCTGATCCATAGCCCTAAGTCATAGCACAATCATGTTGAAGAGGGCAAAAACCTATATATTAAGGAACAAAATCTAAGTCACGTGGTTTGTTTAACACCACAAATAACATATTTGCTGTATAAATACAAACAGCAGGTATACTATGTTAGCAGATTAGAACACAGAAATTGCCATGCCAGAGTTCACCTTCATAAATTCAATATGATACTGCAAATGCCAAAAAATAATTTAACATTTTTGGGAACCTGATGACCTCTTTGGGGATTATAACCCTCCTTGAGATTTCTCTTTTTTGGCTCTCTGTCTCAACAAAGAGTTGTCACTGAGTTCCTGCTACCCTTTAGCATCCCAAGCAACCCTTTGTTCAGCTTTATAGATCTCCAAGGTTCTATCCCATCTACTCACTTAGAACCTCAAATGTCATCTGTATGGAATCAGTGACTCTTGTGTGACATGGTGGCTTTTCCTTGTACATGAATCTTCTGGGTTTTCCTCCAACCCCTTTAAGTCTTTAAGATTTCAGGTGATTGGAGCACGGCTCTCATGTTGCAATTCTCATTTGAAAATAATATTTTTTGCCATCACTTTCCCTCTTTTTAAAGGGGTATTTTATCTGATGAGACAAAGGAGTCAATGTTATCCTCCCTAGCTTGTTCTAGAAAGATTCTGAACCTTTGTCAATAACTTGACATGAGCTGTCACTAGGCCTCAGCCCAGCCCAGCTATAGTTAAAAAACTTGAGGTCAGCAGTCAATAGCTAAGAGGAATGGAAGGAAAGAGGATTCTACTGCTATTTGAAACACTGGAAACAGTATCCTCTATGGTACTTCTGGGTTTACTTCTGCTTGGAGCTGAAGGGGTTCTGGCTTGGCTATGGAAAAATTCCTGCTTAGCCTTCGGAGGAGATTATCATAATCTGGCATTTTACCCCAGCCACCTGATCTAGTGACACAATGATAACTGAGCTAACTAAACAATGGTGTTGACAAATTTTTTAGTGTTCCAAATTTCCTTAAGGAAAGCGTGGCCAATACAGCTTGGTGGAAAACAGTTTTCCTGTCCTATAAAATGTTTTGAAATTTAAAGAAAAAAAATCCACTCTACACTGAAATAAAACTGAGACCTTTTGACTTTTTTGTGAAATTCCAGAAAAAAGAAAGTTATTCGCTCCCACCTCCTAATAGCCTGGGATGTGGAAGACCCAGATTCAAATCCCTGTTCTGGAGGAGGGGCTTGAACCTGGACCTCCCACATTCCAGGAGAGAACCCCAGGTACTGGGTATTCTGGGGTGAGGACATTTTTTGTATGTGACCAGGGGTTTCATCCTGAACTTGAGAAACCTTCTTGACAAAAGTTTTGTCAAAACCAAGTCTTTCCCATGAAAATGTTTGGTTTTGATGAATTGGTATTTTCCAATTATAAAACATTTTGTTGAAAAATTCCTGTCCAGCCGTAGTGACCAACCTTTGTGCCAACCTTTTATTTTAAATCTCTGCCTAACAATTTGGCTCAATAAAACTTAAATTTCTAGGTATGTCCTAGGGCTGTGTTTGCCTTTTGGATAGTTCTCCCCTTCATTTCACTGCTCCTCACCTTCTGAAGAGTTGCACCAGCTGATGAACAAGGTTGATAAAGACAATGGAAACATCTGCATCTCCCTTTTCACCCCACATATGGAGTTTCTCTTTGAATAGGCACTATTCCATGGGTTCCCCACCCACCTCACAGCCCACTCTGGGAGGCCACTGTGCCAAGCATATAATTCTCCAATATGCTTTGAACATTCACCTCAGCACTTTTGGTAGAGCATTCTCCACGTATAAGAAATTACAATACAGAGGAGAGGAATATGAGGTTGGCAAAAACTTCTGGAAACACGAGAGCCCTGCTAATGTTATGGAATTTAAAAGTAATTTAGAAAGTAGTTGTACACATATTTTGAATTAAATGTTTTAGCTGAGATTTATTACACCAGGTTTGTAACCTTTTCTACCTCTATAATTAGAAAGACAGAGTGTTAATGTTCCAATATTAAAAACATCTGCACCTAAGTTGTAGGAAAATAGCATTAGTATTATAACTTGGCTGCAGTCTCTTGAAAATCTGTAGAAACGCTGACAGTTCTCTGTTCTCTCTAAAAATAAATCCTCAGTTAGACCTGGTAGTTCAGTCAAAGAATTGTCAAGATGTGGTTTCACAGTGGTTTCCATCCCATCACTGAAATGCTGTGTGGTTATGTTACATCTCAACTAAGAATTCTTTTTATATATATATATATTTAAATGTATTCTCCTTTCCTTGTCCACCTGGATTACTGTCCAGAGTTAGAGGCACCTCTGAAGAGCTAGTCATGTTTTTTTTTTTTCCTCACTGACTGCCAGCATAAAGCGATGGAGAGATGACAAACATTTTGGCCACATGGTTTTTCGTCTACCTAGAATTTGAACTGAAATGTTTTACAAATTATAAAACTGGGTCCCTATAAATGGGAAGAAGCAGAAATCATGTATGTAACCTTGTCTTCAGCATGGGCAAGGCTCCAAGTCCCGTAATGCTTCCCCATGCCCTCCACCCCGTGTAACACTAAATCCTGCCATCTGCTCCGCTCGGTCAAGCAATTAACACATTACACATTTATCTTCTCATTTTCCAGATAAATTATTTAAACTACTACTCTGTATGAAAGTTTAAACCATTAATGTATTGTTGACATTAATATTTAATGTTCTAAAGGGGGAAAATCAATATTTGTTCAGCATTTTCCTCTCTCAAAAGAAAGCAATGAACTACAGACTCTCATCTCTGATCTGCATGTAGCTCTGACAATAATGGGAGCTAGGTGCATATGTTGGTGGAAAAATGGACCCTGAAATTATATTACTTGCTCATGCTGACTACCTTAAGGGGGCTCAGCGGCCTCCGATTTCCCTTTACCAAAAGGAAAGGCTCGGATTGTTATGTCATTTATAGAAAATGTCATGGGTGAGCAGAAAAAGAACTGATCCAATGACAGCTGAAATCAATAGAAGTCATTCCTTTGGACCTAAAATACATCAGAAGTCATAGTTATTTTGCACTAAATTTCTGAGTGAAGAGTCCCATTTCTACCTCTCTGTTGCACTAGCAATATGTTCTCCAGGGACATTAGGAAATCAATTTAAAATAAAGTGTGGGTTTTATTTTCAGTCAATTTTTCCCACTGAGGAAGAGCCTTGGTTTTAAATAGAGATGGCCAAGTCAGAGACCTAACTGGGGACAGGAGGAGAACAAGGAAGTTATTTGAAGGAAACTGAAGAAATATGTGGGACTCATTGGGTTGGGAGTTATGGTGTGTTGTACTTATTTGCTGAAATAAAAGGAATATAAAATGTAAATAAGCAGGGTTGTCACAAGGACAGTTTTTGCAGATGTGAGTTTTACACACACTCATTCAGTTCCTTTAAGCTATAAACAAAAAATGGATTTTTAATAGCAAAGTGTGCTAGTTCAGACTTGGATATCCACAGTTAGGACCTTTTGTGCCCCACTTTTCAGTTTGCTAATCTCCCTCCATGTATGCCTCTCTTCTTTGGGTTCTTTTCATGGCTCTAGTTCTGCATCTGAGACCCTGTTCCTACAACATTAAAGGCTTCAGGGTTTGGGAAGCTAAGTTAAGTCAGTTGGGTAACCCTCCTTCTAGACCTTAGCACCAGTATGACTAGAGTTGCATTACACCACAAAATGAGCCATTTTAAGGCCTGGTCTACACTGCGCGGGGGTGGGGGGTGGGGAAGGGAGAATCGATCTAAGATACGCAACTTCAGCTACGAGAATAGCGTAGCTGAAGTTGACGTATCTTAGATCGACTTACCTTCCGTCCTCACAGCGCGGGATCAACAGCCGCAGCTCCCCCGTCGACTCCGCTTCCACCTCTCGCCCTGGTGGACTTCCGGAGTCGACGGGGAGCGCGTTCAGGGATTGATTTACCACGTCTAGACGAGACGCAATAAATCGATCCCTGATAGATCGATCGCAATCGCCGATCCGGCGGGTAGTGTGGACGTATCCTAAGAGTGTAAGCCCTGATTCTGCAAATGACTCTGCCCACACAAAGCCCACTGAAGTTAGCAGGGCTCCACCAATGTGGTATCAGTTGCAGGGTTGGGGTCTTAAATGATATTGGTTTTATCATATAGTGTCCTTCTGCTTAGGGACAATGATGTGTCCAATTTCCCACATGAAAAAAGTTTAGGTAACATATTTGAATGCTATACAAGTAGTATATGTTTTATATACTGTATTATGAGATATGAAGCTAAAGGAAAATGTACCCTTTATGTGTGTTAGATGTTATTTTATACTCAAGATCATGTGATATTTGAAATCTACCAGATTACCTGTCAAAAATCTGTATGTTGACTCTTGAGACACCATCACAAGCTTCATATTTGCTGTAAGCTATAAATGTATTACAGTCACACATACATAACTTCTCCTACTGTCTCATACACTAGCCACTTAAGAGAACATGTTTTTCATTGACTGATTTTATGATAGGTGAAAATAAGTATTTCTGAAAGGGTTAAACCCAAGATATCAATATTCATTCTTTATAAAGTGGTTGTATATTTTAGCCAAGTCTGCTATAGTGTTTCTCCCCTTATAAAACAATAATTTTAATTTACCTTCAACCATTCCTCCCACAAAAAACTCTATAGAAACTGAAAACAATGTAAGTGATGCTAACATAAATATTGTTTTTTTATTATTTTATCATTATTTCAATAACCCATGGAGCCATTATACCATTAGGTTGCTAAATATTGGAGTGTGATTTAAAGTACTGCATAATACTGAATAACAACAATGCATTTGCTCAAATATAAAGAATTGCAAACCTCAGGCTTTGGATGTGCATAATGGGACTTAAATAAGCAAAACAGCAAATGATGTAGGAAAAACTTGCTTAAATCATGATAGCAAATTAATCAGGTAACAGACTTTGATTCTTAATTGTTGTGACAGTCATGCTGACAGTGACTGCAGACAACTAGCTACAGTGGAAGCAGGACAGACTGCAGTTAACAGACTTCTATGCCATCTAGTGGCTGCTTTTATTTTTAATATGTTTGTTTCACATTAGGGACTTCCACTTTTCCAGTTTATTTGTACTCTCCACCCCCTATTCCCTAGACAGTTCTTCACTAAGGCTTTTGGGCATATGGATTTAAAACCTAGATTTTTTTTATTTTATTTATTTTTTTGGTTTGTTTTTTGTTTGTGGAGGGAGGGATTGCCTTAAATTGAAGAAGAAAGAAGAGAATGAAGTTTTTTACCCCGAGTGTGTATTCCAGATTGTAATTGGGTAGCCTACTCCTTTCAGAGCCAGTCTGTCCAATTAGCCCTGCCTGACACACCTGAGAGGACATGTGGGGGACCTTAATAAACTGGGGCATGACTCCTTATAAAAAGAGCAGCAGGAGTGGGGAAGTGGGGAGAAGGACTGCAGAGTTCTCCAGGCAGTGGAGAAGCCTGTGGCCTTAGAGCAGAGCTGCTGCTGCTGCTAGAGGAAACAGAGCCAGTAAGACCACCAGGAAGGGCTGGGATGAAGCTGTGGAAGATAACTTCTAAAGAAGCTGCTCAGCTGGCCTCAGCTCCCTGGGGACTGATTTGACCAGACACAAAGGCATTTCTTTTGGGACTTTCAAGTTTTGTGTGGGCTTTGAGGTAAGAGCCTTTAACCCGTTATTCAAGTGCTCCTTTCAGAATGCTTTATTAAATGGAGATATACAGAAGTTAGAATTTGGGCTCTCCATAAGAATGACCATACTGGTTCCTCTAACCCATTCTCCTGTTTTCTGATAGTAGCCAATACCAGGTGCTTCAGAGGGAATGAACAGAACAGGCAATCACCAAGTGATCGATCCATCCACTATCATCCACTCCCAGCTTCTGGCAGTCAGAGGTTAGGGACACCCAGAGCATGGGGTTACATCCCATGAACTCATCTAATTCTTTTTTTAACACAGTTATACTTTTGGTCTTCACATCATCCCCTGGCAACAAGTTCCACAGGTTGATTGCGCATTGTGAGAAGTAATTCCTTTGGTTTGTTTTAAACCTGCTATTTATTTTGTTGGGTAACCCCACGTTCTTGTGTTATGGATAGGAGTAAATAACTCTTCCTTATTCACTTCCTCCATACCAGTCACAGTTTTTATAGACCTCTCTTCTGCTTGGAGAGATCCTAAAGCAAATGGAGTTTTGCTATGAAAGCCCCAAATTATAAAGCCAGATGAAGATGTTATTTACACCAATGTAAATCTGGAATAATTTGATTGAAGGTAATGGAGCTATTCTGTATTTACACTGGTGTAATGAGACCAAAATGAGTATTTCTTCACCTTATTTAGTGGTGGATAGGGTCAGCGTGTTTAGCTATGAATTGATTCCTTTTGCCAAGACAGGTTTTTATCCAAGCCTGTACCCTTGATCCTTGGTGCACTTATTATGGTGAAAGAAACGATTCAGTTTCCTAAAGATTGGGACAAACAGAAAGCTCACATTTTAGAAACTAGCTGTGTACATTACTGGGTTTACAATGGTGCCAATGGCACCAGGCCCACATTCAGAAGGGGGCCTGGTGATTGGTCTGTGGCTCCACCCATGCTCTGCCCCAAGCCCCTCCCCCACTTGGCCTCTTCTCCCCTGCCGCTCCCTCCTTTCTGCTCTCTTCCCCCTTCTCTCCCCTGTGAGAGCAGCAGGTGGGGCCTCGGGGAAGAGGTTGAGTGGGGGTGGGGCCTTGGCTCAGAGCATGGTCGGGGCCTCGGAGGGAAGAGGCTGAGGGGAGGTGGAGCCTCAGGGCAGAGTATGGGCAGAGCAGGGACTGGGGCCAGGGTCTAGGTGCCGGGGCCCACAAAAGATTAATCCGGTCCTGTCTGTGTGGTTATCTTTCCTGCTTCTGATTAACTAATAGTTGTTTTTCCTGGTTCCCTCTTAGCCTTTGTTTTCCAACACTCTTCTACCTCATTTTTTCATTTTCAGTGCCTGTATCAGATCTGAGATGGATATCAGTGGCCTTTTATACATGCCACAGCGTGTCTTTGACTCAAGGGTTATGGAACTAAGTACTGTTAATGTTTAAGTGCACTTATGAAAGGACAACCTTATGGCCTAGTAGTGGTGCTATGGACTACTGTGTAGGAGTGAAGAGTTGAATGCACGGTCACAATCTCTTGCTATTATTGGAGTAGTGCAGTTTATGGACCACCCTTTGCTCATGGCTGTCTCTGAAGTCAAAATCTAGCCCCTGGGAGTTTAAATTTACAGTAGTAACATTCATCTGATGGAACTGTCCTCCAGGTAAAAAGATGAAACTAAAGGAACAAAGCGTGCCAGAAAGAACAACCCATGAAGCAACTCTGCTGGGAATAAGGATTATTGCTCCAGCCCTGCCTGTCAGCTGATTATTTTAAAGGAGCAAATGGCTCAAGGTGCTCCAAATGTAAGAGAATTCCCCAAGAGGGCAATACATGTGGTGGGTTTTTTTGTTGTTGTTTTTTTTTGTAAAGGTTTATTGTGGATAAAGGCTACTAAGTGTCCTTGCACAGCTGTGCATTAGACAGAGGCTACTCAAGACAATCTGCTGCCCTAGGCAGAAGTTCTGTGTTGCCCCCATAGGCCTAGGGTGGCAGATTTCACCTGGTCACCCCTCTGTCATGGCAGAAATCTGGTGCTCTAGGCTGCTGCCCCATTGGCCTATAGCCAGAGTGGCCTCCGGCAATAGAGTTACTCCAGCCTAAGAAAATATTTACTGAGTCAGCTGCAGAAGGAAAACAGAATTCTGTGGAAATAGGAAGATATTTCCACCCCTGTGAGGACCTCTGCACCTTCAGGCATAACAATCCAAATGTAGAGGAGGGATAACTTTTCAGGAGGCCAGCTCTGGGAGATGCTTTTTTGCTAAAGTTAGGGTTCTTCTACTTCTAACGAATAGATCACAGCAGGTGACTGCAGCAGGAGTCTCTGGGATATGACTCCCTTGGGGGGAAAGAGAAAGTTGCATGCATTCATTTAACTTTGCTAGTTTCAGTCAAGTATGCTCCAGAAATTTCCCTTCAGATGGATCAATCTTCATGGTAAGACATATCATCTGAAAGCAAAAACTTGAAAAATGCTCTTCTCATTTTTCATGTAGTACACACTGATTTATTAAAAGAGAAATGGTGTGCTTTAGTCATTTTTTCTCTTCTGGGAAGGAAGTTTATTCTGTAGAGTGTAAATCACAGCAAAGGATGTGTTAGTTAGTGCCTTTTGCTGAGAATATTACAAGATATTATCAGTTTCAGATCTACAACTAACCTCTGCCCCTACTTATTTTCTTATGAAAAACTACAGTACATGAATTCAGAGATTAATACTAGCCATCTGAGTTTGCAGAGTTTGTTTTCATTATGAGTTAATGCACTTACTCTGTGCACTTAATTGTGCAAAGTGCCAGGTCATGCACTTTTGGGACTAACAATAAGAATTTTTGCTATAAGCTGGGAATTTATCAGTTGGAAGTGGCAGAGGAGGAGAAAGACCTGTGTGTATTGGTTGATCACAGGATGACTATGTGATGCAGCCGTGAAAAGGGCTAATGCAGACCTAGGATGCATCAGACGAGGTATTTCCAGTAGAGACAGGGAAGTGTTAGTACCATTATACAAGACACTGGTGAGACCTCATCTGGAATAATGTGTGGAGTTCTGGTCTCCCACATTTAAGAAAGATGAACTCTACTGGAACAGCAGAGAAGGGCTACTAGGATGATACGAAGAATGGAAAACCTGCCTTATGAGAGGACACCCAAAGAGTTTGGCTTGTTTAGCCTAACCAAAAGAAGGCTGAGGGGAGATATGATTGCTCTCTACAAATACATCAGAGGGATAAAAACCAGGGAGGGAGAGGAGTTATTTAAGGTAAGCGCCAATGTAGACACAAGAACAAACAGATATAAACTGGCCATTAACAAGTTATGCTTGAAATTAGACAAAGGTTTCTAACCATCAGAGGAGTGAAGTTCTGAAACAGCCTTCCAATGGGAGTAGTGGAGGCAAAAAACCTAACTTATTTAAAGACGCAATTTGATAAGTTTATGGAGCGGATGGTATGATGAGACTGCTCACAATGGCATGTAGCCGATCTGCGACTGCTACCAGCAAATATCTTCAATGGCTGGTGATGGGACACTAGTTGGGGAGGGCTCCGAGTTACTACAGAGCATTCTTTCCCTGGTATCTGCCTAGTGGGTCTTGCCCACGAGCTCAGGGTTTAACTGATCGCCATATTTGGGGTTGGGAAGGAATTTTTGCCTGGGTCAGATTGGCAAAAACCCTCTGGTTTTTCACCTTCCTCTGCAGCATGGGGCACAGGTGACTTGCAGGTTTAAACTAGTGTAAATGGTGGGTTTTCTGAAACTTGAAATCTATAAATCATGATTTTGAGGATGTAACTCAGCCAGAGGGTAGAGGTCTATTACAGGAGTGGGTGGGAGGGGTTCTGTGGCCTGCAATGTGCAGGAGGTCAGTCTAGATGATCATAATGGTCCCTTCTGTCCTTAGTCTATGAGTCTATGCGTATTCTCCTGTATGCATATATGTATCCCATTTATCTGATTGGAAGAGATGGCTTACAATTTGTTTTGATAAATAAATGGGTGCTCAAATAAGAGGGGAGGCTTTCACAGAGGTGATACTTTTGGGGAACTTAATAATGGATGGTGGTATTAACGCTATCTTTTGGTTTAAGCAAAAAAAATCACGATTCTAGAAGCAGAGAGGAAGAATATATTTCTCTAGATAGAAGTGGCAATGAAGATACATATTGTGTGATCCAAAACTGCCAAACTATTCTTGACTTATTACTTCCTGGCAGTTTTGCTTTTCCAGATCTCATACTGTAGTTTAAGACCATGAAGGAGCGGAGAACACTGGACAACACAATTAGAACTAGAAGTACAACTTCTAGTGTTGTTTTGTATGTGTCAAATATATCAATCTATTAAAAATTAGAGAACAAGGATGGCTTGCTGCTGTTTCAAATTCGGCCATTCGTGTTAGTGTTGCTCTGTTATTAATTTATTTCCTGTCTGCAACATAAGTAAGCAATAACGCTTGACAGGGTGTGGGTTAGAATTTGATAAACACGTGACTCAAGAGCATTGCGATAAATACTGCCAAAGTCTGAAACTGGAAACACATCCTAGAGCACATAAACAAAGAATCCTGGAATATGTTGGAAAGATTTTACTCTTACTTTTAGACTTTTTTGTTTTTGCATGAAACACTGGAGTTTTAAAAATGTATTCCCTTATATTGTATCACCTGTTTATTTTTTCCATTCGGTTCAGCTTATTTGATTGGAACCATATTTTAGCTGATTTGGGACTGTGTAGGAGTCTAAAATGTATAGCAGCTTTCCAGGAAACTGGATTTCACTTCAGCTGTGCTGACCTATGACCCAATCCCATTAAAGCATATGGCAAAATTCTCATGGACTTTACTTGCATTTGGCTCTGAGCCACTTTGTACTTTTCTGCGGAAAAGACACAAAAGGGGGACAAAAGACCCAGGATTTCTATGTGGCTAATCTAAGGGTTTCTACCTATAAAGCATGAGAATCCATGAGGACCTTTATTCCAAACCCATTACTCACATATCTGCCACACTGCTCTCCAGCCCTTCCACTCTCTCCTGCTCTCATGGTAGCATGACTCTCTTGACAATCTTCTCCCTTTGCGAGCAGCAATAGCCACAAAGGGACAAATAGGGGTTGATGCCACGTAGCAGGAATGATTAATGACCCCACAACCAGGGGGTGGCCTATATCTTTCTCAATATCTAATTACTTATGACACCCATCCCACTATCATACTTGACCACCCGACAGACAATAATGGGTTTATCGTCCAACTCTGTTGAGGTAAGGAACTTTTATCCCCATTGTACAAATGGGGAGAAGAGACACGGGGTGACTTTTTCCAAGGTCACGCAGAAAGACTATAGTGAATCCAGGAATTGAACCCGGATCATCTGAGTCATACCCACAAAATCATTCTTTCTCTCTACAAGGGATAATCCACGTAAAAAGTTGACTAGAGCATGCTGGTTATTGAACATCTATTTTCATGTTTCTACCAAGGACTCTATTTTCCCACTCCGTTGACTTCAAGGTTTAGCTAAGTAAGTCTGTGGTAAGCCAGTGTCACGCACACTCCTACAGCCGGCTCTGTGGCAGCGGTATGCAGTCCAGCTAAGAAGGGTGGGAGAGTATGGTTCTGCCACAAAGCAGAGCATTTGAATGCAGAGTCCCTCCATCTTTTTTATTGTACTCATAAAAATGCTCAAATGAAGGTGTGATAAAGAAGAGTGGCTCTATTAAAAGAGAAATAAGATTGCAGTGTTGTTCAAAGCCTCTGCCTGAGATTCATGAGATGAACTGAAGGCAGGGGGGCTAAAATAAATGTGAAAATAGCTCTCATTCAGAGTTAGTTTAAAAAAAAAATCGATCCCGGGAAAAATACATGTATATATGAATAGATTGAAATGCTCAGGTCAAATTCAATACAGTACAGGTACTGAGGGCTAGATTGTGACTCTAAGCACAGCCCTGAGCAAGGGGTAGTGCATAAGTTGCAGCTTCCCAGGAGGCATTGGCGGATGTGATTGCAGAGCCATTGGCCATTATCTTTGAAAACTCGTGGTGATCGGGTGAGGTCCTGGATGACTGGAAAAAGGTTAATGTTGTGCCCATCTTTAAAAAAGGGAAGGAGGAGGATCTGGGGAACTACAGGCCAGTCAGCCTCACCTCAGTCCCTGGAAAAATCATGGAGCAGGTCCTCAAGGAATCAATTCTGAAGCACTTAGAGGAGAGCAAAGTGATCAGGAACAGTCAGCATGGATTCACCAAGGGTAAGTCATGCCTGACTAACCTAATTGTCTTCTATGAGGAGATAACTGGGTCTTTGGATGAGGGGAAAGCAGTGGATGTGCTATTTCTGGACTTTAGCAAAGCTTTTGATACGGTCTCCCACAGTATTCTTGCCAGCAAGTTAAAGAAGTATGGGCTGGATGAATGGACTATAAGGTGGATAGAAAGCTGGCTAGATCGTTGGGCTCAACGGGTAGTGATCAACGGCTCCATGTCTAGTTGGCAGCCGGTTTCAGGCAGAGTGCCCCGAGGGTCGGTCCTGGGGCCGGTTTTGTTCAATATCTTCATTAATGATCTGGAGGATGGCATGGACTGCACTCTCAGTAAGTTTGCAGATGACACTAAACTGGGAGGAGTGGTAGATACGCTGGAGGGTAGGGATAGGATACAGAGGGACCTAGGCAAATTAGAGGATTGGGCCAAAAGAAACCTGATGAGGTTCAACAAGGACAAATGCAGAGTCCTGCACTTAAGATGGAAGAATCCCATTCACTGTTATAGACTAGGGACCAAATGGCTAGGAAGCAGTTCTGCAGAAAAGGACCTAGGGGTTACAGTGGAGGAAAAGCTGGATATGAGTCAACAGTGTGCCCTTGTTGCCAAGAAGGCTAATGGCATTTTGGCCTGTATAAGTAGGGGCATTGCCAGCAGATTGAGGGACGTGATCATTCCCCTCTATTCGACATTGGTGAGGCCTCATCTGGAGTACTGTGTCCAGTTTTGGGCCCCACACTTCAAGAAGGATGTGGAAAAATTGGAAGGAGTCCAGCGGAGGGCAACAAAAATTATTAGGGGGCTGGAGCACGTGACCTATGAGGAGAGGCTGAGGGAACTGGGATTGTTCAGTCCACAGAAGAATAGGGGGGATTTGATAGCTGCTTTCAACTACCTGAAAGGGGGTTCCAAAGAGGATGGATCTAAATTGTTCTCAGTGGTAGCAGATGACAGAACAAGGAGTAATGGTCTCAAGTTGCAGTGGGGGAGGTTTAGGTTGGATATTAGGAAAAACTTTTTCACTAGGAGGGTGGTGAAACACTGGAATGGGTTACCTAGGGAGGTGGTGGAATCTCCTTCCTTAGAGGTTTTTAAGGTCAGGCTTGACAAAGTCCTGGCTGGGATGATTTAGTTGGGAATTGGTCCTGCTTTGAGCAGGGGATTGGACTAGATGACCACCTGAGGTCCCTTCCAACCCTGATATTCTATGATTCTATGATTATGACAAAAGACACACTTCTGTGTCACAGTTCCTCCCCTGCTTACCTTTGGTGGGAGTGGTGGTGGTGTGGTAATTTACTCCTGGCCTACACTATACTGTATAATAAACCCCACCACCACCTAAATCCACCCACATCTACTGGCTCAGCTACTCTGGCCAATGAGCAGGGCAGTGGAGCCACGACTCTACCCATTCTCCATTCAACATGTTCCACGAATGGAACAAGTGACTGAGTAGCCCTGCTTACTGAGGGCTGACCTGGCCCAAGGTCTAAGTAGGTCAAACAGGTGTGTAAGGGGGGTTCCTACATCCCTGTGTGAATATGTAGTCCAAGTCCTAGTCGAGTTAGAAGAATGCCACATTTGTTAACTTGGGAATGTATGTCAGGACACAGACAGGATACAGAGTTGAAGATCTCCACAAAAGTGATTGGATTTGAGTGGAAAACTATAAACCATGCTCCTCGTCACAGCCAAAAACGTTCAGTCACATCAACAAGATGACCAGTAAAGGAGAGATGCTGATGGCACTGGAGGGCACGTGTGCAAGAAAATACAACAATGTCCAATACTCATTAGCTTTTGAGATTAGTACAAATCTATATAAACTTAAATTGCAAAGGAAAAGAGGGGGAATTGTTGAATTATCCAAAATTAAAGGGCACAGTGAAAATAGACAAAACCCTCTTCGTTGCCCTCTCGATATAAGAATTTGATATTGAATCAATAAAGGGAAATAGTACTATCCTTAGTATCTAGTAAACTTGTTTAATTCAGTTCCAAGAGACATTACCAAGATGAATACTGTGGCTGGATCTTTAGGGGCTGAATAATTTTACAGCCAATAACATTTTTAATTCTTTAAGGTAAGATAACAAATCTCATACTTCAAGGCATAAGCTGGTAGGAAATGCCTCTACCCTTTGCCAGATAGGACTACACCCCTGGCTAGGTGCATTATATTTGGGCTTCAGGGTGCCTTCTGCTGAAAAATATTGGCCAAAGTCACCAGTCTAGATGGATAAATGATCGAATGCAGTTTGGCAATTCCTATGTCCCTGTAGATGTGGTATGTGGTTTTTGGTTTAATAGCTTAGCAGGAGCATAATTAAAAAGGTTATGGCTTTTGTTCTCTAATAGGAAATAGTAACAAGAGACAGAGGTAGGTTGTTTTAATTATAGGCATTTTAACATTTGAGAAATTTAGAGCACAGCCTCAATAATGGGCCAAGCTCAAAAGGTTCAGTTCAAATAATCCTACCAAAATTCAGCCATACTCAAACCTTTCTTGGTCTGTGAATCAGGTGGATAGCTTCATTTGGTTAGGCTTTGTCACAATTGCAGCCAGAGAGGTTTAGGTTGGACATTAGGAAAAGTCAATGTAGGTCAATGTAAACAAACTGTCTCGCGGCCCGCCAGCGGATTACCCTGATGGGCTGCAGGTTACCCACCACTGGTCTAGATAATACTTAGTCCTGCTATGAGTGCAGGGGACTGGACTAGATGACCTCTCAAAGTCCCTTCCAGTCCTATGATTCTCAATTCTGCACTGCCTGATATGTGGTGGTCTGAGCAGATGTGATAATAGTGGGGTTTTATTGAAGTGCTTTTTTACTTCTATTTCCTGCTGAAACCAGGAAATTAAGAAATGAGTTTTTAAAAAAAAATATATTTTTTTGTGAACTTCCAAAAAGTTTTTGTTCAGTTTGAGTCTTTAGCAATGAGTCATTTCTTATTTAATCCACAGCAGGATTCCAAACTTCTTCCTGTAACTTTCAGTTGGATGTGATATTCTTCTGTGTCTTCTGAGCCAAATGTATTGCTTCTGTAAGTGTTTGCAACTCCACTGATGTCAAAGCATCTATGCCTGTATAAGACCACAGAAGAATAAGGCTAATTTCCAGTATTGGTGACATTCCTGTTGGAGTATGTTTCAGATTGCTATATAGTCTTTAATCAAGTATTTTGTTCAGAAGTGAGAGGTGTAATTCTAAATTGGACCATTAGGAAGAGTGTTCCCTTCTGAGACATGGGATAGTGGTTGGAGTCCTGGAAGACTGATGTGGGAAGAAAAGGAGTGAGATTCATAAGCTAGTGAGGGGGTGGTTAGCCCTAGTTGTCTTCCATCATGCCTGTTTCCCTCCCCCCTTGATTGGGTAAACTCTCAGACAGTCAGAGGTCTAGGCAAAATGTGGTTGAGGGAAAATCAAAGTGGTGAAGAGCCCTAGCCAGGGAAGTTTAATAGGCACCAGGAGCAGCTGCTCTTTGTGACTATTTTAGTCATATTGCAATATTACTTTGTCCAGCTTCTCCAAAGAGCATTTCTGTACCTGTATATCCCTTCTGTTCAGAGTGCAACACTCACTTGCACTAGGCCCCTTGCCTTGAGGCCCTATCTTACATTCCTTGTGTAACTCACTGCTTATGTCTGTTGAAGTGAGTGTGCAAAGAGTTTTGGGTGTGCAAGGAACTCTGCACTGATGTGTAATATTGTTGGTGCAGAATGACAGCATCAGATGCATCCCAGTGGTAGCTGCCTTTTTGGTGAAAGCAGGTAGAAGATTTATTTTTAAAAAAATGACAGATCTGCTTGTGATTCAGTTTTCTGTGATTCACAGGATCATTATTAGTGAGAATTCATATTCTTCCCCTGCATTCCCCAAAATGATCTGATTCCCGAAAGCCTCTCAAAATGTAGTAGTATGCATGATTATACCCCTGAAAATTGATAGTGGAATTGTATTAGTTGCTATTAATTACTCTTTGGTTAAAAATGTCAGCCAATCAGCAAGCAAACAAAAATATGATTTAGGTGGCCAAAAATACAAATTAAATAGCAAATAGTCAAAATTAACTGTTCCTAAAGTGCCCAAGGTATGAAAATTATTCATCCAAACAATTGGTGAAAACTTACTTTTAAGAAGTTCAGAATTGGTTTGTGATCAATGTGGTAACTGAAAAGGAGGCTACATTCACAATAATGATATTAATAATTAACAGCTCAACCAGCATTGATTTCCATGATGGGTGAAGTATTATACTGAGACTTCTAATAATCTATACAGGACTTTAATATATGGAGATATACCTATCTCATAGAGCTGGAAGGAACCTTGAAAGGTCATTGAGTCCAGTCCCCTGCCTTCACTAGCAGAACTAAGTACTGTCCCTGACAGTTCCCCCCCCCATCCCCATCCCTAAATGGCCCACTCAAAGATTGAGCTCACAACCCTGTGTTTAGCAGGCCAATGCTCAAACCACTGAGCTATCCCTCCTCCCACCTTTGAGATGCTGCTAGGTGAAAGAGGGAATCTAATTTTGTTACTATTATAATTACATAGGACATTTCATGAGCTTTGCTTTTGCCAAGAATAATTCAGATTTGACACTATATTACAAGATTCCTGTACCGTAGATATTTTAGATGTAGGGTTTGCACAAAGGAGCTAAGAAAATAAACCAGGAAACCACAAGAGTGCTATGGCAAAACAGTCTTTCTCTCTGTAAAGTTACACATGATATGCCAACAGACCACGTCATTTATCATTGTTGCAAATGTCTGATCTTGAAGATCCAAATTGTTGAGATGGGTGTGCCCATAAAATCCCACATTTGCATACAAAAAAGGCACTTGAGTGTGTAGTTTTGTTAATTGTATGTGTAAGTGATTAGTTAGGGTCAACATTTCACAACCTCTGTTGCAAATGAACACTTGTACACACAGAATGGGGATGCTTGGGAGCACAGAGGCTGCATGTGTCTTGGGGTGGGAGCTGCAATTTTGGCTCAGAATAGAAATTAGTTTTAGAAAGTAGAATTCTTTATATCACATTCTTAAAGGGACGACAGTGTTTGAAATAATAAAATGACAATGCGAAGAGTACAGGGGAGAGCTGTCACAGCCTAATTGAAAGTTCATTATACTGCTTATACCATTATCCTAAAACTTTTTATCGTCTGGCTGTAAATGTGCAAATTAAAAACCCAGAGGTAATTTTGTATTTTATCTGGATGTAAAAAGATTGTGAAATTAGCATCTCTTTCATAGTTAAATAACTTTAACCTGTACAGTGACCTTTTAATATGCAAATAGCAGAGCGTTGTTGGATGGAATACATTTTGTTAATTGTAA
Source organism: Mauremys reevesii (assembly GCF_016161935.1). Classification (NCBI taxonomy): domain Eukaryota; kingdom Metazoa; phylum Chordata; order Testudines; family Geoemydidae; genus Mauremys; species Mauremys reevesii. Next base: position 47,592,030 of record NC_052629.1, on the reverse strand, counting down.
AATGATAAGTCGAGAAAATCTGAAAAAACAGTAATTCACTTTGAAGGTTTATGTGATAAGGAAAAAGGAAATGTTTTATATTTATGTGCAGGCTCAGAAGAGTGATTGTCTACTGCTGTTCAAATCTGTGACTCTGCAGCTGTAATCAAAACCAGCAGGCGAATTTCTAACTTACATCACCAGAAGCAAACTTGGTGAATACATAATGCATACCCAGAAAGATACAGAATTTCAATAGGCTCTTGGGTAACAATTTTTTGTTCTCTGCTTTTAAAATGTTCTGAAAAGACTTAAATGCTGTAACCGAAAAATCGAATAATAATTGAACTTTCTTCTTGAGATCAAAATTATCATTTAGATTCACACTCTTTTTTCCTTTAAAGAGTGCATATTACTTTAGGCATGATGAAAGCATGCACCACCCGAGCTTTCCCATTAATTTTTTGTCAATGAACCTCATCCTGACCTGAAAACCACTGCTGTCCCAGGCCTAGCCTTCTCCTAAGACTGCGTATTTGGAATTGTGTGGTGGTTTTGTGATACCTAGAATGAGACAAATTCATTTTCCATTTTCTGCCTGTAGACTAACATAGGACTTAAATTCACATCTGCAGAAGTGAATGGCTGGTGCAATAATCCACTGTATCACTCTGTGTTTAGAGTTATCTCCCAAGTACAGGCCCAATCCTGCATTGAGTCAAGTCTGCATAAACTTTACTATTTACTTCAGTGGGAAAAGGCTCAAACCCTAAATTAGTAATGCAGTGTTACGGGGCTACCTCCACAAATAAAGGGCCTAAATATAATCTGAGGTTTCTAATGAGTTACATAATGTTGGCTACAAAGTTCCAGGTTTTGGTCTTCACTACTCAAGGGAGAGACACTTGAAAGTGGAAACTACTGGCTAATGTAGATGAAGTCTCTGCTTTCTTTCAGTTCTTGGCCCAAATGCAGATGAATAGTAAGCAAATTGCAGAGTTAAGATTCATGAGCAGGCATAGTAAACGTCCCTAGTAATTGAAACTATGGTGCTTTTCAGGTAGTCTGAGCCTTGCAGGATCACATTGTAGGAGCTGATTATGATGTCCAGTTTGCTCTGTATATTCAAGCTGCATCTGTACACATCTACTAATGTGGTTTTTTTTAGGCATCCATTTCTTTTCATACTTTCTGTATAAACAAAAGTAAATTATTGGCAAGTCCTTCATCATTTTCTTACCAGAGAATAATTGGTCTCCATAGAACTGTGATGTTAGATTTAAATTTGTGGTGCTGAGGATGCATTGTTCCTGCAATTCTTCTCTAGAGCTTCAGAACATAAAAATATTTTTTTCCTCATTGGGTCCTGTAAAACACAGCTTCTCCTAGCCATAGATCTTTCTGATTACTGCTTGCTCTAAGTTTTGACAGTAAGACAGTTTCAGCATTAAGATTCCAAAGGGCTGTGAGCATGTTATGTTTTGACTACTGCATATGGATATATTTAAAGGCTGCAAAACATGTTGTCAGCTAAAAACAAATCATATGAGCAAACTGTTATTTCTCTGGCTAAAGTGTTCATGGTCCTATAGAGAGGTATTGGCTGATTTCAAAGAGGAAAGTCCCTAAAGACGTATTTGGGGTAAATGTCTCAAAAGAGCAGGCAATGATGTAAATATTTATGGAGGCTGTTTTGCCAGAGTGACTGTTATAACATTCATATGCTACAAGCCTCAAACAGTAACCATTTACGTACTGGGTTGCTATGCTCTGAGAAGTGCAATAATCTACAGACAGTAGAGAAAATGGAATTCTAATAAGCAGACAAGTTATAGAAATTAGTTGAAGTCATCAAACATCTTTTCCTGCTCTGACTCAGGTGGAGTAACTCAGGGAGCAAGTAACTCAGGGAGCAACAGGAATTTAAGTATTACCACAAAACAACATAAACCAGGGCTCAGCTCTCTATTGACTATCTTCCCATATAGTTTAATAACTTCCCCTCCTATTATGGGACCCTTCCCCCAGAACCAGATTTCCTTTCCTTATCTGTTCTGATAAGAGGCTAGACTACAACAATTATAATGATGGACCTGAGATAAAATTAACTATGGGCCAGATTTTGCTGCCTTTACTCACAATGAGGACTGTCTTAAGCCCAGATCCTCCAAGGCGATTAGGCATCTCAATCATTTGGAGCGAGGTGCCTAAATGTCTTGGAAGCTCTGGACTTACTTGATAAATAGCCCCATTAAAATCAATGGGACTGCTCAGGGACTACGGTAGTACTCAGTGTGGCAGAATCTGGTCCTGTGATAGCAGGGCTTAAATGCTCAGAGATTATGTCCCAGAAATCCTTCCCCCCCCACCCGCCCCCCACCCAGCCCCATTTGGGGCTCCTGCAGGTTAGAAGATATTTACTCAATGTCTGCACCTGATGGCTCCAGTTGAATTCAAGCCCTACATAATAATATTGTTGTTAGCACTCTGGCCGGTCATTGGCTTTCTGCCCTAGGTTACTGTGGTAGTGAATCTATGGCAGAACAACAAGGTAATGAAATTTTTCTTTTTGAAGAGTTTAGGTTCAGATTTCATTGGAAGTATGAAGGGCACTTAAGCAGCCATAATAGACCCACATTCATCCTAATCAAGTAGGAGGAAACAGCATTTTCTAACAAAAACCAAAAACAGGTGTAGTCTTCTATGGGCAACATTTGTCTATTGCTCTTGTATATGGATGAGGAAAAACACAAGTACCCTCCCCAACTTTTGGCATACCCTGTGCCAGGGATAGAGGGGTCACTGCAGTCCATGTGCTGATAAGAGCGCGCTCCTGGGGTGCAAACAGTATTGCCTGACAGAGAGCGACAGTTCCAATTCATGACTTCACTGAATTTTGGAAAAGGAGCCTGTAGAAAGGATACTGAGCTTGGTGGGGAGGACAGGTAATATTTTGTCTGTGGCAGCTCTTTCTTTGCTATGTTGCTGAAGGCTTTATCAGGTATGTTCCTCTTTGCTCTGCTGTTCCATATTCTTAAACCATTTTGGCAAAATTCACCTGTCTGCATGACTTACTCCTTGAGCTGTTTTCTTTGGTGTTGCTGTAATTGGAATGCTCTTTACAGAGAAGAAATCCTACATATAATTAATTTCCATTTTCCAGAGACACAAAACGATCACAGCAGTGGACAACAGCTTCATGCTGGAGCAGCGTGACAAGGCAGGTGAGTAACACCTATCCTTATAAGCTTATGTCACATTAACAACAACCAGGGCCGTCCTTAGGCATAGGCAGAATAGGCAGCCGCCTAGGGCACCACTAGGTCTGGGGGCACCGCTCTGCCGGGAGCCCAGGCCAGACAGATGGGAAGCAGTGGAGCATGTAAAAACAGGCTGCTGGGTCCTAGAGAGAGCCGAATGCAGCACAGTCTGAGGGAGGGGATTGGCTGCTGGGGTCTCTGGGAAGGGGAGGGGGTTGGGGTTGGGGAAGGAGCTCACCTGTGAGTGTTACTCTTTCTCCCTGGCTGAAGTGAGGTGAGGCAGGCTCTGGAACCAGTATCCTTGTCCCCCATAACATCCATTCTTCTCCCCCCCTGCCCCATGGAGCACCCCCTCCTTTCTCCCTCCTCCCCAGGAGCATCCCTCTCTCTCTCCTCCCTCCCCCCCTCCGTCAGGGCTGGGTTGGGTGAGGTGGGGGGGTAGGTGGGGGGAGGAGGCTGGCTGCGTGCCTGCTGAGGAATGAAAGTGAAAGTAACTCACTTCCTCGGCAGTGAGCCAGAATTAGAATGTCACACAGGGCTGGGCTGGGGATAGCCATATAGCCAGATGTGTGAAAAATCAGGACAGGGGGTTGGGGTAGGGTGAGCATATATCCCTATTTTATAGGGACAGTCCCAATTTTGGGGTCTTTTTCTTATATAGGCTCCTTTTACTCCCCACCCCCTGTCCTGATTTTTCACACTTGCTGTCTGGTCACTCTAGGTGGGGGCAATTGGTGCCTATATAAGACAAAGCCCCAAATATCAGGACTGGCTGTTTAAAATGAGGACATCTGGATCTGGTCACCCTAGCTCCGGGCTGGCAGCGATTCATCTCATCCGGGGGGAGCTGCACAGGGCAGGATGAGCTGCTGTGGCTCCATGGGTGCCCCGTCCCTGAGATCAGATGCTGTGCTAACTTCACCATGGTCCGTTGGGCTGGTGAGCAGAACCCCAGGCATGGTCACGTGCCCATTGGCATGTGATCGGACCTGAGGGTTTGCTGCTGCTGTTGCCACTCTGCACCCCAAGAGGTGGATTTTGGGGTCTACTGAAGCTGTTGGACCAGCAGGCTGGGGGGTGAGCCAAGCATGAAAGCAGTGCTGTGTTGCCATTTAGATTGTCATTTAACAACTTTGTTTGCCAAAAATGCTTGTGTTGAGTCTGAACTCTTTATGAACTGAAACTTAACTCAGACTACATGTCTGTGTCTGAAACTTTTAATCAAAAGCTTTGACCTGCGAACTACTCATGACTCTTCCCCTCCCAATAAGTAGCCATAAGTAGCCACCTCCTCTTGTCTTCTCCAATTTACATTTTAACCTGTTTTATCCTGTAGAATCTTGATTGATTATGCATGACCATTATGATCTGTTAATCACTTTGTTTACTTCTGTGTATAAACATTGATGCTCACCCCTAATAAACTTGCCACACTTACTCCAAAGCTTGGCTCTTAAGCTAAGGATGGTGTGAGCCCGTTGATCAACGAATTGTTGTCTGGTCTCTGACAGATCTCTGAGCCCTATACCAACTCCGCACAAACTCGGGTGCTGGAGAGGTGAGTAGGACTTGCTTTTTACCTAACAATTTGGGGGCTCGTCCGGGATTCCTTCTGGTGCGGTGCCTCTGTCCAGTGGTCAGACCACTCGAGATTTCTCCCAGCCAATTCAATATTGACAGCAGGATAAACGCCAGTTGGAGGGCTCCTGTCAGACACCATGGGTCAAGGGACTAGCGTGCCTCTTGAGAGTCCGCTGGGGATTGTAAATAAGTTATGGAATGAAGGGAAACTCCCAGTACAGACAGGAATGTCTAGGAGGAAGTTGTACACACTGTGTGTAAGGAATTGGACTGGGTATACAGATGAGGTGGTTCAAACAGGCTGCCTTAAGAGGAGTAAGGAGCCAGATCGAAAAGACCATCCGGGACAGTTATGTTACTGGTTTTGTTGGGACACAGCAGCAGAGCTGTGGAAATCTTTAAAAATTATGGCAGTCAGGTATTCTTCCCCTCCATGTTATTTCGATGAAGGGTGTAAACCACGGCGTGTTTTAACTTGTCAGTTGGTCCCCACTGCACCTGCCCTATTCCTCCGCAAGGGGACTCTCCAGAGTGCAGAGGAATCTGCAGGACTCAGATTGGAATCTCTGCAGAGGATAAGGAGGAAATGGAGGCACACCTCGGAAGAAGTAATTACTAGGCAAAAGATCAAGCAGCTGCAGCAGGATGCATACTACTCTTATTTCGTTTTTGTGAATCAGTCACTGGTTGGGAGGTGAGTCAGTCACTTCAGTGTTGGACGTAGCTGATTTTGCATGGGAGAAAGAAAGGAAAGTAGTAAAAGAAAGAAAAAGGAAGAATATAAGTTGATGGCTTTCGCTTGTGGTATTTGAGGCAGAAGCCGTGGCTGTGGCAGGGATTTCAGGGTGCTCGGGAGAGGGTCCTGGCAACCCAGCCATCAGGAAATTGTTTTCAGTGCGGACAGCCCGGTCACTTTAAACGTGAATGCCCTGGGGACGCCCAGAGGGTCCGGTCGCATCTGCAGATACTTACACCAGGGATTAATACACCCCTGCACACCAGCCCAGCCGTTCCTCAGGTCTGGATCAACTACGGGCAACAGCAGCAGCTGCAGCAAACTCAGCCTTCTCAATGAGGCAAACAATGTGATGGTCTTTTTCCTTAATGTCTTTAGCCGGCTCTTTCCTCACTTTCTCCTCCCAGCAAAGAGCCTCATCTAACCCTTTCAGTCCAGGGACTGCCTGTCTGTTTCCTCATTGATACTGGAGCTACTTTCTCTCTTTTAAATCATGCCCCCTCTCCTGGCTATCCTCTGAGGTTAAAACTGCAACTGGGGTGGAAGGCAATCCACAGTCTCTGGGACTCACTTTGCCTCTAAATGTTATTTATGCTGATAAATGTTTTCTCACCGTTTTCTTTTTCCCAGCTTGTCCGATCCCTTTGATGGGCGGGATTTACTCTGTAAGCTTGAGGCTACTTTAACCTGCACTCCTGAAGGGGTAGGATTATTGGTGACAGTGTTAGGAGATTCGGCCCCAACTCCCCTCTCTCCCCTGACCTCACTGACTTGCCTTCAACCCTCTGGGGAATTTCTGACACTGATGTTGGCCTGCTCCTTTCAGCAGAGCCAGTAAGGATTCAAGTGAAGCCCTCCTTAGCCCCCGTCAGTCCCCAATACCCCTGTCGCTGGAAGCTCGGAAGGCATCCACCCCATTGTCGAGGGATTCATTGCACAAAAGCTAGTCCGCCCTCAGCGCACTCCCTGTAATACCCTATACTGCCTGTCAAAAGCCTCCTAAAAGGACGGAGACCCTATTCGTTGGCGCTTTGTACAGGATCTACGGGTTATTAATCAGTATGTGGTCCCTCTTCATGCAGTAGTTCCTGATCCAGCTACTATCATCAGCCAAATCCCTGGGATGCTGAATGGTTCACTGTTATTGACTTAAAATCAGCCTTTTTCAGCATTCCTGTGCACCCAGACTCTCAATATCTCTTTGGTTTCACCTGGGAGGGACAAAGTTATGTCTGGCAACGACTTCCTCAAGGCTACAGAGACAGCCCCACGATTTTCAGCCAATGCCTCCGCCCGACTTGGAAGGCTTCACCAGTCCGCAGGGATCCACGTTAGTCCTATCGTAGATGACATCCTACTAGGTAAATCGATGGTAAGGCACTTTTATTATACCTACACACCAGAGGCCACAAGGTAGACCCTAACAAGATTCAGTGGGTCTCACAGAAGGTTCGATATCTGGGCTTCCTGTTAACCCCAGAGGGGAGACAAATGGACCCAGTCCGCATAAAGACTATCCAAAACTGCCCTCTGCCAAACACCAAGAAACAACAGGTTTCTTAGGATTCCACCGACTCACTGCTATCCTTGCTCCTGACCCTTTGCAGTGGTCCCCAGACACAATCCAAGCCTTTCAGTTACTCAAGGACAGTGTGGCCTCCTCCATGTCTCTCCGCCCCCCCAATTACAGCAAACCCTTTCACCTTTTTGTCCACGAGAGCTAGTGGCGTCCTTACCCAGCTGAGCGGGCCCCACCATTTCCGCTTGCTTTTACTCCCAGCAGATCAACCCTGTCGCTCAGGGAACCCCATCCTGCACCCGGACTCTGGCAGCAGCTGCCCTGCTGATCACAAAGGCAAAGAGCCTGACCCTGGGTCATTTTACCACGGTCTGGACCTCTCATGCCTTGTCAGCCCTTCTGCGTGCCCATCGTCAGCAGCAGCTAAAGGCCGAACTCTTAGAAGACACTAACCTAATTTTTAAAAGGTGTGGGCCCCTTAATCCAGCTACCTTGCTTCCTGACCTGCCAGTCCTCCAGGATCAGCACGACTGTGTGGAAGTAGTTCATAGCATCTTACAGATAAGGAACAACCTGTTTGACGTGCCACTGGACAACCCTGATTGCATCCTCTTCTCCTTCTATGTTGATGGCAAGCGTTTCACGGTTATGCAGTCACCTCTGAATGGGACATTCAAGAGGCCGCCTCACTGCCAGGCAACTGGGGAGCCCAAGCCGAACTCTATGCCCTGGCCCGAGCCTGCCAGTTGGCCGCTGGTAAGACCGTTACCATTTTTACTGATAGCAAGTATGCTTTTACGCTGCTGAACTACAGTCGTGGGAGAGCCTCGGAGCCACTCTGGTCAAAGGGACCTGGCTTATGCCGGATGGCCGAGCCTGCCTCCTCGCTCCACATACCCCGTGGCAGTTCACTGGCACCATGATATGCCCTTGTGGACACCATCGCCGCTTGGTATGCTCCAGGCATTCAACCCTACTGCCTGTCAATAGTGAAAGCATGCAGCACATGTCAGCGTAATAAACCTGCTCCGCCTCTTAACAAAATTAAGGGTAAAAGACCTCCGCCTGCTGCTCCATTTCAACATCTTCAAATTGACTTTGCAAATATGCCAAAGGCTTTTGGGAAAAAGCATCTCCTTGTTTTGGTTTGCCCTCTGACTTCATGGGTCGAAGCTTTTCCTACTGCTAATTGTACTGCTGCCACAGTGGCGAAGATCCTCCTTAGAGACATTGTACCCGTTTGGCATCCCTCTCATACTTGAGTCAGATCGCGGACCCCACTGTCCTGGTAATGTCCTTGGCTGTTTAGAACAAGGACTGGGCATTTCACACTCCTTTCCTCCACCCTACCACCCCAGTCTAGCGGGAAAGTTGAGCGTATGAATAGGGAGCTTAAGCTTACATTGGCTAAATACTGTCAGGAAACAGGGTTAAAGTGGCCTCAGGTACTTCCCTTGGTCCTGTTTCACCTTCGCACTCGCCCAACCCGTGTTGGGATTATCCCCTTTGAACTGCTCTATGGACATGCTGATGTTTCACTATTGGGAGGATCATATGACCGTGCCAGTTTCTCTCCTACAGGCTCGCCTCCGTACCTTGGAAAGCCTCGCCAGGCTCGCCTTTGGAAAGCCTCGCAGTTTTCCCAGACCGTGCCACTAGAAGAACAGATCCACCGTTCCAACCAGGGGACTTCGTCTGGGCCAAAAGTTCGCCAGACTGCAGTGTTCCTGGAGGGAGCACCTGGATTTGGGAAAATGTCCCAGCTGTGCCAGTTAGCTTTGCAAAACCGAATGACTTTAGACATAATGTTAGCAGCCCAAGGAGGGACTTGCGCCCTCATAAATGAAGAATGCTGTGTTTTTGTAAACGACACCTACCCTGACACTTTTCAACGTACCAAACATCTAAGGGAAATGGCTAAGAACTACTCCTCTGGCCAGCCACCTTATGATTGGTGGGGAGCCTTATGGAATTGGCTGCCTGGATTTGGGTGGGTTAAAAAAAAAAACTCTTGGTGGGTATTGTTGGGGCCATAGTAATCCTTATAATACTGTGTTGCTGTATTCAGTGTGTTCCCTCCCTCATAAACTCATGTGGGTCAGTTTATTCTTTTCTACTTCAGCCAAAGGCCTTACTCTCTTCGAGTTGGCCCAGGCTGAAATTGCCAACAGCCCTTGGCTCCTTAAAATGGGGTGTAGCTGTTGGTAAATAGTTATCCCAATAGCTACAAATGGAGGAATGTTGAGTCTGAACTCTTTATGAACTGAAACTTAACTCAGACTACATGTCTGTGTCTGAAACTTTTAATCAAAAGCTTTGACCTACTACTCATGACTCTTCCTCCCAATAAGTAGCCATAAGTAGCCACCTCCTCTTGTCTTCTCCAATTTACATTTTAACCTGTTTTATCCTGTAGAATCTTGATTGATTATGCATGACCATTATGATCTGTTAATCACTTTGTTTACTTCTGTGTATAAACATTGATGCTCACCCCTAATAAACTTGCCACACTTACTCCAAAGCTTGGCTCTTAAGCTAAGGATGGTGTGAGCCCGTTGATCAACGAATTGTTGTCTGGTCTCTGACAGATCTCTGAGCCCTATACCAACTCCGCACAAACTCGGGTGCTGGAGAGGTGAGTAGGACTTGCTTTTTACCTAACACTTGCTAACAATCTTGAATCCAATTTCAATATATTTTTTTAATCAATATCTTAGCCAAAAACAGAAAATTAAGTTGTTGACAATTATTAGTGACAGGTTTGGTTTGAGGCAGAGAGTGGACCAGTTTTCATCAGAGAAACAAAAAATGTTGACTGACTTTCCTATAGCCTGTTACTCCTGATAAGAGCCCTCCAACAACTGTAATATGCTCATCTCCTTATTAGTGTTTAGAGCAGGGTTTGGCAAAGGTGGCAGGTGAGCTGATTTTTGATGGTACGCAGCGGCAGGCTGAGCGGCTCAGCCCATCACTGCTCTGGGGTTCCGACTGCTGCCCTATGCCAGCTGGGATACCGGCCACCGGCTCCACTCAGCACCCGCTGCTGGCCTGGGGACCCCCAAGGAACCCCAGGCTGGCAGCGGGCTGAGCAGGCCGGCTGAACCACTCAACCTGCTGTCAGCCTGGGGTTCCATTCATTCAGCCGGCAGCGGGCTGAGTGGGCTGGTGGCGGGCTGAGCAGGGCCGGTGGGGAGCTGAGTGGCTCAGTCTGCTGCCAGTCTGGGGTGCCGGCAGCACTCAGCCTGCTGCCCCTTGCCAGTCAGGAGCCCAGCCGCCGGCCCCACTCTGCCTCCTGCCAGCCTGGGTGAGCAGAACCCCAGGCTGGTAGCAGGCTGAGGGGGCTTGGTGGCCGGGATCCTGGCTGGCAGGAGTTGGTGGTCAGAACTCCAGACCACCAGTGGGCTGAGCAGGGCCTGGGATCCTTGTCTCAGGTTCCAGCTACCAGCCCCGCTCAGCCCGCTTGCCGGTCTGGGGTTCCATTTACTCAGCTGGCAGCGGGCTGAGCAGGACCAGTGGCCGGGACCCCAGATAATAACAATAGTTTATTTATATAATATAGACATAGAGAGAGACCTTCTACAAATGTTAAAATATATTACTGGCATGAGAAACCTTAAATTACAGTGAACTTGGCACACCACTTCTGAAAGGTTGCTGACTCCTGGTATAGACTGACCATATGTTGTACTAAGATTCTCCTGCTTTTTTTTTTATCCTGTGAGTCAGTATAGCTTTTGCCAGCCCAGAAGTTGGGCAGCCAATGTTTTACGTTTTCACAATGTTTTGTCCAACTTTCATAAAGTAAATACATAGTTAATATGAGTTAAAAAGGCCAGGGAGACTTCCTTGTGAAGAATCTGTACAGCAGATCATGCTAGAGCTGTGAAAATGTCAGTTTTTGATGGAACTTTAGAGGCAGCGATTTATCATGTATTTTATCATGTGAATGTGCTGCTATTGCCAATGTCTTTCCAAACAAAAATAAGGCACAATAGGACTTCTGTAACATTTCTGTGCTACCTTAATCTAGATGAGATGATTCTGTGCTGACTTCATTTTGGTCACTTTGTGCTTTACCTAGCAGTAAAACTAGGGTTATATTTTCCCACTGTTTGGAAACCCAGCTTATTAAACTGATTTTGCAGCCAAAAAAGCCAGAAAGATTGCTTTTAATTAAAAACAAATCTTTGTTTCAATAACTCTTCATATAAATTTCCAATAAAATTTTGACAAATTAAAAAAATTATATTATTTGCATCATTCTGTCAAATCAGAATTTTTTCTATAGTGCTACTTCTTTAGTGCTAGTGCATCAGCATTACAGTGTGCTTAATTAAGTTAAACTGGTTTTAATAACGTGAATGTGGCAAGTTTTCCAATACTGTATGCTTATATTTGTGTTGCTAAGAGCAGATCGGGCACAGGGGCACCAGTTTAATAATCTCGCCTAGGGCACCATAAATCCTAAGGACGGCCCTGACAACAACAGACCTATCCCTGAATGAAAGTCACTGACTACAGAATTTTTAAGTTAAACCATTCATATTTGGTTGCATTAGTAGATGTTTCTTGTATCATCATAATGCAGACACTTGTAGAGGAAAAAGTCAGCTGGGTTACAGCCAGAGCCTTTCCTAGGGAAGTATGAATAGTTCAGTTACCTGTAGCATCCTCTTGATGGTGGTCTCTTCCTCAAGAGCCAAAGTGGTGGGCCAGGAGCCAGGGTAATAAAGTACATTTAAAATAGATGAACACAGAGAGCCTCGTAGAGAAGACTGGGGACTTCCTGATGAGGGAAGCATTGATGACATGGCTGGCTGCACCCAAGGTTATCTCCTTGCTCTAAAATTGTTACTCCACCTTGATCACAGATGACTTTCACCCACTGAAAAGAGCAGGAAAGTGTGTTTATGGGGAATAAAGCCTAGAACTCAAAATAATCCAAACTAACTCCATTCCAGAAGGGAGCCCAACTGCCTCCCTACAGTACTAAAGTTTATTATTAAAGTGGGTTTGAAATTGTAACTTTTTGCTATTATTAGCTGTAAAAGCAAAGACGTGCTAAGAGTTCATGTGGTAGGCTGACAAGGAAACACATTACTTTTGGCCAGGAGGGGGTCTATTAAAAATAGGAAGGGAGTATTTATAGGAATATAATAGGAAAAAATCCTTACCAGCACCATATGTTTGAGATATAACATGAGAGATTTTCCTGCCAAGATATCGCATAACAATGGCAGGCTGCCACTACCTCCTCTCTCCCTCATAAACAATCCAGCAAGAAATCTTTGGATAAATCAGGCTGCAGCTTCATTATGAATGGATGCATTCCACTGGTGCTCATTTCGTATGCTGGGCCTCTCTGAAGAGCAAATCTTTCACTGTATTTTACCTGGTAGGCTATTGGCCTGCTGTATAAGCCCTGAGGATCTTCCACTTCCTTCAATTTGCAAGCTTCCTTGAAAAGACAACAACTGTGCTGCTGCTCCACCCAGCCCTCATTACTACCTCCCTTTTGACCATCTTTGGCAGGATCTCAGCTCTGGGCAAAACAGAACCCATCCTAATTTAGTCTCCTCCCTTTGTGATCTTCATCCGTAAAAAGGCATCTTGAAGATGCGTAAGACCACTTTCCTCAGACACCTGGTAAGATCCAGCACTGCATCACAGCTAAATCTAGAAATCACTATACCAGTGTAAAGGATTTTTGATGGGATCTGGTCTTCCTTTTTGGCCCTACAGCACATGATTAATACATAAAGGGCTAAATTATACCTTCCCCTGTGGGTATGCTGTAGTGAGGGGGGAGTGTGGGAACCTTCTTTCCTACTCAACCTTTACTCCACCCACAGAGGGAAGGGAAATAATCATTTTCTTGCTGCTGTGGAACACAGAGAAGGAAGCAGTGGCTGCTAGTACTGCTGGCACTGTCATAGGGACATGTCTAGGTTAGGGATGGGTGGTGTGAAAGTAGAATGAATTATATTACAAAAATAGATAGGATTAAAGAAATGCTGTCTGTACCTTTAAGGAAAATCGCTGGAATGCTGGAGTCCAGGTGTCAGGAATACAGACATTAACATAGAACAATTGCACCATTTAAGGGCAATTGGTGAAGCATTAGCCTTAGATCGATAGGAGTTAGTAAGGAAGTAGGATATGCATGCTATGCCCCAGGTGAATTTTGCTGTTTTTCTCTCTTTGTCCCTTTGTTTGATTCCCGCTCTTTTATCTGTATAAATAAGACTGTTTGGGTCTTGCATGGCCATTCACATTATCTGAGTGTTATTGGCAGAGCGCTGCGCTAATAAAAACAGAGTGGTCTGACAAATTGTGAGTCTTGATTCTAACTTTGACAGTGGCATGCCCATGCTATTGGGAGCACTGTTTACCATTGCTCAAAGCCTATCTCCTCCTTCCAGAGATAGGCACATGCTCAAGAGGCATTATGCCTTGTAAACCATTAATGCTCTTTCCTGTCGGCAGTGCTCCACTGTTCTGCCTCTATCCCTAAGAACCATCTGTATTGCCTGAGCCTCACATGAAGCATAACTGAGTCCCTAATCCATATATTTCTGTACACTGGACAACATCCTCAGCTGGTGTAATTGGGCCTGGCTCTATACTGAAACCAATGATGCTGTGCTCATTTACATCATCTGGGAATCTGTCACAATATGCTTTGGTTTGGTATAATTGATGTGTGTCATGCTTTGTGCCACAATCACTCTAACTTCATATGTTGTTATGTAGGGATATTAAAGAAGGTACTAACAGTGATTCCCCCAAGTGACAGTGACCCCCCCCCCCAGTTTCACCAAATACAAAAATCTTTTAGTTCTGTTAAAACTTATAAACTCCTGTCTGCAGGAAACATTAATTGTATCTGTCCTGTGAAAGATACTATATTACTATGTAAAACTTACAAACAAGGTAATTGACTTTGTTCTTGAAGTGGACACTATGTTACCACCCCTGCTGTGAGCCTTAAGCCGGTAATTAACTCTGCCTAAAATATGGAATGTATGTTAATGAATGCTTAATGCATGTGAATGGTTAGGGAGGTGCCAGCCTAGAAAGGATCCATAGGCTGAAGAACGTGTCAAGTGGATGACCAGACAACCCCCGGAGGGTAAACTGGGATCCACCCCAAACACCTGGAAGGAATGTGCCACTTTAGACAGTGTGGAGCCACCAGGAATGTGACAGCTCCCATAGACTAACATAGGAATTAATTCTTATAAAAATGGACTCTAAAAACTGAGGACTTTGAGTCCCTGGTTCTGCTGCCAACCTCCAGGAGCATCAGGTGCATCTGACACAGACTCGGCTCCATCCTCATGACCAAGATACCTGGCCAGTAACTTGGCATGAGCAACTTCTAGGCTGGTAATTATAACACCTATACAGAATCTGAATGAATGGTTGTGTGAATGAATGTGTGTGTGTGTGTGTGTGTATAAGGAATAAGTAGTGATAGGAATAAATAGTAAAACAACTTTGTTTGCTGGCATCTTTGCCTTATCCCTCTTACTAAGATCGCTGGTTTTTATTATATTGGTATAACACTTTCCTAAAGCAGTATGTTAAAAAAGACACTATGATATTCTGCAGGCTTTCGTTTGACTTCTTACTGAGTCAGATTTAAACATGGGGTAGCTCTACTGAATTTCATGGAATTACATCACCTATGGATTTGGCCCCTCATTTCCAGTGTCCTACACCTGCATCTCTCTAGGTAGATAAAGTACCCTGCAACTGGGTGTAGTTACTTTGCAAACCACTATCACAACTGTCTTAGGAAGTCTTTGACTTGCTTGTTGTTCTCCCTGCCCTTATCCACTCCTTTCTCTCTTGAATATTTCCATGCTTTCTAAGGGCTGGTCCACACTAAGAAGCGGGGTCGAACTAGGGTACGCAAATTCAGCTACGTGAATAGCGTAGCTGAATTCGAAGTACCCTAGTTCGAACTACTCACCCATCCAGACACCGCGGAATCGAAGTTCGCGGCTCCAAGGTTGACCTCGCCACTGCCGTTTGCAGTGGTGGAGTACCAGAGTCGACCGCGGCGCTTCCGGAGTTCGAACTATCGCGTCCAGATTAGACGCGATAGTTCGAACTCCGAGAAGTCGAACTCACCGCGTCGACCCGGCTGGTAAGTGTAGACTAGCCCTAAGAGATTATCTCAGACCAAACCAATATTTTTTTTAGTAGGGGGGGGAAGAAACCAAATATTTGAAAAATATTAAATGGTCCCTGTCACAGGCTTGCCTGAACCAGTGGGCATCTTGTGAAGTGAGCTCACCTAATTTTGAGTAGTCCAACTGATGTCTAATTTAGGATGGTCCACCTGGGCCTTATACAAAAGAAATAAATAAAAAAATCTCACTGCTGTTTGATAGAAGCAGCCAGCTCCTCTTTATCTGGCCTGCTGTGTCCTGATTGGCCTTTGCCTACTCCAGCCCTTCTAGCCTCTGAAGCATGAAGTTTTGCTGGTTCCACCAGCAGCTGACTCGGGGAAGTCTTTCTCGGTAACTGCTGAAGGTCCAAACACACTTCCCTTTTCATCTTAAAGGACTGCTCCTGGGGGCGGCTCATACCAAGGAAATGGGGTCTCTGTCAGGGAGCAGTGAATGCCTGGTACACTGCATCATAGTCCCATTTTGAATAACCCTAAATTATTCTCTGCTAAATTTTTGGCCTAAGCACATCATGCAATTGTAAACTTTGCTGAGCCTGTAGTATTGTTGGTATGAATTGGTCCTAATTTCCGCCCCTCCACCCCTACTTCTCTCACATTTCCTAACCCAGCTAGAACTGGGTTCAATCGTGGTAGTTCCTCATAAAGCACTCAGTTCTTTGCTAAGAAAGTAAAATTTTATACTTCACTTGTCTGTACCACATACTGAAACATTGCCTGTATTTTTGCACTTTTTGTGGGTGGACTATAATCTATAACGAAACACTTCCTAATACTTTAGTGTACACTTTGCAATACCATATGAAAGTTGCATTATATTGCATAAATTTTACATATTCATGAATTCCACCCTGCTGGGTTTTTTTTGTCTGATGCTCTGAATATTCTTATCATGATGCTCTGAAACTAAGTCCATTGTAAAAATCAAAATGAGGAGCAATTTCCATGGATTAGTTAGAGTTGGCGGACTGGTACTTTATGCCTTCTGAGCAAATAACATTTCAAGGTGCCTTAGGAAAAGATGTATGGATCATCCTGTGTTCTGATGACTCTCTGCCTTCCTAATGCTAAGCCTCAAGAAATTACAACAAGGAGTCCTTGTGGCACCTTAGACTAACAAATTTATTTGGGCATAAGCTTTCCACTTCATCAGATGCATGGAGTGGAAACTACAGGAGCAGGTATAAATACATGAAAAGATGGGAGTTGCCTTACCAAGTGTGAGGTCAGTCTAATGAAACAATTAAATTAACAGCAGGATACCAAGGGAGGAAAAATAACTTCTGTAGTGGTAATGAGAGTGGCCCATTTCAAACAGTTGATAAGAAGGTGTGAGTAACAGTAGGGGAAAATTAGTATGGGGGAAATTAGGTTTAGGTTTTGTAATGACCCAACCACTCCCAGTCTCTATTCAGGCCTAATTTGATGGTGTCCAGTTTGCAAATTAATTCCAGTTCTGCAGTTTCTCATTGAAGTCTGTTTTTGAAGTTTTTTTGTTGAAGAATTGCCACTTTTAAGTCTGTTATTGAGTGTCCAGGGAGATTGAAGTGTTCTCCTACTGGTTTTTGAATGTTACAATTCTTGATGTCTGATTTGTGTCCATTTATTCTTTTGCGTAGAGACTGTCCGGTTAGGCCAATGTATATGGCAGAGGGGCATTGCTGGCACATGATGGCATATATCACATTGGTGGATGTGCAGGTGAACGAGCCCCTGATGGTGTGGCTGATGTGGTTATGTCCTGTGATGGTGTTCCTTGAATAGATATGTGGACAGAGTTGGCACTGGGGTTTGTTGCAAGGTTTGTTACCTGGGTTGGAGTTTTTATTGTGTGGTGTGTAGTTGTTGGTAAGTATTTGTTTCAGGTTGGGGGGTTGTCTGTAAGTGAGGACTGGTCTGTCTCCCAAGGTCTGTGAGAGCGAGTGATAGGATCATTCTTCAGGATAGGTTGTAGATCCTTGATGATGCGCTGAAGAGGTTTTAGTTGGGGGCTGTAGGTGACGGCTAATGGTGTCTGGGAGTGGTGTCCCATCTTTTCATGTATTTGTACCTGCTCCTGTATTTTCCACTGCATCAATCTGATGAAGTGGGTTCTAGCCCATGAAAGCTTATTCCCAAATACATTTGTTAGTCTCTAAGGCCTGGTCTAAACTGGGGGGGCGGGGATCGATCTAAGATACGCAACTTCAGCTATGAGAATAGCGAATCTTAGATCGACTTACTTCGCATTCTCATGGCGCGGGATTGATGGCCGCCGCTCCCCCGTTGACTCTGCTTCCGTCTCTCACCCTGGTGGAGTTCCGGAGTCAACGGGGAGCACATTCAGGGATTGATTTATCGCATTTAGACAAGACGCGATACATAGATCCCCGATAGATCGATCACTACCCACCGATCTGGCGGGTAGTGTAGACATACCCTAAGGTGCCACAAGGACTCCTCGTTGTTTTTGCTGATACAGACTAACACGGCTACCACTCTGAAACCTCAAGAAATTGTTTGTGGATGTTCTAAGAAGATACTTTGTCTAATTGACAGTGCTATTCTGAGGACCCCCATTTCTCTTGTCCCAAGAATCTGAAGAAAAGATTACCAGAATGTCTTCAAGAGCAGGCCTATTAATGTACCTTAAACCTCAGTTAATCCCTCTAATTTGATTTTCAAAATTCTAGGCTTTGTAAGGTTTAGTTGTTTTCTCCCCTAAATGTCCACTGTCCTACTTCTCATAAAAGGAGTCTTTGAAGTGGACCTATCCCAGCTGTTCATCAGAAGGGAATTTCTACTTTCCTAAACAGTTCCTTTAAAACACAACTGTATCTGAGCTGAAAAAGGTCCTTCGGTTCCAGAATTCTGTTTAGAAACCTCACAGCTGTTTCATCCCTGAAACCACCAGAACCCTTCTGTGCTGAGAGGCATCAGCTTTCTAATCAAACTTCATTCATGCTATGTGTGTGTGTGTCTTGGAGCCTTGTATGTAATGAGAAATTGAACTGTCACTTGTGGAACTAGATTTCCCCATGTCCCTCAGCATTTATAGAACCAGGAGTTAGAGCTAGGAAAGAACTCAATCTCAAGTGCTGTCATTCCAGCACTTCTCATGATGAGCATTAAAGAAGCCAGCCTACCCATCTGTTACATTGATAAGATTGTAGCTGTTTGCCTAAGTGATGTTATGCAATTGCAACAACTCAATGTGGATGGATTAAACTCAGTCCACAGACATAGATGGTTCTTTATTAACCACAGGTATTTAAAAAAAATACAGATAACTCATGGAACCCCATAGTAGTAGTGGACAGGAGGATCCAAGATAGTGACACTGGATAGGAAGATCATTTTAAAACCAGGCTCAATCTAAAACTGAACTGTTTGTGGCCACCAAGATCAACCAGGCATATGGGCCAACAAACAGCAGCACAGCACGCCATCTTTTAACTACTTTCATTAAAAAATGTACCATCAATCTTCAATTACACTGGTGTTTGAGCTGATGTAAGGGGACCCCTAATGTATGCTGTGTTGCACATGTATTGTTCGTATCTAGCCTCTTTCTATTGTCATCCATGGTTGTAAACCCATGGTTGTTGACCATGTGTAAGAACAATTAAGGGCTTGATAAACTGATAAGAGGAGAGAAATTCAGTGAAAAAGGATAAATATCAAGTTGAAGCTTACACGAAAATAAACAAAACCTGATAAAAATCAGTTTTTAATATTGCAAAAAGAAAAATTTACCAGATCTAACGAAGTTTACTAACTTTTGGGAAAACAAGAAAGCAGGTGAAAAGGCTTATTCTCAGAGAGTTGAGAGGACCAAAATCTGATAGTAGCCAGACAAATCAAATGAGAGCATTGTCTGTATTATCTATGGAACTGTGTTTCCTGAATAGGCTTCAAACAGTTGCAGCAAATCTGGTTTATAACACAGATTTCTTGGCCTGTCTGGGTAGCGTTAAATCTCTATGTAAGATTCACTTTTTTGAAAATGGGACTTCTAAGTCACGTAGGGTATGTCTACACTGCAGCTGGACAGGTGCCTCCCAGATCAGATAGACACACACACACACTAATTTGGTGCAAACTAGCACGCTAAAAATAGCAGTTTGGATGTTGCTATGCCAGAAATAGCCCCGAATCCCAGGGTTCAGACCACAAAGTGAACAGCTAAGTTTAAACTGTTCCTATGCAAGCAGCAGGCTACCTGGGGAGGCTTCTCCCTCAGCCAGTCCCCCTGCTCCCTGCTACAAGCTAGAGAGGTGCCCCTGCAGCCCCTGCTGAGTGGGAGGGTTGGGGAAACATGGAGCCTACCCACGTCGGGCAGCCTGGCCGGAGGAGGGAGGACAAGGAGAAAAATGTGACGGTGAGTTTTCAGTTTTTCAGGTTTATTCCAATAGTAAAGTTTTATTACAGACAGTACTGGTAGTAGTAATAGAAGCTTTATTTTCTATATCTAAATCATGCAATGGGAGGGATCCATGAAGTATGTAGGAGAGGTGGGTTGCTTGTGTTTGGACTGTGAGGGTAAGAAATGTAACTTACTTCCACCCCTGGCCCCGCCCCTTCCATCGGAGGCCCCACCCCTTCTGGGGGGGGGGGCAGGGGCAGACTGGGATCCATACTGTATTTTACTTTCACCCCTGCCTGCCAGTGAGGCTCCTAGGAATCTGGCAGCCAGGTAGGGTGACCAGATGTCTTGATTTTATAGGGAAGGTCCCCATTTTTGGGTCATTTTCTTATATAGGCTCCTATTACCCCTGCCCCCTGTCCTGATTTTTCACACTTGCTGTCTGGTCGCCCTATAGCCGGGGGAGGGGAAGAGGTTCAGAAGAACCTCTCAAGATATAGTTAAGAGGCTGACCCTCTGCTTCCTGCAGGCTGGAGGATAGGGTGGAGGAGGGAGAGGAACAAGCCTCACCTGCTGCCAATGTGACTGTCTAGAGGAGCACTCTGCAGAGGGCACAATCTGACCTTTTAGTTAATAAAACATCTCTTTCACTTAACAAAAGTGTTAAAACTGTTCTGCCATCATGACTACTCTAGCAAAGCCTCTCTCATGTGCCCATGTCCGGTTTTGTGTAATACATAGTATTCTCTTTGCTGCTTCCCAAACTTGTAATCTGCCACAATGCTTATAATATTGTAGCTGTTTTACTAGTCCTTCAGCATGCCGTTATGTTGTGCAGTCTATATGGTTTTATAAAAATTTAATAATAAGTAAATATAATGTAACTGGAATATGCTTCATGCAAAAGGTCTCTTGTAAGGTATCATTACAAAGCTTATAATCTAATGAGTGTAATCATCCTATTTGTATAAATGTACCACTCTTGTATCTGAAACTAGAAATATGAAATATAACTCTGAGGGCCTATTATAATTATGTAAAGTGGGGGCCATTAATGGTGGTTTGGAATCTTGATGACTCCCATTAACTCGGACCATTGTCTGCAGATGGGTGTGTTTTACTTGTAAGTCTTCCTGTATACGTGTGCTGGCAAGTGGGCAATGAAGTCTTGCAGTGACATGTGATCGTGTCACCTGAAATGGAATCCATCTTTAAACTGGTGTCTTTCCATTGAGAAGGAGGAGGTGGGAACTCAGAGAGGGGCAAAGGATTCCCGCCTTATGCAAAAGATATATAAAGGGGTGGAAGAGAACAAAGGGAGTGAAGATCCATCATGAAGAATCCTCTAGCTACCACCTAAGCTGGGACAAGAGCTGTACCAGGGGAAAGAATTGTTCCCAGGCCTGGAAGGTGTCCAGTCTGAGAAAAAACTTACTGAAACATCTCTGAGTGTGAGATTATCTGTATTCAGTTTGACTAGACATAGATTTGCGTGTTTTATTTTATTTTGCTTGGTGACTTACTTTGTTCTGTCTGTTACTACTTGAAACCACTTAAATCCTACTTTCTGTATTTAATAAAATCACTTTTTACTTATTAATGAACTCAGAGTATGTATTAATACCTGAGGGAGCAAACAACTGTGCATATCTCTCTACCAGTGTTATAGAGGGCGAACAATTTATGAGTTTACCCTGCATAAGCTTTATACAGGGTAAAACGGATTTATTTGAGTTTAGACCCCATTGGGAGTTGGGCATCTGAGTGCTAAAGACAAGCACACTTCTGTGAGCTGTTTTCAGGTAAACCTGCAGCTTTGGGGCAAGTAATTCAGATCCTGGGTCTGTGTTGGAGCAGATGGGAGTGTCTGGCTCAGCAAGACAGGGTGCTGGAGTCCTAAGCTGGCAGGGAAAACAGGAGCAGAGGTAGTCTTGGCACATCAGGTGGCAGCTCTCAGGGGGTTTCTGTGATCCAACCCGTCGCAGCCGTGAAGGGGATTTTTGAAATCTGAAGGCAAAGAAATGCATCCCAAGAAATCACCACTGATGACAATAGTTGGCAAGGAGGCTGAAGTCTGTAATTAGAAGGATGTTGACTTCTACCTCCACAATAAGACATTGATGATGTCAGGAAGTGTAACCTACTAAAAATAGGGTTAAAACCCCATCGGAGTTGTATAACTCTCACAAGTCATTTCAGGTTTTGTATATAAAAGACAATATGATCATGGAGATACAGGGATGATTGACAAGCTACAGTGCTTTTCTTTAGAGTCAAACAGTTCTTTGGTACAAACAATATTTTTCATTTCAAAGGCAACTGTCAGTACCAATAGGCTCTGATGGTCCTATGTCTGCAGCACAATAAGTACATTGCCTTTCCAAAAAAATATTGCTTTTCATGTGATATAAACAAGCTGTGCAATTGAAAACCCATTCATGGAGTGTATTGATAGTCAAGCCCTTTAAACTGTAGGATGTTAGTGAACTTCAGTGTATTACTAAAAACATTTCCACAGAAAAGACCCCTTGAAAAAATGATATATACATTATCAGTTCTCATTGTATTTGCATTACAGGCCATAATTTCTGATTTCCATTCTCTTATTTTCAGTACTTTTATAGACATTCTTAACTTGCTTTTGTTAAAGGGACAACTCAGATTTTCTATTTGAAGGACTTATGGATAGAATCCCTGTCCAGGAGTAATATGCACTCCAAACCACACTTTGGTGCAAACTAAAATTTGATAATATATACACTCTTTTGGTTGAGTTAAACATCCCAGGCTGGAGTTTTGAAAGACCTCATGAATGCATGTATGTGGAACATAAAACACAAGAATGGCCATATTGGGTCCAACCAATGTTCCATCTAGCCCAGTATCCTGTCTTCCGACAGTGGCCAGTGCCAGATGCTTCAGAGGGAATGAACAAAACAGAGCAATTATCAAATGATCCATCCTCTGTTGTCCAGGCCCAGCTTCTAGCTGTCAGAGGTTTAGGCACATCCAGAGTATGGGGTTGCATCCCTGACCATCTTAGCTAATAGCTGTTGATGGACCTATTCTCCATGAAGTTATCTAATTCTTTTTTGAACCCAGTTTTACTTTTGACTTTCAAAACATCCTCTGGCAATGAGTTCCACAAATTGGCAGTGCATTGTGTAAAGAAATACTTTTATGTTTGTTTTAAACCTGCTGCCTATTAAATTCATTGGGTGACCCTGGCTCTTGTGTTATGTGAAGGGGTAAATAGCACTTCCTTACCATTTGCCATACCATTCATGATTTTATAGACCTCTCATATCCCCTTTGTCTCTTTTCTAAGATGAACAGTTTGTCTTCTTAATCTCTCCTCATATGAAAGATCTTCTATACTCTTAATCATTTTTGTTACCCTTCTCTGTACCTTTTCCAATACAAATATATATATTTAGATGGGGCAACAAAAACTGCCTGCAGTATTCAAAGTGTGGTTATATCATGGATTTATATAGTGTCACTATGATATTTTCTGTTTTATTATTTATTCCTTTCCTAATAGTTCCTAATTTTCAACTGCCACTGTATATGGAGTACATGTTTTTATTCACAATGACTCCAAGATCTTTCTTGAGTGGTAAGAGCTAATTTGGACCCCATCGCTTTGTATGCATTGTTGGGACTATGTTTTCCATTATTTTGCACTTAAAACATTGAATTTCATCTTGCCCAGTCACCCAGTTTTGTGAGATCTCTTTGTAACTCTTTGACGTCAGCTCTGGATTTAACTATTCTGAGTAATTTTATATTATCTGCAAACTTTGCCACTTCACTGTTTACCCCCTTTTCCAAATAATTTATAAATATTGCCTGCTGGAACATCGCCTACAGGAGCACTTCCCAGGTATGAGCTGGACCTGGGTTGCAGACACCTGCAGAGCTTCAAGAGAACAACAAAAGAGCCCTGTGGGGAAACAACAAGCAACAAGACTTTCCTGCTTAAAGATAGCCTATTCTCTCTCCCTAGCAAAACTGCTATGTGTTAGGTGAGACAGCCTGTGTGTGTTGCTAATGGCATCGAATTGGGGTAGCTTGCTTCTGGTTTTTGTTGATTTTGGAGGGGGCAGGTTGGAAAAGGTCAGACAGTGCAGGAATAAATAGGAAATACACTTCAACGTTTTATGAACAGTGATATAATATCCATTTAATACATCTACTTGCCCCTCATTCATGTCTCTGATCACAGAGATTGTTCTCACCTTCTTGGGATGGAAGCCACGTGGCTTCCAGCGTGGTGCATGGGCCTGATGATGTCCCAGTGTTGGTGCATATGAAGAACAAGCACCAGGAACGCATCAGCAGATCCACAGGAACTAGCATATGGTAACAAGCTGTAAAACTGGAGAATTGCAAACACAATTTGAAAACAACTTTCTCAGGGTTTCTCAGGTGTTATTAGAAACAGGACTAATGCTAATATATATAATTAAAATTGTTTGTCTCTTTAACTGTTAATCCTGTGCCATACTATGCTGCTCCTCAGAACTGTAGCACAGAATCTAGGAGAGAATAACTAGTTGGATGCACCAAGTGAAAAGTATGGCTACAACAAGTAGAGCAAGACGTATTAAGGCAGGCTATCTAATCTAAGGAATAAACCTTTAATAGAATGGTGTATTACCCTAGAAATTCCCCAAGAATAATCAACAATCCTATTTAAAAAAAAAAAGTTGAAGAAATTCTCAGTCCTCTCCCCTTGTTTCTCTTCACTATCAACAGGATTAAAGAATATTCCTAATTTCAGAGTCACCAGTACCAGATTTACCATGGCGCCAATGGCTCCATAGCTTCGGGCCCAATCTCAGATGAGGCCCCATAAAACTCACTTCCTCCCCTCTCGCAGAACTGCAGAAGCAGAGGCTCGGGAGCAGCAGGGATCCAGCATGGGAGCTGAGAACCCAAGGGGCCCTGGGAGCTGTAGTTCGTTGGTCAGCTCTCTGCCTATAGAGCCAGCCCTGGAGCAGGGAAGGAACTACATTTCCCAGCGTTCCTTTGGCAGCTATCAACTGGAAAGGGAGTGGGAGGGAGTGGGGAAGCTGAGCCCCCATACACTGGTGCTTGCTGTGAATGGAGAGCTGACTGCTAGAAGGGGGTGGCACTCTATGAAAGTCTATGACACTGGGAATGGGGAACAAGTATGCCCAAGGAGCAGAAGGCTTTGGCCCAGATATCACCCTCAGAAGACTTCCCTAGACTGGATTAGGGATGCTGGTGTGACCTCGCCTGGCAGCCCCCAAAGAAGGAATTGGGTGGACTAAATGGACAGTGCACCTCTCTATCTGAAGCCTAGCAGGGGAGGTATGTGGATCCCACCAGAAGTTAAAATGATAAGTAAGGGAGGGAAGGCTCTACTAGAGGACCTGGGCAGCTTTAGATACAGTACCAGGCACGTAGGAGGATTTCCATGTCTGAGCCATGGAAGCAGAAATTGTCTTTTTCTTTCCAGATTTATCTAATATTCAGAAAGAGAATCAAACACCTGCCTTCAAGATTTGAACACACAAAATTCAGGAGTGCTCGCATATGCTGATCCACTGTAACTTGCTGTAGAAAAAGTAGGATAAAATTGAGCAACAAATGCTGGAATCTCCCCAGTGCTAACAAGGACTGGAATGGGTATTTTCAACGGCCATTACCTTTTTTTTTTTTTTTTTTTTAGTTTTGTTTGTTTAAAAGGAAGACAATAATATTGCATTGGCAGATTCCCCATAGAAACGAAGAGTGACACGAAAGAATAACAAAGGCACCTCAACTTTTCCTCATTGATGTAGGACAGTCTTGTAATATGGATCCAGATATCCTCCAATCACACAAGCTGAAAATTGTTCCACTTTACTGCAGTTCTGAAACCATGCGGGAACCAGTCCTGTTTGTGTTCTGTGCACATCTGAAATTCCTACTGAATTCAGAAGTGCCTTGCTTTTGTGACCATACTACCTGATATTTTCAGCTCTTCTAAGCAAAGCAGGTTTACATTTAGTAATTGGGTGGGAAGTCTCTCAGAAAAAGTTAGGTGGTGTAGGAGGTGTTGTTGTTCACTAGGTAATGTGAGACCTTCCTGTTACAATAGTTAACCAGTGCAGCATAGAATGCACTTTGCTCCTAGAGTCTAGAATGGGGTCCTTTGCTTCTATACACAGCCCATTAAAGATTATGAAAAGACTCCCACTCACTTCAACAGGCTTTGGACAGAATTGGTTATACACAGGGTAACTCCACTGTCTTCACAGGGTCCTGGTTCTACAGTGGAGGGGGGGGGGCATGTGAGCTTGTTGCAGAGCTGCTGCTCTGGGATGGGAACCTCCTGGCACCCCAGCCTCCAAAATCATTCAGGCTGCACTTTCTGCACAGCTGTGTACTAGCTGAGGGGTGCGTGGGTATTAGTGGCTTCTGCTGCAGGTGATGGGCATCTCAGGTACTTAAAGCCATGGCCTAGAGGAGGGAAGCACTTAACTGCAGAGTCTGCAGCTGCTTAGGGCAAGCACTGAGGATTTAGAGTCCCTAGTGCTGCTGTTGCAAGGTTCAAGCATGCTCAGCCTTGGATTTGCCACCCCTCCCTTTGACTAGTAGCTGCAGCTATCTAAGGTTGGCCTCTGGCAATTGGTCCCATGGCTATAGCCAGAGAAGCTGCAAGTGGCTCCTTAACTGTGGGGGACCTAGAGCTAGAACAGATAATGAAACTGGAATTAACTCCAGGGAACAGAGGTCACCAGTAGGAAAGGAATGTCAAGGGAATCAGGGAAAGAGGAAGCAGGTCAGGCTTGCAGCGGGAGAATAGCCCCAGCTGGTTGGGGTGTCCAAAGTAGAACGGAAACAAGCATGGGGAGAGGTGGTGGTGATCAGGTAGTAGTCTAGCATGTAGATGGGAGCCAAGGGAGAAAGGCAGGTATCTTCAGATTCCCAAGGGCTAAGTCCTCACTTTGGGGAAATGGTGTTTGCAGGTGGCTTGCTCAAATGGCAGGATGGGTGCTGAGGGAGGGATCTGTTACAATTGATCAGGTATCTGCTGGCTTTGGAACTTTAAGCTGAGACTAGGACCACATATTGTGACTGGTGAAATAGGGTGGTACTGGAGACATGGCTATAGAAGGTCTGAATGAGGAAGGAGATAAATCTGTGGGGAGTTTCCCTGATCACTATAAAAATTCTGCTCACTGTGGACACTGGTAAACCCGCATGGATGTACAGCTCAATGAGGAAAAACTGGGGGCTGAGGGAGCTGTGTATGGCAATGCATATAGTCATATAGAAGTGTTTGATCAAAATGAAAAATGTCTCTGAGATTCAGTACTGGGTATGAATCAGTACTATGGCACCAATGGCACTGCCACACCACGCCCACACTTGGAGCCTACAATGACTAA
Organism: Mauremys reevesii; assembly: GCF_016161935.1. Classification (NCBI taxonomy): domain Eukaryota; kingdom Metazoa; phylum Chordata; order Testudines; family Geoemydidae; genus Mauremys; species Mauremys reevesii. The sequence goes on along the minus strand of NC_052629.1, from coordinate 47,565,001 downwards.
ATAGGGGCCCACAAATATGTTTGGCGCCAGGTCCCATAAAAAGTTAATCCTGCCCTGAGTCACAAATAATATTCAATGTCTCGTGGTGGTGGATAACTGTGCTGACCCTGCTAATGTCTGAGGACTTGCTCTGTGCCAATAGGGACCCCAATCCACCTCCTCAGACACCTCTATCGGCTGAGACTGAAGCCTTTTCCAAGCCTTGTTTTATGACCTTGGGTACCTCTGGACCAGTTTACCCTTTGTGTTTTTTTCCCCCTTCAGTGGTTGAGATTCACTTGTCTCTTGGGATATTCAGTCAGGACAGGGAGCCAAAATCAAGAGTTCAATCCAAATATGGCACCTTTACGCAAATTGTTAATTAAGAAAATAGAGAAAAGAACCAAAGAAAACCATTTAATCTGTATTCTTGTCTAATGGTGGACTCTGACAAGTAGTACAGGTTATGAGTTTGAATTGCAGTAGATTAGGTACTGGTGGCAGCAGACTTACATGTCAGAAGCTGGCCCTTTGGTGTGTGAATTCATAGGACTCCCACATACGGCCTATTTTCTTCTCTAGAAATAACATAGCCCATCACATTCCATTAGCTCAAAACAGGGTGTCAGTAGCCTCTTTTGCCAGTGAGTCTCTCTGTTTCTAGAGTTCTTAGCTGTGGAGTTTTGTTAGTATGTTTAGACATTTCTTCTTTCTTCAGTTGAAGCATAATACATAATTACTGTTTTATTTCCCACTCTCCAAAAGATTTTGTCTAAATCCATCATACTTCCCCAGTTCTATGAGCGTTTCAAGGAGTTCTTTTCAACTGAAATATAATTTTTGTTTTTGTTACCTTTTCAAAGGCTATCCCCACCCTCTATGAGTTTTTGGGGTTAGACCTTTGCTAGACACCTGATCCTTTAGTATTTCAATGAATTCTCCGTTCCATGAAGCCTACTTTTCTAGGAAATCTGCAGCTTCTTTACAACATGACTTTTTAGAACAGATCTCTAAAATAAAACATACAGTCATCTATAGCACCTAACAGCTGCAATCTGTTACATTGAATCATGTTAAGTAGTACCTTATTCTTGGAGACGTGATTGAGTGTAGTATCTTATTTCTCACAATTGATCAATTTGGGTAAGAGCATCAAAATCTGGGCCTAAATTAGGTGCATTGATTTGTTGCACCTCTCTCTAATCTAATAATAGCTGAACACTGCTTGAAGTGTAATTACTATTTTTCATGGATTTATATTTTAATAGACATGTGTTGAGGATTTCCTCCTTGGTATTCAATGTATACACATGTTGTGCATATATTTCATAAAGACTATTAATTAAGCAGTGATTTTAAGACAGAAAAATGTTTCCAGTAGAAGCACAATGATGATATAAGTCTAAGGTCCATGGTCTATCCTCATTCTGCATGAGGAATTGCCAGTAATCCCACCAGGAGTTACAGTACATACATAGATTATGGGCCAGGATCTAATCTCAACCATACTAGGGTAAATCCAAACTATCGGTAATTCCATTGGACTCAATCCTGGGTGCTGAAGAAAGTATTGATTTCCATTGACATCTGTGAAGTTAGTCCGAATTTACTCTGGCATAGCAGAAACCAGACTCTGGCCCAGTCAGCATAAATTTTGAACTGTATATTTAAAGCAAATTTTCATACAATTATACTTTGTATTTAAGTAAAACGGACCTCCAAAACTACCACTTGATGTATGTTAACATTGTGGATCTGACTTGTGAATTATTATAACCTGACATCTATTAGCCATTAAGAATTCTAAAAACAGTTCAGTCTGCTCTTTGTAACCACAACTAATTTCTGACCCAGTTTATTCTTTCACCTTTCCTCAAGCCTACGTACTATACCGTAATTCTGCAAAAAGCACAAAAATTTACATGACAGAGTGAGTGTATCTTTCTTCCTAAGACATTGTACTGCAGCACAACTGTCTTCTAATATAGAAATTGCCATAGTAACTACTCATTTCTTATTGATTAGATGGATAAAAATTCTCATAATACACAAGCACATTAACTTGCTGGCACATGGCTTCAGGCTACCCCTGTGGCAGCCTTTACTTATGCATTCTCCACTTTTGCAATATGTAAAAGATATTTTTTTAATGAATGATTATTCAGTGAATTAGACCAGGAAATCACCTTCTCTGCTGCTTACACCACAATGTATCCTAATTTTAAATTAAGTTCATTATGTGACACATAAGCAAAAGTCCTTACTTTCTTATAGTGGTTTGTTATTGGACCAGGGCAAATGGACTGCACGCATGAAATGAAATCTGTAGGAAGAGAGATTGTTGCTGGCTTTGTAACAAGGCCAGCTATTTTGCACTGTTGGCTTCTAATTAAAAACAAGAAGAATCTTCTGGTTTAGTGGTGATGGCAGGGGTCTTGACGATCCCTGGATGAAACTCCCTCCTGTGCCAGGTTTTATTGGATGTATATTCAGGTTTTGCATTTCTCTCTAGTACAGTGGAGCCTGGTGTTCCAAACATTGGGCACTCAAAAGGTTCCCTTGACTTCAGAGGCGATTTGCTGGGTGCTCAGCATTCCTAGGCCTGTGGTGACTTATAGTCAATGACAGCTTACTTGGTTCATGGATCAGCCTTCTATTGCTTGCTCTCTCATACAAGTCGGAGAGATACTCCAACAAGCCTTTCTCTAAGATAATTTGGGGAGACAAGTTTTCTGAGAGTTTTGCCAGGGAACGGAAGTTGTCTTTACACATAGGCAGAATGCTGTATAAAATTAAGTATAGCACATCTCTGGAACAAGGAGCATCCATTTATTCAAAACAGCACAGAATGGAAAAGCCTGATTTTAAAGCTATCCCATTGGCTTCAGTGGGGACAGGATTTCATCCATTGTTTCTACTATTTTATCATCATACTATCCTGGCCAAGTATTGCAGAACACTATTGGACACTCGTGTAGAAGACTGAAGATTTTGGTCTGAGTCAATTTCAGTCAGACTTGCCTTCCACCCTTTTGTCACCTTTCTTCACTCTGAACCCTATGGCTGAAAAACGAAGAGTTCTGTTTAGAAAGATACCATATGCTGGGCATTGTGCCATTCACTTGTTCTCTTATTTAACCTGCAGCCTTCCAGCCTCATTCTGAAAGCTCATCAATCTTAAAAGTTGAGCCTGGTCAGTAATTGGAAGGGGAGATCACCAGTGATAATGCAGGGTCCTGCAGGAAGTGATGTGGATAATTCGGAAGGCCATTCTCCTATAGAGAGAAGTGGCATATAACTTTGTCTCAGGACAGATGACTGAAGAAGTTTCTTTGGCAGCTGGAGATACCTAAACACTTAGCTGGAGGAAATGGGCACAGCTCTTCTCTAAGGCCTGGTCTACACTAGGAGTTTATGTCGAATTTAGCAGCGTTAATTCAATTTAACCATGCAACCGTCCACACCAGGAAGCTAATTAGTTCGACCTAGAGGGCTCTTTAGTTTGAATTCGGTACTCCACCCCGACGAGGTGAGTAGCGCTAAATTCGACATGGCTATGTCGAGTTAGCCTATGTGTGGACGGAAATCGACCTTAGTAGCTCCGGGAGCTATCCCACAGTGCACCACTGTGTTGACGCTCTGGACAGCAGTCCAAGCTCAGATGTTCTGATCAGCCATACAGGAAAAGCCCTGGGAAAATTTGAATTCCTTTTCCTGTCTGGCCATTTTGAATCTCAATTCCTGGTTGGACATCGGGGCGAGCTCAGCAGCACCGGCAGCGATGCAGAGCTCTCCAGCAGAGGAGTCCATGCAATCTCAGAGTAGAAAGAGGGCCCCAGCATGGACTGACCGGGAAGTCTTGGATCTGATCGCTGTGTGGGGCGATGAGTCTGTGCTTTCGGAGCTGCGCTCCAAAAAACGGAATGCAAAGACCTATGAGAAGGTCTCCAAAGCCATGGCACTCAGAGGATACAGCCGGGATGCAACGCAGTGCTGCGTGAAAATCAAGGACCTGAGACAAGGCTACCAAAAAATCAAAGCGGCAAACGGACGCTCCGGAGCCCAGCCCCAGACATGCCGCTTCTACGAGGCACTGCATGCCATTCTCGATGGGTCTGCCACCACTGCCCCACCAGTGACCGTGGACTCTGAGGATGGGATAGTGTCGACGGGCAGTTTCTCGGCGATGTTCGCGGATGGGGAAGATGAGGAAGGGTTTGTGGAGGACGAGGCTGGCAACAGCGCTTACAATACTGCTTTCCCCGACAGCCAGGATCTCTTCATCACCCTCACAGAGATCCCCTACCAACCCTCCCCGGCCGTTAACCCGGACTCTGAATCAGGGGAAGGATCAGTCGGTAAGTGCTATAAACATGTAAACATTTATTTTTAAAAAAACAGGAATAAAAACTATATGAAAAGAAGGTCAATACATATAGGGATAGAACAGAAATCCTCTTGGAAGAGTTCCACGAAGCTCTCGTAGAGGTACTCGAAAAGCCTCCGCAGGAGGTTCCTGGGGAGAGGTGCCTTATTGGGTGCTCCGTGGAAGCACATTCTTCCGTGCCAGGCCATCCTCAGGTACAGTGGGAGCATTGCCTCGACCAGCATGGCAGCATAGGGCCCTGGTCTGTGCAGGGATTCACGCAGCATGGGCTCTCTGTCTCTCCTAGTGACCCGCCTCAGGGTGATCTCGCTCGGCGACTGCTGCATCTAATTAGGGGAATTACTGTAATGTTACTATTGTGAATGCTTGACTTTTCCTTTGCATAACAGTGACCGTCGTTTAACAGCCATGTGGTGGAGGCTGCAGAGGGAAAGCATACAGGGATCTTTCCCGGGGACAGCCGCGAGGGGCTGGAACAGGGTCAGACTTTATGCTTTCCAGATTGCCTGCAGCAGGAGGGCACTGCTATCCATTAACTGTTAAGCAGCCTAAAGTTTACGGCTTACCAGGCCTGGCTGCTACACGGATTCTGCTGTCCTGCCCCGCTTGTCCGATCTCCAGTGCAAGACCCCAGGCAATTAAAGCGAATGCCGAAAATTTGAACTTGTCCTGAGAGCACATGAGATAGGTGCCCTGTATGGTCTTGTTCACAGAAACAGAGTAGACTGTGTTCAGTGTTCGCAAACATGTATCTTTGCAAGGAAATCACTTCCTTTTTCCCATCACACAGCTGCGACTCTTTCCCGAACTGCCCTGGCATCCCCCTCACAGAGGCTGGCGCAGATTAGGCGGCGAAAGAAAAAGACTCGGGACGAGATGTTCGCGGAACTGATGGCCTGCTCCAGAGCCGAGGCGGCCCAGCAGAGCCAGTGGAGGGAGACCCTCTCTCAGCAGCAGCGCTCACACAGCGAACGGGAGGACAGGTGGCGGCAGGAAGACCAGCAGGCGGCTCAAACGCTGCTTGGACTAATGAGGGAGCAAACGGACACGCTCCGGCGCCTTGTGGATGTTCTGCAGGACCGCAGGCAGGAGCAGAGAGCCCCCCTGAACTGTATCTGCAACCGCCCTCCCCCGCCACAAAGTCCTGTCCCCCCCCTCATCCAAAATCACAAGAAGGAGGGGTGCTAGGGGCCGTGAAAACTGTCACTCCACCCCAGCAGAGCGCTCATGTACCAAACAGCTCTCATTCCCTAAAGTATGAGAATTGCTTCCCTTCCTGGCTCACCCAATCCAAAATCCCAGTTTCATCCCCCAACTGTGTAGTTGAGTATTAAAAATAGTTTGCTGTTCATTACTGTTTCCGTCATGTTTCTTTGCAGAAGATTTTTTGTGAAGGGGAGATAGGGGTTTGTTAATTGCATAGGATGGCCACCATTACCAGGGTACAGACATGGGGGCAGGATCAACAGCAGGTCACACACAGAGTGCAGTCACTAGGCACCCGGGTCACTCTGGGAGGCATCTGCTGCCCCAGGTCAGTCTGGGAGGTGTATGCTGCCCCAGGGTCCGAGCGCCTGGCATCCACAAATGGCAAGGCAGGCTGCCCTTACCATGCCCTTCCACCCTAGCCATGAACCTCTCCGATGCCCTGAGCCCCAGCCAGAGCCATCATCCCCCTACACCTACTCACCCTTCCCACACACCCCTCACCCCTTCCTGCAAACCCACCCCTTCCTGCACACCCTCCTGTAACCGTCCTCCCCCCAGAGACCGCTGTAGGAGCAGGAGCCTGTCAGTCCTCGAGTGTAGAAGCGGTCTGTACATCACTGCACACCGTACCCACCACAGTCTGCGTCCCTGTTTGAACCCTTTAACGCGAATTCGTTAGTAAAGAAAACTTTGTTAATTAAAAATGTTCCAATAACTTTATTTTTAAACGTCTGTTGGAAGGGGGGAAACCTGGTGAACGGGGTATGTAACCGCTGAAAAAAGTCAATAGTAACTGAAACAGGGGCAGGTTCAGCTTCTCTGTAAAGAGACTGGACAGTCATAGGTTACCCTGCTCTCTGAGGAACCTAGCTTTCAAAGCCTCCCAGATGCACAGCGCTTCCCGCTGGGCTCTTCTAATCGCATGGGTGTCTGGCTGAGCGTAATCGGCAGCCAGGCGATTTGCCTCAACCTCCCATCCCGCCATAAAGGTCTCCCCCTTGCTCTCACAGAGATTGTGGAGCACACAGCAAGCTGCAATAACAATGGGGATATTGGTTTCGCTGAGATCCGAGCGAGTCAGTAAGCTCCTCCATCTCCCCTTGAGACATCCGAAAGCACTCTCACCACCAATCTGCACTTGCTCAGCCGGTAGTTGAAGAGCTCCTTGTCACTGTCCAGGGCGCCTGTATAGGGCTTCATGAGCCAGGGCATTAGTGGGTAGGCTGGGTCCCCGAGGATCACGGTAGGCATCTCCACATCCCCAACACTTACTTTGTGGTCCGGGAAGAAAGTACCTTCCTGCAGGCGTCTAAACAGACCAGAGTTCCTGAAAACACGCGCGTCATGAACCTTGCCCGGCCACCCGATGTAGATGTTGGTAAAATGTCCCCTATGGTCCACCAGTGCTTGCAGCACCATTGAAAAGTAGCCCTTTCGGTTAATATACTGGCTGGCCTGGTGGGCCGGTCCCAGGATAGGGATGTGAGTCCCATCTATAGCCCCACCGCAGTTTGGGAATCCCATCGCGGCGAAGCCATCTATGATGACCTGGACGTTTCCCAGGGTCACTACCTTTGAGAGCAGTAGGTCAACGATTGCGTGGGCTACTTGCATCACAGCAACCCCCATGGTAGATTTGCCCACGCCAAAGTGGTTTGCTACTGACCGGTAGCTGTCTGGCGTTGCAAGTTTCCAGAGGGCTATGGCCACTCGCTTCTGCACACTCAGGGCTGCTCGCATCCGGGTGTCCTGGCGCTTCAGGGCAGGGGCCAGCAAGTCACACAGTTCAAGGAAAGTGCCCTTACGCATCCTGAAGTTTTGCAGCCACTGTGATTCATCCCAGACCTGCAGCACTATGCGGTCCCACCAGTCAGTGCTTGTTTCCCGGGCCCAGAATCGCCGTTCCACAGCATGAACGTGACCCATTGCCACCATGATCTCTGCGGCGCGGGATCCCGTGCTTTGTGAGAGGTCTGTGCCACTCTGACACTTCATGTCCTCACCGCGCTGCCGGAGCCTCCTCGCCCGATTTCTCAGCAGCTGACTGTGGAAGAGGTGGACGATAAGGTGCGAGGAGTTGACAACGGCCATAAGTGCAGCGATGATCGCAGCGGGCTCCATGCTCGCAGTGCTGTGGCGTCCGCGCTGTCACTGACCAGAAAAGTGCGCAAACAGAATTCCCGCCAGCGCTTTCAGGGAGGGAGGGCGGGAGTGACGGTTGAATGACGACAGTTACCCAAAACCACCCTTGACACATTTTTCCCCCAGCAGGCATTGGGGGCTCTGCCCAGCATTCCAATGGGAAGCGGGGACTGCGGGAACTGTGGGATAGCTGCCCAGAATGCACCGCTTCCAATGTCGACGCTTGCCCCGTTAGTGTGGACTCACAAAGTCGAATTAGTGTCCTTAGTGTGGATACACAAATTCGACTTCATAAGGTCGAATCCACAAATTCGACCTAAGTTAAATCGAACTACTCTTGTAGTGTAGACATACCCTAAGATTGGCCTGGGTTTGGGAGCGTGCCTTGAGACTCTTCACTACAGGGGAGAATCAGAGTTAAGGACTAATGAAGAGGAGGCCATACAAAGTGTCTTTTTAACCTGCCCGCTTGTACACCAAGAGGCCAGAAGAGAGTCTAAGTGAGTGGATATAGTTTCTTAAAACAGATCCAATAGAAGAAAGAGAGAGAGAAGGGGGAGCTGAGCCAGAATGAAGAGACATAGCCAGTTTAGTGGAAGGGGCCCAGTGAGTTGAGAGAAAGAGATTGATGTGTGTATTCATTCTTTAGGCTTCTGCTCTGGGATTACTACAGCCTGCAAGTTAGACTGGCAACACAGTGTGCTGGTCCTAAACTATCAGCTCACTGGGGCCTGGGTCTGGTGGGAACCTGCCAGCAAGAATCTTTCTTATGTAAGCTCTAAAGTATAATTGCATTCATGGTACCAGCAGAGGGAGGATGTTTGGTTGCCTTAGTCATTAATCCCCCACTCCTTTAGATAGGTGTCTGTATCTGCTTTATCTATCACCGTTACACTGACAAGTTTTGTGTCTTTTTTTACACTACAGCTCCCCGTCATGGCTGCTTTTTTATGATCTTTACTTATTATGCGTGTAAGTTGGTTCTTCCTCACCAGATAGTAAACTTTTTTGATCTCATTTGCTTGCACTAAATTATTCTTGGGTGGCTGAATGTTGCACAGGTCTAGGAGGGAAAATTAAGTCAAGGAGTGTCTTTCCCCAGATTCTCCAAACAAGGCCATCTTTTTCCCTCTGAAGGAATTACCTAGTACAGCGTTAAGATGATGTTGTGCTGTTGTTTTGATATCTGTAAGGTACTTTGGGATCCGTCTGCATGAAGGACACTATAAATGTAAGTTATTATGAAATTGGACAACAGTCACAGGACATACAAGCCTGCAAAAATGGGAGAAAATGGTAGAACCAGAAAAGAAAATCTCTGTCTAACCCATAGCTTTTGTATGTACGTCGCCATCAACAAAGTTCTAAGTGAGGCAGAAATAAAAGCATTATTGATTCCTGTACTTTCCATTAAAAGTTGCCTTAAAAGCATGCAGCAGTGGCTTATAAAATAGCCCTAAGAGAGACATCATGCAGTGTATAAGAACACAAGGTGCTTTCTTGCAAGTTGTGTTCAAGAAAAAGGCCACTTGTGATTTTTTCCCAAAGCAGGAGATTTCCAAAGTGTTAAATTTCATGGAAGTTAATTATCCTAGTGCTGTTACAAATACCTTCTCGAGGCTGTAAGCAGGAGCCTTTCCCACCCTGGTGAAAAGCAGTCTGCATACTGTCTAGAGCCTACACTCATTCCCTTCTGGCTTTTGGCTTTATGACAGTAATTATAAAGTTCAGTCTAAACTTTCTCCCCAGGCTTGGCTTCTCCTAGGGGTCCTACAGCAGGATTTCTTAGTCCATATCTGCACTCCCCTCTGTCTTGCATTCTAGATCCCTTCTGCCAGAGGACCACTCCCACCTCCCTTATATTCATGGTGGAGTTTAATATGCCACTCATTAAATTACACTTCTGTAACTGTGAGTTAGGAAGATTCACTTAGCATCACCCAATGGATTCAACAGCACATGTGAACAGGCTGGGGCCACAGGAGCCCACTATCAGCCCGCTTCAGATTTTACAAGGTTGCATCATGAACTTCTATCCAAAAAAGAAAAAAGCTATCTGGCAAGAGAGAGGTTCCTTTTTGTAGCCACCTTTAATTTGTAATTTATGCATATATTGAAATCTGAGTCTGTCGAGGGTAAATGATGGTGCATTTCCTACCCACATGTGGAGAATGTTCTCTCAAAGCTTGTGACAGGTTCCCGGAATTGTCATACTGGACCACACTAGTGAGCCGTTCCATTCAATATACTGTCTCTGAGAGTGGCCAGTACCAGCTGCTTCCAAGGAAGGTGCAAGAAACCCCTTAGTGGACATTTATGAAGTAACCTACCCACAGGGGACGTTTTCTTCCTAACCCGTCAGCAAGAAGTTGGTTCATGCACTGAGGCACAAGGTTTAAATCTCGTTTACATTTATTGATGCCATGTAATGTAACCGTGAATGGTCTCATCCATATAAATGCCTAGTCCTTTTGCATTAATATCAGTAGCTGGCATCTTTCTCCTTTCATGGCATCAGCTCTTCATGAAAAGAGAAACTGATCCTGATATTTCTCTCCTTTCCCATCTCAGGTGACATTTAGATTTTTTTTAGATCCTCCCCTAACCTCTGTCGCTGAAAACACTCCTGCATCCTCCAGGACCAGTTTCTCTAGTTCTCCACTGCTTTTATGTCTGCCTGGACTCCAGCACTGTGTATGCATAGTGCAGCCACTGCTCCGACATGCCCCAGAACGTGTTGCTCACTGGAGGGAGACGTTAGAAAATGCAATATCAAGATTGCAGTTTGCAGAATCAGATCTGAATAAAATGGAATCATGAACTGGAGCAGCTGGTGGTAGGGAGTTAGGGACCTTCCTGGAGGAACTAGGGCCTGATTTACACAGCTGGAAAGGAAAGCTGAGAGACAGGAAGGAAGGCTTTTAAATGGCTTTCTCAGCTGAATTAATGTGAGCCTCAGGATTTGTTCAGATAAAATGGGCTGGTGAAGAAGCCATCCAGTCTGGATAATTCCCAACAAGCCTGCTTATCTCTATTGCCATATTTGAAGTCCGTCGGTCAGATTTGGCAAAACACCTTTTATCTGCTAGCCTCTGGTCAAGTCATTCATGGTGCTGAAAGGGTCGCTTTTTTTTTATGTCGTACTGTTATGTAAACAGTGCTATGTAAATGTTCAGGTGAGATAAAAATAAACGTGTAAATGATGGCACAAAACTCCAAATACAGTCCTGTGTGTGGGAAAAAATCTGTCCCCCAATCACCTTACTTTGTATGTGCAAAGGGAGAGCTGCCTTCTGGAAGGTAAACAGAGCAACTCTTTTTTCATAATGTTAACTGACCAAACTTTTGTAAATTTAAAGTAAAGACAAAGACACCAGAGATGCAATAATCTTAGTAATTAGTTATTTCAAAAGGGCAGAGAAACAATTCAGGGGGAGTTTGTTTTGTTTTCGGGGAAAAAGCTGATTAAGAGGAGGTCTTGTTAAACTAAGCAAATCCACACGGAAGTGATGAATTCCAGAGAATTTACCAAACATTTGAGCATTTAATTGTTTAGGGGGAGTTACTACATAGAGTAGATTTGCATACAGTTTGCATAGTGTTTAAGGTTCTCATCTTAACATATTTGTGACCTCTAGGCTTTTCTGTAACTGTTCTGGAGAGATCTGGAGTTTTCAACAGCAAGTTCATATGTCATAGTAAAATGGAATAAAAGCCGTATCTTTAATACATTACTGTGTGTGCATGCACACATGTACACACATTTGCTTACACAGATATCTTGCTTAATAAATATTAAAGGCCAAATTCTCTTCAGATACACTGATGTAAACCTGGAATAACGTCAGTGACTTCACTTAGGTGCTCAGATCCTACAATGATGAGGGTGGTATAAGACCCTACACAGAACAGAATTCACTATTATTGCACATGATTTACACGGATATGATTGAGATCAGAATCTGGCCTAAATAATTAATTTAGCATGAGTGGAAAAGAAAAGCAGCACAGGGAAGATATAATTAATGGAAATACATATGTCATTGGCTCTCACATAATAAACTGGCAGCTCTCACTGAGGTAACTGCATTTTATTTGCAAAGTACACTTGGGAATTTTCTTTAAAGTAATTACACATTTTATTCCATTTCCACCGATTTCCAGAGAACAGTACTTTACAAATACCAACAGAAACAAGTAGAACCAGGTTTCAATACACTCTACAATCATGACTTTTTAAAGGCTCAGGAGCTACAAGCTTATTTGAGCCAGTGTCAAAAGAAAGAGGAATAAATTTCAGCAAAGGAAGAAGTAGCAGTAAAGATTAGTATTGTGAATAACTAACAAAGGACAGCACTGGCAACAACTAGATAAATAATTGTAAATGGTTAGATACATATTCTAAGAGGCAATGTAATAAAATGCTGCTGACTCAGGAAAGAACAGTAGCTAGGGAGAATTTTCTGAACCCTTGCCATTTTAAAAGGCTCATTTTCCAAGTATGAGAGGATATCTGTAGCTTTTCCTGAATAGAAAACATTACACCTACTGTTCTTCAGATATGCCACAGAGACTGGCTTATCTTCAAGAAAATATAGTCTACCGCTTCCATGATGCAAAAATCTGTGCAAGGCTGCAGTACGATGCAGTATTTCTCCCCACCCAGCTGGCAGATGCAGAGAGAGATCAGCTGACTCATAAAGACTGCTGGAAAAACCTCTCATTTGTCTAATAAGAAATCTGCAGAGGGAAATAGAGGATTCTTGCAAATGAGATCTATTGCCATGGCCAAATACTCAGACTAATATAAATTTTAAATCTCTCTCTCTCTCTCTCTCCATGGTCCCTTATTGAATTGTACAAGCCAATGTAACTATTCTGCTGCTAACCATATTCAACCGCAAATGGGGAGATAGACAGTTCATCTTTTAAGTGCCTTGTTTGTCTTTTTAGACTTTTTTTTTGCCTTGCCGAGAGGAGAGGCAGCATTAGAGGACACATCTCTACTATAGCCCGAAGCCAGTGTGAGAAATGGACCTGTGAGTCAGGTAAAGTCAACAGGGTTGGGATCAGGCCATAAGAGAGTAGCTCGAAAGGCCCAAAGCCTTTTTAAGTCAATGTGAGTTTTGCCAGGACTTGAAAGGAGACAACTGATGAGCAGAAAGATTAATACTGCCATAGAATAATCCTGATATTAACTAGGCTCTGTGTCTGATGATGCCTGGAGGCCCTTGGATCTGCTACAGGCCAGTAGCCCAGTAGATAATTTGTTGCTAACTGAGACTTTAAGTAGATCATGAGTTAAAAACACAAGTCATGCTGTTTGTCATTGCACTAATGAATCTGGGATGATGCCATTGTAAAATTTGTACATTACAGATTAATTAACAAATACATTTAACATTGATATTTTAATTCCTGTGTATAACAATGAACTGGAAAAAAATTCAAAAGGAATGTGCACAGTCAAGTCTCAAGTCAAAAGGGCAAAATACAGTCTAAGCAACTGATTCTAAATTCACCTCAGTGCTGAAGATTTTAGAGAGAACAGCTGGTTAGCAGCAAAGCTCTAGCATTTTACCATTAAACCTGAATTAAAATCCCAGAGCAAGCTGCAGCCTAGTCTCCATATGTCAACATCATGACAACATTGCAATCAATGATTGGCACTTTCTATTGAAAAGAGGCCCAAGATTAAAAGAGCATGAGGTGCTGCAGGTTATTACTGAAGTGCACTGTCCTGAATGGAAAAATTCCTGCTTGCAGTATGCCTGGGCACGCTCTTCTTTGATAACCTAAAGTCCTGATCCAGCACTGAGCAAATATCATTGTAACATCAGGTCCTCATTGTCCATGAGCACTACAAACCTCACAAATATAAACAAAGATATGTTTTGCGTTTTTTTAAAACAAACACATTATTCAAATCTTTTTTTCCTTTAAAAAGAATTAAAATAATGTCAGCACTCATAAGCGACCCTATAATAATAAGCTAGTGTAAGCCTGCTATGAAGGGGAAAATTTTGGTTTTTTTCCCTAAAATTTTCATGTATTCCTAACTTCTATAAACAGATTAATCTTTCAGACCACAAAAGATTAAATGAGAAGATTTAACTGGGAATTTTTAGTTGAAAAAACTACATCTGTTGGGTCATGTTAAATTTCATAGGTTTTGTTAATATTTTTAAATTTAATTAACTTTTCAAAACATGGAAAGTTGTAAAAGCACCTGATATTTGTGTGCAAATATAGTTATTTAGCCAGGTTTTTGGAATCACTGCTCTAATTCTCAAATCACATTACCCCTGTGTAAATCAGGAATAAATCCAATCAAATCAGTGGAGTTATATTGGTGTAATATATGTTTAGGTGAGAAGTGACCTCATGTTATTAACCATCGAACTTCTGCAGAAGCCCCTGCACTGGTGAACATATTTTTTTTTTCAAGACTTTTTTTAAACAATGCTCAGTTACTCAATAGACCAGACAGCCTCTGAATTGGATACATCAGAATGTACTTTATAAAATGCAAACTGATAGCCAAAGTCCTTTTGCTTGTTTTATACAAACAATCCCATTGCTTTCAATGGGACTACATGCTTGAGTAATTAAAAAATTGCAATTAAAAAAAGACATTTCATGAATTAGCTCACTTTCAAACACTGAAATGGATAAAAACTTCAAAGTATTTTGTGACATTTTTTCATTATTTTGACCATCTCTAATTGTAACAGAAAAATAAGCACCTCTGCAGAAGTATGCTTCACTACAGTGAACTGTAAGGCCAGATTAAAAATGTTTTAGATGTGGTAACAGGCAAGCCCCCCAAAAACACTGAGAAAGGACTTTCATGGTTCTGTGTGCTACACCATGTCACAGGTGCTTTCACTGAATTAAGTCAATAGTGAGGTAACTTCTAAAACAGTTGTTCTTGCATTCACTGAAAGGACTGTGTTTTGATGTCTTAGTGACAGCAGAAACACATTATCTCCATTCACTTACACTCCTATGCAATTGCCATTGCTGAAGTAATTCTGTGATAGGCAAATGTATCATTCACCACACTGTTTTTACAGCCTGTCAACTGAAGCAAAGTTACAGGTTCCCCAATTTCAGGTAACTGTCCTGATATGTCTGTCCTTCTGCACAAATACATCTGAGCACATTCTTAACATAATGCCTCCAAAGACAGTAACCAAGTATGTTAATGCATCACATACAATTTCAAACCCTGTAGTTCTATAAACTACACCTACCTAATCCCATTGGATAAATATAATATGGATGTAGTAGGAACACCCCCCCCCCAAAATAAAGTCAATAGGATCAAAAAGTTCTCTTTTCTGTGACATCGCTTCAAAATCTTCTCCTGGTTTTTAGAACAAAATTTCATTTTGTGGTGGAAGGGAGATGAGTAAGAACCATGATAATATAAAAAGGCCAAACCCTTCCAAAAGGCCACAGGAAACAGACCGTGTTGTAGTGAATAAACAGCTGAGTTCACTGATATTCTGATGGGACTGGCGAATCCTCCAGAGGAATAGCAGCGCATTCTCTCATATCAGTATCCCAGTTGCTGGGTGGGAGAGTGGTATCATTAGGCTCACATGGGCAGCAGCTGACTCCTCCTATCCGGCTGCTTGGTAGATACTGCAGGGAAGCACGGAAGTCTAACGATAGCACTATTAAACGGTACAGTTGTAACATCACAACTAAGATATTCTTCGCTGTGAAAAACACCAGCATCTGATTGATTACTTTAAAATAGCTCATCAGTATCAAACGTAAAACAAGGAAAGGGCCATCTTGTATGAAAAGGCTGATTCCAATGTTCCACAGGTCTGCGCTGTGTCTGTACAGCAGTAAAGTGGGGACTCTCGTAGATGACACAGATAGTTTACAACCAATATGTTGCACTGTAAATAAAAGACATTCTGTGTTAATGTAGCACTCTGAAACCTAGACATAAAAGTCTGAAAGGGCAGCTCTGAGGTAGAGTGGATTATTAGTGCATTAAACTATCAACACTGCAGGTCAAGGTTCAGAATTAAGTATGTCCAGTGCTTGATTCAGCAAAGCATGGACTTCACTCTTAAGAATGTGCTTATAGTTAAGTATATACTTATGTGCCTTGCTGAATAGGGCCTGAAAACAGTTTGGTCTCATTCCGTACATGTTGGACATCACACACCCACCATACACATTTGGTATGACCAGTAGCCTCCTTTCAGTGATGGTACATGGCTCATATGGCAGGCCTTGCAGGTTAAGGTTGGGATATACTGGATGGGAGGTATGTACAGTGCTTAGAAACAGTATGAATGATTCTAGTCATTGCTATCTATTTCCGGTTTTATGGATACTAAATCACGTGGAAATATAACTTGTATGCATGAGTCTCCCTTAACCTGATGAAAATGTCCCACTAGCTAACTTAAAATGCTTACAGTGATATTGCACCTGCAAGGTAATATCTAGGGTTCATTCATGATAAATATGGTAGTCTAACATAAAAAATTTACAACAGAAATGAGGTTACTTTGTTTAGAATTCATAATTTTTAGATTTAATTGGTAAAAAGAAGATGTAGATACTTGGATATAATCACAAGTTGTTTTTTTTTATCACAAATAATGACACATTCAGTAGAAGAACTGTATTGTTTATCTCTTTGGATTTAAATAATTCGGTCAAGAATGGAAAGCAAACTTCTTAGAACAGTGGAGCATTTCATTTGAATTCATTAGAGAAACAAAAGTTTCTGCATGCTGTTGCTGAATTTTCTATGCACTTGTGCATCATCTTGAAATACCCTGCCTTGATGCAGCTGAATGTCATGTGCAGCACTGACAGCCCTTTGTTACAAAGCACAGTGGTGCATCAGTAAAAGTAAAATGTTTGTGTCTCATGCAAACAGCTGCACAGAGGTGTGATGGTTACAAATTTATCTTAAATAGAATTGTCACATATGGTAAATATTTTAAAGATCATACATATACTCTTTCCTTTAATTTTCAACTGTGAAATGTAGGGGGAAAAATAGAATAGCAATGACAAGGAAAAACGTGGCATACACCTTGCTTCATTTAAATTAATGCTATGATCCTTTAAGGGTATTTGAATGTTTTCTTGAACTAGAGTGGTATGTATTTTTGAAATAATACATTGTTAGCAGTCCATATATCTGCAAATCTTAATGTGACACATCTTAAAAGCTCCTGCATCAATTTGTAGCATTGAGCTGTTAAAATTAAACATTAAAACATGGAAATATTTCCTCAACCTTAATATTTAAAAAAGCCTAATATCCTTTGTAAGAAAATGCCTCAAGAAAAAGTCCCAGAAGAAAAAACTGATTGAGCCGTTTTGTTAATTTTATATGAAAACTTGTTGAAAATAATTCTTGCTTGAGCTGATTGTATACATGAGATGCAGCTGAACTGTACACTCCCAGAAAAGAGGGGTCAGAATAATAGATGGTGATATAGGGAGATGTTCATTATGCCTTCCTATACCAGAAAAGCCCTCTCTGCAAGAGGATAAAATCACCTTGAGGTAGATGTTTCTACTAGAATCATAGATTATTAGGGTTGGAAGGGACCTCAAGAGATTATCTAGTCTAACCCTCTGCTCAAAGCAGGACTAATCCCCAAATGGCCTCCACAAGGATTGAATTCATAACCCTGGGTTTAGCAGGCCAATGCTCAAACCACTGAGCTATTCCTCCCCCCTACCTTTGTTCCTTGGGATTCAAGCCAAGGATGAACAGCTTAATACTTTTACGGTCTCCAGAGAAGCTCTATGGACCAGAGCTACTGAGTGGGGGAGCATCTGGCTACACCCTTTTCTCAGCCAGCCATATCCACTTTATGGGCTAGGCTGGACTCATGTTAAGGAGAGACATCCCAACTCAGGGGCTCTTTGCCATCGTCTACCCCAGTGGGAGCCAGCCTACTTCCAGGAGTGGCTCTAGCCCCATGGTTTATAGTTAAGGGTCTGTCAATTTTTCCATTATAATGACACAATCACAGCAGGTACTCCTATTTGACACGTCAGCAGTAATTCCAGTTTGCCTAGAAACAAACTGTATATTAAAGAGATCACAGTTCAGCTTGAAATAAATCTTCCTTCAAAAGAAAGCATGCTTATTTTTCTATGCTGATGCTGAGCTTCCTTTGAATAACACATCATTGTCTCTGTGATGTGAATTGCTGTCCAAAAGCCCTCAGCATAGTCTTTGGCGGTGGTATTTATTTTCATTCACATAGTGCTGTAAGTGTGCACAGCCCCTGAGACATGCTCATCTCTGAAAAACGTGTTTTGCTGATACTAACCTGCAAGATCAAGTGGAAACTGCAACATACTCCAAGTCCATACACAAAGAATTGCATAAACAAGAGCATGGTTATGCCTAAAAACAAACAAAAAGTGAGTAACTAATGAAATGAACCCCAAACTATTTAGAACACTGTCACTTTTAAAAGGATGTGGAGCCCAACAGTACATCTAGTGGGCTCATGTGTCATTCCAGCAGAATTCTGGAGAAATCTGGGGCAGCACCTGGTGGGAATCCCTACAGTTGGTCTGCATTTTCCACCTGCTTGAGCTGTGTGATTTAAACCAAACCGCAGAGTTAATAGTGTCAAGAGTGATCAGAGTATGAAAATAAGTTCTGAGGTTCAACGAGGAGAAGATGCCCTACCCTACCCTGATTTCACACCTTTGTTGAGCTTGAACCATCTTTGTTATGTAGGGAGAGCCTTCCCTGCTGTTAAATAAGTTCTGTTACAGGTACAGCTTAGTTGAATAGTGAAAAAATAATAATGTATGGACATTTTCAGGGACAAAAGTGCCAAGTTCAGTTTCCCATTATTTGTAAAGTCACATTCTTTATGACAATTGGATAACTGAGTATTTCTGAAGACGTTTCTAAATCACGCTAATGATTATTAATCTGAAAATTCACATTGGAAGCAGATTACTCTCTCCTCTCTTATTTTAAAACCTTGTCACCCACTCAGGGAGCAGAAACCATATCAGGTAACTGAACATGCAACTTGGATAATGAAAAGCCACAGTAAACTGTTTGCAAACAACACACAGTCTGAAAAGCATCTGATGTACAAGACAATCAAGATTAGCTTGTGAACAAATCACTAACCAAAGGAGAGGCTCTCTTTGTAATAAATAGTTGGAGTAGCTCTAATTGTCTATATTTTAAACACCGTGTGTTAGTTACTCCATTTTCCTGGTTCTTTGAGTCCTTTCCTTTTGATGAATGTGACATGTTTCATTATGAATAACCTCCTATGAAGAGGATGGGGGCTACTTGTGACCTCCATGGAGGCGCAGAAAAGGATAAAAAGAAGACCTAGACAGTAGCCATCTCTTGATATCTCTGAATAATACAGTTGCAGCAACCCCAAATTCACACAGATTACAAAACTTGAAATGGAACAAGAAAGTCTTCAGTATAACCTTGGATACAAAAGATGTACTTCAGGAAATATTACTTACCTTACATTTTCTACTTCCAAGGTCTCGCTAGTGAATTCAAGTATGTCTGCTGCAGTTCCCACAAACATAAGTAGCAGCTGTGACAACTGATCACGGGTGATTTCACCACCAATGGGAAGAAGCCATCTCCCTATTATTAGTAGCAGCAGAAAAGTCTGGTGGAGTCCTAGTGTCCATACAGTCTCGCACACTGTGGAGAGCTGGGAGACAAAAACTCTAGCCTATTGCAAAGACCAAAACAACAAGAAAAATACTGTAACTATAGGAAAATGAGATGGTCTAGCTATAAAAACTTATCTCCACTGAATGCACCTTCAATTCAACTGCTAGTTCTTTCTTCAAGCAGAATTAAAGCAAACCATCTCATGCTGCTGGTGTGACTCACTAAATGGACTGCCAGACCAAGTTGATTTATCTCTTGATTTATCTCTTTTTCTCCCCTTCTCTCATTGTTCACTTACTGTTATACTTTGCTCCACTGTAACTCCAAAATTGTTGAACTGAATTTTGTCATTCTTGGGGGAGGAAAGAAATCCCTTCAGACTCAGACCAATCCTAGAAACAACATTTAGAGCACAAGCACCATCTACACCAATGGCTTTTTATAAATGATGATTTCCATCACACCACTTTGCAAAACTGTCCTGTGCAAGGGAGGTTCACCACATAGACCCAAATAGTGATGTCTTATCTCTGTGCCCCTATTTATCATAAGGTCTATGCACTGAGTAGAGAAAGGTATCCCACCGACTCAATTATGTGATGATCTGCTCCCTCATTTTTGGGAGTGCTCTCTTTTGATTGATTGAAGTCTTCTCTGTTGCTGATATTCTCCCATGTTTGTTCAGTTTCATTACTGCAAAACTACAATAAACAAAAACATCATACACTCAGAAAACATCATGGAGCTGGAGAAGAATTCTTGAATTTTCACCCAACTACTTCATCCTAGGCCTGGTCTACACTAGGGTGGGGGGGGGATTCGAACTAAGGTACGCAAGTTCAGCTACGCGAATAGCATAGCTGAACTCGAAGTACCTTAGTTCGAAGTACTTACCCGTCCTCACGGCGCGGGATCGAAGTCCGCGGCTCCCCCGTCGACTCCGCCACCGCCATTCGCGGTGGTGGAGTTCTGGAGTCGACGGGAGCGCATTCGGAGTTCGATATATCGCGTCTAGATGAGACGTGATATATTGAACTCCGAGAAGTCGATCGCTACTAGCCGACCCGGGCGGGTAGTATGGACGTACCCTTAGACAGACATCTCCTTCCTTCCCTTCCAACATTTAATCCTCCAATTTCCCATTCCCGTTGCCTTAGCCGTACTTGCATTATGCTCTGGCAGCAAACTGTAATATGCCACTTGCTCACCCCCTTTGTAGAACTTGAGCCTCATGTGCATGTTGTGGATGTCCACAATGGATGTCACTCCTGAAGCCCAACCTCCTGTGAGGGTGTGCTGTGAATTCCAAGCCCACTAGCTCTGAGAGAGCCGGTGGTTCTACCTATCATGTATTAAAATACTATGTAATGCCAACATTGTACTGCACTTAGTTTTACTTCTGAAGTTTGACTCTGACTTGCTGGATTAGTAAATGCAGTATGAGTTGTGATAAACTCAGGACAGACAGTTGCCAGAGGGGGGGGAGGTCCCCAGAGAGGAAAAAGGCCCTCCTCTCTATCAATCAACTGAACCACAGGTCAAGCAGGTTCAGCTGAGCTGCGTTACCCAGGTAGCAAATTAGAATCAGCTGAGGAGCTACCCTGAGGGGGGAGGGATCAGCTAGCACAACTTGGCTGCCTGGGACTGAGAACTTTTCTTCCTCCTGAGAGGAGGAGGGGGGGGAAGGAAGAGAGAGAGAAGCCTGGCTACCAGGAGTATTAAAGCAGCAAGCCTTCCCAGGCAGAGCGGCAGGACACTCCTCTACAAGACTAAAAAAAAATACTAATACTAACTGGAAGAGAAGACAGACGAGGACTCCCTGAGTCTAGGGGGACTGCATTATATACTAGCCAGTCTCAGCTAAAAACAGCAGGCTGGGGGAGAAGAGGCTGGGGGAGACTGAGACGGTGTGAGGGTGGTGATGTGGAGAGAGTGAGTGGTGAGAGCAAAGGGGGGCCGGGCAGGGCACCCAAAAAAAAAAAAAAAAAAAAAAAAAATGGAAGAAAAAAAAGGCACTGCGCAGGCTACCAGCACTACCAGGGTGCAGATGGCTGCAGGCCAGGCAGCAGCCCAGCAGGCAGCAGACAAAGAGCAGTTAGATGAGCCAAAGCGGCTGAGAGCCAAGCCAGGCCACCGAGGAGCCACCAGGAGGTTGCCAAACCACTAACCAGGCCACCCCCCCCACTCCCCCGCCACTGCCCCCCAGGACCAGCCGCCCCTTACAGAGCATGACAGTGGATGATGATGTGGTTATGTTTGAGAGTTTGGCATATCTGAGGCGTGGAGAGAGGGCCCAAGACCAGTGGGCCAGCCCAAGACCAGTGAGGCTGCCAGGGAGGCACTTTGTTTTGGCGAGCAGACAGAAGCGCGTACAGATATATGGCGCAAAGCTTGAAAGGCAAGGTAGGGCAGGCGGAGGAGCGGCAAGGCTATAGAGGTTCCACATAGCAGTAAGGAGAGCTTCCCAAAGTGGAGCCCCCGAGCCATCAAAGCCCCCCCCTGTCCCCCCTGCGTTTGACCTGATCCATCCCGCCGGCCCGAGTCCGGAGCCCCCGACCCGCCGCCGGGGAAGCCAGAGGAGGACACAGGGACATGTGAGTACAGGAGAGTGAGAATGATACCACGAATGGGTCATCCTCTGAGATGCCCTCCTCCTCTGAGATGATTGGCGCCCCACTGGGGAAGAGACACCACTGGGGAAGGAGGAGGCAAGGAAGGGGGAAGGAGGGAAGGAGGCAGGGAGCAAGGCTATGTGGAGGGGGGGAAGGGGCCAAAGGAAGGAGGAGAGCGAACAGAAAAGGAGGAAAGAAGAGGAGAGAAAGAGCAGGAGAGACCTGGGGACTGGGAGAGAGAGAGACTGGGGAGGGGACTGGAGGTAAAAAATTAAGGGGCTGCCCCTGCCCGAGGCCCCGATGCTATGGCATGTGGAGGGAGATATTATATAACTGCCCCATGCCCAAACCTAGAAGAGCCCATGATAAGCCTAGTGGGAAATCTAGAAGAGTCATGTGACCTGATGGATAAGCCTAGGTAGAGATAGTCCTGGTCTATATAGATATACTAGGCAAGAATAAAAGTAAGGTCTAAAAAGACCACAGTAGACTCCAGGAAGTGCAGTCCAGTCGGTCTCGGGAAAGCTGGCAAGGGGGTATGATCAACTATCCCGGGCGCAATTACGTACAGGGGATCCCAGTGTCCATGGGGGTGTAAATTACCATCCGACGAAAAAATAGGTAGAGGTCCTCAAGGAACCCAGCATAGGTGGTCCGGGGTGGTGGTCCCAGTCCTCCCAGTCCTCATGGGAGTAGAGTAGATAACACTCCAGAGAGCTTCCTGAGTGGGGTTCAACAGATGAGTGAAGTAGAGCTTCGCCCTGAATTTGCACAGCCTTATTTCAGCAATTCTTGGAACCAGGAGATTCAGAACGCCAGAGAAACTCAGGAGAAGGGAGAGAAGGGAGGAGGGGAAGAAAGGGGGAGAGAGAAGAGGAGGAAAGAGGAGCATGGCCCCCCAGAGAGGGGAGAGTTGGACCCCAACAGGGGAGGGGGCCAGACGAGGGACCAGCTGCCCCTAGAGTAGCCCCAGGACCTCCAGCCCTCCCTTGGGAGAAAGGAGAAGACCAAAGAGAGAATTTCAGGTTGAGATGGGTGAATTGAGGGAGGAATGACTGATCCAGAACAGTAAGGCAGAACATAGCCAAAAGATGGAGTAGTGTAATGGGGAGAGATGGAAGGGTCCAAGGAAGGGAGAGCGTATATGATCAAGAAGGTCTCAAGAGCAAGTCAGGTGTACCAAGTGTGAAAAAGAGCAAAGTCAAGCTAGTACACAGAAAACATCAGAGGAAACAGAGGGCTCTAGGGGATGGGAAACCCGAGCCAGGGCAGAAGGAGATTTATTCGAATTCTACAGAGGTTTTTATTCTTTGGAGGGTGCAGCGGTTGGAGAGGTACCTGGCCCCGGCCTCCAGGCCTGACCTTGGTACCCTCCCCCGACCGGGCCCCGCCCTTGCCGGGTACCTCTGCCCTACGCCATTATTCCCGACCTATGCCCGGCCATTGAGCTCCTAGCACTAGCCCAGATTACACCACCTATACAGCATACCCCAAAGATTCATTGAAAACTACGTCCAAGACCAGTTCCGAAGAATTTCCCTACCCATAGACCATGACATGGAAAGATTAATCCAAATTTTTCGAAGAATAAGGAATCCAGTGAGATCAGAATATAAGGAGAGGTTCAAGAAACCTCTAAAATCCAGATCTATCTAGGCTCTCAAAGACATGATACCTCACTAAGGACATGAAGTCATCCATGGAGAACATGACAATCCCGGCTGAGAGGACTGGGACAGAACATCACCAGACCGATGGGGGCTACGAAGGGCTGGATGGGGGGAAGGTGAACAGGGACTGACTAAAGACTGTGGATCCACTGGGAACCTGGGACAAGGAGCCAGGATTGTTGGGAGGGTTTGGTCATTTACAGAGACTTCAGATGACAAATAGATTCCTTGCATGTGTTGCAGATGAAAAGTTAGATAAATAAGTAACCTAGGAAAGTGGTGCAGGATGATGTGTGATGAAGAGGAGATAGCAGGATCACCCATGAGGAGAGCGAGGATGAGAGAGCACCCAAGGAATTCAAAACATAGTCTTCACACCAGCAGAGAGCACAATTCCAGAGAGACAATCGGGGCCATCAGGCAGCATACACCTGAGAAGATGGCAGGGAGAAGAGGCAAGGTGGCAGAGGGAAGAAGCAAGCGGCAAAGCTGAGGAGGAATGATAAACCGAGGCAGCTGGACGAAGGTCACGCCCCAGGGCCTATGAAACCTGAGTTCGAACAGACCTGTGGGAAGCAGGAAACCTGAGATGGGACCTCCCGAGAGCAACCCGAGAAACCTGCTAGTCACAAGTACTGAGCCCCCCTGGTCTGCAGATGCCCAGTCTTGAGGTGAAGCACTGACACGAACTGAATCTGACCAACAGGCGGGGTGACTGCCTGAGACAGATTGACCCACCCAGACATCAGAAGAGATCAAGGAGGAAGGATCCTAAACAGCCATGGGTGAAGGTGAATGTAAGCCATACCGATCAAGTCAGAAGTCAGGAAAATGTTCAAGTCGGAAATCAGGTCATTGAAGAGTCAAATAAGCCAGTCATCAAATGAAGTGGTCTCTGTAAATGAGTCAATTGCAGTATGGGGTATTAAAACTTTGTGAGGTGTCGGAATGACTCGCACTTATTGCCGGATTCCAAACCCCTTATCCGATGAGCTGTTTGACGATTTGGACTACCACCGGCCCTGTTTACCTGCTATTGACTCATTCCTAGGGTGGGGCAAAAATCTTGGCACTGGGGCTCCTGGGACCTTATCAACCTGGCACCTGCTTCCAGTTGATCTGGAGGCTAGACAGACTTTTCAACTCCAGAGGACATGGCTGCACCACTTTCTGACCCTCGATGAGCATGGAATTGATCACGTTGTTACGGCCATCCTGACTGGGAGGCAGATGGGAGACGGGCAGCATGACCAAACGGATCCTCCAAATGGGAAGGTGGCTAGCAGGCAGCCTACATCAAAAGAGGAAGGGGAGCTGTCCATGGAAGCCAAATACCTCAAAGGTAGAGAGGCAGAGCAAAATGCTGGCTGGATAGAAGAGAGGCAGGCGGGCCCGCCCCAAGGGAATTGGGGAGGTACACAGGGCTCCCCCCACATGTCCGGAAGAAACAGAACAGAAAATCCTGGGGCCCCTGGTGGGCTACAGGGGCATTCGCGCCCCACTGCCCCACCAACGCTAGCAGCGATAGTGATCTGGGGTGCTGGCGTTGCCTAGAGGCGGACGAAGCTCCAGAGCGCTCAGAGGAACCTGCAGATGCTGCTAGCGGTTGCTGCGGACCAGAGGTGCACAGTACAGAGCGCTGGAAGCCAGAGCTTAAACTGCACCCGGATGGATTGAGTGTGAAGGAGAGCGTTACTTTCGGGTAGGAAACGAAGCTGAAGGAAGAAGTGGCCACGCCGTCAGGAAAAAAGTGCCACTGAAACTGAATAGGACGGAGTTGTCTGAAAATGCAAGGCCGCTGGAGTCTACTATGGAGTTGTCAGTCCAACCTAAAACCTAGTTTACCCGAAGTCAGGCTTTGTCATGCAAGAATGAAGTGTGAAAAAACTCAACAAATCAAAATGACTGAGGTGACAGAGTTCAACTGGCCACAGGGTGCACTGTTGGCAGTGGGATTCAATAGTAAAACCCTGCATGTTGGCAGCCAACCCTGTAAAGTTGGCAGGGTTTGTACGATATGGCCCAGCCCAGGCCAGCAGTGGGATTGGGAGTGGGGTCCTAGAGCTTAAAGGCCCTCCTCCAGGCCCTCCTCCTTATCAAGGGAAGCAGCCACAGGTCAGGAGAGGCGCTCAGGTGAGACAAAGCCAGGAGGTTGAGCTGAGAAAGCGGGCCCCAGGTTGGGAGCTGTGGGGTTCAAAGAAAGAGGAGTGGCTGGAGAAAATTGGCTGAGGGCAGAGAAGACCCAGAGAGGAGGAGAGAGACACTCTCTGGAGAGAAGGGGAGAAGCAAGCCTCAGCAGGAGGAGGAAGGAAGGCAGCTTCCAGAGGGAGAAGAGAGCTGCACAAGACAATTAGAACAGAGGCAAGAAACCAGGAAAGAAACAGCAGACACTGAGACTAGGGAGAGGACCTAGACAGGAGAGGACAGACTGGGAGTTAAAGGAGCAGAGTGTAGGATCCAGACACTGCAGCAGAGTTCTAGTTGTACAATAAACATTTTTCGTTCAGAATCTATTCAACTGCCTTTTTATTGACATATTTTAATAAGCACATATTAGAAATAAGAGAAAAATGACAGGTAACCAATTACCGCCACAACCACTGATAGCTTTCCCCCACCCCTTGCCTGACCATTTTCTCTTTCTGCATCAGAAAACTCCAGTGCAATATCATTTAGAAAGGGAAGGGGTTTCAGTACAACTGTCATTTTCCCTTTAGGGTTATGAGTTCTGTGGCTTTCTCTGTGATTATCAGTAGTGACACCCTATTAGTTCATTTATTTCATAATTCACATAAGTTTGCAGGGACTGGTTAGGGAGCCCCTAAATTACTACCCAGTTTTGTAAAACAGAATATTGTAGATTTTCTATATTGTGTGTGTGGTTGAATTTTCTAGTAACTGCCAGTATATTTTAGCAAAATCAAATATGTCTGATATAGGATTTGTATGATCTTAGTGGGTTTGTGTGCTTAAGGTTATTGGTTCAGTTCTGCTCATTTGCACCACTTTACATCTGTAGTAATGTAATTGATGTCAGTGGTATTACTCCAGATTTACATCAGTGTAAACAGAATTTGGCCCCATTCTCCATAGTTTCATTGTGCAGAAGAGCATTCAAATACTGCGAAAATGACACCTTACAACCTAGTTCGATACAACATATGGTCACCTTCCATGCATGGGTACAAAACCCAGCGTTATCTTAGAGGGATAGACGATTTCTGGTGTCTGCAGTGGGTAGAAAAAAGACTTTTTACTGAATTAGGAATTTTTTATTTACCCCAAAATCATTGGGTATGTAGAAAAATATCTGTTCACTAATGGTGAAATTCTCCCATTGTTCAGGGGGCTAACACAGCATTCCCCATTTTGAAGACTTAAGTGGTGCATGGGTCTAGTGCTGGGGTGAATTTCACTCTGGAACTGGACTCAACACCAATGGCTGATATGGTAGGGAAACTTTTGTAGAGTTTTGATTTCACTTCATAAATACAATATGCTGCAGCTCTCTCTAATATGCCACCAATAGTTCCAAAAATATCCCATCAGGCTCCCTTTGATTAAAAGGTAAATCAGGGTAAAGGCTGACAGCTGCATTCTAATCTGAAGACAGGTGTGGCCTATGCTTTTTAGGGGGGAGGGGACTGTTTTCAAGGCAACTTTCTCTTATCCAGAGGACCTGTCTGTAATTATTCTGGTTGTTTCATTTCTCCTTCCATTAGATCTCTCAGAGGAAGAAAAGATAGACCATTTTTTCTGGCAAGAGGCTATTTATTTCTATCTTTCAAGGAAACTCCTGGTGTGATTGCTGAAATGTCAGGATTAATTAAGAAAGAAAGGCATGTGCTGCTGTGTATCCCCTTAGAGCAAGAAAGCACCTATTTGCACTTTTTGAGTACATACAGCTCTGAGAGAATGTAATGAAGACCAAAAACCATGAAGTTACTGAACTTCAGTAAACAAATCCTCTTTGCATGGATCTGTGGTGACTAAAGAAACTACTATGGTGCAGGGAGCAGATATTCAGTGACTCTTGCAGATTGGATATGATTTAAAAATCTGTCTTCCTAACAATCCCTAAGCATCTCATTTCATTCTACTCAAAAACAAAGCTAATTAGAAAATCAAACTCCTCAGTTATTGAAGACTTTCATCCCATCCTATTTCTGCCAGACAGGCCTGGATGATTGTTTTCTAGCATGCTCATCGCATCAGTGTAGGAGTTAAGAGTGGGATTCACAAAGGTATGAACAGTAGGCACCTAACTCCAATTGATTTTAATGGAAGTTAGGTTCCTAAGTAAGAATCCCACCCTAACTTTTTCTGCACCAGACTGTTTTCCAGGGAGTGCTAGGGAGCTATATGCTAGTAGAAAGGCAACAGCTTCCAACAAATACCTGTATTTGAGATTCTACTTTTCCCCTTTACTTAGAATGGAGCATAAGTGAAGCACCTCAGGTACCACTGTGCAGTAATTGTGGACAAATGCTGTAAACAGAGCCCCTTCCCCAATAACCTGGAAATTTAGCAAAAAGCTCTTAGGTTAGCTGTTTGGGTTATTTGTGTGGGGGTTGGGATGGGGGAGGTTTTTTTTCACAGGGAGAGATGGAAAAGAACCATGGAGGTTTTGTATCTTATGAGAAGGAAGGTAGACAGAGGTATTACTGTGGACATGAAAACAATGAGACATGAGGTTAAATGAGGAGACTGCAATTTTATTTAAAGCTATTGTCTAATTGGGTTAATGACCCCAAAATACCCGGGAGGGTTGTTTCAGTTCACATCTCAATAGGCACCACTGGCCCGGGTGGGACTATAAACCTGAGGATGAGTGTGAGGGCTATGCCCTCTCTACACCCTCAAGCTTACCAAGGAACACTGGCTAGAAACCAGAGTCACAACACACTTCCTCCCTCCCACTCGGGGTAGGAGCCATAAACTATGCAAGAGATAGAGGCAAACCCCACTATGCATGACTGTGCTCAGGGCCAATGCCCAGGCAACCCACTGCGTGACAGGGAGCTCAAATTAGACTATTTTTAATTTATCTATGGCACTAGAACTGCCGAAGTTGCACCAAGTGTAATGTAACCCCCCAGCCTAGACCTCTTGGATGCCAGGTGGAGGGTGAAAAACCCACCCAGCACTTTGCCAATTTTGCCATGTGGGAAAAATCCTTGCCAGACTCCAAAACTGATAATCATCCCCCAGCATCACCAGAGATCCAGCACGTAGATTAAGGGCAGGGCTGAAACAGGGAGCCCACAATGGCTGCCCCATCTGGACAGAAAGCTGTATCAATCCCTTCACCCTGCATCGTCACCAAATGGGAGCCAATCACAGAGCCATAGCACCACCCTGAATTGTAGTGGAATACTGAACTATAGTACACTGTTCAGCCGCTAGGTGGCACAATGTGTAACATATCTTCTTTAAGCTAACCTCAGCCATACCTGGCAGAACATTAAAGGACCTTATTCATAGATTCTAGGACTGGAAGGGACCTCAAGAGGTCATCGGGTACAGTCCCCTGCCCTCATGTCAGGACCAAATACTGTCTAGACCATCCCTGATAGACATTTATCTAACCTACTCTTAAATATCTCCAGAGATGGAGATTCCACAACCTCCCGAGGCAATTTATTCCAGTGTTTAACCACCCTGACAGTTAGGAACTTTTTCCTAATGTCCAACCTAAACCTCCCTTGCTGCAGTTTAAGCCCATTGCTTCTTGTTCTATCCTTAGAGGCTAAGGTGAACAAGTTTTCTCCCTCCTCATTATGACACCCTTTTAGATACCTTTAAACTGCTATCATGTCCCCTCTCAGTCTTCTCTTTTCCAAACCAAACAAACCCAATTATTTCAGCCTTCCTTCATAGGTCATGTTCTCAAGAACTTTAATCATTCTTGTTGCTCTTCTCTGGACCCTCTCCAATTTCTCCACATCTTTCTTGAAATGCGGTGCCCAGAACTGGACACAATACTCCAGTTGAGGCCTAACCAGCGCAGAGTAGAGCGGAAGAATGACTTCTCGTGTCTTGCTCACAACACATCTGTTAATGCATCCCAGAATCACGTTTGCTTTTTTTGCAACAGCATCACACTGTTGACTCATATTTAGCTTGTGGTCCACTATAACCCCTAGATCCCTTTCTGCCGTACTCCTTCCTAGACAGTCTCTTCCCATTCTGTATGTGTGAAACTGATTTTTCCTTCCTAAGTGGAGCACTTTGCATTTGTCTTTGTTAAACTTCATCCTGTTTACCTCAGACCATTTCTCCAATTTGTCCAGATCATTTTGAATTATGAGCCTGTCCTCCAAAGCAGTTGCAATCCCTCCCAGTTTGGTATCATCTGCAAACTTAATAAGCATACTTTCTATGCCAATATCTAAGCTGTTGATGAAGATATTGAACAGAGCTGGTTCCAAAACAGACCCCTGCGGAACCCCATTTGTTATACCTGTCCAGCAGGATTGGGAACCTTTAATAACTACTCTCTGAGTACGGTTATCCAGCCAGTTATTCACCTTATACCTTATAGTATACCTTACTATACTACCTTATAGTAGTCCCATCTAAATTGTATTTGCCTAGTATATTGATAAGAATATCATGTGAGACTGTATCAAATGCCTTACTAAAGTCTAGGTTTACTCAATCCACCACTTCTCCCTTATCCATAAAACTCGTTATCCTATCAAAGAAAGCTATCAGATTGGTTTGACACGATTTGTTCTTTACAAATCCATGCTGGCTATTCCCTATCACCTTACCACCTTCCAAGTGTTTGCAGATGATTTCCTTAATTACTTGCTCCATTATCTTCCCTGGCACAGAAGTTAAACTAACTGGTCTGTAGTTTCCTGGGTTGTTTTTATTTCCCTTTTC
Source organism: Mauremys reevesii (assembly GCF_016161935.1). Lineage (NCBI taxonomy): Eukaryota > Metazoa > Chordata > Testudines > Geoemydidae > Mauremys > Mauremys reevesii. Next base: position 47,534,431 of record NC_052629.1, on the reverse strand, counting down.
ATAGATGGGCACTTTATTTGCCCTTTTCCAGTTTTCTGGAATCTCTCCCGTCTCCCATGATTTTCCAAAGATAATAGCTAGAGGCTCAGATATCTCCACTATTAGCTCCTTGCGTATTCTAGGATGCATTTCATCAGGCCAAGGTGACTTGCAGGCATCTAACTTTTCTAAGTGATTTTTAACTTGTTCTTTTTTTATTTTCTCTTCTAAACCTACCCCCTTCCCATTAGCATTCAGTATGTTAGGCATTCCTTCAGACTTCTCGGTGAAGACCGAAACAAAGTCATTAAGCATCTCTGCCATTTCCAAGTTTCCTGTTACTGTTTCTCCCTCCTCACTGAGCAGTGGGCCTACCCTGTCCTTGGTCTTCCTCTTGCTTCTTGTTTCCCTTTATTCCCGTAGCTAGTTTGAGCTCATTTTGCGCCTTTGCCTTTCTAATCTTGCCCCAGCACTCCTGTGTTGTTTGCCTATATTCATCCTTTGTAATCTGTCCTAGTTTCCATTTTTTATGAGACTCCTTTTTATTTTTTAGATCATGCAAGATCTCATGGTTAAGCCAAGCTGGTCTTTTGCCACATTTTCTGTCTTTCCTACCCAGCGGAATAGCTTGCTTTTGTACTGAACACATCTGGTGTGTAGCTCTGAGAAGGAAGCTCAGTTCATATCTGGTACAGGAGCCTGGGCTGCTATTAGCAGCCCAGCAACCTGCTATGTACATGACATGCAGCACAGTAGGTGGGACAGGCCCAGAACCCAGGCTCAGATGCAGAAAGAGTAAGGAAGTGACAGGAGGATAAGCAGCAGCAGCAGCCCCAACACAGTGAAGGAAAGTGGGGAGGAAAAGGAGAGGGAACATGTGGAACACTGCCTCAGCTATTCCCACTTGAGAGAGCTCCTCTCCCTCCCCCCCACCCAAGAAAGTATCTCAGCTGCTCCTGGCACCATCAAAGCTGCAGCCTGGTGAGCAAGGTGAGGACTGTCATATTGGGGTAGGGGTCTGGAAACAGAGAACATACATGCAAAAGCAACTTACTCTGTCAGTATCTGAGTTCCTCTTTCTGTTTCTAAAGCTATTTGTGTTTTAATGTGAGCTTTTCTCCCTCAGTGCTAGGCTTCTCCTTCTGAAGAATTCTGCCCTCACTTGCACTCCTTAGGGTGGGGACTATATCTTATTCTGGACTAGATGTGAGCAAATAGTGGACAACTATATTTGTTAACATGTTCATTTAGTTTGAGTCCTGATTTGATCCCATTACATTCATGTCTTGTTCTGGTTCAGTTCTCTGTGAATATTTATGAAACTGGTGTTTGTTCACATGAAAGTTTGGGGAAGAGCTGTTCATTTTACAAAGTACGTACGAGCGGAAATGGGAGCATTGGTGCCAGAGCTATTCGCCCAGCCCATCTATCCACTATATACATGCAGTTATTTAGTGGGAATATAACAAGAGAAAATTGAATGTAAAGCCTGGCAGGCAATGAATAAATCTAGCTTACATCTTTCTTTCTCTGTCAGGAAGGAACTCAAATTATTTTTAAATATTGGGTCTATATATGTAGCTACATGTAATTCTCTTTATTGTGCAAAAAAGGATAGGAAGACATTTTAAAAATCCTCAAACTTCCTGGGCTACCTTATTTCCTACTTTTTTTCTTCCTAAAATGAGATTCAACATCCCTATGATTTCTTCACATGTTGTTCCTACAGTCGAACCTCAGAGTTACGAACACCTCGGGAAAGGAGGTTGTTCGTAACTCTGAACAAAACATTATGGTAGTTCTTTCAAAAGTTTACAAGTGAACATTGAATTAATACAGCTTTGAAACTTTACTATGCAGAAGAAAAATGCTTCTTTCTCTTTATTATTTTAGTAGTTTACATTTAACACAGTACTGTCCTATATTTGCTGCTGCTTCTTTTTTTGGTCTCTGCTGCTGCCCGATTGTGTATTTCCAGTTCCAAATGAGGTCAGTGGTTCACTGGTCTGTTCGTAACTCTGAGATTCTACTGTATTTATAAACATTAAGTGATCCAATCAAGGAACAGAAACCATATCAGTTATAGGCCAAATTCTAGATTCTGATACTGCAAAGAGCAATTGCTACAGCTTGTGAAAACCCTATAGACTAATTCAGAAAATTCCATTTGGGATTACCAACAGTTTTCAAATGGAATTTAAGGACCAATTAATAAACTTTTCACAAAGAGCGACCAACTCTATTCTGGACCCACTGCTACAAGGGGCAAAGCACCCTCAATTGCCATTGACTTCTGTGGGAGTTGAGAGTTTTGAAAACTCCATGGGAGTGCTCAGCACGTCGCAGTATTGTGCCCTCTGAAGCAACGGGCACACCTATGGTGCTATACTGCAAAGAATGAAGTTGATGCTGGAGACCTTCGTAGTCTGCTGCTATGGAAATACATGTTATGCTGCCAATTCTGCACTATGACTTTCCTGCAGGATTAAATGTGAAGAGAAGCTGATCCATGACTAGGACCCTACCAAACTCATGGTACATTTTGGTCAATTTCATGGTCATAGGATTTTGAAAATCATAAATTTCATGATTTCAGATATTTAAATCTGAAATTTCACGATGTTGTAACTGTAGGGGTCCTGACCCAAAAGAGGGTTGTGGTGGTGGTGGTGGGGGGGGTCACAAGGTTATTGTGTGTGTGTTGGGGGGGGTCGTGGTATTGCCACCATTACTTCTGTGCTGCCTTCAGAGTTGGGTGCCTGGCCAGCAGCCACCACTCTCCAGCCGCCCAGCGGTGAAGGCAGTGCACTAGTGCAGAAGTAAGGATGGCAATACCATGACCGCCCTGCAATAATCATGCAACTCCCCCTGTCCTCCCGCCCTGCAAACCCTTATGGGTCAGGACCCCAATTTGAGAAATCCTGATCTCCCCTGCCCCTGTGAAATCGTATAGTACAGGGTAAAAGTACACAAAAGACCAGATTTCATGGTCCATGATGCATTTTTCATGGCCGTGAATTTGATAGGGCCCTACCCATGACATAAGGAGAGAACACCTGTTTAAATATAGTCTTTTGTCTCTAGCAAAAATGTCAGGGCAAGTGACGAAAAATAAACATTAATTTATTAGTAGGATGATATATTACGTTGGATCTAGCATGAAAATCATACTTAAAACGGACAGAGTAAAGCTGAGCAAACAATGGTTTTCTTAGTTTGGTGGCCAAACTGAAAAATCCAAAATAAAAAATTCATTTCAGGTTAACTCAAAATGGAACTTTTAATTTTTTTTTCTTGCTACAACAACAAAAACCCTGAATTACTTTTTTCTTTTGTTTAGATTTGGGATGTTTTTTCCCCTTCTTAAAGATAAATCTAGTTAAACTTCTACTGAAATATCACTTCAAAATGAAAAGTGAAAATGTTTCATATCAAACAGGCTAAAACAAAATGTTTTGACACTCTCTTCATTTTTTTCAGCTGAAACTATTTTCCATATTCTACCCAAATTTGCAAACAGTTTGTCAACCCAAAGCTGTGTTTTGCAATAAACAAACTATTCATCCACAAAACTTTGCCAGATGAAGTACAAAGCACCAGTTCTGTCTATGGGATGGATTCTGGTTTCTTCTTAAGCTGTTTAAGGTTGTTTAAAATAAATATTTGGTTGGCACAACTTGTGATTTCTTTTGTACTGAATGGAAATTTATCTTTAACTGGGCTGTTGCTCTAGTACATGTGAGCTCTCTGTGAGCCTGATTCAAAGCATTTAAGCATGTGCATAAAGTTAAGCATATACTTAAGTCATTCTCTATTCAGCACCACACTTAAACACATTCTCATGTGGCTTGCTCAATTGGGACCTTAAGCTTTAGGAAGAAAACAGGAATGTCTCAAATCTGTGTTTTTACAGATTATAATATTTGTCATTTTTCTACCTTGCTATTTAATTCACTGATTTTACTGACAGTAATTTTTTTTACTCAACACAGTTCAATCTGACTTTATACCATAACCCTCTGTTAAAAAAGTGCATCCCAACATGCTTTAAATCAGAGGTTCTCAAACTGTGGTCCACGAGCTCCATTCAGGTGGTCCACGGATAGTTCCCTCTATGGAGCGCGCCTGGGCGGCTGCACACAAGAGAATGAAGGGCCACCCACCTAATTAGTGGAGTCGCGCAGGTGTGGCTCCACTAATTAGGTGCTGGACCCTGGGGAAGATGCACATGTGCGGTGAGGTGGTGGCCTTGGGGGGCTAGAGGGTAGGTGGGAGGGGGTAGTAGGGTGAGAAGAGGGGGTGGGGGGAATTTGGGATGTGCAGGGCTGCAGCGGCCAGAGAAAGAGGCAACTTTCACCAGCTCCAGGGCTGGGGCTGCGGGTGAGAGACCCCCTCTCCTTCCCAGTCCCTGCTCTGTGGCTGCCACAGTGGGGGAGAGAGGGCACATCCATCGCATTAGAAAGGTAGGACTACTGATATTAAAATATGAGTTGTGGGCTTTTCTTTATAGAACAAAAAAAGTTTATTATTATTAAGGTTTTTTTTATATAGCACTTTTATCCAAAGCGCTTTACAATAGTTAGCTAACAGTACAAACAACATTTGGAAAGATCATTAAGTGTCTTCCGAGATCATCAGCAATTTTCAAGTGGTCTGTGAAAAAAAAATGTTTGAGAATCACTGCTTTAAATAATACAAGGCACTCTCAATATTTCACATTTCTGATAGATAGATAGATAGATAGATAGATACACACACACACACACACACACACATATATCAGAAATGTGAAATATTGAAAATGCCTTGTATTTTATTGTATGTGTGTGTGTATGTTATTACTTGTGCCCATTCCTGTGATATTTATGGAAGCAAAACTTCCATGCTCTTCATTGGTAGGGGAGTACACATTACATTATGACCTAAATAATTACTATGTGGGGTGGGAGGGCTAATGTTTACTTTTAGGGATTCAATCTGAGAGCAAAATCTTTAATAGTATTTATTGCCTCAGTTACCACAAAACCTTTTTATTGTGTTTTCAATAAATGTTCTGTAGTTGTTGCACAATTGCCTGGTCTTGATCCTGTTATTAAGAAAGGCACAAGATATTTTATTATAAAGAGTAGCACTTGTAACTGAGTGCTACATTTTGGCCTAATTATTAACAGGACTGATGGCCTTCCCTGACGTCTTGGTTCGAATCCATTAGGTCATATGTACTTTCAGAATCCTCTATCCCTCTCCAGGAATAAGCTAAACTATTTACTTGATATAGTACTGCTTTAATTCTGAGGAGCAGTATATCAATAAAATACAAAGTATGCCATGTTGTAACATCATTCTGGGAAATAATCTACTGCCTTTGACTATAAAATTAGCCTGTTTCTTAGCCCAGAGTTAATCATTACAAATGTTCTCAATATCCACTTTACCTGTTCACAAATGTTTAGGAAGATGTGCCAAACATGAAGACAATAAATTCTTGCTCCTGTGTTTAGAAAGAGCCTCAGGCAATCTCAGTGCAAATGCAATTTTGAATATTTGATAACGCTTCTCTGTGATCTAACAATGTTTCAAAGGAGAAAATGAGGCTCTGTGTTTGATTAATCAAACTTATCCATTTTCTTTCTATTGCTTTCCGTTAACGATCCTCTCAGGCTCTTCTGAGGAAGTTCTAATGCAACTCTTGGGGCTAAATCCTGATCCATGCTAAACCCCTTTGTGCCACTCTGGCAGTGCTAAGGGGACTTAAAGATGTCCTAATTGGGGTGATGACAATCATCCAGCACTGAGGAATCATTAGCTGATTAAGAGCTGGCATATTTAGCCCTGTTCTATGCTCTATTGGTCCCCACCACCTGGCATATGGGGTGCATCAAAGATAGGAAGGAACCTTAATGCTGCTCTGAACTATATGGACTAGGGCTGGAACTGGCATAGAATTGGCTTAGTGATTGGAAAGCTGCAGCTGACTCATTTGCAGCTTCCCATACCCACTTACAACTACCCAAAGCTTTTCCTTGGTGCAGCTAAGGATTCCAATCTTGAAATGGAAAGTTGTCATAAGAGGACTTAGCCTTAACAGAACACCTTTAATCCAGGGATCTCAAAATGTTTCCCAAAAAGGAGTAAGTATAAGTATACTTTTTTTAAAAGAGAAAATAAGGCATAGATAAAAGCGGCTTTCCAAAAGTCACAGAGGGAATCAGCAGCAGAGCTAGGACTAGAATCCAGCTTTCTTGCGGGCAGGCCCCGTCCTTGCTTCATCACACGTGTAGTAGCTCTGGAGACTGGCTCTATTATTTAATCAGAGAGCATAGAAGTCAGTTCATCTCTGGTCAGAGGGCCAGCAGGAGGCCTATGCATCACTTAACTCTACTTAAACCCTCAAAATAGGGATAAAGTGGGACAGGGGGTAAATTTCATCCATCAGGAGTACAGGGTTGGCAGTGACTGTGTCTGTGTAATCTTCCTAACAATAGTGGGCAAATATGCCTCGACCTTGACCATGGTACATGTCTGCTAAGAACTGGACCTGAACCAGTATTGTATTTTACCTAAGCCACCAAGCAGCTGTCTGATGGTAATGCCATTGCCAGCCTAAGTTGGGTTCAGACCAGTAACCTAGAAGTGCAAGGCTGTATATCATTTATCTTGAGACTTCCAGTTCCACCCACATCAGCAGAATACCAAAGAGTTTGGTCTCAAATTTAATGAAGTGCTGCCAATCCAACATTATCAAAAGATGTTACTATTGGAGCTGTAGTTGTAGTGTCATCAGGGCTGGCTCCAGCCTTTTTGCCATCCCAAGCAGCGAAGCAGAAAAAAAAAAAAGATAAAGCCGATTGGCGGCACTTCGGCGGCAGCTCAATCGTGCCGCTTCATTCTTTGGTGGCTATTCGACAGCGGGTCCTCCGCTCCCTCTCCTCCTCTTTGGCAGCACTTCGGCGGCAGCTCAAAGAGAGAAAGCGAGACTGAGGGACCCGCCACCGAATTGCTGCCGAAGACCTGGAGGTGCCACCCCTTTCCATTGGGTGCCCCAAGCACCTGCTTCCTTCGCTGGTGCCTGGAGCCGGCCCTGAGTGTCACCAGAGAATGGAATGAAGAATAAAAATAAGACCTGACAGACTATGAATAATGGAATCAGTTTCCAGATGTTTCGTTCAAATACCACCAGAAATACCTGAGTTTCACGATGAGTTTCTAGTAGCCATAATGATGGTACTGTGCTAATCAGATATAAAAATATTGCTGGAGAAAACCTGTGAAGAAAAAGAAAAGATGGCTTCAACACTGTATGAGCACCACATATATCCTACCATTTTCTGAGTGGAACATTCAGAATGTTACTTTTCAGTGTGAACTGTATTTAATAAATGTTTTGTGACTTCTGCCATATGGAATATAAGGGAGAGGGGTAACTGCAACTAACACTTTAACAGCTGCCATTCTCACTGAATTCCTAATGCAATCAATACATGTATGTCTTAACACGGGTTTACTAGTCAACTTCTCAAAGATTAGGTTTGTTTAAAAACCTTTTTCAAAAACAAAATGAAGGTTTCTCTTTGAATTCATGTATTTTGCCCACTCAATTCTGTGTGGAAGTGGGTATATAAAAATCTCTTGCTGAAGGCCCTCTTTCTCATCTCACATTGGTGTAAATCAGGAATCACTCCACTGAGTTACACAGGTGTAAAAGGAGTTTGAGATCAGAGTCCATGTGTAAGCACAAAGGTATAAATACCCTGAACCAAAACAAATGTTTCCTCCCCAAAGAATCCTTCAACATGGACTAAAACTGTTTATAAAGATACTGGCCAGATATGCATGTCACTTACACTGGAAGTTCTGTAACCTTGTTTGTTGTGGATCTCTCTGCTTTCCCTTTCACTTTGTGTCACCTCTGCTTGCTTTGATCATCTTCATAGTGTCACTTTCTGACACCTGTGGCATTCAGCTTCTTGAGCTGGCCATGTTTTCCAAGGACGCTGAGGAATTTTATCATGCCGTCTATGCACGTTTCCCCCTTTTTTGGTTCTTGTGTTTGTTGCTCAGGTTTCCCAATAAAATGCAAGTCAACACTTTCTTCATCTTCATTTTTTGGACCAGGAGTCAGGTCCAATGTTGTTAGTATTCCATCTAATATCTTGTTTTGAATGAGCCTGATCCAGAGCCTCTTGAAGTGGTGGGAGTCTTTTCACTGACTTCCGTGGGCACTGGTTCAAACCCTAAGAATCTAATCCGACTCCCATTAAAATCAATGACAAAACTCCCCTTGACTTCACAGGTACAGGAGCAAGCCTGAGGAAACTTATTTGGTTGTCATTACTCCTGATCACTAAATCCTGAATTCACATGAAACAGCTTGAAACAGCCTTAACTAACTTTTCACCATGACAGTGTGACAGCAAAATTAAAGATGTTCACAGGTATAATAGGAAATATTAGCCCCTCTACTATACTTTTGTTGTTATTTCCCTAAAGCAGCCTTTTTCGCTCAAATTGATCTTGTGGTGACAGCCTCTGACCTTCTGTTGCTCTGCAATTTAGGTGGTCTTGCTGCAGCTGCTCAGTTTTTGGCTTGCAGTCAGTCCAGCTGCTCCACCCACAGTCTAAGCTCTACCCTCTTGTGACCCTCATCTCAAAATGAGATTCTGCAGATCTTCATAATATGACCAATTCCATTTTTTCTTTGTTAACTATTTCACTGCTGCCCAAAGCAGCAACATTCACACTTAAATTATCATTGTTAGATTTCATAGTTAACACTGACTGAGGTGAGCAGAGCTATTGTTTCAGGATTTCTGCAGACATCACTCCACTAATTTACATTTTGAAGGTTAGAAGGGTTATTTTTGCAGCTATAAAGGCTAAAGATTTTGGGGTAGGGGCTAAAATCAAGCTTATTTTCTGGAGAAAGAGATGATTGCTACCAGAGAAAAGTACCAGTTTGCTGAACTGCCATAAAATGGCTCAATCAAACTCCTGATGCTACTCCCCTCAAAACTACCCAGTTACTCCTCGGTTTTTTAAATTTATTTAATTTTTTACTTCATTTCAATGTCATTCAGCATGGATAAAAATCAATGATTTTTTTAAAAAAATCAGATTTTTTTAAATTTAAATTGGGGTTTTTTTATAAGCTTTTTGAGGGAAAAACCGATCTAAAGATTGTTTTAATTAAGATGCATTATAGCTCAAAGATACCTCATCATGCAACAGGGATTATAAATTCTAATTCTATAGTATGAGACAATATAGTCATGTAATATTTAAGAAAAGTTTTGTAAATGAGTTCCAATAGTTCATGGATTAGGGACCCAATCTTATGGGGTTCCAAGGGCTTCTGTATAGGTTATTTAGGTTAATCTTTCTATTTACCCAATGGGGCTCAGTGCTCAGTTTAGAAGATACCATCAGAGATGCTTAGTTTTGCAGTTCTCAAACTGTGGACTTGTGTCTCCAGAGATAACATGCTTGTTAACAGCAAAAAAGGTTTAAAATAAATAAATAATAGAGAGAGGTGAGAAATAACCGTCCTCAACCCTATTGTCCCTCTGCAAATTTGTGTACACATAGTCAATCCCTTACCTCTCTCTAAAAGTGCAAAGTTTCAAAAAGTTCAATGAATAGAAGATTGTTGGGGGTAGAATAGATCTGGACAAGGAGAAGAAGTCTGGAGATAAATGTGAGAAGGGAGGGACAGGCAGCAGAAAGAAAAGTGAAACTGTTTGAGCAGTATATTCCAGAAGTCTTGAGGGCTTTCTGAGTGTAGCCTTCATTGATTTGAGATCTACCATACCATTCTCTCACTAGAAGGGAAAATCTATCACTTTTAACAGCAATAGCTTCTTCTGCTAGTGTAGAAAGAATATTTTCTTCCTTTGGACTAGTTCATTCCAAATTGAGAAATCGTTTTGGACCTGAAAAAGCAGGAAAGGTTGTTTTTCTTTTCCAGATTATGTACAAACAGGAAAATGAAGGTGAAGATGACTGAGTTAGCTGCAGAAGCCAATATTTTAAGTTTCTCATGTTGACCCGGCTGACATAGTCAATTTAATTTTTGTTTTAAAAAAATTTTTATTTAACTATTTTAGTTAAAAACAATTTTAACAAAAACAAACCTGATTTTAAAAAATTTGAAAGTTTAACTAAATTAAAAAATTCATATGCATATTTTGTTAAAATACTATATGTTTGCTGTTGAAAAAAAAATCCAGAATACATAACGTTGTTGTTTTAGTTAAATAAAACCCTTTAAATGTCTGTCTGGTGATGTTCTCCTCCTAATACAGCCTGGCAAGAAAATCCTCCAAATATTAATGATGAACCTGTTGAATTGGAGATAGTTCACCTCCCAATAACTTCATAAATATCTGCTTCAATTACCTTTGGTAAATAAAATAACCAAACAAGCATTCGTTTTCTGATATAGCTGTAAAACTAATCTGAAAAGTTTTCAAAATAAATCACTTTAAAAATGTAGTGTGTACCTTCTAAAAATGAAACCTACATCTATCTCTGAGTTGTGAAGAATATGTATTAAGGTTATAACAACCAACAAGAATGCACTTTTATGTAGAAATCCATGATTAAATGGAGTCTTCCTGACTAGTGATTTAAATCATGATTTAAATCAAATCCATTCTGATGTCATTGATTCCATTTTTTTTTAACGTTCGATCATTTCAGAAGAGAACAAAATAAGGCCTGGTCTACGCTTAAAAATTAGATAAACATAGCTACGTCCCTCAGGGCTGTGAAAAATTTTGTGCCCCAAGCACTGTCATTAGGTCAACCTAATCCCTGGTACAGATGCAGCTAGAAGACTGATCGAAGTGTAGTCATATTTTGAGTGTGAAGTAATTCTAATTTCCACCCTAGAAACATGAAGCAGGTGTGAAATGGAAAACAACTAGTATGTTTGACAATCTTAGCTAGAAACATGATGGCTACCTATCTTTTCTGTAAGACAAGGTGGGTGAGGACCTGAGGTGATATCTTTTATTGGAAGAAATTTCTGTTTGGTGAGAGAAACAAGCTTTCGAGCCACATAGAGCTCTTCTTCAGATCTGGGAGAGGTGCTCCCTGTGACACAGGTGGAGCAGAATGTTTAGCATAGGCAGTTAGCAGATATTCGAAGGGGCCATTCAAGGTAGAGTGGTCCATTAACACCTCTGCAGTCATAGGACAAAAAGAGAGTGATAGTGGCATAAGCACCGACTCCCTGGGTGCTCCAGCCCTGGAGCACCCATGGAAAAAAATTAGTGGGTGCTTAGCACCTATCGGCAGCTAAGCGTCCCCTCTCCTGCAGTGCCTGCTGGTGGCCCCACTGATCAACTCTTCCCCATCCCTCGCAGCGCCTCCTGCCCACCACAATCAGTTGTTTCGCAGCGTGCAGGAGGCACTGGGAGGGGGCGGAGACAGGGCGCACTCATGGGAGGGGGTTGGAAGAGGCAGGGTGGGGGTGTGAAGGGGCAGGGGTGGGGTCTTGGGGGAAGGGGTGGAATGGGGACAGGGCCAGGGTGGGAAGAGGTGAGGTGGTGGTTGGGGCTTGGAGGAAGGGGTGGAGTGGGGCAGGCCTGGGGTGGAGGGTGGGGGGAGTCGAGCACCTCCCTGGTAGAAAGGAAGTTGGTGTCTATGGTTAGTGGGTTAGAGATTGTTGTAATAATCCATAAATCCAGTGTCTTTGTTCAGTCCATGATTTTTATTGTTGAGCAGATTCATAAATTTAAGCTCCCAGACTCATCTTTTGAAGCTGTTGTGCGGGTTTTCTTTGCGGATGAGTATTGATAGGTCAGACGTAGAGTGATTGCTTTGTGCTAATGATTTATGCTAAACAACCTGCTCCACCTTGCATTTAGCTGTGACTCTCGGAGCACCTTTCCCAGACCTGAAGAAGAGCTCTATGTGGCTCGAAAGCTTGTCTTTCTCATCAACAGAAGTTGGCTCAATAAAAGATGTTACCTCACCCACCTCATCTCTCTACTATCCTGGGACCAGCGTGGCTACCGCTACACTGCATATCTTTCCTGTAGGATTTTAGCACAGGAAATTTTTCTCTAGTTGGCAGGTTAAAATGCTGCTGATCTAATGATGCTGTCTCTACCCAGCTGAGCTCAGGGGTTTTAATCTTGCCTTTCTTTTTAGAAGGAGCAACCTAGAGGAAACGTTCCTTGGCCAGCTCCTTCATATTATTTAATCTCCATGTGTGCTGTTAAAATTGCCTGTGCTAGTGCAACAAGCAACTATGTTTAACCATAATTTGTGGACAGATATGATGCAAACCAGTGCTTAATTTGTGCCAGGGCTTGCCAGGCATGTTAGGCTTGGCAGTTCATAGCTCCAGCACCTCTGGGCTTGCTGTGTCAGTTATGAAAGTAAAAAAAAAATTGCTTGAGCCCTGGCACCTCTTTCATTACAAATTAAGCACTGATGCAAACTGTTCAGTCACACAAACCTCTGCCCAAATGTGCAGTGATCATATATGTATATACATAAATTTAAATCCTGATATCTAGATCTTATTTGTATACTTTTGACTACAGGTAAACCCAGTTATCTAAACTGATTGATCTGAAATTCATTTCTATCCCTCAAATCCAAATATAATTTATCTAAAACTCTAAGTATCCAAAGAGGTTCTGGATGTCCCCTGACTTACTTGAATAACTGGAGTTTACCTATATATGAACAGTCAGCCTTGAACTCCTCCTAAACAATGATTAAGCATTGTACCATACCTCTTAAATTTTTCCCAGATTTACAGGAAGATCACTAATCTATCCCATTGCCAGAAGGTCACAAGGTATTCGCGATCTCCTTACACAGAATAATCAGTGAGCATCAGTAAGAATGGAGTGTTTACCAACTGCTAAATCATGGTGACATATGAACTTGTTGGGTATTTTCCTTACCTTATAGGAAATAACTATAGGATAATGGGTGGCAATGTTGGTTTTTCTAGACTATTTTTGTAGGTTTGATTGAGTTGTATTAATCTAGAAGGATAAAGTCATGTAGCAGGACTCTCACTTTTGGGATGGAATATCCAGTCCAAGAGCCGACAATGTTGTGACATTTATGTAGCTGCTCAGCACAGTACAACTAGGGCTCTGTGCAGGCATAGGGGTTATCCTGTGTGCAGTGTATTGCAGAGTTGGGCCCCAATTCATCAAATTTTCCCTTTTCCTGTTTGCAGAATGTTCTTGATAGCAAAATTCTTGAATGTATTTATTGTTTAAACTAACTCAAAATTCTTTGTATCTGGTTTCCACCTCAGGAGCAGTTTGTGGTGATTTTACATACCCAAGCTTTGCAATTTGTACTGATTTCAGTGGGCCCAGAGTTCTTTCCATGTGCAATGCATTGTAGGATCAGCACCTAAACTTGTGCGTGAACTGTTTGCTCAACTCCATTATTCAATTGAGATTAGCAGCTGCCTGCTAGCTGACATGGAAATATCCATAAAGAATATGAATAGAGAGGCATCAGTAGGGTTTTTCTTATACCATTTTCACAATAAAGCTAATTCCATGAACCCAGTTAGGAGCGATCCTACAATGGCCAGGAGTTAGACTATATTTGCTGGTTATTGCTAGTTTATGGTACAGCTAGCACCAGCTGTTTTTTATTTTGATTTTTAAAGAAATGTTGGGGGTATCTAGAGGCTGGGATAGATCCTTCTTTACATTCTTAAAAATCCAAATAAATAAGCAAATATTCTTTTCCTCATCTAAGTTTTATGCTTGTGTGAAATACTATGAAGGAAAATATCCAGTGTAGTGGAATTTATTTACTTAGGCAGTATTAATGCCTCCTTCTCAAAACAATCATTACGACGCTGAACTTTTGTTTAATGAGACATTATAGAGGAATATAGCCACAAGATCTCTCTATTTAAGTGTTACCGTATTACACAGTGATCATTAATACCCATGGCATGTCATTTCTAATGCTTGTATTAAATTGTCTGAAATCTCTGACTACACATATTCAACAGACATGGCATGTCTATTAAATGTTATTGGACAGGAATGCTGGGGTTTTTTGGAAGTGAATATACTTTGTCTGACTATTGAATAAAAGGTAGCCAAATATCTATTTGTCCTCTGTCTATTTTGCTGGGTATATAATTGGTGTGTTAATTTTTTCAATAATAATCACCTCCCATATTTTTTTTTGAACCATCCCTCTATGGTTGGACTATATTTCTTTTTTCCAGTGAGACACTATCAGTAGGTGAGCAACTACTAGCAGATGAGAGAGATTAATTGTTCAGCTCCTTTTGTGTGACTATTTCTGCTAGGAAGGATCACCAAATGATCACTTGGTAATAAATATCCAGCAATTTGTGATATATGGTTATGGACTGCATCCCAATACTTTCTAATGAGTGGACATTCCACCATATTGCATAAGATCTCCTGTTTCACCAAACATTTCTCCAACATTCATTCCCATTCAATCTCTCTATTTTTTAACCTGACTGGTGTCAAGTAGCACTGAAACAGTATCTTAAAGACTGAAGCTACTGGTCCTCTTTTCCAAATCAAACCGCATTTCTCTGGGATCATTTGTCTATCCAGGTGCTTTTCACAGCGTGCTTTATATGAACCAGCTTTTTGTTAGGAAAAATGTCTGCAAAGATTGATATAAATGTTGTATATAGTTTCCTAATTGACCAAACACCATCACTTCTATTAGTGGAGCATTCTGAGGGAACTGGGGTTATTTAGTCTCCAGAAGAGAAGAGTGAGGGGGGATTTGATAGCAGCCTACAACTACCTGAAGAGGGGGTTCCATAGAAGATGGAGCTAGGCTGTTCTCATTGGTGGCAGATGACAGAACAAGAAGCAATGGTCTCAAGTTGCAGTGGCGGAGGTCTAGGTTGGATATTAGGAAACACTATTTCACTAGGAGGGTGGTGAAGCACAGGAACGGGTTACTTAGGGAGGTGGTGGAATCTCCATCCTTAGAGGTTTTTAAGGCCCAGCTTGACAAAGCCTTGGCTGGTATGATTTAGTTGGCGTTGGTCCTGCTTTGAGCAGGGGTTGGACTAGATGACCTCCTGAGGTCTCTTCTAACCCTAATATTCTACGATTCTATATAAAACAGCTTTTCTAGAAAGTTGAGAAAAACGCTTGCTTTAAATTTGCCAGACTGAAAAGTCATGCCTCCAGAAAACATTTGGATACAAATGGGCAACATTTTATAAGATATCTGGGAATTCAAATTTCAAAAAGAGATCTTAAAGATCTCTTTTTGTTTGAGCAAATGAAGAGGTCTGGAGTGTGGGGGGAAGTATAAAATTTTTTGGTTGGGAAAAAGAGCCACAGTCAAAATGAACATTTTGCCAAGGGTATCTTTCTTGGCAAAGACTTTCTGTGATCGTCCCAGAGGAAACTCTACCAAGAAGACAGAGGAGGATATTAGAATTTATATGGAATTAAAAAAAGACTGAGCAGATACTTTGTATATACCCATTAAACATGGTGGGCTAGTTGTTCCCAATATTCTATGGTAGTTGATTTAAAAAAAAAAGTATGCTGAATTGAGTGCCTTGTGGAAAGGTCTAAAAGATTGACAGCACTGGAGGCAAACGCCCCTTTTTTATTCGCTGACCAGATAGGGCATGACTAGTGGCAGTGCAAGCTTCCTCCAGTAAACTCTCTATTATGCCTTGACTTTCATCTGGAAGGATTCCTTCTAGTGGTGAGAGTAGTTCAGTGTCTGTGTCTATTCCATCCGTTCTCTGTTGAAAATGCCAGTGAAGGTATCAGTTTGTGTCATGTGGGATTTTAACAATAGCAAACTTGTAAACTTTTTTAAAAATGTTTTCCTTAAACTTCTTGCAGAATCATTAATCTATTTTAAGTAGCAGTTCAACTCCCTGTAGATATGCTTCAGACTAACATGTTGGGTAAAAAATTCAAAAGTGCCTTAGTGATATAGGAGTTTAGCCCATTTGCAAGTCACAAGGGAACTGAACATACAGGGAAAAACATCAGTGGGGCTTAGGCTTTGAGTTCACTTAGGTGCTCATACAAATTTTACCCATTATCCGCAAATGTCTAGACACCTTCTTGTTATCAGGCCTGATCTTACTCCCAGTGAAGTCACAGGGTGCAGGACTGAGTCCAGTTTTTTAAAAACATTTCTGCATGGTTGCTCTAGCTCCTGAGTCAATTTGTTTTCCTCAAGACTTTTCATTGATTTCTGTTGAATACAAACTTATTTGCACAGCTAATACTATTCTTAGAATTTTCTGAAAACAGGTGTGTGAAATATTCCTTTGCATAACTGCTGTTGACAAAAATGAGATGTTCCTATACTACTTCTATATAATAAACATGTATTTTGATCCCTATAATCACTAAACAGTTACTGCATTATTTAAAAAGTACATCCCTGGTATGGATTCAGGTAGAAGACTGATGGAAGTGCTATGAGGGTATTTGAGTTTAGACTGTGACAAGTGTGTGGCTTGCTTCACAATAATACTTTGGACTTTTATAACGTATTTCATTCACACAACGGTGTCAGCATTTATTATCATAAAACTATCTTTCATTTTTTTATCTGTTTATTTACTTTCAGGGACATGTGGCTTGAGTTTCTACAAATGGAAGATCCATAATAATATTGGCAGATGCAAACATTTACCTCTGCTTACACAGAGCTGTTGATTTGGCTCACTCTTAGAGTAATGAATCACATGGGATGTGGACAGAAGCAAAGTCATCCTGTTTGTATGAGCACTTTCTAGACATGTAAAATTCTTGTGCTAGGGAAAACTGTGGTATGTTTTTAAGGAATCTTTGTCTCTCACCCACATTCATTTATATTGAAACATTTTCAGTTTAGTGGCTCCCATATTTAACTTCAGGCAGATTAGAAACTGAAATACTGAGCAGAATCTACATCATACCATGCCAGTGGCTTGTACACATCTTTATTTGTTGATTGTCAGTTCAGGGTAATCATTGTTGCAGCCAGCACTGATGAGGAATAATATTCCAGGAAAACTGTGGATATCAGTGAGACTAGCAGAAGGAGGAGGTTGCTGGAATTATGGAATGGAGCAGCCTGCTTTCTCCAGGATTTTTGCCCTGGCACAGTTGCTACCTGACAAGCTGTTGCTCAAAGAGCCCAGATATTCTGTCTGTGCAGATTGTAGCAAAGGCAAAAAGGAGTTACGTAGTTTTTCTTCCTAGCTATTTCAGCATTCTAGATCAGCAGCACTAGAACAAAAATGCCTTGCATGAAACTCTCACAGTTTCCAATGCTTTCTCTGACAAAAGTTTGATTTCCAAAGAGCCTGATGCAAAACTACCCTTTTAAAAATTTCTTTTGGATTTTGCAGTGGCTTGTCCAGAACTCTACTGCCCCCCCCCCCCACAATCCCATCTGCAAACCTATTGTAGCAGTTGATGCAAAAATTCCTGAAATCTCGACAAAGACAAGGCAAGAGCAGCTTATGTAGCAGAGCTAAAGTGAGTCTCAGCTCTGAAATAATATAGCAATCCAGCTAGCGTGAGCCTCAGATCTGCAATAAGTGTGCATGCAAAGAGCCAAAAGACACCCTGAAGGAGCAAAGGGGATATGCTCACCATTTGTAGCCTTTGCCTTTCTTAAACTTGAGGGTGAGCCCAGTTTCCAGGCACAGGAGGAGATTGAGCAATGCCAGCAGCCAGTACTTGGGTTCCTTCTTCACTTCAGTCACTCTCCAAACCCCGATCAGAGAGTGTAGAACAAAGAGCAGCCGTGTAACCAGGGCATTGAGCAGCACTAGCAGCTCCATTCTCAGCTGGCCCCCCACCCCCTCTCCCAGTACTGCGGTGGCCCAGTGCCTTTTACAGGCAATGGGAAGTTTCCCTGGGAATAACTGATGTGTGTATGCACCACAAGCAGATAGACCTTTCCTCTTGTTCCATCTCAACAAAGGGGCCCAGTTTAACAAAAAAACTGCATTGCCCCTCCCCCAGACTTCCTGAAAACTCTTTAAAAAAATCAAAACCAGGCTTTTAAACTATAGTGGTGTCTAATGCATGACTCCGCACAGCACTGGCTGATCTCATTGAGTCACAGGCACATAAAGGATTCCTTCTCCCCCCCCACCCCCCCAATCCTCCAGTCAGTGATTAGAAAAGTTGGAGATTTGTGTCTGATGAGGTTTTTTCATCCCTTTGCTTTCATCCCTTTTCTCCATTTGCTGCTGTTGTTTCATTTATATCAAAGGGCAAAAGATGTTAGAAAAGTTACCAGTTGAATCAGCTTCTGTAGTTGGAGTTGTACAACCCCCCTTTCCTGATAAACGTTGCTTTAGCAAAATAATTTCAGCACTCAGTCTGACAAAGCAGCAAAAGGAAGAATATACAGAACTCAAGTGAAAATCTGGGCTGACTTTCTAGCCTTACCTCATGCCATTAGGGAGAAATAGAAAAATACACAAGAGTCTGAATGTTGTGCCAGTTAACTCTGAATTTCCTTGCTTTTGCATGTTCCTTGAACTTCCATGGAAACAGTATGTAAAGTGAAGTGGCTTTAATGTACACAGTACAATTTCTCAGTTATAGAGAATAATTTTATTTACACAGCATAACACGCAAGAAAAGTTTCCCAAATGAAAGCTAAACATTAGACTGAAACATTGTGGTGTTCCAGTTTTACACCCATGTGACGCCAGTGATTTCAACAGAGACACGTGGGCATAAAACTGCAGCATCAAAGCAGAGACTCAGGTCTATTGTGGTACGTTTTGACTCCCTAATGGTCTGACTCTTTAGCTTATCTAATGATTTTACATATCCTGTGTTCCTCTAGACGTAAGCAAACATTTTTGCAACAGTTTGTGACTCTTACCAGAGCAGTGATGGGTGTCTGTGTGTGTGTTTAATTCAGAGCACTGGATTCTTTCAGTGTAAGAAATCAGAGCATGCACTGATTACACCCCCCCTCCAAAAAAAAAAAAAACCCCACCCAAAACACATCTTTTCCATATGAATCACAAGGAGACAGCAAATAAGGACCCTGGAATTTGTAGCTCTGAAGGATACTTTTTCTCTTAGATTTTACTGTGGCAGAAAAAAAGTCTTTTATGGACTCTCCAGATGATCTGATTTTGAGAGGCAGAATGCAATTTGGTTAGAAACAGCTTTATAGCTTACAAAAGCTACTTGAAGTCTCTTAAAGGTTAATCCTGTTATTTTAGATAGTTGTATAGTGTGTGCCCATCCCAGTCGCTAGGTGCCCTTACAAAAATGTCAGATAGAAGGAGCAAATATCTAGAATTGGGGGAAGAGGGGGGAGGAAAGGTCAATAATACTAAAATTCTCCTGCCTAAAGAAAAACAAAGAAGCCACTTCCACCACTTAAAGCACCCGCTCAGGAAATGCCTGGGTAAATAGATGGGCCTTGCAAAGTGCCTTTGAGGTCAACAAAAACAACTGAGACTGAGAGGGAAATTAATTTCAATCAAGAGCCCACCACTGTAATGGTCTAGCATATAGCCCCACTCCCACTTTGAATCTGGAGGGTGTCAGTTCATGCACTCAAGCTGATGTTTAACAAGAACAGACCTAACCTCTAAAGTAGCCCAGGGTGAAGCCATACAAGGACACTGTATGAATGTAACAGGCTGGCAGTGTGTGCATGAAACCGTTAACAGGTGTTGATCCTGCTCAGAATTATTTAACTGGGTTCTGCAGACCCACTGAGGTAGATAGCATGTTACTTCATCTAGATATAAAAGAGGTAGGAGAGGATCTGTGGTGTAGGGTGAACAGTCCTGAAATAGGAACCCTGGAAACTACCAGGCCTGAGGAGAAGGTTTGAGCTAGAACTGTATCTTATTGTCAATTTCTTTCTTAACAAAAGCCCAGAAAGGGGCAAGTTTTGACTTTACACAGTATATGGACTTTGCTTTAGAGTGAGCTGGGAAAGAAGCCTGTTTATAATAGGATTCTAATTTTTAGCTGACATTTTTTCCTTTATCAGACAGATTTCAACTCTAGATTGACCTCACTAGCTTTGAATACCAACCAAAAGTTGCAGTCCATACTTGCATGCCTGTTCACCATGATGAGGCCATGCAGCCAACCAAACATCCCACAACACTTTCCAGAGCTAAGCTCACATATCGTTATACTTTTGTTTGTCTTGCACCCAAAGGTCATGTTGTCCAGTGTCTGTAGTATTATTAGTAGTTACCATATCGACTTTCAAGTTTTGCTTAACTGAATGTCTAGGTAGGTAGATCTTGGAGAAATGCTTTTTGTTAGTTGTGGTGCAATTTTGTTTTACAAGGTAAGAATATAACCAATAACATTGGTTCTCTCCATGCCCCTGTAACTGGAGTCAATGTTTTGCTGTGTACAGGGTACCCACACAGTCAAATACAAATATCACATGAAGTTGAAGCATTACAGTGCCTATTTTTCAAAAGCCCATTGATATTAGCATTTCATATGCCACTGTATTGAAATATCCTGAAAGAATATCACTGTAAGGCAATACTTCACTACAGTTATTTGGTATTAGCCCCATTCACGCTAAGGGATTTTGGTCAACTGCTACCTCAAAAACTCTTCCATATAACAGTAAGGCACACTTTCTCCACCATGACATAGGCTCTCTCTCAAGTCAGTACTTTCAGACTGATGTATAATGTAGGTTGTTCTTTCCCTTTTTCAGTCACCTTTCTGCCAAAGGACCCCATCAATACCCCATAATGAGGTAAATGGTGAACAGCTTCTTGTCTGGCCCCATATTGCCCAGTAAATTATCTGTCCTGGGCAATATGTAAATATCAGCAACTGTCACTTGATATACTATAGTCGATTTAAAAATGTGTTGATCCTTCTGATCTGGAATAAAGAGTACTGGAGAAGCCAATAGGCTTCCAGAAATTCTAATGACCCTTCCTGCATCATTGAATTAATTGCTGTTTATGATCTGACCAACATTCTTTAGCCATTCTGGAAGCTGTCTGTTTACATGAAGTCGGTGATTATTTTTTTCCCCCACGGAGATGCTTGAAGAGGAAATCAGCCTGTTTACCAAATATTTAGCTACAAACTGAACAATTATGACAGTCCTAATAAAATATCAAAACCAAACAAACCCAACATGTGATAGTTCAAGTATATCTTCAGATGAATGCAGAATTATTCAATTTTGTGTTAAAAAAACAATACTCAATCCAGTTTTCGAGTAAGAAAAATCTTGACTCTCACTGATCAAATATGAGTGTGGAAAAAGCCAAATCTCTATAAACATGGTATATGGTAGAATATACCTGCATAGTAGGAGAGTGAGGGAAATGGCTACAGGAGTGAAAAAACAGAGTATAAAAAGATTAGCTCTCCAGTAAAGAACCAATATGATTGCAGAAGCATTAAAATCCCTGTAGGAGATTTACTGAAGACTCTGCCCTGGATTAGAATTTGATATAAAATAACTTAACTGAAGTCATACAATTTCTGTGCCATTTGTAACTGAGTTAATAGCATATGTTCCTGGGGATTATAGTCAATGATTAAGGAAATTAGGTTTTGTTTGAATTTAATTTAGTTATATAAAGCTGCTACAATAATTTACAGCTTTGATATTTAATATTTAATAACACAGATCTTCAAAGAATCCTAGATGTAGCCGTGTCATTATACATTGAAATATTATCCCCATAAGTCATTTATATTTGCTAGTTGATAAGAATGTTCATCAACCAGATGGGCTCAACAGGAGCTTTCTGATAAAACCAATGCAGTTTGACAGACTAGAGGTGGAGGGGGGAGAAGCTTTCTATACCTGTTACTCTTAATTCACTTGAGAGGAATTCTTCATTCTCAGCAGCAGTAAACAGTTACTGCAATGAGGCACCTCTGATATATTGTTTTCCTTCCTTTAATTTCTGAGCAAGTGGCTGTTTCCTTCACCAGCATTAGAAATTCTCCCCATCTTTCTCATAGATCTTCTTCTCGCTTGTTCTTTCCTCTCCAATTCTCAAATTCACCATTCTTATCTATTCACCTTCCTGCCACTCACTTCCCTTTTTCTTTACCCTCCCCTCCCCTATATCTTCCCTCAGCTTCTCCTCCCCTTTCCATACCTTTGTCTCTGTGTTTCACGTCATCCTTTGCTGTCAACACTATGCCTTTTTCTCCCTCATGTCTGTATCTGTCACTTGCACTTTCCAGCACTGTTCCCCTCAAAATGGTGGGTGACTTTAGGAAACCATTGCCTCCCACTGGTCAGAGCTTCTTGAAATACAGACTAAGCTGAGAGGAGTGGGGTTGTCTTGGCCCTGGCTCTAAAACACACTGTAAAATTGTTTGCAGCTTTGGAGGGTAAAACTGCTTATCATAGAATGTTTTCAGTTATTAGTGGCCATGGGTCCGGTGCCAGCTATAGGCACCAAGCCAGATCCTTAGGTAGATTGGCATAGTTCCATTGGCTTCAAAGCCCATGCAGCCCTCAAACGTTGCATGTGAAGAAACATGTTCGATAACTTAGTGCTCAGCACCATGATTAAAGGCTCTGTCCTACTCTCAGCTGCAGATGCCCTGCCAGTGCTGTCTTCCCCTGGCGCAAATGTGATGGGCTCATTCCAAAGCCCCCTGGGAACGCGCATCCTCTGATGTTGCCAGGCGCATCTGCAGTATACTGTGACAATGTATCCAGTCGTAGCTGGGATCTCTGCCAAACCATCAAAGTTGCAACCTGGAATGTTGCAACTTTTTACAGGCGTGGTCATCAGGTTGCTGTCTCACACTAAATGGATTGTCTTGGCATATCAGTTGCTAGCCTAACAGAAGCAAGGTTGATAGATCATGGACACCACGAGGTGGAAGATTCATTACTTCTGTATACTGACGGTCGCAACCACTTTTATATGGGGTAGCATTATTACTGCAAGGCAAGGTCAAGTCCTCCTTGATAATTTGGATGACCATGTCTTCTTGACTACTTATTACACGTCTTATACAACAACATGGTCACCTCGCTTCATCGTAGACTATGCGCCAACAGAGGAATCAGCTGATTTAGTCAAAGATCATTTCTATGATCAATTGGAAACTCTAGTACGCAGGTCCGCTGACAGCAATTCTGGACCCTAAAGCAGAACAGTCAATGGGCCCCCACGTACACACAAGCCGTGCCTACATGGGCGCGGTCTGCCTGACATTTGGGCGGTGCTGTGACGGTGCTGGCTGGTGCCCAGCGAGCTGCCAACTGTGCTGCTGGGCGCACTTGTCCCACATGGGCAGAGCTTCCACATCCCCTTCTCTGAGGCCTCGCCTCCTGCTCACTCCACACACACCCCCGGTCACTCACTTTCGTCCAACCTCACTCACTTTCACCAGGCTGAGGCAAGAGATTAGGGTGCAGGAGGAGATGAGGGGTGCAGGCTCTGGGAGGGAGTTTGGGTGAAGGACGGGTGAAGGGTGCAGGCTCTGGGAGGGAGTTTGGGGTGGGGTGTGTGTGGGGTGCAGGATCTGGGAGTTTGGGTGCAGGCAGGGGTTCGGACTCTAGGAGGGAGTTTGGGTGTGGGCTCTGGGCTGGGGCAGGGGGTTGGGGTGAAGGAGGAGGTCAGAGGGTAGGCACTTACCTAGGGTGGCTCCCGAAAGCAACAGGCACACCCCTCTGGCAGCAGCTCCTGGGCGGGGAGGCCCAGGGGGTCTTTGTGTGCCACTGCCCTCACAGCCCCCATTGGCCGCAGTTCCCAGCCAAAGGGAGCTGCAGAGTCAGCGCTCAGGGCAGGGGCAGCACGCAGAGACCCCTTCCCCAGGGGCTGCAGGGACATGCCGGCTTCTTCTGGGAGCAGCGCAGAGCAAGGGTGGGCTGAAAGCCTGCCTTAGCCCTGGTGCTCTGCTGGCGGCAGCAGCAAGGGGCCCCTGGACCCTTTTAAATCACTCAGGCCCCTGGGCAATTGCCCCCTTTGGCCTTCCCTGTCAGCAGGCCTGCTGGTACGCACTGTTCCTCCACAGGATAATTTTGTGATCTTGGGCGCTTTAAATGCAGTTATTGGCTCACTGAGAATTGGCCATTATGTTTCAGGCAACGATAACTCCTGCCTCTTGCTCACGTTCTGCACCTCTCAGAATTTCTCCATTCTCAGGTCATGATTCAAGAGACGACACATACACCGGATGCTTTGGATCTCTCATGATGGCATCGCTCAGAAGGAACTGGACCACAAGTGTCTCTTCACCTCCTGCTGAGTATATTGTGGCACAGAATGCACCGCAAACACGGATCACCACGTAGTGGTTGCCCGCATGGCACTGATGTTTTGACAAGCAAGTAAGCCCTCTATGATGATGAAGTTTCACATCAATACACTTCTCTGAGCACTGGATTTTGTTAACAGGTTTTGTATCAACGACCGCAATAGATTCTCAGCTCTAGCCGACCTTCCATATGGTTTCGAGGTTATCTGGTCTCTGTTGACGTCCATCCTCTGTCAATTCCCTGTGCAGATGATTGTCTATAAGCACCCTGCATGTCGACCATGGCTATCAGAGAAGGCCTTCTAGACATTTAAATTGAAGGCCACAGCCTGCCAGCACAGTGATAAGCGCTCTCATAATCAGCTGAAGGAAAAGTTCAACATCCTGGTACTTCACGATCACAAGACATATTGTAACCAAGTGGCAGATGAAGTTGAACTCAGCTTAGCCAGGGAAGACTTAAAACTGGCATTCCGTGTGATCTGCAAGCTCAGCAGTCAAGTGGTAGTTGCTATGAATGGAATCTTGAACGACAGCGTCATCCATGTAAATCAGATGACGACATCCTCTCACACTGCGTGGGACATTATCACAGTATCCTGAAACACCCTCCAGCTGCTGCTTGCCCAAAGTAATTTGGCAGCCACTGTGGTTTCGGACCCAGATACTTGTACTGATGCAACAACACTGGATGAGTGAAACTGAAAAATGGACATGCAGCTTATACTGATACCATCCCCCCACAGCTGCAAAAATGCGCTTTTGACCCTGGAAACACTTCTGGACATTTTTCACATGGTTTGGAGAACTGGAACCTTGCCAACTGCATGGAAGGACAGTATTGTGATCTCACTTTATAAGGGCAAAGGACTGTGCAGCAAAAGTAAGAGCTACAGGCTGATCACCTTGTTGTCCATGCCAAGAAGGTATTTGCCCATGTTCTGCCAGGGCATTTGGAGCCCCTGCTGCATCAGAAGTGTTGCCCCCAATATTAAGGCTTTATGAGGAACAGCTCCACATTAAATGCCATTTTGGCCCTCTGCTGGTTGTCAGAGATACACTGTGAGTTCAAGAAACCCCTGCACATAGTGTATGTCAATCTTAAAGCTGCGTTTGATTCAGTTGACCAAGTTGCACTATGGAAGGCCTTAAAGGGTGAAGGTGTCCCCACCACTCTGCTGGGCTTGATTAGTGAGCTGCAGAATGGAACCACTGCCTGTGAACATCTGGGGAATCGGATGTCGACACCTTTCAAATCAGTATCTGGTGTTAGGCAGGCTGTGTCTTCACCCCTGCACTCTTTTGTCAGGCAATGGATCTCCTAATGCAGCATTCCATCAGGTCCATCAACATTAAGATTGGTGATCTCTCATTCTCAGACCTTGACTATGCTGATGACATTGCTCTTCTAATACAGAGCCCCGACAGTTTCGTGAGGCACTCCAGCAAATGGAGGAGGAGTCAGTAAGGTTGGCCTCCATGGTTCGTGGTGACAGACAAAACTGCAAAATCTAGGATCAGGTCCCCCTGCAACTCCATTTGTTTGAATAATGAAACTGTAAAATCAGTCTCCAGCTTTTGCTATTTGGGTTCTGTACTCATCTGTTTCTCCAATTCTGATGTGAGAGTTTTTCACCAGATTGGCATTGCAGCACCTGCCCAGGGATTGTTTACGACAAATATGGAATCAACATAATCTTGGCATGAGAACCAAGTTCAGGATCTATTCAAGCTGCATCTTCTCCATACTGCTTCCAACTGAGGGGTGGAGGCGGCTCAGAGGCAGACCCTCAATTACATGGGTGGATCAAGTCTGTTCCAACATTGGACTTTCAGCCTGTCAAGCCCTTTCAGCTGCAGGGGAATGGACTAAATGATGAACGATTGCTATGGCCAGCCGTTTGGCTAAACATTGAAGAAGAAGAAGAAAGTTGGTGGGAAGCTGTGATGCTGGCAGAACAAGGTCAGATCAGGGCCCCAGGCCAACTTACTTGTGTATTAGTGTAGATCAAAGTGAGTGTTGTTTAAGTGTGTATTCAGACGTTTAGACTTTATGAAAACTAGTGGAATGTTACTTTTGTTGTTTTCTCTTCTGTTCCTGTTACATTATAGCAGCAAACATTTACATTGTATATACCCTGTAATTAAATAACCCACCAAAGAAATCTTGTGAAATGCTAATGAAGGAATTAAGGACCTTAACAGAAAATTCTAATGTCAAAGCAAGTGGCCATTATGTAGGATGGTCAGAGGTCAAAAAACTAAGTGGATTCCTTACTCACCATCATCAAAAGAAAAGCCCACATCGGGAGATGCACTGTCAGCTTGCTTTCTGTGTGAAGAATGATCCTGAATCTCTGTTTGGACTCTTATAGGGAAGTGTACTAGATGCAAAGCCAAGATCCCCAGGGACAATCTGGGTTCCTTGAAAAGACTTTTGGGAGACTGGAAGTTTATTACATCACTGCCATTATTTGGAATTACAAATGGTGACTCGCCTGTTAGTATATTTTACCTGCTTTAACCTCTCAGTAACTCTCATTTCCTTTTCTTAGCTAATAAACCTATAGTTAGTTTACTATAAAATTTATTGGCAGTGTTGTCTTTGGTGTAAGATCTGGAGTACCAATTGATCTGGGGTAAGTGATTGGTCTCTTGGGACTAGGAGCAACCTGATATGGTGTGATTATTGGTTTAAGTGACTGTTACAGGGAGGCACAAGTTTCCTTCTCCTTGTCCCTGTGCCCTGTGCTTGGGCTGGTCAAAGAAACAGTCTCAAACGCCTCACACAGGTGCTTCACCCATGTTCTTTTATTTACAGTGGCAGTACAGTCCCAATTCCCCCAAACCCTTTCCCCGCTCTGACCCCTCACTGGGTCTTCTGTCCTTTGAGGCTTGTGTCAGCCAGCAGAGACAGAGCCTCAACCCTCCTATCTTCCTGTCTGGCTCCCTCCTCCTCCTCTGAGCTTTCCCCTGGGTTTATACACCTTCCCAGTCATCAACCCAGCTGGTTCCACTCGGTTCAGCAGATCACCCTGAGCCTGCCCTCATTAGGGCCTGCAGCTGGGCTCCCTGCTAAGGGTCTTGGCCCATATACCCGGCCGCCCTACAGGGAAATGGGGAAGCCAGCTCTTTAGCAGGGCACCCAAAGGTTTTATACCTCTGCCCTGCGACAGTGACCATTATCACTAAATACAGTTTGGCTGGGTGGCAAGACTGTCTGTGACTCCATGGTTAGACTGGTATAGTGATCCAGGAGTTCACTTTTCTTACTTGCTTGGTGAAATCTAATTATAGAACATGCCACCAATTTGGGCTCTCTGTCCTGTTTTCTGACAGTTTACCCTGAGGTAGGCACTCATGGTTGTGAGCCATTCCAGAAAGTGTGACAGAAGCATGTGGGTAGTTTAAACCTCTGTGACGAAACACATCCTTCCTCTTTCTGCTTTATATCTGTAACAGGAAAACCCTCTAGAGCCCAGAATTTTACCAAGATTTTGAGTCTCTCTCCCCTCCCCCACTTCATTTCAGAGCTAGAATAATACAAAATTGAATAATAATAATAATAATAGTAATCCTGGGGCAAACAGAGTTTCTATCATGGGTGGGAGCAGCCTGGGGTCATAACTCTGCTCCTGAACTCCCTGACCCCTTTTTTGGGCATTCCTGTAACCACTGACTGAGTAGAAGCTAAACTATGGCTACAACAACACATTAGTAAGTGTTAATTCCACAGCTCTTTAAAGATGAGGTTGAGCCATCTTAATGGGGTTTTGGTACACTCCCGGTAATACCAGTCTGGCCATCTTTTACATTCCCTTTGGTTAGGAATGCCATTTCATCTTTCTAAGTCATCAAAGGGTCATCTGGTCACTGATATATGTATCTTTCTTCATCCTATTTTATAAATCTCAAAGTCCTTTGGTTTGGTACATTGCATTGCTTCTAACTCAAAGTTTTGTTTGGTATTGTGTGGCGATAAAATAATAGGGGGGGTGAAAGTGTGAGTGTAGCACCTGAGAGGTGTAGCAACTATTCTGATTCAAAGGTTGGCTCTCCTAATATATCAGACACTGGATTCATATAGACAATTATCGATTATAATTAGCCACAAAAAGTTAGTAAACTAAAAACTAAGGGTCAATATTCTCATTTACACTAGAGCCCCTTTACATTACCAGAGCAGTTCAAAGAAGCCTTAGTGTAAAAGAGAATAAAGCCTTAACGAATATAATTCTCTCTCAATACTAAAGAATATCTGCCATTAATGTTACATGCACACACTGGGCTCTGTCCATGGCTGTGCCCAATATACACTGATTGCAGATCAGGCCAAAGGATCCATTTGTCTTCTAATACTGGGGCTGGTTCTATGCCATCCCCATCCCCAATATAGTTTTAGAGAATCCTCTGGGTTATTCTAAACCTGTGCTCCCAACAGGCCATGTTCCTGTCTGGGATCGCTGGAGTTCAGTGATGCTGTTTCTCAGGGGAAGCCTGTCCATATAGGCGAACTAGGTGGTCGCCTAGGGTGCCAAGTTAAATGGGGCAGCAAATTTGAGGAAAAAAATCAAATTAAAAAAAATGAAAAAGATGAAAAAAAATACAAATAAAATAATGACGATGTAATTATTTCAATTCCTGTGCACATATGGAGGGAATATGGATTATAATTCATTTCTCTACATTTCTGAAAATTTATTAATATGTCAAATCTTTTATTTGCTGCAAAAATAAATAATATTTTAGCAATTTTTTTTTCAATTTGTGACGTAGGGTCAAGATGACCCATTTTGCAATTTTGATAAGCAATAACTCAGCAACAATTAAACACATCCGCCAGTGGCAAGAGCTGCAATGCTAGTGGCACCTAACTCAAATATACATCAAGATCACATAGCCGAAAATTCACGTAGAGCAGCGATATCGCGAGTTTATACATGTCAAACGGTCATTTTAACACACGTCACAGGTAGATGGTTAAGAATCGAGCGAATACTATGGAAAATTGTATTTCTTAGTGCCAAAGAATAAAGAATAATGCCTTTCAGCATTATAAATCCAAAATGTGAGTATCTTTAAGCGTTATTAAACCTTAGCGTTATTATTGGGCTGTGTAATTATGAACTTTTCTTTTGTTATAACTGGTTCACATGTAATAAATAAATGTCCATAAAAGAAAAGTAACAGCGTTAACGCTTAATAGACTACGAAAGTGATGACATCACACTCTAAGCAGGTAACCATGAGGAAGGGGATTACTTTCCAAACAACTGGCGTCGGGTTATAACATCGAAAAAGGTCATTTTGTTTCCATGTAAATGCTGTAATTAACTGTTTTAATAGGTAAGCAAGTGTATGTTACTAATGATTGAACCTTTAAGCAGTGAAAACACATGTTGGGATGGCTGTAATGTGGTTTAAATCGCCAACTATGTGGTGTGTCAGCCATCCTTAACGCTATCATGCTTGCAATCAGGAGCACAGTACATAACAATACTCAAATGCCCCATGGCAGAAAGAGGAAAAAGAAAACCCTCAGGAGCTGAATATCATAAACGAAAGGCTGAGAGGAAAAAGACCAAGCAAAACAGCAGGGAACCTTCCTTAAATATCATCCCTGTAATCCAAATAAAGATGGAAGCAGTTTACAGCATCCAGATGAAGGAATTATACTTGGAGAGGAGGTTAGCTCACATCCACATGGAAGCAGTTTGGAACATCAAAATTAAGGTATATTACTTTGAGATCAGAATAGCTCACATCCACAAAAAAGCAGTTTGGAAACTCAAGATGTTGGAAACTTACTTCTAGAGGAAGGC
Source organism: Mauremys reevesii (assembly GCF_016161935.1). Taxonomy (NCBI): domain Eukaryota; kingdom Metazoa; phylum Chordata; order Testudines; family Geoemydidae; genus Mauremys; species Mauremys reevesii. The sequence continues at coordinate 47,504,391 of NC_052629.1, read as the reverse complement.
GGCTCACAGCATCAAACTGATATGGAAGTGGAGAAAATGTATTCACCTTCAGAGAGACATGCAGAAATTGAAGTAAATGAAGTAGAAGGAAGAAAGGATGAGGAAGTTACAAACAAGTTACAGTTTGGGGACCCAGCTTCATGGCCCAGATGTGATGACAGTGTGCGGCAAATTATCGTGGAACATGGACCTGAACAAGTTCATGAATTTCCCTTCCCTAAGGATGGAAATAAAAGAAAATTCTCTGCTCAGCATTACAATAGGAAACTCATTAATGGGGAAGAAATTAATCGAAACTGGTTACAATATTCAGTGTCAAAGGACTCTGTGTTTCGCTTTTGCTGAAAATGGTTCAAAGGACTGGAAAAAACATATCTTCAATTCTCTCTTCACATGAAAGAAATACAGAACATTTGGAATGTTTTCAAAATTGGATTGAAAAAAGGAAAAACTATCGAAGAAAATGTATGTGTGATCAAGGAAAAAGAAGAATATTGGCAACAAATATTAGAGCATCTGATTGCTTTAGTGAGAGTTCTTGGTGGGCAATTTAGCATTCTGCAGCTGCAGTAGAAATGAAAAATTATACACTCCAGGTTATGGAAATGTTTTAAAATTTGTTGAATACCTAGCTTTGTTTGATCCAGACATGAAGGAGCATCAACGTAAAATAACTGATCATGAAACACGGGTTCATTACTTAGGAAAAAATATGCAGAATGAACTGATTCAAATCCTAGCAAATGCCATTAAAAAGAAAATTGTAGAAGCTGCCCATTCTGCAAAATACTTTTCAGTAATATTGGATTCTGTATTCTGCAAAATACTTGTCAATAATACTGTATACCAGATGTGAGTCATGTTGAACAAGTGACAATGATCATTCGTTTTGTGGATATGGAAAAGTCTGCAGATGAAGATAATGTTGAAATGCTCATAAAGGAACATTTTTGGGGTTTAGTACCACTGAAGGGGACGACTGGAGCATTTATGACAGAAACTATTCTATAAGAGCTTGAAACAATGTCCTCTGTTGAAAACTTATATTGCCAAGGCTATGATAATGAGATTAATATGAAGGGTAAAGACAATGGTGTGCAAAGGAGAATGATGGAAATCAATCCTAGAGCCTTTTTCATGCCTTGCAGTGCACTTTCTTTGAATTTGGTTGTCAATGATGCTGCTAGATACTGTTTGGAAACAAGCAGTTTCTTTGACCTGGTGCAACGTGGTTATGTGTTTTTCTCAGCTCAACAAGCTGTTGGGAGATTCTGACTCGCCATGTGAATTCTCTAACTGTGAAACCACTTAGTCAAACAAGATCGGAGAGTCGCATTGATGCTTTGAAGCCTCTTTGATATGAACTTGGAAACATTTATGATGTCCTAATTGAAATTTCTGATGATACACCTTTACTGGATCATCTGGCAATATGGCACATTAAGTGCAGAAGCTCTTGCAAATGGCCTTTCCAAGTTCAGATTTGTGACTTCACTCATTTTGTGGTATACTATCCTTTTCGAGATTAACCTCACTAGTAAGCAGCTTCAGGAAAAGAACTTGAACATACATTTGCTATTCAAAAACTAAAGCAAACTAAAAATATTTTAGAGGAAGTCAGAAGTGATGAAGGGTTTGAAAGAATACTGGTAGATTCTCTCTAGCTTGCTGAAGAAATAGACTTTCTGACAGAATTTGAACCAGAGCCAGTTTGTGTTGGGCAAAAGAAACAGTAGTTTTCATATGAAGGACAAGTCACACCCATTCAGAACCCAAAACAAAGGTTCAAAGTGAATTTCTACTTCACAGTCCTTGATACTGCTATTCACTCAGTTGACGAAAGATTTCAACAGATGCAGCAGCTAGAGTCAGTATTTGGCTTTCTATATGATATCTCCAGCTTGCAAAAGAAAACAGCAAAACAGATAAGAGAATTTTTTATAAAACTGGAGTCAGCATTGACTCATGAAAATTCAGAAGACATCGATGCTACAGATTTGTGTAGGGAGCTACAGGCTTTTTCAAGATGACTTAAGAAACATTCCACTCCTGAAGAAGTACTGAAGTTTGTTTGTGAAAATAAACTCACAGACAATTTTCCAAACATTTTTATAGCTCTACGCATTATTCTAACTTTGCCAGTTTCCGTAGCTAGTGGGGAACGTAGCTTCTCCAAGTTAAAATTGATAAAAACATATCCGCATTCAACAATGGTGCAAGAGAGTATTGTTGGACTTGCTACAATGTCAATGGAGCATGAAATAGCTGGAAAACTGGATCTAAAAGAACTAGTGACTGAATTTTCAAAACTTAAAGCAAGAAAAGTCATGTTTGAAGAGCACAGTGTGTTTTTTATTTGGAATGTTTTGTAAATACAGGTTAAAGTTCATTGAAAAGTTTTCTTATTTCTTTCTATATTGGATATGGTGGTAATGGCAGTTAAAGCAGGATAGTGTAACGGATGATTTTGGATTTGTAATAATAAAAATTAATAATTTTAATGCATTTTTATTTGAAATTGGACTGAAATATCATCTAGCTGTCGTGTACAAATCTATTCTGAAAAATTCATGTCTCTATTTTATCTGATCTCAGCAACATTGGTTGGACAGACGGACGGACAAACTGAATAATTAAGGCTCTGTTTGGAAAAAAAAAACACTTAAAAACATTAAAAGGAAAAAAGGGGCAAAATGTTTCCCAGTTTACCAAAAACCTCAACCTAGATCTGCCCTTGCGATTTGGGGGTGGAAAGGTGCCGGTTGCATGGTTTTCCTAGGCTGCCAGTAGCTGGCAGCTAGTCTAGGGCCACCCCTGCTCTTTCTCCCAGTTATGCCCTAGTGTGCATCTGTACATCAGGGGCTAGGGAGGAAAGTGTATAGCAGCTTCCTGTGTTCACTCTATGCCACTCAGGGATTTCCATACACTAAGTGCATCCACAGATGGAGAATTAAACTGGCTTTCTGGCCCCTTTTGTCTGGTGGAGTGGTGCACAGGGGCCAGAGAAGGATGGAAGATCTGGCCCCTTGAGAGGAAGATGTACTTCTAAAAATGCGTATCTTAAGTCCTTTCCCTCATTGCATGAATGCAGAATTTTAAAAACCCAAGAGTGAGTCTGCTAATGATATTCTTCATCATTTGCAGCAGAAATATAATATTAACATGGTATTATTGTCTGAAAGCCAGGCCTCTGTCAAGGTGCTTAATTACTTTCTCCGATTTAATTTTTGCTGCCACTGACCTGATAAATGGAAGAAAGAATATAGTTTGTCATATCCTCTTTGAATCTAAGCACACTAGTTTCTATTCTGCCTTCTTATAATGTTGTAAACTTTTCCAATAACAGATATTCCCATATCTTTGTTGGTTGCAAAATATATGCAATTTTGCAAAGAAGCTTTCTCCCGAAGGCTGTAATTTCTCAACAAACCATCTGCTATATCATTTTCTTTCCCAGAAAAAAGAGAGGCTGAGAGCCAGAAATAATTTCTGAATGCTCTATGCCCAAGTTATTAATACCTGATCTAACTAACATCCACAGAGATTTAGAACCATTTTTTTTAATCTTGCTGCATAAAATATTGTCCAGCTGTCTGGCAATACCAAAACCTGAGTGCTCGTTACAAATTCTGGGTTTGATAACTCCTTCCGAGTGGCTAATAATCATTTGTTTCTCCTCTTGAGTACTTTATCTCATTGCCTACAGTTGCCTGGTCCTTTATTTGAGTCATCTGTCTATGCTGTTCCTGGTTAGAAAATGACTGAAGAGATACTAATAAAGGAGACTGTATGGTGTAATAGGCCCCTACAATACCTTCCAGAGGTTGACTTGAAAATTTCACAGTGTGTTTCTAATGGTCTTTAAACGTCTTGAAATCAGATGTCAAGGATATGTGTTTCTGAAGAAAGAGTCACATTAAGGAAAAGTCAGTAAAAAATGGACTAATTATCCCAATGAATTGGCTATTAATTCTTATGGAATTTGCTGAGTCCAATAAACATTTGAATTGGACACTAAATTCTTATTTGGAAAAGGAAACCTCCAACACTTGAGCAAAAAATAATGGAATTCTATGACCCGAACTTGTGTAATTACTTGCTGACTTTTTCATTTGTAATATAAATGCCAGTGTCAAGACTATACAAATAGAGCGATGGGGAAGGCAAAAGATTCTGCTGCTATGGTATTGCATTATGATGAAGGCAGATTAGCACCTTTGCCCCTAAACTACTTAGGAAAGAAATTTTAGGATGACACTGGCTTTAGGATTATGCAAAATGACTAGGAGTGAATAAAACCACAATCTCTCCTCACCAAATAATTTTTTGTTTTGTTTTATTAACAAAGCTATTTCTTTTGACAAGTTCCATATGACTGCTCAGGAAGGGCTTCTGTTTACTTTTGGACAGTGAACAAAAAGCCTTATCATTTTCTTTAGCATCCTGAATGATTAGCACCCTCCAATACACCCACCGATGGGGAATCTTGTATGTCATCTCTGAGGACAGTTATTTCCTGTTTCAAATGTAGAATATAAAATGTATGGGTGGGATTTATGATTCAAGATGCTAAAGAGACATACAACATGTCAAAAGCTGTACTCTGGAAGGTGGTAGATGAACTGTCCATTGGCTCCTAGAAGGTTCAATAACTTTGAAGTCATCAGGTGAAACAAAAAAATCTTTGGAATAAAGGTACTAGGCTGCAGACTGTGTGAACATTAGAACATAAGAACGGCCATACTAGGTCAGACCAATGGCCCATCTAGCCCAGTATCCTGTCTTCCAACAGTGGCCAATGCCAGATGCCCCAGAGGGAATGAACAGAAGAAGTAATCATCAAGTGATCCATCCCCTGTTGCCCATTCCCAGCTTCTGGCAAACAGGCTAGGGACACCATCCTGGCTAATAGCCATTGATGGACCTATGCTCCATGAATTTATCTAGTTCTTTTATGAACTCTGTTATAGTCTTGGACTTCATAACATCCTCTGGCAAAGAGTTCCACGGGTTGACTGTGTGTTTTGTGAAGAAATACTTCCTTTGTTTGTTTTAAACCTGCTGCCTTTTAATTTCACTTAGTGACTCCTAATTCTTGTGTTATGAGAAGGAGTAAATAACTCTTCCTTATTTATTTTCTCCACACCAGTCATGATTTTATAGACCTCTATCATATCCTCCCTTAGTTATCTCATTTCTAAACTGAAAAATCCCAGTTTTATTAATCTCTCCTCAAATGGAAGCTGTTCCATACCACTAATCATTTTTGTTTCCCTTTTCTGTATCTTTTACAATTCCAATATCTCTTTTTTGAGATGGCAGGACCACATCTGCACATAGTATTCAACATATGGGCATACTATGGATATATACAGAGGCAATATGATATTTTCTGTCTTCTTATCTATCCCTTTCCTACTGATTCCCAACATTCTGTTAGCTTTTTTGACTGCTGCTGCACATTGAGTGGATGTTTTCAGAGAACTATCCAGACTGATTCTAAAATCTCTTTCTTGAGTAGTAACAGCTATTTAGACCCCCTCATTTTGTATGTATAGTTGGGATTATGTTTTCCAATGTGCTTTACTTTGCATTTATGAACACTGAATTTCATCTGTCATTTTGTTGCTCAGTCACCCAGTTTTCTGAGATCCCTTTGTAACTCTTCACAATCTGCTTTTGATGTAACTATCTTGAGTAGTTTTGTATCATCTACAAATTTTGCCACCTCGCTGTTTACCCCTTTTTCCAGATGGTTTATGAATATGTTGAACAGCATTGGTTCTAGTACAGACTCCTGGGGGAAACCACTATTTACCACTCTCCATTCTGAAAACTGACCATTTATTCCTACCCTTTGTTTCCTATCTTTTAAGCAGTTACTGACCCATGAAAGGACCTTCCCTCTTATCCCATGACAGCTTATTTTGCTTAAGAGCCTTTTGTGAGGGACCTTGTCAAAGGCTTTCTGAAAATCTAAGTACACTATATGCTAACCCACATGCTTGTTGACCCCCTCAAAAAAGTCTAGTAGATTGGTGAAGCATGATTTCCCTTTACAAAAAACATGTTGACTCTTCCCCAATAAATTATGTTCATCTATGTGTCTGATAATTCTGTTCTTTACTATAATTTCAACCAGTTTGCCTGGCACTGAAGTTAGGCTTACCAGCCTGCAATTGCTGGTAAGCCTAACATTGTTAATTTCAAGACAGTAGGTGCCACTTTCAGAAGTTTTGATAAATGCCCATTGAATTACTATTAAAACAGAGCTTAATTACAGTTATACTAGATAAAAGCATGGTCTTTGCTCCTAGGATATAAATAAAACTGCTATCTAAAAATAACATCAGCAAATCAATAGCAACAGCAATTGAGGAAAGAGGAAGGGTGAGGAAGGCCTCTTCTCTTTACTCCCAGTAGCCTTTGATGCATTCCCCCAACGTGACCCACAACATCAGCTACTGCCTCCACCAGCCTTTTGGGGACAGAGTTCCAAAGCTCCCAGATAAAATGGCTCACTGACTTAGAACTACCACCTTCCTCAGTGATTGAGGCCTACTTGAATGACATTAAAAAATGTTTGCTGTACAAAGACAGCATGGATAGTATGGAGGGATACCTAGGGCTGAGTTTCAGCCTAAAATGCTCAGAACCCTGGCCTTCAGATAAATACAGTACATCAAACTCTACAACTACAGTATTGCCAACTTTCCAAAACTTTATTGCAACTCCCACGATATTTGGTGTTTTTTCCCAGAGCAACAGCTGCTGGAGACAAATGTTTACGTGAGAATATCTGCTTTTTTTTTTTTAAAGAAAGTTTCTAGCCCTCATGACTGCAGAGAAAAGACTGAAAATGTAACCCAAGCATACCATAAAGGGTTGAAAACCAGAACGCATATAAAAATAACCCCAAATTTAAAAAAAAATCATGATTTTTAAGCGAGTCTGAGGATTTTTTGTGTCCTGACTCATGAATGATGTTTTTTAATTTTTGTGGTTGGCAATTCTGCAAAGACCTCAGAGAGTGATTGCAGCTTCAAGTACAGAGAGCTGTAAATGCCACGGAAGGTATGTCTACACTGCCACTGGGAGTGAGATTCACGCTAGTGGGACTCTAAAGATACTGTGTGGACATTGCAGCACCAGTGGAGTCTCAGACTAGCCATCTAGGCTCAGACCCAGGGGGTAGGGTGGGCTTGGGCTTGAGCTTGGATGGCTAACCCAAGCCAGTGCTGCAATGTCCACACTATTGTTAGCGTACTAGTGTGAGCCCTACTGACACAAGTCTGTCTACTCAGGCTGCGAGGCCCGCTTCCAGGTGCAGTGTAGATGTATATATAGACTACAGCAATAAAACTAAAAAGATAGCTATCTTTAAAATATATATTTAAAAACTGCCAAAACTCACAGGAAAGGTGTTTCCAAAGTCAGACTCATCCACAAGATGAAATCCTATCTGTTGGCGCTGATACAGTCTGTTCTGTTTCTGTAGCCTTTTCATGGTGTAACAGGGTGTTATGTGAGGTAAAGCACAGCGCACTGTACCACAGACTTTGTATACTAGGTTCGACATAGTTGCCATATTAGTGTCTCTTAAAATGAGAAAGACCTAAATGGAGACAGGCTGAAAAACTTGGCAAATGAAGAAATTACCATGCTGCCAGGGCATGTACCATATTTCCCCATTTATGGAGGTGATAAATTAGTGGTAGAAGGACAGGGGAGTAAGAGAAGGGAAAGAGGCCAAGTTTTTGCTGGATAATTTCCTCTTTGGATCTGTAGATTCCACAAAATAAGTGAGCTCTCATTTTTAAAAAGGAGACTATTGGTAAAACTAAGTGTAATTTGCCCACAGATGTAACTTTTGTCTAATAACCAAAGCAACTACTGTAGGATTTTTAAATCATGGCTTTCCATTATTCAATATAAAACCAATGCTGTTAAGGAACTGGAAATCTAAATCAGTACTTCAGACAAAGAATGGTTTACAGATATGAGAGAAATAGTAGTGCATGAATGTCTCGTACATAAACTGCAAGATGACATGGCAAAGGAAATATAATACATTTTAGAGACTATTAAATAAATGGATACTCACATTTTGAGGTAGAGATACTGCAGTATTACTGGATGGCATCATGGCAACAGAGTTGTGGACCACTCCAGTTTCTATATTACTTAATGTTTGGTCTTTCACTCATCTTTATTTCATGACTTCTTTCCTCTTAACTTAGTCTTCTGCATGTTTGATTGCAATAATTAGCAACAAGTCTGTGAAAGTTCATGTACAAGTGAAGTGGATAGTTACCCCATACATTTCTAGAAAGTGAAAAGATGGTAAGCTTTTGCAGTGGTTATCCTAATTATTCATTATTTATATTCTTAGTTATGTTGTTATATTTGACACTATAAGAAGTATACTGGTACTTCTGATAAATGTATCTCATGCTTTGTATATGAATGTATTTCTAATTTTATGAACTATAATTTCAGAGTAGCATATTAATGCATTATCCTCCCTCTCCGGAATATGATACCATTTTACCTTGCACTGTCATTAATATACATTGTATCAGAAAACATTTTACTCTTATCACCACATTTTGCAGAGTTAACTATCATCAGGAGAGAGAAATTGCTATCTGCTCTAGCTGTGATTTACAATATGATATTGAGTTGAAGGTTGGGAGATGTTGTTGCAGATTGCAGGAATTGAAGAGGAGAAAGCACCAACTATGGTAATTATATGGTGGCAGATTGCAAGAGAAGGCCAATGCTAGATGAACTGATAGGGGACTAGGTAAAGACAAGGCCCAAGAGAGGCTGTAGAGACACTGTGGAGGTATTTAAAAGTAGGGGTGGCATGGAGAGGGATGCCACTGGGAACTGGGCTCAGAAATGAATGAGGTACCAGTGCAGTTTTCTGAGATAGTCATTCATCAGGTTTCTTTGTATTGTGAGAGGGCAGACAGCAGCATTCAGCATATATTGAAGCCTGGGGTGCCAGGATTTAGGAAATCCACAGGGAACAGAGCTGCAGCAGTCAAGGCAAGAGGAGGTATGAAGGCAGGGATGAGGAGTTCAGTAGCAGCAGATTTAAAGCAACACTATATATGTTGGAGATGATGGCAGGCAATTTACAGACATAGCAGCTGTAAGGAGAAGAGAGCAGAGGCACGGACGACACCAAGGTTAATGTATTTATTAAATACATTAGAGATTGGGGCACTCAGATACTATAGTAGTGGGGGACATATAAATATCAGAGAGTGTGTCTATACAGGGGGTTTAATCTGAAGCTTTTTGAGGCATGTCAGGTAACTTGCAGTATGCAAGTCACATCAATAACATGCACACAGGGAATGCCTGTTCATTTTCAATTCACATTGTGTGAATGCACACTGGCTGTTTGCTGCGAACTGAAGGGTAACGTTCTTGGAAACTATCCCATGGTCCTTTGCTTCATTGCTGCGCAGTGTGCATCCTGGGAGGGTTTTCACTAAACTGTGGGAAGCTAGGTAGGTTAAAAAAATTTTGAACAAAATCCCATGTTTCTGCCCTCTACACCCTATATTTCCTTTTTGCTATGGTTCATGCCATTTTCAAATTGCTGTTGGCCAGCATTGACCCAACAATGCTCCGCACCATTATGGTGATGTGTGAATATACAGAGGTTGCTTGGGTTGTATTATAGCACTCAAAGCTGGATGAATGCAGAACTGGAATTTACGCATTGCACCACCAAGCAGATGAAGCAGGAGAATGTTCTAGAGCAACAGCAGCAGTTCCTCTGGCAGCAGGAGAACACTCTGAAGAGGTAGCAGCAGATGAGGAGGAAGAAGAGGACTATGCCAAGCTGTTGGAACTAGAGAACCAGTTCCTAGATCAGCTACATAGCTTTTTGTGCCATTTCTGGGCCTGGGAAATCAGCATGGATTAGTGAGAGGGGATTGTTTTGCAAAGCTGGGATGATCAGCAGTGGCAAGATAACTTCAGGATGGGGAGAGCCACCTCTTTTGAGACCTGTGTAGAACTGACCCCAGAGCTGAAGTCACAGTGTATGAACACGAGGTGTCCCATACTTTCTGGATGGATAGATTACCATTGCCATCTGAAAGCTGGCCATCCCAGAATGCTGCTGGTCTGTAGCCAACCAATTTAGCAAGGATTGTTGGGACAGTTCTCATGCAGATTGCTATGCCATTGATAAGGTGGTGTCTAACTAGTCATAATGCTGGGAAATGCTCAGGAAACTATCGATGGCTTTGCATAAATGGGTTCCCAAATGATATTCGTGCAATTAATGGAACTCATGTGCCTATCACTTTTTCATGCCCTCAGGTTGGCCAGCCTCTCAGCAGGAGATAGAGGCCCTGTCCTTGACAATCTGGCTATTGCAGGTGCTATGGCTGTGGGAATATGGCAAACAAAATCACTTATTTTTCATATACCAGACAGGCCATGATAGCATTGTTTTAAATATGAATGTGATTTTTACCACCCTCGGGTTCTTCCCAGTCCTGGGGAAACCTCAGAGAGAAGCAGTCTGCATGTCAGGAGGTACTGGGTTCACTGGGATTTGTCTGCACTTAGGAAAGTTGCGGGGACAGGTAGAGATGGAATTATGTTCCTGTTTTGGTCTTTCAATTTTTTGTGTGCACCGGAGGAGCTTCTGGAGTGTCAGAGGAGTTGGGAGTGGGAGTTAAAGTGACCTGGTGGATAATCCCCTCTACATCCTGTTCAGGCTGTCGTGACTTTCGATGATGTTCTGCTGATGCAGGTGGCTAGGAGCAGAGAACGGACTTATTCAAAAACGCAAAGGACAGACCAGTCAGATGCACAAGGAAGTTATTCACCAGGATGGTCCTCCCAGAAATGCTGCAGGACTGCAAGGGATTTGCAAGCTATGCTGAGGGGTATGGATATGCAGCTATTCCCTATAATGTGTGAAATGAAATACAGCAATTTCTCAGTCTCCAGTTCTGCTATATCTCCCTTGCAGAGAAAAATAGACAGGGTCCTGCAATGATTGCCAGCTACAATGCATGATACAAGGCATTTGTACCTCAGCAGGGAGCAGTACTATTTGTACCTTTACCAGCCATGCAAGTGTCCATGTATACCTCATGTAAACCATGAACACTAATCAAACTTCTTTTCTGGTAACCACTGGCTCAAAGGGCTGAATTTTGCACAAATGAATGCTTTTGTTCTTTGAATCTGCTGTGGGAGGGGAGGTGTGGTACAGCCTGCAGCTGTGCCATGCTGACAGCTGCCATTTTGAGACAGCAGAGTGGGTGGGGGAGGGTTCGCTGGTTAGGACAGATGAGAAGGGTGGGAAAGGAAAATGTGCTTCGTGGTGTGGTCCTGAAAACTGTAGACAAAACAGTTGCAGCACCCTGTCTCTGTTTCCCTCCTTGGTTGCTCAATAACACCACTACAGTCCACTATGTAATAAAAACATCCCCCTCCTGGAGTCCAATATTTATGTACCATTGTGGTCTGTGGTTGTAGGTAACCTGTCTAGTGGGGAGATGTGAAAGATATTGCAACCCCATGCAGTCTGGTTGGGGTACATTGATTTAAGTGAATGGTTTATGTAGGATTGTGTTCTCCTCCATGGGGGAGGGCTAACCACAATTCCTCCAGGAATTAAGAACAGTGTGGGGTAATTAGGCAAATTCAGGCAAGTTGTAACACCTCCAGAGAAATACTACCACCACCTGGAGAGTCTCATACTATTTCAAATTGGATTCTCCAGAGACCAATAGACAAAGAAAGGATTTTTGGATAAATAGCCTGAGTTTAAACTGAGTCAGGCCCAAATGGACAGGACCTTCAAGGGGGGCCCCCAATCATTCCAGAAGGGTTGAAAGGACTTGACCTCCTAGGGTGCCATAGACAGATGAGTGACCTTTGGTAAGCTTTTAGCATGTGAGTAGGTTCTTTTATTTTTATGTTTTCTGTGTAATGCTTCTGCATTAAGCATGCACATTTATTCTAAGAAGCTGTATAGTAACTTAGAACTGTGGGCAATACATGGGTCAGAGCTTTTGGAGACAAAGCAAAGTACAGATGCTGCCTGCTTAGGCAGTTTGGCTTGCTGGAGATATCACAGTATATTCCAGGGAGTGGGGAATCCTTAAAACCCCCAATCAGGAGGAGGAGGGATGCAGGTCTCTGCCCAAGAGGAGTGCCAGCTGGGAGCTGGAAACCTTTAAGTGGGTGCCATGAAGGGACTGCAGAAGGGTGGATATAAGTGCCATTACTCTGAAACTCTGATGTACTGCAGGAGCCTTTCATCACTCTTTGCCACAGCTACCTGAGCTTCTTGGCTTCTCTGCAGATTTCTGTTGCTCTTATAATGGAAATCACCTGGTTCCTCTCCAGAGTGGTTCCTCAGTAATCAGGGATGGCTGGACCCAGGCCTTCCAGCCCTTCGGGGCAAGCCACACTGCTATAGGCTGCTTGCTCTTTATCTGGTATTGCTTGGTGACCCCTTGCAGAAATCTGCTTTGAAATATCCACAAAAAGGTCTTTATTCTAGTGGCTGGTCACAAGAACTTCCTGAACCAACACTTCTCCCCAGACGGCAATAAGATCCAGGGTCCTAGTGGTTCCAAGTCGCCACTCGAGGCATGTTGTGGGGCTTCTGATGTGCTATTCACAGTTGTCTCACAAGAACAATTAACTGGGATCTAGGAGCAAATTGGTAAAAGCTAGCACAGTGCCATCTTTTAAAGGTCAGATATGTCATTCTGGGAACTTGACACCAGAGCAGAAGAGGTCAGTAATTGTTGACTCGCAAAGCACTGTGGGATAGTCCTTGGAAGCATGCAAGAACTGGTACACAGAATTGTGTCCACATGAATAATAGAACAAACTAATTCAATTTGAAGCCAAACTAGTCCACTTTGCAAGAGTTCTCCAGAGTTTGTGATAAATGTGACATTAGTGTGCAGTGATGGATTGTGTCATGTATATGCAACAATTTTTAAACCACATTAACTTGATTTGATCCAATTTAAAACTTCTGTGTAGAGAGGACCTTAAATAGGTTACAGATGGAGGCAGATAGGACAGAGTGGAGAAGATAGAAGCAGAGAGGTTTCTCTTAAGAAAATCTCTCTTTTTTTTTTTTTTGGTAGACATTCAGCTCAAGGAAGTCAATAGGAAGTGATAAGCTTACAGTTCAGTTTTCTGTTTCTTACTTGTCTGACATGCCTCAGATTTCCATCATCCCTCAAGTCTACCCTTTCCCACTACCCCACCTTGCCATGAAGAAGCATCTCTCCCTAAATTACTAGCATTTCTTTGATATTTTCCTCACTACCACACATGACATTTCCCTTCACCCATCTCTCACCAGTGGAACTAGGTGGGGAATCTTCTTCTATACCTGCTTGCACTACTCTTGGCTCTATTTAGCATATATATATTTATTTATATAAAATAAAATAAATGTTTATTATGTTTATTAAGAGTAGGGATGTTCCAGTAAAGCAGATTAAGTAAGGGACACTTTATGGAATATGGTTAATATCGTAATGCAAAATAATTAGATGTGAAAACTGGCAACTATTATTGCTATAAATATGGTTGTGCCAGAGAGGTTAGAAAAGATGTTTCAATGGAGGTGCTTAAAGGTATTTTAGTACTTCTTTCACTATTGAGTTTGCATACAGTGGATGCAGCTATAAAAGAGGGTTCATGTGCATATGGAAAAGAGCAAAATATGAAATACCTATTAGCTACAAAGACAAGCCGAGTATAGTTTGCATGTCTGTTTTTTTCTTTTGCCAAGAATTAATAGTATCAGAAAATGAACATTTCTTAATAAAGGCTGTGTTGCTGACACACCTATAGTGACTTCAGAACTGGTGTCTAACTTACTGTTCATTGACATCAAGGATCAAATTTTCAGTGGATCTTCAACATACTTTGCATTTGTGCATGCATGGCTCTGAGTGAACGCAACACTGGCATGCAGACTTTTTGAGCAGCATCCCAAGCTTGGACTGGTATAATCTTTACATCAACCAAATCTATTACTTGTTTGCACAAGTGATGGAGTCAGTCATCTGCATGTGTAGATGACAGTGCTAAAAAATGCTCAAACATTTGTATGTGCAAAGCTGCAAATGGAGGCCATGTTTTGAAACTCTGGCATTTCAAATATTGACATGCTGGTAAAACAAAACCTAGCATATTCAGTAGATTGAAACACAGGCATGAATGTTTAATATGACATGGTTTCAGAGCTGGTGCACAATCAAGGAAGGAAACTAAAGTTTATGCCAAACACAAATTGACGTACAAACCTCACAAACCACCATGAACAGCTGTAGGCCAGGAAATCCATCTAGCATGGGCAGAAAATGGCAGAAAAGTGTCCGGATACAGCTTTAACATCTGTTACCAGAACAGATGTTAGAGCAGCCCAGAACAATACTGTGCCACGGGCAGTTATCTTTTGGATATCAAAAGAGATATCTTTTCTGGTTTTGACATTGATATCCTGTTATGACATGACTTTTTATAGCAATGAGATCTCATGATAATGCAGCATAATGAATAATTATGTTGACATGATCATATGATCCACACTCACATGAGTAGTCCCAGAGAACTCAGCCTGAGCCTAGTGTTGTACCTCCCATTGCTGAGCAAGCTTATAGAGAAGCTAACTTGTGGCCATCTAACTGAGGCTAATATTCTAGACCTGGCCTGAATCCAGATTGTGCTGGGACATGGGACTGAAACTGCTTTGGTGGCACTGATAAATGATCTCCTGCAATCAATGGATAGATGACAGGCATCCAATCTCCTCCTGCTGCAACTTTGCAGCATTTGACACTATTCATCATGAGATCCTGCAGTCTCACTAGAGAGGTGGCAGGGGTCCAGGATAATGTGTTAAAATTGTTTGAGTCCTTTTTGGAGGGATGTACCCAATGACTAATAATGGGAAATTGCACCTGCACCACTAAACCCCTCAGTTGTGGAGTCCCGCAAAGATCAGTGCCCTCTCTGGTCTTTTTTAGCATCTACATGCAGCTACCAGGTGAACTGGCCAGATGACATGGACTTAAGTGCCAGAAATATGCAGAAAAGACACAGCTCTACTTCACCACATATGACTATACTACTGCCACCAACATGGCCCTGTGTTTGGGCAAAATCAGATCATGGATGAAGAATGGTGATGCTGGTGGGTAGAGAAAAGCTTTTTGAAGAGTTTGCAGCCATGATGGAGTCTCTTTTGGTTGAACGTGCACACCCATGATTACTCTATTCAGGCCACAGTTTAGGAGTGCTCCTGGATCTTGCTCTGGTGCCAAGCTCTCACATAGACGAATCTGTGAGTAAAGATTTCTACCACCTCTCTCTGGCTGACTAGGAAACTCCATCTGTCCTGGCGGACAGTGACCTGGTCTCAGTTATTCACACCTCCATCACCTCTCAGCTGTACTAGAGCAACATAATATACATAGACATGCAGCCTTCATTGCTTAGGAAACTGCAACTACAATAGAATGTTGCAGCAACTCTCCTCGGCAACATGGGCTACTGTGAGCACATCAAACTATCTTCTACTCTTTATGCTGTCTTTCCACAGAACACTGAATCAAGCTCAAGGTCTTTGTCCTTATTTGCTAAGCACTCACTGGCCTGGGCCCAGGATAAGTAAAAGATTGCTTAAAGCACTGGGATGAAGATCATGGTCAACATCTGAGGAACAGTGGAGCTTTCTACCTTAAGGATATAGCTAATCTATGCAGAAGACACAGCTGTCTGTGGGCCAGTCTGAAGCTGGGGAAAGAACTCCCCCAAGAACTAAAGACCATCCCAAACCTCACCACCTTCTGCTCCAAGTGTAAGGCACACTTCTTTGACCTGGTCTTCTCCACCAAACAAATCATAGCATATACATTTTTTAAAAAAAATCCCTACCAAAACAAAACATTCCACTGCATGTGTTTCTCCCCTTGGGGAGAGGTTGAAACCAGAGAACTAATACAGATGTTAGTCACATTGCATAATGTAGTACTGAACAGTGCTCAGATACTGCAGTGATATGTGTGGCATAAGAACCTACATAGAATAGAGCAATTGGACCTTAAATTAGTATTTTAAAAAAGTTCTCAACATTGTAGTCTCTGTGTAAAGGTTTATTGTGGTGATACAAGTCTGATGAGCTCCCTCTCCCCTGGACATTCACAAGGCTGCTGTTCCAGACCCAAACTTTGGGTCTGCGTGTGGTTGGCTTGCTGGGGCTGGGCAGTGTTTAGGCACGGTCTCTCTGGCTCCAAGCCTTTAGGCACACATTCCACATACAGACCCAGTGTCTGAGGGTCCCCACTGCTAAGAGGGGTGTCATAGTCCAATTGCTTAGGCCCTGAAGCTAGCACTGGCTTTCCTGAACCACCCTGGTAGCTGCTGCAGGCTCTCAGATTTCCATGGAAGCTGTGGACCCTCGGATTTAGTACTTCCCTTTGGGGGTGAGGGAGGGCTACAGGACTGTGTAAATAAGTAACACACTGACTCTGTAAAGGAAATTCTAAACACTCACATGCTTTACTCTGTGAAAGCACAAGAGATCTACAGATCTATCGAAAAATAAACACATGCATGCAAGATATTGCCTCAGTTTCCTCACCCTCCGGAGAGTCCTTTGGGTCTCTGTTTTGCAGGAAGTCAAGGATTCTTCTGCACCCCCTCTTCTCCTGCCTCATCTTGTTTTCTGGTTCTGGTCTCTTTCTGCTTGACCACACGCAGAAGCCTTCCTGCTTATAAGTATACTGGTTATGAGTTCCATTGTGAGCAGTCAGTGGCCATGCTGCATTCAGGTGCATAACCCCCTTTGTCTCAGAGCGGGGATGGAGCTGATAAGAGTCATTAGCAAATCATTAGTCCTTCCAGGGAGTCTTCAGTGCCCTGCTAAGGCAAGTTTCACCAATGATTGATGGTCAATATCTGTGCCAGTTCGCCTCCTCTTAACATAAGAGGTATGATGCAGTGAAGGATGACCATAAGGGTATAAATATACCGAAATGGAATACATAAAAATCGAAATGGAATACATAAGTTCACATAGTCAGATGTGACTGTCACACCTGGGCTTCGGATGAGTTTGTTGTATATCGCACTATGTAGTGTTGTGAGACTCACTGGCATGGGCCTCCTGCTGGTCATCTCGGGAATTAGCTCTTTCCAGCCTTTGGAGCACCCTTTGCCAGAAGGTGTCTCACCTGCCTCAGGCACCGTGTCCCTCCCAGACCCTAGTGCCCCTTACCCTGGGGTTCTGACCCATCAGGACCCCCACTCTCTGGGTCTCCCCTCCCAGGGGAATGCCCAACCCTCTAAGTCCACCTCACCTCAGTGGCTACTGCCAGTCATCATCTAGCCTCCCTTCACTGGGGCAGACTGCAGTGTAATGGCCACTCATCATTGGCAAGGGGGATTTGGACCTGCTGCCTTTCCCTGCAGCTCAGTACCTCCCTAGGCCTTCCTGTCAGGCCGCAGCCTGGGAGGTCGCCAGGCCTGAGCTCCCCAGCTCAGCCTGCACTGCTCTGTCCATGGTACCCTTTGCTCCTTCAGGCAGCTAGGTCCATCTCCCTCCAAAGCTAGAGAGAGACGCCTCTTGAGCTCCTTGCTCACAGCCCTTTTATAGGGCCAGCCGTGGCCTGATTGGGCATGGCCCCACTGTGGCTGCTTCCCCAGTCAGCCTAGCTTTTCCCCCACTGCAACCTTCTCCAGGGCTGCTTTTAACCCCTGTTCTGCTGGAGTGGGGCAGCATAGACAACTGCATCTCCTATTATCCCCAGATCAGCCCTTGCATGCACCTCAGAACCATCCTATGAACAAAGATCCTTCTTTGTTACAACTGGATAGGTTGTGATTACAGGCAGTTTAATTTACATCTTAACTGTTGGGGCTTCTTGAGTGATCTGTCCAGTCCCCAGGGAGCTCCAAAACAAACAGGATGCCATGTGGTTATGGACTGCCCTCTTTATTACATTGATGGGGATGGATGAGCTTGATGTCTCCAGATGAACATGCTGCGATTGTGGCTAGATCACTTACCCAACATATAATTAATGTTTCTTCTTTTAGAAGCCATGCACCAGAAGAAACAGAAGCAGAGAAGTGCAAAGTTGAAGGTCCCTCACCAAGAACTCCTTGATGGTGGCGGCTTCTCAATAAACTGAGGGAGTTCCAGCTCAGGTGTCTCCACTGATCACAACTGAGATGGTCTCTCACTCCTTATGAGCTAAGGATGAGAGATTAATCTTTGGTTCAGTTCTAATTCTACTTCTGGGTTATCTGACCAGCTAGGCCTCAGTTCTGGGGCTGGCAGCTGCATGGACAACTTTCACAGGGCTCAGGTCGCCAGCACTTCTTGCTGTCAATCTACAGCATGCAACCACAAAAAGTCTATGAAGGAACAGCAGTGACACCAGGAATTAGGAAGTGCAGAAAGAAAACATCTAAACATCTTTGACTTACTAACTGTTCAGACTCATCTTTCAGCAAGATAGGGCCTGATCCAATGCCCCTGGCAGTCAATAGAAAAATTTCCATTAATTTCAATGGGCATTGGATCAGGCATTTAATTGTCTTGTAGAAAATTCTCTCTTTTCCAGATGTAATGATATGATGTTGTTGTGGTTATTACTATTTGTTCTTTGTAATTAGGGCTACTTCCTTCCTTTAAAAATAAAATTAAAAGTCTGTTGTTGTTTGTGATAGCACCTGTAATGTGCTAGGCACTTTGTGTGGAAAGAGGAATAGTCTCTGCCCCACGAAGCTTATGACAAACTGACAACTAGACAGCGGTCAGGGAAAGGGTTCTATAAAAGGGATTTTCTGAGTAGATCAGCAAGCTTCACTATAGGCAGTTCCGCAGAAGTAGGATTTTAGGAGGCACTTGAAAGAGGACAGGGTATGGAACTTGCAGATGAGAAGGCATAAAGGCTACTGACAGGTGGACATGACAAATCTTACATACCTTCAACATTCATTTGGACATTTATGTGCACAAGGACTGCAGGATTGGGTCTTTGTTGGAGAATAAATATTTAAAATCCTCATATAAAATAATGGCCAGACCCAATGGCCAATTAAAGTTAGTAGAAGACTTTCTATTGACTTCAGTGGGCTTTGGATCAAGTTCTAATTGAGAAATATCTATGGAAACATTTAATACTAAGTATCCGGGGGTAGCTGTGTTAGTCTGTATGCACAGAAACAACAAGGAATCCGGTGGCACCTTAAAGACTAACAGATTTATTTGGGCATAAGCTTTCATGGGTAAAAAACCCACTTCTTCAGATGCATGGAGTGAAAATTATGGATGCAGGCATTATTATACATGACGAGAAGGGAGTTACCTTACAAGTGGAGAACCAGTGTTGACAGGGCCAATTCAGTCAGAGTGGATGTAGTCCGCTCCCAATGATTGATGAGGAGGTGTCAATACCAAGAGAAAGCTTATGCCCAAATAAATCTGTTACTCTTTAAGGTGCCACCGGACACCTTGTTGATTTAATATTAAGGAAATTGTCATTTCAGAAAATAGGAACAAAGGAATCCAAACTAAAGATGGATTTGGAAGTATATGAAAAGTATTTTATTTAACAACTTTTTTAAATGGAGCTCTACCATTGTAATCCAATTAACAGGATCTTTATAAAGAACCAATGCTTTTAATTGTCAACTGTGTTTTTAAGCATCATCTCTTTAATCTTGCATGTTAATCAGGCTAACAAATTTATAATTCACTGCATAGAAATAACTTGTCCTGCATACAAGTAACTAGTTAAAATTCTTAATTAGATTATGGTGACTGTAGGAAAAAGTAGCTTTAAAAGTAAAATCACAGATTGTTATGACTAATGCTGTACAAATTAGCATAGAGTAGTTCAGACAGAATTATCCCAGAGACTTTGCAATTAGGAGCACCTATTAGTGCACTTTCTAAACTTTTATCAATTAATCATTACTCTCTTGACTAGTAAGAACAAAATTGAATATTGTGAATATGGGGAGAGTGATTAATTGTAAGTGGCAAATTGCTGACTGGCTCCATTATTACCTTTACTTTAAAGATTTTTAGAGAAAGTGTCTTATCAATTTTATGAATACATAAATTACACTAATGTGCTCAGTATCAGATGGATTTTTCATCCTACTTATTCAGTAGCAATTGTTCTCAAAATTATACAAAAAGATTTACAGTGCATGGGATATCATTCTGGTCACAATTGTCAAAAATGGGACCCTACAGTTTAGGCTTCTGAGTCCTTATTTAAACGTTTATCTGGCTTAATTTTCAAAAGTGCTAAGCACCAGCAAATCCCTTTCACTATAGCAGTCTTTTAAAATCTTGGCCCTTTAAATTATTCAATATATTTAGCATTTATTATTCCTATATTCCTAAATATAGCCAACCACCTTTTTTATTACTGTGCCCATGAAACAAAATGTGTTTGCTTTATTCTGAAATGTGTGTTTTAATATGGGTTTTTTTTTGGTGGGGCGAGGGGGTGGCTATGCAGTCAATCTACAACTGCAATAAATGCTCAGACTACAGTTTTTAAAGCAGGCTACATTTCAATGGGGTTTAGGTTCTTTGAAAATTCCAGTCTTACAGAATGCTAACTAAGGGCCTGATCCACTACTCATTGAAGTCAGTGGAAGGGAATTTTTCCTTGACTTTAAAACAGGATTGGATTAGGCCCTAAATTCTGTTAATACCTAAGTATTCTTAGGTTTTCAAGCACTGTGTGATGAAGCCATTTCAGCTGAATTGTCTTAATAAAAGTTCAAATTAGAAAAATGTCTCTCTCAGCTAACTCAGTGAGATGATAGCAGAGCAGAAAGGTAGTATTTTCTATAATGCTTATTACCAGATTCACACAGGGATATAGGACAGCCCCTGAAAATCTGGAAACTATCAAGAAATGTGATTTTAAATGCCATGAAATTGCTAGAAGTGTTTATCTTGGCTAATCTGAGATGAAGTCATCACTGCACATGGAACAACTCTGAAATATAGCACATGAAAATCCCCATGGAATAGTTAAGATTTTACATAGCTGAAAGACAAAGGTCTAAATAACACAGGGAAAAAACTAAGGAAGGGTGTTTTAGCAATCAGAGGTGCCTCCCTTGTCCCCCACT
Source organism: Mauremys reevesii (assembly GCF_016161935.1). Lineage (NCBI taxonomy): Eukaryota > Metazoa > Chordata > Testudines > Geoemydidae > Mauremys > Mauremys reevesii. The sequence goes on along the minus strand of NC_052629.1, from coordinate 47,483,199 downwards.
GCCAAAATACCACTGCTATAATCGAGATCCCCTTTCTAGAGAATTTTGTTGAAAATCAGTGTCCCTGAGGTTCCCTCACCCAAACAGATTTCATATGAAGATATATCTTTGCCAACAATTTCTAATGCTCCCTATGCTCAATATCATGATGGTTAATCACTGTTGCTGAGCATACTACACTACTAAGAGTACCAGGTCCTTCTTAACAGTGATTACAACACAGCATCTGGGAGAACAACAGTGAATAACTTACTGCAATTAAAGAGACAAGGTGGGGGAGGTCATATCTTTTATTGGACCATCTTCTGTGGGTGAGAGAGACAAGCTTTTGAGCCGCACAGAGCTCTTCTTCAGGTCAACTACAACTACACTGCTTACTGCAATTAAGTAATATGTGTAGCATCATAAATATGTGCAATGCTGTACAAACATAATAGACTGAGACAATCCTTGTCCCAAAGTTATAACCAGAAGTCAGATCAATGGCCATTGAAGTCAATGGAAAGTTCCCTATTTCCAATTCTTGCTAACAAGCACAGTGCTAATTTACTGTGAATGGTTCCAGTGACTTCAAACACTATGCTTTGGTTTCACTCCTGCAAATACAGCTAAGTTAGATCAGATAAATACAAGACAGGTCATCAGCTGGGGTGAAGAATTAGATCAGAAAGTTAAATCACCAGGCCATTTTTAGCTAATAAATGAAATTTTGAAGTACACCTCTACCCCGATATAACGCGACCCGATATAACATGAATTTGAATATAAAGCGGTAAAGCAGTGCTCCGGGGGGGGGGAAGGAGGGGAAGGGGGGCTGTGCACTCCGGTGGATCAAAGCAAGTTCTATATAACACGGTTTCACCTATAATGCGGTAAGATTTTATGTTCATGGCATACAAACAAGGAAGTTAGATTTTAAAAAACAAAACAACATAAATGACTCTTTTGCTAAGGCCACAAGATAACACTACTGTTATTCTTAGAATCCAGAATGATAACACACAAGAATCAAAAACAGGGACACACAAAGCAGGCTGCTCCCTAAGGCAGAGAAGCACAACTCACTCCACTGTGTTCTAAGATGGCTCTTTGCAAGAGGCCCAGATCCCATGCTTCCCTACAGAGCCCCCTAGCCTGAAAACAGGATCAGGAATTCCTCCCCCCCCCCACTCTTACAGCAATGACTTGCGATTCTAACACAGTCCTCAATATACAACACTACCCTCTAGTTCATTCCCAGCTCTATTCACCTTCTACTGTATCACACACACACTCTCTCTCTCTCTCTCTCTCTCTCTCTCTCTCTCTCGTGCACACACATTGCTACTGGCTCCAATATCTTTCATGTCTGAAAGCATCTAGTAGAGCAGGTGCACTGGAATTAACTTTCTTTCATAATTAAATTCTTTAATGTATCTAGTGAATGTTTGAGTATTTATATGACTGTAGCATCCAATGTATACCATACATGCATGAATTTCAATTACATTTCATAACACAATTATAGAAATTAATCTAAATTAAATATTTTCCTCTAGAGCTTGGATTCAAGGCTTGGGAACCACACAAATGATACGTTATTTAGTGAGTGCTTGGAGCCAAAAGAGAGTTCTGAAATCGTTAAAGGTAGCCATATAATACATGGTCGTAAAGAGGGAGTCACTAATGGCATCCTCTAGTAACACATCAAGAAGAAAATATCTGCTTAATAAAATGTAATATCAATCTGAGAGCTCGCTTGAATCCCCCCTCTGCGATTGATAAAGTGACCAAATGTGTAGTTTCAACAAACTGCAATCAAAATTGCAGAGCATATAATGATCATTGTAGCCAAAGGTTTGCAGACTTTCACTGCCTCTTACTGGCTTTTCCTAACCTGCTCAATCCTTAAGGGCTAAGGATTTTAAACAGGTTAACCATCTTCCCCTGCTTTTTCTTTCTTCCCCCTATCAAATGCAAGACATCTTGAGTTAGCATTTTAAATTATTCATTTGCACAAAATGGTTACGCTTTTTCCCTCTCCTGCTTCAGATGCTTTCTAAAGACCCACCTGTTCCATGAGATGTGCACTAGTCCTTGTATTAACTGTACTGCACCTGTTATTCTCTAAGTGCTTAGGGACTGCGACTCCATTTTATACGTGATGCTGAGTGGTGACCCAAAGCTAGTTGAAGCCAATGAGAGGCTTTCTATTCTCTTCAGTGGGCTTTGCTCATATACATTATTAATAAATATGGCAATGATGACCGGGGCCCCTAAGCATATAGTGGTGCTCCAGTCCAGAGGGAGGAGTGGGCACAGTAATCCAAAGAGAATGAATCTGAAACAGTTTAGCTGAAATTCAAGAGCCAGATCCACAGCTGATGTAAATCAGCAAAACTCCACTGACTTTAGTGGGGCTACATCAATTTACAGCAGCTGAGGATATAATCCCAGAAATGAAAAATGCACCAGTTGTTTGAAGTTTCAAACATCCGTTATGTGCACTCTCCTTTTGGTTTCAGAGTAGCAGCTGTGTTAGTCTGTATCTGCAAAAAGAACTTGAGTACTTGTGGCACCTTAAAGACTAACAAATTTATTTTAGCATGAGCTTTCGTGAGCTGCAGCTCACTTCTTCGGATGCATAGAATGGAACACACAGACAGGAGATATTTATACATACAGAGAACATGAAAAGGTGGAAGTATGCATACCAACAGGCAGAGTCTAATCAATTGAGATGAGCTATCATCAGTAGGAGGAAAATGGGCCATATGGCCCATATGGGCCATCTTAATTATCACTTCAAAAAGTTTTTTTTCCTCCTACTGATGATAGCTCATCTCAATTGATTAGACTCTTCCTGTTGGTATGCATACTTCCACCTTTTCATGTTCTCTGTATGTATAAATATCTCCTGTCTGTGTGTTCTATTCTATGCATCCGAAGAAGTGAGCTGCAGCTCACGAAAGCTCATGCTAAAATAAATTTGTTAGTCTTTAAGGTGCCACAAGTACTCCTGTTCTTTCTCCTTTTGGTGCGCAATCTGTGTGAAAGAGAGAGTAACAGTAGTACAGACAGAGCAGGGAAAGACTACACTGTATAGCAGCTCTCTAAATCTGTCTACCTCTCTGTTGTAATGAGTGAACATCCAGTGATTAATTTTAGATGTTTATCCGGTCTGTATTCAGTGTAAACATAGGGCAGGAAATTTGCCAATAGGCTCTCGTGAGATTTGCAGCACTTCCCAATTTAGGCTTGGTTAGACATACTGCAAGAAAAGCAATATTTCAACTAATATTGCCAAAACCAGGAAGAGAAAGGCACCATAATAAAAAATATTTACCAAACTTTTTTCACACCTCACGGTAAATTCATTTTGAATTGTGGGCCAAAGTATGGGTCCATTCTTATTTTATCTGAACCAGTTCCTCTAGCCCCAATAGTGATGGACCTCTGTTTCTAAACCATGAGGCCAGATTCTGATCTGGGGTATGCCTGTATTAATGTAGAATAATTAAATTGCCATCAAAAGTGTTCAGTTTTACACACCTTTGTAGCTGAGTGCAGAGTCTGGCATTTTGTCTGTGTACTACAGGGGAAGAGCTCATCATGAACTTTGTTATGCACTTACACAAAAATTTGCTTTACGTGCAAGTGAGTTAAGACCCACATTTTCTGGCCCGACTCTACTCCCTTTGCACCGATCTCAGAGTGCAAAGGGAGCAGAAAGTCTCTGTATCTCCCCAGCATATCTAGAGCTGGTATAGTCAGCTTCTTCATCAGCTATTGGTGTACAAGGCTTGTAAGGAGTTTAGCCAGAATGCAGTGTGCTTTAGCAATCCTCTACTGTCATATAATCCCTTGGGGCTGGAGCTAATTGTCATAGGTTAGAGCAGCCTCTAGGCTGCTGTAACCTAATTAAGGGCTGGTGTAGGTTGGTCTAGAGATCAAGGAGCTGAAAGTGGTTCTTTGATCCAGCCTGCCTGTCTGGTTTGAGTGGATGTCAACATAGAGGAGAATCTGAGACAATGTGTGTAAATCATTTGTTGGTTAGATCCCATGCATGTGATTCCCTGTATACAATTACATAAATGCTAAAATTAATTTAGTCTGTGCTACACAATTCTTTCAAAATATTACAATGATATGTGGAATATTCTTTATAAATTAATCAGGCTCTGAGTTGTATAAAATATTATCATTTTTCTGACTTTCTATGCATGAGCTAAGATGTGTAATAAATTCTGTAATAAACTGTTTAAAGCATGTTTTCCCTGCACACAGAACAGCTTGAAGATAATGTTTGGTATAAGTCTGTTTAAAAGCTTGAGGAAAAAAGTTAATAATCAAATATTGTACTGCTTTCTAGACAACATTTTAGTTATTTATGATTGTGATGGGGCGTGACTCACCACTGCAGCACCTCCTGCTGGCCATTCTGGGAATTAGCTCTGGTTCACCAGTGCGCCCTCATCTAGTGGTGTCTCGCTGCCATTGCTTCTGTCATCAGGACCCATGTTGCTCTCAGGACCACAGTGTCCTCTTCTGGAGGCAGCCCTTCGGCTGTGCCCCACTTGGTTCCCCCCCACTTTCAGGGGGCCAGCAATCCTCTGCACAGCCACTTGCCTCAGTGGCATGCTGCAGTCCATGGTCTAGCCACCTGCATCAGTGGCAACTGGGGCCAATGAGTAGGGGAACCCAGGCCCACCCACTACTCCGGGTTCTGGCCCTCTAGCTAGCAGCCACATGCTGAGTCACCTCCAACTCCCACCATCTGTTTCCCTGGGCCACTTCCCTGCAGCCCAGCACCTTCTTCATCCTTATATCAGGGCCTCAGTCTGGCAGCAGTCAGCCAGGAGCTCACTCGTGCTCTCCTGTCCCCTCCCAGAACTGCTCTGACCATGGTACCTCCTTCAGGGCAGCCAGTCCTCCCTCCTCAAACTCCAGTGAGTGACTGAAGTGGCTCTATTCACTATTCACCAGCCCTTTTTATATGGCTCAGCCTGTCCCTGACTGGCTGTCTCTCTAAAACTTCTCCCAATTGGCTGTCTCTACAAGCCGTTTTTCTAATTGGCTGTTTCCTGTGTAGCCTCCGTGGGGCTGCTTTAAACTCTCTTCTGCCAATGTGGGGCAGATGTCCCATCACAATGATGCTATTCAGAACCTTCCCCAATGGTTGATTCAGCAGCGGATAAAGTGTATGACTCAGTGAATAAATTTAAACTACATTAATTATCTTCAAACTTTGGATTTAGCAGTATTGGCTTTTCTGTTTCCAAAAGGACACCTTCATGGTCATAAACTACTATCTTTGGATGTGGGGAATAACAGAAACCCAGTGATGTATGCCATGGTGATACATGCCTTGGAAATAACATAGAGAAATTAGATTAGATAGTCTGAACAAATACTACAGTATGTCATCAACTTTTTGGCAATGGCATACAGTGATGCCTTAACTGAACCTGCAGTAAAGCATAATTGCCTCATATAGTTTATTTTTCAATAAAACTTGGTGTTATCCAAATTGGCTAGTGAGTACTACTATGGTAAACAATTATAGAAAAGTATGTTGTTGTATGTAAGCAGGCAGCCTTAACATATCTACCCTCTTTAGTTATGGCAACATCATATAGATCCCAAACCAATATTAACAATTTGAAGAAGAAAAACCCTTAAAATGGTTAATTTCTTAATGACAAATAATGCCCAAATCAAACTCATACCAAGTAGGAAATGCAGAATCATCCTATTGGGGACAGAGTTAAGGTTATGTGTCACTGTGGTTACTTAAATGTTTATTTGCTTAGAGTAGGGATGATGTGTGTTTTGTGAGAAGTATAGATATGTATCTAAGAGAAAGTGATTTATGTAGTTGTGAAACTTTATTTTGAATGTCCTGGGTTTGAGTTGGGAATTATTTGCCCTTAGCAACCTTAACTGTTTTGAATTAAGTATTTTCAAAGACTGATAGTTATCTACCTTTAGGGTTGGTAAATATGAATCTGTCATCTTGGCCTGAAAGGGACCATAAATGGAGTGAGTGTAGCTTTCAGTATCTATAAACTGAAAACAGACTGAGGGACTTTGCCCTGAGCTATTTGGGAACATTGCTGTTAATGGGTGGTTTGGCCCATTACTCATTCTGCAGCATATAATATATATACTTATCTCATAGAACTGGAAGGTCATCAAGTCCAGCCCCCTGCCTTCACTAACAGGACCACATACTGATTTTGCCCCTGATCCCTAAGTGGCCCCCTCAAGGATTGAGCTCACAACTCTGGGTTTAGCAGGCCAATGCTCAAACCACTGAGCTATCCCTCATTTGCATAAATGGCTCAGTGGCTGTTCTGGTGAGAAGAGAAAAAATCCTTTCAGTTTAGCCAGTGAATATCAGTGAGGAATGTAGGGGTGAATATTCTTTGGACTGCTAACAAAACACAAAACTGAAAAATAAATTAACATTTTCACGTAAAGGAAAAATATCTCATATAGACCAGAAAGTTGTAAGGAAGTAATGGCGGGAGGGTAGAAGGAAGAGTAGAATTTTTGTGTAGCTAAGAGAAAAAGAAATTTGAAATGCAGAAACTTTCCCAGCAAGGGGTAGGATGGAAACTGAGGCCCCAATCTTGCAAATATTTACATGTATGCTTAACTTTCAGTATGTAAATAATCCCTTTGGCTTTACATTTAAACATGTATGTAAGTGTTTTCAGTATCAGGGCTAAAAGAGACATCAGGAAATAAAATAATTCTCAATAAATAAAGTGCTGAATGTTTATTGGGATAGCGCCATTTTAAAGGTAATATTGGTGTTAAAGTATCAAGAACCAACAATAGCACATTTTAAAAAAACCACACACACATACCTCACATAGTTGCAAAATCAAGATAATAAATCCCTGTCTCCAACAACTAAAATGTCTGTCTTAGAACTGTTTGAAACAATTTATGAAGACAACCTTGACAAATAAGTTGAAAATGCTGTCTAATATATATCTATTATATATAGATAGATGTATGTATGTATTAAGATTTAACTTTACTATTTCTCATGAACCATTGATATCAGTGAGATGTCCATTTAAAACAGCAGTACAGAAGTACCCCAGGGAACTCCAGCAGGGAAGGTCTTAAAAAATATTACATTTTAAAGAGGCAAGCACTCAAAAGAAACTTGCAAAGTTGTTATGATTAAAAAGAAATCCAAACCTTTCTATAAGCACAAAGCTCTTTCATCATAAAAATGAAAATGCATAAGAGCTGCTTGTGGTAAAGCCAATTGAAAGAATCAGCTTAGTATGAAATGCTTCCAGTATATTCATAAAGAAAGATGGACATTTCACTGGTGGAGAACAAATCCAGCCCTTGAAGCTTAAGATGGCAGCTTTGCCTAACAAATGTCACCTCTGCTTATGTTCCAGTGATTTCTGGTTTCCTGGTTTGCCTGAGAAGTCTCACTTCTAATAGTCTATACCAGAAGAATCCTCCAGCCAGAAGGGTAAAAAAAGAAGCTGATATTACATACCAAACAATCAGTGAGCAATTCACCTGGCTGTGATGCTAGCTAAATCATAGTACTGTACAGTGAAAGTTTCCATTTTTAATATTATACAGAAAGTCTGAAATATGAAAGTGAGCCCGAAATGAAAATATGTTGGTGGGAGTTGGGGATGCTTGGCATTTACAGATCTGGCTTAAAAAGAAGCATTTCAAATTTTTTGTTTCAAATTTCCCTTAGAATTCACATGCTCTGTTTTGTGTGTTCCTGTCTTCATTCTGTATGTGGAAGCAGGGGTGGCTCCAGGCACCAGCACGCCAAGCGCGTGCCTGGGGCGGCAAGCCATGGGGGGCACTCTGCCGGTCGCCGCAAGGGTGGCAGGAAGGTTGCCTTCGGCGGCCTGCCTGCAGGGGGTCCGCTGGTCCCGCGGCTTCGGCGGAACTCCTGCAGACTGCTGCCGAATTCATGGGACCGGGGACCTCCCGCAGGCAAGCCGCCGAAGGCAGCCTGCCTGCCGTGCTTAGGGCGGCAAAATACCTAGAGCCGCCCCTGTGTGGAAGGTAGTTACAAATGAGGCTACTCTACAGCTACATGTGCGTTTATTACTCTGTCATGGGAGAGCTGCTACCGTGATCACTTATTTTGAAAGAGAAATATTGCAATTCAGTGCTGGTGAAACTGTGGGCTAAGGACACTGTGCCAGTGCAGTCTGGGAACTGACCAGGGAAGCTCAGAGCAATCCAATCAAAAGTGAGCACAGTTTGTTTGTTCTCAGGCAGCAGGAATGGCCCCTCCTGGGGTCTCTGGGATTTGACACGGATCAGGTCAGTGGTATTTGAGGAAAGATCTCTGGCTCACTGGTGGAGAATGCAGGGCTGGGAAACCACAGAGAAAGGCTGAGTGCAGAGACTCTGAGTCAGAGGTGGTTGAGATAGTAAGGAACGTTGGGGTTCCCTGGAGACCTCTTCCATTCGGTTCTGGAAGAAGGCCTACAGGGAAGAAGGAAGCAAGGATTTGAGATCCTAGAATTGAAGTCACTGTAAAAGTGTGTAAAATGTTGTACTCTATATAAAGTTATTAACATGTGTATCTAACCATGTTAACTTGTAATAATACATTAGTAATACTAGTACACACTATACTGTATACAGTGCTATAATAAAAGAAATAATGTAAGCTATTTATTACAGTGTGTGTATGTGCATATATATAAAATTAAATACTTTGCGTTTTCATATTGCCTTCAATCCAAGGATCCGAAAACTCTTCACAGACAGTACACATAGTGAATTAAGCCTTACAGCGTTCCTTTGACAGTGGCAATTATTAGTATTCCTATTTTATGTCTGAGGAAACTGAGGCACTGAAAGGTTAAATGGCTTGGCTGAGGTCACTCTGCGAGTAATAATACAATCATGAAAACAGTTTTAATCATTAGGTTAATTAAAAACCCCTTTTCTGTACAAAACCTTATTATTGAGCTTAAAATTCAATCTCCGTTAACAATAAGAAGGATGAAATAATGGTTGGTTGTGACATCGGGAGGTGATCACTTTTCTGATGTTCATTAAGCCGGGGGGGATACCTAGCTATCCATACATAGATTTGTAAGAGAGGAAAAGAGCATACTTCAAACAGTGCTCAACCTTCAAAAATATATCTCAAAGTAAAGTGAATAAAAGTTAAATGAAGAAACAAACTATACATGAAAGCTGTAATGGAAGAAAATGTACACAATAGACATGGAATCCTCCCAAACATAGAGACAAATTCTGCTCTTGTTTATACTGGGGTGCATCTGGAATAACTCTGACATTAATGTAGTTACACTGGTGTAAATCCAGAGTAAGCGGGGTCAGAACTTGGCCCATTGGATATAGGACAAAACTAATATGTTTTGCATCATGCAAAATACTTCAAAAGATATGTTTGCAAAATATCACCCTGTAGAATCACGCCTGCTTAAATTAGATTTAAAAAAATCAGAGAAACTTTTTGTCTAGTTGACTGTGTCTGAGATGACCAAATTGTCTCCACACTTATGCCAGTGCCAGTCAGGAGTGATTCTAGCTCCACTGTAGTCAATGGTGTAAGACTAGTGTGCGATGAAAAACAAGTCTTTTGCCTCTCAATTGGAATTAGTGGTATCAATGTTCAGGTTTAACATTAAAGGCCAGATCCTACCCTGATTTTAAGCAACAAACCTCCACTGATTTCAACTATGCTATCCTAATGTACACCAGCTGACAATCTGGCCCAAGGATCAAATAAGTATAATATGAATATATTCCCTGTATTCTACATTCACTCCAAACTACTTTGTTGAGCAACTGGAATATAAACACAAATGCAAACATTTACAACATAGACATAAGAACATACGAACAGCCATACTGGGTCAGACCAAAGGTCCATCTAGCCCAGTATCCTGTCTTCCAACAGTGGCCAGTGCCAGGTGCCCAAGAGGGAATGAACAGAACAGGTAATCATCAAGTGATTCATCTCCTGTCACTCATTCCCAGCTTCTGGCAAACAGAGGCTAGGGACACTATTCCTGCCCATCCTGGCTAATAGCTATTGGTGGACCTATCCTCCATGAATTTATCTAGTTCTTTTTTGAACCCTGTTATAGTCTTGGCCTTCACAACATCCTCTGGCAAGGAGTTTCAAGGTTGACTGTGTGTTGTGTGAAGAAATACTTCCTTTTATTTGTTTTAAACCTGCTGCCTATTAATTTCATTTGGTGACCCCTAGTTCTTGTGTTATGAGAAGTAGTAAACAACCCTTCCTTATCTACTTTCTCTACATCAGTCATGATTTTATAGACCTCAATCATATCTCCCCTTAGCCGTCTCTTTTCCAAGCTGAAAAGTCCCAGTCTTATTAATCTCTCCTCACGTGGAAGCCGTTTCATACCCCTAATAATTTTTGTTGCCCTTTTCTGAACCTTTTCCAATTCCAATATATCTTTTCTGAGATGGGCAGTCACATCTGCATGCAGTATTCAAGATGTGGGCATACTATGGATTTATATAGAAGCAACATGATATTTTCTGTCCTATTATCTATCCCTTTCTTAATTATTCCCAGCATTCTGTTTGCTTTTTTGACTGCTGCTGCACACTGAGTGGATGTTTTCAGAGAACTATCCACAATGATTCCAAGATCTCTTTCTTGAGTGGTAACAGCTAATTTAGACTCCATCATTTTATATGTATAGTTGGGATTATGCTTTCCAATGTGCATTACTTTGCATTTATCAACATTAAATTTCATCTGCCATTTTGTTGTCCAGTCACCCAGTTTTGAGAGATCCTTTTATAGCTCTTTGCAGTCTGCCTGGGTCTTAACTATCTTTAGTAATTTTGTATCATCTGCAAATTTTGCCACCTCATTGTTTACCCCTTTTTCCAGATCATTTATGAATATGTTGAATAGGACTGGTCCCAGAACAGACCCCTGAGGGACACCACTATTTACCTCTCTCCATTCTGAAAACTGACCATTTATTCCTACCCTTTGTTTCCTATGTTTTAACCAGTTACCAATCCATGAGAGAACCTTCCCTCTTATCCTATGGCAGCTTACTTTGCATAAGAGCCTTTGGTGAGGGACCTTGTCAAAGGCTTTCTGAAAATCTAAGTACACTATAGCCACTGGATCCCCTTGGTCCATGTGTTTGTTGACCCTCACAAAGAATTCTAGTAGATTGGTGAGGCATGATTTCCCTTTACTAAAACCATGTTGACTCTACCTCAACAAATTATGTTCAGCTATATGTCTGACAATATTGTTCTTTATTATAGTTTGAACCAGATTTTCTGGTACTGAAATCAGGCTTACAGGCCTGTAATTGCCAGGATCACCTCTGGAGCCCAAGGTGGAATGCTGCAAAAGTCATATTACGGGGATGATTGTATAAGTCTTGTGTCAACCAGGGAAAAAGTTAGACCAAAATGAATGCCTTGAAACCTTAATCAGAGAGTTGGAATAAAAACACAAAACCTTAAGACTCAAAGGACTTGCTTGTGGGAGACAGTTAATATCTTATTTTCTAAAAAAAAAAGTATTATTTCTTATCAAACTGTTGGAGAGAATGTTTTTTGAAAAATGAAATAAGGCAAACACCATTACTATAGGTCCCAGTGATCTTCTTCCCATCCATGGAGTGAGGGTAGCCAAAGCAGGCACAAGGTAGTGAATATGGAAGGTAGGGACAACAGAGGTTCAGCTGCATGAGGCCAGGATCCTGTGAGATGTAATCTGAAGGTATAGGTAGGTAAGGTATGGGTATAAATTAAGGCAGTAATGCAATGAGCCTATAAGCCTCAAGGCCTATCAGGCAATAGATTAGCTAAATTCATCAAGGCCTATGGCCCAAAAACCTTAGCATAAGCAGGTAACCAGGAGTAACTCTGGATCATAAGATATGACAAGATAGAATGCTGTAATATGTATGATTAAACTGATGACAGGTAATGACAAAATGCCAGTTTATACCAGCATCAGTAGACATTCAACCATAAGAATGCCATGGTAGAAGGCCTAGTAACCTATGGGAAAAGGACACCCCATCATTAGTAGGGTGAGGAAATACAGATAAGGAAAAGGGGCTGAAGTCCCTATTGAATATGCATTAGGCATAGTAGGCATTATATGCATTAAGAATTAGTACCATAATACCACAAGCATCTGATGAAGAGGGTATTCACCCACGAAAGCTCATGCTCCAATACGTCTGTTAGTCTATAAGGTGCCACAGGACTCTTTGCTGCTTTTACCATATTATAAAAGCTGTATATGGCCTGTGTGCCTTGGGAGATGTCAGAATGACTTTCATTGGTGCTGGTGATGATGATGAGGATGATGACTAGCACTTTGGGTTATTCTGCAAGAGATGGTGTGATTATATAGATGCTCAGATGTGGGATTTTTTGACCATCTTATATTATATATATGCTCTGCTTGGCTGGAGTGTTTGGGATTTTTGCTAACTGTGCTAATAAAAATATTACAAAGGCAAAACACCTTTCCTAAGTGTAAGTGCCTCTCAAGTACACACTGAGTTCCTCATAATAACTAATACCTCTGGCTCTGGTCACAGGGCAGAACCCTGACAAACTACTGTGTTAATTTACTTTTCTTATTAATTATATAACTAATGCTCAATCAATATAGCAAGCAACAGAGAGCCCTTCGTTGCTAAATCCGTGTGCTCAAGGAATTAGGAAATGGAGCTAGGGTGCATGCACTCTCTGTACTTCACTTGTGACTACCTGGAAGTTAATGCCCCTAGAAGCAGCCTGCATGCCTGCTGCTCTCTGCAGAAGGTGATACAGCATAGATATGGAGGGGACAATCCAATAGTAGAAGGAGACCTTCCAACCATTGTGTAGGATTCTTGTTGTCCTCCACTTTAAATGTAAAACAGCAGACCTCAGCCTCTTGCAAGGGAAGGTGCAGAGGGCATTAATGGTGTCATGCCAGCATGGGAGAGAAAATCTGTATCTGGCCTTCAACAAACCAATGAAACTGATGATACCAAAGTGCAATGTACAGAGTGAACAAACTGGAAAAATTTCTCCTGAGAGGTGGGTGCCAATGCCATTACAGTGTGTTAACACCATTAAAGAAGATGGACTCCCTTACCCATACAGGAGTGTATGTTTTATATCTTGTACATTCCAGGATACAATGACCACATTTGTCTTCTGACTAGTTAGGGAACAAAAGATCAAAAGAATGTACAATGATTATCTCAGAAGAGTTTATTCTCCAAGGGCCTCATTGTGGGCCTGGTTCCCTGCTTCTTTGCATGCAATATGTTGATTGATACTTCTATGTAAAGATGGCCCTTTGAGATTTCTGAGGGGAACCCTAATGAACTAGATTTTCCTCATTCTAGATTATTAACAATACCTATGGACAGTAAACATTGTCACAGAGTGGAGAGGACTCAGGGGGCCTGGGCCAAAGCAATTTCAGGGGCCCCTTCCATAAAAAAAGTTGCAATACTATAGAATACTATATTCTTATGGGAGCCCCTGTGGGGCATGGGGCAAATTGCCCCACTTGCCCCGTCCTCCCTCCACCCCCCACCCCCATGTGGCCCTGGAGAGGACATGGTCTAGGATTTATAAAGAAGTCCATGCTGATGAGCAGTTTTAGAGTGAAAAGCAAGAGCCCTATGAGTCAATAGGGCTCAAAATCCCCTCTTTTTTCTATGGTGAATTATCCACCTAGATCTTGGTGGTTCCAGTTAGTCTCGGTCTCAATCTCTCTAGTTCTCTCTGGAAGTCTGGGAAATGTAGCCACCATGTCAGCTATGGTAGTAGATCTAGCTTCTGTTTAAAAATTCCAAAGATGTACCTTTTTTTTTTTTTTTGGCCTCTGACACTGTGCAAAGTGATTTAGCCAACAACTGTTAGAATTAGCAGAGCTCGAGCCAATTTATTAAGCATAAATTACTTCCAAGTTTAGCTAGAATAACTTAGACTCTTGACCCTCCTCAGATGTGTAGCCAATAGGACCTTTCTGGCGGCATCTTTAATGTCACTGGAGACATAAATACAAAATCTATCACTCAGGAGCATGGACATCATGTAGATTTGTGACAGTTTCTGAAGATCTTTAGGTCCATAAATTAATGACTGGATTACACTGTTGTTCTTCATTTACTACTCAAACCTAGTAACAGGATTATAGAAGTTAGAGTTGGAAAAGACCTCCTACTGCAATTTACTTCATCCACCACTGCTCTTCCAGTGCAAGATTGTCTCACTACATTAGAAACTAATATCAATTTTTAATATAGTGCCTGATCATCCTCTAATTTAAATTAGACCAGCAGGGAGTAGGGAAGGTTCATCATGTAGATTAAAAACTACTCTGTGTTCTGCTTAATCATTTCTTGTTGTTATGAGGAGCCAAGTCCTGCAATTCTTTCTCAGACAAGTTTCCTATTTACTGCAAAGGAGAGAGAATGGATACAAGAGAATGGAAACTGTTTATGCAGAAAATGGTGTACTGCATGTCAGCTGTGGTATAGCATTGCCTGACTTTTTAAATGTAACTCACAATTATGATACTAGACTTGGGGAAATTATCTTATACTATGTCTTTATCTTAGCTGAAGTAGTTGTCTGGACTCTATATGAGATTATTTGATTTAAACTATAAAGCTATGTACCTAAGGTGTGTTCATCAATCTAGTACCCGAACATCTCACAAACATTAATAATAGATTTTATCCTCACAATACTACCGCGAGGTAGGGAATTATTAAACCTTCTGGACAGATGGGGAAGTGAGGGTACAGGTGATTTGTCCAAGGCTCTACGGGAAGCCTGTGGCTAAGCAGGAAATTTAAACCAGCTCTCCTGAGTCACAGCAAGAGCCTTTTAAACTAGGGCAGTCTTTCTCCCCCTGAAATGTAAGGTGCTATAGTTTTCACATCCACCATCAGGTCTTTCCTGGCATTTGAATCCTGAACTTCTGACACTGTAGGTAAGATTTAGTCCTCAAAGCCACCAAGCAAGTATCATGCATTCTGGCTGCATGGCAATTATACAAAATACTCAAATGGACATTGGTAAGTGCTAAACCCTGATTGCTCTCAGCAAAAATGCAGACATGGGAACTGCACCCAAGGACACATCTGCAAAAATAATGTGTTCTGCAGTCCACTGAAATTTTCGGTTTCACTACTTTTGTCTTCAGCAGGGAAATGTTTGGCTGGCGGACTTTGATTCTAAGCAGCTCAATTCCAGATATGGCTCACTAACAGTAGCTTGTTCCACCTCGCTGCCAATGGACTGGAACAATTTGACATCGGATCCTTCACCCTTTCAATGATATCTTCTCTAAATAAGAGGTGTGATGAGTAGTAACACCAAATAACAGTGTTAGTCTCTGTACCCAGCTCTGCAGTGGTGCCAGTCAGACACCCAAAAGCCATGAGAAATGGCTAATACAATTTAAACAATTGTATTAACAACAATTTAATTCACTTTTTTTCTACAGATTTTTTTTCTACACACACAGCATTTGGCAGCTTAAAGATAGAATATTTAAGTAACTTCCCAACCTGCCTCTATCTATATCCCCAACTTAAAAGCTTTGCCAACTAAAAAGAAAATCAAATTAAAGTTAGCAGGCTACCTGTAAAGATAAAGTGGTTGGTGGGCTGACTTTCATTAGAGATATCACATTACAGCAACAATCTAAAGAATCTTGTTAAATGTCAGCCTTCTTAGCAAAGAAATTGTAGATGTTAAAATGGAATGCAATTTTGAGACAGAGATTTGGGTAAATTACTCAAATATGCAGAGTCATGTTTTCTAACATGCATTCATAATCTTTTACTTGCAAATAACTTTAAAAAAAATAAAAATAAACTAAGGAATCTCTGGCATAAAGAATATAATCCACACAACAGCCTGTGTTTTGTCTAACAACTGATGTACAGTACTGTATTCCTTTCAGCAGTTGGCATGATACCTGATGAGAAATGAGGTCTCATCATTGTCAAATGTCCTGTCAATTCACATGCCAGATCTTTACACCACTACAGGCTCAGGTCAATGCTGATCACTGACTGTTAGTTTGACTATACAACCTCCTCTTAAAATTACATTTCATGAATATAAGGCTTCTACCGAATAAGTTGGACTGTTGGGCCCCAATACTGCTGTCTGGTACTGACAGATGGACCCTTACACCCATGTGAAGCAACATTGACTCAGTGGGATTGTGGAAGGATCTCACTGGGCATAAAGTAGTGTGCACATGGATCAGATTGCAAGATTGGGGCCCAAATAATAAAGACGCTAGACAACAAAGAGGATGTATCAATAATGTGTATTTGTCCATACAATAGCACCATTCTGGAAGGAGTCCAGTAACTGGGAGGGATTGCAACTGCTTTGGAGGACAGGCTCATAATTCAAAATGATCTGGACAAATTGGAGAAATGGTCCGAGGTAAACAGGATGAAGTTTAACAAAGACAAATGCAAAGCGCTCCACTTAGGAAGGAAAAAATCAGTTTCACATATACAGAATGGGAAGAGACTGTCTAGGAAGGAGTACGGCAGAAAGGGATCTAGGGATTATAGTGGACCACAAGCTAAATATGAGTCAACAGTGTGATGCTGTTGCAAAAAAAGCAAACGTGATTTTGGGATGCATTAACAGGTGTGTTGTGAGGAAGACATGAGAAGTCATTCTTCCGCTCTACTCTGCGCTGGTTAGGCCTCAACTGGAGTATTGTGTCCAGTTCTGGGCACCGCATTTCAAGAAAGATGTGGAGAAATTGGAGAGGGTCCAGAGAAGAGCAACAAGAATGATTAAAGGTCTTGAGAACATGACCTATGAAGGAAGGCTGAAATAATTGGGTTTGTTTGGTTTGGAAAAGAGAAGACTGAGAGGGGACATGATAGCAGTTTTCAGGTATCTAAAAGGGTGTCATAATGAGGAGGGAGAAAACTTGTTCACCTTAGCCTCTAAGGATAGAACAAGAAGCAATGGGCTTAAACTGCAGCAAGGGAGGTTTAGGTTGGACATTAGGAAAAAGTTCCTAACTGTCAGGGTGGTTAAACACTGGAATAAATTGCCTCGGGAGGTTGTGGAATCTCCATCTCTGGAGATATTTAAGAGTAGGTTAGATAAATGTCTATCAGGGATGGGATAGACAGTATTTGGTCCTGCCATGAGGGCAGGGGACTGGATTCAATGACGTCTCGAGGTCCCTTCCAGTCGTAGAATCTATGAATCTATGAAAACTACACTGAATGCTGCGTTGGCTTTGAAATCCCCATTATGTTATATGTGATACTTATATTAAACCACAATGACCCAGGAGATTCCCTCAGGAAAAAAATAGTTGTTCAATTGCTATTAGTTGGCCTCAGCATTCCTTGTTTCAGAACAGGTGAAATCAAACATGGAATGTATTCAAAACAGAGAAACTATCATATATTTTGAAGACTCATTTGAATAAATTTTATTATGCTTGGTCTTTGACAATGACTGGTTTGGGGCTCACTTTGATCCAAATTATGCCCTGAGACATATGTAGAAAACGATACCTGGAATAGGATCTGGCCCACTGTTCCTACTTTCCCCCATGAATAAGATTATTTTTAATCTTACTAACACAAGGATGTAGCTGTACTGTGTGTCCGTGAGCAGCATAGGATTGGAGACTTTGTTGTTTACAAGATTTCATTTTACATCCTCTGCAGAAACATTTCCTTAAATGCAGAATCGTCTGTATTTTATCACATAAAATGAAACAAAGAAAAAAGTCCCCACAGACAGTACAGAATACATCAATTGTATCTTTCCTCAATATGAGCAGAATCTCTGAAAGAAAAGGATCAAGCAATTCTTTAAAGTTCAGATCTTGAAATCGATAAATTTTCATCTGCTTCCACCTCTCCTTCCCCAGTCCCACCCTGTGCTTAATTATCTCTAAATATCTCAATACAGAGAAATGCCCTGATGTATATTGGGCTGACCTGGTTTTAAAAAAGGGTGCTGTATAGAAGAAACAGGAAAAGAAAGTGAAAAGAACACAAAGGCGAACATTCAGGGTTGATCAGGCATGCTGTATTTGTGACAATACAGAATGCCAAGGTGAAATAGATTATGGAAGCATTAAGAGCCTGCCACATTGAAAGGAAAGTGAAGATGGCTTTTGATAGTAAAACACTGAAATCTTATTGAATGAGGATCAAGGTTGTAAATGAAAACAACATCTGGCTTTGATTGTTAAAACCTGATTGCAAAAGGGAAAACATGTTATGTTACACTGGTTAGCATTAGAAACTTGGAAAAATTGGCATTTTTAAAAAAAAAAGTCAGACAGACATAGCAAACAAGCAGCTGTTGGAGATGGGCAAGCTTCCCTCTGGAACATGTTACAATATATATATTTGCCCCCTCCACAAAGGAGACATTTTGGAGCATGGTTGGAGGGGCATGGCCAAAGCTGGCTGGCTCCAGCCATCCCCAGCTGGTGGTATGGCTCCTGGTGGAATTCCCAGCTGGCTGACAGGTCCTGCTGGTGCAAGGTTGATTTAACTCTCTTCATGGACTCAGCATACAGCAGCTTTATGACCAGGGGAGGTGGTTAGTCTCCCCACTCTTCTACCATGTTAAGTGTGAGCAACTGAGGTCTGAGCCCAAAGAGAAGGGGAAAAAAACCCAAACAGTAGTTTTGTCCTCAATCTCAAATCCATACTTGTAACTTCATAATGTACTGAAATAATTGAATCAAAGTAGAAGATGCTGATTACATTTTTTTTAACTCAACCTTTATTTTTTCAATGAAAACAAACAGCGTGACTTTCATTATTCCTAGAGCTGTGGTTCTTCTCCTCCTCTGGACTGTGATCCCATTTTGCAACAGAAGAAAGCAATCCCCTTCCTATTGATCATAAAAATAAGGAGGGTAGTCACGATCCTCATATCCCAGAAACGGTCAGTTAGCTAGCATATCATTGTTGAGTACTAGCTAGAAGATACAGATTTAGAAATAGTTGTGTGTGATTTGGCAGGTTAATAAAGACAATGGGCTGGAAGGGGAAATTGATAGAGGTGCTACAGAAATGATGAAAGACAAATTCAGTTTCAAAATGAAAACAGTTTTTCATTGTACATTTCTAAGATGCTGTTAACAATGAAAATATCTTAAAGTCGCAGTTCCCTTGTATAGTATGAAATCTAGAAGATCAAGTTTCCTTTTTTAAAATCCTAGTTTTTGTCCATCACTCAATTGTGTCAGAAACACTTCCTTTGACCCAGAGTCTGGGAGTTCAACATTATTTATTCAAGCTGACAGAGGAAGTTTCTCTATCCTTTGCTCTCTTGCCAGCTTAGAGTTATATGCAGAGAAGAAAAAGAAAAGGAAAAGGAGGAGACTTCAGTGCCCAACTATTCCCAAAGGGATGGGACAGGAATAGTCAAGACAAATTCCACTGAATTTTACCTCTTACCAAATGCAAGATTAAACTAGTCTATCACAGCCATCCTTTGGCTAACATAAAAAGGGATGTAATCTATTAGTTCTTTGCTCCTTTTTCACATCAGATATTTAATTGCTTGTTTCCTTTGCCCAATGTATGTACTTGCATCTTGCAGAAATTCCTTTAAACAGACAAATGTAGAAATAAAATGTCTCATTGATAAGGCCCTTTTTCACCCTTTTCTCATGAACTTCTTAAACTTTTCTGGCTTTGATTTATTTCTGAGTCACCTGCCCCTTGTCCAATGAGAAATTGGTTTTGAGTGGGTTGTGTATGGCAAAAGAATAAAATGCACATAATCTCATAATGAAAAGTCTTTTTCAGTAACTTAAAACAATCAAAGTAGGTTTGAGCACTTTGAATAGTATGGCCATGAAACAAAGCTTAATCTCCCTTAATTTTGAATAAATGAGTTCCATTTTTTTACAGACTTCTAATTGGTTATTATTCTCACACAATGGAGGTGATATGGCAGTTGCACCCAACAGCCTGTTGCTTATCACTTCCATTCATCAGGCTTTTAATTATTGAGATGACCCTTCTAAAATTCGGGAGTTAATATTGTGTTGCAGGATCATTCTTTAACTACTTAGTCACTTCCAATCCTGCCTTCTGCTATCTGATGTGCAGCATATGTAGCATCTTTCAGAAAATCAACTTCTGTATATGTTCACACAAGCAGAGCATGTTCACATTTTTTCCAAGACATATAGTGATGCACAACATGTAATCAATAGTAGGGCGTTACTTTTAGACTTATCTGGATTTAAATCCGCAGATGATAGGGTTCTCAATATAATGAGGAGCCTGGCTGAGATGTATACAGCAGGAGTAAATTTGGTCCAGAAATTCCAATTATGAAGAGCTGAATTATCAACAGCTGATGTTTAAAATAAATTGAACATTAAATTTCTGAATTTTGCACAATGACACCAAACCAGTCAAAAGAGAATTAAGAGGTAACACTAGGAAGAATTTGAAACCATAAACATAAGAGGGACAATCAAAAATCAAATACATAGACACGGAAGTGAACAGCAATTGAAAACAGAGACAATTCACACGTTTCAAGTGGAAAGTTGTTACATTATTTATTTTTTATATTATGGCAGCACCAAGTAGCCCCAACGTTGCTCAGAGCCACATTGTGATAAATGCTGTACGGAAACAGAGAGAGTCATGGTCCCTGCCACAAAGAATTTATAACCTAGGAATTAGAAAATTAAATAATAGCCCAGTTTTGTGTCTTTTAACAGCATGTGGTTAGACTATTCTGCCATTTCAATAATATTTCTAGACTTTGTCCCCTACTGTATTGGTCAAATGCCAACATGGTGATTTATGCTTTATTTGCTTCCAAACTATTAATGCAGTGCCTTCCTGGATGGACTATATGACTCAGTTCTACACCCATTAAAATTTCAGCAATCTCCAAACCAGGGAATTTATTTCATCTTATTTCCATGGCAACTGTTTGAAAAAAATTGTCATAGAAAATTGTGCTTTTTCAGTAAAAATAAAAAATCTAAACCAAAAATATTTTGACTGAAAAATGAAATAGTTTGCCCAACTAACAACGTTTCAGTTCAGAAATGCTCCTGTGGTGCCTCATGCTCCCATACTCCTCTATAGGTTGGGCTCCCTATTCAGGCCATGTTGTCCCCCATCATGCACCTGGTTTCCGCTCTCTGAACTGTAAAAGTGCATCATGGGATTTGCATGGCAAAAGTGCACTGAGCGAGAAGAAATCCAACTGGTGAAGAATGGTGATAGGAGGCAATGTGGTAGTATATCCAGATCAAAATATTTCAGATTTTGATCAAAAAGTGAAAACACTTTGGGTTTCCATGTGTTTGGTTTTTCAATGAAGTTTACATTTTCTATGGAAAGGAGACACTTTCCCTCCCCAAATTTTGCTTAATCAACGCCCCCAATTTGCCATCAAAAACAGAATAGACAAAAAATTGACCACCATTACTATCTGTGTTTCTTCAATGGCTTTCACTCTAAGTCTGGGATGTAGATTTAAATTCTAGGAAGCTGTAATTTTTTTTTATTCCCAGTTAGTGAGGTCTTCAATTTCAGGTAAATAGGCAAACACACTGTTCTTATACGGGGAGAATTGACTCAAACAATTTAAAATTAGGACAGATTTGGAATAGCATCATAAAGGGGATGAGGACATAACTAATCTTACTCTTGAGACTATCTGTAGTCATAAATGGAAGACAACCAATTTTGAATAAAGTACTAATCTAATTGATCTGCTGTAAGATCTTTAAAAGAAATGCAGAGGAAAGGAAGGTTTCTGGATATACTGTTTTTAAATCCATGTATCGCCTTTGACTTCAACATGGATATAGTGACAGTTTGATAGACATAACAGGAAAATGCATTAACTTGGAATACTTATGGAAATGCCTTGAATTCAGACATCTGGAAAATGAAAGCATTATATGTTGACCTAGCATAATTTGCCATGTTAGTGATTTCTTAATCATTTGCTTCAGTACTAGTCAAAAGAGTATTGTATTTTAAAACAGAATTGCTTGTACTATGATGTTTGGAATAATACACCAACAACACAAATTAATAAAGAGAAATACTATAGGTAATTTCCAACTCAGCCAGATACAGAAGAAATGTGTTGCCTGTAAATGAACAGGGTCATTTTTATTCATTTGCAGATGCAGCTTCACTTAGCGACCAATATCTGTGATAGAATGCAAAAGATCTCAATCTAGTGATATTAACTTTCCATTTCTACATAAGCTAACTACAAGAAATCAGAGTACTTCATATTATTCTTGTACAGTCTCTGAATTGATCTATTTGTACAGTTAATGACTGTTCCTGTCTACTGGCAAGATGTCAAAGATGCTTGTTAAAAATGAGAGGTAGAGGTGTAAGAAACTCGATGAAATAGCAATAGCGTCTGTTAGCTATCTATTACTAACAATCGAGCTGTACACTACTCATTTTTAAAGTCTCTGTTTGCACTACCTTTACTGGCTCAAAGCTGCACAGATTGGCTTGTACATATCACTGTTTGTAGAGCACAGAAACACGAATAAAGTCTGTCAGTCTTTTGATCTGCATGCCAAGTCAATGTAGTCACTATAAGTATTTATAAAAAGGGGAAAAAAACTGTGCATATTCTACCAGTGAAAACACACAGAACAATTTTGTTCCCTTTGCCTGTTTTTATCAATCTGCATACTATGCCTTTAAAAGTGACATTTTTTGTCAGCTGGACAAATAATCTTGTCAGATGTTAATTATAGATTGAGGTTTGTGAAGGCTTACGTATTATTTTTCATGTCTTGAATACATAATTATGCAGCAAAGAAACAGCATAAAGTAAATATTAGCACTAGCCTTGCATTTTTAAAGTTCTCTTATAGTTTGCAATTACTTTTTAAAACTCTTTCCACTAGTAAAGAATCAAACATAACATGAAATATTCTTCTCAGAAGAAAAATAGTGTGGTGCAGAGACATTCACTTCAACTCAATACTGTTAAATACAAACTACCCTAATATCTATCTATAGGTGAATATTAAAATGGCTTTGTCAGTTTAATTTAATCAAAAGGAATGACTATCTTCAGGGCCTTCTGTTAAAAAAATGTTGAAATTGTGTAATAAACCCCACACTGATCAGGTGGGGTTAACCACCCACTTTTGGCAGAGGAGGCCACACTCCTTCACCCCTGCTGCGCATGCTTCTGGGGGAGGGAACAGATAAAAGGCAACTAGTCAGTTCACTTGGGGTTGGAGGATGAATGGACACTGCCAGCTCCTGTGGAAGAAACATCAGCTCTCCAGACTGCACAGGTGGGTACCCCAGACTACACTATGGAGTATCCCCTGACTGCAGAGGCTGACAGAGACGCCAAGCCATTGCCCAAGGAGGATAAGCCCACAGGGGACTCAAGGGTAAGACATAACCCAGGGAAAGTGTTAGGAGCTGACACCTGAATCCTTAATAAGGAGATTACCCACTTCATATGGTCCTGGGTCAGAACCCAGGCTTGCCTATCCTGACCCTATGCTTGCCACTAGGCATTACCACTGGGAGTCACTGCTAGAGTGTTGTTTTGCTCTGCCCCACCCAGAAGATCAGGGCCCCAGTTTGCTATTGTTTGCCCCAGCCAGAAGGCTACGGGCTGTTTGTTTGCCCCGCCCTGTACAAAGGGCTAGAGCCAGGGGGTAGTACTACCCAGCAAGCAAGGGTGCGGCTGAGGACTTTTTGCGATGAGATTTGACAACTCTGCAAAAAGAGCAGATTCAGGGGGAGTGTCTGGTACGACATTGTGATGCTAAACGGGGGCAATCCCCCTTTACACACAACACCCCGGTGACACACGCATAATAGAGGAGACTGAAGACTAAAAATGGATTAAGACTAAATAAGAAAGTTAAATATCCACATTGTTTCAATTGGTTAATGTACTGTGGGCAGCAAGGTAAAACTATGGTACTATTCCTATAAAGGAAATGAGGAGGCCTTAGTTTCTATATTCAGTATTGTTACTCTGACACCTTTCATTACAATCACAAGCCTGATCCTGCACCCATTAAAGTCAATGGCCATGCTCATACCAACTTTAATGAATGTCAAATATTCTCTTTAAAAATTTATCAGCAATGACTCTCATAAGATGTATTTATTTATTACACATCAGCTATTAATCTTGGGAACAATGTTTAATTTATCTAGGTTCTTATAGAGTGCCTATTGTAGGGATATTAAAGAAGTTTTATATTAAACATGGTTTATATGAGAAATGATTTATTGATTTATTGTTAATTGATACTTTATAACTTAAGGTTTATGTTAGAAGTAAATTTGTGATTCCTAACATTTAGCCTCTAACCTGCAAGCCACCACCTGTGTCTGTGTGAAGCCTGCTCAAAGAGATACTTGGTATAAAACTTGTTAAGCTCAAATAAATACTTTGTATAAAACTTGCTAAACATTAATTAACTCTAAGTAAGCCAAAACAGTAGCTGTTATAGTGTATAGATAGAGACCCCCAACCTCTGTAAGTTTTCATCTCACTTTATCTTTGCTTGTTAAAAGACAGGGAGTCTCACCTAAATTGGTAACACCTCAAAAGGTAAAGAGACAGTGAACTAAATGTGATTAAGATAGAGAATGTATGTGAATGAATGGTTAGGGAGTTACCAGCCTGAAGAATTCAATGTCGGCTGAAGAAGGTGTCAAGTGGGATCAACCAGATGACCCCCACCCCCTCAAAGGAAGGAAAAACAAGCATCTGACAACATGGAGCCAGCCACCTGCTGATTGATTTAGCAACAGCAAAATGAAGCAACTCTCATGAACTGACATAGGAATAAATTCCTATAAAACTGGACTCTAAAGACTGAGGACTTTGAGTCTATGGTTCTGCTGCCAGCCTCCAGGAGCATCAGATGCATCTGACACAGGCTCGGCTCCATCCTCATGACCAAGATACCTGGCCAGTAACTTGGCATGAGCAACATCTAGGCTGGTAACTATAACATCTATACAGAACCTGAATGAATGATTGTGTGAATGAATATGTGTGTGGGTGTGTGTTTGTATATATAAGGAATAAGTAGTGATAGAAATAAGTAGTAAAACAACGTTGTTTGCTTTTGTCTTTTGCTGTCTTTTGTTTTGTTATGGTATTTACAATAAATGTGGCATCTTTGCCTTATCCCTCTTAATAAGATCCTGCTGGTTTTTATTATATTGGTATAACACTATTACTGTGATACCTAATAGCAGAGATATTGAATATTGTGATGATCCCAGCCCAAGAAATTAGTTTTTTCCCTTTTATATGAAAGTTAGCACAGAAGAAATGCTGCTGAATAATTTGCCTTAAATCTCTGTCTCTGGCTAGGTTCAATCACAAGAAAAACTGGGTCTTGCATTGTTTTATAATACTAAGATCTCTTGCAGTATTCCCTAACACTGCCAGCTAGCTCACTTTGCTTTCATCCCAGAGGTATTTTATTCTGGAAAGTTTCATAGTTAGATGGAAAAAAGTGTTCATTTTTTAAACTAAAAAAAGCAAAAGTGAGGAAGGAAATATACCTTAACAGATGCATTCGTATTCCTCTATCAGTGGTCTATGATTCATACTTGTGCTCTGGAATACAATACATAGATGAGTCACACAGAGAAACAGCCTCTGCACAGGAAAGTAAGTTGTCATTTTAGTCCAACATTTCTCTTCCAAAAGGTGAAACAAAGATGGATTATTAATAGCCATGGATGAAGCCTCAAGGAGCTGGAGGATTTGTTTTGGATAAATACCCCAACGTTCACATGCTTTACTATGTAGGCTTTTGGAGTTTGCAAAATTGGGGCCTTATTCTGAACACTACTATGGATCTGTAACTCCTATTGGTTTCAATTTTCAGAAGCAAATATATTTGCCCAGGTGAGGCCCCTTTAAAAAATTGTCTCTGAATATGAAAGCTAGCTATTTGTATCCAGTCAGGAAGCTGAACATCAGACAGTGTCCACATGAAGAGGTCCAAACACAGAAGCATTGAACGCCTTAGAGATATTCAGGGGGAAAAATACCTTTCTGATTTTATAATTCCCACAAATATTTACAGATGTAAACCCATTAGTGAAGCCAGTGACTCTAGTCTGTTAATATGTCCTAATAGGTTTCTTGTTTTCATTGCTGCAGGATAGGTGAGTGGATGATTTTGCCCTCTTCGCTCCTGTCCTCCAGAATACCTTTTGAAGAAGATAGTTGGCTTACTAGGTTGCTCAGGACCCTCTGAAAATTCTGAAATGATGGGGACTGTATGGAAGAAGTGTTTGCTGACTACTGAATAACTACCAACACACCTTCCCAAATAAACCCTCTTAAGATGCATTTTAAGGTCTACTGGAGGAGGAGTTGAATTCAGTCAGGTCCAGAGTTCAATATACAGGAGTCTCAATATCATCCAAATATGAAAACCTTAGAGTCTAAATATCATTAGAATCTGTACATTGGCCTTTTTCCCCAACCCAAATGATATTTTGAAAATCTCACATTGTACTCATTTTAAAGTAGTGAGTATATGTCACACGATCAGCATTTTCTGTGTGGGTAAATCTTGATGAGGGAATGCTGACATTAAAATTAGTGTGTATACATATATAGGTGATATTATATATACACATCTGAGACTTACATATAATTAAAGTCCAGAATCTGATCCATCTCCCATTAAAATCAGTGGGAGTTTTTCTAATAAAAACAACAAGGAACAGTATCTGGCCAAAAGAATTTAATCTACCCTCCTTCAGCTGCTGTTTTCACAGCAGGAGTATTGCCACTAAGAAGTTTATAAGGAAATAAACATTCACTTTAAACTCTAGGAAATTATCTATTTATTTAAAATTGCATTTATGATTTCAGAAAGAGCAGCACAGTGCATTCATGGCTACAGTTGCATTTTAATTACTATAAATTTTGATATAAACAGAAAAATAGTTTAAATATAGCTCATGATGTATAGTAAAACATGGAGCACATTTAGATGTCAAGGTCTGTTGGTTTTTTTTAATGCAGCTTCAAACCCCAAGCCATAAGGCTCAGTGGTTACAAAATAGATGAGGAACCCATAATTAGCCTCCAGGGTTCTTTCATCCATCCTACAATTCTGGATTCACTTTCCTCCAGATTTCTACTAAAATTATCACTGAAGATAATCAAGCATTGAGAAGTACAGTCTTGTACTTTTATTTACTTCCATCCCCTTTCTCTCCCAAAGTATTTTTAAATTAGGGTATCAGAAAATGTGTAGTGATTATCATTAAAAAGTGAACATTTGACAAAAGCATACAATTTCCACAACTATTTCCCATACTAGATAGCTTTAAGGAGAAGACTGACAAGATCTGTCATAACTTTCCCCTTCCCCCAGTTTCTTTCTTCCTCGCCTCACCTCACCTCCCATACTTTTCACCTGTTAATGACTGTGAGATCTCTCACTGACTTCCCACTTGTGATCCTTCCACCTGGCCTCCACCCTACTCCCTCTCAGCTATTAACCTCTCTTGTCCCAACCACAGCCCTCCTTCCTTTCCCTCACTGTGAACCTGTCCATCTCCTCTGGCTTCTTTCCCACTGCATACAAATATGTCCTTCCTTCTCCCATCCTTAAAAATCTATGGCCTGGTTTTCATTTATACCAAAGTGAAAGTTACATGGACCCATTGTAAGGCCACTTTACTACCAAAGCGAAGTCAATAAGAATCAGACCTCTATTCCTGACTCTACCAGTCTATCACTCTATCTCCCTCCTCTTAGCTCACTGATTGGGTGGTCCACAATCATTGTGTCATCTCCCTCACCTTAAGATCACTCTTGGACCCACTTTAGTCCAGTTTCTGCTTTCTCCATTCCTCTGAAACAGCTCTCACCAAATCTTAAACAACTTCCTCCTCACTGTGTCTCAAGGCCAGTACTCCATTCTTATCCTCCTTCCCATTTCTGCTTCATTTGATACTGTGGATCACTTCTGCCTCCTTCACATCCTGTTTTTCCTTTGGCTTCTGTGACCTGCTTTTGTGTCAAGCCATAAGAAACTACATGCTTTCAATGCAAAGTTATAAATTGGCTCAGGATCACTTAGAAGAACCTTACCAAGACTTTTGAATCTGGTTTCAAGGTTGTAGGGAAACCTGAAATCTGGAGTTTTGCATTTTATTGCAAACCTTCCTCTGAGATTTAAGTGGCTGGAGACCTCCAAGCGTCCCTTAGAGAATAGACCCCATTGTACAATGTTTCTAACATACAATTATTCTTTTTAAAACCTTGCTGTGATAACTGCAGAAGCTGTTACCCAGAAAACATCTGGATTATTTCACAGTTGACGTTGAATCATATTAGTGGGTAGTGAAGGTTGCAAGTTTCCTACTGTTTCCTAAAGATAGTGGACAAATTTTATGTGTTTCTGTGCAAAATCATTTAATTCAGCATACTGTATATCTGGTCATAAAGCTGATTGTACAATATATTTAGTTTATGAATGACTGAAATTCAATGCATTGAATTAAAATCATGAAGAGAAAATGAGATAGAGACATTCGTCCTGGATATATTGTTACGTTTTCTCTGAATGCACAATATTTTCAGTTTACATTTGGGTTAAATAATTCACTACAGATATTAAATATAAACATGACTCTGAAAATAAAACAGGATGCCTACATATATAGTTGGTAGATTTTTTTATTACCTACCCTATCAAAAGTACCTGTATTATACTACTTAACAGCCTGGGAAAAAATTACAACTGCACAGTAGCTTATTTATGGCTATATAAAGTTGAATTGTTTTTAATGAGACAGTTGCATACAATTATTGCAATCACACTGATACTGAGCAGCTACCTCAGCATATTTTTAAGACCAAATGTGGCACTCAAAGGAATTCCTTTAGTGGAAAAACTAGAGTTTGTCTGACCCATTACTGCAGCATGTGGCACATGTGCTACTACTGTCACAAAAAAGAGAGTTTTCAGAGTAGCAGCCGTGTTAGTCTGTATCCACAAAAAAAACAGGAGTACTTGTGGCACCTTAAAGACTAACAAATTTATTTAAGCATGAGCTTTCGTGAGCTACAGCTCACTTCTTCGGATGCATAGAATGGAACACACAGACAGGGGATATTTATACATACAGAGAACATGAAAATGTGGAAGTATGCACACCAACAGGCAGAGTCTAATCAATTGAGATGAGCTATCGTTAGCAGGAGGAAAAAAACTTTTTGAAGTGATAATTAAGATGGCCCATAGAAGGTGTGAGGAGAGCTTAACATAGGGAAATAGATTCAATTGGTGTAATGACCCAACCATTCCCAGTCTTTGTTTAGCAGTTTCTCTTTGGAGTCTGTTTTTGAAGTTTTTTTGTTGCAAAATTGCCACCTTCAAGTCTGTCACTGAGTGGTTAGAGAGGTTGAAGTGTTCTCCCACTGGTTTTTGAATGTTATGATTCCTGATGTCAGATTTGTGTCCATTTATTCTTTTGCGTAGAGACTGTCCGGTTTGGCCAATGTACATGGCAGAGGGGCATTGCTGGCATTTCCCTATGTTAAGTTCTCCTCACACTTTCTATGGGCCATCTTAATTATCACTTCAAAAAGTTTTTTTCCTCCTGCTAACGATAGCTCATCTCAATTGATTAGACTCTGCCTGTTGGTATGCATACTTCCACCTTTTCATGTTCTCTGTATGTATAAATATCCCCTGTCTGTGTGTTCCATTCTATGCATCCGAAGAAGTGAGCTGTAGCTCACGAAAGCTCATGCTTAAATAAATTTGTTAGTCTTTAAGGTGCCACAAGTACTCCTGTTTTTTTTACAAAAAAGAGAGGGTTTGGAGGTACCAAATTGAGCTGTGAATAGTGATTTCCAAGAGAAGTTAAATGCATTGAACACCAAATGTGAATTGCTGGTGTTTTCATGGATGCTAAGAAAATCTGTTTTCTATTTCAATTAATATTTTGCTTAAATCAGTGCAGCTCAACAAAATAAGCAATATCAGATTGAAAATAAAACAAAAGATCATTGTTTCAACAAGCCAATGTAACTGTAATTATGCCACATGTTTAGTAAAATGCTGAACAAACAATGGAAAAAATTACTTTTTGGTTATTAAACCAATTATAATCAACCCCATTCTGCCCACTCATCCATCTCTACATGGGAATCATACAGCTGTAGAAATCAGGAACAAATCCAGTCACTAAACTAAAAACAATGAACTAGGTGGTACAGCCATAAATGTTGGTATGAATGTACTACTCCCAACAGCCTTCTCAATTCAGACACCTTTTGGATCCCACAGGGACTCTAGAAAATTTTATAGAGAGAGAGAGAGAGAGAGACATATCCAGACCACTGGGGTACAGGAGTCTGGTAAAGGGCAAATATACTGGCCATTGGATGAACAGCTTTCTGTTCCCTGAGTGACCAGAGCAGGCACTGCCCTAGAGTAATCAAGAACCTGCTAGATCCAATTAAGACAGGCAAGCTAATCAAGACACCTGGAGCCAATTAAGAACGTTCTAGAATCAGTTATGGCAGGCAGGCTAATCATGACACTTGGTTTAAAAAGGACCTCCCATCAGTTAGTAAGGGGGGTGTGCAAGGAGCAGGGAGTGAGAAGGTATGAGAAGTGAAGAGTTCAAGTGTGATCATGCTTCAGGAGGAAGATCCTGCACAGAGGATAAAGAAGGTGCTGGGGGAAGGCCATGGGGAAGTAGCCCAGGGAGTTGTCACGCAGCTGATACAGGGAACATTGTAGACAGCTGCTATCCACAAGGCCCTGGGCTGGAACCCGGTGTAGAGGGTGGGCCCGGGTTCCCCCCATCCCCCCAACTCCTGATCGGACACAGGAGGAGTTGACCTGGTCTGTGAGAAACATCAGAAGGGAAGGTCTAAATTGGAAAGGGATCTGGCCTGTTCCCGACCCATGAGGTGGGACACAGAGACTGTGGGGATTGTACTCAGTTTCCCCCATGCTGGCCAGTGATGAGGTTAGCTGAGTGGATGGCAGGTTTGAGCCACTAGCAAAAGTGGCCAAACTGAGGGCTGCCATGAATCTCTGAGGCAAGCAAATCTGCCAATAAGCGCAGGACCCACCAAGGCAGAGGAGGAAGTTTGTCACAATATATATAGTTAAAAGAATCAGTC
This sequence comes from Mauremys reevesii, assembly GCF_016161935.1. Lineage (NCBI taxonomy): Eukaryota > Metazoa > Chordata > Testudines > Geoemydidae > Mauremys > Mauremys reevesii. The sequence goes on along the minus strand of NC_052629.1, from coordinate 47,451,981 downwards.
AGATCTAAGATTTCAGCTCTACAACTGTGAAGTCTTTTTTGGCTTTCTATGCCTGTTACAAAATATGGAATATAATAGATCCCAATGCACAATATATTCATCTCCTATACTGAGATGTAACCCCCTGTGCTCACATTGTTCAGCCTGTTAAAATTAACAAGGCTGTGACAACACCATGTAACAACGAGTTAGCTTGCACACTGTCAAACCAGGAAAGTGCCAGTGACTTCTGACACATGATTGTATGTGGGAAATGGACTCTTTGGTGGGAGGAATGCCACCAAAAAACCGGTCAGCAAACAAGATTCTGCTGCAGCAACTACTAAGACATGTATAAGACATGGTCCAGCCTCATAAAAACCACCAGCAACAGATCTGACAGAGAAAGAGACCATTTCCACCTAACTAAAGTCACAGAGAAGTTGCAAGGTGTTGGGCCATTACCTCATATAGCGGCAAGGTAGAAATTACATGCTAGTTAGCTACATCATTCATAACTGCAACTCATGGTAATAGAAAACCTGTCAGATAACTTTGAATTGTTCGTGTTTAACTAGCTGTCGTGCTGTGGTATGTCTCTGAATACTGCCAAGGAAAAGTGGTACAGATAACCATTACAACACAAAGAACAATGTGTGGCCATGTGGTGGAGATGGTGGTACAGCAGGTGGTTTTGGGGAGTTTGTGTTTGATTTGTTTAGTTAGTTTACCCTAAGGCCCCATTATACCTCTCTTCTCTGGAAGTGTAAAGTGGGAACAGGATTGGGCTTTAGGCTGGACTCCAAGGAAAGCCACAAACTTTTGGGCATGTGTAGACAAACATTAAAAATCATATTACCTGGCAAGCAGGATACTTGAATTAAAACAGAAGCAAAACAGTCTAGTTTAGACGTACTCTTTGATGCCTTCTACTGCTCCAGAGGTGGCTGAATTCTGCCAATACTGCATGTATGTAGTTTGTGAAGTGCTAGGGGATCCTTTGGGATGAAAGACAAAAAAGGAAAGGTGTATAATGCATTAATATTTTTATTAGCATATCATTGGTCAAGCCACTTAAAAAAAGCATAGTACAATTTAAAATTGAAGGTTCTGCCCTTTCTAGTCAATTAGTCATATTCCCTGAAGGATAGAAAAGTGGCTCAAAGACATGCAGGAAAACTTGTAAGGGAGAAAGAATCAGAGAATTGTAATTGCAAGGTCTGACTCTACCATGAGGTGAAAACTGGCCCCTTGGCACAGATGAGATTGTTCTTTACACCAGGATAAATCTGCATAGGTTTGATTATTTCCTAAATAATTCTTCATTAACCAATATTTCAGATTACCCAAGGTACTTCTTCCCAGATAATTTAGTACAGTACGTAAATCTGTATTGTATTTACTTTTCTGGCTTCCTATTGAGTATATATTATTAAACTTTGACTCTCCAACCAATAAATATATTTAACAATAAAATTGTGATACTTCACAGTTATATAGAGATTTACAGCTTCATAGTGCTTTATAAATATGAATGAAGCAGTCCTCAGATCCTTCTGGAGCTAAGTACATACTACTTATACCCATTTTACAGTTGGAGAAACAGAGACCTACAGAAGCTAAAAGGCAAAATTTTCAAAGGTATTTAGAAACCAAAATATACAAATAGGTGCTTTTGAAAATTCCTCTAGGTGCCTTTTTGCATGATTATGTGCCTAAATATCTTTACAGATCTGGCCCTAAATGACTTGGCCAAAGCCACAAATTAAGTAAGTGACAGAAGTGGGAATAGGAACCTTCATTCCCAGGCCCTTGCTCTAAGATTGTGTTGCCATGGCTGACCTATATTTGCCATAAGCAATTTTGTCCTGTTTCCTGGGAACACACTATTACCTGAGTTCAGTTCAGAGCTGCAAAACAGAGGTGTATATGTTACACTTTTGGAGTTGTTCAAATCAGTCTGACCAATCAAAATTGTGAGCTGCAAATTAAGCCGTGTGTTCAACTCAAGTGTTTCCAGAAAATCTGACAATGCAGACTGGACACTGAGAATGAAAACTTTCAGTTTCATGTGATGGTATTAGATGAGGTGATACTGATATCTATAGCCACAAGACTGCATTTAAGTGCTCTTGGACATTGGTTATTCAGTACTTAGGAGGTATTCAGATACTACAGTCAGGGGGACCATATAAGTAACTAGATAGAATATTTTTAAGTCTGTCTATAGTTTGGTAGAGTCTTTGGCTAAACTGGCCTTTTTGACTTTTCTGGACTGCACTGTTGATCCTGAATGGGAAGAGGACTAGAAAAGATGCCCTAAAACAGTGGTCCCCAAACTTTTGAGGGTCACGCCTCCCCAGCCCCTGTCAGCACTCCCACCCCCCTCCCCCGCAGAGCCAGGGCTGAGAGTGGGGCTCTGGCTTGCGGGGTACGGGAGGACCTGGACAGAGGTAAGGGGGCCAGGGCTGGGGCCGCAGCTGGGGATAGGGCTGGGGCCAGGAGAGGAGCCAGGGATCAAGGTGCAACCAGGGGCCAAGGCAGGGGGTAGGGCTGGGAGCAGAGCTGCACTGAGTCTGTGGACGGGGCCAGGCACAGGGCCAGGAGCTGGGAATGTGGCTGCGGGCAGGATCGGAGCAGAGCTGAGGATGGGGAGGGGCTAGGTGGAGCTCTCTCCCTGCCTCCTGTGGGGGCTGGCCCAGGCCATGCCACGCTCCCCCAAAGTGTCCTCTGTGCCCCCCCTTTGGGAGTGCACCCTATAGTTTGGGGACCTCTGCCTTAAAGTGTCATGGCAGGGTGGACAGACCACTAGGTGCTACTGCCCTCCATGGTAGACTACCCATCTACCCAAAAGACACCATGTAAAATAAATGTTATGTATTGATCCGTACAAAAGCTTATATGTGAAACACTAACAAGTGTCAATTTTAATTATGTGGTAGCAGCTACTAGATTTGGAGTGGTGTCGTTGGCTGGCAGAGAGCTGAAAACAGCAATACATATAGCCTACCTTTATATTCATAATGGCACAGCTCAAGAAGGGAATGTAAAGCTGTTTTAAAGTCATCACTGTGCTCCCTAGATCCTGGACCAGCCACACAGCAAGCAATTGAAGGCTACTCTACCTTATAGGATTGCCAATGGCCCAGAGGAACTCATACTGCAGTTAGGGATTGCTAGCATGCTAGGGAACCCCAACCATGCCCGATACTCTGGTCACAGGGAGAGGGTATGGCATTGGAGCCATTACATGGGCTCTATACCTTACACTGTAGCAAGTACTAATTCTTGCACACTTGAAAGCAAGTGGTCATTGTGTGTGATGATCGGAGATCAAAGACTCTAAATGCATTCCTCTCCACCCTCAAAGAAAGAGCCCATGTGGGTAGTGATGGTGTCAGATTGTTTTGCTGTGAAAAGAAGCTATAAGTATGGACACAAGGAAAAATTCTTCATCTCTGGACTGTTTGGATTCTAACAGGACAGAATGACTGAACAAGAAGACGAAGAGCTCCAGGGTTGTTATAGATAGCCCTGAGAGACTTTTGGGAAACTGACCGATTGCGAGTAGTATTATGGTATTACATTTCAGTATAGTGTATGTGTGAAATGAAATATACAATACCTATTAAAAGTACACACTGTGATGAAAGTTTGGCTCAAAATATTGTTCAGATTTTTTTAATTATAGTGTAGAGGAGATGGAGATTGGTTACATTGTTCCCAAATTAAATTTTAAAATTATAGTAACTATTTATATTTAATTTTATTAATTAATGAGTAGTAGAGAGAAGTTTGAACTTCTAAGAAATAAAAGAACTGACCTTTATTACTGTACTATTATACAAATTGATTAATGATATATTTATTAAAAAAAAAATTTGTAATTAATTATTAAATTATTTCCATTATAACCCCCAGACTACAGACACTGTTGAGAAGTTAGAGACATTTTAATGCCATTTTAGCCTATGGTGATGGCAAAAACTAAAAAAAATAAAAAAAATAAAATTTAAAAATAAAATTGGTAAAATAGCAAAAGGATGGAGATTGATGGAAGAACTAATTAGAAGTTACAGTTTTGTTAAGGGCAGTTCGGGATGGATAATAGGAGAATAATTTTAAATAATTATTTTAGGGAGAGCCCTTCCCCTATAGGAAAAGGAAGAACTACATTTCTTTTGCCTTTTATTTTTTAGATGCAGGAGGAGCTCTACCAGTTTTTTTGGTTTTGAATATGATATAAGTATCTCATGAAGCAAAATCTTCTTTAAGAACCTGATCCTGTTCCCATTGGCATCAAAGGGAATTTTGTAATTGACAACAGGAGCAGCATTGGGCCTGAAAAGAGCTATAGGTACAGAGTTATAGTGTAAAAAAACTGTAAGATTCTGCAACTTTAGAGTCTTTGTGATTTTTGGTGCATTCTACAAACTCTAAAAGATTCATGTAAAAAAAAAATTAAGGACTCAATACTTCAGTCCTTACACAGACAAAGCTCCTATATGCTTCTATGTGAACTAATATGCTGCTGCCCTATTTAACCTAGCTTTGCAGAAAACTAATATGATCATGTCTACTCAATCCAATGACAAGATGTAATACAAGAGCTTGCACAAACTGAAAGCGTCAGAGAAGAACTGCTGGAAGTACTACTACTAAAGAGGAATTAAAGTAACAAAGTCTCCTGATCGGAAGGACATGTTCTACTGCAAGGTCATCAAAGACTAAATTAGGGCATAGCCTGCACAAGTTACACAGATGGAAAAAACACTTTCATACAAAGATTCATGGTTTTTCATGGAAATGACATTGCCAAAATGAGGATAAACTTCTTAATCTGCCGTATTACCTCTGAGCATGCTTCCTTACATTCCTTCTCCATAAGTAATTTCTGACGAGAAGTGTTTTTTCCACAGACTGTTTTAAAAAAAATGATGGGAAGGGAAGACTAGAGAATCAATATGTTGTCTTTCTCAGATGAAACTACAAAATTATTGGAGTAGTGTAATCCAATCAGACGTAACTAAATTATACTTTGGCTGTTACAGTGTACCATAAACTGAATATCACAGAGTATATATATTCCCTATTTTAGGGGAGAAATTAGTGCTTGCTCATGATTTAAACTAAGTAAAGTGTACCTAGGTACCAGAGTACTGGGTGCCTTATTAATAATAAGAATAAGTGATAAATAATACCTGTTCCTAATGGGCATTATATGCAAAGACATGACAAAATACCATCCTCATATATACAGTACATGTTTTGGGTGCAGAGAAGAAGGGAAGTTATATCAGACACTGAAACCATGCTGATTTACGCTAATGTAACTCCATCAACATTTTGGATTTACTCTAGATTTACAATGGTTTAAGTGAGAGAAGAATCAGATCCCATTGTATTCAGAGAGTGCTCCTGGTTAAAGATCTCAGGATTTTCAAAAAACAAAAGTTTGTGTTCCATCAAAAGTATGTTGTAACTTGCATGGTGTATGTAAATCCTCTTATGAAATATATTAGCATAAAATAACTCCAGCATTTTCGCAATTCTGCCCATTACTGATCAGAAAATCCTTTGGTTATTTATATATATGATGTGTGAATTGGTGCCCAAACTGACTCTGGGTACACACACTTCTCACTGGTGCTATTATACAAAAGGGAAAACAGTGGATGGAAGGGGTGCCATCCCTCCCCTCTCCCTCCCCCATTTTGAACATGGATGTAGATATAGAGGCATGTATTTTTCAGAGAATACTAGAATTTGGGTGGACTGTAGTTTCCTCAAAGAGGTTAATGTCAACCCCTTCCTTGATTTTACAACATACAGATCTAAAGAAAAGATTTGACCTGCTTTTAGAATAAATCTATGAATGTTCCTTATAACATCACAGCCGAGTGTTTGTACAGTTAAAAAAAGGAGTGCTTATATTCTTTATATAAATATATGTACTGGCCTCAGGTCCCCTGCTCAATTAGTTTTATTTTTTACTAGCAGTGATATACTTAAGCTCTTCAGAGCTCTGCAAATTCATTTTTTACATGCAAGCACATAATCTTTTTTGAGTGAATATGGACATTAACTCCTCCTCGCAGCTCTTTATAAACATCTGCTTGCACGGCATATATTTCAAACTCAGAATCCAAGAAGGAAAGTGCTCCCAAGACTGATTACTGAGTTAGAAACCCTTTTACTTTAATGTACTCTGCCAAGATCTGTCCTTAACCTCAGATGAATCAGGGAAGAAAAGGGGAAGGGTGAGACTATACAGCCTTGTCATAATTCTAATCACATTGCCTGGTGATCACAGAATGACCTTTTATGTTTAGATATTAAAACCAACCATTGCACTCATTGTACCAGGAGTAGTCCCAATAACATCAGTGGGACTACTTGTGTGAGTAAGGATTATTCATGTGAATATGGGTTGTAGCATTCCTGCAATTACTGTAACAATCATTCAGATTTCTCAGCCTTTGCAGATTTTTAAGAGAGCATATTAGAAATAAGTAACTGAAATACTGAGTGTCAACCCAAGGAACTATGGGTCAGTCTCATCTAGTGCAAATCAGTGTATTCAGTTTACACCAGCTGAGGGTCTGGTCACAGCTATTTGTCTGACCTGGGATTTGGTGAAAAATTACAAATTGTAACAAGTGGGAGAAAATGTATAGCCTAAACTATTTTTGCACTTGGATATACAGTGGTAGAGAATGTTTTGCATATATTTATGTTCCCCTTTTCTCCACTCCCTTCCCCCATTCTTTTTTACCTTAATTTACTATAGTTTACCTATAGTTTAATTAATAAACTATAAGATGGACTAAAGTACTTTTTCTGTCAGGTCTGTATTGCATATTCTGTCAGGTCTGTATCGCATTACCTGTAGGATCCACTACCATTGCAAGTATTTGAGGGAGAACAACTCACAATACAGTAATGGGAGCAAGGAGGAAAACTAACTTATTTTGCAAAGTTTACTGATGTGTTCAGAGACCTTGTATGATAAAATTATTTCTTTGCCATGCCCTGCATGCTGGCTAGACTTCCTGGGAGTCTTGCAGCTGTTTCAAGGCTTGCCATTATGTCTGAGCAGTTTGCCACTTTTTGAAGGTTGTCATTATATGTTCTATAATATACAAAAATGCTCAGTACAAAACATGGGCCTTAGTTGGGTCACAACAAACTGGAAACTTCCCATTACCCACTAAGCTTGTGATTTATAGTTCGAGAAACAACATGTGTATAATTGCTTCTTGCTGCTCTGAAACTGACCTTCCCTGACATATGTATACCAATCACTGTCCAAAAAAAAATCAGAAATCTGTTTGAATTGGGTTCAGGGAGGTGGATCCCGTGGTGTTTTGTAGAATTATTCATAGTATTTTACAGAATTGGTTTGGCTCCATGTAGAGCACACACTGTGAATTCCTACAATTTGTGCAATGCTCTGTATCTGACAGTAGTATAGCTGCAATTGCTTCCTCTTTTACTCTGTATATTAATCCAACCACATAAAGACATTATTCAGAATTACAAACGCTGCATGAAATAATGTGTAAAGAAAATATATGGCATCAAATGTGACTTTTGGATGCAATATAACATTCTCCATATTCCTTATGATAATTTGGTAGGTAATGAGTAGATTTTGGGCCTGATCCTGCATTCCTTTTGCAACAAAAATGCCCATTGGCTTCAGTGAACATTTTCAATGTGCAAGAAATGGAGGTTCAAGCTCTTTAAGGTTAAGTAATTCCATTTTTCTTATTTAATATTAAGGGCCCAACACTGGATTCTTCCTCAAGCAAAACTCCTATTGGGTGGAAGACTGGAGTTCAATCTGCAGTTTCAATGGTGAGCACCATAGCCTCTGTTATTTTTAATTCAAGATAGTAAGTCAGTATCAAAATATATGTGTAGATATAAATGGATAGATTCTCAAAAGCAGGCAACGAAGATGCTCTTTCATAATTGTTGCATGGACTTCTTATGTTCACAAAATCCACATTTGTTCACACAAATGAGCATTTAAGTATATATATGGAGCCATTTACAATATACTGTAATTACCATACTGACTTTTGTAAATGCAGGATTTGCAGGTTCCACAGAGGTGGAAACAAATTTGACAGATCCAACTTAAACATGCCATAATTTCTTAGCTTGGCACTAAAAAATTGAGGGACTGATTTTCACAAGTTTTATTACAAAATGCAAATGTATTTGTCACTTCAAGTATATCCACACACAAACTACTATTGATAGAGTCCTTAAACAGATTTTTACTTACAAAAGCTTTTCCATTCACCTTTGGTTAAGCATCATAAATCATGTTTATAATCATAGGTATGTAAACTCAGGATGAAAAGCAGATAGAAATTCTTAATGGAATTCTGCTTGTTACAACCACATATGATGCACAGATCTCTTTTGCTGTCCACTCATGACAACAAATTGATTAAATCCTGGCCCTGTGGGTTAGGTTTCAGGAAACCCTGTATCAGGATTAGTAACTTGCACAACACTGCAGGTTTCATTCCCTCAATAACAAATCTGCCCTTTGTGACAGCAGGACTACATCAGTGCTTATGTGGCTTTTAATAACAGATCTTGTATCATCATACTTAAGAGTATTAACATAGCAATTAATCATTCTCCCCTGACTCCTACTTTTTAATGTACACCACAGTAAGTTGTCCTATCCAGAGACAATTATTTCCCCTCAGTTAAGTGGTCCAGTTTTATATTTCCCTTCTCTTCTATAAGCTTCACAAAGTCAATCCATGCTTATTTTTTAAGAAAAAGAAACACAAACTCCAGGTGGTCATTGTTGTTACAACATGCAAAGCGATGTCTGACCTTCTAGATAGAGCCAATCAATCACGCACAATTTTTTCCCCTCCACTCCAATCCTGTACACCAGAGGTAGGCAAACTACAGCCCACAGGCCACATCTGGCCCGCGGGACCCTCCTGCTCGATCCCTGAGCTCCTGGCCCGGGAGGTTAGCCCCCGGCCCCTCCCCTGCTGTTCCCCCTCCCCCACGGCCTTAGCTCGCTCTGCTGCCTGCACCATGCTCTGGACGGCGGGGCTGCAAGCTCCTGGGGAAGTGCAGCTGCAGAGCTGGGGCCTGACCCAGTGTTCTGTGCTGCGCAGTGGCGTGGCTGGCTCCAGCCAGGCAGCGCGGCTGCCTGTCCTGGTGCTCTGGGCAGCGCAGCTGTAGCACCACCAGCCACTAGTGCTCCAGGCAGTGCAGTAAGGGGGCAGGGAGTGCGGGGGAGGGGTGGAGAGAGGGCAGGGGAGTTCAGGGTGGTGGTTGGGGGCAGGGGTGTAGATAGGGGTCGGGGCGGTCAAAGGGCAGGGAACAGGGGGCTTGAAGGGGGCGGGGTCTCCAGGGGGCAGTCAGGAAGGAGAGTGGGGGTTGGATGGGGTGGCAGGGGGCAGTCAGGGTCAGTGGTTCGGGGGGCAGTCAGGGGACAGGGAGAAGGAGTGGTTGGATGGGGCAGGGGTCCTGTGGGGGCAGTCAGGAAGGAGAGGAGGGGTTGGATGGGGTGGCAGGGGGCTGTCAGGGGACAGGGAACAGGGGAGGTTGGATGGGGCAGAAGTCCCGGGGGCAGGCTGTCAGGGGGCGAGAAGCAGGAGGGGCCGGATAGGGGTTGGGGCCAGGCCACACCTGACTGTTTGGGGAGGCACAGCCTTCCCTAACCGGCCCTCCATACAATTTTGGAAACTCGATGCAGCCCTCAGGCCAACAAGTTTGCCGGCCCCTGCTGTACACCCAACCCTTGGCTGTCTCTTCTGTGCCGTGTCTTCAAGAAGCGCAACCCAGAATCTTCCCCTTAATTTTCACTCAGTACTTACTCAGGCAAAGCTTCCATTAATATCAATAGGGATTTTTTGGGAGTAGGAATATCAGGATTCCTAATTAATAATAAATATAATATAATTTATTACCTATCTGTTATAGTGCTTTTCATTAGTAGATATCAAAGTTCTTTACATAGGACATCCGTATCATTATTCCCATATTACAGATGGGGAAACTGAGGCACATATAGATAATGTGAGTCATCCAACATCATCCCGCAGGCCTGTGGCAGAGCTGGGGAGAGAACTCAGCCCTAGTCCAGTGCTCTATCTATGATGTGTTAATTTCACAAACTGTCAAGTATTAAAATAACATAGTTCACAGAAGTGAAAGAAGGAAAACAGGAGTTGTATCAGTGATTCCATCATCTTGTCCTTGCAAGGAGTAGTCCCTCAAGAAAATAGAATCAAATAATAAATTGATACTATTCTTGATCTCAGCCAAAAGATTTAAATAGTTAGTGCCAAGGATTGAATTTAGGATAATAGGATTTTTAGAAATTATATGGAAAAGACCATTAAGAACATGTAATCCATCTCCTGGGACCTGTTCTTTTTCCTGCCAACACAGAATTTATTTATTATCAATAGTTCATATTAGTCCCTGACCATGTAATAAATTTTAGGAGTAATGTAAATGTGCATGTAGTACTGCAGTGTGCCATCAACATGAACGAAGAGTTCTTAGGGTTCTGTCATCACTCAGTATAATTGATTTTAAGAGTCTAAACCTGGAGACCTGATGCACAAAATAAAGAAATGTGAATAACTTAGCTGACAGGTGTCTCAGAAGATCTACATACTAGATAGTGAAGAGTTGTATAAAAATAGTTCTAAGTGAATTTCCCGGACAACCTTTATAAAGGAATGCACTGTCAAGATTCACAAATTTGATACAGGGGAAAACAAGAATAATGTTAAGCGTTAAATAAGGCCGTAAGCTCCTCTGGACAGGAGTTGCCTTTTTTGTGTCCTGTGCAGCACTAAGTACATTGGTGGCACTGAATAATAATTTAACAAGGGTTGACTATGTCTTTGGGCATACTAGCAACAAGAGGTGAATTCTTGGCCCCAGTGAAGTCAATTGGAAAACTCCTATGGGATCAGGATTTCACCCAAGGTATTAAATACACAAGGGGACTTAGGGTCATCATTGCAATGCCTACTGTTAGGCACCCTGCCACCTAATGGAATCCACAGTCCCGAATTAGGCATCCAGGCTTCCTGTACGATGCTAGGGGAGTTAGGCACCTAAGAATGAGATCCACAAAAGCCAGCAAACTGAGCAGGGAGACTTTTAAGCTAGCTGGTAGGTAATGCCAAGAAAAGTGTGTGGCTGTGACCCTAACAACATCCCAGTGAAAGAGAGTCAGGGGCTCATTGGTACCTGGCAGTGAGTTTCATCAGGCCTGACCAGTTCAGCTACCTCAATTCATTAATGTCATAAACTATATCTGACATGTGTCTTGTAAGGTATAATTGGAAAATTAATAATGCACTGATCACACTGGTCTACAATTTTTGAGACGTCGTCTGCTTCAGAGATAAAATGTGCTATTTATTATGTATTTTGATGTGCTGAATTCAAATATGACAATTAAAACAACTGATTGGCTACTGTTTCTAAGTTATTTAAGTTTTGACATTTTATGTCTATGTATATTGTGTAGATAGTAGAGTTTTAATCATAAATTGTAAACCTAGGTCTTTTCATGTGTTTATGGTTGCTTTACATGATAATATTTCACCTGTCCTGTTTATGTAACACTTTAAAAATCAGCAAAAGGGTTATATAACTAAATTTTATCATGACACAAAAGGCAAAAAACTATTATGTACGTAGTTTAGTCCTATTCAGTGTCTACTCGGCGCTTCTTGGCTTGTCTCTTGTATTCATTAAATGGAGCATCTCTTGTCACTGTCCAGCAATAGTCTGCAAGCATTGATGGGCTCCATTTGCCCTGATAGCGTTTCTCCATTGTTGCAATGTCCTGGTGAAATCGCTCGCCATGCTTGTCGCTCACTGCTCCGCAGTTTGGTGGAAAAAAATCTAGATGAGAGTGCAAAAAATGTATCTTTAGTGACATGTTGCAACCAAGGCTTTTGTATGCCTTGAGGAGGTTTTCCACCAACAACGTGTAGTTGTCTGCCTTGTTGTTTCCGAGAAAATTTATTGCCACTAACTGGAAGGCTTTCCAGGCCGTCTTTTCCTTGCCACGCAGTGCATGGTCAAATGCATCATCTCGAAGAAGTTCACAAATCTGAGGACCAACAAAGACACCTTCCTTTATCTTAGCTTCACTTAACCTTGGAAATTTTCCATGGAGGTACTTGAAAGCTGCTTGTGTTTTGTCAATGGCCTTGACAAAGTTCTTCATCAGACCCAGCTTGATGTGTAAGAGTGGTAACAAAATCTTCCTTGATTCAACAAGTGGTGGATGCTGAACACTTTTCCTCCCAGGCTCCAATGACTGTCGGAGTGGCCAATCTTTCTTGATGTAGTGGGAATCTCTTGCACGACTATCCCGTTCGCAGAGAAAACAGCAGTACTTTGTGTATCCAGTCTGCAGACCAAGCAAGAGAGCAACAACCTTCAAATCGCCACAAAGCTGCCACTGATGTTGGTCATAGTTTATGCACCTCAAAAGTTGTTTCATGTTGTTATAGGTTTCCTTCATATGGACTGCATGACCAACTGGAATTGATGGCAAAACATTGCCATTATGCAGTAAAACAGCTTTAAGACTCGTCTTCGATGAATCAATGAACAGTCTCCACTCATCTGGATCATGAACGATGTTGAGGGCTGCCATCACACCATCAATGTTGTTGCAGGCTACAAGATCACCTTCCATGAAGAAGAATGGGACAAGATCCTTTTGACGGTCACGGAACATGGAAACCCTAACATCACCTGCCAGGAGATTCCACTGCTGTAGTCTGGAGCCCAACAGCTCTGCCTTACTCTTGGGTAGTTCCAAATCCCTGACAAGGTCATTCAGTTCACCTTGTGTTATGAGGTGTGCTTCAGAGCAGGAGGATGGGAGAAAATGTGGGTCCTGTGACATTGATGGTTCAGGACCAGAAGTTTCATCCTCTTCCTCTTCCTCGTCTGACTCAAGTGAGAATGATTCTGGTGCATCAGAAACCGGCAATCCTTCTCTGTGGGGTACTGGGCATATAGCTGATGGAATGTTTGGATAATACACAGTCCACTTTGACTTCTTTGACACACCTTTCCCAACTGGAGGCACCATGCAGAAGTAACAATTGCTGGTATGATCTGTTGGCTCTCTCCAAATCATTGGCACTGCAAAAGGCATAGATTTCCTTTTCCTGTTCAACCACTGGCAAAGATTAGTTGCACAAGTGTTGCAGCATATGTGTGGGGCCCACCTCTTGTCCTGATCTCCAATTTTGCAGCCAAAATAAAGGTGATAGGCTTTCTTAACCATAGTGGTTATACTGCGCTTTTGTGATGCAAAAGTCACTTCACCACAAACATAGCAGAAGTTATCTGCACTGTTCACACAAGTACGAGGCATCTCTGCTCACTTTGGCTAATCAGAAATGTGTCCCTTTGCAAAATCAAACACTGACAAATAAGAGAGCACGACACTGTATGATTTCTAGAGCTGATATAGGGCAATTTGTTCAGCAGAGTGATGTAAGCTTCATTATGATTGCACCATCCATGACTTCTAGGAATAACATGATGCAATTCATATCATGTATGACGCAATACCAGCTTCAGATTGCATCATTCATTGTTTTGCCTAAAAAGCAAGTACTGTCCAAACCCCGTCATAGATTTATTCATAGATCCAGTCAAAGATGTATTTTAGTCATTTCTGGTTTAAATTGAGATCCCTTCCCTTTATAACTCACGTATCCTCCGCTATTCCCAAGTCAAGGGTCGTATATACTGACCCAATAGCATACCTTGAAAACTAGAGCCAATCAACAATTTTAAGCATCATTTTCGTTCTCAGTGACCCAGAATTAGTAAAGTTTGACTACATTTATTTCAGAAGCATTTTGCCTGTAGAGCAGTGTCATTAATATTCTTGTGAGGTGTGTGCAGGGTAAACACCTAAGGGACCATACAAATATGTAGGAAATGTGGAACACAAATGTGTTTACCAGACAAGTCTGGGGTTTGGGTAAACAGGTTTCTCCCAGGCAACAGGCAAGCCAATGCCTCCAGCCAGGTGTCATCAGAATCGATTAGCAACCACGTGTCAAGAGGCCATTCATTTGCATTGGAGAGGGAGGAACAAATCAATTTGCATTTTAGCAAACACCAGCAGGGGAAGAAACCAGCATGGGACTTGTTTTACCGCCAGACTCCATGTCTCTTTCCTCACAGCTTGAATGAACTTCATTTTGGGGACGGGGAGTATCCTTCTTCACTGGGCTATAAAAGAGGGGGCAAAGAACCCTGAGTTATCTTTCACCTAGGAAGACAAAGGGGAACCAGCTCCTATACTTTTAGGGAAGGTCCTGACTAACAGACAGTCAGCTACACTGACCTAAAAGTGATTGGTGAGAGAAACCTTCTTAAACAAAGGCTGTACCTGGCTAGATCAATTTTTAGACTTTTAGAAGAGTGTTTTTCACTGTTATTAGCTTGTAACCATCTCCTACCTTTATTTTTTACTTGGCATTTCTTAATCTATGTTAGTAAATTTGTTCTGTTTTAGTCTAAACCAAACCAGTGCTGTATTTGAATTGAAGTGATTGTTAACTCCAGTTAATGTGGCAAGCTGCTAGGTATTTGTTGTGTTGCATGCGGGCCGGATAAAGCACAACAACCAATATGATTGCAAGCAGAATCATTTATTGTGTACAATGCATCATATTATATAGGCTTCTCCATATTAGCAAACGTCAGACACACCAACATTACATTGCTGCTGATTGGTTCTTTGTCCGATACACACGCTTTTCACATGCATGGCCCTTTGCTCACTGATTCCCCATTTCCCATGCAATCCATCTGATTATGGTCCTGTTTATCACCTTGAAACCGATCCCAGCTAGGCCACCTGGCGTCTACCTCCTCTGGGCTAGCTCCCAACTTTCTCACAACAACTTTATCTAATCCCTCTGTTCTTGATGTGCTGCTGTTGTAACTTTCCACCAAGGCAGCATAGGGATGATGCATCCCCACATCTCCCCCTCTTTTCTTAAAGAGACATCCAACAAACCTCTCCAAACTTCATTGCAAAAGGCATACAAAACAGGGCAAGCAAATAAAAAAACAAAAAACAACTCCCAACGCAATTATTTCCATATGGAGAAAAAAAAATAACCCAAGTGGGCTAGCCAAAGCCATTAAGCCAGTCCCACAAAGGATTATAATCATGCATAAGCTTATACATATTATCCTGCAATTATTAAAGCAACGCATATATAAAATGCAAATAATCAAATAAATTCATATAACACATACCTTCAAAATTCTTACAACCATGTCCTTGCTTTCCAAAACTATCGATATGCAAATTCAAATCACCATTCCAAATATCCTTCTGAGTATTTAAAATTCTCATGCTTGTGTTCACTTACTCCTTCTTTCCACTACACCCTCAAAAGTTTCCAACCTGTTTTCCAATCTCTCTGTCTGTTGCCTGCCCGCCTGGGCCTGATCCTTTTTCTCGCTGAATCGTCCCTATTTCCCACCGTGGGGGCTACATTCTCATGCATATAACTTTAATTACAGCATCTGCTTTCCGCCTATCTTATTTAGTATTGGCTACATCTAGTATCAAGCAGCCTGCAGCTGCCAGTAATCAGCACATAACACAAAAAATTACAAAAATCTAGTAAGGCTAACAAAAGCACTTTACATAAAGGTACTTTGGGTCACATAGGCCCAAAGCCATTCTCCCGAGTTACCTAGATTTATGCCTAGTAACACCAACAACTCCCCCCTTTGAGAATACTCAACAAACTTTTGGCTGAGTTTTCTCAAACTTTGAGGACAAAAAGCAATTAAGCTCTAGGGAGCTGGGGTTAGTAATGAAGGGGTAATTAGTTCCATATCCATCCTCCCCATGGACCCGGCAGGATTCGGTATGTGAGAGCCCTCACCCCCCTAACCGGTCCACATGCTGGGGAGGGGCACTGTAAATATTCACCCCTCCACCCAGACAGTGTCCAGGTATGTCTCTATAACCCCAGATCAGATGGTACTCCTGATGTATTAGTAAGGGCAGTGGGCCATCCTGGTGCTCAAGATCACTCCGAATGGCCATCAGCTGGTCATTCAGGATTTTAAACGTACTAGCTCCCACTGCAATGCCTTCCCAGCCTCAGTAATAGCCCATACCATCTCTGCCAGTAGCCTCTGGGTCATAAAACTAATGGCGGAAATGACATGTAACTCACCAACTCCAGCCTGTACTTGGATTAGCGGAGCTCCAACAATAAGAAACTGGATAAGGGCAATATCATTTACAATCCAATTAGGGAGGGCAATACATACTAAAGAATTTATCCAAAACACAGGGCGCAACCTGTAAAATAAACCCCAAAATCCAATCAATACCACATTTCTCAGCAGGAGTCCCAAATTTCTTCCTGCCAGTGTACAATTCTTTGTTTCTTCACCAGGGTCAGTTCTTAATGTCCTTTTAGTCAGGAATTCCTGGACTTTGGCAATGTCAATGATGTGAGTGTTTTTTCTTCTTTTCCACCACCGTCGTGGTTCAGCTTCTACGGGGGAGATTACCAGGACATCATCCTGTAGTGGTTTTGCTTCTTTCAAAAGAATCCAATGACACAATGGGGGCTGCCAGTGGACAAGGGAGAGGTTAACCAGCACGTCACCTTGTCCTTTTTTCCTGCTGTCCAGAAGCACATTAGAGCTAAAAAAGGAAATAGGCTAATCATCAGTAGAAGAATTCTTCTGATGTGAAGGGGTCTTTTTGCAGTGAGAATCATGGGGTCAAGCAGTCAGTCTCCTGGTTCCAAGGAGTGGCAGGGCTGCTAGGATCTTTGGGCAGCTCTTCCATACCTGTAAGAAGAGACAGCTAACACATTCCGTTAGTGCCTGGCAGGGTTTTGCAGCTCTCATAGCTTTTTGGGCTCCGTCAAGCCCCCCTTTTTCTTGGCTGTCCGCCAAGTCTTAGCTGTAAGTGGTGTCCTTGACCGGGGCCAGAAAGAATGAGCTTTCTTTGGTTAACTCATTCTGTTCTTTTTCCTTCCCTCCTTGGCTTCTTTTAATCTGTGCATCCTGTGTCAGGACACCCAGCTGTTGCAGCTCATACCGGAGAAGCATAACGGTTTTCCCGGCATTGTCCCAGGCTTAGACCAGCCAGCGTAGGATGCCTTCTCCAGGTTCCTGCCAAAACAACTTACTTGCTTGTAGGTCCGAACGACCTCCGGGGCCACGGCACGAGCCTCTGCCTGCGCCGTGCACTCCAACGTCTTCCCGTCCAGGGCTCGCTTCCAGCGGAGCACCTTCTCATCCTGGGCCCGAAGGGTGGTTAGGAGGAGCCTCCCCAGCTACCCCTCTTTTCTTAATAAGTGAGTCAGTGCATCAGGGGAGATTCTTTCCCCCTGTCGGTCCATAATGTGCAATAAAAACTTCTGTATTATCTTTTCTTCAGCTGATGCAGCGGTACTCATACTTAATTTACAGCCGCTCACCTGTGAGCTCAAACACGCCTCTCTCGGACGTCCAGGAGCTGCTTCTACCGCAGTACCTCCTGCCGCGGCTGTAACCCCCGCGTTTCTTTTCAAGCACCGACGAACGATCCGACTTGTTCGAATCGCATCACGTCGGGGTCACCATTTGTTGCGTTGCATGCGGGCCGGATAAAGCACAACAACCAATATGATTGCAAGCAGAATCATTTATTGTGTACAATGCATCATATTATATAGGCTTCTCCATATTAGCAAACGTCAGACACACCAACATTACATTGCTGCTGATTGGTTCTTTGTCCGATACACACGCTTTTCACATGCATGGCCCTTTGCTCACTGATTCCCCAATTCCCATGCAATCCATCTGATTATGGTCCTGTTTATCACCTTGAAACCGATCCCAGCTAGGCCACCTGGCGTCTGCCTCCTCCGGGCTAGCTCCCAACTTTCTCACAACAACTTTATCTAATCCCTCTGTTCTTGATGTGCTGCTGTTGTAACTTTCCACCAAGGCAGCATAGGGATGATGCATCCCCACAGGTATTGACTCTTTAAAGGAGCAAACAAAAATCATTATTCCTGTGAATGGTCCAGGAAGGGGCTGGACATTGCAGAGCACACAGTTTGGGGAAAATTCGGGACTGGATGAGCGTTGGAGTCACTTGGCTGGTAGTAACCAAGGCTGGTAGATAACCGAGTGTGGCTGGGGTGTGACAAGAATGCTGCTGGAATCAGAATGCTGAGTCAGAGCTGCTTAACTCACAGACACTCCATGCATGCTTGTCTGTTGGCTGTTGGTGTCCAGGCTTTGAGCTGCAGCAGAGCATTTAAGGTACCCAGGTTTAAAGGGCAGGTGGTGACACAACCCCTCAGTGGTATAGATTGCATCCCAGAATGTGACAATGGCCTAAGCACCATTTCTCAAAAGGAGTTAAGACCAGGTAGATGCCTATCATGGCAGGGGAGATACCATGATCATGAAGGTGGTTTTCCCAGGGTGAGGCTCATCCATTGCACTGCGGGTGTGCTGACCCCTGCGATTTCCCCAAATGCGGGAAACTCGACTGCATAATTTGTGGTAGTGGGGGACTGCGTTCGCGCTCTCCCCTGGAAAAAAAAAATGCTAGGAGTGTGTGGATATAGACAATTCAGATTCAATTCCCTCTGCTGGATGAGGATCAGAAGAGTGCCCTAATCACTGAACTATGGGCTATTCAGGGGTGGGTCGCTCTCAATCTCTCCTGTTGATACTGTTCGACTTTGTATAAATATTTGAATAGTCATTGCAACAGGGATTTGAAATTAGATCTCCTACATCCAAGGTGAGTGCTGCTGTTGTTATTTGTATTACCGTAGCACCTAGGAGCCCCAGTCATGGACTCATTGTGCTAGGAGTTGTACAAATACAGAACAAAACCACAGCCCCTACCCTAAGGAGCTTACAGGCTAAGCATGAGACAAGAGACAACAGATAGATACAGACAGACAGGACAGTACAAGGAAACAATGAGACAATAGTGGTGACAGGCAGTGATAACAGCATACCAGCAGCCTAACCATTCTCAAGTAAGGAGGGACTGAAGGAAAACAATGAGGTAGCTTTGTGATATTTACAGGAAGTGCCTCCCAAGTTGGAAGGGCAGCATCTGAGAAAGCACAAAGGTATTTGAGTGAAAATTTAACATGTGAGCAGAGGAGGCTTATATCATGGGCTGATCAGAGGTGAGCATCAACAACTGGAGAGTGAATGAGAGACGGTAGGTAGGGTGGGGATTGTAATCTCAAAGCTAGAGATAAACAAATGCTAAGTGTTATAAATATAGTTTTAAAAATATGTATTTAAAATATTACATTAAAAAAACCCTTACCCCTTGGTCTGAATACCCCATCTTCTATATGTCTACCTTTTAGATTTTAAACTCTTTAGGGAAAGGGCTATCATTTATTTTTGACAGCCTTGAACATGCTATAATAATTATGCTTCATGCTGAAGGTTAGACATTTTTGCTTTGAAAAAAGTATCTTAAAAGTATATTTAAATAGTCAAAACTAAGCTTTTCAGTTAACATTATTGTTTCATTTTGTGTGCAGACCAAAGAAGATAGCAATGCAGTGCTATACAAAGCAAAGATAAGAAACTATTATTATATCTTAAGAACATGTAAAGTCTGTGGGAAAAAATATAAATTCACTGATTTCATTGTCCCTGCCCTTTTGCCCTTGAATAGGTACACCACTTTTATAAGAGTCTTTATATTTTCTCTCTTTCATGTCTTTGTTGTGAAACTCTATGGATTTTTGCCACCTTCTCCATATGATCTTAACCAGCTTTTAGAACAACATAGAACAATTTAGTACAGGAAGTTAATAAAGTAATAGGTCCAGTTGAAATTACAGGGGGATCTTCAGTAGGGAGACTAATTACCTGAGATGGAAGGTGGTTTGGGTATTGGGGGTTTTCCAACTCATTTTTTAAGAAAAGTACAGTAGAACCTCAGAGTTATGAACACCTCGGGAATGGAGGTTGTCCGTAACTCTGAAATGTTCGTAACTCTGAACAAAATGTTGGTTGTTCTTTCACTGACTTAATACAGCTTTGAAACTTTACTATGCAGAAGAAAAATGCTGCTTTTAACCATCTTAATTTAAATGAAAGAAGTCCAGAAACAGTTTCTTAAACTTGTCAAATCTCTTTTTTTTAAACGTTCTCTTTACTTTTTCTGTAATTTACATTTAATGCAGTACTGTAGTGTACTTGGGTTTTTTTTGTTTGTTTGTTTTTTGTTTTTTGTTTTTGGTCTCTGTTGCTGCCTGATTGCATACTTCTGGTTCCAAATGAGGTGTGTGGTTGACTAGTCAGTTCGTAACTCTGGTGTTCATAATTCTGAGGTTCTACTGTACTTATGGGCCCCAATCAAACAAATCACTTACACATATATGTAACTTCAAGTACGTGAGTAGGCCCATTGGAGTCAATGCATTACTCGTGTGCCTGAAGTTACACACATGTTAAAATTTACTTTGCTTGTATAAATTTGTAAGTAGTTTGCTGTGCCAATTGCTTCCAAAGCTATTTGATATTTACTTGATTTTTTATTGTGGAATAGTAAATGCTGGGTCAATGAGTCAACGGGTGCTTAAAGTGGTTTGCTGGATTGAGACCATAGCCAAAATATTAATGAATTTATCCTCCCAATCTCTCCTATTTGGGGAAGTAGTATTACCCTAATTTTACAGCATGGGGACTGAGTCATAGAAGCTATGTCTACACTGCAACCTTCTTTCAGTGGTGTTTAGAACCCCTTTGCCTCCCCCCACAGCTAGCACAGGTATGAGTAGCAGTGTAGATAGACAGTGAGACACCACTTAGGCTAGTAAAGGCTCTCTGAACCCTGTGGATATATTCCCAATGTGGCTGGCTGCATGCCCAAGCAGTGCCTCCCATGTCTATACTGTTGTTTTTAGCAGTGCAGAGTCTCGCTGCCTCCTAGCTGCTGGAGACTCTGCACTGCTAAAAACAACAGTATAGACATGGGAGGCACTGCTTGGGCATGCAGCCAGCCACGTTGGGGATATATCCACAGGGTTCAGGGAGCCTTTACTAGCCTAAGTGGTGTCTCACTGTCTGTCTACACTGCTGCTCATATCTGTGCTAGCGGAAACTTTCACCATTGCAGAGAGCTGCCTGGGTCTTTCCCCGCCACAGGGAAAGACTCTAGCGACAGGGAAGTGTTATGGTGTGAGGGGAAGGGGTATGTTACATATTAGTGGATGGGGTGCTTTGGGTGTGGGGGTTGTCACACACTCAGGGATGGGGTGCTATGGGTGCGTGAGGGGGGAGTCACACATTCCTGGATGGGAGCGATGGGTGTTTGGGGATGTCACACCCTTGTGGATGGGGAGCTATGGGTGTATGGGGTCACAGATTCCTGGATAGGTGATATGGGGGTGGGTGGGGGTCACACAGGGGATGGGTGCTGTTAGGGTTCCCAGCTGTCTGGTTTTTTATCAGAACACCCGGTCGAAAGGGACCCTGGCGACTCTGGAAAGCACTGCTGACCGGGCTGTTAAAAGTCCAGTTGGCGTGGGGGTGGTAGACTCCCTACCTGGCTCCACACGGCTCCTGGGAAGCGTTGACATGTCTCTTGACTCCTAGGCAGAGAGATGGCCACGGGGGCTCTGTGCGCTGCCCCTGCCCTGAGGGCCGGCTCCACAGCTCCCATTGGCCAGGAACCATGGCCAATTGGAGCTGCAGGGGCAGCTTCTGCAGGCAGAGGCAGTGTGCAGAGCTGCCTGGCCATGCCTCCATCTAGGAGCCAGAGGGACACATCACTGCTTCTGGGGAGCTACCCGAGGTAAGTGCTGCCCAGAGCCTGCACCCAAAACTCCCTCCCACACGCCAACCCCTTGCCCCAGCCCTGAGCCCCGTCCCGCACCCAAACTCCCAGTCCCTCCTGAAGCCGGCACCGCACATCCCCTCCCGTGCCTCAATCCCCTGCCTCAGCCCTGAGCTCCCTCCCACACTCCGAGCCCCCTCCTGCACCCCTCATCCCTAGCCCCATCCCAGAGCCTGCACCCCCAGCTGGAGCCCTCACCCCGTCCCACACCCCAACCTCCTGCCTTAGTCTGGTGAAAATGAGTGAGTGAGAGTGCGGGGGTGAGCAAGCAACAGAGGGAGGGGGGGATGGATTGAGCCACGGGCGGGGCCTCAGAGCAGGCCTTGGGAAAGGGGTGGGGCAGGGGCGGGGCAAGGGTGTTCAGTTTTGTGCTATTAGAAAGTTGGCAACCTGATGGTGCTGTGGGTGTGTGTGGGGGGGGGAGGAGTTCACACAGGGGATGGGCACTATGGGGGTGGGTGGAGGTCATACTCCCAGGATGGGTCCAATGGAGGTGAGTGGGTCACACAGGAGATGGATGTTGTCACACTCCCAGGATGGGTGCTGTGAGAGTGTGAGAAGGGTCACACAGAGAATGGGTGCTATGGGAGTGGGGGGAGGGTCACCAAGGGGATGGATGCTGTGGGGGTGAGGTCACCCGGGGGTGGGTGCTATGGGGAGGATCACACTCCTGGGATGGGTGCTATGGTGGGTCACACAGGGGATGAGTGCTGGGGGGGGTCACACAGGGGATGGATGCTGTGTGGGGTTCACACGGGATGGGTGTTATGGGGTGGGGAGTGTCACACAGGGGATGGGTGCTGTGGCAGTGGTGGTGTCACACAGAGGATGGATACTGTGGGGGTCACACAGGGGATGGGTGCTGTGTGGGGCTCACACAAGGGATAGGTGTTATGGAGGCTGAGGGATTCACACAGAGGATGGGTGCGGTGGGGGTGAGGGAGTCACACAAGGATGGGTGCTGTGGGGGTGAGGGGGTCATACAGGGGATGGGTGCTGTGGGGTGGGGGTCACACAAGGGGTGGGTGTTATGGGTGAGGGGGTCACACAGGGGATGGGTGTTGTGGGGGTGAGGGGATCACACAGGGGATGGGTGTTGTGGGGGCGGGGGTCACACAGAGGATGGGTGCTGTGGGGGTGGGAGTCACACAAGGAATGGGTGTTATGGGGCAGGGCTCACACAGGGGTTGGGTGTTATGGGGGTCACACAGGGGATGGGTGCTGTGATGTCAGAGGGTCACACAGAGGATGGGTGCTGTGATGTCAGAGGGTCACACAGAGGATGGGTGCTGTATGGGTGAGGGGGTGTGTAGTGAGGCGGCCCCTGAGAGAGAGGAACCAGAACAGCCACCTCAGTGGGCGGAGCCTCCTCATGGGGCGGAGCCACCGCCGCCTGTTCCCGCCCCCCGGAAGTCAAGGGGCGGGACAGGAAGTATAAAAGCCCGGCCTCAACACTCAGTTGGAGCCCAGCGGCCGGAGAGGACGGACGCTCCTGTTCAGGCTCCAGCCAGACCGAGCCTGCCCAGAGCCAGGTACCCTGACGCGGACGGACCGAGCCTCCCTCGAGCAAGGTACCCGAACGTGGACCAACCAAGCCTCCCTCGAGCCAGGTACCCTGAGGTGGACTGGCCGAGCCTGCCCCGAGCCCGGTACCCCGAGGAGCTGCCCGAGCGTTCCCGTGACCCGAGTCCGGAGGAACAACCCGACCTAGAGAGCCCTCAGCACGACGAGGAGCCCATGGTGTGGGACCCCGCTGCAGAGCCCAGCGAGGAGCAGGTACCCATGGAGGGGGAGATGGAGTGTAGCCCGGGGGTAGCCGACCCCTGTCCGGCTGAGGGCACTGACGTGCCCATGTCAGTGTGTTTTGGCCAGGATCCCCACTGACTGCAGCGGATCCACGCCGCTGCTAGGGCCCCGGGCTGGGACACAGTGGAGTGGGTGGGCCTGTGTCCCCCCTGCCACCCCACTCACGGGTGGCAGACTCCCCCTCCTACCAGCGGTCAGGCAGAGAAGCCTGCACTTACCTGCTGTGGCTCAGTGCCTAACACAAGGACCTGAGCCCCGGTATTGTTGTGACTGCTCAGCTCCTGCTACAAGGACCTGAGCCTTGGACTATTGTTTATTGCCCCACCCTGGGGCTTACTGACTATTGTTGCTCAGCTCCTGAGACAAGGACCTGAGCCCTGAACTATTATTATTGCTCAGCTCCTGATGCAAGGACCTGAGCCCTGAACTGTTTTTGATACTCAGCTCCTGAGACAAGGACCTGAGCCCTGAACTATTATTATTGCCCCACCCTGGGGCTTACTGACTATTGTTGCTCAGCTCCTGAGACAAGGACCTGAGCCCCTGGGACTATTGTTTGTTGCCCCACCCTGGGGCTTACTGACTATTGTTGCTCAGCTCCTGAGACAAGGACCTGAGCCTTGGACTATTGTTTATTGCCCCACCCTGGGGCTTACTGACTATTGTTGCTCAGCTCCTGAGACAAGGACCTGAGCCCCTGGGACTATTATTATTGCTCAGCTCCTGATGCAAGGACCTGAGCCCTGAACTGTTTTTGATACTCAGCTCCTGAGACAAGGACCTGAGCCCTGAACTATTATTATTGCTCAGCTCCTGATGCAAGGACCTGAGCCCTGAACTGTTATTGATACTCAGCTCCTGATGCAAGGACCTGAGCCCTGAACTGTTATTATTACTCAGCTCCTGATGCAAGGACCTGAGCCCTGAACTGGTGTTGATACTCAGCTCCTGCTGTAAGGAGCTGAGCCTAGAACGGCTGTGTTTGGTGCCCCGCCCTGATTAAGGGCCGGGGCTTAGCTTGTTAACTTTGTGTTACTACTCAGCTTGCAGGGGGATCTGAGCTCCCTGGATTCGTGGGTGCTGCCCCGCCCTGAGCTAGGGCTTGGGGCTTACTGACTTTGTAACTGCTCAGCTCCGGCTGCCAGGACCGGAGCTTAGACCTAGTGTCTGCTGTCCCGCCCTGACTGAGGGCTGGGACTCATTGCAGTAACTGTGTGCCTTCTGTTCCGCCCCTGCTTGAGGGGCAGAACCCCAAAAACCTTCAGAACCCGGAGACTGATTGGGGCCGTGTAGTGAGGCAGCCTGGCTCCCAGCGGCCCCTGAGAGGGCACGGCCCAACCTCGGACTATTACACGTGGTGCCTTCTCTGAGGACCTTTTTGCCCAGAATGTGGGCACGAACTCTAGACACCGGGGAAAAGGGGGCGACGGGAGAGAGATCTCCCGCAAGAGAGATGGACCTATCCCAGCTCCTGACCCTCATCACTGAGAGCCAGGAACGACAGCAGGCGGCCCAGGCGCGACACCAACAGGAGCACCAGGCCGCCCACCAGCTACAGCAGCAGCAGCTCGTAGAGCAGCTGGGGGTCCAGCAACGGCAGCTGATTGCGGACCTGGTTACCCAACACCAGGACTTCCAGCAGAAATGTGTCCAGCAGCTTGCAGCGGCCCTAGCCCGACCAGGGGAACCCCTACCCGGGGGCACCGCAGGAGCCCCGCGACCCAGCCCCCCAATTCGGTTGACGAAGATGGGGCCCGAGGATGATCCGGAGGCTTTTCTCATCACCTTTGAGAGGGTGGCTGTCGTCGCGGGCTGGAACCAGGAACAGTGGGCCACCATCCTGGCCCCATATTTAACGGGGACTGCCCAGATGATCTACCGAGGTCTGTCAGTGGAAGCGGCCCAGGACTACAACGCAGTGAAGGCCGCTATTCTGGACGCACTGGACGTGAGCCCCGAGACCTACCGACAACGGTTTAGGAGCCTGTCCTATTCCCCGGGGGCCCGGCCGCGGATGGTGGCTCAGGAACTACGGGAGACCTGCAAAAAGTGGCTACAGCCCGAACGCCGGACACCAGAAGAGCTGATGGAACAAATTGTATTGGAACAATTTGCCCATGTACTTCCGCCGAGGGGAAGATCCTGGGTCCTACGCCACAGGCCGACGACGGTGTCCGCGGCCGTTGCCTTAATGGAGGACTTCCTCGCGGCTGAGGCCCCGTCGGGGTCAGCGGGCCGGGCGGTCCCGGTCCGGCCGGAGCGCCCCAACCCAGAGAAGAGGGGGCCGTCCCCCCGGGCAGCCGTAAGTGCTCCCTCCCGCAGTGTAGAGACCCAGGCCCGGATGGCCGCGCCCTCCGGGAGACCCCCACGGACCCCGATGCCCACAGTCAGAGGTCACAGCCGGAACCCCCCCGGTGGTGACCCCGGAGCTCCGTCGCGGACGGAGCGAGCCACCCTGGGACCCTGTTTCTCCTGCGGGAAGTACGGCCATTTGCAGCGAGCTTGCCCTGAACGGGAGTGTGCATTTGGCCAAGTCTACTCGGGGGAAGGCCGTGCCCGACGCCCGCAAGGGGCCAAGATCACCGTGCCCGTCGTCATTGAGGGACGCCAGGCGGTGGCCCTCCTCGACTCCGGCTGTGGCCAAACGCTGGTCTGCCAGGCCGTAGGCCCGCCAGCGGACGACCACCTTGAGAAGATCCCACTGCAGTGTATCCACGGGGATATACGACCCTACCCCAGCGCCCAGACCCAACTGACTATTGATGGGGTCACCCGACGGATGACGGTGGGGCTTGCACCCCGGCTGGCCTACCCGGTGATCCTGGGGCGGGATTGGCCCGATTTCACCACCGTCTTACGCCGCCACCTCGAGGGTAGCCCGCAGGCCATGCCGGCATGGGGAGGTGAGGCACCAGAGACCGGGGAGGACGAGAGGGAAACCCCCGTCCCTACCAGTCCCACGAGAGGACGGGAAGACCCTCCCCGAGAGGGACGAGAGGATCCCTCGGCACCCACAGAGTTTTGCCGGGACCAACGGGCTGATCCCACCCTCGCGCGGACCTATGAGCAGCTGGCCTCGGTGGATGGGACTATTCTCGACCCCCAGCGAGCGGCTCAGTGGCCACACTTTGAGCTGCGGCAAGAGCGCCTTTACCGCGTGGAGAAAGACCCCCGCACCGGGGACATCCGGACACAGCTCCTCGTGCCGCGATGTCACCGCCGGGCCGTCATGAAACTGGCCCATGACGTCCCAGCGGCGGGGCACCTCGGGCACGACAAAACGCTGGCCCGGATCCTGGGGCGCTTCTTCTGGCCCGGGGTGTACCAAGAAGTAAAGGACTATTGCAATTCGTGTCCAGGATGCCAGTTGGCCGCGCCCGCCCAGACTCCGAAGGCACCGTTGGTGCCGATGCCTATAATCGAAACCCCCTTTGAACGCGTGGCTGTGGACCTGGTGGGGCCCCTCCCGAAGAGCAGCGCGGGGTTCCAGTATATTTTAGTCATGATGGACTATGCCACCAGGTTCCCCGAAGCCATTCCTCTTCGGAACATCTCAGCCCGCACCATTGCCATGGAACTGGTGAAGGTCTTCGCCCGCGTCGGCCTACCCCGGGAGCTCCTCACGGACCAAGGGACCAATTTCACGTCCCGGCTGCTCAAGCAAGTTTGCGAAATCATGGGGGTCAAGCAACTCCGCACCTCCGTCTATCATCCCCAGACCGATGGATTAGTGGAGAGGTTTAACCGGACGCTGAAGGGGATGCTGCGTCGGTTTCCCCAAGAGGACCTTCGCCGGTGGGACCAGCTCCTTCCGCCCCTGCTCCTAGCCATACGAGAAGTCCCCCAGGCGTCGACGAAGTTCTCCCCCTTCGAATTATTGTATGGGCGGCGACCCCGGGGCCTCTTGGATCTCATGAGAGAAACCTGGGAACAGGCTCCCTCCCCGGCCCAGGGTCTCTTACAGTATGTGCTTCAGCTTCAGGAGCGCCTGAAGCAGGCGGGGGATCTGGCGCGGGAAAACTTGAAAGCCGCCCAGGACACGCAAGCCCAGACCTATAACCGAGGCGCCCAGACTCGGGACTTCCAACCCGGGGACCGGGTATTACTCCTCCTCCCGTCCAGTGAATCAAAAATCCTGGCCCGGTGGCAAGGGCCATATGAGGTGGTCAGAAAGGTGGGCCCGGTCACGTATGAAATCAATCAGCCGGACCGGAAGAAGAAGATCCAACGCTACCACGTCAACCTCCTCAAACCCTGGAAGGAGCGAGAAGGGCTGTTGATTAACCCCTACCCGCCAGAACCGGAACTGGGGCCCCAGGTTCCCCAACCCGGAGACGCCGAGGAACCCCAGCTCGGGGAGACCTTAACTGAGGAACAGCTCCGACAGACCCGGTGCCTCCTCCGAGCTTTTTCCCACACCTTTACGGACCAACCGGGACACACCTCCCTGGTATACCATCGGATCCAGACAGAGCCGGGGGTGGTGATCCTGGGGACGACCCGACCCCTGCCCTACCACAGGAAGCAGGTCGTAGAAAAGGAGGTACGAGCAATGTTGGATTTGGGGGTGATAGAGCCATCGCAGAGTGAGTGGCGCAGCCCGGTAGTGTTGGTACCCAAACCCGACGGCTCGCAGCGCTTCTGTATCGACTTCCGACGCGTTAACGCCATCTCCAAATTCGACGCCTATCCCATGCCCCGGATAGATGAGCTGTTGGCCCGCCTGGGGAGGGCCCACTACATCACCACCCTAGACCTAAGTAAGGGATATTGGCAGATCCCTCTGGAGCCCGCCTCCCGCGAGAAAACTGCCTTTGCCACTCCCTCCGGTCTCTACCACTTCACCAGGATGCCCTTCGGCCTCCACGGGGCCCCGGCCACCTTTCAGAGCCTAATGGACCGCCTCCTCCAGCCCCATCAGGACTATGCCGCCGCCTATCTCGACGACGTTGTGATCTACAGTCCACAGTGGGAGAACCACCTGGAGAGAGTCGCCGCTGTCCTGAGGTCCCTGAGGAAGGCCGGCTTAACCGCCAACCCGAAAAAATGTCGCATCGGTTGGCAAGAGACTAAGTACTTGGGGTATGCTATCGGGCATGGGCAGATAAAACCCCTGATCGGCAAGGTCCAGGCCATCGCAAACTGCCCCCCGCCGACCACGAAGCGCCAGGTGCGGCAGTTTCTAGGCTTGGCCGGTTATTATAGGCGGTTCATTCCCCAATTTGCGACGATTACAGCCCCCTTAACGGGGCTCCTAACAAAGGACAGCCCACGGCAGGTGGACTGGACTACTGAGTGCGACAAGGCCTTTTGAACTCTTAAGACGTGCCTCTGCAACGAGCCGGTCTTGTATAGCCCCGACTTTAACCAGCCGTTTATCTTACAGACCGACGCCTCAGAAGTGGGACTCGGGGCTGTCTTGTCCCAAGACGTAGGGGGTGAGGAGCATCCGGTTCTGTACATTAGCCGGAAGCTGTTTCCCCGCGAAAAAAACTATGCGGTGGTCGAAAAGGAAGCCCTCGCAGTGAAGTGGGCTTGTGAAGCGCTCCGATACTACATCCTGGGAGTCCCCTTCACCTTGGTCACCGACCACTCCGCCCTTCAGTGGTTGGCCCGGATGAAGGACCACAACATGCGGGTGCAGCGCTGGTACCTGGCCCTCCAGCCATTTGCCTTCACGGTCCACCATAGAGCCGGTAAGGAACATGCGAATGCGGACTTCCTCTCTAGACTGGGGGGTGTGGAGTGGGCTGGCCCCGCTGCACAGGACCCAGCCTTGAGGGGGGGGGGGCGTGTAGTGAGGCGGCCTGGCTCCCGACGGCCCCTGAGAGAGAGAGGAACCAGAACAGCTACCTCAGTGGGCGGAGCCACCTCAGGGGGCGGAGCCACCGCCGCCTGTTCCCGCCCCCCGGAAGTCAAGGGGCGGGACAGGAAGTATAAAAGCCCGGCCTCAACACTCAGTTGGAGCCCAGCGGCCGGAGAGGACGGATGCTCCTGTTCAGGCTCCTGCCAGACCGAGCCTGCCCAGAGCCAGGTACCCTGACGCGGACGGACCGAGCCTCCCTCGAGCAAGGTACCCGGACGTGGACCGACCAAGCCTCCCTCGAGCCAGGTACCCCGAGGTGGACTGGCCGAGCCTGCCCCGAGCCCGGTACCCCGAGGAGCTGCCCGAGCATTCCCGTGACCCGAGTCCGGAGGAACAACCCGACCTAGAGAGCCCTCAGCACGACGAGGAGCCCATGGTGTGGGACCCCGCTGCAGAGCCCCGCGAGGAGCAGGTACCCATGGAGGGGGAGATGGAGTGTAGCCCGGGGGTAGCCGACCCCTGTCCGGCTGAGGGCACTGACGTGCCCATGTCAGTGTGTTTCGGCCAGGATCCCCACTGACTGCAGCGGATCCACGCCGCTGCTAGGGTCCCGGGCTGGGACACAGTGGAGTGGGTGGGCCTGTGTCCCCCCTGCCACCCCACTCACGGGTGGCAGACTCCCCCTCCTACCAGCGGTCAGGCAGAGAAGCCTGCACTTACCTGCTGTGGCTCAGTGCCTAACACAAGGACCTGAGCCCCGGTATTGTTGTGACTGCTCAGCTCCTGCTACAAGGACCTGAGCCTTGGACTATTGTTTATTGCCCCACCCTGGGGCTTACTGACTATTGTTGCTCAGCTCCTGAGACAAGGACCTGAGCCCTGAACTATTATTATTGCTCAGCTCCTGATGCAAGGACCTGAGCCCTGAACTGTTATTATTACTCAGCTCCTGATGCAAGGACCTGAGCCCTGAACTGGTATTGATACTCAGCTCCTGCTGTAAGGAGCTGAGCCTAGAACGGCTGTGTTTGGTGCCCCGCCCTGATTAAGGGCCGGGGCTTAGCTTGTTAACTTTGTGTTACTACTCAGCTTGCAGGGGGATCTGAGCTCCCTGGATTCGTGGGTGCTGCCCCACCCTGAGCTAGGGCTTGGGGCTTACTGACTTTGTAACTGCTCAGCTCCGGCTGCCAGGACCGGAGCTTAGACCTAGTGTCTGCTGTCCCGCCCTGACTGAGGGCTGGGACTCATTGCAGTAACTGTGTGCCTTCTGTTCCGCCCCTGCTTGAGGGGCAGAACCCCAAAAACCTTCAGAACCCGGAGACTGATTGGGGCCGTGTAGTGAGGCGGCCTGGCTCCTGACGGCCCCTGAGAGGGCACGGCCCCAACCTCGGACTATTACAGGGTCACACAGGGGATGGGTGCTGTGGGGGCGGGGGGTCACACAGGGGGTGGGTGCTGTGATGTCAGAGGGTCACAGAGGGGATGGGTGCTGTATGGGTGAGGGGGTCACACAGGGGATGGGTGCTGTTGGGGTCACACAGGGAGTGGGTGCTGTGGGGGCAGGGGGTCACACAGGGATGGGTGCTGTGATGTCAGAGGGTCACACAGAGGATGGGTGCTCTATGGGTGAGGGAGTCACACAGGGGGTGGGTGCTGTGATGTCAGAGGGTCACACAGAGGATGGGTGCTGTGGGGGCAGGGGGTCACACAGGGGATGGGTGCTGTGATGTCAGAGGGTCACACAGAGGATGGGTGCTGTATGGGTGAGGGAGTCACACAGGGGGTGGGTGCTGTGATGTCAGAGGGTCACACAGGGATGGGTGCTGTGGGGGCAGGGGGTCACACAGGGGATGGGTGCTGTGATGTCAGAGGGTCACACAGGGGATGGGTGCTGTATGGGTGAGGGAGTCACACAGGGGGTGGGTGCTGTGATGTCAGAGGGTCACACAGGGATGGGTGCTGTGATGTCAGAGGGTCACACATAGGTGCTAAGGCGGATCGCACTCCCGAGAAGCGCACGGGTTGGAGAGGGGGCCGCTCCTCCCCGGCGCTAACGCCGCCTCCCAGGGCAACGCAGAGACGCGGGCCCGCCCGGCATGGCAGCCAAGACGAAGGGGAAGGAGAGCCGGCAGGTACCGGCCCCGCGCCCGCTCCCCGCCCCTTAGCGAGCGTCCCCTGCCCCCAGCTCCCTCCGCCTGCCCGGCGGCCCCGCGCTCGCGGGCGGCATGTGTCGGGGCGAGGGCTGGCCCCGTTACCCCGCCTGGAGGTAGCGCCTGGCCGGGGCGGCGTCGTCACGGCAGCCTCCCGCCCACCGGCCCCAGCTCCGCGCTGCTGCCCCCAGACCCGGCTCACAGGGCGGGTTTGCAGCGGCAAGTTTGCCCGAGGCGCAGAGAGCACCGCGCCGGGGCCGGGGCTGGGGGCCAGAGCTGGGACGGGAGGCGGTTCCAGGCTTGGGTCTGACACTGAATGCGCGAGGGCTTAGCCCCGCGTTCGGGTGGAGGGGAAGGGGTGCAGCCAGGCCTGGCTAGCTCAGCCGCCTCCTGCATGTGAGGAGCTTGGCCCAGCAGGCCTCTTGTTATGAGGTTGGCCAGCGGCGCTCACGCCTTTTGTTTAATAATTTGTTGACAAGTCACATCCTGTTTATTTAAACCCTTGAGCTGTTACTAGTTCTCCAGCTAGCTGCACAAAATGGAAAAAGGAGAGTGTACGTATTAAAAGCGTTGGTGAAAATGAAATGGGAGAGCTCAGTGGTTTGAGCATTGGCTTCCTAAACCCAGGGTGTGAGTTCAGTCCTTGAGGGGGCCAATTAGGGATCGGGGGCAAAAATCTGTCTGGGGATTGGCCCTGCTTTGAGCAGGGGGTTGGACTAGGTAACCTCCTGAGGTCTCTTCCAACCCTCATATTCTATGATAAAGGAAAGTATTATGCATGGTACAGTCTTGTAATATTTAAAATAAAGAGAGTTTAAGAAGAACACGCACACATACACAAGTTGAGAAATTCTCTTACCAAAAACTTTTCTAAAATCAGTTGGTGTTACTGACAACTCTGTTAATTTACCGATTGCCTCATTAAAAGCAAGGAAACGAACTAGCTAAGGTTATCAGCGTTAAAGTTGTGCTATGATAAAGTAACTTTACTTCATACTTAGTAGGAATAATTAGTTCATATTATGTGGACTGTAACATTTATGATGTCCTTAACTATAGTTGCTTTAAGTGCTTGTGAATTTGTAAGTTATGTGATTGGTAAGTCTATAATTGTTGCTCAGCTATCATTTGTTTTTAAACAAAGTTTTTGTAATATATATGTATTGTACCCAGGATCTGCTGTGTCATTTATAGACACCTTTCAATATACAGATTTTTCTTCATTTATTCATGCTGAGAGATGCATCTTAATTTTTAAAATTTTATTGTTGGTCTGCATGCAGTATTACTTTAAGTGACATGGAAAGTATGGGAACAAGATTAGATTGATCAGAGATGATATATTTTGGTCTCCATGTAATCCCTTCATTGTTTAATGCACCCAAAGCCTTTTAGGGAGTTTCACAAATCCTCACAACATTCCTCCTGAATACTCTTTTTTTTTCTAGGATCTCTGATTTGGCTGATAGATTTGTGATTTCACGGGTAGCCACACAACTCTCTATGGACTGCATTTCAGAGGAAGCTCAAGAGTACAAGTTATTCCTCTTTAGGTCAATGTCAGCTTAAGTTCAAATTTTTTACCTCCAAATACATGTATTTCAGATGGTATCATGAGATAGTGTTATTTTGCTAATTCTGTCCATTCGGGGGGGCTTATTTAACCCCAAATGCCTAAATATGCACATTCCATGTTCTTTTGTTTAGAGCATTAGGAAATAAACCTGCCCTTCATTTCAGTCAGAGGTGCTGGTTTCAGATGTTTAAATGCATGAATAAAGTTAAATTCCTCAAATTTGTGAAGTGAAGCAGACAGAAGATCTGGCCTGTAAAAACGTAAGTGCTGACAATAGTTTACAACGTGTCAGCTTGACCTATTTCACTGAGTTGTTGCTCCAGTCATCTGCACTTTCAGGAGTATTGGTGGTGTAGTGGTTATCATGGCTGTCTTTCAAGCAGTTGATCTGGGTTAACTTTCAGCGAGTGCAACATATCTACATCTTTAGGCACTCAGACACTGTGGTGATGGGTTGTTATACAAAACTCTAAGATTATTTCTCTCTTTGATAGTGGGAATTTAAAAAGCCCTTGTTGAAGAAAATCTTCTTCTGTAAAATGTATTACTAAATATTATAGTGTTTTATGAGAGATTTACATACTTTCCAAAATATTACTTTTATTTATATTAGTAGCTGTAAACAGCTTGGTCAGGAAAACAGCAAAAAATTGGTAGGGTTCAATCAAATTGTGGTTTAAAATAAGTATACTGTACAGAAGAAAGCAAGTTGTAGAAAATATATTGTATTTGAAATATACCACAGAAGTATTTTCTTTTTATACAACTTTATAACAATTCTTATAAAGAGTTTAGAGTAAATGTATTCACATAGTCTATTTTTTGTTAGGTTTATAATCTTTTACTCAAATTTCTTAGTTCATTTAATGTATTTTAGATTAAGTTTATAGTGTATACTATTGTCTCAAGAATTTGTTTGATTACAAATGTGGTGAAGTCATGTATTCTGCATTAAATTACATAAGTTTCAGGTTTTGGCAGAATCTAATGTTGTTATTCACGTGCACTACATAAAACAGGGTACACTGCTATTATTTTTGCTCTTTTATCATCTGCAGGATCTCAATACACAGTTTTGTTTTAGATTGATTAAACTGTCTTAATTGTTTGAGCTTATGAGAAACATACAATTATAGATTACTGTTAGCAGAAAACACAACATCTGAATCATAAACCGTGCAGCATACAGTATAAACAGTTAGGGTCTTATTTCTTCATTTGGTATTTTTATTACTGAGATGATATTAATTGTTTTCAGAGCTGCTGATTGTCTAGTAATAGTAAAAGTTTAATTTCAGAACAAATATACGCTGATCCAAAATCATCTTGCAATCTGAATTGTGGCATCTCAGAAAAATACAGTATTTTGTTATTAAAAGGACACAAGTGCTTCTGATGTTTTTTTGTTTTGTTTATTTCTACTTTTTATTGCTTTAAATGGACACCAACATATGAGAACAATCCTCCATTTCTTAGCTTATAGGCTTTGTCCTTTGTATGTGACACATCTATTTCTCTCTTTTGAATGGAATTGAAATTAACGTGGCTATTTTGTTTTCTTCCTTATTTATGTGACAGCAAGAAAAGTACAGTGGTTAAAAATAGTGGCTGTTGATTTTAATTTTCCAGTGATGGAAGGGACAACGGAGGCTCTCTTACAATTCCTAATTCTAAATAACAATTTGTTTATCTTAATCGTTTCATGTAGACAGATTTTGGATTTAAAATATTTGATAGTTAACTTAATAATAAAATGCCTTATAAGGTAGTAATAAGTGGGCTGCAACCTTTTATATGACAGTGGTTTGGCCTCCATTTTGTCCATAGTCGTAGCCCCCAGCCTTTCTGTGGCACTGTTTTGGAGGAGGAGCTCAGGTTTCTACACACTTGAGTTACTTGATTTGATCTGAGGTATTTGATGGGTCTGTTTATTTATTAGTGTATTTTTTTTTAAAAGATTTGTATGGGTGCCCAAAGCACTAGATGAGTACTTTATATTGTAATTTCATATAAATATGAATAAATAAATATCTTTGAGAAGTACATTCACTTTTCTCTGTCTCCTTTTCTCTGTCTCCTTTGAGGGACATAGTTCAGTTTTCTTCTAGGATATCATAGCAGCAGTAATTTTCAGATGTGCCTCATGGATACACCAGTCTGTCGAGAGACCCTCTCTGGTATTACTGATAGTATACTTTTTAAGCCACCATTAGCTTATTTGTTTTTCACTTAGAAGTTGGAGCTTTTCAATATTTGATGTTTGACCTTATGACTGTCCTGCAAACATTTTTCTTTGAGTACTTTGGAAGCTTTGCTTGAGGAATTCCAGAAATATAGGATTCCTGCATCTTTTGTGCAGTGTGATTGGTGTTTCCATCTGATGCTCTAATGACAAAATACACTAAGTGTTTCAGAATGCTGTATTCAATAGGCAGAAAGATGCAATATATATTCAACAAAGCTAGATAATTTCTTTCAAGGAAGACAAAACATTACATTACAAATACAGTAGTAATGTTTTAAATTATGCAAATGTTTATCTTAAAAATTTAGTATTCTAAATAATTTGCTCTATTCTCCATAATTAAATACTGACAGTCAGTTGTAGTCTTACTAGTTATTCACCAATGCTCTTCACTTGAAATGGGCAGTAGATGGTGCCAGGTATTCTTCTTTATCAGGAATACTGACCTGTTGCAATTTGTTGCGTATCTTGACTAGTTTCAGGCTACAAACTTGTACTGCTGCTGAAATTACAGCTAGAACACACTAAGTGGTGGCGTGAAATCTGTTACAAAGAGGGATTTGAAGCAATCAGATTTTTGAATTGCTCTGCTCTATCACCGCTCCGGCACCAATAGTGAGTGCTCCAGCTCTGCTCCGACTCTGCTCTGCACTCCGACTCAAATTAATTTTTAACTAAATAAAAAAGTGCACACTGTAATTTTGAAAAAACATTATTTTTATTCAGACTTTTAAAACAATTTAAATGTCACCAACAATGATACAAACTAGAATCAGTCATAATTAATTCTGTAAAAAATTATTGCAGCAATCAAGTTGTCTTTCATAGGCTGCTGCAAATAATTTAAAATGAACTTTAAAGCCGAAAATAGTCGCTCTACACTAACTTGAGTTGTTGGCATGCTCCAAGCAATTCTACAGGCAGCCTGAATGCGGTGTGGGTAGCTGTGAATAGCCTCAAAAACAGACTTACTTTTAGCCTACCAATAGACTCCATCGCCTTACAATCTTCCCGAAAGTTTCTCTTAAGTAATGCTTCTTTACAATTATGAATTGCAGAAATTCGCCAGCGTCTTACTTGTCTATTCAATTCCTTTTCAAAGACATCATCTTCTGAAGAATTGATGCTTGAATTATCTCCATTTCCCCATGATGGTTGAAGACATCTCGGGGATGGATGCTCGAAAAAGTTCAGAGTGGAGACGGAAGTTTCAGAAAAGCCTGCTATTTCTGAAGGATGTGAACGTTCCGAAACCGCAAATTCAATTGTTGATTACTCCTTTTGTTGTGTTTCGTTTTCTTCAACCTCTTTCGCAGAGTTCAAATGTAGTAATAGACTTTGTTTTTTGAGTCATCGAGAAATATCAAGGAGCCCTTCCTTTGCCTTTGGTATTTCCCTTGAGGTAAGAAGAATCCGATACCGTGGGTCAACAAACTCCAGCAAGGAAATGAATATTGTCAAAAAGCTTCTCTTCACGTTTCTGCATGGAGGATAGAATTCCTTCTGCAATTTGTCCACCATTTTCTTGCAAGAATTTTGACAGTTTTCACCATTCCTTCATTAAAACTCCCGGGGTTACATCGACAGCTTGAAGATTCATGGTGGTTTGGTTTGGTTTTGCCAAGAGGTCTCGCAGGTTCTTCACTTCGTCCCATTCAGCTTTTGTTAACTTGAGTTCTCTTGTTCCAGCAGCAGCCACTTGTTCACAGTAAGATTGAAAAACGAGAAGCCGATTAATCATCACAAATGTTGAACCCCAGCGAGTCACAATATCCAATGATTGAGTTACCCCATGTAGATCAAGCAGAACACTTCAATTACGTGGGGTTCGTAGTTTGACAATGACTTGTCAAATTTTTGCCAGTAATTTCTTCGCATGTTCTTTGTTCAGTCCATCCCAGTTTGCCAACTGAAGAGTGTGAATACCACACCTCATCAGTTGGACTTTTGAGTCGTCCTCATGAAGCCATGTTGGAAGTATCAGGCTAGGGCAATTAACCCATTGCGCAGCAGCATCCATGTTGAGTTCGATTTCATCCATTCCTTTAGTTCCTTCATCAGGCAAAGTAGCTTCAGTTCTGTCCACATCCCTGTTCTCAGAGGTAGAAATGGTTTCATTGTCTTCGCTGACATTTTTGACGGCACACATCATGCTTGCTGCATTGTCAATGCAGATGCTCAGCACTTGCATTTCACTGATCCCAATTTTTTCTAGCTTTTACTTGACTTTTCACATAGCTTTTACTTGACTTTTCACATACAAAGAATTGTGACGCCCTTCAGTGTCGATTATGTCCAAGGTTTTTACCACAGCTTTATCTTTTCCTTCTTTGTAGTACTGAGCATTGATTGCAAGGAAATTTCTGTTTCCCTGGGTTGCCGCATCCATTTTCAGATAGCACAATTTTGCTTCAAAGCTTTCTTGAGCTCTTCGCGACCAGACTCAGCTGTGCTGACAACTAAATGACAAACTGCATCGTGCCCCGTCAAAACGCCAAGCTGCCGACCCATTTCACCTGCAATTTTTTGGAATCCTTTGTTCTTTAGCCTGAAGGTAGTGAGTGGTGTTGAACTCAAGCAAACCATTTCCATCAGCCCTTCACTGAAAGTATTGGCATCCATGGTGACTGTAACCTTTGAAGACTTCAAGTATGAGTCAAGTTTTGTTTGCTCAATTTTGGGTTTCTTTTCAGATGAAGCTCCACAAAAAAGTCTTTTCTCCAGGAGTTTTCAAAGAGCCAGATGAACGTTGTTTAGCTGCGTCAGCTTTCTGTGTTGCTTATCTTCCTGATCCTTTTTTGTAACTAGAGCCGCATAGTTTTCAGGATGGTTACATTTTACATGCCACCAAAGGTTGAAACTTTTTCACAGCACTTGCTTCACTTGTCTTGAAGCTACATGGTTTGAGCTCACCATTCACTTCCTTTTCCACCTTGCACATTGCCGATTTATTCTTTGCTTTTCCCCAAATCCCAAATTTGGGCTTTTCAAATTCAAAAGTAAAGACGTCCTTGAGATCCTTTTCCATAAATCATCTGTCAATCATGGGGGGCAGATTTGATTTTGTTGTTGTTGTTGAAGCCATGGCCAAATCTTGTGCTGCTACTGCATCCAAATGTTTCTTGTTTTGATCTTCGAAAAGCAATTAACAAAAGCATTACTTTTTTTTTATAATGTACCTGCTTGTGATATCTTAACCACTTAAGGTACTTCGAATTTATTTTGGATTTTCTGGACAAAAATGATTGCATTTTCTTTTTACACAAAATTATTATCAAAGTATTTTTTAATATGTTAACATGTTTCTTGCAGTTTTAATGAAGTAAGAAGTATTTTTAATATACATAATTAACAAATTTTCATTTATAAATTGCAAGTTAGTTTTTCTTATGAAATTTTGTGGTAAAAATATTCAAAATATTTTCCAAGTTTTTAATTAATATCTCAAAAATGCTTTAATGTAGATATATCAATTAAATATGATATGTGCCATAACATTAGTACGTGCTATCGCTGTTCTACAACATTAATTGTTGGGAAGTAATGAGGCTACACGTTACAAGGTTGAAAATAAACTTTAACAGGAAAGCGGTTTCAAATTGTAAGCACAATCCTTTTAGTAAAGAGAGCAAATTTTCGGAAATATGTTTTGTTTCATCAGCCTGAATAGATTATACAAGATAGAACTTGTTATTTGCTCTATCTTGTATAATGTTTCCAGCATGATAAAAGAAAAACATATTATTGTCAGTAGCTACCGATGTGGTGCTCTGCTCTTGTTCGATGATGATAACAGTCGGCTGTGTGCATGTTCCCTCTGTGTGCTGCCCCGGCTCTGCGCAGATAGCTGACACAGCAGACCCTGAGAGAACCCCCAATGACCACAGACTCTAGTAAGGTACGAAGGAACCCAAGCCAGGTTTATTGTCAAATGAATCACAGTAATAGTTTCCTATAGACTCTACAGGACATACTATGAATATGTGCCCCCTGGCAATAGACACAGCTCAGTCAGTGGCGGGACACTCCACTGCTCCCTAGGCTGGACAAAGATGCGCACTCTGGTACCTACTTTTATACAGTTACAGGACAGATTACTCATCCCTACTGATGTATTGAGGTACAGCCCCTTGGCTCATTAGGGTGCTGTCTCCCCTTTGATCATGTTGTTCCAGACAAACAGATCTATCCATCATGCTGTCCTGTTTTTAAGATGCACTTGCCTGTTCCTTGTTATGTCTATGGAGCGTCCTTGTATCGGGCTATCCAGGTGCCATCTTGGCACAAGTTCCTCTTATAAGCTCTTATATGTGAATGCACCTGCTTCTAACAACCCTCTTCTCGCCAACTTCTGTAAGTGAGGCCTGCCTCTGGCTTACAGCCCACCTTTTGCTTAGTAGTGCCTTGAAGTACTTTGGTTCAGGCTTCAGGCCTCAGACTGGGCCTCTGACACAAGAGTTTGTTTCAGAGCCTCATCTTACTATACATATTTCCAAAAATTTGCTCTCTTTACTAAAAGGACTGTGCTTGTAATTTGAATCCACTTTCCCATTAAAGTTTATTTCCAATTATCTATCATACAACATCATTCAAATAAAATTATTTAAACTACAGGCATCGCAAACTGGGGGGACTGGGCCAATTTTATTTAATATTTTTTAAATCTTCAACTATTTAACAGATATAACCCTGGAATATCATTTAATGCTAATACATGTATTAAAATGGTACTCTTAATTTATTTTGTATAATTAACTGTTTCTGAGAACTGTTTAAAAATTGTAATCTGTTTAGAATTATATAAACAATTTTACTTATTACTTATTTTTCAAATTTGGAACCATAAATTTTAAACGTAATAATAAATAATAAGCAAAAATTATTAACTTATTATGGAACATAATATTACCCCTCCTTGCCAGGGGCAGTCAACGACAAGCCTTTCTTGAAATATGAAATAAAAATGACCAACCGCCAGTTTGGGACGCCTATGGTTTAAATAATTTTGGATAATGTAATATGGTAGAACATACTAATGCTAAGACACAGACATAACTTCATTACTCTATATTAAAGTGTTTTTGAAATATTAATCAGAAATTAACTTTTCATCACCTCCTTGAAGGGA
Organism: Mauremys reevesii; assembly: GCF_016161935.1. NCBI lineage: Eukaryota > Metazoa > Chordata > Testudines > Geoemydidae > Mauremys > Mauremys reevesii. Next base: position 47,411,363 of record NC_052629.1, on the reverse strand, counting down.
CTGTAGCTCCCTTAGGAAGAATTTTAGGACACGTGTTCACAGAAATGTTTTTTCTTAAAATGACCTAAGGATTGACCCCCAAAGTTGTATTGGACATTTGCCAATCACTCTGGATATATCACAGAAATCACTCCTAATTTATGCAAAAATGTTTATTATATATTTATATGCTTGCTGCATGCGACTTTTTCAGTAAATTTAAAATTACAAACAATGCTGCCAAAAGACCGTTGAACAGATGACATATAAAATAAGTCTGCCAGAGTGATACGGGAGCATGTACAAATGAACAAATGTACCGGTAATGGGAGCCCGTGTGAGAAATGAGTTTAAGTGGTTAATATCTCTTGCAATATCTTAATATATCAATAAATATAAACAATATTTTTTTGCAATATAGCTATTTGTGATATCTTAAATGTTGCGTCTTGTGTCACACTTTTCCATAATCGCAGCACTCAACGCGTCTTGTTGATCAACCCTTACAAAAGTATCAACACATACTAATCTATCTAACTAATCTACGTGAGTACGTACTCGCCTAACCTTGGCAGAAGGGTGGAAGCAGTCTGCAATGTTGCCGGATGTCTTATCTTATTCTTTAATAAAACATATCTCCAAAAAACGTTGTAATTTTGTATCTGTACATTAAATCTTGATTTCAGCCGAAGTGAGAATAACTGTGACATATTACGTAAAGTGGTAAAGTAGATGTTAATATCAATTGTTATACAATCTGAAACTTTTTGGCACTTTTAGGACTTTCTTGCTAAATATCATTCATTTTGGATTAAAAATGAAAAAAACAAAAAACGGAGCAGTGGAGCAGTCAAGATTTTCTCTCCGGCTCCGCTCCAGCACTGGGCAAAAAACCTGCAGCTCCATTGCTCTGCGCTCCAGCTCCGGGCTCCGCTCCAAAGCCCTGGTTACAAATGTAGCTTGCACTCTTTACACGTGTGCACACAGAATTTGAAGAGCCATTTTCAGACTTTGGAACCTAGTTGCCATGTTTAGTTAATTTATTTTAGGTTCACATTAGGTTTAGGCCACAGATGTCAGTTATAGTATATTATATGATTTAAATATTAAAGATGTAAAATCATATTTAAATGTTTACTTTATAAAAATTTTGTAAATTAACATATTAGAGTATCCTATGTGTTTGTTTCTCTGAGAGAGAGAAATGGTCCTATATTAAACTACATTTCTGAAATGTGGGTAGCAGCCATTCTTTCAGCCTTGCTATCATTGTTGCAAATGAATTGAAGGGTTATGCTGGCCTGTGACACTGGTAGTAACTTTATGAACTCTAGTATTGTTTCTAATGAAGCAAGAGGTTATTTTCAGTATTTGTAAAATGTTAGTATATTGAGCTACTTGTTTGTGGCTGAATGATAGGAAAATAGTCTCACAATATATTGTAATCTGTATAATAACGTTACTAACATAGTTTTTTCATAATAAATGCTTTATTACCATTAAAAATAGAAGCAATCACATTACTTGTGTCTGAGAGAAGTTTTTATTTTCTTCATTGCTTTCATACTGTTGAACTGTCTTGAAACACTGTACTTTAGGTCAATATTGTTAATAGTTGGAGACTATAAAATGAAAAGCTAAGAAGAGTGAGTATTATCAACTATAGTACATACGAAAATAGACTAATCCTTAACCAGCAAATATTAGTGTGTCCAGTAGATCTTTGATACTCATTGCTTCTTGCAGTCCTGTTTTCTGCAGCCATAATCAGCTGCCCAGTTACGCCATCTTCAAGGTTGTGGAAGTCATGCTACAACTCTGCTGCAGCAAAGTGGGTACTCTGCAGTGTCTCTCTCTCTCTCCTCTCTCTCTCTCTCTCTCTCTCTCTGGCTACAAGTAGAATTAGCAGAGCACCAGTCCAAAATTGTACTCCCACCTTACCGGTACTCTCACGGCCTTGAAGTGTGAATGTCAGTAATGCTAAAGCTGAGCCACCTTTGGAGGCTTTCTTCTATTTCTCTCTGTGTGTAACCGAGCACGAACCTTATTCCAAGAGCTTAGTCCCACCTCATTCAAGTCAATGAAAAAGTTATTATAGACTTCAGTGGTATATGATTGAATCCTAGGAGTATAAATACGTATACAATTCATGATATCTTAGTGCTACTAACACTTTCTTTTGCTTCAATAAAGAAATATCCAAAAACTATTAGTTGATAGATATTCATTTTTGCACAGCAATTCCATTTTAAAACTTTGTAATTATATAGCTTCCATTTTAAAGTGCTTTGAATCCTCACAGCAAGGCTGAATCACAGTTAGTGAAATGGTGCTGAACATAGTTTGATCTTGTCTAAGCTTGTGTATGAACTGTTCATCACAAGTTCATCTGTACCAATTGCTGGCATTCATCAGCAACAGGACATTTTAGTAGTGTAGACTAGCCAATAGATAAGTGTCAGTCACAGAGAGTGATTTCATAACTTTTCTTGACATCTTGTTTCATTACCTAACTATTCTAATAACAAATTTTTATTTGCCTACTGATTGACTTCCTAAATTTTCCCACTGAAGCCAATTATATAATCCAGTCAAGTATTTCCCTTGTAATATTTATAATATTTCTGAATGAGTATTTCTTATTTGCACTACAGGGGAACAATTACTCTCAGCATTATGAGTATTCATTTTCCTGGGAATGTAGTTATATAATTTAGATCACAGTATACATTTTCTAGTTTTTTTATTGTTAGATTATTAGAAAATCATGTATTTATTTTTAATTGTACAGAATTAAATTGTCAAAAATGGGTTTAGTGGTTAACACCCCACTGAGATGAATAGGGAAAAGTCAAGCATTTGTTTTTCTGGGTACAGAGCAAATAGAATGGTAGAGCCGTGTCTCTCTGTAGAAGTATAAGTTCCCCTTTAGTTTAAGGTGGGTGAATAAGTTATTTTTCATGTATCCACCTAACTTCACCTTCATCCCTAAACACTGTTACTGTCTTGTGTTCTTGGCAGAAAATTATTGCTGCATTTCTGTTTTGGTGTTGGATGAATTATCTTTGTATGTACATTCTGTAAAAGTCTTTGAGATCAAAAGTGTTATATAAATTAGATGATTTTTTTAATATAATCTACTGTTTTTGTATAGGAAGAAGGCCAAGAACAAGATCCTGTAGCTAGAGAGATTACGGCATGGACGTTTCTTTCTCTTCCCCAAATCAGTGCTTTGTCAGAACAAAATATAGAAGGGGTTCAAAAGTAAGTAACTATAATATATAACAAATATAGATAATGCTGGTGCTTGTGTCTTGGTGAAAGAGGATTTGTGTGATTTATCAGTCAACTGTTTTTGTTGAAGATATTAGGAGTGTTAACTGTGATATTGATCGTTTGGTGTTGTCTTGCCTTTATAAAAGACTTATGTTAAATCAAATTCTGGAGGTGGTGGAAAGTAGTGAACTTGTTACTACCTCGATCTTTCACTATGATACTAATTCATGACTTTATTGAAATTAAAAATCTCATTTGCAAAATAAATGAATAATACTAGTATTCTGTGCAAGAAAATTATTTCAATATAGCTGGTTAAACTAACTCCACCAGCACTGCAATATTTATTTATGTATATGGGCAAATGGCATTTTTGGAAGACTTGTATGCTAAGTGAATGATGATTTAATCCAATTTTTGGGACACTTGTGGACAATGGAAATAATAGAGTAAATAAGAAAATATGTTGGTCTCAGAATGTACTCTCCTCCTATATTCTCTCCATCTTTTCATTTTTCTTTCTCCTTTGCTCACTTCCTTTGTATGGATATTGCAAGTTGATATGTTTTTGGATATTTGAGATTTTTAAATATATACCAGGTGTGATTTGTTTCAAAAGTGTTAGTGTGTTGGGCTAACTACTCCCATTGTAGATAATGGTAAAGCTCCCATTGACTTCAACATGAGTAGAGTAGGGCAAAACTGTGCACTTTAAACTGCCTCCTCCTGTGTCTTAGACAACAATTTTAGGTTTTAGATTAATGTCTAAAGCTGAAAAAATAAAGGAATTTGGATATAATGAAAACTGACCCTTAGGAAAGTGGCAAAAAGCTTCATATGAAGGTATCGACGTTCTTAAGGATTTAGGAGTCAAACTTTAGGCATCCACAATTGAATGTGTTGGCCTTAAGTTTCAGGGGTGACATTTTCAAAAGTGCCTGTATGACTGAGGAACACACGTCCCACTGAAAAGTCACTTACTAGTATGTTCTTAGCACGCTGAAGTCAATGGAACTTATGCTCTAAAGTTACTTAGGTACTTTTGAAAATTCTGCCGTTAGTGGATAAATACAAATGTTTTAGGTAAGATTAAAAAGATATGATTCATTACCTTGAAATACTCTCTCTTTGTTAGAAAAAAGATCACTTATTGCTGACTTAGTGGGATTCCAGAGAGAAACTGGAAAGACATTTTTTTCCCCATCTAATATGAAAAAGATTTCTTTTCCCATTTACTCTTTTACCCTGCACAATAGATCTTCTACTTGTAGCATTAGAGAATGAAACATTCACGTCAATTGAGACCAAATTTCATTATCACCCTGTAACACAATTTCTTGTCAAAATCTCTCATCCAAGATTGGAAAGGAAAATACTGAGAGACCACACACATTCACAGATGGATCTTTAATTATGATGTACTGCATTTGACTGAAAAGAGGATGCTTCAAGGGCATTTTAGGTAGCACAAACAATTTAGTACCAGTATTGAAACATCTGTGTCTCACCGTAGGGCATCATTTTTATATACTGTAAAGTTTCCTGGCCACTGTTGTGCTAGATGGACTGTGTGTCTGGTGTGTTATAGCAATTTCCTTGTTTTATCTATTGAGCTAAAGATTTTATACTGCTGCCCACCACCATAGTACCTGAGCATCTTCCATGAAAAAATAGCAATAGTAATAATAGAAGATATATAAAGAATCTATCATTGTGTCAATCACATACATTGCAGAACACTGAAAAAATGAATATCAGAAAAAACGTAATTCCCTTGAAATACTGATTGTGAAAGCATAATGTCGGCAAAAGCTTACAAGACAGAGGTTATGGACTGTTTCAAACTTTGGAAAGTTCATAGTTGGCCACACTCCACTTCCATTTCAGTACATGACTAACTGTTTTTAATTGACTAGTATATGTGCAGCTACACAAATTCATCATGTAGAACAGAAGTAATGCTTTAAACAAAACTTAATGAATTATGTTCTTTATATTGTTCACTAGTGAGCCTTTGATTAATAAAACACATCTTCTTTTTTTTTTTGTATCCGTCAACAATTTAACTTTTCGGCTTTGTGAACACCGTGAACAAACAGTTAGTTGCCTATTTGTATATCTGATAGTACTTTGTTTTTTAGAAGGGAATAAGAAGCAGAGAAAAAATATTCAGATTTTTTTAGGGAAGTAAAAACAATTATCACAGTTGGCACCATTACTAGCCATCTTAATTGAGAGGCCAAGGACTGAGAGAACATGGAAGCTAACCTATTTTCTCTAAAACACAGTTGAGGTACATTGGCAGAATTGCAAACTGAAGTCCCCAACCCTGTCCCCTTCTAATCCATTACATTAATGTAGAAAAATAAAGAAAAGAAAAAAGGATAGTACTAATTCTGCATTTGAATACAATAGGCATAAATGAATATGGTCAAAAAAAAGCATGGCTTTTCTAAGGAGAAATTGCTCCTTTCTAAACATAGTTATTTAGAAAAGAATAAAGATTATGAAAATTTTTCAAAAGCACCTAAGTGACTTAGGAGTCTGAGCCCTATTGACTTTCAAGGAGACTTGGGCCCCCTAAGTGCCCAAATCACTTTTGAAAATGAAACTTATGCTACTAAATCACTTAGGCACTTTTGATAATTTTAGCCAATATTATTTAATTGGATTTTCAGATCTAATGTAAGGTTTGTTCATAAGGGAACTTTAAATAACATAAAGAGCCTGAGATAAGGAGCAAAGTCTTATTATCAATTAAAAACTTGTGTAGCAGTGAGAAATAAAGAGTCATAATGAGAGAGATAAATGGTAAGGAGGTCTCCAGCAATCAATAATAGGATGACCTGAGGAAGTGTACAGTGAGTTGATGAAAGTTGCTTATGGCACTATGCAGTTGACTAGTAAAGATTTGGAGGATTGTGGCAAACCCCAGATGGATTTAAACTTGTTGAATATTAGACAACTTCATTGCAGATTAAACTAAATTTTGAAAAAATGTAAGCATAGGTGAAGAAATTTTGTGCTGATGAATTTGCAGGAACCACTGAGAAAAGAGACTTAAGAGGAGTTAATTCAGTGATGATGCCTACTCAGTACAGCTCCAGTTAAAAGGCAAATAGGATGCTTGGTTATATTAAACATACTAAGAAAAAGAATACCGAAAATTACATTATATTGACAAAAAATACAGCCTAGAATGTTTTCTCTGTTCTATGTCATCTGATGGGCCGTGGGAGCTGTTGCAGTCAAGGGGAGGCCCTATGAGCAGACGCCATTGAAATTGCATTGTTGAGACATGGTAGGGGTCAGTGTTTAGAGTATGGGCCTGTGCATGAATGGCCGTGGCTTACCACAGATACCCTAGGAAATATCGCAACAATAAATGGTGGTATGAGAATTCTGCCATTTGATGCTGAAATTGCACAAAAATGACTTGTGGGATTTTGCAACCATCCATTCTGAGCCTAAACCCTAGCCCTGATTTAGCCTCAAACCCAATCCTCTAGCCTAAACCTAATTTACATCTTAACACTGTGTACATGACCCATTTGTGTTCGAGTATTCCAGACAGATTTCTTAGTACAACATAGTAAAATCAATTATCGTCACCAGTGAGTATTATGTTCATTATCGTTATAAAAGCAAGTGTCACGTTATCATGCTGTTTGAGTCATAGTGTTGTGACAGCAACCTCAACTTTGCTCCCAGATGGAGCTGCAGCTAGGACCTTTTTGTAGAAAGTGGAGTTGCAATGAAGCTTACTTTTATAAGTGTATGTGAAGACAGGGTTCATGGTATTTTTCCTTTCTAGTCTCATTTCACCCTAAAACTTCCCAAGAAAATAAAAGCTGATTTTCAGCTTCATTTCACTCAGTGATTTGTGAATTTTAGATCTTTATATCTGTTACATGTTTGTTACATAAAAGACTTTTGGCTTTGTGGTTCCACATCTCACCCTAAAGATACAAGACGGGATACCCTTGATCAGTAAAAACATGCCAAGTGCACCCATTGATATACAGATGAAGTCGTCATACCATTTTTTTCTTCATAACTTACACTTAAATGTGGTATCATCATAACTTGTATTTTAATATACTTAAACATTTCTTCGGGAAACATGAAGAATTCATCCATTCATTTATCCGATGAAGTGGGTATTCACCCACGAAAGTTCATGCTCCAATACATCTGTTAGTCTATAAGGTGCCACAGGACTCTTTGCTGCTTATGAAGAATTGGGTTCGTGTTGCTATTTACTGATTTGTCCTGTGAACAGCATTAATGTATTGCAGTGGTCCCCAACCTTTTTCGTCTAGCGGGCGCCACCAAAGGACCGTGGCGGTGGTCGAGCACCCGTTGAAATGCCGCCGAAGCCTCTGGATGACGTCACTTGTCGGTGGCAAGCGGCGTAATCCAGAGGCGTCGCCGCCGAAATGCTGCCGAATTTTGGCAGCATTTCGGCGGGTGCTCGGTGCCGGACAGGACACGGGCATATTTAGATGCCCCTGCGGGCGCCGCGTTGGGGATCCCTGATATATTGAATGATATAGCTGAATCAGATGCCAGGAGTACACACATGATTGCTGGAAGACTAAATCAAACTTGTGGAACCTCTCACTTGATTTTATACTTCACCTTTCTACCACAGAAAACTGGAAGAGTTTCTGAATTTCAGACAAATTAAGACATCTTTGAAGGAAGCTGTTTTACTAGATTATTATGTGTCGGGATTTTGGTGGGCTAAAGAGATGGACTTCACTCATCTACAGCTCTCAGGATTCATGGCCATCTTAGACTTTCTGTTGGAGAACCTCAGCAGTAAGTATAATTCTTAAAATATTCACTTGAACAGAAACTTAGCATGTTCTCAAATTAATTGTTTTTAATGTAAGTGGTAATATTTTTTATTAGAAATAAATATTAAATGATTTATTTTTTCTCTGGGTATCAGCATGCTGTGTACATTGTATTTTTGATATAACTCTTGGCTGCAGTTAAACTTTGATTCCTTCAGAACAGAATAGGTGAATTTTTTTAAAAATTAAACACATAACTTTTTGCCATATTATTACCTTGCAAAAGATCCTTGAATAGAATTAATTAGGAATTTTGCCAGAATGTACATATGCTTCACAGTTAGGAAAATTATTGTTAGGAATTTCAGTTGTCTTGCTGCAGAGTGTTCACTACACAAATACCTTAATATGAATTAACTGTAATAACAAAACTATGGAGAAGAATGGAAGCATGTCAGAAATGAGTTTTCCCGAGTGTATGTGTGTGTATATATAATACTGTAGGAAGGACTGGTAGTGCTGCCTGTTGTTAGGGTTTCCTGACATTTCCCATTATAAAACCCTATTTTCAGTTGCTTAAAACTTTGTCAAACTTTAGGCATTTGGGCTGAAATTTTCCATGCCAGGTGTCTTCCTCAGGGCGAATTTTTTTGGAAACACTTCAGTTGTTTCAGTGAGGATGTGGAAGAATACATTGTTTTGCTCATGCTAAAATATCCTGGAGACCTTTTTTTCCTCTTTTAAGTGATGTAGCATCTCATGCTTTGGAGCAGGGACTTGAAATTAGGAGGAGGGTGGCTTGTGTATCAGGGATGTGTTTTTCTCTGTCTTTGTGAAAATCTACCCAAATTTGGCCAAGTTATAAACTTTTTGGGGAAAAAATCACTATTTACACATGCTCAGTGAGATTTTTTTTTTTAGATTTTAGCAGCTAACTCAATGAAGATTTTGTCTCTACTGGGAGTGTTCCATCCTGGTGCTGAGCAGGATTTTCCCTGTTCTGCTATGAGCTATGCCGGGTTCAGACACCTCATCTGAGAACAAGGGAGTATGTCTCCTGTTATCTCAGTGACCCTCCACGTCCGCCCTTGGAATGAGTATGGAGAAGAAAGCTGCCTTTTCAAATGCAATGGGGACATGAGCTGGACCTGGGAGAGGAGATTGGGATTGGAAGACTGGAACTGGAAACTGATTGGAGGGGTAGGGAGACTAGAACCGGAAGTTGGGGTGCAGGGTGAGATTGAGACTGGTTAGCAAGGAGACAGGGGTTGGAAGCTAGGGGGAAGACTGGGACTCACTGTGCAAGGAAACTGGGACTGAGAACCAGTGTAGGGAGGTGGGAGGAGAGAACTGTGATTGATTGGACAAAGAGACCGGGGCAAAGAGGTGAGTGGAAAGGTGAACACTAAGACTGAATGAGAAGCTGGAGGAGGCAGATTGGCATGTGGGTTTAAGTTTAAGCATGTGCTGAATTCCCATTTAAGTCAATGAGCACTTTGTCATGTCTTTAATGTTCATCTTGTGCTAACATGGTTTGCTACATGTGGTTAGACTTAAAGTTAAGCACATGCTTAAATACAATGCTGAAACAGGGCCTGAGGCAGCATAAGTAATACTATTTTGGATTGGTGATCTGTTAATTGTGCCTCAGTTGGAAGAGTGCTAATTCAAAATAGTCTCAGACTGCAATCTAGCTTGAATGTTGAAGGCTGTAGAAAATATGACCATGGACAGTATTTGGTGCCCAGATTTGATCCCTTCAGATCCCTGAGCACCTTCAACTGCTACTGAAGTCAGTGGGAGTTTATGGTGCCCAGCACCTCACAGGAGTGCGCAGGGCCTCCAGTTCCATTTCAGGTGTGACTTCTGTCCCTTCTTCATGTGTTGCTGTAACCCCACAACTTCACTCTTTCTTGCTTTACTTCTAGGGGACTCCCCATTTGTTGGCATTCCCAATTCTCTCATTTAGTCTTTCCACTTCCTGTGGCTTCTCCCTTGTTCACACCCCATTTTGCGTATCTAGATTACTCTCCTCTTTTCCCCCCATGGCTATTCTCTGAGACCTCTGTGTTCAGCGCAGGAGGTGAACTTTACAAGGTTTTGATTTCTGAAACACCATAAGCTTCTTGTAAGTTTTTTTTTAATTTGTTTCCTGTACAAAGAACCAAAGGAGTAGATCCATAGGGAATTAAAGTAGTATGGTAAATAAACCTGCCATTACACCAGTGTTGTGTCCTTATCCACTTTGAAGTCTGGATTCATGATAGCATAAAGGAACAAGTAAACTGCTAAAAAGCTTCAAGTCCACAGTAGTCCTGGTGATGACACACAATAATGTTAAAGCCTCTTTCTCATCAAACCAAAGTTTCAGTGACTGCTATAAGAAATTATGAAACATTTGCAAATTTTCCTCTGTCAATCTAGTTTATAAAAAACAATGGTATCATCACAACCTTTTGAATTTTAGTCTCATGTTGGTAGGACTTTTTCAAAGTCAATGGTAGGAACATAAAGTAACCGTCTAGTTAAGAACTTTATATGGTGACAGAACAGCGGATGTTTTGGTAGCTGTATCTTTCATAGTTTTAGTGCCCAATATGATAGGTATAATTGTAGTCTGAGAGTAATGGCAATTTAGTGTAATGTCTTCAGTTAAGAAAAAAACCGTTGTGGAAATACACCTCTACCCCGATATAATGCCACCCGATATAACACGAATTCGGATATAACACGGTAAAGCAGTGTTCCGGGGAGGCGGGGCTGCACGCTCCGGCAGATCAAATCAAGTTCGATATAACGCAGGTTTCACCTATAACGCGGTAAGATGTTTTGGCTCCCGAGGACAGCCTTATATCAAGGTAGAGGTCTACAGACTACTTTTTTAGAAAGTACACTAAGCACCTAGTTCTAATATCACACCAGTTTTAGTCATCAAAATCCATGTCCTCAACAGAGTTGATCTGAATTTATGCTGATATGAATGAGAAGAAAATTAGACCCCAAAACTGATCATGGCAAGGATTATTTTGAAGAGCAGGTCATATGAAACACTTTTTTCTATACTCATATCCTTTATTAACTAGGTAGCCCCATATTAGTAAATAGCTTATCTATCTAATTCCATTGAGGAAACTTAGTCTTCTATATGCAGCCTATACTAAACATCATCAACAATTTAAAATAGCATAAAGAAATTATGTAATGCCCCATGTTTTCATTTGCTATCCTAATCTTCAACCAGTGCTTTCAAATCTCCTTTCCATTGTCGTGAGAATTGCATCTAATCTTTTACTAATATCTATCCAAACTGAAAAGAGAGATGCCTTTATCCCGGATAGGCATATCTTGTTACACAGAGTTTAGTGGACTAAGATTTGCTTTTTCACATTATTGCATTTCTTTCTTTTCAATTATAACCAAAACAAACAAATACTACCAGATATTTAAACTGGAAAGACTTAACTTGACTCCTCTGACCAAAGACTTTTTTGTTGTAACATTTATTCCCATTAGGAAATGCACATTAAGTTTTGACACCAAGGAGAAAGAAGTAGTATAAATGGAAGCCATGAAAACCTCACATTTTGGACTGTCTTAAATGGTTAAGAGAGAGATTTTTCGAAAGCACAAATGGGAGTTAGGTGCCCAACTCCCATTGACTTTTTATGAGAGTTGGCTGTTTGACTGTCCTTTATGCCTTTGAAAACCTGTCTCCCCAATTTGATATGAAAACTTTTAATTCTAATAAAAAGTTAATTTATTTACAAATTTAATCAATCCTGTGTGACTGGATTAAATTTTTCAAAAAATATTGAATACCCCAAGTGGCATCTGATTCTTCTATTTCTTCTTCATGTTGCAGTGGACAGCATCAAAAGTGCATGAGCAGTACCAGATATATTTTTAAAAAGATTCATAACTGTACAAACCATGCATCTGAAATAGAATCTGTCCCTGATTCTCTGTTAATGTAATTATGGTGACAATATCTGAGTAAATAAACTATCAACTAAGAAGTTTGTGTGTCATCTACTTTTGTCCCTACAGGACAAAGTGACCATCAATGATGTTGTGAAGGAATGTTAAGACTACTGTTATTTATAAGAATAATGGAAATAAGCAATAAAATTTGTCCAGTTTTTAAAAAAATATTCTACATGTCTTCAAATGCAACTATTCAAACATTAAAAAAGTCTCTCAGTACTGTGCCAAGAAAACATCTGTCACATCTATGTTTAGTTTTTGTTCTTCTGGATTGAATTGCAGCCAAACATATTACGCTAGAAGACAACATAAAAGAGCTTGGGAGAGCAATGGCTGGAATAGGGGAGTCTCATTCAGAAAAAAGTGGTGGCTTGGATTTCTTCAGTGTTGATCAAGCCAAGGCTATAATCAGTTACTTGAAGATCAGGTATTCTTTTTTCTCAATATCAGTTACGTTTATATTCTAATACAGGGGTTCTCAAACTTTTGTACTGGTGACGCCTTTCACAAAGCAAGCCTCTGAGTGCGACCCCCCCCCCTTATACATTAAAAACACTTTTTAATATATTTAACACCATTTTATAAATGCTGGAGGCAAAGAGGGTTTGGGGTGGAGGTTGACAGCTTGCGACCCCCCCCATGTAATAACCTTGCGACCCCCCCCTGAGGGGGTCTTGACCCCCAGTTTGAGAACCCCTGTTCTAATAGTTCAGCACTGTAAAGTATCTGCCAATAAAAAGAGAGAGTTATTTAGTTTAACATGATCAAACTTTGCCAAAAACTCCTGAACACTACACTAACACCCCCCCCAAAACAAAACAAAACCCCAACGACCCAAAACCATTTACTTAAGTAGCAAGTCTCTGACCTCAAATGATACAACCCAACGACTTCAAAGTTTAAACTAACACTCTATCCTATTTCATGGTCTTGATGGTGAAGATTCTCTGTTCTTCAAGCGGGCAGCAGCAAGTTATTCCCTTTTTTTTTTTTTTGGTGAGGAATGGAGAGGGGAGGGAAAGGATAGAGTGTTATCTTAATGATTCAGTTATAAATGGAATAGTTTTAGGCCTCAGTCCAGCAAAGCACTAGATCATGCATGTAACTTCAAACCAGTGAGTAGTCCAATTGATTTCAGTGGGATTACTCACATGGTTAAAGTTATGTACTTACTTAAGTACTGTACTGGCTCACGGCCATAATGAATAAATACTAATCATGAACATTATTTGAGAGACAAGGTGGGTGAGGTAATATCTTTTATTGGAGCAACTTCTGTTGGTGAAAGACAAGCTTCAAGCTACAAAGAGCTCTTCTTCAGGTGACTTTCATCTGTATGACCTTAAGAAGAGTTCTGTGTAACTTGAAAGCTTCTCTATCTCACCAGCAGAAGTTTGTCCAGTACAAAATATTGCCTCACCCATCTTGTGTCTCAGTATCCTGGGACCAGCACGACTATAACAACACTGCAAACATGACAATTATTTGACTATGTTCAAAGCCAAGCTGGGATGGTCTCATTAATGGATTAGGAAATCCAGTAGCATTTTATGTACAATGCTGTTCTAAAAATCATTAGTGTGTTGCTTTTCCTAGGCAGCCTGTACAACAGTACAAAAGAGGTCCATCACCAGCTTGTAAACTACTGCCGTTGTAAGCACAAGAAGAGATGTGGCTGCAAACAAACAGTAATATGTATTTTTTAAATGTAACAAATGAAAGGCCGGATAGTGGCTTATCCTGCATACCAGTGCAAGGGAGTAAGGGGACGTAAGACACCCTTTACCCCAATATTCCATACCATTTGTTTCCAGCACATGGCAGGTGGCATGCGCCACAGAGCCACTGTATCCCCTGCTTTTGCAAGTGGGCAAAAAGGGATGAGAGGTAGTGGAGAGTAATACCTCCAGCACACTGAGGAGCATACACCGTACTAGGTATACACCTGTGCAGCACACTCCCTGTCTTGAGCAGTGGGGAGACGAGGTGGGGGATTCTGAAAATCTCACTCCCAGAGTACTCCAGGCAAAGTGCAAAAATGAATGGCCCCAAAGTGCTTTGGACTAGATCAAAATGTCATGATCTAGCCCTAAAATAAAAGATGTCTTGGTATTTAGGAATGTCATCTTAACTTTTTACCTTTTTTTTTCCTTCTAAAACTTTCATATGTTTTTATGGAACAAAGGTTCTTTCATTGAAAGACCACAATGGCTCTTGGGTAACTATGTATTTAGACTGATCAGGTCCATGTAGTTCGTAGTGTTTTGACCTACGAGACCATAGAACTAGTCTTACTTCCATTGAAATCTTAACTTCAGTGAGTGTAGGATCAGGCCCTTTACCTTTACCAGTGGAGTATTAATCCGGCTAACAGCTAATCTGGGTGTTAATCAAGGGTGTGCATGAATATTAAAAATCCTTCCCAAATTTCTGGGCAAAATATATATACATACACTAAAGTACACCATTATTTCAGCCGCTTACATATTTTTTAAAAAATAAATTGGTAAATTTAAGCTTTGAAGTCGTTTTCAAATTATACAAACACAAAAATAACTAATTTTTGTTACGTTTTTACTTAATGTAGATTTTCATATCTTTCTTTTACTTGTTTAATTTTTAAATATAGGTCTGTAGCTCTTTTCTCCTCAAAGTGAATATGTTATGTTTCAATTCAGATCAAATTTTTACAGTTGATTTATGAACCCCTGAAATGTATAAAGGAAATAGGGACGAATGCTTAGCTATATTGGCACAAACTGTTCAGCAGCTTTCAGGTTTGGTGAAAGATGACTGTTATCCTCTTTTTCATTTTGTTTCCCTTTGCAAATACACATCAACTTATCTCTTGCCAGTTTCTTTCAGGAAACAGTTGATCTAGGAAAATATGCCAGTCTTAATCACCTTCACCTGCTTACATGACATCATAAAAGCTTATATCCTTTAAATAGTTACATGAGTAAAATTAATCATGTGTGCAATTGTTAGTAGCATTGGTCCCCCCCAAAAAATCACCATTGGTAACAACAGAAACAAAGACAAGTACATTAAATTTATATATCTTAGGGAATTTTTGTCCTCAACATAGGATTATGGGTGCTAGGTTAAAAACAGGAATGAATTCAGAACTTCCAAAATCATCATCATGATTATGACATTTTATTTATTATACATAAGAGACAATCCACTATAATATACCATTAAATATTTTGTGGGTAAAAAGAGAGGATTTGATTGTTCAGCACTGTCATTCTGGCTCCTTTCTGGGCACTTTCAGTAAATACATAAAATAAAAAGGTGTAAAACTAATGGCTAATAAGACAAACAAGGTATTTGACTTATTAGTCACATGTCTTTTCGCCAGGGTGAAAGTAACTTAAAGGACTTACTGGTACTCTGGAGTCTTTAGGAGGGGGCGGGGCCTCATCTGGAAGAGGTGTGGCCTCTGCCAGAAGAGGCGAGGCCTTTAAATCCCCAGGTGCTTTAAATCAGGATTTAAAGGGCCCAGAGCTGGGGCTGTGGTAGCAGCAGCTGGGAACCCTGGGCCCTTTAAATCACCCCCCTGAGCTACCAGCTACAGATGGGGCTGGGAGCACTGGGGGTGATTTAAAGGGCCCAGGGCTCCAGCTGCTGCTACCGCAGCAGGGTCCCGGGCACTTTAAATCACCATCGGAGGAGGCTCCTGGCTGCCCCCACTACCCCGGGGCCCCAGCCTCTGTTGGAGCTTTAATGGGACCGGGGCTCCACTGCAGTAGCAGCAGCCAGGAACCCCTGGCCCTTTAAATCACTGCCAGAGTCCCGCCGCCTCTACCCCAGGGCTCCAGCAGCAGGGCTCAGGTGACGATTTAAATGGCCCCGGAAGGTAGCAGCATTGGGAGCCCCAGGCCCTTTAAATCGCCACCTGAGTCCCACTGCTGGAGCCCTGGGGTGGCAGCGGCAGCCAGGGGCTCGGGTGGTGATTTAAAGGGCCTGAGGCTCCGGCTGCCGCTACCTCCCTGGGCCCTTTAAATCGTCCCCGGAACCCTGCTGCCAGAGCCCTGGGGTAGTGGTGACGGGGCTCCGGCGGTAAGTTAAAGGGCCTGGGGTAGTAGCAGTGGCCGAGCCCCTGGCCCTTTAAATAGCCACCAGAGCCCCGCCGCCGCTACCCCAGGGCTCTGGGGATGGTTTAAAGGGCCTGGGGCGGTAACTGCGGCAGGCGCTCCAGGCCCTTTAAATCGCCGCTTGAGCCCCGCTGCCTTTTCCCCAGGGCTCCAGCAGCAGGGCTCTAGCGGCAATTTAAAGGGCCCAGGGCTCCAGCCACTGCTGCTGGGAGCCCCAGGCCCTTTAAATTGTTGCCAGGGGAAGCCGATCTACCCCGGTATGGCGTACCGGGATGTACCCGCTTACTTTCACCTCTGCTTTTGGCATTTACAAATGATCCACACTAAAACGTTACCAAAAATGGCAAAAGAGGTGGGGAGGGTCAGAGTCATCTGAAAGTCAAAATTTTTAGAATTAGTTCCAGATAAATTATGAGGCCTGTGTAAACACAGGCATATATCTCACTACCAGAACATGGCAGGAATGAGAACTGAAGTATTGCAGACAAAATGTACTGTAAATGGAATGGCAGATACTGTAGATCAAATTAGTTGTGTGTGTAATCTGTGCCTGGTGAAGAGAATTTGTAGTTTGACGCAGCTGAATTTCTTGTTTATATTTTTGTTTTGTAATCCCAGTTTGTTTTGTTAAGAAATTAAACTGAGTGGCTGAAATAGTTATATTCTACAGTTACGTTTTGTAGGGCCTGCTCAGCAGATACAGTCAAGTGGCCAAACTTTCAAAGGAGGCACCATAAAGTTGCCCACAACATTTGAGAATTCATCTACTTACATGTACAAAACTGTTTGCGCACACACAAACATACATTTGAAAGTTTTGCAAATGCCTTTGTGCAAGTCTGTTGGAAAACTATTATTATTATCCAAAAGGCACAGGCAATACCACCTCTGTATCCCCCTGATTCTGGGCTGCTCCCAGGTCTGGAGAGGCCACCAGCATAACTTGGATTGCTCTGAGGTCTTATCTAATTACAGCAGGTGACCGGGGCTGCTCTCTGGGCTGCAGCACTGCTTAGAATCTTGTGATCCTCAGTGCTATGGCTCCACTCCTGACCTTCCTGTATGCCTGGACTCATGAGTGGGTCCTGGGGAGGCAGCTTTTATGGCTGTCCTGCTCAATTCCTGCAGTGGCAGAATATTGCAGATTAAATGGTAACTGTGTTTCTGGCATTTCCAATGCCTTACTATTGCATGCCTGTGTAGAGGAACAAGAATTCTCTGCTCTCTAGAATTCTGTGAAAGAATACTTAAGCAAGGTTAAACATTTTTCCTTCCAAACTAGTTACCCTAAATTCTTCCATATTGTTAAGAATTGTTTATAAAATTTTTGTGGTGTTAACACTAGGAATTACTGCTTTTCACCTCTGTCAGCCGTTTCTATATTGAGAGAGAGGATTGCTTCTGGTGATTTTTTTTTGAGGGGGCGGGGGGCTTTAACAATCTGGTCAAGAGAAATGTATTATTGAAATCAATGTATTTTTTCAGACACTTACTATACGATACATGTATATCTTGTATAACATAGGGGAGAAGATTGAGCCCTGTGGGTCTCAGCAGGTGAGTGTTTAGGAGGTGATGTGCCTTCTGTGAATAAAGACCCAGACATTTCAAGGTGTTTCTGATTACAACTGCAGTTTCATGGAGCCAGGACAGGAGTGTTTGGTGATCAGTGGTACCAAATGCTGCAGGTGTGATCCAACAGGATGAGTCTGGGTGTACACCCTTTGTCTATGGACAGGAGGGTGGCTATCCATCAGCACAAATGCTCTCTCAATACCATTGCCTTGGCCTAAAGCCTGAATGAGAGAAAACTAAGGTATTAACAATTGAAAGGTAGCCTTAAGAGACTGTCTTTGCTAACTTCTTCATTCCTGGCTTGGAAATGGAGTGGGAGGTTGAGATGCTGGGCAGTAATTTGTGTTCTACACAAAGTGAAAGTCCAGTTGGCTTCATTTCTATTCCCATATCATCACGAATAATAAAGATCCTGCAGGTCAAATTATGCCCTTGTAACAATTAACTTTTGAGTCATTTTTCAGAGCAGAATATTAAGCCCCAAAATTCAATTTCACAATGGTAGGGCTGATATCTCAAGTGTCATATTGAGTTTATTATAACTGATATGAATCTTGTAATACCTGAAATGGTTTACATATTGTAGCTAGAATTAGAGCTCAACAAGTGTCTCTTCTTATTAGTGCTCAGGTATCTGTCACCTTGACCTAGAGAATAACTCCTAGGGTAACAAATGTGTTTAGAATACTTCCTTTCCAAAGATTTGTGGTTGTGCTGGAGCTACTTTTTCTTTTCTTTTTCAGTTTATTTCAACACTATAAACTATATGAATATCTTTTCCACAAACCCAGGGAAGAACTTGTAATAGGCGATGAGGTAAGTAATTTATATGAATAGAACTGATTAAGCAGAATTATTTAATGCATGCCCTGTGACATCTGTTTTATAAAGCTCAAAGCAACTTTGTCAAAATTGCTCAGGTGCTAACAATACATAATAGCAGATTAAAGAATAAAAGTTAGATACGGTGATATAGGTCTCCAAAATGAGTTATGGGCTTAGAAAAATGTGGTTTTCTTGGTTATAATGTTAAGTCTGTTGAGTTAAAAATATTTTCATGTACAGTATTTATAATAATGATCTTCAGAATTTTAATTAGATAATGCATGACTCCACTTTAAAATTAGTACTCAAATCAGAAAAGATTACGTACAGTAACTCCATGATGACCACAGTTCTAGTATACCTAGGCCCATTATTTTTAATGGCAGCTATCAACAGATAATTATATTGATTGTATAGGAACATTTTAATTAGACATGCAAAACTTCTGAGGCACTCAGGAAACAACAAGTAATTGTGCTGATAAACTTTGTCACATATCTTAATTTTTATGCGTGTGCATGGACACATTTATCAAAAATGCATTGACTCAAGATTTAGCCTTTAATCAAATGTTCAGGTTCATCTGTTTATTTCTGCTTGACTCTACTAATTGAGGATATATTTCACAATAGATTGAAAAGGTTTTATGCTTTTATTTTATGAGAGGAGGCAATCAGTTGTTTTGCTAAAAAAGGTTGAATTTTAGCTTATAAATATTAATGGAAATAAAGGGAAAGAAATGTTCAGTATTTTTCCTTTATGCTTGAAGCTGGCAGTTTGTGTTTACAAATGGTACTACCCAATTTCTTCCATGTTTCTTCTGACTGGCTTAATAAAACATATGAAAGGTTTGTTTCTTGAAGCAGTCATTAGCATTTTAGAGAAACTACATTTTACCTGTAACAGTGCAACAGGGCATGTTATCATTCATTGATTAAGCTGAATCCTGGCTCCCCTGAAGTCACTAGCAAAACTCCCATTAACTTCAATGGAATCAGGATTTCCCTTTGTCTTTATGTTGTTTAATTTTCAGTGTTAGCTAATCAGGTGAATGGTTGGCTAACACTTGCATACTGGCAAAATTATTTTTAAAAAGTGAAGCTTCAGTTAAGAAATCGTTTCACCCATACATTTTTGTAATTTATGAGGTATATTACATTTTTAGTATATTATAAATTAATTGAAAATCTTTTAAAATTGTTTTTATGTAAAGCTCATTTCTGAATGGCTAAAATCAATTATCTGAGTCAGAATGCAGCTTTTCAGTAATGGAACAGTGAATAAATGTCAACTAAACCAATGTCTGCTAGCCAAAATGACACCATCTTCCTTATTAATCATTTGGTGCAGTAGGGATAAAAACACTGGAAAAGAGCACTGTCATGAATGAATGTCACCCAATTTGCCTTGGCATTTATCTAGCATCAGGACACAATTATCCTGTGATATTAAAATCCCTCCTTAAAATAAACTTATGGTGTGAAGCATTCCAGTGATGATCCTCCGTAGCAACAAATCTAACTTAAAAAAATTTCACCACAACAAAAATTTGCACCAGTTTTGAACTTGGAACTTCCTCCGATCATCTGGTGTATTATATGCCTGCCTGTCTGTCTCTTTTAGACTGTAAGGTCCTGTGGCAACACTTCTTTGTATTGTACAGCTCCGACCACACTTCAGTTCTTAATAAATATTGATAGTTATATATTGTTTTCTTTGCTTTCGTACACTCACTCTAATAAGCTATAATTTAAAGCTTTCCAGCTATTCAATAAAGTAATTTTCTCTAAATGCAAATATCTAAGTATTTGCGCAAACATGTCCTGTGATGGGAATCAGGCCCATTATATGACTGAAGGGCTCTGCTTTCAACATGATTTCATTTCCAGATTTTATCTGGAAAGCAATACATTACCTAGTGCCCCATGTTCCTGCAGTCCCTTAGACAACCAAGTAGGCTGTCTGCCTCCATTAATATTGCCTACAGGCACAGTCATGCTTCAAGCCTATTGGGCTATGGTACCTCTAACAACAAGAGCCCAACTCAAAGCTCATCGCCCATAGAAGGCGTATAAGCCCTCCTGGTGGAGGTGCCCCATGCCTGTGCTCAGTAATGAGCTCTGTTTCCAGCAATGCTAATACTGATATCTGCCCTAGATCTCTTTAGTGGCCAGTCTGAGCTTGAGTTTGGTATTTGGGGCTAAAACAATTTCCTTACTGAACAGTTGTGACAGATGCGGAAAAGGGCAAGTGGTCTAAAGCTCTCCCATCCACATAAGTGTTCTCTCCAAAATGGGGGAATCACTAAAACATATGCACCACTACCCTCAACTGGATAGAATCAGGTGGTCTCAGTTTTGTTTTATAAGCCCTCTGCTGCTAGCAGCTGATGGAAATCCTCTATTAGCTCAAGTGGGAAGGGCCTCTTATTTTCGAGCTAGAGGATCTAGGTTCTGTCCTTAGAGCTGATGCGAGGTTCTGAATGGTGATGGTGTGCACAATGCTCATGACTATGACACGGCTAGGGGGATATGGATTAGTTAACGTTATCCCCATTTTACAAATGTAGAAACTGAGATAAATCAGATAAGTGACTTGCTTCAGGTTACACAGCATGTCAGAGTTGGGAACAGTACCCTTATCACCTGACTAAAAGTCTAGAGTTATAACCCCAACACATGCTTCCTCAAAAGAGACATCATTACAACAAATCAGAACTGAGAGAATTTTATAACAGAGATCCTTTTAGGGAAATTGGAACATGTAATTCCCAGAAGAAACTTGGAGCAATGGATTATAGGACTACTAAAGTTTATTTTTCTCTAATGCAAACAATTGTACAGTATTCTCAGTCAGATTTCATTTCTGATCTTTCACTGCAGTTATTGCTAAGTGACCATATTACTTCTTGTGTAGAACCAATCAGGCTAGAAATGGAAAATGAATCAAGGAGGTTAAATTATTCATACATTATCACTGGTCATGCCAATTAACAAAATTTCAGTTACATAAATACAACTCATAATTAGTGGTCCTGCATGGTCTAACTAATATTATAATATACTATATTTTTATGAAAAAGCATAATAGAACCAACACTTTAACTCTTTAAAGGGAAGACTGCATTTGGTGGTTTATTTAAAAAACATTGATCATTATATGTTTTTGTTCTATATTTTCACTTCAGCTAAAGTATTTTGAATAATATTGGCTGAGGTGATTATGTTGATTAGGAATAAAAGGTCAAAACTGAAAGAGAGATGAATGGTATGACTGGTAAGGTGATAAAACACACAGCATGCATATTACCAACTTTGGTGACTTTAGACTTGCCTGTCCAATTGTCAACCCCATTACTACTTCTTCACTCCAGCTCTACAAAGACTGAAAAATTGGATATACGTGTATGTATTTTGAATGACAGAGAATGACAGAGGGGTGTAAATTTAGAGGATAGTTGCGTAAATGCCTTCAGTTTTTGTTTTTAACCAGTGTATGGATGTTCCCCTTATAAACAGTGTTGTTGTTATATGGTAGCTTCCCCCTTTGGGTATAGAAAGATGTTCTAATAAGAAAATGGATCAAATCCTTGGCTGAGGCAAATCAGCATAGCTCCATTGATGTCAATGAACTCAATGTCAAAATTGTAGCACTATGAATTTTCTGGACTTAATATTTAAAAGATTTTGGCATGTAAATATGAGTTTAATTTGGATGTACAGTTGTATACACAAAATGACATTTGTTCATGCAGATACTGGATTTGTACATGCAATTGCTGTATAAATTATTTACAAAGTAGTTTCCCAATTCTGCAGTGAAAACTTATGGGGCAGACTGTTGTGCCCTTTAGGGCTCATTGCAGTCTCAGAGTCTAGGTGTGCAAATACAAAACTTACACTAACCTACCACCTTTAACTTCAAGATTTTCGTTAAGGTGGTGTTTTCCCTGTACCAAGTCCAGAGATTTCACTGTCTAGTTTGTGATTTAATGTACTTATATTAGCCTGCAAATTCAGAGAGAGCAAGTGGGGTACCAGACTAAATCTTGATGTACAGGGATTCAGTGGAGCAGTTCCCATTAACACACGTCAGATCTCATAAAGATTTAAATTGTTAATACATGAATTGTGTAGAAGTTTTTATTATTTTCTATTTCTGTCTTCAGTTAATTTATTTTACTTCGATAGGATGATATATTATAGCATGTCTTGTAATATTTTTCTACAACATTTACAAATTGTACTTTACACAGTACATGTTTTTGCTGCTCTCCGTAGTGTATATTTGGATGGAATGAGTCTAAAGTATTTTGGGATGATGTCTGCTTTGAAACATTTCCTAATAAAAATAATGTGGTTGGTAAATCTAGTTTTATTCCTAGTTGCTCCAGCCAGCATGATGGAATAATCTGCTATTTTATGGTCCAGATGACTAGCTAAGTTTCACTTCTTGAAGTAGTACTATACGATGTCATTTTCTTTAAAGATGTCATAGTGGGTCAGGTTGCAATAACAATATTTAAGATTAAATTTAATGGCAGTGCACATTCAATATTATAGCAGTTGCTAGATATCACCCAGTACAGTTAGAGTTTCAGAACGATTCCCATTATAATGTCCTTTTTCTGTGTGCTCCTGGCTTTCAGAAACATTAAGCTTTTGGGGCTGAATTTATCTAAGGTTGCTCTCTACCCAAATGTTTTTTGTTTGTTTGTTTGTTTAAGTTTGAACAGTATCTTTTCTATGTTTGAGTTTGGGGGCGGGGAAGGGGAATATGCTTTTTATATTGTAAAAACTTCTACTACAACTTTTTTAGACAAGGCTACTCTAAAAGAGCTGAAGTTTGAAACTTGATATTGACATAGAACTAGTGCCCTTTGATTGGGGTGAGAAATGATTTTGATTAATGAATTCTGACATTTTTTAACTGAACATTTGCACACATTTACACACTAAACATGTATATTAGAAAATTTCCTTAAGCATATAGGACATGTCTGCACTGCCCCACAGTTTGGAGTACTGGAGTTTGAATAGCAGTGCACACCAAAGTGCTGCACTGTAACTCCCGTGCGTGGATGCTGTGGGCATGAATGAAAAGGTTCCTAGTTTGCATGAACGTAGTCCCCTTCAAACAGGACTACATCGGTGTGCAATAGGAACCTTTAAATTTGCACCAGCAGCATCCCCATAGGGGAGTTACAGCACAGCACTTGGAAGCACACTGTTATTCACACCTCCGTAGTCTGAACCTACCAGACAGCATTGACCTGCCCTTAAGTTCACACTTAGGGGCACAGTGATTAGCTAGTTAAATGCACACTTTTCAAAGCTTGCTGTCTTTCTTTAAATGTTCATGTCTTCACTTGGCTTTGTTTTGTACATATCACTTCAGCCAAAACATCAAAGCAAATTGAAGAAAGTACATTCAGTAGTTTTACTGTACTACTATGATTGTTAAGCTAGGAGGTTGCACACTTTGTAGCTTGTGTAAGCCGAGCTTCTTGTACGTTCTGCGTATCTTTGCATTCCTCCATTCTCCACCTCAGACACCCTGTTTGCCACGCCCTGTTTTTCAACTACGCCCTGCAACTCCTGCTAACCTCCTCTCTGCTAGGGTCTCTGTGTGCTCCCCATCCAGGGTCTCCCATATCAGAGTCTCCCCTTCTCCCCCATACCAGCAGCTCCTTACACACACTCATCCCACCTTCCCCCAGGCCCTCCATTTCCTTCCATGGCAGGATCTGTGTGTGCACCTTTACCCCTCTTCCCTCCCAGGTAGGGACTCTGTGTGCCCACTCCTTTTCTGTTGTCAGATCTCTCCAATCTCTCCTCATCAGGAGATTCTATGTTCCCCCTCCATCATGGCAGGGGATTTGTATGCATCTCATTCCCATTTTTCCCACCCTTCTCTCCTTCCCATATCAGGATATCCCAATCTCTCCCCGACCAGAGGTACTGTGCCCCACATTCCCTCCTTCCCTGCCATGCCAGGGGTTCTGTGTTCCCCCCTGCCTCCATTGCTGTGGTCCCCATTCTCTGTTTCCCGTACCAACGGTTCTTTGTGCCCCCTTTCTCCTATTCTAGGGTTTCCCATTCTCCCATGCTGGGGCTGTGTGCACACACTCCTTTTCCCCTTCTCACCATTTCCTCTTCTCTGTCCCATTTCCCCCTCCCCCCGATTATTATTTTTTCTGAGAGAAATCATTCAATGTGTCAGCATGTTAACCTCTATTGGAAGGAGAAGCAATGATTGTTATAAGGGTAGTATTATGCTGGAAGGTGTTAATGGCTGACATCAACTAGTTAATTGATCTGTATATAATTGCAGAGGTGCTTGAGGCTATGGCTGTGTTAAAGAGCTAGCAGGAGTTTCATGTGTCCACTGTTACCCTTCCAGTTTTCTAATTTTTCTCCAAATCAGTATGGGTTCTGGCCATTGATGCCTAAAATATTCCCTGAACTTTTGGAATTGATTAAATGCAGCATTTAAAAGTTATTGAGTTACTGACAGAGAAGTGCTTTTGGGTTTAGTGTAAGCCCTTCACAAGCTTGGCAGTACTTTATTGACCAGGAGACCTTTCTAATGGTGAAGCTAAGTAGCTCGGGGTAAAGTGATTGGGTATGAATTTTGTTTGCTTCTCTAGTGTTTCTGAATGGGTTACTTTGTCTGTGTCCTTTGGCATTCTTAATGGCTTTCTTGACTAGTTCTATAATTAAATAGAGCTGCACGGGGGACAGTAATGATCTTTTGTGGAAGTGCTCCACCCACCGCTAATTATTTTTCATACACTAGTCAAGTAAAACAACAAAAATGCCCCCAAAATACAGTAACCCATTCAGGAGGCAGTGGGAGATGTGGCTTCCAGGTTCTTGGCTCCCCACTAGCCTGCCTGCTGAAGAGGCAAACAGATGAGCTACAAGGAAACCAGACAGGTTTCAAAATCTGCCTGGTTTCGAGCAGAATGTCATGTAAATAGAATCATTTCTGTGAAACATTTCACTTTGGATGAATCAGCAAATTCTGACAAGAATGTTTTGTCAAAATTTTTCCAACCAGCTCTTAAAAAAAAAAATGGAAATAGTGAGGAATCTGTCAAAAAGACCAGAAACATCTTATTTAAATCTAGAATAAGACATCAGTATTCAGTTAAAATGCCTCAACAAGGACAGCGTGGATGTACAAATTGTTCAAGGGGATATAGTCTTTCACATTTAGGTCACTAGTTCAAATTCAGTCCAAGTTGTTTAGTGATTGACAGTTGATACCATCTGCTTGCTATTTGGCATCCAGTGTGATATCATTTGATGGTTACAGTCCAGTCTGCAAGGCCAAGTGTACACATTACAGATATCACCACCACAGTTGTTGCTAATTGGCAATTAGACCTAGGCAATTACTGCACACAAAGATTCATGAACATTTGTTGTAATGGAAGTCATGAATTTGTGTAACTGCTTTTGTGTCTCCCATTTACTCGCTTTTCATGCGAATTTGTGCAACAAAAATAGTGTTCACAAAAGTGTTTCTGGAACTGGAAAGTATTGTGGTTACTCATGCAAATACATCTTCACATGTGAATATCCATATGACATGTTTACACAGCCATCTTGAAATCTCATTGTGAATTTGTTGCGAATGGAGAGCTTGACCGTCTTCACTAAGACAATATTGTTTTTTTAACGATAAATGTTTTTTAGCCTGTGGATATATTTTCATCTCTAACAACCTTTACCTATTTAGCTATTAAGAAGAGTTAACAGATTCTTCATATTTAAAATAATAATAAGATCTCGGTAATAAAGATAGTTTTTGCTACCCTTTTAAAATGCTCCAGAAAGTTCAGTGTGTCCTCTAAATTTCACCTCAATATTTATGTGGTTAAATGTGGTCATATGTTACAATGGAGAGTTTCTCTACCTAACATTGGATCTACAATCTTTAAGCATTTAATTGATATAATGTTATTTTGATTGCCTATCTCTTGTTTGTAACCTCATCAAAACGAATAACATGATTTAAATAGTTATCATACTTGAATTTTGTACCGTATGTTCAGTTGATATGTGCAATAACTTGTATTTTATACATAAACCTTAGTAATGAAAATAGTTTATATTTCAATAAAAAGATAATAAATATAATGAGTAAATATATATAAAAATTATCTTAAAAATAAGAGCCTTCAAAGATAAACAGTTGTGGTCTGTTAACAATCTAGATTGTTGGCAAGTCTTTAAACTCATTAATCAAAACATAAAAAGACAAAGGAAACTTTTTTTTTTTACAATGCAAGAATCCTGAACAAATTTCAAATCCACTTCACCTAACCATGTTTAAAATGTTGCTTTAGAGGGATAAATTATTCTTTCTCTCACTGGGGAGATGAATTTTATAGATAGGGCAGTGAGCTCTGAATAGGGACCGACTTTTCCATCTTTGTTATAATTTATGTATTCTGTTTATGCAGAGGGCATTTTTGATGATATTCTAATGGTGAACTTTTCAAATTATTTCATGTAATTTTGTTTAAAGGGAAAAAACGTGGGTAGCTTCTTTCAACTTAATTGATATTTTAGCTAAGCTTGAAAATGGCAGTTCTTTATATTGGATTGCATTTTTTAATCAATGTATAGATATGTAGACTTTTTAAAGGTCTAGTTATGTTTATGGAAAATTAAGAAAGCAACCACTTTATCTGGAGCTTTGAACTTCAAATATTTTCACTTTTTATGTTAATTAAATTAATCAGCCTGCCAAAATATACCTGTGCAATGTTGTTTATACACCATTGGAGTCCCACTTAACCATTTAAACTAAATGGTTTAAAAATGGGACATAAATAGTGCATACTTTTTGTATGGACTGTCTGCATGAGAGGGACTTTCACCAATAGTGCTAAGTCACACGCCCCATATATCAAAAGATGGAAGCACATGAATCCAGATAGGCAGGCTGAATGCACTGTGCACCTGGTGTGCAAAGAGGAGGGAACCTGTACCATTAATACAACAGGGAGCTGCCAGTCTGCCCAAGGAGGAAACTTCATATACATGAGCTCTCTGCCCTATGCACCGGGAAGTGTTCCAACCTTAGAGCTGTAGTAACCTAAGAGCAGCTCTTTTGATGGGAGGGGAAGGGACTGGGTCCAGATTCTTATACTCTGTCATTGTTGAGAAAAAAATTATTTTTCAGGGAGGTGGTGATAGTAACTGTGGCTTTTGGACTCTCTATTCTTGCCCCAAACCTCTCCATCATTGCCATGGAGGTTGGGTTATTGGGCCGGGCTTGGTCTTAGCTGAAGTCCATTTCAGAATTGTCAGCAAACCTGCCTAATTTCTGGCTTTGGGCATTTCTCTTAGGTTTACAGGACTGTCTGCAAAATCTCAGAGCTTGTAGTGTGATCACAACTACTGCACTCATGAAAGTGGCATGTAATAGATTAAAGGAAGATGAAAGTTGGGTCTTTGAAGGCAGGCTGAAAAGAAGACAGCTCTTGGATCCTTGAACTCCAGTGTTGTCAGAATACACTTAAAGTAGCAAAGAGATTATTTTCCTGATTTACCCCTTTTCAGTTTCCTATAGTGCTCTGGGCATATACAGTTATTCAGCCGAGTAATCCTGTTCAGTCTGTCCTCAACTGACTTATAACTCACTAGGTAGGAATCTTCTTACCCACTGGAACGTCATTCAGTGTCTCCCCATACACCTGGTGCTTGATGCCCTTGTATACAGGAATGGGTAGAATCTTTTACTGTGACCCTGGGATGGGGAGGTGTTGAGTGGCTGTATAAGCATTATATGGCCTCCTTGAAGCTGCTTTTGCACTCAAGATCTGCTTTATTTGTGACTGCAGAGCCTAGATAGCCTGCACAGCTTCTGGAGGTTCCATGCCATGGATGGTGTTGGGCCAAAGATTGGACCACATCCTGTTCTGAATGTGCCCATTTAAATTCTAGTAACATTTATCCTGTAATATTCAGTATTGTGTTGCATGCTGATCCTGCTGACCTTTGTGGCAGATTCTGCACTAACCCCCGCATATAATACTGAGAAAATATGCCGTAGGAGATGATGTTGACACTTTTACAACACACATTTTAGGGCCCACATTTTTTACACTATTTATTTATATAAGAGTCCTATTTCCACCACTTCAGATATCCTGTAGGTGTCAAGACTTTCATTGTCTTTCTATTCTGCCCAAAGAGCAGTGCCTGCTGTATACCATGGTAGTGGGTCAGTGGTGTATTTGAGTGCGGGTTGCAAATACAGCATGGGAATTTCTTTTTGAACTACACAGTATAAGGTAATAGCATAATTCTTAAGCAATAGATGTGTAGATTACACAGTATTCTACTTCCACTGAGGTAAGACAATCCAAATGTGGTTTTAGGTTTTTGAAAGCATTTTATGCTGAGTTTTGGATTGGCAAAACTTCCAGCAGTTTTGGACACTGGGCAGTTGGAATTCATGACTGTGTCTCATAGACTCAGACTTTAAGCCATTTAATGCATTTTACGTGTTGCGCATACAGGCTTGGGGGATGTTGACATGTGCAACATTGAAAGTGTACTTAGGCTCCCTATTAATTAAGCTTTACCTCTTGTTTCATTAAAAAAACGGGGGAGCTGGGGTGAAAGGGTCACTTCTTAATTCTTCTTATAGTTCTTTGAATATCTGCTGAATACTCTCACTGATTTTTTCTCACATAGAATTCCTTTAGTATTCATGATGTCCATTTATCATTTTAATTTTTATCTGTTATACATTCAGGCCCCTTAATGATCCTTCTTTGTTCTAACAAAGAAATTTTGCTATCTTTTGTATTCTCCACGAGTTAGGAATTAGTTGAAGGTTTACCTTTGGAAAAATGCTAATATTACCTGTAATGATGTAACTTCAAAGGAAGTATTTAATGTAGTTCTACTCTGACCCATTCTTGTTATTGGAGATTATATATATGTATTTTTTTAGTATTACTATTGTCCCTGCTGACCCAGATTAAAAGGAACTGATGGCTGGAGGCAAGGTTGCTTTTTTTTTTTAACTCTCTTACCAGAGGTGCACTATAGTGCCCTCATGTGGGAATTCTAAAAACATAATTACATTCCAGTCTCTCTGAAAATGGGAACTCTGAGGCAAATCCTGTTCACACTACTCATGAGAATAGTTCCCAAAAGGATTTTACCTTTTGTCCTTTTCTGCTGCATTTGCGAACAAAACTGTCTGAATTACTACTAAAATATAAAATAATCCCCTTTTCATTGGAGTCCTAAAATAGCAAAATCCAATGAGGGAGGTTAAAAACAGAATCTTAGTCTTATCTCTGCATTTCCTAGCTTCTGCTGGTGTAACTCATATTCCTACTATTATTAATAGTATTTTTATTGCCCTATATTTAATAGGCTCTCCTTGTTTTTATCAAACCTAAATTAAATAGTAAGTAATAAAGGAAAAAGGGTACACCATCAAAGTACTAGAAGTAATTGGTCAGCCCAAGCATTGCTAGAGCTATGTAGTGAGTTGGGGGGACAAAACAGGGCTTTGGTGTCAGTCATAAAGTTCATAGCCTTTAAAACTGACAATGAAAACACATAGCTACTTTAGCATATTTTTCTGTGAATTTAAATGACAGATTATTGTATATATTGAATATCAGAGCAATAGAAAAATCATACACCATGGGTAGACTTTATTAATTTCAGATGCAGATGACAGACATTAGACAAGCTTAGAAGTCTGACAGACTGAGTTTTGGTGTTTGACTAGTGCAAGAGAAAATGAGAATTTGTCTTTTTGTAGATTATTTTTCTCCTTCATAGTACAGTGTACATTAAATAAACTAATACATATGAAACGTACACATTAGAATAAAATTTAAGTCTGGAATGATGCAACTTATTTGGAGAAAAGATTTCAGAAGGATCGTACAAGAAATACAGCCCCTAAGACATAGTATATCAAATATAATAAAATGGGGGAAACTGGATTGCTCAGGGAATTAATAATGAGATTATAGGGTCTTTGTCTTCTTAGTCACCATTTTGAATATGGAGTAATTGTTCAGCAGACTATGTGAAATGAGCTGCTTTCCACCTACTTTCTAATAAACAAAGGTCATTTTAAAAAAAAAACTGCTCTCACCAATTTGCTAACAAACAATGAAATTTGGAAACACGGGAATTGCTTGACCATGATGGTGCGTCCAAGATCATTCTGTACAGGACAAGTGAATTTTTTTCCCCCTAATTCCCCCTGTACTCTTCCCACATGTTGTGGGTGTGAGCACAGAAGGATTAGTGTGAATATTAACAAAACACATCATACGGTGTGACATTTACCCAGGTGCACAGAACCCACATAAGACTGTGCGGGGCGGAGGGGGAAAGAACTGCTGCACTTCCTGGGCACCAGTTAAGGGTGTCTCTGAGGCAGCTCCAGTAAGGGTTGCACAGTTTATGGTGGTGGGGAGGAACCAGACTCTGGAGGGTCTCTTGGAGACCCAGTGGGCCCAAACCCCTGCATGCTGTTCCTCATAGACTGGAAGGAAGAGTGGCTGTGCAGGGTTTGGGTTGCAGCCTCACAGCTTGTCTGTGGGTTGCGTGAATTTTATCTTCCTTTGTCTGGTTTAGCATGCTGCACAAAGCCCAGATTACACAGGATTTGTATGGGGAGGGATGAATTTCACCCACTATTGCAGCTGTTTGGGAAAACTGAGTATTCAACAAGGATCCAACTGTGCCACCATCATTCACGTTGACTAGTATCTTACCCCATGAGTAGTCCCAACCAGGGGCAGCTCCAGGCACCAGCGCAGCAAGTGCTTGCTTGGGGCAGCAAGCTGCGGGGGGCGGCCTGCCAGTTGCTGTGAGGGTGGCAGTCAGGTGGCCTTCTGCGGCATGCCTGTGGGAGGCCCACCAGTCCCGCGGCTTCAGTGGCAATTCGGTGGCGGGTATGCCGAATCCATGTGACCGGGGCGGATCTACCGCAGAAACGCCGCCGAAGGCCACCTGACTTCCAATGCTTGGGGCAGCAAAAAACATAGAGCCGCCCCTGGTCCCAACAATGTCAGTGGCTGTTTGCAGAGTAAATTACTGTACTAACATTGTAAGTAAAGGTAGCAAAATCAGGCCCCACGTTAGAATCCTTACAGATAACTTAAACACAAGGATGATCTCACAAGAATGCAAAGATCCCTAGTTTATAGTCTCTCAGTGCAGCTTTTTGCTCAGGATAGGAGAAAGTGGTGTAGTAGTTTCTTTATAGATCAGTCCTGAAGAAGACCTCATATTCCAAACATTTTTTTATTAATTTGTATTGTTTATTTCCAGCTGTAACAGAGTGGCTTGCCCCTTAAGTTTTGGAGGCCTGGGGCCAGCGAGCTCTGATTACTAAGGAGACATATCTGGGAGAGAGGAGACCATTTCCCCATAAATATCATCAGGAAGCTGCATGGAGAGGGGAAAGCATAGGATACTGTGGGGAGTGAGAGAGGCTCCTACAGGAAAACCCTGACAACCAAGGGGATTTGGGGGCCAGAGCTCAGTGAGCAGGAGGCTGCTGTGAGAAACCCTGACTGGGTTTGGGCCTGGAGGCCAGTGCTAGAAGGCTGAGCTCCAGCTAGGAAGAGCTGGGAGGATGGGCTGTGAGAACACACTGGCACAGAAGACGACACCGGAACTAAATATTGACTTTTTGGTTGTTACGGATTTTCTTGTGGGACCGTGAAGATTAAGTTCTGTTTCTGTTATTAAGCCAGCCACTGGCGGGTGTGGTAGTAACCCAGAGACAAGCCTTTCTGCAGTTCTTAAGGAAACCTGAAGGGGGGAGAAACAGAGGCAAGATGCCGCTGAGTGACCTCTGGCCATGAGGGGGTGCTCAGTAACAGTAACCCCATTAGATCAGCATTAAATTAAGGTAACTGTGATGTTTAGTTTTCAACATTAAAAGAATGTTGCAGTAGAAATTATATTTGTTAGTATACATGTGTAGCATTTAAATTCTTCTTGGATAGACTAAAGTAAATTTCAAGTAATGGCAAGTAAATTTAAATAACAGAGCCATAATTAAAGACTTTCATTCCTTTGAAAATATTTTAGCCCTGATTTTTTCTTTCCCTGCTCCCTGATTTTTACTGGCTTTAATTATCCATGATCAAGGAAGCAGAAGTATACTGCTATTGCAATATTTTCTAAAAGAGAACAGTGCCAGAATGAAATATTTGTCTGTGTACATTTGCCAACTTGTTTTTATTCTTTTCCGCCCCCACCACTCCTTATATTCTGGGAGGGACTGCTGATTGGTGCATTGGATCAAGGACAGTGCAAAATTAGTACAGCAGGAAACTTTGAGATGTTTAAATAACTTCTGCAATAGAAGTAGGCTTTTTA
Source organism: Mauremys reevesii (assembly GCF_016161935.1). Lineage (NCBI taxonomy): Eukaryota > Metazoa > Chordata > Testudines > Geoemydidae > Mauremys > Mauremys reevesii. Next base: position 47,378,426 of record NC_052629.1, on the reverse strand, counting down.
ACTAATTTCAGAGTGAAGTTACTATATTTCCAGAGTGTTGTAAAACTGAGACAGGAGAGCTGGATGCCAGTGTTAACAAAAATAGAATTCACCAAATTCTTTATGGCTGTGTTTAACCTCTGTTCCTTTAATCATATGCACAGCAGGGGAAAGGGATGTGCTAAAACAATTTGTTATGTATAAAGCAGCAGACATTTTTAGCTACAAACCACACTGCCAGTTGGAAGCAAACAATAAGGCCAAATTTATTTAATTTTTTTAATGAATTGTGAGCTAAGTGGTCCTTTTAATTACATTAATCAGGCAGGCTTCCGCATTGCAAGCCTTAGGGCTAGAAGTGCAATTTAAATCCTTTGTACTAAATATGTCAGAACTTTTGAAATAGATGAAATGGTTTAACATTTGCTTGATTTATATTTCACTAACACACACAATTTTTATAATTCAACTTTTATCACTGCAATGTGGTGCCGTGACAAAATAAAGGGAACAGTAGTTTTGCATAAGTGTTTATATAATACATGAGATGTATATAAAACTGGACCAGCATAGGGGACTAGATTACTCAAGGGATTAATATTGATCTAGAGCCTTTCACCTCAAGTCACTGGTTCAAGCCCAGATGAGTAGTGATTGAAAGTTATTGAAGTCTGAAGTTGTTTGGTAACCTATGCAAAATGAATGTGTGGTGTCAGTCAAGATAGGAAAAAGATACAACCAATCTAGTAGCAGAAAAGAAGGTGGGTGCTGCAAGGGATTGAGAAGAGGTGGAACAGAGAGATGGAAGCCTAATATCTTTGTCTCTCTCCCCTGACCTTGGAATCCTAAGCGGCTATACCCTTTTTAGATATGGTCTCATTAGATTTCATAGCTAGGTAAGATTGAGTTGGGTTGATGCTTGGTTGGAAATTTTCCAAAAAAAACCCTTGGGTGTTGTAGTAAATGATTGGTGACAAAATAAATACTGAACCAATATTGTGATTTGGTGGTGGTAGGCATTGCATGGCAGGATCTGTCCGAGAAGATATAAAACTGATGTCCTGACCACCTATCATTAGCTCAAGGACATAAATCACAAAAGTAAGTGTTAACCACAATGTCATCCTGCTATATTCCAAATGAGTAATTCCAGCCTTCCTATAGTAATTCCTCTGTAAATACAACTGGTTGAGGTAGGTATTCATTCTCTCTTCATCTCTTTTAATAAAATTAACATGGCTCATATTAAATGGATTAAAAACTGGCTAACTGATAGGTCTCAAAATGTAATTAAACAGGGAATCCTCATTGAGCAGGTGTGCTTCTAGTCAGGTCCTGCAGAGATTGGTTCTTGACCCTACCCTATTTCAACATTTTTACCAATGAAGAAAGAAAAAATCATCACTGATAGTTTGAAGATGGTACAAAAATTTGGAAGAGTGGTAAATAATGAAGAGGACAGGTCACTGATACAGTGATTTGGATCATTTGGTAAACTAGGCTCCAGCAAACAAATATGCGTTTTAATATGGGTAAATACAAACATCTAGGAACAAAGACTATAGGTAAGGCTATGATTTTTTCACGGAAGTCACGGAATTCATGACTTCTAGCAACCTCTGTGAATTCAGCCCTGTAGGCCGGGAGCGGTAGGGTACCCTGCCACCAGGGGGACCCTACAGCTCCCCTTGGCCACAGGTAATGGGGGCCTCCCGGAGTTCTCAGCTGCCGCAGCTCCTGGCTGCCGTGGGTGGCGGCGCCACAGCTCCTGGTTGCTTTGGGTGGCAGGGGCTCCCCACAACTCCAAGCCGCCACAGGTGGCAGGAGCAAACTTCCTGGCCACCACAGGCGGCGGGGGGCCCCCACAACTCCCGGCCAATGTGGCAGCCGGGGACCTGGGAGCTCCGTGCCGACGCAGGCAGCAGGGCCCCCAGAATTCCAAGCTGCTGTGGGCACCAGGGGTCTTTGAGAATTGCCGTGGGTGGCGGGGGCACCGTGGAGCTCTGAGCCAGGGGACCCTGGAGCTCCAAGTCCCCACAGGCGGTGGGGGCCCCCAGAGCTCGTAGCAGCCCCCACAGCTGCAGGCTGTGTAGGGACCCCATTAATTTTTTTTATTGGCCATGACCTATCAGTGACTTTTACTAAAAATATCCGTGACAAAATCTTAACCTTAAATATAGGCCATAATTACAGAATTGGGAAGTATGTGACTCCTGGGAAGAAGTTACTCTGAAAAGGGGTTTTGGTGTCTGATGAATTATCAGCTGAACTCTTGGTGTGATGCTGTGGCTAACAGAGTTAATGCAATCCTTGGATTCATACACGAGAGTTTGAAGTCAGAGTAGAAAATCACTCGAAATTGCCCTGTTCTGTTCATTCCCTCTGACACATCTGGCACTGGCTACAGTCAGAGACTCGCTACTGGGTTATAAGGATCATTGGTTTGATACAGTATGGCCATTCTTATGTTCTTTAATTGAAACTAGACAAATTCAGACTGGAAATCAAGTACTTTTTTTACAGTGAGGGTAATTAATCATTGGAACAAATTACCAAGGTCATAGCGGATTCTCCATCACTGACCATTTATAAATCAAGGTTGAATATTTTTCTAAAAAGATATGCTCTAGGAATTATTTTTTGTGGAAGTTCTATGGCCTGTGTTATATAGGAGGTCAGACTAGATGATCACCTTGGAATCTATAAATATGAATCTGCTGTGTAGTGCTAACTGTGATTGGTGTTTAAAGGCATCCTTTCAAGAGGTGACTGCATTCTAGTGATGTGATTTCTTTTTGTAAAGCTTGTGATAGATTTAGGATCTCTGGATGAAAGGCACTATGTAACACGTCAGTTATTATTATTAGCCGCTTTATATTTAGCTGTCCAAAATATTTTTTTTCTGTACAATTTATTAACAATATCTTGTTTTTGCCCTTCTAACTATGAATGATTTAAATGAAAATAGCTATGGCTCCAAAGGCTGTATACTGTCCTTAAACTAGGTTGAGCATGGGACCCAGGGCTCCTTGGGTGAAATCTTGTCCCTAGTGATGTCAATGGTAAAATTTATGTTGACGTTCATAGAACCAGGATTTTACCCATTATAAAGATCCGCTAGCTCAGTTTCCTGACTGCAGTGTGGCCCCTTCCTGAGTGACCTCACTTGGGAACATTTAGTAAGATAAATATGAATGCAAAAGAAAATTAGCACAATTATACTGGTTAGAGAGCTATTAAGTTTTAAAAAACATTGAAGCAAATGGGGTTAGGTGAGGAGAAAATGGATGGGGAGAAAAGCAATGTGGGGGTGGGGGGATTTGTGCAAAAATACAGAAATGGAGGAGAGGCAGGGGACTTGTTTTATGTCCCGGGCCCTGTAACTCCTGAGTACAGTTCTTGTGACCAGATGAAATACTTCTGCAAGATAATGTTTATTAGAAGATAAATAATTACATTTTAATGTATCCACAAACTGAAAATATTTGGCTATATAGTCATATTTAAAGTGGGGTTTTCCTTTGGCTTTTGGTAATTATTGAGGGAAGAACAAACTTTGTGACAAATAGCTGTCTAGAGCTATTGAATACCCCTGAAGCATTAGATCACTTATAGATAATTTCATTGATTTATAATGGGGAAATTTTTAGCAGATCTTGCTATCAAATGCTGACATGTAGCTAAGTACACTAAGCCCAATATAAGTATCTGTTGAACTTTCTGAATTTTGGTGTAATGGCCCTATCCATGCTTGTTTTCATTAAGAAGGTATAGTTAAACGCCTTCTTTTGAGGAGACTAGATGGCATATGGGGTTAATATATTAACCTATTACTACATGAGAGTAGAGTTCCCGGTCTAGCTATTGTCTGTCACAAAAAGAAAATGAGTTTGGTCTATATAAGACCCCAACCCTATTTTGTGAACATGTCAGTACCTCTCAAATGCTTTCTTTATTGCGTTCTCTGCTTAAGACATGCCCTGGGCTGAAGCTGTGGAAGTGCTAGGGATCAAAACTAAGGGCTTGTCTACACGGTGGGGTAATGCACACTTATAGAGGCGTGATTGAGGAACCCTAATGGGTTGTGCATTAATTGCTCTGTATAGACCCTGCTGGTGTGCATTAAAAGTTGCTGCATGCGCTTTAATGAAGTATTGTTTCAAATAGTACTACACTAAAACACATTAAGGAGCTTTTAATGGATACTACTAGTAGTGTCTACACAGCACCAGTTAGCGCAACACATTAGTGCGCTTTAGAAATAATACCCCTGTAGTGTGCACTGCTGTTCCTTGGAGACAAGCCTTGAGATGCATTGGCAATAGCGTGCTTGCACAGCACCACATTATGCCTGGCTCAAATCACTACAATTAATCCTTCACTTTGCAGCATAAATTTTTTCACTTCCAAATTTTAATAATACAAAAATTCTTGTTGACATAAAAGGTACGTGTTGAAAATTGACTAGATTTTTAGTGTTGTTATGAAGAGAGAACAATAGATGGCCAACTTTAATTTACAAAAATTCAATGCAACTCACAGTGGTCTACAGTATTTGTGTTTTCTGGGTTTTTTAAAAAATATATGGGTCCAACAAAACTTTTACTTTTAAAAATATTAGTGCATCAGCTATATTGGAAAAGGCTGAAATTGTTCAAATGAGCTCAGTAAAACAATTTGGACTACAATTCCCGGAATGCTCATGAAACTGACATGCCTACATATTCTTAGTCATAATCCATCATTCTGATTTCAGATCGATGGGTTATGACTTTCTGATGTCAGATCTGTGAGTTAAGGCTTTTTTGAGTACAGCTTGCTATCCAGTTATTGCCTCTATCCATATATTATAAATCATTACTTCTTCACCATGCAGTCAGCAGTTTCTGTTTCCTAACATTCTAATGCATACTTGTTTAGTCTTTGTTATGTTCACAAATGCTGCACACTGAGAAATCAAAAATAGTGAGTGCTTACCTAGTAGAAAAATAAAACCTCTATCACAACAAAAAGTTTATGGAATATCCTGGGTTCCTATTTCTTGTTAAAATAGAGAGAATTAAATTTAGGTCAAAATAACTCTTCTCCAACCTGCACAAATAAAAACAATAATAAATTAGCACAACAGTTGTGGTAGATATCAGATTTATTTTAGTTCATACAGCTAACTTCTTGCAGGATGACACTTTTTCTCATAAGTGATCTTTATAAGGTAGATCTGCTTCTGATTAAATTTAGAGAGACAAGGTGGATGAGGTAAATCTATTGTTGGACCAACTTCTGTTGGTGAAAGAGAAAAGGTCTGTTGCACCTTCAAGAGCTGAAGAAGAGCTCAAAAGCTTATCTCCTTTACCAACAGATGTTGGTCCAATAAAAGATATATTACCTCATCTGCCTTGTTTCTCTAATATCCTGGGACCAACACAGCTACAACAGCATTGCAAACAACAATGGAAGATATCTGATTACATTTGACATTTGCTAGTGTGCTGGTTTAGGTCATACTGCATATGTATCAGTTGCTATTATATTGGAGTCCTGTTAGGTTAATTCCTTATAGAGTAATAAACTTACTTTCAGTGCACAAAATGGTAGAACACAATAGAAAACTGATCTCATAAAAGTACACATCAGTTACATTAATGTATTTTATATGTGCCAAATCAAAACACTGGCCTTGGAACACAGACCTTATTAAAAAGAATACATAGCAAAATAAAAGATCACCTGCAGTCCTTACATTAAGTGCAACTGAACCCTGTTGTGTTGTGACCTCAACAGGTTTCTCAAGGTAAGGAGAATTGGACCTGGTCTGTATTTGGATGGGAGAAGTCCAGATTCTACAGCAGCCTGAATTTTCTTTGGTGTTGGTGATTTTTCATTGTGCCGCTTTCCTCTGAATTGTTAGCATGAACACATGTCCAAATGTTGTGCTAGTGGTCACTGTGCTGCTTTTAGAGGAGACTAAAAATTAGAGAGGCAGTGTGGTCTGATGAATATAGCACCCAAGACTGGGGTTAGAGTTCTGGCTCCATCACTGACCTGCAGTGCTTTCTCTCCAGAGGCTATAAACAGCTGTAGGTACCAGCAGTTGTAAGTTGCAACACAACTCTTTCTGAGCAAGCACATTTATTCTTAAAGTGAAAGAATTGGAGAGAAGACATTTAAAAACAATAAAAGAACATACACATATGCTAAAAAGCTTCCCAGAGGTCACCCTAACTCCAGTCTTGGTGTCAGTCCTTCAAAACACACAAATGTGTTTTCCTCAGGGTTACAAGTTCATAACTGTCTCAGATTCAAAGCCAGACCAACCATGATTAGTTCATTTTTTCCCCTTATGCAGCTTAGCCTTTGATCTTGGCCTCAGGTAACAGGTGATCAGCCAGAAAAAGGCCCACTCCTCAGGGCATAGCTTCAAAAGGTTGGGGTTTTGCATAACCAGAACTTTGGAATTTGCACTCACATCCCTCTAGATATTTTCCAGGAAATCCACTTCACATATATTGTCCCAAAAAGTCCATTCTTGTGTGGCACGTTGTTCAGTGTAGTCCTTCGATCATCTAGGCCTTACGCCACATCTCCCCCCTACAGAGGTTGCATACGATTCTGGCCCACAGTCATATATAAACTTTGCATATAGTAAATGGACCCGGAGATACTTAATTCAATAAGATTTTCAAGGATATTGCAGGAAACTGCTGTATCTGTGACACACACACACATCATCCACAGAGTGTGCAGAGGTGTATACCACAGTTGGTCATTAACTACCTCTGTTAACACATCTCAGTTGCATCTGGGTAACTGGTGAGGATGTGCAAGCCATTAAAAACACAGGTTGCTTTTCAGATCCCAAGCTTACCTTGAAGTTGGGGCTCAGGGGGTGAGGGGGGGAACTTGTTACTTGTAAATGGAGTAAATTTGACCTGGAAATCATTGAGACAATAAACATAAAACGCTGCAAAGCCACTTTTCAGAGAAGAACCACTCTTTAAATATGGTCTTTCTCAGTACACACCTGCTAGCCAAAAGGTCAACCTATAATATGGTTACTTAACACACTTATGTATGGTACATGGGGCCTAAGTATCTATCTGTCTGCCTTTCTTGTTACCTACAGATTTCCAAAATGGTAAAAATTGTGTGCTAAATCCTGCTCACAGGATGTCAATGGCAAAAATCTCCTTGACTTCAAATTTCCTGCCAAATGCATTAGACCGCTAGATGGAGACATAACAGTTTATCCTGTACATTAGAGAGTTCATAGATGATCATCAAATCCACCAGCTGCTGCCTGCTCTTTCTGGGCAGCTTGCCAACTTTCTGGCAGTATGTTGACTGGGAAGCAAACAGTGACACACTTTGATCGAAAAACTTGTATGATGATTTTTTTGTTGTAATATTATTGTTTTTTAAAAATGATAAAAGAGATCAAGATGTGCATCATGATCAAAGCATGCTTCTGTCTGCTTCCCCATCAGCAACTTCTACTTTATAAAAAATCAGATTGTCTGGAAAGTAATCAGCAAAGGTTTGTGCTTTCTCTTCTCTCTCTGCCAGGAGATGCTGTAAATGAGAAAATTAAAAAGGGGGTGTGGGTGTATGAGGATGGGAGCTAGTAAAACACCAGTTGACATATGTATTTAAAGAAGACAAACACTTTAATAATTTAAAGAATGAGTTTAGTTGCAAAAAAAAATTGTTAAAACTTTTAAATCAGCTGCTGATTTCATTCCAATATGAGCTGAGAAGCTGCATATGATGTTCTTATGATATATGTAACCTCCTTCCATGGGAAGAGCTTCTACTAGGGTGGAGTCTTGAGACTAATTTACTGTAGATGGACAAAAACATGCACCTAGGATATTTCACATCATCAACAACTAATTTATTTGTGGTTTTGGAGCCTTATTTCCTAAATTGGGCCTCTTGTCAATCTGTAGTTTCCATATGGTGTTCTGCAGGAGATATAATTTATTAGCATGTATAAATGATATAATGAGCTCCTGGAAGCAATACTTGCATGTATAAAAGCTGCAAATGATACTATGTGTAAAATTAGAAGCCATGACCTAAAAGTTTGGCCATTATATTTGGCATAGTTGTTTCTTAGCTTGTGTTATTTAGTCAAGCTTAAAAATGCCTTAGTCTAATGTGATAAATAGCAGCTGCATAGGTGCACCCTGGGATGGATACATTCTGTGAGTTGGAGAAAGAGTATGTCTGTTGGTGCAGGAATGAATATTTCTAGCTGATGTAAAAGACAAGCCCAATGTCAATGATGGGAGTTAGCACAGTGGAATCCTGGCCCGTGGTTGGGCTCTTTGGGTATGTCCACACAGCAATTAGAAATCCACACCTGACCCATGCCAGCTGACTTAGGTTCATGGAGTCGGGCTAAGAGACTGTTTAATTGTGGTGTAGATGTTCAGGCTTGGGCTGGAGCCTGGGTTCTTGAACCCTGTGTGGCGGGAAGGTCCCAGAGCTCAGGCTGCAACCCAAACCCGAATGTCTACACCACAATTAACCAGCCCCTTAGGGCTTGTCTACACTTACAGTGCTGCAGCTGCACAGGTGCAGCTGTGCCACTGTCACACCCGTTCAAGATGCTACCTATGCCAACAGGAGAGCTTCTCCCATCGATGTAGGTACACCACCTCCCTGAGAGGCGGAAGCTATGCTGATGGGAGAAGCCCTCCCATCAGCATAGCACTGTCTACACTGGGAGTTTCCAAACCCCTGAATGATATAGTTATACTGACATATGTTTGTAGTGTAGGCTAAGCCCCATAAGCCTGAGTCAGCAGTCACGGGCCAGCTGTGGGTGTCTAATTGCAGTGCGGACATATCCCGTGGTGCTAGAATAATACAAATATATCAATAATTTCATACTCTGCCAATGTTAGGGAAAGGGCTAGAGGAGGAAAACCACATAAGGGAAGGCATTGACAGAGTTCTTCATAAAATTATTATTTTATGTAAATAAAATGTATGCTGGCCTGTCTCGGTTGATAGAGGATTATGTAAAAGGGTGGTTGGGTAACCAAGAGGAATATGATGCTTCTCAAAACACTTTTTTGATTGGAGTCATTGACATAGGGTTACGGGTCTATCATTTTGCCTCTGGAGAATTTAGTTTAAATTTTGACTTGGGTCACAACTGAAATGAATGTTGATGGTTTAGTTCAAGACACTTATCCACCTGACACAAATTGGCACTCTTGGTAGATAATGCTTAAGACAAATGCAGGACTCCAATAGCAGGGTGCTTCAGCTCAAGAATAAAGTATATTGGCGGAGCTGTAAAGAGGAATCTATTCACTTTCATTTACCCCCTGACCACTCCAGTAGCCATCCCACCTCTTCTTAGCTGCTTCCCGTTTCTCGCTCATTCATCTCACTGAGCCACCACACAAGCCCTTTTCCCTCCACAAGGCTGACTTACTATTGTGCTTTTCCCATCTTTCCTTTGCTGTCAGCCTCCCCCCCACCACTTTTGCCTGCCTCTAGCTCCACATATGTTCTCTCCCCAACTTCTCTGGCCTGCAGGCTTGACATGACTAGTGTTCCTGTTGTGGTTCCCATTTTGATGGTCAGGTTGAAACCCAGCAGATCTAGTGCTAGGCTTTGTCAGGGATACAGAGCTCTGATAAAGGGAGGATTTGCAGCTGTAGGGAGTAGTTCTGAGACCTACATTTCAACACATCCTGTAGCAGGACATTCTAGGTTGAGAGACCTGGTTTTAGCATTCAGTCCCCTTGGCTGTCCATCATAGCCATAGCCTAGTATCATTCAGGTAATGATGCGGTGCATTTCTTTTGATTTACATTTGATTAACTGTTTTTGTTTTATGTTTCATTTATCTGGAACTGAAGAGCATAGCTGCCATGGTAACAGGTGCTCTCAGAATGAGTAAATAATAAATTCTTTTGACATTTTTCCTCCAAAACTGACCATGATGGAGATACTGCCCTAACTGTAGACACAACTGTCTTCACAACCTTCATGGGTACCCCCAAGGAATACTGATGTGCATTTGATTATAGGCAGGGGCGGTTCTATGTTTTTTGCCACCCCAAGCACGTCAGTCAGGCAGCTGCTGCTGCCGCCAAATTGCCATGGAACCGGCGGAACTCCCGCAGGCATGCTGCCGAAGGCTGCCTGACTGCCGCCCTCACAGAGACCAGCATGCCGCCCCCCGCGGCTTGCCACCCCAGGCGCGTGCTTGCTGCGCTGGTGCCTGGAGCCACCCCTGATTATGGGGGGTGGGGAGGAATATCAAGATTCAGATTTAATCTTGTAACCGTATCCACTTTCATGATCTTATGAAAATATGTCTCACCTTTATATGGTTACTGGGTATATTAATTTATAAATCTAAAAAATACAAAGTCCTTTTAAAGTGTTAAACATGGATAGTAAAATATGCATCTAGAACAAGGTACAATTTGTATATATCAAGGGCTTTTTTTCCTTTTAGAGTACAACATTTACTCTATCCAGTCACTAATCTCAAGAGTCAAGGCTTCTGCCTCAGTGCTATGGTGATGCTTGGTTGAACCTTAAATCTTCATAATTTTTTACATCGAACTGAAACTGAAATGTTAATGCTTGAGATTACATGTAACGGGCCTACAGTGATAAATCAAATCATTTGAACATTTAGTTACAAACAAGGATGTCAATAACAAAATCTTTCACCGATAGTCACTTAGAAATCCAAAGAGGCCAACAAAAGCAAGTATCTACAAACGCAGCCATTTTAAATTCCACATTCTCTGCAGCTTCAAAAGATTAAACTTAGTATAATTTTAAAGCTCAAAATCTTTGCCGTGAGTCCCAGCTTGAGGTAAAATTCTACATGATTGTGGAGTTCTTGTGCAAACAAATTCAGCTGTTTTTTAAAGAATGAAGATTAAATTACAGTTGGTGAGGGATACAGACTTAAGTGAGTGTTATGATTAAACTCAGGGTACGTCTACACTACGGGATTATTCCGAATTTACATAAACCGGTTTTGCAAAACAGATTGTATAAAATCGAGTGCGCGCGGCCACACTAAACACATTAAATCAGTGGTGTGCATCCATGGTCCGAGGCTAGCGTCGATTTCTGGAGTGTTGCACTGTGGTTAGCTATCCCGTAGCTATCCCATAGTTCCCGCAGCCTCCACCGCCCCTTGGCATTTCCGGGTTGAGATCCCAGTGCCTGATGGGGCAAAAATCATTGTCGCAGGTGGTTCTGGGTACAGCCTCACCCCTCCCTCCCTGAAAGTAGCAGACAACCGTTTCGCGCCTTTTTTGCTTGGTGAACTGTGCAGACGCCATCGCACAGCAAGCATGGACCCTGCTCAGCTCAATACCGCAATCGTGAATGTTTTAAACACCTCGCGCACTCTCGTGCAGTATATGTTGAACCAGGAACTTCATACCGAGGCGAGGAGGAGGCGGATACGGCAGCGCGGCGATGACAGTGATGAGGACGTAGACACAGAATTCTCTCAAACCGCGGGCCCCTGCGCTTTGGAGATCCTGATGGTAATGGGGCAGATTCTATCCATTGAACGCCGATTTTGGGCCCGGGAAACAAGCACTGACTGGTGGGACCGCATTGTGTTGCAGGTGTGGGACGATTCCCAGTGGCTGCGAAACTTTCGCATGCGTAAGGGCACTTTCATGGAACTTTGTGACTTGCTTGCCCCTGCCCTGAAACGCCATAATACCAAGATGAGAGCAGCCCTCACAGTAGAGAAGCGAGTGGCGATAGCCCTGTGGAAGCTTGCAACGCCAGACAGCTACCGGTCAGTTGGGAATCAATTTGGAGTTGGAAAATCTACTGTGGGGGCTGCTGTGATGCAAGTAGCCAGAGCAATCACTAAGCTGCTGCTACGAAAGGTTGTGACTCTGGGAAACGTGCAGGCCATAGTGGATGGCTTTGCTGCACTGGGATTCCCTAACTGTGGGGGGGCGATAGATGGAACCCATATCCCTATCTTGGCACCGCAGCGCCAGGGCACCCAGTACGTAAACCGGAAGGGGTACTTTTCAATGGTGCTGCAAGCACTGGTAGATCACAAGGGACGTTTCACAAACATCCACGTGGGATGGCCAGGAGGGTTCATGGCGCCGCGTCTTCAGAAGCACTACTCTGTTTAAACGGCTGCAGCAAGGGAATTACTTCCCAGACCAGAAAATAACAGTTGGGGATGTTGAAATGCCTGTCGTTATCCTGGGGGACCCAGCCTACCCCTTGATGCCATGGCTCATGAAGCCATACACAGGCAGCCTGGACAGTGGTCAGGATCTGTTCAATTACAGGCTGAGCAAGTGCAGAATGGTGGTGGAATGTGCATTTGGCCGTTTAAAGGCGCGCTGGCGGACATTACTGACTCGCTCAGACCTCAGCCAAACCAATGTCCCCTATGTTATTGCTGCTTGCTGTATTCTCCACAATCTCTGTGAGAGTAAGAGGGAGACCTTTATGGCGGGGTGGGAGGCTGAGGCAAATCACCTGGCCGCTGATTACGCGCAGCCAGACACCAGGGAGATTAGAAGAGCACACCAGGAAGCGGTGCGCATCAGAGAAGCTTTGAAAACGAGCTTCATCAATGGCCAGGGTACAGTGTGACTGCTGTGTTTGTTGATGAACACCCAACCCCCTTGATTGACTCAGTCCCTGTAAGCAACTCCCCCTCCCCCTTCGAGTACAGCTTACTTATGCAGATAAAGTCACTCTCATTTAAAAAGCATGAATTCTTTATTAATTCATATAAAAAGAGGGAGAGAAGTAAGGGTGTGGTTTGGGAGGAGGATAGGAGGGATGGAGAAGGCCATTAAAAAAAATTCACAGTAACGACAGCCTTCTGGTTGGGCTGTCCACGGGGGTGGAGTGGGCGGGTGCACGGAGCCTCCCCCCACGCGTTCTTACACGTCTGGGTGAGGAGGATGTGGAACATGGTGAGGGTTGAGGGTGGTTATACAGGGGCTGCAGCGGCACTCTGTGATCCTGCTGCCGTTCCTGAAGCTCCACCAGACGCCGGAGCATGTCAGTTTGATCACGCAGCAGCCCCAGAGTTGCATCCCGCCACCGCTGATCTTCCTGCCGCCACCGCTGATTTTCCTGCCGGTCTTCCTGCCGCCACCTCTCATCTCAGTTGTCCCTCCTGTCCTCACGTTCATCCCTCCTGTCCTCACGTTCACTGGCCTCTTTCCTGTAATTTGATACCACGTCCTTCCACTCATTCAGATGAGCTCTTTCATTGCGTGTAACTTCCATAATATCCGAGAACATCTCATCTCGCGTCTTCTTTTTCCTCCGCCTTATCTGTGCTAGCCTTTGGGATGGAGGAGGGATGGTTGAAAAATTTGCAGCTGCATGAGGGAGATAAATATTTAGAAAGATACATTTTACAGAACAATGGTTATACTCTTTCACAGTGAACAGCACTATTCACCTAGCACATGTGATTTCCCTACAAGGTCGCATTTTTCATCTTAATAGTGAGTGCTTGCAGCTCTGGAGTTACAGATCTCACAGACACAGGTCCAGGCATCAGAATTCAGCTTGCATGCGGCCATGGTAAGCCACTGTCTTTCGGCTTCTGTAGTGATTTACCCCTCCCCCCCAATACATGGCTAATACCACGCTAGCTCCCTGCTAATCAACAACCTTCCCACCCCCCCACCCACTGCGTGGCTGGTAGCTTGGGGAAGATCGCCGGTGACCAAACACAGAAAAGATCATCGGCATTTCACTCCTCCCCTCCCCCCGCTTCGCTACGTGCAGGAAAGGTTTTTTTTTAAAGCTGCTGCAGTCCACGAACCCAGTAGAAAAATGGCCACCCCCCTTACTTAAATTCCTGATTTTTAACCAGGTTATCCTGAACGATATCACTTTGCTGAGGATAACAGAACAAGATAAAGAGCGGATGCTTCTTGAATGCCAGCAGTCACCGGGACCATACGCTGCTATGCTTTGCCACGCAATGATACCTGATTACTTGCTACATGCATGGCGTGGTAAAGTGTCCTACCATGGTGGGCGGAACAAGGCTGCCTTGCCCAGAAACCTTCTGCAAAGGCTTCTGGAGTACCTACAGGAGCGCTTCATCGAGATGTCCCTGGAGGATTTCCTCTCAATCCCCGGACATGTTAACAAACTTTTCTAAGTAACTATACTGTCTGCGAATGCATCCCAAGTCCTCAGGGCAAATCAATCATTAAAAAAGGCTTGCTTAAAAAACAATGTTTGCTATTTGCAAATGTACACTCACCAGAGGTCCCTTCCATGGCGTCATTGTCTGGGATAGTTGCTTGTGAGGGCTGGGAGGAGGGTAATTCCGTCAGGGTGATAAAAAGCTCCTGGCTGCTGGGGCTCACGGAGTGCTGTGTGCTCTCTGCTAGGTCTTCCTCCTCTTCTTCATCTTCATCTTCACCGTCTGCATAATCCTCAGCCATGGCAGAGATTACAACCCCCACCTCGGAATCCACGATCAGGGGTGGGGTACTTGTGGCGCAGCCCCCTAAAATTGCATGCAGCTCAGCATAGAAGCGGCATGTTTTTCGACCTGCCCCGGACCTTCCGTTTGCTTCTTTGGTTTTCTGGTGGGCTTGTCTGAGCTCCTTAACTTTCACTCTGCACTGCACTGAGTCCCTGCTGTGGCCTTTATCCATCATAGCCTTAGAAATTCTTTCAAATACTTTTTCATTTCGTCTTTTGGAACGCAGTTCTGTTAGCACTGAATCCTCTCCCCATATAGCGATCAGATCCAGTACCTCCCGTGCAGTCCATGCTGGGGCTCTTTTTCGATTCTCAGGAGACTGCATTGTTACCTGTGCTGATGAGCTGTGCGTGGTCACCTGTGCTGATGAGCTCTCCACGCTGGGGAAGCAGGAAATGAATTTCAAAAGTTCGCGGGGCTTTTCCTGTCTACTTGGCCAGTGCATCCGAGTTCAGAATGCTGTCCAGAGCGGTCACTGGTGCACTGTGGGATACCGCCCGGAGGCCAATACCGTCGATTTGCGGCCACACTAACGCTATTCCGATATGTTAATCCCGATATTAGCGCTGCTCCTCTCGTCGGGGAGGAGTACAGAAACCGATTTAAAGAGCCATTAAAATCGATATAAGGTGCCTCCTAGTGTGGACGGTTGTGGCGTTAAATCGGTTTTACGCTCCTAAAACCGATTTAAACGCCTAGTGTAGACCAGGCTTCAGTTCAGTGAAAAATTATTCTGTTGGAAATGGTTTCTTCCATCAGAAACCATTACAACCCAACAACTGGAAAATGTCTTCTCCAAAACTTTCCAGCTCTTGCTGAAGGGAAGAAAAACCTTCTCTTAGGAGATTCATACCACCTCAATAACAACCTCTGATCCAGCCAGACTCACAGCATCCAAGGTGCAGCTGGCTTTGGCAGCTAACCAAGAGGAAGTTTATTTCCAGTCATCCACCAGGACAGGTTTAAGCCAAATTTAAATTAGTTTTTATGTTGGTACAGTGGTCATACTACAAAAACATAACCCGGTCCACAACTGCAGTTCTATTCAGCATAAATTGTAGGAACATACAATACAGCTTAACCAACCCCCAAACACTCAACTTACTTTCTGACCCAACATAAATAAACTGATGAACATATACTATAAAAAGAGAGAACCAGTTAGTATTGGCTTGTTTATAGTGGGATGTAAAGTAGGTCAACTTTTTATATGGTATACTGAAGTATACTGTCTCTTTCAGATCAAAAAAAGATATGACAGGAGTTCTTGAGTTCGAATTTATACAGCAGCACAACTGTCATGCAATACTGATACCTTTAAAATCATTTTAACATTAGTATTTTTAAGCTATGTATTTTCTTTTGTTAAATTGATGAGTGCCGATCAAATATTGTAGTAAGAAGATGGAAACTGGTAATACCTCAAATTAGTGTCACATGCAGAGGTGCAATTTTAAATCTATAACTTAGAAATTTTAGAGGAAAACTGTTTCAGGGTATACATCCATGAATCCAGAAATGCATGTTAATAACTTAATTTTAATGATACAAACATGAAAATAAGTTACTAAAACAGTCTCTAGTCAATTTTCTGATAAAATAAACTTGTTTTTCCATTTGTGATTAAAATGACCCACAGTAAGATTTTGTTTGAACTAGGTGTTAATTAAAAATATGGAAATAGATTTAAAACACATTACAGTTCACAGAGGAAGAATAATAGCAACTGATCTCACGACCATGCCTGTTTTGAGATGTTTTTAAAATATTTAAGTTACGGGTTGTTTTTCTGCATGCTTATTTCCAAAGCAAAATGTGATTCCAATAAAAACAGAAACTGAATTTATAGTCCACAGGACAAATTGTTGTTTTAACAGAAACATACGCATTCGGAGGCAAAGATTTAAAGCCAATGCTCTTTGTATTTTATGTCTAATAGCACAGGATGCAACATTACTGTCTTTATATCACCCTACATCAGAACATTTTTATAGTGCAACATATTAAAAAGAAACACCATATTGCCCTTTTAAAATCATATGAGCAATTTGTACATCCTACTAGCTTAGAATCAATATTATGTTTAGGGTTGGGTTTTTTTAATGCCAACCTTTTAAAAATTAAACTATTTTACTTATATATCAGCTGAGAATTAATTAATGATACTGGATCCACCCATGGGCTGAGAGGAATTTAGACAATTTGTTTCCTGGACATTTGACAGTTGGAGGCTGCACACCATGCATAGTTTGTTTGGTTTGGGTGGTGGTTTTGTTTTGTTTAGTTTTGGGGCTGGGGGAGTTGTGTATGACCACTCTTGCATGCAGAGGGTGCTCTAATTAGAGGGATAAGATAAGAAAAGAAGGATGTACAATAAATTTGTATAACAAAGCCTTGACGTTTCACAGAATAGGTGAGCTGGTGGAATCTCTATCTAGCTCCAGGCAATAGCTAGCCACTAATCACAGAATCAAAAAGTCCCCCTTCTACAATTTGGTTTTATTAGCAGAAAAGCAATTCCAAAATAACTCTACGTGAAATCCATTCTGTGCCACTCAGGGTCCTTCCCTCACACTTTCAGCATGTTAGCTCTGGGTGAGGGTCGCTAATACCTCCCTTATATTCAGATGAAGTCTGAGAAGCTGCAACTGCCCTGGCGAACCAATAGTAATTAACCTGCAGCTCTGTGCAGGGTTCTAGTATCTGCTGCTATGGTAGGCCCACAGGAGACAAATGTTGTTCCACCACATTTTTTACATCTAAGTATTCAAAACATTGTAGACCATTATGCAGCTAAACTCAGCAGGTACTCATGCAAATCTGTTTGCCATCTTTCATTGCAAGAAGATAGACATGAAAGGAATCTTCACTAAATGTGTAAATCCCTCCTCTTACCTCACTGACTAATTTGTAAGATATAATCAAAGGTAATTGGCTAGGTATAGCTTAACATTTTTATGTTTATGTTATCCCCTACTGGTTTAACAATTCTGAGAATGAGACGTGGGTGGGAATCTAAAACTACAGCCCAAATTAGGATATGCTACAAGATATTAAGATGTAGCTACACATTCTTATTCTTATTCCCCTTTTTCCTCCCTAGCTAGGGTGAGCTCACTGGATCAGTCTTTTCCAGGCTTGCTGGCCCAGTGCTCACTCCATATCCACTCATCCCTACCAGACACAGCCTATCCGCCATTTTCTTGGCTCTCCTCTTGTTCTCCATCCACAAACTCTAGTCTCAAATGCCTCCCTAATAGGATTTCCTTCAACCATCCTTTATACATACCCATACAATATCAGCCTCCTCTCTGGCAGCTTCTCTCTAATACTGCAAACTTTGGTCTCACTCCTGATGGCATCATTCCACATGGGATCCAGTAGTGTCACCCCTCTCACTGCCCTCAAACATCTCATTTCAAGTCTTTTGAAATGCCTCTCTTTGGTCACTCTGTCACTGATCCATATAATATGTAACTATGAGAATCTAGTTAATGCAAACCCATTATATGTTACACTAAACCGGTGTCTCTGACCCATATAGAAGCTCTGATCTTACCATGGTTTTGTATAGTTGTCCCTTAAGTAGTCTGAGCATCCATATATCATAAATCCTGCACTTATCTTGCACCAGACTGCCGTGCGCTCAGGCACCTTGCTTGCAGTTCTCTGTTGTTTTCTCCATTTGCTATTAACCCATCCCCTAAGGTACTTAAACTCAGAAACCTGATGTAGGAGCAGGCCCTCAATGATGGTATTCATCTGTCTTGGTTCCTTATGAGTCACTCACAGGACTTCAGCCTTTTTTTTTTTTTTTACTTATTTTGAGACAAAATGTGTTAGTTCCATGTTCCAGGCATCAGTCACCTGGATGAAATCTTCCTCACTATTAGCCATAAGTGCAATATTGTTTGCATAAATCAACTTTGTCCCACCTTCTCTTTGAATTTGCTTACTTATGAAATCCACCAGTTATGAATAGTAATAAACTAAATGCTGATTCCTGGTGGAATCCAGCCTTCACCTTGAAATCTTCTACTATACTGAAGGCCAAAGGCATCTGCACTTTTGTCTTAGAACCATCATACAAACCCATCGCTGTCTGGACAAGATCCTCCAGTACCTCATAAAATCATAGCAAAGGCACCAGCCGTCAGCGTGGTAGTTTGTTGAATGCTTTCTCCAATTCAAGGAAAGCCCAACCATGCTCTTTTCCTTTCCAGCTTCTTTTCTACCAACTGTCTAACAGTGAACATAACATTTGTCTTCTTTTTTTCTTTTCTACAACCAAACTGCTCCTATCTTCAAATGGGCTCCACTATTCTGCAGATGTGACAATCACATCTGAGAGATTCCCTCTCAGACAGAAGTTGTCAAACTGTGGTCCATGGACCACCAGTGATCCACAAGCTCCATTCAGGTGGTCCATGGATAGTTCCCACTAAGGTGCGGGCCTGGGCGGCCGCACACAAGAGAATGAATAGTCACCCACCTAATTAGTGGAGCCGCGCAGGTAAGGTGAGGTGGTGGCCTTGGGGGGAATAGGAGGTAGGTGGGAGGGAGGCAGTGGGGTGAGAAGAGGGATTGGGGGGAATTTGGGACATGCAGGGCTGCAGCGGCCAGAGAAAGAGGTGACTTTCCTCCGCAGCAGGGCTGCGGCTGCCGGTGAGAGATCACCCTCCTTCCCAGCCCCAGCTCGGGGGCTGCCGTGGTGGGGGAGAGAGCACATCCATCACACTAGAAAGGTAGAACTACTGATATTAAAATATGAGTTGTGTGCTTTTATTTGTAGAACAAAAAAACTTATTATTATTATTAAGGGTTTTTTTTATATAGCGCTTCTATCCAAAGCACTTTATGATAGTTAGCTAATGGTACAAACAACATTTGGAAAGATCATTAAGTGGTCCGCCGAGACCCTCAGCAATTTTCAAGTGGTCCCTGAAAAAAAAAGTTTGAGAACTACTGCTCTAAGAGTTACATGCAGTGTGACCAACCTCTCTCAAGGCTTTGGTAATTTACACCATGATTTTGTCTGGACCTGCTGCTTTTCCAGGTGCCATCTTCGGCAGTGCATCTTTGACCACTGCCTCTGAGAGATCAGCAATATCCATAATTATCAATTCACACCAGTTTAGTGTAACGTATAAAGGGTTTGCATTAATTAGATTCTCACAGTTACATATTGTGTCTTTCATCACAAGCAGTCTGCCCTCTACTTCTTTACAAATGGTGTGTTCCTTCCATATTCCTTGCTTTTGTTTCTTGTCCATGCGATTGCCTATATTTTCTTTTTAGCAAGCTGAAGGCTGTTGTTCAATTCATACAACTCATCTAAGGCTGTTTTTTTCACCTTTCTGACTGCTTGCTTTGTGGCTCACCTGGAGGCTTTATAGGCAACACTTCTTCTGAAAGGTTATTTTCCATCACCTAGATGTAGCTATACATGCCGAGTACAAATTTAATATCTTCGAAGTTCTATCATATGACTGGTAAAATGTCTACGTTCTACAATGTTTGGATGACTAAGATGAACAGTTGGTGTCCAAATGTCCCTGGATTTTTATTTCAGATCTCTCTATCTCTATATATAACAACAACTCTGATTTCAAACCAAGAATGTCAGGGCTGGCCTGCAAGTTTGTAAAAGTTGTGCCAACCACGCATGCTCCATGAGCCTTCATCTTTAGGGAGCATGTGTTTCTATATTAACAAAATCCTGCAACTTTCATTGGAGCCAGCTTCTGTGCTTTGTTTGCTGGCAGAACTTCCATGAGAGAGAAGGGGAGGATGGCAGTAAGTAGTTTTCAGGGTTCAAATACACAGGAGCCATGCTTTCTGGTGTTTAAAAAAAAAAACACCCAAACTCCTACAATACTGTACATGACTTAAAGAGGTAATACTGTACCTCAGTGTTGCTAACTCCAAGCATTTGAAAATCATGAGTCAAGCCCCAAGAAATCATGGTATTGACTTAAAAATAATAAATTCTGGGTTTCTTTTATTTGCCTTCTAGTTTTTGAGCTGCAAGGATTTATATTTGCAATCTTTTCTTAGCAACCACAAGGGCTAGACACTAACTTTATTTTTTTAAATGAAAGCTGAGATTCTCATGTAATCCCATGACTCCATGAAGGTTAGCATTACTGTGAACACAATATGAATTTACAGCTACTATTCCAAGGTGAATCAGTACTGCATTGATGCCCTCTGTGTGGAAGCACACTGGTCATATTTTCATTGTCCCCTCCGTGATGTCTGTAATGTATTAACATCTCAGAATGGTACAGTATTAATTGAAAGCCTGGTTAAAAACAAAGAAAGCATGTTGCAATTCAGTAAAGTGGAGGCATTATTCCTTTTCTTTGGTCCCTGTAACTGTGGCAGCCCCTGAATGTGACATTAAGAGGTGTTTTCCACAGAGGGGCCTCTAGAAAGGAAGGGTTTGGTTGCTTCCTGTAGGAACACCCCTTTCTAGTTGTCCAAGCATTTAAATTGGCAGCAGTTGCTGGAGTAGCAAGAAAATCCTGCCTGTTGGCTAACAGGGGAGTGTCTTGTATAGCTACTGAAACAGTAAGACGAAATTTAGAAGATTAAACTCAGAGGGAAAATATTTATAACCATGACTCTGTTTCTCCTTACAATAATTTATGGGCAAAATGTAGGAGGAACACAACCGATAAATAATATCCCATATGTAAACATAAGGGCTACAGCAAATTCTTTTTATTTAAAAATTAATATTGATGTTCATTAATATAAATTACCACATTTCAGATGACACTGATGTCCTTGAGGCCAGATGTCACTGACTGATTTATGGCTTGGGGGTGGGGGAGGGAGATATCCTGTTTTGTGAATTTAGTTATAGCACTAAAGTATTTAAAATAGCAATTTTGGGCCAGATTCATTCCTGGTGAAGTTGAGTTTCACAGTTCAAGTATTTGCTTATTACTCAGTTCCTATAGCTGAGAAACCCATTTCTAAAATGGATTAACATAAATTCTAAGATAAATAAAAGGAACATAAAGGAGAAATGTGATTTATTGTTCTGTTTCTTTTATGTAATTGTCTTCAAGTGGTCCAAATTCTGCTCTTGAATATGCATACACAACTCTCATGCAAGTAAAGAAAGTTGAGGAAAAATTTAGCCCCTGATTACTGTAGAACTCAATTCTGACATCCTATTCAGACTGCATAGATCCGATAACAGCCTTCACTCTTTGGGCTTGCTTATGTCCTCAAATGTGGACACTACATTGCAGCAAAGTAATATAAGCAATGTATTTGAGGAGCGAGCCACAGCAGCCTCCCCATAAAATTGGTGCTCTTTTAGAATTTTGGTGTTCCGCTTAATGCCTATTAAGCCAGCTACAGTAGGCAAATTGTATGCATATGTGCTTGAAGATGGGGTTAAACTGGTGGTTTGGCCAAAAGTGTGAGTTTAGAGCTCTAGTCATCAGTTTATTTATTCCAAGTATTCTACCATATAAACCACAGGCTTTTATCCCAATGTCTGAAACTCAGAAGATTTGCAAATCTGGAATTAAGCACATTTAGACTAGCTGGTAAAATCCTGCAAATCCTGCATTAAGTGTTTTGGCTCACAAGAAATCTCACTTAAGTAACTTTTTAGATATAAGCCTGTGTGGCTCTGCAGGTATCATATGACCCTAAGGCATACCATGTAAAAATCTGCAAGTATGGCGTGTGTATTTATACAGAAGAAACAATAAGGAATAGTTTCTAATTTGGCTATCATTCATATATGGCCTGATCCAAAGCATATTGAAGTCAGTGGAAAGATTCACTGGTACATTACTGGGTTTTAGATCAGATCCATAAGGCAGAAATTTGGGAATACTTTTCATCTTTTATATAACATGCACTTTTGCCTTTTTGGTAAGATTTACTACACAGAAATAAAGTTTTAACCATGTGGAGTTGAGTACAGAACTGTAAATGGTTTGTAAGATGGGGAAAAGAGTTTAAAGTTTCTTTAGGATACGAAAAGCTTGAAGCAAATAGAGCTTTGGGCCAAAATATTACATTTTCTCATTCAAGAAGAAACAAACAAGTATCAAATGTAGATTCTGATTTTCTGCAAACATATTAGTAAATCCAAACTGACCTTAATATTAGCTTTTGCTGATTTTCAAACTCTGACATTTATTCCATGAATAGAGTGGTTCACTTCATACTGCATATGTAAATACTGCAAAGTTTTCCAATTACTTGAATTTCTGCATAAGTCAATAGCTGGTTTTAATCTCCATAATATTTTGAGTGGACATTTGTGCTATGACTATTAAGATATACCAAACAGTCATTTATAGAATATTAAAAACTGTTTACATACACTATTAAAAGTTATGTCATCAGTCATTGCTTGTTTTTATGCAATAGAAACTTAAATAATATAATACAGTGTTGGATAAAATGTATTATAATGGTAACTTAAGCAACATTAATTTAAGTAACAGATAACATCTGGGGGAAATGTAATTCTATATTCATATCTTATGCAAAGTTAATTTTATAACCACCACCACCACCACATCTGTAGAACTCATTTATTAGAATTTCTTACTAATCCTGCTGTTATTCTGTTTAGAAATATTCCTTTATACTATTTTATTGTCTGCTATGCCCACATTTCTAAAAAGGCAGTCTGCTAGTTCTCAACAAAAAATACAAATGACATACACAGGGAACAATATGACTACTTTTTAAGACTTGTCCATTTTTATGCAAACCTCCACTAGAAAGAATTAAATGAAAAGTAATTTTATACAGTTATAGGTTTAGAGTAACATTGAAACAGTAAGTGCAATCCTCAGCTGTACCAAGCTCATACTTGGTGCAGCTGAAGGGGGATCCAAAGCCGGCTCTAAACCACCTTCACCAAACTGACCTCCAGTGCAAGTTAGAGCAGCTGCTGGACAGCTGTAACTTGTCACAGTTAGCATGGTTCCCCAGGGAGCATTGCACCACCTGGAGACTGGCAAAGCATATTGTGATTTAGTTCCACTACCTCTGTCTCTATCACATTTCCCCTTGTCCCCAGCTGATCATGACACCCTCTGCACTGTGGGGGCTAGCCCAGGATTCCTCCAATATGGGGGAACCCTCATCAGCCACTTTAAGGGTGGTTTAAGGGTCCTTTGCACCACGGGCCTATAGCAGTCAGTGAGGATCTGACTCATTTCTGTGGCAAGTGCAACACCATATTAGCACAAATAGATTGCATAATCCATTTTGTCCGCTTTTCCCCCCATCAAACTGTTTCTCACAGCTCAAGAATTATAGTGATTTAAGAGGATATTTTGAACAACACAACTTTGTCATGAGTAAATAACTCTCCGAAAATTAAAAATCTTCAGAATTGTTCAGTAAGCAGCGCAAATATTTTAATATAGATCAGTGTAATTTGTCGTAAATCTGTTCACAGACTTCAGAAAGTTATAAGTTTATTTGAGGGAAATTGTAACTGTTTATAAGCAGGAGTATAATACTGACCCTGTCTCCTTCTGTGTTTGTAAATAGATTTTACTATAGAACCATTTCTGGTGTTAAACATAAGATTTTGTTCTAAGGAAATACAAAGACTTACTTGTAGTTTTTAAAGGAAAGTATTGCATTAGAAGGATTCATTTAAATACAGTTGTTGGCTCTGGGCTTTCACCACAATTCATTCATTCTAATTTTCCCCTGGACTTATTAAGAATGCAACATATAGGAAGGGACAATTCATAATGCCTCTTTCACTGCATTTTTGCTTCAAAGTATAGTACTGCTCATAAACCTGTTATTACTAAACAAGATATTTCATAGTCTGCTTGCCATGTCAGGCACTTTTAATATCTTTTGTTTGAATTTTGTGACTGTTATGGCTTATAAAAGAAACTAATTGTGTTGTAATTTAGTTATAATCTGACAATTCAAGGGTGGTTATAAGACTCAACAGAAAAGGAAGGAAGAGTCCCTGGAGTCAGGAAGGAATTTCCCCCCAGCTCAGACTGGCAGTGACCTTTGGGGGTTTTTGCCTTTATCTGCAGCATGTGGTTGCAGGTCATTTGCCAGGATTATCTGGGTATATCTCTCTTAATCATTTCTCTGCCATTGCACGGGCCGCAAGCACTGGTGCAATTCGGCCCCTCCTATGCTTTGTCTATACCACATAATAATTTAGTCTCCTGTGACTCTCATTTACTTTGGTCTCATTTTGGTTGTTGGGTTTAAATGGGCAGGTGCTGGTTGGTGTTGGTGGCCTGTGATATATAGGAGGTCATGAACTTGTGGTCCGTCCTGGCCTTTAACTATATGACTCTATTTAAAGGGAAACTGTAAGGTAAAACCCCCCTCTAGCGGGGTGGTTACCCTACTCCTGCCCTAAAGGGCTTAAAACAGCCCTGGGAGCGGGCTGTGGCAGGGGAAAGGCTAGGCTGATTGGAAAGCAGCCACAGCTGTGGCTGGCTTAATGAGGGCCCAGCTGGCCCTTATAAGAGGGCTGGGGCCAGCAGCCAACAGAGACTCTCTAGCTTTGAGAGGGAGGGACCTGGCTGCAGGGAGCTGAGAGAAGGTACCTGGAGTGGAGTAGGGCTGGGGGAAGGCCAAGGGAGCTGGGGAGCTCTGGCCTGGAAACCCCCCAGGCTGTGGCCTAGTGGAAGGCCAATTAGGTACTGGGGTTACGGAGGGTAGCCCATGGGTAGACAGAGACAGCAGGTCCAAACCCCCGTTGCCTATGATGTGTGGCTTTTATACTGCAGTCTGCCCCAGCGAACAGAGACTAGATGGTGACTGGCAGTAGCCCACGACTGAGACAAGGTGGGGATAGAGGGTTGGGGGTTCCCCTGGGTGGGGAGACCCTGAGACTGCGGGGGTATTGCCAGGGGCAGCACTCAAAAGACAAGGGGCACCGGGTCCTGGGAGGGACATGGGGGCCAGCGGCAGTGGGACATCAGCTGGCAGAGGGCGCTCTGGAGGCTGGAAATGCTAATTCCCTGGACGACCAGCAGGAGGCGCCGCAGCAGTGAGTCGTTGCACTGTTACATCGTGGTGGAGAATGTGGGCATAGCGGTCCACCCCAATATAAGGGGCAGGGCACAGACTCTGGGACTGTTGGCCAAACCCAAGCATTGAGGAACGGAAGGTGGAGAGAAATGAGAGACTATTATTGGAGAGTCTGTGTGGCCCGTCTCGCCAAGCAGCAAGCAAGGCTGCTACAGCTGTTGCGGGGAGAACATATAGGCCTCATCGGGGGCCAGGCACATGGGGCAGTAGGCTGGTGCCAAGGCAGAGGAACTGTTGGGTCTGTGGGGAACCAGGGCACATGAAGAGGGAGTGCCCCTATGGGACTCGCAGGGCCCAGGCGAGCCCTGAAGGAAGGGCTGCGCCAGAGACAGACTGTGGAAGGACCAGAGTGTGACGTTACCAGGGGGGACTCCAAAGTTGTTGGGCCTGCATGGACCCCAGGTACCTAATGAGGGAGTGCCCTCAGGAGACTTGCAGGGCCCAGGTTAGCCCTGGGGGAAGGGCTAAGCCTGCAAAGAACTGTGGGAGGGCCGTGGCAAGGGGAAGGCGCTGGAGATGCTTCCACTGCCACACTAAGGGCCACTTAAAAAGGCACTGCCCCTTTAGGATAAGGGGGAGCACCGAACAAGTGGCCCAGTCTGAGCCTGACTAGACGAGAGGGACAGGCAAGGCTGGGGCCCCAGACCAGGAACTGTCGGGGGCAAAGAGGCCTCAGATAGAACAGGGAACCCACATGGAAGCCAGGAGGGCTATGGTGGGGACCCAAGTGCGGGGGGGAACCCACACGGGAGCTGGGAGGGCTATGGTGGGGACCCAAACCCTTCAGGAAGGAAGCCGGCTGCTCCAGATGCTGGAGAGCCTGAGGCAGGAGAGAGACATCCTCAGGGCCCAGCTAAGAGAGATGCTAGGGCGATAGGGATCCCCCCCACCATGCATTGTTAAGGGGGAGGGTGTGTAGCGGGGTGATTACCCCGCTCCTGCCCTGAAGGGCTTAAAACAGCCCTGGGAGTGGGCTGTGGCAGGGGAAAGGCTAGGTGAGTGGCTTTTATACTGCAGTCTGCCCCAGTCTGCTAGATGGTGACTGGCAGTAGCCCACGACTGAGGCAAGATGGGAATAGAGGGTTGGGGGTTCCCCTGGGTGGGGAGACCCTGAGACTGAGGGGATATTGCCAGGGGCAGCACCACAAAGACAAGGAGCACCCAACAAACAAATGAACAAAAAAAAAACCCCAAAACCTTATCTATGTTTCAAAAAACACATTCGGTGATTAAATCTGAATTGATTTTAAAAATCTAATTTAGTTTTTATTGTTTATACTGGTTTCTTTTACTCTTTGATTTAGAAGCAATAGCTAGATGATCACTTATGAACAGTATTAAATTATAGTAATAAACTTGAAGATTATTACACCTCTACCTCGAAATAACGTGACCCGATATAACACGAATTCGGATTTAATGCGTAAAGCAGTGCTCCGGAGGGGCAGGGCTGCGCACTCCGGTGGATCAAAGCAAGTTCGATATAACGCAGTTTCACCTATAATGTGGTAAGATTTTTTGGCTCCAGAGGACAGCGTTATATCGAGGTAGAGGTGTACATCATATAATCTTGGGGCCTGACTTGGCACTGTGGAACCCCAGTATAAGTCCTTTGACATTAATAAAATAATGCAGTGATGAACTGGGACCTTTGACTCTAAGATACAACAAACATTCTTATTCAGGAGTGACAATTTTATATTTTATAATAACCTTTAAGATACGCCCAACACTTTAGTTTCCAAATTTCATTATCCAGATGGGTATGGAACTGAAGTGCTATGGAACCTATGGAAATCAAGAGCTCTTTCCAGATAAATTGTTCAGTTTTAATGAGAGACCCTGGAAGCCCATGTCAGAAAGCAAACAGTGGCCTGTAATAGTTGTCAGTAGGCTTTCCAATTTCAAGCACTTGGATGGTAACAAAAAGGTACTATGTTTGTTGTGAGCCAAGCATTTTATTTCCTTTCAAAAAGTCTTCACAAAGCTGTGAGCAAGAATTAAATCCAATATTACAATGCGGGTTTTTTTAATCCAAGCAGAATGTGGTTGAACTTGTCAAACCAATGGATACACTTTTCCCTGCTCCGCTAGAAGAAGGTATATCTTACGATATGTATTCATCATTTATTGCATTACCCCCAGAATCCGAGGTGGAAACTGAGGTAAGGGTTTCTTTTTTCATCTGTTCTACTATGAGCCACCTCACCCTCCCCACTTTTTCCCATAGGAGCACAGTGAAAGTCACCAGTTTGATTCCTCTGTCCATCTTATGCTACCAGGGTATAATGCGCACTCAGTTTTAAGACTGAATGAAGTTGTCATTGATGCATTAATTGGTCAGGAAGGGAGCATGTATGTCATGTATTCAGTCAGCTTCTCCCACCATTCCTTAGGAAACAATCACAATACCTCAGTAGTGTGCATTATCTGTATTGGACAGTGAAAAACACTCTGAAGATCTCTTCCCAAATTAGACTCTCACATGCCAGCACAGCACATTGTTGTTGTGCCTTTGGGCTGGCAACACATTGATATTGTATATAATAGTGGAATGTTCAAACTGAAACATTTATTGTGGCATTTACTTTTAATTTATTAGGAAATCAATCAAGAATGTCATCCAGAAGGGCTCCAACCAGAAACAGAATCCTTGGACATAGATCCTATGGCTGGGTTCACCATTGAAGATGTTAAGTCAGTATTGGGTCAGGTCACAACTGAAATTATTGGCAGCCTTCAGGTACTATTTTAGAAATATGTTCACTAATTCTAACTGTAGTTAATTAGCTAATTAATGACTGTAAACTGTACCCACACTATGCTGGCAAACAACACATTCATCTGCTGTAGGAATGTGATTTAACAGATATACATAACTTGCAAATTAGTCATCTCACATGTAATAAGAGCCAGAAATAGATTCAGTAACATAACAACACGTCTTCACAACTGTTGTGTTATTTAGAAAGTATGGGCTAAATCCTGCTCTCTTTCATATCAATGGAAAAATTCCTTTTCAGTAGTGTAGGATCTGATGCAGTGAGAGAACACGTGCCATATTGAATATGCTCAATATGAATTTTCAGAAACATGCAGCCTTTGAAACTTATACACACACTCAATTATTATGTAGGTTCTGTATTACAAACATATGTAAGCCTAGTCTATACTTTAGTTTCTTTGAATGTAGTTACATAAGAGTTGCCCCAGTGGAATAGACTATTTGACCATCTCATATTGCATCCTGCTCCATCAAACATCTGAACATACTGAAGAGAAACAGCCAAAACCTTGTTCAGTATCCATTATTATTGTCTTCACTGCACCTATCACTCTGTATTAGCTGTTGTAAACAGAACATACCATTATAATCTTATATGGTACACATTCGCTCACAGTGATATACATATTTGAATGAGAAACACTTTATTACTAATGATATTACATTATCTGAAAATAGTTTGATATTGAGAAACTGTAGTTGTATGGATTATGCATGAATGGGAAACATCAGCTGGAAAATTGACACCAGTGCAATGCCTTCCAGGTTTGACTCTGTATTCCCATTCAAATTGTCATTAGAAATAGGTGAAAAAGTCTGGGCTTATACATGCAAATAGAACCTGCATCTTTTCTAAGAAATTAAATATACATTTTTCTCTTGACCTTGCAGACCTTACCTTGGCAAAACTCCCAGTGAAGTCATTGAGAGTTTTGCATGAAAAAGAACTGCAGGATCCAGTGAGAGATGTATTTTTTTCCATCTATCAAGCTCTGGTTACCTACCCAGAGAATAATATCCTCTTTATTGTAGTAACTGTCCTCCACAGACTCTTCTCCTGCAACTGATTCCTCTGCTCTTTGACACCCCCCCACCCCCAGTTGCTCTTATCATTAGATTCTGTCGGATCCATGATCAAAATCCTTCCACTACATTCTTAGACATTGAACTACAATCTTAAGCCTGGTCTACACTACGCGTTTAAACCGGTTTTAGGAGCGTAAAACCGATTTAACGCCACAACCGTCCACACTAAGAGGCCCTTTATATCGGTATAAAGGGCTCTTTAAACCGGTTTCTGTACTCCTCCCTAACGAGAGGAGTAGTGCTAATATCGGTATTACCATATCGGATTGGGGTTAGTGTGGCCGCAGATCGACGGTATTGGCCTCCGGGCGGTATCCCACAGTGCACCACTGACCGCTCTGGACAGCAATCTGAACTCGGATGCAGTGGCCAGGTAGACAGGAAAAGCCCCGCGAACTTTTGAATATTTCCTGTTTGCCCAGCGTGGAGCTCTGATCAGCACGGGTGGTGATGCAGTTAAAAATCAAAATAAAGAAAGAGCTCCCGCATGGACCATGCGGATGTGATCGCTGTAAGGGCAGGCAAATCCGTTCTATCAGCGCTCCGTTACAGAAGACGAAATTCAAAATCATTTTTTAAATATCTCCAGACAGATGCCATAGCAGGGACTCAGCGCACTGCTGCGTGACAAGCGTAACGGAAAGCCAAAGAATCAAATGGACGCTCATGGACTGGAGGACTCAAGCTATCCCACAGTTCCTGCAGTCTCTGAAAAGCATTTGCATTCTTGGCTGAGCTCCAAATGCTTCTAGGGTCAAAAACAGTGTCCGCGATGGGTCAGGGCATAGCTCAGCAATTTACGCACCCCCCCCACACCCACCCCCAGAAGTGAAAGGGAAAACAATCCTCTCTTGACTCTTTTACATGTCACCCTATCTTTACTGAATGCTGCAGATAGACGCGATGGTGCAGCACTCAACACCAACATCCTTGCTCCCCCCACGCTATGGCTGGCTGATGGTACAATACGACTGGTATCCGTCCTCGTCATCAGCGTATTGGCACATGGGGCAGTGCAAAAGGACTGGTAACCATGCTGACTAGCATCTGTTAGGTCGATCAAGGGCGCCTGGTCCTAATTTTTCCTGGTAGATGGTACAGTATGGCTGATAACCATCGTCGTCATAGCAACAGGGGGCTGAGCTCCATCAGCCCCCACCCTTCATGTGTAAAGAAAAGATTCAAGTGCCCCTGAACTAGCAGAGGGATGCTGGGCTCCTCTCCTACACACTCCTTACTGTCCTGTCTGGACTATCATAGCAGCTGGAGGCTGCCTTCCACTCATATCTCACTAACAAGTCACTGTGTCTTATTCCTGCATTCTTTATTACTTCATCACACAAGTGGGGGGACAATGCTATGGTAGCCCAGGAAGGCTGGGGGAAGAACGGAATGAACAGGTGGGGTTGTTGCAGGAGCACCCCCTGTGAATAGCATACAGCTCATAATTTCTGCAGGATCTGACACAGAGCAGCTGTGCTCTCTGGTTCTCTGATACAGTGGTTCTCTAGTACACTTGCCCATATTCTAGGCAGGACTGATTCTATTTTTAGATACCAAAGAGGAGGGATTGACTCAGGGAGTCATTCCCAATTTTGGCTTTTGCGCCCCTGGCTAAGAGCAGCCAGGGGCACTTATGACAGCAGCAAATGGAACAGTGCAAAAGGACTGGTAGCCACGATCATCTTATTACCAATTTATGGTATGGTAGATGGTACAATATGGCTGATAACCATCTCTGCTATCATGCAAAAGCAAAAGCATGCTGCTGTGTAGCGCTGCTGAATTGCCTCTGTGAGCGGCATCTAGTACACATACGGTGACAGTCACAAAAGGCGAAACAGGCTCCATGATTGCCATGCTATGGCATCTTCCAGGGCAATCCAGGGAAAAAAAGCATGAAATGCTTGTCTGCCGTTGCTTTCCCAGCGGAAGGAGTGACTGACGACATTTACCCAGAACCACCCGCGACAATGATTTTTGCCGCATCAGGCACTGGGATCTCAACCCGGAAATTCAAAGGGGCGGGGGAGGCTGCGGGAACTATGGGATACTACGGAATAGCTACCCACAGTGCAATGCTCCAGAAATCGACGCTAGCCTCGGACCGTGGACGCACACCACCGATTTAATGTGTTTAGTGTGGCCGCGCACACTCGATTTTATACAATCTGTTTTGTTAAACCGGTTTATGTAAATTCGGAATAATCCCATAGTGTAGACGTACCCTTATACTCTGTATTGTTTCTCCAATGGATGTAATACATCCTCTGGTGCTGTTGAATCAAGGATATACCATTAAGAGTCGGATCACAGTGCTGGCTCAAAGTAGGTGTGACGATAACGATAGTGGACTGAAGCGGGAGCTGCCACAGGGACAGCTGATTTTCATTAAAGACATTTATCAGAGAAGGATGTAAGAATGGGAACAGAAGGGCAGCTAGGTTTTGAGTGAGAGAATTAACTTGGAGATTCAGTTCTCCTCAGGAAAGTGATTAAATATGTACTTAGAAGACATGGGTCAATGGGATATGGACTTGTTTGTTTATACTTGACAGTGGTCCAAACACAGTGAACAAGGTAGATAAGATAAGATCTGGGTAAAGTTCAAATAAGAATTCAGATTTTTTGGTGCTTTATCCAAGCTTTGCAGAATTTTTTGAGATTTGCCCATCACTGCTTGGTATGTTGGAGTATGGCAATATAGGGATTTTAAGGCTAAAGGCCTGAAGTTTAACTGAAAAGGTAACCTATTACAAACTTTCTTGGATGGAATTCAGCACTAGATTTTAAAGACCAATTTTTCTACTGGTATAAATTACATAGCTCTCTTGAAATTAATATGAAGTTAACAGAGAATTTGGCCCTAAATCTATGATTATTTTGTATGGAGTCAGTAAAGTATATTTTTACCCTCTCCAAACTTAACTTAAAACACTTGGAAGGACCTTATCTTGTGTTCTTTCCATTTCTGATCTATTTTTGTTATGAAACACCATCTGTTTCCATGGACATATACATCTATGCATACTGAAAAGGTTACATAAATTCCAAGGCCTCTGATATTCATGGAATTAGATCCAGTGTGCCCAGATTTCTACAGGCAACAGAATTGCAGACAGCTACATATTATCACTGCCAACGAATGTTGCTAAAATGTGTCACATCCCATGTACCTTCATTGCAAATATTACATTGAAATTTAAGAACTGAAATGCTTCAGAATTCTGGAGTTCCTATGTATAATATATATATTCATTATTATGTATATAATCAAGACAGACAAGCAACATCTCAGAAACCTTGTTTTTTATTGTTCATTTCTAATATGCTTTCTGAGTTCCAGTAGTGGGTCAGTAAAATGTATTACACTGGAGACCTAATATATGCTGCGAAAGAAAACACTGCAATAACCAAACCCCAGAGCAATTTTTCTGATTTGGTGTTTAGTGGTGAAATCTGTCTGAGAATACAGACAAATTAGCCTATCTCCTAATTTAAGGGTATATGAAAAATGGCTGTCCCAATGTCACTTCCTGTTCATGGCAGACATACTACATTGGGATTGTACACAGTAATATGATAAAGTGTTATCACATAAGTACAGGCTGGAACACCATAATGTCTGAAAAACAGGAAGGTGTGTGCAGGATAATGTCTGTCTTAAGGCACTATAATATGTCAAAACCACAAAGACAATGTGCAGCACAAAATAGCTCCATCGTAACCACTTTTTTTTCTGATTGTTTTCACAGACTGAGATAAACGAAAAACTGCAAATGCAGGAAGAGGCTTATACTGTGAGAATAGACAAATTAAAAAATACCTGAGTAGCTAGACAAGAAGTGGTGCCGAGCTTTAGAGAAATCTACGAAAACAAAAGAAGACAGTTGGCATTCATTTAATTTTTTTTTTACAAAGGAAACTATTGAGCTAATGTTTGAGAAAATATTCATCCAAATTTAACAACTTTACTGTCCTCATTAGCATTTATATTTACTCTATACTTAGTAAGATAAAAGGATTAGAAGGATATGTAGTTCAAAAATATAAAAGTGAAGTCTACTGCTAAATAGCAATTTCTGATAAAATTTTAAACTTCTCAGTAATTCCACTCCTTTGTGTTCCTCCTATTATAAAGTACTTTTAAATATGATTCTAGCATTCCACCTCCCACTCCCCCCCCAATCTACAATATTTTCATAAATTTTCGCTGATGGAGATGCATATTGTTGGTTTACAATAGAGAACACCATATGAAAACATTGCGGATATATTAAGGAGAGAATGTCATTAACATGTAATTATACACTTTTGATCTACGATTATTTTCTTAAGTTCATATTAATTTTTTTGCTGAACTTGCTAAAAACTCTAATATCATATAACACTTTTTTATGTCCACCATATCGAAATTACATAAACATAGGACTGGATCCTACAGTTCTTTCTCAGACATAGCTGCTTCTGACTTCAATAGGAGTTTTGTCTGAAAATTTGTAACACTTTAATTCTGACTGTATTTGTTACTTCAATATACATTAGCATTGTTCTGTATTTTGTCACATATTGTATAAATGTTGGTTAGCCCAAAATGAAGCCTAATTGTAATATGTTCTAGAACTGTGAAACCCATTCATTTTTACATTACACAGCTCTGACCCTTTGAAAGCACTTGGTTAAATATGAATCATGCTTCTAAGGTTAGGCTAAATATTAACTGGAATATTGGAAAACAACCTTTTAAGCAGTAAAATTACATATTTGTTTCTCATAACATGTTAAAGAAATGATTTCCATTCCATCCACATTTATGATGGTGAAAATAAATATTAATGAAAAACCTGTCTAAACCTGATTAAGCAAGAGAATGAGTTACCTAAAGAGTCTTGTTTGTCACTCTTTCACTTGTATGGGCATATACTTGGTGTGTACGGAAATGAGAATAAAACCAGAAGGGGGCAGTGGCTGCACATTATTCATCAAAAGTAATTTAAAAAATAAATAACATCCAGTAGCACCATCTGGGTGGGAATGGGCTGTGAATGTGTACTTGAGAGCATATTTCAAATGTGGACATCATGACCTTGTAAAGCAACTGTTTAGAATTTTGCATGGGCAGAATATTTTTAGTCAGGAAAAGGTTAGCTTTCTGACAACTCATTATGGCTGATTTATGCTAATGTTTCTGATTTTGTCACTTTTGGTCTCTGCTCATATAGCATTGGTCAGCAAACTCCTGAGGGCTCACATCCAGCTATAAAAGCCAACAGTTCCTAGTTTGAGCACACAAATAGCTCACAAGGAGTTGTGTATGAAAATTACCTCCCAAATAATACCTTCTGCTGGCCCAGGTTAGCTGACTCAGGCTCACAAGACTCAGCCTGCAGGGCTATAAAATTGCAGTGTATACGTTCAGGCTCAGGCTGGAGCCTGAACTCTGGGATCCAGTGAGGAGGGAGGGTCCCTGAGATCAGGCTTCTGCCCATAGTCCTGTGAGCCCGAGTCATCTGACACAGCCACAAGTGTTTGATTGCTGTGTAGCCATACTCTAGGAGATTTATAAAGCCCATGGTATATGAGTAGTACTATTTGAGTGCAAAGTATTGTTACTGATTTAACATGCAGACTTAGTACATATATAGAACAGCTGAGGAATCTACTAAAATTCCTAAACAAGTCCTACAGGCCAAACTTGTACAAACCGTCCAATTGAAGTAAATTAACACTGCCAACAGCAAAATTCCCATTGACTTAAGTAGGGCCAGGTTTTCACCCACGGGTTCTGTAAGGAGACACCAGGATGAGTGATCCGACATACCATATGATTCTCAAAATGTAAGAACTGATTTAAAATAGGGCTGTGGATTAATTGCAGTTAACTCACGCGATTAACTCAAAAAAATTAATTGCAATTAAAAAAATTAATTGTGATTAATCACAATGTTAAACAATAGAATACCAATTGAAATTTTTTAAATATTTTGGATATTTTTCTAAATTTTCAAATAAATTGATTTTAATTACAACACGGAATACAAAGTGTACAGTGCTCACTTTATATTATTGTTATTACAAATATTTGCACTGTAAAAATGATAAAAGAAATAGTGTTGTTCAATTCACCTCATAAAAGTACTGCAGTGCATTCTCTTTATCATGACAGTGCAACTTACAAATGCAGATTTCTTTTTTGTTACATAACTGAACTCAAAAACAAAACAATGTAAACCCTGGAGCATACAAGTCCATTCAGCCCAACTTCAATTGCTAAGACAAACCAGTTTGTTTACTTTTATGGGAGATACTGCCCACTTCTTATTTACAATGTCACCTGAAAGTGAGAATAGACATTCACATGGCACTTTTGTAGCCAGTGTTGCAAGGTATTTACGTGCTAGATACGTTTAACATTCGTATGCCCCTTCATGCTTCGGCCACCATTCCAGAGGATGTGCTTCCATGTTGACGACACTCGTTGAAAAAATAATGCATTAATTAAATTTGTGACTGAATTCCTTGGGGGAGAATAGTATGTCTCCTCTGTTTTACCCACATTATGCCATATATTTCATGTTATAGCAGTCTCAGATAATGACCCAGCACATGTTGTTCTAAGAATACTTTCAGTGCAGATTTAACAAAATGCAAATAAGTTACCAGTGTGAAATTTCTAAAGATACAGCACTCGACCCAAGGTTTAAGAGTCTGACCTGCCTTCCAAAATCTGAGAGGCATTAGGTGTGGAGAATGCTTTTAGAAGTCTTAAAAGAGCAACAGTCGGATGCAGAAACTACAGAACCCAAGCCACCAAAAAAGAAAATCAACCATCTGCTGTGGCATCTGACTCAGATGATGAAAATGAACGTATCAGTCTGTACTGCTTTGGATTGTTATCGAGCAGAACCTGTCATCAGCATGGATGCATGTCCCCTGGAATGGTAGTTGAAACATGAAGGGACATATGAATCTTTAGCGCATCTGGCACACAAATATCTTGTGACGCCAGCTACAACAGTACCATTCGAACACCTGTTCTGACTTTCAGGTGACATTGTAAACAAGAAGCAGGCAGCATTATCTCCCGCAAATGTGAACACACTTGCTTGTCTGAGCGATTGGCTGAACAAGAAGTAGGACTGAGTGGACTTGTAGGCTCTACAGTTTTACATTGTTTTGTTTTTTAATGCAGTTATTTTTGTACACAATTCTGCATTTGTAAGTTCAACTTTCATAATAAAGAGATTGCACTACAGTACTTGTAATGGGGGAATTGAAAAATGCTATTTCTTTTGTTTTTTACAGTGAAAATATTTGTAATAAATATAAAGTGAGTACTGTACACTTTGTATTCTGTGTTGTAATTGAAATCAATATATTTGAAAATGAAGAAAACATCCAAAATATTTAAATAAATGATGTTCTATTATTGTTTAACAGTTCGATCAATCACATGATTACTTTTTTTAATCACTTGACAGCCCTAATTTAAAAATGGAAAATCATTTTATGTTTTAAAATGCTAACATGAAATGCAACAGGTCATGCTTTGGATGTGGATGTACTGGTATTAATACAATATGTAGATACAATATGATGAATTAAGGATTCCTGGCTCTTATTGGTTAAAATCAGACTTACTGTTTTTAAGGTCCCTTATCATGTTGCATTCGTGTGTTAGGGTACGTCCAGACTACTCACCAAATCGGCGGGTAGCGATCGATCTATCGGGGATCGATATATTGCGTCTCGTCTAAACGCTATATAGCGATCCCCGAACGCGCTCCCATCGACTCCGGAACTCCACCAAGGCGAGCAGCGGAAGCGGAGTCGACGGGGGAGCCATGGCCATCGATCCCACGCTGTGAGGACGGGAGGTAAGTTGAAGTAAGATACGTCAACTTCAGCTACGCTAGTCCCATAGCTGAAGTTGCGCATCTTACATCGACCCCCACCCCCAGTGTAGACCAAGCCTTAGTGTCTGTCTAAAAGTAGCTTACATTGTTGTTTGTTGTGCAAACAAATGAGACTATTTTCAACTTTCAGTATACTTAGTCTTTATTACTTTTGTTATACTATAGATGTACACAGTACTTTCCAATGGACATAATTTAAATCGTTTAACCAGGTTCTTGCCCTGAAGAGCTTTTGATAGAAGTTGGAGAGACTCAGTATAAAGAAAGGAAAAGGTCGTTGACTTTGTCCTCACTGCCAAAAAAAAGGGTGTGTTTTTACTGCAGGATAACAAATGTGCCTTATATCAGAGGGGCAGCCGTGTTAGTCTGGATCTGTAAAAAGCCACAAAGGGTCCTGTGGCATCTTATAGACTAACACACATATTGGAGCATAAGCTTTTGTGGGTGAATACCCACTTCCTCAGATGAATGTGGTGGAAATTTCCAGAGGCAGGTATAAATATGCAGGCAAGAATCAGTCTAGATAAAACAGCAAAGAGTCCTGTGGCACCTTATAGACTAACAGACATATTGGAGCATGAGCTTTTGTGGGTGAATTCCCACTTCGTCAGATTCTAGAGATAACGAGATTAGTTCAATCAGGGAGGATGAGGCCCTCTTCTAGCAGTTGAGATGTGAACACCAAGGGAGGAGAAACTGCTTTTGTTGTTGGCTAGCCATTCACAGTCTTTGTTTAATCCTTAGCTACCCTGCTATAAAATCCTACTGGCAACAAGAAGGCACCTGGAGTTTTACTGCAAGGTAGTTAGGTGAGGTCAACCACAGGCAGAGGTGCAGTGTTGACCTTGCCTGGCTGCCCTGTGGTAAAAATAATTGCTTATCTCCAGTAGGATTTTACAGTAGGATAGCTCATATGCATTAGTTATCCTGCTGTTTAAAAAAACATCTGTTTTGCAGTGATGACATAGCCTTAGTGTGGGAAGACACCGAAGGTTAAGTAAACATGGAAGGTTAAGCAAGGAGCAATGTGAAGGAAAGGGAGACTGAGCTTAGAAAAGGTAGAGTGGGAGAAGGAGACAGAGAATGGTTTCTTTCATCTATTAATATCTTGATCAGCTTCTCTCATTGAATCATCCTTCTGTCCCTCTGCACCAAGACTGCACTTGAATTTGGAATGCATCAAATAATTAGGTTTCCTCTTTAAAATTGTTGGCTACATTTTCAGAATAGTTACTTATAAGCCACTTTTCACAGATGTGAAATTAAAATTTTCCCAAATGGACATAAGTGTACCTGCACAAAATCCACACACCCATTATGCCCACATAATCAGCATATGTTGATGCAGATCAGACAGATACGCACAGCTGTACAGTTGAGCCCCAAGTTGTGTGTGCTATGGCAGGTTTTTCCAAGTGCACCCACACTGCTGACTTTTACCCCAAGTGTAATATATTTTTTTCATTGCATAGGGCCTTGGGGTTTTTTGGTCACAGGTTGTACTAATTGTGTAATGGGGTTGCCTACAAACACTCCTAAATATATTAGCCATATGTGTTGCGATTTTCAGAAATTATTTATGCTCTTTTAGCTGTCTAGTCACACTTTCTCAATCTGAAAAATCAGCAGGATATGTAGAACTTTGAGTCTCTGTTTCTGCCTGTTTCCATTTAAAAGTTGCTTGGAATTACACCCCAGAGTGGCCTGTGTGATCCCTCACTTTCATTCCTGTGCGATTTGCAGAAACCACTGTTTCTGAACCCCAATCCTCCTGATGCCTCTATTGTTGTTCTACCCACTACGGCTGTGATCCTTAGCTGGAGCCCAGAAACACAAAGGGAATGTGAGGGTGATCCTTAGCTGGAGCCCAGAAACACAAAGGGAATGTGAGGGTGCAAAGATGGGTTTGGCTCATCTTTGCATTACCTTTGTTACTGCCCTGTTCCTGGTTCGGCTATGTGCCCAGCCTGTCCCCTGGAATAAATTTAGAGATACCTGAAGGGTTCTCATGTCAGTTAAGTGATCATCAACATTAGCAAGGAGTCCACAATTAGTCCAGAAAGGATACTGCAACCTGCACAGTCCCCTTGTACATGGGGCAGCTCAGGCAGCAATTCTCTTTGAAGTAAAATCCCTGTCTAAAACTTCCCTTGGGGCAGAGCAGCTCTCCCCTACTCCTTGCTTTGATTAAATGCCCAAATTTGCCCTGTTTTTGAGGAACGAGTGGAGCTCTAACAAAGAACATGAAACGTGCAAATGAAACACTTGATGTTTGTAAATGAGCAAAGTCAAAAATGAAAGTTATTTAGCTTCTGATTATTTGGTGATGTCTCTTCAGGTATTCATTGTATATAGCAAGCTTCAAATTATAGCAGCTGGGTAACCAGACAACACACACATGGCAGTTAAAATCAAACTATAGTCTCAGTGAATCATTTAATTTTCCCAATAAATTAATATAGTCCCACTTGAATTCAGAACAGAATGTGAAATATTTCCAGGGGGGCAAACAACTTTGAGGGTAGTATGCTCTTCACACTGTGGCCTGTTGTTTGAAAGCACTGGCCTGTTGTTTGAAAGTTTGCACAATAACTCCATGAAGAATATTTTTGTATTGACGTAAAGCTTTACACTTGCACTGTTGGCTATGCCAGCTGATAGTTGTATTTGTTTTACATATGTACACAGTCTATTTTAAAAATGTCAGTTGTAACAAACATCCTTTCAAGGTGGAGTGAACGGAGTGCTGAATAGTAAACAGTCAGATTGTTGGAGACTAGAAGGTAAAGTCCTTCCTCCCTGAAAGGAATGTGCATGTAATACTGGCATGAGCGTGGCAATGTTTTGTTTATTGTGGAATTTAATGTAAGCAGGAACAAATCTAAAACCCATGCTGAGGTGGCTTCAGAGCCAGAGTTACTATAACATTTCCTTTTGAACCACTTCTTGATATGTAACGTATAGTCTAGGGAAGACTTAAAAATACATGTAGGGTCAAACCCTCAGCCCAGGTAGTAGGGCAGATTGGAGGAAGAGGAGTTGGAAGGAGGACTCCCAGAGGAGCTATGGAGCTTCTCCTTATAAGTTACTACAGTTCAATGGTTGTAGTAGGCTACATGATTCCTTACATGCCCTTACCCTGTAAGGCCTCCTTGAATTCTGTCAATTCCAAAAGGCGTACACACTTTGTGCAGTAGAACCATGCCAGTTCCATTGTCCTGGGAGCCTCTGGGCTTGAGGAATACTGTTTTTATTTTCCCAGCAAGACAGAACCTACACGTTTTAAATTCTTCTTTGAGTGGAGAAGGTTTATCTTTTAATTCAATGAGCTTTCGTTTGGGTCACTTATAGTGTTGTGGGGCACCAATCCAAGCCTGCTCTGCCTTGTGCACACAAAGTAGACCCCATGAATTCTGAGCTTCCATGCATCCTTTCTGGAACCTTTAATTAAGCATTGGCAGGCTTAATTTCTCCTAAATTAAGCCATCTCCTGTTGTCCACTCCCAGCATCTGGCAGTTAAAGGCTTAGGACACCCGGGGCACGTCTACACTTAAAACGCTGCGTCGGCTGCACCACTGTAGCGCTTTAATGAGGAATCTTTATGCCAGTGATTCTCAAACTGGGTCAGGACCCCAAAGTGGGTCACAATCCCATTTTAATGGGGTTGCCAGAGCTGGCTTAGACTTGCTGGGGCTCAGGGCTGAAGCCCAAGTCCCACCGCCTGGGGCTGAAGCCGAAGCCCGAGCCCCATTGCCTGAGGCCGAAGCCAAAGCCCGAAGGCTTCAGCCCTGGGCAGTTGGACTCAGGCTGCAGGCCCCCTGTCAGGGGCTGAGCCCTTGGGCTTCAATTTTGGCATCCCCACCCGGGGGGCGGTGGGGCTCGAGCTTTGGCTTTGACTCCACCCCCACCCGGGGCAGTGGGGCTTGGGTGGGCTCAGGCTTCAGTCCCCCCACCCCCTCCTGGAGTCATGTAGTAATTTTTGTTGTCAGAAAGGGATCATGGGGCAATAAAGTTCAAGAACCCCTGCTCTATGCCAACTGGAGAGAGCTCTCCCATCAGCGTAGTAATCTACCTCCCTGAAAGGCGGTAGCTATGTCAGTGACAGAAGCTCTGCTGTTGACAGAGTGTTGTTTACATGGGTTAGGTTGGTATAACTGTCACTCAGGGGACTGGATTTTTCACACACCTGAGTGATGTCCTTATACCCATCTAGGTCTGTGGTGTAGACTAGACCCCCAGAGCATGGAGTTGCATCCCTGACCATCTTGGTTAATAGCCATTGATGGACCTATCCTCCGTGAACTTATCCATTTCTTTTTTGAACCCAGTTATATTTTTGGCCTTCACAACATCCCCTGGCAATGAGTTCCACAGGTTGACTGCATTGGATGAAATACTTCCTTGTATTTGTTTTTAATCTGCTGCCTATTAATTTCATTGGGTGACCCTTAGTTCTTGTGTTATGGGAAGGGGTAAATATCACTTTTTCTCCACACCATTAACAATTTTATAGGCCTCTATCATATCCCCTCTGAACAGGCCCAATCTTTTGACTTTCCCCTCGTATGGAAGCTCTTCCTTCCCCCAATCATTTTTGTTGCTCTTCTCTGTACCTTTTCCAATTCTAAAATACATTTTTTGAGATGGTGCACCAGAACTGCACACAGTATTCAAGGTGTGGATGTACCATGGATCTATCTATATATATATATGGCATTATGATATTTTCTATGCCTGTTCAAGGATGATGAAGGAAAAAATCCATCAAGTTATAGACCTACCTTCTGCATGAGATACATACCAACATGCAGGTAAGACAAATCCTTTCTTAGGCATCTCGGGTAAATTGAATCTGGTTTTTGGGTTTTTTTGTCTTTTTTACCAGCATTATACCCCTCCTCACAGCCCTGTCCTTATCTGTTGTCATTCCTTGTTGTTCTATATCTAATTTAAATTATAATCTTTGGGGCAAAGGTTGTTATTTTGTAATCACCTCTGAAGTGCCCTACATACCTGTGGTACTGTGTAAACAATAATACATTTCTACCGTCAATGGGAAAAAATCCTACTATCTGATCCATTAGGCAGACCTCAGCCCAGCTATTCCACTCTCCCTACTGTTCAGAGTTGCAGCCTTCCCCAGAGCACAGCATTAAATCAAGAATTACCAGGCAGCTCTGAGAAGAGAACTTTGCCCTTTGATTGCTTTCCAAAGAAATGTCCTCAATTCCTTTCTCTGACAGATAAACGTTGTGGATCATGCTAACAAATTTTCCCAAGCCTTTTGACCCCTCCCCCAGTAGTTAATGAATTTGTACTATTGATTGGGAGACCCATAGAGAATTAGTACATTTTCCAGATTTGGCAAGTGAGTGAACAAAACCAAAATAACCTAGGTACTGCATTAAAAGAAGCATTTTGTTCATTTACTAGGAAAAAATGGGACTTGGGATGTTTGTAATATTTCATAGTATGTTAGCTAATTGTCTGCACAATGTTTTACTGAAATAATGCAACCTAGCAGCATTGCTTTACTACCTCACCCGGGGCCCAATATTGATTTCAGTGGGAGTCGAGAGTACGAGGCATCTTGCAAGACCAGAGCCTCTGCTACTAAATCAGGGTCGATAGCTGAATGAGCCTGCCATGGCATTTGTCACAACTAGTGATTCTTTGAATTAGCAAAGTGAGAAACAGTGAGTCCACTGTAATGTTGTTACTACTCACAATTACACAAATGTATGCCAATTCCTACATTTTGTAACATCAGCTACAGCTGGTGGAAAAATAAGAATATTTTTCTTACACACACAAAGATCGTTTCATCAACATTTTTTTGACTTGATATTAAAAACAAAAATTCACCCTGTTATTTTTTTTAGTTGAGGTTTCAACAAAATATATTGCCAAAAATCTATATTCTGAAACATTTCAAGCAGCTCTAATGGCAATAGGTTGTTTCAATTTGCAGCAAAACATTACAAAAGCAAAGAGTATTAAAAATATATCTTGTGAGGAGAAAAGCCTCAGCTGGTATAAAGAGTCATAGTTCTACAAAACTCAATGGACATACGCCATTTCACATTAACAGGACCTGGCCCTGTGTAATTTCACTCTTCCAGTCAACTCCAGTTTTCCATGTATAATATAAATATAGGGCCAGATTTTCCATTGAAGTCAATGGATAACACTGATTTACCCTAACTGAGGATCTGGTCCTTTGGATAATGTTATATGAAGACATGGTCATGTTTTATATACGTTTTTGTTGACTGTCAATGACGTTTAAATTAAGGGGCCAGATTCTGAAAAGGGTTTTTTTTGTTGATTGGTGGGTGTTGGTTTTAAAAAAAATCTCTACTCAAGCAAAATCTCCATTGAATTCAATGAGTTTCATCTGAGTAAAAACAGAACTTCACGATTTGGTCCATCAATCTTAAATC
Organism: Mauremys reevesii; assembly: GCF_016161935.1. Taxonomy (NCBI): domain Eukaryota; kingdom Metazoa; phylum Chordata; order Testudines; family Geoemydidae; genus Mauremys; species Mauremys reevesii. The sequence goes on along the minus strand of NC_052629.1, from coordinate 47,334,640 downwards.
AGAAATTCTAGTATACTATTTCCAAGTTTCTATTCTACACTCAGAATTAGAACTGTACATGTTTTTGTATCAGTGAGAAACATTCTGATATGAAAGAATTTACGTTATTCCTGTGCTTTGTGTCAACAATCAGGAGTGAACCTTTGGATTTATTAATTCCTAATCTTTCACCTATCTTACATCATTATAATATAATGAAATAGAACTCTGTATGGTGCATTGTCAATAAAATCTAATATTGAAAAGAGTACTGATCATCTAGTGCAAATGGAGAGCACAGTAAATGATTTAGAGAATGTGTCAAACATTAAAGCTATCTAATACCTTCTAAAGTAGATTGATACCCATAAATCTAAGATAAATGACCTGTAAAATTACTTAAGAAGAAATAATATTCATTTAATCAGGCTTCCAGAGAAAAGAGGGGAAAGGTTGGAGAGAAACTCATAAAGAATTATTAAATCCCTTCAAATTCAATACTTAGCAGATCACAGAGAGCAAATATCTCTCCAAGCCCAGACCAGATAAGCAGTTTTAAGTCAGCCCACCTGAACCTGTCTTTGTGAAACGACTAAATTACAAACACCATTGAAAAAAATCCCTGATTGCCCATCTCTACTGATTTTACAGCTCTGCTAAACAGTCTCTTTTCCAGATTCAGCACTGTGTGTATCAGAGCATGATGCAAGGTGCATTTATTTGATTTAGCATTTGGTTGAGTCCAGGGGTGGGATGTCAGCTTGATTTCTGGCTTTTTGACTGTAAATATTTTTCTACTGGTAGAAGTGATAGCTTAGTTTAATGCTTTCCATTGACCATTCCTGGAGGGAAGAGGGGCTAATTTTATACTGAAAGGAACACTTGTATGAAAATCAATTAAAAATTGTAATGGTGTTCTCTGCACTTTAGACTGACAATTCTGCTTCCCATTCTGTTGATGAGATTAACTTTACTTTTCAAATCCATTTTAGAGTTTGAGTAATGCGGATGACAGGAAAATTTGGCCATTTTTTTTCACTGCTAAGTAAAGGCCTAATTATTCAATTGCTGCCCACTCAAAACTGCCACTGATTTCAATGGGACTTTTGTTGGCTCATTGTTTGCAAGATGAAGGCAGTAAGTATTAAATATCAGAATTGCTGTTTTCAATAAATATAAATAGATTATTAGAGAGTAGATTATCTACTTTCTGTCTATCCTTTGCTTTTATTATTATCTTGAGCTCAACACTATTGATGGTGAAAGCCTCTATTAGAACTCAACACAGAACTTTTCATGAAGCAACACAGTTGTACGTTTATCGGTGGAGGAAACACTTTCTGTGATAAGGGTGGGTCAAACTCCATTCTGAATCATGTGGATCTGCAGTAACTATTGACCTTTGTGTAGTCAGTCGTCATTTGCATAGGGGCACGACGCCAGCATCTGGCACTTTTCATTTAATACTGTGTGTGTAACATGCAAATACTTTTACTTCAAATAAAATTTTTAACATTAAAATATGTATCTGAATTCTTCTCTCTTGCTGTGAAAAATAGGAAATATTTTTGGAATAGAAAAATAAAATCCAGGTAGTAAGCATAGCTGATCCAATGAGAACCTCTTGACACTCCAGAAATAACCATATGATAACATGGTTGTGGCCAGCCCATTTTATAACAGTTTATTTTTGCTTGTGTTAACAGGGGTGGAAATACATTACACCATGGTTATGGCCATACCATGTTTGTTTAACATGGTTCTTTTTGTTGTGTAGATGGGGCATCAGTGTTACAAATTGACACTGATTGTGATTTTTTTTTAATAGAGTGGTGTAATGTTAGTCAACAAAGGCCTGTTGGCTGAATTCTGCTCTCATTTAAACAGGAGTAAATCCAGAGAATCTCCACTGAGAGTAAATTTGGCCATATATGTTAAAGGGTAAGAAAGTGTTACAGTATGTGTTTCTGAATCCCATCACTCCTGACAGGCAATTCCTTTCCACCCCGTTCCCCTGCTTATTGCTGAAAACACTCAAGTATTGTTACTCTCAGACTCAATTTGTAGAGTGGTCCGTATTCTTGCCTCCCAGATCTCAGTAAGATAGCTGAATACATGTTTCTCCTGTATGTTGTTTGCCAGAGGCACCGTACCGAATGGCCATGAACGAGTGCAGAGAAAATTCCACATGCACTTCGATCTTCCTGGAGGAGCTCAAGACAGCAGCCCCCACAGTGAGGTTCAAGGGATAGAATTAGTTGGAATCAGTTTCAGAACTGCTAAATTTTCATTTCAATGTATATATTCTTTTAAAAAAGAAACAGTAAGAGAAATGATGAAATTAAGCTTGAAGAGAGAGATGCATGGAAACCTCTGGCAAGTATTGCTGGGGGAAGGGAGAAAGTGGGGCGCTGGTTAATTTGAGGTTCAATCCTGTGAGCTGCTGTCTGACAATAACTCAGCAGAAATGGAAATCACTCAGCATCTTACACGAGGTGCTCAGCAGTTTGCCTGATTGGGCCGCTGAAAACTATATATAGTGCAAGTCGTCAACTGCTGTAAATTATCATAGCTCCACCAATGGAACATGACAGTTTTTACACCACCTCATGTTCTGCCCCCATACCAATGCTTCTCCCCTATGTTTGTCACTCCCTAAAAGTGAGTATGGGGGAGATTCTCATTTACCCACACATTCTCCCAGTTAGAATTAAATTAAAATCCTGCTCATCTGAGAGCATGCATGTCAGGTTCTCTTCTAGGAATAAGCTATTCTTTCTTTTTCATACTCTTCTGCTTGAATCCCAAGCTATCAATGCCCTTAAAAGAAAAAGGAGTTTTGCTTTGGGGAAAAAAAGGCTATTCAAATTATTCATGATTTATATCAAGAAGGGACCTTTCTATCTTTCAACAAGCAAAAAAGGGAAGTTTGATCTTCCTCAAAATCATTTATTTGAGAACCTTCTAAATTTCTTTCTAGTAGGTTAACTTTCTTACAAAGCATCAGTATTCGGCAGAATAATGACTATTATATAACTGAAGCACAGTACAATAACCATCGGGCTAATAAATGGTCTCCTGGTTCTATAGAAAATGTAACAAATCGTAAAAGCATTTATTGGAGCTAGGCCAGGCACAAATGACAAAGCAAGTTCAATGCTGCTTTTAGAAATGCATCATGGTCAGAAATACTCTCTGGGGCCAAAACCATTTCTTTGAATGTCAGAGGTAAATTTACTCACCTTAATTTTCAGCCTAGATTTTATGTTGATTCTGAAGCACTGAATAAAGTCAACTCCAGTAGAGCTGCCTGCTACTGCAGCTGTTCCAGATGTAAATGCAAAGAGGGGCATTTAAAAGGATCTGTTCACTTGAATATGTTGTTTTGAAATTATGCAGATTATATTCAAATATGACTTGATACTTCCCTATTATGTGTTTTTAAGGGAATAGAAAGATGCTACGCTATTAAGTGGTTTATTAACATTTCTAATCACAGCTCTTTGACTTAGAAAATAATTGTTCTATTGTGTGCTGAGAAGCTGCCTGTAAACAACTGGCAAAGGGATATACTGCCTTGCGTTCCCCATAGAGAAAATATCAAATTCAATTGATTAATCAAAGGAGACATTCTTTGATGGAAGGGAACCTTTTCAAACTTTATTAAAGATACTGAATAAACCATAAGCAATCAAAGTTCAAAATCTGAAATTCTGCTATGCTCGCAAATACAGTAGCTGCGGTAAACCTTCCACATAACTCACAAGCAAGAGATGAGATGTATGTGATCATTTTTTTTCAGTGCTACACACAATCTTGATTTGACACATGCAATCTTGATTGGGACTTCAAACCAGTGTAACTCTGTTGACTTTATTGGAGTTGCTCTGAATTGCCACTGGAGTGAGTGATGTTAAAATCAAACCCATGGGTTTTTTTATTTTTATATTGTGTTTGGTTATGTTTTTAATCAATAATTCAACAACTGAAGTCCTGTGCTGTCTGGCTCTTGTAGAGTTCTTTTCTATGCTCTTATTGAATCTGGGTAATCTAGCCAGATCCCTGTCCACAAATACATTCAATCCAACCATCCCCTTCTCCAGAATAAAGGAGCGGGAGGCCGGGGAAGGGAACAGTTGAAGATGGAGGGTGATGAGGAAGGAATGTTAGCAGGGAGGAAAGGAGAGATCAAGAGGTGAGTTGAAGTGAGTGGAGAAGAACTTTATTCAGTGAGAAATTCAAAAACCTAATTTCCAGATGCCAGTCTTCACATCCATAGTAAGCGCACATGCAGATGACCAGTTGACATGTAAATGCAGTGGGTGTAACTCATGAATAGATGACTAAATGCAATCACTGTGATTGTGATAGACAGGCTTGGCAGAATTTGATTTTTTTTATAATTTCATTGAATAATATCCAGATTTTAAGAATTTTGAAACTATTACTTTAACTTTTCACAGTTGCAGAAATTCAGGGGGCTGTCAGAAAATAATTATTTAATAAGAGTGAATGGCGAGATTCAAAAAGTTAAAGCTTTATAACCACTAAAACATAAATCATCACCATCACATATCCAGATATACAACATTAATATCCTTGACACAAACTCCAGTTCTCAAGCAGCATTTTTCTTACTTCGCTTATCTGAAAATTTTGATTAGTGTGCATGGAAATATTTTTTTGTTAGTTTGTGCGTGTACTGTGGAATCAACGTTTACCTATTAAAAAGCAAATCCTTCCAAGCCTACAAGTGTAGCAACTGTCTGTAATGCATGTCTGAAAATCTGGGCCTAAATTAACTCTTTTGCAGCTGAGAATGTTCTTATTCGTCATTGGCTGCAGAGGCAGGTCTGGAGGGCGGCAGTGCCTTTCCATCTCTTAGGGATAGAGCAGGGAGGAAGGAGAAACTGTTGCTGCTGCTTGGCTCCCCTGTCTACTCCACAACGGAGAGGGGTAAAGGGCTACTGCAGAGTTTCCTTTTCCCTCTCTCTCCTTCCTTGGAGTATGGAAAGAGCTCCTGTAGATCTCCTCACTCTACCCAAGCAGGGAGAAGAAACAAGCTACTGTTGGCCTCCTTGACCTCTAGTTGCTTTATCACCGTGGTATCTAACCCTGCCCTGGAACATTGGGAGCAGGGGGAGGGCTGGGGTGAAAGAACAAACCCTTTTCTTTGCTGTTTTGCCCTCTGACTGATTCTCATCTATGGTTGGCGGCAGCTCTCTCCACACCGTATCTTCCACTCTTCGTGGTCTCCCTTGGTAGGTGTTTCCTCCTCTGTACTGTGCAGTGGGGAGGGAGAGAAAGGAGGCATGAAGAGTAGCTGACAACAGGAGGAGCAGTGGTGGTGCAGATCAGAGAGGACAATCCCATGCAGCAAACAATCCCCATCCAAGCCTTTGAAGGGGAAGAAGCAGATCTGCTGCTGCAAACCCACCTATCCCTAGGATGGGAAGTGGGGAACAGAGGATATACTGTCTAATATCCTTGGGGACCATTACTTTTTGGGACTAACACTGAGGTAAGTGAGGCTGGGGGAGGGGTTGGGAGTGGGAGAAATCAGGAGTAGCTAAAGATGAGGGTGAAGTAGAAGCTGAAGCCTCTCCTTGAAATGTCAGGTCAGCTCTGCCCTTGGTGATTGGTGCTCTGCTCTCCTCTCTGCCTAGAGCATACGTAGAATAGAGAAAGGAGGACAGATCATAAGACAGGCCCATTGGTGTTACAGGTGCTGTTCCCACCACCTGAACTTGCCTCAGGGAAAAGAGGGTAACCTGGCTACTGGAAACATTCTCTCAATAGCTTGAAATCTTTTGTCGGTATGTGGGACAAAGAGGATAAAATGTAAAAGGGAGAGAGTCAAAAATAAGAGGGCCGGGCTCTGATTCAGCAAAGCCCTTAAGCATTGCTTAACTTTAAACACGTAAAAGCCAAGTTAGCCTTTGCTTAAGTGCTCTGCTGAATCAAGGCCTGAGAGAGCAACAGGGAGCCCCACAGGGATATATGGATGGAGTAAAGATATGAAGGACTCCCTTAATATCCTGAGGGCCTAGAAATCATCTTAGCAGATAAGTGAAAGAGACCCTGACTTTAAGCTCTTGTGTTGTACAAGGTATTACTGTGCTCGAGCAGCACCAACAATATGCTAAGTCTACACACATGAAGCCACAGTCCCTGTCCTGGAGAGCTCATGTGGTGCATATAGGCATTTATGTGTGCCTGATGCACTGGGGTAAATTTCACGCTCTGGAAATATGCACCAGGCCTTCTCTGTCCTCCCAATAGAAAAGCCCCAGTTTTAGTTTCTCTTCATCCCTACAGTGCCCATAGCAAATGAATCACTTAGCACTTTCCAGATTTCTGTTAATGTTTTAAATTTTCTTTTGGTACTTTTAGCTCCTCAGCTTAACTCATGGGGTACCCAGGAGAGACTATTCCATATGTGACTCCTTTGTGTGCTAGCCCCTTGGTGGGTGGGGGTTATATTATCATCTATGGTTGTTTAAATAAAAGATGAGAAAAGCTGCTCAGGCATTTATAGCAGTTAGCATTCCATTAGGATTTTTCAGGCTCCATCCCCTCAGTGTCATCTTTCCCCTCATCTCTCGTTCGTCCTTTTTCTCCATCCTCTTTCTTCTGCTTAATCCCTCCCCTGCTTCTCCATATCCGAGGTCAATGGCCGTTTTTCTCTCTTTCTTTCCCAGGTGTCGTGTTCAGGGGCGGTTCCAGGCCCCAGCACGCCAAGCGCATGCATGGGGCGGCATGCTGCGGGGGGCGCTCTGTCGGTCGCCGGAAGGGCGGCAGGGGGCTCCGGTGGACCTCCCGCAGGCGTCCCTGTGGAGGGTCCGCTGGTCCCGTGGCTACTGTGGAGCATCCGCAGGCACGCCTGTGGGAGGTCCACCGGAGCTGCGGGACTGGCGACCGGCAAAGTGCCCCCCGCGGCATGCCGCCATGCTTGGAGCGGCGAAATGGCTAGAGCCGCCCCTGGTTGTGTTGTTCAGTGTTATATCCTTGGGGGCAACAGTTTTAGGAAGAAATCACTGGAGACACAGAGAGCTGTAAACCTTGAAAGCAGCCAGTTATTGCCACACAATGAACTAACCAAAAACCAGCGGCCAAATACACAACCTTCGGAAGCACAGAGAAGGCCTGGTGGGTATTTCTGGAGCATGGGATTTACCCCAGTGCATTGGGCTCACACGAGGGCCTATGCACCATGCAGATCCCATTTAAAGCACTAAAGGCAAAGGGAGACTGTCCTGCCTCCAGTTAATCCAGAAAGTGAATGTTTCCTCATTAAGGCCAAATTCTGATACACTCGCTCATGGTGGGTGGCACCTTACCCCACACACAGTTTCACGGGAGTACTTCAGGATTAAGGTGCAACCTAACATGCATAAGAATATCAGAATCTGACCATAAGAGAGGTTGTAAAGGCAGTGTATGTATGGCCTTTAGTTTGGTAATTTAACACCACATACTTCCAATCTGTGTTTCAAGCAATTAAGGTTAAACTGCATATAGTCACAACAAACTAAGTGTAAAGCATTGAAAGGACAGGGCATGTAGGCACGGTGGGTGCAATGTTGCATTCCCTTATCTGTGCTCTTGAGATCTTCTGTGAAAAGAAACATACTAAAATATCCTCCCATCTCAAACATCTCTATGTTCCTAGCTTCATCAAGGTCGCAGCTGGAACAAATTAGAAAAGGGAATGATAGCAATAGTAAAAATAATGTTATGTTTTCTTGTCAGATGGGTGTTGTCCTTTTTGTTACAGTCATTCATTTAGAATTTTAATTTCAATAGGGCTTCTGTGATGTGATTTGTTGCCTGCCATACTGTTTACTACTTTCTCATGTTTTCAGTCTCTTTTCAGTTTGTTTGTTTTTTCTTTATAACTTCTCCCCAGTAGTTGAATCGGGACTGGTGCTCATTTTTACATGAAATACACAAACCATGTCTAAAGATTTATTGCTAGTAAATTTTCTATTACTGAAGTTAACAGTATACAAGTGTTGTGGGTGGGGAGGACGACGACAGACTTTATCAGCAGAGACTGAACCAGATGCAATATAAAGAAATAATAAGTGTAACTATAAAGCCTTTGATCTCCGTCGGAATGATAGCTGCATTCAGTGAAGCATAATACGGGTAATAACATTACTTAGCATTTTATAGCAACTTTCATCCCTAGATCAGGTGTGAAAATTCATATGGGAATGTGGCCAGTAAACTATACCTGAGAGAGAGGCCTATCAGTAACCTGTAGGCAGATTCTTAGCTGTGTAAATTGTCCTAGCTCCATAGCAGTAAATGAATCTGTGAAATAGTGTACTGCCTCTTTAAGAGACAGCCTGGCGTGTAATCAAGGTGGCCCTACCCAGCCTTAGGGCTGGGCTGTATAAAGAGGAAGAGGAAAGTGGGGAAACTGAGCAAGGGAGAGGGGGAGTAGAAGTTATGCTGGCTGTAGTAGGTGGTGGTTTTCCTCTCAGGTTCCAGGAGACTAGCCTCATCAGATTCAGAAACTTGGTGTTTTAGCTGTCAGGTATGGGAGCTCTGCACCACGGTCCTGAGCAGAGGACCTCGTGTGACAGATATTGCAATATCTCTGGGGACCATGTTGTATTAAGTGTATGAATGGTTTATGGATCACTGTAGGCCAGGAATTGTATCCAACTCTAGGTGAAGAGGGTTGCCACAGCTCTGCCCAGAACTAAAAATGGGGAGAAGGGGGTCATTAAGGTCAATTGCCCAGGTGGAAAACCCCTCCGGAGAGGTGCTGCCCCCCATGGAGAGACTTGCACATACTGGTTCAAACTGAGTTTTGCAGAGACCAAGGGCTAGTCTACACTTACCAGCCGGGTCGACGCGGTGAGTTCGACTTCTCGGAATTCGAACTATCGCGTCTAATCTGGACGCGATAGTTCGAACTCCGGAAGCACCGCGGTCGACTCTGGTACTCCACCACTGCAAACGGCGGTGGCGGAGTCGACCTTGGAGCCGCGGACTTCGATTCCGCGGCATCTGGACGGGTGAATAGTTCGAACTAGGGTACTTCGAATTCAGCTACGCTATTCATGTAGCTGAACGTGCGTACCCTAGTTCGACCCCCGCCCTTAGTGTAGACCTGCCCCAAGAGACATGGGGCTTTTGGTGTAAAAAGGCTGTGTTTTAGTGGACTTCCTGCTAGTCCAGAAAATGGGCAGGACCCTCTGTCCGGGGGGGCGGCGTACACTTGCAGAAGGGTGGAAAGACTTTAAATTGTAGAGCCCCATAAAACTGAGGAGTGCCCTCTGGTAAGCTTTTAGCACGTGTACACAAACTCTTATTGGTCTTTATATGTCTGTCTATCTTTGTCATGCTTTTGTTCTAAGACCAAAAGCAGTTTGCTTTTGAAGGTTGGTTGATAACTGCTGTACACTGTTCTAGCCCCTGGAGAAGGAGTTAGCTACAGGTGCTGGACCTTGATCAGATGTGCTGGGAAGTCGCAGTGAGATATAAGAGGTCTGCAAGCCTAAGCCCCCTGTTATATAGGGAGAGAGACGTAGGTCTCCAGTCCAAGAGAGGTGGTGGCTGGGAACCATAAAACCTTAAAGGGTGCCTTCAGTGACGACCCAGGACAGGGAGTGTCCACCTGTGAAACTGTGACAGACCTTATGAGCTATTTCTTGTAATTGCTTCTGTCCTGAAGCGTTACTTATTTAAAAAAAAAAAGAGAGAGAGGGGAGTGCTGTTTTGTTAATGTGCATTGGCAGCTGCTTGGCCTGAGCTGTTAAAGTGAATCTATTGATGCCAATCAGGGGAGAGATTAAGGTGGGGTGCTTCTGCAGTACTGCATCAGGCCACAAGGGGGGTGCAAGGACTGCTCAACAGAGTATAGGGCCATTGATATGAACTGGGGATCTGCCCCCTGGTTTGTAGGATTGGTAGGCTAGGCACTTCCTACATTTTTTAAACCTTTTCTGTTTAAAAAATAGTGCTTCCCACTATGATTTCTGTGATTTATTAATCCTGGTTTTTTTTCAGTTTCTGCACATGCACCCCTGTTGTATGCAATGCTGCAAAATGAAAGCACCTTTACCTAAATATTCCATTATAATAAGCTAACACATTAAAACAAAAGAGAGAGCCACTCCATATAACAATTGCTTCACAGGGAGTTACTGACTGATTTATACATGTTAAAACTTGAACATTATCCTCTATGGAGGAAAATGTTCTAAGGACAAATACAAAACAAAAGTGACAGTGAAAAAAAGCTGACAGTAGTGAGAATTTACATCACACTCATTAATTTATTATTGAACTCTTCCCTTTTATCTTCTCTGTGTGTGCAGGTGTTGCATCCCCTCCCTTTTTCTACGCTGGGAAATGTTTTGCAGCTATGACCATCAGTGAGAAATGGGCCAGAACTGTAACCTTAGATCCAAACCCCTGGCTTTATTAGTGTGGAGCATCTCAAAGGGTTTGGGTTTAAATCTCCAGATTCAAAGCCATATCTTTTCTTGATTCTGGATTGGGTCAAAATGGGAAGATGCCTCTTTCTGACCTGGATGTGGCTAAGATCTTGCAAAAATGGCTATTCTTAGGGGATTACAGCCATTTTGGCCAAATCACATGAGAACATCTTACAAGATTTAAGCACAGTCTACCTGCCACTCAAATGCAAGCCCCGATTCAGCCTCAGACAAACAGTGACCTTTAGTCCTAAATCAATTCACATCTGGACCCAGCTCTAAATATGGTCTCCTTGACCTGTTACTAAAATCACTTCATAAAGGGGAGTTTGCACAAAATAGCATTCTCAACCAGCTAGAAAGAAGTTGGCTGATGATGGCGACTATCCAGAGATCATTCTGTCACCTCCTAGAAGATGTGGCTGGGTGGGGAGGGCACCCAGGATAGCTCTTAAGAGCTCAGAAAGTTGTGAGTGTCTTTCCCCAGATGTCTTCATATGGTTTGTGCCCAGCGACCTGCCCCTATGGATTGAACGTCTCAGTGACTGATATGTGCATTTTCTGTCAATCTAAAAGTAGTTTAAAAACTGTCAAGAACAACAGATAAAATGACCTCAAACAAACCCAGATGAAAGTCCTTTGTTTTTATTTTTGGAGCACTTTGCCAGCTTGATTCTTTCATAGCCCAGCATAAATTTCAGAATGTTTTATTTCAATACAAATACATGTATATCAAACCTGGTGCTATATTTTAGTGCTAACACTTTAAGCAAGAACATGAACTGAACAAGTCACAAGTGTCCAGAAAATTACTTTGTTTTTTTCCAAACTTTTAACTCTGTTTTCTCATCTTTATTTAGAATATACTTTTCTCAAATGGATTTACAACACTTATCCCTACTGCACTAGGATTTACAAATAAAGGGCCTGATCCTGGGAAGTGCTGAGTACTCTCAGTTCCCACTGACTACAGCTGGAGTTAAAGATGCTTAGGGCACCTTGCATGAGACGCTTAGTACATAGCAGGATCTGTTTCAAATACTATGTGCTGGGTGGTAATAACATGGAAGTCTCCCTGTTTCTAAGATTAAACTGCCTCTTTGCAACTGCAGCTAGCATTCCAGCCATGTGCACACAGACTGGCTTCCTGGTGCCTCTTGCAACCTGGGACCCTCGGTCCCCATTCCAGACAGGTTGCTCTAGGATTTAATCTTTACATTATAGGTCTATCTGCATCTTTTCTTTGCATTGGTAGATCTTATATCTTAGGTATCAATCCCTGCAACTCTTTGGGGATGGCTCTGTTCAGGTGTCTACCTGAACGCACTGAACTGCATGACCAGAGACTTATTCTGTAAATGAAGCCATCTTCTGAAAAGAATATCTCTGCTGTGGTTATGAAGCCAATTTTTCTCTTTTTACTCTGAACAGTCTCAGAGCTTCCAGGAGAACACCACTCTCTGTGAAACAACTTAGGTAGCTTTTAATAAGTCATAGTACCTTTGTGTTATTGAAATGCAAGTGGATTGTCTAAGTCCTGTAATAACAAGTCTTCAGTTACTCCAGAGGCAGCTGATCCAGAGAAGGCAGGGCAGGCAATGCCTACTCTATTTTTCCAGGGTCTGTGTAAACCTCAAAGAGAAAAGCAAGGAGCCCCATCCCCCAGCATGAAGTGCAATAAATAACATGCCAGTTTATCTATCCATTTGTAGATGTCACCATCCTTCACTAAAAAAGTCTAATAGAGCACGCTCTAGCATTCACCATGAAAGCATTTTCTGAGTCCCTTCACAGTACACTATTGGTCCCCGTAAACTTCCTGTAGTTGTTATTTATACAGCAGTAGTGTCCAGGGGTCCCAAATCAGGTACAAGGTGCCATTTTGCAAGATGCTGTACTGTATTCTGTCCTTACTTGCATTTGAATCAAGACTGTAGGATTCCTGGCTTGAAAACCTTCAAAGATTTTTTTTTTTTTTGCATATTTGCTACATCAGAAATGCAAGTGCAGGGTCAGCTTGCAGCAGGAATGAAAGAGCAGAGATTCCAGGAAGGTAGGAAAGGGGGTGATGGAGTATAGAAATGCAGTAAGCTTCCCCAGGAAAGGTTTGAGCCTTTTCATGATGCAACATAGCAGGTGGACAAAAGAGAAAATGTCAAGGATGAGATAAGGCAAATGGGAAATGGCAAAGCCTCCTGATTCCAGACCATCACTCTCAGAAGTTAAGAAGATAAATGGAAAAGGCTACCACTGATGTTTTAATGATACCAAAAATGAAAGGCCAGATTCTGTCTTTAGTAAATCATAGAACTGGAAGGGACCTTGAGAGGTCATTTAGTCCAGTCCCCTGCATTCGTGGCAGGACTAATTATCTAGACCATTCCTGACAAATGCTTGTCTAACCTGCTCTTAAAAATCCCCAATGATGGAGATTCCACAACCTCCCTAGGCAGTTTATTCCAGTGCTTAACCACCCTGACAGGAAGTTTTTCCTAATGTCCAACCTAAACCTCCCTTGCTGCAATTTAAGCCCATTGCTTCTTGTCCTATCCTCAGCGGTTAAGAAAAACATTTTTTCTTCCTCCTCCTTGTAACAACCTTTTATATACTTGAAAACTGTTATCATGTCCCCTCTGAGTCTTCTCTTTTCCAGACTAAATGAACCCATTTTTTTTAATCTTCCTCCATAGGTCATGTTTTCTAGACCTTTAATCATTTTTTTTTGTTCTTCTCTGGACTCTCTCCAATTTTCCCACGTCCTTCCTGAAATGTTGTGCCCAGAACTGGACACAATGCTCCAGTTGAGGCCTAATCAGGGCGGAGTAGAGCAGAAGAATGACTTCTCATGTCTTGCTTACAACACTCCTGCTAATACATCCCAGAATGATGTTCACTTTTTTTGTAACACTGTTACACTGTTGACTCATATTTAGCTTGTGGTCCACTATGACCCCCAGATCCCTTTCCGCAGTACTCCTCCCTAGGCAGTCATTTCCCATTTTTTATGTGTGCAACTGATCATTCCTTCCTAAATGGAGTGCTTTGCATTTGTCCATATTGAATTTCATCCGATTTACTTCAGTCCATTTCTCCAGTTTTTCCAGATCATTTTGAATTTGAATCCTATCCTCCAAAGCACTTGCAACCCCTCCCAGCTTGGTATCGTCCGCAAACTTTATAAGTGTACTCTGTATGCCATTATCTAAATCATTGATGAAAATATTGAACAGAACTGGACCCAGGACTGATCCCTGGGGGACTCCACTCATTAAACCCTTCCAGCAACACTCTGAACCACTGATTACTCTCTGGGAATGGTTTTCCAACCAGTTTTGCACCCACCTTATAGTAGCTCCATCTAGGTTGCATTTCCCTAGTTTATGTCTGAGACAGTCATGCAGGACAGTATCAAAAGCTTTACTAAAATCAAGATATACCACATCTACCACTTGCCCCCTATCCACAAGGCTTGTTACCTTGTCAAAGAAAGCTATCAGGTTGGTTTGTTGTTTGTTTTTGACAAATCCATGCTGACTGTTACTTATCACCTTATTATCTTCTAGATGTTTGCAAATTGATTGTTTAATTATTTGCTCCATTATTTTTCCGGATATAGAAGTTACGATGACTGGTCTATAATTCCCAGGGTTTGTCCTTATATCCCTTTTTATAGATGGGCACTATATTTGCCCTTTCCCAGTCTTCTGGAATCTCTCCCATCTTCCATGGCTTCCCAAAGATAATCACTAATGGCTCAGATATCTCCTCAGTCAGCTCCTTGAGTATTCTAGGATGCATTTCATCAGGCCCTGGTGACTTGAAGAAATCTAATTTCTCCAAGTAATTTTTAACTTGTTCTTTCCCTATTTTAGCCTCTTCTGATCCTACCCCATTTTCACTGGCATTCACTACGTTAGACGTCCAATCACCACCAACCTTCTTGGTGAAAGAAGTCATTAAGCACCTTTGCCATTTCCACATTTTCTGTTATTATTTTTCCCCCCTGATTGAGTAATGGGCCTACCCTTTTCTTGGTCTTCCTCTTGCTTCTAATATATTTGTAGAATGTTTTCTTGTTACCCTTTATGTCTCTAGCTAGTTTGAACTCGTTTTGTGCCTTGGCCTTTCTAATTTTGTCCCTACATACTTGTGTTATTTGTTTATATTCATCCTTGGTAATTTCACCTAGTTTCTAGTTTTTGTAGGACTCTTTTTTGAGTTTTAGATCATTGAAGATCTCCTGGTTAAGCCATTGTGGTCTCTTGCCATACTTCCTATATTTCCTACGCAATGGGATAGTTTTCTCTTGTGCCCTGAATAATGTCTCTTTGAAAAATTGCCAACTGTCTTCTGTTGTTTTTCCCCTTAGACTTGCTTCTCATGGGATCTTACCTACCAACTCCCTGAGTTTGTTAAAGTCTGCCTTCCTGGAATCCATTCTCTTTATTTTGCTGTTCTCCCTCCTACCATTCCTTAGAATCATGAACTCTGTCATTTCATGATCACTTTCACCCAAGCTGCCTTCCACTTTCAAGTTCTCAACCAGTTCCTCTCTATTTGTCAAAATCAGATCTAGAACAGCCTCTCCCCTGGTAGCTGTCTGCACCTTCTGAAATAAAAAATTGTCTCCAATACATTCCAAGAAGTTATTGGATAATCTGTGCCTTGCTGTATTATTTTCCCAACAGATGTCTGGGTAGTTGAAGTCCCCCATCACCACCAAGTCCTGTGCTTTGGATGATTTTGTTAGCTGTTTTAAAAAAGACTCATCCACCTCTTCTTCCTGGTTAGGTGGTCAGTAGTAGACCCCTAGCATGACATCACCCTTGTTTTTTTACCCCTTTTATCCTTACCCAGAGACTTTCAACAAGTCTGTCTCCTATTTCCATCTCAATCTCAGTCCAAGTATATACATTTTTAATATATAAGGCAACCTTCTCCCTCTTTGCCCTGCCGGTCCTTCCTGAGCAAGCTGTACCCTTCTATACCAATATTCCAGTCATGTGTATTATCCCACCACATCTCTGTGATGCCAACTATGCCATAGTTGTTTATTTACTAGCACTTCGAGTTCTTCCTGCTTATTCCCCATACTTCTTGCATTATATACAGACATCTAAGATACCGATTTGATTCCCCCGCCCCAGTTTGTCTTGTCTCTCCTTTATCCCTGCTATAACAGCCCATGCTCCCCCCAAATTCCAAACTTTCTCCCTGTTCTCCATGTTCTTGACTTACCTGTGAGCTTTGATCACCTGCCCAAATCCAGAGTAACTGCAGTGAGCCCAATTAAATTGAGTAATTTACATCAGTGTACAGAGAGCATATTTTTGTCCTGATGTGTAATGGTGTTAGTCATTTGGATTAGGATTATCCAACCGCAGATAAAAATTCACCAGATTATTTGCCTTGCTATCCGTAATATGTTAATGAAAGTGTTAAGCTGTGACAGAGAGAAGCCAAGCCAGGAACAATAAGTTTGTCTTGGGGAATTCTGGTATTACAAACAAAAGGATACAAAACTGTGTCCAAGGTAAATATTGATATGACTCAAGAGGAACTAGTAAAACTTGTAATGAAGCTGAAAATACCGCATGTGGGAGATGTTTATTATAAAATATGAAACATTGGCGTGCAAATGACTTACAGATTAGAGTTATTTTTATGTTAACCAATTTGGAAGAATGGCATCTTTTGAAAGGAGATGTAAGGCGGGTGCATGTTTTTATGAAACATGGAAAAAGTGTAATGTAATAAAAATGTAAATGAATAAGTAATTATAGGACATTCAGAGTAGCTTTAGACAAATAGATACTCCCAATTCGTCAGTATTCCAGAATCCATCTATTCACTGCTGAACTTACTCTGTACTTGCACTACAGAGTCAAATTTACCCCCTTACTCCATATAGGGTATGACTACACTGGGAGGAGACAGACGTGCTAGCTCTGCTTGAGCTAGCATGCTAAAAATAGAAGTGTGGCTGCCATGACATGGGCGAACTGCCTGAGTACAATCCTGGCCAACCCTCTGGGGTATGTACTGGGACAGCAAGCCCACTGCAGCCACCCTGCTATTTCTAATGCACTAGCTCAAGCAGAACTAGCATGTGTCTGGCTACTCCTGCTGGGGAGCACATTCTCAGCTGCTGTGTAGCCAGATCCATAAAGTCTCATTCGTTGAGAGGCTCAGCAAAAACACAATGACATCCAGAAGGGCATTCCTCAAAGACAAAACTAGGCCAACAGAAGAATGTTGACGCAAATGGAGACTACAAGGAGTAGTTGTCAGTGCTGCCCTGTGAGGTGGCTCTCAGCCAAGATCTACAATGGGCAAGGAAAGAAATAGGAGGAGAGCTATCAAAATAAATCAAGATCAAATAAGACATTAAATAACGTTGTTGTTTTTTCAAATGTGATTGGTTTTATGTTCACTAAACCAATGACTGGTTCTCTTTTAAGAATATATGGGAGAGAGTGTACTAAAAAACAGATACACATAATTCCTGGAAGATTTTTTGTTGTTGTTTATCTTTTTTGCACCGCCTTACTCTTAATGTTGTCTTTACACCAGGTCTGTCACTTTTCTTTTTTTTTTAGGATGTCATTACATGTGTACTGATTTGTAAGTAAGAAATTGCAACAATAAACATTCAGATTGTTACATGGACCATGTTCTTTAAAAATTACATATGAAAATTCCACAACTGTGTAGTTAATTTTCACAGATCAGATCAGATCCTCAGCTGATGTAAATTTGCATAGCTCTATGGGTTCCAATGCATTTGTTTCAATACAGTAGTTCCCCAGTTGAGTGTGTTGCAGGACAAATGACTTGCTGTGTAAGATAATGTTCTTGGAGAACATAATATCTTCTTGGTCCTATAATACTCAGGACGGTCCTAAGCAATAGATAACTAACATGGTAAGCTGGAGTTCTGGAGAAATATAAAACCAAAGAAATTAAAAGAAGGTCCCTTCTTCCCCACCATCTATGAGGGTCTACCAGGAAAATATATTAAAAGCCCTGGATTATTTATTTAAAATCAGATTGTTTCTGCATCCTTTGGCAATGGTTGTGAAGTCACCTTGCAGATGATAGTAGGCATTGAGAAGTCCAGATCCCTTTCAGGAGCTGAAACAAACTGGTCACTGGAATTTTCAGGTTCAGTTCAGTAGCCCCAAGCCAAGATGTTTGAGTACCCTTGGAGTTTATGAACCCTAGCAGGCACAAGAGTCTTCCATTTGAGATTTTTCCTATTCACAAGTTTGTATTTATTTTGAATAGTGGTTTTTGGGTTTTTTTGCCACAAGAATGTGGTGTTAAAAAGACAATACATTGAAGTTGTAAACATTTATGATCCCTTCTTTAAAACATGTCTAAGAATGTTGGCCTTGGTTGGGGATAATTCCCTGAATGTTGTCAAAGTACGAAAACCCACCCCAGGAGGAGAATTCTTGAAGCTGCATGTTTATTTGTGGGGTCTGGCTAATAAACATTGTACAGCATGGTGCTCTGTCTCTGTAGAATGGAGTTTGACTGTACTGTGTACTTTGGAAGTAAACAAGGTTTTTGTTCCCCCAGCCAACTGCCTCTAAGCTTGTATCTCTAGCACCAACTCCTTGCTGTTCACACTTCACTTTTCTTGTGAATCTTTCTCTGTGGGGAAAGTATGTCACCAAAAGGACTGATCTTATGATCCTTAAACCTTTAAAAAATAAAAAGCAGAGTGAATTCTGGATTATCTGTGACACCTTGGAAATTCAGACAATTGTTTCTGATGTGTCACTCTATTTGAAAAGCAATTTATCTTTTCCTTCTGTTCTCTTTTCATTTCTGCTTCAGTTTTTAAAATATGTTTCTAGGCTTGGTGGAGATGGGGGGGATCTGCAGTTCATCCATTCAAAGGCTTAAAAAATGTCCCTTTGTAATGTACAAGAGCCATGTGCTTCTCTTTATTGTGACTGTCTAGCTATAGACTATAAAATGAGGTAGAGATCATATTGATTCATATATTATAAGTGAATTGCTCCACTTTCTCTGTATTACTGAAGTAATGATCAGTCACTTATTTTAAAAGAATTTATAAAAGTAGACCCAACAGAGAAATAACTTGGCAGAAAATAACTCTGCATTTCAGAAGGGTTTGGTTTTACCAAAACCTTCAAGACCTGTGACCCTCTGCCTGCAGGGCATGGTGTAGAGGCCTCTCCTCCTTAGCACCCCCTGCTGACAGCCAGTCCAGCCTTCTGGTGGCCCACTTCCTCTTGCACCTCAGCCCTCCAGCCAGATCACTTTTAATCCTGCCTCTTGTGGGGAAGCCCAAGGTCAATATGCTTGTCTGGCAGCATCACACCAGAGGTTCAGCTCAATATCAGGCTTTTGGAACCTGCCAGCCTTTGGCTCTGAGGTCTTCAAGGCCCCATGCTCTGGGCGCGCGGCAGGGGGGAAGGGGAGGAGAGGGAAACCCAGGCCTGTGCCCTGCTTTGGGTTCCAGCTCAGGGACCTTGTATGAAGCAGATGAGATCTGTTTGTTCAGAACCTCTGCTGTATCCATGGGCTGCTTCCTACAGTGGCCTCAGCTAGGCTTTTCTCACAGTCTCTTTCTAGGCTGACTCTTCTGCAGGATCCAAACTATTTGAGGAACAAAAAAGTTCTGCATCAGGTCTACTTGCCTCAAGGAGACTCTGACGCTTAAGATTCCCTAGTTAGGCTCTAGCTCCAGCTGATCCTTTATTCCAGGCTGCTTCAAGGCAGGCCTTCCTTCATAGGGCTAGCTCGACAGGTTTACTCCCTCTCTCAGTCAGACCTCACTGAGCTGAGCTTCTCATCTTTGATCTCCTCTCTTCATGACTGAGGTGAGGGCCAATTGAACATACAGGCCCTCACTAACCCCTTCATGTCTGGTGGAGGGTTGGAACACCTCACTGGAGCCTGTTCTCTGCTTTCTGTCACACTGAGCCAATCCACTGATTTCAATAGAGTTATAGTTTACAGTAGGGCACACAAAAGGTGACTCAGGCCCTATATATTGTGTTCAGTGATAGATGACTGAAGCATAAAGCACAAGTATTTGAAGGGCAAGTGACATCTGAAAAGCATGAGACATTTAAACAGATTCATACAGAAAAGTAATGAACTTGCAGTTTCAAAGGTTAATTGCTAAAATAGCAGTATTTTAATACCATCTCAACAGCACCTATCACAGATGAATCAGCAATGTGCTATTTTTAGCTCTGCTGTACCAATACCCTTTATAATATTGCTCTGTCCTTCCTATTTATACTTTGTCACATGCCCAACTAGTTGTAGCTTTGCGTTTTTTCCACACAGTTGAATGATGTCATCATGAAGTAGTCATTTGTACTGAACAAAGGCTTGCTTTATAATGGCTGGAGCCAAGCTCGTGGAAGAACACAACAGCAGGCATAGAAGGGGTCAGCCAGGTCCATAGATAAAAATCCCAGTTTTAAGGTAGCTCTGAGAGTGAACATAAGAACTGCCATTCTGGGTCAGACTAATGGTCTATCTTGCCCTGTATCCTTTCTGAGACAGTGGACAGGACCAGAGCTTCAGCAGAGTGTACAAAGCAGGGCAAGTGGAGTTATCCATCCCATCTTCCTCTCCTGGCTTCTGGGAGTCAGAAGGGTCACCCTGAGCATGGGGTTGCATCTCTGCTCATCTTTGCTAATAGCCATTGATGGACCTATTCTCCATGAACTGATCTTGTTCTTTTTCAACCCAATTATAGTTTTGGCCTTCACAACATCCCCTGGCAATGAGTTTCACATGCTAACTGTACATTGTGTAGAAAAAGTACTTCTTTTTATTAGACATAGGTGACCCTTGTTTTTTGTGTTGTGGGGAAGGGTAAATAACACTTCTCTATGCACCATTTCCACACCATTCATGATTTATAGACCTCTGTCCTATCCCCACTTATTTTTCTAAACAGCCCTAATCTTTAATCTGTCCTATTATGGAAGCTATTTCATACCCTTGTTCATCTTTGTTGCCCTTCTGTGAACCTTTTCCAGTTCCACTATATTCTTTTTGAGATGGGGTGACCAGAACTGGACACAGTATTCAAGGTGTGGGTGCACCATGGATTTATATAGTGACATTAGGATATTTTTCTCTCTTATTTTCTATCCCTTTCCTAACTTTTTGTTAGCATTTTTGACTGCTGCTGCACGTTTAGCTGAAGAGGGATAGAATAACCTCAATATCTGGGCAGGCACCGTGATTCCAGTGATGAAGCACCAGCACAGAAGTCATCAAGTGCCACCACTAGAGTGTGATCAGCCCTTTAGCCTTTGTCCCTCCATACTGAGCTTGTTTTGGCCACTACTTTGCTGTGAAGGCCATCATTATGTCTCATTGCTGCCACTGGGCATGGCAGCATGGAATTTTTCTGCAGGGAAGATTTACTGTTGGTGTAAACATGTTGCTTAGATATTGGAAGCCTCCTCAGAAGGAACAGATTCTCCTTCCACACCCCCACCCCACCAGTCTTTCTGCTTACCCTGATTCACCCACACAAATTGCTATTCTATTTTTTCCTGATAATATTCACCCACCCTTCCCACCTTAAATATTTTATTTGAAATAATGGGGTTTTCACAAGTCCACTGCCTGATTCTGGAATGCATAGAAGATTAAGATTTTGCCAGGTGGTAACCTTCTTTACAAAGCCAAAGAGTCTGAGCCCATTAGAGCATGAAGCACTAAAAGATTTACAGATATTTGAAAGAAAGAATTCAGTGCCCTGAACATATAGTTTTTTTGCCTAAGAATTTCAGGCTTGCTGGAATACTACATACTAGGGAGAGAGTTAAATGTATTACTTGATGTTTATCATCATTCAAAAAGGCCACCAACATAGCGACATCAACAGTTGTTTCTTCTGATCAGCTAAATGCATTTTGATCTTTTGGATTTTAATTGCCTGAACCTTCAATCAATATCTAGCCTACTAGTAAAAGTTAATTCTCAAGAAATTCCGTTGGTCCTGCAGCCATGGAGTCCTGCAGTCAAGCCGAGAAGAACATTCACACCTCTGTGTCATAAATGAAAACAAAAGTTTTTACCCCAGTCACACTGTGATTTTATTAGCTAGATAATTCCCTTAGCTGGAGAGTACTCAGTTCTCTGTTTTAACACAACTACTAGCTACCCCATCTTAATGAGCCACACCTCTAAATCTGGAGAAAATTTGCCATGGTGACCCCATAGGGTTGTAGCAGCCACTGTTAGCCTGGGGATTGTCCCTCGCTGTGCTTCAACCTTTTCCCAGAGTTCCAAAGGTTGATTCTGCAAAAGCATACCAGTATTTAATTAAAAACCTGAAACAGAACTAAACTGTGTATATAGCAATTAATAAAATTAGCAACAGATGCTGAAACAACAAAATGCTGACAGCTGTCGCGCGCGCACGCGTGTGTGTGTGCTCGCGTGCGCGATTGGTACAACTTCCAGCCCTAAACTAGATGCCAGGTTAACAGTTGGCATTCTCAGAAACATATGCATCTGATATGTCATTGGCACTGCCTGTTCACCTTTGGACAAACTTTCACATCTTGCAAACACTTCAGAAAGCTTTGGTTAGTGCACAGATTTTATGCCAGGTCTTTGCACGTATTTTGTATGATACCCAACTATAAGCAGCCTCTCTGTGACAGAGTTTTCTCTGCTTGCACCCTCACCCCCAACTTAGTAAACTGTGCACATACCATCTGGTCAGTGTGAAAATCCCCACCCATTTATTTGGATAGTGTACTTACTGTGTGTTGTAAATTCAGCCACAATAACAAGACTTTTTATATGAATGGTATGAAACCTGGACCAGATCCTTAGCTGGTAAAAATCACCGTAGCTCCATTTAAGTTAACGATGCTAGAGCGATTTTATGCCATCTGAGGATTTCACTTAGATTTGTAGCCAGAAAGATACAACTGTGTCATTTATTGCTCATTCATTGTTACTGCTATCTTTCAATAAGACCATAAATTAAGGTTAAACTTGACATTCCTTCCAGAGATAAATGATCGAGAACAATTTTCTTTAAGCAGTGTAATAAAGGAGGAGTCAAAAGTGAGAACCTTTCAGAGACAACCTGAGCTTTTAAAATGATGTGTTTGGCTCTTAGAGTCTTTGGTGATGGTGCATTAGAAATTCCTAGATATACAAATTGAATAAAAACCTTGTGTGTGAATTTGCTACTGTTCTCTTTAACTTTCCCACAAAAGACAGCATGCAGTCAACAAAGGAGCGTTATGTGTCAATAAAAATATACATTGATCATCATCAAAGAAGTTTTGGATGACTGGCCCTAATTTTGCACCTGCAATTCTTTGTGCAAGTTAAGTCACTTAGCAAGCAAAGTGCCTGAGTTGAGTAACCCAGTGACCTATTCTCAGGGCACAAATACTTATCCATTTTTTTTAAATCACATTTGCATTTCTTTGCAACACAAAAA
This sequence comes from Mauremys reevesii, assembly GCF_016161935.1. Taxonomy (NCBI): domain Eukaryota; kingdom Metazoa; phylum Chordata; order Testudines; family Geoemydidae; genus Mauremys; species Mauremys reevesii. Next base: position 47,311,726 of record NC_052629.1, on the reverse strand, counting down.
TAGGGGCCTGGTTAGGGATGAGTTGAAAATTTGGCCCTATGCAACTATTCAGTATCTGTCTGTCTGCCTGCCTATCTTGGGGTTTTATAAGTCAGTAATGACTTAGCACCTGCCACATAAAATCAGCAGCAAAAACGAAGTCCCTAGTGGACTTCCTAGAGTCTCTGTCCCTTCTCCCTGTGTGGGGGTGAAAACTCTGCTTGGGGTGGAGGGTGGTTTTTTTGGGGGATGAGGGGGTTGGGAATAGAAGGGGTGGTCTTATTGTGAGCATCACTTATGGTGGAAAGCCTTTCTCAAAGAAGAAGTTTGGGCAAAGTTTCCTAATGAGGGCCAGACTCGGGATTTGCCTGCTCTCTTCTGGAAGATTGTTCCATAGTTGCTTGATAGCTGGGGCCAAAGCGTTCTCTGTTACATGCTTTGTCCTGAGCTTAGTGATGCGCATTGTCCCTGAGAAGTACAAGTGTCCTGGGTGGTTCAGAGATCATAATTCAGTCTTTGATGTAGCTGGGATGTGATCCGTTAATAAAAAAGAAGCTACCTGGTCATCCAAGCTGAGTGAGGAGTCAAACAGGACCCCTGGGATTCACACCACTGTGCTGTACACTTTGAAAAGAAAATGGCCACAACCTCAGGGCCAGTTCTTTGAAGAGGTTCTTCATTCTGACCAGTATTGCTTTGATCTTGCTGGGTTCATCTTGAGCCAGCTGCTCTTCATCCAAGAACTGATTTCTTGTAGGCAAGTATGAGTATAAAAGCATCTGCCTTCAACAGCTGGCATGTCATTTCCTGCCAGTACCCTATATCAAACCTACTGCTTGTTTATAAGCAGGGAAATGTTGGTGATAAGTTGGGGCTTCTGAGTCTGGAAGTGCTACAAATTCATAGCCCCTCAGAATGGGAAAAATTCAAATATTCTTCAAGCCCAACCATGCCAGGCAATCAGCTCCCTTCTGCGCCCCGCAGGAGACCAGAAAAGGCAAAGCACACTGTGACAGAGTGTAGAGGAACTGCCTGCTCTGCAGTACACAAAGAGTGAAGTCCATCTTCCCTAGCCTCTATCCCTTTACAGGGAGGCATTCAGGGCAAGGATATAAGCACTTCCACAGCCACTCTGCAGGAGGAGTGTTTGTGGGACAGTGGCTCCCTGCTCAACCATGGGATGAGCCCCAGAATGCAGTGATGCTCCTCCTGTTGATGCTACCTTGTTGTGGGTTGTATTGATAAAGATGCTCTCCTGCTGAACAGATCACGCTGCCCGTTGCTCTGTTTTGTTCTTGCTTCAGCATCCCCCCAGCATGCAGTTGTATATTGCATTTTGGGGGAAGGATTACAGTTGCTGCTCTTAGAAGAAGCAGTACAGAAAGGCCAGGCAAGCATCTTACCACAACTAGAGATCTCATTCGATGCCATTAATGACAATGAAAGTTGCTAATATTTAATTAAAGGAAACATCACTGAATTAATGGGACTGGTGTAAAATAAAACAAAGTTCCTTTCCCTGAGGCACCCATCTGTTAATCTGGTGCTAGGTGGTTAATTGGGATGCCTCAGTTCTAAGCAGCTAAATGTTTTGCCTTGTTTCTTCTAAAATGGAGGAAACAGTAGGAATACCATATCAGGGGATGGACATAGCCTAGTCCAAAGGAATATCCTGGATAATCACCCCTATTTCTCTTGAGCTGCAGTTTTGACACCATGGTGTGTTCTGGGAGGCATTTCTAACTGAAGGAACACCAGCCCTCAGCACATGGCGGAGGAAGCAGGAAAGGGAATGGGGCTGTGGGGTGGTATTGGTGTGGAGGGTTAAAGCACTTCAGCTAGAGCTAGGAGGGCTCCCCCCAAGCTGTGCATGATTTGGTAGCATAGGTTGAACTACAAACTAGATTCAGGAGTCCCAGATTTACAGGTAGCAAGATCCTTAATTTATGTTTTGAGATGTTGCATCTAAAAACGTTCAGTAAAGAAAGACCATGTTCAGTAAGGAAAGACACTATGTATGAGCAAGGAGACAGATAAAATCTTGCCCCCAAAATAAAAGAAAATTAGCAAGCATTTGAGGCCAAATTTCCCCCACCTTGATTCTTCTGCTAGTAAACATCATCCTGGTTATACCTATATTCTTTGTTGTCATAGGTCTGCCTCACAAAACCTTCTTTTAGATGCATTGGTGAATATAACTGTCTTAGGACTTATCTGTATTAGAGATATTTGCACCAGTGTAGCAACATTGGTAGTGTTACTCTGATACAATTTAGAGTCAAAAGAAAGCACCTGGAAATGTCCCTTTAAGAATGGACTGTGCCACCGTACCAGAAATAGCTGAATCTGACGTCCTGATTTAGCATCCAATCAAAATTGTTATTCAACAATTTAAGAAAAGCTGATCTAAGACGGTAGACAACTAAATTGATCGTTCTTAGTCAAGTATTTGAAAAATGTATTCCTGTCGACTGCATTTTCTAGAGCTAGAGGAGCAGAAGGTTTCTGATAGGATTGTGAATACAACATTTAGGTGATGTTAGAGTTTATTGCTTTATCACATAACAGAAAACGGTGTCCAGATTTTCAAAGGGACATTAACCCAGCCTATGTTATAGGCATAATTTTGCCCCTACAAACCTGGAGGCATCTTTTGTTTATTTTGTAAACTAGGCCCAAACAGTGTTTGCCTGAAGTGTAATTTATGACTAAGAAGAATAGCAAGGCTATGATAAGTAACAATCATTGATTACATCATGTCTTTTAGACTGTGAGCTTTTGGAGCAGGAATTGCTGTTTGTTAGATGTTTGTACAGCACCTAGTACAATGGGACCCTGACCTCGCTAACGCCTCTAGATGCTATCACAATATACATGTCAAGAAACGATAAGTGTAGGAAGGTGGAGGCACTAGGGAACTCTTTTATCCTACACTGGACTTACCAGATCAGGGTTAAAAGTTCCAGTTAGTGTCTGAAGTGTGATTTTATTTTCATTTATATAAAAGGATTTTTAAACCCTCAAAAACACTGCATTTTTTAAATAGGTCACAGCACACTGGGTGTTGGCAAGAGCTGCATTTATCACAGGAGAAAGACACGCACCAATAATATAAAACAAATAACAGAAAAATCAAAGTTAGAGAAACCCGTGTTTTTAACTCAGAGTTGATGACTCATATTTTTGTGTCAGGAAAGTGGGCCTTCGTGAAGCTGTAGGTATGATCCAGAGACTCTAGGTAACAAACCCTGCAGTTCAGCAAAACTTCACTATTTCACACCATATAGGCTGGTGCAAAGAGTTTTTGATGTTTTAGTTCATGTAGGTTCAGGGCCCCCTGAATTGTGATTTAATTTTTTTGGGTTCATTTATATTTCAAAAACAAAACAAATTACAGAATTTCATCTAAAACCATAAATCCAGCCCCAGATTCCTCAAAACAAAAGTTAAGCCTTGATCAAACGTTTCTCAAGTCAGCAAACCTTTTGACAAACCCAGAGAACGTTTCCAGTTTAAAAATAAGACCCCAAACCAGGTGAGTTTTGCATGGGTTGGGATTTTGCTACTGAGATTCTCTCTAGTTCTAGCCTAAATCCCTTTACATGCCCTGATTGTGTTTTCACTGGTCATATTTTCTACTGACATTCTAATTCTTCACTGATAACATAGCAAACACATAAAGACAATAAATACAGAACTTTACCTGTATTTATAGAGCACCAAGTAAAAGCAATTTTGTGGTTTATTAAAGTTCTGCTTCTGTCCATTCATATGTATCAATTTGTACAGAGCCCATTATTTTAAAGCATTAAAACAATGTAAACATCCACATTATATACTTTTATAATGCAGAAAGTTAATCCAGAATAAGAAAAAATATTATGACATACATTTTTGTACATTACCAGATAAATAGTGACATGGTTTTTTTGCTGATAGTTAACACCTCACCAACCTAACATGATAGCGGAATTTCACTTGCCCAAGGAAATTGGAAGTATCAGGACACATCCTGATGTTGCCTTAATTTAAAACTGCTGCCAGGACCTGCAAAATGTAGCAGCTGTAAAGCAAATGGTTGAATTAAGATTATACCAAACTCTTAAAGGTCCTGCCGTGTCTGACTGGTGTATATCAAGTAACAAAATAAAATATGATCCTGGTGTAAGAGTATCTGAAAATACCTACATCCTTGTTTATGCCATTCTGCAACAGCAAAGTTAAGGACAGTCTAAGCTTTTTCTTTACGTGCCCTTATTTAAAGCTTTAGCTCAGCTAAGTGGAGACACCTGGTGTTTGTTGTTGCAATTTCACTAATATATCAAAGGTCAGAAAGCAGAAGTGTAATGCTGTCAACTGGGTAACCATGGAAAGAGCACCTCCCAATGTATCTGGGAAAATAATCTACCTATATGGGTCTTCCACAAGCCTAACCTTTGTTCTTGCATTCTTTGTGTAATTAAAAAGGCAATATGACTAGAAAGTGCTTTGACACCCACCAATACAACATGTATTTAATGGGGAAAATGCCTCCTTCTGTCAGGTATTAAGTCAAAGTGTTAACTTTTGTGTAATAACTGTTTTGTAATACTTAATAAGTAGCTTGTGTAACACAGTTCCAAGGTGGGGGGGGGGTGGAAGTTTATACAAAGCCAAAGGAATATTAAAGTTTCACTATAGAAGAAATACTATGGCTGCCAAGGCCTGATTAGTCATAAAATCCATGGCATTATCATCATCCATCACTGCCTGCTTTTAATGACTAAACTAAAAAGAGAGACATCAAAGTTTTAAAGAAGTAAGTTTCTATAAATGCTGGACAAATACTAGATTCCAAAATATTTTGATAAAACCCTAATCCAAAAAATAGAAAAATCATTTGAATGAATCACAAAACATATGTTGTTATGTTTTGCTCTAAAAGCCATGAAGTTTATGCAGAGCTCTATTATGGTAACTGCTTGGCTTTTCATGCATTCCTAAATTACCATGTAATCTAAAACCTTGTTTTCAGCTGCTCTATATTGGAAAGTCCCTTGCAATAATCAGGATGATTACAGGCTAGGGGGAGAACAAAACTTGTTTGTATTATTGCAAAATAAAATTGTAATTTATCAGACATCCTATCTTTTCAAGGGGAAATAATCAAAATCCATTTTTTCCTCCTTCCTGGAAATATTTTAAACAAAGGTTTAATTTTGGCCACTCTACAACTTTAAAACACATGGACACTTGGTGTAAAAAATACATTTCTTTCCTGTAGGGACTTGACTGCAATTGGTGTGCCAAAACTATCTCAAAAAGATTTCATTGTCTTATCTACTTACATCATCTTAATGCAATTTTATTTTACTTTGTCAAAGTCTTATTAATGTAAATGTGTTCTTGATAGCAAACAGAGTTCTTTTTTATGCAAAACAGGATTCAGCTGACTCTAATAAAACAGCTTGCAATCCATTAGACTATAACAGTAATGTACTTATTTTGTTTCCAAATCAAGACTGTGTCAGAAAGCTATATAAGGAGATTTGTCTTGTTTTTCCACAATAATTTCTTGGGTGGGGTTACATTATGATCTTTAAATGAATAGTATCGCTTAGAACAAACACTTCATATATCTTTTATCTTCCCCTGCATACAGTTCTGAGTTTTCTTTGAAAATGCAAAGCTACTTTTCTAGATAAGTCATCAAAATGTTTCCAAAGTATTTTAACTGCCAGATTAACTATATCTTGAACACAAAGATAGATTGCTTACATTCTTTATGCAGAAATCCTGCCAATGTGTGGCAACTAGCAACACATTAATTTATTTTGCAACAATGCAAAAACGTTTTGCTAGGCAAAGCTCAAAAAGGTAAATAGATACTTAAAAAGAAAATAAGGTTACTCATTCTCAAAGGGTAGTCTGTAAACGAAGAACACAGGATTAAATGTACTCTCTCTCTCTTTTTTACATCTCTGTTATAGCTTCTGTTAATGTATTCAGTTAATTAAGGATTGCAGCGACCTTGTGGCAATTTGTGAAATCTAGGAATTTTTTTAATTCTGCCTCCCCCACAGAGTCTAACATAATCTGTTTCACGTCAAAGTCTGTTTATGTCAGCAATGTTCATAGTACGTAACTCTAAAATGTTTTAGTAAATTTATCAGCTGGAAAATATTGCAAACATTTCATTTCCTTTGATACAGACACAAAAACCCCTCTTCCTTCATTGCAAATTCTTGCTCATATGAATCACTCTGAGTAATATTTGCTTTAACTTTTGTGTGGTTCTACAAACAGCCTTTATATGGCCAAACTTCAAAGCTGGTAGAAACAAGGTTTAGAAATGTGATAGGAGTAATCTATTATTAGGCATGAAACATTAAACCACTTTTAGTTATAAACCTTAAAATCTGAATAATCTGGGTTTTTAATTTACTGTTTATTTATTGTTTTCACTTACTTAGGCGTATATCATGGAGGGCTGTTTTGAACAGAAATATTTTCCATAGGAGTATGAACCACAATTGGATTTAATTTCTCCTAATATTTAATTTAGAAAAACTGTACTATTATAACAGGGTTCTCATATGTCAAAGCAGAAATTCTTTGCTTAGTGTTTCTTGCAATGTAAAATTAATCTGTTACCAGCATGCTGACCTGAAAGTCAGGTTTCAGAAAAATAGGCATGGGGTAAAGGAAGGGGATTGGGGAGAGAGAGATAAGATCTTGTTCTTTGAATAGCGGGGGGACACGGGGGAGGAGGGAGGGAAAGAGGAATGTCACAACCCACCACTGACATCAAATAATAGAAAATAAACCAAATGTGAGGAGTTCTGAAAAAAATGTATTAGCTTCATCCATCGCTGCATACATGGCAGGAATGTTAATTGTTAAAATCTGCACTGTAGTATTTCTTATAAGCAAGAGAGTTGTATTTAATGTGAGTTCATGTTTGTCTCTTCTCCACCCCACTTCCCCACCCCCAGTATATTTACAGTGAAAAGAATGTACTAATGTTCAGAAATGAGTCAGATGTCAGAAGCAGATCTTTATAAAATTAGGGAACTTTGAACTGATATGCGCATGTAGGAACAAAACAGCATTGGTAACATTTTGTTCTTGATTAAGTTTGTGCACTAATACAGTAGATTAAAAATAAATCCAACAGTTGAAAACACATTACAGTTCAAACAGAGCAGGTCAGCCAGAAATAAACTATCATTCAAACCCAAAATTTAAAATTCTTGTGAGTCTTGGAAAAACAGGGATACGGCCTGGAAGCAAAGTTGAACAACAGTGGGGCCAGATCTTGCTCCCCCTGGAGCCAATGGGAATTTTGCCATTGATTTCAAAAGGAGCAGGAACAGGCCCATGTCCCCTAATTTTTTGTTTGTTTATTTTGTTGCTTAAAGCCTAGAAATGTCATAATGTTTTCTTAAGTCATATTGTGGTTAGCACAGGTTTCATTTTGTTATGTTTTCTCAGGTTACAGATGCACAGGTTTCATTGAAGTGCCAGCTGAGAGATGTCATGGTTGTATGCTTTTGCATGCGCTGATGCAATATTTAGGGTCCAACTCTCCAAGCCTCCCAACTGGGGCACTCTTGTAGAGGTCAGTTCTGATAGGGATACTATCACAGGGTGGCACTGGCCCTTTAAGAGCAAAGAGGCTAGTTTACCTGTGACTAGTCAGCTGACCCCCAGGTGGGCTTAAAAGAGAGCACCTGGGACCAAAAGGGGGTGAGACCTAGTGAGTTAGGGTTATAGCACTGGCTGAGTTAGTCAGGACAAGAGCAGGTAAGAACTGTTAGAGACCAGGGGAACTGTAGAAGATCCTGAAAGGAAGCTGTAGGTAGCTCCAGGGGGGAAAGGAAGGAAGGAAGGTAGGTAAGCAAGCAAGTGTGGTTTTGTTGGCTGACTTCTGAAAGACAGAGGGCCTGAGCTGAAGAAGGCAGAGAGCAGTGGTGATGTTTAAGTTAGAGAGCTGTAGCCAAGGACCAGAGAGAGTTGCACTGGAGGAGCTTACCTGATGATAACTCCATGCCAGAGAGCTGGCTGTAGGAGAATAGTGAGAGAACTCTGGGTGTGAGGGAGGCTTTCCCAGCAGGAAGGCTATGGGGGTTTTCACTAGGAAGAGTGGGGTTCCACTCTAGTTAGAGGGGCTGCGGGGGCTGTCTTGGCAGAGGGACAAAAGAGGACTGATAAGGCAGAAGACACCAGAGTATGATATGGAAGGGCTTCCAGCAGAGAGGCTGCTGGGAGGTGCCTGCTGGGAAGAGTAGGGTTTTAAGGACTATATCCACTAGGTGTGGGAAATGGACTATGTTTAAGACTTATGTTGAGGTTTATTTAGTCTGCATTTTGATAATAAACTAGCTCCAAGGAGGGGCATTATTAAGGCAAGTAAGCTGTTGTGGAGTTACTGGGAACTTTGAAAGGGGAAACTGAGGCAGGTGCACTGATCCTGCTGCAGGAGAGGTTGCCTTATGTTTGAGATCTTTTGGGAGTGCACCCTCAGCTACACACAAATCCAGTGGTCTCATTTTATATAAGTGAGACTTGGATGATATTCAGCAGCTTTGCTTCCCGTGGTGCTTGGGACTGTTTCTCTTGGGTTTGGTCCCTGAGGGGATTTGTTTCCCCCAGTTTGGCTTTGAATTTTAGGTTTCGAATGCAAAACTCAGTCAAAATGGACAAATTTCCCCTGATGTCACAGTGAAACCTTAGGACAACATCTGTCTCCTAACTGACATCTTGTAAACTTTATGGTGGTTGTAATGGGGTGATTACCTGCACCTGCCCTGCAGGTTTTGAAACAGCCTGGGAGATGGCTGGGGCTGGGGAAGGGACTAAAGCCCTGGTTGATTGGGGGAAGTGGCTGCAGCTGGGGCCACGCCCCAAACAGAGTAACCAGACCTTATAAGAAGGCCAGGGCAGCCAGAAGCTTGGGACTCTCTCTGCTTGTAGAGCAAGAAGGGCCTGGCTGCTCGGGAGCTGAGCAGGGTACTGGGAGTGGAGCAGGGCTGGGGGAAGGCTAGAGGAGCTGGGGAGCTCTGGCCTAGGAAAGCCCCAGGCTGTGGGCCTAGCTGAGGGCCTAAGACCAGTACTGGGGCTGTAGAGGGGCAGCAAGTCCAACCCAACCTTGCCTCTGATAAGTGGCATATACTGCAATCTGCCCCAGGGAGATGGTGACTGGCAGTAGTCTTACACTGAGGTGGGGTTAGTAGGTGGGGGTTCCCCTTGGTGGGGAGATCCAGAGTGTGGGGGTACTGCCAGGGGAGCAGCAACCCAGAGAAAGAGGCACTGGGGTCCTGGGAGGGACACAGTGGCCAGCAGTAAGGCAGATCACCAGCCTGCAGGGGGCACTCCAGGATGCTTGAAGAGATAATTCCCAGAGACAACCAGCAGGAGGCACTACAGGAATGAGTCCACTCCCTTACAGTTGCTTAAGTCCAGGGATGAAACTGGGCCCATATCTGTAGGAAAGATCCATGAAACTTAACAAACTTTCTAACAAACCTAGATGGTGTTAAGTGTGTAACAAAAGCTGAAACCAAGCAACTCTCCTATTATTTCAGATTCTGTTAGGATCATTTCACTCAGCTGTAGTTCACAAACTATCAAAAATCAGTATAGAGGTGAGTGGAAATATCTCTTTGGCTATTTACATTTATGTCTGTGAAACAATTCAAGCCACATCCACATACTTTATTAGCTTTAAAAAGCACCAACTCTTTCCTCCCCCTCCCTACCACCAGACCCAATATTTCTGGTTTGATAGGTTACCCGTTTCAAATGCTGTCACATCACAGAGCTTGTGGTATTGCGTAGGTTTGGACATTCACAGGAAGCATACGTGCACAAAGCTGTGACAGTCACAGCCTAAGAAGTAATAGTTCTAGCAAGCAACTGGAAGGGCTGTTAATATTGTGGGTGGAGGTGAAACATAATTGAAACCGTTTATTTTGGGGCATTGGGGACTGAACAACGTGTCATGGCCTTATAGACTTTTAATTTGAACTACAAATCTGGATAGTTGAAGAAAGGGTAAACATCAAGCACTGCTCACAGTGGTCCATTCCACATTAACATATTGTAGATTTAAAGACCTGTCTTATGGTCTTAAAAACAGAAGAGGCCAAAGATGCCAAACTAGTAGGTGAAGCTAGACTGACTGTGAAGAAGAGTTTAGGGTGTTGCCATCTAGCTATGACATTTTAAAAGGACCTTTTGAAAATCCCAGCCACTGAGTCTATTTGAGTCATTTATAACATTCACTTTAACCAAATTGTTTGTTTGCATTGAATTTTCCCCACCTAGCAGTATTCTCTCAGAGCTGGAATCCCCCATTCAGGGGCCAGATTCTGCCAGCTTCGCAGCTGAGCAGTTAGCTGTGCTATGAATAAGCCTATTGATTTCTATGGATTCTTTGTGAGCATGGTAGTGCTCAGTGCAAGAGTAGCAGAATCTGACCTTTTAATTCTCCCTTTCTTCAAAGGGCCCCAAGTCCCAGTAAATTTCCATTCACTATATACCCCATTTAAACAAATAGCTGAGATGCTCTCAGAGTTGGAACATACGCTGGGATTTTCAAAGGAGTCTAAGGGAGTTAGGTGCCTGGCTCCCATTAAGACTCCCATAGGGACCCTAGCAAATCCCACCATAGTCATCAAAGTACTGAGCCCCTCTGGATTGGAAGGGTGTTTGGAACCTGCTGTGTAGGGCAGATCATGCTCCTTCTATTGTCTGCTTGGTATCTCAGGGGATTGAGGAAGGGCTCTTTTTATTAGCAAAAGATGGGGAAGGGACAGAGAACAAAGGGTAGAGAAAATAAGTTTAAAAAAATAATAAAAAATAGGGCTGGTGGGAGGGAAAGAGGGATTTCTTCTTTTTGGTCTATCACCATTCTTTTCTCCACTCGCTATTCCTTCTGATCCCTCATCTTTGTCCTCCCATTTCCTCCAATCTCCTGTCCTAAGTTCACTGCCATCTTTAAGAGTTAAATAAGCAGTTGTCACTGTTCTCTCTAGCCTACTGGTCAAACACCAGACTATGGTGCTTTGTGTGTGAATCATAGAATATTAGGGTTGGAAGAGACCTCAGGAGGTCATCTAGTCCAACCCCCTGCTCAAAGCAGGACCAACCCCAACTAAATCATCCCAGCCAGGGCTTTGTGTCAAGCCTGACCTTGAAAACCTCTAAGGATAGATATTCCACCACCTCCCTAAGTAACCCATTCCATTGCTTCACCACCCTTCTAGTGAAATAGATTTTCTTAATATCCAACCAAGACTTCCCTCACTGCAACTTGAGACCATTGCTTTTTGTTCTGTCATCTACCACCACTGAGAACAGCTTAGCTCCATCCTCTTTGCCCTGGTTGGCGCTTACAAGCTAGTTAAAGTAGGGGTTGTCTCTTTACTAATGTTGGTACACAGCCAGGGCAGAAAACATTGTTGGTGCGCACACACCCTCAAATGACAGTGCAACAAAAAATAATGGGGCAGCAGTTCAGTGCCCCCTGGAAGAATTGATGTCTAGGGGCCCACCTTGCCTGCCTGCTACCCCTAGAACCAGCCCTGTTTGTATAGCACAATGGGGCACAATCCTAGTAAGCATTACTACAATATAAATTATAATTCAGCTAAAAGGGGGGCAGATGCAATTGTGTTAGGACCTACAGTATAAAATGTCTATCACCCCACTTTTAGAAGAGGCACCCAGAGATTCAGTTCAGTCAGCAGGTATTGCCATGCTGTTGTACATTGCTGCTGATATTCCTAACATTCCTTAAAATGGTGCTTTGGCTATGATGCTTCAACACTGTGCGATAGTATTGCAGTCAAATTGGGGACCCCTTCTAGTTCAGGGTGTCCACAGGCAGGTTGGGTATTGGGCAGCCTGTCTGTGTCTTAGCCCTGGTCTACACTACGAGTTTAGGTCGAATTTAGCAGCGTTAGATTGAGTTAACCCTGCACCCGTCCACACAACAAAGCTATTTTTGTTGACTTAAAGGGCTCTTAAAATCGATTTCTGTACTCCTCCCCAACGAGGGGATTACTGCTGAAATCAACCCTGCTAGGTCAAATTTGGGGTAGTGTGGACGCAAATTGACGATATTGGCCTCTGGGAGCTATCCGGAGTGCTCCATTGTGACTGCTCTGGACAGCACTTTCAACTCAAATGCACTGGCCAGGTAGACAGGAAAAGCCCTGTGAACTTTTGAATTTAATTTCCTGTTTGGCCAGTATAGCGAGCTGATCAGCACAAGTGACCATGGAGTCCCAGAATCGCAAAAGAGCTCCAGCATGGACCGAATGGGAGGTACTGCATCTGATCACTGTATGGGGAGATGAATCCATGCTATCCGAATTCCATCCCAAAAGACAAAAATGACAGAATATTTGAAAAAATCTCCAAGGGCATGAAGGACAGAGGTCATAACAGGGACCCACAGCAGTGCCACGTGAAGCCTATCAAAGAACCAGAGAGGCAAATGTCTGCTCCGGGTCAGAGCCCCAGACATGCCACTCTTATGATGAGCTGCATGCCATTCTAGGGGGTGCTCCTACAACTACTCCACCTCTGTGCTTCCCTCCTCCTCCACCCCTCCTGGGCTACCTTGGCAGTTATCCCCCCCATTTGTGTTCTGTTCATGATCTGTAAGGGGCAGCTGGGGTCATGAGGTGACTGTAGGGTGACCAGACAGCAAGTGTGAAAAATCGGGACAGGGGGTGGGGGGTAATAGGAGCCTATATAAGAAAAAGACCCCAAAATCGGGACTGTCCCTATAAAATCGGGACATCTGGTCACCCTAGGTGACTGTCTTGCTTTAAGGCTGGGTAGATTGTTTTATGGCACATTTGACATAATGTATGGAGCTTTCTAAAAATGTTGTAAACAACAAGGGATTATTAAAAGACACAAATCTTAAATCTTATCTGCACTGGATACCTATTGATTTCTGGGTGGAATTTAAAAGTTGATTTTTAATCTATGATTCTTGAGGTTTTGTCTTGACTAGGGAAAGTGGTTGAGTTTAAACTGGGCTTATAGAACATGTGCTAGCTAAGCATGACCTTTTTCCTTTCCTAGATGCAGGGGAGTACCCTGTCGCTATCATTAGCTGGTCCAAGTTCTAGTCTATCCAAGGCTGCAACTCCACCAGCTAAAATCAAGCTACAAAATGTTTCCCTGTGTTTAGCTGTAGGCTGGCTTTGCTAGCACCTATTAGTTAAATCTGACCTAAACTCAACTGCTTTTTCTAGTCTAGACAAAACCTCAATGTCTTAGGAGCTACATTATTGAGAGATGGCTTTCTCCCTCTGCCCTTCTGCCATAATTCAGCTCAGCTGAGTTCATGCATTCATACTGGACTCTGCTCAGTTTAAAAGAGAGGAGTCTGGCAGGAGAGCAGTCTCCATGAAGGGCTCTCAGCTTTAGAACCTGCTTCCCTGCCTTCATCAGAACCTGCTTGGTATTTTTTCCATTTAATAACCATGTTTATGGCAGGGCCTAAAGGGCCAGCCAAGAATGTGGCCCCATTGTGTTGGACACAGTACAAACAGGAGATGGCCCCTGCCCCTAAAGGCCTTACAATTCCTCAGAAAGATTTGATTTTTTTTAAGTTGAAAAACCAAAACCAACAATGGTTGGTCCAATGCCGGTTTTGACCAAAATGTTTTTTGGTTTTTAATTAAACCTAGACATTTTCTGTGGAAAGCAGACACTCTTTGCAAAATGAAGTGTTTAATCAAAAACAACAGTTTCAACAGAATCTTTTCGACCAGCTTTCTCCTGGAGTAAGGTCTTACACAGTCTGAGTGGGGGGTACCAAAATCTGGGGTTGGGGAAAGATGAGGTTTGTTGGGAGCTAATGTTTGGGGCTCTGTTGCTGTGAGCAAACAATAAGTTTGCTAATGTTTCTGTTTGCCTTATTTTAACTGCTCAGCTGCCCAGGTTAATATGGAGATGTCTTTCTTGTAAACTTTATTAAAAATCTCATAAGTAAACAGTCCTTTGCTTGCAGATAGATTTCAAATCAGTATGAATGTGACAGAGGCATCAGTATCTAGATAACCAGATAATACATTGGCGCCTTTAAAGTTTCTCACCATGTTTGGTTAAAATGACTTTTTTTTTAAAGCTTATTGTTGGATTTTAGCTCTGTGCAGATCTTCCTGTAGCTTTTAGCCACTGTATTTGCACTTTGGCTGTTTAATTATGTGAAACCAACACTACTTAAAGAAATAAATAACATATCAATAAAGTAGTAAATACTTAGATGCAGGCAAATGCCAAAGCCGTTATCTAGCAAGCAACGGCTGTGAGCATTTCCTTTGATTAATCAATAATGTTCTACAATAGGTGAAGGAATGTTGGTCAGGTCTCTGGGGGAATCCCCTATGCTTTTCTAAACAACAAGGTTTGTTATCTTTAAACAGAACTTTTAATCAGAACCTTAATTAAATATAACACTCAAAAGCTCCTCAAGACAAGCCCCACTTCCAAAGTACACTAAACGGTGGTAGTTAAACTATGCCCAACCGAAGGCCCTTATCTACATTTGAAGGTGTTTGCCAGTAGAGAGATACTGGTAGATATATACCAGCAAGCCCTCTCTGCAGAGAGTTATTTTGCCAGTAGCTTAAACCAGTTCTCCAAAGGGAGAAAGCTATACTGCCAAAGGACCTTTTTTGCTGGTCCAACTGCCTCTGCACTAAGGTTTTTGCCTCCTAAGCCATAGAAGAGCTGTAAATGCAACATTTTGCAACCTCTTGGTTTCTAAGTGCTGATGGCAGTTCTGGAGTATATTAGTTTCAAATAAAATAATCCAAAATCTAACTGAATCCAGTCCCACTCGGATAAATGATACAAAGTGAAATCAAATTAAATGTATTATACCGTTCCCATTAGAAAGCAGATTGAAAAAGAGTTGATAGGTGCCAGAAGAACCTTGCTGACTATGAACCTGGCCCAACACACATTAAAATCAGTGGGAATTTTACCATTTACTTCAGTGAGTATGAGAGGCCATCTGTTGGGATAAAGGTCTTACATAATATTTGTGACACCACATCTCAAGATGTATAGTTTGCAAGGACAAATTTGGTCTGGATTAAATTTAACAACAAAGAATTATGAAAATTAATCTTAGACAAATATTTCGCCCTGAAAAGTTGGGTTCATTGATTTATTTTTTTAAAAACAATGAATGCATTGAAATTAATGCAGGTTGTCTATGGAATTTCTTTCCTCCATGAGAAATGGAAGCATATCAGTATTCCAGAAAGTGAGGGCAATTTAAAAAATATTTGGCCAAGCTCAATTCCACTGGCTTTAGAGATTAGGAGAATGTAGTTATACCGGGGATGGTTCTGGTCCACTAGATTGAGTAATGCAGTGTAAAAGGTAAGATACAGATGCCATACTAGAAAGACAACATCATAATAAATTATAATGTATATTTATGTAGTCCAAAACAAGATCATCTTTCTCCGGGACTGGAACATACTCAGAGACAAAACACCTTAACAGAGAACATGCTGATTTGCCATTAAAGTTCATTTTATCTTCACTGGAAGAAAGTTTGTTACCCTTTTTGGCCCAAGAGATTAACCAATATTCAGGGTCTTGCAGGTTGCTCCTGCTAGAAGGAGAAACTGATGATGGAGTCAAGGATTTCTTTAATAAAATCTCTTTTCCTTGTAAATAAATTGCACAATGTCCTGTTTCTCTGAACACAGTAGGGGATGAAGTGACAGGAGGCAGTTTCCTTGCTCATAATTCCAAGCCTGTCTTTCTAGCTAGCACTCTACCCAAAAACCTCTCTGGGCTTTTTTTCAAGGCCACACTACAGATGGTTCTCTTCCTGTCTTTCTTACTGCTTATGAGACAGACACACAGCTCCACCAACTATACCCCTATTTAATTTTTCCTGCATTGAGCCTGAATGGAAGGGGGCTAACAAGCTCATCAGCTTTTGTGAGGTCTATGACTACCCATAGATCAGAGACATGCTTGCAGGGAGCCACCTACCTTCATCCTAACATTTCAAGTATGTCTAGACTAAGATTTTTCCAAAGTGCCTAGTGAGTTGGGTGCCTCAACTGTTAGGTGGTGAACTTGAGATGTTTTAAGAGGGGTTAATTTTCAGACTGAGTACTCAGCACCTTATGAAAATCAGACCCCTTTAAGATATTTCAGGTGAATCACTCAAAAATCACTAGTCATTTTTAAACATTGTGCCCTAAATCTTTCCAATGACTTTTCTTGTGTAGACATTACTGACCCAAAGCTGCCTTTCCACTGCGTTCCCAAAATGAACAACGTTTCTTCTGGTGGGATCTCCTTATTCAACATTGCCCTTTGAGTACCTCCTCTAGCCATTCCTTTTAAATGTATGCACATAGGATTATGCAACTGTATAATTGCAGGATATCCAGGGCAGTTAAAATCAGGTTAGGTATAATCAAGACAAGCCAGAGCAGCCGTCTCTCCAGAAGATTACAAAGAGTCCATCATTCCAAAGGCTTGGCTCCATAGTGGTTAGAGTTCAAAGACCCTTCTGTCCCTAGGAAAGTGCCTAAAGTCTTCTTCAGTAAGAACAGAAATGTGTTACAAAAGAGAAAGCAGAAGATTCTTTCTTCAGTATAAGAGGTTTACATGTCCCATGCAAGCTGTACTTGGAGAGCATAGTATGTTTAGCAGAGCTGGATTTACAAATCAATTTCATTTCACTTCCAGTGGTTTAATTTGACAAGCTTACATGAACCAGTAGAATGGAAAATTATTTCTGCATAGTCTCTGGTATTTATTAGGTAAATGATGTGTTTAAAAATCTATTTAAAATAGCCAGGCATGTCAACCTGGTTCTAACTAAGGTTTAGTGAAAGGCACAGCAATGTCAATCAATCATTCTGCCAACATTTGGGATCATAGTACTCAAGGATAGAAAAGAGCTATTAGATTATCAAGTCTGTTCCCCAGCACATGCAGGATATAACCTGGAGATTTTTTTTGGGGGGGGGAGAGGGGTGAGGCAGGTGCCGAGCTGATATTTTACTTTGTTTTAGTTACCCTTTCATTATTCTGGGCCAGATCCTGAAGTCCTTTTTCAAACAAAACTTCCATAAAGTTCAGTGGTTAGAGCACTATCCTGGGACTGAAGAGGCCTGGGTTCATTTCCATACTCTTAGGGGCTTGGGCAAGACACTTTGCCTCTGTTCCTCATCTGTAAAAGGGGAATAATAGCACTGCCTTACCTCACAGGGGTGTTATTAGGATAAATATGTGAAACACTGAGAGGTACTCGCACGCCAGACAAATGGGGGGTAATGGACGTACCATAGATAGACAGTGACTCTAAAGTTTTTGCTAAGAATAAAAGGAACACATGACCAGATCAGTTGCAACCAACCACAGGGTATTTGTCCAGCAATAACATAGAATTCATTACATCTTTATATTAAACATGATCTCCTGGAGATGGTTTTGAGTACAAGATAAGTATAAATTGAGGGCAGCACAAGAATGTTCTCAGCTGGAAAGTCCTGAACTCTTCCACCTTCCCCATACCTTCTCTTGGGATTTCCCTATGAAAATTGTGATTCCTATTAGGAGTACATGTTTGACTTTTCTTGTTTCGTCTCTCAGCACTGACACTGTATAGTTTAAAAGGGCAGATGGGGGAGGGGGGGTCCCATATGTTCCTATTTTTTATTTAATTAATCTACTAACAGTAAGGTTAGTCATGTGTTTAATATTTAAGTGGTATTTGATTCCAACTGAGTGTCCTTTCTTATGGAAAAAAAATCTTCACCATAACAGCCCATGAGGACTGTAAACAGTAAGACATTTAGGCCTTGTATTTTATTACAAACAGAACGATATTTGACGTATGTCAAACACAGCTCCCCCCCCCACGTCAAACATGGTTGAACACTAGCATCCTGCTGGTATTGACTGGTTCAACCAAGGTCACCTGTTTGTAAGAAAGATGCATCAGACTCTTGATGGACCTACTGTCTACCATACTGTATTACAGTGGGTGTTTGGCTCCACCCATGCCAGGGGGATATCCATTCTCACCATGGCAAAGGGAAAAGCCATGTTTGAAACCCAGTGGCTTTCTAAGTATAGACACAGATTAACTTGGGAAAAACGTGTGTGTTAAATAGAATAATACCTTACATGCATAGCTTATATAGGAGCCTACAGAGATCCAAACCCCTGCATCTACCTTCCTTTGAGAACTGGAACAATCTGTTTGTTAAAGCCCTAATTTTACAACCATTATGCATATTCATGAGAGTAGTCTTACTAAAATCAAATGGACTACTTGAGTGACTAAGTGCTATTTAGTGGGCATAAACTGAGCTGTTCCCTTAGATAGCACTTATGTTGACTATTAAAGCCTCAGACACAGTGTGCCCAAGTACTTGGTTGCGCATATGAACAAATAAAAGCCACAGTAGAGGCTTACAGAAAATATACAGAGTGCACTGGTCAACTCTCAAAGTAGGTGGATATTTGTCATAAATCACAGCTGATTAGTTCTGGTGCTTCCATACAAGGAACTCCTGATAGCTGATACTTGCAATTGGAGTGGTGGTTGTTTGTCCCCCACTGACTGTGGTCCAAAAGAGTTTTCTACAGTGGCCAGCTGGAGAACTCAGTCCTTCAGCTCAAGTAGTAAAGGCTCATGCTTTTAGGACCTGATCCAAAGCCCATTGACATCAATAGGAGGATTTCCATTGATTTCAGTCGACTTTGGACCAGGCTTTAGTACTGCCGGTCAAGTTCAAACCCAACTGGTGGCCAAAGTAGGATCAATTCTACACCCATTGTGCTTGCTGTATAGTATAATCTGTGACACAGAAGCATGTGACTCAAAGTGCCCTGTAAAGCTGTGCAAATGACCACTTTTTCTGTTTATCTACCAAAATGAAAAACCTAAGAAAAAAATGCTTTAGGTCAACATGAAACTCAAATGTTTTGAACTTTGTGGTTAACTAAAAAGGTTGAAAAGTTTCAGCTGACTCAAGAAGAAACAAGGTCGGGGAGGTAATATCTTTTATTGGACCAGCTTCTGGTGGTGAGAGAGATGCTCTGTGTTGCTCAAAAGCTTGTCTCTCTCACCAACAGAAGCTGGTCCAATGAAAGATATTACCTCAGCCACCCTGTCTCTCTAATATCCTGGGACCAACATGGCTCCAGTGACATTCCAAAAAGAAACATTTTGTTCAATTCTGAGTTTATTTTTGTATTAAAATTTAGGGAAATTTAAAAAAAAAGTCTTTCCAAAATGAAAAGTCAAAATATTTCATTTTGTAAATGCTGAAATGAACCACTTTAACACTTCTGATTTTTCTTTCTTTTGCCAACCAAAACAGTTTGTCAAAATCAACACAAACTCACAAATTGTTTCAGTTGACCCAAATCTCAATTTTTTGGCAACAATAATGGTTTTAACACACAAAATGTCACCAGCTCTAGCATCCAACACCATTGCTGAGAACAGGAGATTTGTGAATAGTTTCCATAGGTGAAGCGTTGCACTGTGGAATGATATTGAGGACCAGCTTACATTCTGCAGCTTGCAACATTTGTGTCTCCCTGTTCTCACTGGGAATAAAGCACTGTAGAAGATTGCACCAAATCAGCCAGATCTGAGCTCTTAGGTGTGACAACCATCTATTACAGAGACTGTTTGTAACATCCCTTTTATGTGTAAATGCAAGGTGTTGTACAAGTACTGTATATGAAGACATTGCAAGCAGTGGGTTCTTGCAAGCCTCTGCACAATGGAAATCTTGGTGGAAGCAAGTCTCATTCATACCATCTATAC
Organism: Mauremys reevesii; assembly: GCF_016161935.1. NCBI lineage: Eukaryota > Metazoa > Chordata > Testudines > Geoemydidae > Mauremys > Mauremys reevesii. The sequence goes on along the minus strand of NC_052629.1, from coordinate 47,291,910 downwards.
TGGTGCCTGAAAATATGCCTGTTCTCTCTACACGGGTATTTAAATTTCTTTCCAGAACTAGTCCAAGGGGACCCCCCTGCTGAGAACCTTTTTCAGCAACAGGTCCATTTCCTAATGTAATCAGGACTCTACAGGCAGATTCGAAAGCAGGAGTGAATCGCCCGCAATGACCACAATGCCAGATGTGATGAAGTAAGCAAAAATGGAAATTTAAAGGGAGAGTTCTGTCCCAAATGAAGGGGTAAATGAAAATGTCACCAAAGGCACACAAAATGGTGGCAAAACCATTCCAAATTAATAAGGAAATGAGAACTCCCTTCCCAGGGTCTCCATTTGGGGGCCAGTGAGAAAGAGAAAACCCATGCTTGGATCATAACTCCACCAGCAAAGAATCCCATATTTCCCTCCCAGAATTGTTCCAATTTCTAGAACTGTGGCTTTCTACTTAGGGACATCTGATCACCTGTAACTGATGCTTCCCTCTGTGATCAACCTAATTCATAAAAACTGAGTATTCCTTTTGCTCTGAATAAAAACCTCTATGGCTAAAATTAAGTGGAAAGAAGACAATTTGTTTACTTACACTGATTGCAACCTGGCATAGTGAGAATAGCAACTTGTTCTGACCACTGACTTAAGTAAATATGGCATAGGATTCTTATGATATTTACAACTCCAAGCTGTCCCTATGGCAGAGGAATATATATATACACACACTAAAACAGTTTGAGGTAAATTATTTGACAGGAGATGAATGTGAAATGGTTGGTGTGCATATTTCCTGTGCATCATTTAGAAAACGCAATGATATTTAAAGCCATAACAGCCATACTTCCTTTCTGTGAGCTATGAATAAAAAACTTTTTGGTTGCATTTATTATTGTTTCCATTGAAGAGGTTTTAGTCTGGGTTTTGTGAAAGAGCAACTATTTTCAGTAGGGAAATTAGCATGTTTTCTGTAGTTATAGAAACAGAAAAAGCTTTGGATAGCTTATTGGATAAAGTGATGGCTTTGAAATGACAATTCAGCTCATGCAGCTCAAGATAAAATGAACTCAGTGGCCTTCGCTCTGTCTCTTTTTCACAGTCGTCCACACTAATGCCACACATAACAAGGCATAATTTTACATAACTAGCAGTCTGTGCTCTGAGCCGGTATACAAGTCATACCTGATTGAATATCACCGTTTCAGAACTGCTGTCTAATCACATTTTTTCAGGCTGTATGAACAAAATAATGTTAATATAATTACATGAACATAATTATATAACTATTAATGACATTTTAGATAATATTGCTGCTTCTATGAGCTGTTGTGGTATTAATAAGGTATGACAGAAAGTTATTTGATACCATCTGAAACCCCACTTGTATTTTCACGTCTCTCTCGCAAGTAATTTAGGGACTTGATTTTTATGAGTTATGGCTCTGATGTCATTTGTGTTTTTGCCCATAATGGGTCTCTCTGGAGCAACACTCATCAACCCACATTAATAACATCTCAAATGTGTACCTTGGTTAATAGCTGGCCAGGTGGAAACCTCATGAATTTTATTTTAGCTGAGTGATCTTCCTGTGCTATTGTAGGGAACGGGTCTTCATTTAGCATGGGGAGATTACCCCAGCTTAATTTTTGCATAGGGCTAAGTAAACAGTTTGCTAAACTGTTGAGGGTCCAGCCCATATTAAGAATTTCACATATTCAGAATGGTGACATATATCTGTTGTTATGGGCTATGTTAACTTTGAACATTCAACAACTCTGCCAGTCCTAGAAACTTTCATGTACACTGTTATGTTGCCAACTTCTTGTTATTTAAGTTCGAGTGTCACAGTGTTCAGCTCTGGGAGTCATGTAACTATATATGAGACTCTCAGCATTCATGGTTTTTAGAAAAGTAAATTTTTAATCCTCCTGGTTGCAAAGAAAAGCTGGAAAACATGATGCCTAAAGGCTCAAAAACGAGAGGGTAAATAAAAAGAATGCTAAATGTACTTGTCTGTCTTAAAACAATCAATCATATTTGGGGGGAGCCTGACTCATGAATTTTCAGTGCTTGATACTGTGATCTGAAGAATTCCATGACACAGCGCCTGGCCCAAGGCCCAATGAAGTAAATGTGTGGTTTGGATCATGCCCTTCTCTCTGGTCTCATGCGCTCAGGAACTTGATCGTTCCTTGATCTAACAAACTGAGCACTTTCCCCAAAGCTCCTCCACAATTTAAATCCCTGGGAGAGCAATGCTCTAACCAGAAAATAAATAAATGAAATAAAGCAACAAGCCTCCACACATGCAAACATACAAGGCTTAGGATTGTATATCGGCCGGGTTTCATTCTAAGTATAAAAATGGGCTTAGAAGACTTCCATTTAAAATTGTTTCCTGTCTCCTACCATTCCTAACCACAAATATTTTTAATTGTAAGCCATGAAAATGAAGCTATTTAATAAATTTACACTTTAAATGCTTTTTGGTTCAACTTTGACTTTTTAATAAACAGTCTTATTTTGGCTTTTATGTATTCAGTTCCAGCTACTACGCTGTCTGTACCCTATCTTATTTCCTTCATGTAATCTACAGATCTTCCGTTATCATTGCTATGTTTTATGGTTTTGCATTACTTTATTGACTCATTGCACTGTAGTTTCTCTCTCCCTCCCCTCCCCCGACCCTTTGAAAATAGCCTTTTATGAGAAGCTTAAGTAAAAGCCTGGAATGTGCAAAGGAAAATGCAGAAACATTACAACAGTTTGCAAATTTCTTTTGGCCAGAGAAAGTTACAAAATATTCATACAAAGAAATTTAGCCAGTGCCTGCAGGACAAAATCCAACTTCTGATTATACATGGAATTTAAATTCTTGCTATAAACAAACTATTTTAAGTGTATGGAGTTTAGAAAAAAAAGTCTAAATAACTTATGCCAACAGTGCAATGATGAATATATAGTCTCTTGTTACTGGGAATAAATGTTCTATTGCACCATGACAGATGCTATTGATACCACATTTGAAATGTTAAATACATTTTAAACTTAAACAGGATGTCTACAGTCATAAGAACAAATAGAGTTGGTTAAAAAAGACACTGTCACTATCAACTCAGAAAATCGCAACATAAGAATGGCCGTACCGGGTCAGACCAAAGGTCCATCTAGCCCAGTATCCTGTCTACCGACAGTGGCCAATGCCAGGTGCCCAGAGGGAGTGAACCTAACAGGCAATGATCAAGTGATCTCTCTCCTGCCATCTATCTGCATCCTCTGACAAACAGAGGCTAGGGACACCATTCCTTACTCATCCTGGCTAATAGCCATTAATGGACTTCACCACCATGAATTTACCCAGTTCTCTTTTAAATGCTGTTATAGTCCTAGCCTTCACAACCTCCTCAGGTAAGGAGTTCCACAAGTTGACTGTGCGCTGCGTGAAGAGGAACTTCCCTCCCAGTTCCCCTGCTGCTACAGGGTGGGAGTCAACTACCCTGGGTCTCAACTCAACACAGCATCTGTTCCCCAGTATACTGGCACAGCTGTGCTAGTTGCATTTTGGAATGGCAGAGCCAAAACCCTCTCTAGTCCCACTTCAATCCACCCGTTCCTTCCCACCTGTGAAGATCCTCCACCCCGCTCACCTTGCTACTGGTAATGCAGGTACTGATGAGCTGGAAAGGTGTAGCCCCAGTGCCAGCTGAGCCACAATTTGGCCCTAAACAAACTAGAAGAAGATAGACAGACATATATTTTCACCTACTTCTTTCAGTTACAGTTATTTAGGTGTTACTAATAACTATTATTTAAATGAATGGGACTACTTGAGGAGTATCACACATGAGAAGCACTATCTGGCCTGCTAGTAAGTATTGCATTTTCAGAAAAGTGTGCAATTTTTCAAGTTGATGGTATCCCTTTAAGAGGGCCTTCCAAAAACTCAATTTGGCAATGCTCACAACATTTCTGATTTCTAAAAAGACAGCTTTTTAGTCTGCCACAATGAAAAGAAAATGCTAGAGGGATCTATGGGGGAAAATGCTATTGCAAAATAACCTGATACCAGGTATTCACATTTTTCATCCATGAGTGCATGCATTCATGTAAGGTATGACTGTGTATGTTAAATTAGAATACAATGCAGTACATTACACTTTTGGTGTTAAATCTGCCATTAAGGGTCTGCATCCTGAAAGATAAAACTCCTACAACATTTGGGCCAACCCCACATTTGAAAGTGTTTGGAGATGTTATTCTGGATTAACCTTTAATAGAAATGGGATCAGCTGTGAATTTTGGAGCTGAACTTTCCCCAAATCTGGAGATGTTGTAGAGGCTGGTCCTTGGCTTTGATCTTTGGCAGATGCTCCACAGCAAGAGAGGCTTGAAGGAGACTCAATCCAACAGACCGGAATGTAGAACAAGTTTCTAGGCTTACTTAGATAATGCAAAAGAGTCAGAAGAACTCAAACATGGATGGAGAGTTGGGGTTTTCTTGAAGTGCTCACAAATTACTTTGGTTTTTTTTGAAGAAGAAGAAATATTGATGGGAACGAGAAGATCAACCTGCCTGAAGTAAAACAAATAATCAAATAAAAACCTGTTTGTGCCAAATACCTTCTAACAATTGTCCAAGGCTAATTTATCTGTGTGAGACCATAACCCCAATAAATCTTCCAAGGTCAGGGAGACCTAGGGTGAAAATGCAGCAGAAATGCAAGTTTGCTGTGGGCAAAATTAACATACACACCCAGTTTCTCAAAGGTATTTAAAAACAACATCTCTCTCACTTGCATTATCTCCTTCCCCTTTAAAAAATATCCTCACCCCTTTAAGATGGGGACACTCACTAGTAACAAGCACCAGATTCTAGCAGAAAAAGGATCAGCTACATGCAATTCAAATGAAAGTGAGAGGTGTTCTCCCACTTTGTCCACGTAAGGTCCGCATAAGAGATAGCTATATGGAATAGAAATGAAAGCATGAAATGTGCCCATCCAACACTAAAGCTCCCCTCCCACCCTAAATCCCCACTTCTAAGCTTTCCTATCACTTTCCCTATCCACTCAACCCTTCCCCCAAAGAACCTAACAACCTGGGAAAGTGAAAAAGCTCTCCAGTGTGACCTGAAAGTCTTGGTCTCTAGAAAAACAACAGGGGAAGCAAGAACCATGTTCAAGGACCCCTCACTGAAAGTGCCCGGCCTCCAGCCCCCTTCTATTTAAGCCAAAAAGGCTGTTAGCCTGAGCACCAGATGCATGAGATAAGGATAGAGGGGGTCATAGAAATGTGCAGGAACCAAACAATTTAGAGCTTTGTAGGTTAAAACCAACTCTTTGAATTTCCCCAGTGAATGAACTGGAAGCCAGTGCAGCTCAGGGAACAAGTGCAGCATGCTCCCTGGGAGAAGCACCACTGAAGTGACCAGTGTCATTTTGCACCACATGAAGTTTTCAAGTGGTTTCAGGATGCAGCCCCAGGCAGAACTCATTACAACAATCTAGCCTAGCCATGACAATGGCAGGAATCATGTTGGCAAAGTCCATATATAAGAGAAAAGGTTGCAAAGTTCTGGTCAAGTTAATATGGCCACTGCTACTATCTGTGTGGATACTTATTTAGACTCCATTACCTTAGTATCTGAGTTCATCACAATCATTAATTAATGCATCCTCTTAACCCTTCCTGTGAGGAAGGGGAATAGTATCCCCATTTTACCAGTGGCAGAGAGAAATGAAGTGATTTGCCCCAGTCACATTGGAAGTATGTGGCAGGTCTGAGAACTAAACTCCGGTCTCTTGAATCCCATTCCAGTGCATTTGCTCAAAGACCTTCCTTCCTTCCCTGAATCTTTTGGGGGCTGTGGAGAGAGCAAGTTTGGCAAAGGGTCTGCAGTCATCACAGGAGATCCTCCTTACCAGCCGGTAGAGCAAAGGCCAGACTCCTTGCTTTGGAAAGGCCTATTTCAAACAAGGGTTGTGATTATCTTTAAAAGAGAGAATCATTACATTCCAGGGGGCTTCCTTTTGTTTTGTCAAACAGCTGGAGATAAACCTGTGCAGGACAAAGCCTGTCATTTTGGCCCACAGCTCATGTGGCATTTCCTGATGCCTGGGTCAGGGAACGGGAAGGTGATGATTGTGAGTGACAGTCATGCACATGAGTTAGAACGTGGAGTTACAAATCTGTTGAAGTAGTGGGGTAGAGAAACTTTCGGGATGACCATTTGAACACAGAACGGTTTACCAGAGTTCCGGTATGTTAGATCTGTGAGTTTTAAGGTGCGTTTTGCTTTTGTCATCAAATAACTCTGCTTAAAGATGTGCCTACTTGAAATAAATTGATGAGAATATAGTATCTCGTGTCAGTTCATTTCTCTCCCAGACCTATTCCTGGAAACCAAACCTTCCTAACTGATCAGCAGATGGAATGAGGGCATGGCAACACTACGAAAAGCTGGACAGGGAATTAATAATATTGTATCCAACTGAAATTACAGGGGAATTTAGGTACTCATAATACCAACTTGCCCATCTTGGAATCAGTCCAAGACACCTGAGCCAACCAGCTCCTTTTACAAGTACAGCTTTGGGATTTTCAGTGGCTTGATTTAATACCACAAAGGGAATTTACTTAGGCAGTATGCTACATTGGGGGAGTATGAACTGGATGATCTAATAGATGCATAACTGTTGTGATCATATTGGCAACATACCTGGAACACAAAGGCTGCAGCTACCTTTCACATAATATTACACCTTTTAGTTGAAAGTCCAGGCACACACTCCTATTTTTTTTTCTTTTATCTTCTTAGATATGTAGAAATTGCTCCTTATTTTTCATCACCAACAACAACAACCTGCAAATACTCAGCATCATCCATGCCTTACAATTACACATAGAAAGCAGCACTAGAACATCCTCGGTCCTTAGCCCATTTTAGCGTCTTCCTCCATCACTAACTTCTATAGTTTACTGACCACAAGTAGGCAGAACCTCAGTTTTCAAAGAATGGGGCTTCTGACAGAATAGGGCCCTCTAGCACCATGCTAAGGTATTAATTCAGGTCAGAGTTAGATGGATGAGAGCCATGAACAAAAATCACCCCCATCAATTCCTGCAGTATCCTGCAATCCAAAACTGAGATGCTCAGACTTCTAGCTGTTGTCCCAAATAAAACGTTACACTACATTTTATCAAAGCAATGTACTACATGTGGACAACATATGATTTTAAACATGGAACACTTATTTCTAAACCAAATATAATCAAAATCATACATTTGCCCTCACCCAGGCTCTGATCCTGCAAGCACTTAGGCATGTGCTTAACTTGATGCATGTGAATAGTTTCATTGAAGCCAATGGCATCATGACATGGAAGTTTAGCATGTGCATAATTGCTTGCCACATCAGAGCCACTGGGGCAAGTTTTGCCTATGGATGTGCACACGAGGTACTCATGGACTTCATGGGGAGCATCATGTGCACTTTGGAGAGCAGAATTTGCCTCTTAAAAAGCTTTATATTTAAACTTTAAAAAGGCATCCCTGGCCAGGAAACAAAAGCCACACACACAGTATAAAGCAGAAAGACCTCTTCCCCATGCTGGTTAATTCAAAACCAGCCAACTGGAGTTATAGAGAAGTTTATTATTAATACACATCAACAGTGAGCTCAGCTCCCCTACAAAACACAAAGATAAAGACATTCCTGCCCTCCAAAGCTTTCAATTTGAGAAGTGTATTATTTTCTATTATTTGTATGGCAGTGACATGCAAAATCCTCAGTTAGGATCAGAGCCCCATTGTTCTAGGGGCTGTATGAAGATCTAGAAAAAGATATTTTCTGCCCCCCTAAAAGCTTGCAGTGAAAAAGAGTTTAATTAAAAAAATCTTAAGACCCTCTTTTGGCTCGATTAACAGCCGCTAAAAGCTATGTTTCCATGAAGCTGTAAGTGTCTGAAAATAGCAGTTTACTGGATAACCAGGCTGGCTACAACAAATAAGCTTTATAATAAAATGAGATCAAAACCACAAACCAACCAAAACACAGCCCCGCTGCTACACAAACTCTGAGCGCTAGGAGTCGCAAGAAAAGCAATGACCAGAGTACTGTAACCTGTCTGATTTCTTCCCCTGAACCAATAGACTTGTTGCTGCCTCTCATTAGCATAACCCTGGGTTATGTTGGATCATGATGTAAATACTCCTGCCGTAATAATAGTCATTAATAAGGACAGCGGTTTGATTTTTTTTTTGTCTTCCAGGGCTGGAATATAATTGCTGCGGAGAAGGATTGGCTTGTAAAACACATCCTATTATCAGCTGTGATCAAGCTTACAAATTCCCCAGTCCAAGTATCTGCTCAGATTGCCTTTTGGGGGGGGGGGGAGGGGAGAGGGAGAAGCGCTTCAGATCGAAGATCATTACAGAGAAGTATCGCTGGCTGCTGAGGAACAGCTTCTCCGGGTCTGAACAATGGTTTAGCGCCAGCCCCGCACACGCGAAAGGAGCCATGCCAGTAGGATTACAATCACTGCATTACGTCTGCGAAAGGCCCTGGCTACCCCCAATATGTTTTCTCTCTGTATTCCCCCCGATCGGACCCACTGACGTGCCTGCTATATGGATGGAGATTACGGGACAACTTGCTTTCTTTCTGTTCTCATCTCTTGTGTCGCTGGAAAAATAAGCAGCTCCTAGCAGCGAAGAGGGCGGGGGGGGGGGGGCGTAGCCAGCTTGAATCTCCTGGCTTTATCAAGGCATTCACTCACCAATAAAAGAAGGCTGCAATTGCAGATTCAAGCCACATGCGGTAGTGTGTAGCAATTAGTAGATAAACCGCTGACTAAAGTACTAAAACATGAAGTATTATTGAAGTCAAGGTCAAAAATGCTTCAGTTCTCTTGCAAAATAAAAATAAAAAAGTGGGGAGAAAGAAAGGAGGGCGGGACACTTGCACTTTCCAAGGAAGGTGCAATTTCTGCACACTGTACTTTTTATGACAGTGTTTATTACAGATGAAGGTCCCCTAATTGTTTCACTGCTGGTTTTGCAACTAACTTAATCCGCCAGTTCCTTTATGAAGCGGTTCACAGACACACTGAATAACATTCCCCTCTCCCACTATCCTCCCCACTTCTCCAAGAAAGCAGTTAAAAAGCTGACACGGGACTTTTAAATTTTTTTTAGATATATAGGAAAATCAATAATAGAGGCATGATGCTGCAGGTGACTGAATCTCAGACCAGGAAACAGACTAGAAATGGCTGGGAATATAAACACCAAAAACTGCTTATTTCACTGCTCTTTATATTCAGAAAAGCCTGGCTACAGGCTTTGATAGATAAATAAAGCAATTGCTTTCATGATTATAACTGTCCTGAATGGATTGTCTTCCTACACCATTCAATCTGTTTATGAGTATTTACTTTACATTAGTAGAGAGACCCTGCACTGCAGGAGTTTGCTTCTTTTCCCCTGGGTGTCAGTGTCTGAAGCCTTACATCTGCTCTGTGATTGATGGAGCCTTGAATACACGTTATTACTCTTTCACAAGCAGAAATCAAACAGGCTATTAACTACATTACTTCAAAGAACAGTTTCAATACAATCTACTTATCTTAATTGAAACTTTCTTTGTATGGATATTTGCAGAGGAGATAATTTACAGGTGTGTAGCAAGCATCACATTAAGGGAAGGTAAAGTAGAGGTGGATTTATACCATGATTTTTAAGATACACTCTTAAAAGCCATTCACAGAACTGGACGCAAGATTTTATTTGAGGTAGTTTCTTGGGGTGGTGGAGGCTATCATTATGTCTAGGGGTTGGATCTCTGCAGCACGAATCTGGTTACAGGACTGCAGGTTTTCAGAACTATCCAAGGCATTGCACCGCAATTGTTAACATCAGAAAAACCTTATCACGGATTTTTTTTCTCCCTGCAAGGATTACGCAGCATGCAGTACTGTGGAGCTCCTACCTTTAACAGACAGTGATACAGTGTTTCCAATTAGATAAAGTATCTTATAGACACTTGGAGACCACAGCTTCAAACAAAACAGAAGTTGCTCAGCTGTTGTAAAACGTTGTTCATTGGGGGGGGGGGGGAGGTTAATATACAATAGAGGAATGCCCGGAGGCTTTCTATTGAGGTTTCCTGCATAAATGCTGCTGCATTGCTTATACAGGAAACTGACTCAGTCAATCTTAAATATGATCTTGTCAAAATACTGCAACCCAAGTTCTTTAAAACAAGCTTACTTCAACTACACTCGATGCTTACCAGAACAGTGCACAGCCTAATACACGTATCAGTCACCTCTAATGTTAAAGCAATCTTTAAATGTCCTCTAGTCACCTATAGGCATACTATTTAAAGATGGCTAAAGTAGGTTAATTTAATTAAATGTATACTATACTTACAGCACAGTAAAGGAAAGCAACAATGAAGTGTCATTTAATCCAGTAACCCTATATTCTAATTCAGTAACCCCATATTCTCTACACTATAGACTATAACGATCAGATGAAATTTCGAGAAAAGCTCATTAAAGAGTGATGCCCACAGATCATCTAACGTGGCTATGCTGAAGAATGGAAGAGAACAGTGTAAATGGTTATATAGCCTCCTACATCTGGCAGAGTTGTAATATTACTTTAAATTATTAAAATAGTTTTCGACAGCTTTCAGTTCTTTGGCAGGGGCTTTTATTTCTTATTGTAATTTGAGGATCTGCCATTTTCTTTCGTTTCTCTGTGTATAGAAACAAGCTAGATCTTGCTTTTATTACTTCACCATGTTTTTTTAAATGTGGTTTAGATAATGTTAAGTACTCTAATCTCACTGAAATGAGCGCATGCATTATGAAAATGTAAAAAAAAATCTATGCTCTAAGCCTCAAGTCACTGAGAATCCACATTTATCACCCCTAGTTCCCCCCCCCCATACTGTTAACTTCAACCATGTGAATATAATTTTCATTAGAGTAATCCTGTTTCAACTAGACGCTGTGACTAGAGGTGAAATGTTGCGAAAGCGTTAAAAATAGCTTACTAGTAATTTCAACATCCTGTAATTTTATCACAGATCAGGTTTCAACTGTCATACTGTACAGAGCTTATTTCCCATATATTACATGTTTACTTTTTAACATGTCAGACCTACTTTGGTAGGATCGGTGCCAATATAATAACATTAGAAGAGAGAAAGGGAGAATGCACCATTTTACATCAACACTGCGAAAATGCATCTAAAGGCTGCTGGTGAAAACATAGGCTGCTGGATTGGTGCTGGGCTTTGCCATTTGATTTCATTGCTCACTGTGCCTTTTCCTTGTTCTGTCGCTCTTAAGTTTCTCAATGTTTGCATAATAACCCTGCATGCAAACCTCGTAATGCTTCAGGGCTCCAGAACAATAAATATACACGTTTAAAGCCTTTATTGTCTCACGGTTCATGCCCCCGGTTTTAAACAGCTTAATTTCTAGTTGTATTTAACTAGTTTCCAAATGGATTTTTTTTCCCTCTCCTCCCCCTCCTCCCGGTTCCAAACTATTACTGAGGTAGCGCTCTAGCTCTCTCCTGTGTGTGTGTTAAAAGTCAGTATTTCTGCAGCACTTGGTTATATAAACACATTATGATTTGAGATCGCCCTTGGCAGAGATCAGCATTGTAAACACGTACTAATGTATATACATCAAAATTAAAGAATGCACACGCAGATCTGGGAGCAGCCTGAATTCATATTCCGAGAAGACCCACTGCTCCCATTTATTGATTTATCATGCATCGTTTATTGTTCCATTCCCTATATGCAGTAGCTGTCCGTTCAATATTGTTTGCAAAATCCAGTGATTGTGTGTGTGTGTGTGTATGTTCATTAGTCTCGTCTTCTTTTTCCAAAGCGAACAAATGCATTAATATTTATGTGTTTATATAATCGATAACCCACTTTCTTCCCTTTCCCACAGAAAACAGGCATCAAGCAGCTAATGTAACAGATTAAGTTCCTTGAAAATATGGCAGTGAGGGAGCGTAATTTAACTATCAAACAAATCTACATGTCTAATAAAGGCAAATCTGCTAAAGAGAATTAGAAAGACGAGCTGCGCCCCAGAATCTCTGCAGGAAATGTTCTTTATATTAGACATATACAAGTAGGTCCTGTCAGATCCGCAGCTGAACGGGGCAGCTTTTCTGCCTATCAAAAATGAAACGATGACCCTATCCATCATCATTGGGGCTTTGCAGGAATAAATTCAAGTCCTCACACAGGCTCCAGCTTTGCAATATTTTTTTCAGGTTTTAGATCTCAATTTTGCCTTGATCCATCCGCCCTTGTCCTATGCTTTGACTCAGCCCCGTCCCATGTTGCCAATTTGATCAGGCAGCAATCGGGTGAAAAAACTCGTCGTTTCCACACCTCTGGGAAATCGGGGGCTAGGAGAAATATTGGGCTGCTTTTCTGGTCATTTTGGGTGAGCTGGGGAGGCGAGGTTCAGGTTTTATATTGAGGGTTCGGGCTGGCTGCTGGAGGAGAGAGCTTTACCCTGCCAGGACCTGATGCAATCCATTCAAGCCAACAAGTTTGGAGAGAATGTTGAGTTCAATCAATTCAGAACGTCGAGATGGAGCCCAACTCAGTCCAGGTATTCGTCTCTCCTCCGCTTCTCTGCCCTGGCCCCCCAGCCCCCCACCCCCGGCACCCGCCCACAAACTTTCCAGCAAACTTTCCCCCTCTGCACCCCCAAATGGCATTCCCCCCTTTTAAAATTCCTTCAGTGATCATACATAGGCACAGATTATTATTATTATCACAGTGATGATGATTATTTTTCCCGTGGGGGGATTCTTTGCTGGGTACTGTCAGATTCCTTATTTTAGATAATGGTATTCGCACCTTAAGCCTCTGTGTATGTGTACGTGTGTGATCTATATACGATTGTCTCTCTTATTTATTATGATGGTTATATTTATTTTATTGACTTGATTTTTTTTAATTCCCTGCAGTGGGTCGGCTCTCCGTGTGGTTTGCACGGTCCTTACATTTTCTACAAGGCTTTTCAGTTCCACTTTGAAGGCAGACCAAGAATTTTGTCCCTTGGCGACTTTTTCTTTGTAAGATGTAAGCCAGAGGATCCGATTTGCATAGCGGAGCTCCAGCTGTTGTGGGAAGAGAGGACTACCCGGCAACTTTTATCCAGCTCCAAACTTTATTTCCTCCCAGAAGATACTCCCCGGGGCAGAAATAGTGACCATGGCGAGGTGGTAAACATATCTCACTCTGTCTCTCTGTGTGTGCGCGCGTTTGTGTGTATCTGTAGAGACACCCCCCCCCCCCGTAATGTTTATTAAAGGACAGGATTGAAATGTTCCCTTCTGCAGGCAACGTAAGGCTCTTTTAAAGGGGTAGTGCCTTGAGCTGTTTGCCATTGTAAGAGTTTCGATGGCAGCTCTACCGTGAGGGCTGGGGGGGATGCTCTTAAAAGCCACAATCAAATAACGTATGGGGGGGATTTAAGGATTTTTTAAATGATTTTTTCCACTTTTTGCTGCTGCTGTTTGAACGTCACATGCTTTGGTGTTTTGTGTCTCCTTCCCCCGATTTCAGTGGCTGGTTGAGGAGTGGGGGATTTGGTGGATTTAGATATTGTTAACATTTTTTTTTAGCATTTGATATGTTTAAGAGGGCGGAAATTACGAAATGGAGGCTGAGTGAGATCAAAAGCTATTGAGCTGGCAAAGACGTGTTGAATAAAGTGATAAATGACAGGTACTGGAATAATACATTCAAATAACTTGCAGATATGCCTGGGCGTATTTCAAAGCAGTCATGTAACCAGCACAAACACGTTAAGCATTAACAACGATCTCTCTTTTCTGGTGCATTTCACTGGATGTTCTAGTTTAAAATTACTATGAAAAAAGTGGACATTTTCCAGAAAGACCGGCGGGTGCGTGGAAGGGAATGAGTTAAAGGCTAATGCTGAAGTCAAGCTGTTTCGTTTTACAGTCCCCCTGAATTACTTCTAATAGGGAGAACCCATTGTCCATTTCACCCTGGAAAGTTTGATTAGAAGTACCCCAGAAGTGCAAAGCCAAGGTCTGGAGCCCAGATTGCGATTGCGTTTAGAGTGTATTCGTCTAGCTCTGTAATTTCATGTATGACCGCAATTTTGCTGGCTACTCTAGTCAGCTGACTGCACTGTGTTATTGAGGAACTATTTCAGTGTGGTGTACAAACGGCGCTATGTTTATGCGGAGAGATGGCCAGTTCAAAAGCGCTCAGAAATAGCCAGATGTGGCTGCAATAATATTTCAGCTGCCTAAAGTGCAGGCATGGGGGGGGGGGGGAGGAATGACGGGAAGCCTTCCTTATTTCCACTATAAGCCCCTATACAATCTGAGCTGCCAATTCCTTCAACAGTCTATAGTCTGATGGAGTTAATTGTAGTTTTTCTCAAGCTCCCCCCTCCACCCCGAAGTATCGAGTTACCCATTCCTATTACATGCTACTTAATTACTGTAACCTTTCAAACATTCCCTTATAAATTGCTTCTTCTGAGATAAATATGTAGTTCTGCTGTCTTACTTTTTTTTAAATTGCCCATCTTTTCTGATGTCAGTAATTAAGACATTTTGGAGCATGGAGAGGGTATTGAAAAACATTAACAGGTTGACCTCTCTTCTACTGAAAGTGCCTCTGCCCCCTCCCCCTGTCCAACTTTCCTGTGCAGCTGTCTCTCTTCCCCTCCCCCTCACTACTACTTATTATTTGCTTTTCAAATTTATTACTTCAACATGGGCTGTGATCTGGAAAAGGGGAGGATTAAATATCCAGAAAAGACTACAAGTGTAATAGACATTCTGCTAAACCAGACAGGAAATCATTCTGAATTTTATTAGATATTTTGTGGTAACTTCTTTTAAAAATGTATTTGAAACATTTCTTTTAATTCTCAGTTTACCACTTACCTATTTTAATTTCTGTGTTCACAATTTAAATTGAAGACCCTCTTCTTAAGGATAAAAAAAGATGACAGTGAAAGATGGATGCTCTAAAATTGCTGGTGGTGAATATTTAGAAGCCTGTGTGTGTGAGTGTTTTAAATGAAAGAGTTTTGGATGAGAGGGGGTGGGAAATGGGACACAAATCATTTTAATATGCTTTAATGATCAGCTCATGTTACTGTGGTATGAACATCAGAGAAAATTAATCCTACCATTACATGTAAGAATGTTCCTTCTATGCAGTAATTCTCAGCTGCATGTACATTCATAATATTATGCATGATTTGATTTTTAAAAAATGCAAACACTGATAGTAATTAGCTGTATGATTATACTTGTATATTTCATTAGGGCTTTAACTGATGTCATTCTGAATTATTCAACCATATGAAAACAATTTTCAATTGAGATAATGGCATGCCTTTGAATTATGCAAATGATTATTGCATTGTATAGAATAATTATGACAAATGTAAAGCAGGTAGAAAGTTTCCTAATGCAGTACTATTTTACACCCCAGTGATGTCATTTCCCCCCTGGCCTAAGTTAGTCATTCATTAGCAAAGTAGCAGCAGCAGCAAGAAATAGCAACAGCTCACAGAGATACTTCTTTGGCAGAGAGCCTACAGAAACTAGTATTTAGAGCCAGGGCCTAGAGAGGGCAACATAACACTCCCATTAAGAAATGTACTTTGTTTTCACTTACTCCATTAACTTGTTTATATATATTGACATGATTTTTATCATTGATTTTAAATAGTTTTGAATGATAAAAAAAATCTGTTCATAAATGTGCAGCTAAAAGACAAAAGGCTGCATACTGATTGGCAATGTATTACTTAAGGAAACATTTTACATACTGTATTAGTATATAGCACAGTTATTTTAAGTCACTAAACCAGAGTAGTAATTCTTTTTTGTAAATGACAGCAACATCTATTCCTAAAGCACAGGCAGGGCTGTGTTTAGAATAGAGATGTTTTGTAACTCTTTATATGTCTTCTGTGTATGGAAATGCTATTCTTGAAATGCAGGTAATTTATAACTATAGAGAAGACATCCTTCTTGGTTTAAGAAAATGTATGGATTTAAACTCCCTATCTTGCATTAGGAAAACTGGTATAAAGTGAGGTTGCACTTTTATGTGTATTGTAAATCTGCTGTATCAAAGGTTTTCTGTGATGTCAAAGGTCAACAGAGGCACTTGCTGTGAGTAAAATTGTTGATTAGCAGAGCAACTGGTCTGATCTTAAACTGTTGATCAAGCCAGTCAGAGGTATAATTATTGTCAGGAGCAGATGTCCTAACTAGGTTAAGGATTAGTAGCACCAGCCTTTTTGAAATGTGGTGTCTGTACTACTAATGAACAATTTCTTACCATTGTAATATTCAGTCAGTGGCTACTCATAGAGGAAATAGCGAAGTGGGTGTGTAATGATTCTGTTACTCAGAAATTACTGATGGCATATTTTATCTGATTAGCTCAAATATTTGGCAATCAGAGATGGGTGTATACAAAAGGCTTTTTACATCCCATTTATCCATCAGCCATATCTATATTTAACCATCTGTGCTGGTAAAACTGGATTTTGCTAATGCAAGGCTCTATTTTAAGCATGTTTGCAGTTGTCTTGATGCCAATAGAACTACTCATATGCTTATAGTTAAGCATGCTGGATGGGGCAGTAGAGTGCCATCACACAATCAAGCAAACAAAACTCAGCTGACCACAAATTGAATTTTGAATATGTAACAAATGCAGGATCAGTCTCTTCCTTAGGTGCAAGTGTAGGTATTAATGTCACAAAATTAACCTCTGTGGCTACACCCATGAAACCCTATTTAGAGACATGGAAATGAGAACAGAACAGAGCTTGTAGGTCAGGCTTATGCTGATGTTCTCTCTGTGCACTCTTGATGTATGTCAGTGAGAGCAGTAGGAGGGCTGATGTTGGATGAAAGTACCACCCCACCGCTATTTTCTCTCATCACCTGGGCAGGATGGGTGAGGTTTGCCTTCTGTCATAGTATAAGGTGGTGTCCTCCAGCTCTGTCCATGGGGAAAGCTTTCAGGTCTTGGGGGCATTCACAACACTACCTTTTGAGACCCCATAGGGAGTCATGTTGCCAGAAGTTCTGGAAATGCCCCACAGCCAACTTCTCTAGGCCCCATCCAGCAAAGCACTTAAGCACATACTTAACTGAGCACAGGACTAGTCCTTTTGAAGTCAGTTGGACTAATTACATGATGATAGTTCAGCATGTGCTTAAGCGCTTTGCTGGATTGGGGCCTCAAGGACAGTTGAGTGTGTCAAGTGGGAGTTTGTATAAAACAGTGCAGACTGGATCAATGTAGTTTGATGGGGCAGGGGCGGGAAGGTTCCCAATGGATTTGCAGAGAACTGATGCCATGAAAGCATCCTTGACTCTACCCCCTCCAAACCCTTCCTGCCACCAAATCTACAGCCCTGGCTCAAGCTCTCCTAAGCTCAGTCTACACACACACCCCAGCACCATGTAGCTCCAAATAGATGGTGCTCACATGGGTCTGGTGAAACTGGGGATGATGCCACATTGGCTTAATCACACCCCACAAACCCAACAGAATTGTAACTAAAGGTTTCTGCAGATTTTCTGCTCATTTAACCCTCTCCAACAGAAGCCACAGCAGGGACAATTTGGCCCTGTAAAACTATTGACCTTTTTGGAGAGGATATTCTAGAGTAGAATGCTTGTTAACAACTTGTATTTTCATATTTTTAAAGCTGTCAGCATTAATTAACCTATTCTTAAAAAAATATGAAAAGCAGAGCTCATTAAATGTAGGCAGGGTATTTGATAGGGAGTGTACATGCTAAAAATATTAATTTTCTTAGTCTGAAATATCACTCTTTTGAATACATTGTTATTAATTTTACTTCTACTTATATGGTACTGTTCATTATAAACTAATTTAAGTGAATTTATCTAAATCTAGTCTTACTAGAGATCATTGTCTCAGTCTACCTTACCAAATGATGTTCTGATCTTCTACCTTTACGCATGCAAGTAACCCTTACTAACACAAGTAGTCTGTATAAGTAAGAGTTGCTCACATGAGTAAGGGG
This sequence comes from Mauremys reevesii, assembly GCF_016161935.1. NCBI lineage: Eukaryota > Metazoa > Chordata > Testudines > Geoemydidae > Mauremys > Mauremys reevesii. Next base: position 47,273,796 of record NC_052629.1, on the reverse strand, counting down.
AGCAATGCCACCACCCCGTTATTACACATCAGACAGTATTTTGCATTTTCAGACTAATTTTTTAAAATTTTATTCTGTTAAAAAAAGGTGTAATTTATAATTAGAAGACTGACTTGTTTTGGAAACCAACAAGTTTCCAAATCTTAATAGGCAGCAGATTTAAAACAAACAAAAGGAAGTATTTTTTCCACACAATGCAAGTCCACCTGTGAAACTCCTTGCCAGAGGATGTTGTGAAGACCAAGACTATAACAGGGTTCAAAAAAGAACTAGATAAGTTCCTGGAGGATAGGTCCATCAATGGCTATTAGCCAAGATGGGCAGGGATGGTGTCCCTAGCATCTGTTTGCTAGATGGTGGGAATGAGTAGATCACTTGAATGGGGATGGATCACTTGATGATTACCTGTTCTGTTCATTCCTCCTAGGGGTCTGGCATTGGCCACTGTGGAAAGACAGGATACTGGGCTAGATGGACCTTTGGTCTGATCCAGTATGGCCATTCTTATGTTCTTACATTCTTAAGTTTATAATTTTTTTATTGAGGGTCAGATTCTTTCACCTTTACAGATGCTGAGCAGTAACATGCTCCTCAAAGAGTCGCCTTGATTTCAATGGGATTACTTAGATGAGTAAGTGCCACTCAAGTGAGTAAGGGTGGCAAAATCTGGGCCTTAAGCAGACGTGATAGCTGATGAATTCCTTCATCAAGTAGTAGCTGAACCGACGAGGGGGGATGCCATTTTAGATTTGGTTTTGGTGAATAGTGAGGACCTTGTTGAGGAAATGGTTGTAGGGGACAACCTTGGCTCGAGTGATCATGAGCTAATTCAGTTCAAAATAAATGGAAGGATAAACAAAATTGCATCTGAGACTAAGGTTTACGATTTCAAAAGGGCTAACTTTACTAAATTAAGGCGACTAGTTAGGGAAATGGATTGGACTAACATATTTAGGGATCTAAAGGCGGAAGAGGCCTGGGATTATTTCAGGTTGAAGTTGCAGGAACTGTCAGAGGCCTGTATCCCTAGAAAGGGAAAACGGTCCTTAGGTAGCAGTTTTAGACCGAGCTGGATGAGCAAGCGTCTCAGAGGGGTGATTAAGAAAAAACAGAAAGCGTACAAGGAGTGGAAGATGGGAGGGATCAGCAAAGAAACCTACCTTATTGAGGTCAGAGGGTGTAGGGATGCAGTGAGAAAGGCCAAAAGCCGGGTAGAGATGGACCTTGCGAAGGGGATTAAAACCAATAGTAAAAGGTTTTTTAGCCATATAAATAGGAAGAAAACCAAGAAAGAAGAAGTGGGACCGCTTAAAACTGTAAACGGAGTGGAGATTAAGGAGAAGCTAAGCATGGCACAATATCTAAGCGAATATTTTGCCTCGGTCTTTAATGAGGCTAATGAAGGGCTTAGGAATAGTGGCAGAGTGACTGATGGGAATGAAGGTGCGGGGTTGGAAATTACAGTATCCGAGGTAGAAGCCAAACTTGAACAGCTTAACGGTAGTAAATCAGGCGGCCTGGATAATCTTCATCCTAGAATATTAAAGGAATTGGCGAGTGAAATTGCAAGCCCGTTAGCGATAATTTTTAACGAATCTCTAAACTCGGGGGTTGTACCATTTGACTGGAGATTAGCTAATATAGTTCCTATTTTCAAGAAGGGGAAAAAAGTGACCCGGGTAACTACAGGCCTGTTAGTTTAACATCTGTAGTATGTAAAGTCATGGAAAAAATATTAAAGGAGAGAGTAGTTACGGACCTTGAGGTCAATGGCAATTGGGACAAATTACAACATGGTTTTATGAAAGGTAGATTGTGCCAAACCAACCTGATCTCCTTCTTTGAGAAAGTAACAGATTTTTTAGACAAGGGAAATGCGGTGGATCTAATATATCTTGATTTCAGTAAGGCGTTTGATACAGTACCGCATGAAGAATTACTGGTTAAATTGGAAAAGATGGGGATTGAAATGAAAATCCAGAGGTGGATAAGGAACTGGTTAAAGGGGAGACTGCAGCGGGTCGTACTGAAAAGTGATCTGTCGGGTTGGAGGGAGGTTACCAGTGGAGTTCCTCAAGGTTCGGTTTTGGGTCCGATCTTATTCAATCTATTTATCACTGACCTTGGAACCAAAAGTAGGAGTGGGCTGATAAAGTTTGCGGATGACACGAAGTTGGGAGGTATTGCCAATTCGGAGAAGGATCGGGATATCCTCCAGGGAGATTTGGATGACCTTGTAAACTGGAGTATTAGTAATAGGATGAAATTCAATAGTGAGAAGTGTAAGGTTATGCGTTTAGGGATGACTAACAGGAATTTTAGTTATCAGCTGGGGACGCACCAGTTGGAAGTAACGGAAGAGGAGAAGGACCTCGGAGTCCTGGTTGATCGCAGGATGGCTATGAGTCGGCAATGTGATGTGGCCGTTAAAAAAGCTAATGCGGTCTTGGGATGCATTAGGCGAGGTATTTCTAGTAGAGATAAGGAGGTGCTAGTCCCGTTATACAAGGCGTTGGTGAGACCTCATTTGGAGTACTGTGTGCAGTTTTGGTCTCCCATGTTTAAGAAGGATGAATTCAAACTGGAACAGGTACAAAGAAGGGTCACTAGAATGATCCGAGGAATGGAAAGCCTGTCGTATGAAAGGAGACTTGAGGAGCTCGGTTTGTTTTCCTTAACCAAAAGAAGGTTGAGAGGAGATATGATTGCTCTCTTTAAATATATCAGAGGGATAAATACCAGGGAGGGAGAGGAATTATTTCAGCTCAGTACTAATGTGGACACGAGAACAAATGGATATAAATTGGCAGTCGGGAAGTTTAGGCTTGAAATTAGATGAAGGTTTCTAACCATCAGGGGAGTGAAATTCTGGAACAGCCTACCGAGGGAAACAGTGGGGGCGAAGGACCTCTCTGGCTTTAAGATTAAGCTTGATAAGTTTATGGAGGGAATGGTTTGATAGGATAACGTGATTTAGTCAATAGGTCAATAACGTGCGACCACTGGTAATTAGTACCGAGGGTCAATGTTGGGATATTGAAAGTCTTTTTCCTGAGTGTCTGGCTGGAGAGTCTTGCCCGCATGCTCGGGGTACAGCTGATCGCCATATTTGGGGTCGGAAAGGAATTTTCCTCCAGGGTAGATTGGCAGTGGCCCTGGAGGTTTTTCGCCTTCTGGGGCAGGGGTCACTTGCTGGAGGATTATCTGCTACTTGAAGTCTTTAAATCAGGATTTGGGGACTTCAACAGCTGAGTCAAGGGAGAGAATTATTTCAGGAGTGGGTGGGTCAGCTTTTGTGGCCTGCATCTTGCGGGAGGTCAGACTAGATGATCATAATGGTCCCTTCTGATCTTAAGTTCTATGATTCTATGATTAAGCAACTGATTGCAGTCTCATACGCATGGTCACGTATTGCCACCTTTCTTGGAAAACCTGCTATGTCGCTTGCATATTTATGGATTTTTTTCAAGATACGTAGGGATCAGTGTTCTCTTAGTTGAAATTAAAACTGAGTCCTTCCTTAGGCTTCAGAGCGGGTATCTTGCACACAGGTCTATCCACATCAATAAAGTCAACAAATATGCAGAGTACAATTATTAAAGGGTGCTTGGCAATTGATGCTATGAGCATGATTTTGAAATGTATTGTTGCTCAAATCAATGCAGTGCTGAAAATCAGGTACACTGTAATAGCAATGTTAGAGATATGACATTCATCATAAAAGATCATGGTTTTGGTAGTTGCATATCCACTCTTTATATTTTTGTTTCTCTCACTACCAGTAACATTGGCAAAGAAAGAAGAGGGAAATGACATTACTCAGTAAAGCCACATGTTGCTAGCCATTAGCCAGCAATCTGGTGTCTATGGTCACTTAAGCAGATTTTTTTCCCCTTACGTTTCATTTCTTAGTGTATTCAGACTGTAAAATGCACCCACTGCGCTCCATAGTTGCTTTTCCCAGCCTGATCAGTGGCACTAAACATTAAACTCTTGTCTTTTGAGAATAATAGGCTTTACATGCTACACCCTCAAGCATGTTGAGATACTGTGCAGGCTGGAAAATAAAAATGTTCTAATTGTGTCTTTTAAATAAGCATAGGAGTGAATTAATTAGACTATATTTTGTCTTTAGTTGCTTAGTTACACAATAGTATTCCTAAGCACAAGTAAGATAAATTGGCTCTTTTTGTGCTGCTTGTCCCTTAATCATAATTACTGTATTGCTCAGGAGAGTAAAGCATACATAGGTTTTGCATTTTTAATAATATTCAAACAATATGCATATGATATAGAAAGTGTTCTGGTTCAAGTTCTTTATGTGCTTTTATTCATGAAAAAGTTCTACTATTATGGGAGCAGTATTTGCAATAGTTGCCCAGAGATGTTGTTCTGGGAAATGCATAATTGAAATATTCTTGAAATGCTTATTCTGGCCCTTTCATTCATATTCAAAATAACAATGCTTCACGTCTTAAAACAATCATACATATTTGATTTAAGAGATTTTTCTTTGTGTTTATGTGTGTGGGTTCACACCCTGTTTTAACCCTGTAGAGACTAGACGTATGTGTGATTGATAGTGTCATATCAAGTTGAGCTTTTTGTTTTGTAGCTAAAATATAGTCAGAAGGTCAGAAGGACATTGGTATTTTACGGCATTTATCCAGTGACATTAATATTTGGCAGTCATTCATGTTTCTATGTGAAGGTGCCAGGGTTATACATAATAGAGTTTGTTTTCATTTTCAAGGTATTTTATTCTGTCTGAACAAACTAGCCTCTTTTGGGGTGTATTGTGATGGGGCTGCCACTGGCGAGCTAAGAACTTTAGTTTCTTTCTCCACTGCACAGTGTTGGTTGTGAATGATGGGCAAATTGATACAGATATTGAACAATGGAAGATTCTGGCAAGAAACCCACTGTACATGCTCAGTAGATGTATGTGAAAATTGGCTCCATTGTTCCGTTGTATGAAAAGCAAGTAAATTATTTACAGATATTTGCTAATTAAAGCACATATTGTTTTACCAGCACAATAGAATACAATACAACAAAAGACAAAAGAATAGGCTTGCATAATTTAAACCTGCTAATGCTATGTACTCTTTGTTTAGAAAAATATAATTATGTAATCTACAAGGAAAGCTTTTCAAACTGTAACAGTCCTAGGCAAAATTAGCAATGAAATGCTTGTCAACTTGCCTAAACTAAAACAGCTACCTGAGATCTATAGGCCATCTGATGAGAAAATATTTTGAGTGAAACCTATTTTCTCGTTGGTCATAACTTATATCTGCACTGGCAGATATAAATTCAATTTGAACCTCTGCTCAGGAAAAAAACAAAAAAACAGGAGTTGCTATAGAAATCAGAAATCTAAGTGTTTGCACTCATCCTTCTGGAAGCCCCCCTTCCCTTCACAGACCAGATTTACTAGGATCCCACAAAGAGCCGGTAACGCTCCATTCCTTACCATTTTATGTGATTTCTTTTACAAATGCTGAATCATGAAGAGGAGATTGTATTAAAAAGATGTATTAATGCCAAGGGAATAGAATCCCACATCGTTTTAATTATGTTACTCTACTCAGATCCCTCATGTTGTGTCTTTGCCTTGTTTATGGACCCCAGTAGGTTAAGAGCTACATGATAGGTCCTAATGCTCCCAGGTTTTGCATTTTTGAATATAATTAAGTTGCAAACAAATATGTAAACTAAACACATGCCAGTATGCAGATTAGAGAAATGGGAGCAACACCAGTCACCTGTATTAAATAAGATCTTTGTTGCCCTTTAAAATAGGCTAAGGATTAAGATTAAAGGTTTTAGTCTAGCTTTTTAAAATTCTCCTGTGTCACTTAATTTCCTGTGCTATATGTATTTACAGTTAGACTTTATATAGTGCTTGAATGAAAAATGGTGGCCATATAAATGTAATTTTGAGATGCATAAGGTGTCGTCACTCCCAGCACACTTGCCTCTTCTGGGAGACTGACAAGTTAGTTGCTTAGTCAAGAAAGCAGTCTGCCCAGATGCCCTTCAAAATGCATGAACATGTGCTGGAATCACTGTGCCAGAGGCAGTGGGAGGGTTGTTTGGGTAGTATGTGCTGAATGAGGAATTTAAGGTGGAAAGTGAAATTGAAAGCATTTTCTGCTTGTTAAAGCACACTACTGGTCAGTCAGTTTATCTCTGGCTCTGCCACTGACTTACCTTGTGACCATGGGCAAATCACATAACTTCTGTGTGCCTCACTAAACACATCTGCAAAATGGGAGGAATGGTACCTACCTCATTTAGTTCCTGTGAGGATTAATTTGTAGCTTGATGCTGTGGAAACGCAAAGTATTTTACTGATTAAATGACAGCCCAAGCCTTCATGTGCTCTAGAGATTTAATGTGGTATCTATTTGGCCACTGTAAGGCAGCTTTGCCCTCTTCTGTGGCCTTCCTAATGCCCAGTGTTCTCTGCTGCTGTTGTCCTTGCATATTTAATGGTAGATGGGATGAGGACACACTTTGGAGCTTCATATTCTGAGATGAGGATTGTTAATTTTGGTCCCTCCAAAAAGCAAAACCTTTCAGTAATAGAACCATAAACTCCACTAGCTGATTTATGGCCTTATTGTCTTAAATAGTATTTGCCTACAATGGCCACAGTAAATAAACTTGAAGGAGGAAAAAGATAGATGCATCCTACATTGGAGAGGTTATTTAAGAATGATTTTCTGGTATAAAAATGTTCCTTGCCCCTTTAATACTAGTGAGGTCATTGAAGGAAGGATGGTTTTATGGTTAAAGTTATTGGCTGGGACTCAGAAGACCTGGGTTTAGCTCTGTCACAGACTTCAGGTGTAACCTTGGGTAAATCATTTAATTTCTCTGTGCCTCAGTTCTCTCTCTGTAAAATGGGGATGATACTTCCCTATCTCACAGGGATGTTGCAAGGATAAGTTCATGATTAATATATGTGAGATGCGCAGACACTATGGTTATTGGGCCCATATGAGTATATATGCAGGGACCTGTAGTAATCTGCTGAGCATTGGTAGCTGAAGTTAAAGCTGCATGCACAAATTTCGAGATTTCCATTTGTTTATAAATTAACTTGATCATTTAAGATAATTTCTCCCCCTCCCCCCTTTTGGACATGCGCTGTGGTCCTAACATCTGCCAAGTGGTCTAAGATGTGCACTCAATTCCAGAGGCAAAAACAACAATTTTGTATAATTTACATGAGGGTCGTGCAATATGAAATTCCCATCTAAATTACAGAAAAATCAAAATTACATGAGGTGTAAATAAAGAGGATAATAGAGCCCTTTATATCAAAATGAAATATACAATTCTATTATCCTTAGTGAATGTAGTCCATAATAGTCTAATTGTGTTTTGTGTTCCTGTGGGTGAATGTGTTTTCAGCAACAATGCACTGGGTTGTAAAATATGCATCCCCAGCTATCTACTGTGGTAAAGGTTTCAATAAAAAGGCTGAAGATGTTTTTCTCATGCAAATTATACTGATCAGATAAATGGCACACAGTGTCTCCTATAATCATCAACAACAGTTTTTACAGTATGTCTCCTGTTTCTCTAGGCCATATATTTGATGTTACTAGATCAGTAATTCAATAGACAGCCGAGCAGGTGTTCAAATCACTCTTGACCTCCAGAATTCTTTAAATGACCCCTGGAAGCACTGGAGTGAAAACATTCTCAGTATGTCAAAGTTTTGAGATATCTTAGTTGCCATAATTTTTTAAAAGCTGCCTTTGCTTCTTTAAAAAAACAACTAGTTATTGGCAGCGAGCGAGAAGTTGTGATGCACTGTGTGCCTGCTTAGAATAAAATTGTACCGTTGCACCAAGCTGCCCTGTGGCGATCTGCCTTCCAAGAGTTAACTTTTCTTTTAAAAAAATAATCTGCTTTAAACTGTTCTAACTACCTGCTCTCTTTCCTTGGATGTAAGCATTCCAACCATCTGCTGAGTCAGGCAATATAGGGTTTTGTGCTTTCAGGAGGCTGTGATGGTTGCTTAGACAATAATGACATATTTAGCATAATGGCTCTCAAAGAGGTACCATCCCTTTTTACTGAACTTTTCCTCTGAAAATGATCATCTGACACCTTCAATTGGGTTAAAAACAGAATACAAGAAGGATAATTTGTATCAGTGTCTTTTCTAACCCTCTCCCCACACCTCAGCTTGATAGTGGCAAATATTACTTCACTCTGGAGTCTTGTAAGATGTATTGCAATTATAGGCTGACTAGATGCCACATTTTATTGGAATAGAAGAAAAAAGTGACTCCTTTTATAGACAGTTATTTCAAGATTTAGATAACTGTGTGGACAAGGGAAACATTCCCATTGGCTGGTCAGTATTCTTAAGGGGGCAGCAGAGATAAATCTAATACCCAAGCAGAGTTGAAATTCACCTCTTTCTATCACAAACCTAATTTCATTGTAGCAGGAAAAATTTGTAAATGTTGCCTTCATTAAAGTCTTACCATGCAATGGAGATCTCATAAATATCTCTCTTCAGAGCATAGTTAATCTCATATGAGTTGAATATTTTTATGCTGTAATCAACTTGGGTGGTTTTTCATGTTTCTATGGAGATATAATTATGGATGACATAAATGGTATACAGCAGATTTCTTTAATCTTCTAAAGGTTTGGTAGTCGTCAGTCACTGCATAGCTGGTTTTTATTTATTTAACATCTCTATTCATTTGTCATCTTGTTTTAAGGGTTTCTTCATAATCAGGGAGTCTTTAGAAAGAGGTATACAACGATGTATGACAAATAGTTAAGAAGGCTTCACTGTGTTAGTGATTCCAGGATTTGTTGGTTTTCTGAGGGAATCCATGCCCTCAGGAGATTAATAATTTGGTTGTGCCTGGTACCTTGAAAAGCCCTGGAGGTGCTGTAATGTCACAAGGGGCACTCTACTATTACTTGCATCATGCTGAAATCAACTCCTTTGAAGAAATAGTCCTGTTTATTTTCATTTTCTTGCGCAAAAGATGTTCCTTCTAGTTTGGATTTTAATGTCACACCAGAGAACAGAAATATGTGTAGTTGGTTTGGGTATTGAAATATTGAAAGGTGCCATGTAAAACCAAAGGCCAAGATTTTAAAAAGTGACTAGTGATTAGGGGAGCCTCCCATTCAGATGCCCAATTTTGGGAAACCTTAAAGCAGCCTGGTTTTTGGTTGGTTGGTTTGGTTTTCTTGTTTTTAGAAAGTAATGAGCACTCATCCTTTGAAAATCAGACCCCTTTAAGCTGTCTCAGACTGAGCACCCAGCATGTGAGGCTCCAAAATCACTAGTCAATTTGTGGAAATGTTCATCAAATCTATTTTGTTTTTTAACGATAAATGTTGATTCTTTAGTATTTAGAACTTGTTATGCTGATTATTATCTGTTTTGCAACTTGAAATCCCCCTAGAGGGTCTGGGTGTTAGATACAGTGAAGTTGTGGCCCACACAGCACTGGGCACACCCAGGGCACAGCATAAGCACTGGCACTTCTCACCAATATGGCTTTTCATTCATAAAACTCAGTGTTTTGCAAAGGTGGAGAAGCATGATTAGTATCCCCAGCTAATAGATGAAGAGACGGAGGCAGTGTGAACTTGGGCAATTGCACTGTCAAAGATAGAGCTGGGACTAGACCCCATGCCTGCTACGCTAGTATCCTATCCAGGGGCCCAAACTGCCTTTTCGGGAAGAAATTCCACATTGGTAATGGACACAAAACAGCTTTCAAAATGTTTACGGGACAAACACATAAGCTGACTTTTGAACCAAATGTGCTTTTTGGAAACTTTAAAGCATATGCGTACCCAAGTCATCGATCTGGGTTGTAAATTTGCTCTTCCCTTAAAATCAGTTTAATCTGCCTGAGAGGAGAGAGACTCTTAATATTTTTCAAATAAATTGACACTGTGTGCATGGAACCATGAGTTGGTTCCCATTGAAGTAACTCCACGTGGGTAAAGGAATCTATCTGCATGGAGTCAATTGCAGGACTCAGGGCTTAAGTTTATTCAGTTAGTTCTATCAGACTGTAACCTGAATTATTTACCACAGTGGAACATATCGATACCACCACTGTGGAGAAACTCAGACTTAAGCACTTTTTCAACCATCTCATCCAGGATAAATATTTCTAAGCACTCTAACTGAAGCTGTGGTTCCAGTCATTCAATTGTGTAGCTCTTACTCACTCTGGTGTGCACTTATTCATTTGATTGAAGTCAGTGAGACTATTTGTATGAGTGAGTAAGTGCTCACCATCATGAGTAAGAGTTACGAAGTCTGGCCCTTAGCTGGCATTGCACGTGTCAGGGCTAACAACATAAGTTTGCAAAGGGACTAATGCAGAGCCTACTGAACTTGATGAAAAAGACTCCTGTGACTTTCAATGACTTTGAATCACAGTGAACAGAGTAAAAGAAAAAAAGAAAGGCCAGCAAGAGGGAGCATGTCTAAATTATGTTTTGATTTAAGAGGCGGTTACACAAAACAGAAAGAGGTACTTGGTGTGTGTTTTAAAGTATGAAATAGCCTGGTATCTTTTGCCATTAACTAGCTGTGCAAATATTACTGTGTTGCTCATTGAACACCCACTGTGTCTCTTGTCAGATTATCCCAAACTGGGAAGGAATCATTCAAATATACAGACGGGGGGTTTTGTATTTTTCAGTTTAAAATTAATTAAAATTTATTTTCCTCATAGAATGTTCTCCTGACAAATGGCCTGGGCTGGCTTTATGGGTGGGTGATGTGGGCAACTGTGCAAGGCACTGTGGTTCAGAGGGCACCATGGTCAAGAGGCAAGGAGCGGGGTAGGCCTTGGTTGCAAGGCCGGAGAAGGGAACTTGGAGCAATGGGGGTGGCAGTGGGCCCTGGGGGCGATCAGGAGATGGCTGGGGAGGCAGCAGGGGCCAAGGTGATGGGGGAAGCAGTGGGGACCAGGGATGATGGGAGAGGGAGCCTGGGGAGGCAGCGGGAGCCAGGGGTGCCAAAATACAAGTTTGCCCAAGGCACTGTTTTTCTAAGGTGGCACTACAAATGATACATCAAGAGAATGCAAAATATTGGTTAAATGCACAACAGAATCCTAGAAGCTATTTTAAATACTTAGAAAAAAATCCAGGAATCTTGTTTTGTTTTTTCCTTACAAGAGTATTGGATTCAAAACCAAAACTGGATCCAGCTGTCTCCTTATCCTTATATTTTAATGGTCAAGATGGGTGTTTGTGTTTTGTTTAATGACCACAAATAGGCTTTGAAGTTAATACCCCCAGTAAGATACACATGGAAAGGTCACACCTCTGGTGATGCTGTTGCGTCAACATGTAGGACTGCAGATACTCGAAAACTCTGCAGTGCTCATGAAGGCCGCCATCACAAAACAGGATTTCTCTACAGTGGTAAAAGTCAGATCTGTAACTCACAGCCAGCACAGCTCTGCCAGTTGAATTGGGATTAGCTGTAGTGTAGACAAGGCTTATTTGTTTTTAACCACCGTGCTTCGTAACCCCATTGCTGTCCCAATGGAGAATTGCATATCTTTTTTGCTTGTTTGTTTCTTGACAAACAGAGAAGGGCTTCAAACACTGAGAGTATCAGAAGACCAAATTTTCCATATATGGATCTGAATTTTCCCTGCTAAAAACTTGTCAGGATATCTTTATTCTAACAGTGCACTGAACAAAATAATTATTCGTCCACAAATGGCCCTTTTCCCTATAAAAATATTTGCAATGAAGTCAGTGAAATGCTGTAGGAAACAATATAGATGTTGTTTCCCTTGGTTTACTTTAAGATTAACTGCTTGGCGAATAAGAATGCACTAAGACAGAGAGTGCCTGAACATAAATTGTTGGTTCATGAGCCCACTTGAAGGGTTGTGTTCCAGTTTAATGTGCTGTTGGATAATGTAGCAACATGGAGGTCTGCATTGGTTTGGATTAGTGCAGGGACAAATTATGCCACCCAGAATAGTTCAAAACTCTCAGATGAGTTCAATGAGAATGTTGCTTGAGTAAAGACTGCAGAATTTAGGTGATTGTGTTATTAATACATAAACACTACGGGACAGATTATAGCTGCTCCAGTGCCTATGCACTGGGTTGCCCCTCCACCTCCAGCACTCCTTCACCAGAGGTACTCAGAATGCTATATCCATAGATCCCCAAGTGTAGTTGTGACGGCATTAGCATTGTAAGGCCTGGTCTACACTAAGAAGGGGGGTCGAACTAGGGTACACAAATTCAGCTACGCGAATAGCGTAGCTGAATTCGAAGTACCCTAGTTCGACCTACTCACCCGTCCAGACGCAGCAGGGTCGAACTCCGTGGCTCCCCCGTTGACTCTGCCACCGCCGTTTGCAGTGGTGGAGTACCGGAGTCTACCGCAGCGCTTCCGGAGTTCGAACTATCACATCTAGATCAGATGCGATAGTTCGAACTCTGAGAAGTTGAACTCACCGCGTCGACCGGGAAGGCAAGTGTAAACCTACCCTCAGAGGAGGTGTGTTTGGGCAGGTTGGGGTCATGGCAAGGCCAGCATCCTATACACAATAGCAAGCGCCAGGAGACCTTTCCTGGAGCAATCACATCACATCTGTTAGGCGGGGTTACCAATGGCTGCTAGTGTTCTGACTCCTCTGGGCACCAGAAACATTCTACCCATTCTGCCTACTTCTGCTATGCTTTCCTCTAGGCCCCCAGCAAATTCTAACTCCAGTATCCTTAACCTGAGACAAAACTCCTATTGAAGTCAGAAGAGGTTTTGAAGGCAATGGGCGTTTCTGCTTCATAGAGATTGTAGAATCAGGGCCTTGAGATGCAATTGGCTGCAATTCTGAACCATTTTCATCTTGTTCCCAACAAATTCAGGAGCATGATGCAATCCCTTTGATACCAATCCCCTAAGGAAGTATTTGGAGGAAACTCAACAAGGAGAACCCGGAGGACTTTTCAAGTCCCTTTGTCCCCTTTCTACTGATTCTATTGTGGGACGGTATGGCCTTGGCTATAGGCCTATGACATTCATAGTGTAGGTCCTGATTCAAGAAGATACTTATGTACATGCTTAACTTTAAGTATGTGAGTAATCTCCTGGAGGCACTTCAGTGGGATTTTTGTGCCTTTCTCCCTTCGGCATTTTTGAAAATCCCATCCTAAGTGTTTAAAATTACATGTGCACTTAGGAACTTTCCTGAATTCATGCCAAAGGCATTCATCATTGGTCTAAATCTGCTCCCACCATAATCAGTTTACTCTTGACTTTGGTGGGAGCAGAGTTAGACCAGCATAGACCATTTTTGAAAATCTCACACTAAATAATTTTATAGTTAATGCTGCAAACAATTATTTTATAGGCAAAAGAAGCTACATGATTTTGGAGCATAAGTCCCCCTGACTTTCAAAGAGATTTTTCTTCCTAAGTCATTTAGGTATGTTTGAAAATTCTACCCAGTGTACTTAGTTGCATTTTGATCTATTTCTCCTCCTCAACCATCTATAAAATGTTTAGAAAATGAGACATCCTTAATTGCATCTGTTACCACAGTAACCAGCTAAATTTTTGTTATGGTTTGTATTCATATACTTAGTTTTATGTGCTAATATGATTCAAAGTGCCTTTCTGTGCATACCTTTTGTATTACATTAGCTGCCACAACAGTATTTATGGTCATAATACTCATTTTGCAAATTGCTAATATGATCACATGACAATTTGTGCAAAGATTCTTTTCCTTGCCATTCACACTGATGTAGGCAAAACTAAGTATAAAATAGTTTGGTCATGGTTGCTGGCAGGGGTGACTCCAGGCACCAGCGCACCAAGCCTTCAATGGCATGCCTGTGGGAGGTCCGCTGGTCCCATGGTTTCGGCGGCAATTGGGTGGCGGGTACGCCGAAGGCGCAGGACCGGTGGACCTCCTGCAGGCATGCCACCGAATCCACATTACCAGCGGACCTCCTGCAGGCGCGTCGCCGAAAGTCGCCTGACTGCCGTGCTTGGGACGGCAAAATACATAGAGCCGCCCCTGGTTGCTGGTGTGTGGTCATTTTGCTGTCACACACAACTTTAAATGTGAAGGCGTAATTTGTGCTCTTTTGTGTTTCCTGATACTTACATATTCCATATTTTTCTGCTTCCTTATCAAATTTCCAGCTAAATCCTGGCACACGACTATATTGCAAAGTGGGTTTGCTGCTGAATTGTTAGTAAAACACACGGGTTGTTTATCAACCAATATTCTTGGATTTATGGTTTCTGAATGTACCGTGTGTGTGAAGGTTGTAGTCTCAAACAGGTTTATTCACCGAAGATGTAACAGTGATTGTACTTTTCTTGTAGTTAATAGATTGTTTGCTTGGCTAACTTTGTATGCCAGCCAAAGTTAGTCATACCAGTTCTTGGAAAGGATATGAAGAAACTGGTAATTGAAATCATAATCATTTGGCCATAAAAGTTATTTTGAAAATAACACTAACCAAAAACATATCTAATCTGGAAGTCAGATTTCTATGAAAGATGCTTCTAAATAGAATGTTTCTAAGTACTCAGTATTAGAAATTGTGATACTTAATTATTCCATTCAACATCCTATACAGAAGACCCCATCCAGAAGCTGTTAAGGCTGTCTTCATGCAGACTCAATTTTTTCACTCTGACATTTAATAATCACCATGTAATAGCTATAAAATGCATAGCAACTACAGATCTTTTATTTCAAGTGAATGGTGTAATGAAATTGGGTGAAACCATCCATTGAAAATGTACTGTGTAGTATGCAGCATTGTTTACAAAGTAATAACATTTGTCATAAGCGGAAAGTTAAAACATTGTCTTGATTGTTTGTTGTTCAATGGAAGTTCATATTCAGCACAGTGATAAAGGAAAAGATTCCATTACTAACATTTACGTAGCATACAAGTATGAGGTTCATTTTTGAGTAAATATTTGTTATTGCACTAAAAGTAATAGAAGATGACTGCTTATAAAACATCTTTGTGTTATACAAGGAAGAGTGAAATATCAGATCTACATTTTACCAAAGCTACTGTGGAGGTTTCATGTTGTGTGTAACTTATCACAAAACTTACCCACACTTCCCACCCACTCCCCCCCCTTCTTTTTTTTTTTTTTTTGATTATTGAGCAGTATTTTATTTCCTGAGGAATGTGTTAAGCAAAAAATACAGAACCAACCATGCATTTCTGTTTATTTAATAACTGCAAGAATTTCTCTCTCTCTCTCTCTTTCTTTCTTTTTTTCTCCATACCTAAATAGTTGTGTTTATTTTGGAGAATAAAAATATTAACCATAATTCTTTCTAAGTGACTATGCTACCCATGTTTTATCTAGAAATGTGTGATGTGAAAGGTGTGGTGTAAGTCAGTTCAAGTTAAAACATCAACTGTTTCAAATATTTAACTTAAAGATCTCAAGTTTATCTTGGTAGGAGTTGGGGTTAGGTTTTTCTTTTTCTGAAGCCTTCCTAAGCCCTGCTTACAGTAGGCAGCTATAAAACATTCTGCTTATTCATCATGACTGAGAAGAGTTGATTGTTTCCTGGAAGGATAAAAATGTAGCAATTAGAGATGTTTAGTTCAAGTATATGTTCAGCAGGCTAAACTAAAGTTAAATTGCGTTTTCATAGAATGTATGTTTAAGAGGAGGGAAAAATAGTTATTTTCTGTTCTTGAAAAAGTTTTAAGAAACATGAGAATATGCGAGTTTCTTTTGGTGGGAAACACATAACATTTATGCAGTATTTCTTTTGGGATTACATCACAGTTTTATTTAATTTTTAGGACAAAAGTTAAATTCAATATTTGTGTATAAGCCAAGGGAAAATGTACCATAAACACAGGAATTTTCTGGTGAGTCAGAGTTCCAAGAATCTAAGATTTACTTAGACCATTTATTTGAGGACTAGCTATAACCATTAGTCATCCAGCCATGAGTTTTTACATTCGCAGCTAATTGCACCTAAAAAGCAAGCTTTCATCCGAGCCTTTGGGATATACAGAATGCACTTTGGCAATCCACATTTAAAATGCATTTTAGGACTACTGCCCTGATGTTCTTGGATATTTTTTATCACATAAATATTTGCTTCAAATAAACAACTAACAGTGACACTAAAATGGCATGCAAATTGCATGAGTTATTGGATATTCTGTATCACAGAAAAAGTAATCTGCCAAGAGCAAGATAAACTTTTCCAATAACATGCCAAAGAGGCAGTGCTACAGACTTATCATTCATCATAAGCCACACATGACACGCTCTGTTCTCGTTTGACTACATCTTGCAGGATGAAGTTATTGCCGTTTCAGAGAAGGTGACTGTGAAGCTCGAAGACTTGGCAAAATGGGCACATTCAGATTTCTCCAAGTGGAAGTGTGGTCTCCGGGCTGACCCAGTCATACCCATGGAACTGGGCAAGAATGGGCAGAAGGAAGCCTTGATGAGATACAGGCAGTCCACACTCAACAGTGGCCTGAACTTCAAAGACATTCTAAAGGAAAAGGCTGATCTTGGTAAATATCGTTTCCTTTTCTAAAATTGCTGTTTGCCTACCTGTGACTGTATTTCTATGGGGAACAAGCCCAATCCTGCAGTGCTTATTCAGACAAAACTGTCATTGACTCTGAGACTGTAAGCACTAAGGCTCAAATCCTGAAGCTGCAAGCAAAGGTAATTTACAAGGGCTTCCCACAGAAACTATGTAGGCATTGGGGTCAAGTATATGCTACACATCATATGGGATTGAATCTGATGCCTTCTCTCTATCTCTCTATGCAATTAGAATCATAGACGAAAGAGAGAGGTCAAAGTCCTGTTAGATCATACTGCCTATGTTCTTGCCAACGTAGGGTTGTTGCCTATCTCTGGTGCTTCTCCAGTCTTTGTCCAATACAGTGTTAATTGTCTTAAGTAATGAGGTTTTCACAACTCCCTTTGGGACACTGTTCCACAGTCTAATACATTTTAGTTTAAAGTTTATCGTAACATTCAGCCTACGTTTTAATTAATCGTACTTACACCCATTTGTACCGTCACTTGGTTTCATGGTGCAGTGGGTCTTTTCTTTCTCACTTTTCCTTCTTTGCAAAAACAGAGAGGCACGGGAACTCATATGGACAGCTTTTCTGCTGCATGGGCTAATGATTTGGATCTTTGCAAGCAGGTTTACAGTTTTTTGGGATGCTTTTTGCTCCCCATATGCACATAAGGTCTCAGTCCCACAAGTTGGTTCATATGGACGGTCTCCTGCACTGCCTGGCTCTCCTTTGACTTCAGTACGTCAATGGGATGTGGATTCAGGATCTGCCCACATGTATCACCTTGCAGAATTGGGGCCTAAGTGGGTACGGAATTTGGGTCTAAAAACACCAACTTTGTAGAAGCTTATATGTGTGAGTGCACATACAACTCCCATTTCCTTTAATGGGACACATTCTTATGCAAGGGCTGTAGGATGACGTCTGAGGCAGCGGGTCTTCTGTTGGTAAACATGTCTACCCCCCATTAGCTTTACTGGGAGATTGGCATACACATTGGCTGACAGGAAAATATATTTCAACGTGTGTTTCAGTGAAATTTATTTCCTGTAGTACTTTTTTTTTTTTTAAAGCTAAGCTTAGATAGCTTCAAGATTAGCACATAAATGGATGAAAGGTAAGAAATCAAAAGTTAAGGCTGATACTCTGCCAACTCCATGTACAGAATTTTTTTCTCATCTTCATGAATTGAAGATCATGGGGATGGGCCAAGTTCTCAGTTGTGTAAGCAGCATAGTTCCCTGGACTACAATGGAGCTATGTCTACCTACACTAGCTGAGGATCTGCCTTATAGAACTTACCTTACAACAGCGTTGAGTCTCTCATTTCCCATATAAGCAAATGGTGAGGTCAGTCTTGTCAGTCTTACTTTAGTTCATCGGCTAGTCAGGATGATGTTTCATAATGATTGAAAGTTGATATTTTTAATCAATATCTACAGTAAAACACTTGCAAAACTTTGTTAGTGGTTTCTTCTTCTTTGTAACTAGATGCGGTAATTAGACAATCTCATATTACATTGGTGTTTTCCTTGTACATTTCCTTGCGTCTGTTTGGTGTATCAAAAGAATCTGAATGCTTCTCATTTGGGTTTTAATGTTCTCTTGTTTTGTTTTTGACAAACAAGCAAACAAATCTTTTGTGCAAAGTTTATAAAACCAGTATTATTGACTCAAGAGCCAAAGAAAATTATTTTGAAACTTAGCACACACAGTTCAGAGCTGCATGTTAAACCTTTGAAAAGAGGGGTTACACTAAAAATGCATATCTGAACTATAACAATGTAATTGTGAAAACTCAACACTGAGAGCATTGCATGTGGCTTTCTTTTAGTTCATGAATCAGGCTGCTTTGCCACTGCCTATACAAAAAAAAAAGTTGACTCAATTTTTTTTTTAAAGTTTCTCTCTGCGACTGGTTATGATTGGTTTGAAACCCACAGGCACAAGAAGACATTTAGCCATTGGGCATGTTGCTTTTGAGGATGGGTCCGACTGCTGAAAGTTAGACAAGAAAACCTGTTACTGCTTGGTTTATTTAAATGTAATATTAACATTAAATGGATTAAATAATGTACAGTAGAACCTCAGAGTTACGAACACTTCGGGAATGAAGGTTGTTCATAACTCTGAACAAAACATGGTGGTTCTTTCTAAAGTTTACAACTGAACATTGGCTTAATACAGCTTTGAAACTTTACTATGCAAAATAAAAATGCTGCTTTTAACTTCTTAATTTGAATGAAACAAGCACAGAAACAGTTTCCTTAGCTTGACCCAAAAAAAATCAACTTTCCCTTTATTTTTCAGTAGTTTAACACAGTATTGTACTGTCTTTCTTCCTTTCCTTTCCTTTCCTTTCCTTTCCTTGTCTCTGCTGCTGCCTGATTGCATATTTCCAGTTCCAAATGAGGTGTATGGTTGACCAGTCAGTTTGTAACTCTAGTGTTCATAACTCTGAGGTTCTACTGTAGTTTTCCTGTTCAGTAAATAATGTGGAGGAACTATGGTTTTCTTGCTAAGGAAACAGCTATGTTTGGCAGTACCAGGGACCTAACCCCGCCATTTGGTTTGACATGGGATCAGGATTTAATCAGTATTAGTTGAAAGGATGCTGGACAAAATTTGCTCTCACCTGCACTGACTGGGCATTCATGGAGAGCATTATGTCATCTAAATATACTCATCGCAATCATAGGTCAGATCAACACAATAAAATTTGTAATGCAGATAAGTCCAGTTAGAGTAGGGAACCTTGAGCTGTTGACCTGCCTGTGCTGTAACTTCTCTTTTGTCAAAATAGCACCTTTAGTAGGCTGTACCTTTTGCTAGTGTACAGTATACGCCCATAGAACTCTTCCAACACTCCGCATCATGCCAACAAAACAGTGAACACTGTGGTGAGGAATTTGCTAGCTGTAATCATGGCTAGTAGGGTTCCAAGCATGGTCTCTCAAATCACTGTGGGCAAGGTTTTTCTTGTCTTAAAACAGTGTTATAAAACTTTTCTATAGATGATGTGGAGCAAATTGTTAGACTGTTTTTTAGGGGACATAGTCTGTAGTCTAGTTCTTAGAAACAAACCCTTGTCTGAACTAGTCAGGACAATGATTCATGAGCTCTGCTAGCAATACCAATGTTTAACGCTGGTTGTAGGCTAGCAAATTTCTGATTCTTTGGTCGGCCTAGATAAACAATGCGATTGCCTGAAACCATTTTCCTTGTGGAAATGCATATTTCCTTTATGAAAAAATCCTATGTAGTTGAATAAAAGTGATTACTTTCCTATAGGATATATTTGACCTTCCTCTAAAATTTAATAGAAAATTATATCCCTGCTAAGGAATTCTAAAGGAAGGCTCAAAAAACCTATATAATTTTCCATTAAATTCAATAGGTTTTAAAGGTAATTTCTTATTGTTTACATCCCTTTTAAATTATGTAGGTCTTTTCCTTAGGAAGTGCATTAAATATATAAAAATCTCATATTTCTGAGGTTAAGTTTTCAGCCTGAAATATGATTCCAAAAATTATATCCCTGCCTTTCAGGGTGTGTATTTTATACATTCTCTCTCATTTTACAAATATGTCAGCATCAAATGTGAGTAATTAATGTCTTAAGTCTATTTATATTTTTTCTGACTATTTATTTCAAATATTGATACAAATAAGGAATAACAACAATGCAGTATATAAAAATAGAATAGTTGAGTAATGTATTATTCATAATAAACATGAGAACCTATTTTTCCAGAAGAATTGGCCTGACAAAATCCTTCATTATGGCTTCTAGTTATTTATTTTTGTCTTTAGAATTATTTAAGAGCTTGGGGTTATTTGTAATAAATGGACTTCAATACCCATATTTGGTAAATCAATTGGAAATAGCCAGATGAGGAGTCATTTCATTTTACTTTTTTTTAAAATTTTTTAATTTTTTTTTAGCAATTAAGCAGTGTAAACACTATCAGTTAAACATGGATAAGTTACAAATTTGTATTCCTTGGGCTATAGTTAAAAAAATTCAAATTATTTTATGTAACACTGCTTCTTACAGAGTTCCTTTAAGTGAAGTATGAAAGCTGCAATGTAAGCTTTATTGGCCTATAAATATGTCATTATAGTTGGACTACATTTATATGCTTTGGATTGTTGTTTAAGCCAAGAAAATATGTCTCTACAGGTTGACTTTTTATTGAAACCCTTTGAGGCATACAACAGAATGTATTTTAGGCTCAGGTTATTAAAACAGCATTTTCATTTTTGCAGCAGACTCATTGTCAATTATGCTGCCACAAACTGTCTGTGGATAGGCAGTTATGAATGGGTTCATCTCTAAGTGTCTTTGGAAAAAGAAATAAAAGATAAAGGAGTCGGAGCTGAAATTGAGAGATGAGACTGAGGGGGAAAATGACTGAATTTTAGTGCTCGGGGGCACCATTGTTTGGGGTTCTACTGTACTGTGGCACTGCCTGTGTTTAGTTGAGAAATGACCTGTTTTCCCACCTCTTCTGCTGTTGCTGATTGGAGCGTGCAGGGTTTTTAGATTTTTGGGGAGTGGGGGTGGAATGGTTTGACTGCTGGCTCAGGGGTGGCTTTATTGACTCTTGTCCTTCTTGGGCTAATAGATCAGTTAGGATAGTTTGATCGATTCTCTTGAGTGTTTCAGGACAAAGCTGTGGGATCTGGGCCCATGCCTGTTATTAAGGTTGTATGCACGGCGTTTGGCTTTTTATCATGCCAAAAATTGTGACTCAGGTTGCCATACTGTGAGCCCCTCAAAGTCTGCATCCAGTGACGTTGTTTGGAGGAGTCGTCAGGTTCTGTTTCTACTGCAACCTGTGCCCATTATTTTGGCTTTTTGGCTTTGAACTCCAAAATAGTGATGTGGAAACTGAACCGAGTTTAGATAATAAACCTCCACTGCCTGTAGATAATACATTCCTGAGGTTAATACATATTTATGTGGAAAATATTAATATCCTTGCTGTTCCTTTAAAAATCCAGGAGCATTGACCACTACTTTAAGTGAGGCTCATCTTTCAGCAGCCCTTCCCTCTGTTGATGGAGGATAAGGGGCAATATCAGATTTCCCCCCACCCCTCTGATTTTCTGTCAATTCTCTGACAATCTTTTCTTGTGAACACTTTGGGTCTGATTACCATGGAGTTATACTGGCTTAAAGCTGGCGTAGCATGGTGGTGAATCACTCGCCTTGCCCTTTACTGACCCATCTTTTAATTTGCATTGGGCCAATGAGTGGCCATGATTCCATGTGAGCTCTCTTACTGCCACATGTGGTAGCTCTGAACATCCTCAGCACCTCACAATGGGTTTGGAAGGAAGAATGGAGCAGCTACCCTGGTGAGGATGCAGACTTCTCAGAATCTGAGTAGTGCCAGGGTGGCATGGAGCACTGCTGTGGTGCCCAGCTCCACCTGGCCTCTGTGTCCTGGTGAGAGCAGGGCCAGGGCATGGTCGTATGCTTTCACTTACCAGTAACTGGAGAACAGCTATGATTTCTCTCAGTGAATATCATGAGTTGATTTTGGATATCGGGACATCTAGACTTCCAGTTCTTGATGATTTTAGAACTGACACCAATTCTTTTGTTTGTCCTTTATCACATTCTTTTGACTTCTGAATCTTCTGGCTTTATTCAATGTGCTAATTTTCTGATCAGCTAAATGTCTCCCATTCAGTATAGTTTTTTTTTTCTCTGTCTTCCCCATGGCTTCCTGTCTCTCTCATTCTTATCAATCACCATCTTGATCTTGGTTAACCTTGTGTGAGCATCCCATCCACAGCACTTCATTTTCCCTGTGATACTCGTTGCCACCTCTGTCCCAGCTCTCCTTATTGTGTCCTCTCTTGGGGATCTAGGTGATCTCTTATTACACTGTTTTAGCTGGCCTTATCAATGCATCTACTCTTCAATGGATAAGGGTGATTACCCTAGCTTGTTTGTGGTCCTCTGAGGAGTTTGATAAAAGAAAGATGTCTCTTTGGGAAGAGGGCTGTCTCCTGATATGCGTTTCTACAGCTTCTAGCACATTTTGAGCACCACTGCATTATAAATAACAATAGCTGCAGGCTAATGTACAGTACCCTAGTGATCGCTATATGGAGCTACTTTAAGGTTAGGCCTTTTTTGGTCATATCTAGGGAATTGACATACAACTTCTAATGTTTAGTATCTTTTACTCCTTTTTAGAATTGGGATTCTAAAGGCACAACATGGAAATTAACTTGACCAAAGTCACACAGCAAGGGCCCAATCCTGCAAGATACTGAGGAAATTCCCACTGAACCCAATGGCTGCTGAGTTCACACAGCATTTAAGACCTATACACAGATTTAACCTTGCAACCTCCTGGGTTCTTATATCTTTTTTGTGTCCACTGGACCAATTTTTTAAACTGCATTTTTGTACTCTTAAGTTAAGATTAACCAGGATCTGTAGACTTGTTGATTTATTTAGAATCCTTGGTGCCCCTGAAATGCCGAGTGGCAGTGCTGTTCTTGGGGTTGGCATATCTTCATAGCTCTGTGGCTATTGCCTTTCTCAGACAATTGCCTCACTCTCCATTAGTGGTCCTTTTCTCCCCCTCACTTTCCCTTTCCCCAGTCTGCTCAGCCACTGGTTTTCCCCTCTGGACTTCCTTCAGCAACAGTCTGAGGACATTGATGGGGTTTTCTGAAGGTTATGTTTGGCCACCTGATCTTTCAATTCCCTGGGTGACTTGGTTGCCCAAGGAATGTTTGGGTGATTTAAGTGCTGTTAATTTCTTCTTTTCTCCCAGGACCACACAATTTGTTACATTTGAAGCTTATGGTGATGCCATGGGCTGGCTACTGAAGCCCTTCTGTTATCATTGGTTTGTCTGGAGCCTCTTTTCTATTTGTGGTCACAAGTTATTGAGAAGAGAGTTTTAACATGACACAACTTACCTTATTAAAGAGGCATTGTCTGGATCTAATCTCCCACTTTGACCTACTTTAACATTGTTATAAACTGGGAGATAAAATCCTCTGAATCCTAACTAGCTTGATTTGGTATTTAATTGCCATTTCTTCACCAAGAAATTTAACCAAACACCAAATAACTACTCTTTTTGTAGACCCTACAGGAATGATGTGTGTTTTTCCTGTGTTGATTCCTCCAGCAACAGTAAACTAACATTATTCTCAGAATGTGCTGATATCAGTTATCATTGTTTCAGCATTTTCAATTTTGTATCAGTATGACAGGGCACTTTGTTAGTGTTGAGTACAGCCATTTTCATTTCAGGTCCATTCCAAACATTAGGGAAAATCAACGTTGCTAAGTGGGAGAAGACAAAGAGACAAATTCTGGTCCCATTGAAGTCAATGAAGTTAAATTCTGGTCCCACTGGGGCCAAACTGCACTCTGTTACACTAGTGTAAACCTGAAACAATGCCAGTTTGCTCCAGTAGTAGGAGTTTTGCCATTGACTTCAATAGGAGCAGGATTAGTCCCAAATCATTACAAGAATTCTCAAACTCTTAAGAAAGTATTACAATAAAACAATAAAAAAAAGCGCCAGCTATTATGTGACCATATCCCTTTAAAAGTGTTAGACAGGCTTTAGTCTGGTTTTTGTTTATTTCTTAGCACCAAGATTGATCTTCCCTGGGCCCGAATATGTTGGCTATCCAGGATTTTTTTTCCCTTATAGTCTTTGCTGGATCTTGCATTTAAATCTTACTAACCAGGAGATTTTGTTCCAGTAACTGAAAACTTGTGTTCTGCCTTCTGATGCAGCACTTGTATGGTTTGAATCTTACCTATTTTAATGTGTGAGTTTCTCTTGGGCTTTTAGGGTGGTTTCTTTCTAGCCAGCCAGTTTCTGGTGATCACTCAGTGCTTAAGGAGCTTGCAAGAGATTTGCTTTGCTCTGTGTCTGATGGGTTCAAATGGTTGTGCATAACAACTAGAGCATCACAGTGCCTCACCCAGACTCTCTGTCTGGGAACCTTTGTCCTTATTCAGGGCCCAGTACCACAGTTGTCACCACTGCTCATATTGTTTCTGGATCCCTCAGGGATGAAATTGGGTCTTCTATTGTTTTGTGTCTCTTTCCTTTGCTTAGTACTATTCAGGGATGTGATCAGCATTCTCTCCTCTAATTCTGGAGTATTGTTTCCAGTTCTGGGCACCACATTTCAGGAAAGATGTGGACAAATTGGAGAAAGTCCAGGGAAGAGCAACAAAAATGATTAAAGGTCTAGAAAACATGACCTATGAGGGAAGATTGAAAAAAATGGGTTTGTTTAGTCTGGGGAAGAGAAGACTCAGAGGAGACATAACAGTTTTCAAGTACATAAAAGGTTGTTACAAGGAGGAGGGAGAAAAATTGTTCTTCTTAACCTCTGAGGATAGGACAAGAAGCAATGGGCTTAAATTGCAGCAATGGGAGGTTTACGTTGGACATTAGGAAAAACTTTCTGTCAGGGTGGTTAAGCACTGGAATAAATTGCCTAGGGAGGTTGTGGAATCTCCATCATTGGAGATTTTTAAGAGCAGGTTAGACAAACATCTGTCAGGGATGGTCTAGATAATACATAGTCCTGCCATGAGTGCAGGGGACTGGACTAGATGACCTCTCGAGGTCTCTTCCAGTCTTATGATTCTATGATTCTCTAGCTGTCATTTGGAACTGCTGGCCCTTATGAATCTAGGGGACACCTTTTCCTGCATTGTATCACTTCCATTCACATAGCCAAGTGTGGCTGACTGCTAACGTCCCTAAAATGAAGACCTATAAAGTAGCATTGTTGTTGATCGGGCCGTGCTAACATCTTTTTCTTTCTGCCTGGCTGTTTTCCTCTGTAGTAATTCTGCTCTGCCAGAGTCCAGAACTTGGAGTCTTGCCGTCATCTTTGACTCCAAACCTCTATTAATCAGGTTATGAAACTGTCTCAGTACAGCTCACAAATCAGTCCAGATTGTGACCTATGCTGCCTTGCTAGGATGCTGAAGCTCTTATGTGCCCTCTGATGACTTTGTTACCAGATCATGTAATTCCTTTTGTGGGGGTAAGGAGAAGAGCCAGACACAGCTTATTCAGAACCTCACCTCCACGTTGCTCTTCAGAATCAAGAGCTATAAATGAATTACTCCTGTGCCCAGAGAACTTCACTGCCCTTTGGTGAGGAAAAGTAGATTGGTTTTAAATGTCTTTTGCTTACATATGTACAATTCTGCCAGGGTGGCCTATCATCTTCAGATCTCCCAAAACGTCTGTGTCTAGCCTCTGTCTGCTCTGCTCTGCTGTTGAAGGACTGTTAATTGTTTCCTAAGATACACTTTGGATTGAAATAATTTACTTGCTTTTCTTCTCACCTGTGGCTCATCACAGATTAGGGACTGAAGGGGTCTGTCATAGGTGGCTTGCCACAGCGTGTGATCGAGACTCATTGAATGTGGAAAACGTAAACAATATCAGGTTGTTAGCCCTTGGCAAGGTGATCTAATTAGATCTTCAAAGTTAAACCCAACATGCTCGCCGTAGCCTCCACACAAGACACTATCATTCCTCCTGAAAAACTGGTGCTCCATGTAGGAGCTTGAACAACCAGTCAACAGAGGTTTACCCCCTCTTTCCCTGCCTCCTCTGGGCACCACCATTTCCTATTTCAGGAAAGGATCAACCAAGCTCCTTGTGTAAAACGAGTTCAGTCTTCAGTCTCTTGTAGAGGGCATAATCTTATTTCATGGATGCTTGGCAACATAAGCCTCCCTTGTTCATGTGCAGTCTGAGGAGGTCACTTGCCAGTACTTGTTTTTTCTTTAGTCTCGTCCTTGCCTCCCCTTTATGGGCCAGTCTGCTCCTAAAGAGAGAGAGAACAGGGATGAAATTTGAGGTACACACCAAGCATGTGATGTTATAAAGCCATCATACATGTGCGAATGTCAGGAGCAAATGCCAGGACAGTGCATAAGGGCTGAACATCATCTTTGCTAAGCACATCTTCACTTAGGCAGGCAGGAAAAGGTGAGTGAGTGGCAGGTGAGAAAAGCAGAAAAAGAACTAAGAATCTCTCTATGGTTGGATAAGCATGTGACAATTGAATCATTTCCCATGACCCCCGACTCGTCCAACTGGAAGGAGGAAAGTCCAGTAGGAACTAGCTAACTGGTGTTAGCCTTTGGGCAGAAATGGGTGGGGGACCCCTCACTCTGCCAATAGCAACTCCTCAATGATAGATTATGTGGTAGCCAGCTGGCAAACCTGCCTCCCCCTTGGATGTGAGGAGCAGAGATCTGCCTTAGTGGGTGCATAGCTCTTATTAATGTTAATGGGAATTATATACACACACCCCTCAAGAGAACAGTGGACTCTGAGCATTTAGCCCTGTTAAATGAAGTCTTAAGACTCCCTTTATTAGTATTGTGACTTCATAATCTCTTTAAATTAATTGGATTATATTTGTCATCGCTTGCTTGATGATGTTTGCAGGAGGTGGAAGTAATTGATAGTTTTGTTTAACCTAGTAGATGGCTAAATCTGAATTGTGTGTGTGTGTTTAAAAATATATAAAATGCCATGGATTCTAATTTCTGGATGGCTTCATTGTTGCATAACCTTTATTTACTTCCTTTAGTGAAAGCTGTACCATGTAAAATGAGTTCCTCCTTAATTTTATTGCTAATGATAATTTGCTAGTAAAAATAAATCCTCAATATTGTGAATGTTCAGCCTGTATCTCTATCTAGCTGACTCTTATTTTGTGAAGGACAAATACTTAATACCATAAAAAAAGCTTCTGTTAGTGATAGATAATGTATATTATTTTAAAAGGAGTGTATTTTAGTAGCTCATGAAAAATAAAGGTGAATTCTCACATCTGTGCAATGTTGCATAATTGATATAAGCCGAAGCTGAAATGGAATATGCTTTTACAAAAGCATACATTTGGCTTTCCTGAACATTTAAATATGTATATCACACCCTCGTTTTAAGATGCTGGTTAATGACTTTATGATCACGTTTGCAGTCAGAGCATTGCATGTGGTTTAAGAAATGTGTCTGGATATGCTTGGTAAGCAGTATTATTCTGACAATGAACTAAAGGCCATCTTCAGTTTGACTGTGCTCTATTTTGTTATGCTGTGAAAGAAAAAGATAATTCAGCAGAGCATTGTGCTGTCGGCTAGAGACACCACATTCCAGAATACAAATATTACTAAGGATAAATGAATCATTAAAAGAACAGTAGTATAAAATATTTGATGAATGAACTCCAGGAATCTGTGTTGGAATATGTTTAGCATTCATGGACAGTACCATAATACATGAACTAATAACATCAGTTCTATGCTCAGATGCTAAAAACATTGATGGGCCCAGAATAATTGTGAATTACGAGTCTATAAATACAGAGAGGGGGATTTGCTGATATCACAATAAACCATGAGAGAGTGGTTAAAGTGGTTTCTAAAAGTTACCAGAACCTTGGGATATATTTATAACCTTATTCACAGTCCTACAGTTTTGGGGGGGGCAGTTCTCTCAACACATGCTCATGAATTCCATTTGTGCCAAGGGACTTTATGCATGTGTATCTAGAGTAGAATAGATCCAGGTGTGTTGTATAACATAAGGATGTTATAACCAATCCAAAATATAATTAAAATAGAAAATGTGACCCTCAGTTCTCCTTTGAGCTCCCTCATGTCCTGTTCTTCTAGTAAAGGGAAATAGGTAGAATGCGACAGTGTGGCTGCTGCTTTCCTTAGCACTCTACCCACCTTTTCACTCTTTGATATTGCAAAACAAAACAGTCAAAACCCAAATGTTCTGGTCCCAGTTTTATCGAAAGTAGAGACTGATGCATTTTATAAGCATGTTTTAAATACTAAGGAATGTAGGAATAACCAGCATTTCTGGTAAAAGGGAGGTTTCATAGCTGTGGTATCAGATTTGTGCATGATAAAAACTATTAATTAATAGATTGAAAATTAGAGCTATTGGGGGCCCAAGTCAGCAAGATACTTAAGCGCACGCCTAACTTTAAGCAGATGAGTAGGTCCAGTGAGGATTCACATATATATATAGAGAGAGAGTTTAGGCACATTCTAAAATACCTTGCTGAACTGAGGCTGCACTAGGTATTGTTTTTGTGCGTAAATATAACAAGTAATCATGTGATTGTAGTATTTTTAATGCAATTGCTTGCTCCTGATGTACGGGTAAAAATCCACCCCAAATTATTTACAGTTGTATGACGTCCCTTCCAAAGTATGTACAAATTCCACCCCAAGCTGATTTGTAGGATTCTTGTTGTCTTGTATGTTTGTATAGCACCCTGTACAAGGCCTCAATCCTGACTGAAATGATAACAACAGTGGGTACAGTGAATCCTATACTGGTATCCTTACTGTCTTTATTAAACAACATACTATCTAAAGAAACCCCCACACCAAAATAGCCCCAAATGTACTGAGTTCAATTTGTGCTCCACCTTCACTAGAAGGCTACCTTTGTTGAATAACCAGTTTTTGCTGGTCCCTGGTGTGTGGGTCCTTGGCTTAAGGCAGATTTCAGAGTATATGCAAACCACTGCAAAAGTTTTCACAATTCAGAAGTTATATGGAAGCACAAATCAGTGCCTCTACCAGATCCATTGTCACTGCAAGACCTCACCTTTCTACACATTCTTTAATGCTACCTGATGCCATGAAGACATGCAGTCCCAGCTTCTTGCTCAAACAGGCATTCCTTCTGCCCACCCCTACTGGCATGTTGATTCACAGTCTCTCTTTTGTTCCCTTGCATACCAGATTGACCCCAAGTTTGGTGTGGGGGTTTCTTTAGATAGTATGTTGTTTAATAAAGATAGTAAGGATACCAGTATAGGATTCACTGTACCCACTGTTGTTATCATTTCAGTCAGGATTGAGGCCTTGTACAGGGTGCTATACAAACATACAAGACAACAAGAATCCTACAAATCAGCTTGGGGTGGAATTTGTACATACTTTGGAAGGGACGTCATACAACTGTAAATAATTTGGGGTGGATTATAGGCTTTATCTCCATTCTGCCTTCGGTTGTGTGTATGATGGGGTGTGCTTCATTCTCCCACACACATGCATGCTCTTTCTTCATGTTTTTTCTGTTTTACTCATTTAAGGCTTGATCCAGCTCCCATTGCCCTCAATGGGAACTGGATCAGTCCCTTAACATGTGTGCTGGGCCTATTGTCTATAACAACTGCTTTAAACAGGGCAGAGGAAGGAAAATATTATTGAATAACCACCCATACATAAATAATGGAGGGAGGCCCATTGCCAGTGACCTTCAGAGAGGCCAGGATACTTATGGAGATGGCTAGTTCTCTGATTTAATCAATTAAATAAAGCTCTATTTGGATTGCTGCAAATTATGCATTATATGCTATAGCTTCCCTTTTTAACGGAGCAAACACAATGGAAAATGTTGGTGCTATTGCGAGGTCATGAGATCATTGGTTCTTTGTTTTTCATTGATTACTAATGACTGTAACTTGATATTTCAAACAAGCTATAGGTGAGCTTCTGCTGGAAACCCACGTGTGCTTATAGTTACAATAGGTATTTTCCATAAAATTATCTTATAACAATGGCCTTCTGTTTTCTTTCATATCCATTATTTTCTAGTAAAAGCTTTCCACAATTAAACTGTTATTCTATAAAGATCAGTTTAAACCCAAAAGAATCTAAAATGTTTTCCCACCACCTTGCTCTCCAACCTTCTGCACATCAGCTTTACAAGCTCCTAGTTATGGATCTGGAATTTCCACATAAGAGATATCCAGAAGTGAACATTGGGGGGGGGGGGGGGGGAAATGCTACCAAAATGATCCCAGATGAGCCTTTTGGAAGTACCAAACAATTACCATGGCCATCCAATTTTTATGCAAATATAGAGGCTTATCCAGTAAAGTGCTAAATGCCTCTTTTGAGGAGGTGGTTTCCCACAACTCTGGTCAATGCAGAATCAGGTCTTCATTTTGAATTTTCTAACTCCTTTAGTGACAGTCAGCTTCCTATATGCAGCAAGCTGCACTTTTCGTAGAATGAAAAAAAGTGGTGCAAAAGTCCCATTGAACTTTGTTCCTGTCCCATAACAATGTAGTTGGGTTAGTATCAAGCATCAACCAAATAATTTTGGTAATTCAAAGCAGAAATTAAAAATAATTAATCTGCCAGTGTGAATATACTTTCATATTTATACTAGTATCTGGCCTCATGAGTTGAATATCTATTCTTTAAATAGCTTCACTGTAGCTCTTGAATATTTTTTCACTAGAAAATTACCAGACAGTCATACACCTTGTTTACATATCCATGTTAAAAGGCAAAAGAATGTAGAGTATTTCAAAACATCAGTACACGCCCCCCCCCCAACTTTTTTTTTTTCAAGAATACTATAATGCAAATGATATTTTGGAAATGCTTTCTTTAATTTATTCCTCTTGTGTAGCTTTTGGGTACATATTTTACTGTCACATGTAGGAAAGGAGGAAATTCTTTCAAAAAAAAGTGTGCAATTCCAGATGCCCAACAATAATGGATACAAGCTTTGGTTTTTTTCTACCACCACATGTTTTTGGCTCTAAAATAATTTTGCCAATGGGCAGAGGATATGTTTCATTATCCATATGGGAGAAATAATGGCTAGTGCATCTGAAGAAAAATTTTGAAATAATGTACTAAACAGGTAGACACTATAAACGGGTGGCTAATGATTAGCTGTTCTCAGTTCTAAGGGACAAAGTATCTTTTTATAGTTTTATGAGCCTTGCCTAGCCTCTCTTTAGGGGGAGTTGTATGTTCAGAATTATATATTTTGAATGTCCAACTATTCAGAATAGCTAAGCTTTACAGATTTAGAAAATCCCTATTTAAAGGCTGTTGGTGAACATAAACCCAGACTCATATTCTTATTGCTATATTTTTTTCATTAAAACGTTGTGAGGTGAACCTAAAGTAGAGGAGAAAATATCCAGTTTTAAAACTGTAATCCAGAATCCATTTGTGTGAGTCACTAAAATAAAATCACTCTGTGGTTTGGCTAAAAAAGGCTTCACTTCCAAAGGGAATGTTCTATTAAAATTTTTAAGCATTTGTCATGTTTCTTCCTGAATTATTTGTATATTGTCCTTGTGCTATTGTAAAGCATCAGGGGTCAGATCCTATAGTTCTTATTCATGCATAAGTCCCATTATTTTAGTGGATTTGTTGACTTGAATTAGGGCTTTAGGATTGGATGCTTACAGATGTTCAGCCAATTGGGTCATACAGTTGGCTAAATACTCTGATCCTTGTAATTTTCAACCCAAAGGAAATCTCTGACTATTCCATGTGACAGAGGAAGGAGACGTACCAACTTTCATTTCAGTAAAACTTGGACATGCTTTTTTTAATAGTGATTCTTAATACAGTTATATGGAGCCCTCAAGCTATGTCATTGGGCCTAGGCCTGCTCCCTTTGAATTCAATAGCAAAACTTTCAGTAACTTTATAACAGGAGCAGGATCAGACCCTGTATATATTAAAGGATGAGTAATCCAAGAAACAAAGGAAAATTGGAGCAATTCTTTCTCCTGCCCTACTACAACACACTTTAACACAAAAGGAAGCACGATTCTAATGTAATCTTATGTACCATTATTTAACTTCCAACCTATTCAGTCCTTCCATTTTTCAAGAGATCAGTGCCCTCTTCCCTATTGTTATTCTTTAACATTTAAAACTAGACTGGAGGAAGCACTTCAAGTGTATTGTGGGATGGCCATTGTCTTTCCATAGCCATGTCGGGACCAAACACGGTGGAACAAATCTATTTTTGCTGTACCAGGGGCTCCTTGTCCCGTCCCCCCGCCATGCCCATGCTACAGAAATAGCCCCTGTGATGCTCCATGCACTGCAGCTCAGAGGCAGGAAAATGGTCATTCAAAGGGCATGGTTGTTGGGATTATGCTCAGTACAAAACTACCAGGGTCAAACCCTACATTGGACCATGTCTGCCATCTCTGCTCTTGCAGTAATTGGACCCAGCTATGTTGATGAGAAGGCTCTGGGGCATGTAATGGGGCTGAGGACTGCTTACTCCACCGTCTCTGCTTCGCTACATTGAAGTAAAGAAAAACTTCTGTTGCTCAATTTTTATTCCATTTTTTTAGGATTTGGCTTTCTGACTCATGTGGAATGGATGTGAATGGTCCACAATTTGGTTCTGTTTGAGATAACATGGAATTCATGTGTACTTGTTATGATGGGTTGCCCCCCCCTTAGGATGCCACCTGATGTACTGAGATACCACTGAGCCCACCTGTTCTGCCAGCCTGGGCACCCTTTCTCCCTGTCTTGCTGAGCCAGACTATTAAGCCTCCTCCAGCACACACACAGGCAGGGCCACACCCAACTGCAGAACGACAGAGACACTGAGATCAGCTCTGAGAAGACTCAGCTTAAGGGACTTTCCCTAGCACTCAGGTGTCCACCTCCCTTGGAGTGCAGACCCAAAGGTATATTATGAAATACTATAGGCTCATCCCAAAGGGGGGCAACCCATCATGCTTGTAATTTATTGGGTTAGGCCTATTTAATATCTCAGGCGTATATTATAGGAGAGCAGAGATGAGCATGACAGGTTTAAAATATAGCCATTGATAGTATGCTCTATGTACATTTAGAGCTATATGAAATATGCAGGAAATGAGGCCAACTTTCTGTGTGTCACAGATATGTCAATAGAAGGGTGTGTGTGAGAGAGAGAGAGTGATGCAGCACGTGTGGACGGGAATACATATGTGTGTTACCAGGTGTCCAACATACTTGCACAAATGCAATGGAGGTATTTTCTCTGGTACAGCAGGCGTTTCATTTGTAGTTCTTTTGCTTTCTTGAGAGATGACACTTATCTGATGAGTCATCCACAAATCTACATATAAATTAATATTATAAATCATTATCTCATTTCTAGCCAGTCAGATCCTTCTTAAGTATCAAAATCATGTGTGTATATGAACAGCACCACTCCTTTGCTTTCTCTTTCAGGATGCAAGAAGAACTTCTCTTTAAAGAGCAGAGACAAAGAACTGCTATTATATATTGCATGTACTTTCCCCTTACATTTTATAACCACACTATGTGGATCAATAATAGATGGTTTTCATATTTTTACCCATAGCATATTTGTTTAGCATTCTCTGTAAAACAAGACACCCTCGCATGCACAATGAAACTGTAGTCTGATTGCCTGAAATGATTTCTAATCCTACCATCACTGTCGTCTTCTGCTGTGTAAATGAAATGTTCCATTCTCACCAAGACTGTCAGACTATTTGATGTATGGTTGTTTTTCTTAAATAAGCATTTTACTTTTCTACTTTCTAGAAAAACAATACAATTAATTCTCTTATTTGAAGAGAGACTGCTATAACAGTGCTTGGAAATTATATTGCCTGAAGTGCCCTGGCCATGTAAATATTTTGAGTGAGCATGTCAAAGGTTGTATAACATACCTGATCAGGCATGTAATAATTCTGAACATGTAAAGTGATGTTTTGGTTCGGCACATACCAAGGTTTTACAAAATGCATGACTAGGCAGGTTACATTTTGAGAAATTTTCTATTCTGTGGTTCTGTTTTCTTCCTTTTCTGAGGTGGTTTTGTCACACAGATTTCTTATGAGATTACTTGCTTACAAACGATGCATGCACACTTATAAGCAATACTTACTCTTGGGTCCGATGCTGCAAGATGCCGAATTCCTCATGTGAGGCGCAGAATGCTACGAAGTTAATGGGAGTTAACTTCACAGGAGGGCCTCAGCCTCATGTAGGATTGGGCCTTTTGTGATTATAAAAAAATGAGGCTGCAATCACATTTTTCTGTGTTGAGTATATGTCAGCAGGGATCCCATTGTAGGTGTGCATGTGCCTCGTGTGTGTGAGATGGAATTCTTTCGAATAGCAGTGTCTGTCAGGGCCAGGCCTTCTGATAGCTCCTGCTCCCATGGGAGAGCGGGGTGGCGGGGAGCAGCCATGACCCTCCCTCAGTTTCCTCTTACCACATGGCAGTGAAATGGAACCCAGCAAGTGTCCAACCTGCTACTCTCTTAAGAGACTTTAAAAACTGTTTTCTTCAACCAAATTTATGACAAAATCTTATCTTCGCACTCCTAAAACATCGAAGAACATTCCAAAAAAATAAAAGAAAAAAGGAAACACTCACGGACCCTTTCCCTATATAGCAGGGTTTGGCACTTTGCACCAACCTTGTGGTGAACTCCAAAACCTGAGCGGGTTCAAATCCTATCCACTGAACCCTCACCAAGGACAGACACAGCTGATGTCCTTTCTGCCCGGGGAGAGCTACAAATGTTCTGTGTGCAAGTCCTTTTCCTCCAGGACTCACAAATCCATCGAGACTCAGTTCAAGCTGCATCTGCTGGAGCAGCCCATGTGGGTAACTTTGGCCCCAGAAGTGATGGCCACTACCAGAGCAAAGCTAGAAAAATCAGTGTTGGCTAGCGCTCCCTCAGACACATATCATACCTTGGGTTTGGGTAGTGGAAAGAAGGCAATGAGGATGCTGACAGAGCTGAAACTGATGACTTCAATGCATACCAGATCAGTCTGTTCCCCAGTGAAACACTAAATGTGTCAGAAGGTCATAGTTCCACCTTACATCATTGAAGAACTGGGATGGTGGGAGGAGCCCACAAATGTGTGTGTAAGGATACCATTTTGTGCCCTTCCACAAGAAGGACTCTTAATTATGGATGTGCCAGGGAAAGATTGGGAAGCTCACCTGGACCACCTATACATGCCAGGGATCTGATCCCCAGAAGACCTAAAGCTCCATGTCAACATTGCAAAGCTCAGAGCCACCCGCTAGCCTGCATGGGCTTCCTATCTGTTCTTCAGAACTCCACAGTGCAGAGCCTGACAGACAACATAGGCATGAGACCCCACTATATGAACAAGCAACAAAATGCATACCCATCTCCCGTCTGTCTGGAAGCCAACCAGTTCTAGTATTGGTACCATTGACACAGGATAACCTCCTCACCTCCCAGCAGTCACCAACAACTTGGCAGACTTCCTGAGCAGGCAATCTGTGGCCCCCCTCACAAGTGGTCATTGTGGAGGTCCTTCATAGAGCTAATATTTCTGCATTGGGGGAGCTCTGGGATAGGTTTTTTTGCCACCAGTGTCAACACCAGGTGACAGAACATCTGTTCTAGAGGGGGCATGAGCCCAGGCTCACTACCAGATATCTTCCTTCTGCAGTGATCCCAAGGCCTCCGCTGAACCTCTTTCCACTAATTCCCCTGATCCCAAGTGTGTTTTACAAATCAGAAGAGACAAAGACTCAGTCATTCTCATAGCTCCGTCCCGGCTGAGGTAGTTCTGGCTGACAGATCTGCTACAGAGGTCCATTCAGCCACCAATCCAACTTCCCAGAGCTGTTCTCATTGCACCATGGTTGATACTCCATCCAGACCCAAAGTCACTGCCACTTATGTGTTGCTATTGGCTTGTTGAGTATCACAGACAAGAATTGCTTCCTGCAGATCCCAGAAATTCTGTCACAGAGCAGGAAAACATCAACCAAATGTATTTATCTAAATGGAAGAGATTTTCAGTACAGGCAGCCTAACATAGCCTGGACCCAGTTCAGGCCTAAGTACTGAAGATCCTCCTCTCTGAAGTAATGAAGATCCTCATTCAGTTCTAGTAAGGTCCACCTTGCAGCAATTTCTCCTTGCCATGCTCTGGTACAATTATGCTGAGTCTTCTTTCATTCGGTGTATCAAAGTTCCTCAAATGCTTATTACCTACTTTCCCAGAGGACCTCAAATCAGAAAACTTTCTCTTGTGTGGGACCTCAACCTAGTCCTGCTAAGACTCATGGAGTCTCCCTTTGAACCTCTCACAGAGCTCTCCTTACACCACCTCACTCTGAAAAAGGTCTTCCTTGTGGCTATCACTTCAACCAGAAGAGTGAGTGACCTTCAGACACTTATGTCTGAGCCCTGCTATACAACATTACATAGAGACAAGGTGGTACTAAGACCTCACCTGAAATTCATCCCCAAGGTGGTCTCAGAACTTCATTTAAATCAATCAACCTACCTACATATCTTCTTCCCAAATCATGCAGCATTAGGATAAAGGAAATTATGTACATTAGATATCTCCAGAACTTTGGCTTGATCCTGTCAATGTAATGAAGCAGTCAGACTGGCAGGGACGTGGAGCAACCCGCTGACCTTTGTAAAACATTGTGCCTTGAACTTAGCTTCTAGGTCAGATGCCAAGTTCAGGGGAAAAGTACTACAATCACTGTATGACTGGTGCAGTGGATACTCCTCATTCCCACCATTCTGAGGGGATGCTGCTTGCCAGTCATCTAAAGTGAGATCCACCCTGACCAATATTCAAAGACAGAATGGTTACTTACCCTACAGCAGCAGTGGTTATTCCAGATGTTGCTGTCAGTTTGGATCCCATGACCTGCCCCCCATCCCTGTAGCTCAGTCTCCTGAGCTTCAGGTTGTAAGGGAGCCGGGGGAAAGCTCAGCCCCTTATACCTCTGCACAAGAGCCTGAGGAGGCACAGGGGGCATGCGCGGCTCCAGTGGACACTGCTGTTAATCTGGACTTGCACACACAAAGTGCAGGCTCACCTCCAGTGAGATCCATGCAGACATCATCTCGAAGAACCACCATTACTGTAGGGTAAGTAATCGTTCTTTTGCATGTGCTAGCCTTTCTGGGCACTGGGGGGTTGCATATTGCATTACTAGTGACCAGAGTCACTAGACTGTCACAAATGCTATTATTTCATAGGATCATTTAAAAACATTTTCTTGTAGAAGACAAGCAGACATCTGATCCAAGGTCTTCCTTTAAAACTATATGAACTAAGGGTCTGTGCCAATGGTGCTTTCGCTTCCTGAAGGCAGCGTCTTAGGAAGGATAGATTGCCACAAGCAACAGTAAGCTTTATCTATCAGTGTATTCCATTTCTTGGCAATGAAAGTTTGAATTAGGTCCTGAATCTGGATTCTGACATACTGGATCATTGTGCACTGCTACTCTGGACCCACAAGCCAACAATGAATGAATAAGTTATGGGCAAAAAGAAAAATCTAAATTGACTGTAAAGTGCATTCAGGTTGAATAATTCCCTGACCTTCAAGATCATTGAATTCTAAAACAGATTTCAATATAGACAAAGGAAATGTTATTTTAGTGTAGATTAAACTTGCATCTAAGATATAGAAGGATTATTGTGTCTGTTTCAGATGTAATTTCATGCCTGAGAATTTACATTGAAGGAAAACTGGTCTGGATCACATTAGTGAGGGCCCTGTTTTGCTGTCAGTTTAATTAAATGGAAACTGCTGGCAAGGAGACCGGAGGAGGTTTATAGAAGCAATACTATTTTGATGTTGAAACAGGAAACTGTCTTCCAGTTTGAAAGGGACACAAAAATGAAACCTGATATTCATTCTTGTTTACAAACTCCCAGCTAGTTTACAATGGCCTTTGGTGATAAATTAACTTAAATTGCAAGTTATAGATAGAGAGCTTTACAATAGCTGAAGACTTCATAGTTATGAAAACTTTGACCTTTGACAGAGAGATTAGAACTTCAGAAGTTTTTTCCAGACAGTACATTGATCTTCAAAAATAGACATTTTCCCCTTTCTATTTTATGTGACTAGATTGACAAGATGTGTAGTGGGTGTTCTGTTTGCTTGTTGCAAGTTTGTTGTCAGGCAAAAAAACAAAAAAACAAAAAACCTTCAAGAACAGTGATTTATCTGTTAACTGTGTTTGGCATGCTGCCTTTTGGCTTTGGTTTTTGAGAGAAACATATTTGGTTACTTTAATAGGCAAAAGCACCGAACTTCACTTGTAGAAAAAAATTGTTTTCTTTTCCCCTTTTCAGTTCTGTTTATTGTATTATGACATTCTGTGTCGTAATTGTACAGTAATTCTAAATTGGAGTGAAGAATAGTGGAGCAGGGCTTTGGACTCCTTCTTCCAGATGAATTATTTGAGAGCTCTTTGTTCCATATGAGTCAGAAAAGTTCCTGAAAATGAATCTTTATGCCTTTTAATAGCCATACTTTGACATAGACTGAGATTACACCAATGCTTTTTCCCCCCTCTAAAATTGTTTTATAAAACTGACTTGAATCTACATCTTTTGGAAATTCTAAGCAGAACTTTTGAACAGAAAAGGTGATCCACAACGGGGGAAAAGATGGGCTGGTGACCTTGATTGCTTCTTTAAGATGTATAAAAAAGGCCTACAAGGTTTTTGAACAAAAAAAAGAAAGGTGTTCCTTATCCCCTCCAATTCTCTGCCCCTTTTTGTTCTTTATTTTGGAAGTTATGGGCTTCTCTACCTTCTCTATGCCAGCTGGAGAGATAATGAAATTATAAGATATTAAAAATTGAGCATTTGAGAAGGGGTTTTTAGTGAGATCATTAAAGATGTTTTTTGTTAATGCCCATTGAATTCTGATGCCTAATGGGCACTCAGGCAAAATAATGTATTTGTTAAAGATTCAACACCCTTCAGTTAAGGTGTCAGAACTACCAGTATGCGTTATCTGAGACCTGCAGGGGTAAAAAAAAGCAAGTAGAAAAATAATTTTTTAAAAAACACAGCAACAACAACAAACTTTCAGCCCTTCTTCATACAACACAGAGAAGCAAAATAAAAGGGCACAAGCACATTTTTAAAAATCCCTTGCGGGTTATCTTTTCAGTGTTGGGGAAAAGTAAAATAAAAAGATTTAAGATGAGATT
The DNA here is from genome assembly GCF_016161935.1 of Mauremys reevesii. Lineage (NCBI taxonomy): Eukaryota > Metazoa > Chordata > Testudines > Geoemydidae > Mauremys > Mauremys reevesii. The sequence continues at coordinate 47,234,340 of NC_052629.1, read as the reverse complement.
TGCCAAAGTGCTCAGTGATGGCCTAATTCTGTTCCTATAAAATTCAATAGAAGCTTTACCATTGCCATAAGGGGAATAGATGTCTTACCACTGACTTCCGTGGGAGCAGACGTCAGCCAATGCAAAGTATTTTTGAAAATCCTACTCTGAAAAATCTCCTGGTTAAAGGGCTAGGCTTATTTTCTGTCCTTAACTCTTTAGAGACTATGAACGTGTTTGTGCAAATATGTTTCAGTCATTTCATCAAATGAATTGTTGGATCAAATGACCCTTCCATTCTGGCATTTGACTAAATGACTAGACCCTGGTCAAATGACTTAAAACAATCACCAGTCATTGAGCATAAAGTTGTTGAAGAATATAGAAAATTGCCACATACTAGGTCAGTGGTTCATCAAGTGCTATATCCTGTCTCTGACTGTGGTGCTGAACTGAATAACCCAAGGAACAAGAGTATTACATTTTGTTGCATACTGTCTATTGCAAGATAACATCAGTCATTCAGTAACTGTGAATGCTGTATAGTTTTGAATCACCATGTGCCAATTGTCTGTTCCAGCTTCTTCTGGAAGTAGTTATATCTATTGGTTTTACACTTCTAGCATCCTGAACAGTTCCGTTTTAACAAATCTCAGCAACCAAAGGAAGATTCTTCTTGAACAGCTTCTTCCACTTTCCTGGTCAGTATCAAGCTGGCTACAAAATATTTTCTTTTCCATATCCCTAATGTCATATTCATTTTTATTTATGTTCCTAAGAACCCGAGGAATGTTTCTTAGATTTCCCTGGTCTCTGCCCACTCAAGAAATGAGTTCAGCTAAGTTGCCTCCCTCTTTACTGGCAACCATTATGATTTGATTGATTTCACCATTTTGCTGCAAATCATGTTTTTGATACTGTCTTCCTTTTTTGAGACTAGTATCTCCCCAACTGCTACTTGAAGATCCCAATTACTTCATGTTAAACTGCTGCTGGAAACTAAGCCTAATATAAATGAATATTCTGTGGAAAAAACTACATGAACCCTTTAACCCAGACACAAAAAATTGGTAGCTATACAAAGAAAGGCATTGTAGCAAATAGAGAGCCTGATTCTGTTCCCTTGAAGTCAACTGCAAAACTTTCATTGTTTTTAAGATTGAGCGCAGCCAGTGAAAATAAGTGACTGTAAAAAAAGTGTTTCAGAGATCCCATTCTTCCTGAGTTGCCTTCATTGAGTCATCACCCCACCCTTTTCCATCACTCCAATTTCACTTAATCTCCTCTTCTGCTCCTGGCACTCCACCTCTGTCCGCCTGTGCTGCTGCCGCTGCTACTTTTCACCCTCCATTGCCTTTGTTTTCCGTGTTTGAATGTCTTCCTTAATGCCTCCCCTGCTAGTCTCCACGCAACATCTTTTATCCCTGTCCCAAATTTTTAAAAAAAATCAGAGGTGAAGGGGTTAATGATGAAAGGTTAAATTGATTCTGTCAACCTGAGAATCAATCACTTTTCCGTCTGAGCTGTATTTTGCCCATTATTGGTACAAGTAACACCTACGGTAATTATAAATGACAGACGTCAGCAGAAGGGGAATCTTTTTCCAGTTAGTTTATATGGTGCATTTCACGGCACTTTGTGTATGGCAGTCTCACTGCTTCTGTGATGGTCTGTTACATAACTTCCATGCCCTGCCACTGTGGGGAGCTCACATATGCGCTCTTCCCTGGGCTCTGCAGGAAGGTGTTTTATGAGTAACGCAGCAGTGGAGGTTAGGGTAGTGGTTGGTGCTGTCTTTACTCAGGGCGTCTGCAAGAGCTATGGAAGAATAGGATGCCGGAATTGGCTGAGGAAACCGCCTTCAGTTTGCAAGGGCCAGGGAGCCCCCCTTCACTAACTGAACCCCTGCAGAGAGCCATAGAATAGCTGAAACCTGGGGTCAAGAAGGGCCTTGTTCTTCTCTTCTAGGCCATTTCTCCGGACTAAGGAGCATTGGAGGCCTGGGAAGGGAGCCGGGGAGCCACCTTCATCCCTCCTTCGACCCCCGCATGGTGCTGGGGATCAAGGAGAGCAGGAGGAGGTTCTATATCACCTAACATCACCATATGAGATTGATACTACACAGCATAAATAGTCTGTCTGTGATAAATTGGTAATCTTTTGTGTCACCTTTAAAAAAAGGGGATTTTGTTCTTTAAAAAAAGTCAGCGCATGCTGATTAAAGGGTCCTCTCCCAGAAACTTTTCAAACACTTTTAAAAATCATTAGTGGCTTTCAAAAAAAATAATTTCAAGTTGACTCTGTCCCTTCACGTTTGAGACATTAAACACACATGGTTCAAGCAAGGCCGAGCTGCAGCTGATGGTCAGCATTCGAATGCTGGGTGTTACGTGTCTCAAACTGAGCTTTGCGTTAATGTTGTTTCAAGCACTTTCCTACTTTTGGTTTTGCTTTTTTAGTTTTATTTAAGGGGGGGGGAAGTTGGGGCAAAGAAAAGAGGAAACATAAATAACTGTTGCTCTTTTCCATCATAAGTGTAGTGTCTGATATGAGAGTTGGCCACAAATAAAATAAACTTACCATGATGGTGGTAGGTGCTGCACATGAAGAGACTTAGTACTTGTCTATGCTGCAGCGGTGGGTGTGACCACAGCTCATGTAGACATACCTGAGCTATCTTTAATCTAGCTATCTTGGGGACCACCGAAGCCACAGGAGCATGGATTGCAGCATGAACTAGCTGCCTGAGCATGTTTCCAGGCGGGACTATACTCGAGTGGCTGGCCCATGCTGCAACCCATGCTGCTGTGGCTTTAGTACTATTAGTATCTGAGCTAGCTGAGGTACATATGTGCTCAACCATGTCAGTTTCACCCAGCTCAGCTGGCCAGTGGCACCCTGAGCTAGCCAATCTGCTGGCGTTGACAAAAATGAGGAGCCAGTAGAGTCTTCTGTAAAACCAGCAAGGACAGTCCATGAAAAGAGGGACATTCCCAGTTCTCTTACCTATTTGGTGATAAGACTGTGTTGCTCCTTTGCATTAATGCATAGTGGGGCATAAGTTTAGTGGACGAGAGTCAGAGAAAGGTTGGCCAGGAGGTGCTATATTATTTTTTATTTATTTTTATTTTTTTTGTGGGGTAAGGGGCAGTTTGGTCGCAAAATATTTCACAAGTCTGGGGAAAAAATGCTCAGATTGGCCCTACTTCTGAGGCCAGGAGGGTCTTGACACATATCCCTCCAACACCACAAACTTTACTTTGAATGTCAATAGTGGTGCTAGATATTCTGAGTCTGATCCAAAGACCGCGGAAGGAGTCTTCCCATTGACTTCAATGGGCTTGGATCAGGCACTCTCTAATTCCAAGCCCACCTTCCAAAACTGAGTTACCCTAGTCATGTTGAAAATTCCTGAGCAATTGTAATGCAAACGTATCCATTATAATCTAGAGTTGTATGATTCCTTTATATAGCACAGACCATTGTATTGAAAGTCTACAAGTGAACTGTTAATGGAGAAATTGCCTTTTAATCTTTGGCACTGAAATAGTTTATATTTGTGCTTGATATTTTACCTAGAAAGGAGAAAGCCTTTGCCAACCATAATGTTGCTGAGAATCAATGCCAGTAAAAAGCTTTAGTCCCCAGAAAGCAAAATGAGATTCTCATGTAGCTAGTTTATTTTATTTTTTCTTGTATTTTTTTAGTTCATGACGGTATGTCAAATAAATGTGTTGATTTATGATTACAGGTATCTTTAAGCTATTGGATGCTATAACAAAGCAAATGCCAGCTTATTGTTTCTGGCTCCATACAATTATACAGTCGAGGTTAGGCATGTAATAAAGCTATAACAGAAATATCCATCGTAGTGGATTGAATTTCATGAAGTACGATGTCAGAATATTTCTAGCTTCACTCTTAAAGCCACTGTTTGGTTAGAATATGCCTGCTTGGTTTGGCTTTTGAAGAAAGGACCTTTGCTAAATCCAGCTCTAAGCCTAATATGGAGCCACAGCCCAGTGACAACAAAGGAGGACATTTTGACGGCAAGCAGAATATGATAGAATAGAGTAATTATTTCCACTAGAAAATGAGGATCCTGCATTATTTGTACAATAACACAAAGTCATTATTTGGCTACACCGCTGTAATGAAACAATAAAGATCATATTTAATTTAGGTATCATCGCCCGAGGGACTTCATGTTTTCTTTCAAGTGTTTTGGCTACTAAAACACATTTAAATTGCTAGTAGAGTTTCCCACTATTTTTAGAGCAAGGAATAAATGGATCCTCCCCTCCTCCCCAGCCCACTTACGTGTAGACCTCTGGCATTCCAGAAATCTGACCTTGTTTGTAGGGAATGGCTCATTTTTGTAAAATGTAATATGAAGCACTCTTGTGTTTTGATTCCATGAACTAGAGAATTTAATGTTCCAGCTTGCCATGATAAGGATATGATCTGTTTAAGATAGACCCACTAAAGGAAATTAGCTATTGTACTATTCTTTAACATATTGTTTGTATAACAGTTTACTTAGAATAATTTTGAGTAATCTTGAAGTTCCTTTTAAAAGATTTTTTTTTTTTGGCCAAGATAAAAAGTGAAGCTTTAAGATATTTCTCCTAAAATAAATTTCAGACTGCCTCATTTATAGTCAGCATGCCTTGATTACTTGCAGACATACTGGAAATTTACATGCGCTTTTCTCCATTATAAAACACTGATCTGTTCATATCATTAGTTCCCTCATGACTAGAGTTTGGCAGCAAGCCAAGGCAGTCTAAATCTGTAGCTGTAAATCGTGAGTTGAAATAGCAGAAAGTGGATTTGTAACTTTAAAAGTGTAAACAGTTTGGAAAATGAAGTAATTTTAGAGTATGATTGATTGCCTTGAAATTGTACTTTAAATTAGCCCAGGGTCTCCAACGCAAATATACGCACTAACTGCTTATTATACATTTTCACTATTCTGTGGAATAATAGCATTGTTGGTACGCTTCTAAACAATGTATGCTTCTCCTAGAGTGACCTTTTAGGAAATGAATAGTTTTATTGTATGTCCATTACTTTGCCTGAAACAACATTTCTGAGTTATTAATTTGACTTGTTCTATAAATAAAGGATTCAAAATGCAAAGCAGCTGCATTACACAGTGTACAGTTTATCAAACCTATACTTAAACATCACCATTTGAGATTGATAATGCACAGCATAAATAGTTTTTCTGTGATAAATTAGTAATGTTTTGTGTAGGCTACAGTTACTGAAAATTAGTCCTTGAATATTATAGTAGCAAAAATTATGATTACTTTAGCACAAGTGATTAGTTAACATTATGGGGACTGGCACATCACACCCGCTTCTTTCAAGGGCTCTGGTTCACTTAACTGCATAGTAAGAGTCAGAAATACACTGTCTGGAGAGTTTCTGGATAAAGAAACACAGGGCCATTGCTGTTACTGCTCTTGTATATCCATCTTTTCAGTTCTACCTGGATCTTTTAGGTGTCAATATTCATGTAACTCCTTTCATAAGAAAAGGAACATAACAGAGATTGTGTGTTTGTATACACCTAGCACAATGTGGTCCTAATCCTGATTTGTCACTATCATAAAATAAATATTTGCTACTACTACTTACAATAATAATAATGGACCCAGTTTTGCTGAAGCCAGATTACCAGTTTTCCATGATGTAAATGAGTCGCATAACTCAGCTCTCCAGTCTGAATTACATTAAAGCCTGAAACGTGTAGGTGGGGTGGGCATTGGAACCACCTTGCATTCATGATCTAAACCAGGAGAAGAATTAGCATTGCAACATTCTGGAGGTGGTGTAACCTGTGGTAATGTTCATGAACAAATTGATGATTGTAGGGTGAGCTGAACCTGCACCAGAGGACAAATTGGAAGGAATAGGAAAAGCATGATGGTGAAAAAGGCACATTAAAAAAGAACTTTCAAAGAAAATGTTTAACTCAGGTTCCAAAGATTATTGGGAACATTCTCTGTGCCCATGCATTGGTGTGCTGGGTAGGAAGGGAAGAGGATGATAGAAGAGTCTCCTCATTTCCCTCACTGCTGAGCAGGAACCAGACACCATGCAGACCCACTGATGCCTTGTCTACTAAGCTAGATGACCAGCTGGTGCATCTGCACTCCGTGGTTTCAAGGGCAAGTTCAGGGTGTAGTCAGGGCCCTGGCCCCCAAGTCAATGTGCTAATGTCTGTTAGCAGTTGCTGTCTGAAGCACTTGATTTTGCTTTCCAAAGAGCATTGTACAGCATGCTCCCACCTACCTCTCAGGCCACCACCGCTCACCTAGCTCAGCTCAGCATCCTGCACCTCAAGGTCTTCCGGAGTGGAGAAAGGCCTCAATTTAACCTTTACAGAGCATGTGTGTGTAATTTAAATGCACTTGCAATGTGTGGGCCTGACGGTGGAACCCTCACTCACAATGGTCAGGCAGTGTGTTTCTTATTCACACACGCGCTCCCCAAGGTAGTAAACTAATATGGCAACATAGATGAGTCCCAGAATAGCAACAGTGTCAGCAAGTTTGGAGTCAGTTCCCTGGAGCCTAGACTAAGAGGCATGAGGTCCTGCAGAGCTGAGGCTTCTTCAGGCTGGTCCTGGTTGTTCCCAGTAGGATGATGAGGGTACATTGTCACCCTGAGGAAGCTTTCAATGGACGTTGGGAACCGGACTTCTGTGCAGCCCTCTGAGATCCCAGCTACAGTGAGCATCTCTAGTGTGAGTTATGTCCACACACACTGCATGTTTCTGGGTATATAGTTGTTCCAGGATTAAGTACCGTTGTTTGCAATTGTGGGACCCTTGGACAGCAATGTGTGCTGTAGTGCCTGAGGGACAGTGATGCATTGCTGTCATCCCCCCCATTCAAATACCATGAGTCAGCCTCCCAAAATCATGAGAGTGGCTTAAAACCCAGGAGATTTAGAAATAATAAGAAATGTTGGGGTGTTTTGTGGGGAGGGGAGGCTCTTCAGGTTTTGGCTCCATGAGGTCACATTTTCAATCAGTTCTCCACAACCACCAGGACTAGAAACTTACTTTAAAAAAAAAAAAAGAAAAGAGTGAGAGAGGGAGCGCTGAGACTGTCATGTAATCGCATGATGCCAGTAGGCTGGGGCTTCAAACCCCCTCCCACTGACTACCTAGAGATTCGTCGTAAAATCACAAGAGCTGGCAACATTGAATGTTGAAATAAAGATAGCAGGGCAGCTTTGTCTCAAAATGTCCTTGCTATTTGTCTTACCCGGAATATAATTTTGGTGCAACATTTCCAATAGTCTAAGTGGCAGCTGGGAAGCAGGCAGAGTTGATGTGGATTCTTGTCTATTTGTTTCTTCTAAAACAATGTTTCATGTTATATCTGCTGCAAATGAAATAGATTGCAGTATAACTGTGGAAAATAGCTGCTTATCTTATAAATTCATTAACGTTCATGGTTACATAAAACAGACAAAGAATTTTGTAATGCTCCATTTAAAGCAATAACGAATACGTATCACAATAAGTGCCTACCACTTCTTAAAGCAAACACGTAAAGGAGAAGTTATAGTCGCGGAATCTGAATATGCTTATCTTGTATCACTTTAGTTGTGTGAGGCTTGATTTTTGGGATCCAGTAGAGTGCAAGGTTCAGTTCTTCGGCTCTGTCACACAAATGATAGCCAATCCCTTGAGAGCTACCTATTTGTTCTCATCAGTTGTTTCCTGGCCTCTAATTGGTCCTAGCACATTGGTGGCAGCTTCCCTCACAAAATGTATTTTTCCGTGGTCCCCCCCCCCCCCGTTTTATCTCAAGCATTTGGAGTTACATGTTAAAAGAGGTATAATTTAGAGGTCCGAGTGGGAGTGGGAGCCAGGAACTGTTGAGAGCTAATCTCATCTCTGTCACTGACTCCTTTTGTGGCCTAGGGCAAATTACTCTGACTGAATTATCTTGTGTAAAATTAAGAAAATATTTATCTATGTACCTACTTCACAGGGATGCTCTGAGGATTAGTTAGTGTGTGTTAAGTGGTTTGAAAATAGACAGCACTATGTATTATTATAACGCACTTCAGGTTAATAGATAGTATTTTGGAAGGATTGTCTATTCCTTGGCCTTCCTCTCTGCCAGAGACCAGACCTCACTGTTGGATGAGTTCAACACACATATGGTATGACTTCATGCTCACTTTGCCAATAGACTTGCCCACCAGGCCCTCCTGGGCATATTTCACTAGAGTCTTCCTCCCTGTCTGAAGACTTGGAGGGACTACTTGACTAGAGAAAAAAGTAGGAGGAATCTCACCCTAATGTGCATTCTGACTAACAATTGCTGCCTGCATCCTCCAGGCATAACCAGTCCTGAAATCCTTTTCTCTCTGTGCCTGAGAATATAAAATACATGGAAACCTGTATGTGGGGCCATTCCAGATTGTTTAGATACCACAACCTCTCCTCCAATCCAGGAAATTGTTTCAGGGTGCTCTGCAGAAGAGAGGTAAAACCATAGGCATGGGAAGTAGTGGTGCGGGGGGTGCTGTAGCACCCCCAGGTTTTGCGCCCGGGGTCCAGGCTGCCGGCCTCACTACTGCCTAGAGGCTCTGCTGCTGGCCCAGGTTCCTGCTCAGCAGCATCATCCCAGCCACTGGTCCCACATCCCCCCTCCCAGAGCCATGGCCCTGCTCCTGGCCCCAGCTCTAGGGGGCAGTGAGGGGCACAGACGGGTAAGACGGGTGCAGCTCAGCACCCCCACTCCAAGAAGTGTTCCAGCGCCACTAGGTAACACAGTAACAGTCCTCAGTTAGGATATGAGGCCTGAAAGATCTCTGAAAGGCTTTCCATCTCTTCTGAAGTGAATGGCTAATACCTGTCACCTTGAATCCGTTCTCATTTGAAAGGGGACACCTCTCCTTTCTTAAAGAGCAGGAGAAGAAGTCTGTTCCAGCTCTCCCTGTTCATCCTCCAGTCTATCACTTTCTGATAAGACCCCCACCCCCAAAAAACTGATTTTGGATAGAACAGCAAATTGTATAGTATGTGCCTGATTCAAAGTCTACTGAAGTCCATGGGAGTCTCTGCATTGACTTCAATGGGCTTTCAGTAAGGACATATATCCTTTAACCAGCAGTCTTTACCTCTAGGGCTGACCTAACAGTTTCTTTCTTCACTTGCACATCTTCTCTCACCATGGATTCTTGCATTTCTCTTAAAGATGCCATTAACAATCAGATCAGAAGGGGGCAAGTCCTGGTCTCGTTGAAGTGTGAGAGGTTTGCTAATTTTTTCAATGAGACCAGGACTTGATCCAAGCGGTCTTGTCAGGTGTTTATTTCTCTCCATTTGTGCATCAAAACTTCTCTCAGGGGAATGACTAATGTTCAATAATGTGGGAAAACCTGCACAATGTTTTCCAAGGAAATTTAGAAGGAAGTTTTTTCTAACTTTTAATAAAATTAATAATTTTTTTTACACTTTATCAGATTTCCAGCCAAGTTGTTGATATTTCATTGCCTGCTCATCAGACACTCTGGTTGTGCTTATTCAGCAGAAACATTCCTTAAAAAATGTGGTTGAGGCTCTTCTTTTACCAAAGATGAGCTTTAATGGTCGAGAATAGGCATAGCACAAATCTGCTCGACCTCATCCCCACCTCACTCCCAGCATGCCCCCTGATCCTCCCAATACACCCCCTTTCTTGACAGAGAAAGGAATCCAGATGCAGGAGCTGCCCCTTCCTAACTCTGTGGGTGGATGCCTGGAGAGTTCCTTTCCCCAAAGAAATGAGAATGTGTCCCAGAGTGACTTACCACAAATCACACAGGGAGTCTTCAGCCCAGCTGAGAATCAAACCCAGGTCTCCTGAATCCCAGTCCAGTACCTTCCCCCTTCCCTCATCTCTTTCCTGGAGATCCCTTAGTTTTCAGTATTCAGTGTTATCTAAGAGAGAGCAGATGTTAGTTATCTTTTTCCTCTGTTCCTCCTTTTTATTGTTTTCCTTCAAGATAAGGCATTCCTTGGGACATGAGGTCAGACTAGATGATCACAATGGTTCCTTCTGGCCCTATGATCTATGAATTTATGTTCCGCTTCCATCTCATCTTCATTTTCACTCAGTCATGGAGAAGGAGGAGAGATGCTCCCAGGTGGTAGTGGGTAACAGACACTTGCTACATAGAGATTGGTTGATGGACAGAACAGATTAAAGAAAATAATTAACAAGTGGAAATGTGTGATTATTCTTATTTTAAAAACAATCACATTTTCCCAGCATTAAATGCATTTTTCACTATGGGCTCTAAGAACAGAAATGTGTAATTACGCTGCAAAGGATAACATGAGTTTATCTGTAAAATATTTTTAACAGAGTTTTTGCTTCCTGGCTTGCTTTTTTTTTCTTTTCTTTGATTGGCTTCCAAAAAAAGTTATTAAAATGTTGCAAAACAAATATAAAAGAATACTGGAGCTTCTTAAGGCTGGTTCTTTTGTTCTTATCTGGCAGTTGACAAATTGTCTTGTGCTCTATCTTACCTGTTCTAGTGTGAAAGGTTAACAGAGAAAATGGCTGCAAATAAATTGCTACTGAATGTTGTTGAAGATTAAGCATACTGCGTCTCTATTAAGGATCTCTTTTAAAGCTCTCTATTCATACTCCTCCCTGCATGTCTCTCTAACACTTGTCTGTTACATTATGTTTGGCGCACAAGGAAACATTAAATAGAAAAGAAACGCCTGACTGTGGTGTTACTAGACCCTATTATCCCTCTGTCACAAGTCCACATGAGAAGGGTACAATATTGGTCCATATTGATGAAGATTGCTGAAGGTTTTACTAACCACCTTCATAGAAAATTGCTAGAAACAAATGAAATTGAAAATAATATTTTTGCAGCTTTGAAAATCTTACGTAAATCAATGTAATGAGACACACTCAGTAAAATGTAATTATTCTCACTTCTCCATGTGTCAGAGAAATCACTCTAGTGAGCTCGTTATTTTTATACAGAGCCAGATATTGCCTGTGTGTTGTAAATTGTAAATGGTGTAAAAGGCAGTTTTTATGTATATAAATAAATTATAGAATTAACAGGGTTGTAATTTCATTAAGGGTTTCAAAGAGGGCATAAATGTCAAGAGCAAAGCTTAACTGTTTAAATCACTGGACTGTTTCCACCCTCCACCCTTCATTACGTGTTTCTGAGAGTGGCAGCTACTGTACTTGCTGTTTCAAGGGGGCCAAAGTTCCTCTGACTTTTCAGAATGATAGCGAAAGGGCTCTTGCATGAAAAACAAAGACAAGGCTTTTGACTCATACTTTTGGGGGTATTGGAAAATGAAGGCACTTCATTATGCCTTATAGGAAAAGGTGGTGATAACAGTCCCTTTTAACTAATGGTGCATAAATGTCTCTCTCTTTGTGTGTGTGCGCGCAATGGGGAGAAAGACAGACTGTTTCAGGCTGGCAGAATAAGGGCAACATAACCTATTTAATGGAGGGTTGGGACCTCTAAATGGAATTTGGTGGGACTGGTAGTAGGTCTTCATCTTCTCAGTTTCCTCAGGTCAGACATCAAAGGCAGGGTACATGAGGACACCCAGAAGTGGCAGAAATTTGTTGTTACTGATCAAATAACTGGCTTAGGAGGTTCTGTAGAAACATTTTGATTTTGGCTTTAGGGAAAGGTATACATGTGCCCTTTCCTCAGCTTGAGGTAGGTAGCTAAAACCGTAGCAACTAGTGAAACAGTGTGAAGTGCATGCCACAGCACTGGGCATGCTCAGAATGCCTCGACACTGAAGGACAAATGGTTTGAAAACATTAGGTTTTCCATTTTCCTCCCAAAGCCCTGCTACTAAGCCACCTGACACTGAGTTAGAGCCTCAAAATTAAAGTTGCTTTGTCAGGACAGGACAACGAAGATGCTATGTTGCATCCTGGATGGAAGGAGACCAAAACATACTTTTTTTTTTTTTTTAAAGTATAATGTCTGGCCCCGGTCTTGAAAACCGTTAAGCATCAGCACAACTTTAAGCACATGAGTAGTCCCATCAAGTCAATGGAACTATTAACATGAGTAAAGTTACTCACCTGCTAAAGTGTTTGCAGAATCAGGGCCTGCATTTAACTGCGCTTCACTGGTGCGTTGGATGGTGTTCAGTGACTGTTGAAAATGGTGCAGTTAAACTGCACTTTGTGAATTGCATTTAACTACAAAGTGCTGGTTCAGTTATGTCTGTGTGAATGATAACACTTATTATCTGGCTGTTCACTGTGCAGATCCCATGGCGGGAAAAAAATGAAATGGTGTTTGAATTCAGTTAAAGCAAAATATATTATTTTTCCTTCATTATTAAAAGAGATTTTTACTATTTGTTTGCTAAAACTGAAGCAGCTGCCATATTTGGGCATTAGATTGTTTAAAAGCAAATACAGAAAAATAGATATTTAGATTACAGGCCATTTAGATTACTGTCAGACTGTTTGATGTCACTTGATTCCTCTTCTTAGCCTCGTCATATTCCCAAATTATATTTTACCCCCTTTTTTATTCATTCTTTTCATTATCAGTGTAATTGAAGTGTCTTATCAGTAACCAAGACAACCAGGATAAACATTTATTTCAAAGCTGATGTACATACAACTCGAATGTTCCATATTACAGAACATTCAATGTGCTAAAGAGAACAGCGAGCCTTTGCTTGGGTCTGTTTTCACTCTCCCTTTCCACCATCTACATTCTCTTTAGAGGTCTAATTAAGGCAGATGACAAAACCTTTTGTATCACAGTGTGTGATTCCCTGAAATGATCCATCATCTTGAGGATTTGGGTTGACCCATTCCCAACACTAGTCCTATAGCTTTAAAAATAGAGAGCGAACAAATCTTTAGTTTCACTTTTGTTTGGGTTGGGTCGTACCACTCTAATCTCTTGGGGGGTGATAGGAGAGCACATCAGAGCCCATTTCTGAATTTGGCTGTACCCTTTGCAAGAGCTAAATTTTCTGAAAAATATCAGACGAGAGAAGGAAGATAGTGTGGAGGAGAACACCAAGAAGACACAAAATATAATTCTGTAAAGTGAAGGTGAGATAGGACACAGAAAATAATTTTCAAACAGACTTTTTTTTTCCTTAAGAAAGAAAACTGTGGTTCTCAGTGTGTGATTTGTGAGCTTCGAGGGAGTCGCTAGCAATTGTCTGATATAGAAAGTGTGGAGAGTCTTGAGCCAGCTCTTATTTTCTCAACCTAATTTGCCTGTGGAATAGGCAAGAACAACCTCATAGAGTTGTTTGGTTATGTCCAAGGGGAATTTTGCCAATTTCTTTGGTCTTTCTTGGAAGCATGTTAGCGAATGGTGGATAGTGCATTGGACTAGGAATTGGGAAAAACTGGGGTGAAAATCTTGGCCCCATTCAAGTCAATGGCAAAACATCCATTAACTAGTTTTTTTTCCTTGAATTCTCTTACTGGCTCTGTCATTTACTAGAATTTGTGACCTTGGATACATTTTATTTAAGCCCTCTCTCAGTTTCTCTATCTATATAATGGGGATAATGGGATTTACTCATCTTTGTAAAGCACTTTGAGGGCTATGAATGAAAAGTTTATATAAGAGCTGAATATTATGCTTGTCAGCAACTCCTCTTCAAATGCTAGAAGCACCTCATAACCTGCTTCCCAAGATATACAAAAGATTTGTGGGGGAAGGACAGGGCAGGAGCTCAGGAGCTGAGGTTTTGATTAGCTTAATATTAGTTCATGGTATAAAAAATGATGAGACTGCATGGTTGGAAACTTGTATAGATAATTCTCTTTTTCAGTATTAAATCTCTTTCATCTTCTACAAAAATTGAATTTATTATTTGAATTCAAAATGATTTAACAAGATAAATATTATGGAAGGTTTGATTATGTGGTCCCCTGTCAGTCGTTGATCAACATACTCAGTTTTGACTCTGTTAAGTAGGACTAGAACAGATCAGATCCAAATCACTAGCTGTAAGATAATGTTCTTCAGCCCTAGGCTTTAAGTACATATTAAATAGTTCTGGGGGTTTTATATGACTGCATTGCCGTGGGATTGAACAGTAGTTTCAGTCTCCAGTAGATTTGTAAGTGTTTTCTTTCTTTCAGATGTTAAACTAATTTTAGGAACTCTCTGAACTGGTGATGTTCTTACAGAAAACAGAAGGGTTATGGAAATGACATAAGACTCTGTGAATTAGTCCCCTGTTCTCCTTATGGGGGGAAAAACATCTGACACATCCAGAAAGATTTTTGTCTGCATTTCATTCTGTATATTGGCCATGTATCTTTTCTATTTGAAGTTATCGATTTAAAAATAAAATAGGACAGCTAAATATCCATGGAAAATGATTGTAAGGGATAACTTGTTAATGTTGCCATTATCTAGTAAACACATTAATAATCACGTTATTCCATATACTATAATACATTGCCTTTGTTCTTGATTGTATTAGCATTCAAACAGAGGGGAGTTGCATAAAACAGGGACATGTAAACATGGGTGGCTTTTCTTCCTAAAAGTCCTGTCAACAAAGCAGTATCCCTGTTGTGTGGGTAATTTACCCAAATTTATTTAATTCTGAAAACAAAGATTTGCAGGTTCATCTAGCAGGGTTAACTAATTATTTTATTTGCATTTCTTCATGAATTAAATACAATAATTCAAACATTAATATTTAAAAAGTGTTGTAATTAATTACCTAACCAAGGCATACTAAGTAGTTTTACAAGAACAAATGAAGACAGCAGAAATGAAATGTTAGGCTGGAAATTAAGAGTTCTCTTCAACGTGCTCCCTCTTCTCTGGGAGTGGGTGGGAGGGGGAGATCACCGGTATGCTATAGAATGCAGAAGATGCTCCGCCCTCATAGCATAGCTGATTGAAGCCCGTGGTGATGAAGTTGAAGTCACAGCTATTTCTTGGGACAAAGGGAAATGGTCCCTATTGCACCCATTCACTTCATGACTACCAGAAAGGACAGCAGTGTGTGCTGATTAATTCTCCCAACCCAGCCAACAATAACTCGCCTGCAAGGGCTCTTTGGTGAAGAGAAATGTCCTATGCCCCACTGGACTACTCAGAGATTTAGCATGTTATTGATATTGAAACTGCATCAGTTGCACACACCTGACAATGGACAAGGAAGTTGTGACTGGATGGTGGTAGAAGGGGCTGGTGAGGAATGGTGGTCCTTATTCACCTGGTGAGTCTGTTTAAAACTCTGCACACCAGGTACCGACTTTCTTCTCCCTCCCTTCTCACAGTTCTACTGTTTTTAATAATTATGTGTATAGTTGTTTATCCCAGTTGGACAGCTGTGTTACGGCTCTTGGATTTTATTGTTTTATTGTTCACGGTGTATGTTTGTTTTTACTTCCTTTATGGTCTACAGTCATTGATTTTTGTTGAAACAGCCACACGTGTCTCCATTTCTCGTACACGTGTGATTTTACAGAGGGGTAAAGATAGGAGGATAGAGTCCTTCTTTCAAGGGTGGCAGTTCTATGGTTCATTAGCACTTCTGGGATAAAGCTTTATCATCTTCTCAGATGGTAGGTGCAGGTAAGATAGCCACTTCCTGCACAAATATGGGCCTTCGCCTTTGCATAAGGGGTCAGGCTGGCTACTGTGTCACCTACTGACAGTGCCAGAAAGGAGAATCAGGTGGATGGATGCATCCACTTTGCAGGTCCAGGTGCCCCAGGTGGGGACCTGTCATTTTAACTGGCCTTGGTGATAGCTAATGACTTTGAGCTAAGACTCCAGTCTCACTGTAGGGATGCAGGCTGGGATTTTGAAAGGCGCCTAACTAGGGTGACCAGAGGTCCCGATTTTATAAAAAGTCACAATTTTTGGGTCTTTCTTGTATAGGCTCCTATCACCCCCCACTCCCTGTCCCAATTTGTCACACTTGCTGTCTGGTCACCCTACACTCAACTCCCATTGAAAGCCCTAGTCCCAGTCATTGACATGGCTAGCACTGTCCATTCTTTATCATTAAAAGTCTCTGACTTTTTCATCCATTACTGATTCTCTGCTTCTTGTTGGCAACGTAGCCAAAACAATGTATGCAGAAAATGGTAAATAAATTAAGATAGGCATGTCATCCATGAGGCCTTCTTCGTAACAATCTGCAGCGAAAGAAAGCAGCTGTGTTAGTGCTCTTCATAGTTTCCTTTGCAGATTATTCAGGAAAAAAAGTTTGATGGTCAAAGCCTGGCATCTTTCTTTATTTTTGCTGTGCTTTCAAAATAACTGCCTTGTTCTCTTTGCAACCCATACACCAATGCATCGTCCCACTTTATTTAGTTCCTCTTATACTTTCATTGCTTATCTTATGAAGATCTGTGTTAACATTTATCAAAACAAATGGCAAGCCTGGGACCTTTTAGTAGTTTTTTAGTTAATAAAACCAATCTTCTAGTTCTGTTATGTTAAAAGTACATTATCTTTTTATTACAGACTCTACAGCTCTGTCTGTTTTCCTTCTTGGCAATTTCATGACTGCTTCAGTTGATTGCTGTGTAGAGAATTACAAAATCATTAAGGGTGGGGCTTTACCAGCTGACTTACAGTACAAACCATTTCTCAAAATAACCACAACAGTACAATACTGATGTGTAATTTACGTCACAGTATGTTTTTATGAAATAGTTTGTGGCATATTCATTTAGATTTAGGACTGAATCTCTCTGTCTCTTTTTAATCAAGCTTTTTACTTTTTAATATTTTCCACTCCTTGCCTTGGCTTGCCTCCAATTTAACAGCTTCAGTGAGAAAAAAATAACTGATCTTTTTTTCAGCAGTTTAACTGTGAGTGTATTTTCCTCTTTGATGTATACATTTGTGCTAACTTAACTGCCTTGGGGGAGATATTTAGATTTGTGGTAGGATACATTGCACAAAGCTGGAACAGAGAATTGATAAAGTTGATGCACAAGTTTGGAATTTTAAATACTACCAGCCAATTCAAGCTATTGAGTCTTATGCACTAGCATATTTCCCTTTTACAAACGTCTTTCTGTATAATGTCTTGTAATTAGAACAGGAAATCATTGAGTAACTGTAAGATGACTAAGAGCACTTAGACTGAAAGGAAAATTACCTTCCGAGAAATTATATTCACAATTTTTTTTTGCTTCACATTACAGTGTTGGTAATGATAGTAACAGATGTATGTACTCTTATCTGTATCATTGTTCTGCTTATGTTTTCTGGAATAAAAATCCATTTTCAGTAATATCAGAAATGAATGGACAGAAAATGAGAAATGTCTTATGAAAAATATTCTGTGTCACAACAGAGTAGCAATTAAATTGAAACTTCAATAGAATTATCAATAACAGTGAAATCTGGAGTTGTGCCATGTACATAAAGTTGGTGCTCAGCCTTTGCTTGGTTGCTAGGAGCACAATGAAAGTATAAAGCTTAGAGAAAGGAATGTCTAATATAATAAAGTAACAGAAGATAGCATAAATCATTGTGAGAGCAGTGAATATTGACATTATTTTGCTTAAATTGGGTTGAAACTAGACATTTAGTCCTATGAGAAGAGCAAATTCATTTTCTTTTGAAAAATAACTACATCTACTCGGGGAGGAAATGGAGAATTTGTGTTTCTAACATAGGCCTAATACATATTTGGAATCTTTTAAGCAAAAATCTTTAAATGTTTGTTTCTATTGGCATCAAAATGCATTCACACTAATACGATTAAAAGAACTAAAGGGCAAAATACTTGGCAGATTTTGCAGTTGAGGCAATTAGGTGCAGGAAGGAACATGCATACTTTTTCCATCAAGCTCTATAAAATCCTGGTGTGAAGGTCTTTCTAAAGAAAGAAAAAAGCTTACTGATGTTAGAAGTAGATTATGGTGGTTAGCAATAACCATTATAGTCTGATGTTTCCGAAACAAGCAAACAAAAAGCAAGTTTCTGTATATCTCTTTTCTTTCTGTAAGTAATTTTTGATCTGAAAGATCAAAAATGGCTGTACTCATTTGGAAAGTCAATGCTGCATAGATTCATTGTGTTTGGTGTTCCCTGAAGTTCTTACAAAGACAACTTGAACAACATGCAATTCAACATGAATGCCAGACCATGCCAAAGCTGCCCCACCACTTCAAAGAAACTATATGGATTAAATCTATACATATATAGTTAGTATTAGTATTTGCAAAGCATGGGTGGAACTGCACATTGTAATTACCATTTCTCTTCAGAAATCTGTTTTTAACTTGAAATATATAAATAAATGAAAATTTGACATTGAAAGAGGTTATTAAATATGTAATTATGATGTAAGCATAGGATTAGAGTAATTTCAGTTAAGCCTTACAAGCAATGTACTGTAGGTATAATCTTTTACTATGTACAGTTCTCGTTATTGAAACTAAAATTAGCTTCAGTAATTTAACGTCTTCTGTTCAATAAGATCTTAATGAAATATTTTTTAAATAAAATTATTTTTCCATATTTTAAGGGTAAGTGATTATCACAGTTTAAATATCAGTTTATAGGAGCAAACTCATTCTGATTATTTTATACAGACAAGTACAGCCAAATACACTAATGCAATCAGATGACACCTACAAGATTTTGTTAGAAGAAAACTCCTTTTTTTTTTCCTCAGGGGCCTATTTTGTTAGGGTTAGAGCTACTTTGATTTTCTTTTCTCCTGTGGGTGTGGTTGAAAGAAAATCTTTGTTCTAGGAACACTGTTTGTCTTTCGCTAAACAAATGTGCAGTTTATCCATTCTTTATTCATTCTTAGATTTATCTGTTGAACCTGTTGTGAATAGGGAAGGAAAAAATGCATTACAAAGCATTCTTGGCGACAGTTATTGCATGGTTTGCTTTCCATACAAGTTTGTTTATGCGCTTACGAATTGCATAAGAAGCAAAAAAAATAGCTAAAGCGACAAATATGTACTATAACAGCTCTGTAAATGGTGATTTGGCTTTAATTGATGGTATCAGCTTGAGTTAAAATGTCATTCATCAAGCCCAGAATAGCATACAGAATTCTGTGTAGTGACTTATCATACATTTTAGTGGAAACAAATGGTTTGCTACAAAGACTTATGGGAGGCATATTTATATACACCTTGTTACAAAGGCTGACCACATCCTGGCATAAGAAAAGTGCAGTCTGATCAACAGGTTCAATTCACCAATATTTCTATGAAGAGATAGAGCAGCAGTAGCAGGCCTACATTAAACTTTCATTATACCTCAAGGATAGATCATGTGTTTGCTGTCCCTTGAAGACTCTGGCCCCTGATACTGATTTAGGGGCTCTTAGGAATGAAGAGAAAAGACACATACAGCAAGGTGCTATTTTCAGTCATGTTGTTGCATAGGCTCACGGGATAAATAAAAAGATAATGACCACATCCTGACTGACCAAAAGGTGTAAGTCTACCTTTCTTAGAACAGTCATTCAGATGGTGTGTACCAAAAGGTATTACCCATGCATGTAGAAAAAGGAATGGCTTTGGTTTCCTCTGTTGACTCGGGGAGAGGAAAAGGCTCAGTGCTTAGAAAAGTGATTGTTTTCAAGAACTGTTGTAAAACTACTACTTTCAGCTTAACATTTAATGTTGATTTTTCAAATAATGCTTTCATCTATAACAGTAGAGTTTTGGAGAAAGTCTAAAGTATGTTAGTATATATTTTTCCATATAACCACTCAAAACACTCATTTCATACTTTTAAAGAAGTTCTGTATTCTGCTTTACAATCTTAATCAAAATTAGCATTACCTGTAGACATGAAGAATAAAATCCTCTCACTGGGAGTTTTACCTTTTGATTTCAGTGGGACCAGGATTTCACCTACTGTTCTTTCCAACATTTGAAGTATACTCTTAACCTTTTTTCTTCTTAAGTGATGTGGGTACTGGTAGCGTGATTAAATATTTAATTATCTGGTCAGTAACAGAAATAGCGGCTAGGTTACTCAGTAACGAAGCGGTAGACTAGAAAGTGTAAACTACAAACTATAGCTCATCTCAGTAGATATGCATAGAAAGATAGATCCCGCTAATTAACGTGAGGACCTTCGTGAACATGAACAGAAGTACAGCTGGGTAGCGGCCTTCTTTCTGTTGCTTCACATGTTCTATCATTTGCTGTTACATTTCGCACTGGTTACCAGATGATCAAATGTTATTGTGATATTTCTGAATCAGCTACCTTGATGCTTAATGTTGTTTAAAACATAACAGAATAGAAAACGCTCTATTTTGGATGTTTTCCATTTTGGATCTGCAATTAAGAAGCTATGGAGAAGTTCATTTGACTGCATTGTACTATACATGTGTTTTGTTGAGCTACTACCTTTACAGTTCATGTGAGGAAAGTTATTTCCATCTGGTGGGATTGCTTAGGATCATAGGCATTGCCAGACTGGATCAGACCAATGGCCTGTCTAGTCCAGTATCTTGTCACTGACGGTGGCCAATACTAGATATTTCAAAGGAGGGTGCAAGAAGATCCATAGTGATCAATTAATTGCCTTTAAAAAGACTTTAAATGGTGTAAGGACTAGTTTAATAAGACTATATTAGGAATTTAGTACAAATGGTTATGAAATATCTCTATTAAAGCATTTACAACAAACTACATGAAATGTGAGATCACTTTCAGAATAGCTAAGGGCAGATTTTGCCACCCTCACTTAAGCCGAGTAGTATCTTACTCCAGTGGTGTAAGGTCAGACTAATTGTGAATAACAGTATTAGAGTCCGGACCTAAATCTGTAAGAAAAAAAGGTGTCTGAATGTATCATTGTCTGTATTATTTTTGGCCCTCTCTGTTTTTGAAAAATACTTTCCTACAGAAGATAGAACTTTGAAGAGCAGAGACCTAATCTTGCTCCCATTTAAATCAATGAGACTTTTGCCATTGACTTCAATGCGAGCTGGATTGTGCCCCAGAAGTGACTGGTACATTCCCTTATTTGTTTTGGGGGGGGTTGCATTACCCCTCGTGTAATATTAAATGTAATTTATATATTTTTCTTCCAGGTGAGGATGACGAAGATTCAAATCTGCTAATCCTCAGTTATCCACAGTACTGTCGATATCGTTCCATGCTAAAGCGTGTTCAAGATAAGCCATCTTCAATACTAACAGACCAGTTCGTTTTAGCCCTTGGTGGCATTGCAGTAATCAGCAAGAACCCCCAAATCCTTTACTGTCGGGATACGTTTGATCACCCGACTCTTATAGAAAATGAAAGCGTATGTGATGAGTTTGGTAAGTCATTTTGCAGCTACCTACTTTGTATGACAAGAAAAAGCATTTCCCCCCATTTAAGAGTTTACGTTTCCAAGTGAAAAATGATAATAGAGCGAATTCTTTAAAGAAGAGCAATGCTGTTTACATTTGAAGTGCTAAGTACCGAATGTGCTGCTCACTATTTCTGAGATGGAAGGCTCTGGTAATGGGCTTTTATCTACTTGCAGTCTCCATATTACAACTTCTATTTATCACACCCAAGGTTGATGTTATTAGGGTGGAGTACATAGCACAATTATTCAGTGTAAATTAAAGGGACACTTGTTAGGATTTGAAATTACCTACCTTGACAGTTAACCTATACTTTAGCTTTCCCTTCAGGACTCTAGTTTTATGGAATTTTTTTTTTTAAAGGAATCATTGCTGCAACATGCTAAGTAATGCAAAATAGAGAAGACTTTCTGGGTGTCCCATTGTAAACCAGCTGTTGCATATCTCTTATCACAGTGCTCATAATAATAATAATGCCTACCCATGCTACAGCTCTTTAAGTTTACAGAATGCTTTACAGACATTAATTAATCCTCACACCAGCCCCGGAGGTAGTCAACTGTATTATTATCATCAGGGGCGGCTCTAGACATTTCGCCGCCCCAAGCAGGGTGGCATGCCGGTCACCGGTCCCGCGGCTCCGGTGGACCTCCCGCAGACGTGCCTGCGGATGCTCCACCGAAGCCGCGCGGGACCAGCGGACCCTCTGCAGGCACGCCTGTGGGAGGTCCACCGGAGCCGCCTGCTGCCCTCCCGGCGACCGGCAGAGCGCCCCCCGCGGCATGCCACCCCAAGCACGCGCTTGGCGTGCTGGGGCCTGGAGATGCCTCTGATTATCATCTCTGTTTTACAGGGGGAGACCAAGTAACTTGCCCGAGGTTTGTAGTCACATTGTTGCTTTCACTGTTCTATATGAAAGAAAAAGGTTAGGATTAGAACTCAGGAGCACCTGACTTCTAACTAGGTGCTCAAACCCATGGCCCACACTATTTGTTTCTAACAGAGCATAGAAGAAATAGCAATCATACACTATGTATTGGTGCAAATCTAGACTGACGGTCATGGTAACTTCAATGGGCGTGTTGCCAAAGCTAAGAGTTTGATTCTAAAAATGCTAAATCCTTCCTGTGCGTTGTTCCCTTGATTCAGTTGGAGCAGAAGATACTCAGCAGTTCCTAGGAGGCACTCAGAACTTTGCAAGTTCAAGCCATAAGGAAGGTCTGTAAGATCTGGCCCATTCAGCCTGCCAGATGACTAACACTTTTGTCAGATTAACCAAAGTGCCAGAGGATGCACAGCTGAATTTGTGGCAGAGTACATGCTCTATGTACATGCTGGGTAACTTCAGTAACTGGTCCAGGCTTATTTCCAGAACAGCTTACCTGTGGTGTGAGAATCAAATTTTATTAGCCATATCACCAGATGGATGAATACTGCAGCGGATGGCAAAAAGTATTATTTATAGCATTAAGCATCTATACCTTTGACACATGAAATTCATAAATCTCTGCAAGATAGCATCTGTTTCTTTTAGAAAGACAATTTATGTTTATCCATTTAGGTCATAATCATGTTTTTCAGGAAATCTCAATAGGGAGAAAATTTCCCTGTTTGGTTTCCCAGCACTTACCAGCTAGAGCCTTCTTCCTTTTAAAGTTGACATTGTTACTCTGAAGCTGCAAACCCACCTCAGTGACTGGAATTGGGTGTTTCATATATGCTGTGCAGAACTGCTTTATTATAAGACAAAGGATGCCCACTTGTAGGGCCTGATCCTGCAGTCATTAACTCATGGGAGAAATTCTTTCTTCCGTGAATGGCAGCACTGAAGTTTGTGATTACATGAGTAAGGGATTGGGTCCTACATGTCATTCACTTGCAATAAAATGTCATAGAGTTTTATTAAACTATTGAACTGAGATATTGGTTGGTATTGGGGAAAAATATAATGAATTAAATATCTTAAAAATCTTGTCCAATGGCACAATAGTGTCATCTTCATTTTTATTTATATTGAGATATCTAGAAAGGAATATAAAGTTTGGGTTTAACTGACGATCCTTCTTACATTAGGAAGGTTATTTTAGGCTTTATGGAGTTTGATGCATGCCATCTTTTTTCTGCACTGTATTTTAATCAGGGTCATTCCTTGATTACAGCTTTGTTGAAATACTTGGACCTATAATGTAAGTATATCATGGAATATTAGTAATAGGTGAGTCAAAGAGAACTGGAGGGAAACAGGAACCACATTCGGTGTACTACAGCTAGTGCCTTTGTTCAGCCTCTGAAAGTTATGCCATTCTCTTGACCTTTGCAAGACAATTATCTGATTATCAAACCAGAGCCAAAGAAATCTTTCTCCCCCCAATTCATTATGTATATTTGAAATTCAGTTTAATTTAACCAGCAGGTTTTTTTAAATAACTAAAAGAAAAAGTGGCAGTCTCTGTAAATATATTTACAAAACTAATGATGTGGTAAAATTTGCAAGACCTGCTGTGTTCGGATGTTGCAAAGTGGGCTACATAGAATTCTGTGTCTGTGTTGTAAAACGTATAGTCTCAGTTAGATTATCTTGATTGCATGCAGTACACAAAGTGCCTTTTTTTTTCCTGGCAGGACAATAAAATGTGCAACACTTTGTTATACAAACTGTTTACACTGATATCATGTAGATTGATGTCACATGTGTAAAGTAATGACTGCTAAATCTAAACAGAGGCTGTGTGGTACTGTAGATAAATGGATTACTCTAAGCTAAGGCACTGGTATTTATCAGTCAAATCTGAGGAGGAGACTAGATTATATAAATGTGAATAAAATTCTTAAAAGGTGTTTGTTAAAAAAATCCAGACACATTTAATTTGACAGCCTTGGATGTTTCTTACACTGGGAAAGATAATGTGGGGGAAAGGCTGCAAAAGGCCAAGGAAGAGATACAAATGTATATTTCTCCCATTCCTAAAATATCTATATTAATTACAAAGGAAATGAAAATCTTTAAGAGGGTATTTTACAGCTCCTTAGGAGAACACTCTTACCGATTCTGATTTCTGATGTGGGTGCAAGAGCTACTTTACTTATTGTGCTACTCAGTAAAATCTTGCACTTATTCCGGGAACTGCAACACCTTGTGTTAGATACAGTGTCTGTAACAAGTGAGATACCAAAACCACCTAGACAAAGAACTCCATTCACCATAGCATAGGAGCTGCTGTACATGTTAGACCATTTTAATAGAGAGAAATGTTCTTCCATAAAGCTTTCTCCCAGTTTTTATTATGCATTTTTAGCAAGAACATTTTGTTCTGCTATGTATGACCTTTTTTCCTATCCTTTTTTTCTGTTCAGTGAAGGGGAAAAAAAACAGCAACACAGGAGAAAAAAAATCTTGTCTCCATGTTCTTTATGAAAAAAAGAAAGGTGGGAAATTGTTCTGTAAGTGGCAAAGGCAGCTAGACTGTGTCTGTCAATCATCACAGACATGGGTGGAAGAAGAATATCTGCGCACGATTTTAGACCCAGATCCTGTGAGGAATTCCACATGGGTGGGCCCCTACATTCACACAGAGCTTCCTGCAGGATTGCCACCAGGGTATGGCCTCAGGTTAATTAAGATAAATTACTGCAATGAATGCCCGCAGGCATTGCAAGCTGAGTCTGGGTATAAGCACATCCCTTTCTTCTTCTCCATATCTTTTTCCAAAGACAAATAGTAAGTCTACACTATTATTAAACACCTGTGGCTGGCACATTGGGATCAGGCTGCGGGGCTGTAAAACTGTGGTGTAGATGTTAGGGTTGGGCTGGAATTTGGGCTATGGAACCCTCCCCCATTTCCAGGTCCCAAAGACTGGGCTACATCCTGAGCCCTGGGAGTCCTCCCCTCTCACGGGGTCCCAGAGCCAAAGCTCCAGCCCGAGCCCAAACATCTACATGGCAGCTTTACAGCCCTGTAGCCCGAGCCCCACGACCCTGGGTCAGCTGATGCCAGTGTTTAATTGCAGTGTAGATATACCCTACCAAGGCCCCTCTTAGCCAACTGGCTTCACAGTCTGATTGCTGATGCATGTATAAGGGGCACAGCTCTCCAGTGTGGAGACTGGACCCACTCATATCCAGCCCTTAATTTCTCTTAAATTTACCAGGGAAAAGATTGCTGTGATAAGGAAGCCTGGAAGTTTCACCCTTGCTGGTGGTAAATTCTTACTAACTTATCTAACTGTCTTGAAGGATCTCCCTCTCAAAAGCAAACAGGCTTAAAAGTTAAAAGAACAGGCATACTTGTGGCACCTTAGAGACTCCAGGCTTAAAAGCTGTGAGCTTGCATGTGTACAGGAAACAGAAGGCATCAAACTGAGTTCACATCTCTTGATACCCAAAGTAAATGGAAACAGCCGTGGTTAAACAGCATGTCTTCTCCACCCCAAGGAAGATCAGTTAGATACCCTTGCAGACAAGCTTCATCCATACAGAAAATGAGCTGCAATAGTGGTTACAAACAAAAGAACTGAGAAATTTTGAACTTGGGCAAAAAGGCAGAAGCACCATTGTCCAGTATGGGGCACAAACAAGAGGCATGATCCCTATCTGTGACTACTTTTAGGTCCGCTATGGTTCTAGATGGCCAACAGAAAGGTTGGTCTGAAAACAGGCATTCACACAGCCAGTCAGAAGGCAGGCCAGTGTCAGAATCCCTGCTACATCCTCCCTCGTCCCCATTCTTCCATAAGGGGCAAATAGCCCAGAGAAAAAGGATCAAGGGCGACTGGTTCTCCATCTTGATCCCATTGTATTTTCATGCATGCGTGCTTAGACTGCATACACATATTCACATCCCTCTAAACGCCCACATCAACTGGTATGTAAAAAAACTCCCTGAAAAGATTACTTATGGGCCAGCGAGTAATTTCTCTTAAACAGAAAACCATCAGTAAAGTACACACTGCATATGATTCATTTTTTTGGTTGCTATTATTGAGTAACTTTTGTAAAGGCCATGTCATTTAGTTTTAGTGCTAGGCAGAAGAGAAATGAACAAAAAAGTAAGGGCCCCTATTAATTTTCCTTATAAATTCCAGTGGACTAGCCATAGGTAAAACTGTCTGTACAGACTTCAACGGCTGCTATTTTGAAAATGGGAGTTGCGGGTCAGTGTGCAGAAATGTGTGGTGAAAACGTGCACCTAGAGTTGCACATGCACTTATTACAATTGTCTGTGCACATCAGGTAAGGATAGGCTTCATTCTCCTATCATGCCAGGTTCATACCTGGAGCTACTGCTGATACACAGTGATGACAGTGAGAGGAGGATCAGGCCTTGTCTGTGCAGATGGGTAGATGTCTAATTACCTGTTTGTGTGCTACTGTCACATTTGTATGGGTGGTTGTAGTAGATGTGCACACAATGTGCACATTTGCATGCAAAAAGAAGCCTCTCACTTCTGGAAACTTTGTCTTCAAATGTCTCTTCTGTTGCTTGTAATGAACAAGATATCAAATTGGCTTCAGGTACAAGCAGCAAACAGCAAGCAAGAAAATAAGAATGTTTGGGCCCAGGCCTTAAAGGCCAGAGGATCAGATGCTTAGATCAGTACAGCTCCATGGACCTCACCAGCTGAGAAGCTGGTGCAGAATGTTTCATCACAACAGTGTGGTGGATAATAACATACAGTATTATGGCTATTAGAGTTAACAGGGAGACTTTTCTTGATTTTGTGAGTGTGCTTACTCTAAATATAAGCAGAGTGTGAGAGAAAGCTGGATAACATATTTCGTCTTTATTTTTCAAATATGCTTGGTAAATTGTAAATCATTCTGGATTACTTTTATAGCACGTTGGGCCCAATATACCATTAAAAAAGCTGTTTGGTCCCTGGGCTACAATAAACACCTGTTCACCCTCCCCCCCCCCCAAGAAAGTTAAAAGTTTTATTAGTGTCTGTAAAGGACATTCTTTTACTAAACAGTTCATACCAAAAAGTGAAAGAGCTGTATGTAGTTATACTATTAATACCAATTTTTCCCCTGAAAAATGAAACTGATTCCTTTTAAATACAAAGAGCAATGCACAGAAAAAACCAGTTAATTGGAAAATGACGCATACAGTCATTACAGTACCCATTTCCCTCCCTCCCTCCTTAAAAACCAACAGTATATCAATTCCATTAGGAATAATAATCTCCTTAAAAGAATCCACATCTCTCCCTAAAACAATGTGGAAAGCAGACTCTCTCGCTTCCTAGGTTAGCAAAATTAGGATCACGGTATAAGGCATTATGATCACCCTCCTGGGCTTATGGGGTAACGGAAGGATGCCCTGTGGCCTAAAACATAATGGTATCTAGCTGGTCTTCTTTGGCCAGGTAAGTTGTGGCTGAGATGAGGGCTCCAGGATTGGGCTATAAAGTAGAGAGGTCTGTGGGGGTTAGCTAATGTTCCATAAAGATTGAGCAGGATAAAAGCAGACTGCTGTAGAAATTGCAGTGGTGCCATTAGTACTAGTATAACTGAAGTTTTGTCATTGCTTTCAATATATGTCTCCACGTCCAGAGTTTTGTGACTCATAGATGAAATCAACTGTTTAGAAAAAACTGGCATATAAAATTACTTAAAAAATATGCACAAGTTCCAGTGCAATAAAATATAGAGAACTTTCATGTTGGTGACACTTCTTTATTCCTGTAACTCAAAAGCGGCTTCCTTTTTAACCTAACCGTAGTATGTAGGTCTCAATTTGGACTAAAACATTTTTTATAAAGTAAAATACTGAAGTTACTGGCATTTGGCTACTTTACATGCACTGTAACTTATTTCAATGGAAGGACTAGAGCTAAGATTTCTTGATGCCCAGGAGTGTATTTTAATCTCAGGGCTATCCTTCCTCCTATCATAAAAAAAGCTATTCCCGCCTCAGGAAAGGTATCTGGGGGTCTTTTCCCTTCTTTTTGTGGTCCCCACTCTGTATTTATCTCTTACATCTAAATTGATTTTGTTGTTCTCAATATTAATCAGTAATTGCTTTCTATGGATCATTAATAGAGCTTGATGCATGTTATTCTTGCTTCAGTCTGGATATAGTCTGTATCAGTGAGTAACAGCTCTCCTGAATGGTCAACATTCATTATCCGGAAGATTTGTCTAGGGAAGGATGCTTTACCACACCAACATTTGGACTCAATCAAAAGAGTTCTACTGAAGCTTAATTAACTGGCGTTAACTGTGATCGAAAGCAAGCGTTTCCTCAACGTGCCCCAAATTCTGTGCCTTTTGGGGATTGTATCCAGCACCAGAATGTGTTGGTAGATTTGACAAGTTCAACAGATGGCATCTTCTTTCGTGCTTAAGTGCTCCCCAGACTCTTCTATGTTGCATTATTTTACTCTTTTAAAAGAAGTGCTTCAGTGTTCTGTTGTTCTCTTTTAAAAAATGTACTTGCCCACACCCATGGATAACCCTCTTATAATATACCAGTGTGAGTGCCTGGTGTAGGGAGACAAGGTGGGTGAGGTAATACCTTTCAGTTTTCTCCATGCATCCAGGGAAGGGGAAAATATAATGGTCTTGATTCTGATCTTACACCAGTTTTATGCTAGTGTAACTTTTTATTTACTTGAGTGGAGCTATTCCTGATTTTCCACAGTGTCGAGGCCTGATATACACCCCCTGAAGGTAGAAGTAGTCTTTCCATTGACTTTAGGCATCCAGTGAGATCGGAATCAGGCCCAATATCTTTGCTGTGTAATCACAGGGGATCTAGGCTGTGGAAAGCCCACACCCAGGAGTCTATCCATCCTATGCACCACACAGGTCCCTGTCAGAAAAGGGCAGCTGATGATACGGCCAGTGGGCTTGAACCCACTGGTCTAAAAGGTGTACATTGGGGAGAACAGTAGGCCATTTCTGCCTATGTCCTGCTCATGCCCTGTAATAGTGGGTGTAACCTGGCCTGCTGGAATTGAAGCTTCTGGTCTGTTCCTATGACTTGTATAACAGGAATTAGTGTAAACCTAACAGCTCATGTGCTTAAAGATATGCATATGTGTAAATGCTTTGTTGGAGTGGGACCAGAGTGCTCAGCAACTTGCCAGATTGAGCATGCAACCCCCTAAGAAGAAAATTCATTTTGTTTTCAAGGCATGTAGTGAGAAAAACTTACTCCATGGATTTTGAAAAATATATTCTTTAATGTTATTTAGAATCTTTTTAGTTTTTTCCACCACCATTTTTAATGTTCCCAGGGTATGCTGTCCATACTTTTAACACAAGTATGGTACTACAGAGAGAAAGTTGCTAGTATCCCAGTGGTAAGGCTAGAACATTTTAGCATTTATATGTGTTCTTAAAAATCTGATACGAGTATATGAAAGTCTTTGTATTAGCATGGATGCTGGGACCTCCTCAGATGCAGCTTTACAGTTGCATCTTCAGCAGTCTGAAAAATATGCAAATCTTTTCCATGGCTCTGGGTAGAGTGGCTTAGCTAAATATTGTAATTTTTAACTTTCTCAAAACAAAAAACAGGACGTAGCTAGAGGAGTAGTAATGATTAATGCATAACAGAGTTATATCGTGTGTGTCTGTGTGTGTGTGTGTGTATAAATTTCTCATCTCTGCAAACATAAGCCTTTGGTTTTAAAGAGAAAATCTGGAAATGTTTTGAATTCTTGGTCAGATCTTTTTTTAAAAAAATTTGTTAATCCAACTGTAGAGTAAGTTATTAATGATCCCCAGATGTTGTTTATAATGATTGATTTTTCAGTTGTGAAATAATACTTCCAGTTTTTTAAACAAGTGATATTTCCTTGTATGCTCTGCAGCATTTGAATAAAATATCTGAAGGCAGAGCTGTTTATATGCCCAGCCTAATTGCTTCTGTTAAGTGATTTCTTCATTCTTAACAGTTTTAGCTCTAATTGCTTTTTTTCCCACATCTAAAAATAAATATTTGCAAATTTTGCATTATGTCACTCATTGTAAAGGGTAAAATATTTGTATACTTGAAGCAAAAAGCACTGATAATGGGGCTATTCCGTCTCACAGTGGTGTAAATCTGGAATAACTCCATCCACTTCAGTGGATGTTACACAAGATTTACACCAGATTATCTGAAAGCAGAATCGTTAGCAGTGAGTTAAGTGAAGTATGTAATGTGTTGTAAAGTGAGATAAACTTGGACTAGATGACTTCTCAAGGTCTTTTCCAGCTCTACATTTCTATTATTTTGTGATCCATATAAACTCAAAAGAAGCAAAATATGTTTCTTTCCTTTTTTTTCTAAGTACATTTTTCAATAGCAACAATATTTTTGAGCTATACACATACTCCATAAATTCATTTTTACTGAACAAAACCAGAATCTAAAATGTCCTTGCTAGAGAATATCTACTGTAGTCACTTTTTACAGAGCAATTAATTTGTTTAGGTTTATATGCTCACGCCCTTCCCCTCCCCAGTAAAGCCTATTGGAGGGGTGAATGCTATGTGAAATCTCATTGGCTTTTTTTTTAAGCTCTTCAACCAGTATTCAGGGTACAGTAGGCAGCACTGTACATCCTCAACCTCTGCCTCATTCCCTGGGCATCCAGTATCTAGTAAATGTGCATTGAGGTATGCACACTTTATAATATGTGTGCATCAGTCCACGGCATGAAAGCTAGCATAATCCAAAGCACACTTGTAAACTGTGCATTGAATGAGACAGAGCTCTGTAAGAGCCTTTGCCCATTCAGTGCTCACCTGTGTGTTGTCAGTCAAGCAGGGCTCCTCATTCAGTGCTTTACAGGAACCATTCCCTCAATCTCTTGTCAGTTTGAAAGGTAAAACTATGCAGCTTCTGAGGTGTGGAGAAGAAGGGCTCCCTCCTATGGATCGTTTAAGGAGGTTGCATGTGAGCTTCCTCCCCCACCCCCCATCTTTCTTTCTTGCGAATAACAAACAAACAAACAAACAAAAAACCCACCATGTATGTGCTTAGAAATTCCATTTAAAAATACTATAGTGAAGAAGCATTAAGGTTGCTGTGTTAAGCACTTAAAAATCAAGAAACTCCCAACTTAAAGTTTCACATGCAACCTTAACTCTGCCTTGCCTGTGTATGCATTACAATTAGACTGATTACATGATCACATGCTGTAACATAACATGATATGTTTTATTTTGCAAAGGTTTTACTAAGGAAGTCTGTGGCTCAGCAGCATAAGAATTTAGGTCTCTGTAGTTTCAGTCCAATGCCTTAACCATAAAACCATCATTCTTCTCTCTTTTTTTAGGGAATACATGATAGTGTGATGTGGTTTAAAAGCATTATCTGCTTAGATTTAGGACAATGATAATGTCAGAAATAGTTCCAGGAAAGAAAGATTAGTGGGAAGAGTACTGGTGAGGTGCACAAATGTGTGTGATGTATGTAATTTATCACATAAGTATTATGTGTACCCATGTATTGGTTTCTATTAATTAAGTGGGTTTAGATACAATTTTTAAAATTACTGATTCTCATATTTGATTTTCAGTGTGTTGCTGCTTTTGTGATTCAACTAACAAAACCATATTAAGAGCCACGTTTTCAGGGTAGTAAAACAGAGACTGTGTTAAGCTCATGGTGAATGTGAAAACAAAGTCATTTGGATATGTTGGCAGTTTTGGAACCATCTTTTTTATATGTATTCTTTAGAGCATCCTTGTTTAATGTTTCTCCAATTTCAGTCTCTCTTGGACCACCATGCATGCCAGAGCTCTTGAGCTTTGTCTTGGAAGAGTTTTCAATCAATCAGAATTCCAAATTTACATTGTTACATTCCCTCAGGTGTTCAAGCCTTGGAATCAGTCATTATAGTGAATAGAAGAGAACTTTGCAGCCAGTCTCAGTGCCAACATTCCAAAGGCCAGTACAATGGAAACGAGACGTGGTTTATGTCAGAATATGGTCACATTCTTCTGATTAAACCCACTCAAAAAAAGACAACATTGTAATATTTTCCAATGACTGTTTATCATGAATTACGTCAGCCTTAGTTTAAATTGCTATTATTTCTTCTTAATGTTTCGTGGTGCCTGCATAATTTACAGCATTGGCAGCTGTGGGGCTATGAAATAAGCTTTCACAATCACCACACAATAGTAAAGAACATGAAGTTTTTGTTGTTAATTATTATGGGACTCCTTTAACTTTTTACAAAGTGACATAAAATATTGTTGAGGTACTTATGGTTAAAGCTACTTTTACATGGATCTATTTTGCTTCTGGCTAGTTTCTTAACTAAAGCAGTCATTTGTGGTTATTATGCCTTGGGAGATATTATGTCAGAACTGGTTTAAAAGAATTATTATGTATCACATGTCATACATTACATGTCAGCACTTGAGGCTCTTTTTCAATAAAAACAAATGTAACTTTAGTTAATGCTGTTTTACGTATAGGCCATTTGTAAACTTACTTGTTAATTTGAAGGCACTAAAAAAGCTTTGTTTCTTCTGGAGTGCACTTGAATAATTTCATTTTGGCTTCAGATGGAAATTCCAAAATATTTGTCATTAGTTTAATCAGACTGCAGTAATGTGTCTAAGAGCAAATAGTTTTCCTAATACCAAGGTTAATGTACACATTTCAAGGAGTTGGAATTGATACCTTCTTTAAGTCTTTTTTAGCATAGGGCTTTCTGGGCTGCCTAATGGTACTGCTAATAGGAGCAGCCAAGGCTACTGAGTTGCTTAATGGTGATGCTTCAGTTTTTTAAGCCTTGTTATTGTGTAACTTGAAAAAGTAGCTCATACAGTCTAGCTAATCTTTGGGTGAAGGGTGGTATAAATTAAAGTTTGTAGGCAGGTCTTGATTTTCCTTAAAGCTACATTTCAAAAATGGAAAATGTAAACTTATACAAAGCAACCTTTGAATTAATATGTCATTCCCTGTAGTTCCAAATACTATACATATTTTCCAGTGCTTACTTATTTAAAGCAAGAAATGAAGCAGCCAGGGTGTGCCGGCAAGTTCACAAAGAATGAAAACACACGAATGACTCATGTGAACATTTTCTGATTTTTCTTACCTGTAATTAGTTAGTTACTGTTAGCCAAAATAATTTGCATGATTTTCCCCACTATCTTTGTTTGAGGACCATAAAAATGATCAAAGCCTCTATTTGTCTCACTTGCGGTAACATTTAACTCCTTGGTGCTAGTGGTTTTGGTGACTCTATTGTTGGCAATGGATGTCCTGCTGGGGGAAAAAATCAGTCTCTGTCCCAACACAAATGGTCAAGCTGAAGACTTCAGCAAAGCAAACATAATTTAAAAGAGAGAGAGAGAGAGAGAGCATTTCATGTATTGTTACTTAAAATTCAACAGGGAAAACTGACTCTTATGAAACTTGGATAAATTTACATGTATCCTGATAGATTTTCAAAATTGGACAACATGCTTGAGTGCTCTGGAAATGAGCCTGCAATGCAGATTTAGAATTCTTTAGTTTTTTTAATCAAAGGCATTTCACAAGCCACTTGTGAGTGGAAAGGGAATCTAGCATTACATAAGAATGTAGCAAATTTTTCTGTTTAATGAGTGAATATTAGGTATTTATAAAGCAGATAAAAGATGGTAAAGCAGGAGACAGACCTAAAGTTTCAGAGATTTTAATAAAGACTGAAGTTAGTAGTGAAAAGGTCAAAGTGCCATTTGCTGAGCCCCTCATTTTGGCATGGTATCAAAGCTTGCAAAACTGACTGTGTGACTGTGATGCGTGTTAATGAACAGTTGTGGCACTTAACTGAGATCATGGGTTGGTCACATGAATATATATAAAAGAGATATGAGATTTTTTTTTTAATTTTCTGTATTGTGGCTGTTGGAAGGACAAAACAATTAAAAGAAACATTTGAATACCACACTGTTAAGCCACATAGCTGGACTGTAAAGAAAACTAGTTTTGAATAATTGAATACTGATGATAGTTAAATATAGTTATTCAAAATTGTTTTTAGCTACAGATGTTACGCCATTTTAGAAACTTAGACTAAATAATGTCAGATCTTGTTTGCTTTTTTAGTATGTTATTCATTTATTGGGAAATTCAAAATGCAAAACAGCTGGGAAAAGAGCTTGGTGTTCGCAAAGTAATCTTTAAAATGTGTACATTTCAGACCCACTCTTATATGGCTGTTTAGAAATGCCTGAGTTGTATATTATAGTTCATAAAGTTCTGTAAACATACTCTAACATGTATATGACAGAGAAACATGAAATAGGAACATGGGATAATTTTGAAATCAAAATCAATTTATTATAGTCTTTATAAAACAGCAAATGGCTCTCAATTCAAATAATATGTAATCTTCAGTAACATGCATTGAAATTATCTATACTGCATATAAAATATCTGAAGAAAAATGTTCATTCATGTTTAATTCTGTCTGTGATACTTATGTCAAAATGAAGGAGTTAATTTATCTAAGAGTCTCAATGCATGAGTTAGAGCTGTACAAAACCAATCATGTAGAAATAATAGACTACCACTGGAAGTGCTGTACTATTGCAGTTTTAATAGCTCCTCAGTTCTGCTCAACAATTAGTCCATACATTTTATAGCTGGGCCTTTAAGAAACTGGCGTACTCAGCAAAATCACAGTAATTGGGAGATGATGCAATGTAGAGACAAGTCAAAGGAAAAAAATTAATAGCAAATTTCAGTAGTTTATATTTTAAATATGCCAGCAATATTAAGAGAGGAAGAAAATTAATAGCAAATTGGAGTAGTTTTTATATTTTAAAATATCCTAGTTATATGATCTGGAGAGAGACTGAGATTTCTGCAGCTGTTTTAAATGTCACGTTGACATGATTGTAGTTTTTAAAGGATTTGCAAAATACCCATGTACCACTTGAAAAAATTGTGATCTGCTCTGCTGTCTGATATTAGGCACTAGGATATAAGGACGTGATCCTCAGTCTACTGAGTTCAACGGGAGTCTTTACACTGTCATCAGTGGGCTTTGGATCAGGCCCTTAGTCTCCAAACTCACTCGTTACAAACCTGATCAGAGAGCAGTATGGAGAACGTCGGCATTATGACTGGTTCATAATTCAAGCAAAAAACAAAAGAACCCTTCAACAACCTATTTTTTATTCCCCGGACGTTACCTGAGCATTTCTGACCACAACCTCTTCCCAGTAATAGTCAGTGGATACACTATTCCTTCTCATATTTGGATTCTATGGATGAGTAGTGAATATATTTTACTAACTAGACAAAAATCAAAAAGTAATGACCTTTTGCAGAAAGAATAAGGTGTTTGGCTTCTCTGAGCTTTATAATAGGCATTAGAACTTTTACAGTGAAACTTTAAGGGCTGTCTGTACACTAAGGACCAAATGCCAATGAAACAATGGAAGTTTTGACATTGACTTCAATGGAAGCATGATTTTTTGACCTTTAATATGTGTAACTTTACCGTAGTCCTTTAATTAATTCAAACATCCTGCCTGTGAGTCAGAGCAGTTACGTTGGTCCTTATTGTTGTGAATGGGACTTAGGGATAATGATGGATAACCAACTGTGTGATGCAGGAGCTAAGACAGCAAACATGATCCTTAGATGTATAAGCAGGAGAATATCGAATAGAAACAGAGCCGGTGGTATTAGCACTGTATATAGTGTTAGAGAAATGGCTACTGGAACACTGTGTGCTGTTCTGGTTCCACACTAAAACTGATGTTGAAAAATTCAAAAGGGTTAAGACAAGAACTACAAGAATGATTTAATGTCTGGAAAACTTGCCTTAAACTGAGACACTAAAGAAGCTCAATGTATTAGTTTATCCAAGACAGGGCCGGCTCTAACTTTTTTGCCGCCCCAAGCAAAAAAGAAGAGTGCCGCCCCACCGTACCCCCCCCCTCGCGAGCGCCGTGCCACTGAACCCCCCCCAGCGCCACACTGCCTGAAGCCCCGCCCCGAGCGCTGCGCAAGCCCCCACACTCCCAGCGCTGCGCAAGCCCCTGCCCCCCCCGCACCGTGCGGCCCGAAGCCCTGCCCCTCGTCCGAGCGCTGTGCAAGCCCACACCCCCCACAGCGTTGCGCTGCCCAAAGCCCCGCCCCTGAGCGCCATGCCAAGCCCCTGCCCCCCAAGCACTGAGCCACCCGAAGCCCTGCCCCCCCCAGCGCCGCGCCGCCAAAACAAAGAAAAACCCCTCCAGTGCTGCCCCGAAAAACCAAAAAAACAAAACAAAACCGAGTGCCGCTCCACCCCAAGGTGCCACCCCAAGCACGTGCTTGGTAGGCTGGTGCCTGGAGCCGGCCCTGATCCAAGAGAATGTTAAGAGGTTAATTGCATGCACAGTCTATAAGTAACAACATGAGGAGAAGACTTCTGATAGTAGGGGGCTCTTTAGTTTAACAGGCAAAGGCATAACAAGATCTAGTGGCTGAAGCTAGACAAATTCAGGTGTGGTTCAATGTTTGGTGGAGTTTGGAGAATTTACTGAGCTTTGCCCGTCTTCAGACATATACACATACCTTTCAATTTGTACTAGCGATCTGTACATTTGAAGCATAGTTGTTGGGTTTTAATTTCACAGATAGTGCCCAATACATTAGCCCTACATAGGAAGTGTTGTAACTGCCCTATTGTGTTTTAGTTGTGGCAGGATTTGAAAATCTAACTTGATAGCATCTCATTTAAATATGTTAACTAATAACATGCTCCAAAATCACATACAGACTTAATGTGACTCTTTATACATCCTTTAGGCATATCTCTAGTTACCTGAACTTTTTGCATAATAGTTTGAAAGACTGTATTAATTAAAAAGTCTGTTAGTAACACCTGAGTACAAGAAGAGAAGGAATTTGATTTTAAACAGGTGGCTTCAGCCCACAGAAAGGGTAAGAAGGAAACTGAAAGGGGCAATTGTAATAACCTTGTCAATTAGGATGACATACACAAACAACAGCTGGTGTCCCAATGACCGGGGTACTGCTATAAGGAAGCTCTCAGCATTGTTGGAGCCCAAAGTGGGTTTCATTTCAGACTTGCTATTACAAAGGCTACAGTGAAAGAAGCAGGGAAGGTTGGAATAAAATAAAAGTTCATATAACAGTGAAAACTATTCCTTACTATAATGTGATCTGTGTACTTTAAGTAGGTATTGCTGGTTTTGCTTCTCATTTCAATGGTAAAATTAAGCACAACATGGAATGTACGTCATGATCTTGTGGCCCTAACTGTACTGGCTCTATTAAAATATACCAAGACAGGCCCATGGCCTATTTTATAATAGTTATGGGTGAAAAATCAAAGTCTGAAAAGCAGAAAGAATATCTTCCCTCAACCTTTTGTAGCAGAATAACACATTCAAGTATCAGCAATGTAGTTACCCTTATTAGATTGTATCAAAATGGACTACAATCATTTGACTGATTTACCAAAAATTATAGCTCTTTAAGGTTTTTGGGTGATGGTAATTATGAAACACTTTCTGTAATTATGTTGGATGTCTGTTGTGTATGTTTAGTTATGACAGAACTGAAAAACCTACCTAGCTGCAAATCTTTTCAGTTGTTTAGTTTAGAAGTTAGAGTCAATTTATGGAAGTCTGTGTTTACTGTCTTTCGAGCTTGATCATGACATTGGAATGTTTTTTTGGAAAAAAAAACTCTATAAAATGAAATCTGCATTTACTGGTAAGAAGCACAGAGCACTTGGCATCAGCAATGAGGCTACAGTATCTCTTTGAAGTGAAGCAAATAAGAATACTTGCTGGTTCCATTTTGGGTTTAGAAGATAATTGGCTGATATGTTCAGCAAGTTCTAAAATTAACTGTAATAACAGAGGAGCCCAAAGTCATCAGTGGCTTAAAAAATGAAAATATGAAATGCACATGTCAGAGGAAAAGTATGGAAAATTGTAAACAAAGTTACAATAAGCAAAAAGATTAACAAGACATGAAGTAATTTATCTGTTGACTAAGGCTTCATCTGTTAGAATGAGGTTATTAATTGTTTGGGTTTGTTTGTTTCTGCGACGTGTACTGTGTGTGAATAATTCTCAAGACTCATCCAGCCCCTGACACACTGCAGCCCATCAACATTGTATCTGGAGTTGCCTGATATAAGGAAATGTCCTATTTTAGGTATGGTGGTGATTTCAATTTTAAAGAATTTTTAAGTGCTCAGTCAATTAATACCTCATGCATATTTTCAACAATAGCTGCCTAGCAACCAGCAAAAAATATTCTGGAGAGCAAGAGAGGCTGAGATGAATGAATAGAAATGTGAGCTCCCATTTCAGGTGAGTTAAGGAAAGGCATTAAGGCTGTGCTGTATATTTGGCTCCAAAAGTTAATATTCATGGAAATGGGGAGGTCTTGAGATAACAAATATCCAATTTGTCTTTTCATCCAAATAAAAAGACAGCCTAAACAAGATATAGGATTTCATCTACACACCATGAAATGAGTCCTGAGTCTGTTAGTAAACTAAACAAAAGACCTCATCAGTTGTGGGAGGGAGGCATTGTAGCACCCTATCTGCCACATCCCACCTGCAGCTGGACAGCCTTCAACACTTCAAAATTCTGGTGGTTTCGGGGGGCTCTTTAGACCCAAGTCTAAACACATAAATAAACCCTCACTATGAGACTTTGACCTTTCCTACCATTCTCCTTCCATTTTCTGATTCTCCACTTAGCGGTAGGTATTTTTTCCTCCTCTGTTTTGATTCTGACATGAGTTTAGCTACTCCTATTTCATGAGCCTTGAAAGTTGAGCTGCTTGGGAATTTCCCACCAAAATGCTTTTATGGAAAATGCTATTTCCACAAAAACAAATTTTTCCAGAGGGCATTTGTTTTGCTGAAATGCTTCTATTTTCCATCAGTGAAACTGAAATGAAACATTTTATTTGGGATTGGGTTGGCCCAAATCAAAATATTTTAGTTTGTCCAACTGCATTGAAAAGTTTCATGTTCAGTCATTTCAACAATAATCTGTGTTCACCTGGCTGCTGTGGGGCCTCATGGGAGCTGTAATTCAGGTGCCTCATGCCTCTGTGGGCTGGTTTGCCTGGCTAGACTACATCTTCTGTGATATTCCACAATCTCCCCCGTTGGTGAACTGACATGGTACATCACGAGAGAGTTAGTTTGGCAAAGGAGCCCTACCCACAGAGGAGACCTGGCGCATGAGGTACTCAAATAACAACTCCCACAAGGCACAGTGGCGGCTCAGGGGAATACAAACTATGGCTGAATCAAATTGAAATGAAATATTTCATTTTGGAAATGTTCCAAACCAATATTTATCAGAACTGTCTGTTCCATAAAAACAAATTAATATTTTGACTTTTTGTCCTGATGTGGGATGAAACAAATTTCAAAATGCTGGAATTGGACAGAAATTCTGAGTTTTGACAAGCTCTTCTTCAAAGGTAAAGGTTAATGATGAGATTCTGATATCAGATTCTCTCATGTAAATCAAAAGGTGCTCCACAGGAGTCTATGAAGTAATTCTGGATTTACACCAATGTAATTTAGATCAAAATGTGACATTAAAGCTACCTAGGTCTGATCCTGCTCCCACAGATGTCAATGCAAAAGTGACATTGATTTCAGTGGTGTAGAATCAGACCCTATGTCCTCTGAAAGCTGAGTCTCAGCTTTTGGCAAGAATTGTGGCTATTTGCATTGTGGTAGTGCTCCTGGGGCCCATATAAAACATTGGTTTACTAGATTTAGTGGTTTGAGAGATTAGCTGCTAAAATGTTGTAATCAAAGTATGTGGGGGAAGCAAGATTGTAATCAAAATACTATGATTTTTAAGTTTGGTGTTTTGTGACTTGGCAGGGCCAGAAATAAATCGTTTATATCTTGGAGATCTGAGAATCCCACACTTTCCAATGGTAAAATACATTTATTTCTGGGCTTAATGGTTGATGAGATATTGGATGTAAATATGTCAGTGATACTATAGATCAATACAGGTTTTTTGGCACTGCTCCATGACTAAATATAACAATCCTGAGCCAGTGTGATTAATGTTCATTTCCAGGTTTAGTAGAAGATTCCAAGATAATTCCATAGGCAAATGCAGTACCCGAAGTCGCTGTTTTGGACCTTATCTTTGCATACTCTATAACTTCCTTTGTTACATTTTTTCTATTTGCAGTAACCGTCTAGCAACCGTCCAAAGGTTTGTTGGTACAGACAACTGTTAACCTAGGCATCTCATCAATTCATGTTGATTCATGCTGAAGCATAAATCAATCAATCAATCATTTTTTTACACCCAAACTATTTCACACATTCCTTTTGTCTTTGTAAACTGCCTTGCTTCATTTTTACCTAAAGGTGGTGTATAACAAATATTTGCATTTCCAACATCACTAATTGTCAGCAACTCAATATGGTATAGTACCATGCTGACTCTCCTGTAATATTGTCAGTTGAGCGGTATTTATCTGTAATATACTCATGGAGGGTTTGGAGTGTGAATTTTGGAGGGGGGAGATCTCTGTTTTTAAAGGCTGCACTTCTGAGATTTAACATTCTCTCTAATTTTTAGTAAAGATCTATTTCTTTTTTTCCTTCTAACTCCTATACATTTCTACCAGGCTATTGTTTAATTTCAAGATGGTGTCTTTGGTAGAAAGATAATCAAATATAATGTCTTCCACAACCGTTTCCTATGCATGACTGCATAAAGCTTGTGTAATAGTTTATTATTGTAAAATTAGTATAGCATAGAATAGAACAAACCGGGATCATAGCCAGATGAAATAGACAATGAATAGTTATATAAGATTTTGAAGCATATGTCGTAGAACACAAGCGCACTGTATTTTCTTCTCAATTGTCTGCTGTTTGTTAATGTTTCCCTTTCAACATGATTACATCTCAGTTTAATAGCACTTGCCATTTCAGGGTTTACAGTGCCAGCATTGACATAGTTATATCCCCTCCGTGCTACAAGTACTGCATGTATATATTAAAACTGAGCTAGGTCTGGTTAGCTAGTGGGTTCTTCAAGAGACATGCACTTATAAAGTTAAGTGATGTATGTAATTGTTAATTTTGTGTTAACAAGTTTGAAAAGTGTATTTCACCAATAATTATAATGCTTAGTTCTATGAAAAGTGTGACATTTTAATTTTTGTCAAATGATTTCCTACCTCTACTCTCTGGGTTTTCATGGCAGGATATTATTTGTAATCAAGGTAAAAGCATTATTTATTAAAGTTCTAAAATATTATATTACTGCAAGTTTCTAAACCAGTATCTCCTGGTTTAGAAAAGCATTTTATTGATTTTTTTTAAATGTATATTTGAATTTAAACTTCAGGTCCACGTTATGGATTCCATATTATTTTAGAAGCAGATATGTTTTAGTTCTGCTAAGACTTAAAGTTGCTTTATAAGAAACAGTGAATCTTATACATCTAAGCTAACATCATCACTGAAGTTTAGAACTGTGCACATTTGGAGTCTCATCTTTCCAGAATTTTTTTGGTCTCGCCAAGCCTGAAGAAGAAGCTTCAGAATGACAGAACACTGTTGTTACTCACTGTGGCTATATCTACACTAGAAACACTACAGAGGCGCAGCTGCAGCAGTGCAACCCATAACATTGTAGTGTAGACACTTACCACAGCGATGGAAGTGGTTCGTCTGTCACTGTAGTAAATCTACCTCTTTGAGAGGCACTACCTAGGTCCGTGGAAGAATTCTTCCATGGACCTAGCAGTGTCTACACCGGGGCTTAGGCTGGCTTAACTACATCACACAGAGTTTGAATTTTTTCACAGCTCTGGGTACGTCTACACTATGGGATTATTCCGAATTTACATAAACCGGTTTAGCAAAACAGATTGTATAAAATCGAGTGCGCGCGGCCACACTAAACACATTAAATCGGTGGTGTGCGTCCACGGTCCGAGGCTAGCGTCAATTTCTGGAGCATTGCACTGTGGGTAGCTATTCCGTAGCTATCCCATAGTTCCCGCAGCCTCCCCCACCCCTTGGAATTTCTGGGTTGAGATCCCAGTGCCTGATGGGGCAAAAATCATTGTCGCGGGTGGTTCTGGGTAAATGTCGTCAGTCAGTCCTTCCTCTGGGAAAGCAACGGCAGACAAGCATTTCACGCCTTTTTTCCCTGGATTGCCCTGGCAGATGCCATAGCATGGCAACCATGGAGCCTGTTTTGCCTTTTGTGACTGTCACCGTATGTGTACTAGATGCCGCTGACAGAGGCGATTCAGCAGTGCTACACAGAAGCATGCTTTTGCTTTTGCATGACAGCAGAGATGGTTACCAGCCATACTGTACCATCTACCATACCATAAATTGGTAATAAGATGATCATGGTTACCAGTCCTTTTGCACTGCACCATTTGCTGCTGTCATAAGTGCCCCTGGCTGAGATCAGCCAGGGGCGCAAAAGCCAAATTTGGGAATGACTCCCTGAGTCAATCCCTCCTTTTTGGTATCTAAAAATAGAATCAGTCCTGCCTAGAATATGGGCAAGTGTACTAGAGAACCACTGTATCAGAGAACCAGAGAGCACAGCCGCTCCGTGTCAGATCCCGCAGAAATTATGAGCTGTGTGCTATTCACAGGGGGTGCTCCTGCAACAACCCCACCTGTTGATTCCATTCTTCCCCAGCCTTCCTGGGCTACCGTAGCAGTGTCCCCACACTTGTGTGATGATGTAATAAAGAATGCAGGAATAAGACACAGTGACTTGTT
This sequence comes from Mauremys reevesii, assembly GCF_016161935.1. Taxonomy (NCBI): domain Eukaryota; kingdom Metazoa; phylum Chordata; order Testudines; family Geoemydidae; genus Mauremys; species Mauremys reevesii. The sequence continues at coordinate 47,191,287 of NC_052629.1, read as the reverse complement.
AGTGAGAAATGAGTGGAAGGCAGCCTCTAGCTGCTATGATAGTCCAGACAGGACATTAAGCAGTGTGGGGGAGAGGAGCCCAGCATCCCGCTGCTAGTCCAGGGGCAATTGAATCTTTTCTTTACACATGAAGGGTGGGGGCTAATAGAGCTCAACCCCCTGTTGCTATGATGAAGACGGTTACCAGCCATACTGCACCATCTACCAGGAAAAATTAGGAGCAGGCACCCTTGATCGACCTGACGGATGCTAGTTAGCATGGTTACCAGCCCTTTTGCACTGCCCCATGTGCCAATAGGCTGATGATGAGGACGGGTACCAGTCATTTTGCACCATCAGCCACCCATGGCGGGGGGGAGCAAGGATGTTGGTGTTCAGTGCTGCAGCATCGCATCTATCTGCAGCATTCAGTAAAGATAGGGTGACATGTAAAAGAGTCAAGAGAGGATTGTTTTCCCTTTCACTTCTGGGGGTGGGTGGGGGGGTGTGTAAATTGCCGAGCTATGCCCTGACCCACCGCGGACACTGTGTTTGACCCTAGAAGCATTTGGAGCTCAGCCAAGAATGCAAATGCTTTTCGGAGACTGCAGGAACTGTGGGATAGCTTGAGTCCTCCAGTCCATGAGCATCCATTTGATTCTTTGGCTTTCCGTTACGCTTGTCACGCAGCAGTGCGCTGAGTCCCTGCTATGGCGTCTGTGTGGAGATTTTTTAAAAATGATTTTGAATTTCGTCTTCTGTAACGGAGCGCTGATAGAACAGATTTGCCTGCCCTTACTGCGATCACATCCGCATGGTCCATGCGGGAGCTCTTTCTTTATTTTGATTTAGGACTGCATCGCCACCCATGCTGATCGGAGCTCTACATTGGGCAAACAGGAAATATTCAAAAGTTTGCGGGGCTTTTCCTGTCTACCTGGCCACTGCATCCGAGTTCAGATTCCTGTCCAGAGCGGTCAGTGGTGCACTGTGGGATACCGCCCGGAGGCCAATACCGTCGATTTGCGGCCACACTAATCCTAATCCGATATGGTAATACCGATAATAGCGCTACTCCTCTCGTTAGGGAGGAGTACAGAAACCGGTTTAAAGAGCCCTTTATATCGATATAAAGGGCCTCTTAGTGTGGACGGGTGTGGCGTTAAATCGGTTTTACGCTCCTTAAACCGGTTTAAACGCGTAGTGTAGACCAGGCCTCTGAGTGATCTAGTTAAGCCAACCTCACTTTGTAGTGTAGATCAGCCCTGAACAAAGGTTTGGGGTATAGCTGATTTCATTTTGACTTCACAGCAAAGTAAAATCATCCCATTCACCAGTAGAGAGGAAGGTACTAGAGAGAGAAGAGTGGGATGAATACAAAACAAAATAAGAATATGAATGGAATAAAACAATTAGTGTCTGATACAAAGCCCATTGACATCAGTGGTCATAGGATCTACCATATACTACATTTGAACAGACACAAAGTTGAAAATGGGTGTTCATTACTATGTTTTGGTACTTGAATTTGGATGAATGAAAGAGGAGGAGGAACTACTCATTTATTGTTTACTTTGGCTGGCATTTTCAAAGGTGCCTAAGGGAGGTAGGATCCCAAATCCGATTGAAATTCTATGGGATTTGCGTGAAGAGTTTCCTCAAGTGCCTCTGAAAATCTAATCTAATCATTATAAATTATTTGGAATTTCTATTTTAAACATTCCTACTCTGTGGTAGGCTAGTTGAGTACACTGTGGCTTCAAACAAAAATGGCCAGGTGGAAGACCTATTCAGAAATGAGAGCGTAAGCTTGAAATCTTAGATAAATATTAGGACTAATATACTTGCCACAGTAAATAATAGGGCTGTAACTAACTTCCCCAACACTTTTGATTGACAGCATCCTCAAAGTAGTTTGCTCATGGGAAGCAGAACCCTGAGATAAAGTTTCAGCCTGAATTTATGTATATTTGGGAGGGGAGCAGGGTACATTCCTACCAAGAAGAAAATCCTGGTTGTCTGAAATAACGTTGTGTGATGAATCAGTAAAGTTTTATTGTTCATATCCTCAGAGGTCAGTAATACTGACGTTTGGAATGCAAACCAGACAGATAGCATATGTAAATACTGTATGTGCCTCTCCTCTGGCTACAGCTGTGGTCAGTGACAGCTATAATTCACTTTGCACTAGAGAAATAATAGTTTCTCTCTAACTTCTTCATTTAGAATGTTGATTTAAAAGGAAACATGGTTACATTTTTGAAATCCTTAGCCACAGTGAAGACTTCCAGAGATTTGATAGCCATTCAGAATGTAACATTATGTCTAGATTTAATGTGTCTTGAGTAAATATTGACCAGTATTGACCTTTGCTTTGCCTCAGTCAATATTTACCTCTTGAGTTGATGAATCTTGATATTCATCTCAGCAGAAGTCCATATCTTCTTAATACAATACATGGAAATCTGGTAGAAGTGCTCATTTCTTATGGATTGGCTCGAGCTGTTTGAAGCTAGTGAAAAGTAGCTACATAGACACTGCTGGTGTTTATTCTCTCTAAGCTGTGACTTTTGTCATGTCTCCTAAGCTAAGCAGCATCAGGCTATATAAGCACTTGGATGGGAGACTTTGTGGGAAAATCCAGATACATAGTCAGTTAATTTGTGGGTATTGTGTTTCCTTCTGCCAGAACAGAATCATTGCCCCAGGATGGTGTTAAAACACTGTGCTGAGGTCCTTCCAGATGATATGTAAACACGAGGTCCTCACGCATTGTGGTCATTAAAAATCCCATGGCATCTTTCACAAGGCATGGGGTATTAACCCTTGTGTCTGGCCAAACTGCAATTTAGAATAAGGTAATTATACACATATTATTGCAGTAATACTTAGGAGCCTTGGTGGAAATTGAGGCCCCTAGGAATTACCCACTATTGTGTAAATACATGGTAAGAGACCAGCTTTACCCTGAGGAGCCTGGATCCTTTAGTCAACTCCACTGAGGCTCTGCAAAGTGTGCAGAGCTCCACCTGTGACCCATACAGAATTCATTTATGATCAGGGCCTGGATACATACCTGAATTCCCACTCTAGTTTCAGGCATGTAATTTTGCCTGTGCTAACGTGGTTGTGTAGTGTTGCTGTGTGCTGTTCAACAAATTCCCCATTTTACCTCAGAGGTGGCTGCACTTTATTGATGAAAAAGGTGATTCCTATACCTATAATCTGTATGCTGAGAGAGATTAAAAATGGAAAAACACTGCAATCCATTTGGAAAGAATGTGCTATATAAATATCAGATTATGCAAATCTAAACTATTCATCTTTCAAATGTTCATTTTGCCTTTTCCCTGATTATACTTTTTGAATTGCCATATGTACTACTTGTGGCATTTCTGTCTTGTCAAACTAAAAAGAGAAATCCTTATAATTAACTGTTTATGGATTTCCATTCCCAGATAGATCTATATTTATCTTTTTTTAAATGTGTAAACATTGAGTAATATTGTAGGTGGATTTTAAGTCCTTTTAAAAAAAATTCCTCAAACTTGTTTTTTATAAACATTATAAGTCACTAACAAGGGCATATGTTTGAGAGAAAGGAATTAGGAAAGAAGAGGATTTTAAAGTTGCACAATTGCATTGGGAAAAAAACAGAACAAGCAAATCATGTATTTCTAAAGATCACACTGTTGTTTAATGTTATAGCAACATTCTTTCAGGAATGCTGATGATACACAGGAAATAAGTGAATAATTCTAATTGCAAAACTCTGTTGGTTTGTTATATTTCAAATGTTAAGATATAATCAGCCCTGGAGTTGTGTTAAGAATAACAGGACATTTAAAAAAAAACTGACTGAAGCAATAGTGATTTATCAAAGTAGCACTCAAATTAAATAAAGATTTGGCAGGATAGGCTGGAAAGTGCATTTATGTTTTCATGTACTCTTTTTTTTCCTGATGTACCCTTATTGGCTTGTTTTAATACCGGTGTTATTTACATTTCAGGGATGGGCCTGTTATGCAGGAAATTGTCCAAACCCCTACAGCTGTATTTTACATTGAAACGTTTTTTTTTTTTAATGAAGTGATTGTGCAGACTTAATTTGGTAATCTATTATTAAATTTATAGTTTCAGGCTGTATATGGTATTTTTGCTTTGTATAGAATGAAAATGGGTACATATGAAGATATATACCATATATACACCTGGTTTTGTATATTAAATCTTTACATATGTTGTCCATTTTCAGAACAAACTGATTCTTTTGCAAACTCAACTTCTCTTCTATGTTAGGGAATTCTACAGACTCATGTGTTCCCTAGGTTCATATAATAGCTGAACCAGGTTATAAACCAGTCTATTTTTAGTTATGAATGAACTATGGTATATAGAATGCAATAGGTACTGTAATTTCTATTCAGAGGTTCTAGCTCATAACATCACTGTGCCATACACTGCAATTATAGTGGTAAACATAATCCAGGCATCATGTTTCAAACAAAGAATTGTAATTTCCACAAAGTTAGAACTTCCCCTCATTCTCTATAAGAAATATTATCTGTACAGTGAATCACGTAATATTAAATTAGGATAAGTTCTGTGATCTTTATTCTTGACAATGTTCATCCCTGCATATTTTTAACATGATTGTACAATTTGTGTATATTTCCCTCTCTCTTGCTGCTATTCTGCATGACATTCATGTAACACTAGAGGGCAACTGAGAGTTTTCTTTAAACTAACAAAGCTGGAGATGGTTTTAATATCAACTAAGTGTTTAAACTCAGTGAGGATTTATTTCCCTGTCTGCAAATTTCTACATATGTAACCTCTGAGTTTCCATTGACAGCAAATAATAATCCAAATAAAGTTCTTCTGAGGGAAAATATAGACAGAGTGGTTGAGAAGGCTGCTTTTGCCCAAATAAGGATTTTTTGGAGACCCCATGTGTTAGATAATGATCAACCGACAGTTGGTCATGAGTTAATAATGCTGGATGCTGAAATATGCATACTATGTGGTATAAAACCGTTCTGTAGATGGAGACAAACATGGCTATAGTTAGACATCAGAAACACATGGAAATGTGTAAACTGTTTAATAGTGTTTCTGTTTAATCCACCCAGATAATTTCCTAAGAATCAACACGGACAGCAAAAGAACATTACACAACCGTCTTCACAGTTAATGTTAAAACTTGCTCTATGTTACTAAAATGTAAAGAATAATATAATTTCACTGGATATAGATTTTTATTTAAGTGCTTAAGAATCGCACAAAGATGGGCCTGATTCTGATCTTATTTACACCTGTGTAAATTGGGAATAATTAAACTGAACTCAGTGGGTTTACACTAGTGTAAATGAGATTACCATCAAGGCTGTTATATTTAAAACCACAAACCTCTCAGGTATTATGGTGAGGTCTATGGTTACTATTTCCATTCTTGCACTCCCTGAAAAAGCTCCAGCTGGTGGAAAATACAGTTTCCCATTTGCTGAGTAACTCAGGTCACTGTGGACACATCACCCCAGTGCTCTCCCTGCTCCAAGTCTGAATCCTCAGGAATGCAGACCCACATCAAGGTCTCTGTTATGCTATTCAAAGGCTCAAAGCTCTAGCTACCTGAAAGATAATTTCTCATTCTGTGATCACGGCCTCTCATGACAGCTGTACTACAGGGGCTCGATGAAACTGCCGAGGGAGGCTTATGAGAGTGGGACGCAAACTGTAACAGGAGCTGGACCTGGACTATTGAAATCATTCCTGCAAGACATAAGAATGACTGTGGTCCTCTCTGCTTTCTGAACTGAAAATACAAAACTAATTTCTTTGACGTGGCTCTCTCTCAATAGATATATCAACTATGCGCACACAAAGTGCGCAGACTCACTCATTCACTTACCCACATACACACAAACAAAACTCCTATAAACTAATGAAGATCCATCTCCTACTGGATGGGACGATACAAAGAGAGGGTGAGGGATTGTTATTTCTAACTCAGAATACTTGTTAGGTGTAGGGATACTATAGGACAGTGTTTCTCAGCCTTTCCAAATTCCTGTACCCCTTTCAGGAGTCTGATTCGTCTTGTATACCCCAAGTTTCACCTCACTTAAAAACTACTTGTTTACAAAATCAGATATAAAAATACAAAAGGGTCACAGCACACTATTACTGAAAAATTGCTGACTTTCTAATTTGTACCATATAATTATAAAATAAATCAGTTGGGATATAAATACCGTACTTATATTTCAGCGTATAGTATATAGAGCAGTATAAACAAGTCATTGTCTGTATGAAATTTTAGTTTGTACTGACTTAGATAGTGCTTTTATGCAGCCTGTCGTAAAGCTAGGCAAATATCTAGATGAGTTGATGTACCCCCAGGGTTACACATACCCCTGGTTGAGAACCACTGCTATCGTAAGAGGGTCATATACATACCTAGATATAGAAAGATTACTGGAAAGAAATGTGGGTCTGGAAAATTGCTGAAAAGAAGGCGGAATGTTGGTGCCACCAACATTAACTAACTCACATAAATAGACACATTTTTTAGAACTTGGCTCGTAAAGCAGCTAGAGAAAAATTGTGATCGTTGTGGCCCCAAAATATTTTTTCAGTTGATCACAATGTTGCACAGTGGAGATTCTGAGCACCTAGAGTAGAATGTTCACCAGTAACCCAATGACTTCAATAGAGGCAGGGTTAAGCCAAGGCTGAGCACTTTGGAAAATCCCACCCTTGCTGTCTGGGTGCATTTTCCACCTGATTTCCTTTCGCCCTATTCATTCTAATGGAAGTTACATGTAGATCTCAAGAACGGAGTACACACCATAGTTCCTGCTAATCTTGCTCCTTGCGTCCTTATCCAATGTGAGTGTCTCTAACAAATTATAATGACATCCCAGTGCAGTGGTAGAGTGCTGAGAAAAGGAAAGGGTGAAACTGAACCCATAGCACTCTTATGTTTAAAGTAAAGCAGTTTTACTTGCCACAGTGATGTGATACAAATGGGTAATGCAATAATGGGCTTAAATAACTTATTTGTCATTTCCACATGCAAACAGTAAGGTGTTCATGGCTTCATAGCTCTGACTATCAATCCCAAAAGCAAGGTTCCTGGAAGCATTCCTTTTTACTCCTCTTGTGTGAATCTCTGTGTATCTATTTAGGGTCTTGTACAATGCCCATTTCTTACCTGTCTGTCAGCTCATCCAATCTGTCTAATCTTTCTATCTGTGTGGGAATGATTGGGTATGTAGCTATCTTATTATCAAGGTATGTAGGTCATGTCTTCATTGAGTAGTGCTGACTCTGCTAGAGAGCACTTTAATGAATGCTAGTTTTTGTCAGGGATAGAAGGAAATGCTGCCAGGAAAACCTCCTTAACATGTGCTGTATGTTCTTGTTTGCCTTTTATTTTGTAAAGGTTCCTAATGAGAAGTTAGTTGCTATTGGTACATTGTGTGTTTTGCCCAGTTTGGATGAGATTAGTTGATTTACATGGGTTTGCAGTGCACTGCCACTTGTCGCTGCTGTGTTTGCAGTCCTTTTGTCTTGGCTATTACATAATCAGTTGTTCCTGTTCACCCTTTTGCCCTGGTTTTTAACACGGAATATTCTAAAGAGTCAGATTTTCTCTTGCAAGTGCTGTGATCTGCATACAGTCTTGTCTGATACCAAGTTCAGAGTCCACTGTAATTGGAGGCAACATACAGAAGTGTCCATTGAAGTTTGTGGGTGTGGAGGCTAAAAGTCAGTTTCACATTGGGGGAAAGAAAAACTTTAATGAACAAGGGTCAGATACTCTACCACAGTCCAGACATGTCCTACTTTATAATTAAGTCTGATAGCTGCTTCTTCGTGGGCTAAATCCTGCTCCCCTTCCTCACAAATGTAATCCTATTGGACTGGATATAGGATTCAATTCAGCAAGGCTGTTCAACATGTGCTTAACTTTAAGCATGGTGACTAGTCTCACTGAAGTCCAATAGAACTGCCTACATGCTAGTTAGGTGTGTGCTTCAGTGCTTTGTTGAATCAGGGCCTTAACCTTTAATGTCCATCTTCTTGTGAATATTCCAAAAACTCACCCTTTTCTTAAATGCTAACATAGCAAAAAGTAAGCAAGAAGCCTTTATAGCAAAAGTTTTGAACTCTAGCCATATAGCAGAGAAGAAAATTAGTCCAAGCGCCTGATCCTGCATGGTTCAGTGCCTTCAATTTGTATTGTGTTCAGTGGAATTTGAAAACATTCAGTCTTCTGCAAAATCAGGCCCTTAATTATCTAGTATGATATGTGCAATACATCCAGTGTTTCTATTTTTAACAAAATAATTAAAATAGTCATCCACACAATGTTGGTCTTTGCTTTTTTTTAAGTGGTAGTCTGGGGAGGGGAAAAGGGAAACCCAGATTCAATCTGCAACAAGTCAAATGTCTCCATATTAATCCCCACAAAAAAGTGTCTGTTCCACTTATTTCCAAATGAGGAATGTTTTCTTTAGAGAGGCAGCAAATTGATTTTCCCCACATTGAGAATAGAATATCTCATTTCCAAAACAAAACCTTTAGAAATGGTTACACAAGTACACTCTGTATACTTATGAGTTAGAAAATTGTTCAGATGTTTAGTGCCTCTCTCAAGGATATCGAGTCCACAATAGTTTTCAGATTTATTCTGACATGTTCCATTATAAATCCACAGTGTATATAAATTACAGAAAAGAATGAGCAAGTCCTTGGATTAGAAAAACATGAAAATAATACTTTAGTATTAAAATTTTTTGGAAACTCAGAATATCTGTCTATCTTGAGTCTGTGTGTGTGTGTGTGTGTGTGTGTACAGATACATACACAAATATTGACTAGTGTTTATAGCAATAGCAGTTAAATCCTGTTATAAACGGAAATATTGTTCTGAAGGTTGTGTAGAAGGGTTAATATTAATCTCTATATTGAAAAAGGTAGGAGCCTAGTCTGGCTCCCACTGAAATCAGTATGAGTTTGCTATTGATTTCCATGGGGGAGGCCCTGTATCTTGGTTTATAGAAAAGTTTCCCCAAATTAAAATGACTGAGATTTTTCTAAACTAGGGTCTGACTTTCCCCCTTAGCCTAACATTTGAGCTTTTGCCTTGCATTGTCCACTTTCATTTCACCCTCATCTGCACAACGCCGTGCTGTGTGGCGACTACTCGCCCTCTCCTCATGGCATGGGCTCAGCTCATCAGAAGCACAATCTGTGTGCAGTGAGTGCTGCTTCCAAGAGGCAGGAGCTAATACATGGACTTTTCAAAAATTAAATGCAAAACCTGTAACTTGGGATGTGGAACAGGGACTGGGGATGAGGCGAGAGATATAAAAAAAGAAGGCCAAGAAGAGGAAGAAGTCAAGGAGGCAGCTATGAGTCCAAAATAACATCGGACATATTCTAATCATAGCTTTTGAGACTTCACATAAATACAGCAATATGTTCATTCTTATCTTCCAGATACTGTAGGATGCTAGAGGCTCCCTTGTATGAGGGGTGAATGGTAGGGATCCTTCTTTAGTAAGGTGGTTGGCTTTCTAGTAATTATGTTTTAAAAGGTGCAACATGTAATAATAATCTTTCACTAAGAGCTACGTTTTGCCAGGCTACTCTGTGTGTGACTGCCCCCTTCAGGCATGCTTGATCCACTCTGGGGGTTTCTGGGATTCAAGACTTGAGTGCATCTGCACCACTCTTTGCAAGGTTCAGTTTTAAATCACCCCTTCAGTCCCATGCCAGATGTCCAAATCTTCATCCTCCCCTTATTTGACTGTGGCCCTCAATATTATTACAAAGTCACTTGGTTTCTATATTGGTATGGCTAATCATCTTTGCTGTAGGCAAAAGTACCGTTGCTTCTCCTCCATCCCAATCCTTCCAAAAAACAATAACAAGGAAATAAATTCCGCCAGCTGCAAGAAGCAGTATGGCACTACATGTTAGAAGCAGAAATGCAGAACAGCTACCCCAGCACATTCCTCTTTTAAGGAAATGGTGATAGGCTTTTTTGTTCTTTTAAAGTGTTTCTGAGGAACAGTTAAAACGTAGAGGCCAGGATGAGAAGTCATATCAGGAAATAGTTATGCAGATCAGAGAGCCCTGAAAAAATCTGGGACTTTGATCATGGGCATTACAATTGCTTAGACATTTGCTAGAATAAGTAATGTAGAGTGATCAAGAAAGGGTACGTGTTTTAGGCATTACTACAGGACTGTTTACTTACATGGTTTGTTGAGCAGCCAGCAAAGTCCAAGGTTATTTTGGACTTAGCATGCGTAAGTGATCCAGGTATGACAAATGAGGTAATACATTCCACTCTCATTAAAGACTCTTGGCTGCAACACCAGTTTTGACACAATGCCAGTGTTGCTGGATCTCAACTGAGCAAAAGCCGCTTTCTCTCACCCTCCCTATAACAACATGTCTTTTATGTCAGTCAAAATACATGAATCCAGAGAACAGTATTATCACAAGGATTCAACTAGTTGGACTTGTTATTATAATCAATGTCCAAAAATATTTTAAACTGTAACACTATCCTACAAAACCCAGTCAGGCCAACACCAAGGCTGGCATGCTGCCATCCCTTTGTCTGTACCTACACTCCAGCACGGCTGTACCCACACGGTGCCATGAGATCTCTCCAGTATCTTGGGGATGTGCTGTGAGGAAAGGAAAGATTGAGAGCTTAGATGTGTACTAGTTGGTTTGTATAAGGATCAGAATTTTAACAGTATATAAATGTAGTACATAATCGTATCATAGCTCTGTTGCCTCAGTATATAGCGAGAAACAGTCCTTTGGTGCATAGCATTTACTGAATACATTATAATAGTTCCAAAGTTCAAAATGCCATTTAATAATTCTTAAAATCCATGTCCAGTACTTTCCCTTATGTGCAAACACGCATGGGGAGGAACAAATTAAGGCAGTGAAGCCCACAGCTCTGTGAGGTCTGAACCTGATGCTTTCTTCTTTTGGTCTGATGAACTTGCAGTGTTACAGAGGGTTGAGCCAATGGAGGTAGGGGATCTGTGGCTCTGCCTCTGACCCTGCAGATTCCTGGCCAGACATGCAAAGAGACTTTCCCTCTGCAGTCCCCATCAGCTATTACAGTACGGCAGGGCCAGGAAGTGTGTTGTCATTGGTTGTTGGCCCAATCTGTGGCCTTCTGGGCAGGGGGGAGTAAAGGTCTCAGGGCACACAGCATGATCATGCTGCTTTGATCAGCCTTAACTTGATGCCCCCCTGTTTCTATGGTTCTCTTGAGAACATGCTGCTAAGTGTGGCTTCGATTACACCCTTACCAGGTCTCCTTTTTCTGACTAGTGGGAGGGAGAGAGGTAGCCATGTGGAGGGAGCAGCCTGTAGAACTATCCTCCTTTTGAAGGCTCCACCATATATATTTTTCTACCATTTTGCTCACCTATGCACTGCACCCTCATAAGGATGTGGAAGGAGGCAGAGCACGGGGCCATATATATTTCACTCACGGTAACAGGAACTTTGGAGCTTTGATGTGTATCATGACAGTCTCTGGCAGTTCTATTAAAAGTCAGCTTTGGGCCTAACAGACCATGGGCCAAATTTTTAGGTGAAGTCAATGAAGCTATGCCAGTTTACACCAACAGATAATTTGGCTCTCTTTTCTTGTGCCACATATAATATGGGGCATTTGTAGTCTGTCTATGTAACAAAAACTCTTGTGGCATTTGTAGTGATTTATTTTCTAAAGCTATATAATGTTCAGCCAAAGTCTGGAAGGAGGTGGGCTAGCTAGAAGAACAGAATGGTTTAATCTTATTTTCAAGATACCAAGAGCTAGTTAGTCGTGATAAGGACTAACTCCTAATTTTCTTTTTAAAACATGTTTTGTGTGCATTTTGGACAGAGGAAGAAGTGACAGAAATTTATGAACATAATGTTTCCTTTTGCACTGATAAACTTACCAAGAGCTGGATTGTGCAATGTTTCTTTTGTTTGATTGTCATTATGGAAGGAGATTGCCAGTGCAGCACAAAAAGTGGATGGGTATGGCTCAGGAAGGTGGGGGATGTGACTATAGAGAGCCTCTCCTCAGGAGCCTCTACTGGCAGGACCCCAGTAGAGACTCTGGTGGGAATGAAAGCCATCTCCCTTCCTAACATTAACTCCAAAGGAAGGAGAAAACGATAACTCCACCTAGCCTCCGTGGAGATGAATGTCCCCTGGAGTGCATTCCCTCTCCCCTCAATGGCAAGGAGATAAGTAGTCTACATTCTCTGCTTCCCCACCCCAGCATCAGTGAATGACTTGCTATCTTTTTGTTTCCTGCCATGTGGCAAAATTTTTGATCACGTGATCTTCCCATAGACACTGACCTCTGATATCAAACTGTGTGAAATACTCTCTTGCAATCTGTGTGTATGATTTTTACTGTGCTGCCAAATCTCATCCCACCTCACACACAGGAAGAAAAGTGTTCCCATCTCTAAGCAGATCCCTATAAATAATTTCTCTTGAGAATTTACAGCCAAAGTGGTAATAAGCTGTTTTCCTGTATGGGAAGAGTTGTCAAGGGATGGTTGTCATCCTGGCTTGTGTAACTGTTGACATTCATGCTATTTCCATTTCATTCTCTTTCATCTAATCAAGAATACAGGACTTTACTACCAGGAAGTAGTGACCTGAAAAACAAGATCATTCATACAATACATATACCATTTACTTTGTCAGTAATTTTTTATACTTCCCTTTTATTGTTTTACTATTACAAGTATTTGTGTTTGAATTAGACCTTTCTTCATCTGCACCTCTTGCTTGATTCTGCAGTGTAGTCATAATCCTGTGTCCATGGCATCAGACTTCTGGCCAGTGTTATGACTTCATTGCATGACCAAGTAGGAAGAGCAGATGGGTTGTGAGGGAGAAAAATCAGATTTTACGAAACAATGGTCTGGTTCTCCACTCAGTTAATGAAATCACACTATTGCAAAATGGCATAACAGAGTGATGAACTAGGCCCCCTTTCTCTCTGTTAATTTAGCAAAAGTGGCCAGCAAAATTATTAAATGCATCTGGAAGTATAGATCTAAGGTGTTAAGACTCTTGCCATGTGTCCTTTACTTCATCTGTGTGGCCATTGCCCATTAGCACACCAGTGAAATCTATGGAATGTTAGCTCATACCTGCTACATTTTGCAGCACAGTTGTGTGTGTTTTACCTGGACATACCTGAAATGTCTGGCAGACCTTGGCAGTTGAAGTAGCATTCTCCAGTGCAGTCTTTCCCTGCTCTGTTTTAGATTGCTGTCTGAGTCACAATTGTAACTGTGAAGATAACTTCTTTTTATATATACATGTTTTGTGAGTGAATTTAATCCTCTTGCTGAACTACTAAACTTGAAATAAACTTTAATCTTGAAGACTTTTAAGCACATGAGTAATCTCAGTTATCTCACTGACTTCAGTGAGGGCACTCACATGCATAAAAGAAAGGCATATGCTTAAGTATCTTGTTGAATTAAGGCCTAGACAAGCAGGTTTGAACCTTTCATATTGTGAGCAGGTGCTGTGCAAGTTTTACCGCACAGCACCATCAATGCACATGCATCCTGAACTTCAGCACATCTATTATCCTAATGCCTGACCCTGTGGAGCAGAGATCTCCAGTGCTATGGAATTGTTCCAAACTGTGTGGTAACTTATTGATGGGGACGAGAATGACCTGATGGAATACATTTTATTTGTAACTGAAGATTGAATTGGATTCCAAGTGTGCAGAAGCTAAGGGCTTTAAGAAAGAATCTGCCTAGGTCCCAATCTGAAAATTTCACAACTTAGTACAGTGACGTTCAGAGCTGAAACGGAAGCCCTTGAATTTGGGCTGTGTGTTCAGGGTTCATTGTGGTGTGCACTTCCTGAGAGATTCCAAGCACCTTTCAGCCCTTAAGATATATTACACCATGCTGATGTATGTGTGCTGCACTCTGCCAAGGGTTCCAGTGGCATTTCAGTGGCTGGGTTTGCTTCCTTCCCTTAGCTAAAGGAGGAGAGAATAAAACACTGCCAGGTAGATAAAGAGGAATATGTTGTCAAGTTTACAGCAAAAATGGCTTTTATTTAAACTGATAGTATTTCAAGCCTCCCAGATTCATTTTTGGACAGAGGGCAGGTCACATTGACTAGAATGGTGACAAATAAGTGCCATCAGTTTTCTTTAACTATTTGTTCAAAGTTTCACTTTCATTTGTTTTGCTCGTGTTGACTTTCTGTGACCACTCAAGTTATCAGATCTCACTGGCATAAATGTTTGCTGAAAGTAAATTTCAAAACCATGTGCGCGAGTATTCCCAGAAACCAAATTTTCCATTCACATATATATGTGAGTATTCATGCCAAAATTTCTCATCCAGTCAGGGATCAGGAAAAAAAATTGTGTGAATTATCTGATCAGTCACAACCAGCCAACACATCTTGAATATTCAATTCTCTCTGAAAACTGTTCATAATCAAACTGCAGAGTACCTTTAAAAACTGCAGTAGAAATAACTATGAATAAACAACTTCAAGGAAATAGCAGTTTGCTCATGAACATGCCACTAGCCGAAAAGGAGGCTAAATTAGTCAAATACATGATTTGTTATGAATTATTCGCTCAGCTTCAGTCAGTTATCACTGCTCAAGAGCACAAAATGGATATAGTTGAAATTTAAACAGTGTTAGAACAATATCTTTATCTGTAATGGGTTAGGGAGCAAATGTTAATGTATATGTTTCAAGTGTGATTGAAAATATTTCAAATATTTTCTTTTATGGAGTGGATCTTAGAGGCAAATGCCTTCTCCTAAGCCATCAGAATGAAAGGCTGTCAGTATTAATTTATATAAACGCTTTTCCGTTACTTGTGAATTTGAATTAGATGTAAAATGCTAGTATGTCATATGTGAGGTAGTTCTAGAGCATTCTAGAAAGAGCCATTTTTCTGCTGCAACTCCATAGCAACTGAAATGATGCAAAAAACCTGATTTTATAACAGTTTTGGTTCACTCCTGCCATTTAATGTTCCAGTTCAAACTGTATTTATATGCAAGCTCAGTATACCTGGAATTTTAGTAAAAATGCTTTTTTTTTCTGCTTTTAAAGCTTTTAACAAAACATTAGGAGTGCTTTTAGTATGAAACAAAAGCACAGTGCCAAAACTCAGGGTAAAAAATGTCTTGGAAAGACATCAAGCCTTGAACTAGTCCTGCTTGTTTCTTTCTAAAAAGAAAAATAAATAAATAAATAAAAATAAAGTGGTTCAAATAAAAGTATATTGGTCTAAAATTCATCCCTGTAACTCGAATTACTTCGATAGAATTGTGCCAGGGATTAATTTGGTCCATTAATTCTACAGTGGTCATTAACATTTGAGTACTTTTGCCAAGTTGTTATAAATTGAAGAAACTTTTTTTTTTTTACACAGTGTCTTTTAAACAAGATATTAACACCTTGTCTCAATGCTATGTGTAGCTTAGGATTTGTGGAACTCAATATGACGTCCCAACAGTGTACAAGAAGTCAGGATCAGCAAAACAATTAAGATGAAAACATAAGCCACAGTTATAAACAAGGTGGAATAGTAAGGCACTAACTGGCAGCCTGGCAGCAAAAGCTGAAGTCCAGCGAGTTCATCCCACACTCTGTGCTAGTCACTCATCTGTGTTTATATGAGTAATGGAGCAGCTGGGGGGGAGGGGATTTGTAAGCACAGAGCAAATACTCTTAGTGCTCATTTTGTGTAAGACTGACATCCACACCAAGTCAAGACTTCCAGGGATGTAGTGTTCAGTCACATGCTGTAGCATTTATGAGTACAGATATAAATCTGACAGATGTTTGTCGACTGGAATGGGTAATAATTTCTTTATCTTCTTGTTTGATTTTGCATGTTAGCCTCAGAGGACAATTTCAGCCTTGCTTTCTTTGGTACTTTTCAATAAGCAGAACGTGCTTCAGAGGATCTTTTACAGTGTGTCAGTACTGAAACAAAAAAGGATGTTTTTTGGACTTCTTGTTTTAAATTTAGAACTGCTATCTTTTGTTTTTTTCTAAACAGACCAAAAATGACACTGTTGTTCAAAGTGCAAAATCAAAGTAGCACTCTTTATTGTGTTTACAAACTGGTTAGAATGTAAAATGTCCTGAAATCACTGGCTTACTGTGTAACAAATGTAAGATTAGAAACAATTAGAAGACACACAAGAGGTTTGTGGTGTTTAGATTTCTGACATTGTTATAATCATCCCTTGAAGTAATGAAAACAATGGTTACCTAGAAATTAAAGGTTTAAAGCAAATTATCTTCTCCAGTATAGTCATTAGTTAGTTAGTTATCATTTTTAATGTTGCTGGAGTTGTCTGGTGACTTAGACTGATCTAAATTTTAAAGCATATGCAGGACATTTTCAATATTGAACGAAGCATCTGCTTTGCCTTTTATTTCTGTATGTGGGTTATAAGTGATCTCGTGCTATAACAATTGGAAGAGAAGTTTGATATTTTTTCTCTTGTATGACCTATATACTAGTTTTCTAAATATAGCTCGGAATGGCCAGGCTTTATTCAGTATGGTATTTCACAGCTATTTTACCAAAACATCTTAAGTATTGGATAAAACTGGAAGTCATTCATTTTAATTTAGATGTATTGTATCTAACAATTATGTTTTATGAAACCATCAATCAATTATGTTAATACTTTTGTACTTCTAGAAATAGTTTGGGGGGTTTTCTTAATGAAAGAACTTTGATAGGAATAATATATTGTATTAAAACTCGTTATATTTGTTGGGAATTTTAAGATTTCAAAGCTCTTCTGAAGGACCGATATTTTCAAATATTTAAAACACCACTTAGTACTTACACTTCGGATAAAATAGATGCATCATGCTGATTAATGCAAAGTTCTGTATCAATGTTCTATTTTGGTCTTTTGATACCATGCAGAAATACTTGCACTTTCTGGACGTGTTCTTTGGAGCCAAATGCTTGACTTTATATTAATTAGATATGTTAAAATATAATATATACATGGTGGGAGATATGATATAGAAATGTACAGTACAGTATATCAAGATGTAACCCATAGAAGATGAAAACCTCATAATGAGCCTTTTCTATAGATAGATGTGTACATATCTGTGACTGATTTTATTGTAATGATTTATTATGCTTTCAGCTGTTAAAAATCCTGTATAAGAGAATATGCTCAAATTGTTCTCAATTAATTTTCAGCACCAAATCTTAAAGGCAGACCACGCAAAAAGAAGCCATGCCCACAGAGAAGAGATTCATTAAATGGGGTTAAAGATTCCAACAATAATTCTGAAAGCAAAGCTGTTGCCAAGGTAAATCATTTAGCAGTATTCTCTTACCTACACTTTTTTTTTAAGATACAGTCCTCTTTGTTGTCTAATAGACTGTCTCAAATTTAAAGTATATTTTTTTCATGTAAATAAGTGCAGATTCTTTTCAAGAAGTTGTATTTTTTACTTTAGACTGCCTCTACTTTAGAAGTTACTAACAGCAATAATCACCCAGAACCTAATCACTCAAAATCTAAGGCTATGGGCTGGCTGGGAAAAGGGCAGTAATTACGCTTTTATGGCATCTAGTGCTAGTTTTCACATTCTGTGACATACAAAATAGTTTGTGACAGTATCTTCATCTTAAAAATAAACCAGTAGGGCCATTCTCACCATTACAGTGTAATTCTAAATATACATTTGAAGATAAACAGAGTCTGAAATGAGAGCTGCCTCTAAATAATGATTTCCAAGAAGCAAAAAAAGTACAATAGAGGAGGAATGTTAAGGTTCTGATTTAAAAGGAAGGCTAGGAAGAAAATTCCAAATGAAAGCTAAAAGTCTGGACTGGATCTTTAACACATGCTATTGTGCCTAGACATTCCAGGGGTCTTTGAATAGTATATGTTCTTACACAGTGTACTATATGGGCTGGGGTACCTAGCTACACATCATGAGTGAAGGTTGTACTGTCAGTCTGTAATTTTAGGCTTAACTCTTAGGCTTTTGTGGGTTTCAGTCCATCTGCTAACATTATTTTAAAACTAATTTTCTATAGATTAATTTACTTTGTATTTTGTTCGGTGTTTGTGTGGTTTAAATATGAGTTTGGTTTTCTCTTAAAAAAATAAATAATTTGCACTAAAGGCTCCTTCAAGACATTAATGGCAAATTAAATTTGAGAGCAAATTGTCAGGGCCAAGCTGTAAGATGCAAAGACAGAAAGTTAGAGAGGGACATACCAATAGGCTCCTACCTATTGCCGCACAAATTCTGTCACCATGGTACTCTAAATATTGAACAAGTAGTTGTGCCTAGATTTAATTTCCATGCCAACTCCTTGAATTTTACATTTCTGCAAATTCTATGGATGTGCATCTGAAAGGAATTCCCACTGTAGTGAATATCTCTTTGAGAAATACAGTGAACCTCTACAGAGCCATCCAAATTCTTTTTTGTTTCACATGTTTCATGTCCTGGGGAGATTACGGGGTTAAAGAGGTCAACTGAAAGTGATATATTCTCTGTTACCCATAGGAGGGTAAATCCTACTCCCCAGCTTTCAGTTATGTTAAAATCATGGTGACAGCAAAGAAATCCAAAGTTAATGATGAAACTCTGTCCTTAAGTCAGCATTACTCTCCTTTGTGTGCCCTGTTATGCCCAGACATCAATTAAAAGGAACTGGATCTTGATGTTTTGACTTTCAGGACCCTTAAAAATATTCTAGGACTTTGTCAGAACTTTGTAGCTTTAGCTATATACACATTTGCAAAGCCTGCAATGCAAATATTCCAATTTGGCTAACTTCCCCATGCTTTGCGGGTTACAGCACTGTACTACAAAGCACATTGTGGAGTGCATTTTCTAAGCACAACAGAATGTAGCACCATACAAGTAATTATGGTCTATACTGTATACAATGTGTATACAGTATAAAACCCACCGTATCTGATTCTCTCTATTCTATCTGATTATCACTATTCTATCCATGTAGACGCTTTTATTCATCAAACATAAGAATATTTCATATAAGAAGAAATATCTACCTGTTTATCTAGCCATACTGTGCTCGTCACTGTGCAGACATTAGTAACATTCATTATCCTGTCCAATTGTATTTCATTATAAATAATATAAGTGTTAATGATATAGGCCCTGATGCTGAAAATCTTACACTTGCCTGTAGTCCCACTGACTTCACTGGGACTCTTCACATGAATATGTGTTGCAGGACTGAGTGTATATTTTATTCAACACTGGATGCGTGCCCAGCAAATCAGAGTGACTCAAACACATGCTTATTGAACTTTAAGCTGTTTGAGTCTTTGCCCAGCACTTTGTGTCGTCTTTGTGGAGAGGGTTGAAACCATCCCAGTTTCTCACCATTTCTGTCGGATGCTTGGTTAACACAGATGTCACATTTGGATCTAGGTTGGGTTCCCCTGAAGATTTCCCCCCCTTCTGTCCTAGGAAATTGGCCCATATCTAACTGTAGCTGTCAACAGGTCCACCTAAACCAGTGTTGAAAATGGTTTAACTGCTAGTGTGGATGGGAAAAAAACACTTTCAGTGTCAGTCACAATATTGGTTTTGGTAATGATGTTGGAAATGGTTTTGTCTCATCTACACTTACCTGTAACTAGTAGTTGCACCCTTTTCTACACTGAGGCAGGGCATCCCATTGTTGACTGCTTCCTAGGGAAGACGGCTTTTGCAGAGGGAGGCAGTGGCCTGTCAGCTCTTTTGTATCTGGAGCCCCACAGGTGAGGTAAATGGGAAAAGTGCTGGGATTTTGAACATTGAGGTTTTGATCCTGTCAGGATTATGTACAAGACCAGCTCAGACCACATAGTAATAACCACTTGCTAAACTTCATGTTCTTAGCTGTCACTGAGTGATTAAAAAGCTTGCAAAGCCATTACGGCTCTAGTTTTCATTAAGCCTGTTTATCTTAACTATGAGCAAACAAGAGTGTGGACTTTTTCTATTACTTGACACACAAAGGCATTTGATTTGGTTTCAGTTCTGAATAAATTCCAGTTCAGGCAGCCTTTTAAAAACTGAATTACAGCACTATATCAACAGTCCATGGTTTGAGAGTTCTGTACTGGGAAACCACACCTCCACCAGGCAATGTGCCTGCTCTTGCATTTGATCAAGATTTCATCCCAGGTGGGAAGAAATATCTCAAACTCTCTCTTTTATGAACAGTGGCCTAAACTCTCCCAAGAATCCTGAGGCTTTAATATTTCATATGTTATACTTGCTGGACAGATTTCCACAATTTTGGGGTATAGTTCAAACCTAACCACATCTGAAACTAAACCAGCCTGTTTTCTTGGCGTTGTGCTGCCATAGAAGTTCCCATTCAATGTCTATAAAAATGGGTTATAAGATTTGTTAAAATGGTCTGATCTGCCAGTTCCAAGACGTGGAAGGATTAATTTGTTAAATTGTTCCCTAAATTAATGTACTTATTACAACATCCCCTAGTGCAAATACTGAAATCAATTTCTCACTTCTTTTGTGTGGCAAGGGCTGGGAAATATGTTTATGTTACCAGCACGTACTCTTCCTAAAGTCACAGGTGGTCTGGCACACTATCAGACCTGAAGAGTTATTCTTAGATCTCCAACGTTATCTAATTAAAATACTTTAATCTGGTTCTTTAGGGAACTGTGAGATCCATATGTGGACTCTATCAGAACAAAATGAGTGTAAGATTTTATCCATGAGCATTGTCCCCATTGTCAATAATTGGAAGATCTCCTTGCCATGAGTGATATATCCAGTGCTAGAGCATATAATAAAGACATGGATAGACATTTCCAGAGTTGTCATAGAAACACATCCCCATTCCTTATACCCACTTTCTCTATTCTCAGCCTCGTCCTGTTGGCAGTGGACTGTCATTTTTGCCACAGGGGAATCAAGCTTTATTTTGGGTTGGGATTTTTCAAAGAGGCCTATGGGAATTAGGCACCCAATTCCAATTGAAAGTCTCTTTGAAAATCCCAGTCTTCACTATAAAATTGAATGATCAGGGAAGGAGTTTAGAGTTCTCTGAACACACTCAAAAGCTAAATGATTTTCCCAGGGCCAAGCATTATCAATCATGCAAATGAACTACTGTTAGCTGGTTCAACTGGGTTGGGATAACTTTCCCAGGGATCTGGAAAGTAACTGATAGTTTACTGCATCCAGGTGGAGTCTGGTCTCAAATATAGTGAAGGGGATACATCAAAGTAAGTGTGTGAGGATTCCACCTTCACTCACCTTCTATAAATGTGGTATGAGGAAATGTCTCAGATTTTTTAGAAAGAGATATGGGGAGACTGTCTAGGGTGGCTATAATGAAAAGAAGTTAAACTCCTACAGAAGAAATGTATAACTTTGGTTTTATAACGGAATCAGTAAGGTCCACTGAGAAGAATGCTGCAGAGAATGTGGCCAAGTAGGGTTTTCCCTCCCTATTTGTAGTCCTTGTTCATCTCTTTATGCCTTCTGAGAAGTTTTTTTAAAAAAAGTAGCCAACACTTGCAAACACCTACTAAATTGGATCCAAGATTGTGTTTAGAAAACTGGTTTTCTACCTTTTTTCATTTGCGGATCCCTAAAAATTTTGGATGGAGGTATACGGACCCCTTTGGAAATCTTAGACATAGTCTGGGGAGCCCCAGAGGTCGGTGGGCCACAGGTTGAGAACCTTTGGTTTAAAGGGATAAGAATTTGGGGTCAGTTTCTGATCTTGGTTATGACAGTGTAAACATGGCATAACTCCATTGACTTTAGTGGAGTTATGCTGGATTTATACCAGTTTAATCAAGAACAGAATTTGGCTCTGTGGGTCAATTCATATTGCCTGTCACATGGAGGTGAAGTTCCAGAAACTAGGCTTGTGCCTGGAACATTGAGATTATGAAGCACTGCAGCCTTTCTTAAGGGATCATCAAATCTGAGACTGCTCATGTGCCCTTCCTTGGCATTTTTTGGCTCCTTTGAGTTCTGCAGACACTTTGACCTCCCTGCTCTGTGTAGTGAGGTGGAGGAAGCTGTGTATTACATAAAGATTCCCCACTTCCAATTTATTTTTTTCATCCTATTTTCTTTATCCCCGCTTGTTTACTAGAGAATAACTTCCCTTACCATTAATTTGCTTTTGTGTGAATAAGGCTTCTTCTGACTTATAATTGATGTGTAAGCCATCATTGCTTGCTTGTATCACCCTATTTTAAAATAAAACATATTGAAAATGGGCCGATGGACTTTTTTCTAGCAAGTGTGTTTTGAAAATTAAAAATGCTCCCAGTCTGAGAATGTTTATTCCAAGTTTTATCCTGCAACAAATTTATGGCTCAATTTAAAAACCCTAGAAATTATTGAAATTATTATACTGGAAGCTCTAACTTAGCCTGCTGCATAGCACTGATAATGATAATGTAATATCAGCTTTGTATGGGGGTGCCTTTAAATAATTTTCCAGGTAACCCCAGAGTAAAAAAAAAAAACCCCAGGGAATTAGCATTCCAAACAAAAAAAAAAAATAAGGGCCTAATCTAAAGCCCATTGAAGTTAATGAAAAGACTTCCATTAGTTTCACTGTGTTCTCAGTGGGGCTTTGATCTTTACAGACGTCTCATCAGTAACGGTAAATATGACTAAAAGGCAAAACACAATATATTTCATCATAGGAAGAATATTTCCTAACATCAGACCAGAGAATATTGAGCGATACTGGGAAAGCACCTGGATGGATGGATGGATGGATGGATGGATGGATGGATAAAATAAATAAATAAATTGTCTAAGGAAAACCCCATTTTCTAATCCCAATGATTCTTTGTTGTGGAGACGTAAGGCTCCAAAAGGCTATTCCCTTGAGTTTGCACAGAGAGGTTTCTCCAAGAAGACAGGGACCATGTTGGGGAAACTGCCACCTTTTCCTTCCTTCATGCTCCCAGTTCAGCCATCCTCAGCCCACATAAGAAGAAGAAAGCATCCTGCCCTCAATCATTGTTTTAATGCTTTGGAAAAGAGACCTGCCTGTGCTTTTTAAAAAATGGTAGAAAAATGCAGAAGTGTTTGTAGGATAACTTCATTTGACATAACTAAAACGTTTGATCATTTGACTCTTCTCTGGTTTATTTTCTGTTTCTACATGGCACTTGCCTAACAATCTTCAGCTTCAAAGCCCTTATTCCCAAAACAGAAGACGTGTGTGTAAATTTCCCATTTTACAAGAGGGGAAACTGAGTCACAATAAGATTAAATAACTTATCCCTGGCAACTCACAGCAACAGAGTGAATCAGTGCCAGTTAACCAGTAAAATCCAAGGGTTCCTGACTCTCAGTCCAATGTTTGTCCTACTAGTCCATGCTGTTCCCTCCAGGCACTGAAATGAAATAATTTGTTTATAATATCCCTTATCCCTTTCTGAAGACACAAGGAAGAGTTCCACCCGGGTTATGGAAACATCGGAAAGTCTCTTGTAATGCATACTCCGTAGAAGAAAACTGTTTCCACAATAAATCATGTAACCATCATCACCCCCTCTAGCAGAGTATTCTTTTATTACCAGTATTCACTGGAAAAGTATTGGTCACACATTATAAAATAACCCCGGTTGGCTAACTTCCAAAACTAGTTTTTAATGTTCATTGTACTCTTCATTATCTAGAGACATAAACTATTAGCGGGTTGAAATTTAATTCATCAGCTGCAATATCATATCTGTATAAGGACTGCAGGATTAGGCTAATTCTTCTCTTGTTTTTCTTGTTTCCAATACTGGAAAATAAACATGGTTCCATATTGTTTACTCCCTTATTGGCACACTAATATCATTGGCTGTATCAGCAGGA
The DNA here is from genome assembly GCF_016161935.1 of Mauremys reevesii. NCBI lineage: Eukaryota > Metazoa > Chordata > Testudines > Geoemydidae > Mauremys > Mauremys reevesii. Next base: position 47,167,347 of record NC_052629.1, on the reverse strand, counting down.
AAATGGGCAGTTGTGGGAGTTATGTGTGTCTGAAGGCTGCTGATGGTATACATGGGAAAAGGGAGAAAATGGCTCACATTAAATGGCCCCCTGATTCAACAAAGTATTTAATTTTGAGCACATTCTTAAGCCCTGTTGCCTTAGGTCCAAAATCATATAGACCTGCCATTGCTGCGGAATGGGACTTTTGACTGGGTAAGGCCTGTAGGATTTGGCCTAATATTTTGATGGGCCAGAAAAAAAGTTGTGGCCTTTATGAGCGTGATGCTGTCAGGTGCTAGGCATTCCTGTGCAGTACTGAGACCCGCACCTCCCCCTGAAATCAATGAGAGTTGAGGGTGCTCACTATCTCCCAGGAGTGCACAGCATCAAGCCCTAAAGGAGGGTTGGTTATTCATCTTGCTGTTGTTTGATTGTCTGTGAGGGCTGGCAGCTCTCTGTGGAATAGTGATGGATGGTAATAAAAATACAGATCTGGAGAGAACATTGCTGCTGGGTTACAACAGTTTTTTAAATATGTGGCCATTTTTAAATGTTGTGACTAAGATTCAGAGCAAGGCAATAGCTCTATAAATAGCTTCCCCCTGCCACCCTCAAGTCAGTTGTGTGGTTTGGCCTTCCTATTACAGAACACACTTGTTAAGCGAGCAGTTTGTTCATCTTTTAAATGCAAATTAAAGGTCAGCCAATGACCCAGATCTGATCTGACATCTTTTCGTTTTCCAGGTAAAATGTGAGGCTAAGTCAGCTTTGCCCAAATCCAAAAGTAACAACAGCAACTGTAAAAAAGGCTCAAGTGAAGATAAATCAAAGGTTGCTGTGGGTGAAGAGTGTAGAGCTGATGAGCAGGCTTTCCTTGTGGCACTTTATAAATACATGAAAGAAAGGAAAACACCCATTGAACGAATACCCTATTTAGGTTTTAAGCAGAGTAAGTATAATTTTTATTAAATTTTGTTGACGTTTTAGAACTGTTTGGCTTCTTTGTAGAAAACAGTCATACACTGAGACTATTTTAAAACCTTTTTGGTTTTGTGACTGTGTTTATATTTACACATTTTTCCACTCCAGACATTTTACTGTCTCTTACTTCTAGATTTGCATCTCTTCCTTCTGGGGCAGTTGCTGCAGGATATTTATAGGTTTAAATCCACTGATTATGACTAGAAATAGGCATGCTGAAAACTCTCTAGTTTTCTGTTTTGTAAATCTGCAGTATCTGTAATGCCTTTCTTCTGAGTTAATAATGTGACGTACCTTTATTGTGCCCAGATGTTCTTTATGAAAAGACAGATATTAAAGGGAGACATTTAAAGGAGGTCAAGAAAGGCACAAAAGGGATCATAATTTTAAGCCTAAAAATTTGTTTATAGGCAATAAATTACTGACTTCAGAGACTATAAAAATAGTCTGTATCTGTTTAATACAGAATACAATGTTTAGAATTGCTTTGGCATGTACAGTTTTTAGTGACACAATTTGTAAAACAATTGTAGGTGGAGAAGATGCAGTTGTAACTACATTCTGCATAAATATTGCATAGTAAGTAGGGCTGTTTCAGAGTTTACAACAAAAGCTATACCTGAGATGTGTGTGTGTATCTAAATATAAATGTGTGTATGTGTATCTACATGTGTGTACATATATATATATATACACACACACACACACACACATTATATATACAGTACGTATGTATATATAGACTGAATGGTACTTAAATTACTTTAAAGGGAGAAATCCATGGTTTGAAATATTATTTACTCAAATTTATCTCCAAAGATTAAAACCATGTGTTATTTTGATGAAGAATGTCAAACCTGTATGTTTTACATAACAATTTACATACCTAATAGCAATTGGCACTGATTGCAACAGACCTCTAGCAGCCATTATAAACTTATATAACTCTGAGTGATTACAATGTTTTGGCTGCTTGAAATAGAAGTAAAATTAATGTACTATGAACAGCTTTGTTGCATTATGCATTGATTCAGATTAAATCAAGGCCTAAGCAAACCTCTCGATAGCTTTGAAATAGCGCAGGGTTCAATGAGACTTTCTGAGCATTTTATGTGGAAGAGTGCCTTTTTATTTTCATTTTATCCTACATGCCCCAAACCAGGAGATACTGTCAGTTCAAATGATAAGAGGGGCCATTATTTCCAAAATACCCAGGTCTGTGGTAGGATCATACAATAATATTTAGCTGAACTGCATAGGGTTGCTTGACATACATTATTACAGTGGATGGGCCTAGTCCTGCAAGCACTTAAGCACATGAGTAAATGTACTCCTGTGAGTAAATTTACTCATGTGTGTAAGTGTTTGCAGGACTGGGCTCTATATTTGTCTGACATGATATGTGTAAATATTGCCAATATAAATAGGTTAGAGGGGAGAACCAGTATGTACACTACAACAGAGAATTCCCCTGTGAGTGAACAAATTCTGTCCTCTTTGATCTGCTGCGTTATTGATGACTCTGGCTTGAAATATTTATATGAATGCCACTGGGAGTCACCATGTGTTGCTGAAATCCTGTATAGGTCTTTAATACAGGATCACCATCAGTTACCCTTCTATCAATTAAAAACACATAAATAAATGAAAGAACTAACACATCACATTATGGCCCTGCTCAGCTCGGGACAGGTGGGAGGCAGTCATGTGGAAGGAGGCATTATGCAGGAGGGAGTGCAAAGAAGGGTGGTTCTTGCTAGGCCGTATTGAAGGTGTTTCCTTTGTCCCCTCTCACCACTTCCACCACCTCCACCACCATGTAGCCCTGTCAGTGCTTGATAGTGCACAAAAGGCAAGGCAGGGCCACCACAACTCTGAAGTAATAAATATAGTGATAATTCTATCTTGTCTCCACCTTTGAGCTTGCCAGCACTTGCAACCAAATTATGGCTGTCTGTTGTACATGTGTGCTGATGTGCTAGGACAAATACGATGGCTGTGCATTCTCCCTCCATTAGTGCATTCTCACACGGCCCTACGGTTTATTGATTATGGAGGCCCTTATCTGAGCTACAGTAGATATAAGATAGCGTTGTTTAGTGAATGGTTGCTCTATATCACGTGGGCTGCAGCTCTTACTGATAACTCAAACTGTTTTAAAAAAATAATAGTCTTTGTGCTAGTTTTTACTGTCAGAGTTATGGAAACTTGTAAAATGCAGCTATTATACTGTGTTTCTTATTAGAAAAGTAGAATAAACCCCATAACTCTGTCTAAATGTAATTTTCACTCCTAAATGTGTTCCTTCACATGTAATTTTTTCAAATATATAGTTAGGAGTAACATTTACTCTTCAAATTACGTAAATACCTTTTGTAAATTGTTTCTCAAAAGCTTTTTCAGGGTTTGTGAACATTTTTTTCTATTTTTCTTTAAAATAATTGTTTAATTTACATTTCTTTGAAATAAGTTGGTTAATGGAATGCTTATCTAAATACTTATTGTCCCTCTAACAGTTAACCTTTGGACTATGTTTCAAGCTGCTCAAAAACTGGGAGGATATGAAACAGTAAGTGTTTAAGTAACTTAAATGGAATAATTGTGCAATCTAACTTTCCCCTGTTAGAAAAAAAATGTAAAAGCAAACAATCATTTACTGCATTTTAGAATAGCTGTACACATTGTGGGTTTATTGGGCCATTTTTGGAAATGGTCCCAATTAGTTCCAGGTTTGGCAAAATTGTAAACTTGTCGTAAAAGCTACAAGTGGAAAACATATGTAACTCTTCCCTGTCAAGGAAATTAGTTGGGTCTGTAATTTTTTCCCATGTTGAGAAAGGGCTATTATTGTACAACAAGCCAAGATTGCATAAAAGAAATTTCACTTGGCAACATCTCTGACATCTGTTCATGTCTAATATGGGAAATGTATTAAAGGCTTTCAAAAGTAATCAGTATTGCCATTAAGGGATAGTATGTTGCAGTATCTTCTCCTTTTTGCTAGTGTAAAAGACCTTTATTAGACAAGGGTCAGTACCACATAAACAGGAAGTTATCAAAGTAATTCAGAAAAGTCTCTGACACTTTTTATCAGCTAACCATATCTGACAAGAGCAGTTTATTTTTAGCTCGCAGGAAAATTTGATGGCCATGGATTTTAGAGCATGTATTTTGAACTAATAAAATATTAGAGCAACAAACTTAGATTAAAATCTTGAAATGAGAAGAAAGAGCTGCATTAATACCGCACATAGAGATGACATCTGTAATAAAAACCAATTGACATAGGAAGATGTCGTCATTGGAAATATTTTCTTTGCACACAATGATCTGATTAAGTTGTGCAGTTCCTGCTGCAGTTGGTTGGGGGAAATTATTTTTGCTTTGTTTACGAAGTAATCTGGGATGTATCTGTACTGTTGAGAAATGACAAGAGAAACAAAATCAAGAAATTCAAACTGATTTGAGCCAAAATGTAATAAACACTCTTTCTTTCCACACAATAAAGCATATTGTTCTATTAATTAATATCATCGCTATACTGGGGTGGGTGTGGTGGAGATTTTGTGAAACCAAGCATCTAGTGTTCATAATAGAAATGTCTGATTTGGCTTTTATGATTTAGCTGCCTTTCATTAATCTACATGTAACATCTTTATTAAATACACCCAGATGTGTGTATGTTCCTGTGTATGTATATGTATATATATGTGTGTGTGTGTGTATATATATGCAGAAATAGCTACCATAGATATACATCTACAGTAATTATGAGCTATGAGTAATTGCACCAAGTTGTAAAATGCGCTGAAAGTAAGGACTGAAAACTTGAACCTGATCCAGAACACAAGAGAAGGCAGCGAAGGGATTTGAATATGAGAGTGACGTGTTCAGAATGCTCAGGGAGGCAGATAATTTTCACAGCAATGGTTTGGATATATTTGCAGGGAATGAGGTTAGAAGCAGGGAAGGCCAGTGTGGAGGAGTTTGCAGTAGGATAAGCAAGACACAAATCTGGGTTTTAGTGCCAGAATGAGAGAGTAAAGGATGGATTTAGGCATGTTAAACAAGGTGGACTTGCAGGATTTGGGGAAATTCTGAATGTGTGGAGCGGAAGGAAGGCGTTGACTAGGACACCAAGATTGTGAGCCTGGGTGACAGGTAAAATAAATAGTGAGATTATCATCAGTAATGGAACGGGGCAAGGGGAATGAGGGGAAATATGAGGCATATCACTGTTCAATATAAATTAGTGGCAGTACATCCCTCTCTCAAACCTCTTGTCCTTTTTCATTAATAGATGTCTTCAAATGATGGGGGCATTCCTTATTTCCAGGAGAACAGGCTCATTGGGATTATTCAACTGAAACTTAAACGGTGGTGTGTGCTGATCACAAAAGATGTGTAAGCAGAAAAGTAGGGTAGTTAGGAACTGGATGTGCAAAATGAATATAATTTTTACACCAGTTTGATATTCTGATATTTGATTTAGCTCTGGCATAATCTAGAATAACTCCCATTGAAGCCAGTGGGCCTGATCCACTCTTTTTGAAATCAGTGAGACTTATACTTTCTTATAGCAGAACTAAAGAACTGTCTTGCTCTGTGACAGATGAGGATGGTTTGGGTATAAATTAAATTTTGTATGTAGTGGGTGATGCTGCTTTAGCTGCATTTCCTACTACACCTTTTCCTCTGTCCAAACCCTCAGCGTCTACAGTACACTCATAATCCTGAATGCTAAATTGGAGACTGTTAGAGTGTTTTGTCACTTTCAGTCATTTTCTGACCCATTCATACCCTTACTCATCACCATGGAATTTAGCAAAGTGTAATTAATTGTGCTGTTGTGTGCATTGATGAGAGATAAAAAAGGCCCCATGGGGCTAGAATGGGATGGATGGAAATATTTATTCCAGAATCATGGATAGACCTATTCATTCTCAAGTGTAAAATCTCAAGCAAATTAGTGATAGTGTAATTTATTAAGGACCAGATTCTGCCACCTGTGTGCACACAGAGTATTCTAGTATGCAAATAGTCCTATCAGTGCCCATGGAGTTATCTGCATGGCAGGGACCTATTCAATTTAAAGAGTGGCAGAATTTGTCCTTAAATAAAGTATAAGTAGATCTAAATTAAATCTATCCTGTATTCTGATTATTATGTAGTCCACTTGAATTTGTTTATTTTTGTTTGTCACCTTTAAATGTTCCCAAACTTCTGGTGTGAGTTTGAGATAGTGGGATTATTTCAGGCTAGCCATTTACAGCTCCAGTTTTGGCACAATCACACACACAGGAAGAAATCTATGACCCAAATGGTATTAAGCATGTGCTCCCTCCCTGTAGTCAATGGGAGCTCTGAGTGTTCAACACTTTCTGAAAATCAGGCCAAATGGAGCCTTCAGAGTAAATGACTGTAGAGGTTGGATGAAAGAATTATTCTCCATGGCTTTCTGTGCTGCAAGTAGCTTCTGTTCACCTTTCTGTTTGGGGGCAATAAGAGCTAGCAATACTCCAACTGGAAACTTTCTTTTGCCTAGAAATAGGGGTTTTCTTGTCATAAAGAAAAGAACACTTAGAAATATATAGCTATAGAACATGGGCGTGGTTTAAGGTAGCATGCATTTTACAAACAGAAAGCAAATATGGGTGTAATTAAAATTACCCTTTTGCATTTACAATGGCAAGTTGCCTGACTGCTGTTGACTAGAATGTGCAGATACTTTTTAATTGAAATAGCTGTAAAGTTTACATTCTTACATTCAGTGGAATAATTAAAGCTGGCAGATTTTATGTTCCCCACCCCACCCTCCCTATCTCAGCATGCAAACTCTTTTAAAGAGTCCTAAAAGTGGTTACACACATTTATTGGTAAAGCAGAGATAGTATAATGGGCTGAAGTTAACTGATGTGGTTCGGCTCTCACATTCACTTAACATCAGTGTAAGCCCATTGAGCCTGATTCTGATCTCACACTAGTGTAAAACCAGCATAGCACCAGGTATTTTGCTAGTATCATCAGGTCATTATCAGTCCCAATGTGTCGTTTATGTTTGTGCTTCTGCTAAAGATTCTCAGTTTCTTATTTGTAGTGAAGGGTCAGAATATTTTTGTAATATCACAGTCACAGAATTACCAGTGCCATATAACTCTCACTGGCTCATAGTGCAGGCTAAATAAAAAACAAAGGCTTGGCTGGTTCCTCACAAAATGGAGCCATCTCTTTTGAAACCCATGGGGGATCCACTTCCCTTCAAGCAAGCATTTAGGTTAGCTGCTGAAATCGACATCTACCATAGTAATACAGTAAAAGCTGTGTTATCTGGCACTTTACCAAATGGAAAGCTCTAGAAACCAGCATTTCTGATATCTCATAAAAAGTCCGGTTGGAGCAGGGCTGGCAGACTTTCTACCTGGCTCCTCATGGCTCCCCAGAAGTGGCGACAAGTCCCTGCTGCTGCTAGGCAGGGGAATGGCCACGGTGGTTCCGTGTGCTGCCCCCACCTCGAGCGCTGGCATGAGGCTCCACCTAGGAGCTGAGGAACATGTTGCTGCTTGCGGGGAGCCGCCTGAGGTGAGTGCCACCTGGATCTGGCACCCCGAAACCCCTCCTGCACCCCAACCCTGAGCCCCCTCTTGCACCCGAACTCCCTCCCTTCATTGGTAAGTATAACTCTTAGTTAATCAGAATTTTTGACTAACTGGTACCCCCCATTCCTCCAACATGCTCAGTAACAAAGCTTTTACTGGAATACAGTACTTTGCATAGTGCTTCCCACCTTAAGACCTTATAGCACTTTACAAACATAAATGAATTAAAGCCTCACAACACCCCTGAGAGAGAGATAAAATTATTCAGTTTCTAGTGAATTAAATGTCACTGCAGCTGTACTACGTTGAACTGGGATCTTGTCACTCTTCCTAAGATAATCAGGGTCAGGCTGGAGCAGTTCTTAGATGGGAGACATCCAGGGAAATTGAAGTGTTGACTGAGCTATTTTTGGTGAATCAGGAAGTGACACCTTTTTCTCTGAGTCAGCATTAGAGCATTACATCAGCATATTTAAAGGAGACACCGTGGTGCTGGATGTACTAACATACAGATGGGACGTAGGCACCTAAATTGCTTTTGAAAATGGGACCTACCCTAAGTAGCCTGGGAGCTTCTGAAAATGTTACCCAAGATCCTAAGGCATCAGTCACTGGTATTCTGGCTAAAATCCAATGTACATAATTAATTATTATGTTCTGAATTAGCTGTGATACTCTTCTTTACTCTGTGCCCTAACTGTTCGCATAGTATTGCTATATGCTATTGAACCATTGCCACCTTTCACCCCAAAGATGCCTATACAGCAGTGGGATGCAAAGCCATATATATATAGATAGATAGATATAGATATAGATAGATATATAGATATATATAATGTATATGTTTTGTGCAAAATCAGTATCTAAAGGCCTTTGAGATACTGCTTGGAGGAAAGGTGCCATACAAACATGAGGTCAGCATCATGGCCATTAAATCATTGTTAGGTATGCAGCATGAAATAAACAAATGCTAAACTTTGTGAGAGAGCGAGAGCTGGTGATGGGGATTATTGTGCAAAAGACTTTTTAAATGTTTTAAAGCAGAAGCATCTGTTAAAAGCTTTTCTATAAGCAGTCCTCTCCTTTTATTTATATATATAAATTTATATATATATATATATATAATGTTGTTGCTTTTAATTTTGTCAGCCTATGGCTGACATAGTAATGTGTAACTGATCATTGCCTGCCTTTGTTCTTATGATATCTGAATCTGACTTCACGCATCTGCATAGACCCATCTCTTTTTTTTTATTTTAAATTCTGTTGGCCAGGAATTATGTCATGGAGTTTTGAAAAGCTACAGGTCCTGGAATGGAGCACAAGAACTAGCATTATTTAATTATGTTTCATAGTAAATGTATTCAAACATACTGCCTTTGTGTTAGGTAGCTAACAGTAGGTATTGAAGGTAGGATACTGCAAAGAGTTCATTTTCTCTACTGCCCTAGGATTTCCTAAATGTTTTCTACAATTACCATGGAGATTTGGTCTGAGGTGCCTGAAAAGTAGCCCTCTGTGTGTTCAGTCCTGTAAGATGCTCAGCATGGAAGGTATACACAATAGACTCAGCATCTTTCAGAACACGCTTACATCTTTGCACATGCACAACCTTGCATGCATAGATCAGGCCATTTATGTAAGAAACTCAAGCATTCAAAAAGAGGAGAGACAGAATATATGTTGGAAATTAGTTTTTTAACTTAAACATGTAGAGGCACATTATAATGAATAGAGCCACATTGTTGTAAATGAGCTTGGAATGGTAGAATGGAGCAAATGTCTGGAGAGTTTTGAAAAGCACTTGGGAACTAAATATAGCGCTGGTGAGAAAAGCCACTGCAGGTGAAGGTGAGGGTGACATGTGATGCAACTTCCTTGAAATGTAGAGTAGGGATTTGGGATTCCAAGCATTCTGGCCTTAGGAGCAAAGTTTATCAAGAACACTGACAGAAGCATAGAGAAAGTACAAACAAGAAATTTCACCCACCAGGGTAGTTTCAGCCTTTGAAGCATTCAGTATTAGAGTAGGCCTGTACAAATGGCACTCAGGAAAGTTAAGCCAAATTAACGAAAGATGTGAATTTAATGCACGAGTTAAAGCCCATCAAACCCCCATGTGGACACTCTCATCCAGTAGCCTTAGTTAGCTTTCACGAATCCCCTTCAAAAACTGTCACCACTTCCCTTCAGAATGAGAGCATCCACATGGGTTTAATATGCTTTAACTAATGCCCTAATGTAGATATGCCCTTACTCAAGAATACATTTAACATTTTTTCCAAGTCAGGACACTATTTGTATTGACCTAGCTTAACTAATCATTGTGTAGAATATACTGTAGCTGGATAACGACAGTACCAAACAGCGCTTTTCCCATGTTACGTTAGGATGTCCATCACTGAAGGCAGATGCGAGTGACTTCAATTAAAGGAGAAGGACCAAAGGAAGCTTTGATGTTGACCTGGTCAATATTAATGTTAAATTTGAATTATCATTATTGAATTGTTAAATTTTAATTATCATTACCCTGAATGACAGTAGCTATAGCTTCTGTTTTGTAAAGTTTTCACAATATAGTATTTTGTTCAGGTTGGTTAAGGAAATTATAGTAACATTTTTGGGCCTTTTTGAAATGTATTAATCATAAAAACTAGACTTTCAAGCACAAGATGTACTCAGTACCATGCTGTGTTCACTACATCAGCATGTTAAATTTAGCCCTGGCATAAGAAGGCCCAACCCCATTGATTTCAGCGGCGTACTGACCCTTACAGCAGGTTGAATTTGTAGTAGAAATAAATAATTTAATGAACATATTATGTAAATAATATTTTTATTAGTATACATGAGACAGAAATCTATAAAGCATATTCTACTAATTTAAAGAAATTGTTACATTTCAGTTTTAGGGTTAAATTTTCAAAGGTGACAAAGTGATTTAAGAGCCTAATTACCATTGTCTTCCAATGAGACTTATGCTCCTAAGTGCCCAAATCACTTTTGTAAATGGAACTTGGGCTTCTAAGTCATGTACGCATTTTTGAAAATGGAACCTGTAATCTTTTTGTTGCTGACTCTTACCTTCTGCTTTAACATATAACTTATAAATAGTGTAAATATTCTCAGCCAAACAAGCATTGCCCCCACCCCACACACACACACCCCAATCCTTTGATTCAGCTCAGCTGTGCTAGACTCAGGACAGACGCTGGGGCTGCTGGAGGCCTATCGGCTGCTCTAATTTACAGCCACCTGCAACAACCTCTATGGTGCCACTGCAGTACCCTGGGATCACCGTCCTCCAACTCGCCCACAGCACACTCCTATGCTAAGCAGGGCCGGCTCCAGACTCCAGCGCGCCAAGCGCGTGCTTGGGGCGGCGTTCCACGGGAGGGCGGCAGGCGGCTCCGGTGGACATCCTGCAGGCGTGCCTGCGGAGGGTCCGCTGGTCCCGCGGCTTCGGTGGAGCATCCGCAGGCACGTCTGCAGGAGGTTCACCAGAGCCGCGGGACCGGCGACCGGCAGAGCGCCCCCCGCGGCGTGCCGCCCTGCTTGGGGCGGCACAATTCCTAGAGCCGCCCCTGTGCTAAGGGAATTAGAAAAGGGCCAGCAACACTATCCAGAGATTCCTCTATAGCAGGAGAATCCAGAGCTAGCAGCTTGGCTGGATTTAAGGTGGTTTTGTGCTGCTCAAGTGGTGCAAAACAGCTTTATCAGAGCCAAGCATTTGCCCCATCAAGTCAGATCCTGCTCTTATTGAAGCCAATGGCAAAACTCCTGTTGAGTCCACTGGAAGTAAGAGCAAGCCCTTGACAAAGAGTTAATTGCGGAAGAAGAATCCATTCATGCTCACGTGCTCACATCACTATGGGGTTAAACTCATGACTTCAGCATTTTGAGCTGTGAGTTTAACCCCATGGTGATGACAGACAGTAGTGATAAATAGATACTATGGTGGTGAGCTGATGTAAGAATCTGAACAAAGTACACTTGGGACCAAACTGTGACCTCAGTTGAGGGTATGACTCCTATTTAAATCATCCACTTAGCCAAAATTTGTCCCTTAATTGCGATATATCACCTTTTATTCCCCTCTTCCTTGCAGGCTTTGTGTGAGTTAAGGAAGAAGGAAATGAAAAGAGTGAATGCAGTCATTTCTTTATGTAAAACAAAAAGGTTGGATGAAGATTGCAGCTAAATATTGAATTTTCCCCAATAGATGCATTAAATACTTTCACAGAAGTTTCCGCGACAAGCTTAAGCTACTGATGAATAAAGTACCATAGCATTTTAATTTTACCTGCGGCTAGAAGTAGGTGACGGTTATTTCTAATGAGAACTAGACAAATGATAAATGTCAGAAACCTTCACAGAAATTATAACATTACAAATAACATATCTCCAGCTATCCTTTTGCTTTCAGAGCATATTTTGCAAAGGAAGGGTTTTCCTTTTATGCAAAGCAGAAGAAGGCACCGTTTAGCCTGTAATATTTAACTACCATATGAATCTCTTCTTCTTTAGATTAAAATTATAGGCCCCAGATTGCAAGTTATGATATTTGTTTTCTTCTGATTGCTGCCTTTAGCTCCTAAGTGAACTCTATTGACAGCTCTGTGGGTAACTTTGAAGAAGCCTCTGGGTCTGAATATATTAAGCTCCACAGCATTCCAAAGCAAATGACAAAATTCCCCCACAATTGTCTCAATCTTTTCCCCACAATTTCCCACTGGCCCTCTTTATGAGCTGCATGCAGAAGAGAGTGATCTATTATGTTTGTCCTATTCCTGTTTTTCTTCCTGTTTTAAATATAGCAGAATATATAAAATAACAAAGTGGTATTCAGAAACAATTCTTTTGCCAGGTCTTCCATCTGTTATTCTGCAGAATCCTAATTTTTGTACAAAAAACAAAAGCATGGAATGCAACTCAATATGTTACAAGATGTTTATTTTCATCGACTTAGTCCAATAAAATACATAGCTCAAATATTAATATTGGAGTAAGTTGAGATTTCATTACCATTTGATCTATATATTTTACTGACATAAATGGATAAAAATAAACAGCTTGTAACATATAGAGTTACAGCCTATGCTTTTGTGGATTTAGGGAGTCTGTGGTGGATTTGGATTTTGCAACAGATTTATTTTCTCTAATTCAGTTAAAATAACTACATAATCATTATTTGTGGTTAGTTCTAGCTTCATTTTCATAATGTACCACGGGATTTGTCTGCATAACTTCTGATGGTAATGACCCTATATTGATTGAGATTCTTTATTGCAAGACTGAATTGCAAGTGATTTGACAATGAACTAGGGGTAAAACTCCATTTTAGAAAAAAGAAAACAGATTAATATAATGTAATCTTACTAAAAAAGCATAGGAACACTATACATTCTACAAGGGCTTTTATGGTATTTGTATTGCATGCTGTTCTAAGTACCACACATGTATTTGTGAACTCAAATGCTATAGAATCTGTAAAGATGCAAGATTAAATTTTCCATTGCCATTTTTACAGATAACAGCCCGTCGACAATGGAAACATATTTATGATGAATTAGGTGGTAACCCTGGAAGCACAAGTGCTGCTACATGTACTCGCAGACATTATGAAAGGTAAGATAACTAATATGAAATGCTTGTTTAATAAAGAAAAAATTAATTTGGAGAGCCTTCAAACCATTTTGTAAAGAATTTTAGAGAGAGGGAGAGAGAGAGAGCGCTCTCTTAAAGGCATAGTAAATATCCCTTCAACAATATAGTCCTATAATCCACTGTAATTTAAACCAGAGTGTCTATGTCTCCAATGGCAAAACAAACAAAACACACATCTGATTGCTTTTTGCTTCATACCTACATTTTACCATAGCATTTCTAGTAGAGAAGCTGCAAAATTGAACACAACATATTAAAGAGAAAATACTAAATGACAACTAAATAGTCTACCATTTGTATTCAAAAATTTTCAGGAATACAAATTAGGCGAGTTGTCAAGATCCAAAATAATGGGGTGGCTCGCATTGTTGGATGCTGTTAATATTGCAGGTCATGCAAAGCATTGCATTTCTATTCCTCGATACTTTCTTCTCTCCTCCCTGCACAGAAGCTGCTGCCAACACTCTTGTTTTTCTCTGCAGCCAGTGTTGCTGGTTAGAATTGCAGATTTCTTGTTCTTCCAATATAGATGACAACTTCCAGGGTTTAGGAAGCCAACACACATTAAATAAAACACTGTAGCTAGAATTTTTTGAAAGGCGTTCTTTTTTATACAGTTACTATTACTCAAGTGTGTGTGTGTATTCAAGTTCAAATAAGGGAAATCTGACCTCATGTTCCAGGTTATAAAGTGGCTGCCTATGGAGGTCAGGAGGAAAGCATTTGGTTTTGCCCATGCAAAGCTTTGCACAATTAAGCTATATGAGCGTGAGTTCTGCACCTTCCTATAGAGTATTAGATATTCGACATACTGCTGGATACAAACCATAACTGATGAGGGGAATTGCTAATCTTAAACTCCAACATCAGTACCCCCAACATAAGACCCTATGGTCTATTATGAAGAAGCTACTTCATAACCATCACAAAAGTTAGAGTTAGAAACTTTCTGGAGTCCGACCCAAACAGGCAGGATCAACAGGGTAAGATGTTTTGCTTGGCTATCAGTGCACAGGGGCAAATTCTGATTGACACACTTTGTAGTGTAACCTCATCTGAGTGCCCAAGAAGTCACATGAGTAAATCTCTATGCATCAAGAGAAGAATATATTCTAGGGCTGTATGTGTAAAATAATAAACCACTAACATGAAAGGGGAATGAACAAATGTTTTCTATGCCTAATTGACTGATCAGATTGTGTGCTAATCAGAACTGACATTAGGCTCCGCCTCGCCATTACTGCACCCTCAACAGGCTCCTTGTCTTTCTGTTGTGTCTGGGCCAGCTGATCTATTCAAATCCAGCAGGCTGGGACTCCCCTCACCAGATGTATTTTATAGCATATTGTTTATTTGACAGGGAATCCCGAGAAGCACATGAGATTTAAATGTTACAGTTGGGCTGGGCCCAGAAGACATAGAGGCCTACCGGGCTTTAGTATGAAATTGTAAAAGTGGAAAGGAGAGGCTTGCTAAGAGAGAGTCCATTGTAGTTGTGGAGAGATGAATGAGCCAGACACAAATGTGAGGCCAGGAATACCCCTTTCTTTCCTTCCCCTTTCATGTTAGTAGTTTATTATTTTGCATGTAAAACCATATATTCTGCTCTTGATACACAGAGATGCTTTTCATGTGACATCTTGAGTACTTCAATGAGGATATGCTGCAAAATACGTCAGTCCATGTGTATTTCAACCCAGTGCACTAATAGCCAAGTGAACTAGATTCCTGACACTCCTTGGATTCACAAGCATTCACTAGGCTACCAAAGGACAAATATACTTCCCCCTGAGACATCTCAATGAGTTATTATTAGAAGAAAATACTTTTTTTTGGTTTATCATTGAAGTGGGCCTTAAGTGGAACTCCTACGGTCCAAACGCCTTCATATTTCAGGTGGCTTGGTTTTGAATGCCCGAATTCAAATTCTTTCTTATAGTTGTGGTTCTGGGTTAAACCTGAAACCAGAAAAGGCCTGTTTTCTAGTTCAAGTGCATGCCATCAAAAGATGGCATTTGGTGTTGAAATCTTGTCCGATTTGGCACCATTAAATCTGAAGCCTAGTCTTCATTTAGCCTCAGGCATGAAACTGAAATTCTATCCTTTACCAAATCTTGATTCGAAAAGAGAAGGCCTGGGCTAATCTCTGGATTTAGAGTATTAGCTACTTTTTTCACCAGAGAAAAAGGGTATTAATCTTGAAAAAGACAAAGTTGCCTGGGTTTGTTTCAGTTGGTAAGTCTGACTACAGCAGCTGAAAATGTAATGCTCATTTATAGCCAAAGTGCTCTGATGACATTTAATCTAAAACTAGTGCTGCACTACAGAAATAGATCAGAATTTCTGATTCAGGACACATGTACACTTTTTAAATTAAAGGTGAGCTGTAAAGATAACTGGAAATTGAGTTAAGCCTGGAAGTAGCACTCAATGACCCCACTATTCAGGCTGTGTGGGACATTCAGCAGAAAAATGTACAGGTTTATAATTTACTTTTCTACTCTCTGAAATCTGCTGCCTTTCCCTGTTTACTAGAGACAGAATGCATGATTCCCTGACTTCTCTGATACCACTGTTGTTTGGTTTAGCCTTGCTGTTCTTTAAAACTGGAAATCACTGGCAGTCGTGTTGTCTTAACTAGTTTTTCCTAAGATGAAAAAGTTAGTACTAGTTTACACACTGGCTTAAAAATATTGAAAATGCTTGGTTTGAATGACCTTTGAGTGACAGCATTAGTAAGCAGTGGAGTGAAATTGGGACTGGTGACTGGGAATGGTGCTCCCATTCCCGCAGCTCCCATTGGCCGGGAACAGTGAATCGCGGCCACCGGGAGATATGGGGGGCATCAGCAAACTGTCTCACGGCCCGCAATCACATACCCTGATGGGCTGCAGGTTGCCCACCACTGTTCTAAAGAGAAGAGCTGAATCTTCTGATCACTCTGAGGAGGAGAGTTGTCTTTCAGTAGGTGCTTAAAACTAACAATGCATAGGCAGAGGGCCAAAACATCACCTGAAACCCAATGGCATTCAGGACGATATCACCTCATCTAAAGTCAGAGTTATGAGGGGTCACAGCTGCAGAATTTAGTCTGAATTAGGATGCATGGATGCCAGCTCGCAGAACTTTGAGAGTGTGTGTGTGTAGCCAACAGCTTGGAATGAACAGATCTCTAATGCTGTTACCTCAGCATTGCACATAGTAATCACTGTGACTAAGATAGCTTGCTTTTAACACTGAGTCTGTCTGCTTTGTTTTTCTGGAAGAGGAAGAAAGATTTAGTATGCACTATCAAGTGATTCGTTTTTCATGTAATGTGCTTCATGTTTCCAGTAAATGTTTTCATTTTAAAACAAGGCAAGGTTGCCAGTGTTTCAGTACGTGTTATTTGTGTATTAGTTAGGCTACTTTTGGTTTATTAATGAGTGTCATAATGAAAGTGCAGGTTGCTAAATAGAATCAATGGATGTTTTTATTTAAAGCCTTGCAGGAATCATATAATGCCAATGAATGCATTATTGTCGCTGTAGGCCTGACTGGTCTGAACCTGCCTCTGATTGGTTTAAATCAAATAGGCCCAAGCACTTCATAAAAATGTCTTTGTCAGCTTAGTTTTGCTTTCAAACCTATTCATCTCTGTCAGTTTTTAATATTAGTACCAGGCTCTTGGCCATAGTCCATTAGTATTGTTCTTAATTGCTCATGTTACAGATGATGATTACCAATATAAAAAGCATTAATGTTTTCCCATTGTGGGGCTGTTACTATGTAGATGACTTGAACTGTACAGAGCTTACAAGTTGTTGTTATTTTGGTCATTACTTTTTTTCTTGAATTCTTTAATGCAGTTACTTTGGGTGATAACAGAAAGACGCTCAGTCTGAGTGTGTTATTAACACTATCTGGTTCAAATTGAGCCTTTCTTCCCCAACCTACACAACTTTACACTTCTCACAGTTCACTGTCAGGATCTGTATCTTTGATCATTGGTACACGCAACAATCGGAAATGGCTACTTTTCTTCAAAGCAATATTCTTCACAGTGTGTTCTAGGATATTAGTAATAACGCAGATGCGGTTTCCACACCTAGGGTTTGGGGTTTCTTTTGCTTTCGCACAAAATGAACGATTGACAGCTTTCATTGTCCTGGGTAAACAAGAGGCTCCGTTTCTACAATGCTTGTGACGTTGCATCAGGGATTTTTCATAAGGGTTACAAGAAAAGCACTTTGTGATATATTTAAAAGCCCAAAACAAAAGGTAATAGAAAAGTAAAATATGAGCAATAAAATGGAAGGGCCTTGTTCTGACTGCCAGCCCTTATGTTTTCCCCAGAGCAGTCTCTACACAGAGCATTCACACATACAACTTGGGACATGCTGCAGTTGGTATTTGTAATATGATACTTCTGCCTGACATGCTTTGATGAGCAGTGAAATAGTTAACAATGTTGACGTTGCAAGTATTTCATTGGCATCTGAATTAGCACCCTTTGAAATGAATGGGGCAATTCATACCTCAGAGTCATTGTTTCAGACTTTCTGCAGACTCAGGTATCAGCTACGGTCGCTTCACATTTGGAAAGTTTTCTGCACAACCATAACAGTTAGTGACAGCTTTTTTTAAAGAAATGAACGCTGAAACACTGGAGAACAACTGACAGGTGTGTTCGTACCCCTTTGGGTAGTTCTTCTTGACTCACCAGGGAAGGTGTGCCCCATACTTTGAGAAACAGTCTGTTAGTTTATCTGGTTTTTAAAACTCTACTTGTCTCTATAACATCTGAGATCTGCAGCACATACTAAGTATATATCCTTATGCACAACAAAAATATCTAGGTGATAAAAGAAGTTTGCAAAAGCTAAGTAGGAGAGCCCCATTCTACTGATTTTTCCATGTATGTTTCTCTCTCCCCACTCCCCTCAGTATACATATACAATGGTGGGTTCTAAATTAGCTATTACCAACCAAAGAAAGAGATCTTGGAGTCACCACGGATAGTTCTCCAAAAACTCCCACTCAATATGCAGCAGTGGTCAAAAAGGCTATGGGCCACTACCAGAGAGAGGATACTGGGCAAGATGGACTATGATCTGACCCAGTCTGGCAGCTCTTATATAAAATTTAAAAAAAAAAACCCAAAAAACTCCCTCATCATTGTTTTATGAAAACATAAACCAAGTCAAAATAAGGCCCTTAAAAGGTTTCTCTTTAACAGCTATAAAGACTTTCTACCCTAAGGATACTGTGAAGTAATTCAATATGCAAGAGTCTAGCATTCCCTCACAAATACTGTTTGGTTTTCTTAAAGCATTTAGATAACTTTGCAAAGTGTGGGCATTTCAGCAGTGTTCTGTAAGAAACAGCAGCCAGTCTCCTAGATAGAAAAATAGGAGCCTATTATAACATCTATATAAAAATGCTTAGGGTTGTCTTTAATACAAGTTGTAATTAATAAAAGGTTTTGGTTTACACTGAGTGTGAAAACATCCTCAGGCAAAAATTAATTAAGTGTTATGTCATTCTGTAAACTACAGCTAGTTCTTTGTTTGACCCAAACCCCTTGCCAAACAGCAGTTTTTCTTTGTCATACTAGCTTTGTTGTTTTGTTTTGCTTTTCACCCTGCTTTTTATCCCTAACTGTTCATAGCTTCTAAGAAAACTTTGCAAGTTGCGAATTGTATCAATAGTTTTCCATCAAGCATGAATTTAAATTTGAGGATAGATTAGGTGTGTTTAGCCCTTTTTCTTTTTTGATAAATAACAAGAGGTTTCTACTTATGATTTTCTGTCCTCGGGGCTTTATCATTAAGATTAAATAACTGTACTCTCAAGCATGACACTGAACAAACATCTTTTCAATTATGTGAGTAACAGATGCTTTAACAAAGGAACTATTGAAAATTCAGAAAGCATAGTTCCCCCTCTCCCCCACACAAAATTTTTTAAAAATAAAGTATCAGATGACAGAAGAATGTAATTGTTTACCATTAAAACAGATTCTTAGCTGCCCGTTCAAAATATCTCAGAACATTGTGTTTTTGCAGAACTTACTCAAGACTTGTTTTGCAGTTTTAGAGACTTACTGGCCAGCACTGAAGTCAATAGGCATAGTTTACATGTAAATGTATTTTGATAGTAGGACATTCTTTTCCAGTGCTTAAGGACAAATTGTCTTTGTCACTTGCATGGTGAGGAGGGATCACAAAGACCTGTTCTCCCAATCCCTTGGGCACCCCAGACAAGGGTGAGGGCCAACTGCAGTCCCTATACAGAAACAACTCCCTCTGAGTGCCACCCCTCTTCTACACCCGACTTTGCTGTGGACTGAGCACAATGGGGGGTGGGAGGGGAAGGCTGCACATTGCAAAGCTGTCCCCTGCAAAGCTCCTTGCACTTTTGTGGGTAGGCATTGCTCAGGAAGGGCTGATGGGTGAGCAATTGTGTGGATCCACTACTACTACTACTGCATTTGGTGGAGAAGATGGTGTTTGCAACAGAGGCAAAGACTAAAGAAGCTTCTCTGGAGTGGCCTGGAGGATTCTCTCCCCACAGCATCTCTGGACCAGTGCCCATCCCCTGCATCCAGCCCATCTACTTGGGCTGGTCATTGGGGACAGGATTTGGTCCTTTATCTTTCCCTATTGCTTTATAGGATGGAGAGTTCCTAAGCTTTCATCCTCAGACTGCTCAGCTAAATCAACAGCTGTGTTTGTAATATCACTAATTTCCAGTTTATTTAAAGCAAAGTGTTTTTGAACTCTTACACACAGGCAGTTCCCACCTCTCCATGGTGTGAGAGCGCTCAAGTACCCAGCAGAACTCCCAGTGGGCTGTAAGGCGAGTTGTTGATGAAAAGATGAAAGATCCATTTCTGTACGGCAGGAAAGTTCTCTGGGAACAAAACTGAACTCAAACAAATTTTGTCTGTACTGATAAAATACATGCCTGTTCCGTACTTCAGACAAATGCAAATGATGCGATTGCTATTGTATTCTGCACAAAAGAGTGCAACGCTTGCTTTCGGAACCCCTGCACAGTACAAATGAAATCAGCCTTTTGGAATACATTATTGGTTCCCCCAGCACACTTCATTTTCCTCTTTCGGATTCAGAGATCAGGCCTCTGGTTTTGAACTTCTCTTCTGCCCCTTCCTCTACTGCACGTTAGTAGCTGTGGTGTTGGTCCAGTTTTCCTACCCATTCAAATAGCTGAGCACTATATCCCATGACAAAGCCTCTAGTGGAAGTGGTGGCATGATATGCCTTTAGTGATAGTGCTGCTTCTAAAATCAGGCCATATGGCTTTGAGAAATTATGGGTTTTCATTTCAACAGCAGCGTATTAAAAAAGCAAGAAACACGTCCCATTGAGATTACAGTGGCTCATTCCTGCTCCCCTTCAAGTAAATGGAAGTTTTGCCATGAACTTCCTAGGGAACAAAATCAGGCCAGGGTGATTCAGAGGCTGTAATATAAATTTTGGCATTTCTATTATGCCTAATGTACTGAATTTATTGTAGAGAACCATGAGTGGGTAAGACTCACTCCTCCCATTTTTAATCTACCTTCTGAACTCCAGTCTCAGGTTCTTGCCCGAGAGGCGTCAGGTGGCCCTACCCAGCTGCTATTGTTTATGTGATGGGGCTGTTATTTTAGGAACATAGCAATTGCTACATTGAATCAAACAGGTGGTCCAGTTTATCTGGTCTCTAAGCATGGCTAGGATCAGGTGCTTCAGAGGAAGACGCAAGAAGCTCCATAGTGGACAATGATGGAAATAGAAGTTTCTTCCAAACCGCTGCCAGTGTGAGTTTCTTTATTCCTTGAATGAAATACAAGGGTTTATATCCCTTCTCTGTCTTTTTAAATCTTATCTGCTGAAACTGTGGACATTGCCACTATCCATATAGATGGCTAATCCTTTTTGAATCATACTAAGCTCTTGGCCTCAATGATATTCAGTGGCAATGAGTTCCACAGGTTAATTATGCATTGTGTAAAAAAAAAATTGTTTCATTTATCAGACTGACATATTCTGCCTTTCAATTTCAGTCAGTCTTCTGAACCCTTAGCTGAGAATGGAAAAAACATGGTCACCAGACCTTTAAATCATCCCTAAAAAAATCCAAAGTTTCCATTTTGCATTGTGTTGAGTCTGGAGCACTAAAGAAGAGAATAGGATATGAAAGGGGGAGACATTGGGGAATTTCTGTACTGCCATTCACAAAGAAGGAAATGAAAGAATTAAACACAGGCATGAGCTATGTTAAAAGAGTGAAAGGGTTTAGACTTCAGCATCCAAGCTGCCTTTGTGCCCATAACTCACCTTATGGAGCCTGTGGACAGAGCATCATGTACTGTACATATGGTCACTTCCTAATCCGCGAGCCCTATAGTACCCCAGCACAGTGGGGAGAGTTAAAGAAAGAATTGGCAGCCTTAACTTCTAATTTCCCTCCTCTTCCTGGGTTTGTCAGACCCTTTACATTATTCTAAACATTTTATTAATTATTATTGCTATTCCTATAAATAGACACTCTCTCATGTCCTACAAAGCAGAGTTTAGCTAAAAAGCTCATTCATTCTGTGTGTGCATTAATCAATACATGAAACATTAGTGGTTACTGGTTCAGATTAAATTTTTCGTTGTTTTTTCCTGTAGCTGGAAAAAATGTTGATTTATAAAGATTAAGGGCTTTTTCTTTCTTTTTTCTTTTTATGAAATGCCAGTGATGAAGACATGTTTGTTATACTGTGAAATACATTTCTCTGATGTGAATTTTGCTTTTTGTTGGGAAAAAGATGCAGTCCCTGGAGGATTTTAGAATTTATAAATATAAAATTATCTGCCTCTGTGTTTCTTTTCGGGTTTTTTTTTAGTTGGCAGAAAGCCAGATTACTTACATTACTGTAATAGATTTGCTGACCTCTGACATCTGCTGCAGAGCAGTACATTGAATTTTTCATAATATCAGATGATGCAGATCTAAAAACTTGGTACACTCTGCACCATTATTTAATTCAAGACTCAGTAAAGCAGAATATTTTTAGACTAGCAGTTTATACGTGATTAAACTTAATATTGCTGATTGTAATAAATCAGGATTAGTATAGCACTGATTTGTTAATCTAACTTGTATTGATTTTAAGTTGTCTTTATTTTTTTTTTAAAGTCTCGGTTTTCACAGTGACTGAATTTAATAAGAAGCTCTGTGATAGCAAAGACTCCCCTACTGTTTCTGCTCTTGGCTGGAAAATGTTATTCTTGTATTATTCCAAGGGAAAAAAAACTCATGCTGCTAAAAATCTGCTGCCTTTGGAAAGATTTTTTTAATACACTCCTGCTTACATATTCTATTTATGTTAATTGCCTTATAAATAATACATTTTATTAATCTTAATATTGGAATCTTGATCATGATAAAGGCCCTTTTATTTGGGCTGTTTGCAGTCTTTAGGAGTAAATATTCTTTAGACCACAAAATATTCTTTTAATTTTTCTTATGAATACACTGGTACTTTCCCCTAGCCCTGCCATGTGAGAAACAGCTACATTTCAAAGCAGCTGAAAATTTAGCTGTTATTTTCAAAGTTTAATGCATTCTAGGTAGCCATCTTTTTAATATGTCTTTACCTTTACGTGCTTAAAGATTGATTAAATCTTAGCTGTGCTGCAAGTATTTGACAAAAATCTTGAGCTAGTTCCAGGCATGTTGCATTCTGCTAAACTATTTGTATAATAGATAACCACATTTTTCCTGTGTTGGGCAACGTTGACCTTAAATTGGATAAGTACAGTGTATTTTAATGGTATATTAGCTGGTTGTTTAAATGTTCTGAAAGCCGTATTAGCTTTATTACTCTTGTACTATAAAAACTTCTAATAATCAAATGATAAGATCATATCCTGTGGGTAATCGTGTTGTACCATGACAGGATAACTGAAAAAACATTCAGTGAAAATTGAAACAAACGGAAATCTCTATATGAAGCAGCAATTGTTCATGGTGTTAGGCTTCTCTAGAGCCTCACAGTGCATATTCATGTATGCTTCCTTTTTGCTTTGTGTCTGTGTGTATATATGTATGCGTGCCCTTAAAAATTATCTCTGTGCAGTAGAGAAACAGCAGCACATTGGGCCTTATTTAAAAAAAAAAGGGGGGGGGGACCTCTAGAACAAGCCATCCTTGTGTTTTGATTCAGTTTTACCTTAGTCATGCCTCTTTCCCGCTACAAGAAACATTTAATTCCAGATTTCCTGCTGCTGGCTCTAGGCCTTTGACCAGCTACGTGAAATGTATTTTTTACTGCTGTCTTAGTGCCAACTGCTGAACTCAGTGAAAAAGAACTGAAATGAAAATGTTGTACTCCCACATGATCTCTTAAGATTAGAAAAGGAAATTTAAGCTGTGGTTCCTAATTAGCACCAAACCTATTGAGTCTTGGTGCTCTATATGGCAACAAAGAGGAGGAACCTTTGTCAGAAAGTGCCATAAAAGACTCAATGGAAAGAATGCTAACAGTGATTAATCTTGTCAGGCCCATCCTTATTCCGATTTCTGCCTTAACCAGAAGGTTAATCACATAGTATCTTATTAAAAGGACCACTAGTGGTACAATATCATCTTTGTCTCATTTAGAGCTATGAACAGCTATTGAAACATTTACTGATGGTATATGTAGATTGCAAATGGACGACATGTTCCCATGGAAACAAAACAAAGTCAAACAATCCTATCACAGTGCGAACAATTATAGCAATAAAATGTGTTTTTATTAAAAGTGACTTTAAATATTTAACACATGGCAGCAAGATATAAATATTGCCCAGTATGAAACCAAAACTTGTCTCTCTAGTAAAGTCCCAAATACTGCATGCAGCAGAGGGAGATATTAAGTGTTTCATGAATATTTGTGCTTTACAAATGAAATTTACCAGCCTCAAGTATGAACAAGATTATTTTTTCTTATTCTGCTTAGTTATGCTTTTTATTATATAAACATTAACTGTAATATTACAGTGGGAAGCAGGTATTTGGCAACTATATATTATTTTGCTAAGGCTGCATAGAAGGAGCAGTTTCCAGTTTTAGCAGCTGTAACATGTTTAAACTCAGTTTGTAATGGGATCTGAAGATGAATATTCCCTGTGGGCTCTGCTTAGCTTCATTACTGGAGCACTGCCAAATTCAGGGCTAGAAAATATTATTCACGCCTCTTTGCACATACCATGTCAGAGCATGCTCAGTTACTAAATTTTGTTTCTAATATGGCATAAATTAGGTTTATATTTTAACAAATTATGTTGTATTTTATTAAAATGTGAAACATTAAGATCACAAACAATCTAATTTCTGCTCTCTTAAGCCCAGACTGTGTTTCAGCATCTAAGTATTTAAATCAAAATTGCATGGTTAGAAACTGATTGTAGGATAACAAACATATATCTGAACCAAAGAGTTTTCTGCCTTGGAGTCTTAGATTAAAGATAATTAAGGATTCCCGGCATTTGTACAGATTTATGTTGTTTATAAGCAAAGTACATTTTCTTCATTGAGTCAACTTGTCTTTTTTTAAACAAATTATGTTTGCTGTATTAAAGTTCATATTTTTAAAGTCTGAGTCTTGTATTAATCCCACAGTGAGTCATTAATCATACCACATGCATTATAAAAACTTTAATCACTGAAGTTGAAACTGAGATTGTAATGCAATCCATCCCTTTTAATTACATCAGTTATTTTTCGTTTTAGATCAAGAGCTACATTGCGAAAGGAAAACAGATTAAAACTCAAACTGTTTGAGGTTTTTCTTTTTTAAAAAGTGAATTCTCACACTTTAATTGCAGAACTTTCTTCAACAAAGTTCTTTATTTTTTAAATCCTTGTGATTTTCTTTGCCACGCTCTCCCTGCCACTGTTCTTCTAGCAGCAACCCCCACCTCTCTTGCCCTTTGACAGAAGAGCAAAGGAACATCCTCCAGAACAGGGACTTCATGGATTTGCCAGAAAAGGCAGCTCTGTGCTAGTCAAATTGTTCTACACTCTCCATTGGAGGTTGGGTGAAATAATGTCTCCTCTGCTCTCTACAAAGTTTTCAGTCTAAACGCAAATTTACAGCTTTTATGTTCACCACCAGGACGGAAATATATTAGGTTGCCTGAGCTCTGTACCATTTTACTGGCATTCACTCTACAGGTTTAGGAGTAGGCCACCAAAAGAAAGATATGATTGACTTTGAAACCCGTTGAAAACACTGTGGGACAGATCCTCAGCTCCATAACCAACATGCTCTGTGGGCATCAGTGGAATGTTACTGATTGGCACCAGCTGATAATCTTGCCAAATACGTTGCTTTATCATATGTGGGATAAATATTGAGGGCAAGGTTACAGAATTGTGTTTATGCTGTAGAAAAATTAGGTTTATTAAATAAACTGCTCAGAGCCGCTACATTTTTTCTTTACTAGAACTGCAAAAACTGATCAATTATTTGTTCCTTAATCCTTTAGATTAATCCTGCCATATGAAAGATTTATTAAAGGAGAGGAAGATAAGCCATTGCCTCCAGTGAAACCTCGAAAACAGGATAACAGTTCCCAGGAGAGCGAAACTAAAACAAAAGTGTCTGGAACAAAACGCATCAAAAATGAAAACCAAAAGAGCAAGAAAGAAAAAGATAATGCACAGAAACCCCAAGATGCATCTGAGGTTAGTTAATTTCCTGCTTTTTAACTTTTCAATTAACAGTGTACTGCTTTAATAATATAAAACCCAATGATAAAATAAATAATTTAAACCTGACAATTCCGAAATTAGTTGGCCTTCCCTTGCTTAGTAGCTGAAATCCAATTGTGATGGCATTCTGAGTGTTATGATTGTGCTGGGCTATAAACAGCAACCAGCAAGTTCCATGTTGCATAGAAATGATGGCAAAATACCAAGACTGGATGTAGGAAATACAGTTTCTGTTCACTGTATTATACAGTGGTCACCATTAAAAAGTCAACACTAGTCAACAGGAAACCACGCAGTTTCCACAGTGATTTCCTACTCTAAATAAAGGGTAGGGGGAACTGCAATACCTCTGATAACATTGTGGGAACTGTTGGCAAATGCAGACTTTTTAATGGCAATCTCTGTAATGGCACTTCCACACTTATGGATGTGTTCACAGTTCCATCAAAAACTATTTTTTCCTGGATTATTAACAAGACTAAATATCTCCTTTGGGTTGAAATCTAAAATTCAAGGGTCACAGCCCTTGACAGATTTCCCAGTGAAGTAAATGGGAGTTTTGCCATAGTCCCCTGTCCTGCAAGCTCTCTCCTACACCTATGCAGAGCCCTATTCACTTAAATGGGGCTCTATGGAGTAGCTTACAGGACCAGAGCCTGCAACAGGCCAGCCCCCAGGAGTCAGTAGAACACACTTTCATCTGTTTTAAGTCATGTACATAAGAGTTTTTAGTATTGCACATGGTGAGTGGGATTTTCAAAAGTATGCAAGTGACATAGAAGCACAAGTCCCATTGACTGTCACTGAGACTTGTGCCATGACATCTCTTAGGCCTGGTATACACTGGGGGGGGGGGGTCGAACTAAGGTACGCGACTTCAGCTATGCAAATAGCATAGCTGAAGTCGAACTACCTTAGTTCGAACTGCCTACCTGTCCAGACGCCGTGGGATCGAAGTCCGCGGCTCCCCCGTCGACTCCGCCACCGCCGTTCGCGGTGGTGGAGTTCCGGAGTCGACGGGAGCGCGTTCGGAGTTCGAACTATCGCGTCTAGATTAGACACGATAGTTCGAACTCCGAGAAGTCGAACTCTCCGCCTCGACCCGGCGAGTAAGTATAGACCTACCCTTAGACACTTTTGAAAATCCTACTCCCTCTCTCTCGTACAATATTGTACACCCTATGCCATTGACCTAATCAAGCTGTTGTTGTCTATGGCATTCAAAATATACTGTGTCCCCCTTTATTTGGAAATCACAATTGCTACATTTGGAGCCATTACAACCCTTCTTGGAAATAAGTATTTAAAGAATTTTTAAGACATGCATTGTCCCCTCAATGCAATTGCTGTCTGGCATGTACAGATGTACAGGATTTAGACCAGTCTGAAAATCTAGTTTGACAAGACTACCAAAAATCCTCCTTTCTATGGCTTAAAAATAGCAAAGCAGCTAAATACGTACATGGCTGAGGCCTTGTGTGCTAAGTTTCAAGTACAGTGTTTTTTTCTAATCATGTCAAAAAAACCCAAAAGTCAGGTTTACAATGGACCCATAAGAGACTGCCTGATTCAGAATATGTGTTTTATACTGACTTGATCAACAGAGCCTTTAAAGTTGACACTTCATAGAGAGAGCAAGAAACATTGTAAAAATCTCCACTACTAATTACAAATATATAAAGAAAAGAGCACACAAAAACCTGCTTAAGTAACTGCAAGGTTGCGACACAAATTGCCAAAAGCAAGGAAATGCGAAGTTAAGGCTAGCATTCCTTTCCTCAGTCATCCCTTTGTGCCTGGTTATTTATTGCCCTGGTCTCAGATCAGTGAGTTATGTTACATACCATATGTACTGCAGCAGCTAAGCACAACATAACGAGCCAGGGATGGAGTGTCAGACTTAACTTTGAATTTCCTTGCTTTTGTTGTTTTGTATCTCAAACTTCCTGCTGCTTAAACTGCAGTTATTTTTGTATGTGAGTTTCAGGAAGAGTTCTTAGCAGTGTTTATCGGAAATGTGTAAGAATTAGAGCCACAGACACTGTAATGCACAATGATAGTGGTTTCCTACGGTAAAATTTTAACCTCCTGTATCAGAATTATTCTCTGCTGTCTGACTGTAACTTGGATATTTTTAATACTAAGGGCCAAATCCTGTCCCTCTTTCTGAGGCAATGGCTATGTTACTGGGCCAAGTTATCCACAGGATGGCTGGGCCCAGTGCGTAACTTGGAGTGGAAGGTATACGCACCTGTTCTATGGGTGGGTGTTCAGTGATGGCAATAGCTCATGGAATTGAACTCCCCTAAAGAAGCTCTATTCAGATCTGGAACGCCAAGCCTGTACAGCCCATTTAGCCTTCCTAGTTGTCAATAAACCATCCATCCACCTTGAGCGATGCAGGGGGAACTCTTCCTCCCCTGAAAACGTTACCCAAGGACCAGCCGCTATACATGGCCTTCTGGGTTGATGACATAATGGACTGTACCCCTGGGGTTGGTGCAGGGTCAGGACAGCTGCACAAGCACTATGTAACCACCTAAATTGTGGGGCTTTCAAGCATAGAAGTATCCACAGCTGCAGCGCTCATCTGTGCTTTGCATCTAGTGAGGGCTCCATGCCATGGGCTCCCAGATTATGCCCCTACAGTGTTCATGAGAGAGAGGAGCTCAGTTGTATGTTCGGCTCCTGAGGAGCTACATTTGAGTGTGATAGGATTAGAGTCCAGGCTGGGATGGGAGGACTGGGCAAGAGCTGGGGTGAGAATATGTACACCATCTCTCTCTCTGTCCCCAGCAACATTAATCAGAACATATAGTACAGCTGAAGGGTATATTGGTTCCAGTGAACCCACCTGTGGGGGCAGTCACAGCCAGGAAAGGCCTTGATAGCGTGTCTGCAAAGGAACCTCACTGCTAGGCAGTCAGAGGTCATTGGAGCTTGAACAGGTGCAGAAGCACACAGCCTCTGACTAGATGGCTCTGGCCATCTGAAAATCCTCAAGGATCCAACACATCTGGGGTTTGGGGGTCAAACCCCACCGCCAAGGAAGCTGGCTTTCCATGGAATGGGATGGTCTGTGCCAGGATTAGTTATAAAAGTAAAGAAAAGATGTAAGAATACAGTCCTTCCTAATACACATTCACCACTCACCTGGATATAAACATGAACAGGGATGTCACTGGGAGACTAGAGTCTTTAGCTGATTACTTAGTTTTGGACTCCTTTATTCTATTGGAGTCCTAATGACATTGCTCAATGTAATGAAATAGAAAAAAATGTTATTAGCTTACACTGTGCATGTCTTTCAAATAGCTAAAACTTCATTCAAACCATTGCTTAACAAAAACAAAGAGCAGAATGTACAATTATTACATTTGATTTGCCTTTCCCCCCTGCTTTGCTCATCTGTCTGGTATTTTCCTGTAATTGTATAATCTCAGGAGACCAGTGATAGTACTTTGTGAAGGACTAATGATGGTATTTGAACTGGAAAAGGCAGCTATTAGTTTTTTTAAAAAAACAGTACTTATGAAGACTAACAGACACTGTAACTAATAGGAAAACCCAACACAGAGGAATATTTAAAAGCAGCTGTGAAGAAATAAATCTTTAAGATGGTTGTGATTCATTACATACTTTTATATCCCTCCCTGACATGATAGACCATAATACAGCATTTGGATAATAACTTTCTTGATGCCTCTTATCTTTACAACTAAGAAAGTAAGGGGAAAAATAATAATAATAATAATAATAATAATAAAAGGCTCTCACAATGTTGCTGTTTTCTGACTCTCTTCTACCAAGGCATGTCAGAGGAGAATGACAGCAATTTTGAAAAGGGTTGTCAGTCAGCTGTATCACAGATGGAACGTTATAATGACCTCCAGGGTCACAGTTCATTCGTTCTACATAATGGAATGAATAGTGTGAATTGTGCACACAAGCTTTATTAATGGAGAAGCATAAAGAGCAGCAGTCTCATTGACTATACCTTATAAAAGCTATATTTATAATGGCGCGCATACACACTCACTGAATGTTGACAACTTCATTTTAATCCATTAATAAAAAAAGCATGCCCCAGTTAAGCTATACCAGTGATTTCTCAGTCTATAGCATTGACTTCTAGTATTCTATTTCTAGAATTTTTAACATTTTAAAGTAGAACCAAATGTAGCTCATCTGTTCTACAATCACTGAATTTCAAGATAGCCAAACTGGAGGGATTATATCTACAGTATAGACACAATAATAAAAGCCAACTTGGACTGGTCTATAATTTTCATATGTGGGACTGAATAATGAGAATATTTTATATTCTCAATTGTGTTGTGAAAAGTGCAATTATCTACCGTATTTAGGAAATTGATTCAGAAGGAAGACAACCTTAGTATTAAACTATCTGGTCAAACCATCAGATGATCCAATTATTTATAGTCTGGTTACAAGCCTTTGCTATTTTAATTGTGTCATTAATGTGGGTATGGGTATATTTCCCAGTATTTTGGGGACTTAGATTGCTTTGTTTAAAATCTGATACATGGTATTAAAGCTTTCAGATTTCAACAAGATGATTGACAAGAATATTTCCAAAAGAAGCTTCTGTGTACTGTATTTGCTTTTATAGGTAATCTGCCAACACGCACTGCATTCTTATTACTGTCTATTGAAACATTTTATTAGGTTTCATCAGAACAAGAGAAGGATCAAGACTCTTCAGACCAGAAAAGTTTATCTGAGCATCCTGCAGTGGAGGAGACGAAGAAGCCCATTGAAGGGCCCCAGCCTCTTCTGCCAGAGGCAACAGGGCCAGTATCTCTGGAAAAGATAGATTTGATGGAAAGCAGCTCCAACAGTGAAAATCCCAAGGAGGAAGTACAGCACTCAGTCTCTTTTTCAAGTGCTTCAGTGCCTCCTGAAGAGGATGCCATATTGGAGCCAACAGTCGTCAAACACTTGCACACCCCAACAGATGCCCTTGATGACACAAAGCAAGAACAAAGAGGACACAGTTTTACAGGCAGTTTAGAAAGTGAACCCCAAGAACTGCCTTTTAATAATTTCCCTGCAAGTCAAAACGACATGGAAGACGATAAATTGCCAGAGATGGCTGATTATATTGCAAACTGCACAGTGAAACTGGATCAGTTAGGTAATGAAGACATACACAACGCACTAAAGCAAACGCCCAAAGTTCTTGTGGTACAGAATTTTGACATGTTCAAAGAAAAGGAACTGCCAGGTTCCATTAACGATGATCCCAGTTTTAGTTACACACCACTAATCTATTCAAAGGGTAATCCAGGCATCATGTCACCACTGGCAAAGAAAAAACTTCTATCACAGGTCAGTGGGGCAACTCTGTCATGTAGTTATCCTTATGGGTCACCTCCACCTTTGATTAGCAAAAAGAAATTAAACAGCAGAGATGAACTGTCTGCAAGCATATCTCAGGCTCCCCATGCCCCCAATTCTGATTCTGTGGCAGTTAATAGACCATCTGTAATACAACATGTGCAGAGTTTTAAAACCAAGAATTCAGAGGAAAGGAAATCTATTAATGAAGCTTTTAAGCCTGACACGTTAAGTAAACCAGATCCCAAGCGTTGTGATTTTTCAAAACATCACCTTAACTCTCTTGCTGAATCTTATGTACTGAAGCCAGATATCCAGGACTGCAAAGATAAAATGAATGAGAAAAGGGCACTGCAGCATTCCCATGTGCCCAGTTTCTTGGCAGACTTTTACTCATCTCCTCATCTGCACAGCCTTTATAGGCACACAGAACACCACCTTAATAATGAACAGACATCAAAGTACCTCCCTCGAGACATGTTCAGAGATTCAGAAAATATTTCTACTTTTACTCAACACAAACACCAAGAAAAACTTAATTTAAATTATCACCCATCTTTGCATCAGCAAGAAAAAAAGACTGCAGTGGAAGCCTCTTCAGATGATCAGCCTACGGATTTGAGTCTTCCAAAGAGCGTGCACAAACAGACTGCAAAGACTCCAGGGTCCAGTCTCCCACATTCATCAATGGTGCCACAAGAAAGCAAAAGTATTTCCCAGTTCCATACATCAGGCGGCCAGGGGGTGAGCATAGACTGTAATCCCAAAGCTTGCCGTGTTTCTCCAATGACCATGTCAGCACCTAAAAAACATAGTGAATCCCTTCACAGGTCCGGAAAACAGCAGAATCAGAGACTTGAGAATTTAAGAAAGATGGAAGGAATGGTCCATCCAATTATAAGCCGCAAAAGTAGCCCCCAAAACATTGGGGCAGCTCGGCCTTTGAAACGGAACCTAGAGGATTTGGACAAAGTCATTTCTGAAAAAAAAATCCGAGCTGTCTCTCCTCTGCACTTACCAAAGGAGGTACCTGCAAAGGAAAAGGTTCCCGACCGAGAGGGCGAAGGCAGCAAATTAGTTCATGGTCTACATTCTGGCAACACGTTGGAAAGCCACAAATTTCCCCTCTCAACTCCTATCTTCACAGGCTTGTACCCAGGAACTCTGTGTGCGGGGTTGAACAATCGCATCCCAGCTGGATACTCTCATCCTTTGCAGTACTTGAAAAATCAGACTGTGCTTTCTCCACTAATGCAGCCTTTGGCTCTTCATTCCTTCATGGTGCAAAGACAATTTCTTACATCCCCTGCAAATTCTCAGCAACTCTATAGACACTTAGCTGCAGCAACACCTGTAGGAAGTTCATACGGTGACCTTTTGCACAATAGCATTTATCCTTTAGCTGCTATAAATCCTCAAGCTGCCTTTCCACCTTCCCAGCTGTCTTCTGTACATCCGAGCACAAAACTGTAAATCCTTTTTTTTTAAAAAGTATCTGAGAAAAAATGTTGTTAGCTACATTCCTTTCCCTGTGATAATGTCTTGCAGAATTAGAAATCAATATTTTTGTTAACCAGTAAGTAGTCTCATCCCATGTAGCTGAATGCTTCAAATCTGACTGAGACAAAACTACTTTACAGTTTGTAATTCCAGCTCCCACACCTACTGCCCAAATCATTTCATTTTGCATATTAGTTTTTTGAAAGGTCTTACATATGTCGAGAGCAAAGATCAGAGCAAACCAATGGAACTTTAGGGACAGATCCTGATCTCTTTGAAGCTAGTGGAAAAACTTGCTTTTTTTTTTCTTTCAGGGAGTGGAGGATTAGGGTCCTTAGATAGTTCCATTCAGTCAAGGACTCAAGATGAATCTGAAAAAGAGGCGGAGGCAGGGAATACATACAATCAATAGATGTGCTTTTGGGGTAACTTTCCTGATTTTTCAAAGGTTCAATCAATGCAATGTATAGTAAAACTGCAATAGATTCTTCATTTTAACACTATTAGAACAGAAAGGTAAACACTGTTTAATTTGACTGTACATATCCGCTTTGAGAACTATCAGTGTCACATTTGGTCACATAATTTATATAGTTTCATTTTTCCAGTATATCCTGTGCTCTTTTTTTTTTTAAATTAAACAGTATCATTTTATCTGCAACTTATTTTAAAGGCTGTGGCTGTCCTAATTGTGTGTGTGTGTGTGTGTCTGTGTATGTGTTTGTAATTTTTCCAGTTCTTATACTTTTGAGCAGCTTTTTTGGTGGTGACATTATTGTTTACAAACTGAAGCAATTGGTTCAGGCTATAAACATACTGTAGATTATACAACAATGCAATTGATGCAAACAAAGTTCTTTTTTTCTATGGTCTGTTCCTGATAGGTGCTGAGCACCTGTCACTCCCACTGGTGTTGTCACAATGGCTCATACACTGCTTTACTGGCCACAGAAGCTTTTGGTCTGTGAATTTGTTAACAATTGTACTTACCTTATCTAGGCTGTGAAACCCTCCTGCATACCAGAGAAATAAAGAACAAAATCTTACTGGCAACAAGCTGCTGAATAACAATAGAGTCCAGAAGACGGATTTGTGGGTTGTAAGAATATGTCAAGAATGTCAAAAATTAGAACAGGAGCCAATCTTTATTTTTTAATCAAAAGGTTTTAAGAGTCCTGTGCCTCGAAATAGGGATGGGCTGGGGGCAGGCACCTCCCCCCACAAAGAAGAATACCACTAAATAGTAGCCCAAGGTTCAGTAGTCTGAATAGTGGGTGAAGCAGTGATGCTCACTTATCCAGCTCCTTCTTCCTAGTTCACATCAAGTGAAACTCACCCCAGCTAGCACAAAGCCTACGCATCAGGTAAACCCTATTCAGAGAGCTAGGTTCTCAGCTGGCAAAAATCTGCATGGCTCCACTGAAGTCAAAGGAGCTGTGGTGGGACTTAAAGCCTGCACACCTTTTGTGATAGCCCTCTGCACTCATGCTGAACAACCAACCCCAGTCATTGGGAATAATTTGTAAGTATAAAAAGCCCATGAGTGCAGGTTTTGAGTTTCCATAATGAAAGAACCTTCCAAAGCAAATGGTCACTTGAGAGCCATCACCACTCTGCAGCTAAATATAGACATTGAGACAGAGGTTAAACTTGGAAGTATTTTACAATGTGAAAATGGGTTATGATTTAAACCATCTCAGTTATTATTCAAATGCAGCATGATCAAAACTGTTACAAATACAAATGGAAACACCTTGCATGCCACTATTAGAACCTCCCAGGATATAATGCCAACTACAATATATGATGGAACATATTTAATATACAAAGGTGGAAACCAGAATTATGAAGTCATCTACTGTTAAAGATCCACTTTCTTCAATTAAATACTTTATATTTCTGTGGCAAAACAAGATTTAATTGATCAGTAAACAGACTAGTAGAATCTAGAACATAAATGTGCCAATGCAGATTATTCTGCTATTCCACATACTGTACAGAAAACAAAAATCACAAGCTCATTTGGTCACAGGCCATAGTATAGAAGGCATCACTAGTGAAGTTGCATGAGGCCTAAATCATGTAAGAATCAAGGGGTGGGAGGAAATGTGTAAACCTACAGCAAACACAAATATGTATGTGCCTGCCCTTTAATCAGAAAATTGAACATTTCTCTTACTGGTTTATGATATTCTGTACATCCTGGATTCATGCATTTGTTTACAACAAGTTTCTTCTTTCACTTTTGATGACGTGTTGGAATTTGATCACAGCATTTTAAAACAATGTTAACACAGTGCAGAGTTGGGGAGGAGGGATTTTTTCCTTCATTTATTCCATGAGGAGACTCGCTGTTTCAGTCTGAGGAAGCTCATAATATACTGGGCAAAACTTCAGGACAAATAAAAAGAAATGGTGGCATAACTCCCCAACAGAAGTAGTACATTATTTGTTTAAAAACTCTTACCAGAAATCTGGGAAATCTTTCAGAAAGACCATTGAATTCTCCATTGGCTGAGAACTACTTTTTTTAAAAAAATGTCTTAAATGGGGCTTTGTTTGCATTGTTTGAGTTCAAGGGGCCTTATTATTGAATGAAATTGCACAAGCCTTTCTTTGTGCAATCAAAACCATTGTTATTGGTAGGGTTGTAAGGGAAACTGTGGAATTTAATTGGCAATAGAGTCATAAATATATTTACCAAGAACCAGTGCCAAGAAATGTTGCAATTCAAATGCACTATGTTCAAGATTCATTACAGATTCTGAAGGTTGTGAGATTCAATTAACTATAAAAGCCCAACAAAAACAATATTCGTGTAACTTCTGGTTACAGACTGAGTTTGACTTTAGGAAACAGAAATTAAAACAGAACCTAACTGACTTTCGCAACAAAATATGTTTCTAGTAAGGGTCAAAATCTGTCATGATTGCATTTTGCAATAGATCTGTCTTATTTATTTAGTTACTGGACAAGATAAGGTCCCATTTGTATCATGGCATACAAAGTAGTTTGTTGCAACTAAGTATTTACTTTACAACTTATTGAATTGGTGCATGAGTCCTTAAGTACTGTATCTTACTATGTTGATGCGTCTAATGGAAGTTTCTGTGAGGTCACTAAAACATTTTGTGCAGTGTGCCTTCAAAGAGAACGGTTCATTTCTTTAAATCATTGTTCCACATAGTCACTTTTTTTTTTCTTGTGGTGGTGGTGGTCAGTCAGGTCACAGCTGATCTTCTTTTACCATTGTCATGATCTTAATGAGAAATGGGAATTATTTCACTTATGTGAGGCCGACAACATTGAAACTATTATCATGAGCACTTACTAGGTGTTTGCTGTAAATGTGTTTGATATTTCACTTGTTCCCCTCTCCCCCAGTTTTAAATATGTTCTAATAATGGCAGCATAATCTACTAGCTGTTTATACTTTTTTAACTTTCATTTGTTGTAAATATTGTATACTTTTTGTGATTCAAGTTATGTAGCCTATATGCTCTGTAAGGTGATTATCTGTATATAGCAAAATGGCCCAGTAATATTATATAGTATCCCATTTAAAAGGTTATTGAGTAACCTTTGCATTAGTTTAAACACTACCAGAAATAAAGCTGAGCCAACTATAAACACTCAATTTTTGTATGTTTTCCAAATTGTACTTATTAATGCTTTTGATACTGTATTATGTGCCAATAGTTTCCCAATCACATAGCAGGCAAAAGATATTTTGTACTTTTTGATCCACTGTAATATTTAATAAAAAATGCTACTATCTGTTCCCGTTTGTGTTTGAGTACTAATTCTGTAAACAGCTCTTATCACAAGGGATTACATATTATCCCAGCCAACCTTTCAACCCTTTTATATTGGCTTCTCTCGAGAAAATATCCCCTCCCGCTAATGATTAGATTAAAGAACTGGAAGTTTACAGTTTACTGAATGAGGTAGAGACAGGTATCTTCAATGTTCCTCCATGGCTGCACTTCTCTCTCATTAAAGTGGGGCTATGGCCAGAAGACTGCCAGTAAAAATAGTCCTTCACTGGATAACATTCAGGCTCAGTCAGTGACTTCCATAATACATTTATTCCATTTGCATTTCAGAAGGAGATTTTTCTAACTGCTAGCACTGCAGATTCAGGGTGGCATCTGAAAATCAATCTCTCTCTTCTTTCTGGCTCAACCAACAATAAAGATTCTGGAGTCAGATGTTAGCTAGCAATTTAGCTGATGACAGTAAACAACCTCTAACTAAAACTCACATTAGTTATATTCCCAGCTGGTTCCAAAAATCATGGTGGCCCTTTAAGAAAACTGCCTTTCAATAAAATATGCCAGTACCCTGTTACATTCCCAACCTGTCTAGCTGGAGAACATCAATTAATACTGTGTATTTTCAGCATGTATTTACATTGCAGTCATACACCAGACCTCAGCATTAAGGGCAAATTCACCACAATGCTTAGGGCCAGTGTATAGTCCCAATTAATGGCTTAAGTGATTCTATGGGCCCTCAGAACTAGGCTGCATGTCATCCTATGCATAGACAACATTGAAACCTCCCCCACACCCATAAATTCCCAGCACCAAGCAAATGTGAACGTGACCTCATCAGAATTCCCAAGAGCCAATGCCTCTTTATGCTAGGGCTTCCCTACAGTATGATAGGGTAAAGCTATTGGCAATTATGATGATGACGCATTGCACTCACATGCCATCTTCCAGGTGAGGAGCACAAAGCATGCTGCAAACACTGAGTTAGTGTACTGACAGTCTGAACAAAATAAGCTCCCACCCAAAGGAACTAGTTCCGTGTACAGCACAGAAAGTGAGAGAATGGTATCTCATCAATCATCAGTACAACAGAACAAATACTGATTACACCGATAGCAGCACCAGATGAGGCTGCCAGACATACCTCACGGTTAAAGGAAAATAATCAAAAACATTAGGGAAATGAGAGACAATACCAGAAAGGCTGAGGGTCTAGATGATCAGTGCAGTTGCACTGAACTCAATGGAGCTATCCTAGTAGCTACTAAGTGAGGGTCTGGCTCAAGGCATCAGTTCCTAGGGAGCGGTAACAGCTGACATCAATACGGAGAAATGTTTTATATGCGTATTTTACATATGGGTGAGCTGGACTGAGCTGCAAAGGTGCAGCACTAAAGGGGCATCTGCATTTCCTGGGCTTATGTAAATACTGCAGGTCAGCCCTCTGGCCTGCCTGCAGATTTAAGGCATTTCCATCCCTCCTCTCCCCACCCACACAAGGCCAACTCAGGCCTCCTGCACGGAGGGAGTGAATTTCACTCGTGTACAGCACCTGGCAAATTGCTTAAATATTAAGGAATGACACAGACACAAAGACGGATTAGCTATGTAGCTGGAGAAACTGAGGCACAGTGGGCATAATGTCTGGGATTGTCAAAGCTGCCTAAACGCATTAGGCATCCAAATCCCATTAACTTCCTTAGGTGCTATTGAAAATGCCAGTCTAGGTGATTGGTCCCAGAGCATATAGTAAATCCGCTGTAGTGCTGGGACCACAAGGCAGGCCTCCCAGTCGTGTTTTAGCTCGATGCCCATCACCTCCCCTGGGGCGGAATGAGACCATGGGGTAGTTTGACCAGCTACATGTCAAATGTTAAAATGGAATGTATGTGGATACTGTAGTATAGCGCCCCCCCCCCACACTGTGGAGCACAGAGAAATAGTGGAGGGGGGAGCAGCGGGGCCTGGGCCAGCCCCCATGGAGGAGGTGGAGGTGGGAGTGTGACCCAGGCTCACCCACCCCCTGACCAACTACACCCCAATCCCATTCAGCCACCCCCATCATTCTCTGGCCCTCCCCAGGCCAGCTCCACTGGCCTGCCACGCCCCCCCCGCCACATACACACATCATGTGCCCCCCCCAGCTCAATTCTGCCTCTGGCCCTCAGCTCCTCCCCCATCCCCAGTGCTGCAGTTTGAATTTCTGCCACTATGGTGCCAAGGCAGTGCTGACACTAGTAGAACCCTTTTTTAATCAGTAAACTATGCAGGCTGGATTCAGAAGGCTGAGGGAGCCAACAGGACCAAGTATATGAGCAGTACTAAAGGCGTGTCTCCATACAGTGTTGAACTTTTATATCAACATCGTTAAACCAGTGCAAAAGGATGTGTGGCCAGTTTACGTGGTTTAAGCGGAATGTTAATAAACCACCCTTCAAATGCAATCAGCGCACCCATGCAGGGGCAACACTGCTTCCAGTAAACTGGCACATGCTTGTGTGCAGCCAAGGCATGTGTTTACGTAGGGCTTACAAATTAAATGATGTCGTTTAGTTTGAAAAACAAAATCTTTTCTTTGTAAGTGATGCAAAACCATTTATATTTATGGTCAACCTGAAGGCAGCATGTTTTGTCGTTTGAGCAGACTGGGCAGCAGGAGATTTCAGCACGAAGTTGGACTCCGCCACTCACTTGTTGCATTATCACGGGCCAGCCCCTTCACCATGCTGTGCTTCAGTTTCCCCAGCTGTAACTAATGGGTAATTGCTTTGTGAATCTAAACATGGAAGGTGCTATTGAACACCAGAGGATTATTATTAGGGTGCTTCAATTCTTCTTTTTGGGGTCAGTACTTTTTTGTAGAATGTGCTTAATTTTGTTCTGGGTTGCTGTAATGACAGGGTTAAAATTTAGCAGGAGATTAGGAAAAAAAAAAAAGAGCAAGAGGAACTATTCAAAGTTCCTGCACAACGTTTCCATACCGCAGCTAACAGTGAACAATTACAAAAGCAGGCACAGGTTCTGGTTTGCTCCTTTTCGTTTTTCCCCTTTAAGTTGCTTCATTCTGCTGACAGAATAACCCAACCCTTTGGAAGTTAAATCTGAGCATGTCTCCACTGTAACTGTCACTGGGCTGGGCTGTTGGCAGACTGAACGGGCCCCTTTGGTGCTACCACTTCGCCTTCAGTGGCAGACAGGAGGCGCTATGGCTAGGGCTGGTTATTCAACACGAAAAAGTTTTTAAAAGCTGTTACAAACTTCAAGGGCACAGCACTTTTTCTCCCCTTTACTCAGTGCCAAGTTTTCAGGTGGTTGCTTAGTGTTAGCTCCCCAGGTGCCTACACAGGATTGTCTAACTCAAGCACATTTCCCTAAGGACATATGATCACAGGGTAGCAGTTTCAAAAATACCTACGTGATCTAGGAGCCAGGGGTGGCTCCAGGCACCAGCGCTCCAAGCGCGTGCCTGGGGCAGCAAGCCATGGGGGGTGGGCCTTGCTAGGTCCCATTTTCAAATCTAAATTATGCACTTAGGCCCAGCTCCTTAAAGGTACCAGGGCACTTACCTCTCAGTGAGCCTTAAGCACATAAACTTTGAGCAGCTGAGCCATTGGAGCTCCATTCCCATTGACTTTCAATGGGCGTTAGGTACCTAACTGCTTTTGAAAACGCCCTTACGCACCTATCTGCATCTTTAGGCACCTAAATGCCTTTAAAAACCTGTGCCTAAGGGATTTTTCACATTGAAATCAATCGGACGTAGGCTCTTAAGGCCCATTTTCAAAAGTGACTTAGGCACAGAGCCTCAAAGGTGTGTAGCACCTAAAGCACTTGGGTGCTTTTGAAAATGTTACCATGCTTTTCAAAAATGTGGGCCCAACGTCAGGCTTCTGAATACATCTTTAGACTCCTAAGTACAGTGGCTTGCTTTTCAGATGTACTGCTTTCACCGCATTAGTGGGAGTTCTGGGTACTCAGCACTTTGGCAAATGAGGTCGAACATATTTAGAACTGGAGCTTACCTCTGGAGGTTGGAGCCTAGGGTTAGACTCTCATTTTTGAAACTCTTGGCCTACAAGTCTAACTGCCCTGGCCTGTGATTGCCTGGCCCAGTTAGGGACATCCATGTTGCAACAGGATTTTCCAGTTAATGCAGACATGACAGCACAGTGTGACTATCTAGGGACTTTGTCTATGTACAGCTTAAGAATTCTGTTTCATCTACTGAACTCTCTGTATGTAGCTTTATCAGACTGCAAACTCCATTATGAATGTGGGTTTGTTTGCCTTTTCTCTTGTACTTTTGCCTCCATAATTGGCCCAAGGTTAGCAAGTGTTGTTAATATTGGTGGTGGGCCTCTGTTCAAACACAAACACCCAAGCCAGAAAGCAGGCACCTACTCAGAAGAACTGGTTTATGAGGGGAGTGGTCACCTGGCAATGAAGTCACCTGATCTGGATCTGTGCACAGCTGTTGAGGCTGATCAGGAGGTCACATGGCAGAGGAGACTGGAAGGTTATAAAAAGGCTTGGCATGTTTAGCCATTTTCAGCAGCCCCACCAGAGAGCAGTTGTGGGGAAGGATGCTGTCTACCCAATCTCTCTCTCTCTCACACACACACACACTAGAATGAGGGGCATTTCATTCAGGGAGGTGGTTGTTTTCTAGATGATCTGGGCTTTCTGTTTTATATCTTACATAAAGAGTAATTGTGTTAGAAACCTTATTATTGTCTATTCAGTGCGTCAGTGACCAGTGCACATTCATGATCCCCCTGCAGCCTGGCACTAGGGAAGTTTCCAGAGGTACGAATGCTCTGCCATAGACTGGTCCTGCAGAGTTCTACCCCAGGATCCAGTACCACCACCATGCCAAGTATGGGATGAGATCCTGGGATAGGAGGATCTTATACCACTAGCTGCAGTTTCCATCATAGGCCCAAGTACTGCCTGGAATAGCATCAGAGTCTATTTCTAAGAGCTCTCAGGTCTTCCTTTTTAACAAAGCGTCTGGTAGTTTGTGCCTATGGTCATTGCAATAGTATCCAAAAAATGTGTGAGACCGCTACTGGTAAGACCATGCTATGCCCGGTCATTTTCTCTCATGCAATCTTTGTTGTCCTTTAGTTACTTTAAGAAACTACTAGCTAATTCCCAGTGTTTCTTAGAGTGTGAGGACCCTCAAGCCTCTTTCAGGGAAGCTTCAAGCAAGCAAAATGCAAAGAAAGGAAAAGAGTAAATGAAAAGGTGAGTTTTTAAAAATTTCCTTTGTTGAAGGCAGGGTTGGCAATTTCCAGGAAAAACTAGTTTAGGATAGGGCATCGGTAAATACCAGCTTAAACCTGGTTTAAACTGGGAAAAGTATTTGCATCAGTGTCCAGCAATTGCAGCAAGCATAGAATAAATCTTTTCAAACTTTGGATATATCCATTCGAAACTGAGGAATAGCCTTGATCTATCCACTACATCAGCGTTGGTCTTCTGCTACAGACTGCTGCGTGGCCAGATGGACCTGGACTGGTAGTCTGCAACTCCACAGGCTTTTATTGCTTAATGCTTCGAGCCTACAGCTTTGCATTATTGTCATTTTCCTATAATCAAATGTTTCCAACTTTTGTTTATATAATGTTGAACACTGAAATATGAGTCATGACATGTATAACTTCCTTGAGAAAATACTGCACCAAAATGTATCTTCAGTATTATAATTACATATACTCATATTATGCTCACTATTGTTTTACTTTGTATTTGTACAACCCTAAATTAAGCTCTGGCTTTATGTAACCACAGTATGTAAATGAATATGTTAATAAAACAAAGTGTAATGTGGTGTCCATTAACAAAACAGTTTTTAAAATGGAAAATGCCTTATACTGGGCCAGTAAAAACCACCTCCAGTAAATTCCAGGCCATCCCTGGCTGAAGGCCCTTTTCCGCCCCTTTCCATGCTCCACTTTTAACTTTGCATAGTGGGGAGGAGCTGAGACCCTTTACAGTGTTGGGGGAGAGTTCTTAGCTTTTGGGAAACTGAGTCAGATGTGTCAAAGAATGGGATGCTGGGGGGGAAGAGACAATAACAGCACTTGTATTAGGAGCCAGTCAATGTCACTATGTGTAGCCTTGATATTGTCCCTCTGCTCTGAAGAGCACCTTAGGTGCTGAGTTTTTAAGAATAATGAGGATGCTACCCAAATGATGAGAACAAACTCTCCCTACTATTTTCTAATATATTCCTGGGTCTGTGACTATGCAGATCCACTGAGACTGAAGAATCTGCTGCAGAGTAGCTTTGCCCCCATTCTGTAGCTGAGGCAAAGATACCTTCCCCCATACCTTAGAGCTGGCTCAAAATGAATGCCAGTGAAAATTAGGCCTATGATATCATAATACCTAACTTTTATATGCATTCCCCTAGTGCTTGTTTTCTCCTAGCTCTGTTTATCCTGTATTAATGGAAGTGTTTTTAATGTTA
This sequence comes from Mauremys reevesii, assembly GCF_016161935.1. NCBI lineage: Eukaryota > Metazoa > Chordata > Testudines > Geoemydidae > Mauremys > Mauremys reevesii. The sequence goes on along the minus strand of NC_052629.1, from coordinate 47,124,271 downwards.
AATTGTTACATACTCCATCTAGTGTTTTACCTGAGGAATGAGACTTTGAAATGTGGTAGGAAAGCCCCTGTATGGGGAGCTCAATGCCATTTTAGCCAGTGACCCTTGGAGATATATATATAGATATTTTGGCTGAATAATTTGACCATTCTTTCTTGCATATAAAAGGACTGGGCCTGTAACTGCTTTGGCTGATGATCTTTTTATAGCCATCTTGGAAAAGAATTAGCCACTTCAGAAGTTAATTGGAAATTAACTTAAACACTGCTCCCTGCAGTAAAGTTTTTTAAAACTGGTTCAGAAGAACAAGGACAATCCCAGACTTCACTCAGGATCAGGCCTATTGTGCTAGGTGCAGTACAGACGCACAAAAAGACGGTCCCTGTCCCAAATAGTTTACAATCTAGTCAAAATACACTAAAACAGAGCTGCAGTAACAAGCCCTGCATTTACCACTTAGCTATCAAAAGCATTTCATTCAGCTGAGCTGAAGTGCCTTTTAAGCAAGCTGCCTGGCCTCTGTGAAGGTTGAAGTCCTCTGCCTGCCATCTCCACCTGATGCACCTCCTGGAGATTATCAAAGGGGAGTTTGTTTGTTAGCTGCAGAAGCCAGAGAAGGGCTAATACTCCAGCCCTGTGACACCTCAGCAGTAGTACACGTCCCATCAGCTTTCCCAGCCAACCCTGCTGCAGGTTCTCTTCAGGCACTTGGCTGCAGCAACACCCATGAGATGTGTTCTTCCACATAATGCCCAATCTCCTATGGGCTCACAAGCCTAAGGCCTATGGGAGGGATGCCCCTGAAAGCCTCATGAGACTCGTTGGTAGATAGATGCACTTCCCTTACCATGTGCACCCGGTGGTGATGGGATCCCCTCTGAAGGGTTGAGAAACCCAAGAAGTTCAGCTTGAAGACTTCACATTGGGCTGGCAGTGTGGTCCAGATAATAGGGCACTAGACTGGGAGTCAAGAGACCTGTCTCTGCTGATGACATTGCTGTGTGACTTTGTCCAAGTCACCTTGCCTCTGGGCTTTGATTTCTCTATCTATGGAATGGTGATGATACTTAATCTCCTGTGTAGACTCTGAGATCTATGGGTGAAAAGTACGTAAGAGGTAGGTGACAATACAACAATACTAGTGCTAAAAAATTAATGAAGCAACCACCAAACCACCTTTGTTTTTCCCACACAGAGAAAGTAAGAAAAATATAACATTTGTTATTCATCCATAACAGTTTCATTTTATCAATGACTGCAAAACTAGAATATCTTCCTCTTAATCACACAGCAGCTGGGCTGCTTTCCAGCTGCTTTTATGGCCATATACACAAGAATTTTACAAATCCTCGATTAGACAATTAGCAGACTCAAGCCAATCATTCTTCTGTCTTTACAAAGGGTCCCATCCTGCAAGGTACTGCCAAGGTACTGTCAGCTCTCAGATCCTTGCACCCACGTACAGTGCTCAGGGTCTGATTGCATGTGCCAGCCAGCTAGCTCAGTGCCCTTAGATGCTGCCTTGCATGGGTCCCCAGACGTAGCTCATCCACCCACAGCCTGAAGTCTGAGCATTAGCTTGAAAAAAGTAAAAGTCCATGTGGTGACAAATCACATGTGGCATCAGAGATGTCGATGTATGAAACAAATGATGATATTCTGTGGTGCACATCTGAGAATGTGTGCAAAGGGAAGAAGCCAGGCTCTCTGTGGGGCTCAGCTACTTGGGTGCCTTTTTGGAAAAGTGCACATCTTATTCTGCTTTTCTAAGGTTTACTTAAAACTAATGTTCTTAAAGTAATATCCTCTCAGAGCACTTATATGACCCTGCAAAATTAACAGCATTTTATGTTGGAATTTATGTAGGGCCTTATAAATACTAATGAATTAATCCTCCCTATAAGGTAGAGGGAGACAACTATCTCTATTTACAGCTAGGGAAACTGAGGCTGAGAGGTGACCTGACTAGCCCCAATTCACCCAGCATATCAAAGGCAGACCTGGGCTGAGACCTCAAGACCTTCTGACTAGTGAGCTCATGTTCATTTCTCCACTGCCTCCAGTCCTCCGACTCATGGAGCACCCCTCTGGGAGAATCTTTGGAAATTGTTCCCACTTTTCTTTGAAATTCCTCAAATACCACAGAAGGCAGTGAGGCGTCTCTGACTAATCTAAGTCACTTGGCAGTGATGGTCTGAAACTAATCCCACCCATCTAATGCATTTTGGACTGATATTTATACAGTGAGACCTGATGTCTGGTATCAAGTCAATAAAAGGGATGATGTTCAGTAATTTAAGGGCCAAATTTATTCTGTCTAAAAATAGCAAGGTTGGGAATTCAAAATATTTTTTATTACTCTATCCCCGTGAGATGGAAAAGCAAACAATACCACCTATTATTTAGGGCCTCCAGTGTTTAGTGTTCTGCTGCCACAGCAATAACGAAGAGTGATTAACAAACCTAGTCCCTGAGAAGCATGGACACTAATGTTGCTAGTGCATCAGTAAGAATGTAAATTAAACAGAGTGAGGATGAGTTGGGCGCCGTAAATAACACAAGAAGGGAAATGATTAAAGTTTGCAACTGGGAGAAGAGGCCACAGGTGGAAGGAAGTGTTTTTATTTTCCTAAATGAATATGAAAAAAGGAGAATTAAAAGAAATCAAAGTCAGCACAGCTCCAACAGAATTGCATCATCTTTACGTCATCTGAGTATCTTGCCCTAAAACTATAAAAAAAAACCCTTCTTGGCTGTGTAAGGAAAGCAAGCTGTGTTGAAACACCAATTTAGCTTAAACATTTCTTTTGGCTAAGAATGCAGCTCAGTTATGTATTTCAGACTCTGACATGAAGAAAGGAGGCCTGTTTGGCGCACATACTGATACACCACTAAGGGTATGTCTACACTATAAGAGTAGTTCGATTCAACTTAAGTTGAATTTGTGGAATCGACCTTACAAAGTCGAATTTGTGTGTCCACACTGACAGTAATTCGACTTTGTGAGTCCACACTAATGGGGCAAGTGTCGTCTTTGGAAGCGGTGCACTGTGGGCAGCTATCCCACAGTTCCCGCGGTCCCCGCTGCCCATTGGAATGCTGGGTAGAGCCCCCAATGCCTGCTGGGGGAAAAAAATGTGTCGAGGGTGGTTTTTGGGTAACTGTCATCATTGAACCATCACTCCCGCCCTCCCTCCCTGAAAGTGCCGGCAGGCAATCTGTTCGCGCACTTTTCTGGTCAGTGACAGCGCAGACGCCACAGCACTGCGAACATGGAGCCCGCTGCACTTATGGCCGTTGTCAACTCCTCACACCTTATCGTCCACCTCTTCCACAGTGAGCTGCTGAGAAAGCGGGCTACTTTTCAATGGTGCTGCAAGCACTGGTGGACCATAGGGGACATTTTACCAACATCAACGATGGGTGGCCGGGCAAGGTTCATGACGCGCATGTTTTCAGGAACTCTGGTCTGTTTAGACGCCTGCAGGAAGGTAGTTTCTTCCCGGACCACAAAATAACTGTTGGGGATGTGCAGATGCCTATAGTGATCCTCGGGGACCCAGCCTCCCGCTAATGCCCTGGCTCATGAAGCCCTATACATGCGCCTTGGACAGTGACAAGGAACTCTTCAACTACCGGCTGAGCAAGTGCAGAATGGTGGTGGAGTGTGCTTTCGGACGTCTCAAGGGGAGATGGCGAAGCTTACTGACTGCCTCGGATTTCAGCGAAACCAATATCCCCATTGTTATTGCAGCTTGCTGTGTGCTCCACAATCTCTGTGAGAGCAATGGGGAGACCTTTATGGCGGGATGGGAGGTTGAGGCAAATCGCCTGGCTGCTGATTAAGCCCAGCCTGACACCCGTGCGATTAGAAGAGCCCAGCGGGAAGCGCTGTGCATCCGGGAGGCTTTGAAACCTAGGTTCCTCAGCGAGCAGCGTGACCTGTGACTGTTCAGTTTCTTTACAGAGAAGCTGAACCTGCCCCTATTTCTTTACCCAGTTACTGTTGACTATCCTCTGCAGTTACATACCCCGTTCACCCCGCTTCCCCCACTTCCAACACACGTGTAAAAATAAAATACATGTTCCATTGTTACTTAACAAAGGTTTCTTTATTAATGACTTTGCGTTAAAGGGTTGAAACTGGGACGCAGACTGTGCTGGGTAGGGTGTGCGGTGATGTAAAGACTGCCTCTAAACTCGAGGAATGACAGGCTCCTGCTCCTAGAGCGGTCCGCAGTGCCGGACTGGTTGTTTCAATGGAGCCTGCCATCCCTCCTTTTTGGGACTCTGTGTGCGGGGGCTATGTGACCTTGTGGCGGAGGAGGACGGATACAGATTCCTCTGCTGCGTGACTCTGCGGTCCAGGACAGGGACCGCTGCATAAGATCTGTAACCGCCCTCCCCCGCTACAAAGTCACGAACCCCCTCCACCCACACAGAACCTGGAAACCACCTCCCATATTGACCAGGGTGCCTACTGACTGCACTCTGTGTGTGACCTGCTGCTGATTCTGCCCCCGTGTCTGTACCCTGGTAAAGGTGACTGTCCTATGCAATTACCAACCCCCTTCCTCACCCCTCCCTTCAAACACAGTCTTCTGTAAAAAAACATGAGGGAAACAGTAATTAACAGCAAAGTATTTTTAATAATTAACTAGACAGTTAGGGGATGAAACTGGGATTGGGACTTGGGTGAGTCAGCAAGGGAAGGACTTCTCAAAATTTAGGGTATGAGAGCTTTTGGGTACTTGAGCACTCTGCTGGGGTGCAGTGGCAGTTTTCACAGCCCCTGGCGCCCCTCCTTCTGGTTATTTTGGGTGAGGGGGGTATGGGACTTTGTGGCGGGGGAGGGCGGTTGCAGATACACTGCAGGGGGGCTCTGTCCTCCTGCCTGCGGTCTTGCAGATCATCCACAAGGCGCCGGAGCGTGTCCGTTTGCTCCCTCATTAGTCCAAGCAGCGTTTGAGTCGCCTGCTTCTCTTCCTCACGCCACCTCTCCTCCCGTTCGCTGTGTGAGTGCTGGTACAGAGAGAGGGTCTCCCTCCACTGGCTCTGCTGGTCCGCCTCGGCTCGGGAGCAGCCCATAAGTTCAGCGAACATCTCGTCCCGTGTCTTTTTCTTTCGCCGCCTAGTCTTTGCCAGCCTCTGTGAGGGAGATGCTGTGGCAGGTCTGGAGACAGTCGAAGCTGTGTGATGGGAAAAAGGGAGTGAATTCCTTGCAAAGATACATCTCTAGTCTGTCTCTGTGAACAAGACCATGCACAACACCTGTCTCGTGTGCACTCCTGCTCCAGGCAATCCAGAAAGCATAAACTCTGTCCCTGTTCCACCCCATCGTAGTGTCCCCCGACCCTTGGATTTCTGGGTTGAGATCCCAGTGCCCGATGGGCCAAAAATCATTGTCGCGGGTGGTTCTGGGTAAATGTCGTCAGCCATTCCTTCCTCTGGGAAAGCAACGGCAGACAATCATTTCGAGCCCGTTTTCCCTGGATTACCCTGGCAGACGCCATAGCGTGGCAACCATGGAGCCTGTTTTGCCTTTTGTCACTGTCACCGTATGTGTACTAGATGCCGCGGACAGAGGCGATTCAGCAGCGCTACACAGCAGCATTCCTTTGCTTTTGCATGACAGCAGAGATGGTTATCAGCCATATTGTACCATCTACCATACCATTGTAAATTGGCAATGTGATGGCGGTTACCAGTCCTACTGCATACCTTCTGCTGCTGTCATAGGTACCCCTGGCTGAGATCAGCCGGGGGCGCAAAAGACAAAACTGGGAATGACTCCCTGAGTCAATCTCTCCTTTATGATATCTAAAAATAGAATCAGTCCTGCCTAGAATATGGGGCAAGTGTACTAGGGTTCCAGTGTATCAGAGAACTAGAGAGCACAGCCGCTCTGTGTCAGATCATGCAGGAATGATGAGCTGCATGCCATTCACAGGGGGTGCCCCTGCAACAACCCCACCTGTTGCTTCCCTTCTCCCCCAGCCTTCCTGGTCTCCATTGTAGTGTCCCCCCATTTGTGTGCTGAAGTAATAAAGAATGCAGGAATAAGAAACAGTGACTTGTTAGTGAAATGAAATGAGGGGAAGACAGCCTCCAGCTGCTATGATAGTCCAGACAGGACATTAAGCAGTGTGGGGGAGAGGAGACCAGCATCCTGCTGCTATGACAGTCTGGGCAGTACAGAATCTTTTCTTTACACATGAAGGGCGGGGGCTGATAGAGCTCAGCCCCCTGTTGCTATGATGAAGACGGTTAGCAGGCCGTCTACTTACGGGCTGATGACGAGGATGGATAGCAGTCCTTCTGCACTACACCATCTGCCACAAGGCTGATTATGAGGACGAATACCACTCATATTGTACCATCAGCCACCGATGAGGCAGGGGGAGAGGATGCTACAGTACAGTGCCACAGCATCGCGTCTACCAGCAGCATTCAGTACACATAGGGTGACATTTAAAAGAGTCAAGAGACGATTTTTTTTCCTTTTCCTTCTGGGGGTGGGGGGTGGGGGTACATTGACGAGCTATGCCCTGAACCACCGCGGACAATGTGTTTGACCGTACAGGTATTGGGAGCTCAGCCAAGAATGCAAATGCTTTTCGGAGACTGCAGGAACTGTGGGATAGCTTGCGTCCTCAGTCCCCCCTCCCTCCCTCCATGAGCGTCCATTTGAGTCTTTGGCTTTCCGTTACGCTTGTCACACAGCAGCGTGCTGAGTCTCTGCTACGCCGTCTGTCTTGAGATTTTTTAAAAATACTTTAGACCAGGCGTAACATTACAGTAATTCCCCTAATTAGATGCAGGAGTCGCCGAGGGTCACTGAAGGAGCTAGAGAGCGCATGCTGCGTGAAAGCCAGCACAAACCAGGGGCCTATGCTGCCATGCTCGTGGAGGCAATGCTCCCAGAATACCTCATGAAAGCCTGGCGCGGAAAAGTGTGCTACCACGGAGCACCCAGTAAGGCAGCTCTCCCCAGGAATCTCCTGCGGAGGCTTTTCAATTACCTCCAGGAGAGCTTCATGGAGATCTCCCAGGAGGATTTCTGTTCTATCCCCATATATATAGGCCTCCTTTTCACATAGTTCAGATTCCTGTTACATTAATAATAAAAGTTTACATGTTTAAAGCACTTACCGACTGATCCTTCCCCTGATTCAGGGTCCGAGGTAACTGCTGGGGAGGGTTGGTAGGGGATCTCCGTGAGGGTGATGAAGAGATCCTGGCTGTCGGGGAAACCAGCGTTGTAAGCGCTGTCGCCTGCCTCGTCCTCCACAAACCATTCCTCATCTTCCCCGTCCGCGAACATCGCCAAGGAACTGGCCGTCGACACTATCCCATCGTCGGAGTCCACGGTCACTGGTGGGGCAGTTGTGGCAGACCCACCAAGAATGGCATGCAGTGCCTCGTAGAAGCGGCATGTCTGGGGCTGGGCTCCGGAGCGTCCGTTTGCCGCTTTGGTCTTCTGGTAGCCTTGTCTCAGGTCCTTGATTTTCACGCGGCGCTGCGTTGCATCCCGGCTGTATCCTCTGTCTCTCATGGCTTTGGAGACCTTCTCGTAGGTCTTTGCATTTCGTTTTTTGGAGCGCAGCTCCGAAAGCACAGACTCCTCACCCCACACACCGATCAGATCCAAGACTTCCCGGTCAGTCCATGCTGGGGCCCTCTTTCTATTCAGAGATTGCATGGACTCCTCTGCTGGAGAGCTCTGCATCGTTGCCAGTGCTGCTGAGCTCGCCCCGATGTCCAACCAGGAAATGAGATTCAAACTGGCCAGACAGGAAAAGGAATTCAAATTTTCCCAGGGCTTTTCCTGTGTGGCTGGTCAGAACATCCAAGCTCGGACTGCTGTCCAGAGCGTCAACAGAGTGGTGCACTGTGGGATAACTCCCAGAGCTACTAAGGTCGATTTCTGTCCACACCTAGCCTAATTCGACATAGCCATGTTGAATTTGGCACTACTCCCCTCGTTGGGGAGGAGTACAGAATTCGAACTAAAGAGCCCTCTAGGACGAACTAATTAGCTTCCTGGTGTGGATGGGTGCACGGTTAAGTCGAATTAAGGCTGCTAAATTCAACATAAACGCCTAGTGTAGACCAGGCCTAAGAAAGGAAACCACAAAGCTACATTAATGCTTTACAGGACTGATATTAGGCACAGGCACTGCCACCTACTTAATCAACTTTCTTCTTACTGTGTCTCTTTATATCTTCGCTCCCCTTCTATGGACAACAGACAGATTCTTCTCCCTCTTTGAGTTCCTTGTGGCTCCATCCAGTTCTCGCTACCACTAGCACTTTCCCTTCCCACTTCTCTGTGCAAGCCTCCCACCAAGTCACTCCTTTCCAGTGCCGTCACCTTCCCCATTCCTGTAAAGTAGAGAGGTACCATTATCCCCATTTGGGGGATGGAGAACTGAGGCACAAGGAGTAAGATCATCACAGGTATTCAGGCAGCTAACAACCAGATTTGCAGGTGCCAAAATACCTTTAGAAGTCTGGGATTAAGTAACTTGGAACTCCGTGGTGGAGTTTGAAATTGAACCTATGACTTCTGAGCCCCAGCCTAGTGCCCGAACCATCCTTCTGCTCTGCTTTCCATACTCAATACTTGGTGAGAAAACATTTACAAAGTTACCCATTCCTTTCTCCTCTTGGATCGTTCCTCATCAGGGTAAGAAAACTAGTCAACTGGGAGACAGGCTAGTCCTTGCTTACAGATAGCGCCCCCCCAACCTGAAGCAAATACTCACCAGCAACTATACACCACACAACAAAAACACCAACCCAGGAACCAAACCCTGCAACAAACCCCAGTGCCACTTCTGTCCACATACCTATTCAAGGAACACCATCATAAGACCTAACCACATCAGCCACACCATAAGGGGCTCGTTTACCTGCACATCTACCAATGTGATATATGCCATCATGTGCCAGCAATGCCCCTCTGCCATGTACATTGGCCAAACCGGACAGTCTCTGTGCAAAAGAATAAATGGACACAAATCTGACATCAGGACTCATAACATTCAAAAACCAGTAAGAGAATACTTCAACTCCCTGGTCACTCAATAACAGACTTAAACGTGGCAATTCTTCAACCAAAAAAAAACTTCAAAAACAGACTCCAACGTGAAACTGCAGAACCAGAATTAATTTGCACACTGGACACCATCAGATAAGGCCTGAATAAAGACTGGGAGTGGTTGGGTCATTACAAAACCTAAACCTAATTTCCCCAATACTAATTTCCCCCTATTGTTATTCACACCTTCTTGTCAACTGTTTGGCAGAATAAAGTTATTTTTCCTCCCTTGGTATCCTACTGTTAATTGAATTGTCTCCTTAGACTGACCTCACACTTGGTAAAGCAACTCCCATCTTTTCATGTATTTATACCTGCTCCTGTATTTTCCATTCCATAGATCTGAAGAAGTGGGTTCTAGTCCACGAAAATTTATGCCCAAATAAATGTGTTAGTCTCTAAGGTGCCACAAGGACGCCACATCATTTTTGCTGATACAGACTAACATGGCTACTGCACTGAAACTAGTCAACTTAGTTATGGTTAATGCATGAAAGGGCCTGGCAGCTGAAATAACTTGGCAGAGAAGTAGAACTCTAGTAAACACCCAAACACAGTGCACTTCAATGAAGTTTAGCAATCTACAAACATTAATGAGACACTGTGAGGCACAGCAGCCAGCATTATAGCACTGTTCCTGTGCTGTAGATGGGGAAACTGAGGCACGGGTGCATTAGGTGACTTGCCTATAGTCAAACAGCATCTCGTATATGGAAATGGAATGTGAACAATGGAGTTCCTGTCTCTCGTCATAGACCTTATTTCACTGGACAATACTGCCTCAAACGTTCTTACTCAAACGTACAAGAGTGAGGGATGGGGGAAGTCAATGTGAGTAAATTGGGACTGGCCATTCTTTGTCGAGTGAAGCATTCTTTATTCCACTAGGGGATTACAAACACAGTGGTGTAAGGAAACACAATCATGTACTTGACAGTGACATTTTGGAGTACAACCCAACAATGAATGAGCAGTTCATTAAAGCGAGAGGCTCTGCACCATTAACCAGGATGCGCAAGAGTCGGACCAGACTAGTAACAGACCAGATTAGTGCTTAGATTGTTGTTCCTCCCAAAGGCAGGAAGGCTCTTAACGTCTGCAGTAGTTGCATTGTGTGGGAAGATGTCTTTTGTCTGCAGTGCAGCGCTCCATCAGCTCAGAATTGCAGTTTTGCTGCTTTGTGTTAACCCTCACCACATCCCACTCCTTCCCGTCTGGCCAACTCGTTTGTCTCACCAGTTCTAAATGCTCCAGGGCAGGGACTTCCACTTGCTATTTATCTGTACAGCACCTAGCACAATGGGGACCTGGCCCGATTAAGGCCACTAGGTGCTCTTGCAATATTTAACTATTAGAAGTTATCCCTGGTCATGGAGAATTCTGGCCCTCATAAACCCAGCAACTGCTATCCCCCGCAGCTGCTGCTCCCTGCAGGTAGAGGAGAGCACAGTGTGTTCCTTCTTCTTTGTGCCTGTTCACCAACTCAGCTGTGCTGTACACAGCCTCTCAGGCCTGAACATGGATCCTTCCTCCTCCCCCTGTCCTAGGGCTGGAGTGAACACCCTTCCACATCTATCTCCTGTCAGAGGGCAGGAGGGAACACCCTCCACCAGCAGTGAGCTCTGGCATGGGGTTAGGAGAACTCCTTTTGCCCCCAGCTATTTCTGGCCACAGGGACAGAAAATAAATAAGTGAATTAATTTGTTACTTGCAACTCTAATAGCAGGACTAGTGCTGCTCTGAGGGCTGATCCTACACCAGTGGCATCAGCAGGAGTCCTGCTGTTGACTTTGCCAGAGGCAAGATTCGGCTGCTCCTTGCCCTTGCAGATCTAGCATGGGGAATGGGGTGCTCAGCACTAGCTCCACCTAATGCCATGAAATCAGCAGCCTCGCACCTATAACCATATGGGGTGACAGACAGTACACACTGATTACAGTTTTGGGGGCTTCTTTGACTTGCAAAAAAGCTGCTTTTTCAAATGTCCGCAGAGCTGTAAAATGAGAAATAAAGCCATTTGTTTCTAATTATAGTTGGCAGGCACTCACACACACACACACACAGAGAGCTGAGGACTTCAGCAGGTGATTTTTTTTGCTCGTGATTAAAACACTTGACCTCATAAGTAAGAGGCAAGGGTTTCAATACACCCCCTTTCCCCCATTCCAAGAAGGCAAGGAACAAACAGCACAAACAGATTTTGTAAATCTTCTGCTTAGATTTACAAAATAATTGGTTACAAAACAAGAGGCAGAATATTTAGTGGATGACTTAGGCTTGCCTAGGGCTGGCCAAACAAGGCCAATGCCTTGTTTTAAAATGTATAATATGTATTCCAGTCTAATACAAACAAAAGACCCATATTGTCCACTGAATTCACAATGACCCATGTAACTGAGACCCAGTCATTACCTAGAAAACCAAAGTACCTTCCACTGGTTTGTGTCAGGTCTATTGGCCATCATCCAATGTTAATAGAACAGTTATGATGTGATTACAATGTCAGATGATGCATGTGAGTCATTTGTATTGCAATATTCTCTCTACAAGGGAGGTTTAATGCTCATCAGAACACAAAGACACACACACAAACCCACATGGTTATTACTGGGCTGCTGTTTCACCACTGGTTCTTTCAATTGAATTTAGGTCTTTGTGAAAGGCACCAGATTTCCCTCACTATACCCTCTATGGAACACACATAATGTACTGCGGTAAGCTTCCCCACTGCTAGACTTCAGCGCTCACGGATACGGGCTGGTTTTTGAGGCAAGAGGCTAGTCTGCCTCATATTCCTTGGCCTCTCTGTAGAGCATGGCACCAAGGCTGCCAATGTGGGAGGAGAGCTGGGGAACAGCTGCTCAAGGGACCGAGTCCCACATTGAGAACCACATAGGTAGGCCCGGGCGCTCTGTGGAGCCACCGACTTCATGAAATTGACATGCATGGAGCAAGCTGCAAGCATAAGTCATAAGGCTAAGCTTGGCCCAGGTGAGTAGTGCCTAGAGGTCTTTACCACCTCCTAGCCTATGTGAAATGAGTTGGAGGTTCAGTTCAGTTCAGTTAACAGGGGACAGGTATCACCAAAATCAATACTTTTCTTGCTTAATGCATGTAACAAAAAAATCTGCAAACAACAAGGCCCAGATACTCAGCTGGTCTAAATTAGCATGGCCTCATTGAGGTCAGTAGTAGTGGATACACAGCGGTCTTGTGATCAATGATCCTATGTCAATTTACACCTGCTGAGGGTCTGGTCCCAAATTAAAGCTAGGTAAGCCAATTGCCATTTATATATCAAATTTCAGACCAGTTTTAAATTAAACAAATTAGCAAGTCTCCTACCGCCAAAGAAAGTAGCCTAAAGAAACACTGTTGGTGCATATCATCCATTTCCATTGGTAGTTCTGAATTTAGAGGAAAAATGTTTTTCATTATGAAGAATATTTTGTTCTAGTTAAATGTATATAGATAGATAGATAGTAGGGCTGTCAAGCAATTAAAAAAATTGATCGCAATTAAGCGCGCTATTAAAAAAATTGTGATTAATTGCCCTGTTAGACTATAATAGAATACCATTTATTTAAATATTTTTGGATGTTTTCTACTTTTCAAATATATTATTTCAATTATAACGCAGAATACAAAGTGTACAGTGCTCACTTTATATTTATTTTTATTACAAATATTTGCACTGTAAAACACAAAAGAAATAGTATTTTTCAATTCACTTAATACAAGTACTATAGTGCAATCTCTTTATCATGAAAATTGAACTTACAAATGTAGAATTATGTACAAAAAATAACTGCATTCAAAAATAAAACAATATACAACTTTAGAGACTATAAGTCCACTCAGTCCTATTTCTTGTTCAGCCAATCGCTCAGACAAACAAGTTTGTTTACCTTTACAGGAGATAATGCTGCCCACTTCTTGTTCACAATATCACCTGAAAGTGAGAACAGTGTTTGCATGGCACTGTTGTAGCTGGCATCGCAAGATATTTACATGCCAGATGCACTTAAGATTAATATGCCCCTTCATGCTTCAACTACCATTCCAGAGGACATGAGTCCATGCTGATAACGGGTTCTGCTAGATAACAGTCCAAAGCAGTGTAGACCGATGCATGTTCATTTTCAAGAGTGTTGCTCTTTTAAGACTTCTGAAAGCATGCTCCATACCCCGTCCCTCTCAGATTTTGGAAGACACTTCAGAGTCTTAAACCTTGGGTCAAGTGCTGTAGCTATCTTTAGAACTCTCACATTGGTACCTTCTTTGCATTTTGTCAAATCTGCAGCAAGAGCGTTCTTAAAATGAACAACATGTGCTGAGTCATCATCCGAGACTGCTACAACATGAAATATATGGCAGAATGTGATAAAATAGAGCCAGAGACATACAATCTCCCCCAAGGAGTTCAGTCAGAAATATAATTAACGCATTCATTTTTTAAAGAGCATTATCAGCATGGAAGCATGTCCTCTGGAATGGTGGCCGAAGCATGAAGGGGCATATGAATGTTTAGCATATCTGATATGTAAATACCTTACAATGTCCGCTACAAAAGTCCCACGTGAACGCCTGTTCTCACTTTCTGGTGGCATTGTAAATGTAAGTGGGGGAATGGTCCTGCTATTGTGGGAAACTTTCCTGGCTTCTGCACTACCTCAGTGAAATGGGCTAGCGGAAGGATCTGAGTCCTTGCTCCCACTTCCTTTACCCAGAGGCATAGGCGCTGACTTTACCCAGCGCCGGTGGGTACTCGCGCCCCCGTTCCCCAGCCCTGCCTCCAGCCCCGCCCCAACTCCACCCCAAATCCCCAGCCCTGCCTCCTGCCCCGGGTGTGCCGCATTTCCCCTCAATCTCCCTCCCTCCCAGGCTTGCTGTGAATCAGCAGTTTCTGTGGCCAGCCTGGGAGGGAGGGGGGAGAAGCGGAGCGGCGGTGCAGTTGGGGGAGGAGGTGGAGTGTTGATGAGCTGGGGGGGGAGGGCCACAGGAAAGGAAGTTACCCGGGGGGGTGCAGAGGAACTGCTCCCTGCCCCAGCTCACCTCCGCCTGCTCCCCCGAGCGTGCCGCCGCTCCACTTCTCCCCCTCCCTCCCAGGTTTGTCGCAGAAACAGCTGATTCGCGGCAAGCCTGGGAGGGAGTGAGAGAATGGGGAGAAGAGGAGCGGCGGTGCAGTCAGGAGAGGAGGTGGAGCGGCGATGAGCTGGGGGGACAGGGCCGCAGGAAAGGAAGTAACCCGGGGTGGGTGCAGAGGAACCGCTCCCTGCCCCAGCTTGCGTTCACCTGCTCCCCCAAGCACGCCGCTGCTCCGCTTCTCCCCCTCCCTCCCAGGCTTGTCACAGAAACAGCTGATTCGCGGCAAGCCTGGGAGGGAGGGAGCGGGGAGAAGCAGAGCGGCAGTGGCGTGCTCAGGGGAGGAGGTAGAGCAGAGGTGAGTGGGGCGGGGGTGTGTGGCAGGGAGCCACCAATTTTTCCCAATGGGTGCTCCAGCCCCGGCACCTGTGCCTCCCTGCCCTCGAGGACTCCCCTTCCACTCTCCTGTCTGGCAGAGTTCTTGTAACCCCAACAAGGCTGGCCCCAGGATTCCTGGGGGGCTCAACCCCCAACCCTGCTGTGGTCACCTAGCACAGGGGCTAGGGTGTCCCCACTCCGGGGTATTCTCTCTGCACTGGGCACTTCCCTGACCCACTGATTATTACATATGATTTAAAGCAAATACAATTTATTTAATCAGCAATTAGTTTAAGAAGGAATAAGGAAAAATGGGAAAGGTCGAAGGAAAACACATCACCCCTCTGTGTGGCAGGGAACATCACAAACAGTGTCTCTGGAATGTCAGGGCAGTTCACAGTCTGTTCCTTGTAGGTCCCAGGCCTCCTTCTCAGGCCCTGGCTGTGCTGCAGGGACGCTGCGAGTTGGACACTTGCTCTGGTGGTGGCCACACACCTCCAGGCTTTGGGTGGTGGGACCCTTCTTCTCAGCGTCAGCCCCCTGTCGGGTTAAGATCCCCCTCTCAGTTTGGCCTGCAAGGGCCCTTGGCTGGGGGTGTCTTTCTGCGCTGGGACCTTTGCCCAGGGTCCCCCCTTGGCTCTCCCCAGCTGCTCACCCCACCTGAGTCCGGACTGTTCAAGCCCCAGCTCCACCATTCTGTCTCAGCTCCAGCTTCACTCTGCCTCAGCACTGCTGCTGCTGCTGCTCTGCCTCCAGCTCCCTGGGCTGCTTCTCTGGCCCCTCTGGCTCTGGTTGCTGCAGCTCTGCTCCCAGCACAGGGTCTGCTCTCTCTGGACTGTGCCTCTGGCCCCCCTGGATCTGGCACAGCTCTGCTCCCCAGCTCAGCTTGGGCCCCTGCTTTCTCCTTAGTTCAGCCTTACTCTGTCTGACCCAGGCAATTCCAGCTCACATGGAGGATGGGACCCATCCTGGCCTCCTGACCCCCTGATTAACCTGCCCTCCCTGTCAACCAGGCTGACCTGGAGCGTTGGCCTCTCCCCATTGCCCCTGGGGACTGTCAGTCTCAGGGTCCTGATTACCCATCGACCCTTCCACTTTTGGTCCTGGGAGCTAGCCAACCAAAACACCCCCACTAAGTGTTAGTAAGGGGACAATAGTCCCCTTACATAAATAAGAAGTGGGCAGCATTATCTCCTGTAAATGTAAACAAACTTGTTTATCTTAGCGATTGGCTGAACAAGAAGTAGGACTGAGTGGACATGTAGGCTCTAAAGTTTTACATTGTTTTTTTTTTTAGTGTAGTTATGTAACAAACAAAAAAAATCTACATTTATAAGTTGCATTTTCACAATAAAGAGTACTTGTATGAGGCAGATTGAAAAATACTATTTCTTTTGTTTATCATTTTTGCAGTGCAAATATTTGTAATCAGAAATAATAGTATAAAGTGTGCACTGTACACTCTGTATTCTGTGTTGTAATTTGAAAATGTAGAAAAATATCCAAAAATATTTCATAAATTTCAGTTGGTATTCTATTGATTAACTGTGCGATTCAAACTGTGATTAATTGCAATTATTTTTTTGAGTTAATTGCACGAGTTAACTGCAATTAATCGACAGCCCTAACAGATAGACATACTCCATCTGTGTTGGGCCTGAGTAATTGGACTATGTACAGCAGTAGAGGGAATGCAGAGCTGTTGGACAAGTGAAATGCAGCTCCCCCAAATGAAAGCCAGTGAATGGGCTGCTGTGCAGCATGCCCTGCAGCTATGATGGAAGAACAGCCTCTGTTCTCTCCACCTACTGCCACCATTGGAGCCGCTAGACCTTGTCTACCCTCATAATGGCTTCTGAGTTGGCCTATCTGGGGCTTGTATGGGGGCCCTCCCCGCTGCACAGAATGAGTCCACAGACACCTCTTTTTGGCTGCTCTATCTGCAGTCCCCTCAATGGTCTTCGGCAGCACAAGGGGTCTTGGCCTGCCCCCTGTAAAGGTGAATGTGGCGGACTTGCTTTGGATCTTGTGCCGGGTGGTTGAAGATATTTTCCTTTCACTCAGGCATGTGGAAAATAAGAATTTCAGGCATAGTCAGATCTTCAGTTGGCATATACTGGGGTAGCTCCACTGCAGTAAATGAGCTTGGGCTGATATATAGAGGATGAAGATCAGGCCCTTAATTTAAAGGAATTGTGCAAGTCTAACACTGACTTTGCCCAGCTGCAAGGTCAGCCCAAAGCTGAGGCTAATCATTCCAAAGCTATTTTTTGCAAAAGTCAAGAGGTTAACCTGGCAGCCCCAACAGGCTTTGGCACCCATAAGCCCTTTTCCTCTGGAAGCCTGTGACGGCAGGTGACTAGTGACCCAAAACCAGCTTCTTTAAAACAAAGTATTATTCATTCCTTCACCTGAAGGCACATAGCACTCAGAACAAAACAACAGGCCCATATGCATATTCCCCTTGACCTAAATCTTAATCTTTCCTTGCAAGCTTTGGTGAGTTCTAGTCAGCCCATTACCTATGTGTTGGGAGAGAGCACCTGCTCTGCTGCAGCATGCTCTCTGGGTCTCCTTGCATCCCCGCCAGTGCACATTTACACGCTCTGGGGAGCCCCCAGCAACTCACTCAACCATCACCCACTTCTTCCCTAGGCCAACAGCACTTTAGGTTTTAGTATCTCCTTTGATGCTGGGCTCTGGGACAGGAAAAGTAAACCTTGTTCTACTAGTTGAAGCCAAGTAGGAATTATTCCCCAGTCAATAGCTTCCCCACTGTTTCTTCAAGGACCTATGGACTACACTTTATCCTTGCCAGTTTCATTTCCTGTTTGCGCCCCCTCCCCATAGCCTCCTTTTGATTTAATTCTATGCAGGCCGGCAGGATAATTTCACAGGTAAACTGAAGTGCACTGGGTATCGTTGTGCTGAAGCTTTCGCATGATGGTTCAGCTGCCCTTGCTATTTAGAGGCATTTCTCTAGGGCTAGATCTATTGCTTTTGATCTCTCCTGTAACCATATGTCCCACAAATTATGCTGTCGCTAATTAGACACCTTTGATGTCTCCAAAGTTACCGGAATTCTCAGCTCTAATTTATCTATTCCCTCTTCTTGTTCTTCATTTTGGGTAAAACTAACAGCAGCTCTCTGAAATCTCTTTCTATCTGGGGTCATTATACTCAAACACCTTTGTCAGCTGGTCCAGTGTTTCAGGCATTATTCCTGGCAACAGCGTCTCTCTCACTCATCCTTTCCCCCAATGAGATAGTAAAAAAGCTTTACCTTCATTTTTTTCATCTTTATCCCCATGATCTTGTTTCCCACTCCTCCATGCTTGTGCAAGGTTTCTGTGTGTCTGGAAATCCATTGTTAGCATTCCTAACAATGACAAGGTGTGACTCCTTCCATGCTGCCTATTTGCTCTCTCTCTAGGTCATGCTTTGTTTTCCTGATGACCATTCTCCCCTGGCTGTGGCTTTCATTAGATTGACTAGTTCCACCATGTTTCTCGTACCACCTATTTACAGAGGTGCTGGAACTGCAGCTAGCATTCAAGCCACGTGCAGACAGATTGACTTCCTCCTGACGCCTGTGCCTCCTCCCAACTCTTCTCTCTTGCAACCTGTGTTCCTGTCTCCAAGTTCCATGCAGGTTGCTACAGAGTAGAAGTGAAAGAAATTTTTGCTGATTTGCACACTGCTTACTTTTCCTGAATGCAGGGAAATATTTTTCTACACAGATCATTTAAAATAAACAGTGCCATGATAAAAAGATGACATTCAGAGCAGGAACAACTTGAGGGTGAGATTCACCACTGTGTCGTGGACCAGCACAAGGTCTATGCACCGTTTGTGACCCAGATATGCTTCATTTTGAGACTTTAAGTGATGCAGGGGCCTCATGCCAGCCTTCTGCACTGGGTGGATTTCCCCAGGGGCATCTCGCCAGCACATATTTGCTTCCGTGCCACCTTTTGGGGCTGATTTAAGTGCAGCAAGATTGATTATTACAGTCACTGTATAAAGATTCCTTTTCTAGCAAGGAAGCCAGTCAGTGCTTTTCAAGGCAACGAGAGGCATTTATGAGCACTCACCTAGCCTGAACCCTGCACTGTCTATGATGTAATACAACGGTTCTCAACCTCTTGCTTTCTGAGGCCCCTGCAACATGCTATAAAAACTCCACGGCCCAGCTGGGTCACAACTGTTTTTCTGCATATAAAAGCCAGGGCTGGCATTAAGGAGTAGCAAGTAGGGCAATTGCCTGGGGCCCCACATCACTGGGGGCCCCACAATGCTAAGTTGCTCAGGCTTCAACTTCAGCCCCAAGTGGTAGGGTTCAGGGCCCCAGGCTGCAGTCCGGTACAGTGGGGCTTCAGCTGCCTTTCCTGGGCTGTAGAGAGTCTAACACCGGCCATGCCTGGCAGACCACCTGAAACCTGCTTGCTGCCTCCTCCCCCCAGGGTGCCCCGGCCCCCGGTTGAAAACCAGTGCTGTAATACATGTAATAGTAAGGTCCCTAGCCCTGAAGAAGTCACAGTTTAATTGATACTGATATTACAATGAATAAGGGCAATGTGTGTGTCTGGGGGAAGGGGGAATTAACGTGGTGACAAAATATTGTGTGTAGTGAAGAATTATTGGAAAGCTGTTTGTCAGAGAGAGAGTGTATGCATGCACATGCTGTTTTTAGGCTGCCATCACTTCACTGCAGTAAATACCAATCCCGGTCCCTCCTCAGGCCGTCTGCACTGCCTCCCCAGATCACAGAGAGAAGGCACCCCCCCCCCAGGGCTAGGGGCTGCAGCCTCTCCCCCTCACTCACCATAGCTGTGCTTGGTATCTACACCAAACCCAATCTGGATCTTGCCAAAACTATTCACGGCCATCACCACATGGGGCAGCCGGGGTAGGGGTTCAGGGGGCAAGGTTCTGCCAGCCAGACATACAGTGGGTGTAGAGAGGGCACAGATTGGTGGCAGCAGCAGCAGTATCTCTCGGGGGAGGGGAGAAAAGTTTCTGGATGGATACAGCAGGCGCTGGGAGCGGCTGTTCCTGTACGCCCCAGGGAGGCATCATGGTGGCAGCAGCTGCTCACTCACATGTGGGCCACTTCTGGGTTTATATCCAACACCAAGATGTCCAATGTCATTCTCCCTGCCTGACTGCATACATATCATAGCCAAGGGAAGCCCCACTTTGCCTTGGCCAGGGGGGCTCTGGTTTCAAGGGTGCATATGCTATGTGGCTTCGGCTGGCTAGCAAAGGAGGATTTGGTCCAGGTGTGCACGTGCCTCTGTGTCTGCCACCAGGAAAGGCCACCAGGTAGCAGCAACATGGACTGTCTGAATTGCCCAGATTGGCCACAAGAAACAATTTGTACCCCCAATACTTGCCTGTCGCCAAGGGCATTTCAAAAGTAGCCCAGCAAGGGGGAAATTGCCAAGGTTTTAATTGAATTCTTGGATGTTTGCTTGATTTTGGTCAGCCACTGGGAGTGCCACAATGGAGCTGAGTGGTGGAAAACTAGGCCAAATGCAGTGAATTTTCAGACGGCACACGAAGGAGGTAAATGAGTGGCTAAGTGCCCTATGAGAGATTGGGCTGTTCTAGGCCTTGAAGGCGGAGTGAAAAAGGGACAATCATGAATGGGAGGTGACAAAGGGAAGATGAAGGCAGATGAAACTAGCAGAGCAAAGGAGGAGTATTAGGAGACAAACGATGGAATATAGGCAGATGTATCAACAAGCTTGCCAAAGCTGGTTAATGTGATAGAATGTGTTCATGAGAACTGTTGGTATATTTTTACCCTGCCATGAGTTGCTCAATGGCATAGGAATGTAAAATCAGCCCAATGCATTTTTTTAAATATAGATCAAATTTTCCTTACACTGATTGACTGAATCACTCATTCAAATCATGATATTAACTTAATGCATATGGAGACAGGGTTATTATGTGACCTAATTTACATGTACTGTAGAGTTAGTTCAACTTTTAGCTCCAATGTTTGCTATTTTGGTTGTGTTAATGAAAGCACAAGAATGTGTTTCAATCACATACTATTCAGCTGGCAGCTAACCAAAGGAAATAGTAATGCTCTTGATGGCACTTTTTAAAATAGCAGAGAAACCATCTCAGACAGAAATTAACTATCCTGCAAGATTTTGTGGTCCATAACGTTCTTCCCCAGGCTCCAAGACTTTAAAGTAAGATGAAAGTAATACTTTCCATAAAAAGTAGTTAAACTAACATACAAATTTTTCTAGTTGTAATTTTGAGTGTTGTACCAAAACAGAGTAGTTATATAAGCAGTAAATTATACATTAAAGAAGGCTGATAGACACCAAATTACAGAGCTACAGTATAAGAGTTCAGTTACATAGATAACAACAGCTATTAACATTTTTTGTTAAAGATTACCTGCAAAGCAGGAAAAATTCTGTGTGCCGTTTTTTCATTCCATCTGATGTATAGCGAGAACATGAAATAAATTAAACCTTCTCTTCCTTTCATCCCTTCTCCCCCAAAAAAGTACATATATATGTAGAACAGCTGGAGATGCTGCTTGGTTTTTACTTTAATTGCAAGTATCAAGTCTTGTCTTCTCTGTTTTTGCTGCAGACCTTAGCAGGTCTTTCCTTAGAAGACCAGAAAAGTGGAGTGGAAGTTGTCAGTCCTCAGCTAAAAGGGTGGTGAGTTGAATCTTTCACTAGAAATGTTTTTCTCTCAACAGTTTGTTAGGTGTTTGAGTTAAGCCAGTAAACAAAACCAAAACAAAAGTACTAAGCATCCTGCATAAATATTGTCAAGTATCAGAGGGGTAGCCATGTTAGACTGGAGCTGTAAAAAGCGACAAAGAGTCCTGTGTCATGAGTCTGATGAAGTGGGTATTCACCCACGAAAGCTTATTCTCCAATACTTCTGTTAGTCTATAAGGTGCCACAGGACTCTTTGTCACTTTTTGCATAAATATTGTTTCTCTTCTCAATTGCTCAGGTTTTATTCCCTTGTTGATGTCATAATCTTACTTATTTTCCAGACATCTATAGCCTTGGAGGGAAAGCAGCCTAGACAAGATTTGAAATTCTAATGTAAAAAACAATCACTACCGAGTGGCAAATGTTGATATTTTAAAATAGTGCCTATGGTATGTTTCCAAGAGTATATATTGCTAGTAGTTGCACAACTACCTTTAGGGATACATTACAAGCAAGGAAGTGAGAACAATACTATACAACATGGCAGAATGTGTCATTTTTAATCCTTAGAGCGGTGAGAACAACTATAGATGTCCCCATGTTCTAGTCCTTCTACTGCCCAGAAAGAGGGTGACCTCTATGCCCACTCCTGCTCCTCCCTCAGATCACTAGCGATCTCTATATAGAGAGCTTAAACCATTTCAGTTTCCAGCAGCAAATGCATTGGAAAAGTTTTGGCGAGTCAGCCATGAATCCTTAGCTGACTGCACTCTACTATCTCCTGCTTAGTTTTCATTCCCAGCAGTAGCCAGGAAGGTAACAGACTCTGATCCAGAGCCCACTGAAAACAATGGGAGTCTCTCCACTGACTGTGATAGGCTTTGGATCAGACCTGCGATGAGGCAGTGCAGTCCACCCATAATTGCAGAGTAGTTTGAAGAAGAAGAGATAGCACACACCCATCTCAGCATGGGATGGAACAAGTGAAAGAAATCCAAAAAGATCTGCCAGAGTTGAAAGTTGAAGACTGGGGATCACACCTTTAACTGGAAGTTGTCAGTCAATGACACTCATGCAGTAGATCTGCAGCAGGCCCGTATGACTTAACACACACATTTTAAAAAAACAACATTTAAAAAGCTGTACTGTAATATGTAAGAAGCTTCTGTTCTTTTTTTTAATCTAAGTCAGTGTGAACTCAATGCCACTAACTTCAATGGGTGCTACCTGAGGTCAGCACCTTGTGCTGGTGCTCATCCCCCTGCACAGAAGGTCCTGACTGTGAAAGATATCAATAGGTTTTTAAAATGTGCTGCACAGATTTCTTGGGAAGAAAAGTGTATTTTGGTTTTTAATGCAGAATAGTAATTCCCAGAGATTCCAGATCTAAAACTGCATTTATTTATTTATTTTATTTGCTTCTCTAAGGATCGGTTCCACAGCAGTGTTACTTTTCACAGACTGAGATGTCATTAGCGCATGTTCATCTGTACTGAAGTGTTTAGCCACAAGAGATGGAAGTAGAAATGCAGCGATGTGTTTTTGAAGCCTTCTCAAATGTTTATATGACTTGCCAAGCGTCTGGTTGTTCTCCAATGTAAAGCATGTCACTCTTTCAGCAATTATTTTCTTTAAAAGGCACATTAACATCCCCAAATTTCAAGTGAAGAGCTATGACCATATGTCTCAGCTCAACTGATGGTGGACATGCACAGTTCCGTTCATCATCTGCACAGTAAAATGAACATGGCCAAAAGTTTCAGGTGTGCATCTCAACTTCTCCAAAATCCATGGATAGCCGGATGCAGCATTTTTGTTTAGAGCACTACAGAGATGATTGCTTAGAATTAAGTTGGTATCAAGACCTGAACTGGATTTAGGGGTTTTGTTCTAGCTGATCTCCATAGGCCTGTTGAGGTCTCTTTTGTAGATTGGAGGCATCAATTTTCAGAAGTGATTAATGATTTTGGATGCCTCTGTTTTTGGGAGCCCAATCTCAGACAGCTGAGAGGGTTCTGTTTTTCCATGGTGGGTATTCAGCAACTTCTGAAAATCAGGCTGCTTTAAGATACCTTAATGTTGGACATCGCAAAAATGACGCAAGCAATCATGGTTTGCATTTGTATTTCCCCCTTGACTTAGCCCTAAACTCACATCACTTTAAACTCTGAGAAATTAATCTAGAGGCTAGATAAAGCTACAGAAATGGCAGGGCTTTTGATTTTCAGGGCGGGGGGAAGGCCTCATTCTGGTTTTGGGTTTTCCAAGTCAATAGCTGGCGAGGTTTGTGCCTGGGATCTACAGTTCCAAATAGCCAAAGTTGAGGCCTGCTGATGGGGAGGCCTTTGATAAAAGATTCTGGGTTTGTCTAATTTTTGCATAATGATGAACATGAAATCTGTCCTCTTGTGTACAGCGCTTCAAATATAAGGACTATAAACATTTGTTTCTAATCTTATCTGGCACGCACTCACATTGTGCAGCGTTAAAGTCTACATACTCCGCTTCCATGGGAACAGCCTGAAATGTTTTTGTTCCCTTTCTGAAGAGCAGACACATAGAACCAGTTGGCCACAAGATGGCGCTGTGTACATCGTCCTTCCTTGAACAAACAAAAAGCCTTTGGAAAAATATTTCATGAAGTGTTTTCTAAAACACTTCATATTTTAATTCTTTCAAGAAAGCATCACACAATAGCCAAATTTAAAGAGCAAGCACTGTTGAGTGCCACTATAGCTAAGGGTCTGTCTGCTTTTCCATTATAAACTCTTTGTTGAAGGATTTTATAACTTGATTACATAAATATGCTCTCAGTTGAATAATAAGTGGGGAGGAAAGAATTAGTGAAAGCAGATCAGCCAATTTGCTTCAATTTACTTTTTAAGAAAGCAAGAAGTCAACAATATTAGATAGAGCAATGGTTAGAAAGGATTAAGTTTTCCCACACAGTCCGGTATAGCGATTCAGTCAAGTGCTATCCCACAGCTGGGTCTCCCCAAAATAATTTTTACCAATTATAAATTGTGAGATGTTTTTTCTTTAGCAAACACATTGAGAGCAGCAAATCCATTTAATGTGTGGACAAAATCAGATCAGATCTGATCTGCAAAGCTAGTCTAAATGGCCACCACCACCAGCACCACCCTCTCCACATGTGGCTGTCTAAAAGTCCAAAGTCCCATCCACTTCAGTGGTAGAGGAATGGAGCTCTAAGGTAGGAGTGTGGGATCAGGGTGTTGTACAAACCTACTCAATAAAAGGATATTAAATGTTTCTCAGTAGTGGACTTTGTTTTTGGAAACTAAGAATGATGGAGTGAGATACACACAGATGATCACTTTTCGTTTTACTACACCCACACATGCAAAAGCAGTTCAAGTTCTATATAGCATTCCTAGCATTTACCTGAACCCTATGGCCCCGATGTGCACCACCATAAAATGAGTCTTGAAGTCACTGGACTGGCAATTCTTGCATTTTCCTCTGACACTTTGGCTTCTGTTCACTGTAGGAGGCAGAAGTTATTCAGATAAAACTGAACTATTGGTCCTACTTTCTAGTGGCTTCAACTTGAGTTTTTGTTTTGTTTTCTATTTATTGACAGTTGATAGTTCTACTCTGAAACAGCATCTGTTTTTCATTTAGAGCCAGCTTTTAGCTACTTTTACAACTGGATTAGTCGAGATGTAAGGAGGTCAAATAATTTTGAGTCCATACATTGTTTCCCTAAGTAGCACTTACTGATTAAGACAGAGCTTACCCAAAAATTCTATCACATGCTCTGAAGCACTGAAATGCATGCACCCTGGGGAAAGTGAAGAGGACTCTTCCATAGGGTTTGGGGAGATGATCTTCAAGATATCTATAAGAGTTTTGCCTAGAGACTGCAAGGTTTGGTTCTACAAGTGGAAGTGGCTGAATAGATTTTGAACCTAAATCTCTATGCTTTATGTGCGTAAGGCGTTCCACGATGCCAGTCACCATAGTATCTTAGGTGTTGCTCTGCTCAGTGTTGCAAAGCCTAAGTTTTATTTTCAAAAGTGACTTAAGTGCCTACATCACCTAGGCCTTGCAACACTCAGCAGAATGATGCCTAAATATCTTTACAAATTTAGGCCCTATTTCCTGTTAAACTTTACTTTTTAATCTCACCTTATTTTGGAGCCTAATGCTAACTAAATGAGGCTACGCAGAAAGAAGAATGAAGCAGCTTAGAATACTTCCAGATGCAGCAAAGTAATGTCCTGGATTTACATAAACAAAAATGTTTTTAAGTCATGGTAATTCTTTATGATTGTGTGGCAGCCAATAACCCTTTTAAAAGTTTCTTTCCCCCTGTAACTCCCAAATGGAGAATTAAACTTCTGTAGTTGGGGCAGCTAAAAAGTGTGGAGTTTCTTGAGAAATTATTCCTTGCCAGAAACGATACATTCTGATGTAAGTTTCCCTGCAACATTTTATAAGACTTCTCTCTGCAGGGATTTCAACTTTCAGCAGATGCCACTGCAGGATTGCTTGAGGATTCTCAGAAACCCCAAGTCCTGGTTGTACTATGAGGAAGATATGTTTATTATTTGATGAAAGAAACAAGCTAATTAACTCTTTGAACTACAATAAACATTCACACTAATTACATTTAGGCCTTGTTAGTATTTACTGGCCAAAAAAGTTAGGCTTTTGACAAATAAATATTTAACTGAAGAGCCCTATTTCTGTCTGTCAGCCCTGTCCTGTTTCTTAATATGAAATTGACTAAGAACGATACCGAGAATTACAAAGCTGATGGCTAGAAATATGGAGATAAAATTTCAGGCTTTTGGAGCTTAATACTTGCCAGTAAATCTTGACCTTAATTTTGACAGGCTTTTACCACTAAATATCAGTTTACATGGGAAGCCCTACTTATGGTTAAGGAACCGTGTGTTAACCTGATCCCCAGATGGATCTAAGTGTACCATATTAATAATCAATGCATCTTTAATTTTAAAAGCATGATTATTAATCGTGTTTTCTTTTAATTCATGATCTACAGCTAATCATATGAATTGTAAATAGCCCATTTCAGCATCAATAGTGAGATCTCTCCTGCCATGGGAATTTTTAAAGTGACATTTAAATTCCTCCCTTCCCTATGGCTTTTATTTAAATATGTATTTTGACTTAGTATTTACCAATACCTTACCTTTATACTATTACATGATTACAGGTCCATTAACTAATCACATTTGACACCTTGTTTATTGAGTAGAACTACTATTTTACATCTCTTGCATGGAAAAAAAATATTGTAACAAACTCTGATGACCTTCTAAGTTGTCATTGTCTAATCACTCCCAGTTTGAGCAGACCCAAGCAATAGGACTTAACTGTGCTCTGATTTTTAAAAGCGGTCTCTGCTTCCAAAGACACAATTTTGCACCTACCGTTAATAGTACATGCAACTGCCAGTACTTAAAAATCGAAATGCTAGAGGTCTGTGGTATCACTTGTGCCCACAATTAATTCTGAGAGCAAAATTAGACCTGTAAAAAGGGGACAGTGAGGCCATTTTGAGACTCAGGGTCCATACCGCTATTATCCATTAGCCTCCAGTACAGGGGTGGGCAAACTTTTTGTCCAGAGGGCAACAGCTGGGTATAGAAAGTATATGGTGGGCCATGAATGCTCATGAAATTGGAGTTGGGGTATGGGAGGAGGTGAAAACTCTGGTTGGAGGTGCGGGCTCTGGGGCAGGGCCAGAACTGAGGAGTTCAGGGTGCAGGAGGGGGCTGTCGGCTGGGGCAAGGGAGTTGGGTGTGGTGGGGTGAGGGCTCTGGCTGGGGGTGCAGGCTCTGGCATGGGGCTGGGGATG
Organism: Mauremys reevesii; assembly: GCF_016161935.1. Classification (NCBI taxonomy): domain Eukaryota; kingdom Metazoa; phylum Chordata; order Testudines; family Geoemydidae; genus Mauremys; species Mauremys reevesii. The sequence goes on along the minus strand of NC_052629.1, from coordinate 47,097,153 downwards.
AGGTGTTTGGGGTGCAGGAGGGTGCTCCGGGCTGGGATTGAGGGGTTCAGCAGGTGGGAGGGGGATCAGGGCTAGGGCAGGGGGTTGGGGCATGGGGAGAGGCTCAGGAGTGCAGGCTCTGGGGGGCAGAGGCTCCTGGAAGCAGCGGCATGTCCCTTCTCTGGCTCCTACATGGAGGTGAGGCCAGGCAGCTCTGCACACTGCCCTGTCCGCAGGCACCGCCCCTGCAGCTCTCATTGGCTGAAGTTGCTGGCCAATGGGGGCTGCAGGGGTGGCACTTGGGGCAGGGGCAGCATGCAGAGCAGAGACCCTGGCTGTCCCTACACATAGGAGCTGGAGAGGGGCATGCCGCTGCTTCCAGGAGCTGTGTGGAGCGGCCCCCGGCCCTGCTCTCTGGCTGGAGTGCCAGAGTGGGGAAAGCCCCAGGCCCCACTCCCCAGTGGGAGCTCAAGAGCCATATTAAAATGGCTAGCAGGCTGGATCTGGCCCACAGGCCTGTTTGCCCACCCCTGCTCCAGCATGACGTGCACTTAGTCATATTTCTCTTAAAGGTAAATGTTGTTGTCAGACAAATTGTGTAGCCTTTCAGAGACGGATGACCAGCACTGTCAGCTACAATGGGCCAAGTTAGACTTAATAATAATAGCCAAAGTGTAAAGGGAATGGATCAAGGATAGATGTGCTTGTCACAGAAGAGGGTGGTGAGGTTGATCGACAGTTGTCTTCAGACTCTTGCCTCCACTTACTGTGTCCTACAGAGAAATAAGAGTTATTTCAAGTCCTCCTACCTACTAGAATGGAGTCTAGCAGAGAGGGGTATAATATAAAAAATCAAAAACAATGACACCAGCTGCATTAAACTTTTCACATGGCCTGTACAAGATGTACTTGATGATTTTCTAAATACCTGTCTACTTTACACTAATATCTTAGAGTTAATTTGGCAACTTTTTCAGCTTTCCAGAACTAAATCAGACATGCTGTCACTCAGTTCTTGGTGCTTAGCTTTTGGAAGATTTTATGTTTGTTAATAATTGAATAAGAAGAATTTGCACCAATTTTACTGCAGAGCTTTTCTTGGGCTTCCTCCCCTCCCAATTGTGATTTTGTGGACCATCTTCTTTCCTGCTCACCATCACCTAACATCCCTGTGGCAACTAAACCAGTTACCATGGAAAAGTAATACCAATATATTCACAGGATTTTTAGTTGTCTTTTAAAGCACTTTAGCAGGTGGAAGTAAGGAGCAAATACCCTATGACTAGCTAGCTCTCTGCAGACCATCACAACACCAAGGATCAGAGTTTGGAAACCTCTTGTTATGGGACATCAATATGGCCTTCATTATGCTGATGAAGGAGCAATACCTCATCTAATGGCTAACCCACTTTATGTTTTATAAGAGATAAGGGAGTAGTGTGCAAATATTTTAAATCCCTTCCTAATTTAGTTCATTATAGTAGATGGATCAAAGTACTCAGCTGTCCAGTATTTTCACACTTCTTTATTCCCATTCTAATTAATCCTTATGCCACAGATTAGATTTGAATAGTTTTTAGGACCTACTTGTGGTGGATGCACAAAACTGTCGTTACCAATTTTGCAGCCAGCAGGAACTCATGTTTTAATCCTGTACTCCAATCCTACTTTAAATTAATTTGAGACCTGACTCCTGTTGTCAGGGTCCAGAACTGGGGGTCTTCAATTGCATGAAGTAATGCAAAGGTAAAGTGCCACAACACTGAGTCCAATATAGCAAGATGGGCAATGAGCTAGTTTCAGGACGGAAAGCAGTTTCTATATGGTAAGTTTTTCAAGGCAGGGACTGTCTCTTGCTATGCATTTGTACAGCATGTACCACAATGATGCTCCCCTATACAAATAATCCTTGATGAGCTACTGGTTCAGACTTTATTTTTTCCCCCAAACAAAGAGTTTGGTCCTATTACAAGAGTCTAGAAGTCCTTCATGAATATTGTGTACAGTAGAACCTCAGCGTTACGAACACCGCAGGAATGGAGGTTATTCGGAACTCTGAACAAAAAGCTATGGTGGTTCTTTCAGAAGTTTATACAACTGAACATTGACTTAATACAGCTTTGAAACTTTTATTATGCAGAAGAAAAATGCTGCTTTTAAACATCTTAATTTAAATGAAACAAGTATAGAAACAGTTTCCTTACCTTGTCAAATCTTTTTTTTAAAACTTTCCCTGTATACTTTTCAGTAGTTTACGTTTAACGCAGTACTGTACTGAATTTGTTTGGGTTTTTTTTTGGTCTCTGCTGCTGCCTGATTGCGTACTTCCAGTTCCAAATGAGGTGTGTGGTTGACCAGTCATGAATTGACTCTGGTGTTTGTAACTCTGAGGTTCTATTGTATTGCTTTTGCTTGATCATGAGAAGCTGGCTCCTCACTTGTGCCCCAGATGAACTACAAATAGGAACAGATGACCTATAACTCCAATTGGCTACTGTTGCTTTCTGACTATCAAAGTACCAGTTGTATACAGAGCCTACTGAGGCTAGTTCAAAGCTAAGAGTACTGATTTCCTCATCTTACTTGTTCTTCTCCACAGCTCCAAGACATTCCATGCCAATGAATCATACTTAATGGAAACCTCAAGTAAGGCCAGGAAAACAATTTCCCATGCTCACCAGGGACATAACTCCTTGTAGCAATATCTTCAGCAACATTTTAACCCTCTGAAGCAGCACACAAAAAATAGTTTGCATAGAACTGATACTTTTCAATTTAAAAAAGAAACTCCTGCAAAGGCAGTGTTTAGCATCTCCAGATAAACAAAATTAACAAGCAAAGGAAGAGAAGATACCAGACCTCCACAAATAAGGGGAAAAAAAACAAACGGTTACTAATCTTTCCATAACTGTTGTTTTTCAAGATGTATTGCTCATGTCCATTCTGCATTAGGTGTGCATGCATTGCATGATCCATTGCCCAAGATTTTCCCCTCACTTGTATCTCTTGGGCTGCTCTAGCACCCTCTGGTGCTGTGTGTTTATGTGCCAGTATAAGGGGCACTGCTGGCTCTGCACACTGTCAGTTCCTTCTTGCCGGCTAACTCCTATAGAGGGGAAGGAGGGTGAGTTGTGGAATGGATATGAGCAACACATCTCAAAGAACAACAGTTACGAAAGGTTAGCAACTGTTTTTTTCTTCTTCCAGTGCTTGCTCATGTCCATTCCATGTTAGGTGACTCACAAGCGGTACCCAAAGAGCTGGGCTCAGAGTTCATTGACACATGACCTGTCACCATGACAGGTGACCTGTCCATGACTTACCCCTGACTAAATCTTGGGTGCTCTGGAGGGGGCTGGCCCAGGGGTGCCATGGATTCTTGGGGGTGTGTGGTGGATGGTGACACACAGCCCAGAACCCCTGCTGCAGCTTTCAGGGGAGGGTTGGTGGGGCTGGCAGGCTCCCTACCTGGCTCCGCATGGCTCCCTGGAAGTGGTAACATGTCCATCACCTCCTAGGCAGAGGCATGTCCAGGAAGGCTCTGCACATTGCCTCCACTCTGAGTGCCAGCTCCACAGCTCCCATTGGCCAGGAACCACAGCCAATGGGAGCTGCAGGGGTGGCGCCTGTAGGTGGAGGCAGTGTACAGTGCCACCTGGCTGCACCTTCACCTAGGAGCTAAGGGAGAGACATGTCGCCTCTTCCAGGGAGCCCCCTGAGGTAAGCGCCACTCAGAGCCCTCATCCCCTCCCGCACCCCAACCCCCTACCCCAGCCCTGAGCCCCATCCACACCTAAACTTCTTGCTGCTCATGAGGGTATGGGGGCAGGGTGGCCTGAGACTGCCTCAGCAGCAGCTGGTGCAGCTGGCCCACGGGCTACTCAAGCGGTCCCTGGGCCAGCTGCATTGGTCACTGCAGAAGTCATGGAGGTCCCAGAAAGTCACAGAATATGTGACCTCTGTGGCAGACTCGCAGCCTTAGTGAAGGCATAGTGAGAGGAGAAGGAATGTACTGACGACCAGGTTGCAGCCCTGCAGATATCTTGGATCTGGGCCCGAAATGCTGCTGACGAGACCTGGGCTCTTGTGGAATGAGTGGTCAAGATGGCCAGAGGTGGAATGTTTGCCTGCTCATAGCATAGAATCATAGAATATTAGGGTTGGAAGGGACCTCAGGAGGTCATCTAGTCCAACCCCCTGCTCAAAGCAGGACCAATCCCCAGATTCCTAAGTGGCCCCCTCAAGACTGAACTCACAACCCTGGGTTTAGCAAGCCAGTACTCAAACCACTGAGCTATCCTTCCCCAGGATGAGCTTCTCTGGGCTGAAACCAGGAGGCCTTTCATCTTCTCTGCTATTGCCACAAAGAGTTGTGTGGACCTGCAGATCGGTTTAGTCCTCTCATTGTAGAAGGTGAGGGTGTGCCTAACATCCAATGAATGAAGCCACCACTCTTCTGAATTCTTCTGTGGCTTCAGGAAGAAAACTGGCAGGAAAATGGCTTGGTTGCTATGGAACTGCGAGACCACCTTTGGCAGGAAGGCCAGATGGGGGTGCAGTTGAACCTTGTCCTTGAACACCTTGTACTGTGGTTCTGACTTAAGGACGCTGATTTCAGAGACCCTTCTAGCTGAGGTAATGGCTATCAGGAAGACAACCTTTCAGAAGAGAAGCAACAGAGGGCACAAAGTTAGCAGCTCAAAGGGAGTGCCCGTGAGTTTCAGTAGGACTGGGTTTAAATCCCATGGTGGAATCAGTTCATGAACCTGAAGGTAAAGCCTCTCTAACCCTTTAAGAAAGTGGATCCTCATCTCATGAGAGAAAACTGACCTACCGCCTACTGAGGGGATGGAAGGATGAAATTGCTGCTTCTGCACCTTTGAGATCCTATGTTTAGAGGCCTGCGTGGATACAAAATGGTCCATGGATATCCATGGATTTGCAGGGCTCTACCTATGTGACCCTGGCTGGGAGGCTGAGGTGAATGTAAGCAGTTGATGGTGTTTGTAACCTCTGTTCCTTCTCTTGAATAGGTCCTCCTTGGTGGTGGAGCCAAGAAGCAGGCCAGCTGTTGAGGCCTGAAATGCTTCCACAAAGGGGTTAGAGGGTAGCCCTTGAGTCCTTCAGGCCATGGAGCTTTGTGTCCATTTTCTCCAAAAACAATGAGGAACCCTCAAAGGGGCTGTCCTGAATCGACTGCTGGATCTCCTGAGGTAGCCTGGAGGACTGCAACGAAGAGCATCGCCTAATGGCCAATGCAGAGGCCATCGTTCTGGCTTCTACGTCTTGTGATGCCTGGTGTGAGGCTCTGGCAATATTCTTTCTCTCTTCTAAAAGGGCAGAGAAGTCCTGCGGCAATGAGTCTTTAAATTTCGACAGGGAGCCCTACAAGTTATAATCATATCTCCCCAGAAGGACTTGCTGGTTTGAGATATGCAGCTATAGTCTACCCGTCAAATATTTTTTTCTCTCAAACAGATCCAGTTTATGTGTCCTTTTGTTTTGGGGTAGCACTTGCTTGGCACTAGCTATCCCACTCACTGGCTGTCAATACAACTAGGGACCCAAGAGCAGGCTGAGAGGATAGGTACTTGTACGTAATATTTTTTTTCAGCCCTCTTCGAAGTGGGAGGGAGAGAAGATGGGGTCTGCCAGAGGGCTCTGACTGGACCCATTACAGCTTCATTAATGGGTAGGTCCACCTTAGATGGTGCTCCTGCAGCCAGAATGTCAATGATTCCTTGAGCTCCTCAACTTCTAGACCCAGGTTAGTTGCAATTCTCTTTAGAAGCACCTGGTGGGATTTCCCACTAAGGGAAAAATCTTCGGCAACAATGCATGCGCATACTCACACCTAACATGGAATGGACGTGAGCAAGCATTTGAAGAACTTATGGGACAGATTATCAACTAACATAAATCAGTGTAGTTCTATTAATTTTGGTGGAGCTACACACTTTATACTAGCTGAGGGGCTGGCCTAACAATTTTTTTTTTTAAAGGGAAAGGAAAGAAATTGTTCTTACAGGAAAAAATGTCCAATGTCTTCATTGTTCAGTAAGAAAAAGAAACTGGCATTTGAGTACATTGGCAATCAAGTCTCACAGTTGATGGATTTGCATTATGCAAGTCTGGCAATTAAATTGCTTTCAAGTTTGTATTAATAAACTCCAAACTTGGGGCTTGTCTTCACTACCGGGGTAAGTCAACCTAAGTTACGCTACTCCAGCTATGTGAACAACGTAGCTGGAGTTGACATAGCTTAGGCCGACTTATGACGGCATCTTCACTGTGCTGCGTCGATGGGAGACGCTCTCCTGTCTACTTACCTTCCTCTGCTGTCAATTTAGCGGGTCTTCACTAGACCCGCTAAATCGACACCTGCTGCTTCTCTCTCACCAATAGAAGTTGATCCAATAAAAGATTTTCTCACCCACCTTGTCTCATTAATATCCTCTAATACTAACACAGCTACAACTATACTGCATTTACAGTATAAAAGACATTTCACAAGTTACTATGGTTTTGTCTTGGTGATGTACATAAAGAACATGTAGAAAACTATCTATATATAAAAATGTTGAAAGATGTTTTCTCCTTGAGAAGCAATTTATTTTGATGTCTTCTAGACAGATTATGTGAATATATAATACACAGACGGGAGAACTCAATATAACAATTTTGGTAATGTTTATAGTAAGAGATCATCTTATTTTGATATGTTCCCTTAAAGCAAACTGCAGCAACTTTAGTTGCAACATGATTAATTAAATCACTCAACTGTATTGGCTTACTTTGCAATTATTAGTGATATTCTAGAGCAGAAGTTTGCATATATGGATGATTTGGCACTTGCAACTCAGGCCCATAGCTTTAAAGAACTTGAAGTGACCTTTACACCTGATCTTAAAATCATGGAGGAGTACCTTCCAAAAGTGGCAGCTGAGACCAAATCTGAGGAAATAAGTAGTCTTTACTTTCTGCCTTGAGAAGAGAAATGACACAAAACACGCCATCAAGTTTTGTGGTGAAACTGTGCATTATGACCCAAAGACAACATATCTCGGTGTCATTCTTGAAGGCACACTAATCTTTCATGACCACCTCAAAAAAGTAGCCTCTAAAGCAGTGGTGGCCAAACTGCGGCCCATCAGGGTAATCTGATTGTGGGCCGCAAGACATTTTGCTGATGTTGACCGTCTACAGCCATCCCCCTCACCCAGCTCCCAGTGGCCACGGTTCACCCTTCCTGGCCAATGGGAGCTGCGGGAAGCAGTGGGCCGCAGGGACGTGATGGCTGTCACTTCCCGCAGCTCCCATTAGCCAGGAACTGCAAACTGAGGCCACTGGGAGATGCGGGGGGCGATGGTCAATGTCAGCAAAATATCTCGTGGCTCGCAATCAGATTACCCTGATGGGCCGCATGCAGCCCCCAGGTTGCCCACTACTGCTCTAAAGTGAAGATTCAGGTCAACATTACTCCTGGGGGAATTTTGGGCCACTGCATGTACACATAATTAATGAGCGATGCATATTTAAAATTTTTTTTGCAGAAAAAAGCTTCTGACAGAAAGTTGCTGCAGTTCTGCCTTTTGCCCACCAGAAGGCATTGTGATGATAGAACAGAGCAGCAGCTCCCAGCCAACCAGGGAAGAGAAAGAGCCTGCAGTACCTTCTTCACAGTACCTGTTGGGCCAGGTCAGGAGACAGGGGTTATGGGGAGACAGACAGCGTGGGACTGCTGGCTGGTCACAGACAGGGGCTCATAAGGGTTAGTGGGGGAGGACAGACTAGGTCATAAACTGAATGGGAGTGGAGGCGCAGGGCCTCCTGGGGATGGGGCAGGGGTGCAGGGCCACATAGGAACAGGGTGTGGCTGAGTGGGAGCACAGAGACATATGGGTAGAGTGGGAGGGGATGCAGGGCCACATGGAGATGGGGGAGTGGGTGTAGAGGGACACATGTGGATGGGGGTGAAAGGACACATGGTGACGGGGCAGACGTGCCTGACTGAATGAGAGAGGCTTGGGGTCAGCCAGGGTCTGCATGGGGAAAGCTCCCTAACAATCCCTCTCCGCCCCACAAAAAACATGTTCCATTCTGTTCACACCCAGGCTTCTCTTCCCAGCAATTACTTCCCTCTCCCTCAGCTCCTCCATTACCCCGACTCTCCCAAGCCTTTGCACTACTTCTGAGGGGTGCGGGAAATATGGTTCTTTAGTGTAGTTTAAATGAATTACTCAGAGTTCTGTATTAATATGCCTAGTAAGGGAACTATTTGTCAAAAAAAAAATCCTGAATTGTTTTTGTTGTCTGTATTGTTATAGACATATTTGCTGACAGGTACAGTAACTCCTCACTTAACGTTGTAGTTATCTTCCTGAAAAATGCGACTAAGTGAAACGATGTTAAGCGAATCCAATTTCCCTATAAGAATGAATGTAAATGGGATGGGTTAGGTTCCAGGGAAATTTTTTTTTGCCACACAGTACAGTACAGTACTACAGTTGGGAGGTGTCCCCGCCTTACCCCACACAGGCACAGCCCACTGGCACTGGAGACAATGAGGCAGGCAAGGAGGCTGAAGGTGCTGTACACTAGGAGAAGCACGTTGTGCAGCAGCAGTGGCAGCTTCCCCTACACTCTGCAAGTACTGGGGGGGGAGGGGGGCTCAACCCTCAGCCTGCTCCCCCTTCCCCAAGCCCCCACCCTTAACCTGCCTCTTCTCCCCCACCTTTACTCCTCACACCACGTCCTCGCTCCTCCCCCCTCCCTCCCTGCCTCCTACCCGTGGCAATCAGCTGGCTTGCAGCATTCAGGAGGGAGTGGGGAGGAGCGAGGATACAGTGCACAGGCTCCCCCTCTCTCCTCTGCCTCCTGAACACTGCAAGCCAGCTGATTGCCACGGGCAGGAGGGAGGCATGCCGAGTCCTCACTCCTCCCCCCTTCCTCCTGAATGCTGCATGGAAGCTGATTGCTGTGGGGGGAAAGGTGCTGATCCACAGGGTCTGCCAGCGGGAGGGGAAGCACTATGGGGGAGGGGGAGCGTAGGGGAGCTGCCAGCTGTGGACAAAGCAGGCAGCCAAACCTATAGCGAAGCATTGCACAACTTTAAATGGAGCATGTTCTGTAATTGAGCAGGGATGTAAGATCGAAACAACGTTAAGCGAGAGGACGTTAAATGGGGAGTTACTGTATTGTGAAATAAATTACCAATAATTGAAACGGCTGTGATTATATTGTGTTATTTTGACAAATAAAATATGCAGAATTTGAAAATACTGTGTGCAGAATTTTTAATTTTTTGGCACAGAATTCCTCCAGGAGTACAACATTACTCAAAACTGAGCAGGAACAAGCTAGGGATCAACTGTTTTGGTGCTACGAACATCAGCCTTGGCTCTGGTGTATTAGGTACTGTGCACCGGTGGGGACAAGAAACTGCCCTACTCAGCTGTGGATAGACAGCTGCATCAGACCATATAAATCATCATGGGAACTTTAAAATCAATACCTGCCCCATGGCTTTCTGGATTAGCAAACATCAAACCTCCCGCTACCCATCGAGATGTAGCCACAGCATGAACTTAAATGCACTGAAGACTACTCAGAGCTTCTCAGCAGGTTATGGATAACATACCCCAATACCACTTGAAATCACAAAAACCACTATGGACCACGTTACCTCCTCATGTGTCTGGATCAGGCCAGGGAATGGCAAAGTGTCTGGACCTCATCTACCATTCCAAATAAGCACATTGTTACTGACCCAGCAAGCCATCCATCCAGTTTAGTCTACCACTGACTTTGGACCACATTGAACTGGATCTGAACAAGCCATGGAAGATGCGGCTACTTGCTGCATAAATGGAAAATCAAAGACTCCCCTTTGTTGAACTGTGGTAAGAACATCCAAACCATCAGACTGCAGAGCCCCAACTCAACTAGATGATATCTAGAGGAGGCCTTGAAATGGCTTATGGACCTACAACTGCATCCATAGAATACGATGCAGATGCCAAATGAATAGGGCCAGTGTTTTCCAGCAAAGGAAACAGTAATTTTGGATTTTCAAAGCTGGGAATTTTGGGTATTACATTAATACAAAAAATACATGTATTGACCAACATGAGCAATATGAATCCTTTACAGCATGAAAATGCAGTAGCCTACTTTACAGTGTTTACAGACACTTAAAATTTTCTTTTTACAATGGAAATTGTGAGTTTTAGAGCCAGCTGTGTGCAGGGGATGGAGGACAGACGCTAGGCCCTGAGGGCTAGAGCCAGGATAGCTGTGTGCTAGGGGGAGGGGGCAGGAGCCAGCTGTGCAGTGGAGGTGGGGGACAGATGCTGGGCACTGAGAGCCTAGAGCCAGGACAGCTGTATGCTGGAAGGAGGGGGCAGGAGGCAGCTGTGTGTAGGGGAGGTGAGCAGTGGAGAGGTGCTATGGATGCTGCTAGAACAGGCATGAGTGTTGTCCACTCTGCAGCATGGCGAGGGAGCCTGGTGCCCCGCTGCCAAGTGCCCTATCTGCCCAAGGGAAGCTTGGTGGTGTTTTTGCTAAGCCAAGGTCTGTGTGAGGAGGTGCGAAGTTAGTGGCGAGTCTCAATAGCAGCCAGCCCGCAGCCTCTGCCCTGCACCCTGGGGAGGAGTCAGGTGTCTCCAGGCAGAAATCTGGGGGGTCATATAACCCTGAATGCTCCACCCATGCATCACCTTTGCCCTGTGCTATGGGGATTAGTCAGGTGTCTCCAGGAAGAAATCTTGGAGGTGTGACCCTGCATGTCCCACCCCCCCTCTGATCAGCGATTCTGGAAATGAAGTCATTTCGGAAGAAAATATGGCAATTTCTGGAAAACACTGGTTCTTCATATGAGAGAGAGAATGATGAGAGTTAATGGAGAAAAAAGCCCATCACTCAGACATTTTAATTTTAAAACATATAACTCCTTGTAACAGTTTTACATTTCTTTTAGAATTGGACAAAAAGGTACACTATTTGCATAGTGCACTTTACTTTAAATTAACAGAGCTACATGAAGGGTTTCATTTAGTGAACAGAACTGTAATTTTTTACTTTCCATCCAAGAAAACAATGTAACAGTTTTAATAAAGACAGTGGTTTACTAATAAAGTCACCAAACAAGTCTCGAAGGCCAGGTTGAGGAGCATACTTATTTTAAATCTGTTTGCTCACTGTTATTTATAGGATACGCTCAGAATAAAGAAAACAGTAGTACATCATGGGAAATATAGCACTAGCACATGCCTGTGTAAACAAGATGAATGTCAGGTTATAATGTCCAAATTAGTTTATAAATATCTACATAATGGATATACCCGGGTATTAGTACTGCAATTAACATTAGCTAGTGGATATTTTTATCATCTCTTCTGATTACTAGATTGAGGTCAAGATGTTTACTATTGTTAATGCTAGCCTAGGTGGTTGCACTCAGACTATACATTCTGTTCTGTCTGCTAAGAGGTAGTTAAACATAAATTAGTTCTTTGATTTTACAGAAGCCATGAGCCACATTCTTTGTAATCCTAGAACTACATATTATAGTCCAGTTTAAAGAAAATTGAATATGGAATCCTTTTATTGCCGACATGGTTTTATCTTGGATGTACAGTTCTAGTTGCAAACAATCCACATTTTAGTAGCAAACAATTAAGATCCTTCTCTAACATTTCACAATACATTAATTTTCAAATTTGTATTTTTCTATTAAAGCAGCTTACATTAGATTATAAATCAACTGAACACTAAAGCAGTAATTCCAAATATGTTCAATCAAAATAAAATACCTATTCAGTATTAAAACAAACAATTAGCATAGATGAAATTAAATCACAATACAAGTAAAAATGTAAACATGTTAAGCTAACATCTAAGATACAATTGCAAAAATTAGCTCCACCTACATACAAAAACCACATAAAATAGTTAGGACATTCTGTACAGTACAAGAGATTACTACCGTATTAATCTTCTCATAGCCAGTGGTTCAAGCATCACAGTAAAGAAATACTTTTACTAAATTTCTACAAAATGAAAGGTTGTGCCATCACTGACATCTAAATTGTAGTTCACAGTATATAGGGCTCGTGGACTATTTCCAGCACCCGTCCTCAAGGTCTCAACCATACAATTTTTAAAAATTGCATTAACATAAAATTGTACCAGGTTGTTCTTTAACTCTAGATTGGGATGTACTGATTAATTTTTAAGGCCTGGTCTACACCTTGCTATGTCACTCAGGGCTATGAAAAATCTCAAGCCCTGAGCACCGTAATTAGGTTGACGTAACCCCCTGGTGTAGACATGGCTAGGTGGACGGATGAATTCTTCTGTTGACCTAGGGTACTGCCTCTCGGAGAGGTGGATTACCTACAATGTTGGAAAACCCCTTCTGTTGATGTAGGAAGTGTCTATGCTATCGTGCTGCAGCTGTGTCACTGTAGCACTCATAGTGTAGACCTAGCCTAAGCATGAAGCTAAAGTTCCTGAAAAAAATACTTAGTGCTGAGACAATACAAATATGATTAAGTGACAAATGAGATGCATTAAACTCACCCATTTCTCTTTTCATTGTGCTACATTCAAAATGTTTTGGCAATACATTAAAACACAAAGGTTCACGTGTTTTCAAATGAGTTTTATTGTTTTCTAGATAGTAGAATCCACTTAATAGGCACCCTGATAGATGGCACCCCTGCTTGACTGCCCAAAAATAAATACAGGATAATGAATTTCAATGACTGTGGATAAACTGCATGCCTGGTGCTGTGAAGTAAACCTAGTCACAGAAGTAAATGTGTGAATTTGTATTAGCTAAAAAATGTCCCCTTTTGTGGACCTTTATTTATTTCATGTTGCTTCACTGTTCAGTTATGGATGCTAATCAAATATGACTTAGGGGTTTTTTTTTTTAATGCTTTCTGCACTGCTTACCTTTAGTTCAAGTCATGAAATAAAAGCAAATATCATTACAATGTATTATGAGTCTCATAACTGATAAGATAAATGAACCGGCATAGTCTTCTGAGTACCAGGAAGTGCCAATTAAGAGAATTCCACTATATTCATTCAGGTATCAGACAACTTAAGTAATACTATCCCTCTGCTACATGCTTTACTCCTCAACAAACAACTTGAAAGATAGAGGTAAAGAAGAAAGCAGATTACAATTTTTCCAACCCAGAATACTACTGTTATAAAAGCTTCAGCATGTATTTTGTACCACATATTCACATCTTGAGAAATAAATTGACAAAAAATCTTAAACAGTACCGTACCAAACTTCAGTAAAATGATGAAATTAAAAATACAATATAATTGCATTTTTAAAGGACCATTGGAGCATTGGAGGTGTTGAACAACATATTAAAACCAAAAAGCAATAAAAGTAAACAAACATTCACGTTACAATTCTAACCAATCAAGACATTTAAGTGAAACTCAGAAAAAGCAAGGGGGAATAAAGAGGAAGGTCAGATTTCTAGCAGGTGTATGTATGATAAAGAGAAATTTGCAACTTTTTCAGTATTGGTAACCAAGTATGTAACCATCCATAATGTAGAAGAACAAATAAACATTTCCTCTCCATATCTAAATTTTTAACTATAGTAATGTTGCAAAAACTTTGTTTCAGGTGTATTACTGAAATGTTTGTTCTCTTTTATGGACAAAATTTAATAAGTAAGCCCCCCAAAACATTGTTTATTTTCCCTCCCCTCCCCTCTGTTCTCCTGCACCAAAAGTTTTGTTTACAACTTTATTCCCTGGAAATGGCACACTTTGACCTTAGAAATAAAGCCATCAAAATGAAGAAAGAAAAAAAAAAAAAAGCACCTGGAATGAAGATACTGGATTTGGGACATTGGGCACACATGGCAGGACTTGACTCCTTAAAGAGACTATAAATTCCTCACAGGGGGAAAGAGGGAGAAACAACTTTGGGCATGTTTGGGGCACAGTCAAAGACCTGAAAACTTATTAGGAAAATGTGACTAAAGCCAACTGCTGGTGAAATAAATACCTATGCATTTTTTTAAGAATCTCTCCATCTGTCTTCCTTTTTCCACACCACTTCTGTGATAAGCAGGTCATTCTGACCCACCATTGAGTCCTTGATAACAAGGAGAGTCTGCCTCTCTAAGAATGAAGAAAAATCTCTGTTTGGTAAAAATAGTCTGAATAGGAGTAATGAGATTGCATAGTTGTTATTACTGAAATCTGATGGGAAGATTCACAGATTGGAATGTTTGGGCAGGCCTACACTACAGGGTGAAGTTGACTTAAGTTACGCAACTCCAGCTACATGAATAAACATCGCTGGAGTCGACGTAGCTTAGGTAGACTTATTGTGCTGTCTACACTAGACCCGCTAAATCGACCCCCGGTGGATCAATTGTTGCAGCGTCAATCCACGGTAAGTGTAGACATAACCTTAGTTACTGGCTAAATCTATATTGGAAAGATGATGAGGGTTGGTGCTCTACACCAAAGACAACATTCCCTGTTTTAGAATTGACAACATGGAAGCAAAGGCTCTTGAATGTTTATGCATCAATGTTTTCACTCAAAGCACAAGATTAAATACTCATGAGGGAAGCTATAGGCCAAATCAGACTAGAAAACAGGATGTAAGCAGTTACAACCTGAAGAAAAAAAATGACCTTACCATGGGGGATTACAACCTGGGGGAATAAATGCTGGAGGACTCATCCTGCCAGTACTAAAGTGACCTTGGAGTTTACCAATTAGATGCCAATTTCTTTAAAAAATATTGGACCTTATTTTGACAGATAAAGTTGAATTGATCACTGAAATAAAAAGCAGTGTTTGCCTAAGTGCAAGTGAACAAAATTGATTAAGAATAATGTCAAAAGTAATGTGAAAAAAATACTAAATAGTTTACGAACACTTTATTAGATGTCCAAATTGCTACAATTCCTCAGTCTCTCTCTCTCTCACACACACACACAGTTTACTTAATTAAAAAAAAAAACGTGATTAAAAGGGGGATGTGAAACCAGCAATAAAAAAGTCAATATATAATAGAAAGGAAATAGAAGTTGATGGCTATAAATATAAGTTAAATTGTAGGCAATTGACAAGACAAGCTAAAAGTGTGAATAAAAAAAATCTATGGCAATAGACTTAAGGGCAATGAAAACAATTCTTTTAAAAAGAAATCACAAAAAAATTCTAACGACAAAAATCCATTAATAGAGATGATAAAATTACCAATGATGCAAAAAACATTAACTATTTTTGTACAGTGTTTGGAAAGGATATTATGTGATATCAGTTCATAATGAATGTTGAAACCCTTTTTATTCCAACGGTAGCTAAAGACGACGTTAATCATCTGCAGAAGTTGAATACTTTTGAAACAGGTAATCCAAATAACTTGTACCCATGAATTTTACAAGAAGTGTCTGAGGAGCTCTCTGGACCAATGAAGTTAATGTTTAATACATCTTGTAACAGTAGGGAAGTTCCAGAGGTCTTGAAAAAAAACAAAAAAAACAATGCTGTGCGAATCCCAAGGAAAATAATGGAACAGCTGATATGGGATTCATTTAAAGATGGAAATGTAATTAATGCTAGTCAACGTGGTTACATGGAAAATAGGTATTGTCAAATGAGCTTTATACCTTTGATATGAAAAAGTTTAGTTGATAAAGGTTAATGAACTGATATAATATACTTACAAATTTTGTAAGGTGGGTGAATTAGTTGCACAAAATTCTGATTAAAATGCTAGTGCTATATAAAATGAATATGGCCTATAAAATGGATTAAAAACAAGTGGAAAGAGCTCAAAATGTAATATTAATAGGGAATCAATGAGAGTGGGTGCTTTTAGTGAGATCTTAAAGGGATCAGTTCTTGGCCCAACACTATTCAATATTTTTACTTAATGATTTGGAAGAAAATGTAAAATCTCTAGTGATAAAGTTTGCAGAGAACACAAAGATTGGTGAAGTAGTACGGGTCACTTTTACAGAGTAATCTAGATTTTTTTTCAATTGGACTTAAGAGTGTTTTAATGTAGCCAAATGCAAGGTCTAGGAACAAATAATGTAGGTCATAATTGAAGGATGATGGATAATTGAAGGATGGAGGAACTGGAGCTCCTGGTCCGGGAATTGAAACCGGATATCGTAGGAATAACAGAAACATGGTGGAACGGTAGCCATGACTGGAGTACAGGTATGGAAGGGTATGTGCTGTTTAGGAAAGACCGATGCAAAGGTAAAGGTGGGGGAGTAGCACTGTATATCAATAATGAGGTAAAATGTAATGAGATAACTAGCGCTGCAATGGACAATACGGAGTCTGTTTGGGCAATGGTCACATTGGGGAAGAAAACTACCAGAGCCTCATCCAGGATAGTGATTGGGGTGTGCTATAGACCGCCGGGATCTAGCTTAGAGATGGATAGGGAGCTCTTTAATGTTTTTAAGGAGGTAAACACTAATAGGAACTGCTTGATCATGGGGGACTTTAACTTCCCGGATATAGATTGGGAAACAAATGCTAGTAATAATAATAGGGCTCAGCTTTTCCTAGACGTGATAGCTAATGAATTCCTTCATCAAGTGGTTGCTGAACCGGGGATGCCATTTTAGATTTGATTTTGGTGAGTAACGAGGACCTTGTTGAGGACATTGTTGTAGGGGACAACCAGTGATCATGAGCTAATTCGTTCCAAATAAATGGGAGGATAATCAATAGTGCATCTGAGACTAGGGTGTATGATTTCAAAAGGGCTAATTTTACTAAATTAAGGCGACTAGTTAGGAAGTGGACTGGGCTAACATATTTAGGGATCTAAGGGCAGATGACGCCTGGAGTTACTTCAAGTTGAAGTTGCAGGAGTTGTCAGAGGCATGTATCCCGAGAAGTAGCAGTTTTAGACCGAGCTGGATGAGCAAGCGTCTTAGAGGGTCATTAAGAAAAAGCAGAAAGCGTGCCGGAGTGGAAAATGGGAGGGATCAGCAAGGAAACCTACCTTATTGAGGTCAGAGGGTGCAGGGAAGCTGTGAGAAAGGCAAAGCGCAGTGGAGATGGATCTGGATTAAAACCAATAGCAAAC
This sequence comes from Mauremys reevesii, assembly GCF_016161935.1. NCBI lineage: Eukaryota > Metazoa > Chordata > Testudines > Geoemydidae > Mauremys > Mauremys reevesii. The sequence continues at coordinate 47,080,058 of NC_052629.1, read as the reverse complement.
GGTTTTTAGCCATATAAATAGGAAGAAAACCAAGAAAGAAGAAGTGGACCGCTTAAAACTTTAAATGGAGTGGAGATTAGGGATAATCTTGGAATGGCACAATATCTGAGAATACTTTGCCTCGGTCTTTAATGAGGCTAATGAAGGGCTAAGGAATAGTGATAGAGGACCGATGGGAATGAAGATATGGGGGTAGACATTACGGTAGCTGAGGTAGAAGCCAAACTGGAAGAGCTTAACGGAAGTAAATCGATAATCTTCATCCTAGAATATTAAGGAATTGGCGAGGATATTGCTAATCTTTAATAAATCCCTAAATTCGGGATTGTACCGACTGACTGGAGATTAGCTAATGTAGTTCCTATATTCAAGAAGGGAAAAAAGTGACCCGGGAATTATAGGCCTGTTAGTCTAACATCTGTAGTATGCAAAGTCATGGAAAAAATCTTAAAAGAGAGAATGGTTCCGAGCATGAGGCCGATGGCAACTGGGATAGATTACAGCATGGATTTAAGGTAGATCGTGCCAAACCAACTTGATCTCCTTCTTTGAGAGAGTAACAGATTTTTAGACAAGGGAAATGGATCTCATATATCTGGATTTCAGTAAGGCGTTTGATACATGAAGAATTACTGGTTAAATTGGAAAAGATGGAGATCAGTGAAAATCCAGAGGTGGATAAGGAGCTGGTTAAAGGAGACTGCAGAGGGTAGTATTGAAGGGGAACTGTCCGGTTGGAGGGGTTACCAGTGGAGTTCCTCAAGGCTCGGTTTTGGGTCCGATTTTATTCAATCTATTTATTGCTGACCTGGGAACCAAGAGTAGGAGTGGGCTGATAAAGTTTGCGGATGACACCAAGTTGGGGGGTATTGTCAATTCGGAAGAGGATCGGGATATTCTCCAGGGAGATTTGGATGACCTTGTAAACTGGAGTATTAGTAACAGGATGAAATTCAATAGTGAGAAGTGTAAGGTTATGCATTTAGGGATGTCTAACAAGAACTTTAGTTATAAGCTGGGGACGCACCAGTTGGAAGTAACGGAGGAGGAGAAGGACCTAGGAGTCCTGGTTGATCGCAAGATGACTATGAGTAGGCAATGTGATGTGGAAAAGCTAATGCGGTCTTGGGTTGCATTAGGCGAGGTATTTCTAGTAGGGATAAGGAGGTGCTAGTCCCGTTATATAAGGCGCTGGTGAGACCTCATTTGGAGTATTGTGTGCAGTTTTGGTCTCCCATGTTTAAGAAGGATGAATTCAAACTAGAACAGGTACAAAGAAGGGCCACTAGAATGATCCGAGGAATGGAAGGCCTTTCGTATGAAAGGAGACTTGAGGAGCTCGGTTTGTTTTCCTTAACCAAAAGAAGGATGAGAGGAGATATGATTACACTCTTTAAATATATCAGAGGATAAATACCAGGGAAGGAGAAGAATTATTTCAGCTCAGTGCCAATGTGGACACGAGGACGGATATAAACTGTCAGTCAGGAAATTCAGGCTTGAAATTAGACGAAGGTTCCTAACCATCAGGAGTGCAATACTGGAACAGTCTGAAACAGTAGGACCTCCACGACTTTAAGATTAAGCTAGATAAGTTTATGGAGGGGATGGTATGATAGGATAACGGGCTTAGTCAATAGGTCAATTATGTGCCTGGTATGATGTAACCTTTTCCAGAGGGTTTGGCTGGAGAGTCTTGCCCGCATGCTCGGGGTTCAGCTGACCGCCATATTTGGGGTCGGGAAGGAATTTTCCTCCAGGGAAGATTGGCTATGGCCCTGGAGGTGGGGCAGGGTTCACTTGCTAAGGAGTGGGTGGATCGGCTTATGTGGCCTGCATCTTGCAGGAGGTCAGACTAGATGATCATAATGGTCCCTTCTGATCTTGAATTCTATGATTCTATGATTCTATGATTCTATGTATTCTTGAAAGCAGTGACTCTGAAGACAACTTTGGTCATCGTCAGCTCTCAGTGAAATGCTGTGGCAAAAAGATAATGTGATCCTTTGGGAATATCAAGTAGAAGTAGGGAGGTAATATGACTCTGTACATGGTATTTGTAGAATCACTACTGAAATACTGAGTCTACACTTCAAAAAGAATGTTGAAATATTTGAGATGCTCAGAGAAGAATGATCAGAAATCAGGAAACATTCCTTGCAATAAGACTTAAGGAATTCACTTGATAGTGGTCTATAACTAGCTACACACAAGGAGATGATTTGATAGTAGAGGGTTCTAAACTAGCAGACTAAAGGCATAAGATCCAATGGCTGAAAGTTAAACTAAAAAAATTCAAACGGGAAATAAAGCATACATTTTAACAGTAATAATTAACCACTGGAATAGCTTGCCATCACTTGAAGTCTTTAAATAAACACTGGATGCTTTCCTAAAAGATATGCTGTAGTTCAAAATACAGGAACTGAACTCAATGGAAGAACTTCTGGACGAAATTCAATGGCCTGTTATGCAAGAGATCAGAATAAATCATTATGGCCCTTCTGGCCTTAAAAAGCTATGAACTATAACTATTTATTTAGTTTTGGTAGTTTGGTCAAGAAAAGGAAAAAACAATGTATCCTTCCTTCCAACAGCATTGTAAGATTGAAGCTGAAAGAGCAGCAAATACATCATGGAAAACATTCCATTAAAAATAGTTCTGTTTGTTTTATTCTCTGTATTTCTGTTCTGCAGTTCAATTAGTTGAGGGTCTCCAATTTTACATAATCATGTATTTATTCTTTAGTTTGTCTGCTTCTGCTACTTATTTTCCCACCATTGTAACATGACGATTTGGCGCTGCAAGAACGATTACAGATGTCAATGTCAGAAAAGAGGATCATGATGAAACAAAGACTGAGCAGGGGCACTCTGAAAAACCTAATGCCCCAATCCTGCAAAAGGATTTGCAAGTGGGAACCTTACTCTCATGCAGAATACATGGACTCTAATGAACTAATAGGTTAGTAAGAGTTCCGCTTGTAAATCCTTTTACAAGATTACAACCATAGAGCTTCCACTTCATGCATGAGGACAAAAACAGAACTCATGCCTGAGAAATTTTAAAACTTCTGATCTGCGAGCTACACTTTAGAACTAAACCAAGATTTTAAAAACCTGATTAAAAAAACCTGATTAAGGCAACCAACAGACATTTCACAACAGTTATAAACCAGGCTATTTTATAACTCCATGAGGCATCTAGCACTGAACATTTATTAGTTAAAAATACTTTGATCTTTGTATGAACTAAGAAGGCAACATCTGAAACAGTAAAGAAAGAGTCTGGAAATAAAAAAAAATCTCTAAATAATTGAGTTTACTATTATTCCAAAATTCTTTCCAGGATTAAAACTATTTATTTTTAAACACACACTAGCAATTCAGAATACATCAGGGACAGTAGAATATTAGATTGATGTTACTACAATACTTCTATCCTTTGCCTTTGAATTTCAAAGCCAATGGCTTATTTTGAAGGCTTTGCTGCTATATAAAAATTTTTAGTGAATTGTATGTAAAATTACTGATAAGATTTTCAGAACACAGTTCTGAATTCCAGTGTTCTTGATGGCTGACTAGCAAGCAGTCCTTTGCTTGTGGATAAGGCTCTGGTGTAAAGGAAAGTCTGCATCTTGTGTGATGCAGTTGTTTCCATGGAGGAAATGTAGTGACCTGTACTCTGAAATCCAGAGATGGTAGCATGAGGCCTCTCCATACATTGAGGATCACGTGCAGTAGCCCAAGAAAGTCTTCTGCTCACTGTAATCTGCAGCTCCCATGAAAGTGGTGAACAAACCCAACAGGGTTGTTTGACCTAAATGATTTCACCTACATGTTAGGTCTCAAAGTCAAAGAAAAAAAGTGAGGGGAAAAAAAAAATTATACTAGTAATAAGGCTCTGCATTCAAGTTTGTCTACCACCAACTGGTGGGATGCCAGTATTACAGACTTTTGATATGGAGTAATTCGTTCCTTATAATGGTCAGAAAAGTGACTGTAAAATTGACATCTTATGTGCTTTGTGTGTGTAATCAGTCATATATATCAATTTTTAGGTATTAAGATTTTTTAAAAAGTTCCATTAGCCTTGCAAAACCAACAGTTAGAAGGAGATCATTCTATTCTGTCTCAAATGCTATCAGAATTAATAGATAACCTGCATTAGACTTGGTCAATTCTGACAGTACGGGCCAGAAAAAAATCTCATAGATCTCAGACTGAGCTGGCAAAGTTGTTCAAAAAGTCTTAATTTATAAATTGAGCACATCTGATATGGAGACACTGAAACAAACCTTGGAATTACCTTTTAGAGCGTGACCATGCTTTAAGGGTAGCACGAAATTTCCGATACTGCATGTAGTGTGGAGAAGTAGAAAGGTTTAAACAACTTGGAGATGTTCCCTTCTACAACATGTGCATGCACGCACGCACGCGTGCGTACACACACACACACACACACACACACACACACACACACACACACACACAGAGTACCCTTTATACTTTGCTAGAGAAATTCTTTAGATCTTGACAGTGACAAGCAGAGCTGAGATTGCAATACAAAATATGGGCTTAGAATTATATACATTAAAAATAGTTGTAATGGCTCAGTTCTTATCAAAGACTCAGGTCACTGATAAATGTCAAATACTAGTAAACTTTATATGTTGGTCACTTTTATAAACTAAATGTTACACCTGTGACTGCAACCATGATCTAGGATCTAGTATTTCTTTGATGGATTTCTGTCTAGGAGCTGGCACTGGTTTGGTTTCAGACTCTGTCTCAGTAACTGAAGAGAGAGGATTTTCACTGTCAATTGAGCTGCTTTTCCTGCAAGGAACCAGTTTGCGAGGAGCAGCAATGGGCCTCTGCAACTGATGCATCATGGAAGATAACTTGGCATCAAAAGAAGAAGAGGTCCTACGTGCAATGGTAGGCTTCTTCCACAAGTTTTCCTTGTCCAACTGATCTGTGCTCATCTGAGTTTTTGAGCTGTATGGTAGCTTATCAGACGGTGGAAGTGGAGCTCTTCTTTTCTTTCCTTTGCCATCATTAGGACTTACTATCTCACTATTTGCATCTGGAAACACAATATTTTTCTGGACAAGCATCTGGTGAGAACCATCAAATAATGGGGCCCATACAGAAGGTACAGACTCCTTCTTCTGGCCAATCAGGAACTCTCCATCAGTCTCCTCAATTTTCCTTTGTATGATATCTGTTAAACCTTCATGTTTCACTGGAGAATCAATACCTACAATTTTAGAAGAAATTAGATGAACTCTGATTAAAATGGTTCCTAAATATTTTACTCGCCCTGAGTGTGGTTATTAATTGATTGAATACAAAACTGTGCAAAGTATGTTCCCCAAATCTTAGACTAGCATTAAGACCTACAACAGTCTAGAAATGGAAAAGGATTATCATGTTTACAGAAAGAGGTCTAGAAGCTTTTCACGGTTTCTGGGACTCATGTACTTAGTAGGCTGTGGTCATAGTTTAATTTTTATTTATTTTTCCACAAAAATAAAAAATGCAATGCATTACTAGAAATAGATCTAGCTATAATAGTGTTCTTGTACACTACTTGAAACATTTCATTTCGGCAAAGGTGTACAGAATCTATGCACAAAGATCAATGCAAAAAAACCTAAATCTCACATATGTAAGTGTGCAAAAGTCAAAACTATTAAATATTCTTGTGCTATCCCCCCCCCACTCGCCCCCCAAAGGACACTTTTACACTCAAGGTTTTTTCTTCAGGATATTCTTGAAGATAACTCAGTCCAATTCCTCCTCCCTCAGTAATGTAATTTACAGTGCATCAGCCAGAATATATGCATAGTCTGTTGATTTCCCTGTTTGTAGATCAGTATCACTTATGCTACCTCTGTCTCTAAAACATCAATAAGAGCATAAACATATCACAATGTGACACTGCACCCCATATTATTCATAGTGATATGATTATGGCATAATTATGATGCATTTTGTACAAGACGGGGCATGTAAGATGTCATTGGAAAAGTTATGATTTGCTGAATATTATCCTATTTGTATACATGTATCATTTTTGTATCTGAAGTTATGAATATTGATTATGCATCTGTATGTCACATGGAGTCATGCCTGGGTGACACTCTCTAGGCAAGATGCTTCCATCTAAATACCTAAGGTAATAATTGGAGATATACCAATCTCCTAGAACTGGAAGGGACCTTGAAAGGTCATTGAGTCCAGCCCCCTGCCTTCACTAGCAGGACCAATTTTTGCCCCAGATCCCTAAGTGACCTCCTCAAGGATTGAACTCACAACCCTGGGTTTAGCAGGCCAATGCTCAAACCACTGAGCTATCCCTCCCTTCTTCACCTGGTTGTGAAGAGCCCATTCAGGGTAATTGCCAATTAGGAAGAACAATAGGCCTTAGGAGAAGCTTCTCTCTCACCCGGTGAGCCTTCTTGTGAACGTTTCAGCCAATAAGTAAGTAATGGCTGCTATGACTCTGCAAGGGCATGTGACCAGCTCACAAGACTCTGGACTCCATTTGGGGGGCCTGAATTTTTCCCACAAACTGGGTTGGGAACTCTTTTTGAGCCAAAAAGGGTTCCAGCCATATGCTAAAGCTATGTAAGTCAGGGAGCGACATCATCTGTTGTTCTTCACTCCTCCACAACTCAACGTCTGAGAGAAGCTCCAAAAGAAAAGTACTTGGAATGGGGTCAGGGATCCCAAGCTGCAAAGCAAATGCAGCTTGTTCCTTAAGAATCTGCAAGCCCGCTTGTATCATCAGCCAGGGTGAGAATTTGCTAATTCATATCCTATCTTTCTAGTATTTTAGGCTTAGTTGGCAGTTTTGTTTATTTACTAGGTAATCTGCTTTGATCTGTTTGCCATCACTTATAATCAAATAAAATCTATCTTTTTGTAGTTAATAAATGCATTTCTATTTTAATCTAAACCAGTGTGCCTTTTGTGTGAAGTGTCTGGGGAAAAATCTCAGCCTTGTTACCACAAGTGTGCATATTCCTCTCCACATTGAGGGAGGGGCAGACATATTAGTGAGTTTACATTGTACAGATCTCTGTGCAGTGCAAGACGATATAATTTTGGGTTTATACTCCCAGGGTCAGGGAGGGGAGCAGTGTGTGCTTGGGGAGGTGAGAAAGTGGCTGGGGTCTGCTGTTTGTACTTGGGTGGCTTAGGTAAAGCACTCTCAGGTAGGTCAGTTTGGGTGTGTAGCACCACCTGCTGTTGTGTTGGGTGATAACAGGGCCTAGGTGAAGCTGGCTGTGTCCCAACCCAGGAAGCAGTGTGGGCAGGGCCAGTACAATTGAGCGGTAAGAGGGGCACAAAGGTTTCTCACGGCTCCCAGACTGCACCCCAGGGTGACAATCCATCACACACAGATCCTACATAAATAACTTTAACAAATTCTAGCATTTAGCATCTAGATGATGGATTTGTATTTATTTATGAATGCCATAATTGGTCAGGAAACACTTAAAATTCCTCAGTGATGTCTCTAAATATCTGCAGCACCATGCTCCAAAACTTAATATATAACCTCATATGTCTCATGTGATTTAGTGTTTTTCTGCTCTGCATTCATAGTTCAAATATGACTTTTTAGACTGTTAAATTAATGCACTGATGCATTATTACTCAATGACCCACATGTCAATTTGAGCATTTTTGCAATTCAGACAGGAGATCAAGCAGCAGGCAATCAGACATTTAAAACTTATCCCTATAAAATGTTTTTCAGCCAATACCACATCAGATCCATAGAGTGGCCTACTTCTAGTCTATAAAAAACTATTTATATAACATATTTTATTAAAATAATCCCTCTGCATTGTATTTCACTATGCAAAAATTGATGTCTGAACATTGGTACAGCTCAAATACATTTTAGAGAGATTTTTTTTACAAGTCTATTTTTCAAGGTTGTTGCCAGCAGCCAAACAATAAGTTCTAAGTAGATCTTACATAACTTGGAAAAAACAGATAATTGAATGCAACTAGTTAAAGGCATTATTGGTCTGTAGTCTGGACTATTTAAAACAATTACATTTTAATCCTCTGGATTTTGAACTATTTCTATGGCAAGTATTTATTTCTAGTGACAGCTTTTTTGTCTAAATGTTTTCAGGGCTCCTTAATTAAAGTTCATATTGAATTTTTTTTTGTTCAAGGTATGAATATGTGTTCAATATTTTTGTCCACTTATTAAGAAAAATATTTAATATGAGCTCGTTGGTGTGCAATTATGGTGCTCCATTATATTATCTGAATTGCCTTTGAAAAATTCAGCATTTTAACACCAACAGCAGAAGCTATTTGAATAGAGACAACATTGTTTCTGTTACCCTGCAGCTTGAAAAGACAAATCCCACTTACTCATATCATGGTAGACTGAGGTTGCCTCTTTTGTCAAGAACAAAGGTGGTTTCCGTGGTGACATAATCTCAATTTTCATAAATTCTTCACAACAATGTTTCCACTGGCCTGAGAGGGAATAGAGAACAACAATTAGAACTTAAACACTCCACCTTTTAAAGAGTTTGAAATCATTAAGTTGCATTTGTGAACTACTATAACAGGCAAATCTGGACAGTATCTATATTTAATGTTGCAACAGTCCTCACTAGATACTGTATTTTCAACTGAAATTTCATCCTAACCCTTAACACAAAGATTATAAACAGATATTAACCGAAGAGCTCCAATTTAATCAACCCAGCAGTACTATCAGACAGAAAGGCTAAAACCCCATAATTCACACAAAAATCCTCAAATATCAGATAAAAGGTAAGTGTTTAAAGCAAGGAAGCTTCATGCAAATTATTCATCTGGAAGTATAAGAATCCAGTATATAGCAAACCTACTGTTATACCATAGTTTTACTTGGTAGTTTTGACTTTAATAATTTTTTTTGGCTATCAGAGCACGAAAAGCATCTTAGCAGTTAACCAAAGCCAAGGAAACCTCTGTTTCTATTAATAGATTTTGACCTTAAGGAAAATAGGCCCTGCCAGTAAAATTGCTTTTTACAAACTAATCTCTCACTCCCATTTCTTTTCTGACCATGTTAGTTTTAAGAGAATTTTAGAACCACCAAGGAACAACAGGCATTTGAATGCCAAGTGACCTAGTTTTTCCCATACTACAAGAAATTGTCTCCGAAAATCCACTGGTAGTCTAATGTTATCTATAATGGGGGAAAAAAGTAGTCCTTTCACCCCTCCCCATCTAACATAAGGAGGATATTCTAGTTTTTACACTGTGGTTTTTCTAATTGATAGAATATCTTATTGTAATCAAGCCAGAGCTATAAAAGAAGAAATACAAACTACAGAACAATACCCAATTTCCAAAACCCCAGTTCTTCGATTTTATTGGTGTGGTTCCCAATTCAATACCGATACTTTGTATCTACCTGGCTTAGTTTCCCCATGATCTGATGAAGAATATGATTTTCAGACTCCAACTAATTTTTTTTTTAAGCTTAGTCCATCAAATGGTATCTATTTTTTATCTACTTATGCATTTAACTTGCTACATTTAAAGGTGTCATAGTGGGAAGACTATGGGCAGTTTTACACTAGAAGACTACAGCATCGGTGCAGCTGTGCCACTGTAGCACGTCTGGTGAAGACGCTCTATGCTGATGGGAGAACGCTCTTCCATCGGCATAATTATTTCACCTCCACGAGAGGTGGAAGTTACATCAGCAGGAGATCGTCTCCCACTAACATAGCACCTGTGTGGAGTGCTTAGGTCACTGTAACTTGCATTGCTCAGGGGAGGTGTCTTGACTTTTGTGTAGACCTGCCCTAAGATTAACCAATCCCTCTGCACACTTCATTTTGTTAATATTTGGAGTTAAATTTAAACAAGCAACACAATATACTACTTAAAAGAGACTAACAAGGCAAGTGAGAGCATATATTTTATCTGGAGTAAAAACAGTGAAGTTACACAGTTTAGCCAATGTCAGTGAGTGAGCTTCCTCTAGAAATCTAAAAGTGAGCACACTGAAACATTTCACCACTGGAAAGACAAGACTAGGGAACAAGGCACCAATTATCTAATTTGTCTCTTGAGCAGTAAAGCCCCACCTACTTTTTTGTTTATTAGCCCATAGCAAACAGTCATGTGCGAGGTGGGGGCGGGAAATGCCAGGTATAAAACCTTATGGTCAGAAGGGGTACCAAAACAGAGGAGGTACCACTGGAGTCAAATCATCCCTGACTGCTTAGTTCTAGAAGACTGACAACTCCTTCACCCAGAGTGCTATCTGAGCAAAAGCTGAATCATGGGTGCCATAATCCTACATAGTTGGGTCTAAGTCAGGGGTAGGCAACCTATGGCACGTGTGCCGAAGGCAGCACACGACCTGATTTTCAGTGGCACTCACACTGCCAGGGTCCTGGCCACTGGTCCGGGGGGATCTGTATTTTAATTTAAGAAGTTTCATTTAAAATTAAACATTTTAAAAACCTTATTTACTTTACATACAACAGTTTAGTTATATATTATAGACTTGTAGAAAGAGACATTTTAACATTTTTAGAAGGTATTACTGGCACGCGAAACCTTAAATTAGAGTGAATAAATGAAGACTCGGCACACCACTTCTGAAAGGTTGCCGACCCCTGGCCTAAGTCATTATGTACCTTTTCTATCTGCAATAGTTAATCAAATTTTGATCCAAAACAAGTTTTCAATAAATTTCAAAGGCCAACCATCAGCTCAGCATCCTCAGGTGCCCTCTAATGCTTCATACCCAAAGGTTTCTATTTTTCTCAAATGATGTCAAGATTCTATAAAATAAGTAACTATATTTTACTACTACAGATGAGGGAAGAATGGTGAGACTCCAGCAGGCCTATGAAAGATAACCTATTTAAACTGCTAAACAGACCAATCTCTTCCGAAACATACACACAGAAAACACAAGAAGTCTACGTCTATTTTGATTTCCTGAGAAAATTCAGACTGGATGTTTCTGGGCTTATAGGCATTTATAGGATGATTTAAAAATCATAGAGCCCTGAGGAGTTGACTATGGTTCAGTAAAATACCTCTACTTTTCAGTGGCAGAGAACACACTACCTACTGTGTTCATGGAGAACATTTTTGTTCTCTTCATTACAGATGACAGATTATGTAATTTCAGTTCAGATTGTTCAACGTTTCTTTTGAGGTTACATAGCTACACCACTAAAAGGACATGCTGCCAAAACTGCATACTTACTAAGATCGTAGAAATGCTGCCAGAAAGCTTCCATCCACTTATGAAGTTCTTCCCTGCTGTCAGCTGCAAAAAGTTGAGTCACAGCCTCTCCATCCACAGGGCTGGTAACAGTAAAGTTATTAATTCTTTTCTCGGTGCCCCTATCCACAGCACGGATTCTGGTTTCCTACGAGTCACAATAAAATAGATTGAGACTCTGGTAATCAGTTATTGCTCCACCCAATCATTAATCTTCAGTTCAACATTAATATCACAGGCCGATACAAATTAGGGTATTTATCCAGCGTAGGTTTAGTTTGTTTGGTGGTTGTTGGGTTTTGGGGTTTTTTTGGGGCGGGGGAGGACTTATGAAAAGGTAAACAGAATAACTGACAATACAAATTTATTTCTTACATAATTATTAAAAAAAAGGTAACCAATATAAAAGATAAGACAATAAAGCTGAGTTGATGCAGTATATGTTAAGAGATATACCAAGGATACATATAAGTTATTTGTTCCTTAAACAGTTCATCCTGCTGCCGCTCACCTTTCCTCAGTACAGTCCAGTTGATAACTTAATAGAGACAGTAAGTTATTGTGTTTCTCAATTCTTATTCTGGTCATATTTCTATAGATGGTATTTAGTTTTTGGATAACAACAATGAAAGACGTTTCTTTTGGCTGCAGTTGTACATTCTCAACTGGCACTATTTTAGTTTAGTTTCAGAAAATCAAGGCATTTGTCAAATACCATAGCTACAGGAGTTTGGAAAAGGAAACGATCCAGTCCAAGTTGAAATGGACATTTATAGAAAGTTACCCACACAGATTTAACGGAACAAAATTTCCAATATTCAAAAATTCAAACTTCTGAGTATTATAAGTCTTACATTTTGCCCTCATGCCAAAAATCCATTTGCTCCTTTAAAAGAAATATTTGAGTATGTAACAGCCATATTTAGTGAGTTCTGGCAAGATCCTATTAAAATACTTAGCATAAACTAAAACAAAGTTCTAGCCAATAGTATGGAAAGGACTTTGCTGTTTTAATAGTGTTCTTGAACTATGCTGCAGCACTACTCAGCCCAAGGTTTTGCACTGTTCCAGGGCACGGTTAAAACAGTTTCAAAATCTAGACTGGACCGAATGGTATTTTAATCATATGTGGGTTCCCGGATATGATCTTAGTACAGTGCAAAATAGCACTTGTTGCAATCTGATTAAAAATGGAGGTTGGGTCATCATAAGTATTTTTTCTAATGTAAAACACCAGAATATTTTAAGAGACTAAAAATCTTGTAAGGTGCAGAGTAAAATATTCTAACACACACTGACAACAATGCTGCTTTGCAGTACACACACTCATTCAATGAAATAAAATATAGCCAATAACCATACTTCATTTACAAGCAAAAATCCAGATTACACTGGAATGAGACATTGCTTTCTCCTTTAAACTTCTTTCACTTCAAACTGATTGAACTCCCCTCCCTGCAACCCATTTCAAATGAATGTTGAACACCAGTTACAGATTTCAAATGTAGAACTATAGAAATTAATTTATATATTTTGTCCTATGGGAATAATCCTAATGCTGATAGTCTGAAAAATAAAGATTGTTCTGTAGAACATTCCCCAGATTTTTAAATGCATTACTGAGGTAACCATTTGAAATACTAACACAGCTATTTGCAGCATATCTGATGGATTTGCTCATTTAAATTCTTCTGTCTAAAACTAGGAGATGAAGTAATTCATCCATAAATGCTGAACATCCCATTAACTCAGGTAACCATAGATACTTGCAAAAAATTAAATAAAAAACAGATTAACATTTGACAGGTAAGAATTTCAAGCATACCCTATACAAGTTTATTAAATGATGTTTGCTGCAAGGTTTATTCCACACATATGCTGTTATTCTACGGAGATAAAGTCTCAAGCAACAATCTATACCTCACACTTGAGTATTTAGGTAATGATACAAGATGCCATTAGAGTAATGAGCTGATCAGTTTACCTACCAGTGATACATTACACTACATGCACATCTTCACCAAAAACAAATACAAAAATGTACTATAAGGCACCATGTTATAATACAATAGCGTTCCTACCTTTCACAATGTTAAAGTTATTGAACAAATTATGCTACAGCCCTTGTAAAGGCCAGGACCATCATGCTGGTTGAGTTCAGTGTTTCTCATGTAGGCAGTCCTGAGGAGTTGGTATTGCTCCTGTTGGGGACAGGGTTGTGCTCTAAGTATGCATGATGCATTCTTGAAAGGGTGGAGAAATGTAAGGAAGAGAAACTGAAATTCCATGACATTGTCTGATAAAGCTTAGAACTTCCCTTTCTTACTGCCCCAAAACCAAGTTTCCTTTGCCCAGCAGTACCCCCTCCCAGGAAATTTCCATATGTGAAGGGTTGTTATAAAGGGGAGGACCTTCCATTAAAGGAACAGTGACACTCCTCTCCAAAGTCAATTGTGAAAAAACTGAAGGACAATGAAGGTTAGCTCAGAAGGTCCATTTCAAAACATAAGAACTAATTTTCTGAAGTTAAGACAAATGCTAAATAAATAATCTAGAAACTTTGTATACTCTAAGATTAAACACAATTGATCATATATGACACACAGTTCATTTTTATTCAAGTTTTAGTCCAGAAACAGCTAAAAATAGCTTTAAAATCAAAAGAGAGTCTGTTTGTGCACTGTTTTTATCTGTCATGTCAAAAATAATCTACAATTTCCCCTAGTTTTGTTTCAGGTTGGCAGAGAATGATGATTAAACTTAGAACAATGCTCTCTCATTTTACAGATCAGCCCATGGATATCTCCCCTCCCTCCCATTTGTAATTACATAATATCCATGTGACAACTACAGCAAATGCCTATGCAGAATAGGAACTTTAGGAAAGCACATGATGTATTTTTAGCAATGTAGCAGCCAGAAACAAGGAGAAGGAATAAGCACCACATGACAAGCCAGCCCTCAGTGGAGTACCAATTGGCCCTGAAGCATAGTTATGAAACCACACAATTTGAACATTTATGTTGCAAGATCCATCATGTGGGATCTGGATATGAGATCTGCTTCCCATGGTCAAATCCACAAATTCTTTCAAACAACCATAAAACTGAATTGATACCACTTGGATTATCATAAAGAACAGAGATTTGGAAGGATTTTACTAATGTTGGCATTCCCACTGTATTTTCATGTGGTTTTTTGCTGCTTACCCAAGGCCATTAGCCAGGTAGCAAGACTGTAGATCTAACCACAGGGTAGATGGCCACAATCAGGACTGTGGAAGAGGAATCAGTCCCGCAAAGGTGATTTAAGCTTGTTACTCCCAAGATCCCAAACTGTGGTGACATGTGGCACAGGGATTTTATTGATTAGGTAAGAGATATTAGTCCACTTTAGGGGTCAAGAAAAATTAAGAGGTTACGTCCTTTTCAACACATTATTTTTGTGACAACATATTGGTACCCCTCACATCATCAATTTGGATAGGGAGTCTGGCTTGAATAATCTACCCTGCCATCAATATAACCCTTTCTCTGATAACTGAAGAGAATGAACTTTGCCAGAAGGGTTTTGCATTCTTCTTCCACAAGCCTTCCCCCTCGCTCTCTCAGTGAGGACTAGTTCAGAATAAATGAAGGGGGAAACAGACAGGAGGAATAAAAGGTAGACAAAAAAGAAGGGGCAGGACTCCAGGCACCAGCCGACCAAGCACGTGCTTGGGGCGGCACCTTGTAAGGGGCGGCCAATCTTCAGGTGGTGTGGCAGCACTCGGGGTTTTGGAGGGTTTTTTTGGTTCAGTGGGGTGGCGCTCGGTTTTTTTTTGTTTGTTTCGGCGGGGCGGGCTTGGGGGAGTTGTTATGGCGCGGCGGGGCAGTGCTCGGGAGGGGTTGTTACAGCACGGCAGGGCGGCGCTCGGGAGGGGTTGTTACAGCAGGGCAGCATTCGGGGGAGGGGGGATTGTTACAGCACGGCGGGGCGGCGCTTGGGGCGGGGGGATTGTTACAGCAGGGCGGCACCTTTTTTTTTTTTTTGTGCGCTTGCAGCAGCAAAAAAGTTAGAGCTGGCCCTGCACAGGGGACAGACTTAGGTGGTACAAAGAGATGGCCTGGGATAAAAGCATCACTGAGATACATGACAACCCCAGGTCATAGAAAATACCTTTAGGTAAGAGGAGAATAGGAATGTGTTCAAGGCTGTGCCGATAGGCTGGAGGCACATCACGAAAAATGTGAGGACAGGTGTGGAGAACCAGCAGGAGAGCAGTCATAGGATGCACTGGGGAAGAGGGTCCATCAGGAGAAACAGGGTTAGTTGATGCCATCGGTCCGGCTTTTACATTTTAGAAGTCTCAGTTGAGCTGGGCCTGCCAACAGGCGGAGTCTGAACCATCAGTAGTGCGGAAAGAAGGAGCAGAGCTGGTGTGCATGAGGTGAGGGAGTGAACTGGGCAAATCTGCTTTCATCAGGCCAATGGCAGGGTCCCCTCATGTGCATGTTGAACTGAAAGGGGGGGGAGGGGGAAAGCCACAGAGAAGAAAGAATGGATCAGACTCCTAGTAAGACCTAGTAGAGAAAGGGCCTGCCAACTGGTTGGAAGGACAGAGATGCTGCTGTGAAGCTGCGGAGCTATGGTACTGGAAGGTGCTCCTATGCCTATAGCTCCCAGGAATTAGGCTCCAACAAAATTAATTTTCCAGAGATTTTCCTTTGTGACAACAGTCCTGGGTAGAACTCCCCAGCAGACTTGGTACTGGACACAGTATGAAAATGTGGGCATCTTTGAGCATGAGCAACTCATGATGAGCATGTCCAAGTTAGCACAATTGAAAAGCCTGGCCCCAAGGATATGTTAATTATGTCAAGTCAAAAGAAGACACTGTCATATTTTCAAGTAATATTTTTAAAGGGTAAATCCAAAGGTCCTTACTCAGATTTGACTCCGGCAAACTTCCTTGGTTACAAGGAAAGATTGCTTCTCACTCTAGTTGCTTATGCAATATAAAGTGCTTCAGTGGCATTTATTTGGCAACATAATAGGTTCTATGACGCCTGTTTTGCAAGTGTTGAGACATTCCTGCTCAACAATGTTTGCACTGAAGTAATTTGAAGTTGAAGTGATGACTTTCAAGTTAAGGGCTACTTCAAGTTTGGATTCAGAGGGGGAAGGGAATAGATCTGTTGATGTGAATATTTAGTTTCTTGTAAGGCTATGTCAAGTTCATTCATTTTAAAGATAAACCGTCTTTGAAAGGATAAGGTAGGAGATCACATGCAGCAACTAGAGGAGATTTTAGCTTCAATGTCAACTTTAAAGTTTTCTCTAAATCTTATTTTTTTAATTGCTATTTCCATACAACAGGGAGGGGAGGTAAAAATGAGTATTGTTAGATTGATTTTTGTGCCTTTAAGGATCTGATATCCAAGACATTTCTGGACAAAACTCACTATACATCTATTAGCATTAAAAAAATATTTTCAGGAGACAGTTTAAGTAGAAAGGCACTCATATGTGTTTTGAACTGTGAATTTATTTGGTTTTAATTTAACTGAAGATAGATTCCTTTTCTTCATTCTCTCTAGCAGCTTATATACAGCAATCATAAGTGTCTGACATTTTCATAAAAAAGGCCATGGATTCATGTATTGCATACATATTATCTTTGAGGAGAATCTGCATCAAACATGTGGACCAATTCCTGGCAAAACTTCATGAAAATGGATTTTAGGTTGTAAGCGTATTTATAACTTCAGGGAGAACAATCACCTTAATAGAATTCTGTAGTTTTAAAAGACAAAAAAATCTGACTTGCAAGAAATACAAAACTAGGCTATAAACTAAAATGGTGATCTACAAAGAAAAGCTATAAGGGTGGCCTGAAAGAGTCTAAAATATTTTTGCTGCTTTTTTAATGTTAAAAATTCTATTAATATATTTTCCCCCGAATAGCATTATGAACAACTGGAGGGTGGTAGAACTATGACATTAGAGAAGCCATGTAATTAAACCTGATTGAAAGAGTAAATGACTTTTAGTCAGATTGTTTAAATCTGTATCATGATTTAAAAAAAAAAAAACCATTTACCTCAAATGCTTGAAACAGCTTTGTTAAGATAGATAGATAGAGAGAGAGACCTATCTCATAGAACTGGAAAGGACCCTGAAAAGTCATCAAGTCCAGCCCTCTGCCTTCACTAGCAGGGCCAAGTACTGATTTTGCCCCAGATCCTTAAGTGGCCCCCTCAAGGTAGCCAGGGCAAGTTGTAATGTGCTGGTGCTGGTTAAAGTTAACATTTTTAAAACATGTTTTATGCTAGCTGGACAAGGTTTCAGAGTCAAGACCAACTTGCGTTGTAACACCATCTCCCAACACATTCAATTTGCTTCCGTAGATGTGCTCAGAATCTGCCACCGGGTCAGCACCAAAAAATGTTAAAGCAACAAAGAAACCTGTGGCACCTTATAGACTAACAGACGTTTTGCAGCATGAGCTTTCGTGGGTGAATACCCACTTCTTCGGATGCAAGTCTTGCATCCGAAGAAGTGGGTATTCACCCACGAAAGCTCATGCTGCAAAACGTCTGTTAGTCTATAAGGTGCCACAGGATTCTTTGTTGCTTTTACAGATCCAGACTAACACGGCTACCCCTCTGATACTTGAAAAAATGTTAAGTCACTCTTCATCTCTATGAGGTGTTAGACTGCAGTCTTTCAGCACTTATGAGTATTGTACCACAAACATCCTGTGAAAGCACAGATTCACTGTAGCATTCACTGGAAAGGCCTTCTGTGGAAATAACTGCAAATATACTATGCCTTTGATTATTCAGACAGAGATGCTTGTTAATTTTAAATACATCTTTAAATGATGGCAGAAATTATGCCATCTTTAAAGTACTGAAGTCATTTTGCATAGTTTGCAAGCTAAGATAGGTTTTATATAAAATTTTGGATCATTATTAGCAAAAGGAGTTTATTTTAAAAAGCTAAAATATTTCTGAATAACCCTCATTATGATTAAGAGCAAGGCCAAGTAACAATGAACAATTAAAATAAAATTGCAGAAATTCCACAGATTTGGTGACAAAAGTCTAAGAGAACATTGCCTACATACCCTGCAGATTTGCATGACACCTCATGTGTAACTTAAAAACTGTCATAGTGTATCAGTTTTTCTGAAGGAAAACAGTTTCCCTTTGACCCGTCTCTAGTACAGCAGAAGGAGCCTATGTCCATTGCTAAGAACTTACATGCCACTCCTGGATCAGCTACAAGGGGTTGCTTAGGCCTGATCTACAGTACCAAGCTAGGCTGACGCAAGGCAGCGTACATCAACTTAACTCTGTAAGTGTCTACACTAAAATTTTGCTCCCACCAATGCAACTCACTGACTACGCTGACTTAAGTCCACCTTTGCGAGAGGCGTAGCACTTAGGTCACTGGAGTGTCAGTGTAGACCCTGATTTACTTAAATCTTTAGTGGTATCCAGGAGCTATCCCACAATGCCCCACCATGACCACTCTGGTCACCATGTTGAACTCTGCTGCCCAGCGGCCAGGTACACGCCCCTCTCCTTTTAAAGCCCCACAAATTTTTGAAATTCCATTTCCTGTTTGCTCGGGATGGAGAACCCACCTAGCAACTGCCCAGCTGACCATGCTGGCTCCATGTTGCAGAGGCGCTTCTGCATGGAGTACACAGGAGATGTTGGATCTCCTGATTCTGTGGGGAGAAGAGGCTATGCAGGCACAGCTCTGATCCAGCAGTAGAAACGTCAATAAGTACGAGCAGATCGCTCGAGGTGCGGGGGAGAAGGGCTATAAGAGGGATCCACAGCTCTGCCACATGAAAGCCAAGGTGCTGCGACAGGTGTACCAGAAGGCAAGGGAAGCTAAAGTCGCTCTGGTGTGGAGCTGAACACATGTCACTTTCACAAAGAGCTGCATGCCAACCTCAGTGGAAACCCCACCACTACGATACTTTGGGGGAGCTGTAGTAACAGGCCCCAGAATGAACAGTGGGGAGGTGGTGTTGCATGAGGGAGGAGGAGGCAGAGTATGGGGGACAGGCGACTGGGGGATCTAGTGGCATGAGGCAGGACATGTTTTTGACACCAAAGCAGTAAAGCCAGTCCCTACAGTCCAGCATGGATGAGCCGGATAGAGGGGAAGTATGCAGTTTGCTTTGATATTGCAGGGACACATCTGTTCATTTACTCTTTTTTAAATCATGCTAGAAGAGGTAGTGAAATAACCAATAGACGTAGATTTGCTTTCTGCTTCTCATTCCCCTGTGCAGTTAGGCAGAAGGGGCCTTGAAGAAGTTTATGTGCACTGGGATGTCCCACGAATCCTTCCTAGAGCTCTCAAGGAAACTTTCTGGGGGATAGTTTGCAATCCTCTTCTGAAGGTTTCTGGGGAGAGCTGCCTTATTTCTTCCACCACAGTAAGACACTTTCCCACACCACTCAGTAATTACTTCACCAGGCACCATTGTAGCACACAGGCTAGAAGAATACGAACCTGGTCTGCAAGAACTGTTCCCTTTCAGTTTCTGTTACCCTCAGGAGTGAGATATCAGCTAAAATCATCTCCACCTGTGGAAAACTGTGCCTGTATTCAGTTCAATTGCCCTCTCTGCATATATTCATGCCTGTGAGCTACCCCTCCCCGCTCTTATTGTCCCAACTCACCCCCTCCCTCCCAAGCCATACTCACCATGGCTGGGACTATTTCTGTGCTCTATGAATCCCAAGGAGAAATGAGAATGTAGTGCTTGTAACTTGCATGGATCAAGGGGAGTGAGTTCAGTATATCAAGTTTCCGTTTATCTTGTGAATACACTCACAATAGTACTTCTGTGCATTGTGTCTTCTGCAGCTAGAAATGTGACCTTGAGGGTCTCTCCATCCACACTAGTGGAGTGGCTCAGTCAGATAAGGCTAAGGAAGAAGACACATGATGACATGTTCCAAGAGATCCTCCAAACCCAGTGCTCATCCACAGAATGGACAGGGATAGTGCAGAGAGGAGAAAAGCACAGAAAAAGGGAAAGAAGTACAGCAGGAGATGCTAGCACTTCTCAAGGGGCAAACAGACATGCTGGAGACTCTTGTTAACCTTCAGGCTCAACAGAACCAAGCTCGCTTCCCTTTGCAGCCCATAGAGAACTGCATTCCGGGACCTACCTACACCCCCTCCTCCACATTCCACATGGAGGGAGGGGCTGCTGCACTGGAGAGTGCAGACAATCACAGCTGAACATGCACTGACCTGTAAGAGACACGGTTGGTGTATTTGTTTGTGAAATGAAAATGACTGCTTTCCACACTTCAAAGGTTCTTTTCCCTGTATTTATAAAATTTCATTCAGTTATAGATATGTCAATTTGTATGAGTTTAGAATATAAAAAGTATCTATGGAAACTGACTCTCTCTTTATTTGTTCACAACATATGCTGGGTGGGGCTGACATCATTCACAGATATAGCAATAGGTGCATTTGCAATGTTTTAGTACTACACACACACAGCACTCATTACAAGGTTCATATCAGGGTGCAGAAAAACAATGCCAGGCAGAGCACACTACAGCAAGACACATTACTATGGCTCACTATTAAAAATGTCTTTCAAAGCCTCCCTAAGCCATATAGCTCCCCATTGAGCTCTTCTTATAGCCCTGGAATCTGGCTGCTCAAAATCAGCAGACAGCCATTCCACCTCCACCCCAGCAGAAATGTTTCCCCCTTTGCTTCACAGATATTGTGAAGCACACAGCAGGCAGCTATAACCATTAGAACTTTTTTTCCACTGAGGTCTAATCTGGTCATTAGACAGTGCCAGTGGCCTTTCAAATGGCAAAGAGACACATTCAACTGTCGTTCTGCACATGCTGAGCCTGTAGTTGAAGTGCTTCTTGCTGCTGTCGAGGTGTCTGGTGTACAGCTTCATAAGCCATGGGAGTAAGGGGTAGGCTAGGTGTCCCAGATTCACTATTGGCATTTCAACATCCCCAATGGTAAACCTCTCATCTGGAAAGAAAGTCCCTGCTTGCAGCATTCTGAACAGGTTTGTGTTCTTAAAGATGTGTGTGTAATGCATCTTCCCTGACCATCCCGCGTTGATGTTGGTAAAATGTTCCTGGTAATCCACCAGTGATTGCAATACTATAGAAAAGTAACCCTTTTTGTTGATGTATTTGGTGGCAAGGTGGTCTGGTGCCAAAATAGGGATATGCGTGCCATCTATTGTAGCTCGCTGCAATATGTACACCCCTTTGCTGCAAAACCATCAAATATGTCCTGCACATTGCCCAGAGTCACAGTACTTTGTAACAAGATGTGATTACTGGCCCTGCACACTTGCATCACAGCAACCCCTACAGTGGATTTCCCAACTCCAAATTGATTCCCGACTAACCAGTAGCAATCTGGCATTGCAAACTTCCACACAGCAATTGCCACTCACTTCTCCACTATCAATGCAGCTCTCATTTTGGTGTCGCTGTGCCGGAGAGCTGGGATGAGCTCTGCACACAATTCCAAGAATGTGGCCTTGCACATCCGCAAGTTCTGCAACCACTACTCATCATCCCATACCTGCATAACGATGCGATCCCACCAGTCAGTGCTTGTTTCTCGGGCCCAGAACTAGTGCTCCATGGCCTGCAACTACTCTGTGAATGCCAACAATAACCTTGAATTGTTTCTATGTCCCACAGCAAGCTAGCCTCTAAGGAACTGTCACGTTTCCCACGGCTCCTCTAAAGGCTCTGCAAATACTGCAGGATCAGGCATGTTGTGCTCGTAACGCTCGTCACAATAGTGCAGATCTGTGCAGGATCCATGCTTCTCACATAGATTTCGGACACACAGGTTTGGGGGGCTTTTGAAAAGAGATGTGAAGCATTACGGGATGCAGATAGAATTATGGGATGGAGAAAACTCCATCACGGGGCCTTGAAACCATGTTCCCAGTCACTCCTACACAACTTGTTTGTCCTTATACGGCATTGAAACCCTTCCCAAAACACCCTCACTATATGGTGGCAAGTTGCACAGTGGGATAGCTACCCACAGTGCACTAGCTACCCACAGTGTGCTGTTCTCTGCATTGATGCAAGCACTGCTAGAGAGGATGCACACTGCCGAACCAAGGAGTGTAGTGTGGACATGCAAAAGTTATTCAATTACTATGACGGTTGTAAATTGACATAACTTTGGTTGACTTAATTTTGTAGTGCCCTTAATAGTGAAACAAGGCATACCCTTCACACATGCTTCTTGAGAGTACTTTGCAGCTTGTCAGCTTGGAGCTTGGGACCCAAATAAGACTATGTGAAAAACTGTTAAACTTACCTTGTTGATGGAAACTGTCAAAGCTGGCTCCACTTTAGCTTCAATTTCTTCGGGTGTATAATAACAAAAGAGTTTACCACCTCTTAGTACACAGTACAGCCTCCTCCAGTTAGTCAGGCTTCCTACCATTTGCTAAAAGGGAGAAATATTCAGTAAGTTGCTATTCATACATTATCTTAACTACAACCTAATTTATGGATTACTCAAAATTTTAATGAATTTCCATGTGTTACATCTAATTGAGTCCATCCTGCGAACTATTCCGACATCAGACTGTAAGATCAGAGCTGTGCACAACATATTGTCATAAAAAATGGCTCCTGCAGAATATTTTACCATGTGACTCAAGGACTTAATTATTAGTAACATTCAGCCACGCCAGATGTTTGTTTAGCTGAACCTCCTCCAGTGTTTTACAGTTTTCCAATAATGGTGTCTCATGGTGCTCTTGGAACATGGAATGTGCTGGTTGGCCGATAAGGAAAAAAGAGTAATTTTATTTCTAATGGAATCTACCATTAAAAGAAAACTTTAATGGCTACACTAACTTAGCTGGTTACAGGAAGGGAGAAAAGGAACATCCTCTCATTTTAAAAATTATGACTTTAAAAATTAGACATGCAGCTATACATACCAATTTTCATACCATCTAGACACTTACAATTAATTGGTCTTTATGCAGCAATCTAGGCTGTTTTACTAATAATCCCACTGAGGAAACTTTTGATTATCTTACTCTTAGACACAGAGTGGTTGCCATTAAAAGGTCAGTGTTTAACAGCAGCCAGCACAAGATAACAGCTTCCTGCATACTTAGAGTAAGAGATACCAGTCCTCAAGATACCACAGGAGGAAACTACTCACTTTTTAATACCACTGAAAGTCAATTGTTAATATGAGCAACACTCCCTGCAAATTGCACGCATGCATGGCTGCACAGCTATTTTGAATATACAATACATGTACACAAACTGAGCCACTCAGCTGCCCACAGCAAAAGTGATGGCAGGTGGGCCAGCTGTAGACCAGGTGACTGCTGGGCTGTGGCAAGGTAAAAGGCTGAGATTTTGCTCCCCCTTGCGGTGGCTGCAGCGTGTCACTAGCTCCTTCCTCCGCTCTGCAGGTGGGTGGTGAGTTCCTCCTACCTCCCCTCCCTCCAAGCCCATAGAATTGGTCACTTCCCTCCAGGTCCCAGAGAACCCCGCTCCTCTGGGAGCACTGGGTTGGGGGGGCTGGGAAAGAGTATCCCCTGTTATTCTCCCTGAGAACTCTGCCTCCTGGAACCTACTCCCATCACAATACTCCAGGAAGGACCAGTTCCCCAGGAATTTTCTCTCTGACTCCTCTGGTCACATCCCCTCTGGGTATCCCCTCACCTTCCCCAACCTCAAGGAACCCTCTTGTCTCAACTTACCAAATTGACTCTGCCCTAATCTCCCCATCACAAATATTCCCAAGGCATTCCACTCCCACCTTCCCCTGCCAAGAAACTCCAGGAAATAAGGGGGTGCAACCTCTCCAGCCCTGGTGGTGGGATTGATGCTGCCTCCAGGAGCCCTCTGACTCCATGGGGCTGAACAGGAAGGACTCAGCATTTCCACCTGTGAGCTCACCCTTCCCGCCCCAGCAGTTTCTGCAATCCCCAGTATCCCCCACAGGCACTCAGGTTCCTGTTCTCTCCCTGTAATCTGCATCATGAGATGCCAAAAATTCCTGATTTCCAAGATGGGCAAGGACTGGTTCTTCCTGATCCTGCTGGAGCTGCTAATAGCACAGGTGAGTTGGGCCAGCGTCAGCCAAATAAATAGGCATCAGGGTATGTGTGGCTGGGTATGCTGTCAGACAGGGGAGCAGGACCCAAGGGGGCAGAGGGAGGTAGCTACATTTGGAGTCAGCCAAAAGAAAGAGCAACTTAAAACGTGGCACATATATAGTTGTAGCAACACAGTGATTCATTAGTTGTGTAAACAAAAGTGTAAACTTCTCCAACGAAAAAAAAATGTACTGCTCAGTGAAGCGGGAGCTTTGGAGATTAGAGGATTTAAATCAAGTAAGCTCTTTTTACCTGCTGATTAAGAAATCCTGACATCACATCCTTGGCCATGCAGAATGGCTGAGCAACTAAACGACAACACATGCTTCCATATAAGGGAAGCCAGAACGACGACTCCTCTAAAAGAAAAGTTATAAAGTTATGACCATTGACCATAAACTCACAGATTAGGGCTCTGCATACATTTTAACTTAAGAACATATTAAAGAAGTAAATTTGTTCATATAAGCAAAGACTGAAAATAGGAGTTGTCCTATTCTTAACATTTCATCTCTCTTTTCCATGACTGACAGGTCTACAAAAAGCAGTAGATCGGAGAGCACCATTCTTGACAGTAGTCATGCTGGTTTGTTCTTATGTTCAGAAGTATTTTATGAGTATATTTAAGTTAGGCTCACTGCTCTAATTCTCAGGATCACCACTATCACCTTCTTTGAAAATAAATATATTTGCTAGCCTCCACTCATTCAATATAGCAGCTGATTTTAACAAGACATTGCATATTTCTTCTAGCAATTCAGCCACTTCATCCTTAAGTACTATCAGAACTCTTGGATGAATGCTGTCTGGTCCTGGTGACTAGTTGCTGTTTAATGATTTGTTCCGGCACCTCTTCCTAACACCTTAATGGCTGACAGTGCCTCACCTTTACTATCTAAGAGAAGTATCTCCCCAGTAGCCTCTGGGATGAAGAGTGATACAAAAATCATCTCCCTGTTCACTCCTTGGTAGCCACATGCAGCCAGACACAGACTCCCTCCTGATATACTGAAAATATATTTTGGCTATTTCATCATCAAATTCTCTTAATCTTTCTAATATTCACCTCACCTTTTATCTGACATGTGGATGCTCCTTTCTATACGCTTCACTTGGGTTGGAGTTCCATTTTTTGAAGAAGATGCATATGACTTGATTAATGTTTTGAACATTACAATTTAATTATAGTAGTTTTTCTTACCTTTCTGGTTCATTTTTTGTTACGTATACATGCCTTTTATGACTATTATGGTTTGTTTAGAATTCTTAGATTCATCATTCAGACCTACTTCATTTCCTCACTTTTAACTAACTTTTTAAAAAAAATGCAAATTCCTAAAATATGCTACAATAGGGCTAGCTATTGGTACAGCCCCTCTTAGAAGAATATCGAGCTTCATTAAAATTGTGGTCATTCTTTAGGGGCTCAGAAGTTGGTTTAAGAAATAATTATACCTATGTTATTTTGGACTAAGTTTATAGTAATTTCTCATCTTGTGCTTTCTGCAACATGTTCCAAGAAGAAACCACTTAAGGTACCAAGAAATTGCTTCTCTATGCCTTTCTCATCATGTCATATGACCAATTTATGTATGGCTAGCTAGCCTCTCATTACTGTTGTACTGGATTTAGTTGCCTCTTCCTCAGTGCTGTGCACTTAAAATCCTATTCCTGATCATAAGGGCAGAAGTATAATCATAGCTAACATTTGTAGTCTTACAGTTTGTGATTTGTATTCCTATTGTATAGTCTTCTATAGTCAGAAATTTCATCTGATATTCTAAGGAATGTTTCAGGTATAGTAGTATTCTCCTCATTTCTGCAACATAATTGGTCCTTTCTTTTTTAGTTTAGACCCAGGTATTCTAGTGTTCAATAGTTACAGTTCTTGACTCACGGACCAAGGTAGGTTGTGATATTAAGTTATGGCCAACATAAAATGGAATCTAAGGAAAGAAGAGTCTAAAATATCGATCTTTGTTGGGATGCAATTGTAGGGTGCAAGTGTGAAAAGACTCTGAGGACATGATATATATCTAGAGAAAATGTTGAATTATTAAATGTAATAAGCCTGGAAATACAAGATATCATCTTACTTCTTTTCAATAAAAAAGCTAAAAGAATGAAGTTTCTTTGGGGGAAAGCTGTACACTTGTATCAGATAAAGATACCATGAGCTAACACAAAATAAAGTAACAAATCTAGGGTTTTATATATTACCTGCTGCCATGTTTTCAGCAGCCCTAGGTTAGCACTCTGGACGTACGCATGTGCTTAACTGAGGTGTTGAATTGGTGTCTAAAAGACCTAATAGAGTCTGAGCCTCTACTCTGTTTGCCTCCTCTGCTTCTGCCTACAGAGGAAGGAACAGCTCTCTTTCCTATGACACTGTTTCTTTCTTGTGAGGAAAGGAGAGAATTTCTACAGAGCTATAGGAATTGGAATGAAAATGGCAGAGAAAACACTTAGCGGCTCTGGGAGACCTTTGTGAGGGGAGAGGGAGATGCAGCTCCTGGATCCTCTATTCCCAGCCACTGCAAGACTGTATACTGGGGGAGATGATGCAGGAGTCATTGTAGTGAGGTAGTATTGTGGATGGAACAAATGCACTTGGGGCCGAGTGACTGGACAGTTAAGTGGATTTTGGGGTGGAGAGATATAGAGATACTGACAAGGCTCTGGAGACCTGGGACAGCAAGGGAAAAATCAAACTAAAGCTAAAAAAATCAAACTAAAGTGAGATTGAAGGGAAGAAGAAAGAAAACTGAAAGCACAAAGTGGGTTTGAAAAGGAAGGAATAAGAAGAGCTCAAAACAAAGCGTGGAAACAAAAAAAATATAACAAGATAAAAAGTGAAATGAAGGGTAGGAAATAGGAAAAAATAAGAATTATAACAAGTTAATTTTTAAAGAGTTAAATGTTAAAATATTGTAATGAAGTAGACATGAGTAGCATGTATGTATACACACTGAAGACCAGGGTGCAGAAGTAGGGGATGCCCGTCTCTGGTGCAGTTCATCTCCCTTCTCTGGATACTGTTTAACCATCCGCAATAGGAATTACTTCTCTTTTGAGCTCAAATATACTTCTGAAGCACATCACTTATTTTGGAATACACATTTCATCCAATATATCCAGGCTTCCTCATACCCTTAAGATGGGAATTACTTATATCTATTTAGGGGAAACACTCTTGCTACAGTCTGCCTGTATACACAGAGCATTTCTCCCTTGCATCCTTTCCACAACTGCTTTATTCACAGCAATACATTTTCCTACCTACTATTTATGACACTAAAAGCATTTCCACACCTACAGAATAGAGAGTATAGTATTCAGACCACAAAATCCCCACCAGTATTGAATCTTCCCTTATAAGTGATCAGAAGATATTAACGTGGGTAAAAATGTTATCCATACATGCGATGCATTAAATTTGGGTCTGAACTTTAAAAGAGAAGTTTTACAGGTCTTTATTCAATTTAATAAGTTACACATAGATGTTTAAAAATAAACAAACTGAAAATATTTTATTTAAAGTTGCCCCAATAGAACGCTGTCCTCGGGAGCCAAAAAATCTTACCGTGTTATAGGTGAAACCGCATTATATCGAACCTGCTTTGATCCACCGGAGTGTGCAGCCCCGCCCCCCCAGAGCACTGCTTTACCACGTTATATCCGAATTCATGTTATATCGGGTCACATTATATCGGGGTAGAGGTGTATTAAGTACCAATAAAAATAATCTAAGTCTTATAAGCCTTCTAGTTTACTAAAAATGGAGATGCATGATTTTGCTAGTTTTTTTTTTTTTTTAAACTTCCTTAAATCGGGACCCTATGTACTTACCATTTCCTGTAACGGTAAGGTTGTGGGTCCTGAAATTGTCCTCAGCACTGTCCAACCCCAAAGTGGTATGTGCCAGCAAACTGTATTTTGCACCACTGATTGTGAAAAACAAGGCAAGGTTTAAATATTTCTACATGACTTTTCTCAGGCAGTTATTAAAAGGAGTCTAGACAGTCCTAGAGATAACACATTTAGATATGGTGGAATGGTTAACTGCGAGGCACAAAGTTCAGTTAATCACCAAGAGTCTGCATATGCCTGTTTTAACTCTTTGTGGTATTGTCCCCACAAAATGGTTTGTGTACCTTTTTGAGAATATTTCAGTTTATCATGTATTCACATTGGTTGGGAATAGCCATTCTGAATTACAGATTGAAGGATTTTAATTGTATCACAAGTTGCCATTAAAGGAGTATTTTGTGGGAGAGACAGGGGTTGTGTGACTGACATGTTCTGTTCTCCATTTACACTAAAACTAACTTGGATATTCTCTTATTTTTATTTCACATTTATTCCTTGGAACAAACATCTTGTTTGAAAAACTATTTTGTTGACTTTTGTGACCCATATGCCATTATATGCTTCATAACATATTTAGTGCTTAGCCTGGTCGGTTTTCTTATGTTATTCTAAGGGCATATTTCTTTTTAAAAAAAAAGTTTTATAGAGCTCTGTGTTCTATGCTTTGGTTTGCCTTTATAGCAGGGACCAAACCACACATTCTAGCAGGACTGTAATATGGTTTTGTAATATTGGTATAACAGTTTGATTCTTTCTATACAGAAAGACCAGGCTACGTGGTAATGAAAGCAATGACAGTAAGGTTTATAGTGTAGATGGATCATTTGACAAATTGCGCTTACAAACCTCAGAACATTAAGTTTTTGTTCTGGCTTTTATCTAGTGGGGAAAGAAATCATAATTAGAATTCAGCATAGTGCATGTGGAATGCTGCTCTTGAAATGACCTAGTACAAACTTTGTTCATGTTTAATCTTTTTTCAAATACACTTCAGACAGATTAACAGATTTATAGCCCAGCAATGTAATACTTATTTCCCTTGGCTAATGAGTTTAAAATAAGTGAAGTTCACAAGAAAACTGCTCAATACCACTCACTATTCACACTAATAGCTTTAGCATCATACCCTTAAAATATCTTCAGTACAAAAGAAGACTACTGGGTAATAGGGGAAAAAGGACAGAAAGCAAAATGAGATTAAGAGATACTTAAAGTTTTGCTCTCCCATCACCTTCTACTCTTACTAAAGTATATTAATATGTTTTTAATAATGTTTTCCTAATGGCATTGTGGAAACAGTCTCTAAAGAGGAAGCACGAGCTGCCCTGCCCTATCCCTACCTATAGGAGAGGAAGCCAAAAAAGGAAACATAGCTGGCAAGGAGGTAGTGCCTCCATTCTAATACTCAACTACCGCATGGCAGGGTTGAGAGAAGTGTGATACTGGCATTGTGCATGTCAAATATTGTTGTATAACCTATTAAGGAGTGGAGTGGGAGGGGGAGAATCCTTAAATACCTGAACACAAAAGTGTCAGCATATGTGTATGCACCGTGCTAAAAACCGTCTCCAAGCAAAAGATTCTCCATAACTAGGTACCAAATATAACGTATAAATCAATCTGTGACTGTGCTATTTAAACTGTACACAGCTTAGTTTCTTCTCAAATTTTTGTACTGATTTTCAAGTTACTTCAAGCATGACTAATTATAGCAGTAACTTTCCCAAAGAAAACTACTTCATTTTTAAAATATGTTTTACAGTAATTTTTTCTAAAATTTAAACAGTCATTCCTTTCAGCCAACTTCAATATCATTTCCAAAAGTTTTAATTAAAAAAAAAAAGGTACTGATAATGAGCTAATCAGCATTGCTGACAGTGTTTTGTGTATACATTTGAGAGAATTAGCTGATTGTCTTATATTTCAGTTTTTTTGTGGTCACATCTAATCATTCTTAGTCAAATGTCACTTATGGAATAGTATTCTGCAGTTCTATAGCAACCTTCCATCTAACAACCTCAAAGTACTTTATCAAGCCATATTAAAACATTTAGTCATTAGGCATCTTAAAGGAGTTACAAGGCTGAGAACATACTGACTAAATAAAGAAATTAGAAGTCTAGAATAAATATGCCTTGCATCCAGAAACCACCTTATGTAGGCTTTTGAGGAGGGACAGGTGTACAGGAGTTTCTGATGAGGAAAGTTTTCCCTTTTGGATAGGGGAGGGTTGTGGTTTAATTTTGAGTTAGCTTCTGGATTATTTTACAGTCTTTTCAAAGCACCTAAACGGAAACAAACAAGCACAAAATGCTAAAATATCAAACTCTAAATAAATAAATATCAAGCAAAGATTCTATAACACAGTTGTTCCCCAGAACATCACAGGTAAATGATATAGGTTGGAAGTGGCATCTCTCAAGGAAAGATGGGGAGCAAAATTTGATAAATTACCATTAGGTAAAGAAGCTTTTGACTAAAATATTTAAGTGACAGTGTGTGCAACTGAAATTAAAACTCTTTTTGGGATGAGTGGCTGTGATTTGTAAGTCCCCAAATGTTACTGTTAATAGCACGCAACACTTCAAATATTCAGTTTTGCTAGTACTGACACTTATTTGGTCACATCTCATTTGTAGCATAAGAAAAAAGTTAATAGTGGAAACAGTACTCCATAGTATATGTTTATGATGTCAGTGTTACTTAAGAAGAAACTTTTTCATTTCATTATTTGAATATTTACATTGTTAACGTTAACGTTCCATTTACTCCTCTCCTACCCCTCCCCATCCCCTTCCATTAACATGTTGAAGGGCATCTCTCCTCCCAAAAGAAAGATAGGAGAATCTATCTCAGGAGGCTCTTAGTCACCAGGAATCAAGACAGAGAACTCAAGAGAGAAAAGAGGACTACTTTTAGATGGTTTGCTGTTACTTTTCTCTTTGAAAGCTGTAAACCATATGCAGGTAAATATGGCTAGCAACTAATTTATTTGCTACACCTAAAAACAAAAAGCCAGTGAAGGGATGTCTCTGCTTAACTTGGATACATGGCAATGCATCTAGCTGAGCTAATCACCAGACCCTCTGCAACATATTTCTTTCTAAATTAACCCATTACTCCAACCCAGGCCTACTCAAAACCACTGATGACAATAAAGTTGAAGCAACTAAACGAACATGCCTAAAATCCTCTCACTGTCTTAGCCACTAGTATTCTTTTTAAAACACGTTTTAGATAAATGTTTGGTTGGTGTTTAGGGGTTTCAGATACTCAAATAATAATTTAAATAAACTTGTGTCCCATTTCCAAGAACAATAGTTCAGGACCTGGAACAGAAGAAAGGCTAGAACTAATGTGATTAACATGGTTACCAACCAGATTTTTGTATTTGCTATCGATGTTGCCTCTTCAGACTTCTAACAACACTTTAAGAGACTAGCCAATTCTTATGAAAAATATAGGAGACTAGGTGAGGCCTCACTGGTGCCCAGTATTACTCTTTAAAATTCAGATACTTTTAGGACTATTGCTTATTGATATATGGACCAAATCATATACATTGTACTGAGTTGGAGCATGCTGGAATGAGCTTTCCAAGATTTTGTTTTGTCCTACTGGGTAAGATTTCTTGGAAAGGGCCTGTTTTTGAGCTAAAGCCAATAAATAGTCTTGCTAGTTTGACAAAGAAAACAGGAATTTTTTTTAATGTTTCCCTTTAAAAAGCAGTAGAGCAGATTTATGAATCATGACTCTGGCTTCACTCAATGTCTGACCTAGAATATGATACTAAAGAGAACCACTATTCTGTCTTACCTTTTTATCCACAGAAACAACATACATTGAATAGTTTTTTAAAAATTCCTAATAATTACCATTGAGGCACTTTGTTCAAATCACAGGCCAACTAAAAGTGTGGAAAATGTTACTGGACAAACTACAAAAATTTTAAGATTATTTTTAAAATGACTATTTATTATGGGAACAGCACTTCCAGATTATGTGAATGTGGAAAAACATGGAATCAAAAAGGGGAGGTTACTTACCTGTAACGGGAGGTTCTTTGAGATGTGTGGTCCCTATCTGCATTCCACTGAGGATTATGTGCAAGTGCCATGCACCTGGAGCTTTTGAAAGTAGTATTGTTCAGCGGTCCGCACATGTGGTTTCGCCCAAGACAATAAAGGGCGGGAAGGACTGCCATGATCTCCAGTTCCTTCTCCACCACATATTTATCAGATTCACAGTAGAGGGGAAGGAGGGTGGGACTGGAATACAGATAGGGACCATACACCTCAAATAACCTCCAGATACAGGCAAGTAAACTCCCCTTCTTCTTCAAGTGATGGTCCCAATGGTATTCCACTGAGGGTGATTGACAAGCAGTGTTTAGATAGGAGGAGGATGTGAGGAAGATGACGGAACTATAGAATGGAGGCTCACTGTACCGAATGAGGCATCTGTCGTGGAATCACATACTAGAGCATAGTGGGAGGAAAAGGTGTGTACCAAACTCCATGTGGCTACTTTACATACATCTGTAAGGGGCATGCCGTGGAGTGTAGCTGCGGTTGATACTTGTGCTCTCATTGAATGGGCCTGTATCCCACCTGGTGGGAAGCATCCCAACAATTGATAGCAATGCGTAATACATCCAGAGACTCATTTAGAGAGTCTCTGGGTGGAAATGACCTGCCCTTTAACTCTCTCTGCTATGGTGACAAACAGCATTGGAGACTTCTGGAATGGCTTTGTCCTTTGGAGGACAAAGACCAGGCCTCTACACACATCGAGTCATCATTCCTCATTAGAGGCATGTGGTTTGGGGAAGACAACAGGTAGATGTATGTGTTGGTTGAGGTGGAATCGGGAAACCATCTTTGGTAGGAACTTGGGATGCAATCAGAGTTAGACCTTGTCTTTATGGAATGTAGCGAAAGGGGTGTCTGCTATCAAGGCTCCCAACAAGACCTCTCATTGAGATAATGGCAACAAGGGACTTTCATGGAGAAGAGAAAAAGAGGGCAGAAGGCCAATGGTTCAAGTGGGGGCTCATTAATGAGGTAAGGACTAGGTTGAGGTCCCATTGGGGAGCGATAGGTTGAATGGGCATGTATTTATATAAAAGGCCCTTCCAGTATTGGGAAGTCAAGGGCAGGGCCGCTCAGAGGATTCAGGGGGACTGGGGCAAAGCTGGGGAGCTGCAGCGCTTGTACTCACCCGGTGGTGGTCTGGGTTTTCGGCAGCATTTTGGTGGCAGAGGGCCCTTCAGTCGCTCCGCGTCTTTGGCAGCACTGAAGGGCCCCCCGCCACTGAAATGCCGTCAAAGACCCAGGCCGCCGCCGGGCCAGGGCTCGTGGGGCCCCTGCAGAGCCCAGGGCAAATTGCCCCACTTGCCCCCCCGGGCGGCCCTGGTCAAGGGGTGGGTAAAAATCAAATGCCCATCCACTGGAGGGTGGAAGGCGTTAATGGCAGCTTCATGAACTCTGGTGGTGCTGAGAGTGAGACCTGAGGTTTTCAGATAGAGGAAATAGTCTAAGAGCTTTGGGATGCCCACAGCCTTGCCGTTGCACCCAGGAAGTGAAATACCCATTTGGCCTGATGGGAGCATCTCGTGGAGACCTTTTGGCCAGTGGAGAGAACTTCTTGCACTGCTAATGAGCAGTCTCATGCTAATGTAGGTGTCCATCCAAAAACCAAGCTTTCAGGTGTAGCATCCGTGGATTTGAGGGCTTGAGTCTGCTATTGTGTTGCATCAGCTTGGCGAAGAAGGGCATCCCAGTGATAAGGAGATGACTTCCAGTGGGATACTGAATATAGTGTCCATGGATTGGCGTATAGAAGAGTAGACCCTTTGCAGCCATAGCTGTAGTCCAACCGAGGAGAAGACCTTTCGACCCATAAGGTCTTGCCTTCCCTGTCTGCCGGGATGGAGCATGGGTGTTGTTGTTTGGTTTGCTCCCACACACAGCCTGTATCACCAAGGAGTTTGGTGGAGGATGTGAAAATAAAAATTCTGACACTTTAGTGGGGATGTAGTATCTTTTCTCAGCCGCCTTGGTGATGCGCACGTGGCCAGGGTATGCCACCCGGTGTGCGCCGGTTGAAGAATGGCCTCGTTGATTGGTAAAGCCACCTTTGCTGGTACCAATGCATACAGAATGTCTAGTAACTGATGTTGACTGTTCTACAGCTCTCCTAGTCAGATCTCAAAAGCATTGGCTATCCTCTGTAGTAGCTCTTGAAACTGTCGGCAGTCCTCTGGTGGGGAGGAAGTTGTCAATGACATGGCAGCATCTGGAAGTAACAAAGAGTCTCTCCATATTCACCAGTACTGTCTGAACCGGGCAAATCAGTGCGTCATCTAACTCCATTTCTGAATGTCTGCCAGACGAAGGTTGTGAGGACGAGATGGGGAAGTCCTCTTGAGGTAAACAAGACTGCTCTGAAGGAGAATACTGAGGCCACGAGCTCCAATATGGCCAACCTGGTTGATCTTGCTGCTGTTGAGCCTGTGCACAAGGAGCAGGGTACCAGCTCCGTGGGTAAGGCAAAGTGGGGAACCACCACGGTGCCGTCAGAACCCTTCAGTAGTTGTGCTTCAAGAGTGGGAGCGGTGGGCTATGTCGAATTTTCGTATCCTCAGAATTGGAGGCCTCCACAAATGGCGTTGCCAACAGAGCCATTGGAACGGGGTGTGTCAGAGTAGCATGGGTAGCATGTGGCAAAAGTACTGGGGGAGGAAAGGGCCCTCTCAGAAGGTGAGCGCATCAGAGCATGGGGAGACTTCAGTCCCTCCAAGGCGAATAGCTCATGGGGGCCAGGAACACTTCCAAGTCTTGCAGGCATCAGTGGTATCTGGTATGCTGATGGGACCAGAACCTTACCGGCATCTGTCTCAGAACCGACGGTTCATGGGAAGGTGGGACTCATGACTAGGCCTCAGCACAGGGTCCACAGCACTGATACCAGCAGAGCCGAATGGAGGTTCCGCAGTACAGGGAGGGCTTTTACATTGCTCAGGCTGATGTACAGTGGGGGCTCGCTGGCTAGGATCCAATTTCAGCCCCAGGGCAGCCTCCATGAGGTGCTTTTTGAGTCGAAGAACTTGGCTTTCCCACATATGGGCAAGGAAGGAAAGGCAGATACTACATCTGGCCACAATGTGGGATTCCCCCAAACAGCACTGGTGCTCATCGCTGATGGAAAACAAGCAAAGGCAGAAACCATGTTTTGAATCCTGGCAACTTTGGCCTAATCCAGTACCCAGGCATTGATGGGTGGGGAGGAGGGATTGTTTGGCAGGAAAACCGCTGAAGCTGCATTCCAAGTCCTTACTCCTATCAGCTACTATGAAACTAGAAATTACTTAAAAAAAAAAAAAAAACACAAACACACAACACACAATAAAACCATAACTATGAATGAGGCTAAAATCAATTTTTCTAAAATTTGTTGAAAGGACAAGAGAGTAACAAAAGCTTTGACTTGGACCAGGCAGCAGTGAGACGGAACTGGAGATGCTGGTGGTCCGCCCCGCCCTTTATCACCTCGGGCAAAACCACGAGGCAATAGAAGGGCACATGCCGAACAACACTACTTTCAAAAGTTCTGGCTCCAGGCACATGTGCATAACCCTAAGTGGAATACAATAGGGACCATCGCTCGAAGAAAATACTGTTCTGTGCCAAATTCAATTAAGTAAGCTCCTGCCAAGTGGCTAGTAAGAATTTAGTGCCTTAGACATTACACACACTTGTGTTTTACAGCAAGTGGGCAGAAAAGCTACAAATGAGAGATTGTGGAAACTGGTGCATGAATGTAGAGTGGAGGGAAATCACTATGCTAAATTTAACAGCAAAACAGCTGTTTAACAGGATAAAACAGCAATCTTTCTAACAGAAAAATCTAGCACATTTTACTTTGTTTCTTGCAACATACAACAGAGTAGAACAGAATGTTGGGAGAATAGGGAGGTAATATACCCTTTTTCTAAGTCACTGTAGCATAAACATATATGATAGTAAACTGTGTAAAGTTCTAGCTGTCTCAGTATAAAATACTGAAAATCTGAAATATTTAGAGTACAGCTATCAAGATGATATACACAACTCCTCAAGCTTTCTAAGAAAAAAAACAGAGCTGCAGGTGTATGGCTTGGGGGAAAAGGAGCGTAGGTAATTAGAGTTTACACATCTGAAAGAACAAGTACCGTGATACAGAGAAGGATAATTGCGAGTACCAGAAAAAAAGGTGGTTTTAAAAAGTATAAAGGTATTTCTATTTGTAAGAATAGTTTAAAAATGGAACAGGAACCAAGGTAAGATGCAGAAGCTCCATCACTAAAACACACTATTCACAATTAGGTCTTTCAAGTGATCAAAAAAAATTAATAGAAAACTACTTAAATACTTTTGGATGTTTTCTACATTTTCAAATATTTTGATTCAGTTACAACACAGAATATGAAATGTACAGTGCTCATTTTATATTTATTTTTATTACAAATATTTGCACTGTAAATAAAACAAAAGAAATAGTATTTTTCAATTCACCTAATACAAGGACTGTAGTGCAGTCTCTTTATCATGAAAGTTGAACGTACAAATGTAGAATTATGTACAAAAAATAACTGCATTCAAAAATAAAATAAACAATGTAAAACTTTAGCGCCTAGAAAGTCCATGCAGTCTACTTCTTGTACAGCCAATTGCTCAGACAAACAAGTTTTTACACATTTGCAGGAGATAATGCTGCCTACTTCTTGTTTACAATGACATCTGAAAGTGAGAATGGGCACTATTCTAGCTGCTGTCACAAGATATTTATATTCCAGATATGCTAAAGATTCACATGTTCCTTCATGCTTCAACCACCACTCCGGAGGAAATGCATCCATGCTGACGACAGGCTCTGTTAGATAACGATCCAAAGCAGTGTAGAACAACACATGTTCATCATCTGAATCAGATGCCACCAGCAGAAGGTGGATTTTCCTTTTTAGTGGTTCGGGTTCTGTAGTTTCCGCATGAGAGTGTCGCGCTTTAAAGACATCTGAAAGCAAGCGTCCCTCTCAGATTTTGTAAGGCACTTCAGATTCTTAAACTTTGGGTCGAGTGCTCTAGCTCTCTTTAGAAATTTCACATTGGTACCTTTTTGCATTTTGTCAAATCTGCAGTGAAAGTGTTCTTAAAATGAACATGTGTTGGGTCATCATCTGAGACTGTATAACATGAAATATATGGCAGAATGCGGGTAAAACAGAGCCGGAGACATACAATTCTCCCCCCAAGGAGATCAGTCATAAATTTAATTAATGCATTTTTTTTTAAAACGAGCGTCGTCACCACGTCCTCTACAGTGGTGACTGAAGAATGAATTGGCATACGAATGTTTAGCATATCTGTCACATAAATACCTTGCAATGTCAGCTACAAAAGTGCCATGTGAATGCCTGTTCTCACTTTCACATGACATTGTAAATAAGAAGCAGACAGCATTATCTCTCGCAAATGTAAACAAAACTTATTTGTCTTAGCAACTGGCTGAACAAGAAGTAGGACTGAGTGGACTTATAGGCTCTAAAGTTTTACATTGTTTTGTTTTTTAATACAGTTATGTAACAAAAAAACTATGTTTGTAAGTTGCACTTTCACGATAAAGAGATTGCACTACAGTACTTGTATGAGGTGAATTGAAAAATACTATTTCTTCTGTTTATCATTTTTACAGTGCAAATATTGGTAATCAAAAATGATATTGGTAATCAAAAATATAAATACACTTTGTATTCTGTGTTGTAATCAAAATAAATACATTTGAAAATGTAGAAAAACATCCAAAAATATTTAATACATTTCAATTGGTATTGTATTGTTTAACAGTATGATTAAAACGGCTATTGATCATGATTAATTTTTTTTTAGTTAGTTGCATGAGTTAACTGTGATTAATAGACAGCCCTAGTCACAATATGTTAGATAAGGCACTCAGATATTCAGTAGGGACAGTACTGAGTACTGCACAACAGGAGGACTAGAGGGCCTACTAGATTTTTCCCCACCTTAAAAAGTCTAATTACATTAATAGTTTTTTCCATTTAATATTAAAGAATTAAGATTTTAAACAGCAGTATTAAAGTATATCAAGTGTGCTTGGCACCCACAAATCCCACTAAAGTCAAAGAGAACAGAAGGTACTGTGTACCTTTGAAAATTAGGCCACTTCTATTTATATATATTACGGGACCTAACTTTAAGCACCCCAATTTGAAAACATCTGTCAAAATATTTGCCAACTATTCCACACTGCACAGCGTGCAGTTGTGGTGTTCCACCTGCTGATTACCAACATGTATGTTTTCTCATGTCTGTTTAAAAAAGAAATTGATTATGTAGCTTGTAAACAATAGTAGATTTTTGCAGCAGTGTGGTGATGAGGTAATACCTGTTCATGTATTTAAGGTCAAGACTCAAGGCTGATGTACATGATGTTAATTCACTCCTGCATTCTGATTTTCACTTGAAATGAAAATTGTGTTCCACATGGGCATACCCTGAAATACTCGTATCTTAGCAATTTCCTAAAGTTCTACAAGATATTTTAGCCTACAAGAAACACAATTAAGAAAAAATAGCTTACGGTATGATTGGGTCAGTGAATGAAAAGGATTCAAGGTCGTCTTCTTGCAAAGAGTTGATTTTCTTTCCAGTAGCTTTACCAATGGATGTCTTAAGCTTCTTGGCTAGCTTCTTAGGAGTGTTTGTTATAGTTGAAGATTGGTCTGTACAGCAACTATACACTTCAAACTTTACTTGGAAGTCTGGCCCTGCTTCATCACTGAAAACAATTTTTTTGGATAACTTGTGAATTAACAGAGTACAAAATGAAGGTACAATAATGTATACTGTTCATTAAGGTAAAGAATTCCATTAGATTGCCAGAACAAATTGTGTGTTAAAATGGAATTAAGGACAAGAGTACGTGTCAGCAATTTAAGAACAGAAATCATTATAGGGATGTTATAATTATCCCATAAACAAACATTATAAAAACACAGGAAATTCAAAGCGTAGACTAAAATGTGAGAAAGCCAAATGTATTATGGAAATGCAGTTAAGGCATCCAAATGAACAACCAACATGATATACTGTACCAGTACATATACCTCAGTAATGAATATATCTCAATCTACTTGAAGCTGAAGTTCAAGTTTGTTTGAGAGTATGACTGTAAGGAATTAAATATATGCATCACAGAAAGTTCTGTGTGAAATTAATAAAGAGCTTGTTGCAGTGCATAAATGAGTTTGGATATTACCATATTTGGCTGCAAAGGCATGTAAGTTGCTGTGGCTATTAATATTGCTTGACCTAGTGACTTCCCTGATTTTTAGTCACTGTATTAATAGCAATGGCACTTGAGCAATTAAGTTTTTTGTGAGGGATTACAAAATGCTTGGGCTTTTCATACAATTTAGTTTTAAACTCCCAATGCTGAAGCTTTAGATTAGATTCACAAGGCATTAAATGGATAACTATTCTGAATGCTAAAAAGTGACATTTCTATTCATTATCAAATTTCAATTTGAAATTTCAAAATACAGCATTTCTAAGTGATGGTTCCCAAAAGTCTAGATTTGTAGAAAATGAACTGCATGAATAGTAAAAAAAAGTGTATAATAAAACTAAATAAATATTCTTAACACACTGAAATTGTTTGGTTTAAACAATGCCTTTGGATTAGTTTCTCCAAGGGCCCTGCAATCTCTAATGTGCCTTTGCTATATGCATCAACAACAGCTGAGTGGACTGAAAGGTTCTCTCAAGTTGTTAGACAGAAACCTGGGCAATTAAGGGGTTGACTTAAGAGAATCTACAAATATTTTTTAAATAGTTTGTTTCCCTTTCTACTTTTTTATGCTTTATAAAGATAAAGATTTTATAAAAGTTCTTTAACCTTAGAAACATCAGGAATATCAAAGTAGTCTTCTGTGGTTTGCTCCAAGACTTACTACGGGTCTGTTGTTAGCTCTCCTACCCTTTAAGGGGCGGAGTTAAATCTTTGCCTTAAATATTCATTTGAACAGGTATTAACAAAAAACATTCTTAAAGTTTGTTTAAAAATCCCTTTCCTTCTCAACTTCTCAGTTTTCAGTCTATCAACTTTTGTTTTAACTAGTTCTTGAGTTACCAGAGAGCTTCCAGGGTAGATATGACTCAAATTTCTAATTAAAAACAACGAGGAAAAAAAACTTAAGTGCCTCACAACCTTTCTTTATACATTAAAAAACACACAAAAAGGAATACAAGCCCAATTCCTCCTCCACCTTTAATGGAGAAGTGAAAACTGAACAGGAAGTTGTTCAAACGAGAAGGATGGTGGCTGTGGCACAGGCTCATGAAGGTGCAGTGGACGATCAAGCAGGGAGTGAGTTTGTTTTTCAGTACATAGTGTCAATAAGGAGGTGAACTATGGGGCTCCTTAAAAAAAGATATGATAGCAGCCTTATGTGGTGATTGCATCCAACATTTTAAGTATTAATGTTTCTTGTTTACATGAAGTTCTGTATACTTTCAGTTTCAATGCATTAATTTAAATTTCACACGCACACACACCCCATTCATTTAAATCACAATAAGACATTTCTGAATATGACACAATGGAAAAGGCATTTAGTGATTCAGCTAAACATAGCATCCCTATATAGGCGCCCAAATTCCTTGGGTAAAGAGAAGGATTCAACACCCATCCAAGTCACCAGAAGACCTTCCATTTATTTCAGTAGCTGTTGGATCAAGACCTATGTACATACCACCTCATGTCTTTTTTCATAAGAATCACAAAAGTGAACATATTTACTTGGTTCAACAAAAACTGATACTCACAATATGGTTACATTTTCAAAACAGATATCAGTTATTGCTTTATCCACAATAACCATGTCTGTATCAAAAACCTCAGCTCCCATTTTGAATAAGCAAAAAATTGCATAGCGCTGTGATCCTGTAGAAGAACCAAAGAAACATTTTAGCAGAGATGTTATGTAACACAACGTTAAAGGTTTCCTGTAAATGAAGACACTGAAATGAGTTTCAAATGAAATTTAACTTGAATCTATGATGTGTTATCAAAGAATTCTTGTAATCATAAATTATACATCCTAGAGTGTTGTGCATTTTGTAGTTGAACCATCAAAGCTGCTGCATCTGTAGAGCAACATTTCTAGAAAGAAAAATTAATTTCAACCTCTACTCAAGCATTCCTTTCTACGGGCATTTATAATAATATTTGCTAATAAATTCAGAAACTTTTTATTAAAGTATTTGTGCTCAATAGGATTGATTTAAAAACAAAAACAGCTGAACACCAGAGTGCATTCTGTATTATGAATGCACTCATGGATTAGAGTATTTTGCCATACTAAACCCTGCTGACCCTATTGAAAAAATCAAAGTGAAATCAATGTCTGGTGACAGCTGGAACAGATTTAGGGTTAATCTCCATTACATAGAAAAGTACGTGCATTTGTGAAGACTACGAAATAATCCACTCAATGCCAACAGACA
Source organism: Mauremys reevesii (assembly GCF_016161935.1). NCBI lineage: Eukaryota > Metazoa > Chordata > Testudines > Geoemydidae > Mauremys > Mauremys reevesii. The sequence continues at coordinate 47,038,165 of NC_052629.1, read as the reverse complement.
GAACTTTCATTTAAATTCTTCTCTGGCAAAGGCATCTCCTACCAAATACTCTTTCAAATTAAGGCAAAAAGATACAAGAAATTTATTCAGAATTTTTTCGGCTATTAGTCAACTTAGTGGTGCCACTTTTCTATTTCTTCCTCTGAAGTTTCAATCTCTCTCTCTCAAAAGCATCTCCAACACCCACCTAACCTACAGTATTAGAGTTTCATTCAGCTCAGATACGCCCAAGCTTCTCCACAGCACCACTTTTTCAGTAGTAGCAATTTAAATGAATAGAAACTGCATAATTCTAACCTATTTTAAACGGCTACCACCACTACCTTCAGGGTAAGGGCTCCTGTGCAGTAGTGCAGATAGTATTTAGTTTTGCAAAATTCTCTCAAAAAAATAGGTGAAAAGGAGGGTCTCAACTCCATGTCCAGTTTAAACTTTGATTAACATTACCTGTTTATAACAGTTCAATAAAATCTAACGTACTTTCTTTACTGTTGAAGTGATCAGAGCCTTTCCACATTAATGGTATGCGAATATCTAAAGAAGAAAAGGAAAAATTAAGTTATAAACAACAGTGTAGACCTGCAGGCCAAATAAAACACAGAATATTTCTGGTCTGTTTTTCTACCTTCTATTTCTGGCCATAGTAGGCCCTACTCTTTCTATCCAACAAATAGCATAACTAATTCAATCGCTACCACTTAGTGCCAAAAGAAACTTCATAATTTAACTAGTTCAATATGAAGTGTCATTCTCCTTTAGAAATGTTCTTTATCCCAGTATAGTTTATAATCTTATTTAAGAATCTGAAATAACATCTCCAGGTGGCTCCTGGAACGTGGCTCTGAGTGATATTTAAGTCAATTTTACAGTGAAGACATGTTAAGTGAAATACTCTTGCTATGTTTGTGCTGGGAACCACTCATTTTGCTACAAGACAGACAACCCCTCTATAGGAGAAGTTTGTGCAGCAAGTGCTTTTTCTTGCCTTGCCAGTCATTGAGCAAATACCACTTTCAATTACATACTGAATTTGGATCACCTTGCCTGACACAAAAATTTTTAAAAAGCTTTTTAGAAGAACTGTTGATTAATCACTATTAACTCACGCAATTAACTCAAAACAAATTAATCATAATTTAAAAAATTAATCATGATTAAATCGCAGTTTTAATTGCACTGTTAAATAATAAATTTCAATTGGTATTCTATTAAATATTTTGGATGTTTCTCTACATTTTCATGTATATTGTATTCTGTGTTGTAACTGAAATCAAAGTGGATATTTTTGCTTACAAATATTTGCACTGTAAAAATGATAAACAAAAGAAATAGGCTTTTTCAATTCACCTCATACAAGCACTTTCTTGCAATCTCTTTGCCGTGAAAGGGAAAACTTAAAAATGTAGATTGCTTTTGTTACATAACTGCACTCAAAAACAAAACAATGTAAAACTTCAGAGCCTACAAGTCCACTCAGTCCTACTTCTTGTTCAGCCAATCGCTAAGACAAACAAGTTTGTTTACATTTAAGGGAGATATTGCTGCCCTCTTCTTATTTACAATGTCACCAGAAAGTGAGAACAGGCATTTGCATGGCACTTTTGTAGCTGGCATTGCAAGGTATTTATGTGACAGATATGCTAAACATTTGTATGCCCCTTCATGCTTCAGCCACCATTCCAGAGGACATGCTTCCATGCTGGTAGCGCTCATTAAAAAAAATAATGTGTTAATTAAATTTCCAACTGAACGCTTTGGGGGAGAATTGTATGTCCCATGCTCTGTTTTACCCACATTCTGCCATATATTTCCTGTTATAGCAATCTTGGATGATGACCCAGCACATGTTCATTTTAAGAACACTTTCACCACAGATTACACAAAACGCAAAGAAGGTACCAATGTGAGATTTCTAAAGATAGCTTCAGCATTTGACCCAAGGTTTAAGAATCTGAAATGCCTTCCAAGATCTGAGAGGGACGAGATATGGAGCATGCTTTCAGAAGTCTTAAAAGAGCAACACTCCGATGTGAAAACTACAGAACCCAAACTACCAAAAAATAAAATCCACCTTCTGCTGGTGGCATCTGACTCAGAAAATGAAAATGAACATGCGTCAGTCCGCACTGCTTTGGATTGTTATCGAGCAGAACCCGTCATCAGCATGGACCCATGTCTTCTGGAATGGTGGCTGAAGCATGAAGGGACGTGTGAATCTTTAGCGCATTTGGCACATAAATATCTTGTGACGCCATTTACAACAGTGCCCTGAGAACACCTGTTCTCACTTTCAGGTGACATTGTAAACAAGAAGTGGGTAGCATTATCTCCTGCTAATTTAAACAAACTTGTTTGTCTGAGCAATTGGCTGAACAAGAAGTAGGACTGAGTGGACTTGCAGGCTCTAAAATTTTAGATTTGTTTTATTTTTGAATGTAAGTTTTTTTGTACATAATTCTACATTTGTAAGTTCAACTTTCATGATAACGTGATTGCACTACAGTCCTTGTATTAGGCAAATTGGTAAATACTATTTCTTTTGTCTTTTTACAGTGCAAATACTTGTAATCAAAAATAAATATTAAGTGAGCACTGTATACTTTGTATTCTGTGTTGTAATTGAAATCAGTATATTTGAAAATGTAGAAAACATCCAAAAATATTTAAATAAATGGTGTGATTAATTTTTTTAATCACTTGACAGCCCTACTTTTTAGTTAAAAGAAAAGGTTACCTTTTACTTTATAACCATATTAAAGGGCTAAAGGCAGAGCAGCTTAATTCTTCTAAGTCACTTGCTGTCAGTAACTAATGATGGAGTTGGTATTTCTTTAAACAAACGTATTAGTTCATCTATCCTGTTAAGTTCAATTATATCTGACACTGGCAAACAGCAGTGCCTATTGATATTTATAGATTTATTCCTCAAATACATGTCACATGAAGTGAACTCCATAAAACAAAGTTGGCTCCAGAAGTACAATACAGCAACTTTATAAAGAGCATGCAATATATTAGGTGACTTGGGATGGTGAACAGCATTAGTGCAAATATGCAGGTTTTCATTAAAAATCTTTAACACATTTTTATATAGGAACTTTACTGGTTGTGGAATTGGTCTGTACAGAAAGTATACAGAAAAAAAAATACACAGATACTTGTTCAGCAAGTTCCATTAGTCAGTTATTCTCAGAGGATTTTTCATCCAAGGTTCCTTGTTGTTTTAATTGTAACAACCTTACTGCTGGTCCAAAGTGTTTGATTTGTTCAGTACAATGTTACCTAGACCAGTAGCTTTGCCATTCTTGAGGGCGCTATTGTGGAGGTTAATTCGGTCATTTTCCACTGTGCCTCAAAATTATAAATTTCCTGCTCTTCTTGCTACTCAAGCCGCAATTTGGGTTGTCTGTGTGGTGCCCTGTTATTTTCCAGGAGTTGGTGTACGACCTGGTCTGCAAGAACGTTGTAGTGTTGCTCTGCCTTTCTTGGGTCGTTGTTAAGCTTCCAGATGGTAATCCATGCTTTCTTACTGCTATGGGTCATATCCGTACTTGCAAGAAGATTCTGCCATGACTTCCATTTTTCCTCCATTAGTGCAGAGACCAGTTCTTCACAATTGTAGTCTGTGCACATTTTGGCTACCGGGTTGTGTTTGGCACACCAGAGCCCTTTGATATTTGCTGATATTCTTGTCAGTGTTGTCTTGATGAGGACCATTCTGAATGACATTGACGACTGCTTTGATGTTCAGGTACAGTCAGTCGGTTATGCTGACGACTGAGTTGGTCTGCAGGCATAGAAATTCTTTAGTTATATTGCAGTCATAGGCGTTCAGCAGGATGTATAGCTTTAGAGAATCTAGCCACCAGACTAGCTGACATTTGGTCTGACCAAATCGAACACTTTGGACCAGCAACAAAGAACCAATTACTTAAGTTGTTTAACGTGCTCAGCTACACACAAAGCAATGAGTTGCGGCACTCCTGAAGCCACAGAAGGATGCAGTGGAGCTGAAGAAATTCAGGCTTATATCACTATTATCACTTCTGCAAACTGTATAAGCATCACATCTCAAGTCATCTATCACCATATGTTCAAAAGCAACTAATCCCAGAGTAAGGTGGATTCTACCCAAGAAAACCATGCACCGGAAAAATACTAAACATCAGTCAATACTACAAAGATGGCCTTGAAAAGGATATGGTAACAGGCACTGTATTTGTTGTCCTATCAGCAGGATAGGACATAATAAATTACTGAAGGCTCCTCTAAAAAATACAACACTTTGTATAACGGATACAATCTCTATTAGAGCACTGATGTTCTTACATTAAACTACACAGGAAGCAGAGCTTATGGTGGCAAAAGAAAATGGCCTACCACAAGCGAGCATACTCTTGCCAGTACTTTTCAACATCTAATAAGTTTTATCTATGCCAACGATCTATGTGTTGCTGCCCCAGCCAAGGATCTCATTCTGAAGTAAGTTACATTAATATCGGCACCATCTGGGCTCTCAGTCTATTACATTAAGAACCAGCTGCATGCCAACACAGCCAAAACACAAGTGAGTCTCTTCCATCCTCAGCATCTGAGGCCAATATACAGCACATCATCATCTGGAATGGGGTATCAGTTACTCAACACTGAAACGGAGTGACACTATACGGCACTCTCTCCTTCAAGGCACACATGAAGACGACAAAAGGCAAAGTTAGCACCTGGAACAACATACTCAGGAAGCTTGCAAATTCAAAATGGGGAACCAACCCAGCAACATTAACAGCCACTGCACTTGCACTTTGCTATTCGACAGCTGAATATGCACGTCCACTGTGGGAAAGATCAACTCACACAAAGAACCTGGACCATGTGCTGAATTAACAGCTACTGCTACATCATATGATGCCTAAAACAAACAGTGAGCGGCCTTTTTGTGCTTGCTGGAACTGCTTCTGTGGCTATTAGGAAAGCAATTACAAGCAAAAAAGAATGATTGCAACAGGTTGAAGATACCAGACATCTGCTTCATGGTCACAGCAGTTAGATGCCTAAAATCTTGGAAAAGCTTCCTAACTGCAACAGACCCACTTAAAAAGTCACTGACAGCTACACAAGTGGAAATGTGGCTCAAAAAGTTACAGGAATCTCTTTTTTTTTCATTTGAAAAAACTGAGCATGGAAAATTTCAGCCTTAAAAGACAAAGGTCTGAAAGTTATAAAATATGGAAACGGAGTTACAATAGAAAAGTTTTTGAAACTTTAACCATGGAAAGTCATGAATGACTGCTTTAATGCTCTAAAAAACTACATTGGCTAACAAAAGTACTTTTGTATGCCTCCTTCTACATCATGAAAAATGAAAAATTTACGCCTTAATCAGAAAAAGTCATCAGGATATAGACACTCAATTACTTGAACAAGTTTAACATGATACTTATAAACCATTTATCAAAAATTCAGATCAATTTTCACACATTTTAATTTCAGTTACAATTAGCTGTAAATCCATATGGATTTAAATTAGATACATTCATGTAGTACAATTAATCAGTTTTAAATCCAATGATTCCTTTTGACATTTTATTTATAGATTATAAAAACAGACCTTTAAATTACAGTTATGCTTTCTGATCAACATTTAATTTATTGTCTGCTGACAAAGTAATTGGTAAAACAGATAAATTACATAGTTTATTCATGCAAGGGGGATTTAAATGCGTGAAAACAATATAAGAGCAAGAAAAATTATGGATAATGAATGTATTCCCCACTCCATGCTGAGATAAAGCTGCCACCCTTCCGAGTCTATTCTATGTGCCCTAGCATCCAACAAAATGATTACAAGATTCCATTAAGCCTTGGTGACAGAACAGCATATTTCACACACCCCAAAAAGGAAAAGACAAATTTAACTTACTTTTAAACTTTCTCTACTGTAATAAAAAATAGTCATTTTAACTTGTTTTTTGGTGTTTATTGCTCATTTAAGCAGTGAATTAAAAAAAAGCATTGCCAATGTCTACCAGATTTTTGCGGGCACCATCAGCAACTACACTATGAACCAACCTCAGCCATGGTTAAGGCTACAAGTCAGTCACGGATTCTGTGATTTTATGAGACCTCTCTGACTTCCTGAAAATTTCAGTGATTCAGCCCTGCGACACTTAGGGCTCCAGCTTCAGCCCCATGGCAGTGGCTTCAATAAATCCGTAATTTATTGTTCATTGCCCATGTCCTGTCCGTGACTTAATAAAAATACCAGTGCCAAAATCATAGCCTTAGTCATGGTATAAGGTCAACAGAGTAGCACATGTTTACACAAAGGGTACGTCTACACTACCCGCCGAATAGTGATCGATCTATCGGGGATCGATTTATTGTGTCTAGTGTAGAAGCGATAAAATCGATCCCCGACTGCTCTGCCATCAACTCCGGAACTCCACCGTGGCGAGAGGCGGAAGCGGAGTCGACGGGGGAGCAGCAGCAGTCGACTCGTCACCGTCCTCACAGCCAGGTAAATCGACCTAAGATATACTATTCACATAGCTGAAGTTGTGTATCTTAGGTCGAGCCCCCCCCCAGTGTAGACCTAGCCTAAGGCTAAAGCTGGCCCAACATGTACACATGCTTGTTTAGATGCAGAACCTACAGTATAACCTTTTTAAAAAAATTTATTCAGGAAGTGAACACTTGATTCATCAAGTTGGAAGAACCTCAATTCCTATCATAAAATTTTGAAAGATACATTTGGAATCTAACACTTCAGTTTCCCTGTAGTTTCCTTACTTATCTTGTGTCAAATCATATCAAAAATCAATGGCACATCTGTAAATTGAAGATGAAAATACTTCCCTACCCCACAGAGGTGTTCTGAGAATAAATAAAGGATTGTGAAGCACTTTGAGATGTACTGATGAAGTGCTGAATAAAAGTTAAGTATTATTACAGTAAACGCTCATTAGTAGCAACATATTGGTGCCCTTTTGCTATGTTGCTCCTAAGTGGCTGTTGCTGTTATGGGGAATGTGCTGACAATTCACAACAGGGAAAGTGTTCCCAAGGGAAATGTTGCTCATAAGCAGCGGTTGCTCTTACAAGGTGTTGCTGCAAACAAATATCTACTATATTATATTATAAGATCCTACAGATTTCATGATAGGATCATGTAGAAGTTAGGCTATAAGGGATCAAGGAAAATATTTTTAAAAGCACCTAACACAAATCCTATTCACTTTCAAAAGGATTTGGGCACTTTTCAAATTTTTATCCCAAGACTTTAACATTTATTTTTAAGTAAATTAATATATTTATCTTTCAAACATGTTTAAGCATATAGGCAGATACAAAAGCATTCCATAATATGAAAGTCCTTCAAAGTAGTAGGAAGATCTTGGGTGGGGTTTTCAAAAGCTCCCAAATTACTAAAGAGCACAGGTTCCACTGAAAGGCAATGGCTTATGCTCCTAAATCATCTAAGCTTTTTTTTAAATCCCACCTTGTTTGTATATTTGGCCAAATGAAAAAAAAACTGTCCAATCATATATACTTTGTAATGCATGAAAACTGCTAATATATATAATTTATTAGATTTTTCTACATTTACAACAAAATGAAACGGTCACCCAGTTGTGTACCTGATATGGCAACCTTTCCTCTACATGCTGCATGCTCTTTAGTCCGAACATCTGAACACCTGCCAAAAGAAACAGAAGGCTTGGAATAATGTGCTTTTACCTCTAAAAGCAAGCTTTTGAACAATATTAGCAGTTTTTAAAACTTCCACAGTTGAATAGGTTTAAGATTAAAGTTTCACACATGCTCAGTCCAGATGCTTTTCTTTAAAGAAGAGTTTGGCTACCTTTGGATGTAGAGGCGCCCACGCTTAAGTTGTTGGGCTCTGCATATTCTTGAATGAAGATATTGTAAACTTCCCTAATTTCACAGAGGATTGGATCCTTAATCCGTGTAAACTAGACATTAAAGGGTAAGTGAGCAGATCTTCCCTGCATTTTTCAACTCCAAGAGAATCTAGTTATGCCTATTGCTTCTCCCTTTCCTCCACACACACACACACACACGTTAAGAAACTATAATTTACTTTCTCCACTTGTTGTATTAAAAGATGGAGAGAGAAACATTTCCTCCTCAGCTAACAGAAGTTATTGCCAAGTGTTGCGTTTTCAGGGTGATAATTAATATGCAGATTACCTGAGGTTTTAGTAAGGGAAAAACTCTAATCAATACACCTTGAAATAAACCTAGAAACAAATCAGGAGCCAGTACAATCTCTGAAGCACTGGGTGTGGTGTGTACCCTGAGTCAACCACCACTAAGTATGTGGCCAGCTATATTCTGTACTAACTAAAGTTTCCAAGATGTCTTCAAAGGTAGTCCCATGTAAATCATATTGGAATGGACCAATCTGGAGGTAACACAGAGATATACCTATCTCATAGAACTGGAAGGGACCCCGAAGGGTCATTGAGTCCAGCCCCCTGCCGCCTTCACTAGCAGGACCAAGTACTGATCTTGCCCCAGACCCCTAAGTGGCCCCCTCAAGGATTGAACTCACAACCCTGGGTTTAGCAGGCCAATGCTCAAACCACTGAACTATCCCTGCCCCCTCAAAGGAATGAGCAGTAGTGAGCTCCACATCCATTTGCAACCTTTCCTATCTCCTGGCCAAGCTAAGTTAATAGTTCCGAGTCACTACTGATATCTGGGCATCCAGAAGCAGCTAGGACACCAGACTGCATTATGACCATTCAACAAAGCAGAAACAACAAAGCAGAAACAAAATCCAATGCCTGGTCTATACTATATTGGTATACTTATATCACTCAGGTGTGAAAAATCTATTCGCCTGAGCAACGTAGTTATGCCAACCTAACCCCTTGTGTAGACAGCGTTATGTCGATGGGAGAGCTTCTACTGACTCTTGAAGATGGATTAACTATACTGATGGCAAATGCTTTCCTGTCAGCGCAGTAATGTCTTCACTAATGCACAACAGCTGCATTAGTGCGGCTGCGCCATTGAAGCTTTTTAAGTGTAGACCTGCCCCAAATGTTGTCAGAATACTGATGACACTGCAACACAAAGCTAATGGTTTCAGGTGCCCGCTGAACGGGGATGAGACAGAACTCTGTACAGTCCCGGTCACAGAGAGCTTCTTGAGTAGACAAGCAACCATCCAGTACTGTTCTCTAAACCACGGAGGAAAAAAAACAAAACAGCATAGACACAAATGTATCTCCAAGAATCTATGCTTTAATCTGCAAATGTATCACCACTACCAAGGTGGATTGGCTTAAATCACCTAATGGAAAGAATCAAGTAAAATAATGTATTTTAATCAGCTTTTCCACTTGTATGTCAGTTATTGTCTAAAGAATGGTGCATTCTCATTGGTTGATATAGCCATTATGAGATGTTGATTTACAAGTAAATAAAGCCTTTATACTAGATTTGGTACATCTTTTTGCTACCTAGGAGGATACACTATAACTATACACATTTATTTAAGCAGTTATATAGTTTAATATTTTCAGATTCTCATTACTTGTACATTCCAGTATGTCAGAAAATGGTGAACAATATATTATTTACTAAATAATTAAATGTTTTGCTCAAGATTTGTGTCAAGCGGCATTAGGATAGTAACTTGAATTTAATTAAACATACAAAACAGCATATAAAATGTATTTTTATTAAACAACACAATCTTAAATGTTTTGGATCCATAAACTTCTCTTATCAAACCAGGTTTCACATTTACAACTAAATGGTTTATTAAACCGTTGGATTAACTATAGTCAGCTAATTTAACTGATTATTTCAGGTCACTTGGGGAAAAATTTTAAATATTCCTAAAAGAAAGTGATCAAAGCTTAAGTTCCTACTTGCCTAAGTCTCTTAAGTTAGACTGACCTACTGTGCCATATTTATAAAGCTTGACCTCAAAATCTAGAATTAGGGGGGAAATCTCTTTCTTTATATAGAAAAGCAGCCTTTAACTCAAAGTTTTTGATAGAGGCTCATGGAGATAGCATATTTTAAGAGATTGTAATAAGTTTAGACCTTACAATATTTTGTATTAAATTTCATTTTAAACAGGTTTCTTTAAAAAAACCTATTTAAATATCAAAAATATCTGATTTAAATACAAAAGTCCAGTTTTTTATTTAATTTTGTTAAAATCATAAGTATTTAGCCACCCTAACCACTACCTTGTGGTCAATGGTATCAAAAGCCTACAGATCTAAGAGTCAGCATAAATATTTGGTCTTTCTGCTTTTGGTGATGGAGAAAGAAAAGAATGTCATATAAGTCTTTAACTTCTTATGAAAAAGCAATATAACTGGTAAAAGTTTGATGATGCCATAAAATATACTGTGGTTATGTGCATATGCAATAATTTTAAAAATTAGCTTTAATCATCAGGGTTAATCTGGCCACAAAACAAAATTCTCTAGCTTTCTCCCCAAAAAAAGACATTTCTAGATGCAAAATGTTAGAAGTTTGTTGCTATGGATACAGTTCATTGGGACTAAGTCCATAATTGCTTGAAGAGATTCTGCACTGAATTGCTACATAATACTTCATTAAAATGATAATCTGAAAGTAATGGTAGCTCTGTATGTAATATTGAGAATAGTGATACAAGTTCTATTCTCTTTTGCAGAGCAACATTATACAGGTTAGCTAGTTATGCTTTAACTCACCCAGCAGTTATAATTCAAGCATATTTTCAACCAAGCATGTGTCTTCATGTTTGTGAAGAATTGTGTATTTTATTACTATGATGTAGTTAACTAAAATGGCCAGCAGAGGGTACCAATTAACCATTGAAGTACATTTAGAACAGGTGTTCTCACACTGGGGTTGAGGACCCCTCAGGGGGTTGCGAAGTTATAACATGGGGGCTCATGAGCTGTCAGCCTCCACCCCAAACCATGCTTTGCCTCTAACATTTATAATGGTATTAAATAATTTATAAGGGGGGGGGGGGGTCACACTCAGAGGCTTGCTGTCTGAAAGGGGTCACCAGTACAAAAGTTTGAGAACTGCTGATTTAGAAAGAGTAAAAGATTGAAAACTAGAAATAAAAGGTATGCTGGTTTGGAGATATTCCCATAAGTAAAGCTCTACTTAGCTTGCAATATTGAGGATTCCACAATATTAGTCTCTCTCTGTGTGTGGAGCTAACAGTGGGACCCCAGCCACCCCGGGACGGAGAGCAGGAGCCCCTGCCGTCAGCCCCCGGCCCTCACTCTCAGCCCCAGGTGGCCGACAGCGGAAAAGTAATAAGGCCCATTATTATTTTTCTGCAATTTTCCATGGTTTGTCCACAACTCAGCTGCAATTTTTTGACAATCATCCTGCAATTCAAGTAGGGGCTTACCCATAAGGTCTTCCATGCTTTATTCCTTCACACACCTAACCCGATATCGCTGCACACGTTCAATGTAAACGTCTCTTGTACAAAACATGCTCATCAGGGTATCCCACACTTACGTCTTGAACACTAATGGATAATGCCCATAATATGTTTTAGTAGAGAACAAATTACCTCAATTTACATTTTCTAAAATACCAAATCCAGTATCTTGAAATGAGGTTATGAAATGCAGATTTAATGCTCCAGTACAGTGCAAAGATCAAGTTGCTGTAGGTTTTTGGTTTGGGTTTTGTTGGGGGGGGGGGGGGAGAAAGAGAAGAGGACAAGCCAGTTCTAGATCCAATATTCTGGCTAAGCCTCCTGATACAAACACTAACAATTACCTAAACCGTCTTATTTTATTTTTTTAAAATCACAACCTAGAGCTTGCTATTGAATTCTCAATTTGTAACGAAACACTCAAGATTGTTACTCACCCTCCTCCTGTTCTGTACGTGACTGGTTCCTCTTTTTGTTTCTGTAGTTCTGTCTTGTAGGCAAGTACGCGAGCATTGCAAACCATCAGGTTTTTAACTGCATGCAGCACTTGGTCTTTTTGGGTGCTCACTGCAAGCAGTTTACAAATTCCCTCTCGCATGCGGATTTCAAAGTCAATCTTTTCTTGAATGCTGCATTCCTAGATATCAAGATACATACAAGATTGTCAAGAGACCAAACATTGTAGAACTACAATAAAATCCAATTAATAACAGTACAGAAATTCAGAGCGGTAGCCATGTTAGCCTGTATCAGCAAAAAAAAACAACCATGAAAGCTTATGCCCAAATAAATTTGTTAGTCTCTAAGATGCCACAAGTACTCCTCATTGTTAGTACAGAAATTGTATTAAGTATTTTTTAGAAGAACTAAGTATTTACTATATCATCGAAAGTGTGTGGTACCCTAGGTCTTTAATCACTACACAGTCAGTAAGGCTAGTTCAGTATTTGAAATGAGTACACTTTTTAATATATAAAAAAGAATACTGGAATGAACTGGTGCATACTGGATTACACATTCAACCAGAAGATTAGGGTGAGCTCTAATTCAGGTACTGACATTGACTCACTCTATGAGCTGAAAGTTATTTAACATATATGCTTTAGTCACCCCATTTGTAAAATAATGATGTTTCTCTACATCATATAGGTCAGAGGTGGGCAAACTACTGCCCATGGGACGGTCCTGCCCAGCCCCTGAGCTCCTGGCCCAGAAGGCTAGCCCTGGGCCCCTCCCCCGCTGTTCTCCCTCCCCCACAGCCATGGGACCAGGGGGTTGGATAAGGGACAGGTGGCCCCGGGGAGCAGTCAGAGACAGGGAGCAGGAGGCGGTTGGATGGAACAGACATTCTGTGGGCAGCGGTCAGGGGATAGGAACAGGGGGTGGTTGAATAGGGCAGAGTTTCTGAGGGTGGGGGCAGGGAACTGGGGGGTTAGATAGCAGGTGGGTGGTTAGGGGCGGGGGTCCCAGGAGGGGGCAGTAAGGGGACAAGGAGCAGGGGGGGTTGGATGGATGGGGGGGTCTGAAGGGGGCAGTCGGGGGCAGGAGGTGGGAGGGGGCAGATGGGGGCAGGGGCCAGGCTGTTTGTGGAGGCACAGCCTTCCCTACTCAGCCCTCCATACAGTTTCGCACCCCGATGTGGCCCTAGGGCCAAAAAAGTTTGCCCACCCTTGATATAGGTGTTGTGAGGCCTAATTAAACAATGCTTACAGAGTATAAAACTTTTAAACATTCCACTTAAAAAATGTTTTTCAGTGGAGCACCTGTGTATTAAGGGGAACACAGTACAACTAAAAGAGATGGGAAAGATTTGAAATTAACTAAAATTTTTTTTTCCTTCTTTGGTCATCTTGAAGGGGATATAATCAATAGTGACATCCACTTTTTGGTAAATGTAGCTAAAGAGTTCAAAATACACCTGAATATGTAAAAAGGTAGACTGCAGGATGCTACTGTCCTTTGTTTAAATAGGATATGAATTTAATGATATTAAAGTGAACTAAAAATCAGACTTCAATTAGCTTGTAATAGTTTAAAGATTAACCTACAAAAAGTGCATTCTCTCTGACATGAATGAATATTTATAGAGCACTTTTCCTCCAGAAGGAAGCGACATATATTATAAAATATTATCTCACCTACCACTGAAATACAGCATGAAATAGATTACCGTGCTATTTTGGGAGGCGGGGAAATATTTTCTGTGTATTATACTTAAGATCTTATGGGAAATATGAATTTTAGTTAACTTTCCGTATTACCTTCCAAAAAATTGAAAATCTGCAAGGGTTACTTGCACTATACCTTCTTGGTTTGCAAATTAAAATCTGACAACTATTCATATTAATATAGAGAAGTAATGTTAAAGGAAGCCAGGTCTCACAGCTAGCACCATGTTGGGAAGCAAGGAAACAGGAGGGTGTACAACACACAGCAGATTGCCATTGGCAGTTGGCCCCCTCAGCCAGTCCTCTCATTAAATGGCCTAGCACTAAAACTAGTCAGAAGATGGCTGTTTGTAAAAGACAGCACTGATCAGAATCAGGTCTCTTTCTTCACTCCAACTGCTACAGACCATCACAATTACTTTTTCTTTCGGTTACTGGTTGTATAGGCTATGAATTTGCTACCGTAGCTAAAGAGGTTGTATCGTGCATCAGGTTAGAGCAGTGATACTCAGATTGAGGCTTGCGAGCTGCAAGCAGCTCTTTAATGTGTCTCCTGCAGCTCTTTGCAGCACATGATATTGAAACTGATTTAATTATTATCCAGTCAGGATGTTTTTACTATGTTATTAACCAATTGTTGTTGATAAAATAATAATACTTGGTCAGCCATTTTTCTGTGAGGAAATATATATGTGTGTGTTTCCTATCATTGCCAGCTTCAGTGCAACTGTAGAACTGGCAAAGTGCAAGTACTCACCAGTTTTTTCAGAGTAACCCTAGATGACAGGATGACTAAAGAGAGGCAACTAATTGATTAGAGGAGTGATTTAGTGGCCTAATTTGGGAATCACTTGGGTTCCTTGTATCTGCAAAGGATTGCTTGATCTTTTCTAAATCTTACCAAGCTTCCCTCTGAAAGTAATAGCATGCCATTGAGAGGCCTGGCAGACCATCATTTAATCAAAGGCTAAGTTTACCAGTACATTAGTCTTTTTATGCCAACAAGTTTCTCCAATTGTTAATTTCACCAATTCAATTCTATCACTGGTAGCAATAGCATGGGCACGGATCCAGACAGGCACAGCCATTTTAAGCACTCTATTCTAAAGGATTGTCTATAGGGGGAAAATAACCCACAATGGGTAGTCTGCAATAGCTTCCCTGTGGACACTTATTTCACACTAAGAGTGCTTGTGTGAGGTTTAGCTTAATCCACTTTACAAGTGAATTAAACTAAAGTGTACACAGGCACTTAGTGCAGAAATATCCATGTGGGAAGCTATTACAGCATAACTACTGCACTTTAAATTCACACCCTCGCTTACTTCACAATAGCATCTACCTGTAGACAAGACCTAACTCTTCTCAAAACAGGTTTCCCTTTGCAGGTTACACTTAAGATGCCACAAGTTCCCAGGGCCTTATCCCCGTTAGTGGTTTCTTAGCATTCCTACTTTTGGTGCAAAATTCTAGAAAGTTTCCCAGTGTTGACAGGGCCATGGAATCTCACCAAAACAAAAGCAGCTATGGATTATAACATAGAAATTGAATATATTTATAAAGAATGCCCAAGTCACTCTTAGCTACAGAACTGCTATCACGACATTCTTGGAGCATTTCAGGGCTAAAGCAATGGGCTTTTTTCCCCTCCATTGTGAGAAAGACTTTTAAATGTTACATTTAGAATCATTCCTGGAAAAAAAAGCCATAGAAATCAGTTAGAATGGAGAAGTTAATTTACTAAGCTTTTAGTGGACAAAAAAGCATCTATACCACAATAGCTACTATATATCGTATACTGTAAATAGATGGGTTCTCGGTATTTCAACTTTTGGTCTAAGCCAGAGTACCAGTGCTGTTTACATCAGTAAATCATTTATTAACAATTCATATGTTCCACAATTTAGAAGCAAATAATTTTCAAAAATGCATGCAGTTCATTGCAATGGCTTTTCATACAGTTGAGTATCTCTTATACAGAATTTTGCAATAAATAATAAAACATGTTTAATCTAGATGATAGCACTGCAATAATTTCTTTCCAACAACTAGTTTCTTGCTGTTAAACTTTAGTACTGATGTGCTAAATGTTTTTATCATTACAAAATGCATTACCGTGTTCTGATTACCCTTTTGCTTCCTCCATGCACAGAATCTTAGTGGTCCAATAACAGTACCTTGCACCTACATAGTGTTTTTCATCTGTATCTCACAAAGCACTTTAGAAGTGAGTACAAGTATGGGCTCCATTTTACAGACGGGGAAAATGAGTGAGTAAGTGCAAATCAAATCAAGGGCACAACTGACAATAAAACCCGAGCCTCTTGATGCCAAGTCCTGTGACCTAACCATTAGATCAGACTGCCTCCTTATCTGGGAGAATTCTTGAAGTACATAGTATTGGAAAAATGGGATTCCTCCCTGTTTGCAACTCATAAAAGTACTGGTGTTTAGCTCCAACAGCAATTGATCTTTACTGTATTTAGATTTATGTTAAAAAATAAGGGACAACTATCCAACACTCTATACACACACCCTGCCATAATTTACAAAAATAAAATTAAACTGCTCTCCATCTCCACATGCTCAACCCTTATCAAAATCCACCCGCAGTGGCAACTCACACAAATAGCGTGCATCTTGCAGTGTGCTCTGAAAGGCAAAGTATATCCATTTACAGAGTTATAAAACTGATACTGCTCTAGCCAACGCAATAGAATTTTTGTTATTGTAGTAATATTGCTGTAGTACCCCCTCAGGACTTGATTCTGCTAGGTACTATGTGTGTGTGTTTAATAAAAAGGTGGTCCCAGCCCCAGCTAGTGTGTAACCAAGGTCCCAATTCTGCAAACACATACTTAATATTAATAGCATGAGTAATCCCATTGATTTCATTGGGATAGTACTTAAAAATTTCATCAGTTGCTGAGCCTTATATCCACTAGTGTCCCCACGGTTGCCCCCCGCTGATTTCAATGACATTGACCATGTGTTTAAGTGTTAAATTCTGAATCCTGATGAGAACGATTTTAAGATTATGAATTAATGCATAGGACAACAAATAGGAACACCTGCACCTTCCTACCCAAGTAAATATTAAGCAACTGAATTTGACTTCAGGCAATTCAAATATGGCTGAATAGATTAAGTAAATTGTCATGAATAAGTTATTTTTTGTCATAAGTATCAATTAATTCCTTTTAAAACATTGCTAAATTTGAAGTTATCTTGATTTTAAGTTTAATTTGTTTTAAATTTTAGCATGGCAGACTGACAGCATGGGAAACCAAAGTCACATACGCATCCATCAACACAGGTAAAGCAGAAAGTCCCTACATGAGAAAAGGGCCCTGCATCATTCCATCATTATGTTTCATCCTTGTCATGGAATGAAAACGTCTGAGAATGAAGGTGTCTGTTACTACTATTATTATTTAGGAGCTCTAGTCATGGACCAGGACCCCAGTGCACTAACTGCTGAACAGTCAGACAAAGGAATCCTCTGTCCCAAAGAGCTTACAATCTAAGCTTCTTCTGTTGGAGGAAGAGACAAGCTTTGAGCTTCACAGATCTCTTCTTGAGGGCTGGGAAAGGTAACCAGAGCACCATAGCTAAATACAAAGCAAGACAAATTGTTAAGCATAAGGGATTAACATATGTTGCAAGAAACCATTTCAAATTAAGTGGGTAATCCTGGGACCAATACATCTACAAAACTGCAAACTACAAGCTAAGTATCATACAATAGACAACAGATGGATAGACTAAGAGGGGCCACAAGGAACAACGAGACAACATTGGTCAGCATGATAGGCTGTGGTCTTAGCACACAAGTGGCCTAAATGTTGTCCTGTCTCCATGCGCAAACATTAGTCTCACTATGGAGACTGTCAACATGGGCAACTATTATAGCTTGGTATGGGGTTAGATCAGGGGTAGGCAACCTATGGCACAGGTGCCGAAGGCGGCACGCAAGCTGATTTTCAGTGGCACTCACACTGCCCAGGTCCTGGCCACCGGTCCAGGGGGCTCTGCATTTTAATTTAATTTTAAATGAAGCTTCTTAAACATTTTAAAAACCTTATTTACTTTACATACAACAATAGTTTAATTATATATTATAGACTTATAGAAAGAGACCTTCTAAAAACATTAAAGTGTATTACCGGCACACAAAACCTTAAATTAAAGTGAATAAATGAAGACTCGGCACACCACTTCTGAACGGTTGCTGATCCCTGGGCTAGATGGTTCAGGAGACAGTAAGCTGGCTAACATTCACTCATGTTTGGTTAACAGTATGTTGTAGATCGTTGGGGATAAGGTCTATGTTACAAGACCCACACATTTTATTTTTAATGAGATCGGGCCATAGTTCTCAGATGGAAAGAGTTAAGCCAGTGACAGTTCTTTCTCATATTCTTAATCATGTTTATTCAGGGGTGAAAGTAACTGAAAGGACTTACAGGTACGCTGGAGTCCTGAGTAGGGGCGTGGCCTCAACCAGAAGAGGTGGGGCCTTTAAAGATTTAAAGGGCCTGGGGCTCCATCTGTGACTGGAAGCTTTAAAGTGCCGCCTGAGCCCTGCTGCTGGAGCTCTGGCGGTGATTTAAAGGGCCTGGGGCTCCCCGCAGCGGCAGGAGCACCAGGCCCTTTACATTCCCGCCCAAACCCAGCAGCTGGGCTCCTGTGGTGATTTAAAGGGCCAGAGGCTCCAGCCGCTGTGGGGAGCCCTGGGCCCTTTAAAGCACCACCCAAGCCCAGCTGCCAGAGCTCCAGCGGTGATTTAAAGGGCCCGGGGCTTCCCGCAGCGGCTGGAGCTCCGGGGCCTTTAAATCCCCACCCGAGCCCAACTGCCAGAGCTCCAGCTGTGATTTAAAGGGCCTGGGGAGCCCTGGGCCCTTTAAATCACCGCCGGGGAAGCCAGTCAAGTTCGGCACAGCATACCAGCTCTTGCCGGTACACCGTACCAGACCATACTGGCTTACTTTCACCTCTGTGTTTATTTCAGTATTACGTAGGGTCAACCCAAGGTCAGGGCCCCATTGTGGTAGGTGCTGTACAGAGCAGCAGACAGTCTCTGTCCTGAAGATCTTGGGAAAATTACTCCTAGTTTGTAAATTCTGGCAGTTGCAGTATTTTAAAGTGGCCGCCTTTGTAGAGCTAGGAAGGCCAAGGTGCCCAGCTGGGTACTGAGAAGACACCTGCTTGAGGAGGTGGTCAGACCCAGACTGTGACCACAGTGAGGGTATTAACAGCCCAGCGCTGCAGAGTGGCTTGCTTGGGCTAAAAAGGGGAAAAAGCCAGAAACCACACCCCCATCCATTCTGCCGAGGACTGAATGACCCCAGCCACCTCCCAGGCAGCACAGACTGAGTGCAAAACAACTCCAGGACTGTGGCCTTCCACCAAACAAGCAAGTTACATGGACAGAAAGGGGATAGGACCAGGGCAGGAGCCTATGATCTGACCAACCCCGTTCAGCAGGCTGCCCAGGAGTTGTTACAAACTGCTACCATCACAATTTGCTACCAGCACCAGTTACTGACATTGATTGTGTTCTTTTTTGCAGCCCTGTCATAATGTGCTACCTCTCACCTTTCCTGTCCTCTGGTCCAGGCAGGGCTGGATTATGACATTCTGAGGCCTAAGCTATGTCAAGTGTAAGAGGCCTCATACCATTAAAAAGAATTAATTTATTATTTTCACAGAAAGGAAATTGAATATATAAACATGAAAGCTTTATATTTGCATATATACAACAGCAAAGTTGTAAAAATAGAATAAAAATCTAACATCTTGCAATATGCCTGTTTGCATTATAAAATTGTTTCAAATTAACACATTTTGTCTATGATTTCTTAATTAGTAGATATGAAAACTTTATATCTACAGCAACACAAAAGCAGTTAGTTACACAGACGAGCTTTCTTAATAGAAGTAGTACAACCTGCAGTATGTCCGTCTGCACATCACATTAATTTTAACACTGAAATTTAAAACATTTTCTTTTATGATTTTTGGAGAGCAAAGTCATCAATGATAACCTACGAAGTTTCAATGCACAGAATGCTTAGGGCAGATAGATTTTCTTGCAGCATCAGATCTCTCTCTTCACATTCGCTTTTCTATCCTCAGTCTCCCCCAGGACCACTGAATTAATCTTGAGTAAATACCTCGGACACACAGAGTGACAACAAGCTATATGCATGAAAGAGAAAAAGAATTTATCAGAAAAAAAAAGACTGGTAATCTCTAGAAATGGCATCGAGAAAGTGGAAAAAAACCTAGCCTATATTCAAGAAAATGTAATGAATGTTATAGGCTTTACTAGCCTATAAATCATATATGCACATAGTTTGAAATAACTTGCTCACCAAGTACTCAGAATATTTTGATATATATGTATATCTTCCTTCACTTCTCTCAAAACCCTCTATTTATCCTTTCGTCAGCACTCTGACATTTACTGTTAAGGTTCCCAAAACTGATACAAATGTATCCTCCTCAAGATCCACTTGACCCAAGTCCATAAGACGATTACCTACAAACTCAGTCACATGAAGCATGGATAGCGCATGAAGCAGAAACCGGCATGCGTACTAAAATACACAATGGTACGTATGTACAGATTAAAAGAAGAAAGAACACACTAATACTTAAGAAAACGAAGAAAAACAGGAGCAAAGGCACTATACGACTGAGCATGCTGGACCGTAAACAAAATAGCCTCCTTCTGGCTATTACCAGCCAAGGGGGACATTATACATGACAGGTTTCTGAGTGGCAGCCATGTTAGTCAGCAAAAACAATGAGCAGTCCTTCGTGGCACCTTAGAGACTAACAAATTTATTTGGGCATAAGCTTTCATGGCCTAGAACCCACTCCTAGGACAAGTCCCATACAAGTATGAGTTTGGCAGGATTGCTTCATGACACTGCTGTCTCCGACCTCACATTTTCCCCCCGATTCTATCGGCAGTGAGATTATTTATTTAAATAAAGTTATGAAAGCACAGTCAGAATTTTACCAGTAGCAGCTGGCCAACAAAATGCTGCCTTAGAAGACTGATAGACTTACTTGTAGGAATACTAATTTTACAAGTGCAATTATGTTTTCTCAGCCCTGGCCTCTCAGCTTTCAGTAATAAACAATTAGTGAAGGGTAAGGGTAGGGGAAGAGCGGGAAAGAATTCTGTGGCACCTTATAGACTAACAAACATATTGGAGCATGAGCTTTCGTGGGCGAATACCCACTTCATCGGATACATATAAGAGTATTTGTGTAGCCAGATCTGTATATTTTTATCATATTTGAACAAAAATGTCTATCTTTAGAGAGACTCTTCTTTTTTCCCCGTGCCTCCTTTATTTATCATCCGATTTTGGTAAAATTTGAAATGGAGTCAGTTTTTTCTTTTTTAGAGGCCTCAAACTGTAGTTTAGTTATTTTATGCTTTAATCCGGCTGAGGGGTTATAAATTGTGATGGTTGGGCGTACGCTTGTCAGAATTTTGCTATCATTCTAAGCGCTAAGAGTAAGCAAGACAGCATTTTTTAAAGTAAATAATTTAAAGGAGCAAAACTAGATTTACAGTGGATTACAAGAAAAAGGCAGTCTAATTCAGGCAGCAAAAAGAGCACCTGAGACAGATTTGTATATAAACGGCTATAAGGCTTTATGCAGACATATAAGTGGATAAGGAATTAAGTAAAATAATTATAATTTTGGAAGGGCGAGGGGGGGGTGGTGCATGTGAAATATTCCACTGAATCAAGTCTGTTTTAGCAGCTCAATGCATCACACCAGAAGGGAAGCGCTGCTGTGTCTAGGCTCTGGGAGGCACCACGCCTCTAAGAACACAGCCCTGGGAAGCGGGAGCTGAGCGGCGCCGTCCTGCCGGCTGGGGGAGGGGGGAGCCGCGCTGCCCCGCCACACACTATTTTTTGCAGCCTCTGCAGAAGGCTCAGCCCGGCCGGGTAACTCCCCCGGGACCCTTCCTTGCCCGGCGGGGCTCCCCTCGGACTCCATCTGGCAGCGCCCCTACCCCCGGGCCGGCCCTGACTGTGCCCCCCCAAGCCTGCTGCCCCGCACAGACTGTTCCCCTCTGAGCAGCAGGGAGCAGCTGCAATCCCCAGGGAGGGCACGGCCAGGCGGCGGCTTCAGCTGACGTTACTGAGCATGCTCAGTTCGTAAGCGCACGCTCAGTACCAGCTGCGGCCCTGCCTCACTCCCCCGCCGGGCGCTGACCTGGGGGTGCCGGCTCGCTCCTCGCGCACTTGCCGGAGGGAAGCGGGCCGGGACCCGGCTCGGCAGGCTCCAAGCACGGGGCAGCCTCACGGAACAACGCGCGGGGAGCTGCTCACCGGCTCCTCCTGCTCCGGGCAGGTGGCCCAGGGTCCCCGGCAGCGCTGCATCTCGAGCCGCCCGCACCAACGTTCAAAACTCCCGCTCCCAGCCGCCGGTCCGGCCCAACGGCAGCCGCGGCCCCGCCCCTAAAGGGAGAGCTCGCCCCCGGCCCCGCCCCCACGCAGAGCTCTTCAGCGGGCCCCGCCCCCACGGCGACTTCCCAGCCTAGCCCGACCGGCGAGCAGCGCTCCGTGGCACCCGCCGCAGGCCCGTATCTCTTGCTGTCACGCCCCTCAGAACTTGCGGCTTGGCTGGAACTGAGCATGCTCAGTAATATCCAGTGACGCCTCTGCCCTGGCGAGGGCTACGGACTCGGGTGACAGTGACCCGGGCAGGGCAGGGTGAGCTGCAGAATTGGGGGGCGAGGGGCAATAGGGCTCCGGCAGGACGGTGCCGCTCAGCTCCTGCTTCCCAGGGCTGTGTTCTTAGAGGCGTGGTGCCTCCCAGTGCCTAGACACAGCGGCGCTTCCCTTCTGGGCTGAGGTGTGGCGCTGCTGAAGGAGACCTGGGAGTGTCCCCCACCCTCTGTCACAACGTGCTACCCCTGCTGCACTAGAGGATGGTCAAAGGCAGAGGCAGCAAAACAGCCCACCCACCGTTGTCGGCAACTGCAATTTGTGACGGTGGCAGTTTGCAAAATTACACTGGCTCTTGCTCCCGCTGAAGTTAATGGGAGTTTTGACAGTGGTTTCAGTGCGAGCAGGATTGGGTCCGTGGTACATAAACTCATCAAAGCAAGGACTTTGGCTTTTATTCCTTTGGTTATGGCTATGGCTTATAAACAACAAGCATTTAAAAAAATGCGGTGATGAAACAGTGTAAACATGATTTGGGGCTACAAGAAAAAGTTAAAGATCTTTTTGTTTCTCAGTGCTGGTCTACATGTCCTAAGGTCCTTTATGAATGTGTGCCTGGACTCTGCTAAAACAGTCAGGAAAACTAAAATAATACAATTTTTTTTTACGGTTATCTGTTCTAGGCACCTCTTGAAAAATGGAGAGTGAAGAATCCAGTGGTGGTTGAGGATTCAGTCTCTTCTGAACAGCAACAGTGAATCTGAAGCTTCACTTCAGAATGAATTTTTGTAGGTGAATTACAAATCCTTGGACACTGAGTCTTAAATGAATGCTAATAAAGTTATGTGAAGGGGTGGAGGTATAGAAATTGAAAGGATGTCAATATTTTGCATCATTTATCAATTACAACAATTTATAAATGATAAAATGTATACCTTGCTACAGTTAATATTTGTGGTGTTTGTAATAAAGTTCTGCATTTTCATAGTATTAACAAGGATATTCATCAAGAATAAAATCATGCATCATTAAAATACATTATTTTGAATACTTGGATAACATTATTGAAACATTTATTAATTTCATAATGTCTAACCAGGAAAATCAATCAAAGTTGAATAATGATCTGTTTCAAGAGATTAATTTTCTTGACATTCATTTTCTTTACTATTCATTATCTTATTTTTTCTAAAATAGGTCAATACCACTTTTTTCAGATTAATATTCTTTAAACAGACTGAAAACAGACAACTGTTCCTGAACTTTTACAGTCGGAGCGCCATATGTAGTCAGAGTTCAAATTGAAGTAATACATCAATTTTTAACTGTATATTTGGGATGTCGATTTTCCTTTTAATTCTACAATATTAATGTGATGTACTTCAGTAATTGTGTTAGTTCTGCTAGTTATGTGTGTTGTGAAAAATTATACATGTAATTATTCATCACATTTAACATCATAAGAATGGAAACCATCTCTGTCTTCTGTGGTTTTGCAAAGGTGGGTTTCCTTTACCAAAGAGTTAACCTTGCTCAAAAGTGTGTTTAGTTGGGCTTCTAAGTACTACCTCTTCCTCTCATTTGTTAGACCTTGGCTTTTCCCTTTAAGCCTTTCCTTAGATAATAATTCCCATTTACTCTTATGAAACCACATTTCTTCAGAAAATACAAGTTAGCATTTGTGACACAATTGAATGCTGTTGGCTGGAGTGGGATAGCAAAAGGCTTGGCTTTATGGAGAACACAGAACTCTAACGGATGGGGCAATATGTTAATATAAAGTACAAAAATGTGATTTAGAGACTCTAAAACCCCATTGCTTCGTCAGGGTTACACGTGTTATGTGTTTGAAAGTAAAATTTGTCCCATGGCATTTACAGTCTAAGGAGAAGGGTACAGTGCTTGCTTTCTGCACAGCAGGTAACACAACTCTGAATCGACTGGCATGAAGAGCCTATATGGGATGGAAATCACACCTCCCCACAAGAAGAACTGTTTGGGGAACTAAGTGGGAGCAGAAAGTATGGTGTTCGGTCCAGGGGCGGCTCTAGAAATCGGGCTGCCCCAAGCAGCGCGGAGCGCGCCGCGCCCTTCCTTCCCCCCGGCGGTCCCCTCTTCCCCTCTGGCTGAGCTCCGCTCCGCCGCCAGCGCAGCAGCCGCAGAGCCCCCGGCCGGCGGGACAGCGGCGGAGCCGCCAGTCTGGGCGCTCAGCGGCTCCGAGCCGCGCGGGAAGCGCACCCGTCGCCCGCGCAGGTGCCGCCCCGAAACGCGCCGCCCCCCAGCGCTGCTTGGCGCGTCTAGAGCTGCGCCGGTTCGGTCCCCAACATGCAATGGGCTCCAGGCTACAACATTGCTGATATCCCAGTGTATGGACTAGAATGGTGACTGCACATGCTGGGGGTGGATTGACAACCCTAGATTATATATATAGCCACAGGTGTCATGGCCTGAGCCCCAACCATCCCATTTGTGCTGAACCATTTGGAACTAGCCTCACTGCTGGCATATTTGAATTCATTAGGGAAACCCACTCAGGATGCAGAAGGCTGTCTGTTAGGCCACAGCCTAGCCCATTTATACAGCCCAACTGCAGAGTTTATGTAGTGCAGAGAGCCTTATGCTGGATTGAATTTCATCCACTGTGAGAGGCCACCCCTTCCCAAAATTTAAAATCATCTTTACTGCAATGTGTCAGGGCTCTACTGGCCTAGGCAAAAAAGATCCATGTACTAAACTTGTATCCCCTACATATTTTAATACTAAACCACAGACTTGCCAGAATATTTCGGGGGACGTTTCCATAAGTATGAATGATTTCTAAGAATTGCTTTGAAAATTGATCCACAAGGCTAGCAGTTCTTAGTCCTGTCCCAAACTGTTAAACAGACAGAGCATGTTATGATATTGCATAACGCGTAACATGATTCCAATTAATAGAACATGCTAATTATTACTTACTTGTCTTTTGCTAGCACCTAGAGGCCATGACCCCATTGTGCTAGTGTTACCCACACACCTCCTGGGTGTGGTGTTCTCTCCCATCTAGTGGCACCAAGACCAACTAGAGAGATTGAATCTGCTCTACAGCCATAACTAAGAGCCAGTTGGCTTTTAGCTCATGCGGTAGAGGCTCATGCTTTAAGCTCCAGAGGCCTCAAGCTTGATCCTGCCTGTCGATGACCGGGGTCTGTCAGCGTTGCAAGTGGGGGCTCGTCCAGGATTTCAACTGAGAAGTCTCTAAAACTCAGGATGCGTTTCCTTAGTTAGAGGCAGGGCTGCCCAGAGGGGGGGGCAAGTGGGGCAATTTGCCCTGGGCCCCACAGGGGCCCCGTGAGCCCTGGCCTGGCAGCAGTCCGGCTCTTCGGCTGTCATTTCAGCGGCGGGGGGCCCTTCAGTCGCTCCGGGTCTTCGGCGGCATTTCAGCAGTGGGGGGCCCTTCAGTGCTGCTGAAGACACGGAGTGACTGAAGGGCCCCCCGCCACTGAAATGCCGTCGAAGATCCAGACCGCCGCCGGGTGAGTACAAGCGCCGCAGCTCCCCCACTTTACCCCAGGACCCCTGAATCCTCTGGGCGGTCCTAGCTAGAGGAAGTATGTAACCCACACACCTCCTGGGTGTGATGTTCTGTCCCATCTAGTGGCACCGAGACCAATTAGAGATAGAGATTGAGTCTATTCTACAGCCTTAGCTAACAACCAGTTGGCTTTTGGCTCATGCTTTAAGCTTCAGAGGCCCCAGGTTCGATCAGGGTCTGTCGGGGTTACACTAGGTACTTGCAATGCAGATACAACACCATGCATCTGCAACTCAATAGTTGCTCCAGGTGTTTCACAACTTAGCCAGTTCTTCCAATTGATCACCCCAGAACAAATCGACCTATATTCAAGTTTCCCAGGAGCACTCGCTTCCAGAAATACTACAGAGTTTAACAGGATACATGTCTCAAGAGCGCACCAAAATGGTTCTGCCAAAAACAATGTGGGTGTGTGGCTGTGATCAGGGCCGGCTCCAGACCCCAGTGCGCCAAGCGCGCGCTTGGGGTGGCGTCCCGCGGGAGGGCGGCAGGAGGCTCCAGTGGACCTCCCGCAGGCATGTCTGTGGGAGGTCCACCGGAGCCGCGGGACCGGCGACCGCCAGAGCGCCCCCCGTGGCGTGCCGCCCTGCTTGGGGCGGCTCAAATCCTAGAGCCGCCCCTGGCTGTGATAAATCATTGCAAGGACAAGTGAGGCCAGTCTCCATTAACTACTCTTTTAACATCTCTGAAAAAGGGTTTTTTCCCCCTGTAGTGAAGACAACCAATGGGATTCTGTGAGAGCCTTGCTAGAATTTTACATTGCTAATTAGAATGTGAGGCACACTTTGTCAAATCCGTCTTAATGGACCCCACAGTGTGATTCTGTTAATAGCATAAAGGGGGTCATGCCTGCAGTCCTTATACATTTAATAGACATTGACTTGAATTGGAACCAAGAAGAAATCAATGAAATTTGTGTGTGTATAATCACAGTGTGGCTGGATCCCAGTGAATGTGAATATTTATTACTCTCCTTGAGTCAATTTTTTTCCTACCTGGTTCAAGCATCATTTTATTTTATACTAGAAACATTTTAATTCAAAATGTAGTCTTTCATTCAGTTCCATCTCTATTTGCTTTGGTTGTAATTTGTGTTTATTTACTAAGCCCCTAGTTTTGCTATAAAATCAGGGTTTATTACTCATTTGAGCTGAAAGATGTTTATGTTAAAAAATAAAACATGTCAAAAGAGGGTTCCCAACAAAAGTGTTATTCCTTTTCTCTTAAATAAATGTGAGATTGATATTTTTACGTTGCGTTTTTACAAGGAATGAGTTTTTGTTTTTGCAGGCCAGGCTTGATTAACTCTCTGACTAGGTTGACCTGCTGTGGAGATACTGGCAGATGTTCTGAACTGGGGATGAGGGGGGCTTTATGCCACCTTTTCAGTTGAGTTGCATAATGCTGCTGTGCTGGCCCTACGCCACAAGTGGAGTTCCTAGATAGTAAAACCAGCCTCTGGCTCCTTTATTCTGCTGGAGATGGAGCAGCATAAAACAGCAGAAGGAGGCCAGAATTAGGCCCAGGATCTATATCCTGGCTTTGGCGGTGCACAGGAAGAAGATTTTTTCACAAGAATCAGCACCTCAAACCATCCTTTTATTTATCACCTGTTGTACATCACAGCAGTTAAATGATTAAAAGGTTTAGCTTTCTTTTAGCAGAAGAGAAGTTGGGTAGTAGAGGAAAGATCACTATCTATCTAAATTACTGTTCTGCTTGAGGGTTGCGTCAGCACATTATTCTAAATGTAAGGCCTTTCTTTTTAGTTTAGCATGTATAAAATGTCCACACTTACTCTTGACAGCATTGCAATATTTTTCTTGGTTCCCACAGCTTGTTACACCTACTCTTTGAATATCAAAGATTTCTGGCAGAAATGTGTTCAACGCATACTGTACTCTATTTAGATATTCTCCTAAGTGAAAACACGTCAGATATAAATCTTTGTATAGGCAAGTATTTGCAAGGCTTTATAGCACTTGATTTCTCAGAGTTTAATTTTAAACTGAAAAAGGAAGCGTTAATATGGATTACCATCACATACCACCATTTTAGATACAGCTAATGGCACAGGTTTACCACCAAAGGAATTTAGTTCAACTTTGATCTTCTTCTGGTTCTTATTAAAGTTAGTGCTAATTTAAAGAGGCAGATGTTAGCCCTAGCAACAAACATCTTTTATTTGAGCCTGATCCAACAACAGTTGAAGTCAATGAGAGTCCTTCCATTGACCTAAATGGTCGGTGGATCAAGCTTTTTGTCCATAAAACGTGCTGAATACAGAAAGCTTCCTTCCATGTGTGTGCCTCAGTCTTGACCTGGATGGATATCCTTTATGAGGGTGAACGTCATCCTTTGGATGAGAGACAGCTGGCTAAAACCTAATTCAAACAAGATGGAAATAATGGATGAAGAAAGGACATTGAGGGTTTGATGGGTAATAGTTTGCCCATCGTTTATTCAAGAGTTTTACAATTTTGGAGTGCTCTGCTAGTTGCTTCTGCAATTCCAGATGGCAATGGAAATTAAATTAAATTAAGAAAGTGCTTTTCTACAGTATTCACGGCAACATCAGAGATTTACCAGATCAATAAAATATGTCGGTAGTATCTGTAGTTTGTAATATTTCTAGCAGAAATCTTAAAAGACCAAACAGTATAAGGCTAATAATTATTAGCATGTGCTTTTCTCCTATCATATAGAATCCAGAAATTGGGACTACTCAGCATGCTTAATATTAAGAATAATGCTTACATGCTTTGCTAGACTAGGACTAGATAGCTCAGCCTCTTGCAAATGGCTTTATTTTGGATAAATGCAGTCAGAATATATTTTGTAATAGAAATATACAGTTGCAAAAAATCTTCCCATGTAAATTTGGAAAGCAGTTTTGAGTTGGTCAAACAATTACATTCATAATTAAGGCAACTACATCTCTAGTCTTGAACTTCAATTTGACATCGCTTTAGATACTAAAATTGCTCATGCAAAGTTTCTTACCCCTTGTCACTGTGTTGGGGTTTTGTTTTTTTTGAGAAGTGTTGTACACAAATTCCACTTCTGTTGCACACGCGCCCCATGCACATGAGATCAAATTCTTTTGGCCAGCAGTGTCTACTGGATGCTCTCATGCCCTGCCTCCCTGCCCCCATCTGAGGATATAAAGGGCAAAGCAGGTCCAACTGTCCCTCAGTTCTTTGCCAATACAGAATCTAGATGTATATGGTGCCGTAGTAGTCGGAAGAGGGTCATGAAATTAATGTGTCTAACACTTCTCAAAGAACCAGTTACCGTGGGGTACATAACATTTTACTCTTTTTCAAGTGAGTGTCAATATGTATTCCACATCTAGTGATTCAGAAGCAGTGACCTCATAGACAGTGGATGTTCAGAGTCTATTTACAGAATACTTCCAGGGCCTCAAAGGGAGGACCCATTAACCCAGATCAAACTATATTAAGATCCCACATAGGAGGGAGCTCCCAGCCTAGGGAGAACACATGAATGAGGCCCTTTAAGAATCTAGCTATCTGCCTTTTGTTGGCACTAAAGAAGTGTTTAGCACCATCATGGTGTCATTAGTCAGTACTGTATAAGGCACTCTCAGAGTCACAGACAATAATGGTGACTCAGGCTGTGCAGTCCCTTTTGGTACAGAGTGATCTGAGAAATACTTTGGTGCTCTCAGTGGTGAAAGCAACTGTTTTGTGATGGCTAGCACCTTGGTTGTAGGTGCCGGAGCTGTCGGCACTAGGCGTGCTGATGTAGGTTCCGAGCAATTGGTACCAGGTGAAGTATGGAGGTCCACTCAAGATGGTATTGTTTGGAGACTGGGCTCGTTCAGGATGTCAGAGGAACCCAATTTTGGCAGTGAACCCTTCGAGCAGCCTGAAGTGATGTATGCCTTTTATTTTTACTAGGTCCTGGAGAGGGTGACAAATCAGTTTTCCTTTCTACCCCCTTTCATATGACAGCTGGAGGAGGACTTAGCTGCTATACCAGTCTCAATAGACAATGCCTTCTTTGGTGAATGAGCCCAGGAGCTCGGAGTTAAACCACAGCTCACATTCACAGGAGCGCTCAGGGATGAAGCCTGTTCAGGTCTGTTAGAGCTGTGGTTGCCAAACTTTTCACTAAAGTGACCCACCAACTTCATTTTCTCTTTTTTTCTACCCACAATTAAATATCTACCCTGGCACTGCAATCCTAATCATGGCCAACTGTGGAGGGAAGCACTAGGGAGGGGGTTGGAGACAGAGCCTGACCCACACTCATGACTCCCTCACAGCAGCAGCTCCTGTCCCACAGGGCTGTGCCCGGCTTTCTGCTCTAGGTGTTGCAACTTGGCCCATGAAGGATCACAGCACCACTCAGGTTTGGCCCAGTGGGCCTAGCCTCACATGACAGGAGCTGCCAGTGCAGGGTGAGTGCAGGGCAGGCTTGCTCTCTATACCCAGCCCCCTCTTTCTAGGCCTCCCCTCGTCACAATGGTAAGGGAAACATATGTTTGCTCTGGGTGCCACAACCCATCTAGAACTTTCCCAAGACCCACTAGTGGGTCAGGACATAAGAACGGCCATACTGGGTCAGACCAAAGGTCCATCTAGCCCGGTATCCTGTCTTCAGATAGTGGCCAATTCCAGGTGCCTGAGAGGGAACGAACAGACCAGGTAATCATCAAGTGATCCATCCCCTGTTGTCCATTCCCAGCTTCTGGCAAACAGAGGCTAGGGACACCATCTCTGTCCATCCTGGCTAATAGCCATTGATGGACCTATCCTCCATGGACTTATCTAGTTCTTTTTTGAAGGACCCACTGCTTAGGAAACATTGTGTTACAGCCTTTTTTCCCCTCTAGGTCTGAGGAGGCTCTCATGAAGCACTCCAGGAGAAATAGTTTAAGGTGGGACTCTCTCACTGAGTCCTCTTCGAAAAGGAAAGACAAACTGGGGACCATATGCCTGTCCCCAAGGCAAAAGTCATTTTGAGTGCCCATTTTTCAGTGGAATAGTCACATTCACAAGATGGAAAAGTAATGAAGTATGAGGACTTTGCTTCAGTCATGAAGGCTATATCCCAGTGTTGGGATAGTTCCTAACACTCACAAAGTTGTTCTGTTTTTTTTACAGCCAACAGAGAGAAAAAAAATAATCAGAACAAACTACACAAACTAACAACTATATTATCTAGGCTAATATACTAATTAACTATATATACAAAAAGGATTTGAGTTGCACAATGTGCACAAGAAGTGGACACTGCTAAAGATTCTCTCTTACAAACACAGCAGTAAGAAGAAACCAAGTGATGGTTGGGCCTGCTCCACCCTTTATGCTCTTGGATAGAGGTGTGTGTGTGAGAGAGCATCCAGGGTGCAGACATGGTCCCAAGAAACACTGCTGGCCAAAAAAACCAATGTCATGTGCATGGGGCGCATGCACACCAGATGTGAATCCATGTGGGCAATCACTTGAAGAAGAATATATATGGTAATAGCTCTAGGACTGGTTGGGGGAAAAAAAAGAATGCCCCTGAGAAAGCATTTTCTGAGTTAACAGTTCCATTATTAATTCAGATAACAGATGGAAGAAACAGCACCTGTTTGGTATGTGTAGTGAAAAAATGAACAGGAGCAAATACTATTTGTTCACCTCATCATTTAAAGTCTTCTAGATTGTTGTGATATCGTTTGTGAATGAGTGGCAGGATATTAGAGGGGCACTGGTGTAGGAATATTTAATCATGTGCAAAAGCATCACTCTGCCTGCAGAAATGTTGTTTCTACTCAGTAAGCAATTAGTTTGCCTCATTGGCTATCTTAGTTATACTTAGGAGTCCCGGTGTGCCAGCTGCTTACCCTGACGGGCTGGGACAGCAACCGGTGGGGAAATTTTCGGGGGGAGAAAAGCTGGGAGTCAAGGGAATAACCCGTGACCACCCCCCACATGACCCTAACCCTAGCCCAGGACCCCCACACTCTCCCCATCCCTTATCTGAGGAGGATTTCTCTAGCCTGGCTGAAGTTGCTCGGCAGGCTGGGCAGCACGGCCGCAGCCTGCTCTGATGGGCCAGACCGGGTGGTGCGGCCGCAGCATGTTCCAGCGGGCTGGGCGGCACAGCCATAGCCACAGCCTGCTCTGGGGGGGCGGGTCTGAGTGGAACAGCTGCAGCTTGCCAGCCCCAGAGCTGCAGCTGCTTCAGAGGCTCGGGGGAGAGCAGTGTGGCCAGAAGTGGAGAGACACTGGCTCTGCCTCTTCCCTTCTGGCTCTGCTGCCTCTCCTTGCTCCCTCTGTTGGGGAGATGGGCTGTGTCCCACCTCTCCCGCTCTATACCTGTTCATAAGCCGACCCCCTTCTCTGGTGCTTCCCTTTTTTACTAAAAAATTCAGCTTATGAACGAATATATGCAGTATTGATTTAGAGTGAAAGATACATGTGAAAGACTTTGCCCCTGTGAAATATTTCTAATCTGAAATAAGAACCATCTGGTGAGTCATCCTTAGGCTTGGAAGTATTAGATTTTTATGGACAAATGTCAGTAACTGTTGATTTCACTGCACATGCACTAACAGACAAAAAAAATTCCTTTGAGAATAAGCAATAATAAGCAATGCTAGAGAATTTATTAGGGTTTGATTTAAGAATATTGACTTTGTATATTTTGACATATGATGTTGTTAACTTGCAGCTAATGGCAATAGTTTTAATTTTTCGAATCTCAACGTCTACTGTCATTAAATAATTGTCTGCTCCACCCTCCCATTTCTCCCAACTTTGAAAATTTAAATAGATAAAAATAAATGCTTAAAAATAAACAGATATCTGTTGAAAATATATATAAAAAAATTGCATTCTGCCAAGCCTAGTCATATTGCTATCAAATGCTTGAGCAAGCTATAGAGATGAAGTAGTATTTTTGCTGAGTCAGTCTGAGGTTAGGTCAATTTTGTCTGCTCTGGTAGAAGAGGGGTTAGACTGTCTTTTTCAGGCAGATGGATATAGAGGAAGAGAGAAGCCAAGAAAATTCTATGATGAAATCCTGGCTCAACAACAGTTAGACTGTTGCTGTGCTGCGACCTCTGCCTATCATGCTGACCAAAATTGTCTCATTGTTTCCTTGTAGTCTCCCGTATGTCTGTAGTCACCTTGTTTTACACAGAGATTGTAAGCTCTTCGGGGCAGGACCCATCTTTTTTTGTTCTGTGTTTGTACAGCACCTAGCACAGTGGGGTCCTGATCCATGACCAGGGCTCCTAAGTACTACTGTAATACAAATAAAATAAATAAATAAATAAATAAATAAATAAATAATAATAATAATAATAATAATAATAATAAGTCAATAGAGCCAGGATTTCACTCTAGGCACAACCAAGCTATTTTTTGCTGTTATTTAATTTAACATTAAGGTCAAACCCCAGGAAGAGGATAAGTTTCCACTCTATCCAAGATGTGTATATGCTCTGCTTAGTACAAGGTGCTAATTATATTATTTTTGACTCTGAGGAAGAACTGTTTTATTCACAGTTATTATAAAGCTCAGATTTAATAGTGAGCACATTTTAACTGTGGTTGGGTTGTCAGATATTTCTATGGTCCTTCTAACTGTTTCATGATCTGCTATATGAGCAGAGACAACATCCTATTTCATTTTTATTATTTTCAGTTATAAATAATAGCAATAATAAATAGTACCTTACATTTTTATAGCCCATTTCATTCTGAAGAATAAAAAAGAACCAGGTATGTGTGTGTGTGTGTGTGTGTGTGTGTGAGAGAGAGAGAGAGAGAGAGAGAGACACACACGTCTATCCATATTTGGTTGCACAGATTTTCTAGAATTTGAGTATAGTCGTCATAATTATGTAAATAAAGTTATTTTAAAAACAAACTAGAATTCTAGAGCACTGTCTCTATTCTTCCCAGCCACTATTTCAACCTGGAAAAAAAAGTCATTTAACAAATTAAGAAATGTTTTAGGTTCTTTTTCATCCTCTCTTAAATAACTATATAATGTTTTTTTAAATTTAAAAAGTGGGGGAATATTTCACACTCCTAATTACTTTTTTCCAAAACAGGTAATATATGTTCAACAAAACAATTAGTCACTTAATTTGGGGACGGATATGGGAGCAAAGCCTATTTTGATGTGGACAATTTTTTCTTGTTCTAGGTCTAAATTATATTGAGCTAACAGGCATCTTCCTGCAACAAAATATGAAAGAAAGGCATCAGCATTTTCCTTTGGGTAAGCCACATTCTTCCAATTTTCAATCCGAAATTTAGCCAGATGTGGTTAATCACACATGCCTTCAAGACTGTATCCAGCATATTGCATGGAAGAAGGAATTTGACTTGAAAATGTTTATTTTGCTTGTGAAGAATCTTGCTGAACATCATTTTGAAAAAATCAAGCCCATGAACACCCTCAGCTTTCGTTGCACTATCAGACCACATGTTTGTTTAGTAATGTCCAGTGATTGATGTCTTTTATAATTGTCTGCAATAGTGCTTAGCATACAGTTGTTTGAAAAGGTCTTGGATGTTATCTGTTATTTGAAGTCTTCAGTATTTCATTTTAGTCCATCTACATGAGAACATCTCCAATTCCTGAAACTTCTTTGTGCACAAAATCACTTGCTCATGTCAGTGACTTAAATTGCTGACATTTTTCTGGTACGAGTCTTATAAATAGTAAGTATGAAATAAGATAATACCACCAGCTTGTTTTGACCAAAACAGATCTAAGAATTCGAATGGGTAAAATTAATTAAAACCAATACATTTAAATTGCAATGTTAACCTCATCCATCACTCTTGTGTGTAACGTTGTACTATGTGGGCATTATTTTGAGGCAAAAGGCAAAGGGTAACCAAAGGCCCAGTCCTGCAATGAATTCTGTGCAGGCATACCATGTCACTCAGATAGGTCTCACTGCAGGATTGGGGATGTTTCCCTAAGAATTGTTTGCATGGGAAAAGGTTACAGGGACAAGCCCTAGAAACGGCAATGTTTTAAATAGATGATAGGCTGAAATTTACTCCAGTGCAGAAGGTCAACAC
This sequence comes from Mauremys reevesii, assembly GCF_016161935.1. Taxonomy (NCBI): domain Eukaryota; kingdom Metazoa; phylum Chordata; order Testudines; family Geoemydidae; genus Mauremys; species Mauremys reevesii. Next base: position 47,003,210 of record NC_052629.1, on the reverse strand, counting down.
AAGCCCTATGCAGTACTAAGATCAAAATAGGGCTTAAATGATGTACAGTCCTCGTGCTGGCCCTCTGCACCAGGGTGAATTTCAACCTAAGTGCCTATCAAATTGTTTTTATTCTTCGCATCATGATGTCTCTATCATTAATATAAGCAACCTTTTATGGAAGAGGAAAATAACTTCTAATTGGCTGTACTGCTGTGCTTTTTTCCTTCTTGGCTTGACTTGTTACTTGGTTACAGCATGAATATTGAACACTAATGTCAGTCCAGGCTCTAATACCTGAGAGCACCAAGCACTTTCATCTCATGGATGTTTAGGAGCTAATAAGCACTCTATACTTTCCTTTTAAATCCGCCCTTTTATTGCCTTCCTTTTCTTCATCCTATAGGAAGCTCATTGGTTTGACTGAGCCTTTTTGAAGATGTTATTGTAAAGAAATGGCCTTCCTCTAGTTAACTTGTAGTTTAAAAGGTTCATTAATGCCATTTGTTTAGTGCACCTTTCAGGTGCAGGGACTTTGATCCTGAAAGCCTTTTTTCCGGTGGAGCAATGATTGGGCCCACAGTCCTTCACACCAGATGCAAAATAGAAACTATAAATACCAGCAACACAGAAGAGAAGGAAGCAAGGAAGGAAAGGTGGGGAGAGAGGCTCTGAAGGAGGGGAGGTTTTGAAACATCTTATTGCTCATTTCCCCCAAGCATCCTGTAAATCCACTATTATTTTAGATGGGTTTGAAGACACAGGGATTGATTGTCTCCAGTGCCAGACCTCTGGTTGGCACAGGTAGTGGGCAGGGGGCAGTGCCGTATAGCTCCCTGAGTCCAAGGGCCATTCCTACTCAGAGCTACTTCCAGGCAGCTCTGATGTGCATCACTCATGCAGGGTCCTTAATGGACCTTATGTCAGTACAGCAGTGCTCTCTTGTACCCTATCCCTGACATGCCCTCTCTCTTCCTTATCTTCCTGGTTTCAGGGGCATGTTGAGGAAGAGGGGCAGGGCCTGGCTTTGGTGCAGATGTGCCGGTAGGGAATTTCCTTCCAACAGTGGTTGCTGAGTGCCATATAAACCTGGTTGAGACTCTGGCCCTTTTTGTTGTCAAGAAGAATCCTCTCCATGTTCCCTTATATCCTGTCAAATACTCCCATCTTCTGCAGCGACTTCTCCAAAAGCCATGAATTTCTGTTGGTGGGGGGTACAAAGTGTGTTCATCTAGGGTGACCAGAGAGCAAGTGTGAAAAATTGGGACAGGGTGGGGGGTAATAGGAGTCTATATAAGACAAAGCCCCAAATATCGGGAATGGCCCTATAAAATCGGGACATCTAGTCACCCTATGTTCACCCCAGATCCTACCCATTGCTTACTCCCTCTTCCCTCCTGTCTGGACCTACAGACAGACATGTACAACATCCAGAGAAGGGAGCAATGATGCTGTGGAGGCATCTGGCTCCCCCTTTCCTCTAAGAAGAGATTAACACAAAGAGGAGGGTCTCCTCTGCATACAAATCAGATCTCAGGGAGGTGGGATGTGGGGGGGGGGATAGGGAAAACAGACTCATACAGTTTACATTATGCTTGGTGGAGGCAGCACACCACATTCCCTGATATGGAGGTGGACAGTCACCACAGGTTTGGGGCAAGGGCAGGTAGAGTTGCTCTTTTTACATTATTCTATTGCATTTCTAATTTTAGAAACTTGGCTTCTGTGATTTAGATACTAACACAAACTAATTAGTTGCAGATGGTAACTCTCAGTTCCTTTTTACACAGCCTTCTTCAAAATAAGAAAGCCAGATTTCTTTCACTAGGGAAATCAGTGTGATTTATTTAACATTTAGTTCCTGCATATGCCGAAGACATTTGGTATGAAACCTTTAAGGGGATATGTTCCTCACCATGCAATCTCAATTAGAGAGGAGCACTATCTGAATGAAACTGCTCAAGATTCTGCTTTGATGGTGTGCTTTGTTCATTTATTTTTCTTTTGCAGAAAGTGTCTATATTTTAATAAGTCCCAATGAGGAAAATGCTTTGCTGTAGGGAGAAATCTTTCTTTAAAGATATTGTGACATTATGCCTTATTGCTTTCTTTCATTCTCTTTTTTTCCTTTTCTGTGTGGGGCAGCTTTTTTTCTTCCTTTCTTCAAAAACAAGATCCTATTCTGTTAAGCAGATCTCATCTCATTTTGAAAGAACTCTGGTAGCAATGGCCATTCTTTATGGTGAATTATATTCCTCTGCTTTGCTCTTTCATCTTTTGGGGCACATATCTTTAGCTAGTTGTACAATAGGTAACTGAACTGTTTGTAATTCAACTTGCAGGACTGATTTAAGCAAAAACTGTTCATTGCATCCACTCTAGCCATACTGCTGTAGTTTAAGAACAATTACAGGTTTGTCCTGCATCCATACTACAGCTATTCTAAACCTTTTCAAGTTACAATGCCCTGTAGGTATGTGTCTGTTACATACCAGGGTACAGTTCAGACCAGTGGGGGGCTGTGTCACCTCTGCCCTGCAACCTTGGGTGCCTTACAATGCCTTGCTGAAGTAGCTCCCACCTGGGCCGCTAACAAACAGCCTTCCAGCATGCAAGTCACACCCTGAGTGTTTGTGTGTAACTGCAGCCTGCCAGTTACACCCTGGCCCTCACCAGTCTTGGCTATACTGCAGGGTGACCCCAACAAACCTCCACTCCCGGATTTAACCCCAGAAATGTATGTTCTGTACTGCCCTTTCCTGGACTGTAGAAATATTTTAAGTCCATTATTCCTTTAAGGGAATAATATACCATCTTATTATCTTAAATAGAGTTACCCAGACACTTCAACTTGAACACATTGGATTAGATAAAACAGTAAAACAAGTTTATTAACTACAAAGAGAAATGTTAAGTGAGTACAAGTAATGAGGCATAAAAGTTAGAAATGGTTACAAGAAAAATAAAGACACAATGCTTACAAGTGCCTAACTTAAACTATATTAGATTCAAGCAAAATTCCTCACCATATGCTTCCAGCAAGGTTACTGACCTAATTATTCAGGTCTGAACCCCTCCCCCCAACTCCAATAGCTTTTTCCTTTTATTTTCTCAGGCGCAGAGAATGCAATGGGCAGGGAGAGAGGTGGGGTGTCTTGGGGTGTTTGCTCCTTTTTATAGTCTCCTCTTCCTCTTTGAAAAGTATTTCCAGCTGGGAACTAGGAGACAAAGAGTCTATGTGGAAGGATGTTCCCTGCTGGCTTTTTTCACCTGGTTTGAGCGTTCTTTGTTTTACTCAGGGGCGGCTCCAGACCCCAGCACGCCAAGCGCGTGCTTGGGGCGGCATGGGCGCTCTGCTGGTCGCCGGGAGGGCGGCAAGCAGCTCCGGTGGACCTTCCGCAGGCGTCCCTGCGGAGGGTCTGCTCGTCCCGTGGCTCCAGTGGACCGCCTGCAGACGTGCCTGCAGAGGGTCCGCTGGAGCCGTGGGACCAGCGACCGGCAGAGTGCCTCCCGCGGCATGCCGCCCTGCTTGGGGCGGCGAAATGTCTAGAGCCGCCCTGGTTTTACCTTCCTGCCTGATGACTCTGTTTACTGCTTAAATGCAAATTAAGGCAAGCACACATTCCTTCCTGTGTTTAGGACAGACCTGACTTCTGCCTGGGCAGGGCTTTGGGGTTTCAAACGTGTTAATATCATACAGGAAAATCGTATAACTTCACAAGCAATGTTGCCACATATATTTTATCAGGACAATACTGACCAACAAATTATGCATTTTAAAATGATACCTTACAAGGCATTCCTTGTACAAAGATTACTACAATAGTGTGTAGGGTGTGAATACAGGAGTGTATTCTGTCACAATGTCCTACAGTTCCCAAACGCAGTGTGTTCTGGGAGATTTCAAAAGGCCATCAGCGCACTGGAGGACAGCAGTGGGAGAACAAGGTGAACTGTTTTGGCTTTTTCATTTCCACACTGGCACTGAAATGGTTTAGACTGAACCAGTCCCAGGCCTGTTAAATGCACTATCTATTCCAAACAGTTCTCTAACTGGTTTAGTTCTACACATTTTTGTATGTGGATGAGAAGCACTTCAGGGAGTATGCTAAAGCAATGGTTCTCATCCAGGGGTCTGGGGCCACCTGGAGGGCCACGAGCAGGTTTCAGGGGGTCCTCTTGGCAGGGCCAGTGTTAGACTCACTGGGGCCTGGGGCAGAAAGCCAAAGCCCCACCGCATGGGGCTGAAGCCTGGAGCCCTGAGCCCTGCCACCCAGTGCTGAAGCCAAAGCCTGAACAACCTAGCTTCGCAGTTCCCCTTGTGGCATGGGGTCCTAGGCAATTGCCCTGCTTGTACCCCCTAATGCTGGCCCTGGCTTTTAAATGCACAAAATCAGTTGTGGCACAGCTGGGCCATGGAGTTTTTATAGCATGTTGGGGGAGGGGAGAGGCTCAGAGAGAAAAATGTTGAGAACCCCTGCCCTAAAGCATTTCAAATAGTAGTTTATGTATAGCTGCTGTAGCTTAGTAGATAAGTCACTAGACAAGATGTTAGAGAACCTGGGTTCACGTCCTGAGTCTTCCCCTAGCCTGCTAGGTGAGCTTGGGCAAGTCATTTTCTTCTGTAAAATGGGAAGAATGCTACTAATCACTTTTGTAAAGCACTTTAAGCTCTAATGATGAAAAGAGCTAGGTATTATCTTCCCCATTTTACAGGGGAAACTGAGGCACAAAGAATTTAAGTAACTTGCTCAAGGTCAGGGAGGGAATCAGTCAGATAGTCTGGAATGGAATCCTGGTCTCCTAGTACTGTACTCAGTCCACTAGGCTACAGGTGTTTGCACCATGCTTAAGGCACTTGCACTCACTTTTCCCCTTAGACTGAGCACAGTGTAAAATAACAAAATTGCACTCTCCCTACTTTTACTTTTAATTCCTGAGCAAGATAGGGGGAAGTATCTCTCTGGCTCTTCGTGAGAAGGTTCTCTCCCAGGGCTTTTCTGTGTCCTGGATGAAAGGTGTTCCATGGGAGGGATTTTCCCCCCCTGCCATATTTGATTATTTTGCTGCAGCACTAGTTCATTTGAGAAAAATCAAGAACCTCAAAATGCAAATCCCAGTCATTACTGACACCTCTTTTCTCCTTTTTGTTCCTATTTTATTCTTGTAAGTAATTCCACAGCCTTCTCTCCACATTAGAACCACTAACATTGAGGCTTCTTGAAAATCATCCACTATGGGACACACTGCTCATAACATCTAGTAAGAAAATGGCTCATTCCTTTTCTTATTCAGAAAAGCATGAAACAATAATTGCTCAGAAGAGGAAAGCTAGTCACAGTCAGCTCCACAAAGAGACTACCTGTGAGAGTAGTAATCACTTCTCAGAATCCACAGAAGGGCTGGACGCTGCTGACGTACTTGGCCTGACAAAATGCTACAGGATTCATAGTATTCTTGCTATCTGCAGCCCCTTTGTTGTCTTGACAACAAATCTCATTTGAAATAGAAAGAGATTTCTTTTATTTTTAGTAAATTGGCTTTAAATGACCAAAATCCAACTTTTAAATAATTAACTTAAATGCACAACTTATACCTCCCCTAAAAAACAGCGTGCACTTGGCTAAACAGCAACATGGAGCCAGTACGTACAATAATATTTTCTCATCTTCAATTCTCCAGATACAAAGCAACCTTTTCCTCAACTATTGTGGCAGAAAGACACTGGAAAAATTCTTTATCCTTTCAAGTCGGTATATTTCATGTAACAAAATGCATAACAGTTCATTTTATTTATGCGTAATGCAGTGTATATGCACACAAAGCTAGCATGGGGAACTGATCCTAGGTGCTACTGTAATACAAGTAATTAATAATTGCTAAAAATTCCATGGGCAAAACCCTTAAGGCTTTACTTGGATTTTAGTTCATCAGTACTCTGGCAAATGCCCATTCCACACACTAAACATCGACTCAGTCATGAACTCAGGATTTGGCCCAGTATCAGTAACAGATAGGGATCAGTATTACAAATTATCATGTGTATTTGTGACAGTGATTACTTCTCATTAATACTACAAAGAAAAATACTGCACTTTCCTGTTCATGCTACAGTTGAAAAAAAAATATACCATTGCTGACCAATACCCGCCATACACCTATATATAAATGATATGCAGTAAATACCGGGCCAGATTCTTAGTTCACTTATTCTGGTATTAATCAGGAATAACTACTGGATTCAGTGTAGCTACACTAGTATAAAACTGGCATGAAATCAGTGTTGGGTCCTGTCATAAACAGATAGTTAAGGGTTAAAGTCTCTTTTACCTGTAAAGGGTTAACAAGCTCAGTAACCTGATGAACACCTGACCAGAGGACCAATCAAGGGACAAGATAATTTCAAATCTCTGTGGCGGGAAGGCTTTGTCTGTGTCCTTTGTTTGATTTGCCGTTCTCTCTTTGGATTTAAGAGAGGCCAGACATATTCTTCAAGTTCTCCAAGGTTTCCTGAAGTATTTTCTTCTATTCAGTATAGTGAGTATTAGAAGGCGGTTTAGTCTTATAATTGATTTCTACATTTGCAATTGTGTGTTTGCTGAAGAAATATCTTTATTTCTGTTTGCTGTTACTTTGATTATTCTGAGGAAGGAGGAGGGGGGGGAAAGCCTCTCCAGGCTTCTAAGTTAGACCCTGTATTTTTTCATCCTGGTAATACAGAGATAGTGTACTTTTTTCTTTCTTTAATAAAATCTTTTCTTTTTAGAACTTGATTGATTTCTTCCCTTGTTTGGATTTTCAGGGGAAGGGGAGGGGGAAAAGTGAATCCCTCTTTGTTTGATTCAAGGAGTTTGAATCCAAGGTATCTCTCCCAAGGACAAGGAGAGGGGGAAGAAGGTGGGGGGAATGGATTATTTCCCTTTGTGTTAAGATCCAAGGAAGTTGGGATCTGTGTTCCCCAGGGAAAGTTTGGGGGAACAGGGAGTGTACTAGACGCTGGAATTTCTAGTTGGTGGCAGCGTACCAGATCTAAACTAGGATTTTAGTTTAGAGGAGCCTATGCAGGTCCCCATCTTGTGAACGCTAAAGTTCAAAGTGGGGAATAAACCTATGACAGGTCCATTGACCAGTATTTGAGCTTACAGTGAAAATCTATTGCTCAGTTTAAAAAAAAAATCAATACTGTAGCATAATATTTTAAAAATCACAGCAAACTCAAGTTTACCTGACTGTACCTAGAAAATAACTGGGGCCCTGAGCAGCACAGTGAAGACCTTGGTAAAAATCTGAAAATTCTGTCACTCAGCCCCATCTTCTGACCCCTTTAACAACAACAAAACAAAACAGGAAGGGCGATGTCAGTGAATGCAGGCCAAAGAGAGCATAATGAAGCTGAATCTACCACTAGACATTTAAAAAAAAAAAACAGCAGCAAAATTTCACCTTACAGCTCAAACACTGCAGCACTTGGAACCTGACAGCAGAACTGACTATAAACAAAAGTGAAACTGACCTGTCCAGACTGAAAGCAATTTAAAAAGGAAACAAACAGCATAAACAGAGATAAATAATTTTACAAGTCTAATTTACCTGTTTCAATAAGCTGCAGTAAATGCTGAGCACCCTTAACTTCTATTTCTTCCCCTCACATGCATCTCCCCATGTGTTGGCATGCTACACCATTGTGTGACTTCCACCTTTTTGGAAATCTTAAAGTGCTTGGAAAGATCTTGACTAAAAGCTGTGCATACAAACAACCTGAAAAATACCCTCCCATCTCTTGGCAAGATTTCAAACATGAGTCATATGCTGTAGCTGTGTGAATTTGGGGTTTGGTGATAGTGCTAGATTCTGCCAATTTCAGATTTAAATTATAGTAGATTAAACTCAGATGAAGAGAATGAAGTATATTCTGTGCAAAAATGCACACAACTCCTATTGGCATATGAAGGGGAGGCTACTCGCCAAGACTGTTAACTTTATAAATAGAAAAGTAAACAGATGCAAATACTTCTGCACATACGTCACTCTAAGCATGCCAGTGGCACCTGTGAAGTCAGGGAAGAGAAAAGGAGTAGGAGGAGTTGGAGAGCTACAGGAGCCTAGATCCAACCTTGATGTTGCAGGTAAACTGGCAAGTGGGTCCTTGTAAGCCATTCATTTTCCCTTTCTAATTCCATGGTGGTCCCTATTGTAGCCAACTAAAGCTCCTGTGTACACAGATGGAGGCTCATGTAGCACCCTGACAGCCCAAGTTAAAGCCTGGTACACCGGTGACACTCAGTCCAGCCTCTGAGTGGCACCATTGAATGCTCCTGCCTCCCAATGTGGAGGAGTATGTGTGTGTGGGCGGGGAGCGGGAACAAGTAACAGAGCAGTAAAAGGGAACACGAGAGAGAGTAAGGACAGTATCAGGTCACTAATACTTCCAAAGTTAGCCTCCCACAAAAACCAAAAAGGTTAAGGTTGTCATCCATGGCTTTGGAGCTTTTCACGGTTCAGCATTCTCTTGTCCCCTTCCTTTTGTTGGTAATGCTTGGTCAGAGCAGAAGGTCAGATTGCCACTTTTTTAACAACATAATGGAGGACAAATAGCTCCTACAAAAAATTTCATCCTGGCTAGTACACACACTTTAGGGATTAGACGATGATGCTCTGAGTTTCAACAGGAATAACTTACTCTGAGGTACTGTTCTGGTGAATCATTTAGCCTTAATCAGATCAAAGGCATTGTTTAGTGTACCCCTATTTTCCAATGTCTAGAGCTATGTCAATATACTTCACTTATTAAATAAATGCACTATACCAATGCTAAACATTTCTCTCTCCCACATTAAAAACAACAACCCATAACACGTGACACGGGGTAACAATTAAAACGCATACTCATCCTGAAAGAAATCTTTCCCGAATCCCCTCTTCTGGCCTTCAAACAACCCCCCAACCTCACCAAGCTCATCATCAGAAGCAAGCTCCCCACAGACCAGGATCCACCAACTCAAAGCAGCACCAGACTCTGCAACAACAACAGATGTAAAACCAGCAGACACAGCTCCACTGCTACCAGGATCAGTACCCCCACAATACACCATTCAAGATCCATGGGTCCTACACATGCCTATCACAACATGTGGATTTATGATTTACTACAACAATCTGTAATCCACTAACCCCCATTTTTTGTCCTCTGACTGCAGAGCTGCTAACGGGCCACTTCACCTTGACCAGTCTCTAAGGGTACGTCTACACTACCTGCCAGATCTAGTGTAGATGTGATAAATCGATCCCCGATTGCTCTGCCATCGACTCCTGTATTCCACCACGGTGAGAGGCAGAAGTGGAGTCGACGGGGGAGCGGTGACAGTCAACCCTGCGCCGTGAGGACACAAGGCAAGTCGACCTAAGATACGCAACTTCAGCTACGAGAATAGTGTAGCTGAAGTCGACGTATCTTAGGTCGATCCCCCAGTGTAGATCAGTCCTTGGAATATGTGTTAACTTCTTATGCTAACCAATCTGTTACGTCTTGTATTTAGCTGTGAAAAAGAGCTCTGTGTAAGCTCAAAATCTTGTCTCTTTCACTAACAGAAGTTGGTCCAATAAAAGATATTCTTACCAACCCATAACATTTGACAATAATGGTCTCAAACCAAGGTGGCCTGTCCATATAGGCAAACTTGGCAGTCGCCTAGGGTGCCAAGTTAAATGGGGCGCCAAATTAGAGGAAAAAAATGAAAACATCAAAAAAATACAAGTAAAATAACGAAGATGTCATTATTTCAATTCCCGTGCACATATGGAGGGAATATAAATTATAATTAATTTCTCTACATTTCTGAGAATTTATTAATGTCAAATCTTTTATTTACTACAAAAATAAATATTTTAGCAATTTTTTTTTCAATTTGCAACGTAGGGTCAAGATGACTCACTCTGCAATTTTGATAAGCAATAACTCAGCCACAATGAAACACATCTGCCAGCAGCAAGAGCTGCAATGCTAGTGACACCTAACTCGAATATACATCAAGGTCGCATAGCCGGAAATTCATGTAGAGCAGAGATATCGCGAGTTGATACATGTTAAATGGTCATTTTAACACATGTCGCAGATAGATGGTTAAGAACCAAGTGAATACTGTGGAAAATTGTGTTTCTTAGGGTATGTCTACACTACAAGACTATTTCGAATCAACTTAAGTCGAATTTGTGGAATCGACGTTATGAAGTCGAATTTGTGTATCCACACTAAATACACTAATTCGACTGTGTGAGTCCACAGTAACGGGGCCAGCATCAACTTTGGAAGCGGTGCACTGTGGGAAGCTATCCCACAGTTCCTGCACTCCCCGCTGCCCATTGGAATTCTGGGATTTCCCCCAATGCATGCTGGGGGGAAAAATGTGTCGAGAGTGGTTTTGGGTAACTGTCATCATTGAACCGTCAATCACGCCCTCCCTCCCTCCCTGAAAGCGCCTGCAGGCAATCTGTTCGTGCACTTTTCTGCTCAGTGACAGCGCGGGCGCCACAGCACTGCGAGCACGGAGCCCGCTGCAGTTATGGCCGTTGTCAACTCCTCACACCTTATTGTCCACCTCTTCCACAGTCAGCTGCCGAGAAATAGGGCTACTTTTCAATGGTGCTGTGAGCACTGGTGGACCATGGGGGACGTTTTACCAACATCAACGTCGGGTGGCCAGGCAAAGTTCATGATGCACGTGTTTTCAGGAACTCTGGTCTGTTTAGACACCTGCAGGAAGGTAGTTTCTTCCCGGACCACAAAATAACTCTTGGGGATGTGCAGATGCCTATAGTGATCGTCGGGACCCAGCCTACCCGCTAATGCCCTGGCTTGTGAAGCCCTATGCAGGCGCCTTGCACAGCGACAAGGAACTCTTCAAGTACCAGCGAGCAGTGTGACCTGTGACTGTTCAGTTTCTTTACAGAGAAGTTGAACCTGCCCCTGTTTCTTTACCAAGTTACTGTTGACTAGCATCTGCAGTTACATACCCCGTCCACCCCTCTTCCCCCACTTCCAACACACGTTTAAAAATAAAATACATGTTCCACTGTGACTTTACAAAGGTTTCTTTATTGATGACTTTGCGTTAAAGGGTTGAAACTGGGACGCGGACTGTGCTGCGTAGGGTGTGCGGTGATGTAAAGACCACCTCTAAACTCGAGGAATGACAGGCTCCTGCTCCCAGAGCAGTCTGCAGTGCCGGACTGGTTGTTTCAACGGAGCCTGCCATCCCTCCTTTTTGGGACTCTGTGTGCGGGGGCTATGTGGCCTTGTGGCGGGGGAGGACGGATACAGATTCCTCTGCTGCGTGGCTCTGTGGTCCAGGACAGGGACCGTTGCATGAGATCTGTAACCCCCCTCCCCCGCTACAAAGTCACGTACCCCCCCCACCCACACAGAACCTGCAAACCACCTCCCATACCGACCAGGGTGCCTACTGACTGCACTGTGTGTGTGACCTGCTGCTGATCCTGCCCCCGTCTCTGTACCCTGGTAAAGGTGATTGTCCTGTCCAATTACCAACCCCCTTCCCCCCTTCAAACACAGTCTCCTCTAAAAGAACATGACGGAAACAGTAATTAACAGAAAAGTATTTTTATTATCAACTAGACAGTTAGGGGATGAAACTGGGACGGGGGCTTGGGTGAGGCTGGAAGGAAAGGACTTCTCAAAATTTAGGGTATGAGAGCTTTTGGGTACTTGAGCACTCTGCTGGGGTGCAGTGACAGTTTTCACGGCCTCTGGCGCCCCTCCTTCTGGTTATTTTGGGTGAGGCGGGTATGGGACTTTGTGGCGGGGGAGGGCGGTTGCAGATACACTGCAGGAGGGCTCTGTCCTCCTGCCTGCGGTCCTGCAGAACATGCACAAGGCGCCGGAGCGTGTCCGTTTGCTCCCTCATTAGTCCAAGCAGCGTTTGAGTCACCTGCTTCTCTACCTCACGCCACCTCTCCTCCTGTTCGCTGTGTGAGCGCTGGTACAGAGAGAGGGTCTCCCTCCACTGGCTCTGCTGGTCCGCCTCGGCTCGGGAGCACCCCATACGTTCAGCGAACATCTCGTCCCGTGTCTTTTTCTTTCTCCGCCTAATCTTTGCCAGCCTCTGTGAGGGGGATGCTGTGGCAGGTCTGGAGACAGTCGAAGCTGTGTGATGGGAAAAAGGGAGTGAATTCCTTGCAAAGATACATTTTTGCGAACAATGAACACAGTCTAGTCTGTGTCTGTGAACAAGAGCATGCACAGCACCTATCTCGTGCGCACACCTGCTGCAGGCAATCCGGAAAGCATAAACTCTGCCCCTGTTCCACCCCATCGCAGTGTCCCCCAACCCTTGGAATTCCGGGTTGAGATCCCAGTGCCTGATGGTGCAAATTTCATTGTCGCGGGTGGTTCTGGGTACATGTAGTCACTCATTCCTACCTCGTCCTCCACAAACCCTTCCTCATCTTCCCCGTCCGCGAACATCGCCGAGGAACTGGCCGTTGACACTGTCCCATCGTCAGAGTCCATGGTCACTGGTGGGGCAGTGGTGGCAGGCTCCGTAGCGTCCATTTGCCGCTTTGATTTTTTGGTAGCCTTGTCTGGGGTCCTTGATTTTCACGCGGCGCTGCGTTGCATCCCGCCTGTATCCTCTGTCTCTCATGGCTTTGGAGACCTTCCCGTAGGTCTTTGCATTCCATTTTTTGGAGCGCAGCTCCGAAAGCACAGACTCCTCGCCCCACACACCGATAAGATCCAAGACTTCCCGGTCACTCTATGCTGGGTCCCTCTTTCTATTCAGAGATTACATGAACTCCTCTGCTGGAGAGCTCTGCATTGCTGCCGGTGCTGCTGAGCTCGCCCCGATGTCCAACCATGAAATGAGATTCTAACTGTCCAGACAGGAAAAGGAATTCAAATTTTCCCGGGACTTTTCCTGTGTGGCTGGTCAGAGCATCCAAGCTTGGACTGCTGTCCAGAGCGTCAACAGAGTGGTGCACTGTGGGATAGCTCCCGGAGCTACTAAGTTCAATTTGCATTCACACCTAGCCTAATTCGACATAGCCATGTCGAATTTAGTGCTACTCCCCTCGTCGGGGAGGAGTACAGAATTCGAACTAAAGAGCCCTCTCTGTCGAATTAAATGGCTTCCTGGTGTGGACGGGTGCACGGTTAATTCGAATTAACACTGCTAAATTCGAATTAAAGTCCTAGTGTAGACCAGGCCTTAGTGCCAAAGAATAAAGAATAACATCTTTCAGCATTATAAATCCAAAATATGAATATCTTTAAGCGTTATTAAACGCTTAACGTTATTATCGGGCTGTATAATTATGAACTTTTCTTTATTATAACTGGTTCACATGTAATAAATAAATGTCCATAAAAGAAAAGTAACAGCATTAACACTTAATAGACTACAAAAGTGATGACATCACACTCCAAGCAGGTAACCATGAGGAAGGGGATTACTTTCCAAACAACCAGTGTTGGGTTATAACCTCAAAAAAGGTCATTTTGTTTCCGTGTAAATGCTGTAACTAACTGTTTTAATAGGTAAGTGAATGTATGTTACTAATCACTGAACCTTTAAACAGTGAAAAGATGTGTTGGGATGGCTTCAATGTGGTTTAAATTGCTAACCATGTGATGTGTCAGCCATCCTTAACGCTGTAATGCTTGCAGTCCGGAGCACAGTACATAGCAATATTCAAATGCCCCAGGGCAGAAAGAGGAAAAAGAAAACCCTCAGGAGCTGAGTATCGTAAACGAAAGGCTGAGAAGAAGGACCAAGCAAAACAGCAGGGATCCTTCCTGAAATATCTTCCCTTTAATCCAAATAAAGAAGCAGTTCACAGCATCCAGATGAAGGAATTATATTTGGAGAGGAGGTTAGCTCACATCCACATGGAAGCAGTTTGGAACATCAAGATGAAGGTATATTACTTTGAGATGAGGGTAGCTCACATCCACAAAAAAATAGTTTGGAAACTCAAGATGATGGAAACTTACTTCTAGATGAAGGCAACTCACAGCATCAGACTGATATGGAAGTGGAGAAAATTTATTCACCTGCAGAAACACATGCAGAAATTTAAGTAAATGAAGTAGAAGGAAGAAAGGATGAGGAAATTACAAACAAGTTACAATATGGGGACCCAGCTTCACGGCCCAGATGTGATGACAGTGTGCGGCAAATTATCGTGGAACATGGACCTGAACAAGTTCATGAATTTCCCTTCCCTAAGGATGGAAATAAAAGAAAATTCTCTGCTCAGCATTACAAGAGGAAACTCCTTAACGGGGAAGAAATTCATCAAAATTAGTTACAATATTCAGTGTCGAAGGACTCTGAGTTTTGCTTTTGCTGCAAGTTGTTTAGAAATCAAGCAGTTGGTACATTACTTACTGAAAATGGTTCGAAGGACTGAAAAAACATATCTTCAATTCTCTCTTCACATGAAAGAAGTACAGAACATTTGGAATGTTTTCAAAATTGGAAAACTTGAATTACGATTGAAAAAAAGGAAAAACTAAACGATGAAGAAAGTTTACATGTAATCAAGGAAAAAGAAAAATATTGGCAACGAATATTAGAGCATCTGATTGCTTTAGTGAGAGTTCTCAGTGGGCAAAATTTAGCATTCCATGGCTGTGGTAGAAATGAAAAATTATACACGCCAGGTAATAGAAACTTTTTAAAATTTGAATACCTAGCTTTTGTTTGATCCAATCATGAAGGAGCATCTACATAAAATAACTGATCATGAAACACAGGTTCATTACTTAGGAAAAAATATGCAGAATGAACTGATTCGAATCCTAGCAAATGCCATTGAAAAGAAAATTGTAGAAGCTGCCCATTCTGCAAAATACTTTTCAATAATACTGGACTCTACACCAGATGTGAGTCATGTTGAACAAATGACGACGATCACTTGTTTTGTGGATATGAAAAAATCTGCAGATGAAGATAATGTTGAAGTGCTCATAAAGGAACATTTTTTGGGTTTCATACCCCTGAAGGAGATGACTTGAGCATTTATGACTGAAGTTATTCTTCAAGAGCTTGAAACAATGTCATTATCTGTTGAAAACTTATGTGGCCAAGGCTATGATAATGGGAATAATATGAAGGATAAAGACAATGGTGTGCAAAGGAGAATGATGGAAATGAATCCTAGGGCTTTTTTTGTTCCTTGCAGGGCGCATTCTCTGAATTTGGTTGTCAATGATGCTGCTAAATGCTATTTGGAGGCAAGCAGTTTCTTTGACCTGATGCTACGTGTTTGTGTATTTTTCTCAGGCTCAACACGCCGTTGGGAGATTCTGACTCGCCATGTGAATTCTCTAACTGTGAAACCACTTAGACAAGATCGGAGAGTCGCATTGATGCTTTAAAGCCTCTTTGCTATGAACTTGGAAACATTTATGATGCCCTAATTGAAATTTCTGATACTACCTTTACTGGATCATCTGGCAATACAGCACATTCAGATGCAGAAGCCCTCTAAATGGCCTTTCCAAGTTCAAATTTGTGACTTCACTATTTTGTGGTATACTATCCTTTTCGTGATTAACCTCACTAGTAAGCAGCTTCAGGAAAAGAACTTGAACATACATTCTGCTATTCAAAAACTTCAGCAAACTAAAAATATTCTGGAGGAATTCAGAAGTGATGGAGGGTTTAAAAGAACACTGGTACATTCTCTCGAGCTTCCTGAAGAAATAGATTTTCCAACAGAATTTGAACCAGAGCCAGTTTGCATTCGGCAAAAGAAACAGCAGTTTTCGTATGAAGGACAAGACACACCCATTCAGAACCCAAAACCAAGGTTCAAAGTGAATTATTACTTCATAGTCCTTGATACTGCTATTCACTCAGTTGATGAACGATTTCAACAGATGCAGCAACTAGAGTCAGTATTTGGCTTTCTATATGATATCCACAGCTTGCAAAAGAAAACAGCAAAACAGATAAGAGAATTTTGTATAAAACTGGAGTCGGTATTGACTCATGAAAATTCAAAAGACATTGATGCTACAGATTTGTGTAGTGAGCTTTAGGCTTTTTCAAGACAACTTAAGAAACATTCCACTCCTGAAGAAGTACTGAAGTTTGTTTGTGAAAATAAACTTAGACAGTTTTCCAAACATTTTTATAGCTCTACACATTCTTTTAACTTTGCCAGTTTCCGTAGCTAATGGGGAACGTAGCTTCTCCAAGTTAAAATTGATAAAAACATATCTGCGTTCAACAATGGTGCAAGAGAGACTTATTGGACTTCCACAATGTCAATGGAGCAGGAAATAGCTGGAAAAATGGATCTAAAAGAACTAGTGACTGAATTTTCAAAACTTAAAGCAAGAAAAGTCATGTTTTAAGAGCACAGTGTGTTTTTTATTCGGAGTGTTTTGTAAATACAGGTTAAAGTTCGATGAAGAGTTTTCTTATTTCTTTCTATATTGGATGTGGTGGTAATGGCACTTAAAGCAGGATAGCGTAATGGATAATTTTGGATTTGTAATAAAAATTATAATTAACATTTTAATGCATTTTTATTTGAAATCGGACTGAAATATCATCTAGCTGTTGTGTACAAATCTATTCCGAAAATTTCGTGTCTCTATTTTATCTGATCTCAGAAACATTGGTTGGACAGATGGATGGACAAACTGAATAATTAAGCCTCTGTTAAAAAAAAAAGAAAAAAAAAAAAAAGCTTAAAAAACATTAAAAGGAAAAAAGGGGCAAAATGTTCCCTTTACTAAAAACCTCAGCCTAGATCTGCCCTTGGGGTTTGGGGGCACCGATTGCATGGTGCACCTAGGGTGCCAGTTGCTGGCAGCTAGTCTAGGGCCGCCCCTGTCTCAAACACTACATTTTAGAACAAAGATACTTCACTAAGAGACTTACACTTCATATTCAGCCTTAATATAGTCTCCCAAAATTTGCAAAAATATGTTCAATGGTCAAGATTATAAAATGATTACAAATCTCATTTTCTAGTTAAGGAATCAATGTCTAATCCATTATTGTAGCTGAGGTCTGGCCCGACATGAGTAATTAAGACATGGAGGGAGGCCTCATTTTTTGGAAGATAAAATTAGGGATATAAGTGAATCATCAGGTTGAAAACAGAATGTTTGTGCTAAATACGATAAGTAAATATGTCAGTAAGCTAAAAAGACAGAATGTCTGAGCCAGTTAAGAGAAGAGGGAGAACACCCAGGGAACTATTTACTATGAGCTAGATAACGAGGGACATAATAAGTTAGGAATGTAGACATCAGGTAAAGAGGAAGTTGAAGTATGGGCAGTGCATGGACAGCACATGCTGCACAGGGATTGGTTCCTGTGAAGTAACCAATCCAATCCAAAAAGTATGCAATGTATAGTGAATGCAATGAGATATGTAATGTATTTAAAGGGAGAGGGTTACTGTGTAACTTTGGAGATGTAATGTACCCTGCATTCTACCTGCATTTGAATCTAATCAGCAGAACACTGCTGTATAATGAATAAAGATACCCAAGTGATGAAAGCTGGAACTGAGTTACTGGGAAGCTGAGTGGAAAGCGGTCTCAGAGGTCATCCCACCATTAGTGGTGCTGTGAATTGACCAGGATCCATTCATCTGGAACAGGTAACGTATAGTTTATTATATGTGTAGCTTTTCTGTCAAGGTTCACAACCAAGCAGCTTAGCAATGTCATTAGAAGTGTTCAAATTTTAAGATGTTTACAGGGCACTGGAGGGATGTGTTCATAGAATCATAGAACTTAAGATCAGAAGGGACCATTATGATCATCTAGTCTGACCTCCCGCAAGATGCAGGCCACAAAAGCTGACCCACACACTCCTGAAATAATTCTCTCCCTTGACTCAGCTGTTGAAGTCCCCAAATCCTGATTTAAAGACTTCAAGTAGCAGATAATCCTCCAGCAAGCGACCCCTGCCCCATGCTGCAGAGGAAGGCGAAAAACCTCCAGGGCCACTGCCAATCTACCCTGGAGGAAAATTCCTTCCCGACCCCAAATATGGCGATCAGCTGTACCCCGAGCATGCGGGCAAGACTCTCCAGCAAGACACTCAGGAAAAAGACTTTCAATATCCCAACATTGACCATCGGTACTAATTACCAGTGGTGGCACGTTATTGACCTATTGACTAAATCACGTTATCCTATCAAACCATTTCCTCCATAAACTTATCAAGCTTAATCCTAAAGCCAGAGAGGTCCTTCACCCCCACTGTTTCCCTCGGTAGGCTGTTCCAGAATTTCACTCCCCTGATGGTTAGAAACCTTCGTCTAATTTCAAGCCTAAACTTCCCGACTGCCAATTTTTATCCATTTGTTCTCGTGTCCACATTAGTACTGAGCTGAAATAATTCCTCTCCCTCCCTGGTATTTATCCCTCTGATATATTGAAAGAGAGCAATCATATCTCCTCTTAACCTTCTTTTGGTTAAGGAAAACAAACCGAGCTCCTCAAGTCTCCTTTCATACGACAGGCTTTCCATTCCTCGGATCATTCTAGTGGCCCTTCTTTGTACCCGTTCCAGTTTGAATTCATCCTTCTTAAACATGGGAGACCAAAACTGCACACAGTACTCCAAATGAGGTCTCACCAACGCCTTGTATAATGGGACTAGCACTTCCTTATCTCTACTAGAAATACCTCGCCTAATGCATCCCAGGACCTCATTAGCTTTTTTAAACGGCCACATCACATTGCCGACTCATAGTCATCCTGCGATCAACCAGGACTCCGAGGTCCTTCTCCTCTTCCGTTACTTCCAACTGGTGCGTCCCCAGCTTATAACTAAAATTCCTGTTAGTCATCCCTAAATGCATAACCTTACACTTCTCACTATTGAATTTCATCCTATTACTAATACTCCAGTTTACAAGGTCATCCAAATCTCCCTGGAGGATATCCCGATCCTTCTCCGAATTGGCAATACCTCCCAACTTCGTGTCATCTGCAAACTTTATCAGCCCACTCCTACTTTTGGTTCCGAGGTCAGTGATAAATAGATTGAATAAGATCGGTCCCAAAACCGAACCTTGAGGAACTCCACTGGTAACCTCCCTCCAACCCGACAGATCACCTTTCAATACGACCCGCTGCAGTCTCCCCTTTAACCAGTTCCTTATCCACCTCTGGATTTTCATTTCGATCCCCATCTTTTCCAATTTAACCAGTAATTCTTCATGCGGTACCGTATCAAACGCCTTACTGAAATCAAGATATTAGATCCACCGCATTTCCCTTGTCTAAAAAATTTGTTACTTTCTCAAAGAAGGAGATCAGGTTGGTTTGGCACGATCTACCTTTCGTAAAACCATGTTTCGTAAAACCATGGACTCCCCACAGATGTATTTGGGGGAGAGTGGGACAGACTGGAAAAGGAACTCCAACAGATAATGCTGGGTAAGAAATGCAAAAAGCACAAGCATAAAGCAATGTTGTTACAAGGCTTAATATTGGGAATTGGAGTTTGAATCAGCAAATAAAGGACTTAAAGATCATGATCCACAAATTAGAAAAAGAAAAAGGACTGGAGGAGCTAAAGGAGATCTATAAGGTACAAACAATACAATCACCTCCTTCAGTGGAATCTGTTAGGCTGTGTCTGCACTACAGTTTATGTTGGCATAAATTATGTTGCTCAGGGGGTGAAGTAGTTACCCGCCACTTACGGGGGCTGGAAGAAAGCTGATAGGAGAAAGCTCTCCTATCAGCTTAGAGCAGCTACATTAGAGAGCTTACAGTGACGCACTAAACTCTCTAGTGTAGCCATACCCCATTCCTGCAAATGGCAGCCAAACAGGTGTCTACCTGCATGGATTGGGGCGTTAGTCACTATAAAAGCCCCTACCTCTGTCACATCCTGTGCAATATAGTGAGGTCAGCCTACCCTCCCTCCCACTGTAGATGTAGCTAGGTCAATGGGAGAATTCTTCCCTCAAGCTAGCTACCATCTCTTGAGAAGGTGGAGTTACTGTAGCAGGGGGAAAACCCCTTCTGTAGCAAGTGGCTACATTACACTTACTGCAGCGCTGCAGCTGTGCTGCTGGAGTGCTTGTAGCACAGACATACCCTTACTATAATTCAAAATACAAACTTGCAAACCCTACTACATTTACATCAGCTTACGCTGCCATATAATCAACACGTCAGTGACAGTAAGATGGGTCTACAATGGCAAAAGTCCCATCAACTGCAGCAGGACCAGGATTTTATCCAATATGTCCTAATGGCTCAGTATTGTTCTTGCCTTGCAAAATGCTTCGTTCCCTCCTCCCTATCATTACTTGTCATTAAATTGTTTGTGTCTGGTTTGCACTTGTTTGCTTCTATATTAAATGATCAGATGACGTGTATAGATTTAGAGGCTGATTTCTCTTGCTTTCTCTTTTTTCCCTCTCTCATCTTCTCTGTTTCCAGTTGCCTTTACGCAGGCTGTTTTTCTGCTCCTATGCTGGCCTGAAGTGGATTTTGCTTTGTGCTCTGCCTAAGCTCTCAGCTTTAGCCCAGCCCCCTCCTTCCTCCAGATGCTCCTCCCCGCTCACTGCTCAGCTATATGTGTTGGTGTGAATGAATGAGAGAGGGGGGTGTGAATAAGTGTGACTGTGCTGGGCTCAGCGTGATTTACGGCTCTGCTGAAAACTGCTTTCCCTGCAGCTTCAGCACCAGCAGCAGCAGCAACAAGTCAGGTAAGTGCTGCTCTCTGCACCATAGAGCCTGGAGGCGGGGGGAGAAAGAGAAAAGATGTGCTTGCTGCAATCCGTGCATGTGTTTGTCAGTGCAGGGAGGAATGGGCTTTAGGGGTGTGCCTGAGGGAACTGGACTGAGCTCAGAGCCCTCGGAGAACTGGGTCTAGGGAATCCAGGGAGACAGCACCAGGCACCGTACACACTGGAGGAGATGGGTCACCTGACACACACACACACACACACACACACTAGAGGGAGGTTGGAGCTCTGCCTAATCTTCCCCAGCCCATGCAGAAATAGTGACCTTGTCTTATTTAATCTACTGTACCTTAAACATCTTTGTGCCCTCCGCATGCACACTGCACAGCCCCCCTCTTTTCCATGTAAGTAGCCTCTCCTTGCCCCTTTCTGCTTGAAGTCCTCCCTCCTGCATCCCTCTGCCACCCCACCTTCAGCTTTTCTGTGTGTAAGCTACCCAGCCCCCATTTGTCCCCATCTGCTGAGTTCATGTCACCGCCAGTACTGTCACCTAGCTGCATGCACACCTATATGCATATATGCGCACAGGTACAATTTTAGATTTGTCATATCGATGGAAACAGTTATCAGGTCTTATTGCTTACTAGTCAAAATAATGAATACAAAAACCTTGTTATTGGCCTTTATCTGTGAGTGAGGAATAATAATGAATGTATGAAAAAGCATAGTAAGCTATTTAGTTTCTGAGCATGCTACACTACAGACTAACATCGTACAACAGGCTCGCTTTTCACATATATGTAGTCTGACTGTTAAACAAGTGCTTCAGGGTCAGTTGCTCTCAATATCATGATGTTTCAGCTTAAATGAGAGCCTAATGAGGGCTTTGAGGCAGCTAAAAAAAGTTACAAATTAATTTGTTGACTTTATTCTGCTGTGTGATGTGCTGCCATTCGAATGAGATGGTTGAATTTACTTTCCCAGGAACCGGTTTGAAAAAAATCAGTCTGAAAGTTTGTTCTTACTTCTTGGTTTGTATTAGCAAAATATGCACCACTTTCCTCAGTATGCGATAAGAGCATCTTTCTGAACAAACCTGAAAATTAGTTGGTCTTTTCTTTCCTTCCAGGATTCAGAGAGTAATGCAACAGAACACTTTTGAAGAAAGCAGACACCCCTGGCAGGAGTCATTTGAAAATGTCAGTATCTGCATGCCATTTCGTTGCCCACGATGTGGTGACCACACTAGATTCAGAAGCCTTTCTTCTCTGAGGGCACATCTGGAGTATAATCATAGGTATGAAGAAAGAAGCCTTCTGACAAAATGCAACCTATTTTCTTCCCTCAAAGATGCAGACTTGCTCTCTTCCTCAGAGACCATGACTCAAGGAAAATTGGGGAACACCAGCAATGCAATAAAACAAAAACCATCCTACATAAATTTTGGTGACACATCACATGAGAACCCAAAGAACAGAAAATCACTGGAGGTGGAAGCTGAAAGGCCTGTCTCTTTTGTGGCAAATTACGGGTCAGCTGACTTCACAGATAAGCAGATTTCTAAACCTGGGGTTCCAACAACAGACTCCAAAGCCTCTTTTGAGGCACACGTACGAGAAAAGTTTAATAGGATGGTAGAAGCTGTAGATAAAACAATAGAGAAGAGAATTGACAAGCTTACCAAAGACTTGGCCCAAAAAACTGCTGAGCTGTTGGAAGTTCGGGCGGCTTTTGCGCAGCTGTCTCAGAAGAAACAGGAAGTTCAGAGGCGAGAGAGGGACCTGAACAGACAGGTGGATGTTGCAGTTGAGATGATTGCTGTACTGAAGCAACGTCTTACAGAGTCTGAGGAAGAACTTCACAGGAAAGAAGAGTAAGTGGAGGGCAATAGAAGCACAGTGTTGATGGCTTTGCATGTGCTTGGAGAACATGTGCAATATTAGTTTATATATATAAATCTACTTTATCATGGGTACTATTGTTAACTGAACATGAGGGCATATAGGCGGTGTGTCTGGTGTTCTTTAGCTTCTATATTTTATTTCCAGAGTAGTAACCCCCACCACACTGGCATTATCTATTTGCAGTTGCCACCAAAATCTTACTATGGGTTTCATGTCACAAGAACCCCTAGGTCACCACTACCCAGTGCAATTGCAGCTTAGGCAGCACTACACCAAATTTTACTCTCCATTATGTGAGTGTAATTCCCCTGACTTCAATGGAACATAAGATGATAGATGATGATAGATGATAGCTTAAAGATGATAAAGTCATTGCGGAGAAACTAAATGGATTCTTTGCTTCAGTCTTCATGGCTGAGGATGTTAGGGAGATTCCCAAACCTGAGCTGGCTTTTGTAGGTGACAAATCTGAGGAACTGTCACAGATTGAAGTGTCACTAGAGGAGGTTTTGGAATTAATTGATAAACTCAACATTAACAAGTCACCGGGACCAGATGGCATTCACCCAAGAGTTCTGAAAGAACTCAAATGTGAAGTTGTGGAATTATTAACTAAGGTTTGTAACCTGTCCTTTAAATCGGCTTTGGTACCCAATGACTGGAAGTTAGCTAATGTAACGCCAATATTTAAAAAGGGCTCTAGGGGTGATCCTGGCAATTACAGACTGGTAAGTCTAACGTCGGTACCGGGCAAATTAGTTGAAACAATAGTAAAGAATAAAATTGTCAGACACATAGAAAAACATAAACTCTTGAGCAATAGTCAACATGGTTTCTGTAAAGGGAAATCGTGTCTTACTAATCTATTAGAGTTCTTTGAAGGGGTCAACAAACATGTGGACAAGGGGGATCCGGTGGACATAGTGTACTTAGATTTCCAGAAAGCCTTTGACAAGGTCCCTCACCAAAGGCTCTTACGTAAATTAAGCTGTCATGGGATAAAAGGGAAGGTCCTTTCATGGATTGAGAACTGGTTAAAGGACAGGGAACAAAGGGTAGGAATTAATGGTAAATTCT
Source organism: Mauremys reevesii (assembly GCF_016161935.1). Lineage (NCBI taxonomy): Eukaryota > Metazoa > Chordata > Testudines > Geoemydidae > Mauremys > Mauremys reevesii. The sequence continues at coordinate 46,979,550 of NC_052629.1, read as the reverse complement.
CAGAATGGAGAGGGGTAACTAGTGGTGTTCCTCAAGGGTCAGTCCTAGGACCAATCCTATTCAATTTATTCATAAATGATCTGGAGAAAGGGGTAAACAGTGAGGTGGCAAAGTTTGCAGATGACACTAAACTACTCAAGATAGTTAAGACCAAAGCAGATTGTGAAGAACTTCAAAAAGATCTCACAAAACTAAGTGATTGGGCAACAAAATGGCAAATGAAATTTAATGTGGATAAATGTAAAGTAATGCACATTGAAAAAAATAACCCCATCTATACATACAACATGATGGGGGCTAATTTAGCTACAACGAGTCAGGAAAAAGATCTTGGCGTCATTGTGGATAGTTCTCTAAAGATGTCCACGCAGTGTGCAGAGGCGGTCAAAAAAGCAAACAGGATGTTAGGAATCATTAAAAAGGGGATAGAGAATAAGACTGAAAATATATTGTTGCCCTTATATAAATCCATGGTATGCCCACATCTCGAATACTGTGTACAGATATGGTCTCCTCACCTCAAAAAAGATATTCTAGCACTAGAAAAGGTTCAGAAAAGGGCAACTAAAATGATTAGGGGTTTAGAGAGGGTGCCATACGAGGAAAGATTAAAGAGGCTAGGACTCTTCAGCTTGGAAAAGAGAAGACTAAGGGGGGACATGATAGAGGTATATAAAATCATGAGTGATGTTGAGAAAGTGGATAAGGAAAAGTTATTTACTTATTCCCATAATACAAGAACTAGGGGTCACCAAATGAAATTAATAGGCAGCAGGTTTAAAACAAATAAAAGGAAGTTCTTCTTCACGCAGTGCACAGTCAACTTGTGGAACTCCTTACCTGAGGAGGTTGTGAAGGCTAGGACTATAACAATGTTTAAAAGGGGACTGGATAAATTCATGGAGGCTAAGTCCATAAATGGCTATTAGCCAGGATGGCTAAGAATGGTTTCCCTAGCCTCTGTTCGTCAGAGGATGGAGATGGATGGCAGGAGAGAGATCACTTGATCATTGCCTGTTAGGTTCACTCCCTCTGGGACACCTGGCATCGGCCACTGTCGGTAGACAGATACTGGGCTAGATGGACCTTTGGTCTGACCCGGTACGGCCTTTCTTATGTTCTTATGTTGTTACGTTATTTATGGATGAACTGCTTACAGTATTTAGCATTCTCAGAAACCTTTTCTGACAGTTCGCAACAACTTATTTTTAGTAAAATGCATGTTCTTTAAAATGTGATGCTTCTAAACTGGTTCATTAGTTACCAAAAAGAACTATGAGGAACACTAGTAGATATGACAGTGATTTTAAACAGACGTAAGTTTCCAAAATAATAGATCTAATCCTGCAGCGCTTTTTCATGTGGGCCAGATCCAGCTCCCACTGAAGTCAAAGCGGGTATTGCCAGGGACTTCAGTGGGGCCAGCATTTTGCATTCTTTCAATTACATGAGAAGTCTTTCTAATGGCAATCAGAGCAGTGGTCAGACACGGAAAAAAAAATAAGTAGTGGTACTCTCCAAAGCTGTGCCCAGCTGTGTGGTCAAAGTGAGATGCATTAAGTAGATTGTGCAAATCTTTGTAATAAGATCACACTTTTCCCTTTTGTGTGAATGCCTCGATCAACAGACACACTTTAAATGACAAGCGACAAAGAGTCCTGTGGCACCTTCTAGACTAACAGACGTGTTGGAGCATGAGCTTTCGTGGGTGAATACCCACTTCGTCAAATGCATGTTGACATTCTGACGAAGTGGGTATTCACCCACGAAAGCTTATGCTCCAATACGTCTGTTAGTCTAGAAGGTGCCACAGGACTCTGTCGGTTTTCACAGATTCAGACTAACAAGGCTACCCCTCTGATACTTTAAATGCCGACATGGTTAAGCCTCAGAGTTAACATCCCACTGTGCTCCATGGGAGCAGTTTACACCTCTCAGAAATATTCTTTTAAGCTGCTGGTAGATTCAGGCCTGGTCTACACACAGATGTTGTGCTGGTATAACTATTTAGTTTAGAGGTTTGGTAGTGAATGCCGCCGTCCCCCCCCCCCCCCCACACACACACCAAGGTTTTTCACTTGCTTAAAGAGCCATAGGCCGCAGAGCCGTAGGGCACATGGCCTGACCAATTCTTAGCAGTGGTCAAGTATTAACTCAGTAGCAGCTGCTGCCGGAGCATCACTCAAATGTGTGTTCGCACTGAAATTTGACTCAGACAAGTCTCAGTGAGTGGGATTGCAACCTGGCACATGGGATTGCAACAGCACTGAACTTTAGCCTGGCCGCTCCCTGTCCAGAGAGAGGAGCAGCCAGACAAATGGTATTGTGACCTGTCACACTGGGCATCTGTTCCTGTATGGCACAGTGAATGGGAGTCCACCAAGAACTTGACTCCTGACAGCACCTGCTCATGCTCATGCGAGTAAGAGCGAGGGGAGGCTCCTCAGCCTAGGAAACCTAGGGGCCCTGCAGCGGGTGAAGGGAAAGCAGGAACCAGAACGTGGTCCTTGCTAGGGAGGGACAGTAGTGATGCCAATTTTGGTTAGATGTATTCCTGGAGGTTTCATTGCATGACAATCTTTAAAGATTAATCTTTAATTCCTGGAGAATCCTGGAGGGCTAGCAACCCTAAGGGGCAAGGACTGGAATTTGCTCTCCCCCACCTCACACCCAAATATATTTAAATTGGTGCCACTGCCTTACTGGAATAACCATATCAGTATAAAGCATCCTTGTACTGCTATAACTGTGTCTAGATTAGGGGGGCTGGACTGCTTACCTATACCAATATACTTCAAGTGGCACAACTGGTGTGTGTATATGACCCCTCAGGCAGACACCTGAAGAGCAACACCCCCAGGGACATCACTCAAAGAAGAATGCCAGAGATTTCTGTTTCTATTTTGCAAAAGAAAGTTTAATACTCTAGAACACTAGATACAGTCAAAGATAACTCAGGTCACTGAGCCACCTCAATCTGACCCATGACTGAGACCACGCAGATGAGTAAAGGTTGTGGGATTAAGCTGTGAGTGGAGCCCTTGAGCAAATTTCAGAGTTAATTGGAAAATGTGGGCAGAAAGGAAATACTCAATGTTTGATGAAGGAGAGCGAGAGTCAGAGTGAATACTGTGAGCTTCAGAATACCACGGAAACCTGCACAAAGGGAATACATTTTAAACTACCAGTTAGATCACTGCAGCTAAGAGCAATTATGAGTTCAAGAGGGCATCTAGAGGCTTGTTTCTGGAAAATAAGGGGATTTATTGGTATGGTGAGAAAAAAAAATCAAGCAAAAGGGGTTTGATTTTAATAAACCTAAACAGAGTAAGCATGCAAGGCCAGGGGACATTTGTGCACCCCTAAATTTTAGTATGTGAGGCCTGGTCTACACTAGGACTTTAATTCGAATTTAGCAGCGTTAATTCGAACTAACCGCTCAACCGTCCACACCAGGAAGCCATTTAATTCGAACTAGAGGGCTCTTTAGTTCACCCGGCAGGTGGAGTAACGCTAAATTCGACATGGCTAGCTCGAATTAGGCTTGGTGTGGATGCTAATCGAACTTAGTAGCTCCGGGAGCTATCCCACACTGCACCACTCTGTTGACGCTCTGGACAGCAGTCCGAGCTTGGATTCTCTGGCCAGCCACACAGGAAATGACCCGCGAAAATTTGAATTCATTTTCCTGTCTGGGCACTTTGAATCTGACGTCCTGGTTGCACATCGGGGCGAGCTCTGCAGCACCTGCAACGATGCAGAGCTCTCCAGCAGAGGAGTCCGGGCAATCCCAGAATAGAAAGAGGTCCCCAGCATGGACTGACCGGGAAGTCATGGATCTGAGCGCTGTGTGGGGCGAGGAGTCTGTGCTCTCGGAGCTGCGCTCCAGCAAGCGGAATGCGAAGACCTTCGAGAAGGTCTCTAAAGCCATGAAAGACAAAGGATACAGCCGGGATGCGATGCAGTGCTGCGTGAAAGTCAAGGACCTAAGACAAGGGTATCAAAAAGTCAGAGCGGCAAACGGACGCTCCGGAGCACAGCCCCAGACATGCCGCTTCTACGAGGCACTGCATGCCATTCTAGGTGGGTCTGCCACAACTGCCCCACCAGTGACGGTGGACTCCGAGGACGGAATAGTGTACCGGGACAGTTCCTCCTCGATGTTCGCCAATGGGGAAGATGAGGAAGGGTCTTTTGAGGACGGCGCAGGCAACAGCGAACACACTCCCGCTTTCCCTGACAGCCAGGATCTCTTCATCACCCTCACAGAGATCCCCTACCAACCCTTCCCTGCCGTTAACCCGGACTCAGAATCAGGGGAAGGATCAGGCAGTAAGTGCTACACACGTATAAACATTTATTTTTATAACATTGTTATAGAAAAAATAGAAACAGTATTTACAAAATTCTAAATATTAAACTATATGAAAAGAAGGTCCCCACAAATGGGGATAGAATAATAATCCTCTATCGACAATTCCACGAAGGTGTCATTCAGTTCCTGAAGAGGTGCCTTGTTGGGCGCTCCGTGGAAGCAGACTCTTCCACGCCAGGACATCCGAATATAGAGAGGAAGCATTGCCTCTACTAGCATTGCTGCATATGGTCCTGGTCTGTGCAGAACATCCTGTCTTTCTGGGCACGAGTGACCCACCTCAGGGTGATCTCGTTCTGCAAATACTGCATCTAAGTAGGGCAATTAGTGTAGTGTTACTATTGTTAATGGTTTAAAATTAGGTTGCATAACAATGACCCTCGCCTAACAGCCACGTGCTAGAGGCCACAGAGAACAACCATCCATTGATCGTTCCCGTGCACTGGCGGGAGGGGCTGCAAAAGGCTCATCCTCTCTGCTTTGCACATTGCTTTTAGCAGGAAAGCACAGCTATCCACTAACTGATAAGCAGTATGTACTGTAAGGCTTACCAGGACTTTGTGCAAGAGGGATGCAGCTGTCTTTCCTCGCTTGTGCGCTCTCCAGTGCAATGGCGCCGCCAATGAGAGCGTATTCCGAAATCTCGAACTAGTTCTGAGATCTCCTGAGACTTGGTGCCCTGTATGGTCTTGTTCACTGAAACTGACTAGACTGTGTTCACTGTTGGCAAACATTTATGTGTTCAAGGAAATCACCTACTTTTTCGCATCACACAGCTTCGGCTCTTTCCCGGACTGCCCCAGCATCCCCCTCGAGGCTGGCTCAGATTAGACGGCGAAAGAAAAAGACTAGGGACGACATGTTCCAGGAACTGATGGCCTGCTCCAGAGCAGAGGCGGCAGAGCAGAGACAGTGGAGGGAGACCCTGTGTCAGCAGCATCGCACACACATCGAACGGGAGGATAGGTGGCGGCAGGAAGACCAGCAGGCGACTCAAACGCTGCTTGGTCTAATGAGGGAGCAAATGGACACGCTCCGGCGCCTTGTAGATGTTCTGCAGGACCGCAGGCAGGAGGAGAGAGCCCCCCTGCACTGCATCTGCAACCGCCCTCCAACGCCAAGAAGTCCTGTCCCCCCCTCACCCAAAGTTACAAGAAGGAGGGGCGGTAGGGGCCGTGAGAACTGTCACTGCACCGCAGCAGAGCGCTAATGTTCAAGACACCTCTCGCGCTGTAAATTTGTACAAGTTCTTTCCTTACAGCATCACCCAGTCCCAACTCCAAGTTTCAACCCCCCACTGTATACTACATTATTAAAAGCGGTTTGCTGTTACTCACTGTTTCCATCACGTTTCTCGTGTCAGAAGACTTTGTGTGTGTGTGTGGGGGGAATTGTAATTGCAGTGCATAGCCCACAGTACCATGGTACAGACTTGGGGGCAGGGTCAACTGCAGGGCACACACAGACTGCAGTCACTAGGCACCAGGGTCAGTCTGTGTGGTGTATGCTGCCCCGGTCTTCGTTGATGTGTATGCTTGTCCAGGGTCCTGGTGCCTGCCATCCCCGAATGTAAAGGCAGGCTTCCCTTAACATGCACTTCGACTGTAGCCACAATCCTCCCCGCTGCCCTGAGCCCCAAAAAGAGCCCTCATCCAGGGACAGATACTCACCCTTCCCCCACACCCCTCACCCCTTCCAACGCCCAAATCCACAGCCCACAGCCGTCATGCAAACCCCTATCCAAAGACGGCACCCCTCGCCCCTTCCTGCAAACCCACCCATTCCTGCAAACCCACCCCTACATGCACAACCACCGTAAACCGTCCCCCACCCCACAGACCTATGTAGGAGCAGGAGGCTGTCCGTCCTGTTTTGGACAAGCGGTCTGTACATCAGTGCACACCGAACCCAGCACAGTATGCTTCCATGTTTCAACCAAGAAACAGAAATGCAAAGTCAATGAAAGATTTATTATTAATTACTGTAACATTTCCTTAGTTTTAAAACGTGCTTTGGAAGTGGGGGAAACTTGGAGAACCGGGTTTGTGAGCTCAGATCTAACTCGACACATACGGACACAGGCCCATGATCAGGCTCTCTTAAAATCAAGTGGACAGTCACAGGTTACCCTGCTCTGCGAGGAAACTAGCTTTCAAAGCCTCCCGGATGCACATCGCTTCCCGCTGGGATATTCTCTCGGCACGGGTATCTGGCTGATCGTAAACAGCAGCCAGGCGATTTGCCTCAACCTCCCAATGCTTTGCTCTCACAGAGATTGTGGAGCACACAGCAAGCAGCAATAACTACGGGATATTCTTTCGCTGATGTCCGAGCGAGTCAGTAAGCTCCGCCATCTCCCTTGAGACGTCCAGCACACTCCACCACCATTCTGCACTTGCTCAGCCGGTAGTTGAAGAGTTCCTTCTCACTGTCCAAGGCGCCTGTATAGGGCTTCATGAGCCAGGGCATTAGCGGGTAGGCCGGGTCCCCGAGGATCACTGTAGGCATCTGCACATCCCCAACCGTTATTTTGTGGTCTGGGAAGAAAGTACCCGCCTGGAGGCGTTTGAACAGACCAGAGTTCCTGAACACACGCGTCATGAACCTTGCCCGCCCACCCGACGAAGATGTTGGTAAAACGTCCCCTATGGTCCACCAGAGCTTGCAGCACCATTGAAAAGTAGCCCTTTCGGTTAATGTACTCGCTGGCCTGGTGGGCTGGTGCCAGGATAGGGATGTGAGTCCCATCTATAGCCCCACCGCAGTTTGGGAATCCCATCGCGCGGCCATCTATGATGACCTGGACATTTCCGAGTCACTACCTTTGAGAGCAGTTGCTCAACGATTGCGTGGGCTACTTGAATGACAGCAACCCCCACGGTAGATTTGCCCACGCCAAAGTGGTTCGCTACTGACCGGTAGCTGTCTGGCGTTGCTAGTTTCCAGAGAGCTATGGCCACTCGCTTATGCACACTCAGGGCTGCTCGCATGCGTGTGTCCTGGCGCTTCAGGGCAGGGGACAGCAAGTCACACAGTTCAAGGAAAGTGCCCTTACGCATCCTGAAGTTTCGCAGCCACTTTGTGTCATCCCAGACCTGCAGCACTATGCGGTCCCACCAGTCCGTGCTTGTTTGCCCAGAATCGCTGCTCCACACCATGAACTTGACCCATTGCCACCATGATCTCCACGGCGCTGCTTTGTGAGAGGTCTGCACCACTCTCCTCAGAGCCTCTCGCCCGATTTCTCAGCATCTGACTGTGGAAGAGGTGGACGATAAGGTGCGAGGAGTTGACAACGGCCATAAGTGCAGCGATGATCGCAGCGGGCTCCATGCTCGCAGTGCTGTGGCGTCCGCGCTGTAACCGACCAGACAAGGGCGCGGACAGATTTCCCGCCGGCGCTTTCAGGGAGGGAGGGCGTGATTGACGGTTCAATGACGACAGTAACCCAAAACCACCCTCGACACATTTTTTCCCCCAGCAGGCATTGCGAGCTCTACCCAGCATTCCAATGGGCAGCGGGGACTGCGGGAACTGTGGGATAGCTTCCCACAGTGCACCGCTTCCAAAGTCGACGCCAGCTCCCTTAATGTGGACTCAGAAGTTTGAATTAGTGTATTTAGTGTGGATACACAAATTCGACTTCATAAGGTCGAATCCACAAATTCGACTTAAGTAGATTCGAAATAGTCTTGTAGTGTAGACAAGGCCTGAGAAATATTTAAGAGATTAGAGACCTGGGCCTAAGTAGTTCTCTCTGCCTTGATCATTGTTATGACTAAGGACAATACATAATTGGGAGGAACTCTCCCTTTACAGAAAAAAAGTGCTGATTTTAATCCAAAATCTGGAATTTCTACTGGCATTTTCTTTTTGTTTTGTCTGTTTGGTCTTTCTATGTTCTCTGGCTTTAGTATAAGAGCAAGATATAAGGACACTTATTAAAGGCCAAACTTCCAGTACTTAGACAAAACTTCCATTGACTTCCCTCTATCACCTACCTTCCATATTGTTAGTTTCTTACTCTCAATGTAGAGTCCTTATTCTGGAATAAAACTCACTTTAACTCTGGAAAAGTGTGTCCACATAGGGAGCTATTGTGGAACAGTTTATTCCACTTTCCCATGAAGAGTAGGCCTTGGGGCCAGATTGTGACTTGTTTTTCCACAGCAGTTCACAGAGCTGTTCCCTTATGCCCCTAAGTAGCAAACTGACACAGCTGTGGTGAGTGGCTCTCTGGAGTACATATCCTATTCCTTCTGTGCACCTCTTGGGATGCCCGGAGGGCAAAGGGAAAGAGCAGAGCCATGGTCACATCCACTTGCATAGAGAACAGAAAGGGGATTCAGAATACTGGAGGTCTTCAACTGAAGCCATTTGTGTCAAAATTTCACAGAAACTTGAAGGGGGAGTTGGGCACCACATTGAAAGTCAATGGGAATTGGGTGCCTACCTTTCCTTGGTACCTTTGAAAAATTTCCTTCAGTTAGTTAATGCTTATCATTGGTGTACATTTAGGGCCACTTAGGATGTGGAAACTATCAAGGCATTGCCTTGCTATCTACAGGAGGGAAAATTTTTGCCCATATCCTCTTAAACTGATTACTTCCTTTTGTTGAGGAAATATTGGCCAAATCTCAGTGCAGTTTTAGACCATCCCATGGGACAACTGACATGATCTTTGTTGCCTGCCAAATCCAGGAAAAATCTTGGGAGCAAAATCAGGACCTGTACATGACTTTCATCGATTTGACAAAGGCCTTTGACTCTGTCAATTGCAAAGCCCTGTGGAAGGTGCTGGCCAGATCTGGCTGCCCTCCAAAATTTATTAAGGTCCTAAGGCTTCTACATAATCAGATGACTGCCACAGTTCTCTGTAATGGCCTTGAGATGGAACCTTTTGTTATCAAAACTGGGGTTAAGCAAAGACACGTTGTTGCCCCAGCCCTGTTTTCCGACTACTTAGCAGTCATTTTGGTCCTTGTTAAAGCTCACCAACTCCCCAGTGGAGTTGACATTCAATACAGAATGGATGGGCAGCTCTTTAATCTTTGACATCTCCACTCGACGTCTGAAGTCTTCAGTGGGTCCGTTACTGATATTCAGTATGCTGATGATTGTGTCATCCTTGCGCAAACTGAGAATGACCTTCAGTCCATACTGGATTTTCATGCACAAGCTCACCAAAGCCTAGGACTCTCACTCAATATTGAGAAGACTAAAGTGCTCTATCAGCCTGCTTCAGGCCTTGCACATGACCCACCACAAATCCTGCTGTTGAGGGTCAGACTTTGGAGACAGTTGAGCACTTTTGCTAGCTCAGTAGCAAACTTTTTCAAAACGCAAAAATCAACAGTGAGATCCAGCACAGGATCCAGTGTGTAAGTGCTTCCTTTGGAAAATTGCTCCGACGCATTTTCACGGACCGTGACCTACGGCAGGATACACTGCTCTACAGGCAAAATGCTTCTGAAATAAATGTAGTCCAACTTTATTAATTCTGGGTCACTGAGAATGAAAGTGATGCTTAAAATTGTTGATTGGCTCTAGTTTTCAAGATATGCTATTGGGTCAGTATATCCGACCCTTAACTTGGGAATAGCGGAGGATAAGTGAGTTATAAAGGGAAGGGATCTCAATTTAAACCAGAAATGACTAAAATACATCTTTGACTGGATCTATGAATAAATCTGTGACTGGGTTTGGACAGTACTTGCTTACAAAACAATGAATGATGCAATCTGAAGCTGGTATTGTGTCATACACATGTTGAATCAAGGAAGATTTTGTTACCACCCTTACACATTAAGCTGGATCTGATGAAGAACTTTGTCAAGGCCATTGACAAAACACAAGCAGCTTTCAAGTACCTCCGTGGAAAATTTCCAAGGTTAAGTGAAGCTAAGATAAAGGAAAGTGTCTTTGTTGGTCCTCAGATTCGTGAACTTCTTCGAGATGATGCATTTGACCATGCACTGCGTGGCAAGGAAAAGATGGCATGGAAAGCCTTCCAGTTAGTGGCAATAAATTTTCTCGGAAACAACAAGGCAGACAACTACAGGTTGTTGGTGGAAAACCTCCTCAAGGCATACAAAAGCCTTGGTTGCAATATGTCACTAAAGATACATTTTTTGCACTCTCATCTAGTTTTTTTTTTCCCACCAAACTGCGGAGCAGTGAGCGACGAGCACGGTGAGCGATTTCACCAGGACATTGCAACAATGGAGAAACGCTATCAGGGCAAATGGAGCCCATCAATGCTTGCAGACTATGCTGGACAGTGACAAGAGATGCTCCATTTAATGAATACAAGAGACAAGCCAAGAAGCGCCGAGTAGACACTGAATAGGACTTAACTATGTACATAATAGTTTTTTGCCTTTTGTTTCATAATAAATTTTAGTTATATAACCCTTTTGCTGATTTTTAAAGTGTTACATAAACAGGACAGGTGAAATATTATCATGTAAAGCAACCATAAACACATGAAAAGACCTAGGTTTACAATTTATGATTAAAACTCTACTATCTACACAATATACATAGACATAAAATGTAAAAACTTAAATATCTTAGAAACAGTAGCCAGTTGTTTTAATTGTCATATTTGAATTCAGCACATCAAAATACATAATAAATAGCACATTTTATCTCTGAAGCAGACGACTTCTCAAAAATTGTAGACCAGTGATACCAAGATCCAGTCTATAAGACAATTGTTGTTCCTACACTCCTCTATGGATGCGAAACCTGGGTGACCTATCGACAGCACCTCAAGAGTCTGGAGAGGCACCACAAACAATGCCTCTGGAAGATCCTTCATGTCAAGTGGCAAGATCACTGCATTAGCGCTCGCATCCTTGTTTAAGCAAATGTCACCAGCATTGAAGCAATGATCCTCATGCACCAACTACGCTGGGCTGGACATTACATGCAGATGACAGACTCTTAGCCCCCAAAACAAGTCCTCTTCTCTCAGCTCACGCAAGCTGGGAAGAGCAAGCTACCAACCGACCCCAATGGCACCATATCTCCACGAGGCAGTGGCCCACTTTAAGGAGAAGTGCTTTGCCCTCAAAGCTGAAAAAAGAGAGAGGAGGAAGGAAAAAGAAATAACTTTCTCCCAGCAGGCTGCTGACTTGCCACAAAATGTCTATCTACTGCGGGCAGATTTGCGGTTCCAGGGTCAGACCCCTGAGTCATCTCAGGACCCATATGTAAATCCATGGTGGAGATCATCCTTGAATCGAGGGATCGCCAATCAATCATTTAGGGTCACAGAAGAGGTTTTTTTGTCAATGAGTGACACCTTAGGGCCAAATGGAGACCCTCCTGACTCACCCTGGTGAGTCAATGGAACTACTGATGCAAATAACTACTCAATGGGAATACGAGGTTCACAATCAGACAGAGACCAGCGCAACTCATGCTTTTTTAAAGTACACAGTGGAATGTGCTTCTGATTATTTTCATCAAAGACAAACAGTCTTTGCATTGTCTGTAAGTATAGTAATTAGTAGGGCCAACCAGCCTTAAGGTGATAATACTTACTGGGCTGATGAAATACCATCAGGACAGCAACCTTAATTTCTAACTAGGCCTCAATATTTATATGGTACTTTACCAACCAAAGAACTACAAAATAAAGCTTGCTGTATCATAAATTAGCAACATTCCATGTCTTAAAACAGCTTGACGGGGGAGGTTTGGACAAAATTGTTCAAAACTGTAATTTAGGGTTTTGACTCCAAATCTTAGTAACTATCTTAGTATTTTTCTCCATTTTTCTTCATTTAAAATGTTTACTGGAGGAGAGGATACTGTTGCAATTGCCTGTAAATAATACACCATATTCTCAGAATCTGTTGGAAGGTTCAATCCAGATGGCTGACAGAATCTATTCTCTCTTCCTGTGCATAGTTTAAGTAATGAGAAATATCTTCACCCTTAGAGTTACACCCAAACCCTACCTCTGTCTCTATAAAAGCATATAATTAGTTACAAACTGAAAATATTTTAGATACTCAAGATATCTACAAACGTCCACAATCTTAACACCAAGAGGGCTCAAGGAAACAAGAAACCAAAGTGTTGATTCAAATGATCTTGCAGGACCAGCGTGAAATCCATAGGCTAAACATAGGTGAGATTCACTCTTCTGACCTTTTCCCAGCTATGTTTTGTGACTCCTTGCTTACCAGGGCTTATGCTGGTTTGGAGGGACCAGCCTCTGTGAATAAGTCCATAGAGATTCTGAGCTCCACTGAATAAAGCCATCACTGCTTGGAAGGTGTCCAAACAGGGCTCAGGATCTTATGCTCTATATATTTTAAGGCATTATTTTAAGTGATAGCAGATAAATGAGGTATTTTTGAAGAAACAAAAGGTAGAAATCCTTAGGCTGAATGACTATGGAAAGGAGAGCCAACAGATTACATTTGGAGGAGGTGAGGAAGGGGTTAATGTTGAAAATGATGGGGTTCAGATGGGTTTAATAACCCTAGAGAGTCTGTTTAGAAATATTAGGAGAGTACACAGGGTGTAGCATAGCTAGCATGACCTAAAGGAGTTCTCTTTTGAAGGTACAGTGCCCCAGCTTTGAGGCAGCCCTTATCAAATGTTTCCCACTTCACCTTGAGTCTGCTGAAGAGGCTAGTTTGTGAGGACATTGGTCACAACTGTCTTGCTTTGGTATATTGTGTGTATTCTCCATTCTGTCCCTCTAAACAGAGGGCCCCAAAATGGGGAGGATGCCGCTGACTTCATTAGGAGCAGCATCTGACCATACCATAGTGAGTGTCGGTTTTTCTGTGAAGCAAAGAAGTGAAAATAGCAAAATGGGGAAATTCAGTGTAGGTAATATTAACAAAATCCAAATTAGCTAGCATAGGCAAGGTGTGAATGGGAACTAAAGAGAGAAAAAATAAAGAGCACATAGCTATATATATATATATATATATATATGCCTGTATATATGCCTATATATTATAAAAAATAGATCTGAAGCAAGAAGGTCATATATATATATATGCCTGTGAGTAAGACCATGCAAACTGCCTGGAGTGAAGGAGATAATTTAAAAGATAATGTAGCTGTGGTGAAGTTAAATAGTTTGTTGAATCAGTCTTCTCTAGTATGGATGATGAGGGAAAAAATTCCCCAATGAACAACTCCTAGGTAATCAAGGCATAGCAATGGCAGAAAGAAAGATGTCTCTAAGGAAGAGGGTTGGAACAACTAAAGAAACTTAATAGCAGCAGATCCTCAGGGCTTGATGTTGTTTTTAAAGGAAGTACAAAATATAATAATTATAAGATAGCAGAGCTACTAACAAGTATGTAATGTACCTGAACAGAACAGGAGCAGTGCCTGAGGATCAGAGAATTGCTACTGTGGTGCCTATCTTTAAAAAGAGTAAAACCTACCCTGGGAGCTATAGAGGGGGGAGGCTCACTTCTGTAGGGAGAAAATTAGTTGATAGTACAGTCATTAAAGGCACATTAATAAACTGCTTGGATGAATCTACACTAAAAAGCACAGGATTTACCATCCTCAATCAGACCATCTAGCTTGGTGTCCTGCCTTTGACAGGGATCTCGATCTTCCAAAGAAAATCAATCCCTTACATAATATATCTAGCCAACTATGGATGTGAAGGAAGGGGAAATTACTTTCTGCCCTCTGCAGGTGATCCATTCACACCCTAGAAAAGGAGATTGTTTCCTTTTAATGATCTTTCCTGGAATAGGTACAAATATCATTAGTATTCATTAAATTATCCAGCCCATCTTACAGCAACTGCCAATTATTCAACCCTTGACATGCTGTCGCATTGAATCCCACCAGGATGACTATGTACTTCAGAAAGTAGTAGCTTCTTATTGTTTTAAATTGGCTGGTTCAGTAGCTGATCCTCCTGCTGTTTCTGGGGGAAGGGAAACCAACTATCTGCTTCTCTCCTCAGCAAAGAGTAATGGATTGTTACCCACAAAGAAATCCAGGGCAGCCCACCGATACCTTATATACGCTCAAGGTGTGACCCAATCACTTTAGGGCCCCCCCCCACCCTTTCCCTTCCAAGAGCTCGGGGTGTAAGGCACCTATCCTTACCCCTGGGGCTCAGGAAGAAACCTGGTCAATTTAAGTACCTGCCCTTTTCCTCGGGGCTTGGGGCTTTACAGGACCTTTTCCCACTGAGAGAGCCTTACACAGCTGTGCTCTAAACATCTATTCATTAGCAACACACATAGAATACACATACCAAGCAAATCTCTTATGCTCACCACTCCCAATATACAGACAAAATTCACCTGATGGCTAGTCAGGATCCTCTCGTCCAGGGTTCCGGCGATGCCTCTACACATCGTGGTCATGCAGAGGGGTCAGAGTTCTAGCAGCTTGATGTTAAATACCAATCCAGAGATGGTTCCCAAAGAGCTTTTTTGTTGTTTTGGTTACATCATATAGGTAAAACTAGCTACCTCCTTTAACTTTACTAAACCTATCACATTAGTCAGTACCCCTACGTAACCAAATTTAACCAATCACACACTGGCATCTATGTTTTCTCCTCCCTGATCAACTTTTTATATTTTCTCTCTCATGCCAAATTGTAACTTATGACCTTCTTTGTCTGTGCAGATGGTCAGCATAAATTCACTGGTCAGAGCTTATCGTATCTATTTTACCAATTCTTTCTGTTTCCTCCCTAAACTTCTCAGCACCTGGGTCTCTCTACTTTACAACCCTTGGTGTTATAACTCTTGTTAGGGGCATTCCTGAGGTGGGGGAACATTTCCCCCCCTTTAATGCAGCAGTGGAGCATTTCCCCCCCTTTAATGCGGCAGTGGAGCATTTCCCCCCCTTAATTTGAATGGTGAAATCCCAGAGTTTCACCCAAGGTTGGTTTAGTATGGGGTGAGTTAAATCTCAGGCCTACGGTATAGCAAACTGCAAGTTTCCACATCTGAGTTTCCTGTCCCCTATTAAATAGTAGGGTATGTAGGAAATGACAAGGCACTTTGTTTGTTAATGCAAATTCATTATTATTTTCGTAAAGTTGGTTGCAAAACATTGCATCCTGTAATCTGTGCAATAACATGTGGGCAGACATTCATTAGATCATTTCTGGGAAGAGTAACATTGTAAGACAGATTTTTTTTTTGTTTGTAAAAAAAGTAAAACATTTCCTCTGACACACCTAGACAGCAAATCAAAAGTCCCTGTATGAGTGTAAGATTCCTAAGGGCCTCTATTTGCTCTTGCATCAGTATAAATCCAGAGTAATTTCATGGAAGTCAAAGAAGTTACAATGATGTAAGTGAGTTAGTGAGAGGAGAGTCAAGCGCTAAAATTCATCTTGGTTTTAGTGTCAGCATTCTCCTAAACTCTGATCTGTGCTTTTTACCTGTTTGTAGAAAACCTCATGTTATTCTGGAGCAAGCTGATAGTAACAGAAACCATATATAGCCATAAAGCTGGTATTACCCAGTAGACAGTTTAAGAAATAAGGTTCCCATTATCTCATTCTTGCTTGTCTCTAGCAAAATCTAGACTATGTGTAAGTAAATACCCTAACAGGAGCTGGGATGAAAGACAAAGCCTTTGTGTGTGCCTTTAAACAACCATTCTTGGAGCACCTTCCACTCCTGCTAGATTAGAGAGGTTTTTAGTGCATTCTGGTATTGTTTACAGCAAAATCCAGAGGAAAATCAAATTCTGCATGTAAAGATTCCATAGTCGTTTGCTTGTGCCTGAAACTACTCATGAGACAGATTCAGTTCATGGTTTGTTAGGCAGAAAAACTGTAAGGACACTATTATTATCTACATACAACTATGTGGTATTAAAAAAGTTTAGATAAATTTAGATGAAATGTGAAAAGAAACTTCTGAGTGCTGACGAAGAACAGGGCTTTAGAAGGTCATCACCACTATAATGTTTTTCTTTTTAGCCACTGTTTATAGCGTTCTCATCTCAGACTACATTTTTCCCTGGCCAGTTTTGTCCTTTTTTAATTTACTAAACACTGATTTCCCCCCTCCCATATTCTGTGTTTTGAATGAAACTAAAACATGGTTGTATTTGCATACCAGTAACCTCAGTTTATCTAGCACTTCGTGATTAGGGGCAAATCTGACATGCTCAGAATTGCACTTAACCAGCTCAGGCCTGCTGAACTCGATGCAGTGGTCAGGTAAACAGGAAAAGCCCGCGAACTTTTGAATATTTCCTGTTTGCCCAGTGTGGAGTATCAGCGCTCCGTTACAGAAGATGAAATTCAGAATCCTTTTAAAATCTCAGACAGGCGCCATAGCAGGGACTCAGCGCAGTTCCTGCAGCCTGTCAAACACAGTGTAAAACAATCCTCTGACTTTTTACATGTCACCTATCTTTACTGAATGCTGCAGATAGAATGGCAATCCATCCTCATCATCAGCATCAGCTGATCGAAGATGGAAATCCATCCTCATCATCAGCCTCAGCTGATGGTACAAAAGGACTTTTTCTGGTGGATGGATGGTGCAATATGGCTGGTAACCATCCTCATCATAGCAACAGGGGCTGAGCTCCATCAGCCCCCCCCCTTCATGTGTAAAAGAAGATTCAGTTGCCCTGGACTAGCAGTGGGATGCTGGGCTTCTTCTCCTACACACTGCTTTATGTCCTGTCTGGACTATCATAGCAGCTGGAGGCTGCCTTCCACTCATTTCTCACTAACAAGTCAGTGTGTCTTATTCCTGCATTCTTTATTAATTCATCACACAAGTGGGGACAATGCAGAAAGGCTGGGGAAGAACGGAATCAACAGATGGGGGTTTTTACAGGAGCACCCCCTGGAATAGCATACAGATCATAATTTCTGCAGGCTCTGACACAGAGCAGCTGTGCTCTCTGGTTCTATGATACGGTGGTTCTCTAGCACACTTGCCTATATTAGGCAGCACTGATTCTATTTTTAGATGGATTGACTCAGGAGTCATTCCCAACTGGCTGATCAGCCAAGCTAATGGTACAAAACGATGGAAGGTGCAGCACTAGCAGCAAATGGTACAAAAGGACTGGTAGCCATGATCATCCTCAGTTCCAATTTATGGAAGGGTTTGGATGGTGCAATATGGCTAGTAACCATCTCTGCTGTCATGCAAAAGCAAAAGCATGCTTCTGTGTAGCGCTGCTTAATCGCCCTCTGTGGCATCTAGTAGTACACATGGTGAGAGTCACAAACAAGCTCCATGATTGCCATGCTATGGCATCTGCCAGGGCAATCCAGGGAATGCTTGTCTGCCGTTGCTTTCCCAGACGAAGGGTGACTGACGACATTTACCCAGAAACACCGCGACAATGATTTTTGCCCCATCAGGCACTGGGATCTCAACCCGAAGTTCCAAGAACTATGGGATAGCGGATAGATACCCACAGTGCAACGCTCCAGAAATCGCACCACCGATTTAATGTGTTTAGTGTGGTTTATAAAATCTGTTTTACAAAACCGGTTTATGCAAATTCGGAATAGTCCCGTAGTGTAGACGTACCCTCACTCTTCACCCTGCCCCTTTCCTTAGCATGGCAGCATAGAGGGATAATGCCTTGGGCTGTTTTACTTAGCCTTGCTCACACTTTGTCTGGAGCACAACAGTCTTATTCTGCCCTATTGTGCCCTTTGTAATGATCAAGCCAAAATACAATTTAAGGGGCCTGCCAACAGTGGCTCTGTTGATTAGTGAAGAGCTGATGTTTTAAAATAAAGGTATTTGGGAATCATAAAATTGTTTCTTTAATTTAATTTACAGGATAGGATGAGAAGTTTTAGGTTTCTTTTCATTTCTAGTCATATTTCAGGGTTAAGTGTCAAACTAGTGTGTATGTAAACAGGGAAAATGGCACCACGCTTGCAATTAAACATTAAGGAAGTGTCAATTTTGGAATGTATTAAATGTTGCTTTTACAAAATATCTCCAGCCACCACAGTTGGCGATGAAGGTTATTTCTGAGGTTATATGGGAGATCCTCATCTACCATGTGTTGGCCTTTCATATTGCTCAGTATGAGTGCAAGTTTCTTCCCTGGATGCAACAGACATATGAGTGATTTTAGTGCTGTTGGCAAGGAGCTTACGAGATGAATTCGTCAAGAGCTTCTGAGGTGGAATTTCCATTTAAGGAAGGAAGTTGTCTGAATCACATTTTACTAAATCTATCCCATATTTGCATGTTTTTATTTTAAGGCACAGCTCTGAGCAGGGGATATTCTGTGCACCATCCTGGCCCAGAAGAAGCTCCAGGAGGCCACTGTGTTTTAGTAAGTTCTTGGGAAGCACAGCAGCTGTGCCACCCCTTAAGCAGTGCACAGGGGTATGTGGCATAGCAGGGCAACCTTCCTACCCTTTGTGGGGTAGCCTGCACCTCCAGGACTGCTAGCAGGAAAACAAGGAATTTCTTGGAGAGGCTTTCCTAATCCTATAGATTTTCCAAGTCTGTCTATTTTTCTTATTTCCTGTCATTTACATAACCAGAAAAAAAAGAGAAATATGGCAATAAACACAAAGGCATTGGTAGGAGATTTCGACAATACAGGTGAGAATCCCCTTTCCATTGCTGTTTCTTAGCAACAATTACAACAACTACAAAGCCAGGACTCTTTCCAATACTTTGATGTTGCTATATTTCAAACACTTTTGTCTTACAGAGAGGTTGTTACTTTTAACCACTTCCTGGAAGAGGCAGCTGAGAAAGAGGTCCATGGGAAAGCCAAGCTCCAACACTTCATTGAGAATCTGTTGCAGCGGGTTGATCTGGCAGAACGACAACTAGAATATTATCAAAATCAGCAGATAATGTGCAATTACAATGATCTCAATGAACACATGGTAAGCACACAAAACTGTCATCTAATGTGGGTGTTCTCAAACCATGGGTCGGGACCCCAAAGTAGGTCATGACCCTGTTTAATGGGGTCAGCAGGGCTGGTGTTAGACTTGTGGGGCCCAGGGCAAAAGCTCAAGCCCCATCGCTTGGGGCTGAAGCCCTGGGCTTGGGCTTTGCGCCCCCCCCACCCCGCATGGGTTAGTGAGGCTTGAGCTTTGCACCCCTCCCCCCCACACACACCCAGGTGACAGTGCTCAGATGGGCTGAGGCTTCAGTCCCGCCTCCTGGGGTCGTGTAGTAATTTTTGTTGTCAGAAGGGGGTCATGATGCAATGAAGTTTGAGAACCACTAATCTAATGAATTATATTGTAGTTCACTGCTCCAGGGAAAGTACCTGAATTTCAATGTGAATAGACTCAACAAGACTGAATCATTTAGAAACCAATCACATCTGTACTTGTAAGATGTCCGTATGTCTGTGAACTTTTGTTTTATTTATGTTGTTAAGCTGTTGCTCTACATGGGCAACAAACTGCATATGCTGCGTGGTAACTAATAGGTGCAGGTCAAGCACTTGTGAATGTTCTAGAAACCTGAGAAGTTCTGAGTCACATCTGAATTTTATTTGAAGCTTTAAAATTCCATTTTAATTGTTTAATGGTAACAAATTTAAACACAAACCTAAAGTAATGATTTAGATGCGATAATTAAGAGAGGCAGAAGGAAGAGTATGTTTTGTTTTGTAAATTCACAACTGCCACAAATGACAGCTAAATAGCTACTGCTGGAAACAAAAGCATTACACACCACTCTAAACATTACTAGTAATGGACAAGCAATGCTCCAGGTCGATCATTCCTCGATCTCTAGCCGGGACTGATTACAAAGGTATCATTAGTGATGTGGATACCAGCCACATTTAAATTAATGGGAATTAGGCAACGCTCTTTGAGGATCTGGGCCACAGTCCTTGGGCATTAGCAAAGAAATGTATTACAGGTTACTGAACGGTCAATAGATGGTAACCCCTACCAACATGGGTTGTGTACAAAGGTTTAACCTAGCAATAGAGTTGAATGAGTAAGTGATATTTTGGTTCAGGAACTGAACTAAAAACAATCTCCCTCTCCCAAAAAATTTTCAGTTAATTTAAAACCAAAAAACCTGATTTTTTTCAGTTTTTCTTGCCAAAATGAAAAGAAAAAGTATTTTTTATCCAAAATTATTACGAAACATAACTGGAAAAAATGCTGTGTTTTTGGGCATGTCACCCCTTTTGTTTAAAATACAGTTCAATTTTTAAATGAAACCTTATGACTTTAAAAAAAATAATTTCAAATTTTTTGGATGACACTATGGGCCAATGCATTTTTGGGCAAATTTGCCGAAAAATGTCACTTATCTCTACTTAGCAGTGAAAAATTCACCTATGACTTTGGCTGATGTATCCATAAATGTAGCTGCACTGTACATATTTATGCAGAGAATTAAGAATTTCACTTTTTTTATATAAAGATTTCAATGCCATCCAGTGGTGTGGCTGGGGGAGCAACACATACAGAAGCTCAGTTCATCCCAACCCCATTCCTTCCCTACCACTCAGCCAAACTGCATTTTCTTTTCAGTAAATGATGGCAATCTTAGGCCTGGTCTACACTAGGCGTTTAAACCGGTTTTAGGAGCGTAAAACCGATTTAACGCCACAACCGTTACTGGACACTCATGGACTGGAGGACTGAAGCTATCCCACAGTTCCTGCAGCCTCCGAAAAGTATTTGCATTCTTGGCTGAGCTCCAAATGCTTCTAGGGTCAAACACAGTGTCCGCGGTGGGTCAGGGCATAGCTTGGCAATCTACTCACCCCCCCCACACACCCCCAGAAGCGAAAGGGAAAACAATCCTCTGACTCTTTTACATGTCACCCTATCTTTACTGAATGCTGCAGATAGACGCGATGGTGCAGCACTCAACACCAACATCCTTGCTCCCCCCACGCTATGGCTGGCTGATGGTACAATACGACTGGTACCAGTCCTCATCATCAGCCTATTGGCACATGGGGCAGTGCAAAAGGACTGGTAACCATACCAACTTGCTTGGGACCGGTCGATCAAGGTCGCCTGGTCCTAATTTTTCCTGGTAGATGGTACAGTATGGCTGATAACCATCGTCGTCATAGCAACAGGGGGCTGAGCTCCATCAGCCCCCACCCTTCATGTGTAAAGAAAAGATTCAAGTGCCCCTGAACTAGCAGAGAGATGCTGGGCTCCTCTCCTACACACTCCTTACTGTCCTGTCTGGACTATCATAGCAGCTGGAGGCTGCCTTCCACTCATATCTCACTAACAAGTCACTGTGTCTATTCCTGCATTCTTTATTACTTCATCACACAAGTGGGGGGACAATGCTACGGTAGCCCAGGAAGGCTGAGGGAAGAACGGAATCAACAGGTGGGGTTGTTGCATGAGCACCCCCTGTGAATAGCATACAGCTCATAATTTCTGCAGGATCTGACACAGAGCAGCTGTGCTCTCTGGTTCTCTGATACAGCGGTTATCTAGTACCCTTGCCCATATTCTAGGCAGGACTGATTCTATTTTTAGATACCAAAAAGGAGGGATTGACTCAGGGAGTCATTCCCAATTTTGGCTTTTGCGCCCCTGGCTAAGAGCAGCCAGGGGCACTTATGACAGCAGCAAATGGAACAGTGCAAAAGGACTGGTAACCATGATCATCTTATTACCAATTTATGGTATGGTAGATGGTACAGTATGGCTGATAACCATCTCTGCTATCATGCAAAAGCAAAAGCATGCTGCTGTGTAGCGCTGCTGAATCGCCTCTGTCAGTGGCATCTAGTACACATACGGTGACAGTCACAAAAAGCAAAACAGGCTCCATGATTGCCATGCTATGGCATCTGCCAGGGCAATCCAGGGGAAAAAACCGCGAAATGCTTGTCTGCCGTTGCTTTCCCAGAGGAAGGAGTGACTGACGA
Source organism: Mauremys reevesii (assembly GCF_016161935.1). Classification (NCBI taxonomy): domain Eukaryota; kingdom Metazoa; phylum Chordata; order Testudines; family Geoemydidae; genus Mauremys; species Mauremys reevesii. The sequence goes on along the minus strand of NC_052629.1, from coordinate 46,957,310 downwards.
CATTTACCCAGAACCACCCGCGACAATGATTATTGCCCCATCAGGCACTGGGATCTCAACCCGGAAATGCCAAGGGGCGGGGGAGGCTGCGGGAACTATGGGATAGCTACGGGATAGCTACCCACAGTGCAACGCTCCAGAAATCGACGCTATCCTCGGACCATGGACGCACACCACCGATTTAATGTGTTTAGTGTGGCCGCGCGCACTCGATTTTATAAAATCTGTTTTACAAAACCGGTTTATGCAAATTCGGAATAGTCCCGTAGTGTAGACGTACCCTTAGAGAAGAGAGGAAAAGGACAGCAGTAGCCAAAAATGGGAAGGAGAAAGTGAGGAATAACTAAATTTCCATCTGCCTTTTTGCTGAAAGGTCTTGCCTTTGGGACAAATAGCCGATATAATTTTTTCCATTAATAACCACTACTATTACTTTGAGTCAGTAATTTCCCTCTAATATATTACATTTGTGTGGCAAGCTTCATCTACAAGAATTCCAAAGGCCTTTCAACACTTAAATGGATACAGAGGACAAACTGTACCTTCTCAGTGAACAACAGTGATTAGTGACAGGTTTCAGAGTGGTAGCCGTGTTAGTCAGTATCAGTAAAAACAACAAGGAGTCCTTGTGGCACCTTAGAGACTAACAAATTTATTTGGGCATAAGTTTTCATGGGATGTAACCCACTTCATCAGATGCATGGATTGGAAAATACAGTAGGCAGGTATAAATATACACCACATGAAAAGATAGGAGTTGCCTTACCAAGTGGGGGGTTCAGTGCTAACGAGGCCAATTCAATTAGGGTGGATGTGGTCCTTCTCAACAGTTGACAAGAAAGGGTGAATATCAACAGTGGGAAAATTGTTTTTTGTAACCCAGCCACTCCCAGTCTTTATTCAGGCCTAATTTGATGGTTTCAAGTTTGCAAATTAATTCCAGTTCTGCAGTTTCTTGTTGAAGAATGGTGACTTTTAAGTCTGTTATTGAGTGTCCATTGAAGTGCTCTCCTACTGGTTTTTGAATGTTACAATTCTTGATGTCTGATTTGTGTCCATTTATTCTTTTGCGTAGAGACTGTCCAGATTGGCCAATGTACATGGCAGAGGGGCATTGCTGGCACATGATGGCATATATCACATTGGTAGATGTGCAGGTGAACAAGCCCCTGATGGTGTTGCTGATGTGGTTGGGTCCTATGATGGTGTCTGTTGAATAGATATGCAGATAGAGTTGGCAATGGGGTTAGTTGCAGGGGTTGGTTCCTGGTTTGGTGTTTCTGTTGCCTGGTGTGTAGTTGCTGGTGAGTATTTGCTTCAGGTTGGGGGACTGTCGGTAAGCGAGGACTAGCCTGTCTCCCAAGGTCTGTGAAAGTGAAGAATCATCCTTCAGGATAGGTTGTAGATCCTTGACGATGCGCTGGAGAGGTTTTAGTTGGGGGCTGTAGGTGACGGCTAGTGGCTTGCTATTACTTTCTTTGTTGGGCCTGTGGTAGGTGACTTCTGGGTACCCTTCTGGCTCTGTCAATCTGTTTCTTCACTTCTCCAGGTGGGTTGTGTAGTTTTACGAATGCCTGATAGAGATCTTGTAGGTATTTGTCTCTGTCTGAGGGATTGGAGCAAATGTGCTTGTATCTGAGGGCTTGGCTGTAGACAATGGATCATGTGATGTGTTCTGGATGAAAGCTGGAGGCATGTAGGTAAGTATAGCAGTCAGTAGGTTTTCGGTACAGAGTGGTGTTTATGTGACCATTGCTTATTTGTACTGTAGTGTCCAGGAAATGGATCTCTTGTGTGGACTGGTCTCTACCTAGTGTGGACTGGGTCACTACAAAAAATAATTTTCCCACTGTTGATACTCACACCTTCTTGTCAACTGCTGGGAATGGGCCACATCCATCCTAATTGAATTGGCCTAGTTAGCACTGACACTCCCCCTCACCCCCACACACACACATACAAACACACTTGGTAAGGCAATTCCCATCTTTCATGTGCTGTATATGTACATCTGCTTACTGTATTTTCCACTCCATGCATCTCATGAAGTGGGTTATATCCCATGAAAGCTTATGCCCAAATAAATTTGTTAGCCTCTAAGGTGCCACAAGGACTCCTCATTGTTTTTAGTGATTAGTGAGCAACACAAATACCACCCCAACCTTTGGTACTAATTGGCTCCCCATTAGCAAGTTCAGTAGCAAGATCAAAGAATGAATGAACATGGAAATGGAACTCTGCAGGACATAAATGAGATTCAAGCACATTGGTTGGATAGTAGCAGGGAGACATGGCCTGTCATTGCTGTCTATTGTTAAAGATCTCCAGAGCTGTCAATCTGGCACCTTTCAGAAGCACTAAAATACACATTAATATTTGGAAAGGTAAGTGTTTAATTTGGGGCTGCAGGCAGGCAATGTTGGTAGATATTGGGAGTTGTAACAATGTATTGTACTTGAATTCAGTCATGGACAGATCATTGATTGGAAGGGCATGACAGATCACAGTAGACCTCCTGTGAATTGAGGAATTGCAAAATGGACAAAATGTGATCCAGGAAGCTGGTGCAATGCCACCCAGATGCATAAAACCGTTCCCCAGCAGAGAATGTTTTCCCCTCCAGTTTTCTTTAGGCCCCATTCCTATACAGTGCTCAAACTTCAGAGCATTCTGCTGCAGGTAGGTTTGAAGGTAAGGGAGAGGACAGCAAAAATTGTGGATCTTTGTTATTCTTTGCTAATATTATTTAACTCGGGTTTTGCCACAAAACTCTTGCAATGCAAAAGTTGGGATTTTTGGCATGGCTCTTTGGCCTGCTATTTGGGGAGATAAAGTAAGTCAGTATTTGAAGACACTGGTCAGGAAGAATTATTGCTTGAGTCAAATGTGTCAATCCTCTCATCTTGCCATATGGGCTGATGATGCAGTCCTTATTCAAGCAAAACTCCCTTTGACAGTCTTGTCTCAGTAAGGACTGTAAGAATGGCTCAGACTATGTATGATTATCCCATGCAGAAAAACATAACAATTCTGAGACCGGAACCCCCCATTAACGGACGAATGTGGTTCACTGTTAGATTTCACTGAAAGTCATTACCCCTGCACAGGGCCAGATTCTTGCCCCACTAAAGTTACTGGTGCCACTCTGGTGGCAAAATACAGCCTTAAAGTGGACTTAACCATCTACCTGGAGTTTTTCTGATGTAGGTAAATTCCGAGTGGATCTAGCTCTGTCCACCCCAGTTCCACACCACCTGTCCTGGCCCTTAGTGTCTGGAGTGTCACTGTGCTCTAGATAGACCCTGCTATAGATGGACTCCTTGGGGAGTTCCAGCCCAGCAGTTTGGAGCACGCTGGAGGCAGCTCTTACTGTGCCAGAAGTTGACAGGCATTAGTTGGTCCTGGGATTGGGGGTGGGGAGAGGAAAAGGGGTATAAAGCCACTGCTGTGCCCCTCCAGTGAATGCTGCTCTTGGCATAGCTGAGAATGTAGCTTAGAGATTTTTAGTTGTTCTTGTAGAATAAATATATTTTGGCAAAATTAAAGGTTGTGAGGGAAAATTTATTTAATCCAGTTTAATGGGGAACAATGGCTTATTGAGCACAATAATTACTTCTCATTGTATGTAGACTGTATAATCAAATGTGAAGTACCTACAGTCAGCCCTTGCTATTCATCTTTAGCAATTTACTTTGATTATAGCTACAATAAAAAAAATTGTAAATACCTGCGGGTAAATGAACTAACAACGCATGCATAATTACAAGATTTAAGATTATTTATTAAGTTGGAAGAGTTGTTAGTAGGAAAAGAAACAAAGAATTTTTTGTTTAAATGTTCCTAGTAGTGAAAGAAGGGAAAGCTGGAAATAGGATTCTGCATACTGAATATACAGAATTGTTTCTGTAACTGGAAAAGTTTAAAAATATTCCACTATTGCACTTCAGTCATTTTAAATTTGGCTTTAAATTTTAATTGAATTAAAAATATGAGCAACTGGACTAAAATAAAGAGCTGGAAGATAATTTCATAGCCTTTGATTGCATGGCCCCAAAATGAAAGAATAACAGTGGCTTAACTAAAGAGATAAGGGTGAGGTAAGATCTTTTATCGAACCAACTTCCGTTGGTGAGAGAGAAGCTTTCAAGCCACACAAAGCTCTGCTTCAGGTTTGCAAATTACACCTATAGTTGCAGTGAACACATAGCTAAAAGTGACCAGATGACCCAAAATATGGGCTTTGCATTTAAAAAGGAATCCCTTTATTTGTTTCCAAACAAACTGTTGCTAAGCTATGAGAAACGTCCAATGACTACTACTTTTCTTCCACTACAAATACTGGGCTATATGCTAACAATATGTAGAATTTAGTGCACAGGGGTTAGGAAGCACTACAAGTTTCCACCTGTTGAATTTCCTAACTTTGAGGAGGACAAAATAAATCTCTCTTCTTTCCCCTCAACCCCTAGAGCAGGCAATGAGTTCTACCTCTTAACATACTGATGTCCTGAAATCTATGTAGATCTAGGGGTGCCCCTGACTGAGGTTAAAGTTAAACACGTGTAGATCTTTGCAGGATCAGGGCCTTAGATACATTTTTTTGGTAAATATAAAGTGATTTAAATGACCGAAAACCACTGTGCATAGGTGGCATGCGAGTTTTTCATTTGGGGAGGCTACACCCAGCAGTGCCAGAAGCTCCCTAGAAGTGGGGGGGGGCACAGGTGCCCAGACAGTGCCCCCTGCTTGCCCACTCTGGCCCTCTCCCTGAGGCCCCACCCCTGCTGCTCGCTCCTCTAAGCTCCCCACCACCACCCATCAATTGCCCTTAAGGCACAAAAAAAGTGGGAAGGCGTTTGTATGTCATTTCATTTTGCTTTTATCTTCATTTATCTATATTCCCTCTCCTTTTTTCCCTGCCTTAAAGGCGAACGACGGACTGGAGGGGGTGGAAAGGAGCGAGCAGCAGGCAGGGCCTCAGGAGAAGAGGGGGAGCTGGGGTGGGAAGGGGTGGAGCGGCACAGAATGGTGGTGCCCTCCCGCCACCGCCGCTTTTAGGGAGCTTCCAGTGCTCCTGCTCCCAAGGCACAAAGGCGGCAGGCAGGCGCGCCTCCAAAGGGAGGTGACTCACCTCCATCATTTGCCCCCTACATGGCCAGTCTTTTTTATTTTAGGGAGGCTTAGCCTCCCCAAGCCTCTTATACGTGCCACTCATGCCACTGTGATATTTGCTCATAAGAACATTTTTCTGTTTTTTCCAGTTTACAGACCTCTCATCAAATAAGAAACCCAGATGCCTGTATGTATGTCATTTCATTCTTCTATCATTTAAACATGCTTGCATTTTAACATGCTTACATTGCTGCGTATGCTGTATAACCCTGATCCTAAGTCCATTACACTGACTTCCATGGGCTTTGGAGCAGGTCCTATATTTGATGATATATATGCATTTTGCATAATAAAGGAAAACCAGGTGTTTTGCTAAATTAAAAATAAAATATTTTATTCAAGAGAAAAATAGAATCCTTTTGTGCCAATAAATTACTGCTTCCTCTTTGACCGTATGAGGTTTTCGCAAAGTTTGAATCTACTAAATGAACACATACTAAGTTTCAGATGAAAATGTCTTTAACATTCTGTCAGGGCCATTCTTGAGTACCATATGCGGGAGATTTATACTTGCCATTTATGTCAGATTTTTTTAAAGGGGGCACAACTTAAAAATACCATATTATGAACAAACAAATGTCCTGACCTACAGTATGTGACTAAAAGAGCTTCAATTTTTGAAATCAAATTAAAAAATGTAACTTACTTTTCACTTTGTCCACACTAAGAAATTAAAAAATAAACAATGAAAATTATTGGAATCAGTTTCACTTTTGCTGATAGCATGGGGATTATTAATTAACAGTGCAGGAGCTGGTGATTTTTGTGTTTGGCTTTAACAATTTATTCCATTTGAAATTTTGTTTTTTTTAAAATCATGAAACATTTCTCTACTGGTTTTAGATTAGTAAAAACAAACTTTTTTCCAAAAACCTAAACTTTGGCCTATACTTGAGCTGACAGTGTCTCTGAATTTCAGACCCCGTCACTGTTTATATCATTGGAAGAAGTGGGAGAATGTGTGAAATTAAACATGACGTGACACATTCACCTAAGTGGGTATAACTCCACTGGAGTCAATGGTGTTGCACCCACTTGTGTCTTATTTCTACAATGCTGACATATCAGGCCAAGTTCAATCAAACTTATGTATTGAAATCAGATGTGGGTAAGTGATATGACATGGATAATTGAGGGGATTGGTAATAGCATATATAAGCCACTGGTTTAAAGCAGCACATTTTAGCTGAAGCCAGTAGTTGCCACCATTTGCTGGGATTTCAGTGGCCTATATGAAATAACATGAAGGTCTCCATCCAGCCACTGATAAACAGTTGTCCTTATGAAAAACACCATTAGAATGCACACTGATTAGCACCCCAGCAATCTCAGCAGATACACCAAGGACTGAATCAGCAGATGGACTGAAGTTACCTGCTTTTTATAGAGATGGTTACCACAAACAGAGCTGAGGCAGTTTGGGGAAGCTTTTATTGCTGCTATGCCTGTTCTGTGGATGAAGCAATAACTTCAGTTTCCATAACTGTCAAGCCAGCTGTTTTTGAGATCACATTACAAATTAAGTTAAAGGTAAAAGAGTTAAGCATTATATGCATCAGCAGATTTGACATATTGTACCTCTATAGTTTACTCTCCGTAAAACAAATATATTGGCAATTTGATGAAGCTTCAGCTACAAGAGATTTTTCCTACAATATTTTTATTTTTAAAAAGTTGTATTGTGGATCACTGGTTGTTCAAGCAAGAGAACCAGGTTTGAGTCCCACCAACACTCTGGAAGGAGAATCCTCATTTGGTGTAAGTAGTTATAGCCCCACTGGGCCTATAACATTTTACATCAGTGTCCTACCGCCTTATGTCAGAATGTACTAATAATTAGAGGTGAAACAGAGGACAGGACAGTTGTCAGAGTCAACTGTCAAAAGATGTCAAATGCATCTTTTCTGTAATAACTCAGTAACTCTCACTGTACACTATCTCAGCATCTAGCAACATAGACTAGTTCATAACTGGTTGGTGTGATCTTTTACCATTATGATCTGTTTTAATAAGATAAAAAGTATTTTTAAATACACTGAGGTTTTTTTAAGTTAATTTGCCTTCCACGTGCACTGAAGTCTATAGCCATAAGGGCTATAAATCATTTGTGTCTGTAACAGTGTAGCACCCACCTCTCATGAGAGTCCCTTCTGGTCCAATGTGTCTTCAGTCATTAGCCAGTCCTGGCCCTGGTATTGAGGCATGCCCCCAGGGCTTCCTCCCTGGTTTTACCATCTCTGGTCTCTTCTGGCCCCAAGCTTTCCAGATGGGCCTCTTAACAGTTCAGATACCCTTCTGGGGGCTTATCGCTGTCCAATTGTAGGCCACTTCCCCAGTGAGGGGACCCAGGCCCACCCACTATATCTGATCCCAGCCCAGGGACCCTAAAAATAGCAGCCACATGTCCTTTTAATGAAACTGCCTTCAGTTCCCCAGACCACTTCCCCACGGTCTCAGCTTTCACCAATGTTTCACCCTTAGCTCAGGGTTTTTCTGCATTCAGGCCCAGCAGCCAGCCAAGTGCTCTTTCTCACTCCCCCAGTCCCTACCCACACTGAGCAGTCTATCATACTACAGTTTCTTTTGGACAGCCAGCAGCACCATGTGCACTTCTCTGGTTCCTACAAGGAACTGACTGTGGTATGCACTGCAGCTCTTTCTTATATGGCCCTCTTGGGCCCTGATTGGTTGCTCCTTACACCCTCCCCCCCCCCCCCCCCCCCCGATTGGCTGCTTTCTGCGCAATCTCTCCAGGCTGCTTGGAGGATTTAGCTCCATTGCTCCTTTCCTGGGATGAGTATGGCAGGACCCTGAGGCCTCCAGCAGGGGGCCTCTGGGCCTAATCCACCCCATCACAGTGTCATATTAATGTTGGCTGCAATTTTCAAAGTAGCCCAAGAGAATTAAGCACCCAAATACCCTGTGACCAGCACCACCACTAACTCCAGGAGCAGAGCCTCAGCTGGTGTCTGTTGTCATAACTCCATTGACATTAGTGGAACTATACTAATTTACACAGCTGAGGATCTGTCCCTGCTCTCCTCATTGGTCTCCTCAATTTCTCCACTGTTTGCCTGCCAAAATCTGATAGCAACTCAACTTGCTGGGGGCAGCAACCTCTCATGTCCATGCTGCTTGAGATTAGGGTTGGTGGGGGGAATCTACATTCCAGAAACTCTTTACCTTTCACTACCTCTCCTTTGAGATTATGGGGTTCTTTTCTCTGTGAGGTTATCTTCATGAAATTACCTCTAAAGTAGTAATCTTAACAAAAACAAATGTATATTAAAGGAGAGAAAATGGAATTAAAATAAAAATTGTTTGCTAACTTATCTAAATTTGCACTTCTTATAACTTAAACTAGCTAATGCAGTGTTGTTGTAGCCATGTCGGTCCCAGAATATTAGAGAGACAAGGTGGATGAAGTAATATCTTTTATTGAACCAACTTATGCTGGTGAGAGAGACAAGCTTTTGAGCCATACAGAGCTCTTCTTCAGGTCTGGAAAATGTATTCCTAGTGTCACAGCAAAATGCAAGGTGGAACAGATTGTTTAGCATAAGTAGTTAGCACATACTGTGGTCCTCCATGATCCCTTAGAACAGCGTTTCCCAAACTTGGGATGCCGCTTGTGTAGGGAAAGCCCCTGGTGGGCCGGGCCTGTTTGTTTACCTGCCCCGTCCGCAGGTCCGGCCAATCGCGGCTCCCAGTGGCCGCGGTTCGCTGCTCCAGGCCAATGGGAGCTGCTGGAAGCAGCAGCCAGTACGTCCTTCGGCCCGTGCCGCTTACAGCAGCTCCCTTTGGCCTGGAGTGGCAAACCGCGGCCAGTGGAAGCTACGATTGGCCAGACCTGCGGATGCGGCAGGTAAACAAACCGGCTCAGCCTGCCAGAGGCTTTCCCTACACAAGCGGCGTCCCAAGTTTGGGAAACACTGCCTTAGGATATGTACTAACTACTTACGCCCTCTTCCACCTTATATTTTGCTGTGAAGCTGGGAGCATCTTTCCAAGTCCTGAAGAAGAGCTCTGTGTGACTCTAAAGCTTATCTCTCTCACCAACAGAAGTTGGTCCAATAAAAGATATTACCTCACCCACGTGGTCTCTTTAAACTAGCTAAGGCATTTTCAGTATAGTTACAGAGAAAGCAGAAAAATAAATAGTTTACAACTTGAAAGCAATCTCCTCCCTTTAACTATTTTTGTCAGCTTTCCTTGCTGATTAGATACTCTCCACTGTGAAGAGAAATTTCTCTCTTATCAAGCTCTCCATCTGAATGTTTGTATCCCAGACATACCACCTTTGATCCAAGCCCAGTGCCCTGCTTTCCAAACCAGGTTTCTTCAGTACCTACTCTCACAGTGGGGATTGGCTCACTGCTTTAATGGTCTATTAAAGGTACAAAGACATTTGCTAATGCTTAATAGCAACCCAGAGGAGTTTCGGTGTAGTGCAGGGGTCGGCAACCTCTGGCACGTGGCTCGCCAGGATAAGCACTCTGGGCTGGGCCAGTTTGTTTACCTGCCGCGTTGGCAGGTTCGGTGGACCACGGCTCCCACTGGCTGTGGTTCGCCATCCCAGGCCAATGGGGGCGGCGGGAAGCACCGCGGGCCGAGGGATGTGCTGGCCACGGCTTCCTGCCTCCCGCCTTGGCCTGGAATGGTGGGAGCTGCAATCAGCCGAACCTGCCAACGCAGCAGGTAAACAAAGTGGCTCGGCCCACCAGGGTGCTTACCCTGGCGAGCCGTGTGCCAGAGGTTGCCAACCCCTGCTCTAAATGAACATGCACTGAAAGTGCATCCGATGATGCACATAGCATGTTCAAGTAAGAAATGTGAATGTCTATATTTCCTTGGAGTAAAGGGAAATGACTACATGCTAGTCTCAACTCTTACCCAACACTCTCCAAAGCAAAAGAACAATTTACAGTAGTCATTCTAGAAATGCTATTTTTACCATGCAGTACCTCTGGTAGCCGCAAGTGCTCAGCACCTTTAAATATCAGACCATTTGTCACCTTTGCAAAATCTGACTGAATTTTTTTTTATTTCAGAAGCCGAGGAAATCAGCATGGTTCATATAATATACCTGATGCAAAACCTCATTCCCTTCAAAAAGGTAGAATGTTCCTAAAGAAAACCAAGGATGAGAAGAACAGCATCCAGCCAGTTATATTCTTCTATGAGCCTGTCGACTGCTCAAGAGAGCTATGGAGGCCACAGAAAAAGGGTGAACCAGTGAGTGCTGCCCGAAAGGCGAATTCAAAATCCAAGCAGGGTAAAAAAAGCAAATAGCTACAGTAACAGATTATATTATATAAACAACATGCAGGAGCTACTGGCACAAGGCTTCAACAAAACAGATATTGAATCATGTCTGCTATCTAAGCATTGTACTTTTTCCTATTCATTTGTTCATGCCATAAAATATTAAATATAAATATATATAATATATACAGTTTGAAAGAATATTTATATTATTTAGTAATTTTGTTTCCATTGGGGGGGTCTATAAGTGAAATAACATTTATTTATGACAGTTTGCATTTGATTTTTCTATTTATTTAATGCTAGAGTGTATTGAAAATGATCCTAGTATCTTGCTGTATACTCTTGTGGCTATATGTTTTATAACCAGAGATTTTAGTGGCAGTATGTGGTTTACTAATCTAATTTCCATCTATGTCATTGCATTAGTTCAGAAGAATCCATTTAATTGGCATCCTGATACTCAGTCTTTGCACTCAATTGGTGTGATTGCAGGGAAATATGTTCAGTGACAAATCACTACATATACCAGCACACTTAGTTGTGAGAAGTGCATTTTAGTGCAATCCTACAGTGCTGTCTTCAAAGTTGTTCATAGCAGCAGATTGGTATTTGCCATCCTGAATTTTCTCTGTGCAGCCCTGCATGTTCATTTCATGCTCCTTTCATGCTTTACTATAGCTGCTAAACAAATTGATTTTACCTAGGGCCAAATTCCAAGCTGGTGTAAATTGACACAGCTCAATTAACTTCAGTGTTTGCTTTGAAAATGCTGTATGCTCTGTATTTTCAGTACCGTTACAACTCTTGCCATTGTTGATCAGATGGAATTGAACTGGGGCCTAGAATCAGAAACTACTTTGTCCATGTCTACACTGCAGTTAGACATCTGCAGCTGGTCCATGTCAGCTGATGCGGGCTAACGCCAGGGCTCAGGCTGAGGGGCTGTTCAATTGCAGTGTAAATGTTTGGACTCAGACTACAACCCGAGCTCTGGGACCCTCACACTTCGTAGGGTCTTAGAGCTCAGGCTTCAGCCCAAGTCTAAACGTCTACACCACAATTAAATAGCTCCTTAGCTTGAGCCCAAGTCAGCTGGCACAGGCCAGCCTCAGGTGTCTAACTGCAGAGTAGACATATCCTTTGAGCTAACGGAATAACTCCATTACCAACTAGCAGTAGTAGTTTCTTTCCCTCCGTGGATCAGCAGCTAGAGGGAAAGATGAGTTATGCTATGTGCCAGCATGTTCCACTGTAATATGTGTTTTTAGGCAATTAATGAATATTTACCAGCACAGTGTATTATGTGATCCTCTCTTAATTGGGATGATAATTTAGGACCCAACCTGCTAATTTTTATCTGTATGAATACTCCTTTCACACACTAATACTCCCACGGATTTCAAATAAACACATATGAGTACGGATGTTAGAAATGATCGCAGGATTGGAACCTTAACTGGAATGTCTCTACTGCCACTGGTTTGTGCCAATTGAAAGGATTCTACTTGATCATAATGTTCTTCAGAATTAATTTTGTGTGTATATTTTTAGTAGAATTAATCCTTATGCCAAGTTTATAAATACTAGCATCCTGTTGAGATTACTGGCAAGAATTGTTTTCTTGAGAAGAGAATAAATAGCCGAGTCAAGTCTCTGTTTAATTTATTTTTTAAATGCTCTTAACAGAAGTAAATTGTCTTTGTGGAAGTTGGATTTTAAAGTATATATATATAAAGATGTGCAGAAAATGTGACTTGTTTTTTATAATTATGACTGTAAGCATAACTGAGTGAGAAGAAACAGAAGAAAACATATCACCATGACTATTGCTGCAATAAACTCTAGATTTGCAATATATTTGATATAGACGATAACTAATATGCTAAAATGCAGGAAACAACAAATGTCACACATTTTTCATTTCCCAGAATGTATCATAGTGAAGAATGAAACGATTGAGTTCTCACTTTTATTTAAGATAATGTATATGGGACTATCACGTGTGTGTTTAAACTTTCACAACACTGTTTCAACTGAAAGTCACAGGGTAAAAAAAAATCAGGTATTTAAATTGTTGACATTTTAATATATGTTTAGATATCGCATTGCAAATTTAACGTTATGTCATGTTAGATGTCATGTGCTGGTAAAAAAAAATGATCTGCAAATTGTATTGCATGCTGTTTTTTGTCAGGTAGTATCTGATGAGAACCATCTTTTGCAATCCATGCAGCCAAAAATTCTTTAAACTTTTCTACTGCTTCCCACATTATCAGCTTTCTTTGAAAAAAATTGCAGATCTCTTAATGCAGATAGTAAAGGAGGATGTTTAGAAAGAACTTCAGTAAAACCCATTAGCCCATTCTTTATTAGTCAAGAGTAAAAGTAGTCTTTTTATTTTTCAGTACCTTGTCTACTTTTTTTGGATGATAAGTTACCAAAGTTAAGCACAACTATTCATATTTCATGCATGAGAGGCTTATTTTATTATTTATCATCACTTGAAATCTCTACTATAATTGTCCTTTAAAAAAAAAGTTGCATGTTCTTTAACTTCCTAAATCCTAAACTGTTAAAGACACCATTTGCTGAATCAATGCCAAACTAGTCATTTGCAAAGAAGTTGAGATATACTGTAACCTGCAGAAAAAGAATTTAGAATATAAAAATTTTAAAATAAAGCTATATTTCTCAGTTATTGTGTTTATGAACTATGTAATAGTACAGTGCATGTTTGTGCAATGATGTCAGACGGGGCATGAATACAAAAGAAAAATATCCCCCCGATGGCACTGTTCATTAGTTAGTTGCTTGTTACATAAAGTGAAACAAGGTGGATAAGGTAATATCTTTTACTGGACCAACTCTGTGCGTGAGCAAGACAAGCTTTTGAGAAGAACTCTGAAGAAGACCTCTGTGGAGCTCAAAAGCTCCTATCAGCAATAGAAGTTGGTCCAATAAAAGCTCTTGCCTCATTTGCCTTGTCTCTGTCATATCCTGGGACCAGCACAGCTACACCACCACATTACATTAAGTGGCAGTTTACATAAGTATAAGTTAATTGGGCCCCAATCCTGCAAAGATGTACAAATGAATTTGAAACAAACGACGTGAAAATAAAATGCCTTTTTCTGAAAAGATTTATTTTCTTTTTGAGGAAGAAAACTTCTGTAGAAACAAAAGCTGCGGGAAGAAGTGGTATTAAGACATTGTAAAAGGAGATGAAAAACCTCTAAAGGATATCTTCAAGTCTGAATATTATTAATTCATTACTCTGTAGGCCAAAATGGCTCCTGCATGGAAATATCTTGCAATTCTGTAGGCATGTTTTTAAGTGAATGTCTGATCTTCAGCTGAACATAATTGCTCCACCAACGCTACAAAGCATCAATCATGTCCATTATTTAATGGCACAGATAATATTAATAATGATAGGTACATTTTAAAAATACGGGAAAAAATCTATATATTCAGTACATTTAATGTAACTTTTTTTGTTTAGGTGGTTTTTTTTTTTTGCTATTCTACAATTTGGAATGTAAAAATGTTCATTTAAAATTAAAAAGCTTTTTATTTTTAAAATTAAAATAGAAATACAAATATCTGAAGCCAAGAACTATCAGGCTAGTATCTTCAAATGGGCCTAAGCAAGTTAGGCAGCTGAATCCAATGGAAAGCGAATAAGAGTTGGGTGCCTAGTTCCTTTTCAATCCTTTTAAATATTGCCGCTTGAAGTTCTACATCTTCTATCACTTTAAAATGATTCAATGGATGTTGAAATCTCAAAGCAGCGTGCATTCATTTAGACCTTATGGGTCAGCTTTTATCTTAAAACAAAATGTTCTAACAGCCTTGTAACATTTCAGTGCAGGAAAATAGGAGACTCTAATGGAAATCCTGACAGAGCCTTAATTATAGTAGTGCAGAGAAGCACTGCTATGATTTTGATGTACGCCTGCCAGTTGAAGAAATAGCCTGTTTTAAAGCACTTGAAGGCATTTGACCCCTCAGTATCTCAACAATACAGGGAATTTCAGGCTATTTGAGGCACTCTAAATACATGTCTTTTGTTTCCAGAAGAGTTACTGGAAATATTCAAATATTCATATTCAAGGGAATGGGCATCAATAATAACATCAACTATGTCTACCAAATTACCACTTCTGCTGTCCCTAATAATGCACTACAATGGTAGTCAAATCCTTGAGTCTACTTGAGCAAAATCCTGTCCCTTTATTCTGCATCACCAAATGGTTGCTGCTGTTTCTTCTTGCATCATCCTAATGTTGATTATTTCCAGAGATCCTGTCTGAAGTGTTTGGAGTAGACTATTTTAGTGTTTTGTGTACAAGCAGTAGTTCTTTTTATTCCAGAAGTGATTTTACTGGATGAAACATTCAATAGACTCTTATAAATAGAACCTGGTGTTGTGAACAAAATGTCCATTCTCATTTCATTGCTAATGCCACATTCTATTTAGCTTCAATGTTTTGCAGTCTGGTTCTTCCCTCAGGATGGGAGATATAAACAAACAATTATCTTTAAATGCATTTGGTGGTTTGGCAAAGTCATTTTATCTTTCTTGATGTTACCTACATGAAGCAGGCATAGTTTTAACATTGGCTTAAATGATGTATAAAATAATTAGTAAAAACATATACTTTATATTGTTTCAGTAATACTAGAATGTAAAGGTAGAAAGGGCTGTACAGAATTGACAAATGTAAATCAATATTCGACTTGTGTTAAGAGTAACTTTCAAAAAGCGAATGTAACAGGCCCTCAAACAAATTCCAGACTATCATGGCACTTTTGTTGATGAATTAAGTTCTCATTTTAAGCAGCAATGGCAGAAGGAACTTCAGGTGTTTATTTCTGATGCATATTCCCAAAAGCAGTGCATTACAATTTCATTGCATACTACGTGTTTCTTAGCCCTCTCTGATGCTACTTGTTGCCTAGGTCCCAAAATATAACTCTAAATGGTAGCCAACCTGTCATGCTAATACCCTAAATCACTGTTTGAAAAGACAGAAAGGAGGCTAAGAATTAATTTCACAAAAGTAGATTTTAGGTCCAAATTTTTAAAGAAGTCCTCTGAGTCTAATGGACAATTGTGTTTTTAGAACATCGCCATAGTCTTCAATGGGCTTTGGGTCAGACCAATAAATAGCTTTTAAAATAAATAAATAGCTTATGTTCTGGATTTGCTCTGTTATAGCTTTTCACACAAAGCAGAACTGTTCTGAGTGGCATGTAGCCTGGCTAATCTGTGGTACCTCCACTCATTTACAGTCAAGTTTTTCCTCACTTTGAGGATTTTTCATGTTGCTTTGCAAACAACACTTTCTGCTTCATAATTTCAGATCAATATCCTAAAGGAATAAATGCAAGACCTTCTCTGCTTCAGGCTACAAGCTGTGAACTGGAGCTATGTCCATCCTGGCTAGTCAAGGCCAAGAGAGCGACATGATGTCTGTTTTGGAGGAGACTGTCAATGCTTCCAATGTTGTATGTAGTGTTATTGTAGCCACGTTGGTCCAGGATATTAGAGAGACAAGGTGGAGGAGGTAATAACTTTTATTAGTCCAACTTCTGTTGGTGAGAGAGACACGCTTTCAAGCTACACAGAGCTCTTCTTCAGGTCTGGGGAAAGTATTCAAAGGGTCACAGCTACATACAAGATGGAACAGATTGTTTAGAATAGATACCACATATTCTAAGGGGCCATTCAAAGTGGATTGGCCTGTTAACACCTCTGCAGACATAGGAAAAAAAGGGGGAGAGAAGAGACAACGTGATGCTCAGAGTACCTTTCCCAGACCTGATGAAGAGCTCTGTATAGCTTGAAAGCTTGTCTCTCACCAACAGAAATTAGTCCAATAAAAGATGTTACCTCACCCACCTTGTCTCTCTAATGCTTCCAACAACAGCTAAATAAATAAATGACTACATACTGTTTTAGGGCCAAATCCTGCCCTCAGATAGACAAGTGCAATTCATATTGACTTCAGTGGGCACTGCACATGGGTACATGAAACCAGAATTTAGCCCTTTGAGTCTGCACTTTCAGGGGAGATATCTCCCAGATGACACCAATTTATTTATGTAAATTTATCAAGCATTTGTGCAAACCTGCCGGCAATATTACATATTTTATAAAACATATACAGATAAACTAATGGATTCATTTCCTTAAAATGCCCCTACCCCCAAAAGTTCTCTTCCTCTCAATATGTACAAAACATTTCCTTTTACTGAAATTTATTCTTCCTCAGCCTGCTAATGCCATATACTATATTATTCAGATAAAGTTACAAATAGTCTTCCTTAACTGACCAACAATTTGAGAGACTTTTGCCTAAACACAGCTACGCTGAAAACTTCCCCATCACCTTCTAATTTAAGATACACAAAGTAAATAGAATTCTACATATTACATTGGAAATATAAAATATAGGTATTTCACTATCTTTTATGGGATTCCAACAATCATAACATACAGCTTATCAAAATAACAGCCCTGGCAGTATTTAAAGAGGAGAAATACAATATGATTGAACTCATATGAAATGCTTTCCCTGAGGAGTTACCATTAATAAATAACTTCTGAAAATTAAAAATAAAAGCAAGTCTGTAGTACAACAGTATATTGTATAACATTACAGGTGAGTGCAGTAATTTAAAAACAGAAACATGAAGACAAACCTTCAAAATCATGGTAAACACTATTTGTAGACTTGATCCAAAACCCAGTGAAGTCTTTGAGAGGCTTGCCTTTGACTTCAGTGGGCCTTGGATCAGGCCAGGAATGAATGAATACGTCTAGTCCGTAGGGACTGTGGATAACCCACACATGTAGCTTATCCAACTAAACAGCTAAAAAGCTTCTTTAACAGTCAAAAGACTGATTTTCCCTCCTCTATACATATAGTTATGTGTGGGTCCTTAAGACAGTCTTGAGAATTTCATATCAGGAAGATACGTGAGGCTATTTCAATTCAGGTTTAGTTTGTACACGATCCACAAATAATAGTGGATTCATATTCTTAGAAATTGGATTACAACATTAAGGCCTTGATTCTACAGACACTTATGCATGAGATCCCAAGAGATTGCTCACATGATTAAAGCTAAGTGTATGTATAAGTGAAGGTGCAGAATCAGGGCCTTACTCTAAGAAATAAATTGCTACAAATATATAAAGATATAAATATATATATAAAGATATAAAAATATAAAGATACACATTTTATATCATTAGGAGAAAAAGAAATGGTCACTCTTGCCCCTGTTGTCCTTCAAGATATATTATATATGTCCATTACACAAGGTGTGTGTCTCGTCCACCAGTGCTGGAGAGTTTTCCCTACTGGTACCAATAGGAGCAGTCTTGCCCTGAGGGATTAGGGAAGGAGTGTGGGTCACGTAATGGATATATGTAACATATCATGAAGTACAACAGTTACAAGAGGTAAGTGTTTCTTCTTCGAGTGCTTGCATATGTCCACTACACTAGGTGATTCCCAAGCAATTTCCAATGGAGGTGGGCAGTCTCACTGGAAGAGGGGCTACAGCAGTGCTACTCAAAGTGGTGGTCCGTGGACCGGTGCTGGTCCGCGAGCCATTGGCTGCGCTGGTCTGTGGCGAGTTTCCAGGAAAAAAAGAGAGAAATAATAGTATAATTTAAAAATCGCACTGGAATTCCACCAAGAATAATGATCAGTCGATAAAAGTCGACAATACTAAATAATATTATGTTTTCAGAAGCACATATTATAATATTGATAATTATGCCATAGCGCTACAGCATGTTTTGCATGAGACGTGCGAGCACATGCTTACCTCACTCCTTCGCATATAAAGACCCCGTCCCACCAGCAGTTACTATCGAGAAGTCGAATAGGTAGCGTCATACGGATCTCTGCGTGTTTGTCATTTGGGACCCCATCCGAACCCACTGATCTGAGAATGTAAGTACTAATAATATTATAAATTTTAATAATTCTTTTCTATCCTATCCCGCCGTATCCCTTATGAAGTAGATAGAGACAATTGAACACCACACACCTATAGCCAAACAGACAGTCCTTGTAGGAGCAGGATTTTATAATTGTACTAGTTGTACTATAAGAATTGATGTAAACTTTTATTTCATTCTGCCAGCCACCCTTTTTGAATAACAGAAAGGAATGACCATCTGAGACTGGGATCCTGTTTCCAATATGTATTACAACTAGGACCTGTTATAAAGTTTAGTTAGTAAGAGACAGGATTTTGTATTGTGTCTATGATAAATAGATTAGAGAACTGTTGAGGGCCTGAAGCCCCAATGTGTATTGTTTTAATTATAAGATTTAGCAAGGCTTGATTTACAATGTATTCTGCTTAATATAAAATACTGCTGTCTGTATACCATTGAAGGTTTCTGTGAGAGACTGTTTGTGTGAATGAGGAATGCATCAGGAAAGGATAAGGTGTGAAAGCCATCACAAATGTCCAGATGGTCAAGAAAAAGTGAGAGACTTGGAAAGACCAGGAGACAATCAGAAAACATCCATTGTATCAGATGCTAAACATGTTAACAGCACTGATGACCTCAGAGGTGAGGCAGGCACCCCTGAAGGCGAGACAACAAATAGGAGCTAATGATGGGAAGCCCAACAATAACCATCAAATGATAACTGCAGAAAACCCTAAGATTAACACCACTTAAGGACTAATGATTACAGGATGACATTGTAAAATGCATGGACTCAAATGGGAATTTACAACTATAAAGCTGGAGCGTTTTGCCATGGAACTCTGGGTTCAGTCCTGCAAAGCCTCAGAGCATCAGATCGCAACCAACAGAGCCCAGCTCCTCACTCATGCTCAATCTAACTGGCCATTAGGTTGACTCGAGCTACAACAGACTGGTAACTATAAACATGAACTGGCAGGACTGTGTGTGTGTATGTGTGTGTGTGTGTGTGTGTGTGTAACTGTTCCCCCTGAAAAGATCCTGTGTGCTTTGTATGAGTATAACATCCTCGCTTCCTCCATATCCATATATCTTTTCATACACGTGCTCATTGTTCTTACTTATAGACTTCCCCTCTTCTAGAATCAAACCTACGCGTTTCTGCCAGGAAGTTCTTGAAATTCCTCGCTTTCTCACTCCATATCTTTCACACAGGTAAATCTTATTTTTGACGTTCATTATTCATTCTTTCCATATGTTCGAACCATCTTAACTTTCCAATTATTATCCTGTTTGCAATTTAATTTTAAAATTTATATTATCTTCTTATCCTAACATTACTTACCCTATTAATCAATGTTCTCCCGCACATATTTCTCAATAAAAGTATTCCCACTGCATTTATTCGGCTTTCATCCTAATATCATAAATTAAGTATATACCCAGGGTAATGGAATTTATATTAATTATTTTTAGGCCTAATTTACAGATGGCAAAGCAAGGCCCAATTGACATATTTATCAAGCAGAGACATCCGGTTGCTGAACACGCAAATAATTCTGAATCAGATGACGGCAATGTAAATGAAACTGAAGTATTGTCAACAAAAAGAATTTGTACTAGCTTTACTTGGAAATATGACTCCTCATACATTCAGTTCAGTTTTGTAGCCACGAATGATGGTGGAGTGCCAAAACCGCAGTGCGTTATTTGTGGCGATGTGTTGGCTAATGACGCAATGAAGCCGTCAAAGCTCAAGAGGCATTTAAATACAAAACATAATGAAATTAGTTCAAAGCTGAAAGAGTTCTTCGAAAGAAAGCATGTTGATTTAAAAGGCCATCAGAAACTGATCTTTGAAGTGTCACACATAAATACTTGTGCTTTGTGAGCTTCTTATAAAGTAGCGCTTCGTGTTGCTAAGGCTAAAAAGCCATACACAATCGGTGAGACACTAGTGATAGGCTGTATTAAAGATATCTGCATGGAAATGCTGGGTGAGCCGGCGGCAAAGAAAGTGGCTCAGGTGCCACTTGCAAATGACTCTATAGCTCGACAAATTCACGATCTGGCTCAAGATATGGAAGATCAGCTCATAGGACAGATTAAATTAGCAAAGTACTTTTCTTTGCAGCTTGATGAATGTACAGGTGTTGCTAATACAGCAATTCTGATGGTGTATGCGCACTTTGAACATGAGGGTGATTTGAAGGAAGAGTTTTTGTTTTCTGCTTCACTACCAACAAAAACAACTAGTTGTGAACTGTTCGAGACTGTGAGCGACTACATCATTAACAAATGTGGGTTGGATTTCAAGTTTTGTGTAGGTGTATGTTCTGATGGCGCTGCTACAATAACAGACAGCATTCTGGAGTGGTTACCCAGATTAAGGTGCTTGCACCCGAATGCAAGTCACCGCACTGCTTCCTTCACTGAGAAAGTCTTGCAACAAAAAAATGTCAACAGAACTAAACAGTGTGCTCAGCGAGGTCATAAAAATTGTGAACCATGTAAAGGTGAATGCTTTAAATTCGAGACTATTCGTTGCATTATGTGATGATATGGGAGCTGATCATAAACAGCTCCTATTGCATGCCGATGTACGTTGGTTATCAAGGGGAAAAGTCCTGTCAAGAGTATTTGAGCTCCGAAATGAGCTTGCCAAGTTTCTTCAGGACAAAAAACCAAACTGGTCACAATTGTTCCAAGATGTGGATTGAATAGCCACACTGGCTTATTTGGCTGATATCTTTGCCATCTTTAATTATCTCAATACCTCCATGCAGGGAAGGATGGCTTCACGTCTTACAATGGCAGACAAGATCGACGGACAGAAACGAAAGCTAAAAGCATGGAAGAGTCTGTTGTCAGAGTGCTACCGGTATGGTGCTCTGCTTTCTCCAATGTTGATATCACTCAGCTGTGTGCGTGTGTTCCATCTGTGTGCTGTCCTAGCTCTGCGCAGATAGCTGACACAGCAGACCCGACGAGAACCCCCAATGACCACAGAGTCTAATAAGGTAC
Organism: Mauremys reevesii; assembly: GCF_016161935.1. NCBI lineage: Eukaryota > Metazoa > Chordata > Testudines > Geoemydidae > Mauremys > Mauremys reevesii. The sequence goes on along the minus strand of NC_052629.1, from coordinate 46,935,883 downwards.
GAAGGCACGTCGGCCAGGTTTATTGCCATATTGGACACAACTATAGTTCCCCGTAGATTACTTAGTCTACCGGGCATACTACTAATATGTGCCCACGGTCAATGGACCCGGCTCAGTTAGTGGCGGGACTTTCCACTGCCCCCTCGGCCGGACAAAGACACCGCCCCAGGGATGCATTCTTATACACAAGTACAAACAAGTTACACATCAATCCTGATGTATTGAGGTGCAACCCTTCCACGTAGCAAGGTACAACCCCTCTACGTAGTAAGGTGCCGCCTCTCACCTTATACATGTTGGTTCGAACAAAACAACTCCATCATATTACCCTTTTGGCCCTGTCATTGGGATGGGTCAGCCTGTTCCTTGTTATTTGTGTGAAATGTACAAGTATGTGAATGTTCTGATATCTAGTGTTCAGTACCTTTTAGGTATGTATCTTCTTGCAGCATCAGCCCTTTCCATGCCAGCTTCTGTGAGCAGGGCCTGCCTCTGGCTCACAGCTTAACTTTGCTTTATGTTAGCAAAGTCTTGACCATTACTTTAGTTCAGGCCTTAGGCCTCATACAGGAAATTGATACCAAGGTTTATATCTCAGGGCCTCCTCTTACTACGGAGTCGAGTGTCAAGAGATTGCTATGACATGTTTCACAACTTAACGACAATCATCGCCAATGCAGGCAAAGACCTTGATGTTACATCTCTACGAAACATCATCAGTGAACACTTGACAAATTTGGCAGAACATTTTGAGTTTTACTTTCCAGCAGAAGAAGATCCACGGAAAGGGACTGGATGGATCCGAAGTCCATTTATTCCATTGAAAGATGACTTAACTGTCACTATGGAGGATAAGTTCTTGGAGCTGGCTGCTGACAAAAGATTGAAGATGAGTTTCAAAACTACAACATCACTTGCTTCCTTTTGGATAAAAGTGAAAGCAGAATATCCTGAGCTTACTGAAATTGCTCTGAAAACTCATCTCCCATTTCCTTCAACATACCTCTGTGAGACTGGCTTCTCAACCATGAGTGTCATTAAGACAAAATACAGGAACAGTATGGATAGTCATTCTCCATTGCATGTGGCACTGTCCTCAATTGAACCACAACTGGATAAGCTGACAAAGAAGCAGCAGGCTCACCTTTCACATTAGGAAAGGGTAAGGTCTTAACATGCCTATTAGTGTCTTACTAATTTTTTAATAATATCTTTGTTAGGAGACTTTGCTGGTTTGTTTTTTTAATATTTGTTATTTTTATTGTAATATTGTATTATTTGTTTACAAAATAAACACAAAATAAAAAATGTCTGTCAACTTTTATTTTATTCATTATATTGTTTCCGATATAAATTAATATTACTACGAATGTTCAAATAATATTTTGAATAATATAATGGGAACATCTCCGCATGTACGCCACACTCTCATTCCAATTAACAGAGTGAAGAATGTTAGTTTTTCTGATCTGATGTGCTAGGTGCCTATGTGAAAACGATAATAATATGGCACAAATATGGTACCAGTCCCTGGCAAATATGGTACTGGTCCCTGGCACATTGAGGGAAAAAAACTGCCGGTCTGCCACATCAGATAGTTTGAGAAGCACTGGGCTACAGGACTGACTTCCCCATACTCATATCATTCCCTTGCTGCGGTAGAAATTGCATAATGTCTAGCAAAGGTTTCAGCTAAAGACCACGTTGCTGCTCTGCAGATGTCCACGATAGGGACATTTTCCATAATTGCCCTGGAGACTGAGCGTGCTCTGACTGAATGTGAGGACAGCTTTTCAGGAGGCATGATGCCTTTGATCTTGTAGCACATGACAATACAGCTGGTGATTCACTTGGGCGGTTGTTGCTCTGTTATAGGATGCCCTCTCATTCTTTCTGCACAAGAGATGAACAGCTGTGACGAGACCAGAAAGGCGTCTGTTTTATCCAGATAAAAGGCCAGTTCTTGGTGACTATCCAAAGTGTGGAGCTTTTGTTCATCTTCAGGAGCATGTGGCTTTGGAAGAAGGCTGATAAATACATTGATTTGTTGAGGTGGAAATCAGACACTACTTTAGCGAGAAACTTAGGTGTGGGCTTTCCTGTACCTTGCCTTGTAAAAAACACAATGTATAGAGGATCTGTTTACAGCAATGTTTCTCAAACTGGGGTCGCCGCTTGTGTAGGGAAAGCCCCTGGCGGGCCGGGCCGGTTTGTTTGCCTGCCCCGTCTGCAGGTCTGGCCGATTGCAGCTCCCACTGGCCACGGTTCACCACTGCAGGCCAAATGGGAGCTGCTAGAAGCAATGGCCAGTATGTCTCTCAGCCCACGCCACTTCCAGCAGCTCCCATTGGCCCAGAGCAGCGAACCGCGGCCAGTGGGAGCCGCGATTGGCCGGAATTGCAGATGGGGCAGGTAAACAAACTGGCCCGGCCCGCCAGGGGCTTTCCCTACACAAGCGGCGACCCCAGTTTGAAAAACACTGGTTTACAGGGCACATAACTCTCCTATTTTCCTCACAGAGGTGATGGTTGTTAGAAAGGGCACCTTTGCTGAGATGTATAATAATGAACAGAGGCTTTCACTTTGAAAGGGGGACACATAAGGACTGATAACACTAAGGCTTGTTCTACACTAACAACTTATGTTAGTATAGCTATGTTATTGAAGGGTGTGGAAAATCCACACTCCTGAGCAACACAATTATGCCTGCCTGCAGGGGCGGCTCTAGCCATTTCGCCGCTCCAAGCATGGCGGCACGCTGCGGGGGGGCGCTCTGCCGGTCGCCGGTCCCGCGGCTGCTCCACCGAACCCACGGGACCAGCGTGGGAGGTCCGCCGGAGCTGCCTGCTGCCCTCCCAGGGACCGGCAGAGCGCCCCCCGTGGCATGCCGCCCCAAGCACGCACTTGGTGTGCTGGGGCCTGGAGCCGCCCCTGCCTGCCTGACTCCTAGTGTAGACAGCCCCATGTTGATGGCGGGGCTTCTCCCATTGACATAGCATGTCCTCTCAGGGAGGTGGAGTACCTATACTGAAGGGAGAAGCCTTCCCATTGGCATAGGTAGCTTCTACACTGAAGAACTACAGTGGTGCCACTGCAGCATTTTAAGTATAGACAAGCCCTAAATTTAAATCCTACTGTGGAGTAGGGTTTCTGATAGAAAGATTGTTCCCATATAAGCCTTTTAGGAACCTAGTAGTGATAGGATTAGAGAATACAGCCCCACCTGTAATATGGGGGTAAAATGCTCAGATTTGTAGCCAGGTGCACTTTAATGGAGCTGACTGCCAAAAAACCTGACTCAGTAGTCCAAATAGTCCAAAAACTTTTGAATCATGGATTGTGTAGGAGACACACTGTGGCTAGCAATCCAGACAGAGAAACACTTCCACTTACAAAGGAAAGCAGCAATGGGTGGCCTGCATGAAGATGTACCTGAGCTGCTCCTCAATTTGCGTCTTAGTTCTCATCTTGGAGCCACAGCAAATCGGACTGCCTGTCCCTGATGTGACCCTCACCCAAGCCCTTGAGACAGTGAGAATGAGGGCTGCTCACAGGCAACAGCTTGTGATACTGGAGCAGGGCTTGAAGCCAGGTGACCTTGGCATAGACTCCCCTGGTACAAGGCAGAGCCCAGAACCCACTGACTAGTAATCAGACATGCCAAACCCGTGGGGAAAAAAAAGACAGAAATTGGGCTTGTTTTTGGCTTAATTGGCTTGTGAGTTGCTTGTTGGCTAGTTTTTGGCTTGTTGCTTGTTGTAGTTTGTTGCTTCTTTTTTTGATTGGATCTTGGCAAGCTGGGGCAAGGTGGGGCAAGCAGGGGCAAGGGGAGCAAAGGGGGAGAGAGTTGGGGGTGCACAGCGGGCCCACCACAGTCCCAGACTGCACGCCGGGGGGGATCTAGTCACATAGAGTGTTCTTAGGGATTGGCTTGTTTTGGCCTTGTTTTGAAATGGGATTAGCTTGATTTTTGGCTTATTGCAAAAATTGTGGTGCTTATTTACCACATGAAAGTTGGCAACTGTGTTATTAACAGCAGAACAAATAGTAGAAGAAAGACAGAAAAGAAAGGAGAGAGGTCCAAGGGACCCCAAAACAATAGTTAGTACCACTAACTATTATTAACTACTAACTATAGTGGCCTGTTCACAGAAGGAACATGTTGACAGCATACTATGACCACCTTCATAAGAAGGAACTGAAAGATGGGCAGGGAGACTTTGCCCATTTATATCCTCAGCTCTGAGCACCAGGCATGTCAGGGCACAGCTGTGGCCACCCCTACGAGAACTGTGACTCGCTGGCACCAGTGCACAAGACACACACACGCTCAGTGTAACAACTATATGCAACCATTCAAAGAACTACTATAATTCCCTTTTTTCAGACTTTACAGTTTATAACACAGACATTATGCTTTTAACACCAGATGTCTATTTCATATCTAAAAAGGAATTTAGACTAATAGTCTTTTCAACAAATTATCAGTTCACATTCTGCTATCCCAAAGCCCGGGAAATGAATTCCTTATCTGAATTTGATTCTCTCCAGCTGCAATGCATCTCACTGACACAGACAGCTATTTTTTTTGGGGGGGGGAAGGGTGTTAAGTTGTAGTGCCTCTAATGTACTGACTTTATATCATCTGCACAGTGTGTCCAGTCCATCTTCTCTAATTCATTTTGCTTGTGTCTATTTGTAAATAGAATAATACCCTACACCTAAAAGGTAGATGACATGCATTTGTTTGAAGGCATTGACACATCTTCAATGCATCAGTCAGGTGCTAGAAAATGAAATTAACCTTGACTGAACTTTTACTCTATGGAATTATTTTCACAGGAATAATATAAATGTGGTTATTTCTCTTCTTTAAAGTTATGTCAGGCGTTATGGCCCTTCACTTCTTAAGGTACATGAAAAAATCCTAGACTGCACCAGTGTTGTGATTATTTTTGTGGGGGAGGAAAGGATGAAGTTAAGGTAATTCAAACATTAAATATGTATATTCAACTGAGGAAATATCCCAGGGAAGTTAGAGAGAGGAGTATTCAGTTTTTCATCACACTCTACATTTCAGCATTAAGATTTGACCACTACTTGATCCCAAAATACTGCATACAAATGGAAAAATGGATTTTAAAAATAAAGTTAAATAAGCTTGTCATTGTAATGTGTACAAAACATACATTTCCATCCAAAATCAATTAAAACTGCAGAATATACATCTGAAATCATCTTTAAAGACTTTTCCGAACTGCACTAAAATCAATAGGAAAAATTGGCATGTTGTATCATAGACCAGCATTGCTCAACATCTGTAGTTCATCTGCTGAAACCCTAGCAGAACAATAAAATATTCTGCATGTGTGTTGCAATTCACAAAATTCCAGAGTTAGGATTTTAGGGCAGAACCAATCAATCAATTTCACATCTCAGATTCCTCTCCCCATCGATCTTCTTTCAGCACAAAATTGAATGTGGTACAAATCATGTGGTTTTACCATGTTACTCCATGTAGTTTTAGTGGAATTATTTGCTTAAAAGGAACATGAATCAGTTACTGGCTTTGCTTGCACTCTGTACACCCTAGAATGTTTATGCTAAATTGTCACGTGTCCACTTACTTGCAAAATGCGGCCAGAGAAAAGTGGGAACAGAGATCTGTGTGCGGTGCAAGAGAATGTACTGAGTGCAAACTAAAGCCTCCATATTGTGGCAAGTGCAGTTTATACTTTAAAAATACGGCCCTATGTGCCTAAGTTACTTAGATTGCAGCAGGAGCAGTTGTACAAGAGATCTCTTTATGTCCTGGGTGGAAATGAATTTGATTCCTTTACAGGTATTTAGGCATCTAAAGATGCAGATAAGCACCTACTGTGGTTTTTCAAAAGTGCCTGGGCATCTCACTAGGTGCCTGTCTACCTTTAGATGCCTAAATACCTTTAAAAATCTGGATCTGAGGAGTCTAAATCACATTGACTAAGTCACTTTTGAAAATGGGACTCCTAAGTCACTTAGGTGCTTTTAAAAATTGTATCCTTTAACAAGTAATGAAATTACAATCGGGGGGAAAACAAGGAGCTATTTATGAAATGGAGACCACACTGCTAGCTAAACACTTCTATTGTAGATTTTTTTAAAAAATCGAATAGATTTTGTTTTAAGAAGGCACCTAGAAACTACCAAACAGTTTCATTCAAGTAAGAGCAACATGAAGAAACGGTCACAATGCAAAATAAATAAATAAATAAATAAAATATCTATATCCAAACATCACCAGACTTTGACGAGTTTTGGATATGGATCTGAACTCCATGGCCAGCATTTATTCCTATGATAGTTCAGACCAAAACCTCAGTTCCACACTACCCTGGATTTGGATCCAACCTCATTTTCACAGTCAGTTCCTATAATGAACACCATTAACACCTGGATGTTTATAAAATTGTGGTATTCACCTTTATTAGGTGTCACCAGCTCCTGGTATGGACTGTGGAGGGGTCTCTGCTGCTCCTGATTGACCCTCTTTAGTTTGCCCCCAGTTGGGGCAGTTCTTGGACCCTCACCTCTAATTAAGTCTAGCAGTCTGCTTCAGTCTCTTGACTGTGTTCATGGAGACAGCCTGGTTTTTGGGATGCTAACCCTTTGCTGCCCCAGGCCTTTCTGCCCCTGTTTCCTTCTCTATTCTCTCCCTGTTATAGCAGGCTTTGTTTCCTCTATTGACTGACGCTGCAGGTGCCTGCCTCCATGATTGGCAGCTCTGGCAGCTGCATGGGGGTGTGGTCAAGCTGCTTGCCTGTAAACAGAAGCTCTCCTTCCCTTCTGCCTATGCTCAGTTTGGGGTTTGTAGACCCCATTATACCAGGGTATTTACAGTACTTCTTGTACATACCTGCCCTGAGTACAATGCTTATTGGTGGTTGCTTGGGACCCTGTTTATGCTAGTGCTCTCACAGTTGAAAATTTTAGGGGGGGCGGGAAACCTAATGTAAGACACACAACCAACCAGTCTCTCTTCTCATGTTTCCTGATGTATTTTTCTAGCCATTAAATGCTCTAGATTCTTCAGGTATTTTCAAAATATCCCTGTTGGTATCACATGACAAGCACAAGCACATATGCCCTAGTTTATAATCCTTGAGTCCATAAAATCATCTTGTTTTGAAAAGTGAACTAATCACTGAAAATCTTCCCAAACTGGGGTTATGTTAACCTAGTTCTGGGCACTTTATCTCTAATTGAAGCATGAACATGGATAATAAATATGTGCCTCTTTTGACCTCCATATGTTGTAGATATGCACAAATGACCTCAAAACATTTGAAATTGACAATGTTGATGTGGGTGAAGATGGCAAAAGAGCAGAATCCATATATTTAATTCTCCATGTTTATAGCCACATAAATTACGTCCAAACTAATCTTATTTTTAGTCTCCAATGGGGTTTGTTCTAAAATAAACCAATTGGCATTTTTAGTCTGTTTCATGCATGTTAACAAGAGGAAGAGAGTATAACATCTATATTGTTATTGATACCGTTCTGAAGCTTTCTATTTTTTCAGCTGTCCTGCAGGAATGGAGTTAGTTGTTTTTAGGTTTATATTTTAAAAATTACAGGAACTCAATGAAATTCAATGGAATGCACCCTGTTTAGCAGGGAATCTGCTAAAAGACAGGTGGAACTTTCAGCTTCCAAGACTGCACCTTGTGGAAATACAATGAAAAATCAGAAACAGCAAATACAGATTAGCATAGTATATATTCATATAAAAGGGAATGATACAGCATTCTGTATATTGTAGTCTATGAACATAATGACGTGCCAATTGTATTAAAGACCCCAATGACCATTCAGGGGCAAACACAAGAATTGTACAGGAAGGAAGAGAATAGAAATCCACTCCCAAAATATCGTATTTCTGAGAATGGACCCATTCCTCAAGTTTTTACCTATGCCTCTCTGATTCAGGATTGGTCCTTAAAGGAAAAAAAAATCCAAAAGTTTCCATACATGTGTGTATATTATCCAACTATTTACTTTCCCAGAAGTTAAGTAAGAATTACTGTTCAGCCTGACTAAAATGAGAAGTATATACAGAAATTAATTTGTCACATGCTTCGCTGATGAGAGGGAGAGGGGAGTTATTCCTCAAAGTGTGTTTGAGCTATAGACCATAACATCCATATAAAAAACTGGATTACCAGATCCCCATTTGTTTTAAGATCAGGCTTGTGACCTTTTGATATAAGCAGAGAAAAGCCCAAGCCATAACGTTTAACTCTTTGTTTGGAATTTGGATGTGTTTCTGTAATGGGCTAAAGGAGTGGATTACATCTGAAGCTGGGTTTTGGTTCAAGACCATCTTTCTCTCAATCTGTTTATCGCATGCAGCATATGCACAAGAACAAAACCAACCCCGGTAAACGTAAGTTTAATCAATGCATATGCTACATATCTAATAGATAACAGGCCTGATTCTGAACTCATTTAAACTAGTGTAAAATAGAAGTTGCTCCACTGAAACAAATTAAGTTACATTATTGTAAAAAACAGTGTGATTTCAGAATCAGGCCCGAAAAATGGTAACCAAATGTAAAGATTTTATCTACTATTGACCTGATCTGAACATTTGTGTTATTAAAAAATTATATAAAAATAGGTTAGCAAAATTATGTAGCTTGACTCCTTTTGCCACTAGGTGGTGATAGCTGATAATGAATTGATACAGAATTTAGACAATCATTCTACCAATCTTCATTTAAGAGTACTTTTGAATTTTTTCTCTACTCTGGTATTATATATGCCTTTTATTTTATTTTTTACTCCCTTTAAACATGTTCCATTGTCGTTAGCCACCCTACATAACATCTACTTTCTGCTTCAGCTGAAAAACATTTGAAGTTATGAAAATTAATTCCAGGATTTCTCTGATTACTTGAATAACTAGAAATGGCATTCAGCCAGAAGGAGAATTAGAAGCTAAATAGAGGAGAGAGAGTAATAATTACAGTATTCATGTTGATCATTCATGGCAGCAGGATGTTAGTAATAAAATCCAATAGCAGTACTTTAGTCAACCTCAGACTCACAAATGGAATGGGAATGGTCAATATTTCTTTTCTTGAAACAGAGCCGGATCTTGAAACACTAATGGGCACAGTCTATAAGTAACAAAGAGAGTGTTCCATAAGAACGTTGCAGGATGAGGCCTACAGATCATTAGTAACTTGCTGTTATCACCATAACACCCCAGGGGAAAAGCACTGCAGATGGAATGGGCCAGATTTATAATAATAATAGGAGATATACCAATCTCCTAGAACTGGAAGGGACCTTGAAAGGTCATCTAGTCCAGCCCCCTGCCTTCACTAGCAGGACCAATTTTTGCCCCAGATCCCTAAGTGGCCTCCTCAAGGATTGAACTCACAAAACCCTGGGTTTAGCAGGCTAATGCTCAAACCACTGAGCTATCCCTCCTCCCTAAAGCCCAGGTCCTCCTTCCTTCCCCTCAGACAATTTCCTTTGTGCTTTCTCAATTGGTGCACAATCCCCATAACCAGCCGGCATAAATTAGAACAGCATCTAGGCTGCTCTAACTCATGCCAGGGCCAGGAAGAGCACAGATCAACCCAGCCAGTCCCCTGAGAGCTCTCCCCTCTACCGTCCACTCACTCTCCTGGGGGCCCAACAGCTACTGCTTTTCTGATTAAATAAGTCGATGGGGATTTGGGGCCGCCCTAACCCTAATGAAAGGCTGTTGTTGACACTATAGCAATTACATCTACCTGGGAAAGAATGGCAATTTTCTCTTATAAAATGATTCATTTGTTAAAAAAAAAAATGAAATAGGTCTAATTCCCTGTAAAAAGCTTAAAGACCTAGCTGCAAATGGCATTTTCCTTTTACGGTTTACCTGGCAACATCTTAACTCTCCATCATGATAGTCACATCTGCCTCTTTTAAAGAATGACTGTGGATGGTTTGTAAAGATAATTTTAAAATACAGATTGCAAAAGAGAAGTGCCCTCCCTACAAGGACTCCTTAAGCCTGCAGTCCTGCAAGGATTCCCCATAAGCGGGAGGGGGCTGATACCAGAGATTGGAATGACAGTGAGAGGTGGTGGTAGGAGGGTGGGGTATAATGGAGGAGGGGGGTGGAAGAGTAGTAGCAGTAGTAGGCTCTGATTTGCACCAGAAATTATGAGAAAGGGAGAAGCAGCACTCAGTGCCCTGAAGAAGGCAGTGGGGATATAATCTCCTCTCTCTATGCTGGGTCATCATCAGAGATGACTCTGCAAGGTATGTGGGAAGGGAGCAGTACCTCATAACTCTTCAGTTTCACCTCGTTATTTGGCAGCAACTGAATATCAGAATTTTGGCCACCATTTGGCTGAATACCTGTATTAGATTCCAAATATTTATCCAGCCCTAATCATCGCTGTCAAGTTAGGGGCAGTGCTTCTGGAGACACTTCTCACAAATATGAGTGAAGTAAATGAGCTTTGCTGAGAGCCCAGGGACTTGTCCCTCTGGGGAAACGTTGTTGGTTTGCTCCCCTCATAGTACTGTGTTCTCTTTGATTATGCTACTCCCAGTTCCCCTCACCCTAACCATGTTCCTCCAGCTGTAATCCCCCGTTCCCCAGTTTGCATCTCTCCGATTCCCTTTGTAGAAAATGCAGAATGGCTAGTGTTATGACTACTCCCATCTGGGTAAGTTATAAATACTAGAAATTGGAGGAAGAACCGTGTGTGTATTAGTTACAAGACTGGTTGTGACTGATGTCCATGTACTGTATCCATTTAATACCTACCAAGCCTGAAAAAGAGCTGCTTACCCCCAGGCAAAACACATTGCTAAGATATAAGGTTGCAAATATATATCAGTTGCTGCCCTTATTGGAATGTTGCAGTTTTCAGGGAAGGGGAGGAATAAAAAGAAAGCATGGAAGTGGCCTAGAAAACAAAATGTTTAAAATGTCCTAAAAATTCCTTAGTCCCATTGGCCTAGGTTTGAGTTGCACAAATGGCTTCCGCTCTTTCCCATAGGAAACCAAAAACCACGCTTGTTCTCGTTTTTAAGGTTACATTCATCTAGTCTGGGAGCCGTACTGTATGACTAAGATGACCAATCACTTAGGGTAATGAATAATAACAAACAGCAAATACATCTGCAGTGTTTGACACTCTGAGTGCAATCCATTGGCTGAAATATTTTTGTATGAAACATCAGTTAACTACCTTGAAGTAAAGAACAAATTAGTGTAAATCAAAGTAATCAAATATATTACTTGCTGTGAATAGCTGGTTCAGTTATAACCCTGACATATATTCTTACCTATGAAAGTTCAGGTAGATTGGTTTCAGTTTGGTCGAGCTTGGGTGAAAAGAAGAGAAAGTCATGTCAAAATAGGCCTTATAGTGAAGGCTTCTTTCAAACTTAACTAAAAAATTGTCTAGCTTTTTATTCTTAAACTGATAGAATAAAAATTACTAAAATCTTCCTCGGACACCCTTCGTAGGTTGTTTGTACTTTGGTTTCCCATTGAAGTAAGGTATGTTGACATCCTCAGCTTGAGCCTGTCCTTTGAGCACTGCACTATGAGTGTGGAGAGTACTTCTCACTTTGCTGGGAAACCTTTAAATAGCAAAGGGTAGCAACTCAGTGCTTCACAAAGAGCTACTTGAAGGCCTTGTTCCCCATGACAACAGCACTGCTTACGTATAGACAGCATGGTGCAGAACTAAAGAGAAAAACAGTTTATGCTAGAAATGTGAGCATTTCAAAGACTAAAGAACAAAGAATCCCACATATGAATTACATCCTGATTAGCCCGGATGTCTACTAAATCACTGAAACTAGGGGCCAAATTCTATTTTGAGAACTGACTCACGTAACGATGCCATTGTTGTGAATGTCTTTTAAGCACAGGTAGGTTGTCCCAGTGTTTCAGAAGATGTGATTGTTCATGGAAAAATTACAAATTATATTCTTGGGACCTTGCAAATCCAATGGAAGAAGAATCCAGATGCACATCACAAGATGGCCACAACTCAAATGAGCATGTGAACTAGTCCCAAGCCAACTCTAACTCAGGTTGGCAAAAACGACGCAGCCCTAAACCTCACCCATGCCCAGAATCCAAACTCTGCCACCCTTCAAGTACAGCCAGACAAAGACTTTGACTTGGTCCAAACTTTTACCATAGCCCTATCCTGTGAATTGGCACTGATCCTAACCTAAGCCTGAAAGCACCGGTCAGCTCCAGCGTTAAGCCTAGTCTGGGCCTACAAACAGATGCCAACCCAAACACTAGCCAGGCCTACAAATTGATATTGATACCAAACCTAGCCCAGGTTCACAAGCCTAGGATGTAACTGCAACCAACTTTTACCAGAGCCTATAAATTGGTGCCAGCCCTAATTCTAGCTTGGTTATATGAGCTGGATCCATCAAAACCTTTGGACTTTCAAATCATCCCTAACACTAACCCTATCCAAGAATTTACTCCAACCTCAGCCTTAGCTACAGCCCATTCCACAAGCCTGTCCCAGACCTATACCAAGGCCAAGCCCTCAGACTTGCCCCAATACTTCTCCTATCACAACCCATGAAATGACACCAAACCTGATCCTACCCTGAAATCACAAGCCAGCTGGAAAACTAACCATGTTTAAACCAGGTTAAAGAAAAGGAAGTATTTCTTCACACAAAGCACAGTCAACCTGTGGAACTCTTTGGCAGATGATGTTGTGAAGGCCAAGATTGTAACAGGTTTCAAAAACAACTAGATATATTCATGGAAGATAGGTCCATCAATGGCTATTAGCCAGGATGGGCAGGTATGGTGTCCCTAGCCTCTGTTTGACAGAAGCTGGGAATGGGCAACAGGGAATGGATCACTTGATGATTACCTGTTCTGTTCATTCCATTTGAACAGCGGCGGCTCCAGGCACCAGCGCTCCAAGCGCATGCCTGGGGCGGCAAGCCACGGGGGGGTGCCCTGCTGGTCCCTGCAAGGGCAGCAGTGAGGCAGTCTTCGGTGGCTTGCCTGCAGGAGGTCTGCTGGTCCCGCGGATTCGGTGGCAATTCGGGGCGGGTACACCGAAGCCACGGGACCGGGGACCTCCCGCAAGCAAGCCGCCAAAGGCAGTCTGCCTGCCGTGCTTGGGGCGGCAAAAAAGCTAGAGCTGCCCCTGCATTTGAAGCACCTGGCATTGGCCACTGTTGGAAGGTAGGATACTGTGCTAGATGGACCTTTGATTTGACCCAGTATGGCCATTCTTACATTCACAGTTTGGGCCCACAAACTGGTCCCAACCCTACGTTCAGCTACACTTACTCCTACACTGAACCAACTAACTCATCCCAAACTCAACTCCAATCTCAACTCTAAATTGGGCCCGCAAATTTGAGTTGCACCAACAAGCAATTGTCTAGGTGGACAAGCCAGTACCCACCCTAACTCCATCCCTTGCAAAAAATCCATCTTCAGCGATATGTCTGGGGTGGGGCGTGGGGATTACAAACTGGCATAAAACTTTGTTTTAGCCCACTCACAATGAAGAATTAATCCAAACACTAATCTGAGGCTTTGATCATCTGTAAAATATATACTGTAGGTAGAAGAATTTGTGTTTGTAATGATACACAAAAGGAGGACCAAGAGCTAAAATAATCTTTTGTGCTAGCAAAATGGTGTGTCTGTGTTTGTGAGTGTATAATCTCTAGTTTGTAAAGATTTTAAGGCCAGGAATCTAAGTGGACAGTGCCAAGGTAACAACAAAGGAAGAACTATAGTGTAAGATAGAGTGATAATATTCAGTATTACTGTGAGTATTAACATCATAATTCTGGCATTAATTGTTTCTCAGGATGAACAATGCTATGGGGTGCTTGACCAGCTATGTATTTTTAAATAAATGCCATTATTAGTATGAGTCTCAGCAGCTGAAATACGAAAAACAGTGTAAGCTACCACAGCTTTATGGCAAAGAAAGAATTATCTGTAGTTTTCCAAAGGTTGGGTTAGCGTCTAAATTTTTGTATAGATGTTCACTCAAAGCATTAATCAGTTTACATCACCTTGTATCCAGATTCAGAAAAAAACAGATGTTTTGTTAGAGGCGCTTAAGCTAACCTGCATGTGTTCTAGGTTTATTTGTGTGGAAGAAAAAGAGATGTTAGCATTTTGCTTAAAAGGAGAGAAAATTTAGATTTATATGGAGAGAGAGAGAGAGAGAGAGGGTGGCATTTGAGCAACTGTATTATGCAGAAGCAGAAGCATAACTTTTTGCCAGATTGTAGCCTTACACTGTATGAAAGTTATTCTATAATAATTGCCAAAGATTCATTTATATGTAATACTTATCAGTTAAGGACGTTAAAGCACTTTACAAACATTAATTATTTAAGCCTCACTCAACTTCTGCGAAGTACTGTTGATAAGTATTATGTCCAACTTACAGATGGATAAATTGATCCACCAAAGAGTTCATTCAAAAGTACATAATGAGTCAGTGGCAGAAGAATATAGCACTCATTCTTAACTGCCTGCTCCAAGCATTATAAACCACCCCTGGGTGTGTGAGGGACCATCTTTACAACTGCCTTCTGTTTTAAATGCAAGCCACTTACTAACTCTATAGACATCTAAGAGATTCATTTACTGACCTTTGTGAATATTTAAATAAAAAACATATTAATGCCAGTACTTCACCACTGGCAGCAAGTAGATTGTTGCTTTTGCTAAAGAGGCTAACACATGGAGATATGGTCCCTGATTCTCTTCTCAATGACACTGGTAGAAATCGGAAGTAATGCCACTGAGGTCATTAAAGTTACAACAGTGTAGGAAGGTATGTTGAAGGAGAATTGGGCCTCTATAGTTTAACTTGCACATCTTTACAGGGATGTGTGTGTTCCAGAACTAGTGAAAACTTTTAAATTACAGTAAAGATTTTCACTAGAAATGTCACATTACATTTCTGTTATTTTAGCTGCTGTGCATAACTGTAATTAAGACACATTTGGATTTGTTTAATAGATATCAAAAGGGTGGTTTGCAATCTGTAAAATAATATGCCCTGAAGTGTTACAGGAAGTGTAGGATTTCATTAGTAGCAAAACAGGACCAAATATATTGTGGGTTAAAATTCCTAACAAGAGATTCTCTAAAACCTCTTATACTGTAATAGCTGTAATAGGAAAAAAGGCTTTTAGGTTTTTCTGATTTTTATAGGATAGGAGTCTCTGGTATATAATTTCTGATGATTGATGGTTCAGCCATTATCTAGCCAGTGCACTCAGGCAATAGAATTTACACACACACACAGGATATATGTATAGAGTTTACACACACACACACACAGAGTATATATATGAATACATACAAACACACAAAAGAAGATTAAACATTGTAATAAGACCATGAATTATTAACAGTGATCATCAAAGGAAAAATAAAACTGGGCTTTTTTGTTTCTTGATAAGGTATAATGGAGGACTGAAAACTATTTTAAGGGTTAATTTATGTGATTGTTTTTTTACATTAGAAATTCAGATCCTGACTAGCTTAGAAGATTCAATGATGACTGGAGAACTAGAAAAATTACATCACAAGATTTGAGAACATGAAAGCTGAGCAAGTAAGAGGGAGATGGGAAATGAGAAGGCAAAAACTAAGGGTGACATTTAAGATCAGTCCCAGGGGCCAAGCCAGGGGGTCTCTTCTCAGTGTAGTGTCTCTCAGCAGATTGCATCCCTGATCTTTGATTCACGACGTTTCATGTAAGGTCAGTGTCATTAAAATTACTATCTGATCATCCATGGCCTGAGAAAGGTTAAGGCCCATGTACAACACATAGCTGCTTGCATGACACTGCAAGTCCACTGTTAGCCCAGTTGTCTCCAACCAGGTGTTTGACTCAGCAGGAATAAGGAGAGGATTGGGAAGTGGTGAGGTCATGTTGTTTGCTTTGGACTTTAAACGTGAGAGGTCTCCTTGATAAAGCATGTCTATCCTATGTATGAGTCCTGAGATGGGGTTAAAATGAAAATATTGTTGGTGGTGAGACTGCCCATACACATCTCAGAACCCTTGCTTGAGTTGACTGATTTCCTGCCCAGGGCACTATTGGAGTCTCCAAGACTGTTTCAGATGACTTCAGTGTGTATGCAGATGATGATTTTTGTAGGTCAGGTCAAGATTTCATGGCCATCACATCACTGGTCCAGGCTGTTTATGGCTCAGCACATACTACAGGCCACTCTAGATCTGGTTTATGTGCTGCGCAGAAGGCAAAGGGATGAATACTGTATTATATATTTCTTTGTTTTGAGGCTGGAGTACATCTTTCCTGTCAGGATGGAGGACTTCTTTTGATGATCTACCCTTGGAGGCAGATGGAGTCAGCTAGGTGTCAGAGGGATCTGAAGAAGCATATTGTCTCACTGACAGACCAGTCAATGGCCTGGTGGGATGCTATAATGATCTCTTGTCCTTCACTATCAGTACACTGGCTCTTAAATACCTTCTTTCCTGGGTTTATCCGCATGGGTCCCCAGAGCACTCCTTCAGAACATGTGGGAGGGAAGCCTGCTAAAGCACCAGTGGCAGAAATCCCATTCTGAGTCTCACAGATTGCAACATAAGTCTTCTGTAGGTGTGCCAGGGAATCCAGAAGTCACTGAGTCATCTAATACAAGTATACTAAGTAGCATATGAAAACTTATCTTCCCACAACAAGTCCTTCTTGTATGGGGAAAATTAATAGCAATGAATAAAGGAATACACCAAGGAATTTAAAAATCCCATTTATTGTGTTGGATTTGAACCAGGAGTATTTCCCAGCTTCAGTCTAGCCACTTGATAATCTGAAGTGGGTAACTACATAAATTATTCATTGTTCCCACAAGGGGGGCTGTCAAAGGCTGCTCAAGTCAGTTAATGTTCATTTCCTCTCTCTTTCTTTTCTCTTTACTGTTAGTTATTTTTCATGCTAATAAAATACTATCAGGCTAGTAAAACAAAAAACAAAACAAAAAATTCCCTTTCCCCCCCCACCACACCTCACCTCTGGCCTATTATTTTTTATATTAAAATCCCACACAACACAGTAAAAGCAAGAAGATTGATTGTGTTTCAGTGACATGACCTTTCTCCCATTGTTAAATAGTCCTATAGCTACCAAATGGGTATCCATAGTTGCCACTTTTGTTGGCAGTACTGACGAAGTCCCAGGATGGCCTGGGCAGGTAGACTGAACTATCTTCTCACCACCCCTAGAGGTGGTCCCAGAAAGGCAACAAGGTGAGCTGGAATGGAGTTTGGGAAACTAGTACTTACATTAAAATTAGTTACATTACATGATCGTCACAGAGAACTTTCAAACTTGTAGAGCGCTATATAAGTGCTAAGTTTTTATACTGCAGCTGCTGTATCTGTTCAAAAGAGCTTGATAACTTCAGTCTCCAGGTCAACCAAGCCAGTACTTTTCATCACAACTAAATTAACCTTTTTTTAAAAATCCCTGAGGTTTTCATTGAACAGCATGCTTTTCCCCATCTCTTACCCATTCCTAATGCTGCTTGTATGCTATAGGCCTCCATGATAATGCAGATCCAAGTGACAGAGAGCTCTCAGTGTTTTTAAAATGGTATTTTATAGACATGACTCTGGATCAAAAACCTGCAAATACTAATGGCATTTCAAAGCCATACCCCAGTCTGCATTCAGCAAATGGTTCCTACCTTTGTAGTTAGGCCATAGTAAAACTCTGGGGAGAACCACTCCCAAACGTTGAAATGTACAAAATCCTAACCATAGAGGATTTATGGCAAGCAAAGGGCAGTTTCACCAAGAAAACAGGTTAATACACTTAGGCAAAAAGTGCCACAAGAAACAGTGTCAAGATCTCAGTTTTCCATCTCAATAAAAATTAAAAATTGTCGAGCTCCAAAATCTGGCGCATTGATTCAGTAAGAGTCCCGAATTAGTCATCTATGTAACAACTAACCAACACATAAATACATCATGCCACATCTTAATAAGGTATATTAATATATTTGTGATTCAATGCTAATTACAGCAGTACCATTAATACATCATTTGACATAATGTTGCAAAAATATTTAACAGTGTATCAACTGTAGTTATTGCAAATGATGTATTTATCTAATACTATGCAATCATGCAACTAAATTAGAATTTTAAAAAATAAGATGTTTCTTAATTTTCCTTGTTTTTTGCTAGAAAACAAACCAGGAAATTCAGTAAATGAAACCTGCATGAAAATAATGCAAAATGTAAAGCATCAGAAGATTAATACAGTACAGGCATTATATGTTGTTCCACCTAATTTCACTTTATTTTACTATAAATCTTGTTAAGTTTAACTATTTGGATATTAATATTAAACTGAATTTCCATTCTTTTCTATCTATATATTTGTATTGCCCCAGTCACCTTCTACCAGTAAATGTGCAAGGATCACACTTCCATGATGAAAGAATTATGTATGAAATTGCTGGGCATGATCTTGACTTTAAACCTGGACTAACTGATCCATGTGTGTTCCTTGCATGTTAAGCCTAAATTGATAATATATATGAAACCAAATACCGAAGTTTTAAACTTCAGCATAGTCACTGCTAAGAGTATGTTCCTTGCTTCACCCTTAATGATTAACTGTTTGGGTTTATGGTGTGTATTAAATACACACCTCCATCAATTTTTTGCTTGCATTTGTGATATTAGCACACACAGTGCAAACTGGCAAATGCACACTTTACATGCATACATTTTACATATGGAGAAAAAAAGAAGCCTTTAAAAATGTTTTTGTTTGCACGTGTTGTATGATGCACTGATTTTCTTATTCCTATTGTAAAATGTATGTGTTCCCTTTGAACGCCCAAAGGGGTACGCGACTCACTTTGATTTTAAAATTCAGTCTGTTGAATTATCTTTATTAGGGTTAGGCCTGCTCCAGCTCCCACAGAAGTTACTGGAAATATTACTATTGACTTCAATGGGAGCTGGATCAAGTCCTATATCTGCTGCATATTTCAGACTGTTCGGTTTCATCATAAAGGTTTGGCAATACAAGACTCTTTTGTAGACTCCAGCTGTTGTTTCTATTATATTATCCGGAAGTATACAGAAATTAAGTGTTTGAGTAATACTTTTTGACTCTAGTCCTGCTCTGTGTATCAAAGGTTTTTAAAGACTTTAAAGTGATTTGCCACAGCACATTGAGACATTGCCTGGGTCTTTGAATAAGCCTGACTTGCTAATTTTCAGTGAATCATTTATCTAACACTGAGTATTGTATCCTGTGGGCCCTAATCATTGGTGGTCTGAAGAGAGTTAGCTGGTCATGTTCTGGTAATTCTCCTTCTCACTTCCAGTTGCTAAATCACATTACAAGACAACTGAAAATATACTAAAGATTTGTCCTTCCTGTCATCCGCATAGGACTGCTAGGAGTGTGTCCACACAGGGTGCTTAATCCAAATCTTTTTATGTGTATCATATAACTCACAGTGTCACATAATAGCGTGCAGACAGAATGCCTGTTCCATTTTCAATTCTCATTGTGTGAAAACATGGTGGCAGCTTGCTATGAACACCGGGCATAACCCATGTTCCTTTGCTTCACTGAAGAGTAGCAGACATCCTAGGATGTTTTTGCTGTGGCAAGCTAGGTGGGGTCAATTTTTTTTAAATTCCATGTTTCCACTGTCTCTGTCCCATACTTCCTTTCTGGGTTGGCTCATGCCATTTTTGAGTTTCTGTCAGTCTGCCCCACACCACGATGATGACAAGCGAACACACGGCGGCTGCTTAGGCAGTATTACAGCACTCAAAGCCAGATGAATTCAGCTTTGGACTTCATCCATCGCACCACCAAACAGATTATGCGGGAGCAGGAGAATATTCTACAGCAGCAGCTCCTCTGGCAAGGGTGCAGAAAGGAGTATTATTCCATGATGCTCCATGGACTGGTTGACCACTGTGGCAGGTTTACAGTCATAAAGGCAGGGTGCACTGGCAGGGACTATGATGCTAGGATCTTCTGGAACTCAATTCTTTTTAGATTAAAGCACTGTTTTACCCCAAGACCACTGTGGAGATTAATGGTGTGCAGGTTGGTATGGTTATTCTGGGAGACCCGGCTTATTCTCTGATGCCCTGATTAAAGGTGTCATTCACAGGCAGCTTGGAGAGAAGGAAGGAGCATTTTAATTGTCGCCTGACTAGGTGCAGAATGGTGGTGGAGTGGGTATTTGGCCATTTGAAAGGAAGATGTTGTTGCTTATGGAATAGGGTAGAAGCAGCAGAAAAAAAACATGATGAGTATTATAACTGCATGTTGTGTCCTCAACAAATATGTCTGTTAGCCCATGGATGGGGTATTCGGATAGATACATTGTGAACAGTGGGGCATTGCGTATGGGTGGCGGAAGTGCAACGTTCTATATGTACTTTTGTAAAACCCTATGAATTATTTCAGTTTTCTTTGAAGGATTTTCAGGAGTTAAATGTAATGATAACTCAATGGATGGATTGTACACAGTTTTTGTTATGAAAAAACAACAACAAAACCAAAAATAAAGTCTTAATTGAACCCATGGAAAAATATTTTTGTATTTGAAAATACATTTAACTAAAGCAACAGCACAAACAAAACTGAAAGTGAAACAGTACCAATTTTGCAACCCAAGGTGGGTGTGGGGGGGTACATAAAGTCAAAGTCAAAGGTGAATCGATGCCTTCCCTCTGCCTCTTCTTGACAACATGTTATGATAGTATGTTTTCGATATGTATATGTGGCTTTACCTCTAAGACTCTTCCCAATCTTGGGGGAACCTCAGAGGTGGTGAGAGGTCTGCATGCGAGGAGGGTGCTCATTGCATTGGGATTTCTGTCTGTTGTATATGCTGGTAAAATGTTTGGTCAGTTGGTGGGGTGAAATTATGTTCCCATTTTGTTTTTGCAGTTTTGCTTGTGCACTGGAGGAGCTTCTAGTGCTGGAGGAGTTCAGAGGGCTATGAGGGGGCGCTGGAGTGGGTAATCCCCTCTACATCCCTTTTAGGCTGCTGTGACTCTCCATGACGTTATGTTGATGCAGGTGACTAGAAGCAGAGAATTCATAAAGGCAAAGGTCAGACCAGTGAGATGCACCATGAAGTTAGTCACCAGGATGGTCCCCCTCTAGTAGTGCTGCAGGAAGACAAGGGGATTTGCAAGCTATGCTGGAGGGTATTATAGCGGCTACTCGCTATAATGTGTGAAATGAAATAGAGCAATTTCTCAGACTTAAGTTCTGCTATATGTTCCCTGCAGACATGGAGGAAGTGCAGAGAAAAACAGATGGGGTGCTGCAATGATTGTTAGCTACAATGCATGATACAGGGCATTTGTATCAAGACTGGGTTGTGAGTAGCCAGACCTAGTGGTCAGAATGAGAGTCCAGCATCAGCTGGGTCAGGATACCAGGGGGCAGAGGCAGGAGACAAACCAGAGATCAGAACAAGAAGTCAGGAGCCTAGTCAGGTCAGGAGGCCAGGAAGTCACACTGGAGGAGCAGGAGGCACAAGGTTCACAATCCAGAACAGGGTGGATCCCAGTTGTTCAGTTCCTGTTCATGTTGCTGGCTTAAGTAGGGCCAGCAGGCCAATCAGCTGTTCTGGGACTCTGTCAATGTGATGTCGGGGCAGAACATCAAACTGGGCCTGGGCTTAATGGGTCCTGTTAATGGGGCCTTAATAGGCCGCCAAATGGAGGGTTGAAGTGTGGCTGCTCCATGAACCTGGATTTGAGGCCCTGTTGGTCATGACAATTTGTACCTCAGTGGGAGCAGTACTATGTGTACATTTACCAGCCATGCAGTGTTCATTTATATCTCATCCAGACTATGAACACTAACCAAACTTCTTGTTCTGTAACCACTGTCTCAAAATGTTGCATTTTGCACAAATGAATGCTTTTGTTATTTGACTCTGCTGGGGGAGGAGGGAGGGAGGGGAGAAGGGGATACAGACTGCTTGCTCTTTATCCAGCACTACTCAGTCTCCTGGTCATGACCCTTTGAGGACATCTGTTTTGCAATGTCCACAAAAAGGTCTTGGCCACAACAGCTTCTTGAACTGTCACTTCTCCACAGCTGGCAATGAGATCCAGGGTCTCAGCATGGCTCCAGGGAGCTGTGCGAGGCATATTGTAGGGCTTCTGGAGAGCTATCATGGTTGTATCACAAGAATCATAAACTGGGATCCAGGAGCAAATGGGCAAAATCTGGCTGTGCACCAGCATTTATAGGGGGCAGGTATTGTCCTGGGAACTTGACACCAGTGCCAGGGAGGGCACACGGGTAAATGAATAGGTCAGTAACAATCAACTTGCAAAGCACTGTGGGATAGCTGCAAAAAGTGGAGCACTGCATCCTCATGAACAACAGGCTGAATTATTTCAATCTGAGGCAAACTAGTTCATTTGCAAGAGGACTCCAGAGTTTACTATAAATGCGGAGTTAGTGCGCAGTGATGGATTGTGTTGGGTGCATTTTAACTCAATTCAATCTGGTTTTTAAAAATCCTGTAGCTAAGCCCTAAATTATTACAGATGGGAATGGAGGTGGTTGATGCAATAGGCAACTGAAGGGAAGGAGGCTATTATTAATTTATTATTATTATATTATTAATAATACACATTTATTTTTGCTGTAGCTCCTAGAGGCCTCAACGTAGAAAATGACAATGTAAAGTTCTTCATGTTATATTGGTCCTGGGAATGAAAGAGTTAAGTTGTTATACATGTAAAAATGCAGCTCTTAGTTTCCCCTAAGTGTATATGTTAAGTGAATCAGACCCAGGGTGTTTGGTTCAGGCCTATCTCAGTGTGATATCTAACATAAATAGGCAACAGCCATCAAGACGAATATCAATAAATACATAGAACTCTTTGTTACACAGGATCTAATTAGACATCTATTATTTATGTAATTTTACATTAATTGCATGGCAACAAGATTTATTTCTTACATTTTTGTTTCACAGTGTAGTTTTCTTTATTAATCAACTGATATTTAGTTAAGATAATAACTATCTTATTAAAATTAAATTAAATGCTACCCTGATTTAACTGTATTAAAATAAATGTTGGCAATATTAATGAAATGCAAAGAATGCTTTAGATTATTGTAGTGCTTCATTAAATTCTCCACTGTTGAATGAATGGGTGTGAAGCAGGACTGGTATTGTCTAGTCAGCACGGGACTGGGAGCCAGGAACTCTTGAGATCTAATCCTGGCTATGGGAATTTAGACTAGTTGCTTAACCTCTCTGTACAGAATGGGAATATTTCCCTCCCACTTCACAGAGATATCATGAAGACTAACTAGTTCATGTTTTTACAGATTTAGAAACTGATCCAAAGCCTAGTGTGAGTCTTTTCCTTGCCTTCATTGAACTTTGGACCAGGCACTTAAAATGAAATTTTGTACTATTGTTTTAAAAGGAAAATGATTTTTAAAATTTTCACTCATTATAAAGTAGGATAAAATAATAATCGGGAACAAAGATAAATGGGAGATGTAATTTTTTGATGTTTGAATAAAAGCCCCAAAGAAATGAGTGAGATCAGGGGTTCACGGACTTTTTCCATAGTGTGAACCAAAGCTTAATAGAGAGATTACCTAATAGCCATTCGGAGCAGGGACTATATGGTTTGTTCATTTCCTAGCATTTCAGGAGTACAAAAACAGTTACTGAGACAAAACAATTTCCTTTACTAATGTTACTGAAGATGTACTTTAGAATAGTAGTGTCCACCTATTTGTTTCAAGCAATGTGGTAATTATAAAACTTTGAACTCAAGTCTCACATTAAATTATTTTCATAGATTTTTAAGCTGAGAGGGTACCATTTATGGCCATCTAGTCTGATCTCCTGCATAACATAGGTCAAAGAATGTCACCCAGTAATTTCTGCCTCAAGCCCATTATTTCTGTTTAAGCTATAGCATGTCTTTTACAAAGATATCCAGGCCTGATTTAAAGACTTCAAGTAAGGGAGAATCCGGCACATTCCTAGCTAAGTTATTCCAATGCTTAATTGTTAAAAAATTGCTCTTTATTTCTAGTGTGAGTTTGTCCTGCTTCACTGGATCGAGTTGTCTTTTTCTGCTAGATGAAAGAGCTGACTTCTATACAAAACTAGGAAATTGATCCTGAAACTGTCTTTTTATTAAAGTAAAAACAAATGGAGGGAAAAGTAACCATATTTGACTGTGCAGGAGGGAAAAACCACACCTTGCTTCTTTGCAGGTCATTGTCCTAGCTCAGTTCCTAGAGGTTACCACTGCTCTGAGCAGTCTCTCAGCTTCTGCATCACTTCACCTGATGCACTGAATACTCTTGGATGAAGTATAGAAGATCTTCCATGCTCCCTTGGAATGATTTTCTGTGGGATGCAACATTAAATCCAGGAAAATAGCAGCCATAGAGAGCCATTTTATTCAAATAAAAATACCCCAGTGGATTTTTTTCCCCTTCAAATTCATTCTCTGCCAGAAATCCCTCCTCTCCTTCTCATCATTAGCAACTCTCAGTCTCATGAACAGTTGTCCTCTGTCTTGTCTTACACCATAGGGTCTCTGGAATAAGCAACGCGTCCCATCCGTGTGTGTTATGCAAATGGTAAGGGTGTATATAAGAAGGTCTAGATCCTGGCCCCCCTTTAGTGAGCTCAGGCAGTGCAAAGCAGACTTAAAGCTGGCCTAAGTGACCAGATGAGGATTCAGGTAGTAAGCTGAATTCAGTGCAAGGGAAATGCTTGAGTGGTGCAGAACTATCATAGCTGGGCCTGCAGTGTCCAGTGCACAGGACATGTTAGGGAGAAGGGTGCGTGCTCAGAGTGAGTCTGTGTTCCAGCAATCCTCACTTGCCATGTTAGCCTGGTGGGGACTGCTGCAGCTAGAGTTAAGTTACAGCAGAACAGGATCCGTGGAAGGGTTAAGGTGGTATACAGCTACCTTTTCCTAGCACTGATCCCTAGGTCCTGCAGCAATCACATTCTGCCAGACCCAAGCACTGGATCTTTAATGTACAGCACAAGTTAATAATGTGCTTTTTCTTTCTTTCTTTCTTTCTTTTTTGATAGAAGCATATCTGGCTGTACTGTTAGCTGCGCAGACCAGATACACAGTTCCTTTTGCTTTTAGTGAGAGTGGTGCATGCAGTTCTGAAAGCAGATTGTAATCCATAATAAACAGTGATGCCATAAATTAACTATGTCCATTAGATAATCACACTCTCCGTAGATATACAACTTAAAAAACCCGACACAATCAAAACCAAAATGAAAATTTCTTCCTACATGGAAATGTTTGTTTTACTTAGCTACATTTACATGCCTACCCTGAAAGGAGCTGCTTATAAATTTGGCATTGAGGCACTACAGGGCAAACCACTAAAGTTGAGTTCAGTGTACTTTTCTGCTAATGAGAGGCAACCTTCCGAAAGGGTCAGCTAATTATCCAAAAGTTACTGGGCAGAGTCTCAGCTGGTGCAAATTCACAAAATTCTACTGCAGTCAACGGCACTATGTCAATTTACATCAGCTGGCTTTTAACATCCAACAGTACTTTTCGAGGTTCCCTCCTCTGACCCTGCAGTTCTGTCCCCATTAATCACTCCCACCCTTCTCCGTGACCCTTTTACATCCACTTGGTCACAAATAAGGCGCAGGCAGCAAGAGCAAGCAATGATGAAATCAGTGAGCATATGCATCCTTAATCACAACAAAACCAGCAACCTGGATTTGTTGGTGTTAGGTTACACAGATTAGGAGCCGCGATTTTAAAGCCTGTGGCACTTGTTTTGGAAGATGATCTATTTTTCATTGTCTAGGGAACATGTAAATTATACTTTTAAGATAGGTTATTTCAGGTCACGTGAACAATGACACTCTCTTTTTAAGTAGCTAACAAAATCTAGAGTCTGTACAAATCAAACTGCATGTTATTCTTTAAGCCAGTAACCTCATAACAATGATTTTTCAGCTCAATGAACACATCAGTCAACCTAATATGCCAAATCGAGAAACAAAAGTATTTTATTTATTCATGGAACTTTCACATGGCAGGATGGGTGTTGGCAGCATAGTATTCATCAAACCTGAAAAACACATGGCTACACCCTGACATACAGCTGGAGTGTGGTAAACCACATAATGAAAAGATTATGCAAAAAAAAGTATCATTATTTTCCATACAAAACAACTAAAACACGTCTAGGAAGCAAATAAAGTAAATAAACAGAGTATACAATGGACATACTGCAATACAGTAGTCACTGCTGTTTAATATTAATTTCAGTGTAGGGTACCCAGGATATGCAAAAGGCCATACAGAATATTTCAGAACCAGAAAGAGGTTAACAGCCTGAAATGTTCCAAGTTAATCTCTCGCAACTGGTGGATGTTTGTACATTTACTCTATAGTAGATCTCAAATGCTTATCACGCTTTAGGGCTGTTTTTCTATTCATCAATTCAAAATGCGTGTCACCAACGAAATAGCCAACACCAGAAAGCAACGGGTTAACACCCCAAGCAAAAAGGGGAATGGTATCAAGTGCTGTGAGTTAAAGTGTTATAGTCTCCATCCAATCAGAAAAAAAGGAGTAAATTGTTAATCTTTCCTAATTAGGAACCACTCACATCTCACTTTTTTTTGGTCCGTTATTTTAAAGACAATCATATCCAAATATGCAGTGATTTAAATGCAATATCCATCCAACAATTAGGCTATGCTGTACCAGCACCATCCATTTAATGGCTTGTTTGTCATTTAATAAGTCAAACTCCCCCTTTGATTTACCATCCTTTTAAAAACTTCTAATTAGAAATAAATAATAATTAAAAATAAAAAGAAATACATCATTTCCACAAAAGAGCCCCTCCAGACTCTGGCCAGGCCTTTAGAGCAACCTAAAAACAGACCACATCTGTCACAGGTGTTCTCAAACTACATTGTGGCTGAGGGTCTCATGAATCACAGACACTCACTCCCTCATATTTACTATTATGCTACCAGGGGCGGCTCTAGGTATTTTGCCGCCCCAAGCACAGCAGGCAGGCTGTCCTTGGCGGCTTGCCTGTGGGAGGTCCCCGGTCCCGCGGATTCGGCGGCACACCTGCGGGAGGTCCACCGAAGCCGCGGGATCAGTGGACCCTCCGCAGACTTGCTGCTGAAGGCAACCTGCCTGCCGCCCTCGCAGCGACCAGCAGAGCGCCCCCCACGGCTTGCCGCCCCAAGCACGCGCTTGGCGTGCTGGTGCCTGGAGCCGCCCCTGTACGCTACATCTCTTTAGTAACCACATCAAAAGAAGAAAAATCAGTATTAGCAAATTGAAACTGTTTTGTCCTTTGCAAAGAAAGTTAGCCTGATTGTAATGTTACTCTTCATTTAATCTCCTCCGGTGTGTTCTGCATCTCCCCTGCACGTGCTTCCCTGCCATGTGATCAGCATTATTTAGTCTTTATGACTGAGTAGCACCATGAGTGTACAACTGTGCCTGCTTCACAGAAACACAGACAAGATAAACCTCTGCGTTGCAGGGCTTACCGGGCCCAATCTCAGCTGGTATAAGCCAGCGTATCTCCTGCCTTAGCCTGGACAACCTCAGTGATGGACTGACAGACTAGTGTGGATACAGCACATATACCAAGAAGCACCTTGGTGACAGTGAGATGGCGTGGTTTTTCTATTTAGGCAGATATACATCTTGGTTGTTGAGAGGTTGTGATTTATTTACATTTAAACATACACTTTTTGTCAGTGGCACTGTGGATGGCCTTCCTCTTCCACTGCATGTATTGACAAAGGTTCCCCCTCCTAGGGAACGTATACCCACCTGAGTGGCTTCCTTCTCCTATGATTCCCTGGTTATACTATCCACCCACCTAAGCCCTCTGCTCCCCTTCTTACTTGAACAGGCTGCCTGGTTCACTTCTCCCCTGGATAGTCCTCAGTACTGGAGAGCTCCTGGCTTCTCCCTCAACAGTGCCTAGCAGCTATAGACCGTGAGCACAGCTGCTGATTCCTGTCTTCCTCCTGTGCAGCTGTAACCCCTAACAGAAGCACCTAGGTTGGTTCCACCTCCCCATTCCTAGTTGTTTTAACAGATGTCCAAGTTCTCCTTCATACTGGTGAACCTGGATGCTTGTAGAATTAACTTGAACAAAAGAAGGAGAAGGAAGAGGAGAGCCAGCTCCATGGACCACCAGCTAGTGCTCTTTGAACCTCAGTTTGAGAATCACAGATCCGCGGGTTATAAACTGGGCTCAATGCATGCTGGGACAGAGCACTGGGAGTGCTTATGCCTTCCCAGCTGTGTTGAATGGTGATAATAGTTACTTTAACATTTAACATTAACAGATGATTATACTTAATTCAAAAAGCTCTCAGTAACTTGAAATATTATATTATGACTTAAGAATTATCTTCTGTGTTGAGATTTTCCCATTATGAACAGATTAAAACCCACTTTGTACAGCATTTCAGTTTTCAGGTACAAACAGTTTGAAAACTGAGTGTGCAACAATGTTATTGTGAGCTTAGATGTCAAATGAATTGAGTTGATTCATTCTTAAATTTAACTGGCAAGATTTAATGGTTCACATTAGAGCATCAATAGCTATTTTGTTCAATGAATGACTACAGTTTAATGACTCTTGATGTCAGTGTATTTTGCCCAGGGTAAAACTTGATATATGAATTATTCACTGCTGGATGAAATGAATGGAGCCATGTTCATACACTGAATGCTAACTGTGCTTATTTGACACGATGGGGCACAGTTGATGTTGACAAAGGACAATGGTTAATTTACAGTGTGGTACTGGGGCTCAATCATTCTAGTTAAGATCTTTATAGAAAGCATGGCACTTTTTGTCATGTACTTCACATTAAGATGGATTCTGTGTGCCAAAAAACATTGAAGCATAGTGTCACCTTTAAAAATGTTCACTTGTTTAAAGAAAAAAAATCCACTTTCCTGTCTTTTTGGTTGAAGCATTGCTTCAAAGAAAATGTGTTTAAGGCCACTTAAAAATAAATAGAGGAATAAGTCTATATATCACTTGAGAGCCTTGTCATAGATGTGATAGCTACTCGGACTTCCTTGATAGGAAAAGATTTGGAAGCCTCTCACACAACAGAATCTTGGACTGGAAATAATAGTGCTTTTACCTAAGCTTCTATTTACAAAGCTCAGAGGGAAGGAGACTGGGCAAAGGTTCTGCACTAGAGTATTTACAAGCAGCTAAGATATTTTCCCAGCCTTCTTGAAATGCTGGTGCTTTAATGTGAACCATTTGTAATCCGAAAAGACACAATGCAATTCAGCTTGATCTGACAAATGAGCCACAACGTTTACTTACACATAATAATGATTCATTCAATCTTTACTGTATGTTCTGAACTGCATATTTATTGCAAACATCTGTGATGCAGAAAAGACTGACATCACAACTCATTTTTATGGTTTAAGCATAGTGATGGATCAAAACAGTTATTTTCTTTTTTTCTTCTAAGTTCATAAGAAAATATCCAAAGATTGATTCTCGGTCATTTTGTAGCCCAGTTTCACTTTTCGTATGTGATTGAGTCACTACCCTGGGAACACACAGTCCCTGAATTAGTGTCCAAACTCACCCCCACTTCCTGAGGTAAAGCTTTATTGGTAGCTCAGAAAACACCTCCACAAGACAAACCATGCAGGCTTTGGTATTCTGGGAATAATGCACTCATACCATTTACTCAAAAAAAAAGCAGCTAAAGAAATTATCAGTAACGGTGGCTTTCATTTAGAGACTGCTGTTCACTTCTGTGTTGGGTGTCTCAAGTGAAGAGAAAGAGAACTATAGGAAATTAACAGGAGAAAGAAGAGGAGTGTCTGGCAAGAAATAGGACTCATTGACTATGGAGAGTGCCCTTTAATACAGGGATTACTGGAAACAAACAATTATCTGGAGTCATCCAAAGGAAGCATGGAGACTCAAGCTCTCCTCTAAGAGTCTACCATTACATCATCATCCCCAAATTTCAGCAGCATCATGTCCTGATATCAGTCCCTCCCTGGCCACAAACAGTTGTATATTTGAGAAAGCCCAGCAAGAGATGGTCTTTTTATTGCTGAAGTGCAAACTTCTGACCTGACACAAATCAACTGGTTGATTAAATTCAAGTTGAATCATGCACCAAGCAGCTTTAAATTGGGTGGGGATCCTTGCTGGGCTGATTGGAGAAACACTGCTGCAAAGAGTGGCTGTGCCCAGCCCAACCCCTCTCAATCTACAGATTACTGGGGACAATGCCATGGAGATGGTACTGCACCCCTCCCCACCCCCACCCCTAACCCTAACCCCCCTTCAGCGGTTTGGATTGGCCAGGCTTTCATCTCCTCTGCTTATGGACAACTTGGTAGAGAGCATGCTGTTCAAATCACCATTAGCGTTCTGTGTGCAAGCATAAACAGAGACCCAAGAGAGTGCAATATTCAGGCTTTATTCTTTCCTGCACATATAGTCCACTTTCATTGGTCACTTCCAGAAAGTAAAGTTCTCTAAGTTCCTAGGCATGATCAGACCGTAACACCCCTTATTGGGAAGCTATTTATCATAATATCTCTTTTGTCACATTGATTTGAAATAGCAAAATTACACATGAATATTGTAACTTGCTTAGCATTCTATTATATCCACTGTAAAATCTGTATCATTATACATATGACTTTAAAAAAAAGTTGGTGTTAACTAACGACCTGTTTGTCAATTAAAATATTTTCTGGATTTGAAGGTTTGTTCTTTCGTGCCTTAGTGTTGTACAAAGTATTGTGTTCCTAGTAGGTGTATGTGTCTGGGGGCTTGGTGAAATATATGCCCATCCACTGGTATGTTATAAGAATGAGGATTTATCTGGTCAACACATGTAGCTTGCTTCCAAGTGCTTGATTTATCCTGAGGAAATAATTTGACCCTAACAGAGAGTATCCCAGTTGCAGATCTGGGAGGTCTCACCTTGTTGGTCGTAATAGGCTTTGGCCTTTGCATCTCTTTCTTCCTTTCTGCCTGTTACTCAAGTGGTAATAATGGTGGGCTACCAGCCCCAAGGTACACAAGTGTCTTGACAAACTGTTGTAACTGGGCTGCTCTTAATGCCTTTTATGGGAGTGCTTCTCCTTTCAAAAATGGCTTGCCATATATTTGCTTTGCTCTTTGCAGCTTTAATAGTCTTACCAATTTTAACCGCCGATTCAGTTTTGCTGTTTCACTGGCTGTGGTACAGTAATTATATGATATGACTGAATTCCCTTTGCCAAGTAAGTTGCACAAACTCACTGAATGTGCACTGGGGTCCATGATCTGAAATTGCACAATTTGGGATACCATGTCTGCTGAAGTACTTCATTGAGTTGCCTGTGATGATCACTGCAGTAGTATCTGACAGTTCATCTTCTTCTCAGAAGTCTCAATAGTAGTCCACAATAATAAGGTCATTTCTGTGGTTTGCAATGAAAAGATCCATACTCTTTTTCCAAGGTCTGTTATAGATGCTGTGTTTTTTCATGGTCTCTTTTGTTTGGGTGGTCCGCATTTCCCCACATGTATCACATCTGCTCACCGATAACCTTGGTCACGTTTGGCCACTATACAGAGTCTCTGGCTTTCTGGATACAAGCTTCTATTCCAGAATGGCTCCAATATATTATTGACAATTTCTGTTGTCAATGATCTGGCTATGATGATTCCTCCACCTCATCTATGATACTACCTTGTACACTCAGCTCATCTTGATAGTTCCAGTATTTTTGAGAGGCAGGTGGGACACCTCCCCTGGTGTCTGTCATCCTGACAGAATGATGGATGTGAGCACTTGTTAATCTTGGTCTTGTCTAGTTTATTCTCTCTAGTCCCTGCCTTGAAAACTGGCTTGGTTGATGCTTTCTATGTCTTTCAGTGTTGTCTATATTTTTATCAGGTTGAGGACCTCTTATTCTTGCCATACTTTCGTGCTGCAAGGCTGCTCTGGATAGTTAGCTGTGTACATCTCAGTCCCTTTTTTGTAATGTACATCTAAGTTGTAGCATTGCAGTTTCACCAGAAAGCACAGAAGGCATTTGGGGCCCTGTGATACATGAAAGGGGTGGGGAGTAAGTAGCTCCCTTTGATGGACACCCAGCCAGCCAGTTAGCTGTAAAATCCCTCTTGGTCTGTTCTCTGCTTGCTTCACCGTAAGCTAAATGCTGTAACTTGCCCAGAAAACTATCCAATGCCACACACAGATGAGCTATTGGAGAAACTGGGGCATGCCCAGTTCATCTCCACCTTAGACTTAACTAAGAGGTACTGGCAAGTGCCCCTAGATGACCCTGCCAAGGAAAGGTCAGCCTTCATCACCAATGTAGGGTTGTATGAATTTAATGTGCTCCCTTTCGGACTGTGAAATGCACCTGCCACCTTCCAGAGATTGGTAGATAACCTTCTGGCTGGATTTGGGGAATTTGCAGTCACCTACCTCGACGATGTGGCCATATTCTCAGATTCATGGGCAGAACATCTGGAACACCTCCAGGCTGTCTTCCAGCGCATAAGGGAGGCAGAATTAATCATTAAGGCCAAAAAGTGTCAAATAGGCCTAAACAGGGTAACGTACCCTGGCAGGGCCAGCTCTAACTTTTTTGCTGCCCCATGAAACAAAAAAGAGCGCCGCGCCGCCCCACCCTAACACCCCCCCCCCCCCGCGAGTGTTGTGTCGCCCGAAGCCCTCGGCCCCAAAGGGCGATGCCACCTGAAGCCCCCGCCCCCCCCCCGAGCACCACGCCGCTGAAGCCCCCCATAGCACTGCATTTGTCTGTTGTTCTCTGGGCTGCAGGGACACGGAGCAGTAATGCTGTAAGCAGCTTAACCCAGGTATGATAATAGATTATCAATTCATACCTCCTGTCTACTTATCTGAAGTCTCAGATATGTAAGTAAAATTAGGGAATGTCTAAAAAGACGTGATTAGGGTTATTTCTTTTATTTCTTATTGGCTTGTGGACTCCTCTGTGCTAACCCCAGATGCTTTTGTTTGCTTGTAACCTTTAAGCTGAACCCCCAAGAAAGCTATTTTGGGTGCTTAATTTTTGTAATAGTTTCTTTTAAGATCTAGCAAAAAGCCTAAGTTCCAGATGTATTCTTTTCCTTTTTGTTTTTAATAAAATTTACCTTTTTTAAGAACAGAATTGGATTTTTGGTGTCCTAAGAGGTTTGTGCATGTTTTTTTATTAGCTAGTAGCCACAGCTAATTTCCTTTGTTTTCTTTCTCAGCTCTTCCCCGGAGGGAGGGCGGGGGGTGAAAGGGCTTGAGGGTACCCCACATGGAGGAATTCCCCAGTGCTCCTTCCTGAGTTCAAAGGGGGGGGGTTGCATTTGGGTGGTGGCAGCGTTTACTAAGCCAAGATCAGAGAGACGCTGTAACCTTGGGAGTTTAATACAAGCCTGGAATGGCCAGTATTAATTTTTAAAATCCTTGCGGGCCCCCACTTCCTGCACTCAGAGTGACAGAGTGGGGATTCAGCCTTGACAGGATCACCAGTAGTAACTTTTAAAAAATGCTCTTGATTGGTTTATGTTCCCTTTCTACTTGAATGGTTTCTCCTCCTTGCACGTACTGGTTGAACATTTCACATAAGAATATTATTTCAAGATATTCCTTTTTTATTTGGGTGTACTTTCAATACTGTTGGCTATAGTGACCTTGACATGAAAGCTACCAGCTGTTCCTTGCCCCAAGCTCTGTCTCACTGGTGTCACATTGCTTTGTTCAGATCACATTCCTTCAGGATGAGATAGTTGGTCACCAACTCTTTGAGACGTATGATGCTGAAAAGGATCTGGGGGTTATAATGCATCACAAATTGAATATGAGTCAACAGTGTGATGCAATTGCAAAAAAAGACTAATATAATTCTGGGGTATATTAACAGAAGTGTTGTAAGTAAGATATGGAAGGTTATTGGCCCACTATACCCAGCACTGAGGAGGCCTCAGCTGGCGTACTGTGTCAGTTCTGGGCACCACTCTTTAAGAAAGAAATGGGCAAATTGGAGAGAGTCCACAGGTGAGCAACAAAATTAATAAAAGGTTTAGAAAATCTGACATATGAGTAGAGTTTAAAAAAACTGGGCATGTTTACTTTTGAGAAAAGAAAACTGAGCGAGGGACCTGATTACAGCCTTCCAATATGTTAAGGGCTGTTATAAAGAAGACAGTGATCAGTTGTTCTCCATGTGAAGGCAGGACAAAAAGTAAACAGCTTAATCTGAAGCAAGGGAGATTCAGGTTAGAGAGTAGGAAAACCTTTCTAACTATAAAGGATTGTCAAGCATGGAATAGGCTTCCAAGGGAGGTTGTGGAGTTCCCATTATTGGAGGTTTTTAAGAACAGGTTAGACAAACACCCTATCAGGGATGGTCTTGGGCCTGCCTCAGCAGAGGGGGCGGTCCATGCTGTATCATGTCCATGCTGTATCTTTACCCAGTAGTTGCCTCTAAGATGTGCACGTGTTATCTTGATTTTATTCAATTTTAGATTTACTTTCCTGGCTCTTCCTAGCAGACATGAAATTGTGGGCATGATCTGCTGATCCTCTAAGTCTTGCTAGCATATCTTACTGGTGGCATAAATATTTTTCCGCTGCAGGTTTGAACCCAAATGGTCTTCTCAATCATCTGTTCCTACCAGCTGACGTCCAAAATGTGAAGAGGTTGCTGCTTTCCTCATCCAGTAGCACTCAGCAATGTGTGTCTTTGGTATCAAGTGCTGAAGATATTTTTTGCTTTTGACAAGTCAGGTACAATTTCTTCAATTGTAGGTATTTGGTAGTGAGCTCTTTTTATTGCTTTGCTTACGTTGCTTGGGTCTGTGTCACTATACAATTGTAATTAGCCTTTGCTTGATTGCAACTTCACTTTCTTCTCTTGCATGATGCTGAGGAAGTCTTTAGCCTAGCACATTCACCAGTCCACAATTGTCTATTTGGTATTCAATTTCCTGTTTGTTTGTATGCTGCTGCCTTATTTTTGCATCCGGTGCTACTCTGAGCTTTGCAAACTGTTCATTTTTGCTGTTTTGCACTACATTAATATCATTTACGTGCAAATTTTCATCCTCTGAGTCACTGCATGCTTCCTAAATGTGCTGCATTTTTTTCTCTGTTTTTCTTGTTTGAAAGCTTTGGAATAATGATTTCTCTAGCCACAGTTATTACAGATGACCCCATAGGAGGGGCATTTTCCATTCTCATGTTTTTCTCCAGCATACTCAGAGGTCTTTGCCTTTTGTTTATACTCTTTGCTCTGCATTTGGGCATTCGCTTTTACACACATTTTGGTGTGCTTCTCCTTGTGTTTCCATGCTTTCCCAGGGCTGCTTGGAAAATTCTCTGTGCCTTTGGATGGGAACTTGCTCACATGTCCATAATTCTGTGTAGAGTTAACTTGGGCTCTCTGAATATTCTCCTTCAAGCTTCTGCATCTTTCATTCCTAGTACTAATCTATCACAAATTAATTAATCTTTTAAGATTTGTAATGGCATGAGTCAGTCATCTTGTACAGTTTGGCATTATACTGATCATTGCATCTCCAGATTCTTGATTACACTTGTTGAAACAATAGCTTTGCATGTGACAATTTTGTCAGGGTTGCAAAGGCTTTTGGAGAACTTCTAGGATTCTACGTGGGTCTATCTGGTCTGCTGCTCTCATATCCAGATAATGCTGGCGTATATGGCACCCTTTGCCCATTACAGCCAATAGTGTGGCTGCTCTTATTTTGTTTCTTTTTTTATCTAATCCTGTTGCAATGTCATTGTTTTCCTATTGTGACCAAAAAAATATCCAATTGCTAAACACATCCTCTTTCACGGCCTTCTGTTTGGGGACAGATACACCCAGCTGCTGAGGTGAGCACTGGGGATGGGGAAAAGGTGGAGGGGGAAGGTATCCTGCTGCCAACCCCTGCCTCTTTGAGAGGGAACAGGGACCCTTGTTGCAGACCCTGCTGTTGCCAAGGGCAAGGGGGCCTCTGCTACTGCCCCTGCTTCTCTGAGAGTGGCAGTGGCCTAATTCCACCCTCATTGCTAAACAGAGTGGGCCTATGGCCGCAGGGCAGGGTCAAGTGGGTGGTGCCACAGGGGGCCTTGTGTCATGCTGTATTAAGGCCCCCAGATTGCTTTAATCCTGGCCTGCATATGTCATAGTCCAGTGGGGACAGAACTCTGCCCAGAAGTTGTGGCTCATCAGCACAGCCCCTGACTGCCACATTCCCTTCCACCCTCACACAGGGCAGCTGCCTTCAACGATAGGTAAGAGTGACCATAATGACCCTGGAGAGCCATTGTCCCATTTTCTGGCTCCCTCTTGTCTGAGCAACAGAGCAGGATAATGTGCTGCTTATGCAATGCACAAACCCCTCCTGATGAAAGCTGCAGAGAGGGGAAATTGCAGTCAGGTCACAGTGTGACAGAGAGATTAAAATGTTGGGCACCTGAATGCTGCAAAATGGCAGATTTTGTGGCCAAAACATGCAATTCTCCAGCTATCTGGCAGAATTCCAGATTCTGCTAAGCTTCATGGAAGGCAGAATCAGAGTACAGGGTTCTGGCTATTACTATTGTAGTACAGTACAACTGTAGGAGGTAAAAGAACGGGGGGGGGGGAGGGAAGGGAGAGAACCAAAATTATTAATGAAGAATGAATGAATGATCGAATAAGTGGAAACTAAGGTAAAAGTAGAAACACAACCCACTGCCATCCCTTGAAGTTGATTGGACCTTGTGTTCATCAAAATAAGGAGACCTCATTGGAGCGGCGAAAGGGGGATGACTGAGTATATTGGAAGATAACTGAATACAATTCAAGAGAAAAAAACCCTGACAAATATAAGAAAATAGATCCTAGCTGTGTTTCATGAATGTCCTCTACCTTCTAATGATGAGAAATACGTGCTCTGCGACCCTATTGTTGTGGCCCACTCTCCTAAAATGTTTGAATTAGGGCAGTTTACTTATCTTGGTTCTTATATACGTAATGGTGTGATTGTAGGGTGCACAATGTTGTATCCTTGGGGGCAGCTGGTTTAGGAAGAAATCACTTGAGGCCAGACAGCAGACAGCTAACAAAACTACCATTTTATTTACAGACACAGAGCTCACCCAACCGGCCGAAACCGACTGGGCTATCCCCTAATAATCTAACTCAGTTGCCATAGGAACAAAAACCATGACAACCAAATACACAACATATTCCTCCCCCCCTAATAAGAACATCCCCTAAATAAAACACACACTAGACTAGAGAAGGAGGGTAGACTGCCTCCATTCCCGGCTAAACCCTGGGGATTATTTTGCCCCATAACCGTGGGTTTGCCCTAGCTAAAGATCCAGCCGATGAGGAGGCCTTCTGTCTCTAGGTGGATTACGGTGAACTTCTGGTGTTGTTGCACCCGAAAGTACCATGGGCTCTGGGTCCGCAGCACGAACAGGTGAGAAGGTGGTATCAGCTTGTGCTGGGCAAAGAGGTATCTCAGCCGCCGGCAGTAATGGAGAAAAACAGTCAGAAACAGGTGATTTGTGATTCGGTGTCTCACCAGAAGTGGTGAAGTCAGACCCCTCAACTACAGATGTGTCCTGAGGACTGGCATGACCTGGCAACAGCTGATCTACATGTCGCCGCTAGGTAAGATTCTCTGCAGTCCGGACTGTGTAGGAAACAGGTCCTGTTTGAGTGATGATTGTGGCAGGGACCCATTTAGCTCTGGAAGTATAATTCCGAGCCAAAACTGGCTGTCCCGGGCTAAAGGTTCGCTCTTTTGCTCTGGGTGCCCGTCTGATAACTTGATTTTGCTGCTGATGTTGCACAATTTGTCGGGGTTCAGAAGGTTTCAGCAGATCAAAGCAAGTGCGCAGCTGTCGTCCCATCATTAGAAAGGCCGGAGATGCGTGGGTCGTACCATGAGGTGTGTTTCTGTAGGAAAGTAAGAAGGTATCCAGATGCTTTTGAATGGAGTGTTGTCCCCTTGCTGATTTCAAAGCGTGTTTCATTGTCTGCACAAATCTTTCAGCTAATCCGTTGGTGGATGGATGATATGGTGCTGACGTGACGTGGTGTATCCCATTCGCCTTCATAAAATTTTGAAACTCCTGAGCGACGAACTGCAGTCCGTTGTTGCTCACAAGTTGTTCTGGCAGACCAAAACGACTAAAGAGTTCTCGTAGTTTTTGGATAGTACTCTCTGCAGTAGTGGACTGCATTATAGAGACTTCTGGCCATTTAGAATGGGCATCTACTGCCACCAAGAACATGCTTCCTTCAAGGGGGCCAGCGAAGTCAATGTGAATACGTTGCCACAGGTTTTCAGGCCAGTCCCATGGGTGTAGGGGTGCCCACTGGGGTGCATTCCTCACACCCTGACATGACATACAAGCTTTGGCCTTCTCTTCAATAGCACTGTCCAATCCAGGCCACCAAAAATAGCTTCATGCAATTTCCTTCATGCACACTATTCCACAGTGACCGGAATGTAGCTGTTCTAACATCTGTGATCTCAGTGGTGGTGGAATAATGACACGTCTCCCCCACAACAAACAACCAGATTGGACCGATAACTCTGTCCTCCTGGACATGTAGGTAACAAGGTCGGGTGAGACCGGAGAGGTTTGTCGAGATTTTCCATGCATCACCAGGTCCATAACTTGGGACAATACTGGGTCAACGCGAGTTGCCTTCTTTATCTGAGTAGCAGTGATGGGTGTATTCTCTACCTGTTCAAAGTAGAAGATTTCCTTTTGGGCACTATCTTGATGTTTGACCGGCAAAGGCAACCTTGAGAGGCCATCAGCATTGCCGTGCAGAGTGGATTTCCGATATTTGATTTCATATGTGTGTGCTGAAAGTAACAGTGCCCAACGTTGCATACGACTAGCAGCTAATGGGGGAATGCCTGTGTAGGGTCCAAAAATTGACGTCAGAGGTCGATGGTCTGTGAGAAGAGTAAACTTTCGCCCAAACAGGTACTGATGAAACTTCCAAATTCCGAAAACAATTCCTAATGCCTCACGTTCGATTTGGGCGTAGTTAGTTTCTGCTTTGCTTAGAGTGCGTGAAGCAAAAGCAATAGGTCTCTCTTCTCCCGAAGGCATAATGTGTGACACGACTGCTCCCAATCCATAAGGGGAGGCATCGCAGGCCAATTGTAGGGGTAAGGATGGATCAAAGTGCGTTAGAACTTCAGAATTTAGCAATGCATCCTTAGCTTTATTAAATGCAACATCACAGGCTTCAGTCCACTTCCAGGCCTTGTTCTGCCCAAGGAGCTCATGAAGTGGTTTTAGCAGTGTGGCTAACTGTGAGATGAACTTTCCATAATAGTTCAGTAGTCCTAGAAACGAGCGCAGCTGGCTTACATTTCGAGGTGGGGGAGCCTCCACAATAGCTTTAACTTTTGCAGGGGCCTTATGAAGACCTGCAGAATCAATGATGTGTCCCAAATATTCAACAGAGGGCTTGAAGAATTCACACTTGTCTTTGCGAACTCGTAGGTCATACTCTTCTAGTCTTTGTAGGGTAGCCTCTAAATTCTTTAAGTGATCCTCTTCATTTCTTCCAGTGACCAGGATATCATCCAGATAGCACTGAACTCCTGACAAGCCACATAAGATCTGGTCCATAGCCCTCTGGAACAGGGCGGGAGCAGACGTTATTCCGAAGAGTAGGCGACAGTATCGATAAAGCCCCTTATGAGTCACAATAGTCAACAGCTCTTGAGACTTTTCATCGACGTGCATCTGTAAATATGCTTGACTCAGATCAATCTTACTGAACTTTTGTCCCCCAGCCAGGCCTGCGAAGAGGTCATCGATGCGGGGAAGCGGGTATTGCTCTGCACACAACACTGGGTTGACAGTGACTTTAAAATCACCGCAAATCCGGAGAGAGCCATCTTTCTTCACTATTGGAACGATAGGAGTGGCCCATGAGCTATGGGTAACTGGTATTAGGACTCCATTGGTGACCAGGTGCTCCAGGTCTGCTTCAACTTTTGGCCTGATGGCATATGGCACAGTTCGGGCTTTCAGATATTTTGGTGGACTGTCAGGTTTAATGTTCAATGTCACAGTGATTCCCTTCATACTTCCCAAATCATCTCCAAAAACAGCAGCATGTTTCCTTAGTATAGGGGTTAGACTGGTTTCTTCTTTAGTCATCTGGTGCACTTCTGCCCAGTTCAGTTGAATCTTCCCAAGCCAAGACCTACCCATTAAGGCTGGGTAGTTACCTCTCACCACAAACAGTGGCAATTTAGCAGCCTGTCCATTGAGCTCCACCTTAACATCAATAGTGCCCAACATGGGCACAGCTTCTCCCGTATACGTCTACAGAACAGTTTTTGTTGCCTTAAGCGGAAGATGATGTAGCTTTTCTTTATACACAGTCTCGGAGACCAGCGAGACGGCTGCACCGGTGTCCAATTCCATGCGTATAGGTTTGTCATCCAACAACGGGGTTACCCAGTATTCATGTGAGCCCATTGCCAAAGACAAAACATGCAGTGGCACTTCCTCTTGCGATGAGGTGTCACTTTGATCATCCTGGGTCTGCTCTAGGATATGCAGGGTTCCTCTTTTTGTCGGCCAGACCACAGGCCTCTTTTTCTTTTGTTTACAGGCACACTCAATGTGTCCCTTTTTGCCACAGTGTCGACACACCAGGTCCTTACACCAGCATTCTGATGCCTGGTGACCCAGCTTACCACAGCGGTAACATTCCTGACTCTGCACCGTTTTGTGGGTCGGTTCTTGTGACACTTTTTGCACCCTAGGGGATGCACTGATGTATTGTGCCTCCCTTGTAGCCAGTTCCATGGAAACAGCAATATCAACAGCCTTCTGTAAGGTAAGCTGAACCTCTGTCAGTAGGCGCTTCCATATAGCTTCACTGTAGAGGCCACACACTAACCTGTCACGCAGGGCATCATTTAACATCTCTTTAAATTCACAGTGTTCTGCTAGCTTTTTTAAAATTGCTACAAATTGTACAACTGTTTCATCTTCCTTTTGGTCTCTTTTGTGGAACCTATATCTTTCAGCAATTACCAGTGGTTTTGGGGAAAAATGGGACCCCAGGATTTCCACAATGTCACTGTAAGATTTAGTCGCTGGTTTAACAGGGTGTAGTAAGCTGCGTAGCAGGGAGTAGGTTTTAGCCCCTACAACACTTAAGAATATTGGCACCTTCTTCGCTTCTGTAATGTCATTTGCAATAACAAAAAGCTCAAAACGCTCAGTATACACATGCCACTGCTCTATATTCTCATCAAAAGGTTCCAGTGGCCTGGTCAGAGTAGCCATGATTTTTAGTTTCACTTTCACAGTCAGTGCAAACAAGCAGCTTTTTTGTTTGTTTGTTCTTTACCTTGACTTCTACTTCCTTCTGTTACTGGAGCAGCACCAGAATCCCACCCTCGTCGCCACTTGTTGTATCCTTGGGGGCAGCCAGTTTAGGAAGAAATCACTTGAGGCCAGACAGCAGACAGCTAACAAAACTACCATTTTATTTACAGACACAGAGCTCACCCAACCGTCCGAAACCGGCTGGGCTATCCCCTAATAATCTAACTCAGTTGCCATAGGAACAAAAACCATGACAACCAAATACACAACACACAATGAGAACCCAGTCTGCCTTGGCCCTTTAGAAAAGGGTAGTTTGTGACCATATGAAACCTACATTTGAGATGCTGTCAAGCTGTGGTATGCTGGCTCTTTCTCCTCACTGCTGAACTTCAGACTGAATAATAGTATGTGAATTTTAAGTGACCTGTGCCAGTGAGTTTTGCTTAGCAGACACCGGTCCAATTTCAAATAATTTTATGTCTGGAATGTTTATAGAATTCAGAATTTGGCAGGGATTACAAGACAAAACTAAGCATTTTCACAAATTGCTTCTTCCTCAATGCTGAGAACATGTTAGGGTTTCATCGTCTGAAGGACTTTAAGGTTTAATGCATATATAACACACCTGGGTTTGTGTGTGTTACTGTCTCTCTCTTGTATAGTTTGTCAATCACAGACTCTTTTTAGCTGTTGATCTCATTTCCAGTGGGAGGAAAAAGAGAGCTACAGAAGTCTGCACTGCTTTCTTTCTAATCCACCTGATTTCAGGTACACAACTCCTGAGTAATATCCTGTCCCAAAATGCCACCAAAGATTACAATAATTAGGCATATTAAAGATCAGTGATGCTGTAGGATTACTAAGCAGCAATTCAAAGCACCCTCTTGAAGTAAAAGCATGATGATGAACTGTGCCATTTCCTGCTGCTTCTGACTCCTACTGATGGTGATAACCATCCTCCTACAAGATGCACTGTTAGATGAAAGGTTAAAAGAATGTAAAACTTCACCATGCACACTACTCAAGCATCTCTCTGCTAATGATAGCTCAACAAATAAACCATCTGAGATTGGAAGGGCATGACTGTTGTCTTATTTCAAACATGCCAGTCTCCACTAGTAATATAGTTATCTAGCCTGGATTGGATTTTTCAATATATACACATTACAATTGCCTCCATTTTCTTGACTTTTTTTTAATTGCGCAGGATCAACATCCTCTTAGCTCAAAACTTTCAGTAGAGAGTTCATTTGGATTTAAAGTCAAATTAGATTTCACCCATTAAAGGTGGGTTGAACAGAATGGCATTGCAGTATCAGTCTCCACCAAAAGAAGTGTGCAGTTTAGATGCACCCAGAGATGTTTACTAGAGGGTGGCACATCTATAAATGACATCACCACCAGCATGACTGTTTGGAGTCTCCCTGATATGCTGGTGTATTTTAGTAAAGGCAGATACTGACACTGGGCGGTCAGCTCATCTCTAATCATTCTACTGTAAATCTAAGGTCAACTATAATCCATCTGAAACTGTGCAACCATCCAAACCTTGTGCCAAAATAAAATCTTTTGGAGCTTCCCACTTGTTGGAAATGTCTGTGAGTGATACAAAGCAATTACACTAATAATCAAGTGCCACTTACTCACCTCAATGGGTGTAAACAACTTGATGGGACTAGCGGTGATTGGGACAGTGGCATTGGCAACATTGGAGGGTTTGGCTCCTGGAAGGTCTGGGGAATCCAGTTGCTACAGGACTTAGGTCTGCCCCAATGGAAAGTTTACTGGGGTACATGCTAAGTTTAACTAATCCTGTAATCAGACTGAGTTTTTCAGAGATGAAGGAGTAGATTTGTTGGATGCAGGGGCTGACATCTGGCTCTGGAAGGTGAGGGAATGGACCAGGCAAGAGTTATCACACCAGGTGTATGGACTGGATGTGCATATCCGGCACCCCCAGTGGCCAGTTTCCAGTGAGGTTAAAAGGCTAAAA
The DNA here is from genome assembly GCF_016161935.1 of Mauremys reevesii. Taxonomy (NCBI): domain Eukaryota; kingdom Metazoa; phylum Chordata; order Testudines; family Geoemydidae; genus Mauremys; species Mauremys reevesii. The sequence continues at coordinate 46,892,384 of NC_052629.1, read as the reverse complement.
GGACGTAAGAGACCAGGGATTTTGCTGAGAGGCCTTGTGTCCACAAGACTGAAGAGACCTTGTGCCCTTCATGGTTTGAGTTCCCCCCTCCCTTGAGTATCCTCTGTCCCCTTCATGGGGGATTAGGGGTTGATAGGACTCAGAAGAGCCCTAGGGTAGGCTGAGGAGAGTCAACCCTGAGTTACAGGTTGTATGGTAGGACTCCTATAGCCCCTGCACTGGAACCACTTAAAATGCCTGATACGTGAGTCTGAGTGGCAGGGAAGGTAGCACCCCTTCCCTTGTGTTAAGTTTAACAACATTGCAGCCTAATGCTTAAAATCCATCCCTCGCCCTCTCTCTCTCCTCATTCACCACCAGGCCCAGATCAATACTCTAAGTTCCAGCGTCAATGCTCAATTGCCCTATTCTCCCACAACCTAGCACTGTGAATTTCACCCTCTCTTCACTGAACTGCCCATAAAAAGTAAAATAATATTTTAAAAATACATATTTTCACACTGCATGAGGAGTAGCTCCTGCCCATCCTCACATGATTGTTTGTTTATCCCCATTCCTTACGTTAGCCACCCCCTGATCCCCCCCCCCCCTCGGAGGCAGAGAGACCTTCTTTCTCTTTGTCCTGTAAACTCCAAGGCACACTTTTGGGCACACTGAAAATAACCACTTGCTTTGTCTAAGAACAATGCAGAAAAAAATTCCAGAAGTATTTTTTGAAATTTAAAAGCAAGTTTTGAGTTGACAATGTCTTAAACACTTCAGGCCTTCTTTAGTTGAAAAGGACAAGGCCACATTCTTCATTTGGAGGTCACCTTCAACATATGCCATTGTTGTGTAGATTAATAGAGCATTGAAGTTCCCAAGATTAGCTCTAATTACTTCATATATGTCTCTGTGCACTTTTGTTAACTAGGGGTAGGGGCCTGATTAAAGTTAATGGATGTCCAGTGACTTCAGTTGGCTTCTAGAGATCCAGTATGCATCTCTTTCATATCCAATGTTTAGCTTATGTTTAAAGTACATCTAAAAACACCTTTTTTATTCTTCACACACTTCAGTCCCATTTGCAGGCAGTGTATCAAATATGCACCTTCTTGCTTCTTCAGTGGAGCATTGTAGGTTTTTGGGAGGTGGGGGAGGTTTCCCCATTTCCAGTTCAGTTATGGTATTTTAATTGCAATCATGACTTTTCAAATCTATCCATCCATTGTTTAAGTGTCAGCCTTGGAAAAACATGTAGCAAGTCAGTCAACTTGTGCTCAAGTTGTTAATTCTCAAGCATAACAATGCAATGTATTTTTCTGCAATGATTTTGTATCAATAGTCGTGCATATTTTTCTAGCCTATATGGACTCTTGACTGTGAATATATTTACTTTTCTCTTAACAAGAAAATCAAAATATATTTTCTTTTACTTGAAATCTATTATTGTATAGTGCAATAAGCTCTTATTTTAAAACTGTCTTTTTGTTTGTTAATTTGGTGGGAAGAGAATACTTGCAGGTAAGCCACCATCTAGAGGAACAGATTTATATAGAATATTATAAAAATAGAATATACAATGTACAGATGAAATATTGGAGACAGATTTGCAAAGAGAGGCACAATATGTGCACCTGCAAATAAATGTGTGTGCAGTCACTGCACCAGCATATCTTGTCATTTGCATGCACAGCTAGTGTAGTTGTGTGCCCGACTGTTCATTTGTAGAAACACTTACGTGATATGCCAGCCTGTGACAGAATGCTGAGAGCCAGTGGCTGATCCAGTACTCTGATTGCTCCCTTGGCTGTGGAGGCTATTTAAAAGCACAGGAAAGATGTGCAAAGGGAGGAGGGGCTAGCAGAGCTCAGGGGTGGTGAGATGCTTCCTCTTCTAGTTGGAAAAAGGGCTGAGCGTTGAAAGACACTGCAGTTGGAAGTGCTGCACAGGGATTATAACAGGGACTTGGTGGTGGTAACATTTATAAAACTCAGAGGTGTTGACAAGAAAGAAGTGTCCAAGATTATTTGTAAGGGACCCCGGGGTGGGAGAGGAGCCTGCCCTCTCAAGCTGCCTAATTGCTTATTTGTATACACAAGTAAGCTTGCGTGCTTAGTAGGTGTGTGGGTATTTTTATGGACACATCCATTGTGACTTTCTTTGAAAATTTAGTTCTGTTCATTACGTCGGAAGCATCATGAAATATAGAAGGTTACCAGATTCTAAGTCATAAAGGACCAACTCCTGCAGTTCTTACTCCAGCAAACCTCCCATTTTAGACAGCAGAGTTTTGTTTGAGTAAGGTCACAAGATCAGGCCTGAAATGTGGAAAGTAAGACAGTAAGTAGTATGTGTTTTTTTCCATATGGTAAGAGAGAATAGTTTCTCTCTCTTCTTGTTTATATATAACTTTCTCCTTCTATGGAATTCTGACAATTTGAAGTTGCTGACTGAATACAGTAGTTACCTTTTCATTTACTGTGTTTCTATTTAGGCAAATTTATTAAGGTGACAACTGTTTAGAAGCGCTATAAACTTTTAAAAATTCTTAAGTTTACTTGTTTTCTCCTAATCACCAGACGTGTTGACCCATTTTTCTTTCTAATAAAAGAATATTGGAAAACCTTGGTTTCTTCTGTCAAACATATTTATTTTCCTTATCTGTCCCTGGTTCTATCACAGGCCTTTGTCTGTCAGTTACCACCCCTGATATGTCTCTATCCCATCTCAGTGCATCTGACTGGAATATAAATGCCAAAACAAAAATTTCTCAGCACGTTCAGTAACTATTTTAATGGATGAGTTATGTCTGCGGGGGTAAAGCTGTATGTGGGAAATACAGATAATTTGCACACTAGCAGGAAGCTTATAAAATGTTGGTATTTTTAGGAATTCAGATGATACGTGTTTAAATACATTGAAGAGCCTCTGCTACTGCATAGTAAAAAAACTGTCTTTGTTTAACTTTCACTTTTATATAGCACTATAAAAACAATTTATGTGGCAAAATGAGAAAAACAAAATTCATCTACACATTATTGTGTTCACGAATACGGATGGCCCTTCTTTTCTTTTGTGGAGCACTTCTATTCATGTAAATGAGGAAAGGTTTGTTGCTGTTGACATATGAAAAAGCTGTCATTTGTAAATTGAAGTAGATGTAAGGGTAATTTTCATACAATACACTCTATGGATCCAATAGTTTCATTAAAAAGCCAATGCCATCTGATTATGATCAAATTCCAGAGTGCTTTACTGTATTTCTTATTAACAGGACCCATATACAATAAGTTATAGGAGGTAAGTTTGAGAGTGATGGCAAATGAAACAATGGTGATAAAGGAAAAAATGGCATTTTGCTTAAAGCATTTGCAAAATAATCCAATTAAAGAGGATTTCCTCGAGTTTACTGAACACTACGATAGGAGTGGAAGAGATATAGCAGGACGATATGGACTGAACTGTGAACCATAGGAGTGGATTTCAATGGAGTTGTGCATTTTGGCTTCTATGGATATAATGCAATGAGTAAATGCTTTTCTGACACTCAGGCATTCATTCACAGTAAATAACCACTCGTCAAATCACTGTCTAAATGATGGTGATCAGTAAATCTATGGTTGGAGTTCACTGCCAAAACAGCATTTGCTTAATGTTATTTATTTCCATACTGCCCCTTCCCAATTTCTGCCTACCCCATTGCAAAATTCTAGATCTGCAAGTGGATGACAATAAATTCTTCTGTATTTTATGCCATATAAAATCCACAGATGGAGATCAACGATCCTCAAAAGCAAACAAGAAAAGAAAAGCCAAGTCTCCAGAAAATCCAAAAAGAGAGAAACAGACAATACTGTTGCCCCCTGGAAAAGGGCAAACATAATATCTATCTTTAAAAAGGGGGAACAAGAGGACTTGGGGAATTATAGACAGTCAGCCTAACTTCAATAGGTGGAAAGTTACCAGAACAAATTATTAAACAGTCAATTTATAGGCATCTAGTGCAGGGGTGGGCAAACTACAGCCTACGGGCTGGATTTGGCCCATCAGAGCTTTGGATCTGGCCCACGGGATTGCCTCCCCCGTGGTGCCGTGGGCCCCGTGCCGCTCCCGGCACCACATCCCTGCAACTCCTGCATGGGGGGAGGCAGAAGGCCCTTTAAATCACCACCCGAGCCCCACTGCCAGAGCTTGGACGGTGATTTAAAGGGCCCGGGGCTCCCCGCAGTGGCTGGAGCACAGGGCCCTTTAAATCCTCGCCAGGGAAGCCAGTCCAGTCTGGCACAGCGTACCAGCTCTTGCTGGTACGCCGTACCAGACCCAACCCGATATAACACGGTCTCACCTATAAGGCAGTGAGATTTTTTGGCTCCCGAGGACTGTGTTATATCGGGGTAGAGGTGTACCCACAGGCGAGGGCAGTGTGCAGAGGCCTCTGTCCCCCCCGCCACCAGGGTTCACAGGGATGTGGTGCCAGCTGCTTCCAGGAGCAGCACTGGACCAGGGCAGGCAAGCAGGGAGCATGCCCTGGCCCTGGTGCATGCTGCTTCCACCCCGGAACTGCTCCAGATAAGTGGCGCCTGGCAAGAGCCTGTACCCCGCACCCTTCTTGCACCCCGCACTCCAACCCCCACCCTGAGCCCCTGCCGCACCCTTCCTGCACCCCAACCCCTGCCCTGAGCCCCCTCCTGCACCCCACACTCCTCTTGCACCCTAACCTCCTGACCTGAGCCCCCTGCCACACCCCAGACCCCTCCTGCACCCCAGCCACCTGCCGCACTCCTCCCTGCATTCCTGCCCTGAGCCTCTGCCTGCACTCCACACCCCCCCTGCACCCCAACCCCCTTCCCTGAGCCCCCTCGTACACCCCGCACCCTTCCTCCGCCCTAACCCCTTGCCATGAGCCCCTTCCTGCACACCGCACCCCCTCCTACACTCTGCACTCCCTCCCACACCCCAACCCCCTGCCCCAGCCCTACATTCATGGCCCTGCATGCAATTTCCCCACCCAGATGTGGCCCTCAGGCCATAAAGTTTGCCCACCCCGATCTAGTGAATACTAGGATTAAGAGAAATAGTTATGATGGAATTGTTAAGAACAAATCATGCCAAACCAACCTAATTTCCTTCTTTGACAGGTTTACTGGCCACTGGATATCTTGATTTTAGTAAGACTTTTGACACAGTCTCATATGATATTCTAATTTAAAAAAACTAGGGAAATGTGGTCTAGATGAATTTACTATAATGCGGGTATTAGAGAGACAAGGTGGGTAAGGTAATATCTTTTATCAGACCAACTTTTGTTGGTTAAAGAGACAAGCTTTCGAGACCTCTGAGGAAGAGCTGTGTATAGCTCGAAAGCTTGTCTCTCTAGTATCCTGGCTACAACACCGCAAACTATAAGGTGGGTGCACATCTGGTTGAAAGACCATACTTTAAGAGTAGTTATCAATGGTTCACTGTCAAACTGGGAGGACATATCTAGTAGGGTCCCACAGGGGTCAGTCCTAGCTTCAATATTATTCAATAATTTCATTAATGACTTGGATAAGAGATTGGAAAATATGCTTATAAAATTGGCAGATGAAACCAAGATGGGAGGGGTTTCCAGTATTTTGGAGGACAGGATTATAATTCAAAATGACCTTGACGAATTGGTCTGAAATCAGTAAGATGAAATTCAATAATGACAAGTGCATAGTACTTCACTTGGGAATGAAAAATCAAAATCACAACAACGTGGGAAATAACTGGCTGGTAGTACTGTTGAAAGGGATCTGGGGATTATAGTGCAGCACAAACTGAATACGAGTCAACAATATGATGCAGCTGTGAAAAAAAAAGACACAATTCTGGGGTGTACTGGAGCGTCATATCATTATGGTACACATTGGAGGTAATTGTCTCACTCTGCTTGGCAATGGCAGTGCCTCAGCTGGAGGACTGTGCCCATTTTGGGGTGCCACACTTTAAGAAAGCTGTGGATAAATTGGAGAGGGTCCAGAGAAGAACAGCAAAAATAATTAAAAAATAATCAAAGGTTTAAAAAAAAAAAAAAAAAACTTACCTCTGAGAAAAGTTTAAAAGAAACTGGGCATGTTTAGTCTTGAGAAACGAAAAGTGAAGGGGGACCCTAATAACAGTCTTCAAATATGTTAAGGGTTGTTATAAAGATGATGTGGTCAGTTGTTGTCCATGTCCACTGAAGGTAGGGCAAAAAACTGGCTTAAGCTGCAGAAGGGAGATTTAGGTTAGACATTAGGCAATCCTTTCTAAAGCTATGGCTACATTATGAGGCTTTTAGCAACACGGCTGTGCCTCTGCAGCTGTGCCGGTAAAAGGCGCACAGTGTAGCTGCTGTTTGTTGGCAGGAGAGCTCTCTCCTGCCGACAACAAACTTCCACCCCCCACGAGCGGCAGCAGTTTTGTTCACACTGGTGCTTTTCATCACTAAAACTTTTGTTGTTCGGGGGGGGGGGTTCTTTAACACCCCTGAACAACAAAAGTTTTACTGACGAAGCGCCAATGTAGACAAACCCTAACTATAAAGGATAGTTAAACACTGGAATAGGCTTCCAAGGGAGGTTATGGAATCCTTGTCACTGCAAGTTTTTAAGAACTGATTGGACAAACATCTGTCAGGGATGGCATACTTGGGATGGTCCTGCTTCAATACTGGGAGGCTGGATTAGATGACCTCTCAAGGTTCCTTCCAGCCCTACATTTCTATGATTCTATGAATATCTGTGGTACAAACAAAAAGATTAAATGTCACACAGGTAGGATATTTATAGAATCATAGAATATTAGGGTTGGAAGAGACCTCAGGAGTCATCCAGTCCAATCCCCTGCTCAAAACAGGACCAACCCCAACTAAATCATCCCAGCCAGGGCTTTGTCAAGCCGGGCCTTAAAAACCTCTAAGGACAGAGATTCCACCACCTCCCTAGATAACCCATTCCAGTGCTTCACCACACTCCTAGTGAAACAGTGTTTCCTAATATCCAACCTAGACCTCCCCCACAACTTGAGACCATTGCTTCTTGTTCTGTCAAGAGGATGAGGATGGGTGGGAACAATATTTCTAAAGGTGGAATTATATTTCAAGGTGGTGTGGGGAATATTTCTATAGGGTGATACAGTTATGGGGAAAGGCTAACATTTTACATGTTTACATGAAGAAAAGTGGAGCAATCCCCCATTCTTATCAATTTGGAACACATGATGAAGCTCTGGCAGAAAAAGAAAATGCACAGCAATATCTATTTGCTAGATCAGTTTGGGCATCTAGGTTCACATCCTACAAACATACATTTACACAGGTGCTTAACTTTATTCACATGAGTAGTCCCACTGAATTCACGTGTCAAGCTTAACACACACATAAGTGTTTTCAGAGACAGGACTCTCGTTATTTTTAAAACCACATCAATTGTTTTGTGCTTACGCATATGCACACATGAACTTAAAAAATTGTATGGGCAGCCTTTATTCTACGACCAAGCCTCAGTCTTATGAAGCCAGCATGTTATCTGAAGCCTGGCTGGCCCAGATTCATGAGGTTTGTTGCCAGGAGATCTATTTGAACAAAAGTTCTTTTGGTAACCTTATTTCTTAAAATTGCAGAACTGATTACTGCTAAATCTATTTCTCATATGCTTAAATTTGTCTCTTTATAATGGTGAATTATTATTCATCTGGATACAAGTTTGAGTTAGCCCACTGCATACAAAAGGCTGAAAGACTAATTTTAATAATTAACTTTTCTGTTATTACAGTTTTGTTCAAATTACTTGAAAAATGTTCCTCTTTAGTGATGAGCTTTTTGACTGCTTACAACTTATTAACCCCATTCAGTCAAGTTTTGGTCTGTTCATTTCATTATCAATGTTCTTGTCAAGGCAATTTATGGTAATTTTAGATCTATGGACTGTTACAAGTATAATGGATTTATTATTATTATTTATCATCATTATTATGGCCAGATCCTTGATTTGGTTAATCACAAATTTTTGCTACATTGTGTATGTTGCACCACTGTGTGTTCTGGATCCCTAATTCTGAACTAATGTAACTTTAATCAGGGGTATTCAGATCCCCCTACTGGTCCATTTTTCAGCTACAATGTTTTTGACATTTGTTCCCGTTACATTAGTTGTTTAAGTAGTTATTGAATTTGGCAGTTTTACAAACAAATATAGTTTATCAAATAGGGAAGTTAGTGTTAATATGCTAAAATGTCTCAGTTGTAATCCTAAATACAGAAAAGAGTTGAGTCTATGGCAGAACCCAGATTTGTTAGCCTCAACTGACTGCCTTAAACACAAGAGCAACCCTTCCTAACTTCGGAAGCTGGGGTCTACTCATCTGTTACTTTTCCCTCTTTTTAATAAAAAGGAGAAAGAGAAACGTTAGGACTTGCATGCTATTGATGATTTTGTTGAACCACAACTAAACAAAAGAGGAAGATGAAACGAATCCCTGTAAAAGTGAGTGTTTATTAACCCACAAGACTATTATGACAAGCATCTGAGAGTTCTAAAGAAACGAATGGAAAAAAATGTAAAGGTTTTAGCAGTTAGTTTTGAAAGTTCATGGAGAACGGATGAGGTGTCAAAGGATTTGAGAATTACATATAAAGCACTCAATCAGGTTTTAAAAAGGGCACCCAAGCATTCACTAACCTGTTCATTTATCTTCAATAGCAACCAAAATGTATAAGAAATAATAAGAGAGTTACTATAAGAATTTAGAACATGTTAAACATGATCAGGAAACCTCAAAGTTTAAAAATTTGGTTCTGTTCAAAACTAGCCATTCATTGAGAAATTGGTCTGGAAGTCTCATAAGAGTAAACATTTAGTAAAATATTGCACTCAATATGGGATTCCCTATACATTTCTAAGGCCCGGTCTACACTAGGACTTTAAATCGAATTTAGCAGCGTTAATTCGAATTAACCGCTCAACCGTCCACACCAGGAAGCCGTTTAATTCGACCTAGAGGGCCCTTTAGTTCGAATTCGGTACTCCACCCCGACGAGGGGAGTAGCGCTAAATTTGACATGGCCATGTCAAATTAGGCTAGGTGTGGATGCAAATCGAACTTAGTAGCTCCGGGAGCTATCCCACAGTGCACCACTCTGTTGATGCTCTGGACAGCAGTCCAAGCTTGGATTCTCTGACCAGCCACACAGGAAACGACCCGGGAAAATTTGAATTCCTTTTCCTGTCTGGGCACTTTGAATCTGATGTCCTGGTTGGACATCGGGGTGAGCTCAGCAGCACCTGCAACGATGCAGAGCTCTCCAGCAGAGGAGTCCATGCAATCCCAGAATAGAAAGAGGTCCCCAACATGGACAGACCAGGAAGTCCTGGATCTGATCGCTGTGTGGGGCGATGAGTCTGTGCTTTCGGAGCTGCGCTCCAACAAACGGAATGCAAAGACCTACGAGAAGGTCTCCAAAGCCATGGCACTCAGAGGATACAGCCGGGATACAACGCAGTGCTGCGTGAAAATCAAGGACCTGAGACAAGGCTACCAAAAAGTCAGAGCGGCAAACGGACGCTCCGGAGCCCAGCCCCAGACATGCCGCTTCTACGAGGCACTGCATGCCATTCTAGGTGGGTCTGCCACCACTGCCCCACCAGTGACCGTGGACTCTGAGGATGGGATAGTGTCAACGGGCAGTTCCTCGGCGATGTTCGCCGATGGGGAAGATGAGGAAGGGTTTGTGGAGGACGAGGCAGGCGACAGCGCTTACAATACCGCTTTCCCCGACAGCCAGGATCTCTTCATCACCCTCACAGAGATCCCCTACCAACCCTCCCCGGCCGTTAACACGGACTCAGAATCAGGGGAAGGATCAGTCGGTAAGTGCTATAAACATGGAAACATTTATTTCTTAAAAAACAGGAATAAAAACTATATAAAAACTATATAAAAAGTTTTCCATATAAAACTATATAAAAAGAAGGTCCACACATATAGGGATGGAACAGAAATCCTCTTGGGACACTTCCACGAAACTCTCGTAGAGGTGCTCGAAAAGCCTCCGCAGGAGGTTCCTGGGAGAGGTGCCTTATTTGGTGCTCCGTGGAAGCACACTCTTCCGCGCCAGGCCATCCGAACGTACAGCGGAATCATTGCCTCGACCAGCATGGCAGCATACGGTCCTGGTCTGTGCAGGGATTCTCGCAGCATCCTCTCTCTCTCTGAGTGACCCGCCTCAGGGTAATGTCGTTCGGCGACTGCTGCATCTAATTAGGGCAATTAGTGTACTGTTACTATTGTGAATGCTTGACTTTTACTTTGCATAGCAATGACCTTCATTTAACAGCCATGTGTTGGAGGCCGCAGAGGAAAAGCATACAGTGATCTTTCCCGGGCACAGCCGCGAGGGGCTGGAACAGGGTCAGACTTTATGCTTTCCAGATTGCCTTCAGCGGGAGGGCACAGCTATCCATTAACTGTTAAGCAGCCTATAGTGTAGGGCTTACCAGGCCTGGCTGATAAATGGATTCAGCTGTACCGCCCCGCTTGTCCGATCTCCTGTGCAAGACTGCAGCCAATGAAAGCGTATTCCGAAATCTCGAACTTGTCCTGAGAGCTCGTGAGACTAGGTGCCCTGTATGGTCTTGTTCACAGAAACTGAGTAGACTGTGTTCAGTGTTCGCAAACATGTATCTTTGCAAGGAAATCACTTCCTTTTTCCCATCACACAGCTGCGGCTCTTTCACGAACTGCCCCGGCATCCCCCTCACAGAGGCTGGCGCAGATTAGGCGGCGAAAGAAAAAGACTAGGGACGACATGTTCTCGGAACTGATGGCCTGCTCCAGAGCCGAGGCGGCCGAGCAGAGACAGTGGAGGGAGACCCTATGTCAGCACCAGTGCTCACACATCGAACGGGAGGACAGGTGGCGGCAGGAAGACCAGCAGGTGACTCAAATGCTGCTTGGGCTAATGAGGGAGCAAACGGACACGCTCCGGCGCCTTGTAGATGTTCTGCAGGACCGCAGGCAGGAGGAGAGAGCCCCCCTGCACTGTATCTGCAACCGCCATCCCCCGCCACAAAGTCCTGTCCCCCCCTCACCCAAAATAACAAGAAGGAGGGGCGCTAGGGGCCGTGAAAACTGTCACTGCACCCCAGCAGAGCGCTCATGTACCACACAGCTCTCATGCCATAAATTTTGAGAAGTGCTTCCCTTCCTGGATCACCCAGTCCCAAATCCAAGTTTCATCCCCCCACTGTGTAGTTGAGTATTAAAAGTAGTTTGTTGTTATTCACTGTTTCCGTCACGTTTTTCTTGTCAGAAGACTTTGTGTGAAGGGGGGGAAGGGGTTTTTTAATTGCATAGGACAGCCTCCATTACCAGGGTACAGACTTGGGGGCAGGATCAACAGCAGGACACACACAGACTGCAGTCACTAGGCACCAGGGTCAGTCTGGGAGGTGTATGCTGCCCCAGAGTCCTAGCGCCTGCCATCCACAAATGGCAAGGCAGGCTGGCCTTACCATGCCCTTCCACCCTAGCCACGAGCCTCTCCGATGCCCTGAGCCCCAGCAAGAGCCCTCATCCACGGACACATACTCACCCTTCCCACACACCCCTCACCCCTTCCTACGCCCCAACCCCCAGCCCAGAGCCTGCATCCAAACTCCATCCCAAAGACGGCACCCCTCACCCCTTCCTGCAAACCCACCCCTTCCTGCACACCCACCCGCAACCGTCCTCCCCCCAGAGACCGCTGTAGGAGCAGGAGCCTGTCATTCCTCTAGTGTAGAAGCGGTCTGTACATCAGTGCACACCGTACCCACCACAGTCTGCGTCCATGTTTCAACCCTAGAACAGGAATTCATAATTAAAGAAAACTTTGTTAATAATCAGTGTTCCATTAAATTTATTTTAAAACGTGTGTTGGAAGGGGGGAAACCTGGAGAACGGGGTATGTAACCGCAGATCGAAGTCAACAGTCACTGAAACAGGCTCAGGTTCAGCTTCTCTGTAAATCAAGTGGACAGTCATAGGTTACCCTGCTCTCCGAGGAACCTAGCTTTCAAAGCCTCCCGGATGCACAGCGCTTCCCGCTGGGATCTTCTATCGGCACGGCTGTCTGGCTGAGCGTAATCAGCAGCCAGGTGATTTGCCTCAACCTCCCATCCCGCCATAAAGGTCTCCCCCTTGCTCTCACAGAGATTGTGGAGCACACAGCAAGCAGCACAATAACGGGGATATTTTTTTCGCTGAGGTCCGAGCGAGTCAGTAAGCTCCGCCATCTCCCTTGAGACGTCCGAGCACACTCCACGACCAGTCTGCACTTGCTCAGACGGTAGTTGAATAGTTCCTTCTCACTGTCCAAGGCGCCTGTATAGGGCTTCATGAGCCAGGGCATTAGCAGGTAGGCTGGGTCCCCGAGGATCACTGTAGGCATCTGCACATCCCCAACCGTTATTTTGTGGTCCGGGAAGAAACTACCTGCCTGGAGGCGTTTAAACAGACCAGAGTTCCTGAACACACGCGCGTCATGAACCTTGCCCGGCCACCCGACGTAGATGTTGGTAAAACGTCCCCTATGGTCCACCAGTGCTTGCAGCACCATAGAAAAGTAGCCCTTTCGGTTAATGTACTGGCTGGCCTGGTGGGCTGGTCCCAGGATAGGGATGTGAGTCCCATCTATAGCCCCACCGCAGTTTGGGAATCCCATCATGGCGAAGCCATCTCTGACGACCTGGACGTTTCCTAGAGTCACTACCTTTGAGAGCAGTTGCTCAACGATTGCGTGGGCTACTTGAATCACAGCAAGCCCTACGGTAGATTTGCCCACGCCAAAGTGGTTCGCTACTGACCGGTAGCTGTCTGGCATTGCAAGTTTCCAGAGGGCTATGGCCACTCGCTTCTGCACAGTCAGGGCTGCTCGCATCTGGGTGTCCTGGCGCTTCAGGGCAGGGGCCAGCAAGTCACAGAGTTCAAGGAAAGTGCCCTTACGCATCCTGAAGTTTCGCAGCCACTGTGATTCATCCCAGACCTGCAGCACTATGCGGTCCCACCAGTCCGTGCTTGTTTCCCGGGCCCAGAATCGCCGTTCCACACCATGAACTTGACCCATTGCCACCATGATCTCCACTGCGCGGCGTACCCTGCTTTGTGAGAGGTCTGCGCCACTCTGTGACTTCCTGTCCTCACCGCGCTGACGGAGCCTCCTCGCCCGATTTCTCAGCAGCTGACTGTGGAAGAGGTGGACGATAAGATGCGAGGAGTTGACAACGGCCATAAGTGCAGCGATGATCGCAGCGGGCTCCATGCTCGCAGTGCTGTGGCGTCCGCGCTGTAACTGACCAGAGAAGGGCGCGAACAGATTTCCCGCCGGCGCTTTCAGGGAGGGAGGGCGTGATTGACGGTTCAATGACGACAGTTACCCAAAACCACCCTCGACATATTTTTTCCCCCAGCAGGCATTGGGGGCTCTACCCAGCATTCCAATGGGCAGCGGGGACTGCGGGAACTGTGGGATAGCTTCCCACAGTGCACCGCTTCCAAAGTCGACGCTGGCCCCGTTACTGTGGACTCAGACAGTCGAATTAGTGTATTTAGTGTGGATACACAAATTCGACTTCATAAGGTCGATTCCACAAATTTGAGTTAAGTAGATTCGAAATAGTCTTGTAGTGTAGACGTACCCTAAGACAAGAACTTGGCTCTTATTGAGAGATATTGGGGAACCTTCCTTACAAAACATCTACACCCATATTAACAATTTCCAGTTATCTTCATCAATTATGTAAGTATTGATTATCATACAGGCAAACACTAGAACTCTAGAGGTGATTCAAGAAGCTTCCTTACTATATATTCAGACCCTTTAGAACCTTGTATTTCAAGTCATGTCTCTATTCATTTTGGTTTAGTTTGTATTTGGTTTAGGTCCTGTATTGCAACATTAAATCATGATGTTGGAACTTGAGTAATTTGTTGGGCTCTATCCAGCAACATGAGATTAAATTCTGTGTTATGCAGGAAATCAGACCAGATGATCATAATGTTTTTTCTGGCCTTAAAAATCTATTAATTTCCACCACAAATGTATACAAAAGAACTGCATACACTAGCCATTTTGTTTAAGACCTAATGGAAAATCATTAGCTCTGATGTGCTGAAAGATGGCGTAGGTAATAACTTTTAAAATCTAATGTTAAATCCTGTTTTATTTCCCTGCTAGTGTACATTCTACAAACTAAAACAAGCCAGAATACCAACATGAAAATTGGACTTAGTAGTACTGTCTTACTGTATTATCTATCCAATACTTTTGTCCATCCAAATCCATGGACATCTTCAATTTAAAATGCAAGAGACATGGCACAAGGTAGTCTTAAAAGAAATTAGAAAATGGAAAAGCAGATTGCTTATCTGTGGACATAGACAGTAATAGCAATAGGCTTACCATGTGAGGAAATTAAGTACAGGCAAGAGCACCAATTACGTGCAACAGAGCTCTTGTTATATGGCATTCTGATTACCTTAAATTATATTTTTAACAGACATCCATATTTATTTTTGCTTCTAAAATAGGAGAAGTGCCTTTCAAGTATTGACGTCAGCTAGCCTCATCAATTGTTCCTCTTAATGGCTGAACTGCCACTGCAGCCCCAAATGCTATAAAAGAGCAAAGTACTCAATACACAATGGGGACTCAGTTTTTGTCATTGCTGAAGCATATATGCATGGAGTATGCCTTGTACAGCAGAGTAATTGATATTGATTTTGTGCAGGAGCAGTCCCCTGCCTTGTTTGCTGGGATTTATTTTAAAAAAAGAAAGATAAAGACATCATGATCCACCTGGGAAATGAAATCTATTTCATCTTTTTTTTAAAAAAAAATGTGTAGTGAATTTCAGTGCTCATGAAATGGGCTGGAGAATGAAGGTCCTCTCTCTTCAAAAGATCTGCAGCACAGGCAGCAGCAGAGCAAGCTTCTCCATTTTGTCCTGCCATTGCACCTTAACCTTAACCAAACAGGGCCAGCTGTAGGGCTGAAAAAGTAGTTCGATTGCCACTTCCATTCAGTCCTTTTTCTCCCTGCTGGAACGTAATGGTGCCAAGCAGTGCCAGTTGTGATAGTGGTTCCATGATGGATGCTGGTCCACTAGACATTGGACTGAGCCACCAGCTCATTTAACAAGCCATCTAACAGCCATCAATGGTAACAATGTTGCTTGTTGGATGTCTTGGGCCACATCGAATTGGCAACTTAGGAAGGCTCTATATGGTCTGTTTTTTCTTGTATAGTTTGTTCTACATTTTTGGTCCATTCGTTATTATAATTAAGGCTACACCTTTGTAATAGCTCTCACAGAAGTCATGGATTCCATTATTTTTCTGGTTTCAAAAATGCCAAACCTGTGATTTTGCTGAGTGGGCGGGAGGATGTGATGGTGAATAGCTGATGATTGCACTTGGCTGAAATTAAGTTAAAAACTGGACAGCATGAGACACTAAGAGAGGGTAATATAAAGGGCTAGGCCAGTCAACTCTTATGGGTACTTTAATTCCCCTGGGAGTAATGGGGTTATGTCCCTCCCCCCAAAGGCAGGGAAAAATCCATCCAAAATGTTAAAATGACACAGCAGGCTATTTTTCTGTTTATGAAACAAGCAAAGTGCTAAGAAGGTTTCCTCCAAGCGCAATTTCATCCTCTAACATTGTGAAAATACTAGAGGCTAGGAATAAACTGGTAACAACTAGCAGAGAGTCCACTAGGAGAAGGTCAATGCATCATAAATCTCTTTGTCTAGTGTTGGCCAGCACACATGTTCCTCACTCTGTTTTGCCATGAGTTTCCGAAAACTTTGCAAAATAATTCTGGTAAATTGGACAGTGATTCAGCCTGGTTTTTAATCAGATTTCTTGACCTACTGCTTTAGAGGCACTTCAGGATTTGTTTCAACTTTAATAAAACCACTTAAGGGGCCACAGATTTTGTTATCATTAAAACATTTTCGAAGTTCTATTTATTTTACTCATTCATGATGAGTAAGTTTCATATGCAACTACACAGGGATGGACAAATCCTGAGTTCAGGTGAACACCCGAACCCTATCTGGACTGTCCTTTTTTAAATGTCAAAAAACCGACACAAACCAAAAAAACCACCTTCACTTCAAATTTGATTCCATTATGCCCTAAAGTTTGGCATTTTTATTTTTAATCTAGATCGATTTGCATATCCTTAGACAGAGCACAGGTGTTCACTTTATTTTTTTTTCTGATTCTAATGCAGACTTTATAGTGTATGTGCCTCTGAAATTCTAATGCCTTTTGATTCCTGTGCAATGCCCCTTTACATTTCTAAAACCTGTGTGTGCAGAGTTCAGTACAGTTGCTGCAGTGTGCTATACACACTGGACCTGATTCACTCTTGCCTTGCACCTTGTGTAGTGACATACATCAGAGTAAAGTTAGCACGAAGTGGGTGTAAGATGGTACCAGTCTGATCTGGGAGTGTTTTACACTCTCTTTGTACTGAAATAAATGATAACAGGAGATGCAGGACTATGGTGAATCAGGCCCACTGGGTTCTCTCAGGATCTGTCTAATTTAGATCAGGATGTTAGCTAAGCTTGACCTAACCTCAACTTTATTTCCTCAATAGAGTCTAGGCAAAACAGAAGAGGCTTTACTTTTGTTCTTTTTTGCTGCTGTTTTCCTTAATTGAAAATAAAAGTAATTTTAGATAAAAAGGGTCTGATTGTTCTTTGTGTATGAAAACATTACAGAACTTCTGGTAATACTGATGACATAGAAGAGGGTGGTCTTTTGGGGTGAGATGATGTGTGTGCATATAAGATGGAGGAGATACAAAGATTTAATTTCCTACAAACTAATTCTCCTCAAGCTGCATAAACTTTCTTTTCTATAAACAAACTCTTTAAAGATAATGTTAGTCTGGTGGTTTGTTGGATTTTTTTTTTTTAATATTAAGAGAAAAAACAGAAATGAGATTTTTCTTTCTAGGAGCTTCAGCCAATATTCAAAGGACTGAGATTTTCTTTTTTTACCTTCAGCAGTATATTTCCCTCATGTACCCAAATGTAAAATCAGTGTAAATAAACTTGCAAAGAAACAGATTTGCAAGGCCAGATATTATTAAGGATTCTAGGTTTTTTACAATAGGTCGTCCCTGACTCCAAGTCATGCCACACACAAACATAGCACCCTCCTGTCAAAAGTAGGCCACCCCCTATGAATCTAGTGTGTGTGCCCATTATAGTACTGTGATGTCCTACCTACTACCATCTCCATTATAAACCCCTCATTTTGGAAGTTTAGAATTCAGATGTAAAAATGTGTTGCGCTAAAATTTTGCAAATGAGAGAAACTCAACATCACTAATTTGGTGGATTGAATTACTTTGGCAAATTTCAGAACAAGGCATTATAAACAAATAATCAATGTTACAAGGCAGCATTGTTGCCCTATTTAAAAGTTTGATAATGCTACTTAAAATTTTCAAAAGTGCTTTGTCCCATTATATAAAAAAAAAAAATCAATGGGACTCAGGCATCTACGTCACTTAGATACTTTGGAAAAGTTTGCCAGATGTCTTTTAGCAATGGTTCTTCATTATTTGTTTTCCTTCATTGCACTATTTGATGTCATTACATGGTATGTGTATGTGGACTGTGGGTTGTTTTTTTTTTTAAGTTAGAATGACTCTTTTGTAATATTCTAATGCCATATGTCTAAGTATAAAGCCATACGATGTCAAAAGAATGGCAGTGTTTATAGTTATGTATATTTCAAAAAATGATCTCCATGAGTAACAGCACAAGGAACAGACGCATACTCTCAGTGACTTGTGATTAGGTGTACAAACCCCACACTGGGCAACAGAGGGTTAAGGGATTTTTTGAGCTCAGCCAGCCCTGTCCCACCACACTTACAGCAAATGATCCACCTGCTGGAGGAATTAAAAGACAGGGAATTAGTTCATTTGGGAGCAGAGCTGGAGGTGAGCAGATCTGCAGCCCATAGCTCCAGCAGCACAGAGCAGAGGGAAGCCTAAAGGGGCCCTCACTGAGGGAAGGGAGGACCCACCCCAGAGACCACTGGAGAGAGAAGAGTCCTGTGGACCTTGGACACTGGTAACCCACTCTTACTTATTTTGGGGGTTGGATTTCCCCACTAGGGGAAAGCCTTGGACTAAGCTGACCCAGGGGGATCAAAGGGTGGGAGGGGAATGACAAGAAGAAGAGGCCCAAGGAGGACAGCCTTAGGCAGCCTTGAATGCCAGACCACTGGTAGTCCAAAAGACCCTGGGTCAGAGCCTGGTGGAGTGGGCGGGCCCAAGCTCCCCTCCCCACAACCCACTTGGCAGTCAGGGGTTGTGGCCATGACCACTATGCTATGGTCCCCAACCAGACCCCAAGCGAGGACCGTTACAGACTTATTTTAGATAAGAGAAAACAAAGAACAAAAGTAATGTCTCTATAAGAGAGAGAGAGAGAGAGAGAGAGAGAGAGAGAGAGAGAGAGTGTACACACACATATACACCCTCAGCACCTAGGCATATCAACCTCACTGCCAGGTTGCAGTGATTAGAGACTGTAGAGATTTAAAGATGCAGTCTAAAGAAAACAAAGGAATGAAAGTTACATAGCGAAATACACAACAACTAACCCCATGTTTCTTCTATAAATCATTTTCATTTTTGCTCTCAAAATTCAACTTTGTATTAAATATCATGTTACAAAATCATAGCTCAGGAATTAATTATTCTATCTATATCTATTAATGTATGTATGCCTAAACTTTTTCATATTTATATAAGCACTTGTTTTGGAAAAACACATTTAATAAGCAATTAATTATTTGCATGAACTACCTTTCCAAATTTAAATAAAACAAAAGCATTTTAAAGAGCCAAGATTGTGAACTTGGAAATGTTATACTATGTATACTTAATATAAAAAGATCAAATCAATTAAAATATCACAATTAATGCATTTATTTCTCTCTCATTATTGTATCTAACATAATTATACAGGGGATTGTGTCTAATCTATGGCATATGTTATAACTAGAGCTGTGTTAAATCTAGTAGTTTCAGATCAAAGGAGGTTCATATGAATTTTTTGCTTTGAGTAACTTGGGTTCCCAACTACCCAGATTTTACTTTGAGTTTCAGGTTTAAAGTAACCACAAACCTCAAAGCAAATTGTACCTGAAAAACCACAGAATTTTGCACAGTTTCCACCTGAAACCATAAATTTGTCTGGTTCACTTAAAACATGGCCCAGCTGCCTATAAGGTTTGCGAGCCTCAGTGAACATGGAGTTATGTCTGGTTTGGGGGGGTCTTGCTGGAAAAAAGTCATACTTAGTTCTAATTATAATACCCTACAATAATTGCTACACCAACAGCATTTGCCTTGAACTGATTTTCTGCTATAGGATTCTCATGCTGCAATGTCAAAGCTTGCCTCACCATCAGTTTTTCAACAACACTCCAGGTATACCAGCATAGGTATGCCATACTGTAAAGCAAACGTCATCAGTGAATCCTACAACAAAAAAGCCAGAACCTCAAATACCAATAACAGCAGCATTATAGAGCTATCCATGAATAATGCAGATTGAAAGCAAAGTGGAGAAAAAGCCAACTCTATAAGACCAAACGCATGGTATAGAAATCTATATAAAATGCAGATCACAGGCAAGAATCACAGCATGTTTGGTGGGAAAATAAGGTCAACCAGAGGAAGAGATTCTCTTCACAAGCTTCCATATTTTATGGCCAAACAGAGGGGGCAGCCAGACAGTTATGTTGGCAGATCATTGGCTGATGTCTATCAGACCTAACTGGGGACCCACACACCAACAACCTATTCAAGAGTGATGAGACTGGATGGCTGTCCAGACTTGCATGGGCAATCAAATCTGCCGTGGGTTGATGGTGACTGGCCTCAATGAGACCCAATTACCCTTAAGACAGACATCCTTGGTTCTATGGAAAGGGGTCCCTGCTGACTGATGAAGGTGGGCTCTAAGTCAAACTCACCACCTCCAAGTGAATGGCCATGCCAGGGCCAGTAGATGGATTTGGGAGAAAAAGAATTGTTGTTGCCCAGTTGCCAGCATGCATCAAATTGCCTAAAATATCATAGCAAAAATATATGAACTAGATGGTATGAAACAAACAAATAAGGAAATTAATGAAGAATTTTCTTTTTAAAGGTATTGTTTCAGGTACATTAACAATTCTAACATACGTTATTCATCTTCAGAGAGTGTTTCTCTTCTAGTATAATTGTATCAGTCTCTTGCTTCAAGCCTCTCTCTGGAATTCCTGCTACTTAATTTGTTTTCCTTTGCAGTCATATATTTAGCCAACTACTGCGCTTTTGCGAGTTGTTGAAATACTGGCAACAAACACATCATACCAAAGTATTTTAGTGAGTCACCTTGGGCTCTCTTTGCAGTTTTTTACTTGCACGGCAAATGCCAAATCTATGTTTAGTTCCCATTTGCTTTAATGATTCATATTTTATACTACCAATTGCTGACTACTGAGATAGTAAAGCTGAGGACTTCTATGGTTAAAAGCAGTCATTTATACATTTTTTAGCAAATGACACAGACTCTGACATTGCTACTTTGGTATAGGAAGCTCATGCAGAAGGCAGAGGAGTGTTGTCTGGATAATAATACAACAAGGTGGATATAAAACTAGCTGACAGATAGGAAACAATGAGTCATTATCAAGGGTACTGCAACAAAATGGAGAGAGTAAGTACAATCCCAATGGGGTCTGCACTGGGATAAGTGTTATTCAGCCTATTTATTTAGTGACACTATTTATTCTACATTATTTATTAGGGGAATATGTGAATTTGACAGTGATTTGTGAATGACATGGTGCTCGGAGGTATATCAAACACAGAAACCATAGATGATAAATACAGATGGTTTAGACAATGTGGAGATTTGTCAGAACAATGCAAGTAGAGATTTAATAAAAAGAAGTGTCAGATACTACACTGAGGAAAGACTAACACAGAGGATGTATATAAGCAATGCTGACTTATCTGGAACATAAGCAGGAAGAAAAAGACTAGCAGTCTGATTCTACTGTCACTTACCCAATTCTGCTCCAGTGTAACTATACCCACATAAATGGAGCTACTCATGTTTTAAACTAGTGTAAGTGAGAACAGAATCAGGCTCTTAGGGATAATTATTGATTATAAAGATCCACTCTTGCAGTCTTCTGTCCTTACTCAAGCAAATCTCCCACTGATAGTTATATTTTACAACATGCAAACTGGTCATGGTCAGCTATCTTTGTCTACATTGGTACTAAGTGGTGTTTAAAAATGTTTTACCTAACATCCATTAACATATTTTTAAACACCTCTCATTCTTCCAGTCTAGACAAGCCCTCTGTGTCACAGAGAATGCCTACTTATATTTTAATTATGTTTTAGATCTGAATTGCTAACCTACCTTACCTAGAGCTTATGCCTACGACACATAGATGGACTAAATTTTCAAAAGTGACTAGTGATTTTGGGGTGCCTCAATATTTGCATGACCAATTTAAGACGTCTTAGAAAGGCCTGATTTTCAGAGGGCAAATGTTCACCACATTCTGAAAATCAGGTCCCTTTAAGGTATCTCAAGTTAAAAACTCAAAGTCACTGGTCACTTTTAACAATTTAGGCTCATTGGTTCCTAGCTGAAGCTGAAGAACATGTAAGAGGCATCATCAACTTAAGTGCTCTCGGAGTCCTGGGTATCAGTCCAGTGAAGGACAATAGACTTCCTGAAGACCAAGACTATAGTATGTACAAAGCCACCTAAAAGACCATGCAAGAATTATTAAAAAAGTAAACTGTTCCAGGAAACTAGCAGATGTTGGAGAAAGTCCAGAGGAGAGCAAAAATAAATAAATAAATAGTTAAAAATAATAATAAAAAAAACACAAATGTCTAGTAAATATGAACTATGAGAAGATTGGAGGGGGAAAAAAATCCACTCTGGATTTGTTTAGTCTGGGGAAGAGAAGACTGAGGGGAGAACATAACAGTCTTCGTGTACATAAAAGGTTATTATAAGAAAAGGGTGATAAATTGTCCTTACCCACTGAGGACTGGACAAGAAGTGATGGGCTTAAATTGCAGCATGGGAGATTTAGGTTAGAAATAAGGAAAAATGTCCAACCTGTAAAGGTAGTTAACCACTGGAAAAAGTTATGGATGTTGTGGAATACTCACCATTGGGGGTTTTTAATAACAGGTTAGACAAACCCCTGTCAGGGATGGTTTAGGTAATACTTAGACCTGCCTCAATGCAGAGGATTTAACTAGATGATCTATCAAGGTCCCTTACAGTCTTACATGCCTATGGGGCTATGTTAGAGAGAGACCTGGGTAACTTGGTCTGAAATAGCAGAACTGTCATCTGATCACTCCAGTCCACAAGGAGGGGATAGACAAAGGCATCATGAGGAAATGAATCCATTAAAAAAGTGCATATACTAATTGAAACAATCCATGGTAATTAAAAATTAATGAGAATATTATAGAGAGAAAAAGTTGGCTGTTTGTTTATTCACAAATGTTATCAAAAGGAGTAGGAGTAGTATTGCACAGTCTGAGATACCAGAATACTTAACCTTGAGGAAACAATGCCTACAAAAATTAAGCCTTTAATGTTGCACATGTGAGTAGTCTCCCTGAACTCAGTGGGACAACTCACTTTCATTAAGTTACACACGTGAATTTTTGCGGCATTAGGGCCTTAATCATATTATTACTGAAGCATTGTTCTTTTTTCTCCTAATACCAGCAAGCATTATACAACTGTAAATACTGTAGCTACTTTGAAAATCATTTAGAGACCTCAAAGAAATTAAAGGGAAACCTGATAAACTTAAAACGTTTCCATCTGTCAACAGTAATTTTTATTTCACTTCCAGTAACACACAGTATTTAACAAGAAGCTCAGATACATTCAGTAAAATGGCAGCATACAACTTTAAAAATCTCTTAAAATGACACAATTTACTGTAAAATCTCTGCCATTCTGCTCACTTATGTCTGGCCTCCTTGCTTCAAGTCTGTTTTCTCAGCTTACAATATCAAGTCAACAGACTAACATCAGTGATTATTATGTCTGGAATTTTTCCTTACCACACTAAGCCTCAGGATGGGAATAGTTAGCAGAGCATGCTGAGCCTAGGCTGGGATGCAACTTTAGCTGTACTTCCTTCCACCCGCCCCATTGTGGAATTCATGCTTTGCCCTGTAACAGGACCAGTCCAGCATTTCACTCTGCCACTGCCTTGGTTTTCCCCTTCTTGGAGTTCTCACACTGCACCCAGACGTTTAAGTCAAATTACACTCTTCCTCAAGGCCTGGTTAATTAAAAGATCACCACAGTTCAAATGTCCTCTAAGAATCCACAACAGTCTGCAAAATAATTGCCCAAATGCCTGGAATATGTGACAGTCAGATGTGCCAATCTGTTGATATAAAGACATATGACACCATTTTTAAGGTTATGCATGAGAGTAAGTATGATGAAGTTGGGATGGATGAGAGTGAGACGGGTTGGATCACAGAACCCCCCTTGAGAACTGCCAACTCATGTGCCAAGACTACTTCTGCCCCTACTTTCTCTGCCAGCCTGAGACTAGTCCAGTACCCTGTCTTGCTGAGCCAGCCACGCCAGTCTGCTCCAACACAGCAGGGCCGGCTCTACTGTTTTTGCCGCCCCAAGCAGCGCGCCGAATTGCGGCTTTTAATTTTAAATTTCGCGTTTCCGCAGCGGTGGCAATTCGGCGGCAGCTTCTGTCTTCAGGCAGAAGACAGAAGCTGCGCCGCCGCGGACAGCTGAACATAGAAGCTGCCACCGAATTGCCGCCGCCGCAGGAACGTGCGAGCCGCCCTAACAGCACACGGACTGCTCCCACTGTCTGCGGTGGCAATTTGGCGTGCTGCTTGGGGGCAAAAACACACGGACTGCTGCCCCTTGCAGATTGCCACCCCAAGCACCTGCTTCGAATGCTGGTGCCTGGGGCCATTCCTGCAACACAGACCCAGGGTCTGAACCACGTGCTCCAAAGCTGCAGACTTGACTGAAAGCAGCTCACAGAAGTGTTCCTGTCTTTAACACTCAGATGCCCAACTCCCAATTGGGTCTAAACCCCAAATAAATCTGTTTTGCCCTGTATAAAACTTATCATAAATTGTTCGCCCTCTATAACACTGATAGAGAGATATGCACAATGGTCCCGTCCCCCGCCCCAGGTATTAATGCATACTCTGGGTTAATTAATAAGTAAAAAGTGAATTTATTAAATACAGAAAGTAGGATTTAAGTGTTTCCAAGTAATAGCAGACAGAACAAAGTGAATTACCAAATAAAATAAAATATGCACGTCTATGTCTAAGAAAACAGAACACAGATAAAATACCACCAGCTCAGGTGATAGCTAGAGGATTTCTCATGATGGCTCCCTCACTTTGTTCTGTTCCACCCACTTATATATCTTTTGCATAAGGCGTGAATCCTTTGTCCCTCTCTGGGCTCCCACCCTCTCCTTCTCAATGGAAAAGCACCAGGTTAAAGATGGATTCCAGTTCAGGTGATATGATCACGTGTCACTGTAAGAATTAATTACCCACTTGCCAGCACACACTTATACAGGAAGACTTACAAGTGAAACAGAGCCATCTACAGACAATTGTCCTGGTTAATGGGAGCCATCAAGATTCCAAACCACCATTATTGGCCCACACTTTGCATAATTACAATAGGCCCTCAGAGTTATATTTTATATTGCTAGTTTCAGATACAACAGTGATACATTTATACAAATAGGATGACCACTCAGTAGATTATAAGCTTTGTAATGATACCTTACAAGAAACCTTTTGCATGAAGTGTATTCGAGTTAAATTATATTCACCCTCATTAGAATATTTTTATAAAATCATATAGAATGTGTCGCAGAGAATAAGCATGATGAAGCCAGATTGCTTTCAGATATCTGCTGGAGAAGAAAGTGAAAACCTTATGGAACATTGGAGTGTGTTAACAATGCTGTAGGCAACATGAAGGTGGAAAGGAATGAGCAAGTCGTTCCCCTTAATAACATTTCCATTTTTTTCAGTTTGGGGGTGAATGGGGGATGTCCTCTCAGAACCTTACCTGCCATTAAGCATAGCACTTTACATTTATATTAGCAAACAAAAACTAAGCATCCTAAAGTAAGAAGTATGAAAAATGAGTTTAGTTCTAAATATTATACATTAATTTGTTTGACAAAAACATAAGTGGACTGTATGTTTAAGAACATATTTGGAGAACTCAAAATAGAACCAAAAAAGCTTAACTATTACTCCTAGGATCTGTACACACACGTGTGTGTGTGTAATATAAAAGTAAAACTGATATAGTTTTGTTTGACTCTTAATAGTAATTCCAGATATGAATTAAATAAATATGTATTAGGTGGATGTGGGAAGGTAAGTGGTGTATTGTTACAATTGCTACAAGAAACAGAATTACCTTCTTATAAATTATAAATAATTTACTTCTCTCTAGTGTCTTTGAAATGAACCCCCATTTATACATTTCACTCTGATGGGACAATGAACACCCCATAATGTCTAGACAAAGCAAACAGCACCTTGAATGTATCTTCCTCAGAGATGCACCAACAATTTTTTACGTGAAAGTAAGATTAACTGAAGCTTTCAGGCCTCAAGACTGAATCACTGAAATATGCCCTATTTGGGATATCCTGGAAAACCACCTGGCAATTTCAGCTAGTGTAGAATGTAGCAGGCCTGCATGATTAGTAGACTGAGTCAGCCAAACCACTTTACAAATGTGCACTGCACTAGCTTCCTGTCTGCTTCCAGCTGCAGTTCACTGTGTTGACTTGAATCTATGAAGCCCTGTACGTGTAAGGAACTGGATCTCTAAGATCCCACCTCTCTCCAGGGATTTCCCTTGACCTCTTACACTCCCACTGAATTTCCCCAACACCCCCTCCCCCCAGTTACATGCAGCGTTGCCAATTTAGTGGTTGGTTGGAAATCGGAATTGAAATTGAAACAATTTTTAAAGTGTGTATGAGAAAATACTTGTATCTGAGAAAACATAATGGGTTTGAAAAGTATGAACAAAGATTAGCTTCTTCACACAGCTGTTATTTATGACAATGTCAGCACATTTGCTTCGGCTATATTGGCCCACCTAATAATTTCAAATTATTATTTATAAGCAAGGTCTGAATGAGCTCTCCCCTGACAGCTAGTGATGAGCCAGGGGTGGGTGGAAAGGCATCAGGACCAGACTGTATTTACATGAACACATCTTCTCTGCCTAGGTATCCAGCAGACCGAGCTGTAGTACCCAAGTGATCAACTTTGGCTGGTGTTGGGTTGCAAATCACTTAAGTATTAAATGTGGGGTTTATGAAATGTTATCATCTTTATTGTATGAGTAAAGGGCAGCAGAACTGTACTCAGCCTGACTGAATGAGGGGCTCTCCCTCAGTGCTTAATTTGTGATAGGACTTGCCAGGGCTGAGCACAGGCTCAGCAGTTCATAGCCCTGAGACCTCTGGACTTGTGAACGAGACAGCCCAGCCTGCTCTAGCAGCAAGATTCCCCCACTGAGAGCTGAAATTGCTGAGAGCCAGGTGGAACTTTGAGAGACCGACTTGCAGAGGTCACAGTGATAGGTGGCAGCAGAAAGTGACAGTGCAGGGCCATTGGGGACAGAGTGGTAGAGTGAACGGTGGCATGACAAACAGCAACCAGAGCACTGGACTATGTTTTAGTGACTTCAATACAGAATGTTGGATTTGTGATTGGGAAACACAAATACGTTTCCTAGTAGGCCAAGATTTTTAAAGTGCATTATTTGCCAAGGTCATTATCTCACATTATCGCTATCTCAAGAGGTCATTATCTTGGGGAGTTTCTGTACTGAACTTTATTATAATTTTTTATGTAATAACAGCCATATTGGGTCAGACCAATGGTCCATCTATCCCAGTATCCTGTCTTCCTACAGTGACTATTGCAGGTGCTTCAGAGAGAATGAACAGAACAATCATTGAGTGATCCATCCCCTGTCGTCCATTCTCAGCTTCTGGCCAAGAGAGGCTAGGGACACTCAGAGCATGGTGTTGCATCCCTGCCCATCCTGACTAATAGCCATTGATGGGCCTAACTGCAATGAACTTATCTAGCTCCTTTTTTGAACCCTGTTATAGTTTTGGCCTTCACAACATCCCTGGCAAAAAGTTCCATGGGTGACTGCACTGTATGAAGAAATACTTCCTTTTGTTTGTTTTAAACTTACTGCCTATTAATTTCATTGGGTGACCCCTGATTCTTATGTTAAGTGAAGGGGTAAATGACACTTCCTTATTCATTTTCTCCACCCCAGTCAAGATTTTATAAGCCTCTATCATATCCCCTCTTGGTCATCTCTTTTCCAAGCTGAAAAGTCCCAGTCTTTTTAATCTCTCCTCATATGGAATCTGTTCCATATCCCTAATCATTTTTGTTGCCTCTCTCTGTACCTTTTCCAATTCCAGTATATCTCTTTATTATGCTTATATGAAGCACATAGGATCTTTTTTAGGGAAAAAGGCAATTCGCCACATTTGTTGAGAATACAGCAGTTAGCATATGCTTTTCAGTCACACACACCATGCACACAATCCTGCCAGTTAATGTTTATAGTTACCAGTCCAGAGTCTGGATCAATCTAGTGGCCAGCCAGATTGGTCCCAGAGGGGAGCTGGGCTCTGTCGGTTGTGAGCCGATGCTCCTGGAGTTGTGGCAAGATAAACCCAAAGTCCCATCGCCAAGCACCCTGTTCTTATAGTCTTTTTTCTCTGTTGAAGTCTATGGATTTTGCTGTGTCAGTTTGGGACTGGTTACGCCTTAATTTTTTATGTTAACATTCCAAAACACCTTTGAGAGGCTCATCCTGTCCTGGTTTCGATTTAATCAATTGTCTTGTCTTTAGGGGTGCCAGCCTCCACCTCAGGGTCGTCCATATGTTCTTCCTCAATCATGGATGTGCATTGATGGTTCTCTGGTGTCATTAAGTCTCTTCACTCCATTTTCCTTGACCATCTGGCTATAACAATGGCCTTCACATCTTATTTTCCTGATGCATACATTCCTCATTCACACAAACAGTCTTTTACAGAGACCTTCAAAGTTATACAGCAGTTTTTATGTTGAGCAAGAAAGGCACTGTAAATCAAACCTTACTAAATCTTGTAATCAAAACAGTTCACATTGTGGCCCGGGACTTCAACATTCCTCTAATCCAGGAGTTGGCAACCTTTAGGAAGCGGTGTGCCGAGTCTTCACTTATTCACTTTAATTTAAGGTTTCGCGTGCTGGTAATACATTTTAATGTTTTTTAGAAGGTCTCTCTCTATAAGTCTATATATTATATAACTAAACTAGTGTTGTATTGTAAAATAAACAAGGTTTTCAAAATGTTTAAGAAGCTTCATTTAAAATTAAATTAAAATGTTGATCTTACGCCGCCGGCCCGCTCAGCCAGCTGCTGGTCTGGGGTTCTGTTCACCTAGGCTGGCAGCGGGCTGAGCGGGGCCTGTGGCCGGGACCCCAGCTGGCAAGGGTCTGGCAGCCAGAACCCCAGACCGGCAGTGGGCTGTTCGAGGCCAGCGGGCTGTGCGGGGCCAGCGGCTGGGACCCCAGATCGGCAGTGGGCTGAGCGGCTCAGGCGGGTTCCATCTGCCGGCTCATGCCAGCTGGGATCCCGGCTGCCAGACCCACTCAGCCTGCTGCCGGTCTGGGGTCCTGACCCTGCCCACATACAGTGGGTTCCTACCTTCTCCCTGGTTCTGGACCATTCTCTTCCTCTCTCTGCACTGAGCTGAGGGTGGGAGTGCACTGAGCACAGGGTTGGGGGTGAAGGGTCTGGCCAGGAGCTAGGATGAGGGAGGGGGCTCAGGGTTGGGGCAGGAGGTTTGGGTGTGGGGCACTTACCTGGGCAGCTCCCATTTGGTGCGAGGAGTGCAGGTGGGAATGTGGTGGGTGTGTGCAGGAGCTCCTGTTTGGTGCTCAGGGTGGGGTGGGGATATGGGGGTGCAAGAGTCAGGATGTGGGGGTGCATGAGGTGTGGGGGCTGGGTATATGGGAGGTGCAAGAGTCAGGGCAGAGGGCTGGGGGCATGTGGGGGGTGCAAGTGTCAGGGCGGGGGGGCTGGGTATGTGTGGGGGTGCCAGAGTCTGGGCTAGGGTTGTGGGAGGGGAAGGAGTCAACCAGAGGGCTGGGTGTGTATGAGGGAGGTACTGGGCTCAGGGCAAGGGCCTGGGGAGGGCACAGGGCTCAGGGCACAGGGCTGGGGTGTGTGTGTGAGGGGAGGTCAGGGCAGGGGGCTGGAGGGGATATGCTCCTATTCCACACACCCCTCCCCAAGGCCCTGCCCCCGCTTCTTCTTTGCAGACCCTGGGACTCCCATGCCCCATCCAACCCCCCCGCTCCCTGACTGCCCCCTCCAGAGACTCCCTGCCCCTAACCACCCCGCCCGGGATCCCACCCCCTATCCAACCCACCCTGCTCCCTGTCCCCTGACTGCCCTCCCCTTATCCAACCCTCCTGGCCCCAGACCCATTACCATGAGGCTCCTAACAGCATGTTCTGCTCCACGCAGAGCCAGACATGCTGCCCAGCAGGAGCGGGCAGCCCTGCCCCTCAGAGCACTGCGCATGCGGCGGCATGGCTCCAGGAATCGGGGGAATGTGTCTGCCTCCCCATGGAGCCAAACATTGCCCCGTGGGAGCGCACAGCCCTGGTCCCCAGAGCACTGCGCACGCAGTGGCAGGGTTCCAGGGGACAGGGAAGGCGGGGAACGGGGCGGCAGCTTGCTGCGCTTGGCCGGGCGCTCCGGCCCAGAAGCACGGACCCCGCGGCTTGCTGCGCCAGGAGAGTGGGGCCATTTGCCCACCCCTGCATTAGGGTGTGCCTGGGCACACCCAGAATACCCCATGCACACGCCTATGCTTCTGCCCCCACGGCAGGGGGCAGAGGGTGGAGAAGAGCGGGCCGGGCCGGGCTGGGCAAGATTTTTAATGGCTCCGGCAGGCAGCAGCGTGCCATTAAAAATCAGTTCGCGTTCCATCTTTGGTACGCGTGCCATAGGTTGCCGACCCCTGCTGTATTCTTATTAACATATACACAATACAAGATCCCATCTATTACTTACTAAACCTTAAAACAAAGAAATGTATATTTAACTAGAGTGCCTAATTTATAATACATATAGGAAACCATAGTAGACATTATACCTTATCCTAAAACAAAAAGGTGACAATAATCAGTCATAAGGATTGTTCTGGTCTGTCCCTGCCTTAACATCAGTACAGACACTGGCAGTCTGTCAGATGCGTTTCTATCAAGGGGCATTCCTTTCTGCTATTCAAAAAGGGTGGCTGGCAGGATGATCAAATCATGCATTAATTCTTATAGTACAAATATAAAATCCTGCTCCTCCAACTTTTGAGATGGCGTGACCAGAACTGCATGTAGTATTCAAGATGTGGGCATATCATGGATTTATAGAGTAAAAGTGGAGGAGCTTGGTTTGCCAGACTGATCAGCTAAGCCAATACTGACAACTTATATGAGAAGGCTGCAAATACCATGCCTCTGGACTGCATCAACATGCAGAAAGCCTTATAAGCCAGCCAATCACTGTGAAAGCCAATTTTAGAAGAACTTAATGTGGCTGTTAAGAATGCTGGAGACACAACTCAGTTTGTGTGAACCAAAATGGCTATTGCACCATACTTAAAAAGAAAGTAAGACATACACACACTACAAACTGGAGGCCAATGTTAAGTGCATTGTTACTTGTTAATCCTGACGTTGGACACTGGTTTCGAACAAGACTGACAAATGCTTGGTATCTTCCTGGAAAAAAACTCAGCTGACTCTCTAGAAACATGCGGTGCAACAGTGAAAGACTCAGCAGTTGAAAAAGTGAAGAACTCTCTCACCATATTCAAAAAATATGCACACATGGCTGATGAAATACCAATGCAAATAGGCATCGAGTATTAAGTCATTGCATATGGTAGCTTGATGTCTGTGGTAGGCCAATAAATGCATTCTAGATGTTCAGGTTATAGAAGACACATCAGCTGCACCTGTGACATCTTAGAAGAGTTAAATGCTTGTAAATAAAACCCCAAACAGATGGCTGTTTGTGCATTTGATGGAGCTGCAAACTTCTCTGGAAGACATAGTGGAGTACAAGCTTTGCTCAGAGAAAAGTGTAACCCTAATCTCTCCTATACACACTGCAGAGACCATCTACTTCAGCTAGCACTAGTACAAGCTGCAGAACCTTAAAAAGACATTAAAAAGCCACAAATTTAATGGCTTTTTATACTCTTTTTTTCAGCAAGAGTCCAAAAGGACTGAACATCTTGGAAACAAATAGAAGATACACTGGGATTGGAGTTCAAATTAGTCCAACCTGGGAAAAACTGCTGGCTTTCTCATGAGCAATTCTTGGCTGTTGTCTTAAAATTACTGCAACCGTTATTACTGGCTTTGGAGAGCATCCACCAAGATAGGACAGATCTAAGTCGTGAAGCTGGTGGACTACTTTTGTTACTACGTTCAGAGAAGACTATTGTCATTCTCTCTCTTGTAAGTCTACTGTTGAAACCACCACCCCACCCCCACCCCCAATCTCAATTCCTGGGGAAAACACTGCGTCTCTCCGTATGTACCATATGAGTGTTCAATAGGGCTGGCTGAAAATTCTCTGTCAAAACTTTAGTTTGATAGAGAATCAAATGTTCAACTAAACAGAAATTAGGTAAAAAGTGCCTGCTTCCTTTAAAAATTGTTAAGATTTCCTCAAAGCTGAAACTGGAAAACTGAAAAATTTTGTCCCAAACCAGATTTACTTGTTTTTGTTTTTTCAACAAAAGTCAAAAATTTCAGTGGAATAAAACTCCAATTTCTGGTCAACTGTACTGTTGAGATCAATTAAGGTGCTCTGTTTCAAACTGAGGCTGTTATTTTAAAGGGTCCCAAGATATTGAACAACTGCAGGGTTTTTTTTTGCACTTTAAAAAGAGTGCACTAAATTAGTGACAAATATTATTTGTAACTAATACTTCAACCAATTCAATATACAAAATGAAGGAAGGGTAGCTGGAGCCTACCTGCTTGGGATTGTTGGTCAAAAGGATATGGAATAAGGAGCACTCTACCATGTGGTCAGTTTTTTGAAGGGTTTACAATCTACAGGCAAACATGAAACACCTAATGATTATGGACAAGAACAGAGATTAAAATGGTTGTGGAAGCTCTTTCACTGGAGGTTTTCAAAAGGAGGCTGGATAGCCATCTTTTCTTGGATGGTTTAAACACAACAAATCCTGCATCATAGCAGGTTAGACTAGATGACCCTTGCAGTCCCTTCTACCCTAAGTTTCTACAACACTGTTGACCAAAGCTGTTGACCACTTTCCTTCCCATGAACAGAAGACTGTAAGCTTTTGCAAGCAATTGTTGTCTCTTTCTCCTGTATCTCTAGTGCTACATTTGTTATTTTTAGATGGAACAAGAACAAGTGACAATGACAGGAAGATGACTTCCACTACCAGCAATCCTCAGCAGGCAGACAATCAACCTCTAATAGTCTACAAAGTTACATTAACTTAAGTACTCAGTAATTAATGTCCCCCAAAGGAACTTGCACATGAAGAAAACAAGGTCAAAGCCACTAGAAATCCCAATAAATTAGCTGCTGTAATTATTCAAGAGGAAACTGAGGTTTTTATAAACATTTATCAGTTGAAATAATTGATAATGGACATTAATTGTCATAGCTCAGAGTTTTCCACGTCAAATCCAAAACTATGTAAGTAGCTATTCTCCCTGCCTTATAAATTCTAATATTGGTAGAACCCAGCGCAATTCATTTTGTACAAGATCTGCAAAATGGCATTAAACTAAACTGTGGAATAACTTTCTTCTACTGAATAGAGGGAGTTGCCTAATCCATGAGCTCTCAACAGTGGGTCACTGACAGGTATCAGAAGGTGGTGACCACTTTGCCTTTCCCATATTGTAAAGGGAGAATGGTTAGCTGGGAAAAGACTCTCAATATGGAAAATATAATGATAGGGTGTGCTAGTATGCAAAAGAGTGAGAACCACTAATCTAACTAATTTCTTGCAGACTAGTCATTTGTGACTCAGTGGCAGCCTTTTATACTTAGCTTCAGCCTCTTCCAGTTAGAAGTGCAACTGACTGAAGCTTCCAGTAATTATAGTGATCTTTATAGAATAACCTCTCGAACAGGTTCTCTCAAATAAATTCTTGGCTGAAGTTATTTAGGAACAGACTATTGCTCAACATCCTTCTTACCTATTTCAACAAGCATGTGCTGTCCTCCTCTATCCTGTAATCTAAGAAATGTTATTTTGAACTACTATTCGTACTTTAGCAGTGTCTTCACTTAGATTTTCACTGTTGTCTTTCCTCTGGAAAAAAAAATCCACAGCTTTTTCAAGCCACTATGTCACCATGTGCCGGGTTCCTTCCAGCATGAACTGTCTGATAGCCTCTGAGTCAGCTACGACCAGTGAGCCACAGCTGTCTTGGCACCAACACAAAAACTTCTCCCTTACATTTACTTGAACAATATGATTTAAAGAACCAGCCCAATCTGATTTGTTTCTTGCATCAGCTTAAGGAAACTTTACTTCACTCATGAAGTCTTGAGTTAGGGAAACATCGTAAGGTCAGCATCCAAAACCAATTCAGACAGCAATCCAAACAAACACCAATTAGAAAAACAGACATGTAGTCAGGAAAACCCCTTCTGTGACTAGACGTTCACTTTCAGTAGCATCATACTCAGAAATTTAAGGCTCCTTCATTGCTATGAAAAAAATATAAAAGAGCCAACATCTCATCAAGGCATGAATTCTTATTCTATTGTATAAAATTTTCCTTCATGTAAATTACTTAGCAAAACTGTTTAAAAAAAAAAAGATTCAAGATGAACTTGTGAGTTAATAAATTCATTTCCTAAGGTTAACAGTTCTAGAGTACTTTGAAGTCAGTTGTGGTAGTGATAGTATAAAGAGGAAACCCACTAAACTATTTGATTTATTTCCATTTCATCCTAACAATATCAGATGCATACAATAACTGTTGTGCAATAACTTTTGCTCTTTATGCAAAAACAAGAATGAAAAAGCCACATAGGCAAGTTTGGTCCCAAATAACTGCATTTACTAACTGTGCACAAACTTGCAAAGACATATTGCTGCTTTAGAGAAACAAGCAAAATCTTGCTACTCTTCAGTTTTGTCATTTTAAAAAGGAAAACACACACTTCAACCACTGGTCTCACAAGATTTTTATCCATCACCAAAAGATGCAGTATTTTGCAACACCCGTCGTATTTTGAAAAAAAAATATACAAATCACATCATCATCAAAAATGGCCACAAACTGTAAAATACTAAGACTGAGGCACATTTACAAAATTTGATGATACTTGGTGTGACAGGTTGCCGCTACTTCCCTGGCCCGGAAGAAGCAAACAGAAAATAACCTGGTAACCACTTTGTCTGTTCTCCAGCCAACACACTTAAAACTCACTTAAAATCACCACCAGTGTCTCAGAGCAATAAGCTGTGCACATTGCCCTGCTCGCTGCACCACTGTGATGGGTTGCTCCCCCCTCCTGGGGTGCCACCTGATGTACTGGGGTACCATTGAGCCTGCCTGTTCCACCCACTTTGGCTCTCTAATTTGTCCTGTTAAGCCAGGCCCTCAAGCCTCCTCTAGCACACACACAGGAAGAGACATACCCAGCTGCAGAAAGACAGACACTGAAATCAGTACTGCATGGGCAGGCTTTCAGCTAAGGAATTGCCCACCACTCAAGTGCACTCCCACTTCGGGGCATAAACCCCAAATTATACTGCGCTGCACCAAGAACTGTACAGCATAAGCGAATTGAAATTTGCCCTCTCCCTCAATGTGAAAGAGATATGCACAGCTTTTTGCCGCCCTCCCCCCACCCCCAGTTATGAATTACACAAACTGGGTTTAAAACAAAACCAAGTTTATTAAACTACAAAAGATATATTTTAAGTGATTTAAGGTATAGCAAACAGATCAAAGTAGACTACCTAGTAAATAAACAAAAACGGCAAACTGAGCTTAACACACTAGATAGGTAGGATATAAATTAGCAAATTCTCACCTTGAGTGATAAATAGGCTGGCAGGTTCTTAAAGCACAAGTTGTCTTGGCTTTCCCAGGTTTTCATACACAGGCAAAAAAATCCCTGTAGCCTGGAACCATCACTTCCCAGAGTTCAGTCCTTGCCCCTCAGGTGTTTCCAGGCACGTTGTTGTAGGGAAAGTGAGATCCCCTCATGATGTCATTGTCCCCCTTTTATATCTTCTTCCCACTTGCTGGAAAGCTCTTTTGCTGTGACCTGGGTCAAACAGTTCCCATTGTGTAGTGCTGTCTATGAGAGGTTTCTATCGTACACAGTTCCTGGGGTAACCCTTGTGCTTGTGGCCATTTCCTCAATAAGCCATTAACATTGTTTGGCTTTTTTACTGTTGTACCTGAAAGGCTGCTTGTGGGTGTTTTCAACCTGACAACATGTTTCAGTAACACATACATAGCCAAACTTCATAACTTCACATATGATGATAACATATACACTCCAATCAGATATTAATGTCTAGCAGATCAAGACTTTTACAATGATACCTTACAAGACATTTTGTACAAAACATCCCAATTACATGGCAGTAGTGAATACTGGGGTGTTAGGGTGTCACATTTGGCTCAGAGCTCTTTGGGACACAGGCTTACTCTTCCTATATGTCTCCACAGTCCCTGGCCTTTTTGGAGCCCTACTGTACTATTTATGCTAAGGGATACCCTTCAGGGTACATTCATATGTAAAGTATGCATAAAAATGCACCCTGCACTAAATCCTTTCTTTCTGTCTGTTTACAATATATACATCTATAGCAAACAAATAAAAACAGAATAAGGGGCAGGACATGCATACCATCAGCTCTGTAACATTTTCACAGTCATATCATAGATACATATGTATGTCCTAAAAAGCAGAGTGGAGCATTCCATTAATAAAAAGAGACAGTAATATTAGCCTCATATTATCTGTCTTGAAAACCCAAATATTATGATGTTTGTGCTAGAATGCTGAAGGTCCATCTTTGCACCAATAGATATGGGGCCATACCATTTATTGCTGTGTGACTGCATTGCACCAAATCATTAGCAGATGTTGTCCCTAAAGCTTGTGCAAGTTGCTATGGGAGGATCTCTCCAGTGTAAGACCCTCCCCCTCGCCATGGTACAAAGTTGAAATAACATCCCCTATGTAACCTCTCCCCTAAGGATCATGGCCCAGGTGTCTATTTTTTACTCTGACCTCCAGCTTTCCATGTTGGCCCCATTAGCCATTGACAGCCACCATAATTTAGATAGAGAAGCCATCAGACTGCTCAAGTTACATCAGAGAATCAGCCCAGAACACAGAAAGCCCAGAATTGGGAAGATGCAAGGGTCAACTTGCACCACCTTTTTTGTGAGCAGTGCTATGCACCCTTCTGCCATTAACTTGCTTGTAAGATCTCCTTACAGCACCTGAAAGAGTGGATAAAGCTAAGGTAACGAGATAAGGCTACTAACAGTTGGCTTACTCAGGAGCTAAGAATTAAACTTGTCTTTGATGGGATGACACCAGAGATGAAAGAGTTTGGCCCTAAGGATTTAAACCTGGGAACTCCACAAAGACAACTTTGCTGGTAACAAGAGAAAGTGAAAGAAGGGTAGCAGCAAATCAGCTTACCTGGCAGCCTCAAAAAAGGCAGATTCCACACCTGGGTGGAGAGCAGTTTTTGAGTCTGACAGGGCCTCTTATTTATTTGCTTCAAGATTGTCCTAACAGTCCTAACTTTACCTGTGCATGAGTCTGCTATTGGGTGACTCTGCCAGATCTCACAGGCTCCTACCTAATGCAGTAACAAACATTTCATTTCCTACTCAGTCTATCCAAAAATAGTTGCAGTAAATATATTCCCTTAGTGAATGGCAAGCACTCTCATTTTTGAAATCCATTATTTAAGTGAGGGAGCCAAATCTACCTTTCACTGAAAATTGTTCTTTGAGCATAGTCAACTTGATAAAATTTCCACACAGGTTGGCAGTAAATGGAGAGAAGGCACTTGAAAAGAAAGAAGTGCTAATTAGCCTTCCATTGAATCAAAGCAGTTGCTAGCTGCAACCATCCAGGCAGCAGCATGCATGAAAGTACCTTGTTCACATATTGCAAAAATCAAAGCTCTCACACGATGTAAATGAAATACAAAATCTTACATTCTCTTCCTCATTAGCACAGCAGGAAGATAATATCAGAGGTGTTAACTGGTAGGTGTAGTCTTAGATAATCACTGTTGCCTGCTGTATAGTACAGCAAAGAGAACAAAATATTTCCAGGTTCAAAGCCATCATGCTTAAGGTCTCCTTTCATTCACATTGGGTTCTCTGGTCTTAATATTTAACATGGATAATCGGTTGCAGTTCTCAAGTGCTGAAAAGGTTTTCTTCATTGATTTTTAACCCTCTCAGGTGCAAGGTGATTTTTTATTGCTTGGGTTTAGTCAAACTACGGGACAGAACTTGCAAAATGGCAAGTGCCTCCTTCAAAGTGTTCTCTTTCAATGGCTGCTGAGAGTTTGGCCCAGCTTGCTGCTCTGCCCCTTGACGGATCAGGCCCTAACTATGCCACAGCAATCTGTCACTGGGGTAGAAAGGCCTGACTTTCAAACTCATTCTTTCTGTGGAGACCAACTAGTATCCCTGGACTGGACTGAAAACTACCACCAAATAAGGCATATGCGGGAGGTGGCATGTCCCAGAGTCCAAGGGGCAGATGTGGTCTGGGGAATAGGGTCCCCAGAGAGTTGTTGCAACTTCATGCTCTTTCAACCTAACCTTCCAAGGGCTCCAACAGAACTTGGGGGAGCCACACAGCCCTCCTTGTTAGACAGTAGTTGCAATGCTGCTCTAAATGCACTCAAGTAATCTACCTCAAGAACTGACCCGTTTGTTTAGCTCAAGGATGAATTTCCTCCTTAGAAGATCAGGTGGGAATCTCTTGTGTTTACCCATGCAACAAAACTACAGCTTGGCAATTTAACTGAGTAACTAGATGGTAACAAGTTCAGCTGATCATCCATGGTAGTAACCAGTTCAGTTGGTTGAGGCTTTTTTATATACAGACTTCAACAAAACAACTCCTTATAATAAACAATAACTTGGTAGTTAAGTGTTTCCAGGATCAGGGTCTTTATTTTTAATTATTTTCTGTAGGTGTAAGTTGGTGTTTTGCTTTGGTTTGGTATGGGTGGGGGCAGGGGTGGGTTGGTGGTTTTTTCTTTAAAGGAGCAGGATCCACATAATCCAAAGTATTCCTTGGGTGAATCAATCTGTTCCAACATAGTCAAACCATTTGCTTTCTCACTAAGAAGGGTAGAAAGAACATAAAACTTAAATACTTGTTTAAGTAGCAGTCTGTGTTGTGTGACATGCTTAAGGACATGACATAAAAAATGGTCATTGTTGATTACAATGAACCAGAACCTTAGCTGGTATAAATCTGAGTACATGCATCTGGTCCAAGATTTTTGTAAAACAAAAAAAACAAAAAAAACAAAAAAAGGAAAGGAAAGTTATGTATTGATTTGATCTGCTCTGCCGCTACCCACTTTGAGCCTGATCTTAGTGTAACTGAAATCACTGAGATTTTGATCAGTGACCTCAGTGCAGCAGAATTGGGCCCTTTGCTCTCTGCATCCCATTCTAACTGAGCAAAGGATGTTTTCAATCCGGGCAGGATGGGAAAAATTAAGAACCTTTTAGGAAACGTGTATCCTGAGTTTCCACAAGCCGTCTAGGTCAGCCCAAAGTCTAGCCGGATTGTGCACTCATCTCTAGTATTTACTTTGACAGTGGAAACAAGACTGAAACAGCTGCAAATGATTACACTTGTGACCCTTTCATAGTGAAGTACTATAATGAAGGATACTTCACTTCATGCTGCACATTGCAACAGCTAATGCTCACTTCCATATAAAAACATACATACTTATTTCATTGTGACTAATTTAGATTAATTAAATTGAACTATTTTAAAAGATGTCCCTTCCAGTATCTGTCATCTGGATTGGTTTTTCACCTCTGAAAGTTTCCTTTACCAGGCAGAAATATTTCTTTTGTTTGCAATAGTTTGCATACTGATTTTTGCTTTGTCTACACTGAATACGTATTGGAAAGTGTTAGACTAGCACAGAACCCATATGTACACAATGGGCCAGATCCTGGCCCCTGCACACTAGCTCCCTGGCTGTGCGAAGGCTCCAGAAAGCTGCTCTAATCACTCCATCAGCATGGATGAATACCTGGCTGCTGTAGAATTGGGGCTATGCCAGCCTATCCCAGCAATTGTGGAGCAAGGGCATATTGGGGATGTTTCAGGAACAGAAATGGGTGAGTCCAGCGCACAGTATATTCCAGAAATTACTAACTAGCACAACTAAGATTGACCACAAGTCCTTTCACAGTTAAACAAGGAGAGGTTACTCACCTTGTGCAGTAACTAAAGTTCTTTGAGATGGTGTTCCTGTGAGTGCTCCACTTTATATATGCCCCTGCACCTTTAATCAGAGATGTTTTGGTAGTGGTGTCAGTTCAGCCTGCGCGCATGTATCACACATCTTCATGCCCCATGGAGAGGCTGTTTGGGGTTGTTCAGGCTGGAAACTCTGGAGCAGAAGGGAAGGAAGATGGATAGTGGAGCACATCTAGATACACTGCAGTTACTGCACAAGGTGAGTAACCTCTCCTCCATTTTCCAAGTAGTGTCCCTGTGGATGCACCACAAGGCAGCTGTAAAACCTTGTCAAATGGATGGTTGAGACTCTCAACCAATCCATCAAAACTGTCACTTGGGGGATGCAGATGACTGAGAAGATGTAGCTTAAGGAGGTTTCTTTTTAGAGTATCTTGGCCTCTTAGAGATGGGCTCAGATAGTCTACGATAAGTAGACTACGGGCTGTGTGCTTTCTGAGACCTGCTAAATCTCCTCATATTTATGGGAGTATAAATCCCTAGGGATCACAGTATGGTTTTCAAGTCCTCCAAGTGTGGAGAAATGTATTGTCAAGTCAGTGAAGAGCTAGCCACTATCAAAAGGGAGGTCTTCAGTAGTGCTCTGAACATCTCTTAGAAAGCCCAATAGCTGCAGCGAAGACACTCTTCTCATGACCACTACCTTGCATATAGGTCGCGCTGCAGTATCTGAAAAATCCAAGGAGGCATGGAGTGAAGTCTTTGCCAGGAGCCAACTCTCTTGTCTAATAGTCTTCAAATGGTCACAATGTTCCTCTGGCAGCTGCTTAATAAAGGAATTAAATTTGTTGTAATTTATATTTGGCCATGAGTGCCTGATGGTTTGCTATTCTGAACTGAAGTGTAACTGAAGCATAGAATTTGTGACCAAAAAGAACAAGCCTTCTGTGGCCCTTACTGTATGGGGTGGACTTTGAGCTGTGATGTCTGCCTCATTCATTAACAGCCTCCGCTACTAGGGAATTAGAGATGGGTGAGAAAATAGATCAGAGAAACTCTGATTCTCTGATCTATCTGCCCTTTGCAGGTAGGCAGTGTGGTAGATGGAGTTCACCAAACAGCCGTGGCATGCTCCATAAGAGCTTCATTGACCAGAACGGCAATCTTCATAGATGTGGAGGTGTGTAAAATATCTAGGAGTTTATGGTGGGACTCCTGAACCCTCTCTTTGAGAACCTGTAGCATGTCAGCAATTCACTTCATTTCCTGAAACTGCCTCAAGTCATCCACCACAGAAGGTGGTGGAGACATCACTGCTTCATCAGATGAGGAAATATTAGTAAGAGATGTCATTTCTTTATCTTCCCTTGCTTCTTGCTCCTCAAAGGTGTCCTCCTCTGGCATAGGTGGTAGTAGAGGAGGTTGAGGAGTTTCGGCCCTTTTCTGTGAAAATGTTGTTGCAAAGGGTTCATGAATCTCAGCAAGGCCACTGAAAGGACCCAAATGGCATAGGTGAAGACATCCATCTGTGTTCCTGCCATGGTGGTGTAATTTGAGGTCTATCCTCCTGTAATATATCAGTGTAGGAGGGACAGCGATGTGACCTAGAATAGACAGGGGAATCCTTGCCCGATACTTGAGAATCTGTGGAGTCTTTTTCCACATACTCCAAGGGCGGGGGATAGCTGTTCCGGTTGTAAAGTAGACAAGAGTGAGAATTTTTCTCAGCTGTGTCTCTGCCACTCTAGGTACGAGCACCCTAGCTCAGTACCGAGTCAGTCATCGACATCAGAGTCCTTTTTGCCATTGTGGTACTGGCATCCCTCAGGGCCTGCATGGAACTCCCCTTGGGACTGGAGATCTCCATAGCCTTCTTGTGAATTGGTGACCAAGATATTCTTGGAGATTTACTCCTTACCTCCTTCTGCTTAGAAGCAGATATTGAGGCTGAAGTCTTCAGTACCATACATATACTCAGTGCTGTGGTACGGCCTATGTATCTAGCAGTCTCTGGTGACCAACATCTTGATGGGCCCTAGTGGCACTGTGAGATCTATGTACAGTGAGTCCTCCATCCCCCAAGATCCAAAGCTGATCATAAAGCTTGTTCCATTAGGAATTTAAAGTTGATCTTATTTTTTTGGGATTTACCCTTGAAGGAAGTATAGATCTTTCACTTACTGGGGATAAGAGTATCATCCAAATAGCGAAAACAGCAAAGAGTCCTGTGGCACCTTATAGACTAACAGACGTATTGGAGCATGAGCTTTCGTGGGTGCATCCGACGAAGTGCTCAATATGTCTGTTAGTCTATAAGGTGCCACAGGACTCTTTGCTGCTTTTACAGATCCAGACTAACACGGCTACCCTTTGATATCCAAACAGCAGAGGCACTGAGCATGCCTGTCAGTGACTGGAATAGCCTCATGGCAGGAGAGGTGCCTTTTGAATCCTAGAGAGCCTAGCATTTCCAAGCAAATAAACAAAAATTGACCCTTATGAAAGAGAAAAATATTAACCACTAACTAAATCTATGAATAATTTGTTATTAGTGAAAGAAAAAAAAAGAAAAAAAGGGGAACAGCTGTTCCAACACCACCAAAAGAAAACTAACTATATGCTAACTAACTAATTGCTGAATACTAGAGAAAACTGGCATAGGTAAACTCCATCTGAGGCCAAAGACAACTGAGAAGGAATCGGAGGGCAGAGAGTGGTTTGCTTGCACAGACCCCATAGAGCTTCAGTGTGAGCCTGAGGATACGTGGGGCACCTGGATGGGCCAAATAGGCACTGCTACCAAAAATCTCTGTTCACAAGTGCAGGGTGGAGGTGCACCTGATTGGGAGCACCCAAAGAAGACATATATTTTGTGGGCCGTATAATATGACTGATGTTGAAGAAACGATTTTTATTTTTAATCCTTGGGAATAATGGAAAGACTCATAATGGAATGGCTCAGAACACTGCAGCAGCATAAACTGTCTTCTGTTTTGTTTGGAGGTTTTTTTTTTTTAAGTGTATGGGGGTTCTTTGCATGGACTCAGACAACATAGAGTTAAATCCTGCTGCACAGAGCAAAACCTAAAACACACAAGGTTTGCTCTGCATACAAAAAAAAATATAATGGAGCTAAACAGGATTCTGACTGAAAGAGATTGGACAATTTAAAATTTGTTGTGTTCTTTCATGCGCAGAGAGTAAGGAATATACATTTACACAACATCTTTTAATTATTACAACGCTTGGGATAGAGAGTTTAATAAAGAAAATGGAAATAACACACGCTAACTCCAGTTACTCTGACTACTGAATAAGTTTTGCTCCAGGGGAGTTAATAATTGAGAAAGCAGATTAATAGAAAGTGGCATAAAATATTAAAGTAATAACTTTGAGAACAGAGAATGTATTATATCGAATAATATAAGAAGCAGGAAAAGACTTTTTAAATTTTCCTTTGTACTTATATTTCCAGTTATGTAGTTTTGCCACCAAAAAAAAAAAAAAAAGAAAGCCAAATAACTCATAGAATAAGTGATTTAGAGACAGGCAATTTTATCTCAGTGGAAAAGATGGAATATATAAAAAGTTTAAAACTTAGAATTTTAATAAATTCACAGAATAAACCATAAAGATAGGTTCAGAAAAGGAAGAATGAATGGGATAATAATGTACATTGACAAGTGTCACTGCCTGCAACTTGATGTATAAGTATAGAGCATAAATTGTTACTCTCCTGCAAGACTGTGGTCCATTACAGTAACTCCTCATTTAATGTTGTAGTTATGTTCCTGAAAAATGCAACTTTAAGCAAAACGATTTTAAGCAAATCCGATTTCCCCATAAGAATTAATGTAAATGGGGGGGGGGGTGTTAGGTTCCAGGGAATTTTTTTCCACCAGACAAAAGACTATATATACACACATATACATTGTTTAAACAAACAATTTAATACTGGTACACAGCAATGATGATTGTGAAGCTTGGTTGAGGTGGTAAAGTCAGAGGGTGGGATATTTTCCAGGGAACGCCTTACTGCTAAATGATGAACTAGCAATTGGCTGAGTCCTCAAGGGTTAATTCATTGTTAATATAGCCTCAC
The DNA here is from genome assembly GCF_016161935.1 of Mauremys reevesii. NCBI lineage: Eukaryota > Metazoa > Chordata > Testudines > Geoemydidae > Mauremys > Mauremys reevesii. The sequence continues at coordinate 46,848,563 of NC_052629.1, read as the reverse complement.
ACTCTACAAGGCAGCATGAATGGAGGGAGGGGAGACAGCATCGCAGACAGAGACAGACACACACATCGTGTGTGAGTGAGAGAGAGAGGCTCATTACTCCTTTAAGTAAGCTGACCCCACACTAAGTACACTGCCTTTTTAAGTAGATCAGCAAGTTGAGACAGCAGCTGCTGACAGCATGTTCCTCTGTCCTCAGCCCTGTCATGTCCGTCCCCCCCCCCCCCGCTCTATGGAGATGGTGTAAGTGGGGGGCAGGAGCAGGGGGGAGGAGAACACCCTGATATTAGCCCCCCGATCCCTTTCACCCCGCACAGCAAGCAGGAGTCTCGGGAAGCATCTCCAAGGCAGAGCAGCACAGGGCAGTGCGGGGAGGGACAGCTGAACTGCCCAGCAATTGATAGCCTGCTGGGTGGCTGCAGCACAGAGAACTTAGAGGAGGTGGGAGCTGATGCAGGGCTGCTGGTCCACCCTAGTTCCTAGCCCCCACCAACTAGCTGCAACAGGCTGCTCTTCCTGCAAGCAGTGGACAAAGCAGGAGGCTGCCAAACGACGTTATAAGGGAGCATTCAGCTACTTTAAACAAGCATGTTCCCTAATTGATCAGCAACGTAACAACATTAACCGGGACGACTTTAAGTGAGGAGTTACTGTACAGGCACATGGGGGATGCACATAAAATTGCAATGGGCAAGGGATCTTAGATCATATGGCCTCCAATCTTGCAAAGACACACATATGCTTATCTTTAAGCACTGAGTACTCATGTGCATAAAGTTAAGCACATGTGATCCTTTGTGGGATCGGGGCCACAGTTTGTTATTGCCTAAATATATGGAATTATTGTCAACATTTATAAATGCTACCAAATATGTAACTGGAAATACATAGTATTAAAGTCCCCAACAAAGCAGTTTATTTTATCAAAAAAAAAAAGCATACAAAAATGCTGATCTAGCAGGGAAACATATGATCAGAGCTTGGAAGTCTGAGTCTCCCCATCTTATAAGGCCCAAAGCTGCGCCCAACAAGTTAATCATACAAACTCCAATGGGAACAGCATCAATCCCATAATGACTGCTTATGCAGTACATGGCATATGGTAGAAATGGAATGTTGGACTTCTTTATTCCAGTACAAACAGAAGAACTTCAAAGCTGTGTGATTTCCTTTCATAAGTTACCGAGCAGACATTCCTCAAGCCCTGCAGGTGAATAGAAGAGTGATAAATGGACTAGTGGCCAATTTAAAATGAAATTGGACAAATTTAATTCAACTTCTTGAAAAGTGTAAAGGACTTGAGAGTGACACATGCCTGTTGAGTGAAGGATTCTTCTTTAACTGTATGTTGATTACTAATGTGCATGTCCAGTCTGGGTATTGGTGATACAGATTATGATTTATTTAATTTCCCAGTGTCTGCTTTATCTGGCATACTGGTATTATATTTCAGCTCCATCGGACAAATACAGAGCCAGGCGTTATAACAAAAGAAAAATTAGAGGTTCCATAAAAATGCACAAGCTGGATGTAACCTGGTAACGTTAGTTTGATTTGTGTAAGATTTATGGAAATGACTAATTATAAGCTGCACAAATGTGTATGCAGACAAAGTTGTTGAGCTATGGAATGGAACTGTCAGGCCAGGGGCGGCCACCTGCCGCCGTCATGGCTGGCGGCAGGTCGGCGGGCCCGGGACGAGTGGACCTGCCGCATGCGACCGACTGGCGGCTCATCGGGCGCTGGCCGCGCCGCTCCGCTGGCGAGCGACGCTGGCGGCCCCCGGTCCCGTCCGCCTCGCCGACGCCGAGCGCAGCCGCGCGGGGCGCGCGGGGAACGCGAGAAACCCGCGCCGCCGCGCCGCAGGAAGGGAAGGGCGCGCGCACCGCTGCTGGCAGTGTGATTTCTGATTGTGCCTGTCAGGCCCAACCTGCCAGACTGCCTATGCATCTAGGCCACATCCACTACTATAAGACATGGAAAGACATAGCAAACTGTAGTCCAGCCTACTCCTTCCTCAGGACTTCAGGCCAGTAAATCTGCATAATGCACAAACACACAACTAGTCACACCTTCAACCCACCCACCGGCCTTCACCTCTTCACGCTCCAACAGAGATTCTCTGAATGTTAGGAAATCGCTTGACATGGGCTATCTTCAGTCTGCTCCCTACGCAGCAGACACACGTTTCTATGCAGTTAACTCTCCTGAGGACAGGTAGGCTGGCCGGTGTTATCTAAAAGCAAAGAAGCCAGCAAACACGGTTTTAACTCAAAGACCAGTATTGTTCCTCTTTAGTTGCCTCTCATCTTTTCCATTTCCAGTACAGGGGTTTTAGCCACAGATCTCTGAGCATTCTTTTCATCACTCAGAATCTGGACATGTTCCAGCACTGCTTACACATACAAATCATAGACTCATAGAAATCCCCCACTAAAATGCAATAGGAATTTTGGTAGTTCCAGGAATGCAGGTTCAGACCCATAGCTGCTTCTGGTTCCTTGTATACAGTGGAATGGTCATCTGGCCCACCTTAATTATGGAATATTTTATTATATTCCAGCCTCCTTCCATACTGCTGGATGTTAATATTTCCTCCCATTATACCATGTTCACTAGAAAGTCTTAATTCTTCTAGTGCAGAAAAGTGGGGTGTGGCGGGGTGATAACTCACCAGTGCGGCGCCTCCTGCTGGTCATCCCGGGAATCAGCTCTTTCAAGCCTGGAGTACCCTCTGCAGGCTGGTGTCTCGCCTGCTGCTGGCCCCATGTCCTTCCCAGACCCCGGTGCCCTTTGCCCAGGGGTTCTGCCCACCGCAGTACCCCCTCACTCTGTGTCTCCCCTTCCAGAGGAACCCCCAACACCCTATCCCCACCTTGCCTCAGTGGCTACTGCCAGTCTCCATTTAGCCCACACTCACTGGGGCAGACAGCAGTCTGTTAACCACTCATCATCGGCAAGGGTGGGTTGGACCAGCTGCCTCTGCCTATTCCTGGGCTGCCCCTCTGCAGCCCTAATACCCTTTTGTGGGCCCTTAATTCAGCCTGCAGCCTGGGGCTTTGCTAGGCTCGAGCTCCCCAGCTCCCTCTGCCCTTCCCCAACACTGCTCCACCTCAAGTACCCTTCTCAGCTTCCCGGGCAGTCAGGTCCTTCTCTCTCTGAAGCTGGAAAGAGTGTGTCTGTTTCTGGCCCTCAGCCCTCTTATAGGTTCAGCCGTGGCCTGATTGGAGCGTGGCCTCATCTGTGGCTGCTTCCCCAACCAGCCTCTCTTTTCCCCATTGCAGCCCTCTCCAGCGCTGTTTTAACCCCTTCAGGCAGGAGTGGGGTGGCCACCCCGCTACATGGGGTCACCTACCTTTTTCACAGTGTGCACCACATTTAAATTTAGCAATTTTCTCAGACCTTCCCATTCACAAAACGGACTCAACACCTCCTTTCTATTCACAACTGTACAACTTCTCCATGGCAAACACAGCAATTGGAGAAGTAATATTAGAATAGTATTTAATGCATTTCAATTGTCTTTAAAAGTCTGTAGCAGCTGGAAATGAAGAGGAGCCAGCATCATATGACCAGCAAACTCCATGGGCCACAGTTTGGGAACCTCTGAATATAAAAATTAACCCATTTGGTTTTTATTTTAAATATTGCTACAAAGATAAGCACTACATTTAAAGAAAGCATCACTTGCCTAAATAGGACTCAGCACTTATCATATCCTCAACACAAGACATTGGGAAATATCCCAAAAGTAGGCAAAAATATTTGTTTATGAATGGAAGATCATTAAACTGAGGTCTAGCATTTCTTTTTGAAGGAGCAGCAGATTACTCTTTCATTGTTTGTGGTGTGCTGGTGTCACGTGCAAGAACCACTGTGACGTAAAATATTAACAGTATGGAAGAGAGATTATTTAACTTTCGGAATTGCTTTTTCTATACAAGTTTGCACAGAATAGCCTCAAACGTGAATTAACCACAGATGTTCTGCAACTACAAGGTTTTTGCTTGTTTGCTTTTTTTCATATGTATATATAAAGATTGCACATTTTCCAAAGCGGTCTACTTTTTTAAAGTGCAGTTACATGTTTGTATTCGCCCGTAGCATAAATTCACTCTAGTTTCATTCATATTTAGTTCTATAGCACTTGTAGCATGAATCATCTGCATAATTCCTTTAACAGAGAGTAAAATTAAGTAACAATGAAAACAATGATTGTGCTAAATTCGTTATCTTGCATAACTCCATGTTATGCTGGAAACAGTTGGGAGCTGAATCACAACTTCTCATGCTATTATGCTTTACACGCTAGAATTTTTTGTTCATAAGCACTTCATTTTTCCATAGAATGAACTCAGGAAATTAATAACTTGAATTCCCTCCCTGCTCCAGCTTGGGCTGGAGGTGGGAGTGAGAACAAGGACAATGGAACACTTCTGGGCCCTTCTCCCATGCATCTGATTTATGAATGATCTTCTAGACATATGTTACACAAACACAGCCATCACAGTGGCAACCTTTAAAGTGCTCTATGGATTTTAGAATGTCAAGTATATGGGGAAAGGCCATTTGAACAGCTGTCTAGGCAAATCACTAGTTTCAGCTTAAATTCATCAGGCCAGACTCACCAGTATGCGCTGTTTGCTTTGTGCCACTGTAGTGACATAAATGAGCTTTCAGCACAGCCTAGTTAATTCAGGTGTACAGCTACTTTGCATTACCAAAGCCTTGCAAAGTAGCCAGAGCATAAGGGCAAATATGGTCCATCAGGTTTGTTAGTCTGGCTTGTCTTTATTAATAGTTCAATTTATAATAGCACTTCATTCAAACCACTTCTTACAGAAGAATGTCCATAATAATACAATTCATTTATAAAAACCTCATATCTACATAGGGCCATTTGTAACTGCAATAAAATACTTCAACACGTGTGGTATTTGGCATGTTAACATCACATTCCAACTATGCATTCTACTAGATGGTCCTATTACTGCATCTTTATGCATCTTCCCAGTTAATAACAATCTTCTTTAGTATGCTGCTGACATTGTCTCTTCTATCCCCTGTGGCTTTTTAAGCTCATCTGATCTGGAGCTCACTTGAGCACTCTCTCTATATCTATATTTTACAGAAAAAAATTAAGAAATGGAAAGCCTCTCTCTGGAGCTCAACTGATGGAATTAATTAGGTTCAGAGATGGATTAGAATGAGAAGAATTTCAAGAGCACAATTACTCATGTCAGAGGAGTTAGGGTCACAGGCTACTCTTTGAGACCCCACCAGTGGCTCTTTGGATTCCACAAAACTAATACGAACTCCTCACATTCTGTCTGACCTCAGGAAAGAAAATGAAGCAGGCAGGTGTTCTTCTGATATTGCCTGACCCTTACAAGGCAGTGGGGGCAGCACTGAACAATTGGATTGGAGCAGCCAGCATCCTTCTTGTTTCTTCAAGCATCTAGAAGTGGGCTAGGGATAAAAGAGGTTTTGCATGACATGGAGTTAGAAGGCCACTATACAGTTATGATGGATGACCCTGAAATTGCATGGCAATATTTTATTGGAGATGAGATGAGCCACAAAAAATGAGCTGGGAGCTGGATCCTGAACAATCCAAAGCTTAGGGGTGTCAGAGTTGCTAGGTTTTGGTTTGACTGGTTATAGAGAGATATTAGCTACTTGCTAAGTTTCAACTGAGATCTAGCCAAAAATGTTGGACCTGTTCAAATTCAGTGCTATGCTTCAGACCAGGGCCACCTGGGGGTGTAAAGGATTGGAGGGAGGGGCAGTTTTCCCCAGCGCCCCTCCTCCCCCCCCTATTTGATAGGGCTCCCAAACCCATGGACTTGGAACAAGTAGCATTGCAGCATCGCTCATTCAAATTTGGTCTGGACATTTCATTGACACTACAGAGGGGTGCTGGGCCAAATTTCAGTGAGTGGCACTGTGACCCTGTGCGCCAAGTCACAAGGTCTGGAGCAGGGAGCCAGGCCTGCCAGACAAGAGCAACTGCTTTAGGGTGAGTGCAGGACAGGCTCGCTCTCCAGCCCCCTCTTTCATCTCCATGGTAATTTTTTGGAGTGGGGGGCTCAGTTTCCGATTTTGTCCCATGCCCCCAAAAAACATCTATGTGGCCCTGCTTCAGACCTGTCTCATTTGTGTTGAGGCACCTCACAGCTCTTTTTGGAAAGTGGATCTCTGGCTCTTCAAGGCTAGGTATCACAACCCTCACAGTAAAATCATCTGGAGATCATATCAAATGTGATATAAAGCGGCCTAACACATTCAGCAGAACCCATCCTGAGCTTTCTAACAAATACTGGAGCAAATGACGACACTGAGTTTTAGGCATATTTGGTGGAGGTGTGCCCAAAGGTCCAACAATTTTGGCATTCAGTATGTGATGTGAACACATGCATTTTACTGAGATTAATGAAAATGTGCAAAGCCTATTAACCTTTGGGGACTCGCTTCAGAAACTGAGAAAAGTAGCAGAGTCTTCACAAAGCTGTTAAGATTTTTGCTTGTAGTAACCCATCTTATAATAGCAACAGAGTGATCCAGTTGTAAAGTCTGTTATGTGCCATACCAGTCCTACCAATCGGTACTGGACTGATATTTTGATATATTTACAACACCCTTTCTTCTCTCTTCATTAGAAATTCAACTGGAAATTGCAAAGCATATTTCTTGGACCTTGCCTTTTATAACAAATCCACAGCAAGATATATTGAATATCAAACAAAAAAAACACACACTTTAGAATCCTACCAAAACAGGATACCTCCCAGCACACACTTATCCCCCTGTGGAGAGGATGCAAGAATATGACAGATGTGTAGTCACATTGTTCAATGCGCTACTGGAAGGCACTCAGATACTACAGTGATGAGTTGATTTAAGAAACTGAACAGAACAGAAAATTCAACATCTCTCATCTCCAGACTTCTGCATCCTTGTTATGTTCCAACTGCACTGACAGGCAATCGCATCCTTAGAACAGACCAAAGGGTGGGTCATCCCTCATTCAGTAGACACAGAAGCAGAGAGAAACCTGGTGAAGATCAGCTGGTGCAAGGTTCAGCAACCCCCAACCCTGTCTGTTTACTCTGTGGGAAAGGGGGGAGAAAAGAACTTCAGGTCTCCTGAGAGTTGTTTCCTTCCAGAATTGGTTTCCATTTCCTGCCAGTCTCAGGACAGCATTGATGTACTCAACTGAAAATGCCCCTGTTTGCCAAAAGATAGTAGGCAATTTGTGAAACTGATTTGCCCCAACACAGAAGTTGGTGCACAAGTAGCTTAAATCCCTGTCTGGAGAATGGAAGCATCCAGAGGATCAGCACTGCCACACTGAAGCACTTATTGGATCTCTGCCAGGAGAAGCTGATGGAAAATTGTAGTCCTCATTATTTGTTTTTTATCCAGGGTTAAAACCAAAACACCCCATACCTATTAGATTATTCCAAATTCTGCTCTCCAGTTAAATTGTGAAATAACATTTACTAGTAGATTTCTTATTTGCCTGCATGGAAACCAGCAAATGAATGTGGACTCAGTTACATATGATGAAAAGTCTGAATGCCAAAACAAATATATCACTCTCCCGCCAGCTCCATCACCAAGTACCAAAAAGTTCTTGTTCTGTTCTCAGGCAATTACAAAAAGAAACTACATGACAGAATTTTGCACTTAATCCTCTGCTGCAGTTGAGCGCTGCTCAGCTGGGGGCAGGGGGGAGTTGGCTCTAAGCCACTTTTGTGGGTCATAGACTTTGGGGCCATGTGAGGAATGGTTTAATGCCCAATTTCAGGGCTTCTATAGTCCTCAAAGGGCCATTATGACAACAAAAGATAATTGAAACTCAAGGTACTCCGCCATCACCCCTATATTGAGTCTGGTCATGGGTGAGGATGATATAGAACCACATACACTGGGGATTCCTCAATGATAGAGGAATCATTAGCTGTCTTATTATATCAGCTTTATGCCCTCTCTATGCTATTGGAGTGGGAGAGAGGGCCTGTAATTGCAGGCAGGTTCTGGCTCTATGCGAACAATAAAAACTATTCAGGAAATATTTTATACCATAATAAATATATTTAAAAAACAGTGAAATGGTAGAATTTCAGTTTAACATTCATCTGTGAATCTGCTATAATAAAAAGGAACTATATAAAATGCAAAATATCATCAATTATTACTGATGTTCTAACATTCTTAACCTACGGTCTTCCTCTGCCCACTTATAAATTACAGTGTTTAAAACGATACTCTTAAGATATCTTTCAAAGAATAAGCCTAGAATTTGCCATACTGGATCAGACAGTGATCTACAAGTCCAGAATTCCACCTCAAGCACAGGCAGTATGTGACTACTATAATTAAAGCAGGATAGGAACTTTTTATTTTTGGACATTAAAAAATAAATTAAAAAAAAACGACCTTCAGAACTTTTGTTTTCACAAGCTACATATTGACTGGATGCTTCTGTTATTACCTACATAAAATGCAATACAAAAGAATAAGCTAGGAGTCTGTGAAAGGCTGGTGGTCAAATTTTTCTCTCTTCACTTTCAATACTTTTTCTTCCTATAACACAGAAAAAACTTTGGGGAAAAAATCCTAAGGCTATTCTCCAAATGATCAAACAGTGTATAGCAGGGGCGGGCAAACTTTTTGGCCCCATCGGGTTTCATAAATTGTATGGAGGGCCAGTTGCAGCTGGGGAAGGGGGGGAAGGGGTCGTGGCTCGGCCCCCACCTCCTATCTGCCCCCCCCAGACGCCTGCCCCATCCAACGCCCCCATTCCCTGACTGCACCTCTAGAACCCCTGCCCCATCCACACACCCCCGCTCCCTGTCTCCTGACTGCCCCGCCACCCCATCCAACCCCTCCTCTCATACCTGACACCTCCACCGGGACCTCTGCCCCATCCAATGACCCCTTCTCCCTGTCCCCTGACAACCCCCATAATCCCTGCCCCTGACTGCCCCCTGCAACCCCATCCAACCCCCCACTTCCTGACTGCCCCCTGGGACCCCTGCCCCCATTAAATCATGTTTTCCCCCTGACCACCATCCACATCCCCGCCCCCTGACCACCACCCCGAACTCCCCTGCCCTCTATCCAACCCCCCCTGCTCCCTGCCCCCTTACCGTGCTGCCTGGAGCACTGGTGGCTGGCGGCGCTACAGCTGAGCCACCCAGCTGGAGCTGGGCCATGCTGCCACCACACAGCACAGAGACGGGGTTAGGCAGGGCTCTGCAGCTGTGCTGCCCCAGGAGCTCACAGATGAGGCTGCGGGGCAGGGGGGAACAGCGGGGGAGGGGCCGGGGGCTGGCCTCCTGGGCCAGAAGCTCAGGGGCCAGGCAGGATGGTCCCGCAGGCTGGATGTAGCCCAAGGGCCGTAGTTTGCCCACCCCTGGTGTATAGTGTGTTAACAATAGGATTCAGAAATGTTTTTTTTTTTTTCCCAGATCAGGATAACAGCTAGAGCCATCAAGGTCTGAACTACATAAGAAAGTTAGGTTGGTTTAATTACATCGGTCAAGCATGTGAAAAACCCACATCCCTGAGCAGCATCATTAAGCAACCTAAGTCCCTGTGTAGACAGCACTAGGTCCACAAAGGAATTTTTCTGTCGACCTAGCTATCACTCTTCCAGGAGGTGGAGAACCCCTCTCATCAGCTTAGGTACTGTTGACACTGAAGTGGTACAGCAGTGCAGCTGTGCCACTGTAGCATTTTAAGTGTAGACAAGCCCTTAGGCTGGGAACATTGCTGCAGTGCTTCTGTGAATAATCAGAGGATTTTGTAACATCATTTGTAGCCTCTCTCCTCCTCCTGGCTCTCCTTTGTGATCCGAGGTGGCTTTTGTACAGTAATACACTACTGATCTGGACAACTAACAGCTTATTTCTAAGTACCAAGTGTTCAGTTTCAGGTGTATGCATCCTGTAAATAATAGGAGCACCCCTCTGAGCACTGGGATAGGATAGCCAGTGTCTAGGGATGTGTAATAGTATATATAATTAGAATCAGATTATTTCCCCACTTTTACATGTTTCAAGACAGCTATGAAAATCAAGATGTTGAAGAGGGCCGGGGGCATAGCCCATTTAGACTAAAAGCTACCAGACAGAGCAGGGAGGAGCTGACTGATTTCCATTTCCTTGAAATTCCCTAGCTATCAGCACTTGGATTTATTATATTAAAAAGCCTGCAACAAATACAAACTCATACCATCTCAGTTACCCTTCATTGTCGTACTGAAAATAAAATATCATGAGAAAATAGGAAATAGAAAGTGAAACCTAATTCTAATCAGAAACATTAAAGATTTCTCATTAGAATTCCATAAGTCAACATTACAATGAAGAACTTGAAGACGGTAGCTTATCTCTGTAATGCCTTGAGAACAGATAATTCTAAAAATATGACAGACACACAATCCCAGCAATACTATCAAGTGTTAGCTAGTATTCAGGGACATAGGCAACACACACAAAAAACCCCACAAACCACTAGGTCATTAAAGAGGTAGCTTGCAGAGAAGAATTCAGGTCCAATTTAACACAACCTTTGTTCACTTTCAAAATTTGACATTTTTTCCAACAGTTGTGTTGGATTCCCCATCAAGTCATCTAGTTTTAAATTAATTTTGGAGTCCATGGATTTTCAGCAGAATACTAATGATTCTTATAATAAGAATTATGACCCATAGTGAGAGACAGACAGACATGAGCACAGAAGGAACAAGGCTAGAGTTCTCAAAGGAAAACTCCACATCTACAGATTGTGGGGTTCTTACACATTCCTCTGAAGCATTTGGTATTGTCCTCTCAGAGACAGGACACTGGACTAGATGGGCTCTGGATCTGATCCAGCATGGCAACACCTATGTTCCTAACTGAATTAGGTGCCCATCTCCCTCTGAAATACAACTCCCCTGAGGCTCCTTTGAAAATCTCAGATAAATGCCTTTGCTACCTCCACTCCTGGGCTCCCTTTGTACTCCAAGACAAATTACTTAGGCCTGCTAATTGTGGGTTGGATACCCAAAAACTGAAGGATCCAAAATGAGTGGCCCATTTAGGGCTCTGTTTTTAACTCCACAAAATGGAGATAAAACTTACTTTTCCCATTGGGCTGTTGTGAAACTTAGTTTCCTGTTCCAGCTGAAATTCACAGGAGTTTTGCCACAGATTTAAATGGGAACAGACTCAGGCCCTAATATCTGTAAAGTGCTTTGAAGCTAAAAGTGATAAGTATTATAACAGTCCCATAATGCAGGGGCTCTCAAACGTAATTGCACTGCATCCCCCTTCAGACAACAAAGTTAGTACATGGCCCAGGGCAGGGCAGAGCCCAAGCCCTGTTGCCTCAGGTTGGGGGAGAAGAGGCCGCAGCCCAAGCCCCATCCCCCTGGGTGAGGGTTGAGCAAGGGCTTCAGCTTCAGCCCTGGGTTCCAGCAAGTCTAATGCTGGCCCTGGTGAGCCCGTTAAAATGGAGTTGTGACCCACTTTGGGATCCCGACCCACAGTTTGAGAACCGTCACTAATGTATTATACTACTGCTGAGCTAGTGAGACAAAGATAGTCCAAATAAGCCAGCTAGCTAATGCTAATGATTAGGGAGTTCATTCTGTATTTGTAAGACTGAACAAGACATTGGTAGGTAGAAATTCACATACAGAAACCCCTCAAACTGTGTGTCATGTCTATTTGATCTTGGTAACAAAATATTGGTGTGGATATTCTAAAAAATCCCTCGGATTGAACATCCTTTTACTTTTCTGAGTTGGGCAGACAGTGCATAAACAAGCTTCCTAAGAAGACCAGATCAGAAAGAGGACAGAACTGTCTGATCACTTTTATCTCTTCTTTTTAGTGCAGTCATTTTTTGGTTAGACTATATTTAAAAAAACAAATCCTTCTTGGTTCAGTACAGGTTCAGCCTGAATTGTAGTCGTTTGCTGCTAAATAGTGGTTAGTCTTTCAATTTACCAAAAGAGGGTGCTGTTTCCTTAAAATGTTGGTATAGTACAACGTATGGCATACATTAGAGCCTGGGGGTTTGCAGCACAGAGCTTTCTTAAGGGCTGAAGTTCAAGTTGTAGGTGCCGGAGCAGCAGGAAGTCTTGTGGAACAAATTGTTAAACCATATTTGTCATAAAACTAAACATACTTGTTTGGTTAACCATTTGTGGAGATACTAGCAATAGGAACAGAAGAAATGACTTATGTCCTCTTGCATAATTAAAAATATCCTCAGAAGCCTAGATTTCTCATATAGTTTTCATACCATATACTTACAATGTAAGTAGGCAGAGCCATCCTGTCCATAGTACGGACCGGGGCAACCACCCCTGACCACGCACTTTCGGGGGCCCCCCATGCTTCAGGGGGCGTGGGGTCCAGGGTGGCCTGGGGAGTTAGTGGGGAGCCTGGCGCCAGCAGCAGCAAGCAACCCAGCCCCAGCCCGCCCCACCGGCTTCCAGCGTCTCTCTCTCGGGGGGAGGGGGTACAAGATGGAAAGAGGTGGAGTGGGGGTTTGGGGGAAGGGGTGGAATGGATGTGGGGTCTGGGGCGGAGGTGGGGGTTGTCCTGGGCCCCACACCCCCCTAGGGATGGCCCTGTACGCAGGTTTGGGAAGATTAACTAGTTATTGGTAAATGCCGGTAAACATTGATTTCACCACACACACAAACCAACAAAAATATTTCCATCAATAATAGCAGAAATTTTCAGACAGGCAAAGTAAGAAAAATGCTGCTTGAGAATTCATCAGTGTTTGATTTAAGGTTGTTAATTTTATATATTTTGACCTGTGATGTTGACAGTTCATGTTTTAACAGTTATGAAGCTTTATCTTTTTGAACCTCATTATCTGCTGTCATTAAATAATTATCTGGCCTCTCCATATTTTCCCACAATTGTGAAAATTTAAATAGATAAAAATAAAAAATGCTTAAATATAGAAATTAATGGAATCTGTCGAAGTTATAACAAAAAAAAATCAAGAACCAAAGAGATGGATACCTCACAAGCCGCTGCTGTTTAATCTTGAATCAGACTTGGTATGCTTCCATCTCCAATCACATGTGCCAATCGGATGCAACAATGAAGAGAGATCAGTCAAAGCAAACCACAAGAGGAAAAACACAAGTCACATATTTGAATTCACCATGTGTTCTCTCAGCACACAAGATGTCTGAGGTCAGGCATGTTTATATTTTTAATGTGGAAAATGTGATTTATGTGGAAAGAGGATGGGAAAGTAGATGTTTGAGGGGTGTAATTGGTTTATTTATTAATTATATGTATACACAAGCATGTCAAAGCTTTAAAGCACCACGTTCTCACAGGAAACTGCAAGAACTGTAATTTTAAAACTCAGTAAACATACTGGATGGATAGAAAATGGAGTTTTCATAGCTAAGTAGATTGCAATTTGTTTACACCTAATATAGAGATACTGGAAACAATTGAGACTCTTCTTCCTCTTTTGGCTAGTCTGGTCTCCTGGAACTGGAGACCACTTGGTCCACTTCTATTTTCTCCTGTTACCTCCAGGCTTTCCCCTCTCGCTAAGGGCCTGATCCAGAGAACACTTACATGAGTAGTCCCATTGACACTGAATAAAGCAGGCATCTATTGTTAGGCAATCCATGGAAACTAGTGCATGTAATCAAAGTGGTTCTATTCATATTTATTAAAGAAATTCTCTAAAGTGAAGAAGAGAGGGAGGTCTCAAGCAGTTGTTTGCCAGGGATCATACTTGGCATCTTCATTGTTGCCTCCTTTTAGAAACAATCTCAACAGAAATTATAAGTCTTAGCTGTTTGTTCACCATCATCAAAACAATAGATACCCATCTCCAACACCCAATGCCCAGAATATGATCAGGTGGGGATCTATAGGGAATGTGTCCAGAAGGGGTGTAGGCAATTTTACTTTACGGAGGCTCAAGTTATCTCCACAGAGCTCTCAGTCAGCACAAAGCAACTTGTACTCCCAATGCGGGGAAGAGGGGAGAACCACTGTATTGGAGCATGAGCAGTAAACATCACCCTAACATTTCAACCTGTACCTGGTTCAGTGACCCAACCCATGCTTGGGCAGCAAAGTTTGAACCAAGCAAGCAACGATGGAAAGACAAATTCAGAAACTGAAAATAACATTAATTGAGATGAAAGCAGGAAGACCAAGGGAAGGGGACAGAGAGTGTGAGAAGATAGACTTAAGACACCTACATAAAAGCTACAGAGAGGCAAAAGGGAAAAAAATGGGTGAAATCCTGGCCCCATTGAAGTAATTGGCAAAACTCCCACTGACTTCAGTGGGACCAGGATTTCATTCCATTGTATGCAAAGAAAAACCCAGTTTTCCCAAATTTCGTGATGCTTCACTCCCTTCCCTAAGCAGGCAGCTGCCCAGTCCAGGGGCATCTTTTTTAATCCTGTTTGATTGATTGAGAAATGAGTCTGATGCTTTTATTACTATTCTGGACATATGCCCTGTGCTCCTGAAGGGAGCACTTCAAATACACCTCAGTACACAAAGAAATAAATCATCATGTGAGATTTACCATAAGCAGAACTTTCTATTCCATTCTGCAGGGTCTGTGGATGGTTCTGCTTCTGATGCAAGTCAAGCTGAAATGACCAAGTTAGTAAGGAAAAGAAAACAGGCTGACTAGGGGTTTAAAATATAACATCCTGTAAGAAACATATTTCAAAGGAATTGTACCAGGAAGAACTATGACAAAATTTAAACCAAGTCCAGTCGTTTCCAAGCACCCCAGGGGATGACTGTGATCAACCTTGAGAGACCCTGTTTTAAATGAAAATGAATACATGAAAATGGATCTTAAAATTTCAAAGATGCTTTCAATGCTTCATTTTACATGTCTTGGCCTTTCTTCTAGGGGACTGGAAGGTAAGACATTAGCAGAGGGGGGAGGTATGGAAACAGGTCTGATCTGGAGAGAAGGGAAAACACTAAGAGGTGGGAAGACACTGTTGGGAACAGGAGATGTTAGTGATTGATTTCACGTATTTCTAAATCTATCCCAACATTATCTGTGGGGCTGGCACTATCTGGAGGAGCAGGAGGGAAAGTAATTGCAACAGTAGAGGGTCAAGGACAGAAGTGATTGCAAATGAAGATTTTGGAAAAGGGAGCTGGTGGACAAGGCGATTGGTGAGACAAGGCCAGGAAAGATAAGAACATAAGAACAGCCATACGTCTAACCCAGTATCCTGTCTTCCGATAGTGGCCAATGCCAGGTGTCCCAGAGGGAATGAACAAGAACAGGTAATCATCAAGTGATCCATCCCCTGTCGCCCATTCCCAGCTTCTGTCAAACAGAGGCTAGGGATCAAGCATCAGAGGGGTAGCCATGTTAGTCTGGATCTGTAAAAAGCAACAGAGAGTCCTGTGGCCCCTTATAGACTAACAGATGTATTGAAGCATAAGCTTTTGTGGGTGAATACCCACTTTGTCAGACACATGTGGCTAGGTACACCATTCCTGCCCATCCTGGCTAATAAATTCATGGAGGATAGGTCCATCAATGGTTATCTAGTTTTTTTTTTAAACCCTATTATAGTCTTGGCCTTCACAACATCCTCTGGCAAGGAGTTCCACAGGTTGACTGTGCGCTGTGTGAAAAAAATACTTCCTTTTGTTGGTTTTAAACCTGCTGCCTAATAATTTCATTTGGTGGCCCCTAGTTCTTGTGTTATGAGAAGGAGTAAATAACACTTCCTTATTTACTTTCTCTACACTAGTTATGATTTTATAGACATCTATCATATCCCCCCGAGTCATCTCTTTTCCAACCTGAAAAGTCCCAGTCCTATTAATCTCTCCTCATACGGCAGCCATTCCATACCCCTAATCATTTTTGTTGACCTTTTCTGAACCTTTTCCAATTCCAATATAACTGCGGGGGAGGGATGACTAGCGAAATGTAAGGGGAGCAGGAGGAAAGTCAGTAGCAGGGCTTGTGTCTGGCCCTTAACTCCCTCCATCCACCCACCTTAAAAACTTCAAGAGACTCAGAGCGAGAGCCTTACTGGTATTAGTAGTGTTCCAGTCCCTGAGTCACTCAGAAAACTACTGATATTAGTAAACCGGCATAATGAGGTCAGAAACTTTTTGAGTTCTGTATCAAAGGGGTAGCCATGTTAGTCTGGATCTGTAAAACGCGACAAAGAGTCCTGTGGCACCTTATAGACTAACAGACGTATTGGAGCATGAGCTTTCGTGGGTGAATACCCACTTCAACAGATGCATGTGACAAAGTGGGTATTCACCCACGAAAGCTCATGCTCCAATACGTCTGTTAGTCTATAAGGTGCCACAGAATTCCTTGTCGCTTTTTGAGTTCTGTCATCCCTAGTTGGCAGAGGAGCAAACAGTCACTTATGAGGATGTTTCAGGGTTCTGTTGTTACCATCTAATTGTTACATTTAAACTGTCTCTCTGGCCGTCTCACCACAGGTGACCTGACTTTGCGTATATTGTTGCTGAAGATGAAAGACTCTTCCCCCACCCCTTTCCCTCACATCTTTCTTTGTTTTCATTGCCTCTTGCTACTGCAGTAGTGGCTTGTCCTGGTCTTTAAAAAGTGTGCAGTCTGCTGTTGGGGATATATAATTAAGAGAAAGGAAAAGGCTACATTTCTCCATGCTGTTGATGGGTATTTGGATTTGGTAGCTGCCCAGCAATTATAAGTAAGGATATGATTTGGTCATGGATTCCGTGACTATAATGGACCTCAGTGACTTCCATCCCCACCACAGTGGTGAGGCTGGAGCAGGGGCCAGCAGTCAGCTCCTGCAGCAGGAGCAGCGGTGGGGCTGGGGATCAGCCAGCAGTCAGCCCCTGGGAGTGGGGCTCAAAGTGTTACTCTTCCATCTCCCTGGTATTTTTGGTAAATTTCATGGACAGATCACAGGCTTCCATGAATTTTTGTTTATTGCCCACAACCTGTCCCTGACGTTCACTAAAAATATCCATAACAAAATCTTAACCTTAATTATAAGAGATATAGAGGCCACAGAAATACTTAAAAATAAATAAATATTAGTACACCTCTACCCCAATATAACGAGACCCGAATTCGGATATAACGTGGTAAAGCAGTGCTCCGGGGGGCAGGGCGGGGCTGTGCACTCCGGCAGATCAAAGCAAGTTTGACATAATGCGGTTTCACCTATAACATGGTAAGATTTTTTGGCTCCCGAGGACAGTGTTATATCGGGGTAGAGGTGTATCATCATCATAGCCTTCTTGATTCCATCTAGTCTGTCATTTTCAATTGTCACACCTGTGTGCCCTGTTCAGAATTAGTCAAAGTTAGATTCTTCAGTGTAGCATACAGTTGATGGATGGAATTATTTGGTACAGCACTTCCAGCTCCACCTTCTACATCATCACAACAAAGATAAGACTGAGGAGAAGAGGGAGACAGACTTGTCATCTTCACTGTAGAGAGTTAAGATTGTTTGGCTGAGCCTTGCTGCTGTGGGTTTCCCAAGAGTGCTAGCACAGCGTCCTAACACTACCTGCACTGTGTAGATGCATCTACCACAGCATTGCAACAATCTATCACAAATAAATGCTGCAATAGACAATGAAGGCAAAGAGAATCTCACCCAACCTTGTCATTTCAGTTTAATGGAACCTTTTGCATGTGCTGTGTATCTTGGTGAACCTTCATTATCACACCATACTGCTACAATAATCTACTAGTCAAACAACTTTCTGCCTCAGTCATGTTAAATACAGGTACAGGTTACCTCCTACAGGCTCTGAAAGTTTATCTGGCTCATTTGAGTCATAAAAGTATGCTCCCTCTTTTACTGCTGCTCAGACCAGTTCATCAGAAAGACTCTCTCAAAAACGTCATAATGTCTGCCAAACCAAGAAAGCCAGTCATGCTAGTGGTGACTCTTGTAGCCTCTCACCTCTTCCTCCACTGACATGTCAAAGAGCCAAGGAAACTGCCAGGCATGTTGCACATAGCAGTGTTCAGCAGAAACTGTCCTAATCATAATTCAGTGATGCATGGAATCCTATGCACTCTTATCCCTGGAAATTGAATATTCCA
Organism: Mauremys reevesii; assembly: GCF_016161935.1. NCBI lineage: Eukaryota > Metazoa > Chordata > Testudines > Geoemydidae > Mauremys > Mauremys reevesii. The sequence continues at coordinate 46,830,446 of NC_052629.1, read as the reverse complement.
TTAAACGCTCTAATCTAGGAGTTTAAAGACTGAAAGGGACACAAAAGAAAGATTGTGTCAAGCCCGGGGAAAGACCAAACATTTGCACTTGATTTTGACAAAACTGAATAATCGTCATTATAACTGATGTGCTGAACTCCTCTAGATTTTCCTGACAAAAGTTAAAGGCTACTTAATAGAGTTACAATAAAAAAATAAGTTGCAACACCCCTGCAATTCTGTAGGCAAATATATTACAAACATTGCTGTCACTTCACTATCCTTTTGGCTGACTCCTGGTAAAAACCAATCCTAGAAGAGATCATCATCATCATCAAGCAACACCTTTTCCTTCTTGTCCACTGAAAGCTATTATAATAATGATTTCCAGCAGGGGGTGCTGGATGGTGTTGAAGAAGAACATAATTTCCAATGAGGGTGCAATCTGTGACTTCCTGCTTCCAGACCCAAAAACAGCTATGAAAAAGGGTGAAGCATACAGTGATTCAGTGTCACAGGGAGGAGAGTAATTAGCAGCAGCTCAGGCTCATGCAAGGTCTTTGTCAGAAAGAGGATTTTATAAAGAAATAGGTCTTACTCGTTCACTCTCTTGATCAATTGCAGTGGTTTCCAAAACAAAAACAAACAAACAAACATTAACGTACAAACCGAAAAACCTGCACTTCAAATGGGTTTCACTGCTGAACAACCTGGAATACCTTCCAGTGTTCCATTAGTCAGATAGGCTAGAAGAAAGATCCTGTAGAATTCAAGAATCCACTGCACCGCTAGGAAATATTTGTATCGCACAGTGGCTTGATGAGTTATTTCAACTCAATGATGAACGGTAAGTAAAATACTGAAAACAGAATGCCTCTGTGAGATAGAGTGCATAAAATTCACCTGTAACAAAACCCAAGCACTCAGCTTCCAGTGATGTGGAAAGTGCCTAGACAGCTTGCCCCATTTTACAGCTGATTTAAGTGATTTTCCCAAGGTGATACTGTGAATCAGTAGCAGAGCTGGGACTAGAACTCAAGCTTCTCAATTCTTGACCCTCTTCATCACATTGCCTCTCAAGAAGACAAAGCCATTGCTTAGTGGAGGTAGTTTAGACATGATCCACAAGAACAAGGATTTTTTTAAAATCTAAAACAGTGAATAAATGATTGAATTGCTAATTTATACCAATCTACAGTAAGAGAGGTTTAAAGAGCTATAAGTTGTCATTAGTTATGCAGGGTTGATAGAAGACTCTGGGTGTGTGAATTTCAAACATTTTCTATTGCAGAGGATGATATTCAGTTCTTTTTCTCCTTTCATATTTTTCAGTTGTTGGGTTCTTTGCCACTCTAGGTCTGCATCTTATTCTCTACTCCTACAGCCCACTGAAGTTAGGTAAAGCACTTGGGGTGGGACTGCTACTTGTATGGAATAGAGGAGGATCCACATAGGACTGCTCAGAGGTATATGCATCAGCATCCTGCCCCCTTGGTACCTCTACAGGCTTCCCCATGATGCTCATACCATGCCAGGCAGAGCCTCACGATCTGTCAGACCATGGCAAGATGCCCTGTGCAGCAGTAAGGATCTAATGCATTTCCCCGGATTTGGGACTTTATTCAATAACAGCAGCAAACTAAGATCTGTATAGCTTCAAGAAGCTTAGACTCTAAACTGATGAATCACAATTCAGAAACTATTAAAGACGTTGCTGAGCACCCTCAAATTACATTGATGTGAGTTTAAAAGCTTAGGCCCCATGTCACTTTTATTGAGTTTTTGGGGAGATTTTGTGTATGAATGGAACCTATGGTTTCAAAACTTTTTCTTCCACTTAGGAGTGCATCGGAGGCAGGAAGAAGAGATAGCTGGGTGGGAGGTGGTTTTGTTTAGTTATATAGAGCAGATTTTTTATTATTATTTCTAGAGAAGAAGGATGGGCCTGTGGTGAGGGTGCTAACTTGGGAGGCCTCACTCTGTCACAGATTTCCTGTGTGACAGTGGGCAAGCCACTTAGAGTCACTCTCTGTCTGAGTTTCCATTTGACAATTGGGGCTAATGAGTCTTCCCTACCTCACAGGTATGTTGAGAGGGTAAATTCATTGAAGGTGTTCAGATACTACAGCAAAGGGAGTCATGCAAGGACTAGAGATAGATTTTTCTTTTTTTTATGAAGATGAGTAAACATCTGCCCTTTAAACTATTTTGAAAGATTACAACAACTCTCTCATTATTTTGTGTCCAGAACTTTGACAACTAAATCTGATTTAGGCCACCCACTCAACCCATGCTTAGGTTTTAAACTATATAATGGATGTACCACAATTATGAGGAACTGTAGCTCTTCCTCATCTATCTAAATAGTCATTATAGCATTTCCGTTTACCACCAAATCTTTCAGAATTTTTGCATCCTATGTATCATTCTCTCAGACAACAGACTGATTGATTTTCTGTTTCTTTTGCTTCTTTGCTTTTGGGGTTCTCTCTTAACTGTACATGTCTGTAGTTTCATCCAATAGACACAAATATTTCACTAATATAGTGTGTAATTTTCAAAAGCACTTAAGTGATTTAGGAGCATAAGGCTTATTGAAAATCAGTGGGACTTGTGATCCTAAGTCACTTGTGCTCTTTTGAAAATCCAATTTCTTGGACAATTATCAATCCCCTTATAGTAATGAAGCCCTTCTGTTTAATTCAAGACTGTCAGAATTTCACAGTATACATTGTGATAAATATAATTGTGCAAAATTACCATATGAGTATTTACCTCCATGTCTTCAGCATTTGTCTTAGCCTGTTCTCTGAAGGCGCAACCCTGTTAGCTAGTTCTCCAACCTTCTCACCCTTTGGACTACATCTCAATAGAGAGATTTGCTTTGTGGACACTTTCCCTCATTCTCAAATTGCATAGCATTCTTGTGACAGCTACAGACCTTACTTTCCCAGTACTGCTTTTCCACATAAGAATCTCAATACTTTTAACTCATTTATCAGCAGAAAACAAAAAGGAGACCTGGTGTCATGTGACCTACCAGCTCTCTCTGGACTGCCAGCAAGTGTCCCACAAACCACTACTGGGATACAACCTACAGTCTGGAAACCCCTGAGCTAGTCTGCTTTATTTGCATGAGTGCTACATGAGCAGGTATAGATTAAAATCAATGGACCTGATGAGCCTGCAAGTACAAACTGTACCTATTTCTAAAAGACAAATTCACCAAATTTTCAAGTATTGCAGTGTTAACCCAAAGCTTTCAGATTTTTCACTTCCTTCAGCTAATGAAGCCCAACAGTTTTCCTGTATGTGCTGGCTTATCCCAAAAAAATCTACCAAAAGAGTATTAAAGAAAAATCAGCACATAAACATTGGCATAGCTATTGCTCAGAATTGCCTGGTTCTGACTGAGGACCCATCAGGGGATAGTCAGACACACTCTCTAATTCTCAACCTTTCCTGTTGGAGCTGTTCCACTTTGTTATAAATAATGAAATATTCATTGGGCCAGAAAGAGAAACACACAAACTGACTCTAGCCTGGTAGTTAAGGCACTCATCTGGGATGTGGGAGACCCAGATCCCTAGTCCTAAGAAATGTTGCTGATGAAAGTTTTGTTGAAACAGACACGTTTCAACCAATCATTTCCCAACAAAAATATATCAAAAAATCCCCATCACCTCTACTTCGCAGCATCTTTATGCCAGGGTGAAGTAGCTGCCAGGCACTGATGAACTGGACCCTATTTGATCAAGCAAATTAGTAACTGTGAGCTCTATTATTACAGCCATATTTGTAGATTTATTGTACAGGAGTTTTTGTTTTGGCACTTTGAATCTTATGGTTTGACAATGACCAGCAAGAAAATAGCAACACAGATGCCAACTGGATATTTTTTGCCTAAACCACACCCTTCCAATTACATTTCTAAAGGTCATGGTCATATGAGATACTAGTCAATCACACCAACAGATAAAAAACCCCACAGTGGGATATGGTGATAGACACTTGTTTCAAAACATGACGGTTTGTTAAATGACTAATGTTAATGTGATCTCAAAATAAGTTAAAAAACTTGAGTGATATTTATTGTGAGGGGGAAGTTGTATACAAAAACCTTTAACCAATTAATTGGTCCTTTTCCTGTTCTCATTAGAAATTTGCATTAGGGTTATAAAATATTTGATTTCATTTTTTATAACAGCATGGGTCACATTTTCAGAAGGATATATGCTAAATTCAGACAAAGCATACAAGTCACCTGAGACATATTTTTGAAAATATGTCCCTCCACCTTAAAAGAAAGAAGTTTTTATTCTAAGTTAGCCAACATTTCAAACTATTTTCACAATGGCATCCGCAGCTGAACTGTTGTAATGTCAGTCCCCTCCCTACACAGGAGAGAGAAGTGACAGCAAAGACTGCGGTCTAAGAACAAACAAAAACCCCCAGTGAGGATTGCAGCATTTTGTGGCATACTTGTCACAGGGCAGGGAAATTTATTCTACGTATCACAAAATGCTACAACTGCCGTAGAAGTGTTTCCTATTCTGTTGTCTTTTCATCACTGTTTGGAGTAATTTAAATCTAGACAGGACAAGAGAAGGATGATCCAGTGCTTAAGGCACTATCCCAGAACTTGAGAGACTTTCTGGATGACCACAGCCAGAGACTTTCTGGGGGACCTTGGGGGAAAAAAAAAATCACTTAGTCTTTTTGTGCCTCAAGTTCTCATCTGTAAAACAATCGCAGTTCCCTACCACACAGGGATGTTGTGAGAATAAATATTTTAAAAAGTTGTGAGGTGCTCAGATACTACTGTAATGGAGCCCAGGTAAGCAGCCAAGATAAACGGACAAAGCACTTGAGATTATACTATAGTAACCGATCCTGGTAGGGAGACAGATTGAAGAGGTGACTTGACTTAGGTCTTTTTATCTCTAATTTCTGTCATTGTATTGCAAGTCTATGATTTGGTTTTCTGACACAGTTAAATGAAAGAAAGACCTATTACGTTTATATTCTCTAGTCTACATGATCGTAAGCGCAAATGAAAAAGCAAGATATCTGGATGCGTGTAATAGACTGAAAGGTCCCTGGGAATAAGACAGAGCCATACCATGTATCTGGAGTGCTGGACTTTGTATATGGATCTTTACTTTAGTTGAACTATGTGTAAAATTATATGTAGCCAGACTGCACCCAATTAAACATCTCAGGAGGTTTATTTTGATTGCTTATTCCATCAGTCTCAAAAGACAAGAGGAGATCACAAGACTGGGAATTTTTTCATTCCCATGGTGCTCTAAGGCATATATTCCAGACTACTTTTTTAAACTTTAAAGGGGAAGAGCAGTGTGATCCAGTGGAGGAGTTGGGCAGGAAGGTATCCTGCTTTTCAAGAATGAGTGAGAGGCATAACTGGTCACTCCCAGTAGGTGGTACTTAAGTAGAATGGCTACCTACTAAGGCCAGATCAGGAACACCAGTTCACTCCCTGAAGAGCAAGGTGCAGAGCTAGAAGGGATTACTATTTGGAATAGTAACCTAGGGGCAGTGGCAGACTTCTCTGGCCAAAGCCCTGTGTACTTTTATCTAGGCTGCCTGCCTAGTGTAGCGTCTTACCACTACCTGCATGGTTAGTGTCTTTAGACAGAATGAAATAAAATTTTAGCTGAACATGTTCACTGTATCACAAACTGCAGTTACATCAAAATCATTGAAATTTATCCCTTGCACTCCCACAAATGCACACAACTTGTCTCAGATGTTGCATGCAAACACATTAGTATGTGGGGATCCTAAAGTCCAGTAGGAGAACAAGGTATCAGAGCCAATGAGCTGAACTCTATCTAACAGTCCACTATCAGCCAAGAGGTGAGCTCCGAGAAGGAAAGTAATATATTTCTATCCATTTATGTGCTATACCATTCATTGTGACTCTGTTTCACTTGTGGTAGCTATAAGGTTTGTTTACTATTGGCCGCTTTCATGAAATAAAATGCACTTCTGATGACAAATAATATATACCGGTACAACCCAGCACCACGTATGTTATTCATCCACTACGAGAAAGCTTTCAGTGCAGGGGGAAAGGGTCATGGACAGATAAAGGTTATATTCAGCTCCTAAGTGCTAAGAAAACACACCTGAAAAGGAGACATCTCTCAAGGATAGCAGAAAGGTGAAAATAGAGCAAATGGGAGAAGACAGACATGGAGACATAGGCAAACGTTCATTCAAATCTCCTCAGAATAGGGCTGTTTTCCAACACACCCTCCATAATGTACATTTACCAGCAATCCATTTTGGCAAGCAATCGTCTAACACCCTTCCCCTGTTTTAGGTGAGTCTCTTGGTCTGGTGGACAATTGGCAACAGGAGCACAAGTGAAGCCTGATGTCGGAAGAGATTCTGCCTGAAACACATGGTAGACTCTTCACTTCACCATATTAATGTACAAGGGAGCGACCCTCCTTTCACACATCAAGTTACAGAAGCACTCATTTAGCCTGCAGTGAGATTTGTTCAGTGAGCCTGTTAAAAATAGTAACACCTTTTAGAGAAATATGTCATTGCTAAACACTTGTATTTCTGTATTAAAATGTTGGCCACTTCAGCGCATGCATAACAATAACATGAATTCAGAAACTAACATCATCCTGTGAAATGTTACCCCAAAATACATATTTCTATGTGTGGATAGATTTTGTTGAAATGTGTGTGCAGTCTTGAAGCTCTAAACCCTCAATTTCAGTCTTACCCTGTTGCTCTGCCTAAGACCTAGGACTTTGTAGGCCTTATGGGCCTGAGTAGGAAGTAATAATCATTCACGGGGAACTCACACCCTTTGGGATGCCCATATATCTTCTCTCACTCCTTTCCTGAAGACTATTTGCTTGGCCATCCCTGGTAGACTAGTGGGTCATGGTTTGGCATATTAACGAGTTAATTCACACAAAGACTCATCATCCCACATCCACTTCCCACACCCACTCTGAGTTCCTCCAGAAACTTCAAAAAAAGTCACAGGTTTCCAATTCTGCAGGACTACTTTACAAATTGGTATGGAAATTTTTCATAATAATTTTGACCAGCCTCAAACCATTTGTTTGATTCATGCACTCACAACATGTATTTATAAACAGAAAACGCTACTCCCTGTACTAGATGATAGGAATTTCCTATAAAGGTATTTTATAGAAGATCATCTAAAATGAATGCAGTTATATCTATTAATTCTGTAAAATTCTTTTGTATTCTCATTACTGTACAAGTTCTGTTAGTATTAAGTATGGACATGCTAGAAGCAAAGGGAAATTATCAGTACTTGATATATTAATCTGAATATCTGCCATGATTTCACAGCCATGGGAGCTGCCACAAAATCGTGCTCCAGAATCTAAGCTATCATTAAAACAGAGAGGGGGAAAGGGGGAGGCGGGGCTTGTAACCCTTACAGCAGGCAATAACCTTCAAAATGGGGACTGAGTATAAATCAATGGACTGTCTTCCTGGGTCAGCAGCCAGTAATAATAGCTTTGAGAGGTGTAAACTACATTTTTCACCTCAAAGGGGGTGTTCACTCTGAAAACTAATGATTATTTAAATGTCAGTACTGATAAATATTTGTTGATCATTTTAGCAGACACGTCCATCTTATGTGCTTATTCAAAGTTATTGGATTCATTGCAAATATTGGAAGAGGGCAGCCAACTGCTGTCAGAAATTATGGAGCTGAGAAATTAGTAGTTGAAGCCCCCCAAAATATTCCAAGTCACAGATGTTTCAGGCAACAAAAGGGAAGGAAAATGAGGAGATACAAAAAGCCTCCATTGCCACTCAGGTCCCAGAATCTTAAACCATATCCAGTACATTCCCAGATATCCCAGATTTCCTTTAGCGGGCTCTCTCTCTCCAAAACTCCAGCAGTTATGCATAGTCAATTCACAAATCTCTGAAGCACAGTGAAAATAGTAGATTTAGAGGCAGCATAAAACTGAATTTATCATCAAATAAATAACACAAGGAGCAATAAACTGGTTGCATTATCATTACTGGATTTGATAAAAGCCTTATTTTCTGAGATTACCTGAAGCAGCCATAGAATGTCCAGGTTGCTACAGAATTCAGAATGCAGAAGCCAGCAGGCTTTGAATTTAGGTTTGATTTACCACAGATTACTCAGAGCCTTGAAAATACCCAGAGTGGTTTTTCAGCTCATAACTATTTCATAGCAGTGCTGCTCTCTTCGTGTTGGAACCAAACTAAAAATGAAGAAGGTGGTTTGTGGGAGTCTGTTGTGCACACGCTTTCCCACAATTTGGTTAAGGAGCAATTAAGACCAGAGTGATGGGGAAGAGGGGCACTAAGGCAACTTTAAAGCATCTATATGATGCCATGATCCCATTAGTCCACTCCTCTGCTTAAGTCAGAGCAGTCTGAAGAGGCCATTCTGGCAACTCGAGATCACAAGAGTATAGGGCATATTGGCTAAGGCCTCATTACTCTGGGGTCAAGGAGTAGGAGTTACTGCAGAGGCTATAGCCCACCAGAAGATTTCCCTAAGCAGGAGGAATCCTCAAGAGCTGGGGTGACTGGCCCACTGCTGGCGTGGGTATATTTGACAGGTCTGATATATTTGTAATAATTACAATGTAGAGACTACTTGATCTACCATGACTTACAGTCAACACACAAGACATAGAAAGAAAAGTTTAAGGCTATCTGTAAAGGAAAAACTATTACTTATACTTTTCTTTTTGGCAGTAATTTCTTTATGATGTCAAATGCAGTCCCAAAATGTATGGTGCTGGGTGACTCTTTTAATTTTACATTAGAAGTAACATGTGTTTTTTTTGCTGGCAGACTATGGAAAACCAATGAACCAGTGGTATTATGGCATCACATGGATTAGACTGCTGCTCTCACATGATTCACAATGCAGGATCAGGGCCTAAAACCTGAGCAACTGAAAGGGGAGAGTATTTTAACCAGACTATTGAAATTTATTTTGCTAATCCATGTTTAACTCAAGTGCCCAACACACACTTGGGGAAAAGCTCTCTTTATTAATGATTCACACACCTCTACCCTATTAACTGAGAGCTGAAAAAGCTTCCACTCAAGTTCTCTAGCCCACCAGTGACTCACACAAATATTTCTAAGGTAAAGAAACAAAGCAGAATTATCCCCCCCCCCAAAAAAACCTTTTTCACACAAAAAAATCCCTCTGAAGGTGACCTTTAATGAAAAGCATGCAAGCACACATTTTTTGTGGGGTCTATATCAGATCTGCTCAGCTCAGCAGCTTTTCAATAATAGTTTTAAAAAGTGTATTACGGAAAGTTGGGATTAAAGAAAACTAGATACTCCATCCCCGAGAACTCCAAGTAACATTTTGGGTTTTTTTCCTTCCCTTTCTACTTTGAGGGATGATTAAAGCTGGACAAAGGACATACATTCATAGAATCAGACTATCAGGGTTGGAAGGGACCTCAGGAGATCATCTAGTCCAACCCCCTGCTCAAAGCAGGACCAGCATTTGCTCTTGCATCCCATTTTGTCTCTTCATTTCTTTCCTTCCTTTTTTAGATGAAAATATTCAGGAGTCTGGCTGTTCTGCTGCACTACAAGCTGCATTATGTTTCAAAGAAGAATTCAAAATGGAGCATTGGCCATTTGTACAGATCAGTTCCTTCCACAGGTGGGGTTAGGCCAATAGTGTTGCAGGGGTGGAGCTAGGCTATACATTGTGTGGCAAAGTTCCTCCTCTCCTCTAGTAGGTCCTGCGCTTATTGGCGGATTTCTTCCCCTCAGTGGTTTTCCCCTTGGATGAAACCCATAGACTGGATCAACTACTCCTATGTCTGATTAGGAGTAGCGGGGCTAGGGGGGAACCCGGGCCCACCCTCTACTCCGGGTTCCAGCCCAGGGCCCTCTGAATTGCAGCAGTCTCTATAGTGCTACTTGTAACCGCTGCTTGACCACTACAGCTCCCTGGGCTACTTCCCCATAGCCTCCTTCAAACACCTTCTTTATCCTCACCACAGGATCCTCCTGGTGTCTGATGCTGCTTGATTGTATGGTGTTTTCCTCAATCCTCCAGTAGTACCCCCTCTCAGTTCTTAGTTCCTTGTGTCTCTTGCTCCCAGCTCCTCATGCACATTTCTTTCCTCTGGCTCCTCCTCCCTAGACTGGAGTGAGCTCCCCTTTTTATACCAGGTGCCTTGATTAGCCTGTCCTGATTGGCTGCAGGTGCTCCAATCAATGTAGCTCTCTCCGGTACCTTCTAGAAAGTTCTTAATTGGCCCCAGGTGCCTTGATTAGCCTGGAGCAACTGCCATTTTGGTTCCCATGGTACTAGGGATTTGCTTAGCCTGGAGCTAACATACCTGCTCCTCAATACTTTCCTGTAGCCATCCGGCCTTGCTCCATCACAATTGTAAATGTAGGTAGGGTGTTATTAGCTTTCATCTTTTGCACTGTCTGTGTGATCTAGTAATATGCACAATGAGTGAAGCAGGGCTCAAAAGAAGTCATGACTCATTCAATGATCAAATTTGCCCAATTCGGATATTATTGAACATCATGCTCATTCCCTGCACATTGGACAGTCTGCACCGTTCAGTGAGGCAAAGATCCAGCAAAAGGGTATATGATCAAAAGGAGACAGGATTAAGGATGCATGGGAAACCTTACCTTTGGCACATCTTGGCTTCCAAATGCTTCACTTTTCAATCTTATGTTTTTAACCATGCTATTTTAATGGAATAGTACAGTAACATATGTTATGAAGTTCCATATACTGATGGATGAACCACAAAAGGTTGGTTTGAGCTAGTTTCACATGCAGAAATTGGGATGTTTATCTGGATCTCTTTGGTCTGGAAGTAGAGCTCGTTAAAAAATTAAAAACTAATTTTCAAAGGGTTTGAATTGACTGGTTTTTTTGTATATTTAATATTTTCAAAAAAAATCTCAAAATGATTACTTACAAAAAAATTCATTAACCAAAAAACACTGGAACTTTTCATGTAGCAGAAACATATTATTTTGACGTTTTCTGTACACCTTTTGAAAAAATCAGTTAAGAAAAGTAATTAAATTTTTCATTAAAAAAGTTTCAGAAAAATATTTCTTTGGTTAAAAAAATCCAACCGAGTCTAGATGAAAGTCTCTGAAGAATGGAGAAAATTACAAAGAGCAAAATAAAAATAAACAAATAAAATCACAGGCTTAAGTGTCTGATCCAAAACCCATTGATTTCAATGGGCATTATGTGTAGATTTTTTTAAAAATTCTGAGTTGTGTATAAACTCAAAGATATTTGTCATATGCTCTATGCTCTATTACTCTCTGCTAAGAAGCCAATGTTTCTTGAATGGAGTGAGACGTTAAACCAGGTCACAGCATAGCTCTTGTGTCTGAGAGACCTTGTGGGCAAATAGTAGCAGGCAAGATAAACTGTCAATAAGGATATATTTGGCTATTACTGGTAAAGCCACTGTGAAGTTGCAGAAAATATTGATGAGAAAGGGGAACTGAAAACCTTGAAAGAAGTTTGGAAAGTTTCTCTAAAAACGACATCCAACCAGTAGTGACAGATACGAAGAGCTCAAACATGTCTCTCCAAGTAGCTCCTCAATTGTTTGTCATGATTAAAATATAAAGAAATGGCTAAGCCCAAGGTGGTCATAATGGATATTAATTAAGATTAGACATTGGACCCAATATAAAACCTTGGATCCACCTCCTCTTTCCATCAAACTCAGATGAAAGTCTAAAGTTTTTGCCTAAGTCCAGATCCAAATTTCACAACTCAGGCCCACCTCTTAATGGGGCTGAACTAGAACCTCAGTTGACCATCAATATGAAACTCAGACACCTTTATGGCTTTGACAGGAGAGAGAATAACATCCAAGATACAAATAGCAAATGTATCTTATCTCTCTGGATACAACAGGAACGCTAGACATTCTGTGTAGACAGAGCAGGAGTCGGTGAGCAGGAAAAGAGAAAAAAACAGAGTGGTGAAGGCCTTAAGGGCAAGTACAAGGTGCTTTTTAACTCTGTGCAGAAAGAGTGAGTCAGGAAGTACATGAAGAGAGAGGCTACCTAGTGCAAATGTCTGCCAAATTTCAGCCCAGAAAGGGAATTTTACCATAATGCTATAGACATGCATACACTGAGAATAAGTTAATTAGCCAGAACCTTTGTTCATATCTCAAACTGAACTAGGTGCTAAACCTATTTTAAATGTCAGAATATCTGTTCAGAAAAGCATGCCCTTTTTCCTCAGACCCAAACATGCCTCTCTCCTTTGCTGAAATTCATCTTGGGGGTCTCAACAGGTCTGGAAATCTCTGCTGTATTGGTTGCTATCTTTAAATATGTAATTCCAGGGCTTTCCTGGAGACCATGTATCCTGGGGCACCCTCAACACAGATAGGTCTCAGTCTGTGAGATTTTAATTCAGGAGCTTTCTTGAGCCCAGCAAAAATGAGTACTAGTGTAGGCTGAGACCCTTCCTCTAGCACTGACCAAATACCACCACATGCAGGGCCTGCTGAGAATCACTGATTGGGGATATTTTCCTTTCAGAATGGGAACTAGGAGGCCATCTTAATGAGAGAAGAGTAGCTAAGTAGTTAGGGGAATGGAAGGATGGGGTTAGATTACCTAGAGATACCAGGTTACCTATGGCCCAGGTTGTGGAATCCCTGTCATTGGAGGTTTTTAAAGACAGATTAGACAAATACAAGTAAGGGATGGTCTAGGTATACTTAATCCTGCCTTAGAATAGAGGAATGGACTAGATGACCCCTTGAGGTCCCTTCCAGCCCAATATTTCTATGATTAGGAGGAACATGGAGAAGGGGACATAAGCAATGAAAACCTCAGAAGATTCATTCTAATCAATGGGAGTTAGGTGCCAATGTGCTTCTGAAAATCCCACTAGGCACCTGTCTGCATTTCTTGGGCACCTAAATACCTTTGAAAATCTGACCCTTAGTCCTTTAGCTCAAACTGTAGAGACTCATGCTCTTAGTGCTGATGGCCTCCATTGCAGCCCCCAATCATGACCAAGATGACCATCACACATTACTTCTGGAGGAATTCTGTGCACACAATAATATTTTAAAATTCTGCAAATTTTATTTGGTCAAAATAACACTACATAATCATACTAGTTTCAATTATTTGGGTAATTTATTTCAAATTACCTGTCAGCTAGTATGTCTGTAACAATACAAACAAAAATTTCCCCAGGAGCAGAGTTAAAGAAACACCTATGACAACCCAGTTCCTGTTTCTCTGCCCCCTTCTCCCCATAACCCAGCTAAGGAACCAGACAGTCATACCCCCTCCCCTCCAGAGCCCAGACACTCACACACTCTCCCAGAGCCCAGCCATGAGCCCCCCCAGCCCAAACACTCCAACCCTCTCCCCTCCAGAGCCCAGTCATGCCCCCACCACCCCGACCCACACACACACACACACACACACCCACCCCAGAGCTCAGAGATCCAGAGGGAGAAACAGCCTGATGCTGGGCCCGGCTTGCACGGAGTTTCCTGCACACTGCCTTATTCCTTCAGGGCATGCTGGGAACTGCAACCGCAAGAATCCTCCAGCTCCTCCTCCCACTCAGCAGTGTCTTCTACCTGCGAGCCAGGCTCTGCTGGGTCCAGCAGCCCCGAGGGACGGCCAGCAGCACTGTAGCCCATTTCTGGGGGGCAGGAGGGGGAAGGAAATTCTGCATGCACAACATTAATTTTGGCAAAATTCTGCATTGTGCAGTGGTGTAGAATTCCCCCAGGAGTAACACATGCATGCTGCTAGTTATTATCCAGATCACTGTAGAGCCCAAAGGCTCTGTTCAGGATCAGAGACCTGTTATACAAGGCGATGTACAAACACAAGCAGGCCTGCTCAGTGCCCTGAAGAACTTATAGCTGGAAAAGACAAGCAATCTAAAAGTGTGGCAGTTGACAAATACAATCAAATAGACTTGGCTTTTCTTTTATAATTCCAGAAATAAATATCCATTTTGCCTCAGCCTAGCAATTAAATATTGGCTACTTTTTGTTAATGCTGTTCTTTTATAATAACAAACTGTTCCCAAAGCCTCATATATACAGAGGAAGACAATCCAAGTACTGTATGAGATTTTCCATGACATTCATTCATTTAGTTGCAATTAAAACAATTCAAAGCCTTGTGCATTTCCCCCACAAAAAACAAAACTTCATTTGTTACTATTAATATATACAACCTACTGGAAAGAGTTAACATAGCTGCTTTGTTCTCATCATTGTAGTAGAGTAGTTTGCTTATCCCTTTCTGTAGATGTCCTGGCAGTCCTCAATATTTCTTTTGATACTGTTCCTCAAAAACACTCGCACTCTTTATTCATCTGTGCAATAAAGCAAGGAATTCAGTGGGCCAGATTCATTCACTGGAGTTACACCAGGGATGAATGTATGTGGTGATTCTCGACTGCCAATTTTAACAAGAGGAAAATGAAACATATTTGTAAGGGAGGGATTCCCCATTTTAACAAGTGACATTCAGAGTTCTGTTTGGATTTTAAATGAATACTGTATTTGGGATATTTACAGATAACCAGCGCCTTAAATACTGAATCATGTTAACATCTATATGTCCAGTTCTGCATAAACAATACAAAATTTATACTTAGCACAGTTATAGCCCTTTCTTGTTCACTAAAATCAGAATGTTTTACAGACATCCATTAATGTAGTATGGTATTATCCCCCTTTCACAGATGAGGAAACTGTGGCATAAAGAGAATAGACACTAGAGCCTATCCCATACTGTTAAGCCATCTCAGCAAAGCCTCTTGCAATTCCTCCCATGTTAGGGATTTCCCAGATGGTGGAAAGCTGGTGTAACTAGCTTACACCATCCCCTCCTGGGCTCCCAGCTGCCATAGGGAGAATACTGGAGTTGGACCAGGGATGGAAGCTTGACCAAAGTGCATTACACTTCCACAATTCTTTCTAACATTACAGCGCCTTGAAAGACATTAAAAGTTGGCATAAATTAGAGCAGTCTCAAAGCTGCTCAAGCTTGCCTCAGACCCCACCCCCCCCCAAGAGCGTCAGCTGTCAGAAGGGAGGGAGATGTAAAGTGGTTTACAGCCAGCTTTCCCTATCCCAACCCTCCAGGTTCCTACATTGCTCAGAGCTTGGTCAGATCCATGGAACTCGGCCCTCATGACATGCTCATTGTGACGCAGTACGCCAGTTGCAGGGTTGAGAATAGGACTCAGAAGTTCTGACTTTTAGTCCTTTGTCTTGATCACTACACAACAGTTCCTACCATACTCAAATACAGACATACAATAATGGTCTGCTTTTCAAATACAAATGAATAGATGGCTTCCCATTTAAATGGCTTTCCAGTCCATAATAGAGGTCCATTTGCTGAGTAGGCCTCTATTGCAACAGCTCTTTTGCTGCTGATCCTTTCTACTCTAGTGTCTGTGCAGCGCCTGAACACATGGTCATACCTTCACAAATCAAGATTCTGCTACGAGTTCACACTCAGAACAGCTAGCCCACGCAACTGCTGGCCACTGCCCTTGCTACCCAATAAAAAGAATCTACAGCGTGAGGCTAGAGATCCAGCTTAGCCCAAGAACAAATTGACAGTCCCTCTGGTAGCCTCGTTTCCCCACAGGCTGCACTGTCTCACTGGCCTCCACTGATAAGAATTAGGAACTGTTAGGAATGCAGCTCAATTACCCTCACTGAATCCGGCTCCGAAGATTTAGTTTATTTACTATTACCTTACCATCTAAGAGCCCTATTCACGGACCAGCACCCCATTGTGTTAGGCAATGTACAAACACAGAACAAAAAAACACCCCTTGCCCGAAGAAGCTTACAAGACAAGAGACATATGGCTACAGACAGCTGGCTGGGGGAGCATAATAGGCAGTGGTATCAGCACACCAGTTGTGATGTCTTTCAACCAAGCTATATGAGGATGCACCTGGGTCCTATACTGATCCCCTGGAGCCTCCTATCCCACTGTCTAAACAAATGTCACCTCCCTATGAAAGGGAAAATTGAAGGGTGCATCAAAACCCCAGTGATTCCCTTTGGGGGTCCTGTGGGTCTTCCCCACCCTTCACAGATGCATTATCATGCTCAATGTCTGCATGCAGAGGAGAATACACAGCTAAACAATCCATGTATTTTGGGTTTCTCTGCCAAGGTCATAATGGGCCCAGTCTTGCAGCCTTTACTCATATGAGAAGTCCCAGTGTCATCAGTGGCTACCCACATGAGTAAGGACTGACAGATTTAGTTCAATGTTCCATACATTCTGGATCACAAAGAGATCAAAAGGGAACTTCCACTTCTCTCTCTCGACCTCTAGCACTTCTACGGCCATCATCAACATAATATCTGGACTCCAATGGCCAAAAACATTTTGGGACACTAGAATCGGGTCATCATACTGTTCTGAGTAACATTCACCAATGGAACAGGTGAAAATATTCAAAAAAGAAGAACTTTTGGGCAAAAGGAAATGAGGAATCCCCTTATCATACTTGTCCCCTGTAAACCTGTACTTTGGGGCATAGAGGACACACAAGCACCAGGAAAACCACAGAAACTGCAGCAATTTTGAGGGGAGGAAGGGCAGAGTTGAGACAGCATGAAGTCTAAAGAGGAGTAATATATATACTTGAGATCACTTTGATTTGACTGATTTGTAAAGCACTTCAGTGTGGGTACCCTATAGTTCAGAGTAAATTATTAACTTTTTAGAAGGAGTAAAGAAACTACCACTCCACTTTTAAATAATGAAAATGCTAAAAAACATACATTTAACAGCTCCAAAACTGCAGCAACTCACCCACCAACACCCACTGCTCTTGTCAGAAACCTTTTTTCAGCTTTGCCCATTTTATTTTTATAGCGCCAGAGCTATTTAATGTTAGCTGGGTTTATCCATTCAACGTACTCTCTTTAAAGAGCACCCAGGGTTACAATATATACATGTGCCACAGACCTCTTTATCAGCAGCATTTTGATCTAAACACAAAAAAATCAAAAAACTCTCGAGATTTCAAACTGATCTGGATTCTGAGTGCATAGCTGTAAAAGTCTACTTTATGATTAATCTCAAATTTATTCATGCCTAAGGCTTCACCATGGCATATTATATATTTTTATATATGCCATTTTATATTTAAATTAACAGTGAGATCCCAGTTCTCCAGAAAATTAAGGAGTAAGAGGCCAGTGTAAATGAAATGTTGTTTTCTAACCTGTTCTGCTCATATGTTGGGGGAACATTTTCAAAAGGGTTGAGGCTCAGCTCATTTATTTGTGGTCCACTTGTGCAAGAATTTTTGCCCCCACAAGATGAATTGTGGATGCAAATCTGAGTACTTCCACTTTGTCTGATCTGTTGCCACAATTAACTGGAGGGTGCAAAAAAATGTAAACCCAAATTTTGTGGTGCAAATTACACTCCCGGAAAGGGAGCTTGTCCTCTGTGTGATTCCATTTGCCACCAGTTTTGAAGCAGCAGCCTCCCCATTACTTACACAGTAGTTTGTATTTTGAATCACACATCTAACTTTAAAATATGCACATTTCAAATGAGTGTTTGATATTTCACTTAATCCATTGGAAAAGAATATAGATGTAAACACTTATTTTTGAATTTGGTAATATGAGGACAAATTAAAGGCCATTCTCTTTAACTTTAATAACAGAATAGGAAAAGTAGCTTTAAATAGTGCCTTTGCTCTCTGTCAATTAGTGATATTGCACCGCTGTCAACTCACACTCCTCCTTTAGTTCCAGCTCTTCACCATCCCACGCAGATCTGTACAAATCAATTGTCTTTTCCAAACATGCAGTAACCACTGAGAAGTAAAATTAATAAAGTGCTAGAAAAGCTGATTATAAGGCTGAGACTCCTGTGCCACTCCAGGTATTTTCCCCTCCAGCAAGTCATTTGAGGTCAGAAGGCAAATTGGTATAAGATTATCAAGTTGCAAACTGTCATTCCTGACAAACATGCATCTCAATGTTAGAAGGAATTTTAGGTTTAAACTAAAATGCCACTACAAAGGGTTCCTTGGCACCTGTCAATATCTGCATGTTGGATGGAAAGCTACCACTGAGGGCAGTGTGTCCAACATACAGAACCTGCCACAAAATGAAGTTCTTCATAAGAAAGCTCATCTCAGCCTTGGTCACTAACAATAACAAGGAGACAAGATGAGACCATCAGTCTTAATTGTTAAGATAAAGTTTTCCTCCCATATTATTCTGTCTGTCATGTACCCTTCAGGTTCCAAAGGAATCCCTGTCTCATACATCATTATTTTCCACAAAGGTTGAAAGCTCCCAGAGGGGTTCCTTCCTGCCCACTGTGCCACCCTTGATGTGTGAGTACCTTCAGCCACAGTGACAGAAGCAACTCCCGGCTACCAGGGAGCTATCTGCATACCAATTCAACCTCCAAGCACTGAAGAGTTTGGGGAGGGGGGGGAGAGGGAGAGGCAAGTAAATCTGAGCCAAGCTCTAATTAATGCCTTAGGCCTTGATTCACCAAAGCACTTAAGAATGCAGTTAACTTTAAGCACATGGGTCACTCATCTCACAAGGTAGGGTCTAAGAGGCAAACTATATTAGCACAATTTAATACCCTGTGGGGTAGTTAATCAGTCACAAAAATAACAATGAGTTTGAATGGTCACCTTTACTTTTGTTAATGCAGATTCCAGATTACAATATCTCAGTATTACTTTAATAAATGTAATTATATGTTTAGTTGTTATGGGCTTAATCCTGCAAGGTGCCTCAATCCAGCATGTTTAACTTTAAACAGACAAGGAATGCCACTGAAGATGACATGCTATCTCAGCACCTTGCAGGATCAAGCCCTATATTCATCACAAACTAATAGTTCTTTATAATCTATAGTATGGTAGTAATCTCGGCCCAAACAAGAATAGGGGCCCATTGTGCTAGATACTGTACACACACAAAATCCAGTCCTTGTCCTGAAGATTTTAGAACCTGAAAAACCAAAACCCAGAGTGGGCCATGTAGCTACCCACCAGCAAAGCCACCAGGCTCATGAATGGCACATGATGTGTTAGAGACACATTTATTTTCCTTTTTAATATATTCCTTTATTTCTATTTATTATTTTATTTTCAGTATGGGGCAGAGTTTGCAGCGAGGGGCAGGAGGAGGGAAGGAAACAGAAGCAAGTGTGGGAAAGAAAGGAAGTAGAAGATATGAAAGAAGGGGTGAGGCAAGCCTCAGAGGGACTGGCCCTCACAGGTGTGGGAGGGGCTTGGGGGTAAACTAGCAGCAAACACATAAGAGTCTGCCCTAGCTCCCACTGAAGTCAATGACAAAACTCTTGATTTCACTAAGACCAGACTGAGCCCACAGAAAAGAACTAGTGTTCACATTCTGAAAAGCATGCTCTTGACATTCCTGACAACCAAGAACTGGGAAAATCAGGAGGGCCCCAACTAAGCAGCACCCATTGCTGCAGGGGAAGTTTCGGATGCCTCCATGGTCTGGCTCCGCATGTTAAGGACAACACTGGGAATGTACAATGAAGAAATAAACAGCAGCACAGTGCTGTGTCAACATTTCCTGACTGAGGTTTGGTCTCTGTGGACCCAGTATCCTCAAGTGCTGAGCATTCTCAATTCCCATTGACTTCATAAAAAGCTAGGCATGCTTAGCACTACCAGGATCAGGCTGTAAAGAAAGAAGCTGGCATTTGTCAGCAACTGTGAATCTTCTTGTTAGGATTTGCAGAACAGTTAAACCACATACAGTTAGCTGAAGTATCATTAAGGCTGTACAAGAACCCATAAAAGCAAGTAAATTTAGAGCAGCAACATAAAGTCTTGGCTGACAGTACATCTTTATCTCATCCAGTTATAAAAAAAAACAAGTGACAATGCAATGAGTGTAAGACTCAGTATCAGCATGGATTTTTAGATTAACTCTGAATTTCCTTGCTTTCATTGGTTTAAGAGCCCTATTGTTACTTTGTTGTTTTTTTAATTGTAGATATTAAAAAATCTTTTATCTTTCAAAGTCCTAAAGTCTGTTATATAAATACGTAATTATGGCCTCTTTCAACTGGGTATAATTTACTTGATAGTTTATAACAGCTGCACTGGAGCTATTACAGTTTATCATTTAAAAGCCTAATTAGGGGCTTTTTAATTAGTGGATCTTTCAGTCACTAGATTGTAAAAGATCCTTGGCAGCCATTGTATACACAAATTTGCATGAAATGTTTGCCTGAAAACAGGATATGCCCAAATCAACTGTCACTTAGGGCCTCCAAAAACACATCCAATCTCTCTGCAGCTGAACCCATCTGTACATGCAAGCCTCAGCATTCAAGCCTATAGGATGATAATTCTCCCATGCATGTATACAGTTTCTCTACTCAAGTTCTACATGTTCTTTGCATAATTGTTGCCAAAAAAAATGCATGCACATTTTTGGAGATCATTTGAAAATTCAGACTTCTAGCCAAACTGAGAGGTGACCTATACAGTGGGGTAAGTTACATGCTGGGGAACTGGCATGAGGGTGTATAGCAGGGGTCGGCAACCTTTCTTCAGTGTTTCCCTCCTCCACTGCTGCTGCCCACTATTAGTGCTGTCTCCAGCTCTCAGACAGTAGATGCTACTTCCAAGTGAGGCTTGTCCCTTCCTCTCGGCAGCAAATACAAGCCCCGCCTGCCTGCCCCGACAGTTTTAATAATAAGTGGGGATGTCAAGAGAATGAATTATTACATGGGGGTTGGGTGGGAGCCTGTCTGTCAAGCAAGGCTTCCGGAGGGCCTTGAAATGTCAGAACCAGCCTTGAGCAGGGCTGGCCTTACCATGAGGCGAACTGAGGCGGGCTGCCTCAAATGCCAGACTGTGGAGGGGGTGCCACTAGGACCCAGAGTGTAGAAAATGTGTCTGCTGCTGGTGCATATGTATTTTCTCTGCTCTAGATGCACAGAGATGGTTGAGTGCTGTGCTGGAGGAAGGAGGGCACAAGAGACATAACAGGCAGGCAGGAGAAAAGGTGAGAGTGAATAACAGAAAGCAGCAGGAGCTGCAGGGAGAGAGAGGAGGAGGAGCCTTTTATGTACCTCTCTAGCACCCCCAGGAGCCTGGACTGATTAACACCAGCTTCTTAGGGAGCTTCCTGTTTCCTGCTGCTTCCCTGAACCCACTTGAGGAGAACAGGCAGTCAACTGAAGTAGTAGGAGCCAGTTAGGCCCTTAAGATGCTGATATCTTCCTTCACTCAGGCCCTGCTACCAACCTGCTTATTTCCCCCCTTCAACTGAGTGCTGAGAGCCGCTATAGCTGGCACAGAACAGCAGTCATGAGTGGAAGAAGAAAATGCCCCTCTGGGGCAGCATTCAGAAAAAAGCAAGCAAGCAAAGGAAGCTTTTCTATCTAAGCAGGAAGGCGCTCTCCTGAGATACATAGACAAATGTTCACGGTGAGCCTTCCAGCCCCAGTGAGGATGTGAGTGGTGAGGAGATGCCTGATTTTCCAGTTAGTCAGAGTGCAGGTGACCTGGCAGCTACTGCAGCATCCATATCTCCATCTCAAATGGATGTAACCATGCACATTCCTGAAGAAAAGTGTGGATCAGAGAAGAGTGTGGTGGAGGTGCAAGAAACAGCTGCTGCTGAATTTAGTTCCGTAAGTCTAGATGATCCAGGACTGTGGACCCACTTGAGCAGTAGCCTGAGGGACTTCCTTGTACTGTATGGGCCACAGCAAGTGAAAAACTTCATGTTCCCCAAAGCCAGTGAAAATAGAAGTTTCCATCCGACACATTACTGGTGTGAAATCCCCAATGGTGACAAAGTGGAGTGGCCATGGCTTATGTACTCAAAAACCCAGAATGATGTATACTGTTTTTGTTGCAAACTCTTGCAGTCTAATGTTCCAGCCACATTGGGTTCTACAGGAACAAAGGACTGGAAAAATCTGTCTAGAAATCTTACATGCCATGAGAAGGCAGCAAATCACCAGAGAGCATTCCATAGGTGGAAAGAGCTTGAGATGAGATTAAGGTTAAAGGCCACCATAAATGATCAGCATCAAGAGAAGACTGCACAGAGTCTCTTTACTGGCAAAATGTTCTGAAAAGGCTCATTGCCATTGTGAGAATGCTTGTGTGGCACTTCAGATCAGCTGTATGTGCCAAACAATGGAAACTGCCTTAAAATTGTGGAGCTGATGGCTGAGTTTGATGCTGTACTCCAGGAGCACTAAGAAGAATCACCACCCAAGAAATGTACTCACACCACTATGTTGGAAAAACAATTCAAAATGAGATCATACAGTTACTGGCAACAAAAGTCAATCAGAGGATTGTGGCAGATCTGAAGTCAGCAAGATATTACTCTGTTATTCTGGACTGCATTCCTGATATCAGCCATACAGAACAAATGACTTTTGCAGTGCGTTTTGTAACAACAACAGAATCTAATGACAATATCCCTGCAACGGTGACTGTCGGAGCATTTTCTAGAATTTATTAACATTGATGATACTACAAGAGCTGGTACGACAAACGTGCTTCTTAAAAAGCTGGAAGATACAGGAATTGCGGTAGCTGACATGAGAGGTCAAGGCTACGAGAGGAAAGAACAGAGGAGTGCAGACACAGATCTGAGAGTTAAACCCTCAAGCTTTTTTTGGCCCATTCAGTTCTCATTCACTGAGCTTGGTGGTCAGTGATGCAGCATCAGCGTCTAGTGAGGCTGCTGAATTTTTTAATGTAATTCAAAGCATCTATATATTTTTCTCTTCATCAACTCGTCAATGGCAAATTTTGAAGCAACATCTGGGAACATCCTCTCTGACACTGAAACCACTGAGTGCCACATGATGGGAAAGTCAAGTGGAGGCGATAAAGTCTATCAAACACCAAATTGGGAAGATAGATGCCATAGTTGCCATTATGGAGGATAATGCTATGACAGGAACTGTTCATGGGAGAACAGTGGCAGAGGGAAATGGAATCACCAGAAACACACATAACTTCAAATTTCTGTGTGGCTTAGTGTTGTGGCATGACATACTGTTTGAAATAAATGTTGTAAGCAAGAGACTCCAAGGTGTTGACCTTGATATACCTGGAGCAATGGAACAACTGGACAAAACAAAGTCATACCTACAGTGTTACCAGTCAGATAAGGGATTTCAAAACATTCTGAAGAGTGCACAGAAGTTGGCAGAGGAACTTCACACTGAAGCTATTTTCCCACCCATTCAAGAATACAAGAGTCATGGAAGAAGATATTTTGATTATGAGGCACGGGATAATCCCATAAGAGACTCCAAACAACAATTTGAAGTTGAATTCCTTAACCAGGTGCTAGACTGTGCAATACAGTCAGCTCAAGGAACTACAGTCAATGTTTCATGCAGCTCAAGGAACACAGCGGTATATTTGGGATGTTGTCTGATATTCCAAAACTCCTCACTATACCTGAAGAACACCTAAACCAGCAATGCAGGGCATTAGAGACAGTGTTGACACATGATGACATGTGTGATATTGATGTGAGTGATTTAGGTGATGAACTGAAAGCCCTTTCAAGATACATTTCAGTAGGATCAACTCCAAAGGCTGTTCTGGAATATATGTGCACAAATAAGATGACCACCCTCTTTCCAAATGGTTTTCTTGCTCTGCGCATATTTCTAACACTTCCTGTAACAGTTGTCAGTCGAGAATGCAGCTTCTCCAAGCTGAAGTTAATAAAAACAAATCTATGCTCCACAATGACACAGGAGAGGCTGGTCAGCCTTGCAACCATCTCAATAGAGCATGAGCTGGCCCAGACTGCGGACCTTCAGGAAGCAGTTCAAATCTTTGCAACCAAGAAAGCATGGAAAGCACCACTTTGATTATTCAAACGGATAAAAATGCCAGCGTTTACTATGCAGATAAGAAAAGTTACATTTATTGTTCAGGCATTTGAAAGTTAAGTGTTAATTAAAAATTTTGAACAAAGCATTTTAAGTTGTTAGTTCTTCTTTATTGAGGTAGGAAACAGAGCAGTACCATGAAAGGAGTAGAACAGGAAGAAGGCATAATTGAGACCTTTCAAACTTTTGGCCCAAGCGAGGGGGCATGGGGGCATCATTTGAGCTCCCCGCCTCATGTGCCAAAATGTTGTGGGCTGGCCCTGGCCTCAAGTGGTAGATTATTGGATGAAACCTAAGAGTCCTAAACTCATTTCTAACTGCGGGTGCTCCCATGGTTCACAGGCCCAAAATTTCTCTACAACTAAAACTTTTTCTTTCTTCATATCCCCCTCAATTTCTTCTATATCAGTCTCCAAAACAAGAGCATCAATCTTAACATGAGATGATTGCATTTGCAAACCTAAGGCACAGGGTTTGGGGATCACAGATACAGGCATGTGACCTAGTGGTGCTCATGATGTGAGTACACATTTGCCCCACTTCCATACCAGTTCCCAAAAAGGATGGCAGTGGGCTAGCAAAGGAACCTGGACACATGTTCTTGAATCATGACATGTGCAGAGCCACAAGCCCACATCTGCTGGGTGGTCTGCATTCATTAGCTGAGATGTTAAAGGTAGCTGCTGTCCAGGGCAATGGATTCTAACTTCTTTATCCTTCACTCTTAAACCAGATGGGGCACAGAGCACCAGTCTTATCACCTGAAGGAAAAAGTGCCTTGCATTACTGCCTAGCAACCTTTCTACCAACTCAGGGCTAGGAAGAGCCCTAAGTAGGGTGACCAAATGTCCCGTTTTTATAGGGACAGTCCCATTTTTCAGGACTTTTTCTTATATAGGCACCTATTACACCCCACCCCGTCCCATTTTTTCACAGTTGCTATCTGGTCACCCTAGCCCTAAGTGCAGTGAGAAAGGAGAGGAGGGAAAGACTTCAAGCCCTCCCATTGGAGGTCTGATAGCAACTGTATTACCAGGATTCAAATTTGGGGCCTGTCAGCCTCAATGGCATTGTTTTAAATGATAGTGTGACACAATAGTGTGTTTCTATTTACTTCAGGAAAATATAAATTAGCTATTGAAAATCTGTATCATTAATGCTATTGCTTTGCACTGGTAGATGGCTGCAATAATGAATTGGCCTCTCCATCTCATCCTCCCACTGGACACAGCCTATACAGCGCTGATCAATAATCTTATCCAGGTTACTTATAGGGTGTCATATATAAGTATCTCCCTCTCACAGAGGTTTAGGGACCAGATATTTTTGCAAAATTTAGGTCAGGCATTAACTTGTCTTGGATGAATTATTATTGTAGTCCAAGGCAGTATAACTAAATCCATCCACAGAGTTACAAGAATGATTTAAATTGAGAGTTAAAGAGCTTTATTATACACACACATTTTTCTGGGTCATTTGTTTAAAATATTTAATTCATCAAATACAATTTTCTTAGCAAATGGAGAAAAAAATAGTTGAAAGGTTTTTCTTGCAATATCCAGTGTTGTAAGGAACATTCCTGCATTTGGCAGGGAATGGACTAGATCACCTAACAATAATTTTCCAACTCTGATCTCTGTGGCTGAAATTCTGGCCCCACTGAAGTCAATGGCAAAACTCCCATTTACTTCAGTGGGGCCAAGATTTCACCCTATGATTTTAAGGTCTGTTTAATTAGTGCTGCCAAACCTGAAGCCACCAGTGGACCACAGATCACTGGTTGAACTATGTCAGGGCTCTCTTGAAATGATAGTGAGATGTTCAAGGACTTGTCTACACACAGGGGTGGCTCTAGACATTTTGCCGCCCCAAGCAGGGCGGCACGCCGCGGGAGGCGCTCTGCCGGTCGCCAGTCCTGCGGCTCCGGTGGACGTCCTGCAGGTGTGCCTGCGGAGGGTTCGCTGGTCCCACGGCTCCACCGAAGCCACGACCCTCCACAGGCATGCCTGCGGGAGGTCCACCGGAGCCGCGGGACCAGCAGACCCTCCGCAAGCATGCCGCAGGAAGTGGCCTGCCTGCCGCCCTCCCGGCGACCGGCAGAGGGCCCCCCGCGACATGCTGCCCCAAGCACGCGCTTGGCATGCTGGGGTCAGGAGCCGCCCCTTTCTACACATAACAATTGTATCACTCTAGCTATAATGGTATAGCTGAAGCAGTACAACCCCCATAGTGTGGAAACAGTTATATCAGTACAAAAGGAAACCTTATAAGGTGGTTAAAGGGGAACTGAGGCACAGAGAGGTTATGTCACTACCCAAGGAAATCCATGGCAAAACCTGGAATTGAATCCAATTCTGAGCCCTAGTCCAGTGCCTTAACCCCAAGATCATCCTCTATAGGAGAACACACAAAAACACAGGTCAAAAGGTAAGGTGTCAAACATCTAGCCCTCTTTTAGAAGGCTGTGGTGACCATGTTGACCATACTGAACCAGAGTCCCATAATGCTTTACAGCTAGGCCAAAAGTGAAGCAGAAAACTACTGCTTGTGAAGCTAGAGTTATAGGTAGTGCCAAAGTGACAGTGGTAGTTTTACCATACAAGGAATGGCATTGTACTAAAGACTGAGAAACCAGCTGTCCCAAACAGATGTAGTCACTAAAAATAGGTAAATTGCTTTATTGTTGTAACGATAAGTTTATCCAGTCAAAGTGTGTAGTGCAAGTAAGATAAGAAAGTAGCTAGTAGTGAACAAGCAGGGTATACCATGTATTTTCAGAGTGCTTTGTATTCATGCTAAGTTGTATAATTATGAATTGTATAAATGTTAAGGTTTTCCCAGAATGCTTTTATTTATGCAAAGTTGTTTAACTGAGGGGAAATATGAAGCGTTGTAACTTCAGTGTTAGGTGCAGAAATTACACCACTACCTCGATATAATGCCACCCGATATAACACCAATTTGGATATAACACGGTAAAGCAGCGCTCCGGGGGGGGGCAGGGCTGCGTACTCCAGTGGATCAAAGCAAGTTCAATATGACACGGTTTCACCTATAATGCAGTAAGATTTTTTGGCTCCCAAGGACAGCGTTATATCGAGGTAGAGGTGTACCAGAAAGACAGGATAAGATAGATGATCTTAATGATGCGTAAAGATGCATTCTGTACTAAGGTACAGCTAGTGCAGATGTCTCAAAGCTTTGCTTGCTTCTGGTATGCGATGTTCAAGACAAGACAAGACACCCTTGTGACAGTGGAGAATAGTGCTTCAGAATACCTGGCCTTCTTAGTATGGCAACTTGAGTTTATGCAAGTTGAAGTATGGGCTGCGCTGCCACTCCTGAAGGCACTCAGGAGAAGAGTTCATTTCCAATATTTCTTCAGCTCCCTGCCAGCTCTGCAAAGTGTGAACATGTTGTATAATAATGTTGGTTGTGAAGGGGAGTTTTGTTTAATTATTTGTCCCTCTACCTTTCTCCTGAAAACCTTTGCTGCCCATAGACCCCTTCATCCTTAGGAGCTTGAATGATCCAGTGGGCTGTGGGTATATTTAGCTGGAAAGGCCCCAAAGAGAAACAAGCAAGGGACTGATCTTTCTCACAAAGAAGAGATCCTTTTTCTTTTGTTATTCAACATGGTATCATGGTTCTGAAATACATTTTTGTGTATTCCACTTCTGTTCTGCTCCCATTTTCTTTTTTGATAAATGAGAACACACCAGAACTTAGTGGTTTTTTTCCAAAACTTATTTATTTCACTAACTTATTCCTACTTCCAATACAATTCTTTCCCTGCCAGCTGTTCTACCTCCTACCCGTGTTCATGCTCAAATTCATTGGCTGAAGGTATAAACACTTGAACCTCTCTCTTAAAGAAATAGGCAAACATTTCACAGAACATGACACAACTGCCAATTGCAAGCAAAAGAAAGCATGAGTGCATTCAAATTGGCATGAGCAAAACTTGCTACTGTATGTGCAAAATGTATTTTGCACAGGTGTGGGAACAGAGGTGTGCATAGGGTTTTTTTTGTTTTTATTTTTGAATGAAGACTTCTGCATTAATTTAAAAGCTTTTTATCTGCTTTTTTAAAAATGCCTATAGCATATTAGAGAAAGAGAGGCATGGGATAAACACAGGACCAAGAGCTAGGGACTCATGGATTTTACTTCTATCTCTGACACTGACCCCTTCTTTGGCCTTGGGCAAATCAGTTAGGACTAAATTTTCAAAATCAATTTTTATTGCCTCAATTTTTGGGTGCCCAACCTGAGTCAGTAGAATTTACAAATGCTCAAGCTGGACACCCAAAATCAGTGGACACTTTTGAAAATTTAGGCCTCACCCTCTCTATGTCTCAGTTTTTCATCTGTAAAATGAAAACTATAGCACTTATCACTAACTTTCTCCCAGGGATGTGGTGGGCATTAAATAATTTTCATATAGCATTTTGAAGATGCAAAGTGTTACATAAATGCTAGCTTATAACCACCTCAGGTCGGGGCCTTTGTCTCCCTATTTGGCTGTAAAGCCCCAAACCCCTATGGTGCAATGTAAATAATTATTAGATGTAGGAAAGGAATATTTAACCATCGAATCAAAAAGTGCCCACTGAACAGCATTTCATTTTGAGATCTGCTGAGATGCTATAGTCTCATTTTACTTTATCATCATAGTTTTACTGACACCATTAGGACAATTCAGTTCCTCTGCTCTTTACCCAGCATTTTAGCTCAATTTGAGATGCTAGAAAAAACAGTAAA
This sequence comes from Mauremys reevesii, assembly GCF_016161935.1. NCBI lineage: Eukaryota > Metazoa > Chordata > Testudines > Geoemydidae > Mauremys > Mauremys reevesii. The sequence goes on along the minus strand of NC_052629.1, from coordinate 46,801,706 downwards.
TGCTGAAGTAAATGATAAAAAAAAATCAAAGCTAAACCCTACACAAGGAGGAGCAAATTCATAAATAAAAAAAAATTATATAGTACACATCTACTGTCTTGATTTCTTCATTGTAAGTGAAAATTAACCCTGTCTTTAAGCACTTTGATCAGCTCATAGTGGCATGAAATCTAATGCAGCAATGGAAATGAACAAGTAGAGAAATAATGAAACTCTGGTGCTGCTTCAGAGTTATAGTATTTCAAGTCTCCTGGAACCAAACTGATCTTTGGAGTAAGACCACATGTGCCAGTGCAGTTAAACCAGGGATTAATTGGGCCCTCAGTCTGTAGAAAGTCTGTAGAAAGTTTCAGTATTATAGCAAGCTGACATCATTTGATGAACAGTAACATTTTTATACAGATATTTGACAGGTTTATAACTTGGCTTTTATAATCTACTTCAGACTAAAACTGGACATTACACATTCTCAGCCCCCCAAAAAATTGTGTTACAAACTGATCACAATTGGTTTGGGTTTGAATTGTTCAGATAAGGAAGAACAGAGGATGTTTGGTGCCATTTCAAATGCTTTATTGCTTTCTCTCTAGCTTGAAACGCTAATTTAAATCTGAAATAATGTATTGTATTAACACATAACAGAGGTTAGAGTTGGAGGGTTTTGGTTGGTTTGCTTTCTTCATCTAAAAATGAAAAAATAGTTACTGTGTAAATGCACTAACTACTTTTCTGCATATAAGAAGACAGTGAGGCCTAGGGAGGTTGGTTCCCAACTTTGCTTCTTAATAACAGCTTCTTTTTGGGTATGTCCCTCAACCTTTCTGTGACTCATTTTCATCTATTTGTATATGGGAGACATCACTTACGGCTATTATTACCACCTAGTCAGACGATGAGTTCTGGAGAATCTCAGTATCAGGATAGACTAATGGTATTCAGCTATTACACATAAATCTGAGCATCAAATGAAGACCCTGTAATTTTTTTTTAAAGTATACAACTAACTGGGTCACTTGTCAGTATTCTCCTGAACTCATCTGGTTAATAGGATTTTTGGTTGTGCATCAAATACAACAGACAGATCATCCCTGGGTATTCACAGAAAAATGTTTCCAGAACACTTTGGGGACATGCTCTGATGTCACTGGCAAAATTCTCAGTGACTTCAGTGCAATTTTACCCTTAACAATCCTAATGAAATAATTTTGCCTGGAGGAACACTAATGCCAAAACTAGGGACCACTTGTTGCTCCATGTCTCACAAAATATACTCTAGACTAGAACAGACATTTGTATTGACCCTAAAGCACTGAAATCCAACATCCTTCTTTATTTCTCACAAACCATTCTCCTGTCCTGTCTCTACAATCAAGTCCTAGACCTTATGCCAAGACATAGCAGAAAGCCCACACACACACCACAACTGGAGACAACTCAGACAATCTCGGCCCTGGACAGAAACAGCCATACAAAATATTGCAGCCACCCAGAAACTTCCTAGTTTATTTTAGTATCTCATTCTATAAAGCTGCACACCTACCTGTTACTTACACACACAACATCAGCTGTTTACATACACCTCAGTATAACAATGCTCCTCCACAGATCCCATTTATGGACTTATTGTTTAATGTAATAACGCCATGCCTGCCAACGGGGGAGTCAGGAGGGTGCATGGGGACCAAAGGGGCAATTGCCCAGGGGCCTGAGCAATTTAAAAGGGCCCGGGAGCCCTGGGCTCTTTTAAATTGCCCAGGCGGGCCGCAGGGCTCATAGGGGTGCACAGGGGGGCACTGGTGGCGGCAAAGGCAGCCGAGCGGGCACGTGGAAGCCCTGGAAGAGCCAGCAGCAGCTCCCTGAACACCAGCCCACGCAGGCGCAGCACTGCACAAATGTCAGCAGCAATGGAAATGAACAAATAGAGAAACTGCACATGGTCCAGCTCCACACCCACATGGTGATGCCAGGCCAGGCCAGCAGCAGCGTGAGGCCTGGCTCCAGCCTGCCCTGCAAAATGCACAGCGGCAGTGGCTCCCCACCCCAATGTGCAATTCTGGGTTCCAGGGCCCATTGGCTGTTCCGCCCTGGGACCTAGAATTGCTGTTGGCGGGCCTGAATAACACTAAACCAATACCTGTGTATTCACAGGCGAATAATGGCACCGTACCAAATATATACTGTACTACCTATTATTTTTGTGACAACTGATATTTAACAACTCCATACCTGTTTTTATTGTTTATTTGCATAGCAGTCACACTTAGGAATCCCAATCATGGATAAGAGCCCCAGGTACCATGATCAGTAGAGGGAGAGAGCTCCTTGGTGACTGACTCCTTGCCATTTCAGACAATGCCACAGTTAATAACAGTGTGTTACTCTAAGGAATCAAACATGGAAGTACATTCAGCCCCATATTGAGAGATCTGTTGCCAGACAAGTGTTATTGGCACTATTCAGAAAAATGGTGTGTGAGACTCACCACACTAGTGCCTCCTGCTGATCATCTTACCAATCAGCTACACGGATTGGTATGCTGACTCTTGGTGGTGTCTCTCTTGCTGTCACTTCTGTACTTGGAAGCGCGTCGCTATAAGAATCACGGGGTCCTCTTCAGGACACAGCCTTCTGGCTGTGCCATACTCTGTGGTCCCCTCTTCCAGGGGAACAGTACCACAATCCAGTGGTCCAGCCACTTCCTCAGTGACAAGTGGGGGTGGAGGTGACTCAGGCCCACTCACTACTCTGCATCTGGCCCAGGGACCCTAATGGCAGATACATGCTGCAGTCCTTCAACCTCTCAGTCTATTTCCCTGGGCCACTTCCCCATAGCCCCAGTATCTTCTTCACCTTATCTCCAGGCCTCAGCCTGGAGCTCCCAGCCACCAACCAGGAGCTCTTCCCTAGCTCCCCAGTCCATGCTAGCAGCACTGCTCTGTCCATGGTACTGGGTTTCTTCCACCTGCAAGGCAGCCAGTTCTCACTCCTTGAGTTCCAGGGAGAAACTGAATCTGCTCTGCCCTTCAGCTCTTCTAATATGGGCATGCCAGGCCCTGACTGGCTGCTCCTCACAGTCCCTTTCCTACTGGCTGCTTTCTGCCAATAGGAAAGGGTCCATTAACCCTTTACAGGCCAGTGCAGGGCAGATGCCCCATCACATGGAGTTAACAGCAACTTGTTTGCCTTAGCTGAACTTGATATATGACATTAAGCCAAGAGCAGTTGAATATCCTCAGACTGAATATCCTCAGAATATCCTCAGCTGTTATGCTTTATGTTTTTTGCTATACTGAGGAGATTCATGGTAATAAAGCTAATTCAGTATTTCTCTTGACTTTTACTATTTCTGTTTAAATCCAGTTGTTTTAGTATATGAATATATATTTTCCTACCCTAAAAACCACTGTAAATGTACACCTGATATTTCTAGCATAACCAGAACTGCCTAATAATTCAGGCTGCAAATGTACATTATACAAATTAACTACCATATCATTACCATTTGACACATTTACAGTATGTCAGCTTCCCTTCTGAAGATAATACACTATTAATAGCAATTTTAGATAACAAGCAGCATAGCAGGAATCTCTCACAGATCTCTTCCCTTTAACAATGTGTTAACACATCCACAGATTCACCAAGACAACAGAATCTAATTTGCAAAGTTTTTTCAGTAACCCCCCCCTCCCTCCATGTACCTCTTTGAAGATTTAAGGCTTGGTCATGCTCCCATTGAAATCATTGCAAAATTCTTATTTAGCTTATGTCCTACATATCACGCAAAGTAAATTAAGGACTAAGACCTTAGGTTACACAGGTATAAAAAACTAAGGCACAGCCACAGTTGGTCTATGTCAACTGACATGAGCTTGCTGGGCTCAGGCTGTGGAGCTAAAAATTGCTGTGTAGACATTTGCGCTCAGGCTCCAGCCCCGAGCCCAACATCTACACAGCAATTTTCCAGTGCTTGAGCCCAAGCCCAAATTAGTTGATCTAAGCCAGCCAGAGGTTTTTTAATCCCTGTGTAGAAATACCCTTATTTAGCAAGGTACTTAAGCATCTGCCTAACTTTAAACAGATGGATAGTCTCATTGAAGTCAATGGCATTGCTCACTTTTACAGTTAGGCATATGCTTAAGTACCTTACTGATGACTTGGGGCAGAAAGCCTAAGAAATGCTAAGCATGGTGGATTTGAAGCTGCTCCATAATTTATTAATACTTTATGTTGAACTAGTTATTCGGCTGTTTACTGTACACATAAATCAGTTCAGTTAAATAGAGGGCTGTTAGGAAAAAAACAAGCAGGAAGGAAAAAGATGGCTGAAGATAAGCCACATCTTGGAAAACACTTGTGGGTTGTTAAAAGACAGTGCCAGGACTGGAAAAGGCCCACACAGAGAGGATATCAAACGAACTTTGGCAGGTTTAAAAAGGAATGCACTCTGTAGAAATGATAGTTGTTCGGAGGAACCAGGCTGAAACACAGGCACCCATTGGGGTGTCTGAAGAACATACGAATGCACAGGTTACCATCAGAGGATGTTTATCCTGTAGATAAACATTTGTGTAGGCTGTTTGTTGTTTTACAATCATTTTCTATCTGAATGCTTTGTTCCTACTGATAAAATGAGTAACACTTTGTTTGAAGAAGGTGGTCTGATCAATACAAACACCACTGGTCACAAACTCCTGCTGGGAAGAAGCATAGGTAACCAAGCTCAGTCGGACCTGGTGGGCAAGAACAATTAATATGTAGGGCACTGCAGCCTAGGGCAGGGTCTGGTCTAAGTGTGTGAAAGCTGTGGAATTCCACCCTGGGATGGGTAAAGGTACAAGGCCTGTTCTGCACTGAGAGAGACCACAGAGGGGGCAGAGGTGCACTAGCTCTGTAACTGTGACACTCAGCACCTGCCACTTCCATTGACATGAACAGGAGTTGCAGGAGCCCCGCACCACTGAGGATTTAGCTCCAAGTGAAAAGTTTGTTTGGCTTTATCATTTCTGTGAGTTTGTTAGTGACATGAGGTGTGCATAGACCCTGAAGGGAGCCTGCATATAGAGCTCCGCAGGAGTGTGTGCCACTTGTATGTGCTCCTGTATGAAAGTACATATATTGTTATATTTGAGCAACTGAAAACTCCTGATCTGACAGGCAAGATTGATTGTCGGTACATTTTCATTGTTCTGCTCAGTGGAGTTGGACTGGCACCCAGAGCTACAGGGAAATTTCCTGTGCAGACCCCCAAAGAGCCCTTCAAAGCAGTGTAGATTAAGCACAAATCCCATTGATCTATGGATCTAATTCCTGGCTGGAAGGGACCCTGGGTCAAAGAGAACTTAGATCTATCCAGAGGAGGGGGAAGGCTCCTTGCTGGAAGAATGGACATCCCATAATGCAAACCAGAAGAGCATTCCAAATTCAAATACCTGACAGAAGTGGCAAATGGCAGGAGGGCAGTCCAAGCCCTGAGATAGCTGGGTGCTTCAGAGAATCACAGCATGAAGCTGTACCAGCAGCACTTCTTCATCCCATATTTGAAGGAACAAAAGTCTACTATGTCCTCCTGGATGCTAGAGGTGCTGGTGGTGCCCAGACCACACTCAGTGGCCTTTGCGTCCTTAGTCTGACACTGCTCCTCAGCTCCAGAGAGCCAGTAGGTTTGCAGAACTCAAATGCCAGAAACAGTGACAAGAGAAACATCTCTTCCCCATTTTTCTTGCATGGCATTTTGGGGACTGAGTAGCAAAGAATGCAGGAGACAGGATGTTAACACTTCAGAGGCCTGACTTTCTGCATTACACATGCTGTCCTTATTTCTTCCTGTGACAGGCGCAGAATGCTGTACTTGACTACTCCAGCTCAAATCCATCTCTGCAGAGGTGCCTCCTTGATTTTGTGCTTTGTGCATCAAGGTGCTTAGTTTGCTCCTCTAAAATGGTTTACAGACTTAGGGGTCTGATTATCCACTTACTGCTGAGTCACACTAGGGTCTCTCAACTGAAGTCTGTGGAGTTATACTGCTGTGAAACCAAGAGGAGATTCAGATGGAGGGACTGCTGAACGTTGACTAAAAGGAGTACGTACTGACACGTTGGAGGTAGCTTATCAAAGGAAAGACAAGAGGAAGAGGCTAACATTTCTGATTGCTATTGCTTCTCTCCACTTCCTTTTGCTGCCAGAAACCTCCTCCATCCAGGACATCAGCCTCAAGCTGAGCTATGCAAACAATGGCTGGTTGATACAAAATTACTTCCTCTGTTTGCTAGCAATATAGGGCCAAATCTTGATATAAATTGGTATAGTTCCCTTGAATTCAATGGTGAGACACTAATTTACACCAGCTGAGAATTTGCCCCATTTTGTTTATTGTCCTGGTATGGCCCCAAGCGGCTATCTCACATATGGGGCATTCGCTGTTCTGATTAGCACAAGTACCTCTGCTTGGAGAAAAGAGCCAATAAAAAGTGAGCTGACATTAAACTGTTTGTTCCCCAAGGTGTAAAAATGGTTTGTACTTTGTGTATTTCATTCTTAATTATGGAGCCTGCAGAGGCTGATGCTGGTGGGGAGTAGGAATTTGTAATCCTGACTGACACAGAGTATATAAAAAGGGAAGCATCTCCGTAAAAGAGGTGAATACCGACAAAATCCATCCATTATACCTTCATTCGCAGTTGTCTTTTTGAACAGAATCCTCAAAGATCAGACTCTTGAAATCATATTAGATCAATGTTGAAGTGTTAATTATATATGTCTGTTAGGGTGTGATTTTTTCATAATTTATGTATTTTTGAGTATCAAATAAAAATCCAATGATAAAATTAGACTAATGCGGTCATGGAGAACAGACAAAGTGTTGGGGATAACACTTGAACAATTACTAAATGCTGACAACAATCAAGATACAAATGAGTGTGGAACAGATCAGTGTGGTATACAATAAAATAGGTGAATAATCTGCTTCTGATTCAGATTTGCCATGGTTAGTAGCTGCAGACCCAGAGACTGATATTGATCACTTTGGAGATGTTTCATGATAGTAAGTTTTTCCCTGAGCAGTATGTCCCATAATTTAAAGCACCAGTTTCCCAAACTGAAATGAGGTGGCTATGTCATTGGACTGCAATAAGAAGTCTGGCGGTATAGATATAATGATTATCCAGATATAATTCTAGCAATCTAACTGCCTAATTAATGCACAGCACATTAGTTGTCTAAAAATACTCTGTTCTTTGCAGTGTTGTAGCTGTGTTGGTCCCAGGCTAAGAGAGATGGGTGAGGTAACATCTTTTACTGGACCACCTTCTGTTGGTGAGTGAGACAAGCTTTCAAGGTGACCTGAAGAAGAGCTTGAAAGCTTGTCCCTCTCAACACCAGAAGTTGGTCCAATAAAAGATATTACTTCACCCAGCTTGTCTCTCTAAAAATACCCAGTTCTTGCCAGCTATATCATAACAATTTAAAAAAAAATCATTACAACTTGTTGCTTTTATTTTATAATAGTAATAACAACCTGCATGGAGAGTATTTAGTGGGGATTAATGATTGACTGGGTTTAAAGGTCCTCACCTGCACCGCTATGAACCCCTCACAGCTGTTACTATATAAGGGTCCAATCCTGCAAAATGTTGAGTGGCTCTTATGAGGTTTGGAGCACTCTCAATTACTATTATGGTCCAGGAACATTATGGGTGCTTTACATCTCACAAGAAGCAATCTGAATCTTGGAGGATCAAGCTATACATGAATTACACAACAAAGTCAATTTACAACTGCTTTGAATTGTGCATCCCTTGTGATTGGCTTTCCATTACTTAAAAATAAACCTTTGGCTTGTAAACCTGGAGTTCAAAAGTTTCAGAAGGTGGTAAATTCTGTCTATTGTCACTGCTTTTCATAATGATCTTTCAGGACTCCAAGGCTTGGTCTCAGTCCACATTCTCTCAGAGTGGGAACTATGCTCCAGTTGCTTGCACAATAGAGTGGAATGTTCTCATTGTCCCTTGTAGTCATTACTGAAGAAGCTCCTTCACCTTCTGTCTCCTTCACAGTAGTACTGCAGGGGGCATGTATGCCAGGTCATCTTGTATGATATTTTCTCAGTTTGCTAAATAGTTTAATGCTCTGAAAGTTCATAAAAGTTGGTGCAAATTCTCTGACAAGCAAACTACCTTCTTTTTTTCTTTAAAGGAAACTTGTTTTTTTGGTTGTAGGTGGAGTGTAGGCAGCTTTTTTGCCACCCCAAGCAGCGAAAACAAACAAAAAAAAGAAAAACCCGATTGAGCTCCTGCCGAAGTGCCGCCGAAGAGGAAGAGACGTAGTGAAGGACTCGCCACCGAATTGCCACCGAAGACCCGGACATGCTACCTCAATACCGGACGGAGTGCCGCCCCTTTCTATTGGCCACCCCAGGCACCTGCTTCCTTCGCTGGTGCCTGGAGCCGGCCCTGAGTGCAGGAGCTCAGAGTGCATGCATTACTGCTCATTTTGTAGAACTGCATGGAAGAGAAAAGCAAAGGGGGGTGAGAAAGGTATCAATAACCAAAACCCGAACAACAATTTGTGTAGATAAACCATAACCTAGGTCCAAAGTACTCTGTGGCAAGACTATTTGCGTTTTCTGGCATTCTAGTGCTGCAGATTGACAATTCTGCAGCAGTTTCATTGATGTTCAAATTTGATTGATGTTCAGATTGGATTGCATAAAATATGACAATGAAAAACACAATCCATACAGCAGCAGCTGTGTTATCTGTTTTATATCCGATTCAATGGAATTTACTGTCCCTGACTTTTGAGTTTTCATTGTGTTGCAAGATTATGTACGGAGAACATTTAACTGTATTGAAGATGACGGTAGAAACTTGAGGTTTTGGTAGTTGGGTAGGGAGCATTTGGGGCTTTTGCTATTTGAGAAGGTGAAAAGGGCATGTTAGAACAATGTGATAAGCACAGTATCTGGATGTTCTAAAATGATCAATGGTGATACAGTTGGTAATGATGATATTTTTGTTTCAGAGAGTCAACACCCCATTGAGATGAATGAGGCAGCTCACATGTCTCGGGGCTATTTATTTTTTCAGGCTGCCTGCAGACTCAGGCTTGATCTACACTTGAAAGTTATATTGGCCTAGCTACCCCCATGACGAATGTAGTTATGCAGACATAGCCCCCAGTGCAGATGCAGCTAAGTTGATGGAAGAACATTTCTGTCAATGCAGCTAACATCAGTTAGAAAAACTCCTTCTGTCAGTACAGGCTACATCTACATTACACATAGCTATGCCAATATAGCTATGCTGGTACAGTCTTCATAGTGTAAACATACCCTCAGAAAAACATCTCTGCATTGGCTTATATTTGATGTTTTTAGGGTTTTCTTTGTAACCCTTATGGCTAGAAAAATATTTTTTAATGAAAGCATAGGCTATACCTACACTCTGGACTCTGCGCTGCCATAGCCTCTAGTGTAGCTGCAGCCTACCCTGACAGAAGTTTTTCCATCATTGTAGGAAAACTTCCTTCCCAAATGACATTAGTTACATTGACAGAAGCACTCTTCCATCAGCCTCGCTGTGTCTACACTGTGGGCGAGGGGGAGGGGGCAGGTTTCAGTATAAATACGTGGGTGTATTTTTTCACACTCCTGACTGACGTAGCTATGCCAATATAACATTTAAATGTAGACCAAGCCTCAGACTCTGTAGCACAACTCTGCTGCAAGGGGAGAATTCTTAGTAAATTCTGTGACTGCAGAATACATGAGCACTGGCCTGTATCTCTGTCCATCTGGGTACTCAATGGCCCCTATCACCAGGGTCTCTGATGTTTATAAATGCCTAATGTTTATAAATGCCTCTCTCTGTATGAGTAATGGAAGGAGGAGGAGAGGAGAAATGTTTCCCTCTGTCAATGATCATAATCAAAAACAAATTTAATAGCATTTTTGTAAGGATGATGGAATTACTAGAAGTCTCTCTGCATTACATCACAATAAAACAATAGGGAATCAGCTGGGGGAGGAAGATTATACGTTTTACCCAAATCTCAAGAGATTTCCCCTGCCAACTGATCATATATTGTATGGATAGCGAATTAACTAATATTTCAGTTTAGACAATCTGAGAACCACAGAGAAGTTCTAGAACTGAAATGACTCATTTCTGAGTGACCAAGGCTGATAGCATAGCCAGTGCCAGGGCCATCCGTTCTAATTTCATGAACCTCTTAAATAAAGTTCCACTCCAGAAGCCAAGCATGAAAGGATAGGAATGAAAACTCTTTGACAGATAAGATAGTGCAAGAGACTGTCAGAATCTCGGTAGGAGAATGAAATAACACTCAATACTGTCATGGAAAACAATAATGAAAGAGTACACCATTTTCTTAACTGAAGTACTATCAAATCTACGGTACTGCCACACAACATATTTTTCCTCCAAAGATGCCAATTTCAAGCTGTGACTATTGATCTCTATCTAACACTCAAAATTAAGTGCCCCATCAAGGAAAAGTGGCACCAAATTTTTTGAGAACAAACAGTAAAAAGCCAATGAGGTCAAATCAAGGTCAGAATTTGATGAGTAGGGTGTCATAAATTTAATCCATTTTGTCTAACATAACGTATAGGGTCAGGATTGTTTTTTTTCTTCTGCAATTTTTTTTTTATAAAACTAGCTTCTCTCAGAAGCATCACAGAGCCAGACGTCAACTTTTTCATGAACATTTTTCCATGACTGGAGAATAGATTGAATGGACTGAAATGCAGATGGTAATTATGCCTGTGTTTATTTCCTAATGAGTCAAAAGATTCTTTTTTGCTTTCTGCCACATCATTTCAGAATACAGAAAACGTATCTTTAGGGCAGCCTGAGGAACAAAATGAGTGCTGTTAAAAGCCCCACTCCAGCAATACACTGCAGCACACATGTAACCCTAACCATGTCAGAAATCCCATTGAATTCCATTGAAATCCAATCATGACTGATCAAGCATTACCAACAGTTGACAAATGTTTGGTCTCAGGGTAAAATTTTCAGAAGTGCTTAAGTGACTTAGGAGTCTAAGTCTCATGGAAAGTTAATGGGAAATAGGCTCCAGAATCACTCCTGAAATAGGATTTAGGCTTGCTTTTGAAAATGTTATCCTTAGTCTAGTTCCAATGGATAACGAGCCATATAAAAAATGGTTTATATTGTGCTACAGCAGCGCATGGCCTTTCCAGACAAAACTGACAGCTCCCAAGGAGCAGGCCCAGACTAACCAAGGTGCACGTGGTGCACTTGCACAGGCCCCCCATACCAGGGTGGTGGCTTTGCAACAATCCAAACTTGAGTGGCATTGTGACCCCCGTGAACCAGCTGCAACTCCTCTGACTCAATTTTGGTACACTCCTCCCCTCTTCATAAGGGGGGAGGGTTGTGTGTGTGAGCTGTGTGTGTATGTGTGTGTGAGTGACTGATGTTGCACTTTGGTGATTGGCCCTATAGAGAGGACAAGGGCCTGCTACTGCCATCAGCTAAAGTAGTTCTCCTTTTGCTCAGTAGTTAGAGATCTGGGTTTTTGGAGCTGAAGAATCAGGGTTTCATAATAGTGGCTTCTAGGAGTGTGCCATTTATGTAGTAATTGTGCCTACATAGGACACAGTTCACATCAATAATTTGTCAACTAAAAAAATGCATATCATAAACTGTAAAGACTGTTTTGGAACTACTAAAATGCAATGGATTACCAATCAGGCTAGTTGAAAATTGTTGAACTGTTTTTCTATGAAAAATTGGGCTTTCAATAAAAACGTTCCCCCCCAGTGTCTGCTTTCTGTGGAAAATTTTGACTTTGCTTTGAAAAACCAAACACCTGAAAACTGAAATGTTTTCATACCAAAAAAACTAAAAAATGTGTATGAAAAATGCTGCTGTGATGCCCAATTTAATTCAGGTGCCTCATACCCCCATTTTCCTCTCTGAGCTACACTCCATGGCTGGATTTCATTTTCTGTAATGCATAACAGCCAGGGATTCCCCTGATGAATGACAGGGGAAAGCATGATGCATCATAGGTGTAGTCCAACCAGGGAACACAGCCCATAGAGAAGAATAGGTGCACAAAGTACTCCATTGACAGCTCTCATGGGACATGACCACGACATTTCTGATTAGAAGGGGTTTTTGTTTGTCTGTTAATGAAAATTTTAAATTTTTCTCATGGAAGGGGAAATGATTTCCAACCAGCTCTAATTACAAATGTATTTTCCCTTTTTTTTAAAAAAGGTGTCACAATACACATGTACATGACAGATCAAAATGGCTCCAAAGCTATAGAAGAAATACTTTCAAAAGTCAACAAGTATTTTTTTCAATGAAGCTGCACCAGTCTATTAGGTAGAGCACACAAAATTGGTCTATCTTGCAGGGAATAACACTACATTTTAAATGTTTTCCTTTGCTTGTAACATACATATCAGGTGAGATATTTTATTAAAACCTTCCAGGAATGAAGCCTTGTGCTAGCAAATTAAAGAATTCTCCAGAAATACATAAAATGGACTGGTGCTATTTTGAACTTCATGTATAGACAGGTAAATAAAACAAGGGCAACATCTTAAGTAGAAAGGAGGTAAATACAGGTAAATACAAGTTAGATTTAGAAATTAAAGAGTTCTAATTGGGTTTATTCTTGTACATTTACAAAATTCCAACAAATCTACAACTAAACCATGAATTAGTCTGCCTTCGATTACGCATATAGTGATCATTTACAGACAAGATTTTTTTTTTAATAAGAGCTTAACATAATGCTCCTAAATTAGTGTCCTGGTTTTCAGAAGTCCTGGGCATAGAGCAGCTCCCACTGACTTCAATGGGATATGTTTTTTGAAATCAAGACCGCAGTTTAGGAGTCTAACCTCTTTTTAAAAATCTTGACCTAAGTGTCTAGCAAGGTAGAGAGTCATAGATTAAATCTAAGACCTCACTACAAAGCTAAGAAAAATTACCTTTGGAGTGACATGCAGCACCAATTTCAGAGCCTAACACTTCAGGAAGATTTTACTCCAATCAAATAACATCAGGGCTGCCCAAAAGGGTTTTCTGTTGTTTGTCTGTTTTTGGTTTTTTAGATTAAATAAAACACTTCCTCCCTACCCCACCTCGCTGAATACTCACATTTTGTCCAAATATGCAGATTGATATTGCTTCCATATATGTAATATAAAGGTTAGAGATATATTAATATTACCTTCTACACAATGCTATGTGTTTTCAATCATGCTCACTCCCACATTAATTTCCATATCAAGATACTTGCTTTTCTTAGTCCCTGCCAAATGATGGCCCCTCTCAGGAAGCTGGAGGCTGACATGTTACTGTTTTGAGTAAACAACCTAAAGGTTATTCTAGATGTTACCTCTGACACTCACAGTTAAATATTGATAGTCACCAATAAATTCAAGATAATATACTGTAGGTTCTCTACTGTATAAGCAGCGTCTCAGTGAGGCCAGCCGCCACAGAGCAAACTACCAGAGGGCACTTGGGATGCAGGGAGGAAAACCCCATGAGATTCCCCTCAGAGTTTCTTCCACTAGAACAGAGGGCCCCCCCCCAAACACTGCTGGTCTGGGCCTGAGGTCTTCTCAGATCATGGGAGATCCATCAGACACCAAGGTCCATCCACTTTGAGTTCCTGTCTCTCCACACAAGCACCTAGACCCTTTCCGGCAGCACACCCCACAAAGGGGTGTTTCACAATTCAGGGGAAGACTGTAGAAGAGACCTGGTGTGGCAATACTGTTTAACAGAAACTGTGTTCATCGGTCTGTGAGCTAGAGACCCAGGAAGATGCTGGATCAGTGTGTGCCCAGCAGCCTCAGCAAAGAATCCCTTTTGTATTTACTGCTACTACTGTTCTCTATAGTGAGGGTCATTACACCATTTTGACACCAGCCATCTCCCCACCTCCCTCTACCTTTCACTATCAAAGTGGGAAGATCTGTGCAATCAGACCTAATGAGATGATTAAACTGTCACAAGAAGAAATTTTGCATTCCTGAACACTAAGGGTGAAATCCATTGCTTTGCAAAAGACTAGCGCAAAATCAATGCATTCTCAGAGCTTAAATATTAAACAAGCCTGTGCTGGCCCTCTGTGCAGGAGTGAATGTCCCCAAAACATACCAAAGCTCCACCTACCGGGACATCATAACACAACAGGGAAGTTTACCCAACAGAGTTTCACAAGACAATATCTGGCACAGATCTTTCGAGTCACTTCTCATAAATAAGGTCTTTTTTCCCCAAAAAAAATAGGTGCCTAACTTTAAGCTACTAAGCTTAAAGGGTGGAAATTTCAAGAGCACCTGAGTTACTTAGGAGCACAAGTCCCACCAAAGTCAGTGGAAGCTGTGTGCACAGTGACTATAGCATCAGGCTCCAAGGGTTCTCTTCTGATCTAGCCCTGTTACATACTCTCTAGACCCTCACCAGCAAGGGAACAGCCTAGCAGTAGAGCAGCTGGAGATACTTAACCCATCCTCCAGTAAATAAAAGAGGCCAAGCCCCTTCTGGATGTCACCCTGTCTATTCCTCATCCGGTAAAGGAGTACAGCACTGCCAAGGAGGAGTGACATCATAGTAGCTGAATTTCCACGTTTTCACACAGGGAAAATTATATTATACAACTTCTGTGTTAGTCCCTCTGCTTCACATTAGATCCTCCCCTCCAGGTCACTATGTCCACTGCTGGTATCAGAGGGAACTAGCCAAGTCGAGTTTCAGGTTATGCTGATAAGTGACCTCCAGTTGTCCTTGGAAAAGGGGTATGGATCCACACTCATACTGTTGAATTTCTCCACAACTTCTGATACCATTCATATTGAAAAGCTATTATCCCACATCAGGGATGTAGCAGGGATTAAAGGGGTAGTCTAAAATAGCTCCAGTCCTTTTCCTTGGGCCAAATCCAGAATGCTATCATGAGCAACTACTTCTTAGAGCTATCTCCTATGGGACCCTGTAGGGATTCATCCTTTCTTCTATCTTGGTTAATATCTACAAGAAGCCGCCAGGGGAGAGTGTAAGACAGGGCCACCGGGGGAAGGGAGGGGCAAGTGGGGCAATTTGTCCCAGGCCCCGCAGGGGCCCCCAAGAGAATGCTCCAGCCCCACCTCCGCCTTCCCCCATCCCCCGGAGCCTCAGCGCGCCACGTACAGGAGTGGCCCTGGACAAAGCTAAAGAGGCATGGCTCTAGCGGGGCCTGAGCTCCGCTCCACTCGGAGCCGCGTGGCAAGGGGGCGGGGCTGTGGGCTACGGGGCCCCGCTGGAGCCACGCTGCTGCAGCGCTGTCCAGGGCCACTCGTAGACGTGGCATGCTGAGGCTCCGGGAGAGGGGGGAGGCGGGGGTAAGCAGCATGGCTGGGGGGTGGCGGGGGTTGGATAAGGGGCAGGGAGTCCTGAGGACAGGCAGGGCACAAGGAGGGGGCAGAGGTTCTGGGGGGGTGGTCAGGGGACGGGGAATGGGGGTTGGATCATGGGCATTCTGGGGGTGTCTGTCAGGACTCAGCGGGGGGTCGGGGCAGTCAGGGGACAGGGAACGGGGGGGGGGGGTTGGTAGGTGAGTGGGGTCCTGGGGTGGTGGTTGGGGAGGGAGTCTCGGGGGGTGGGAGGGGACAAGGAGCAGGATGGGTTGGGGATTCTGAGGAGGGGCAGTCGGGGGGCAGGAAGTGGGTGGGGGTCAGATAGGGGTCAGGACCAGGCTGTTTGGGGAGGCACAGCCTTCCCTACTCTAAAGCTCATTCAGCAGTTTAAGGCTTGCAGACAGCTATTTAACACAAAGAGCCAAGCTGTTATCTTTTCTATGGGGGAGGGATCACATGAGAAGAGCAATATCCTACACCACCTACCTCTTTCCCAACCCTACCAAGGGAGACCCCCTTCCCCAGCATTCCCCAAGGCTCCAGAGGGGTTAATTCAGTGGTTCTCAAACTTTTGTTCTGGTGACCCCTTTCACATAGCAAATCTCTGAGTATGACCCCCCCTTATAAATTAAAAACACTTTTTTATATATTTAACACTATTATAAATGCTGGAGGCGAAGCGAGGTTTGAGGTGGAGGCTGACAGCTCGTGACCCCCAGTAATAACCTTGTGACCCCCTGAGGGGTCCTGACCCCCCAGGTTTGAGAACCCCTGGGTTAATTTAATTTTAGCACTGTGTCCATTCACAAGCATGTGCTATTTTGAGCATTTCAGTTTTCACAACATGGGTTCATCCCACATTCTGGAACAAGCTCAAATGCTCAGTTTGTGGAGTATGTACATAAGCTATACTAAAGACAAACCCACAGTAACTTGCATCTGACGAAGTGGGTATTCACCCACGAAAGCTCATGCTCTAAAACGTCTGTTAGTCTATAAGGTGCCACAGGATTCTTTGCTGCTTCCACAGTAACTGTCTCCAGTTTGTGAGGGACCCTGTGGAGCCAGTTTCTAGGAAACAGATACATTCATGGAGATTAAGTCCATTAATGGCTATTAGCCAGGATGGGTAAGGAATGGTGTCCCTAGCCTCTGTTTGTCAGAGGGTGGAGATGGATGGTAGGAGAGAGATCACTTGATCATTACCTGTTAGGTTCACTCCCTCTGGGGCACTTGGCATTGGCCACTGTCAGTAGACAGGATACTGGGCTGGATGGACCTTTGGGCCCAGTATGGCCATTCTTATGTTCTAAGCTAAATGAACCCAAAGTTATGGAGACAGATGTGAGTCAAGGAAGCCAGCAGAGTATCAGAAACCTGGAAAAATCTCTGACTGGATGGGCTCAGGCATTTAGTCACAAGCTGAAGTGGTTCAAAAGTTTTGGATTTTTTTTAAGCAGAATTTGTTTATTGTTTCTTTAAACAAACACAGCAAGCAGCAGATATTTGGCCACACACTTCTGAAACCACAAACCGTGTTCAGGTTTTGGCAGACTAATCTCAGCTTTTCAATTAAAAAAACCACAACAAATTTTGAAGGAAAGCAGACATTGTCCATGATTTTTTTTCTGCTTTTTAAAAACCCCTAGTTTTCGATCCAAAAAAAGTTTTGATGGAAAATATTTGTCCAACCCTTTTAATGAGCTTTAGTGCCTTTTAGCACTAGCTGATGCTGAGAACCAGTGATACCTTGTAAAGGTGACTTGAAAAGAAGTTTTCTCAAAGCTGGGTTTGTGCCGAGATGCAGAAAATGTTTAAATGTTTATTTTTCCCAGGGCTTCCCCGGGGGGGCCGGGGGGGCAAGTGGGGCAATTTGCCCTGGGCCCCGCAGGGGCACCCACGAGAATATAGTATTCTATAGTATTGCAACTTTTTTTTATGGAAAGGGCCCCTGAAATTGCTTTGCCCCAGGCCCCCTGAATCCTCTGGGCAGCTGTGGTGTAAGATGACATGGCCTCAAATGTCAACTATACATGGGTGACAAAACACTTTACATCAAGCATGTCTTGTATCATTTCTCAGCTCTCCAAATGACTCAAATATCAGCACTTTGAGGAAAAGCAACTGGGGCAGGCTGATAGGAATAGGGATATGCTTCAAAGGGCTTGTCTCCATGATAACAGTGCCCTCTATCATGACCATCTTTCCTCAGATCATCCAGCCAGTCCACTATCTCCACATTGCTTCAGGATATAGATAGCTGTGGCTGCAAAAAATATTCTTCCATCACCACTCACCCTGTTGGATTCACAGGTAGTCATAGTGATCCACTATCCACTCATGACTTCCAGGCTGAATCATTGCTCTGTACCTAGAAATGAAAAAACTGACATTCAGAGAGCTCTAATTGGTTCAGAATGCAGCTACTTGTCTAGGCAGTGAAACAGAGCAGTGAGAGTGCATCACAGCAGTGCACTTCTTCCTTCACTCCACTGCCCCATTAAAGAGGGGCAACTTCGAGGGTTCAGTCCTGATCTTCAAAACCCTCTACAGCGACAGCCAAACCTAGCTGAAGAACAGCCTCATTTCCAGGCTTATGACCGGCTCTGCCACCAAATTTAGAACAGCATTCATATACAACAGTGATGCGCACAGTATACATCCCTAGACAGCCAAATCTTTCCATTTTGAACCACGTAAGCAAATGTAATGCCCGCATGGCTCTAGACAGAACACAGTGAATATAATTGAGAATCATCATTTTCTGGAGTTGGCTTTATTGGTAACTCAGAAAACAAACAAGCCTAAGCTTTCTCCCCAAGTTTGGCTCTTCCTAGGATTTTCCCTGGTAAGCTTGTGCCCCAGGCCCTAGTTCAATCTACCCAGAGCTAGATACTCCAACTGCTGCCCTTTATATCCTGGTGGTAGCTAACAAGAGCCATCTGTTAGTATGACTCAACGCTTATTAAATTGCACCTTCCGGTAGGGTTCAAGAACCTCACATCAGGATGACTTAACAGAAGAGCACTGCATCCTGTGCAGGCGCCTAGAGCCCACACAGGTCATGGATACTGGCTGCACAGTTCTTGCTATAATCTGATATGTGCGTATTGCCCAGGCTGTACCTCTAGGTTGGATTTAAATCCTGCCATATTTTTCTAGTCAGATCAGTATTGCTAGGGGAAACACTGACTATATTTAAGAAATAATACATATGAGAATTTCCTAGCAATGACAAGGAGTTGAAAGAATGAGTTTTGCGTCAAGCCCTTACCCCGGCCAGTCAATAACTGCTAGGAAATACCTGATTTAGGAATCATAATTGCTATTCTAAGCTGTAAAACTTAGAAGTGTTTTTTTTTAAATATACCTTTTAATGTGCTGCAAAGTTAAACACTGACTTGCACGTTGCCATGGATATAATGTTGTGTTTACAGGACTAATCTTTCCTGGCAATTAAAGGCCAGAATGAGAACCAAGAGGAGAACAGGGTTTCATTTGGCATTCCATTACATTTAACAAGCTTTTGATTTTACTGGATTATCTGTAGAAGCAAAGTTCATCTCTCATTTGCACTAAGCACAAAATGCCTGATCCTGTAGCTCTTACTTATGTGAGTAGCCTACTGAGACAAATGACTGATGATTCATGTGTGTAAGGGCTGTAGTATCAGCCCCTGACTTTTCTACATATTTTGCTGTGGCTGACATCAAAAGCATATTTTACAAGAAAGACATGTTTTAGCTCTATCTGATGTGGAATATGCCCACTCCGATCAAGAATAATGAGCTGGAGACAGGCCTCGTTTTTATTGAGAGCAAGTTAAATTCTCCTTAGACAAAGTAAAGTGATCTTAGATCTTAGAGGGTGTTTTTTAAAAGAAGAAATTTTGTTTGTTGGGAGCCCATTTCTCAAATCCTTATCTCAAATCTCCCATTGTAGTTGTCAAGGTTCATTCATGTCAAGATAATGTGAACTAGCTTTGAAACTGATTGCATTCAAAGAGTAAGGCTGATGAGTAAAAACAAAATCCAGTTGTTAGAAAGGCAGATGTTGTTTTTTAGAACACCAAATCTAAATATCTCCTTCAAACTCTAGAGAAGGTCAAATCCAAGCCCAGACTTTGTCAGTTGGGCGCATCTCTAATTATTTCAAAACTTAGACCAAAATCCTGGCCCCACTGAAGACAATGGCAAAACTTCCATTGTCTCCAACGGGACCAGGATTTCAGCCATGCAATATTATTTGAACATGCTCAATGAAATAGCTTTTGACCACTAGTTCCAAACATGTAGCGTTAGCAGAACTATATTACAATAAAATAGATAAATTGAACTCGAGAACAGCTGTTAACGGAAGAAATTTTTGTACTCTCAAAATGAGTTTCAGTTGCATTGATAAACCTGGGGATTACCCTGCAATAAAGTGTCCTTCCAAATTCACATTGGATGTTTAGCATGTCTATATTGCCTCTTGCACAAAGAGTTCAGTATTTGGCTAAGATTCATATACATTTCAAACCGGCTTGACTTCAGCTTTTGAAGTGGGTGGTGAACACTACGCCTACTTCCTGCACTGAACGCTGCAACAGAATTACAATCCACTTACAATTAACATACCTTTACTCCCTCTGCTGTATTCTGACTTTAGAAAAAAATTCATCTCACTGGGCAATGGAACCACAGACATTAAGACGGTGTTTCTCCATTCTGTGGGATGTCTTCACACCCCTCCCACACAGTAAAAATGATATGACTCAGACAAAACTGTACTATATTTAGGGGACTGGCATTCTGTGTCTTACTCTGATGTTCACACAAGTGTCTCTTACAAAAGAGTAAATTTCTAAATCAAGCACTCGGTCAGCCCCTCTGTGCTGGATCTGCCATCAGAACACAGTTATACTAAAGAGGGGCTGAGGAGGTGGTGTTTGGATTATGATTCTGATTAGGTTTGGGCTAGGGCTGAGTTAAAGTCTGAATCAGGGCTAAGTTTAAGATCACTCTCAGAGATATCTAGTGAGCTGGTATTGTGATATTTCAACCCCAAGTGGTAGAAATCTTGCAAGATTAACTGTCCTTGTGAGACTCCCCTCATCTCAGGCCTCTGTCTTCAATAGGATTGGTCAGGTGAGTAAATGCTGAGCACTAAGAATAAGGGTAACACTGTCAGGTCCCTACTGTGCCTCTCCAAAGGCAAGAAAAGTAGTCAAATCCTCAATAGGTACATAGGTGCTGAAACTAGGCTGCTGCCCCACCCCATCTTGAAGTGATTTCTATCATATAAGGGTTTATAGTTTAGTTCAATGGCTCTCAGCACCCCAGAGCAGGTATAAATCAGTGCAACCCCATTGACTTTTATAGCAATTTACACCAGCTGAGGATCAGACTCATTGTATCCAGAGAATTTAACAGTTTTAATAAAGGTTTATACACTTAAGGTGAGGTTTTCAAATGCACTTAGTATTGGCCTAACTCTGCTCCCACTGAAGTCAATACAGTTAGGTAACGTAGAGAGCTTTTGAAAATCCCTCCCTATCAGAGCTCAGTCCTGAATTTTTTGTGCATTTAAAATTTCTATTGACTTAATGGGAGTTTGGGATATGGCAGTCTATGCAGGATCAAGCCCATGAGGCCAAACTCTTTTCTCGTGTAAGCGTACATTGAAACTCCCACTGAAATCTGTAGCAGTTGCATAGGTATATCTGAGGGCTAGAGATGGGCAAAGAAGTAGTAATGAACTACTTATTAGATGAACCTCTTTTTCTGTTCACCAATTGCCTTTGAACAGAACATGATTTTCTTGAATGCATTTATTTAAAATTGTTTGCTGAATAATCTCTATAAATATAATTAATGACCTGTTACTCATTTACAAACAGTTAATTGCTAACAGAAATTTGAGCTGATTTCAGTAAACATGTAGAGCTCATGGCCTGTTTCTGACTCCCCAGTTGCATGAGCATAATTCTTAGAATCAGGTTTCTGCAAATAATTTTCACAAATATTCTGCCATATTCACTTACAATGAGTATATCTGTCTGATGGGTAACATTTTAGCCTTCCAAGTTCTCTCTCTCTCTGGAAACTATTAGAATAAAGTTCTATGTAGCTAAATGAAAAGTTACAAAAAATTTTGTTTTGCATGTGTTGAATATTTTGTTTGAGCAATTTCTGTCAAAATAAAATGTTTCAGCATACCTAAATCCATATGTTTCATTCCAGTGTATTGAACCTAAGGTGCCATTGTGCCTCATGAGAATTGTAGTTCAGGTGTCACATGCCTCTATTCTTCCTAAGAGTTGGTCTCCCTGGCCAGACTACATCTCCCATGATGCACTGTAGCCACGTGACTCCCGTAATGCATCACATCAGTTGTTCAGGGGAAGCTGCACTGTATCATGGGAAACAGAGCCCAGACAAGGAGCCTAGCTCTTTGGCGAGTGAACAAAGGCGTGAAATACCCACACAACTACTCCCATAAAGCACTGTGGTAGCTCAGGCAGACGCAGTTTAATATCCAACTAACTCAAAACAAAATATTTCAGTTCAGTTCAACAAACCAAAGTGTTTCAATTTGGGTCAAACTAACCTGAAACTAAATATTTTAGATTTTTCTGATGAATAATAATAATAAAAATATTCAGCAAGATTGAAACTTTCCTTTGGAAAATTTTGATTTTGTGGAAACTGACTGACTTACTTTTTTGTTAGAACAGAAAATCTCCAACCCTCTGGTACATAGGACCATTATGACAGAATAATTCAATGTTCTTCCTTTTTGCTATGAATGCAAAAACATGGGTGCAGAAGAAATAGGAAATACATCTTAGTATTACAATGGGTTCTAGAAAGAACAGATGTCACAAAACTTGATAGTTTTCAATAAACCATCTGCTACACGCATCTTAGTTTTTTTTAAACTATTTAGTACAGTAAATTTAAAAAAATAAATCTGTCATCATGACATATTGCAGAGAGAGATCAAAATACTGATATGAACTTCACACATATTGCTTAAGCGATCCAGTACCTTTATGCCTACTTCATAGAACATAATGGAAGGAAACCTATTGTAAAATCATTGCATGCAAGCAAATACTTTGTTTGCTGATAATTTCATGGTTTGCACATGATGGGAAGTGAGAACTAATCATGAGAACTAGCAGAATGCTCTGCTGAGCCAACTGGATGGCACCAAGTCACACTGACATTAGTCAACTGATACAGCATTTGAGGAGAAGGAACCAAGACTACTGGGCATCCATTCGTGAGTAACAGGAATGAGTGGTGTGTACCATTTCCCATTTCTCACTAAAATCACCATCACACGAAGTAACTCAAGCTCCTATTTTTTGCTCTGGTTACAAGACAGGAGTGGTTAATATTTTTGTACATCCTGTGAAAGACATAACGTTCTATAGTTTGATTGCTTGACCCTTCTTCTTCACAGGGTCAATTAAGAGGAAGAAAAGGCATGACCAGGAAATGATATTCTGAGAGCTACAAAATTTAATAATATAGCATGATCTCACTGTCCATCACAGTTTACAGTGGGCAGAGCAACTATGATATTTCTTTCAAGTGAGAAAGATTGCAACAAGAAAACGATCATAAAATATGACCCATATTCATAGTAAGAATGGTGGGAAACATCTGAAATGCCATCTATTTAAAGCTGTCTTCTTGTACTTCTCCCTAAATGCCACAAACTACCTCTCTTATCTTGACATCACCATGAAAACCTTTCAAATCTGGATCTGTAGCTGCCTATTTAGACACCTAATTAGAAACCATATGATTTTCTAATTGCTGAGCATCCATTGCTCCCACTGAATTCATTAGGAGGGAGCTTTCCAGACCTAACTGTAAGTTAAGTGCCTAGTTCCCACTGAGAGCCTGTTATCCCTACCCACATAGCAGGATAACAAACTGGAGGGGAGAATCCTAATGGAGGGCCACTGCTTTTTCCATGAACAGAGGCTATCTTCCACAGTTTGAGCCTCTGAAGCCACCTTCTCCATGAAGCACTCCTCCCCCAATTTTCATACAAATAGCAGCACCCTAAAATTTGAAATGCAGACATTCTTGTAAAAAATAAGTCTCTGTACTATTGCCACTCTTCCACCCACTTGCACATATGCTTGGCCAGATTCATTGAAGCTAGTGCGGGAAAGTGAGAATCTGGCTCAAAGAGCAGACCCCTTCAACCTGAAATACTGCTCCCATGAAGAACAGTTTCCTGTCAATTCTGAGACTCTAAATGAAATTAATGGAGTTATGACACAACGTATGACCAACCGAGGGTCTACACCTCTGAGTTCTCCCAGAAAGAGAAGTTCCATTCGTTTAAAGAACCAAATTTCACACACACCCCAAAATAGTTTCCCTATATCTGACAGAAAAGTATCTCCCCTTTGAGACACGCAGCCTCCCATTTCCTCTACTAGTCATCAGCCTCTTGCTACACTCTTCGGGTACAGAACAAGATAGCACTCCTTAGTTCACTGTGCTGATGGAGTCTCCCTCTCCCTTATTAAGAGTCTTATCTTCCTCTTCAACGGAAAGAATTTAGAGTGAACAAAAAATGTATTTTGAGTGAATAAGAGAACAATTTTGATTCAATTTCCCAACTACAGCATTAAGACTGTAAGAAAGAAAGAAAGAAAATATCCTGTGACTAAATTGGTGTCTTCTGTGGAAAATCCCACAGAACCAGAAGGAGTTAATCAAAAGGTATGTGTTCAACCATTGATATATCTTACCCGGTTAGGAGCCCCAAATGTGGGCTGGGTGTGGTCATTCCACTCCCTTTCTTCCACGAATTTGGTATTATTTCTGTGTTATTACTGCCACACTTTCTCCTCTCCACATCATGGAGGAAGCATAGGGCTCATGGTTTTTATTTTTTTTAAAGGATTTTCTTGCGTCTCAGTAGAAGAACACAAAGAAACGAATGGTCAAGATCGAATAAATATAGCCAAGAGCATAATGATCACTCGATCTCACTTATCGCACAGCAGAGCTAACGTGTTCTGTGGGCAGGGTTTATTCATAGCAAGAAAATCAGAAATAGCAAAGAAGTTTGAAACCAATTTTATCACCATTCAGGTTAACGGGAGGGTACAAAATCCATTTGTCACAAAGATTAATGTTGTTTCTTTACATTTGCCATCTTGCCTCTGGTTGTGCTTATGCCCCGCAGAAACAGCTTTGACCAAAGTTCCTAATATGTGGAGCTAATTAAGTTATAATGAAATATATAAAGTGAGCCGAGTGGATGTTAACTTTTTGTACCTGAAAATGAGCTTCAGAGGCATTCATATATTTGGAAGGATTATAATGCAAAACAGTCCCCTTTAAAAACTGAGAGGTCTTCTGAGCATTTTGTGTAATTATAGAGCATTGCAGTTAGCCTTAGATCATCTGTAGAGTAGGAATCAGATTATTAATTTAAAGTTAAAGATAATTTAAAGACAATAACATTTTGATAGAAATACAAGGAGCAGACCCACATGGAATAATAATTAGGTAATAATAATAATTGCAGCTAATGGTGAATTGATAAACACTACCCTTCAGTCTACAGTGAGTCCAAGATAGTTTCAGTCTTTTCAAAAGATGCAACCTTAACTTCCTGAGGCTGCTTTCAAATCTCTGACTAGAAACAACTTGGCCTGGACAGGACAAAGATCTTGAGAAAAAGCATCCCACACATGCTCAAAGGGTGATGTTTACACACGGCTACTGATGCTCATCTACACTAAGGCCCCTTTACACCATTCTGACAGTGTAAAAGGGTATGAAAGTGAGGGCTGGTCTACACACAAACGTCGTATTATGTTAACAATACTAGTATAGTGTAAATGGCACAACCTAACAACCTACCTATGGTGGATGCAGTTATACTGGTATAAAGGTGCTTTATACGGGCAGAGATATCCCTATGTGAGGGAGGGGAGTAAGCTATACTAGCACAAGCCACCTTTATTCTGATATAACTGTATCCATGCTCGGAATGGTGCCGCCTGTATAACTATTTCAGTAAAAAAGTCAGGCCACTAACTAAAGCAGTTATAGTGCTACAAAAACTGAATGTAGACTAGGCATGAGTGCCCATGACACTTAACCCCCTTTAAGGCCTGAGCGATGTGAAGGGGCCCCTGGGGCTTGTCCAAGTAAGAAAAAAGGTGTTTTATTACAAACATGATAACTAGCACATGATAACTAACCTATTTTAAAATCCTAACATCAATATGGCAAGCTGTGGTTTTAACATGTTAGTTGGTCGAGATGAACCTTAGTCTCCCTTTAAAACATTAGTTATCACACACTAGCTACTATGTTCTATGGACAAGCTCTTAGTGTCAATGAGAATTAGGCACTCTGTGTGCATGTCAATACAGTAAGGGACACCACTGCAATGCAAATAGTAAATAATAATAATTTGGACTAGAAATATCATGTGCCATACCTTTGATCCATTAAGACCAACCCTCACTGATGTCAGTAAAAGTTCTACATACAAAATAAGTGTAGACCATGCCCCCCTGAACAGGGGACTAATAATTTCACACACACACACACACACACACACACACACTCACTCTCTCTCTCTCTCACCTGGGGTGGTGGGAGTTCCCAAAATGTGCTGAGTACTTTTCAAACAGAACAAAACATAGTTTGGGGCCAAAGTCATTTGATCAAAAAACTCATGATTTGTACTGAGTATGATTTTGTATCCTGAATAAAAATGTATATAGTGCTGCCACTGAAAGTTAAAATTAGCCCTGTATTTTTCATACAGTTATCATTTATTTCCTTGAAACTTAGGAGGTCACCCTACCTTCATGGCATTTTTCCCCCTCTGCAGGAGATCTGCTAGGATTTGGGTTGCATAAGTGGGGAAACAGCAGGTGGAACCAAGTCCCTGTTAGCATTAATGTACCTGGACTCCCCCTCTGCAGGTTAAAAACATCTCCTGGAGGTATTTTCCAGGAGCAGCAAGTAGAATGAGGGTTCTTGGCAAAAGCAGTATGGTCAGGAAGCAGAAGCAAATGGGAGAAGCCAAAGCCCAGTGCAGAGGCACAAGACTTCCAAGCAGATGACCTGTGCCTCTAACAATCTCAAGGGAGCTGCTAGTTTCAGAGGTAGAACCTCCTGCAATTCCCTTTAGGGACAAAAACAGCCCCCAGTGAAAGAATCCCAAGAAACTGCAAATCCAAATATCCCTGCCACTCTACAGGAGTAGCCCACTGAGAGGCATGATAGGGCCTTTTATGTCCTTTATGGAATATGTGGTTTACTTCATTGTTAGCCTTAACTAGTGAAGCAGGTAACCACTAATGATGAGAGAGAGAATAAACCTCAGCCAACTACTGAAACTGTCCACTACTGCTGTCTCTGGGTTTATGGCCACATGCTTGACTCATCAATTATTCTCCTTCAGAAAGAATTCTAACTATTCTCTTTAAAATATGTTTTGACCAGATTAAATACAAACCTTTTAAATATTGTTTCTTCTTGAGTAAAGTGAAACACAGATCTCACTAGACTTGTAACTGTACAGTGGCTTGTGCCAGAATATGCCATGAGTGAAGGTTTTCAGTTCCAGTCACAGTTGAGTGCATCAGACAGTCAGGGTTTGGAATTTACCCTTCGACTTCACTCCAGCAATCCAAGTTCAGGAAAATATCACTACCTGTACAGAGTTAAAAAGGGAATCAGTTACTTTTAAAATTGTGCCACTTATGTGAGATATGCTGATCATTTATTATTATTATAGGTGGAGTTGATTAGAGGCACCTATAGTGAAGGTTGCCTGACACTTCCCATTATATGATCCTGTTTTCAATTGCTTACAACTTTGCTAAACTTTAACTGCTTGGACTGAATTTTATGTGTGTAGTGGACTAACATGCACAGGCTTCAGCCAGGAGAAGGGCCCATCATGCTAGTCGCTGCACAATCTCACACCAGTAGGAGAACACAGGCTCTGCCCTAAAAATATTACAATCAAAGACTAAAAGTACCATAGGAGAAGTGAATAAAATACAGTGTTAATAACAATTCTATTACCAACTTATTTTTTTACATGGCCCAAATTTTACCTGACACCCTTTAAGTGGCAGGAAATGTAACAAAGAAGTAAGGCTTTGAATCTGATGTCATCTTTCCAGTGGAACACTTCTGTTGAAAATATACCCCCATCATTTAAAGTGAACCAAACCATAATACTGAACCCCAGCTATTTCATATCCTGTACCCTGGACATGTAATATTAGGGCAGGGAAGCAAAGACATTAGTATATTTGATGCAAATATATATATATATATATATATATATATATATATATATATATATATATATATATTTGCATCAAATATATATATATGTATGTTTAGTTATTGATAGAATAAGTCAAAATTTAACCACACAGCCTGGACAGTGAAACTAGTTAAGTGGATGTTGATTCCTTTTTGTCTTTTATTTGTTTCTGAACTTAGTAAACAGGGGATTTTTTTATTGCATTAAAGAGGAAATCAAGCAAATACAATACTACATTTTCTGTAGAACAGGGAAGCATAAGAATTGCTCAAGATACCTAGAACGGTGTTTTTTCAAAGTTCAGGTCATGAGCCAGTACTGGGTCACAGCATGTAAGGCACTGGGTTGCCTTGCTCAGCACCCAGGAACCCTAGCAGCTCTGGTCAGCACCGCCAGCCGATCGGGATGTTAAAAGTCCCATTGGCAGTGCTGCCCAGCTAAGGCAGGCTAGAGCCTACCTGGTCCAACAAAGCGCTGCGCCCCAGAAACGGCCAGCAGCAGGTCCGGCTCCTAGGCAGGGGGGCCACAGGTCTCCACACACTGCCCCTGCCCTGAGCCCTGACCCCCTCCCACACCCTAACCCCCTGCCCCAGCCCTGATCCCCCCCAAACCCGGAGCCCCTCCTGCACCCCAAATCCCTCATCCCTGGCCCCACTCCAGCCCAGAGCCCTAACCCCCTCCTGCACTCCAACCCCCTGCCTCAGCCCTGAGCCCCCTCCAAACTCAGAGCCCCTCCTGCACCCCAAACCTCTCATCCCCAGCCCCACCCCAGAGCCTGCACCCCCAACCCAGAGCCCTGACCCCGTCCCACTTCCCAACCCCCTGCCCCAGCTCAAAGCCCCTTCCTACACCCTGAACCCCTCATCCCTGGCCCCAACCCACAGCCCTCACCCCTCATGGACCCCAACCCCTGCCCCAGCCCAGAGCCCCTCCCATACCCTGAACCCCTCATTCCTGGCCCCACCCCATAGCCCTCACCCCTGCACTGCAGCCCTCTGCCCCGGCCCTAAGCCCCTCCCACACCCCAAACCCCTCATCCCCAGCTCCGTTGGGTCGCAGGTATCAACAATTTTCTTCAACTGGGTCCCCAGAAAAAAAGTTTGAAAACCACTGCCCTAGAACATGCTTAAGCCACCTTGTTCCCACAAATCAGGTAACTAGGCAGAAGCCAGGTTTCAGCCTCTTTAAAAATCAGGATCTACATTATTTTATTCAAGATAATTTTACAGTAAGAGACTAGAAATGCGTTTGTCATTTATAACACAACTTGATAATTTTACAGCTCCTTCTCTTTCAGCAACTTAAATCTGCATTTTACTGGTGCCCTGCTAATAAAGAAGAGCCCAGCTAAAAAAAAGCAATGTTACAGTAGCAATAGTGTATTCCATTTGTCCTTCTCAGAAATATATATTGACATTTTACATACCAAGTTCTACATACATGAGGAATCTTGCTATATCAAAGTACACAGTGTCTCAGCATAGTCTATACAGTTAGTAATGGTGTCTGTCTGGTTGGCCTGCACTACTCTAATAAAAGAGAATCAAACTGCAAATTGATGGGCAAGGACAGTGGTTTTTACCCTTAAGCCAGAGTTCGTGAAAGGAAATTTTCTTATCACTGAAATGCAGGGATGGCTGGTTACAATTTTGATGCTTCCAATCAGATAGTAAATAACAAAATATTATTTAAATGGCACAATCCAGACAATTCTCACTATACAACCCTCTAAAAACTGTATCACTGTCACGAAGTTTCCCTGTTTCCTATTTAGACTGAACTTCAATATTAATGCTGTGTATAGAATTCTATGGTTACTTCATAGAACCGTTAAAAACAGTCACAGACTAAATAACATTCCTCATCTTACAACCAAGTTCATTAAACATGTACACCCTGAACCCCTCTACCCTGATATAACGTGACCCGATATAACACAAATTTGGATATAACGCAGTAAAGCAGCACTCCAGGGGGGCGGGGCCGCACACTCCAGCGGATCAAAGCAAGTTCGATATAACGCAGTTTCACCTATAACACAGTAAGATTTTTTTGCTCCTGAGGACAGTGTTATATCGGGGTAGAGGTGTATTAGCACTATCCTGGTACATTCAGATGAGAATACAATCCTTCCTATGCTTCTTAGTCATACAAAATATTGTAATTTCTGTATACAACATTACTCCAATGAATAGAAAGAGATACTAATAGGATTCCTATTATGTCATTCATAACAACTTCAGTAAATAATAAAAGATGAACACATGTAAGTCAGCAGAGCTCATATGGGATATTTTAGCTATTAGATCTGTGTACGAGTCAAGACTCTGGTCTCAGAAACACATGCATTTCTCCCCAAGTTCTAAGAAAGGGGAAGAAGTTTTATAAATACAAGCATAGATGCACTAGTTTACTGTTAAGAGCCAGGGCACTACATTACTATACTACATTAACACAGTACTTACTGTAGAATAGTTAAGTGCAATAGAACCTGCCTTAGGTCACAGGCGACAGGAGTTTCGTGATCTCACTGTAAACCTTCCTGGACATTTATCCAAATCAAAAATAAAACAAAAACTCATGTTCCTGAAGTAAAGCCCCTCGGGCTGAATTCCCTCATTTAAAGCTGCAGGCCAAATTCAAACCTGGTACAAGTGGGCACATCTCCATTTCAGTCAAGTTGCATTGACCGACAACAGAACTGAACTTTCCCAGTGAGAAGTGCATGCGTGTAGTATTTGAATTCAGACTGACTACACTAAAGGAACACACTTGCTTAATACACTATCCCACCTAGCTGCCTTATTTAGGACTGGGGTGGGGGTTGTTTGGGGTTTTTTTTTTAGTAATGTTTAATGTAGAGATTCTGGTGACGCTTGTCAGTTTCCATTGATTAATTACATGATTGTAACTTTGTTAAAAGATGAATAAATATTAATCATATACAAAAAATTAAGAAAGAATTTCTTCCTCTTTTTTTTCCTGCAGGGAATATTACAAAACCTTGTATATTTTTAGAATGAGACTGGTCCAGAACATAATTACTGAAACCCCAAGCAAAGAGTTCATTTCCTTCTCCTTTTCATGCTGGAGAGGAAACTTTCTATGAGTTTACTGTAATGGTGCATGTTTGTCTGTATCAGAAGCCGATTGACCTTCTGCAGCCACAAGATGAAATACAAGCAGCCCACTCAGTCAGTAGTTCACTATTAGGAAATTACATGGGAGGAAAGACACAACAAAAAATTCACAGGGGGGAAAAAAACATCAGAAGTAGTGGGAGTGAGTGTGCATACTTTATTGTGAAGTTAGAAAGGAAGGAAATGCACCCATATCAATAGATTAAACAAAATTTATTTTCAGACTGTGTGACAGAACCTCAGCAAGTGTAAATTAGAATAGTTCTTCTGACTTCTCTATATATATACAAACAGAAGTTAAGACTCATATTTTCAGAAGCAACCACTCATATTGAGTGCCCAATCTGAGATACAGACTGAATTTGGTTGGCATCTAACCATGGAGGCACCCAAAATGCATGGACGCTTTCAAAAAAGTAGAGCCAAAGGTTATTTTAATACTGTCTCTTAAGGAAAAACCCTGCATGTATGTGTGGGAGGAACAAGGTACCTAGGCAGGAGTGGTAGAAGGTGCTTACGCACTTCATAGCTTCTATAGGCAGAGTTCATTGCACACATCAGGAGCGCCTTAAATTCCTTCAAGCTCCCTATGTATCAGCTTCCTCTATTTCAGGGACTCTCTAACTCCCCAACCACCACTCCCACACATGCCAGGGTCTCTGTGTCCCCCATGCCCCCCTCCCCCATACCAATATTCTCCATTCTCCCCCTCTCATGGCCAGGGCTCTGTGTTTCCCTTATTCCCTCCATTCCTCTTATATCTACCCCATGCCAGGGGCTCTGTGTGTTCCCCCATTTCCTCCTCTGACACAAGCTAGGGGTCTCTGTGTCCTCCATGTCTCCCTTCCTCCCACCATTCCTCCCCCATACCAGGGGCTATGTCCCCCCATTTCACCCTTACCCAGTTCCCCCCTTCTCCCCCAATACCAGGGCATTTGTGTGGCCCCCTCTCCATTCCTCTATGCTTCTCCCACCATTATTATTTCTTTTCTTTCTGCCTGGAAGATAAGTCATTCAGTGTGTCCACGTGTTAAACTCTACTAGGAAGATGGGCAAACTCAGATGGGGGATATTGTTGTGCTGGAAGTTGTTGATGGCTGCCATCAACTGGTGCTTTGATCTACAGACAATTCCATACCTGGCTGAAGTTGCTGGGTCTGCTAACCAGTTACAATGATCTCCGTGTGTCCTATACTTCCTGCTGGCTCTTGGCTTTCCAATTTTCACCAACATTAGGAGGGGCCTGGCCACTGATTCCTGGAAATTTTGGAATTGGTCAGATGAGCTGTTCAAAAGTTACCGTGTGACATCCAAACAGAGAAACGCCACCAAACTGAGGGTAGCAACCTTGCTGTGCTCAGCCAAAAAGGGCTCCTCAGTACATGTGGGTGGGATACCAGCCTAGCATGCCCTTTGGTAGGAGGCTGAAGAAGCAGCTAAAGTGAATAGATGCCTCCATGACCTCCAAGTGTGCGTAGCCTCCAGCATGTATGCTGCAATCGTCAGCTTGCACTGTGGAAGGGGCATGCTATTCCTATTTGCAGCAGCATCAAGGAGGACTCAGTTCAGCAAAGCACTTATGCACATGCCTAACTTTGATGAGAACTCCCACTTGCTTCAGTGGAACTTATATGCCTAAAGTTAAGCACATGCTTAAGTGCTTTGCTAAATTGGGCCTTAACTCCTATAGAAGGAGTTCCCTCAGACACCTGAGCCATCTTGCTCTGTGTAAAGTGGGCTGCCTCAGAGGCCCACTACACTATCCTCAGCACCACCACCTGCTTCCCCTGTGTTTGTGCCACTCCGACTCATAAGGACCAGTATTTTACCATTAATATTGTGATTACAGGTAGTATTCTTTTCAGGCAGTCAGTTCAATAATATCTCATGTGTAACTGATTTGTGTTCACCTGAACAATCATGAACTAAAGCAGCCTGGAGTGGCTCTCTAAAGAAATCCTTGACTTTGTAAGGTGGGAAGAGAAACACAGTTATTCTTAGAAATTTAAACCTGGCATGGTGAGGGAAGTAGAGAAGTGTAAAAACGTTTATCCTTGGGTGCAAACAGGTGGGGCCCAGCCACAATGAATCACTATCAAATACAAACAGTATTCTGCTCTGTCCTTATCTGCTCCAGCAGGTAAAAGAACTGTGAATGGCAGGAAACAGTTTGCTAGCAACTACGGGGTGGAACAAATTATTCAAATTTCAGACCAGAGATCCTGGCATCAATGACATAAGGCTATTTTATCCTCTATCTTTGTGTACTATTCTCATTGACATCAATGAGAGTTCTAATCACAGAATGAAGATAGAGCATGGTCAAGTATTTAAGAACATAAGAACGGCCATACTAGGTCAGACCAATGGTCCATCAGGGCCAGTATCCTGTCTGCCGACAGTGGCCAGTGCCAGATGCTTCCAAGGGAATGAACAGAACAGGGCATGAGATCCATCCCCCAGCTGTCAAGTCCCAGCATCTGGCAGTCAGAGGCTTAGGAACACGCAGAGCATGGGGCTGAATCCCTGATCATCCTGGCTAATAGCCATTGATGGACCTATCCTCCATGAACTTATCCAATTCTTTTTTTTTAACCCAGTTATACTTTTGGCCTTCACAACATCCTCTGGTAAGAAGTTCCACATGTTGGTTGTGCATTGTGTGAAGAAGGACTTTCTTTTGTTTTACACCTGCTGCCTATTAATTTCAGTGATCCCTGATTCTTGTGTTGTGTGATGAGGTAAATAACACTTCCTCATTCACTTTCTACAAGCCAGTCATGATTTTATAGACCTCTAAAATGTCCTCCTTTCGTTATCTCTTTTCCAAGCTGAACAGTCCCAGTCTTTTTAATCATTCCTCATATGGAAGCTGTTCCTTAATTATTTTTGTTGCCTTTCTCTGTACCTTTTCCATTTCTAATATATCTTTTTGGAGATGGGGTGACCAGAACTGCATGCTGTATTGAAGATGTGGGCGTACCATGGATTTATGTAGTGGTATTATGATATTTGCTGTCTTATTATGTATCCTTTTCCTAATGGTTCTTAAAGTTCTGTTAGCATATTTGACTGCTGTTGCACATTGAGCGGATGTTTTCAGAGAACCATCCAGGATGACTCTCAGTAACTTTAAAAGCTAAGCAAAAAAACTGTAAACAATTTTCTACCTTACATTTTGAATGAATTAGCTTTCCCCATCTTTGTTCCCTTTTCATTTACACTATCTACAAACATTTGTGCAATTGAGATGAAGCAGCATGAATGTTTGCAGAAAGCAAATTTCAAAGTTACACATTTGAGTTTTCAGGAAACTGTAGATTTGCTCATGAGTATTTGTTCTGGAAGTGACTGTGTTCATACAATCAGGAAACAGAAACAATAGTATATTACTTATATGACCATTCAAAACTAACCAAACAGTGTGAGTACTGATTGCTTGCAGAAAATAGTTCACAATCAATCCACAGAATTTTTAAAAAATTACTTTTTTTGATTACTTTTGAGTAAATAAATGTTGGGAAATTGTGATCTGTTCACAGATATTCTACAAGCAGAAAGAGAGGCTAGATTCAATGGATAAATTATTCATGTAATGTGAATTATTCACTCAGCTCAAATAATTACTCTTTTCTTTTCGTCTCACCCTATCAGCAAGGACAACGAGGCTATATATGAAGGAAGAAATCTTGTAGAATTCTGAGGAAGCCGTTTGCTAAGGATGTAGGTTTTGGAGAAAATAAACAATTGATTATTGTTTGTTTAGTCTGAGATAACTGAAAAGTCCCTTAGGAGCTGCTTGTAAAAAGTAAGCCAATCCCATGTAATCTGGAACAGTAGTGAGTATCATATGCCACTATTAGGTGGATTTTTCAGAGAAACTAAATAGATGCCGGTGTTTTATAACTAGTCAAGTTGGGACGAGAGAATGAGAGTGAAGTGTGTACATTTTACAGGAATCTGGATTAAGCTGAACAACTAGGGCCTGATTCTCATTTATAGCAAAACACCTTTACACCACTTAGTGTAAATGGAAACTTAAAGTGGGTTTAAATTTCTCCTGCTATGTAAACTCTCATACCCAATATAATGCACAGTATTTAGTTTACTGAGATGTTGTGACAGTTTGGTGAATATGTCTATGTAAACTGACAATTTCTTTTTTGCTTTATGAATAGCATTTATGTTTGCAGCTTTCAGTGTGGATTAGAAGTTCCATACTATGGCAGGAACAGACCATGTCTGTGAATCTGAAACAGCTCCATCAAAGGGACCATCATCTTTCAATGACTCCCCTATGAGAACAATGGGTTTGCTAAGAAGGGGTCAGGCTAAAGGAGGCTGGTTCTACCAGTTTGCCTCCAGAGAACTGGGACTTTAGCCATTTGACAAGAGCTTTGAAGCCGGTTAGCAAGTCACTTGACAGAGGAGTGTGAAACCAGAGTCTGCTCTAATGTCTCGCTTTCTCACTGGCTGAACATTGCCAGGAAGCAGAAGAACTGCAGGAAGAAGAGAGATGGAAGGGCCTACCCACTTCACACACAAATTGGGCCTAAGGACTCACAGAAGAGGTGAGCATAGGCTCAAGAGGAGACCAAATAGGTGTTTGTTGGTTTTATATAGATCTGCATATCTCCTCTATTGTCTAGGAATAAAGTGTAAGAGAGAGAGACAGAGTGTGTGTGTGTGTGTGTGTTCCTTACTTTATCTGCTACATGTCTCTGAAGAGTTAAACTATACATGTGGTGCGCATGAGAGTAGCTCTTGAGTAGTGTGCATAAGCTATAGGGGGAACCTTGGGAGATCAGCACTGCTCTTGGGGCCTAGGCAGCTAGAGCCCAGGATACTCCATAGAAAGGATGGGTTGCCAGACAAGGAGAGTGCACCCCAGGAGTGTACCTAAGAGGCCAGACTCAGAGACAGCTTCTGGAAGCTGCTCAGATCCAGTGGGCTTGCAAGTATGTAGGATCCAAAGGCTGGGTCCAATACAGCAGGCTGGCAACCATCCACAAGGGGGACTTAGCCAAGGCTGGAACAGACGTAATTTGAACTCTTCTTGTCTTCAATACTGTAGTTCTTGTGTGGGGTTTCTGGACTTTTTGATTTCTTATCAAGACTTATTCAGATTCTTATTGCATTTTTGTAACAATGAAACAACAAACAACAAACCCCACCAAACACTGGGGCATTACAAATTGTTAAGCCAACTACAGTGCCCCAATCTACCAAAAGAACATCCAGTCCTGGGTAACCAAGTGATACACAGAATTACTTTTTGATGACCAGCAAGCCAGGAATGAACAAAAAGTTGACTAAAAAGCCAGTATCATTATAACCATTTTCACAGAAGGACTGAATCTCCAATAGATATGATTCAACACATGGCTCAGCTATGAAAGGAATAATTGTCAGGATGGTCCCTAGAGAGCCCATCTTGAAGAATTCAAGTTCCAAATAAAAAGCGCAGCAAGGCAAATGACAAAAGACAAAAAATGTCTTATGATTTCAGAAGAACCAATCTATTTATCTATAGTCAGGTACCGAAGGAAATCTACACAAGCTACTTATGCAGTCACAGGTTTGTTGTCCCACAGAACATTTCAGACAGGGCATATTTCTCAAATAGAAATCAGACTACTCATTAAACCTCAAAGGAAATTCCACATAAATATACAACTACAGTCTGAAAGCATGCAAACATTCTTTCTTAGCTTCAGTCAAAAATCTGTAATTTATCCAAGATTCCTCTAATAGCTTTATTTCATTCTTTAAGAAAATAAGAAGGGCCATACTGGGTCAGAACAATGGCCCATGTAGCCCAGTATCCTGTCTTCCAATAGTGACTGGTGCCAGATGATTCAGAGGGAGTGAAGAGAACAGGGTAATTTAATGAGTGATCCACCAGCTGTCTTCCAGTCCCAGCTTCTAGCAATCAGAAGTTTAGGGACATCCGGAGCATGGGGAATGCTTCCCTGACCATTGATGGACCTATCCTCCATGAGCTTATCTAACTCTTTTTTTAACCCAGTTATACTTTTGGCTTTCACATCCCCTGCCAACGAGTTAACAGGTTGACCATGCATTGTGTGAAAAGTACTTTCTTATGTTTGTTTAAAACCCAATGCCTATTAATTTCATTGGTTGCCCCCTGGTTCTTGTGCTATCTGAAGGGTAAGTAACACTTTCTTATTCACTTTCTCCACACCAGTCATGAATATATAGACCTCCGTCATATCTCTCCTCAATCATCTCTTTTCCAAGCTGAACAGTCCCATTCTTTTTAATCTCTTCTCATATTGAAGCCCTTCCATACACCTAATCATTTTTGTTGCCCTACTCTGTACTTTTTCCTATTCTAAATTTTTTTTTTAGATGAGATGACCAGAACTGCACCCAGTATTCATAGTGGTAGGCGTATTATAGATTTATGTAGTGGCATTATGATATTTTCTGTCTTATTATCTATCCCTTTCCTAACATTTTCTATTAGCTTTTTTTGACTGCTGCTGCACACTGAGTGGAAGTTTTCAGAGAACTGTCTCTTTCTTGAGTGGTAACAGCTAATTTAGACCCCATCATTTTGTATGTATAGTTGGGTTTATGTTTTTCAATGTACATTACTTTGCATTTATCAACACTGAATTTAATTTTGTTGCCCAGTCACCTAGTTTTGTAAGATCCCTTTGTAGCTCTTTGCAGTCTACTTTAGACTTAACTATCTTGAGTAATTTTGTATCATCTGCAGACTTTGCCACCTCACTGTTTACCCTGTTTTCCAGATCATTTAATACGTTGAACAGCACAGGGCCCTTTACTGATCCTTGGGGGAACCTACTTTTTGCCTCTGTCTACTGTGAAAACTAACCATTTATTCCCACCCTTTGTTTTCTGTCTTTTAACCAGTCACTGATCCATGAGAGGACCTGCCTTCTTATCCCATGACTCCTTACTTTGATTAAAAGCTTTTGGTGCGGGACCCTGTCAAAGGCTTTCTGAAAGTCCAAATACACTATATCCATTGGATCACCCTTCTCCACGTTTGTTGACCCCCCTCAAAGAATTCTAATAGATTGGTGAGGCGCGATTTCCCTTTACAAAAGCCATGTTGACTCTTCTCCAACATCTCGTGTTCACCTATGTGTCTGATCATTTTTTTCTTTACTATAGTTTCAACCAATTTGCCTAGGTACTGGAATTAGGCTTCCAGGCTTGTAATTGCCAGAATCACCTCTGGAGCTTTTTTTTTTTAAAAATCAGCGTCACAATAGCTATTCACCAGATACAGAGGCTGATTTAAACAATAGGTTACACACCACAGTAGTAGTTCTGCACATTCATATTTGAGTTCCTTCAGAACTCTTGGGTGAATATCATCTGGTCCTGGTGACTTACTACTGTTTAATTTATCAGTTTGTTCCAAAACCTCCTCTACTGACACCTCAATCTGAAAGTTCCTTAGATTTGTCACCTAAAAAGAATGGCTCAGGTGTGGGAATCTGTGACATTCCCAGAAATGAGAATGTGAGGGAATTTAAGAAACATGGAATATTGTTCTTTGAGACAACTAACCAGTAAAAACAGCACAATTATATTTCTTAAGCTTCTACACATCGAGAAGGCCTATAAACATTTTTTAAAATAATTAAAAAACAAAACCAGAAAACAAGCTTGGATATGATCCACACAGTCCATGCCGGCTGAGTCGTCATGGGGTAAAAACCACCATATCTACAGAAGGAGAGCCCAGAACTACCTGGTGTCTAAAAGAAAAAGCATATACCACTAATTTGGTTTTGACTTTTTCTGGTAAATTCCCCAACACATGAAACATGGGCAATATCTATGAATTAATTTTGTGCATCAACTTTTTTCTCCTGATCTCCTCAAAGCACATCTAGTCTATTTCACTTTCATCGTGGCATTTTCTTTCTGGAGGGATCTTCTGAAGTTCTAGTCAATGAGTCAATGTGTTGAGAAAGTTGAGGAGCAGCGATGCTGGCACCTCCCTTCACAAACCTGCACCTTCTCTTACCCCCTCCAGACCATGTACGTTATTTATTCAAAATCATAGAATCATAGAATCATAGAATCATAGAATTCAAGATCAGAAGGGACCATTATGATCATCTAGTCTGACCTCCTGCAAGATGCAGGCCACATAAGCCGATCCACCCACTCCTTAGCAAGTGAACCCTGCCCCATGCTTCGGAGGAAGGCGAAAAACCTCCAGGGCCATAGCCAATCTTCCCTGGAGGAAAATTCCTTCCCGACCCCAAATATGGCGGTCAGCTGAACCCCGAGCATGCGGGCAAGACTCTCCAGCCAAACCCTCTGGAAAAGGTTATATCATACCAGGCACATAATTGACCTATTGACTAAGCCCGTTATCCTATCATACCATCCCCTCCATAAACTTATCTAGCTTAATCTTAAAGTCATGGAGGTCCTTCACTGTTTCCTCGGTAGACTGTTCCAGTATTGCACTCCCTGATGGTTAGAAACCTTCGTCTAATTTCAAGCCTGAATTTCCTGACTGACAGTTTATATCCGTCTCGTGTCCACATTAGCACTGAGCTGAAATAATTCTTCTCCTTCCTGGTATTTATCCTCTGATATATTTAAATAGTGTAATCATATCTCCTCTCATCATTCTTTTGGTTAAGGAAAACAAACCGAGCTCCTCAAGTCTCCTTTCATAAGGCATTCCATTCCTCGGATCATTCTAGTGGCCCTTCTTTGTACCTGTTCTAGTTTGAATTCATCCTTCTTAAACATGGGAGACCAAAACTGCACACAATACTCCAAATGAGGTCTCACCAGCGCCTTATATAACGGGACTAGCACCTCCTTATCCCTACTAGAAATACCTCGCCTAATGCAACCCAAGACCGCATTAGCTTTTTAACGCCACATCACATTGCCTACTCATAGTCATCTTGCGATCAACCAGGACTCCTAGGTCCTTCTCCTCCTCCGTTACTTCCAACTGGTGCGTCCCCAGCTTATAACTAAA
The DNA here is from genome assembly GCF_016161935.1 of Mauremys reevesii. NCBI lineage: Eukaryota > Metazoa > Chordata > Testudines > Geoemydidae > Mauremys > Mauremys reevesii. Next base: position 46,761,808 of record NC_052629.1, on the reverse strand, counting down.
GTTCTTGTTAGACATCCCTAAATGCATAACCTTACACTTCTCACTATTGAATTTCATCCTGTTACTAATACTCCAGTTTACAAGGTCATCTAAATCTCCCTGGAGAATATCCCGATCCTCTTCCGAATTGACAATACCCCAACTTGGTGTCATCCGCAAACTTTATCAGCCCACTCCTACTCTTGGTTCCCAGGTCAGCAATAAATAGATTGAATAAAATCGGACCCAAAACCGAGCCTTGAGGAACTCCACTGGTAACCTCCAACCGGACAGTTCCCCTTCAATACTACCCTCTGTAGTCTCCCTTTAACCAGCTCCTTATCCACCTCTGGATTTTCACTTGATCCCCATCTTTTCCAATTTAACCAGTAATTCTTCATGCGGTACCGTATCAAACGCCTTACTGAAATCCAGATATATGAGATCCACCGCATTTCCCTTGTCTAAAAATCTGTTACTCTCTCAAAGAAGGAGATCAAGTTGGTTTGGCACGATCTACCTTCGTAAATCCATGCTGTAATCTATCCCAGTTGCCATCGGCCTCATGCTCCGGAACCACTCTCTCTTTTAAGATTTTTCCATGACTTTGCATACTACAGATGTTAGACTAACAGGCCTATAATTCCCGGGTCACTTTTTTCCCCTTCTTGAATATAGGAACTACATTAGCTAATCTCCAGTCAGTCGGTACAATCCCGAATTTAGGGATTTATTAAAGATTATCGCTAACAATATCCTCGCCAATTCCTTAATATTCTAGGATGAAGATTATCCGGGCCCCCCGATTTACTTCCGTTAAGCTGTTCCAGTTTGGCTTCTACCTCAGCTACCGTAATGTCTACCCCCATATCTTCATTCCCATCGGTCCCTCTATCACTATTCCTTAGCCCTTCATTAGCCTCATTAAAGACCGAGGCAAAGTATTCGTTCAGATATTGTGCCATTCCAAGATTATCCCTAATCTCCACTCCATTTAAAGTTTTAAGCGGTCCCACTTCTTCTTTCTTGGTTTTCTTCCTATTTATATGGCTAAAAAAACGTTTGCTATTGGTTTTAATCCCTTCGCTAGATCCATCTCCACTCGCTTTGCCTTTCTCACAGCTTCCCTGCACCCTCTGACCTCAATAAGGTAGGTTTCCTTGCTGATCCCTCCCATTTTCCACTCCTGGTACGCTTTCTGCTTTTTCTTAATGACCTCTAAGACGCTTGCTCATCCAGCTCGGTCTAAAACTGCTACCTACGAGCCATTTGATACATGCCTCTGACAACTCCTGCAACTTCAACTTGAAGTAACCCCAGGCGTCATCTGCCCTTAGATCCCTAAATATGTTAGCCCAGTCCATTTCCCTAACTAGTCGCCTTAATTTAGTAAAATTAGCCCTTTTGAAATCATACACCCTAGTCTCAGATGCACTATTGATTATCCTCCCATTTATTTGGAAACGAATTAGCTCATGATCACTCGAGCCAAGGTTGTCCCCTACAACAATGTCCTCAACAAGGTCCTCGTTACTCACCAAAATCAAATCTAAAATGGCATCCCCCCTCGTTGGTTCAGCAACCACTTGATGAAGGAATTCATTAGCTATCACGTCTAGGAAAAGCTGAGCCCTATTATTATTACTAGCATTTGTTTCCCAATCTATATCCGGGAAGTTAAAGTCCCCCATGATCAAGCAGTTCCTATTAGTGTTTACCTCCTTAAAAACATTAAAGAGCTCTCTATCCATCTCTAAGCTAGATCCCAGCGGTCTATAGCACACCCCAATCACTATCCTGGATGAGGCTCTGGTAGTTTTCTTCCCCAATGTGACCATTGCCCAAACAGACTCTGTATTGTCCATTGCAGCGCTAGTTATCTCATTACATTTTACCTCATTATTGATATACAGTGCTACTCCCCCACCTTTACCTTTCCATCGGTCTTTCCTAAACAGCACATACCCTTCCATACCTGTACTCCAGTCATGGCTACCGTTCCACCATGTTTCTGTTATTCCTACGATATCCGGTTTCAATTCCCGGACCAGGAGCTCCAGGTCCTCCATTTTGTTACCTAAGCTTCTTGCATTGGTGAACAAACATCCTAATTTTTCCTGTTGGGCTCCTCTCACTCTTTTCACCCAACTCGGTAGGGACACAGTACTTCCAGTATGACTTGTAGATCTAGAATCTGTCCCCCCCCTCTTCCTTACACGTAACTGCCCCCCTCTGGCTATATCTGTTATCTTGTTGTCCTCACTCCCAATGTGAAAATTTGGCGTGGAGAGCACTAGGACCTCTCTCGACCGTCTCCCCCCAGTGTCTAGTTTAAAGCTCTTTTAATCAGATGAGCCAGCCTCCCTCCTAGAAGTCTACTTCCTTCCCTACTTAGGTGGAGCCCATCCCTTGAGAACAGTTGTCTGTCCCCAAAAGCCTCCCAGTGCCCATACATCCCAAAGCCCTCCTTGTAACACCACTCCCTCAGCCAACTATTAATCATCACGATCCTCTCACCCCTTTGGCGCCTTCCTAGGGACAGGTAGAATCCCACTGAAGATCACCTGAGCCTCAATTTCCTTGAGCGTCTTACCCAACCTGGCATAGTCTCCTTGATCCTCTCTAGCGAGAATCTAGCCGTCCCCATGAAGGATGATCAAAGGGTTCTTACCCGCTCCTCTTAGGATCCTTTTCAACCTCAGGTCCACATCCCATATTTTAGCACCCGGTAGACAGCACACCCTTCTGTTCTCCGGATCGGCCCTGGTCACAGGCCTGTCCAACCTTCGCAGTATGGAATCCCCAATCACGTAGACCTGCCTTCGCCTGGGGACAGCACGGTCCTCTAACCTATCCCCCGTCCCCCCTGGTTGCAAGCTCCTTCCATTCCTATCATCACATGTGGTTCCCCTTAAGCCATCCTGTATCTTCCTGGGCCCAAACTTGGTGCTACTTCCATCGACTCCTCCCTTTATCTATGGGACTGGCCGCCGCTCCGCCGCTTTTTCTTTGGCCTCTCACTGTCAGTTACCACTTGCTGTACCCCTTCCTCATTCTCCAAACCTTCAAACCTGTTCCTTAGCTCAATTTCCCCCTCCCTGGCTCTCCTTTTCCTTGGCCTGCTTCTCACGGTCACATGCTTCCACCGCCCATCTTCCTCCTCTGGTGGTCCCCCTTCCTTGGCCTCAGCCCCTGCTCCCCCCTGTGCCCCTGGGCGTTCCCCCTCCGTTGCTGCTTGCCATTGCTCCATCAGCCTCTCAAACCCCCTTCTATTCTCTATCAGGGTTTCCACCTGCAGCTCTAGGCCCTGGATCTTTTCCTCCAGCAGCTCTATTAGGCGACACTTCATGCATATATAGTACTGTTCAGGGTCCCCCGCTAGGACCAGGTACATACCACAGCTGCTGCATGCTCTCATCCTCGGTGTGTCCTCTGCTGCTTGGCTCATGGCTGCTGGCTGCTGCTGTCTTGGCTCCTCTTGGTGTTCTTCCCTGGGGGGCGCGGGGCCTCCCCTTCCGCCTCCCCCCGCCAACTCCCACGCTAACTCCCCTGTTGGCAGCCCTGTTTGCTGCCTCCTGTGCCGCTGTCCAGTTTCCATCAAGAGCTTCCTTCAGTAGGCTCCGAGTTGCTTTTTGCTATGTGATTACTTCAGGGGAGCTACACCAGCTGAGAATATGGCCCACTGTTCTTGTATAAACAAGTACAACAAGCAGATCATTCAGCAGTGGCACACAATCATTTCAAAAGAAGCTGGGAATTTGATATCATTGTTAAGATTTATCTGAAAAAATGGTAATGAAATTTAGTAAAATACATTTGTATTCTGCTTATGCACTGTATGCTCGTGGCTTGTAGGAAAGGTAATAACTGCTATTGACAAGATCTGGTTCTGCATTATTTTTTGCCATGATGATTTTCAAACTACAGTACACACACCCAAGCAAAAAATATTCTAGGAATGTAATCCCCTTTTTTTACTGAATCGATCATTTTATATATACACCCATTATTTGATATATTACTGTCAACTATCATAGGAAGATTTCTGCTGACTCTTGCACTCAGCTGATCGCTATGTCTGCTACGGTTCATACTAATGCTTGAAGATACACTCCTTATTAAGGCACTCAGTGGTAACTTTTTTGCAGATACACTGGAGGAAAGGCAGGATGGTCCCATGATTAGAGTGCTAGCATGGGACTCAAGACACCCAGGTTCAGTTCCCTGCTCTGCCATAAATTTCCTGTGTGACTTTAGGCAAGTCATTTAATCTCTCTATGCCTCAGTTTCCTATCTGTAAAATAGAACTTCCCTACCTCACAGGGGCATTCTGAGATTAAAGAATAAATTAGCCAGACACTATGGTGATGGGGGCCATATAAGGACTGTAGATTCTCCCAGCTCCATTGTAATTACCTATTATAGGCCACACATTGTTAGTGTTCAATAAATATTTCTGTTCCATATGGGGGGGGGGGGAACGGATGATGTCATATCATAGGACAACACTCATTCCATTCCACTAGTATCTCAGGAGAATGTTAAACAGCAGCTTCTGAAGTTAGACATTTTAAAATCAGCAAGTCCAGATAACTTGCATCCAAGAATTTTAGAATAGCTGGCTGAGGAGCTCACTGGACTACTAACGTTGATTTTCAATAAGCCTTGGAACACAAGGGAAGTTCCAGAAGACTGGAAGAAAGCTAATGTTGTGCCAATATTTTAAAAGAGTAAACGAGATGACCTGGGTAATTACGGCCTCCCAGTCTGACATCAATACTAAGCAAGATAATGGAGCAGCTGATAAGGGTTTCAATTAAAGAAGTAATATAATTAATACCAATCAACATGGGTTAATGGAAAATAGATTCTGTCATACTAACTTTTTTTCATGAGATTGTAAATTGGGTTTATAAAGGTAAAAGTGTTGATGCAGTATACTTAGATTTCTGACAGGCATTTGACTTGGTACCCACATGACATTTTGATTAAAAAACTTGCAAGCTATAAAATTAACATAGCACATATTAAATGGATTAAAAGCTGGCTAACTAATAGGTCTCAAAATGTAACTGTAAATAGGGATTCATCATTAAATGAGTGTTTCTAATGGTATCCTGCAGGAACCAGTTCTTGGCCCTACATCATTTGACATTTTTATCAATGTCCTGGAAATCATCACTGATAAAGTTTGCAGATGACACAAAGATCAGGGAAGTGATACATAAAAAAAGAGGACAGAGCAACCTGGTACAGGGCGACCTGGATCACCTGGTAAGCGGGTGCAAGCAAACAATATGCATTTTAATACATCAATGTACATGTGTACATATAGGAACACAGAATATAGGCTGTCCTGGGAAGTAATGACTCTGAAAAAGATTTGGGGGTCGTGATATAATCAGCCGAGCATAAGCTCCCAGTCTGACACTGTGACCAAAAGGGCTAATGTCATCCTTGAATGCATAAACAGAGGAATCTCAAGTAGGAGCAGAGAGGTTATTTTATCTCTGTATTTGGAACCAGTGCAACTGCTGCTGAAATACTGTGTCCAGTTCTGGTGCCCACTATTCAAGAAGGATATTGATAAATGGGAGAGTTCAGAGAAGAGCATGAGAATGATTAAAGGATCAGAATACGTGCCTTATAGAGACTGAACTCTAGGAGCTCAATCTATTTATCTTAACAAAGAGAAGATTAAGAGTCTATAAATCACAGTCTATACATACCTACATGGAGAACAAATATTTAATAATGAGCTCCTCAGTCTAGCAGAGAAAGGTATAACGTGCTCCAATGGCTGGAAGATGAATCTAGACAAATTCAGACTGGAAATAAGACATAGACTTTTAACTGTGAAAGTAATTAACCACTGGAACAACTTACCAAGCATGGTGGTGGATTCTTCATCATTGACAATTTTTAAATCACAATTGGATGTTTTTCTAAAAAATAAGCTCTAGGAATTATTTTGGGGAAATTTTTTAGCCTGTGTTATGCAGAAAGTCAGACTAGATGACCACAATGATTCTTTCTGGCCTTGGACTCCATAAAACTCAACATGTTTGACTTCTAAGATGGCTGTTACAGTGAATACTACTCACAAAGCTCTGAATGAGCAACAGAATTTCTTCATAAATCATCTATCTGAATTGAGTTCAGCTTTATAAACATGAACTTTAAAGGCCTCATTTATTATGGAAACCTAATTTTCACGATATTCTTTCAAAACCATAATCAGTTATCTATTGAGTTAACTGACAACTGGCAATAGTGTTCTATCTTAACACTGAGCAGTACGAACTGAACAAGCCCTTTAAAGTACTGTAACATGTTCCAGTTTTGTCTGATCCCTAAAGAAAAGGCTAGGAAATCACACAGGTTTGTCTTGTGTGCTTCTCAATAACTCTGAGCCTTTGGGCCATCAGCTTCAATGGGATTGCCTGGGCTGCATATCAGGACAGTATCAGGCCTTAAATAGTTAGTTACATTTACTTTTAGCCAGGAACCAACTTTTCGTGGGAGTTTTAATCCTTAGCAGACACTGCAGGTCATTAACTAGCTTAACTGTCATTGTGTCCTTCATTCAAAAAAGTATAAAAATCACATCTCCTTTATGTTCCCTCTTAAGCTAACCTATGTCACCTATAAGACAAAACCATCCCTTAATTGTCCCTATGAAGCTTCCTCCACCCAACGTTCTAAATCACTCCTTGCTACCTCCCTCTTTAGTACTCCGGCTAGGCAAGGTGGCACTGACAAAAGCTACTAAAAAATCCCTGACCAACCATAAGAGAAAAACAAAATTACTATATTGTCAGCTCTGCATAACCTATCTCCACTTCTTGTAAGTCTTACTTCAACTATCTGCAGACCAGTTAGCGCCCAACAGCTGTTTGTTCCGCTTCCACTTCTCAAACCCTCACCCTAAACCTGCCTTTGCTGCTAGATAGGAGGCAGCCAATATGCCAAAGCTATCCCCAGCTCAGTATTAACATTCACTGCTGCATTATCTGATTTGTAAATTAAAGGGACAATGTCTGGTTACAAATCAGAAAATCTTCTTTAAAAAAAAAAATTCCCTTACACAACCTTGCAGCAACAACATTAGTTATTCTCCTTCAGCCACAGTCAACGTGGTGCTTTCTCTGCACCACTTCTCCTTATGACCTCTTTGCCCATGGCATTCCTTGTGGTTTCCACTTCTCTCAATTCTAAGGCCTGGTCTATGCTAGAAAATTAAGTCGGCTTGAATACGTTGCTCAGGGAGTGAAAAATCCACACCCAGAAGCAGTGTAGTTAACCCAACCTAACCCGTGGATAGGCAGCAGTATGTCAAGACTGAAGGGCTACAATGGGGCAGCTGTGTAGACATACCCTAAGTGCTGCTTGCATCTAGGACTGAGTAAGACAATCTAGGTGAATTCCTAAATTCTAACCACTTCCCACCCAGGCTTCTTAGAGTCCCAAATGTTCGCTCTCTTAAAAGAAAGCTTACTGAACCCATCTTACTCAGCACTAGAGACTGAAACCTTGTCTAGGGAGAAGCATTTTACAGGCTGAAAATTGTACATCTGAGGGTACGTCTACACTACGGGACTATTCCGAATTTGCATAAACCGGTTTTGTAAAACAGATTTTATCACACTAAACACATTAAATCGGTGGTGTCCGAGGCTAGCGTCGATTTCTGGAGCATTTGTGGGGGTGGCTGTAGCTATCCCATAGTTCCTTTGAATTTCCGGGTTGAGAAATTCATTGTCGCGGGTGGTTCTGGGTAAATGTCGTCAGTCACCCCTTCCGCTGGGAAAGCAACGGCAGACAAGCATTTCATGCCTTTTTTCCCTGGATTGCCCTGGCAGATGCCATAGCATGGCAATCATGGAGCCTGTGTAGCCTTTTGTGACTGTCACCGTATGTGGACTAGATGCCGCTCACAGAGGCGATTCAGCAGCGCTACACAGCAGCATGCTTTTGCTTTTGCATGATAGCAGGGATGGTTATCAGCCATATTGCACCATCTACCATACCATAAATTGGTAATAAGATGATTGTAACTACCAGTCCTTTTGCACTGTTCCATTTGCTGCTGTCATAAGTGCCCCTGGCTGCTCTTAGCCAGAATGACTCCCTGAGTCAATCCCTCCTTTTTGGTATCTAAAAATAGAATCAGTCCTGCCTAGAATATGGGCAAGTCCCCTAGAATATGGGCAAGTCCCCTAGTCCTGCCTAGAATATGGGCAGGTGTACTAGAGAACCACTGTATCAGAGAACCAGAGAGCACAGCTGCTCTGTGTCAGATCCTGCAGAAATTATGAGCTGTATTCTATTCACAGGGGGTGCTCCTGCAACAACCCCACCTGTTGATTCCGTTCTTCCCTCAGCCTTCCTGGGCTACCATAGCATTGTCCCCCCACTTGTGTGATGAAGTAATAAAGAATGCAGGAATAAGACACAGTGATTTGTTAGTGAGATATGAGTGGAAGGCAGCCTCCAGCTGCTATGATAGTCCAGACAGGACAGTAAGGAGTGTGTAGGAGAGGAGCCCAGCATCCCTCTGCTAGTTCAGGGGCACTTGAATCTTTTCTTTACACATGAAGGGTGGGGGCTGATGGAGCTCAGCCCCTGTTTCGATGATGGTTATCAGCCATATTGCACCATCTACCATGAAAATTAGGACCAGGCACCCTTTATAAACCTAACTGATGCTGGTCATCTTGTTACCAGTCCTTTTGCACTGCCCCTTTTGCCAATAGGCTGATGATGAGGATGGGTACCAGTCTTATTGCACCATCAGCCACCCATAGTGCTGCAGCATCGGGTCTATCTGCAGCATTCAGTAAAGATAGGGTGACATGTTAAAGAGTCAAGAGAGGATTGTTTTCCCTTTCACTTCTGGGGTGGGTAGGGGTGTGTGACACTGTGTTTGACCCTAGAAGCATTTGGAGCTCAGCCAAGAATGCAAATACTTTTCGAGACTGCAGGAACTGTGGGATAGCTTGAGTCCTCCAGTCCATGAGCGTCCATTTGATTCTTGGGCTTTTGTCACGCAGCAGTGCGCTGAGCCCTGCTATGGCGTCTGTCTGGAGATTTTTAAAAATGATTTTGAATTTCGTCTTCTGTAACGGAGCGCTGATAGAACAGATTTGCCTGCCCTTACAGCGATCACATCCGCATGGACCATGCGGAGCTCTCTCTTTATTTTGATTTTTAACTGCATCGCCACCCGTGCTGATCGGAGCTCCACGCTGGGCAAACAGGAAATATTCAAAAGTTCGCGGGGCTTTTCCTGTCTACCTGGCCACTGCATCCGAGCTCAGATTGCTGTCCAGAGCGGTCAGTGGTGCACTGTGGGATAGCTCCGGAGGCCAATACACTAACCATAATCCGATATGTTAATAAGTACAGAAACCGGTTTAAAGAGCCATTAAAATCGATATATGGTGCCTCCTAGTGTGGAATTTAAACGCCTAGTGTAGACCAGGCCAGAGATGAAAAAGTCTGTTCTGAGCCTCCTGCTGTCAGTTCCCAATCCAGCCAGAGACATTTATGATGTGAGCAGTATGGGACCCCAGCAAACCTACCATCACCTTCTTTAAGTTTAACAGACATACAAAGAACTTTCATATTCCTAAAGTTAAACCTTTCCTTCTAAAGCAGCGTGGGGACTGATTTTAAGACTTACTTGGGCACTCAGACTGCCAATGTCACAAACATAACTTTTCAGTCCAAGTTCCAGATGCACACATGTAATTTTGTTTCAAACACAACACAGTATGTTCATGGTAAGAAACACATTTTAAAATTTCAGACAGTTATTATTTATTGAGTCTGTCAATAATCATTCAGATCCCTGCCTGCATTCTCACATTCTATTTAATTACACACTTCTTCCTTTATTACTGCCTTTCTCCTCTCTCCATTCTCTTCCTTCTGTTCTTTTAAAGATTTTTGCTTTTATTTTATTTTGTGATTTAAATTATTAATAAACTTTGGGGGCACAGTTAACACCAAAATAAAACTGGAGTAACTCCCCTGACTTCACTGAGTTATTCTGGGTTTACACCGGTGTATCTGACAACAGACTTTGGCATTTAATATTGAAATAAAAGAGAAAATTATTTTATAATAAGCATCCAGTTGCAATAAGGCTTGCCTTATTCTCTGTGAGCCCAACCCAAAATCCAGTGAAGTCAATGGAAAGACTCCCATTGACTTCAATGGGTATTGATTTAGGCGCTAAATTTGTTAATGAAATTGTTCAAACACTGATACTATTCACAGTCTACATTTTAATGTTAAACTTTGTGACTGTATTGCATTCACTATTAAATATGTAAGCACTGTATCTTTTGTGATTACATGTTTTTTAGTTATGCAACATGTAAAAATACTGGTTTGAGTTTAATATAATCCAAAGAATCAAATTTAAATAGGAAACCTTTTAGAAAACCGAGACCCACCTCTAAATGCATAGAACAAACATTTGCATTACCTATTTATATTAAAATATGCAGAAATTTCCTAAGTACTCGGCCAACTTATAAATTTTTATAACTTCTTCAAATTGTTAACATTTTTTAACACACAGCATTATTTCAGCTCTGTGAAGAGCTCAATAACAATCTTTCTGGTCTGGAAAAAAGGAAAGAACATTAAAATAAAGAATGCAGAATAAATAAAAACAAAACAGTACTAGCCGTACATCCACACATACAAAGACAACTTTCATGGTGAGCTCTAAGCAATTATAATAACACAATGTGCTGCATGTTGATTTCACCAGTGAAAAGAATTTCTCTAGTTATTGAAGACTTTCCTGGCAGAGTTTCAGAAAAAAATTCTGACATTCTCCAAACTGACTTCTGTGCAATGCAAGTCATGCACATTTTAAACACCGATGAATAATGCTGCCATTCTTCTATGAACTGTTAACAGCTGTAGAAACTATTATAGCCTGCTTAAAAACATGTCTCTGTAGTCAATAGTCTCCAGACACTTAGCAATACTAAAGCTATTCCTGTGGCTAAACTAGAATTGAAATGTGAATACAAAATTTGATTTATGTTGGAAATGAAACAACAAACATCTGATCTTTCCTTTTTTTTTAATAGCTATTCATACAAACATGAGCATCAGCTGCATAACTAGAAAGTGATGTACCAAAGTTACTGAAATTAGAAAAAAGGGAGACCACCCACAGTTACTTTCAAGAAGAAAAGATTTGTCAGGGATTAAAGGTCTCTGGAGATGATGGCTGGTACTGTCATGACTGCCTAGTATTCCACTCAGCCCATGGAGAGCATGTATCTCTGTAATGCGAGGTTGGCCAAATCAAATTTTCCAGTTGTATGAAGAATAGAAAAGTGATCAGCAGTTTCACACATGCTGTTGATTTCTAACTGATCACAGAGTCAATGGATAAATTAGTTCAGACTCATCCAAGGGGAATGCGTGAATCTTGTGCAGTGTTCCTGTTTCCCCCCCATCCACCTCCCCCAAAGCAAAAGTGGGAGCAAAAGGGATGCTTGGGCTTTCTCTGACACTTCTTGGATAATGACTTGGAAAAGGTGGGATGAGACCTGGATGGGGCAGGCAGAGGAAGTAAGACGTCTGAAGTTTCTAACACATTCTATCAATTCCCATACTTCATTAAACTAGTACAGAAACTGCATGCATAGAGTCCAGGCTTGATTCCTCACTCGGGTAAACTCCCACTGAAGTTCTTTCCTTTCTTCCTGTGTCCATGGCTGACTTCTGAAACTCAAGAAATTAAAATAATCATCATCATCATCTTGAATTTCTGAAAGATCTGGGGAAAAAATAATTAGATCTTTACTTTAGTAGTAACATAGCTAACAAATCACAGCTGCCCCACTTCCTAAAGCAAAAATGCACACAACCCAAAAACCAGTTGGGGCTACAAGTAATGAGCACCTGAAGCTCCTGGTGACTTTATTGTGGGTGCTCAGTAGTTCTGTTTAGAATGGAAGCTCTTCTGAGAAAGAACTTTTACTCTGTGTTTGTGCAGTGTCTACACGATGGGGTCCTGATCTCAGCTGGGGCCTCCAGGTGCTACTGTAATGTAAACAAACATTAACAATGATGAGGCAAATCGGTCCCTTAGAACTGGTTTGGTGAGCCGAACAGAGAGCCCACTCCTGCAGTTGTGCTCACTCAGACAAAACGCCTAGCACATTATGAGACTAGTAACTGCTAAGTCCAAATCCCTCTGAGGCAGTTGGTCCAGCCAGCCATCTCTCCTATCATATATGGAGTAGCTGTATTTAGCAGAGAGATCTGTCTTAGGCCCTAATTCAGGAAAGAAGTTAATCATGTGCTTAAATCTAACCCTAATCGGGAATCTCTTAAGTACATGCTCAGTTGTTTTCCTGACTAGCGATGCTTTCCTGAATCCAGGCCATAGTGAGTCCCTGTGTTGGAACATCACTTGAGTATTTTAGTTTTAATGTTTTTATCAGCTAATGAATCTTTCAGGGTTGAAAGACTGATCCTCAAAATGCTCCCAATTATATTGGAAAGTGGCTTCTTCCTACACACTTTTTATTCTTCAGCAGCTAATTCTAATTAATTTCTGGAGCTGTGAATCTCTTTTTAACCAGTAGCTGTTTGAGTGATTGTAAGGCCATGTTCTAATTTCTGTCTGATTTTGGGAGGCCGCCATGGCTAGGAGAAGGAAAGGCGTTATTGTTACTGCTGCTGCTAGTTCTAGGTTTGGTTTTGTAAATTAATTGTTTTAAAGCATCACACTGGAGTTTTCTAAGCTGGTGCTATTTGATTAGTGAATTTCCAGTGTGTCTCTTTTTCCCCATATGTGCAAGGCATTTCTCAAATTTCTCCGGCAGAGCTGCAAGCAGCTGAGTAATCTGTTTGTCTGCCTTCAGGACTGCTTAAATGTTGTCAAGCAGAGCTCTCTATACACATTCCTACTGCTTGGCTGGGGAAAAAGCTGTGATCTCGTCCTACCCATAGCAAACTCTGGGCAGGTCCACTGGGAGCCATCAAAATTAACCTTAGGTTAGGATGGGGATAAACTCTATCAGACGGACTGAATATTTATTGAGTGCACCAGCTGACTTCAGGGAAAATCTTGCTCCCTTGATTGCCTCCCATTAAAACTGTGCAGGACTGGCAGCTGTCCAGTGTCGTGAGCTCTAGCTAACACTAACATTGCCAACAATTGTTCTCATGTGATGAGTTAGCTCCCTCAGAACACTGATGACCCATGGATTTGGTGGAACTTAAGGACCCTGAGACAAGGCAACTATTTAATATATGGGCCCAATTGTAGCACAGACATATCGTAGCTCCTATTCTCTATAGCATCAAATTCAACCTCTTACAGCCTGATACAGAGCCCACTGTGTCAATGGAAAAAGTTCCACTGACTTCAGTAGACTTTGGATCAGTCATCTACGAGACTATACATCAGGGATTGGCAACCTTTGGGACGCGGCTCGCCAGGGTAAGCACCCTGGTGGGCTGGTTCAGTTTGTTTACCTGCTGCGTCCGCAGCATTATATTATATTATTACAGTCCTCTGTCTTCCATGAGCAGACACTGCTATTTGTGACAAACTATCGAATAATTCTGGGAGCAATAATCTCTGAAATCTTATATTGACAGTGTTACACACTGTACATCACTCTCAGGAAACAGTTATTATAAGAAACTTAATTCTAAAATATCTACTTTCCAATGATAAATCTATTAACTAATAATATTTCACATTTTACTGTAAGCCTTAAAAAGAAAATATTAGTTACTAAAATCAAGATACACAAATTATAGTTTAAAAACACTCCACATATCAGAGTTAAGGGTTGTTGTGTTTGATGAAATGTGTGTCTCTTTATGGTTGATAACAGTAGTGGCCTGGTTCCACAGCTGAGGAAGCAGATGGGCAAAGGTCGTTCTAAGCCTCCTTTGTAGCTCTTTGACCCTGGGGCTGACTAAAGGCTGATGACAGTGGAAAGCAACCTTGGGTTTTCTCTTGGGCCTGGTCTACAATAGGGGTTAGGGGGGTAGATCGATCTAAGTTACACACCTTCAGCTACATGAATAACATAGCTGAAGTCGACATACTTAGATCGACTTACCGTGGTGTCTTCGCCACGGTGAGTCGACTGCTGCCACTCCCCCGTCAACTCCGCCTGCGCCTCTCGTGGCGGTGGAGTACAGGAGTCGACAGGAGAGCACTCAGGATCAATTTATCGCGTCTAGACTAGACGCGATAAAAATATGACTGGGGATTGGTCCTGCTTTGAGCAGGGGGTTGGACTAAATGATCTCTTGAGGTCCCTTCCAACCCTAATCTTCTATGGGGGAAGGGATAGCTTAGTGGTTTGTGCATTGGCCTGCTAAACCCAGCGTTGTGAGTTCAATCCTTGAGAGGGGGATTTGGGGATTGGTCCTGCTTTGAGCAGGGGGTTGGACTAGATGATCTCTTGAGGTCCCTTCCAACCCTAATAATCAATGACCTCCGCTGGATCAATCGTTGCCCGCTGGTCTGGCGGGTAGTGTAGACATATCCTAAGTTACACCCTGCTGCCCACAAGAGATCAGTCCAGCTCTGGTCATCACCAGGGCATAAAGGTGCCCTGGCCACACAATACCCTCTTACCCCAAAAATGCCCCTTGTACTGGATTTCAATGACTCATTACACCAACTCTATGCCACCTGAGGACTTCCCTTTACACCATGGAAATCCTCCAGGAGCCAGTTAATCCAACTTTCTGGCTGCTGTGCGCTATTGGAATGCACAAGGCAGCTGGAGGAGAATTGAGCTCTGAATATTTATGTTCATGTTTATTATGTGGATAGTGTAAGATGAAGGTTGTCCTTAACTATTCACTTGCCTGCTTACTCAGTGCTTGGGTTTAGTAAATTGTGTGACAGATGATCATACTGTTGTCTCTTAGCAATGTTAACAGGTTTTTGAAATGATAATTTTGGGTTTTAGTATCTGTACTAAGCCCTCTACAGTAGTTAGTATCAAAGAAGTGATTCATGAACAGCAAAGAGGTGATTCATCCCCATCTCCCTCCCTCCACCCCAGTTATGAAATGATATCATCAGTTTGTATTTCCATAAGAACAGCAGAGGAAAACCCTTGTTTCACTGAACAGTATAATTTTGTACGCCACTTCCATCTCCAAACGAAAGTATTAGATCTACAGATGGTCATTACAAGCTAAAGGGGCAAATTTTCAGTGCTATAGGTAGTACATTGGATCTGCAGCATTCACGGACACTCCAGCTAGGAGAGTATAAAGACATTCTCATGTATTAATAAGAAGTGGTGGAGAAATCTCAAACATTTCAGCATTGATTTAGGGATAAAACCCGAAGTCTGGATACTTACTACAACTGTCTCCACCCAATCAGATTCTCCCTCCCTCACCCAATTCGTCCGTCTAGCCCAATATGATCCACAATTGCTTTTTCTCTTTCCCTCCAACTCAGGGGCTGTGGGACACAATTTAAAGTGGTGGGACTGTGGTGTGACTCCCGGGAGGCCTGGTCCTGCCCAAAGGTGGAGGGGTTGGAGACTGAGCCAGCACTGCACTTATCCCACAGCAGTTCTTGTCCCTTAGGACTGCTCCCTGCTCCGTCCCATTGGCTCTCACCGCAGCATGCAGGCAGGGCCCTTCCCTCATGACATTCTGCTCCCTTCCCGGCCCTGGTGCCACTGGATTGCTTGCCCTGACTTGGGCTGTGACAGGTCAAAAAGCGGTTGGGCCATGTCCTGGGTGACCCCTTCTTGCTCCGGCTCTGTAGCCTACTCTCCCAACTACAGTCAGTAGATCATCCCACCATCCTAAGATCAGCTGCATCCATTGCTCAGCAACATCCATTGCTCAGTGTTACCCGACTAACATACACCATTTTCCTAGGTTAGCCCTCTCATCTGCCTGATCCACAATAGTGTCCCCGCAGCCCAAAACAGGTCCTCAATCTTCCCAGAAATTGTTGGTCACCAGGTTCTCAGCGGAATCTGGCAATCTCAGCTAGACCCACAGCTGTTACTGTATTCACACTATGTATGCTCCAGGGCTTCCCCAAGGCAGAAGTGCACAGGATTGCCTTGCATCCCGCTGACATGGGAAATCCTCACAGCACTTGAGATTTGAAAACGGCATTTAATTTAATATCAGAAATTAAATTAACCAAACGCTAAGTGTGTGTCTGAGAGACAGACAAAGAGAGAGAAGACTATTAGGTTTCCATGAACACATTTACTGCTCTCTTCAAGGTTGACATTTTAGGTAACAGTTCTTATCAGTTTTAAAAGCCGTATGTTGGGCTGGGCAGCACACTGCTTCTGCAGTCATTCTGGGTGATGTCAGCCTGTCATCACCCAGGAGCCCTAAGTATACTGCAGTTTGCCATGCCTTGTAATTAATGATCTGTCCTCTGCAGAGCAGACAGCAATATACGTACAGCTGAATAGCTACTGTGTCAACGATGACAGGCAGACATTGCCCAGAGTGACTGCGATTTTCTTCCAGTAAAACTTCTTATTCCTTCTTTGTAGCTTTTACTTGGGTGCCTATTTATCTCTCTGATCCCATGTGCAGATGCGCTATAATGCTATAGGTTCATCTATTTGCACAACTCATGCCTGGTTCACACACTTTCCCCATCAGCTCTAATGCTGACACAATATCTTATGTCAGCATTGTTAGTGTTAAAACACACAAGGGAAAATAACCCTGCCCTCCACCATGGCTGCCAGTGCCTGCTCTGTCACCAGAGGTGGGAGTGGGGCAGTTTTTGGGGAAACCTCACAAGAACATCTGCTCCGCCTGTGCTCCATCAAACTCTGCAAGGACACCCTGCATAACTCTGAGCAGCAGGGCCTGGGGGCTAGACAGAGCCAAGGCAGGGGTGGGCCAGGAGAGGAATGGAAGCAGGCATAGGCGCCGACTCCGTGGCTGCTCTGGAGCTGGAGCACCCACAGGGAAAAATTAGTGGGTGCTCTGCACCCACCAGCAGCCAAGCACCCCTCACCCCACCTCCTCCCCCTCCCCTTAGCGCACCATGTCTCTGTTCCTCCGCCTACCTCCCAGTGCTTCCTGCCACCAAACAGCTGTTTGGCAGCACTTAGGACTTTCCAGAAGGGAGGCGAGAGGAGCGGGGAGGCATGCGCTCAGGGGAGGAAGTGGAGAAGAGGCGGGGCAGGGGCAGGGACTTGGGGGAAGGGTGCGGAATGGAGGCGGGGCGAGGGCAGTGCAGGGGTGGGGGAGCACCCACCGGGAACAGTGGAAGTCAGCACCTATGGAAACAGGGGCTGATGGATCTGCTGCTACACAAATCCAGTAGCCACTGTCCCAAAACTCTTGAAGCACAAGAGCAGGTGGTGTAAAGGTGGGTTTAATCTACCTCTTTACCCACTGCTCCTGAGATGAGCTAAGATCTGGCCCATTTAGTGAAACTATTAATTTTATATTTGGCATCTAGATTTCTTGATGATGGGTGCTTTGGAAATACACACATCAGACTGATGAACAATGGATCTAGAGGTGGTGTTTAAGATGTTTCTGATATCTCAGTGTGTGTCATCTGGTGCCAGACACAGGAAATTAGAACTTCTCATGAGAACTGTGCATTTTATCAATTTCACCCACTGAAGCAACTTTAGCCACTAGCTATCCTTTAAATTCAATACCTGACTACAGACCCAAAGAAAAGTCAGTAATTATTATTTGTATTGCAGTAGCACCTAGTGACCTGGTTGTGCTAGGTGCTGTACAAACACATGGTAAGAGACAGAGCCCATGACCCAAAAAGCTTATAATCTAAAAAGACAAGACCGACAAAGGATAGGAACAACGAAGAACTGTGCTCCTCAAACACTCAGTTGGGGAACTAAGACACAGGCTGATTAAGAGACTTGCAAAAGTCAGATAGGAAGTCTCTGCAGCAGAACCAGGAACTGAAGCCAGATCTCCTGAATTCCAGTGCAGTATCTTAACCACAAGATCATCCTTCTCCCTCATCCTTGTCATCACTACCGCTATAGATTGTATGTGATCAAAAAGGAACTCAGTCACAAGTGGAAAGTGAAACTGAACCTTACTTTGGCTACAATATATATATTCTCTCAATAAAAAGCTAAGAGCCTGAATTGCCACTCACTCACACCCATTTAACACCAATGTAACTCTGTTGAAGTCAACAGAGTTATTCTTGATGTATACTTTGAGAGGGTGCTGTTAGTATCTATAAACTGAGCCCTTTGGAAATCAGCAGCCTGGTCACTTAGAACACTCAGGGCCCTTGCTGTGGTTAGAGTAGAAGGGACTTAAGTAGTTTGGGTTTGGAAGAGGTGAAGGGATCACTTGTACTTCCAGGGAGCCTAATGAGCTAATGGAGGTAATCAGCGCACCAGCTGGATGCCCTGAGAAGACTGCAAGCAGTATAAAAGGCCACAAAACTGCTCCTATATGGTGATGTACCCAAAGCATAAACAACAATAAGGACACTTCATGAAGGTTCTATAGTGGACTGTTTATACTAGTTAACTCACTCAAGACTGCTTATCCAGGTTTCCAGAAGCTGAAGGGGGAACCCGTTCACATACACAAATATACATGAGAGGAAAATCTCATCCATACCTTGACTTGGAAAAAAGATAGTTGTGTCTCAAGTTGATAAAAATAGGTCTAGCAAGTAGGCAAAATTCAGAAAGAATATTTCATCCTGCTGAAACAACTGCCCAGTACTTTTGCCCAAGTTATTTCTGTTATCTACTGCTGATTATGCTAGGTAGGCCTGGGTAGTAGCAACCATAACACCTGTTTTTAAAAGAAAATGGTAAACGTTTTTGTTCAGATATCATTACCTTGTATTTTCTTCCCAAATCCTTCCCTCTTGTTGAACACCTGATGCTTTCCTGTTACATACAGTAATGGATGACTTTTCCAGTTTGTACAAATTATACTGTATGGTGGATACTAGAATGCAATTACACAGAAAAGTGCACTATTCAGTTATTCCACATAACCTGAAACCTCAGCTCCCACAGAAGCAGAAATCTAAAAGCCACATCCTACTCTTTTATATGTGCACTTTCCAGTGGTGCCAATAGGATTGGTGCTTCTGGCTCAAGGACAGAATATGCTCTACACATTTTCAAACATACCCCATCAGTTTGGACTTGCATATCTGCACAGGCAAAAATCTGGATCTGTCTGCACTAATATCATTTTGTCTAACTACTAGTTCTGCATGTAAAAATTCTGTTTGCAAAAGTAGAAAATATCCTTGTCAAACTGTGGAAAGAAGTTTTAGAGGTTGAGAGCATTTTGAAAATTTGACCTCAAGTGCCAAATTCATCTCTGGTGTAATTTCCCTGTCCGCTAATTATTTAAGCCAGGGACGAATAAATTTCTAATGTCCGCTAAACAAATCGTCCATTTTTCTTCTGCAGTGATGATCAAAATATGTTATGGAAAAAGACGGTCATAAAGTATTATGAAGGAAGGGAGTTTAATATAACTAGGCTTCTAATGAAATTTTCAGCTGCTGCCCATACATTCTAAACAATTCTATAATTTTAGTTACATTAAAATATGTTTGTGACATAAATGAGCAAATTTTTCTTGTAGTCAACTCATCCCCATTGCAGTTAAATATCACTAGAATTCACACAAATTCAGACTGATATTAGATAACGGATACAAAAGCAAAATAATGAATTAAACATTTTTGTATAAAAAAATAAAAAATCCAGATTACAAAGTAGGTAACAGAGGCTGCTCTAACTCACCACAGGGACTAAACTGGCCCCTGACCAGACTAGTGAATCTGTACCAAACAACCTGTATTAACACCAATTAAATGTTAATTTCACCTTTTATAAATCATACATATAAAAGCTGATTTCAGTCCCAATACACACAGGCCAAGAAGGAACTATTATCAAAGGATTGGATTCTGATCTCATTTGCCTTGGTTTAATACAAAGCAATCCCACTGAAGTCAACAAAGATACTTTGGATCTACACCAGTGCAATGAGAGCAGAATCTGGTCCAGTAATTTTTTTCACCAAAGTAAATAGTGTTGGCAGTTACTGGTTCTGTCAGTAACAAGTGTGGACTGAAGGGTTTGTTTGTTGATTTATATGCTGCCAGCTCCATTCACTTTTGTTATAACTCTTGAAAACACAGTTCCAGGGTATCCCTCCAAGGCCTTAATTTAAAATGGATCCTGTTTCAACGGCAGACCGGAACAGGTTACTTATCCCCATTAGTTCATTTTGCTAACAAGCATCACTCCGACTAGGGAAGACAGAACAAAAGAGAAATGTGTTTATACCAGTATTTACACACAACAAAATGAAAAGAATCCAATATCAGACAAACAAAATGTACTAAATATGTCCTAGTACTAAAAACAAAGAAGATAATCCCTTTCTTCAGTCCTCTCAATGCTAACAGATAGAGGCTTGTGTAATAAACAACCTGATCTCTCCAGCAGTTACACCAGCCTCAAAACTTCAAGCCACATTTTCTCCAAGATATTTACCTCAACGGCGCTCATATGATCTGTGGGATTCACAGATCCCTAATACTGTTTCTTCAGAGCTCACTCTCTGAGCTAAAAGCAAAATCCACCTTTAGCTCCAGCAACTGGCCAATTTAACCTGCCACCAACTAGCTCCCAATTCTAGAACTCAAAGGCATATATCAATGCAACCGAAGAGTTTCCATGGCAACTCCCAATGTCACCTCTGTAAATATTACTGCCAGTGGACACGGATCCCACTCATATGACAGGAATATTAACCTCTGTGACATTGGCCCAAGTCAAGTGACTGATGACAGAAAATAAAGATGGGTCTCTAACCAGCACTCCTGTGTGTCACTCATTTATTACAAATGTAATGACTAGTGAGTGTAGCATTCATTACTGGGCACTGTGTTACCCTCCACATCATCCAGTCAGTAGAGGGTTCCTCTAATCCTCAGAGTCCAGGAAAAGGAAAGGTGTCTCGAGAGAGCTGACAGCTAGGTGAGAGCAGGAACAGCAGACTGGAGGTTGCCGCAGCAGCAGGAGAGCTAGAGGGCTAAGAAAGCACAGCAGGGGAATCCAGGGCAGTGGCCTGCAGGCAGGAGGCCAGCATGAGACAGGTTACAAGAGAAAACTTTTGCCTTGATACCCCAGTACTGAGCTGCCCACAGGGGCTGGGTTAGGAACAATTGTTTTGGTCATTGATTGTAATTGCAGATCGGGTACGTGCACCTTTTATTTCTGCAACCCACTTACAGAAAAAAAAAATGGTGCAACTGTTTAAGGCAGTGGTTCCCAAACTTGTTCCGATGCTTGTGCAGGGAAAGCCCTTCGCAGGCCTGGCCGGTTTGTTTACCTGCTGCGTCCGCAGGTTCGGCCGATAGCAGCTCCCAGTGGCCACGGTTTGCTGCTCCAGGCCAATGGGAGCTGCTGGAAGCAGCGGCCAGTATGTCCCTCAGCCCGCACCGCTTCCCGCAGCTCCCATTGGCCTGGAGCAGCGAACCGTAGCCAGTGGGAGCCGTGATCAGCCAAACCTGCGGACATGGCAGGTAAGCAAACCGGCCCGGCCCACCAGGGGCTTTCCCTGCACAAGCAGCGGAACAAGTTTGGGAACCACTGGTTTAAGGGAAGCCAGCGAGAGCTACAGGGGTAGAACTAAGTGCTTGAAGTACCTACAGCGCTGGCCTCCACATTCATGATGCAGCCAGTGTGCTAGCAGACTATCAACCCACAACACTCGCAGCAAGCCCCTGCAGTGGGATTGGTTGCAGAACTTCCAGTGTCACATTCTGTATTGCCTTGCACCTTATGTAGTCGTCTTTACACCTGCACAAAGGGAGGGTAAAATTTGACCATACTGATTTAGCAGCATTTTACACTGTATAGTGTAAATTATGCAAATAACGCCACATAGTGCAAGGCAGTGGAGAATCCAGACCCTTGAATATTGCAGATTACCAGCTCCCCTACAAAGGGCCCAACTGAACCATTCTCACACCAAGTAATAACTGATTTTCAGGGAAAAGCTTGCCACATTGCAATGCAGTGCTTCCTGAAAAGAATTCATACCTCTTTCTACTAGAATTTGTGCCGGTATTTTCCCAAAATAGAAGATTCTGGTTCCTAAGAGGCATATTTTCAAAGCTTAGAGTGAGAGATGTATGTACCAACTATTAATGCGGTCATGATACTCTGGGACATGATAAATGAGGCCCAGGGCCTGATTCGCCTCTAGTATCAATCACAAGTACCTCAAATGAAGTCCACGGAGTTTCACCAGCGTGACTCTGGTGAGTCTGATCACTATTTTTAAAGCAAGGTATTCTCACTTGAAGAAAGGGAATAGGATAATACCATTATTTTAATCCTACAGCTACTAGGTAACACAGAAGCAATGGTAGCCCTGCACCTAAAACTTTTCATGAATCCAGAATAAATGTAAAAACCTACAGGCCTGATCCTATGCCACTGAAATCCATTGCAAAACTACTGTTGACTTCAATGGGAGTAGAATCATGGCTTACAGTAACACAAATGTATTTCTATATTTCAGGTCTCTGAAAGCAAGCAAAGTACACGCTCTCTTCCTGACGCGAGTGTTAATGGGAGTAACATACATGGACTGTGAAACAAATATAAGTCAGACTGTAAATGTTGGCAGTTGATGAGAATTATGAAGCAAGTCCTAGTGAGTGTTCAACGGTGCCTTTCCTTGGATATTTAGAGCAAAATCTTGTCCTGTCATTTGAAGGTGAGTTGTGGGGGAGAGGGAAGAGAGCTGCTTTTCCCCCAGCTCACTCACTGGGCAATACTTTCTTATTAACACCTCATTCTGCACCATCAAAGCCAACTGGAGTTTGTCCATTGATTTTAAAGGGTGCAAGATTGGGAACTAGGTGAGGGGCCCACCAAATAAAGTTGCTGAATGAAATTGTCAGATCTAAGGAGGCATGGCTTAGAAAACTGCAGATGGGGCTAGCCTCTCAGCCCATTTCTAGGGCTGCTTTTCACAGCAAGCACTATGTGGTAATTCATGCTGCTTCTTGCTTTTCAAGGCAGCGGTTAGCACCACTGCTGAACACGTTGTACTCAGTCAGCCTCACTGACCCATCCTACCTCCACAGCGTGTGTAAACCCCTGATGTTAAAAAAGTGTCATTGCTCTATATATATATAACCAGGATCTGAGTTAAGAGCTTTTGTACATAAAATCTATTTCTGTAAATGACTCCTATACATTATATTACTTCTGAATGCATCTATATAAACTAAATATCATCTGGTTTAAATGCAGCCAGCAATAAAGAGGCACAAGGGAAAAATCTAAAGCAGACATAGTACTTTTTTTTATTATTAATTGTGTCTTTACTACTGTCAATTACAAGACTAAAAAAGTGTGTCTCATTATTATGGTGTGCAGCACACTGCAAGATGATCCAATTTAATTAGATGAATTCCCATTTGTTTCTAATTACATTCTTCATAAAACAGTATCTGGACACATTCCTGATGATATATTTTTTATTTAGATGATTATGCAGCAGTAAGGAAGGAGGAGAATATAGCTTTTTATGGCTTCAAAGATTCATGCAAGTTTCTCTAGTTTTGATAGTATCTGAACACCCAGTAAAACTAACGTCAACTAAAGGAACACTTTACTAACTCCATGGATGCATGCCACAGGCTTAGGCTGCAAGATTCAAAATGAAACTTACTCAGTGTTCATGGATCTTGGAAGAACTAACAAATCCTTAACTAAGCATCCAAACCGCTGACTAGATACATATCTGCTTCCGGCTGTATCTTTGGGGCCATGTACATTTCATAGCAAATTTCTTTTCATATTTACCTAGCATTTGTTATTATGGCTTTCCCAGGTCACAGGACTTTTGGTGTTTGCCAGAGAAAACCTCTGCTAGCTTCGCATTAGTTCTGTTCTGCTCTGATTTCAACAGAACATTGATTCCTCATCAGAGTTATATATTGATATTAACTGTGAGAGATTAAAATCCATTAAATATTGACTTTCTGGATGTGCAGACATCCATTTCTCATAAAATGGAACCATTACTTTAACTTCATTTTAGATTTTTACTGTTATGTAACGAGCTAACCATGTTGGGCCTGATTTTCAAAAGAGATCAGCTCCCATATAGACACCTAAATAAGAGCCAGATTTTCAAGAATGCTCAGCTCTCAGCAGCTCCCACTGTGACACTTGCAGACAGATTTTCAAAAGAAATAAGGACCCAATGTGCTGAGCACTCTTGAAAACATGGTTTATTTTGGTGCCTAAATGAGATCTGAGCTCCTTTGAAAATATGGCCCATTGGGACTGACCCTGCATGATAGCGGTCCTTACTCATGTGAGTAGTTCTGTTGAAATAAAGGTCCACTAAGTTACAGGGATACTCACGTGAGTAAAGATTAGAAAGCCTTTTCCCAGGAAGTAGTTCTTGGGCATATAATGGCAGTGCTGTGAAAGACTGTTGAACTACAGAGTTGAGTTCATCTTTACAGCAGTGATGGGGGCAAAGCAACTCCTATTTCTAGAAGTCCTCTGAAATATCTTGTTGAACAATGCAACAGTATTCTCCAGGACCCACATTTTATATCCAAACACCTCATATTTATGATCACCTATGTAATCTGCCCATCTTTAAATAAAAAAAGGACACTGCACAACCCTTGGAACGTGACAGAATTTCAACTGAAAGCTCTTTCCCTAAAGAAGGAGGGGTATTTTCCCCCTTTTTCCCATATGTTTTCTCTATTCACTGTCTCATTCAAATAAGGCATTACCTGGTAAAGCTTAAGCATCAATTGTGTCAGCACCACTGCACTACACCCGCTTTTATGGCTGGCGACAATCTTCCTACAAGCAGAACACCTCCAGGATCTATGAGGCAGAACATGAAGGTGCAGCAATGGCTAAATACTTTTAAAGGAGCCTGCATTTCCCCCAAAACCAGTCCTCGACTGTCACAGTGCAGAAGGTGGGGCAGGACCTCGATTGCCTTATTGTATATCACAGCAGTCTAACACTCTTCTCTGATGTAATCAGAGATATTATGCCTGATTCTGATCTGACTTTCTCCAGTGAAATCAATGGAGCTAAGCTTATCTGAGATCAGAATGGGGCCCATTCTCTCTCTTAAGTCATGCACTAAGGACCATCCAGCTACACTCACCTTCCTCCTCTAAATCACAAGTCCTGCTGTAGGCTGTTCAGTAACAAGCTGTCAACATAGCTCTCACTACTGATGTGTTTTATATAGAGTTAACTGTGCCTTTAATTCAGAGGTCACAACAAATGATGAGCATAAAGTGTGAATTATGTGGCTAATGATATACAGGATGTATATCAGTGAAGCAGTGGAAGAGGCGTGTGGGAATCTTGATATATATGTAAGATCTGTCTGAAGTCTGATATATGAACCCAATTCATGCCTTTTGATTTCAGTGGTTATATCAGGGATAAATATGTCCTACTTAATTTCCTCTGTTTACCCAGTGCTATATACATTTTCCTAAAAATAACTGATAACTGACTTTCTTTTACTCTGATACACAAATTGGATGAGGTAATATATTTTATTGGATCAACTTCTGTTGGCGAGAGAAACAAGCTTCAAGCTAAACAGAGATTTTCTTCTTCTCTGTAAACCATTACTAGAGAGAGAGCAAATATTATGGAAATGTTGTTGACTGTCTCTCTTTTTAGTCTTGATCTCCTAATCTGAAGCATATTTGGCTAGCGTTCATAGTCATCCATTCAACTGGTGGCTGCTATTTTTTAAAAGTTGTGTTGCCTTACAAATTCATTGACAGGAATATTGCTAAAAAAACTCAGCTATCTAAACAGATATTACTTTGCTATGTATAAACACAGATCTGCAATGCTCAACAATGTGAAAAATTGTCTAATTTTAAATTATTTATCCAATGATTTAATACCTTGTGAGATGGTCCAATGTTGTGACATTTCATTAACCATAGCTAACAACTGACATTATACAATGAAATGTATGTTCATTCATGGTCATTGATCTACCTGACCATTACCCGTATCTATAACTTCTATGAGCTGATCACACCCTTAGTAGTTAATCAGTGTCAGAACAAGTTAACAGGAACTGGGAACCCAGAAAACAGTAGCAGCCAGTGAGTGATACTTCAGGAACACGGGGAAAGTTCTAGAAAAGGGTGGCAGTTTGGAAAAGAGAATCTGAGAGAGAGAAACTGGCAGTCTTTGGGAAGGGCTTTGAAGAAATAGAGGAGGAATGGCAGAAAGAGGATGGGAAAATGCAGAAGGATGGTAACAGCTGTAAAAGCATGCAATGCATATCTAAGCATGATCTATGTCTCATGGAGGAGGAACAGAGCAGGAAACCAAGACTGGAGCCTGATTCTGATGTGAATCACACTGGTTTTACAGATCCTGGCCATCACATTGACAATGCAAAGCAGTCTTAAGTGCCCTGGACATTCACACTCCATAAAAGTAGGCTGCAAAGTCTCTCTTTCCCCCCACATTCAAGGTGGGTGAGGACCGGTGAAGAAATCAGCTTTGAAGCAGAAAGTGGGATTTGTTTATTCCGTTGGTTTGGCTGAATGGCTTGATTCTATTATGGGTTGGACTTTTATATTAATGTTCTGAAAATGTCTATGTGATATATTTTATTTGATGTACATGCATCATAAACTATTGGAAAGACACTGTGTGTCTTTGTTAGACACTGTGTGTCTTTGTTAGAAACTGAAATAAATATATTAAATAAAAATATTAAGCATCAAGAAGTGATCAGTTGTAGAAAGTAAAATTTACCATCAATATGGCCTGGGAATCCCAAGCAACTGCTCTTGCAAAGATGTTGCAAAAATGGTAACAATAATAAACTACTACTACTACTAATATATACTTCTGTAGCGCCTTTCATCCAAAGAGCTCACTGGAATTTACAAATATCACTTAAGGTTCACAACCTCTCTGTAAAGTAGGTGTGACCCAACGATCCTTTGATGCCAAATTAATTTGGCAGAGGACACAGAAGGTGCATAGAGTTTTACAAGGATTCCATAGGTTGGATATCTACATAACAGTTCACCAAAAGGAGGCATGTCAGGTCTCTACCAAGAGCCAAAATCCCACTGGTCATCATAATCATAATGAAATGTAGGCAGAGATAATATTTAAGAAGTATCTATATGTATATCTATATTGAAAATTATGATCTTACGGTCTTGGAGTTAAGGCAGGTCACCAGGAGGTGACATACCTCTGAAATGTTCCTTTCACGCAGAAGGTAACCAATACCCATGTCCCTGTCTAGACATTTGTGTACTGTGTGCCTCACACTGCAGGCCTATTTGTATACGCAGCCAGGTGTGGACTGAGTGAATATGAAATCTACAAGAAGAAATCTACAGGAAGAAACAAACAAGGGGGTGTCCTGTATATGAATAAAGACAAAGGACATGTCTGCAGTTTCTTGGAGTGCAATGAGTCACAATGAATTCTTCACTTAGAAGGCAAACCGACAGCGAGTTTGTCTCAGGAAAGGAGAATCACAGCCAGCCTGACCGAAAAGCGCTGCAAGAATTTTGGGTGAGCAACACTGTACAAGCCATGAGCGTATTTGGTTAATTAAGTATAGGCCCCAGAATGCATACTTCTACTTAATACTTGATTCTCTATGCGCTGTTAAATAAACTGAGGCTTGATTTCACTATAAATAGATCTAAGTGCTGTGTGTTAAGCAGAGCAGTGATCTGAGGTGCAAGTGGTAAGCTGAGGTGTACTGTTTATTTGGAAGCAGTGAATCTGTGAATACTGTGAGCGTCCAGTGGACACTCCAGACGTTCAGAGGGCCTGAGGGTTGGAATGTGCCCATCACTAACCTGTGGAGTGATAGTAGGGCCTGCGAGACCTAGAGGGAAGTGCTTGTGTTGCATGTGGACAGTGGTGTTGTGGAGCTGACCCATGGCAGACACAGGACAAGGTTTCCTTGTGCTAAGGGCAGGTGGTAGCGAGGTGCCTCACAGCCTTGGGAAGCATCACAGTAGGCAAGTATTATTAAGGTGAACAAACATCCCAATAAAATCAGGACTGTCCTGATTTTTAGGCGTTCATCCCACGTCCCAACTGATGGCTGATCGGGATGCAATTTGTCCTGATAGTTTGCGCCCCCCCCCCTTTTTTTTTTGCTCTGCCGGTGACAACCCCCCCCCCCCCATGTGTCCTGTTATTTTCTTCCTCTCATCTGGTCACCCTAAGTATTATATACAGGTTTACAGACTGATAAAGTGAGGTACAGAAAGGTTAAATCAGTAGCAGAGCTGAGATTAGAACCCAGGGGTCCTGGATCCTGGTCTTCTGTGCTAACCAATTCCTTCCTTATACCAGACACATTACACAGACTTCTTAAATGACTCTATGAACTTGGCATCTCTACTCCAGTGAAACTGTTTCACCTGGCAACACACAATAGGAACCGACGGGTAGAAGACTAAGCATTCAAGCAATTATCTATGAGCATAAAATGTGATCGCTGAGAGAGTAAATGTCCAAACAAACGTTTGTCCTGAGTTAGCATGTCTATGACTGAAGGGATCTGTCATTAATATTGTGCTCTTGGCTGGAGTAACTGCTAAAAAATAATTGCTTTTACACCTCAATAATTGTTTGGTCCTACAGAATAGAGCTGAGTAGGAGGGGAGCATCAGTATGGCATGTACCAACCCTTTTAGCTTCTAGCAGAGTTCCACATGCCAACCAACTTTCTGATGAATGGATTGTCTGCTTAGTAACCCACTTACTATGAATACAGACAGAAAGGATCTAATGCCTGCCACCATGTATCTCCTAAACACAAAGAAAGAAAGATGCCTGTTCACAGGCTGTAGGCACTCTGGCAGATATCTAAACTCACAATCCATAACAGGTTTCAGAGTGGTAGCCGTGTTAGTCTGTATCAGCAAAAACAACGAGGAGTCCTTGTGGCACCTGAAAGACTAACAAATTTATTTGGGCATAAGCTTTTGTGGGACGATGTGGGTTCTAGCCCACGAAAGCCTATGCCCAAATAAATTTGTTAATCCATAACAGAAATTCAAACACCAACAAACTGGTGACCACTTTTCCCCCTCCCCAACAAAACAACCAATCAATCAGGGAGTCACGAGATTTTTATGTGAGGGATTGCGGGCTCCACCCCAAACCCCGCTTTGCCTCCAGCATTTATAATGGTGTTAAATATATTAAAAAAGTGTTTTTAGTGTATAAGGAGAGTTGCACTCAGAGGCCTGCTGTGTGAAAAGAGACATCAGTACAAAAGTCTGAGAACCCCTGCCATACACGATGCAATACCCCAGGCAGGACAGACACCATATAACTTATTGCTAAAATCATATCTCATTGAGTAAGGGTATCATTCGTCCACAAAATATGTTCTTCATTTTTTAATTAAAATTGTTGAATTTGACAAGCTGTATCCACTGGGTTCTTATTCAATTTAATAATGACTCTTAAAAACAAACTTTATATTTGTGGATAATCTAAGCTTTATACCCAGATGTACAGACACTCTTTTCCCAACCTATTATAGAATTTTTTTAACATTAGCTTTAATAAAATTTTTACCATTCAGCCAATCTTTGCAGCAAATCAAAATCAGCTTGTCTTTATTATATTCTAAACATACAAATAATTGTTTTTTAATTTCAAAAGCATTCAAAGAACTTTACAATATTCGCTAGGCGGAAGATATGTTCTCCTGTGCACGTGTAATGCTAAGAAGGTAATAAAACAAATATTAGTACCAATGTGTTCGCTGAAAACACATATACTTTATGCCTGTTACCAAGTTGTGCAATACAATTACAACAACTTTGTCAAGGGCTGAGCAAGAAAAGCGCTATCAACACAGGAGTTGTCTCTTATCCTATATGAGACTATATGGGCAGTAATTAATATTTCAATGAAAATAATTATATGTCATGTGCCACCAAAGTAGATGCAGTACCTTTTTTTACATCAGACTGTGAGACAGTCCCACTTCTGCACCACCATGCCATGTCTGGGTAAAAAGACTGCCACTCATCCCATTTGACAATATTCAGAATCTTCAAAGGTCATAATTTGGAACCGATGCTCTTGTTGATGATTAGCTTCTGTTAATGACAGGCAAACAATTTAATCTGACACAAAAAAGAGGGTAAAGACACCCAGGAAGAGAAAAGAAAGAAAATGCTTGCAGTCGCCAGCTACCTGTACTAAGCAGACAATCAGATTCTCTAAAAGAAGACAAACTGTTAGATTTTTTAAAAAGCAACAAACCCGAAGTTCTTAGCAATAAAACTTATAGAATAAAATAGTTTCGTTATAACAAATGAATAGCGACTAATAATAATATCTACATAGCGGTTTGCAGAATCACAGCAATTTGCAAACATTAAATGACATATCAACTTTAAATCATTAAATTTCAAAAATGAATTAAAAAGTAGTTTCAGGGACTGCACCCTCTCCTGAGCCCTTTGCCAATTTTTCTAAATTTACAATTACATTTTCTTATGTTTAAAAAGAATACTCTCCCCCATTATTATGAGAAAGTTACTTTTCCCTTTTGTTTATGTCGTTCTAAGGGATCAGCCCTACAAATACTTATGCATCTGAATAAATTGTTTTAAAATTTATCCAGTTCATCTGCATATTTGTTTGGACTCTTGATCCTACATTGTGATCCACAAAGGGAGTCTGCTATCAGAAAAACTGATCACAATGCAGGACTAGTGACTAATTGACTACCCAGAAGAAACAGTGCAAGTGATTGTACACAAAGTGTTGTGCATTGCACAGGGTACATAAACTGAAGAGAGAGAATATCTGTCAATTTAGGTGTAACATATAACAACATCAGGTAAAAAAGAGTTCAGACATAAGTGTGATTTTAAGTTGTTGGTGTCTCTTTAATGAAGTAGGTCCTGATCTTACACAACTGCACACAAGAAGACCTCTGACTTGAAGTCAATAGGACTCTGCACAGGTACAGGGGTACAGTTGCACACAATAACTTGCAGGATTGAGAATTTAAGCCTTATAACACCACTGTGAAATAGATAGATAAATACTGTTTCTCCATTTTAGATTGTGAAATTGAGAAAAAGTTTACTGGCAAAAGTTTTAAATAAATGATCACTAATTTTGGATACTCATCTTGAGATATTTAGGGCCTGAACAATAAAAATCAAGCCCTTGGGTTTCTCAAATTGGACACCCAAATATTAAGGCTGCAGCATTTGAAACAAATGCAGAATTCCTAACTGGGAGAACAGAGAGCTGCTCACAGAAAAACACAGCTTTAATAATAGCATGTATATGTTACTAGTCAGTATTGTAAATATTTATGCATATCCAATAATCCCTGACTTTGCCATCACCTGATTGAAAGAACAGGTCTAGGCATCACAACTTTGGGATTGCAGCTACACCCAGCTCCCGGGGCTATTGAAAAAAATTGTACCACGGCTCTCCTGAGTTTCTGGAGGTATTTATGTCTGTATATGTTCCAGGCTGCAACATATCAAGAGAAAGAGCGTACCGTGCACTCAGACAGCTTTAGAGCTTTTCTTTACGGGAAAACCTTTGCTGTGCTGTGTAGCACGTGTCCTGATCTGCACCCCCAGGCCTGCCGTGTTCTGATTGCAAGAGCAGGGAACACAGGTGGCCGCACTGCTTGCTAAGCGCTTGCATAGTTCTTTCAGCGCTTCGGTGCCTGGTGCCTTTTAGGCCCTCGAGGACCATGAGCTCAAAGCCCTCTTCCTGCAGCAGGAAACGCACCGGGCCAGTCCCTTGGGAGATGTAGTTTTCTCTTTCACCCTGAAAGCTTCCTTACCCGGCAGTGCCTATGCCTGCGAACGCGGTAGCTCAGCAGAGCCAGGCAGTTCCCAGCCTACAGCCCCCCGGCGCTAGCCACGCGTTGCCCATCCGGCAGGGACAAGACTGGGCACTGGGCCGAGCCTCCTGGGTGGCGTGGGGAAGACTACACGCCCCATGATGCAAGAGGCCGTGCGCGCCGGCGCAGACGGGCGTGCCCTGCCCTGGAGTGGGGGTGGGGAGCGCGGCGGAGAGCAGCGCCCGGGCGGGCAGTGCCGAGCGCGCTAACCCAGGAGCGACCATGCCCCGGGACAACATGGCCTCCCTGATCCAGCGGGTGGCCAAGCAGGCCCGCATCACCTTCCGGAGCCCGGCGCCGGGGCCGGGCTTCGGCGAGAACCTGCACCGGCTGCAGCAGCTGCTGAACGAGGTGCGGGCCGAGGACCTGCACCTGGTCCCGCGGGGCCCGGCGGCCGTGCCGGGGGCGGGCTGCCCGCGGGCCGGGGCCGGGGCCGGGGCCGGGGCGGTGCCGCCGGTGAGCTACATGCACATCTGCGAGACGGAGAGCTTCAGCATGGGCGTGTTCCTGCTGCGGAGCGGGGCCTGCATCCCGCTGCACGACCACCCGGGCATGAACGGCATGCTCAAGGTGCTCTACGGCAGCCTGCGCATCGCCTGCCTGGACCCGCTGCTGCCCCCGCCGCGCCGCCCGGCGTCCGCCGCCGCGCCCTGCTCCGCTCGCGCCAGCTCTGCACGCCCGCCTCGCCGCCCTGCCTGCTCTCGCCGCACACCGACAACCTGCACCAGATCGACGCCGTGGACGGCCCGGCCGCCTTCCTCGACATCCTGGCGCCCCCCTACGACCCCGAGAACGGCCGGGACTGCCACTACTACCGCCTGCTGGAGGCGCCCGCCGCCGAGCCCCACGACCTGCCCCGCGAGGTGTGGCTGGTAGAGACCCCGCAGGCGGCGGATTTCTGGTGTGGCGGAGAGCCCTACCCGGGGCCCAAGGTCTCCCCTTGAAGCCGGTGGAGGACGGACGGTCCCCCCTCCCCAGCCACTATTTCTTCCCCGGCAGGGATCGTGTGGGACCCGCTGGAGTAGGGGGCCCCTCCTCCTCCGGCAGGAGGTCGAAGAGTCGCCAGCAGCGGGACGGGAGGAGCTGGCTTGTGCCGTGGCTCACTCGAGATGTCGCAGCGGCTACACTCGCTGTACAAAAGCCATAGCCACGATTCCCTTCCCAGCCGCCTTTGAAGTAATGCTAGACACTACAGCAGGCCCAGCTCCTAGTCCTCGGGTGCGGAAAGCCATTCCCCAGCCTCCCTGGGACATGTGTGCATGTCTTGGGCTATCATTGTCTCAGTTCAGCTCATCAGTTCCAACAATGAAGCATCCAGCTGCTGGGGCCATGGGCTGCACTCTTCTAGGGTACTGCTTCTCTGCCATGGATAATTGCAGTAGAAACAACTTTTTATACACAGACCTTGCCCCAGAGGAGCTGATTGCCACTAAACTAAGGGTGGAAAAATCTTGTGTGTTTTTGCCAATGGTGCGCACAGGAGAACAGTTTCTGGGGCAGATTTATGGTACTATTTCCCTATCCAAATCATCAGAAAGACACCAGCCAATTAACACACACAGGAAACCCAAATCATATCCCTGGCTGATTTGGTGTGTTTTATCAGGGCAGTTATACAGGCTTAGCTGCTTTATGGTGGCTGAGCATCTCCTATTCCTGGCTAAAGAGAATAGCAATATCCAGCCAGAACTACCGCTGTTAATGACATAGACTGTATTTGCAGGAAAGCTACAAAACTAAAACCTCTTTGTGCTTACTGCCAAGCTTTTTGAGTGGAGGGCACTAAAGGATCCAGTGGATTTTTTTTTCTCCTTTTGACTGATGTGAAGACATGCAAAAGTAGTGCTGTTTAAACTTCCACACAACTGAATGTTAAAGTAAATACCAGTATTTTCTCTAACCACTTAGGACCACTGTTTAGTTTTTGATACCCCTCTTTCATCCCGCTTCCTTCCTAAAGTTAAGAGAATAAATGCAATAAAACTTCACTCTTCTATAAGGCATGTTTGTAAATACTCTGAAAACTCATGAGGTGGTATTTCCAGCCTGTCTAGGCCCACTGACAGTGTCTCCTCAAATGCAGCTTCCCTACTTTGTGGGTAGGAATAGGGAGTTTATCCTCACCACTCAAGGTAATAAACAAATGGGAAATCTTCAGTGTTTGTTGGGGATTGTCTCTGAAATGAGCATCAAGAAGATCTAAATGGAACTAGGAAGACATAGAACAACTCTTGGGCCAGGAAATGCTCCTAGAATCAACACTAGCCATTTCTAAGGTTACAGTTAATTATAAATTAAGGTTTGTCACATTATAAAGGGACATTGTCAGATAAACTACTTTAAATATTCCTTACGTTACATAAAACATAAGATTAAAACTGAAAACTTGTAAAATTTGTGGGTCTTTTGTACATTTCTTTGATTAATGAAAATAGAACAGTCAGCTTCTAATCAATTTCACTTTAAAGCACTCATGCAGCCCTATGTTAGGTGGAAACACTACACAAGTTTTTTTTAAAATGTCATTGCTATTTAAATGTTTTGTGGGAATTCTTCTAGTGGTCTTAGAGCTGTATATAAACACAGTCCTTTAAATTTGGGACCGGATTTGACCGGAGGACATTCCTTGAAAGCGAGGCCTACATTTTGATACATAACAGAACATTACAGGCTTTATAAGCCCTGTGTTTTCCCTCTTTATACTATTTATAAATATTGCTTTTTCATAAGGCTTTTCATAAACATAGTGTAAGAAAACAGTGAATTTTGCTTTGCTGCGGTGTAAGCAGTCCTGAGGTTTAGTTTGCCTATGATAGTATGATCTTTCTAACAATGAAGATACTTTTTCTATTAGTGAAATACTCTGTTTATACTGCAGGGAAAGATTTTATGTGCCTGCATATCTTAATACACACTTTCTACTAGAGACCCAAACTTGGGTAGCCTTGACTCTCCTGGTCTTGGAGTAGTGACTTGACTTAACCACTTCATAATTGATACAGGAACCTGTTCTGGAAGTTCTCCCTTGACTATTTTTTCTTTGTTTTGTGCATTTTAAAAGCAGATTTGTTTTTCCTGTATAGTTGCTTATGTGTGTTTTAAAATAATCCTTTTGTGGCTCTGTATTTAACAATACTTCGAGGAGCTTGTTCTTGCCTGCAAAAGATTGGATATGAAATGCACTGGAACACACACTACATTTTCAAATCTCAGTTTTCTGAAAAACAGAAGATGTTATTTCATGCAGTTTTCATTTATTTTTTGGCACTTCAAAGTGCCTGATTTCTACAGCTGCCATACTTGCTTCTCCTGGAATTCCATTGCAGCTCAGCTTTAAATAATAAATATGCAGTGAGATCACATGTTCTCTTATATTTAGTGGTTCTTCAGTATATTGAGTCTAATTCTCTGTTCTGTAACACTAACGAAGACCTTTTTTTCAGAATTCCTTATGGAAAACTGCATGTAGGGTGCAAGCAGCTCTACTGGAAATACAAACTACTCCAAAGAGAATTTTTATCTAACCTGTTTTAGTCTCTTTTGTCTTTCGTCTCTCTCTCTTTGCTGTCAGTTTCACACAATATGTAAAAACTAGTCATGATGTTTAATGGGATGTGACTTTAATGCATCTTTAATGCTAGTGATCCCTTACATTGCAGGATGTTCTGGCAACAATCACAGCAGAAGCTTTATTAAAGTGGAGCTAAAAGGACCAGTATTAAAACAAGTCCTAGTGCCAAGAAGAAACAAACAACTAAGATGCATTAAAGAAAAGCCTTTTTGTTTAACAGGTTTTGCAACCTTCATATACTTAGTAATTAGAATTTACTTCAAACACTCTTACTATCTTTAAACAGAAGGCTCAAGTCTGTATTGCTGTTCTTTCTCACTGCAGCCTGGGTATTGTGTTTTTATAACAGCAAAATTACTGCTGTTGATGATGAACTATAGAATAAATACAAGATATCTCACGGTTGGCCTCTGATTATTTTCCCTTGCAAGTGTAAAAGTCTTATGAACCCAGCTCAGTGAAAAGAATATTTTTTTTGTCCTTTTGCACTCACAAAGGTCTGTTATGAATTATTTTTGAATTAATTCCTGTATAGTTTATACATAAGGATGAGTCTTTCCTGTTACGTAAGTGAAAATGCCAGGGCACTGACACATTAATTTAGCTGTATCTATGGCTTCCTTTCATAAACCTTCTATGCTCCCCATATAGTCAAAGTGCTGTCTAGTCTCAATATTTTGTAAAAGCAACAAAGAATCCTGTGGCACCTTATAGACTAACAGACGTTCTGCAGCATGAGAGCTTGAATAGTGAATACCAGATCAGAGAATTTGCATTGCATTCTCAATATTTTGACATTTGAGGACAGGTGTAAATCTGAGTTAAAGGCATTGACTTAAGAATGTAGTGTCAGCTGTCTTAAAGTTTCTGTTCTAGCCCCATTGATTTATCTGTAGTTTTCTTTAATCAACCTATTTATTATGCATCCTTTTTCTGTCAGGTTTATGCCTCTTTTCTCCTTGAACTAGGAATGTAATCTTTTAACATGTTAAATTGTTCTTACTCAAGAGTATAATCTTGCACTAATCCAACTGCAGTTAGATCTGTGGCACATTTTGGACAAACTAGCCATTGCTGAGCTGCAGTCATAGAAGGAGAGCTGCCCTGCCCTGACCATGAATCAATGGGGCTTTGGAACTTTAGCGCATTGAAAGAACCAGATCGCTGACCATTTTTAATACAGTAAGCTACTGATGCTAAACAAGAAAGCTTTGTTTCCCATATGGTGGCATTCAACATCCATACAGGTCTTGGAGCTTCTTTGTTAAATCAGCCATTAAACATTCAACTGTGTCTTTTGGAAACCACCTGTATATGGTATGAGATAGCAATGCTGAAGTATACTGAAAGCCATAGCGCAATGAAAACTGAATTCCCTCTTGTGTACCTACAGTCTGGTACCTATTAATGCTGGCAGTTATGTTTTCTCACAGCTGTGTAGTTGTTCTCTGTTATTAGCAAATAGAGAACTGTTTGTAATTAGTCAAAGCTGAACAAAATCAAACTTATTTCATGTTCAGTTTCAAGTCACACACAATAAAAAGGTCCCGGTCTTTCAGGTGCGTGGTGTGAGCTGCTAAGGAAAAGACCAATCTCAGGAAAAAAGGAAACAACTTTCAATGTTCAACTCTGTTCTAGAGTCAATTGTCAGCCTTTTTATTCTGGGATGTGTTGAGCAGTTTACAGTGCCAAAAAGCTGCACTGAGCTGAAAGTTGCATACATCTGTCTGGTGGTAGAGCCCTTTACGCAAGGTTTTTAAAAAAAAAAACAATTGCATCTGTTCTGTTACACCAATAATTCAGGGGGTGGCTGGGTAAAGCAATTAGTGGTCCTGTTTCTTCCCACCCATGCTTTAACCTCTTGATATACTTCAAGCAAATAAGTGAAGTTTGGTAGGCATGGCTATAATGTGTTCTCTGCCATTTCCAATCATGTTAACTTTTGCAGAACTACTGTATCTTTGGCAGCTTTTACAAATCTACATCTTTCTGCATCAGAGAAAATACATAGCAGCAAAACATTTCATATAAAGACAGGCTTTGTGTATTATGCATGTTACTTTAGTTTCCCGTTCACCTGAACCCAGTGCAGGCAGCGTACTCGGTTCAGCACCTCCCACTGTGGCTAACTCCCATATAAAATTAATTTAGCGTAAAGAGCTAAATTAGGGCCTTATAGTGTATGCCAAAGGAACTCAGTTCTAACTAAGTATGTACCCAACCTAAGGAGGCATTCACACAGAACCCTGTCTTAGGGAAATTAAAGATGGCAAAAGTAAATGGGAGATGTGGGTAGTCAGCATCTCTTAAGATCAGCCTCAACAATCATATAGTATAACCTAGCATATCTGTATAATGGAAGAAGAAAAACTACATAGTAGCCTTAAATGTTATGTGATTTTCCTTCTGCAAAGGTCCTCATCAAGATTTTCACTATCATACAGCTAAGAATTACTTTCAGGAGCAGTTTGCTGCCTCTGACAGTAAAAGGTCCATTGTGACTGAACAATATCAGCTTAGTTTTGCAATTTGGATCACCTGATTTAATTAAAATATGTACTAGACATGTTTTTAGGTAATCTAAAGAAAGCACATACACCCTTGTCTATAATATCAGCTATTTCACAGGGAAGGGTGTACACAGTGAATGTGCAAACAATCTGTATAGCATGAAAGAGTGCCAGATTTTCTGTACAATTGACCCAGGAAGAAACTCCAGTAATGTGTGAGATATATTCACAGACTGAAATATAATGCAGGTCAGGTGAGCAATGTTGTTGCTACAGCCAGTAAAGCTTACCTTTAATTTTTGTTTTTAGGCTTGCTGGATGTATGAAGTTGTGCGCGTCTTTGGCAATTTGAGTAAATACTGGGGAGAGCCATCACACTTCTTTGATTCTGTAGCCACAATCTACCCAGCAGTATGGCAAGATAATTTAAGAAACATTTAGGTGACCATTGGATAGGGACTTGCAGGTTGGCTGTGTTTCGTGAACGTAGCCCACAGATGGACTGTGCCAGTGATAGGTGCCACAAACCCATCGAAACAGGTGATCTCTAAGCCCTCAGTGTGTATAAGATCTGCCCTCGTGCAATTCCACTTTCAATGGCGTTACCCCCAGGGTGAACTTGGCAAGTGTTTAACAGTTGTACTTACAGCTAATCTTTGCAGGCCTGTCATAGCGGCTAATATCAGCGCACTTTGTTCTAAACAAATGCTACTCAGTTGCGGCACTGTTTGTGGAAACTGAAAGCTCTTTGCACCGTGACCGTTCTTGAGCACTTTCCACAAAGCCGCACACATCTTGACTGGTATCTCAGCTCTGAGACTAGCTTTCTCCGAGTGGGCACTGAGATGATGGTATTTATTTTCCAGAGCCCACTTTGGGAGTTTTAATTAGCCTGCTTTAAATCACGGAACAATAATGAGTCAAAATACAGTTCACCGCTTTAGATTAGCATTTCTATTTATTCCTAGGGGAAGTCCCCACCGCTCTACCAGTTGCTTGTTTGTACACTGGGGACGGGGGAGTGTTTGCATTTCCGTACGGGGTAGTTTGGCACAGTGCAGAAAAAAATAAGGGGGGGGGGGTTGTGCTGGCGAGTCTCCCTAATCGGAAATAGCGTCTATTATTTGAACCAAAAAACTTACAATCATTACAAAGTCTACGTACCAAAACCACACGTCCCGAGCTCTTTTGGAGACGGAAGGCTACAGACATACAGGGTGAAATCCTGGGTTCACTGAAATCACTGGATGGGGGAGAGGGGTGTCATTAGCTTCGATTGGGCCAGTATTTCACTCAGAATCTAAAATACAGATGAGTGGTTGATGTATTTTACAGTAGAACTGTACTGTGAGTCACCTAAAATAAATGTCATATACCTACTGGAGGTGACTGACCAGTGCCTTGGTCTGTATAAACCTAAAGGAACAGTTTTCAACTTAGCATCAAGATATGTCTTCTTTTATAAACGAGTTAAGCACCGAACCTATTGTTGAAAAAGTATTTATTTACAGAATACTCATAAAGAAACCATCTCTCCTTCGAATTCTGGTTAGTGGTTGTGCATTATTAGACTATACCATTTCTATTTCAGCTATTGTTCCGAGCGGACAATTGATGTGCCAGCTCTAGCAAGATGATTTACATCCTCATCTGAAATCTGACTACAAATGTAACACTTTTAAGTCACAAAAAACAGTGCGTACAAAAATATAGTTTCTAAAAAATACAAATATTAATGGGCAGAAATGTACAGCCATACTAAGATCAGGGACTGAACATGTTTCTGTCGTAATTAATAAGGCAACCCATCTACATGCAGACATTGAAACACTGTCTACATCACACAAGGCACCAAGGACACTTCAACACGTTTGCATGCATCCTAACAGCAGAGAATATACGTACATCCCACCTTCAATAAATTAACTTCTCTGACGCTCATTTTGATAGATCACACAAATGCTTTGCCTCCCCCCTTCCCCAAAGGCTGAGAACTCAACAGTGCACATCAAAAAATACACAAAATCGGAGTGAATATACGCTGAAAAATAGCCATTTAAAACTCTGGAAACCACCTGTCCCTTGTCCCGTCCACTCAGATTGCACTTCTGCGCTCCAAGTCAGTTGCACTGATATTGCTGAAAGGATTTAGACTCACACGCAACCGCCTGGATTACTAGTCAAGGGCCCGTGCCCGTCCCCGCTTCCTCCTCACGGCACATCGGTCCCAGGGCAGTGAACGAAGCTATAAAGTGCACAGCGGTTGAGCCCGCCGCCGGCCGAGCATACACGGTGCCCCCCGGGCTGGCCAGGCCAGGCCAGGCCGCGCTCTGCAGAGTCAGTCCCCAGCCCCTCTGCCCCTCTCCGGCGGCCGGGGCGGGAGGTGCGAGGGCGGGCCGGGCTCGGCGCTAAGCCGTGGCGCCCGGGAGCAGGCAAGAGTGCGCGCGCAGGGGGCTGCCTCAGGGCGTCCTGGTCCTGGAGGCGCAGGCAGCCAGGCTCCCGGAGCCCGCGGCGCTGCTCCCGCCGCACACGGCGCCAGGCGGGGGCGCGGCCTGGGCGCTGGCCCCGCTGGAGGAGGAGGGGGCGGCCGCGCCCTTCCTCTCCTTCTGGCGCAGGTGGATCTTGGTGTGGCGCTTCCTCTCGTCGCTGCGGGCGAACTTCCGGCCGCAGAAGTCGCAGGCGAAGGGCTTCTCGCCCGTGTGCGTGCGGATGTGGGTGGTGAGGTGGTCGCTGCGGCTGAAGTTGCGCATGCAGATGCGGCACTGGAAGGGCTTGTGGCCGGTGTGGATGCGGATATGCCGCGTTAGCTCGTCCGAGCGGGAGAAGCGGCGGTCGCAGCCCTCGGCCGGGCACGGGTAGGGCCGCTCGTGCACCGGCGTCTTGCTGGGCCGGTTCGGGTACTTGCGGGGCCGCAGGATGGGCCGCAGGGGCAGGTTGTGCGGGCTGTAGGCGCTGGCGGGCAGCCGCCCACCTTCCCCGCCTGCCCCTGCAGCCCCGACCCCCGGGCCGCCCAGGGTGAAGTTGCGGATGGTGGAGAGCGGCGTGAGCGGCGGCGGGACCCTGAGGGAGTCCAGGGGGCACGGGAAGGGCTTGCGCTCGGGCGGGGCGTGCAGCTCCCGCTGGCACTGGGCGGGCGGGAAGAAGCCCGGGTAATCCGGGATCATGGAGAAGATCCCGCCGTCCGCGGCCGCTTTGGGGGAAGGGTAGGACGGGGGCGGGTGGTAGGGCAGGGAGCCCCCGGCCGAGGCGGGCAGGAAAGCGGAGGAGGGGTCCTGCTGGTAGAGCTCCCCGCAGCCCGAGTAGGGAGGCGGAGGTGAGTACAGGTGCTCCAGGTCTCCGGGCTGGTTCTGAGCCATGCTGCAGCTCAGAGCGCTGCTGGCCAGCGGGTTGGGGGAGGCAGAAGATGCCGTGGAGGAAGAAGTGGCCGATGAAGAGGGGGTGCTGACCCCCTGCAGGATCCCAGCGCTCACGATGTTAATGATCCCTTCCGGATAGCAGCCGGCTCCTGGGTACTGAGGGTCGATGGAGAATTTGCCCATGTAGGTAAAAGTCTGATTGCGGGAAGCAGAAACTGCTGGGGCAAAGCTGCTGGCATAAGGCAGATCCAGGGATCTCTTGTCACTCATGTCAACATTGATCATTCCATCTGGGAATTAAAGAGAGGCGATCGGTCAGTGCACGGCCACCCTCCACTCCCAAGGACACCTGGCTGCTTTCAGGACTAGGGCTTCACCGTGTTCTTCGCCCTACTAAGAAGCGTGTTATCAACACGGCCAAATATCGTCTTGTAGTTCACTTCCCAGTGTCCACCTGCCTATATGGGGCGGGGGTTCTTTCTCCCTCTGGACGCTTTAATTTACAAGGGACATATATTGCACTAATTTCAAGGCTCGCCAGTCCCAACTTTCTCTTAGTTTAATGCACACACAAAATGAATTGCAGAATGCCTTAGAGTAGCCCATTGCTGCGGACAACTTGCTCTAGTCCCTTTCCACTTATTTCTCAGCATGCAGACGTTAATAGAATTAGAAACAAGCACTCAGATTTATGTATACATTAACACATGTTGCCACTGACCTAATCAGCAAATTCTTTTCTAGTTTTCTTTCTGTTTCGCTTAAATGTGATCAGCAGCGTACAATGGGACCGCAAGTCAGACAAGTAAACATCCTGCACATGCACAGCTTAAAAAGTGATGCTTACCTCCTGTCACACTGCTCATCTGGTCAAACGGTCCTCCTAAGTCAGCATTGGGGAAGATTGTGACCGAAGTTGGCAATGTGGTAGCGATGTCATCCACAGGGTAAATGTTTTCGGATAGCTGATGCACAAAACCACTGAGAGTTACTGGAATTTTGTCTACGGTCTTGGCAGTCATCATTTGGTCAATAAACAACCTTGAAAACAACTTTCACCACTTGTAGTGTTAATACTGTATAGGGTTATTTGTTTCTTCCACGCTAAAAAAAAATCAAGTAAGTTTATACTTAAAGTCTGTTACTGCCTCTGTATTGCTCTGTAAAAGCCCAGTAGTTGCTGTAGTGTTATTGTAACAGTCAGTGTCCCTTGCAGAGCTGTTAATCACTTGCAGCTCTCAGTAGATGGAAAGTGTTGCAGTAAGTATTTATGGGGAGGCCCTGAATGCCCAGGACGTCACTGCCCATATAAGGACTGAGGAACAGGGAAGGGCGAGCCGGGCGGAATCATCACATGGGAGATTAGCATGCGGTCTCTCTGTAGTCGGATCCGCGCCCGCTGCAGCTGCTCCTCTCACAGGCAGGCTGATGCTTGGCCGCGGATTTTCGGCAACGGACCGTAACTTTTTATAAAGATAGTAACAGATCCAGTGCACGCAAATCGGGAAAGCCTGTGGGAGGTGCTTGTCTCGCTCGCAGAGCACGAAGCACCGAGCGAGGGATATTCCGGTTTCTTAGGCTCTTGCCTAAAAAGGCGAGGATCCGGTCCCTGAGGGCTCCGCCTCTCCGTGCCTTTTTAGGAGTCGTTCCGGAAAATTAAACTTCGGAAAGAAAACGAGCGGAGCCGAGACAGTACAGTCAAACCCCTACTCACTTTCTTAGCAGCTTTTAACCGCAAGCGACGAATCAGAAAATAGCTACATTCACGGAATCTGACTTCTTTTTTCTGAAGTGCTGGTGGAAAGAGACACTGATAAGAGTGAATGTGGTGTTGCTTTTTTGGAAAGTGTGTGATCTATTTATACTGTAGCGAAAACGGAACTTTTTCTTCTTGTTGTTATTGTGGCTGCCACTGAAGGGGAGTAACAGAATAACAACAAGGCTGAGCTTAATGTAGTTTTGTCCCAGCAGAAAGAGCGGGGGCCTCTTAACCAAACCCTCCAATCCTCCCTGGATTTCTAATGAAGCTGGCTCGTGTCCTAGACGGGGGTGTTCCGTTTCTTTAGGAGATTGACCCAGAGTTGGAGTAGTTATGGTCTTTCTCCGGAATGATCTCCTCCAAACGTCCTCTGAAGTAACAGGTTTCTCTTAAGATGTAACTAACTGAAAAGCCTTTGCACTGTTATGAACCTGTATACTTCTCTGGCCACTGCAGTTGCGAAACACATGCTACATAGGACACTTTTCTTGCATCTCTTGATGGAAAACCTAGTTTCTATCGTATTTTTAGAAATTAGTTATTGTACTGAATTATTTTGTAAATAAAACTGCCGATGGAGATAACTTTTTCCATAATGATACATAATCAGTGATCATTTGACAGGGTTACTTCTACCACTGCAGTTTATTTTCATTCGATATAGAGGATCAAATTCTGCGCTTCCTTACACAGCCCATTAATATCCATACAGGGTGCAAAGTAGCACAGATTTGGGCCTATGATTTGGATAGGGACCTGATAATGTCTGCTTCCTTAATCTAAACATAAAACAAACTTGATACCGGCAAGTTTGAAAGTAGAACATTCATCTGCAGCACTCTTACTCCTAGAGAAAAATATAGCTAGCAGGGACAAAACAAAGACACTTCTATGGGCCTGAGATGTATGTATGTTCCCAATTAGTTTAGTGCCTTCTGTTTGGCAAAATAAAATATCTCCTCAACTTATTCTGAAGAGAAAACGTTTCTTTCCAATAACGGCATCTCACAACACAGTTAAACAGGACGAGCTGGCTTTTTATTGGGGAAAAAAGGAGAACAAGTTAGATATTTCAGTTTTCAGCGTGTGGTAACTAGCGTGTAAAACTTGCAACCGCACTGCTGACAGTCTCCACTGGAAAGATCTCCTATCTGTATAACTTCCTGCTCAAGCGCCACACTGTGGAAAAGGTGTCAACTGCAGGCTAGACGAACTATCACCCGCCTTGATAGCACTACGGAAAACTAAGCACATCATAAAACCACTTTCT
Source organism: Mauremys reevesii (assembly GCF_016161935.1). Taxonomy (NCBI): domain Eukaryota; kingdom Metazoa; phylum Chordata; order Testudines; family Geoemydidae; genus Mauremys; species Mauremys reevesii. The sequence continues at coordinate 46,717,368 of NC_052629.1, read as the reverse complement.
GATAACGTGCATGCACATAGAGCTCCCTAGTTTTCCTGACAGATTTCAGATCAGTTCTTTGCTTAGCTCGATTACTCCTCCTTAGATATTAAATAATTATTCACGGTAGGGCTTTATTTGGTCCCTAGGTAAATGTTTATATAAAGAGTTATTGAAGAATTGTGGAGTTAATTTTCAAAGGCACGGCGGGAATTTAGGCAGCCACTTCCCATTGACTTTCAGTCGAAGTTGAGCATCTGAAAATGTCCCCTTTTGGGTCTTGTAATAGGCATGCAATCCCCTTAACGTTTTGAGTAGTATTTGGTAAACGTCTATACCCCTGTACAAGGGGAGAATCTTACCAGGCGCGATCAGCGTCAGGTGATAAGGCATCGTGTCAAGAAAGCATAGCCATCCTGTGCCGGCAGTTGCGGGAGACCCACACACCCAGTAGACACCAAAGGCAAGAGTGAGAATGGAGACAGATTCCTATTTCCCTCCTTGATGAACATTTAAAATTATGCAAACACCCCCTAACAATGCTGGGCTCGCATTACTGCAGGGATATGGGCAAACCCGGACTGGTTGGCTTCCATAGAACCATATTCACATGGTTCCCCGCCCCCTCCCAGAGACTATTTACACGTGTTTTTAGACTACTGCAGCATCTGTCGTGGCTTTTCCTCAACGCAGATCTCTCCGGGATTGTTTATAAAGTCAAGGATCATAGTAAGGGAGTAACTTGCAAGATCTTCACTAACCATTTCAGGGTTACATTAGACTGTTTAGCGAGGACGTGACTATCCAATAAAATTAATTCTAATCTCCTTTTACCTTCCTTTAATATGTGGGCAGTTGAAAGAATATATTTCAGCTAACCAGCGTGGCAAGCAAGCGGTGGCTGAGGCAAGTCTACACGAGTAGGGCATGCCACGGCTAGATGTGTGTTTTAAGAGTCACGAGATTACCATTAGGCATTTCGTCACGCACACCTCCCCTTCCCAGTAAATTAACAATTCCTAAATGTGCCTCTTTGATCAAACACCGAGTGACCATGTAAATCCAGCTACAGAAGAGCAGCTGCCTCATGATGTTTAATACATTAAAATAACATTGGGAACACGTGTTGCTCATTTCCACTCGAATTGGAGTGCTTTCTGCGGCAGCCAGTGTTCACACACGTGGGCGGGCAGGTAGGTGCTTTGATTTTTGTTTTAGTTGTACCTGCATCGTTCTTTCCACAGCCTGACGGTGGGAGGGGAGATTAGGGTTGGAACTAGACTGTAAAGGAAGCAGGAGCTTTCGGCTTGCTGATGAACTCCCAGCTCCCCCTACTTCGGAGTTAAGGGACTGGGAGGTGCCCCCTATGGCCGGGGGGGACTCTGCGGGTGAAATCCTGGCCCCAGCAAAGTCCATGGCAAAATCCCCAGTGACTTCAATGAGGCCAGAATTTCACCCTGCCTGGTGTAAAGGTGCCCTGAGCCTGGGGCGGGGAGCTCAGCCTGCGCACTGCCCCTCGGGCCGGCATTCCCGGCGGATGCTGCAGCAAGGCGAGTCCCCTCCAGGCTTTAGGGGAGGGATGGAGACGCAGCCATCCGCAGGCCCCCGCCCCCAAGGGCTACTGGGAAAGTTCCCCTAAAACTCGGCTGCTTCAATCCCGCATCTCATCCAAGGGCGGGGGAGCTAGTGCAGCAGCTGCCCCGCCCGGGCTCACCGCTCCAGAGTGCCCTTTGCCAGGTGACCCGAGCCCGTGCCGCCGGGAGCGCTAGCGGGTTAGCGCTCTGCGGCAGCAGCTGCACAGAGACACCCCGGAGCTCAGCCTGGGGGAGCGAAGGAGGAGCTGCCACACAGACCTTACAAAAGTGACGCTTTAGGCACTGACTTGCTCTTTCACCATTAGCTACAGTAGAAGTTTGCAGAGCTGGAAATGGGGGGGAGGGAAAGAAGAAGGAGATGTCAAGATACTCAAGACCAGGGGTTCTCAAACTGGGTGTTGGGAGCCCTCAAGGGGTCACAAGGTTATTGCATGGGGGGGTCAGGAGGAGCTGTTAACCTCCACCCCAAACCCACTTTGCCCCCAGCATTTATAATGGTGTTAAATATATTTAAAAGTGTCTTTAATTTACAAAGGGGGTCGCACTCAGAGCTTGCTGTTTGAAAGGGGTCACCAGTACAAAAGTTTGAGAACCACTGCTCAAGATCATCATCTGAACCTTTTAACCTATGCTTCCAGGCCCAGGCCTGTCCTCTGCAGGATACTCAGATGAGGCCTTGTGGCAGCTGAGCAGAAGGGGGGGTGGAGGTCCTTTGCATAATGTACAAAAGAGTGTCCACTAGCTTTTGGGTAGAAATTCTCTCACTTTTGGAAATAGAGAAATCGATACCCATGCTCTTCTGCAGTGATAGAATCATGGACATAGAGGCCTGGAAGGAACCTTAAGAAGTCATCCCGTCAAGTCCCCTACTCTGAGGCAGGAACAAGTAAACCTAGATCATCCCTGACAGGGGTTTAGCCAACCCTTTCTTTAAAACCTCCAATGATAGGGATTCCACAACCTCCCTTGGTACCCTATTCCAGTGCTTAACTGCCCTTAATAGTTGGAAAGTTTTTCCTTACGTCCAACCTAAATCTCCCTTGCTACAGATTAAGTCAATTACTTTTTATCTTACCATCAGTGGGCATAGAGAACAATTGGTCACTGTCCTCTCTGTAACCACCCTTAACATAGTTGAAGACTATCAGGTCTGCCCTCGCCCGTCTTCTTTTCTCAAGACTGAACGTGCATAGGTTTTGTTTCATTTTTTTAAAGCCTCCAATCATATTATTTTTGTTGCTTTCTTTGGGGCTTTCTCCAGTTTGTCCACATCTTTCTTAAAGGTGGAACCCAGAATTGGACACAGTAATCCAGCTGAGGCCTCACCAGTGTGAGTAGAGCAAGACAATTACCTTTTACAGATGACACTCCCGTTAATAGACCCGAGAATGACATTAGCCTTTTTTGCAACTGCATTACTTTGTTGACTCATATTCAACTTGTGATCCTCTATAACCCTCAGATCCTTTTCAACAGTACTACTATCTAGCCAGTTATCCCCCGATGTGTGGTTGTACATTTGATTTTTTTTCCTTCCTCAATGTAGTACTTTGCACTTGTCTTAACTAACTTTCCTCTTGTTGATTTCAAACCAATTTGCCAAGATTATTTTGAATTCTGACCCTGTCCTCCAAAGTACTAATAAGCTCTCCCACCTTGATATCAACCACAAATTTTATAAGCATGCGCTGCATACCATTATTAAAATCCTTAATGAAAATATTCTATAGTAGTGGGCCCAGAACAGACCACTGTGGGACCCCACTACATACAGCCTTCCAATTTGACAGCAAACCATTGACAACTTACTCTTTCAGTATGTGCAAAACTTGTTGAAAGGCCACCACTCCATAATAATTTCATCTACACCACATTTCCCTAGTATGCTTATGAGGAGGTCATGTGGAACTATGCCAAAAACCTTACCAAAAATTAAGATACATCACTTCTACCACTCCCCCAGCCCCCACATCAACTAAGCCATGAATTCTGTCAAAGAAGGAAATTAGGTTGGTTTGGCATGATTGGTTCTTGACTAATCCATACTGGCTGCTCCTAGGTGCTTACAATTGACTAATTTGTTCCAGTATCTTTCCCAGTATCTAAATTGGGCTGACTGGTCTATAATTCCCTGGGTCTTCTTTGTTCCCCTTTCTAAAGATTGGTACTGTGTTTGCCCTTCTCCAGTCTTCCAGGACCTCACCCATCTTTCAGGAGTTCAGAAATCATTACTAACTGTTCCACAATTTCTTCATCTATTTCCTTAAGTATTTTAGGATGATTTCATCAGGCCTTGCAGCATTGAATACATCTAATTTATCAAAATATTATTTAACCTATTCTTTCCCTAGTTTGCCTTGCATTCCTTCCACCTTGTTTAATATTAATATGATGTGTCTATTCAGGACAACATGGCAATCCAAGTTTTATGAAGATACCCCCTTATTATTTATTTGGGAATTTCTGTGGATAATTATATGTCCCTTATTACAGTATCCATATATTTGTTGTCAAAAATTATTGTTTATCCAGAATAAGAAACTAACAACAGTTAACTCCAGGCTTCCGTATAGCATATTAAATCTATCGTTCTGTTAAAACCCAGCTGTCACCTCTTCAATTCAGCAGAGAAGTCACCTCGCCTCTCCACAAACTAGAGCCACTATCCAGCAGGAAGGAGGGTAATCAGAGGGACTGGAGAAGAGTCAGGCAACAGTAGCTTGACCAGGCTTGTTGTCTTCTGAAGGGCCCAAGGAAGCATAGCAGGGGAAGCCACTGTGCAGCCAGTGCTGGGTGAGGCTCCTACAGACACAGTTCTGTCTAAGAGTACGTTTACACTGCAATTAGACATCCGCAGCTGGCCTGTGCCAGCTCACTCGACCTCATGGGATTTGGCCTGTGGGGCTGTTGAATTGCAGTGTAGATCTTCAGGCTCGGGCTGTATCCCAGGCTCTGAGATCTGAGATGGGAGGGTCCCAGAGCCTGGGCTGCAGCCTGAGCCCAAAGGCCACCACCAGAATTAAACAAGCCCACAACCCAAGCCTCATGAGCCTGAGGCAGCTGACGCAGGCCAGCTAAGGGTTTTTCATGGCAATGTAGACATACCCTCAGAGCCCTAGGGTGACCAGATGAGAGGAAGAAAATATCAGGACACATGGTGTGTGTGGGGGGGAGGGGGAGATCACCAGCAGAGAGAAAAAAAAAGAGAGGGAGTGCCGCCAGCGGAGCAAAAAAAGAAAAAACGGAGTGCCACGAAATAGCGGGACCAATTGTGTCCCGACCAAACATCGGACGGGATGTGGTACAAACACCTAAATATTGGGATGTCTGGTCACCCTACAGAGCCCTGATCTGTGGAGTTGCGTTCCTGGCTGTAATTCCTTGCCCTTTGGCATTAGAAATAGTCCAGCTCTGATTAGGTGTGGATGTAATGCTGCAGGGGCTTCTCCAGTTATACAACAATATAGATTGATATTCCAAGTTCCATGGACATTTACACATAAAGGAAAAGAGGTAACAATTGGGTATAAAAAATAATATTCCTATCTGACTGCTCCCTATGGGGTGGAGGATCTAGTTCACTGTCCCATGCATGTGAATTTGATAACCACTCTTCAGAAACCATGCACTGGCCCTCTGTTTACAAAGAAGGATACATTGACACATAAAGAGCCTTTCCAGCCCCCTCACCTCCTCTCCCTATGGCTGAGACACTATGTTTTCTCTTGCTTTATAGCTGTAATCCCTAAACACCTTCCCTATTGGCTACTCACCTCACTGGCCTCTACTAAATAACTCCTCAGTCTTTCATTCCCCTTTGGCCTGTTCCCCTCAAAATACAGCCATGCCTTGGCCTCCTCCATCCTCTGAAAACCCACTCTTGAACCCACTTGCCTTCTTCCCTTCACCTCTAAGCTCACAGAAACAGGCCCTGGACAGCCATTGCCTCCAATTGTATCTTTCCAACTCAACCCTGGATCCCTTCCAGTGCAGCTTTCACACAGCCCTACCGGACTGAACGCAACCAATCTCATCTGATCTCAGAAGCTAAACTATCCTGGGCCAGGCTAGTACTTGGAGACCACCTGGGAATCCCAGCTTTCCCCACTCACTACGCCCAGAAATTGCTCTCACTACGATTTATATCAACCTTTTCCTGCCCAAATCTCAGAGCCCATATTCCATCATCATCCTCTTTGCTGCTTTTCATTGTCCATTACACACTCCTTGCAACTGTGTTCTTGGCTTTCACAACTTTGTTCTGTCCTGGTTCTCACCCTGCCTCATGGATCTTTCAGTGTCTACTTTAGTAGGTCCTTCTTTTCTCTCTCCATCAAGCATGGGAGGTGGAGGGAGCTATTGAACTCCTTCCTTGGCCTTTCCTTTCAGACCCAACCTTTGGTGATCTCAGCTCCATGAATCTCTCCATCTGCCTTTCATTGTACATTCTCTCTCTCATAATAAGGTTATCAAAAGTGAGCTCATTATTCAAGTTCCAGTCCTTTTTATAGTACTAAAAATAACATCACTTTACACTATAAATTAATCATTCGTATACTGCTCCTGCACACTCTGCCAAAGTTTACAGCTTCTATATCTTTCCATTGATGGGTGTTTCAGTAATGTATTATTTCTGAGGGCATGTTTTCCCATACTATGTTCTTGGCACTAATCTTACGGCTTTATAATTTTTTGCCCCATGAACTATCTGTATAGTCAGGTGCTACAAAAGCAACTCTCAAACCATTATTTGTAGTCCCTGGAGTCTATCCTAGTGGTCTGCAGAATGAAATGCTGAAAACCAAGCAGCAGATGATTTATCTATGGGGCAGGGGAATGCTTCATAAGAGTATATTCCTCTCCCAGAGTAGTCCTAGAATGTAAAGTAAAATTGACAAATCACTGTCCTCCATCTAATTTCTCTTCCAGCTCATTTATTTGACTGCAATCCAGTTTTTAACATATATTGTAAAGCAATAAAATCTGTATCTTGTCTCAGGTTACTGATTTTAAGAAGTAAACAAAAGTGAAACCACCAGCAATCTTTGTGGAACTCCTTGTTAGATCTAGATATCCAGAAATAATTGTACTCACTAACATCATTCAGATTGTCTCCAAGACAGTTCTTTATCCACATAGAACTTTAAACAGTCTGACTAAAAAAACTCCCTCTCAATTGCTCAGCTTTCACAGTTCTTAGTTTTTGTGATGTCATAATTTCATTAGTTCTCCGGTCATCACAGAAACTTCTAGACTAAATGGATTTTAATAATGGATGATTAAAAGACCCTCCCCAAAATTCCAAGCATTCTTTATACCTCATAAGGAAGCATAAGACACAAGCCTCATTTTTTCTTTACTGACTGGTAGAATTACTATACAATAATTACATTTCCTGTAAACACGTAGTGCTTTGAAGTATGCTATGATCTTATCGGTTTCATAGAGTACATACTGTATAGTCAATATTGCTTTACATAAGAGACAGTTAAAAAGAAAATATAATGTACAATTTTTTAGCAGAGGTTAGTTATTTTGATTTTAAAAATTCAGTTTGCTTTAAAAGTTAGTAAGTTATTGTAATGCTACAGAGAAAACATTGAGAAATTTGAATGAGAAGCAGATTTTCAGTTATATAAAAAGTGTAACAAGATAAAGATAAGAGGAATGTTAACAGCAATACTAATTATCATGTAGAGAAAAAATGACAATGAATTGTATGTTTTTAAAGTTATTGGGAAAAATCATGTTAAGGAAATTTGAGAAATAGCATGTGACACTCTCTTTCTCATGCGTGGTATCACCCATTACAACATGATGCCACAACTGTGTACCTTAGATTTTAGAGAAATACTGTACAAAATTGTATCGTACTAGAGAAATAGTATGTGACCAGTAATAACACACTGAGTGATAATGCACACACAAGAGGGTAAAATTAAAGGTTTTCATCCAATAGTAACGTCACTATTTCCTGCTTTGAGTGTTTTGATGACCTTTAATGTTCTTTTAACATAGTTTCATGTAGGAAATATTAACAATATCAAATTAAACTTCTCTAGGTGGCTAATATAACTTACAAAAATAGATAATATCAGCTGAGTTCACAAGTTAGTCTAAAGACTCTTCTTAAAGATGGGGTAAATTCTATCTACTGACTTATAGCTCATAAAGAACAATCTTTTCTCTGAGGGAGTTTTGCCTAAATAAGGGATGCAGGATCCAGCCCAGGGAAAGTTGTGCATAATTTACATATAATCTTCAGGAAGATTTTGATAGATGCAACCCAGAAGGCATTTAGTGTCATTATGGTAATTGCTGCTTCAGTGTTATGCTTGTTTCATGCCGTTAATTCCTGTTTTATTATATTAATTTGCAAGGGCTAGATTACACCTTTACTCACACAGCTGAACCTTATACACCAATAGCTGCCTCCACAGACAAGAGCCGCCTCTGGCGCCATGCATGCCGGCCCACATTTCCAGAGCTGAGAGGTGCTGCTCGGACACCCCAGGGAGGCTGCTTGGTGTGCAGGGCGCTGATCCCTGCTGGCAGCGCCAGTACAAACACACACCAAGGCAGAGCATCTTGCTGCCCTTGGTAACAGCTATTCAGGAGCAACTGCTGGGTGCTGCAGGGAGGGGCAGCTGCTTTGTCCCCCCAAAACTCCACCCATGCTTTGGAGGCTGTCATGGCCACACACAAAAATCTGCTGGTGGCCACATGTGGCCATAGTGGCTATATTTGAGAAACACAGCCCTAGAGCATAGCAAATATTCCTTACTCCATGTATATTGGGTAGTTTAACATTATCAGCTTCTCACAATTATAAAGAGGTTTTTACCTTTTATTTAAAAGGCTTTACCTGCTAACCGTATGCTATCAAGTCTGAAAGGAATGCACCACTAGCTGAACAAGAGCAAAGACAATCACAAGAATCAATTCCTTTCCCCCCTCTTTTAAAATGGGCCCTTCATTTCTTGTTTTATATTCTAAGAGGTGATATCTAATGTTATATTGGGTTTGTTTTTATGCATCTGTACAACACCACAGCAACGGTCAAAAGCTATGAAAAGAAGATAATTATTCTCATCTCCATAACTCCATGCGTAAAAGCAACTGAAGAAGAAAAGGTTGTCCAGGAGTTGGCAACACTGGGCCAATTTAGTGTCTCAGAAAGCAGCAGAATACTAAGTAGTCTTAGATGGCAGGATTTTATTTCACACTTTGGTCCTCTGGAAAGGGTTGAAACCCTCTGCTATCATGGCATTGTACAGACCAGTCTGTCTATGCTACTTCAGCACAACAGCCCCCATAAAGTGTTACCGAAACAGGGGGATCTACCTGAAACATTCCCATTCCCTCTGGGTATAAAGTAGGCTAGTCCCTGTCCTCAAGGAAGAGCAAATAAAGTCAATCACCAGGCGCTTTTCTTTAAAACATATCCTCACACCCACCCACTCCCTCCCTTTCTGGTTGACTGCAGGTTTTGGCCCATTCCCAGCCAGGGTAGAGGGAGGTTCTGCATCTCCCCACTGGAAACAAAACCAAAACCAACAACCCAGTTTACCAACTGATTCTCTTTTATCCCTGCTCCCTCAGGACCACTAGCTATAGGGCCCTGTCTGCATAACTGGTGGCTGAGCTAAACAGCTTCTCATGGGAGGATAACCTGTCCTTCCCTCATGTTCCTTACCAGGATTTTAACCCTTTACTTGCCTACCGAGGTGCATGTTACTTATACCCTAATACACATCTAAGTAGATCTAAAATATACCCATTCCTAAAATAGAGTTGGTCAAATCTGTTCCCATACTAAAGGAAATGACATAGTTAAATAATGGGTGAGAGAGAGGAAAGGGGAAAAAAATCACATTCTGCCATTAATTATAGTACCTTAAAACCGCACACTGTTTTTCATCCAAGGCTGCATGTTGTCTTAGGATGAATGCCTCTAAATTTGAAATAAGTAAGACTTATTGCAAGGATTTGGCTCAGAAGAGCCATAATGGTATCCTGTGGGGTTATTTAAATGTCAATAACCTTTTCTAATTCAGGCTATAGAAATTAAACAGCCCCTTGTGCAATCAAGAAACTACTAATTTAAATTTGTATGTCTGTAGACAAAAGTATAATGAAGAAAACTTTCAGGAAAATGAATGCAATCAGAAAATTATAACTCTTTGCATTAAACCTATTTTTTGAATAAAAACACTTAATAGGTCATTATTAAATGCATATAGCATACTTTCTTGATATTTTAGTACATTATTTCCATCATAAATATTTAATTTGAAATCATGACACTTTTGCTTAGCTTCTGAAAATGAATTATCCTATGGAACACGTGTAAAAATATTTTCAGTAAGTCACCTCACCATTACTGTACTATTGCCCTCTACTGGATGAAATCAGAATTGTGCCATACAGTGGCATAGTAGGACATATCCTGTTATTCATTCCAGTGGAATCAAATGTCAATAACCTTTTCTAATTCAGGCTATAGAAATTAAACAGCCCCTTGTGCAATCAAGAAACTACTAATTTAAATTTGTATGTCTGTAGACAAAAGTATAATGAAGAAAACTTTCAGGAAAATGAATGCAATCAGAAAATTATAACTCTTTGCATTAAACCTATTTTTTGAATAAAAACACTTAATAGGTCATTATTAAATGCATATAGCATACTTTCTTGATATTTTAGTACATTATTTCCATCATAAATATTTAATTTGAAATCATGACACTTTTGCTTAGCTTCTGAAAATGAATTATCCTATGGAACACGTGTAAAAATATTTTCAGTAAGTCATCCGAAGAAGTGGGTATTCACCCACGAAAGCTCATGCTGCAAAACGTCTGTTAGTCTATAAGGTGCCACAGGATTCTTTGTTGCTTTTTCAGTAAGTCACCTCACCATTACTGTACTGTTGCCCTCTACTGGATGAAATCAGAATTGTGCCATACAGTGGCATAGTAGGACATATCCTGTTATTCATTCCAGTGGAATCTTTTGTAGCTCAAATGGGCGGGGCATATAGAACCCAAAGGAAGGGTGGTTATGATTTACTGCAAAATGGCAACCATAAAGCTGTAGGTGGTGACAAATTCATTACACTATTTGGAAAGCAGTAGGTATTCCATACAAATAGCTTTAATGGACAGAAGAATCCATCCAATAGAGCATGGGTGGCCAAACTGTAGCTCATGAGCCACACACAGCTCTTTTACCATTAAAGTGCAGCTCGCAGAGGCCCCCCCCCCCCATGTCCCTGCCCCATTCTCCATTTACTAGACTGGGGGCAGGGTGAGCTCAGGACCTCTGTCTTGCAGCATGGTGGTAGGATAGGGGCTTCTGACCAGCAGGAAAGGTGGTCTCAGGGTTTCTGACTAGCAGGGAGGGGGTTCTCAGGGCTTCAGCCCTGTGGGGTGCACCTGCCAGGGATCAGGACTTCAGCAGGAGCGGGGCTGAAGCCTTCAGTACTGGCTTCCAGCAGGTGTGCCCTGGCTCTTGAACTTCTGAAGATTGTCGGTGATGGCCCAGAGGGCCAGTAAGTTTGGACACTCCTGCAACAGAGTCTGAATTGGCTGATAAAAATATGGGCACTGTAAGAAAATACAGACACATTTTTACCCTTCCTACAATGGGGGAAAATATAGAATAAAAAAACCTCACCAAAATTGCAACAGTAATTCCAACATAAAGCATCTTATCTCCAAACAGTGATACATTCATTATCCACATCTAGCTTGCAGTCCCTTCCGCCCCCCCCTCCCCCGCAAGGTTCCTGTGTCTTATGCGACTACCTGTTTGTCAGGTTGCTGCACCTGTGCCTTAAGCAGAGCTTTATTAACCTTCCCCCACCCCTTAAAATACAGACCATTCTGGCATCTCTTCTAATAATGCAAGTGGACATCTCCCTTGATGGCTTGAAGTTGTTTTAAAAATTAGTACCTATTTTCTGGCAGGTGCTCCTATTGCTCTCATCATTTAATATTTGAATACATAAGGTTGAAACACCTCCAAGGAGAGTTTCCTTACTGGCCATCTGGAATGTCCATCCAGTGGGTTGCCAGGTGTCCAGTTTTCAGCTGGAACACCCAATCGAAAAGGGACCCTCCCCAGCCTGGTGAAAATGAGTGAGCGAGGGTGGGGGAGAGTGAGCAACAGAGGGAAGGGGGATGAAGTGAGTGGGATGGGACCTTGGAGAAAGGTATTGAGTTTTGTGCAGTTAGAAAGTTGGCTATAATATGTTATTCAGTTTATAGGCAGTAAGCAAAGGTTTAGGGGGCCTGATAAGCCCTTTTGTCTGGAATTGAGGGGGTGAGATACACATATAACATCTCTTCCCCTAACAGATCCTTGATAAATCAGCATAGAAAGCACATTGTTTTCCAAGAGTGCAAAAGAAAACAGGACACCTCCCTTTGGTGTTTCCCAGAAATTCCCATACCTTCAGGTGCATAGAAGTTCACCAGTAGGCTCTTTGAATTGCCAAGAACTCATTGTACTTGCTCTGGCCATCAGGTTTTACTCAGAATTTATTTCTCTTTATCACTTCCTCCCCATTGGGTTTAACCAGTTTGTCCTAGACTTTGAAAACTATAATCAAAGTGATCCTCTCTGATTTGCAGGCCCTGGTCAGTGCTGACCTTTCCACATTTCTCATCAGAATCTGTTTTTCTGTTCTCTGTAGTATATGTGGAGAGCCACATCTTAGCAAAAGTCCATTCTGCTTCTGGAGAACAGAAGCAGGGGGTGCTTAGTTTCTTTGTCAGAAGATTTAGTCTATGAACTGGCATTTTTAGTTCAACATGCTGCTGCCTGACACTAGCAAACATTTCTTGATACTGATAAAACCACTACCAAATTTGAAAGAGATAAAACACACCACATTACTAGTTTTAAAACCTCTGAGGCTAGCTCCTCAGCTGGTATAAATTGGTGTGTTCCACTGAAGTCAATGGAGCTATGCTGATTCACAACAGCTGAGGTTCTAACTCCTCCTTTAATTCAATGTAAGCTAAACTTATATATGGTCAGGTGGGTTTAATTTTGCAAGGACAAAGCTCAAATCACTCCTTTGTTTTGTTTAAGAATCCTGCCCTCCAAGAACATGGTAGTATTTTACATGTTTCTGATTTCTTCTTCTGTACAACTATCCTCTCCTTTTCCTCCTTTAAGTAATAATCCTTGTCCTTTAAGGACTACAAAGGAAATAAAATAAGAGAATACATAAACCCATATATAAACTAATCCCCAATATTGCAAACATTTAAATATAGCACTCAGGAAAAACTGCCAAAATTCATGATAGCATGCTAAAAGATGGATTTAATGTGCATTTTTGCTGTGATGGGGTCAACTGCATGCCTTTATGGCAAAAACAGATACTAAACCAGATGTAATGCAGGAAAAATACACACAAGGGAATATCAGCTGCCCCAGGTTCTGCCCCCTATAAACAAGAAGGGAGCAATGGGGGTAGAAGCCCCCTCACATTGGGCATACCTGGGCACAGGATTTTCCCTACCTGTATTTGTTAGGACTTTCCCTAACCCCTGAAAAACCCTGCTCATTGAATTCAGCCATATCCCCTATCTGTAAACATGTTCCTTTTTTATTTTGCATTTAAGTTGCTTCCATGCCTTCATTCTCTGCCAATTTAGCCTGTTTCCTTTATTTCTAGTTTGGCTTTGTTTTTTCTGTGTCTATTGAATGTCTATTTCTTTCCCTTCCCATCCCTTCCCATTCATCTCCCTATCTTCTCTTCCTTGGTAATTTCCTTCCCTTTTCCTCTTATTTTTGCTGCTCCTGCCAGCTAGCTGCATTTGGAACAATGTGGGAACAAGCTGTCCCTGTGATTTTTCTTTGAAAACACTAGAGCAGAATCTCTCAAACTGTTTTCCACTAGCAAGTACAAATCAAGGAAAAGGTAGGCCTGTAAGACCAAATGGTAGTATTCACAGAATAGCCCATTTAACAAACATCATAGGTTCTTCTCTGTTCCAAGAATGAGTAAATTCTCAGGATGGCTTAATTAACTATTAGTTTTTTTCATTTGTTTTTTAATTCTACTTGTTTGTGGTCATTCCTGTCTACAACTTGGCAACCCATCTTTCTAGGGTTCCAGTCTGGCAGACTAGACCATCGCCAAAATGTGGGTTTGGTGCTCACATGCCATGGGGATGAGTGCAATATAAAAACCAAGACTTAGAATCATCCAAGACAGATGTGTATTTGTTCAGCGCCATAAACTAAATGTGGTTGCATGTTCTGGCTCAGTGGTAGGGTGCCGAAGGCACACATCTTTTGTTGTTTGATATGGTTGTAAAGTCCACTAGTCTGGGCAAGTATAGAAAAAGGTTGGGAAGAAATAAATTTCAACTAATAACTTGATTTCTCCAAGTCTTCTTATACCAACCCAGACATGCCACCACATGTTGCGGTGCTGTGAAGTTTCTGTAGTGGATTTTTAGTTAGCTATACTTGATAGAGCTTTTTTAGTCAGGAAGCTAAAACTCTCCTAAATGACATATTAGGTTGGAGCATTTAAAATGAGAGAGGACAGAATTCTAGTAAATGTACAGTAGGGACCAATGCTACATGGCAGGGAGATGGAGTGTAAATGGCCTTAGGAGGTCTTTTCCATCTCTTATTTCTAGGATCATCTGATTAATTTCCAGCTTGGTAAACCAACCGAAGAATGAGATCAAAGGGGAAAGACATCACGGCTTTGAATTTTTTCCACTTGCTATTAAAAGAACCAAACCTACTTGGCTGGTCCTATATAAGAAGGTTCTGTTGAAATCCTATCTTTGATGCATGATCAAATATAAAATTGCATTTTATAAGACATTATGCTTGGAAGGATGTATGCAAAAAATACTACAGTTCCTATGCCAAAGACAACAAAAAGTGAGATTGTTACAGAAAGACTGTACTGCTAACTTCCAAACAGGCGATGAAGACTAGTAACAATGCTGGACCATCATTACTGAATTGGTTACATATGCTAATGACTACATTCAGTTTTATAAAGTAGCCCATACAAAGGATCACTTTTTTATAGGGTTTCCTTTGTTGTGTCCACATTAGTTTGCAAAAGCAAAACTTCACATTTGTGTACAAACATCAGACACTAGTATGACTGCCCATCTACAGGCATGCACAAATATGAGGCTAATCTAAAAATAAATAGTACAGAAGCAAATAAGTCAAAACCAGAAGTTTGCCAAAACCTTAGAGAGACTGCCAAATGTTTGTTTGGACCGCTTCCAGTCTGAATGGGGGAAACTTTGTGAGTTCTGTAAATGCAAAATATATTAATTGTATTAAATACACTATGAAATATTATAAAGAATGAGCATATTTCATCATTAAAAGATTAGATGTCGCTATTTATTACCACCACAAAAACAGCTACTGCTTGGCTATGATAAGGGCCCATGTTTTGAAGACTGCTTGCAGTACCCGATAATGTGTAAATCAAGGATTTTCACATGCACCTATTGTACCCATGCATATGCAGAACTCATTACTTGTGACTGTATATCAGAGAAGTAAGTAAACAGAGTGCAAAGACGTGTACATTTGAGCCTGAGTGTCAAAGATTCTTGCATTCTTGAACAAGTTTTTAAAAAATAATATTAAAGTTTACATGACTGTTACGGTCTCTGTTCCTTACATACTCTCAAATGTCTCCCTCTTGCTGTAAATGATTGTTTTCACTTACAGTCTGTCTTTTAATTCTGCTTAACCATATAGTGAAGTCATAATGCTGTACTTGCAACATCAGTGTGTTGTCATAGAAATTATTGTGATGTCACAAATTTGGCATTATAACTGCAAGTGCAAGATCAAACAGCAGGTGGGCTGTGCATTTAAACAAGGGTTGCATCAGCTTTGTTATTATCAATAGTAATTAATGTTTTCTATGCAGAATCCATAATGTTCTGGGAATTTTACAGACATTCAAAAAGAGATTAAACCTTGCATTGAAACTTCACAATTGAAGGAAAGAGACAGAAGTAAGGCGGAGGAAAAGCAAATCAGAATTTTATACAAATCTATTAGAAACACATTAATAATAATTATTGAACATTTTTATCTCCTGCTATTTTAAGTCCTCTCTTTAAAAGTAACCTTTGTGTTACAAAATCTGTCAGAAAATTCAGGTTAATCAAAATACTAAAGTTTGTAAGTGGAGCGGCAGAATGCCCAGTGAAATTGACCAGTGTTTAGAAGTGTCAGCAGATAATGTGGTTTTGATCAGCACTCTCTTTATAATGCAATTTAAAGTTGACAACTTTGTATAAAATAAACTTAATGTTGCAGAAGGATTAAAATGCTGCTTTCTTCCCCACTCCCCCATCCTTATTACAGAGTGGGGGGAAATAATGCGTGGAGAATAATACTTTAGCATCTGAAGAGTTTTTTCTCATTTCTAAATCTAGTAAGGAGTTATTGTGTGTTTTGACAGAAGAATGAATCAAAATAATAAAGTGAATACAAAATTATATTGCTGTCAATAATTTAATTTACACAAAATAGCATTGTGACAAGGTAATTGTTATATATGATGCATCAGTCAGTATAATATTTGGAGAACGCATTATAGAAAGTCAACATTTAACTACTAAAATCAACTTACATAATCAAAGCTGTCAAAGAATCTTTATAGTTTTATATTAATTTGAATTTAATTTACTATCAAGGTGTCATTCATAGAGCTACTTACAATAGTTAATGATCTCTGCATTTCCATTATAAAATTCTGTTTTCAGAGGTTTATAACTTGGCCTTAAGAACTCTCAGCTTTGAAGCATATTTTTTTTCTTTAAAAACCTACTTTAAACATCTCTTAAACTTTTAAACTCTGCATAGAAAGTGTAGTTTCTCTTCACTGCTGATTTTGTGGATTTGCATTAGCTGCTTGAGACAGGGTGACTTCAGTAAAATAATGGAATTTTTAGTAAGTTAACCATGCCAACAGGAAGCCTCATTGTAGTAAAGCAGCCAATTTTGGGCCAGACCACTGAATGCTTTGAAGATAAGGACCGAGACCTTGAACTTAACTTGATATTCTATGGAAAGGCAGTGTATGAAATGAAGAATGGGAGGGATGTACATACAGTAGTCTGTATTGTTAAGGAGACGTGCTGCAGCATTCTTCACTAGTTTGAAGGGCTGATAGCTTCATGTCCAGGTAGCCTACATGAGAGTGGGAAATACATATATAACTGAGGTCAGGTCATCATCTATCAGGCTGGGATGGAGCCTCCTAGCCAACTGAAGATGGGACAAATTGTTACTTGCAGATGCTGCTACGTTAATATCAGCAAGAAATCCAGAAGCATTCCTTAAACCTTCTTTTAGTTAATAGTCTACAGAATGACAAGATGACTGGCAGTTTTATCTAATTAAAACATTTACTGTAGGCTGAAATCCTTTTATCAGACAACTTTTTTTGGACGAGAAGTTTGCCATCTATGATATCAGACTTTTGGAAGTGGAAGAGAAAACAACTATTTTGGAAGCATCTGCAAGGAGGCATGCTGTTCTGAGGATAGTTTATATACAAAAAGGTAATTAGATTTACAATGGATAAAACCGTTGACAGACTTATTCAACCATATCAGATTTGTGGCACGGCTAAACTATGTGGCCAAGACTGATAATACTAAGAAGGCTGTGATTGAGTCTCTACAGGAGAACTTCAGAAAGCTGTTTTTTTCCTGAGGATATTCAGTTGGAGTCAAGCAAGACTGATGTCTGAATAAATTATATTCTCGAAAAACATTCAACATACTTCTGAACACCTCCACCATTACAGCTTTTTTGTAGTTTTTTGCAAAACAAGACTGTGGCTGCAAAGAAGACTAAGTTCAAACTTTCAAAACGTTTACATTTGTTTCATGACTGTACTATGTATAAAGGGGAGAGAGTAGAAGATGAAGATGTAAAGACATTTAAAACTAATCTAGGAGTATGCCCATCTTTTCCCCATTAGAATGAAAATGGTGTGGCCGGCAAGCCTTTTCAAATGTTCTTTTGTACTAGGAATCAATTCTTGTACTTTAGATTGTTCTCTCATGGAAAAATCAGTTAGACCAACTTATCTTTACTCAATATTTTCTTGCTTCTGTCTGACCTGATCAGTTTTGCCTCTCATACAGGTAACTCTACTACATGATCTCCAAGGTTCACACCCACTTCATTCAACAGCATTCCAAGCGCTGCAGTGATGTCAATAGCTATTGGCTCACAGCCAGCATCCCACACATTTCCTCTGCACCAAAAAATGCCTTAATTCTTACCCATTGCCTTTCAAGTAGATAGTGAATAAATCAGTCACAAAGAGCTTAGTTTTTAACTTTATTTCTCCTTCAGAAAGATTTGAAACAGATGGGAACTCATTCTGACACTTTTTTTGAGGGTCCACTACCAGCAATGAACAAGAACGAGGTCTTGTACTGCTGTAGGGTCCTGTAACACAGAGGGAAAATGCCGACTTTCAGATACCTGTTACATATTCATGTAAAAGAATGTTTGTGTGCATTATAACTGAAGATTGGGTGTGCCTCCTTTCCCTTTACTCATACAGGCAATTTTGTCAAACACGTCTTCTCTCTGTACTTAATTTGCTTTGAATTATTTCATTTGTCACACATTTTTAAAACACTGCAATTTTCAGCATGTACATTGAAGCACGATCAGGAAGGCAAAAGATAACTCTGCTTCTGATGGAAGTTTTCCATCTGAAAAACTAACAATCGAAAAGAACACTTAGTGGAATGTTGATGTTACCCGATAAGCAGGTCAGTGTGTTCCACTCCTAATGTGGCGTGAACAAGAAGTAAGAGTTCCATTTTGGAAACCTGATAGTGGAATAGGGCCTGATTCGGCCACCCCTACTAAGCCTAAGTAGTACATTACTATGCAATACACATACCTATTCATACCTACAAAACCCAAATACCGGTAAACGACACAAGGACCAACACATATTAAGACAATATGGACCAAATCCACCTCTTCCGTTACTCCATTAGAGAACATTGGAGTTACACCATGGATGAATTTGACTCTATATCTGTTAATGTAGCAAAGCAGGAGCAAAAAGAAGTACAATGATCATGCATGAGCAAACTGGGGGTCTCAGGATTAGGATATGATGCATCAAAGAGCCAATTATGTGTCATAGGCCAGGGAGAAAAAAAATGGGTCTTAATACTGGATATGAAAAGGGTCAATAAGCCATTTAGACAGACTTTTTTCCCCAGATGGTGAGGTAAGCATGGAAGGAGGATAAACCATCCTCTGAAATATCAGATTAATGCAGAAAAGAGTGCAATATCTGAGGAGAATAGGGAACAGAACTACGTAAAAGATACACAGGAAACAAGACCTCAAAAGATACTAAAGACTTGGAGAGCAGTTTTGTGAGGAATTAGAGAATAAATGAGAAGCTACTAAAGAACGGCTGTGGAGTGAGAATAATCCTGTCTCCCAGTGGAAAGATGAGGTAGTTTATCCTGAATAGAAGAGAGTTTTAAAAGGACTTTAAAGTCTGGAGGATTATAAATGATAAAACTATAAATGATGATGACAGTAAAATGAGAGGAGATGCCATCTTGAATCAGAAATTCAGCAAAGAAGCAGTCAATAGCAACCTTGTACAGGTAAAAAGCGACAAAGAGTCCTGTGGCATCTTATAGACTAACAGACGTATTCACCCACGAAAGCTTATGCTCCAATACGTCTGTTAGTCTATAAGGTGCCACAGGACTCTGTCGCTTTTTACAGATCCAGACTAACATGGCTACCCCTCTGATACTTGTACAGGTAGTGTTTCAGAAAAGATTTGCAAGACTAGGAAATGTAGCAGAGGCATTTAGGGACCAGTACAAAACTGGGGCTCCTGATAGCAAGGATAAATGTGAGATTTGGGTGGAGAATAAATGGAGTTGACAGAGTTTGGTCTGACTGTGATCTTGCTAAAATTACATGGAAATATTTTTAGATACACTGAGTTAAAGAGAACTATGGCAGCGTTGATAGGTGATGAGGTTGAGGAAGACAGAAAACGAGGAAAAGGCCAAAACAGCAAAGAGGCTATAGATTTAGGTTTCAGATGTATACTAGTGACAGAATGATTTCAGAAAGAAAGAAGGGGTAAGATGGATAAGACAGAGTACAGGTTGGGGCCCTTCAGTGTCACTAGTATCTGTATAAAATCACTGTTCCAAATGCAGAAGCCAATTTGGGAGAAGGTAAGGAGCAGCATATTCTCTTCATGGAAAAAGAAAAGGCTTCTCTCTTTTGCTAGTTCCTTGTGCCAATAGCAGTTTATGGGGCTGCCAATTACAGCACATAAATTGAAAAGCACAATAGTTTTCCAAAGCATCTACCTTCCTTAGAGAAAGATTTTTAAGTTGGCTGTGTACAGTCCAGCTGCTACTTTTAATCTTTCAGTGACAACAAGTGGTGTTTTATTACTTTGACAGTCATTTTTAGTCCATGAATAGTACCATAGTCTTTGTAAGATAGGAAACTTCTTTTGATCTACAATTTCATAAGGTTTAGCAATGGACAAAGGGGTTTTCTGGTATATTTGATCATACACTTGCAGGTCCTTAGGCTTAGAGCCAATATGAAAGCAGTGATCTACCCATTCACAGAAATGCACAAAAATTCCTTTTTGATGGTCAGTGGCTGCTGGAAAAAATAATGAATCCATTTATTAGACAAATACCATCTTTAAACAGAAAATTTATTGTAACAATAAAGTTATTTTTAAATATCAATGTCCTACTGGGACACTGTTGTAACATAGTATATGAACTAAGAAGTAGAAAATATGAACTGAGATACACGTTTGCATTGGTGTTTGAAATTAAGGGCTCGATGCTAAAAACAAACCTACTTCAGATACACAGCTCCTTCAAAAGTAATGAAAAGAAATAGAAAAAAGGCACTTTAATAGGCGTGAAACAGTGTTTTCAAATATAATGGGCTATTTTATTTCATTCACAGATATGGAGTTGCATATTTTGTTTTGTCTTTAATACTGTCTATGCTATACAATAAAATGTACTTAAAGGTAGACATGGAGTTACTCTTCAAACCACACAGTGATACCTGTAGTCAAGGACACATTTTCAAACAATGGCCATCAATTTTGCACACTTAGGTATGTGCCTTGCTGAAATCAGGGCCTAACTTTAAATATGTGAGTAGTATGTAAATACTTTGCTGAATCAGGGCCTTGTTTTTCAAGCACTAACTCCTAAAAGCAGGTGCAGATGGTAGAATTTACATGTGTAAAACCCATCAACTATATACACAACTATATATGGCAATGTTTGAACTGATGAAAGCTAGTTTGAGTCTTTGAAAATTTGGCCTTAAGTCTTCTATTGCTAATCCTTCAGGATTTTCATTTGTAAAAATTCACAACAGGCTTACATTTAGGATAGATATTAAAGGAGCACTTCTGTATATAGAGCTGGGCATACTAAGAAATCGCTTCTCATGCAATAATCATACTTAAAAATTGTTTTCAAGTTCCTCTAGAATGAGATTAAAGGGTCAAGAAGATGAGCAGAACACAAACTCTAACACCTGTTGTATTTGCATAATTAGCCACAAATCTGAAGTATTTTATTTAAACATTTGAATATAGGGTGACCAAATGTCCCAATTTTATAGGGACAGTCCCAATATTTGGGGCTTTTTCTTATGTAGGCTCCTATTACCCCCATCCCAATTTTTCACACTCGCTGTCTGGTCACCCTATTTGAATAATCTACTTCAGAACATAAAAACTTGTGTTTAGCTTCTACCATTGCCATCTAATCTCCTGAAAATGTCACTGAACACATTCTAGGTCACACTTTATGCCAAACACATCAGTCTTGCCCCCTGCAAGTACTCCCATGCACAGCATATATTTTTGCCACAGTACTTTAAGATAAAACAAAAGATGGCAGTTTAACAGATTATTTCCTGAAAAATACAGAAATAGTGTTGTACAGTTGTTAAAAAAGAAATCCCTGTAACCAAACAGTTAAAACTGAACTCAGTATCATAGAATGAGGTAGCTTGTTTTAACAGACATCCCCATTTCTTCGTCCTCCAGTCCCCAAAAAGGGAGCAAAACAGTCTGTTTTTCCAGAGAATGACCACACTTCTCTTGGACGTTTGATTCGAACCTATGATACCTGATAAACTACAAGGATACCATAAAGGACAGTCATATTAGCTAAATTCATGCAGCTACTGTCTAATCTGAAAATCCCAGAAACCACCAGTTTTAGCATCTGAAACACTAGGTTCTCCACTTCTCTTACCGCTTTTCTGTTATTCAATGATTCAAGAACAATTAAAATTGTTCTCAGTAGGGCAGACCCAACAGATATTCCACCATGTATGCACCATATGTGTGAGAGTGGTTTTAGCACTGGGAATAGGCATGACAGGATCCCAGTCACTCCACTTTCCTAAATTCTTTTAATCACCACACAAAATTATCTTTTCAGGTCCACTATTGTGGGGTAATCCACATGTGCAGTCTCTCTATAAGTAAGATTTCTAGGCAGATATTCATTCTCCATAGTCTGAATCCCTAAGGACAAGGCTTCCAATTTGTTGTTATAGTTTGCTCAGAGATTCCTGCAGGGAGTCAAGTCTTGTGGATCAAGTTCATGCTTTGGAACATGGTCTGCTGAAGATCCAGGAACCAGAGGTGTTCACTGTGCCACTATTAGCTCCAACAGGTTTTTCCACTGTAGGCTTCAGTACTACGGGGGAGGGACGAGCCCCGTGTGCAGGAAAAGGAACCTTGCTTTTCTGTGTTCTCACTGCCAATTGCTTGCAGAGTCTCTAAGACAAATTGCATAACAAGCACAAACGAGAGTTTAAAAACATAAGAATTGTTGAACTCTGAAACAGCATCTGACCTGCAGTTTACACGTGCCCCCTTCTTCAGCCATTTATATAAGAACCAGATGTACTCTGTTTCTTCTGTAATTCAACCTAGGCTTCGGAGTGCTTAAAATACCCCCACAACAGCAGCATCCTATTATCTCAAATAGTATTTATTAAACCGATAATTTATGTGTGCAAAAGCATCAGCTTCCAGCAAATTATTAATCAGATGACTAGCTCTATGTTACCATCTGCTCACTCACAATGTCGGCTTTCATAATATTTCACCTAATAAGTCTGAAGTAGTTATGAATAAACAAATACAGTGTAAACTAAGCTGTTCACTATTAAGTTACAGCATGTTAAAAGTCCATGCAACAATCAGAGCTACTGAAACTAAGCTACTGAGAGTTGAGTTTGCAGAGGCAAAAGGACACCGTTTGCATTGTTAGCAACCGCACCTTACTTTGTGTTACTAGTATTATTTTCTGTTTGGGGTTTTAATTTTTTTCTTATTGATCAATCATATCCTATGAATTAATTATATGATACTTGCAGTTCCAGAAACTGATAAAACTGCAATATGTTTTTACTGGGAGCAGCACAGTGACACTGCACTTTGGCTGATAATTAACTGAATCCTCGCTCATGATATTTTCTGATGTCATATGATAGCTCTCAAACTCAATATGCTTTAAGCATATATGAATGCAATCGGGGCATCATTTGCTAGGAGGCAAGAAGCGACAGCTGCTCCCCAGATCTTGGTCGGCCTCCCCAGATTGTTCATAGATCTGTGTGTTCCATTATGTCGTCCACTTTTTACAGCACCCAGACTTTGCAGGATATAATATAACCACATACAACGTTCTAGCTGCTGACACAACTTTACCTGCTCTTTGTGACTGCCATAATACTTATAACTGCAAAGATTCAGCACGCCTGGAAAATGTGTGTATAGGAAGAACCCCTTGGCTAGCACCCTGCCATCTAACTTCCATATCTAGCAGTATTATAACTGAGAGATCCCTAGCCTTGTAGGGTCTGAGTAGACCTCTGTTAAGACCAGACACTAGCCTGCCTATGACACTGTAATAGAATTATGAACATTCCCTTGCAAAAGTAAAACTACCATAACACTATAACATCTATACATATATTTTATAGTATTAGATATTTCTGAGCCTCACATTAACAAAATGGAAATACTGCAACCAATTTATAAATGTAGCAAAGGGTCAATGTTTTAACTAATTTTCAATTAATAATTTTAATAATAAGCTTTACGTATCCCTGATAAATGTAGCAGTAGTATGAACTATAAAAAGAATACAACTGTTATTAATACTTTCAATACAGGCTGTAGTATTGTAATAAATATTAGGACCTTTTAGAAAGGGGACAGTGTGTGTTAACTGAATTTTACATTTCTAAATTATTTTTGAGGGGCTTTATTATTATTATTAACCTACGAACTGATATGAAGCTTTGCCCCTGAAATTGTTAACCAGTGAGATTTCTTCATAGCTCATTTAAGTTTAATTCCTATGAAGCAATGAAATAGCCTGCATTCCAAGTACAGATTGCAAATCTAGCCTATATTTAATATTGCTTTTGTAAAGGGGGGGGAACACCTCAATAAATACACCATTTGTGACAGTAGCTTGTGTCTGAAGCACAAGCTACATTTTTTACACTAATAGTACAAGTCTGAATAAATATTATCGCCATTTGTGTGACAGTCCTCTGGCAAAGCAGAATTGGCCTGGTGTCAGCCAGAGATAATGGGGGAATCCCCTTTAACAGTGTCACACTAGCTGAACAGCCATAATGAGACCAATGGGAAGAGCTTTCTGTTTTATAAGCAATATTAATTGCAGTCCTGTCAAAGAAGGCGTAATTCAAGATAAAAATAGGTAAAATGTAGGGGAATTGGATTTCATTCCACTTTATTACCCACCTTTCCCCTCCCCACTCCGATTACAAATTTGCCTGCAGGATCCTGGCTCTGCCCACTGCAGATATAAGTACTCCAGGTGGGTAACACACTAGCTCTGAAGAACAATATGCCGTGTTATATAATCAGCTGAACACCAGAAGAATTTAGGGATTTTTGCTATGGCTTTCAGCAATTCTGTTTTTCATTTTAAATACTACATCACCTAGCAGATATTTTTATTTGTAAAGTGCAAAGGGAACTTGCCTGAAAGAGGAGTTAGCATTCTTGGGCATCTACACATGGTTTTGTAAAATGTACTATTTTGTGATCTCCTTACCAATGATCCTATAAACACTTATGCATTTGCTTAACTTTAGATATTACTTCAATCAGATTATTCACATGCTTAAGAACATGCTTAACTGTACATAGGTGTTTTGATGGGTTGGAGCTGGGAGTCGGGCAGCTCAGGGAGCCACCTGGCCCAGGAATCTAGAAATCCTAAGGCATATGGTGAGTCTGCCCCCAGCTGCAGACCATGGAAGCCCATCCCAGGACCTCCAGGATCTCAGCTCCTCAGCAGTAAGCCTGGAAGTCTTGAGAGACCCGGCTGCAGAACTCAGAGCCCTGCTGTAAGAGCCAGGGCTCCCAGGCTCCTGGCTCCACGGCACAGAGCCTGGAAACCCTGGAAGCCCTGGCATGGCAGGGCTGGAGCCATGGATCCTGGAAGCCCTTCTCAGGACCCACCTCTCCGAAAGGGAGTCTGGAGATGTTGACAGCCCCCAGAGTTTCCAGGCTCCCAGTTCCCTGCTGATGAGTCAGGAGCCGAGCCCCAGTTAGAGCAGGGGCCCTCAGGTCTTTCAGGTGCCTGGCTCTACAGCAGGGAAAGTGGAAACCTGGAAGTCATGGCATGGTCAGGGGCGGCTCTAGGGATTTTGCCGCCCCAAGCACGGCAGGCAGGCTGCCTCTGGCGGTTTGCCTGTGGGAGGTCCACCGAAGCCGCTGGACCAGCGGACCCTCCGCAGGCAAGTCGTGGAAGGCAGCCTGCCTGCCGCCCTCGCGGCGCCGGCAGAGCGCCCCCTGTGGCTTGCCGCCCCAAGCATGCGCTTGGCGTGCTGGGGCCTGGAGCCACCCCTGGGCATGGTGTTGTTGCCCTGGAGCTGTAGACCCTGAAAGCTGTGGGGTTCCTGGCCCCGGACCCAGCACAGTCCACATGGCAAGTCTGCCCCAGAGCCACAGACCCTGAAAACCTGGGCCTGACAGGCAAGCTGGCAAGGAACTAGGCAGGGTTCTGTTGAATCCTGCCTATGATTAGACAAAAGTTTGTCGAAGCTGACTCACATTTTGGGTTCAATTAACCGGTATTTTTCATCAGAAAGTTTCTGACCTGCTCTGTTTGGGAGCTTGGCTCCACTATGCTTTGCAGCATCAGTTTGCACTGTCTCAGAAGCTACATCATAGGGACTTCCCTATGCACTTCCTAGTCCTTCTGCCTCTCCTTCATGCACTGTTTCTGCTCCCTTGTTTAGTGGACCCCAGATTCTAAACTCCTGAAGATGTGTTCTCGCTTGATCATTTCTTCTTCCTTCTGTAGAAGGTCAGGTTTTTTCACCAGGCATGGAATGGGGCATCTCTCAAAGAATACCCCAGCCAATGTTGCTGATTTTGTTAGATTTATAAGCTTAGTGGACAGGAAAAGGTACCAGAAAATTTCCTACAAAGTTCCCATATTAATAAAAGTATGAAATGGATCAGACTTTCTTCATGGACATGCTTTAGGATGGTTCAGCAGCTCCCAGCATGGTGAGTATATTGTGGGCACTTTTCAAAACCTCTAGCTGTGGAAGTTGGGGGAGGAGTAGGGGGACGGATGACGGGCTGGTCGGAATATATTCTTTCATTCGGAGACTGTGACAATAAGCTTTTCAAGAGTATCATATTGTCTTAATTTCAAGAGTACCCCAAATATATGTGGTGCTTTATGGACAAATTAAGTAAATAAATATAGTTCTCTAACCGGTCTCTTCATACCTTGACCTTGAAAGGGTCCTATAAAATATTCTTAGTCCAGTGAAATATTTTAAATTTCTGAAGTACCTTAATTCCCATTAACTACAAGAGTTTAAAAATAAAGTGCAAATATATTCACCACAATTTGATGCCCATATTTTGGCCTATCTCCTCATAAAGCTGAAGAAGTTCCGACAGTGAGCAGAAGTAGCATCTTTTCACTTCTGTAGCACCAGTCACTTACCAACCCTGCCAGGAAGCACAGTTTTCCCCCAGCTTTGTGAATGCTGCATGCTGCACCCACACAACTAACACATACTGAAGAACATCCTTTTATCTTGTTGACTCTGATCACATACTAGCAAAGAATTCCGCTACATTGCAATTAATCAAGTAACCTGCTTCTAGCTTTGATGTGCAATACAGTGGACAGTATAAACAGAAGACATGCTGGCACACTACTCATCTCTGTTTGTAGTGTTCAGTGGGAGAAATATCCATGTATGCTTTGGAATGTTTACACCCTATGGTCCAGTCAATACTCGCAACTAGCCAAATTTAGGCAAACTCCCAGGAGAAACTGCCAATCAGAGAAGAATGGTGTCTTTAGACGAAAACTCAACTCTCACAAAATAAGCCAAAAAACAGAGGTTATATGCTTTTCAGTTTACTGACAAACTAAGGGTCTGATCCTGCACACAAATCTGTGTGGCAGACCCTTGCCATTAAGAGCATCAGCACCTAAATGCCACAAGATGCTGTAAACCCATTTCATATTTTGGCTAAGAAATGTGGTCTTATGCATTGGCTTGTGGATTATGGTATTTTTAAATGTATTCACTATTTTGTTTTTCCGGGAAGTGTAAAATGCCTTGACATCAGATAAGCCTATGGACATCTGATACAGAATAATACCTCTTACTTTAACATTTCAGAATTCCAAAGCATCCCAGGAACATGGAACTGCAAGAAGCACGATTCTGTCTGTCACAAATGACTAAATCCATTTCCCTGTTATAAACCTCAAGTCTTCTATGCAATGCTTCAGAGCCACATGTTAGGCCCAATCCTCCATTCCTTAATGAAGTTAATGGTAGATTTGCCTAAATAAGCACAGCAAGATAGGGTCCATTCTCCTTGAATGCTACATTTTGCTTTGAATTTTAAATCAGCCTGAAAGTTTGTGTGAAACATGTCATCTAGCCCCTTGTAAGCTAACATCTGAGGAAGCTGTGTGTTATTCCAGCTAAAGCCAGACTAATTTATGCTCATGAAATTATCTTAAAGGCAAGACTACTCCAACAGAAAGACACGAATAAAGTATAGTAACTCCTCTCTTAACGTTGTCCCGGTTAACGTTGTTTCATTGTTACGTTGCTGATCTATTAGAGACAGGGGTGAAAGTAACTTACAGGACTTACCGGTACTGCCGGAGTCCTGAGGGGTGGCGTGGCCTCTCCCTGAAGAGGCGGGGCCTCTCAAGATTTAAAGGCCCTGGGGAACCAGCTGTGGCTGGGAGCCCCAGGGCCTTTAAATCAACCAGGGGCTCCCAGCTGCAGAGGTGGCTGGGAGCCCCCCAGGGCTCAGGGGCAAACTAAAGGGCCCAGGGCTCTGGCCACCGGGGGAACCCTGAGATTTGCGGGGCTGGGGCAGGGATTTAAAGGGCCCAGAGCCCCTGTCGCTGAGGGAAGCCCAGAGCCCTTTAAATCCTGGCCCCAGCCTGGCTGCCAGAGCCGTGGCCGGGATTCAAAGGGCTCTGGGCTGCCCGCAGTCCCCGCCGTGGAAGTCGATGCGGTCCAGCACAGCATGCTGGCTCTTGCCGATACGCCAGACCAGACCAGACCGGCTTACTTTCACCTCTGACTGTATGTATGTGTATGTGTATGAATGTGTCACAAATAATGCAGCTGCAGCCTGCCTCCAACCAGCAGCAACCCCAGCAACCGGCCCCTGTGGGCTGCTGCCTGCAGAGAGCCAGCAGGTGCCGCTGGGCTGGGTCTGCCAAGGAGTAAGTAACCAAGGCAAAAACCACAGCCAGCCAGCCAGGGAGGGAGCCGGGGGTGTGGGGGAAGGGGAAGTCAGGGGTGAATGAAGGACAACTGGAATAGCCTTCATGAAATATACAAGATCTTTAGAGAAAGTTTTGTCAATTTCAGCCTCTGCACTCTGCAGGCAGGACAAAACAAAAAGAGATCTGAGATTGCACCCGATGTCCTAAGGACATTTCAGGTGTTTAAATCAATATATAAAGAGGGTGGATTGGAATGAAAACTACTATTTCTTTCAAAGGAGGCACAATAATTTCCCTGAATATTCAGTTTTCCCCTCCAGTCCCTTTGTGGTTTTGTCTATGGGGGCTATTTGCTTTCCCTGTGAATCTTTAGTTGCTTTAGCAAAATTGCTCTGCCCAAAATAAACCCTAATCATCATGACACATCTTTCCACCATGTTCTCCTTGTTTTTTGTGTTGTTTTTTTTAAACAGTAACATTTCAAAGAGGATCTGCAAGCAGTTTGGACATCACAACCATGATCCTCTGCTGGGGATGGAGATAGATTTGAACTTGGAAATGGTTCCTGATTTTGATTGTGTTTAGGAGATCCCCTCATCCCCGGGGCAGAAAAGAACGGCCCCTGCCATGGTCACACACACCCCACAACAACTGGGAGTGAAATTAGCTAGGATGCCAGAAACGTCTCCTAACTCCGGGCACTGAACTGCACAGGGAACAGCTGAGTTTAAATTTGCAGGCAGCAGCAGCAGGCATCTCAGCCAGTGTCCCTATTGCAAGCTAGAGCCTAGAGGAGAACCCCTGCTGGGGGTCGGGGAGGAGGAATGCAGAGCCTTGTCTGCAGCCTGGCTGGAGGAGGGGGAGGGAGGAGCCAAGAAACCAATGTGACAGTGAGTTTTCCCCTTCCACCTGCTTTTATTAGCTCTGGATTTAAGCTGTGCAGCCAAATGCTTGTATTTGTTGTGTATATTAGTATTGGAGAGTATTGTGTATATTAGTATTCTCCCTGGGGCAGAAAAGGACTGCCCCTGCCATGGTCAAACACACCCTCCCCTGGACCCCCTGCCCCCAGGTACTGTGAGTGAAATTAACAAGGATGCCAGAAACCACTCCTAACCCCCGGGGGGCTGAACCACTCAGGGAACAGCTGAGTTTAAACTATTCTTATGCAGGGAGCAGGCTTCTCTCTCCCTCCCTCAGTCAGTCTCCTTTTCTTACCGGTCCTTCGTACCAGCCTGTACCAGCTTACTTTCACCTCTGATTAGAGAACATGCTTGTTTAAAGTTGCACAATGCTCCCTTATAATGTTGTTTGGCAGCCGCCTGCTTCGTCCACTGCTTGCAGGGAGAGCAGCCCGTTGGAGCTAGCTGGTGCGGGCTTGGAACCAGGGTGGACCGGCAGCATCCCATCAGCTCCTCTAAGTTCCCTGTGTGTCAGCCACCCAGCTGGGCAATTGCTGGGCAATTCAGCTGTCCTGCCCCCCACTGCCCTGTGCTGCTCCTGCCCTCTGCCTTGGAGCTGCTCCTAGGAGCCTCCTGCTTGCTGTGCAGAGGGGGAAGGGAAGAGGGGGGCTAATGTCAGGGTGTCCACTTCTCCCCGCTCCTGTCTCCTGCTCCTGTACCCTGTCTCCACAAAGCAGGGGGAGGGGGGACATGACAGGGCTCAGGACGAGGGAGCTTGCTGGCAGCAGCTGCTGTGTCAACTTACTGATCTACTTAAAAAGGCACTGTACTTAGAGGGGGGTCAGCATACTTAAAGGGGCAATGCGTGTATCTCACACATGGGGTGGGTGTCTCACACACACACACACACACACACACACACACACACAGTGTGTCTCTGTCTCTCTCCGCCATGCTGTATCTTCTCCCTCCATTTGGGCTGCCTTGTAGAGTGTGAGGCTACATTAACAATGTGTTAACCCCAGGGCCAGCTCCAGGTTTTTTGCTGCCGCAAACAAAACAAAACAAAACAAAAAGGGCCGGAGTGCCACCCCTGAAAAGTGCCACCCCAAGCACATGCTTGGGATGCTAGTGCCTAGAGCCGGCCCTGGTTAACCCTTGAGCACTCAGCCGAGTGCTAGTTCATCGTTTAGCAGTAAGGCATTCCCTGGGAAATATCCCACCCTCTGACTCCACTACCTCAACCAAGCTTCACAATCATCATTGCTGTGTACAGTATTAAATTGTTTAAAACGTATATGGTGTATATATAAAACATAGTCTTTTGTCTGGTGAAAAAAATTTCCCTGAAATCTACCCCCCCCCCATTTACATTAATTCTTATGGGAAAATTGGATTTGCTTAACATCGTTTCACTTAAAGCAGCACTTTTCAGGAACATAACTACATTGTTAAGCTAGGATCTACTGTAGTAGCTTTCCAGACATGCCTTTTAGAACCCCAGCCTCAGAAAAACAGAAAAAAAAGGACCATCTGGAACCCAGCACTTCTTACTAGATGGCAAAATAGTCCAGATATTATGTAAAGGGTTTACACAAAACTACTTTTCAGAGATCCCTAGAATGTATCTACAAGCAAAATTTTAGTCCTAACCCTGTGTATTTGAATTGTAATAGATATTTGGTGCAGTTTCCATTTGCAGTGTCACAGAAGGAGGATATAGGTGACTTTATTTTTAAGAAATGGGAGTATTTTACATTGATATAAGCAGCATCTTTAAGACCCATGCTCCAGTATTATGATTTAGTAATTTGTTTGTTGTCCTATATTAGGGTATTAGATTGTCAGCTTATGAACAGCTGCACCAATTCCACACATCTTATATGCTAACTAACAATGGAACATTACAAAACTACAAAGACTTGTCCCGTCCATTTAACCAGCATGTCACATATGGTAACAAAACATAATGCAGCTCTGTCAAAGGTCCACCCACAACCTTCACTTCATACTATAGAAATAGGCATTTGAGTTGTGTCTTCCTGCTTCCAAGCTTGTTCACATGAAAGCAACTTAAACATTTTAGAAATTGTTGGATCCAAAAAACAGTGTGACTCTTAAAAAAAAAAATCAGACACTCTTAAAAAAAGTTAACAATACCCTTCACAGTATCTAGATTTTTCTTTCTTAGAAATCAGTGTAGTTAAAAAAAAAGTGTTCAATTTGTTTTAAAATATAGGTTGTTACTAAACTATAAAGCAGGGCATCCACCTTTCTTAAGCAAAGATAAGTTATTCATATAAAAGATCTAACCAGCACAGATTAAATGAGAGACCTGAATCCAAACATTTTGCTGTTTGGAAAAAAGCCCCTCAAAGTTTATGAAACCTTACCTAGAAAGTTTAATACCATCTATTCTGTCAGCTTTCCCTCATCAAGCATTAAAATATCCACTATACTGGCAATGTATTGTTAACTGGAAAACACATCCCCACACAACTCATCTTGCCACAAGTTGGTAGGACATTCATATACTGGTAACACCAACAGCTGGAGGCTAAAGGAACAACTAAAATTAAAGGTAATTTTCAAAACAAGATCTCTTCAATGTCTTATTTGGAAAAAGATGTCATTATATTGTTACGGGGGGTGTGAGATGACCCCAAGGCCAGAGTGGTGCCCAAAGCAGAAATGAGGGAATGCTGAATAAGCCTTAAAACTACTCTTTGAAGAGGCTGGCTTTCCCTTCCCACCCTCCCAAAGTGAGTAAGTGGAAATTACAGTGGCAAATAGAGGAGGGTGGCTTGAGCACAAAATGTTCCTGAAACAAGTCCCATACCATAAATAACTGAATGTGTCCCATTTGGTTTTACTCACATTCTACAAATAGCTATTTTAAGCACTTAATTTTAATAATTAAACTCACTTCACACTGGCGAACATTACAAATTTGGAACAAGTTTTCTTAAAGGAAAACAATGGAGGTGACAGCTGAGTTTTCCCAAATCTTATCACCTTCTTACCTTTGAGAATTCATAGGCAAACTATTACACAAATAACTCTGTTCTATAGTTTCTTGGAATTATGAATCTGCAAGCATTTATATTAGTTTTTACAATCTCTATAAAATGGACACTTCTCCTCCTGCAGAGCAAGGGCGGGTTTTACCACTAAATCACGTACAAAGAGCAACTAAAAATGAAGGGCCTGATCCTGTGAATCACCTAGTTACTTCACCTCCCAGTTAAGTGAATAGCAGTTGGGAGCACACAGCACCTCACAGGAAACACTCAGCACCCTGGAGGATGAGGCCTTAAGTACAAAATCAAAGGGCCCAATCCTGAAGTCTTTGGGAGTTTTGCCTGAGAAAATTTTTTCCTGATTGTTATTCTAAGAATGATTACTTAAGGGAACCATGTTAACAAACACACGAAGTAAAAACAAACAATAATCAAACATTGGATCGTTTTCACCAACAATCTAGACAAAGTTGACTTGAACCTGATCCCACAGTCCATACTCTGGGCCAGGTTCTGCCATCCATACTGATGCTGGAACAGCTTTTGGAGTAAGAGCCCTGTTCCTTTGACTTCAAAAGTGATTTTTGCCTGACTAAAGCCTGCAGGACTTGGCCCCATGTGTCAACTCCAAGCTACAAATGAACTGAAGTCACTTTAACTATTTTATAATTAAACTAAATCATTAAGGACCAACTCACATCCATGTGAGCACAACGAAGCCTATGGAGACAAATCCTACATAGATGTAAGTAAAGGCAGGATTTGGCACTCAGTAAAGGAGGCAAGAGATCTTTCAGTCAGCATAATCAAAACCTTCCTGCCAATTAAACAGTAAAGAGATCCTATAAAATTTCAGTTGCATGGCCTTTAAAGTTAGTAAGTAGTACTGAAGCAAGAAGCAGCTTACCAAGACACTGTTGAAAAATTAAGGCAAAAGATTTTGATGTTAGCTGGCTACGTAAAATTGTTGTTGCAGTTTTAGAAATGTTTTCATTAAAAAAAAAAAAAAAGTCTGTCAGCACAGAGAAATATTTTCTTCAAGACTGTATGATCCACACAGTTCCAGAGGAGAGGACATTGCTCTTCATCCATGATGTTACGAAACTACCTTGCAAATAAGAACTCTCCCCTTTTATTACAATGGGTCTTGACATTGACATTGTCATGTTAATTGGCTGAATTCAACCCAGTGTTTGAATTGAAGCTGTGAAGAGGTGTAGATGTTGACCACAGCTAACTCTACTAAAGGCAAAAAGCAATTATAAAAGCAATTAACCATACTAAGCCCCTAAGAATTTATGTACTGAAATCAAAACTAATCTGACTCAGTGTTCCCCAAAAATGTGCTATTTTTTCCCCCTTCAGCAAAGCTAATGATTGGATCTGTTAAAAAAATTTAAAGAGACCAAATAATGACAGTCACTTTTTTGTTCAGAAAAAAGCTTACAAAATAGAATTTGAAAAATCACAGTATAATTTGAAAGATCAAGACCCTCAAAGTAGTAAAGAAAGAAGAATGCAGTTATACGTTTGTTACAGATGCAATAAGCTGGCAGAGTTTTCAACAATAACAAAAGTTTGTGAGCTTTAGTTTGTAAGTTTACTGCTATACCCTGTATGGTCCAAATAATTCCAGTCCCAAGATAGCAAAGTGCTTAAGAGCATGCTTAACTTACAGCGCATTAATAGTTTCACTGAAGTTCTCAACTGGGTGGCTGCGAGTAGGTTTCAGGGGGTCCACAAAGCATGACTGGCATTAGATTTGCTAGAGCCCAGGGCAGAAAGCCAAAGCTCCAACACACAGGACCAAAGCCCAGGGCCCCGAGCCCAGCCACATGGGGCTGAAGCTGAAGCAATTTAGTTTTGCGGGGACTCCTGTGGTGTGGGACCCCCGCGCAACTGCTCTGCTTGCTATCCCCTAATGTTGGCCCTGGCTTTTATATGCAGAAAAAACGTTGTGGCGCAGCTGGGCTATGGCGTTTTTAATAATGTGGGGGGTGGGAGGGAGGTCAGAAAGCCTCTTGTCTAGGACTCTTCATGGTGCTTAAAGTTATGCCTGGGTCTAGGTGCTGGACTGGGGGCTATGCATATTTGGAAACAGCATTACGGTCATTTGGCATTTTTTAAAATATAGCCTTTATACAGAAGCCAGACTGTGTAGATACACCTGATGCTGCACAGTTCTTATTTGCACATATCTGCGTCACCAACTCAGAGTCTACCTTCATGCAAGGAAGTGTCTGCCAGATAAGTGACAAATTCATGAAGAATTTTATTTCCTCTAAAGATATGATGCTCATGTATTCATTAATACAATTCTTATTAAAGTCCGTGGGGATGCAGTGCACATACACTTGCATCCGAAGAAGTGGGTATTCACCCACGAAAGCTCATGCTGCAAAACGTCTGTTAGTCTATAAGGTGCCACAGGATTCTTTGCTGCTTCTACAGAACCAGACTAACACGGCTACCCCTCTGATACAGTGCACATACACACTCTCATATTATATTCATACTTGAGTCTATGACCCAGCAAACAGCATCCTGGCTTGATTTGTTGCTTTAAGAACATAAAAACATAATGGCCATACTGGGTCAGAACAAGGGTCCATCTAACCCTGTATCCTGTCTTTTGACAGAGGCCAATGCTAGGTGCATCAGAGGGAATGAATAGAACAGGGAATCATCAAGTGATCCATCCTGTCACCCATTCCCAGCTTCTGGAAAACAGAGGTTAGAGATATGTCAGAGCATGGTTTTGTACCCCTGCCCAACCTAGCTAATAACCACTGATGGACCTATCCTCCATGAATTTATCTAGTTCTTTTTTGAACCCTGTTATAGTCTTGGCATTCACAATATCCTCTGGCAAAGAGTTCCACAGGTTGACTGTGTGATGTGTGAAGAAATACTTCCTTTTGTTCGTTTTAAACCTGCTGCCTATTACTTTAATTTGGTGACCCCTAGTTCATGTTTTATGAGGAGTAACTAACACTTCCATATTTACTGTCTCCAAACCAGTCAGAATTTTATAGACGTCTATCATATCCCTGCCTTAGTCGTCTCTTTTCCAAGTTGAAAAGTCCCAGTCTTATTAATCTCTCCTCATATTGAATCTGTTTCATACCCCTAATCTTTTTTTGTTGCCCTTTTCTGTACCCTGATTCCAATATATAGCTTTTTTGAGAAGGGGTGACCAGATCTGCATGCAGCATTCAAGGTGCGGGAATACCATGGATTTATATATAGGCAATGTGATATTTTCTGTTTTATTATCTATCCCTTTCCTGATGATTCCCAACATTCTGTTAGTTTTTTTGACTGCCGCTGCACAGTGAGTGGATGTTTTCAGAGAACTATCTACACTGACACCAAGATCTCTTTCTTGAGTAGTAACAGCTAATTTAGACCCCATCATTGTATATGTATAGTTGGGATTATGTTTTCCAATGTGCATTACTTTGCATTTATCAACAATGAATTTCACCTACCATTTTATTGCCCAGTGACCCAGTTTTGTGAGATCCCTTTGTAACTCTTGGCAATCTGTTTTGGACTTAATTATCTTGAGTAGTTTTGTATCATCTGCAAATTTTGCCACCTCACTGTTTCCAGATCATTTATGAATATTTTGAACAGTACTTGTCCTAGTACAGATCCCTGGGGGACACCACTATTTACCTCTCTCCATTCTGAAAACTGACCATTTCTTCCTACCCCTTGTTTCTTATCTTTTAACCAGTTACTGGTCCAGAAGAGGACCTTCCCTTCCAACTTTTCTCCCAAGTTACCACCAAGAACAATTCCAGCCATAATAGTGGATAGCTGGTGGGTTTTAGAATAGATATGCTGCATAGCCAATTTAAGATGCCTTTTTTGATTTTTTGTCAGTGGTAGGGAAGCCTGGATCCTTGAAGTTGGAATCTTTCTTGCCAGCAGAACAGGAATGTTCAGCTCCCTAGCACAGTATTTGGAAATAGGTCCCATACCAAGTAGTGGTCACAGGGCTTTCATCCACTTTTTCATTTGCAGCCATAGTTTCCCCTCTAATATTATCATCATCCTACTCACATAGCATAGTCTCACCTGCTCACAAAACATATTGCAGAAAGATCTAAGCATAAATATATAACAATAGGTTATGAACGGTGTCAGCTTTTGAACTCCCGTGCTAGTTTGTGTCATCATCTTTAAATTATTTAAACATGGCATGGTGTGCTCTAATGTCTATCAGTACAGTTCATGATGGTAACCTTCAACCAGAGGTGTGACGGGATTATGCTACTAGATGCCACTAGCAACTCTAGACTGGTTTTCAAAGAATGCATAATATTATTACTCTCCCACCTTATTTTCTTCATTATGGACAGACTGATTATGAAGAATATGAGAGCCAGACGTACATAGTTACACAAATTACATATTATATGAAGCATAATACAAAGTGTTTGCTTAATTATAAGCACCAGTATTAAAAAAAACACAGATTGGGACCAGGTGGGGAAGGAAGATCGGTTGATGCTAGCCAACTAATAGAATTTAGTATCACCTTGCACCTTTGTATTTTTTCATAAATAAATGGTTCTGGAAGGTGACTTTTTTGTACTGAAAGTAAAGTCATACTGTTCGTGATACGTGTGTCAAAAATCTAAATGCAACTTGTAAAAGGAATGTCACATGTTATTAATGTCTTACATGGTCACTGATCAACTGCTGGGAACCTTACAGAAATGTGATACAGTTCAGCTGATGTGAAAGAGCTCGCTTAATCTCTTTTTTTCACATGCATAAGTAACTCCGTGCTGCATGTAAATGTCGTATATCTATAGTAAACAGATCATTTAAAATTATGTATGTATGGCACAATATGTATTTTAATGATATTTTTTGTAAAGGTCAGATAATGCAAAGGAAAACAGGTAAAAGAGAAACCAATAGCTCACCTAGGTGATAGTGCATTCAAGTTACTTACAAGCATTTTACACAACATAATGCATTGGTGGTAAGGAAGGAAACTATTTTTCAATGTTGAATGAGAAAAGACTAATCAGGAAAACCCTTTGAATACAAAGAATACTGCAATTGAAACAAATGCGGGTGCACACACACACACATGGGTGCACACACACACGGCTAAAGTTTGGGAGCTGATCTCAGGTGCGGCTGGGAGCCAGGCCGCCTCACTACGCGAGGCTAGTAAGCAGTTCAGTCTCCAGAGTCTGAGCCCTAGGTCAGGGCGGGACAATAAATAGTAGTACCCGGGCTCAGGCCCTCGGGCAGGGCTGAGCAAAAACCAACAGTAGTTAAGGCCCAGCCCTAGGTCAGGGCGGGGCAACAAACAGTAGTTTGTAGGCTCAGACCCCCCAGGCAGGGCCGAGCAAACAAACAGTCTCTTAAGCCAAGTCCTAGGGCAGGGCGGGGCAACAAGCAGTAGTTCAGAGGCTCAGACCCTCAGGCAGGGGCTGAGCAAACAAAGGGTACGTCTACTCTACGGGATTATTCCGATTTTACATAAACCGGTTTAGCAAAACAGATTGTATAAAATCGAGTGCGCGCGGCCACACTAAACACATTAAATCGGTGGTGTGCGTCCATGGTCCGAGGCTAGCGTCGACTTCTGGAGCGTTGCACTGTGGGTAGCTATTCCGTAGCTATCCCATAGTTCCTGCAGCCTCCCCCGCCCCTTGGAATTTCCGGGTTGAGATCCCAGTGCCTGATGGGGCAAAAATCATTGTTGCGGGTGGTTCTGGGTAAATGTCGTCAGTCACTCCTTCCTCTGGGAAAGCAACAGGTGGCGATGCAGTCCGAAATCAAAATAAAAAAAGAGCTCCAGCAATGGCGTCTGTGTGGAGATTTTTTAAAAATGATTTTGAATTTCGTCTTCTGTAACGGAGCGCTGATAGAACAGATTTGCCTGCCCTTACTGCGATCACATCCGCAT
Source organism: Mauremys reevesii (assembly GCF_016161935.1). Lineage (NCBI taxonomy): Eukaryota > Metazoa > Chordata > Testudines > Geoemydidae > Mauremys > Mauremys reevesii. The sequence goes on along the minus strand of NC_052629.1, from coordinate 46,679,037 downwards.
GGTCCATGCTGGAGCTCTTTTTTTAATTTTGATTTCAGACTGCATCGCCACCCGTTCTGATCGGAGCTCCACGCTGGGCAAACAGGAAATATTCAAAAGTTTGCGGGGCTTTTCCTGTCTACCTGGCCACTGCATCCGAGTTCAGATTCCTGTCCAGAGCGGTCAGTGGTGCACTGTGGGATACCGCCCGGAGGCCAATACCGTCGATTTGTGGCCACACTAACCCTAATCCGATATGGTAATACCGATACTAGCGCTACTCCTCTCGTTAGGGAGGAGTACAGAAACCGGTTTAAAGAGCCCTTTATATCGATATAAAGGGCCTCTTAGTGTGGACGGGTGTGGCGTTAAATCGGTTTTACACTCCTTAAACCGGTTTAAACGCGTAGTGTAGACCAGGCCAAAGTCAGTAAAGCCCAAGCCCTAGGTCAGGGCGGGGCAACAAGCAATAGTTCAGAGGCTCAGACCCTCAGGCAGGGGCTGAGCAAACAAAGTCAGTACTTTTAGGGCTCAGGTCCTCAGGCAGGAGCTGAGCAGACACACAGCAGTCTAGGGGCTCAGGTCCTCAGGCAGGAGCTGAGCAAACAACAGTAAGTCCAGGCTTCTATGCCTGATCGTGGGTGAAAGGGGGAGACGTACACCCATGAGTGGGGTGGCAGCGGGGGACACAGGCACACCCACTCCACTGTGTCCCAGCCCGGGGCCCTAACAGCGGCAGTTAGTCTGCTGCTGTGTCGGTGGGGTCCTGACCGCAACACACCAACATTGGCTCGAAGTCTGCTGTAGCCAGACTGGGGTCGGCTACCCCCGGGCTACTTCCAATCTCCCCCTCCATTGGTACCTGCTCATCTCTAGCATCCTCCACCGGGTCCCACACCATGGGCTCCTCGGGGTGCTGAGCGCTGGATCGGTCAGGCTGCTCCTCAGGACACGGAGCGAGGGGATGCTCAGGCAGCTCCTCGTGGTACCGGGCTCGGGGAAGGCTCGGCCAGTCCTCCTCAGGGTACTGGGCTTGGGGAAGGCTCGGCCAGTCCTCCTCAGGGTACCGGGCTCGGGGAAGGCTCGGTCTAACAGGAGCTCGGTCAGTAGCGTCTGTCCTCTCCGGCGGCCGGGCAGCAACTGAGCGCTGGGCCTGGGCCTTTATACTTCCTGTCCCGTCCCTTGACTTCTGGCGGGCGGGGACAGGTGGTGGTGGCTCCGCCCACTGAGGCGGCTGTTCTGGCTCATCCCTCTCAGGTGCGGCTGGAAGCCAGGCCACCTCACTACACTCCACTTTTGATGTTCAGTCATCATCCAAAACCAGAGATGCGATATTGGTGATAAAATGCTCATACAGATCTCTGCATTATTCCTTTTTCACGTAGCTCATGAACTAAGAACAAAAGGTCAGGTCTACACTTGAAACTTTGCTGATAAAGTAATTTTCTGATAAGGGAATAAATGTTTTGCAACATTTCTACACCACCAAAAAGCCCTAGTATAGACCCAGTTATTCTGGCATTTTGCTGGTGTAGCTTTGCAGAACCAACATAAACTATAATGACAAAAGCACTTTTTTGCCAAAATAAGCAGTGTCTACTTCTTCTATTAGCTCAGCAGCAATGATGAAGTTTTTCCATCACTTTGTCTTGTACCAACTTCATGATTTTATTCATCTTTAAACCTTTTTGATCTGTGTCATTTTTCATTGTGTCTATCCAACACATCTTTGATCTTCCTCTATTTCTAGTTCCTTGCACTCTGATATTCTTTCTGGGTCCATTTTCAACATATGTCCAAATCACTGCAGTCACATTTCTTGGATCTTTTGTAACAGCATTATTTCTTGCCCTAGCCAGTTTCTTATCCCTTCGTTTGTTATTTTTTTTTCCAGTCTTGAAACTCAGAATTCCCTTCAGCCAGTTAGTTCTGGAGTCAGTATCAGCTTTCCTCATATTCCAACATTCCAACCTGTACAGCACTATTGGCCTAACAATTTTCTCATATGCTGATTTTCATTTTTATTAGAATGTCTTTAGCCTTCCAGATCTTAGAGGTTTCTGAATGCAATAGCAGTTAGCCAGGAGTCCTCTTTTTATGTCACCTTCACAATTTCCATTCTTCAGTACTAGCCGTCTGAGGAACACAAATTCTTCCAATTGTTCTAGTTTATTGTCCTTGAGTTTTATCCTTACATCGTCCTCATCTTCCAGTTGTAATAATTTTTGCTTTCTCCATGCTGATCTTCAATTCAAAATTTTCTGCTCTCTCAGTCTACCTTATCAGATAGTATTGACCAAGGAGAATAACTATGAGATCAATATCATCTGTGAATTTAAGGATATTCACTGTGCTTCTAAATAACATGCATTCTTGTCTCTCTCCTAGGTTCATTCAGAACCATTCTATTAGCTTCCTTTCTACTTTCACTGCACTCATCGACTTGCTGTAGATGTTGTCTATCAGTTTGATCAATCTCTCGGGGATGCAGTACATTCTCAAGACTTGTCATAATCCTTTCTGCCAAATGCTATCAAAAGCCTATCTGAAGTCTATAAAGTAGTTGAAAAACAGGTTCGGTTGTGTTCTATGTACTTCTCAGATAGCTGTTTTAAAACAAAATAACTGATCTATTTTACTTCATCCCGGTCTAAATCAAATCAAGCTTGTTCCTCTGCAAGCACTGCTTCCACATCTCGCTTTACTCTTCTCTGCAACATCTTCACGAATGCTTTCCCCAGCATGACCAATAAGCTGATTCCCCTGTGGTTCTTGCATTCACTCTTATAAACTTTTTTATAGATTGGTAGTGTTATTGCTTTTGCCCATTCACTCAGCACTTGCTCTTGTTTGTAAATCTTGTTATATAGCTTGTGTATTGCCTTTCCTGGGTGTTTGTCACCTGCTTGCAGCAGTTCTGCAGTTATGTTGTCACTTCCTGGCACCTTTTCTTTTCCAAATTGGCTCTTGAGATCTTTACTACTTCTAAGAATTTTAGCATCTGTTGCACTAGGAAGCTTCTCCTGAACCATTTCATCTACTCTGTTTTGCATGTTGTACAGGTCTTCAAAATATTCTTTCCATTGCTTATTCTTTGCTAATTCATCCTTGATTATTTGCTCACACTTGTCTTTCAGCACTGACATCTTCAACTTGCAAGATAACAGAACTGTGTGGGACATGTAATACAACCCTTGCATTGCACTTTGTGTATTCTTCTGCTTCTCTACCTTGGTCATTTTTCCAGTTGTTTCTATCTTTCTGGTCAATCTGTTGTACGTGGCTCTTACAATTGCCTTTTATTTTCCTTCAGTTTCCTAAAGCTTGTCACTCAATTGCAGCGTTTCATCTGTTATCCACCTTAGTTTCTTCATTTGGGGCCAATACTTATTCAGTAGTTCTCATAATCCCATTTTTATGCTATTCCATGTCTCTTCAACATTTATTTCTTCTTTCTGCACAGCTTCGTTGTATTCTCTCTTGATATCTAGCTCTTTTGATTTGTTCACGTCATACATCCTAATTCTTGGCATTTTTTCAGTTGCTCTCAGCCTCAACCTCATTGATGCTAGCATTAATTTTAATGATCCGATCCAATATGGCCACAAACTATTTGCACAACAACCCATTTGATTTCCATCTGCAATTCACAAGTACAAAGTCTGTCATGTTCTTTGTTTGCCCATCAGGTGATGTTTCACTTCTGCAGCTTTCTGCAGAGTGTTTGTTATTATAAAGTTGTTGCTTAGTCAAAAATTTAGTAGCCTCTGTCCTCTTTGGTTTTCTTTATGGAGTCTGAATCTACCTACTGCTCCAGCCCAGGAATTCCAGTCTGATCCTACTTTTGCATTAAGATCTCCTATAATAAAAAATACATCGTGTCATGAAACTTCTTTTTTAGGGTTGCCAACCCTCCAGGAATTAAAGGTTATATGATGTGATGAAATATCCAGGAATACATCCAGCCAAAAGTGGCAATCCTACTTGTATTACTTTCTGCAAATCATTATAAAATTCATCAGTTTCATTCTTGGGAACTGCTGAGGTCAGCACATTGTGACATTCCCCAGAGTGCGACCTGAACTGTTGTCTCCCTTTAGTTCTGTAGCCTGGGATGCCTTTTACACTGCTTTGCTAGTGAACGGCAAACCCCTCCAGGCTCTGCTTACTCACAGCCACCAGCATGCAAAGTCACTCCCAGCTGAATTCATGAATGCTATCCCCAGCCATCCATGAATAGATACAGGGTTACAGCTGCATATCCCTCAGCCCCAACCTTGCCCCATAGAAATGTGCATCTTGTACTGTTCAATAGCCCAGTGGATGGCACAAGCTCATGTTTACTCTCTCATTCCAACAATGGGTAATGAATATGCATTAGCCCTGTTGACTCAAGTAGAGAATCCACAAACACTTCAAACACACACACCGGTTTAGACAAAACAATAAAGAAGTTTATTAACTAAAGAAAGATAGATTTTAAAGTGATAAGTGATAAGGCATATAAAAATCAGAGTTGGTTACAAAAGAAATAAAAATAAACATGCAAGTTATTTCCTCAGCTTTCCCAGGGCTAATAGGTTTAAAAGCAAAAAAAAATTCTCACCCAAAAGCTTTCAGCGGTCTGTAACTGGCTGGAAAACCTCCAGGCCATGGCCACTCCCCCACAGTTCAATGATGCACCTTTGTCTATCAAGCAATCTTGCTGCCATGAGTAGAGATGGGAGAGGACAGGTAATTTGTGTGTTCTGAGTTCTCCATTCTTATACCTTTTCCCCCTCTTTGAGGATTAGCCCCAGCTGGGGCATAGACAAAACAGTCCACTGTGTACATGAGATATGAACTGTCTTTTAGGTGAATTGTAAGTTTCTTGCTTACACCTTCTGTGTATGTGAAGTTTGAACTGTCTCGTAGATGACATGTAAATTTTATTTATAACCTCCCCTGAGGGCAAATGGTTGTTTCAGCAGTTAATAGTTTTCCAACACCTGTGGTCAGTTTTATGTCGTCTCTGAGAAGTTAGTCTGTGGGTGTTCCCCAGAACTATACCATATGTCAGTAACAAACATACAGCAAAATATCATCATTTCAATGTTACACACATTTCAACAGGATAATAATATTCAGCAGATGATGAGTTTTCAAATGATAACTCACAAGGCATATTTTGTACAAAATATAACAACCATATAAAAGTGGTAAATGTGGGGTACAGTATGTCACACACACATTGTATTGTGACTGCATTGGATTTGATTTTGAATCTCATCTTCAGCATCTGAGGAGATGCCGGGTTAAATGCCTTTGGATTACCTTTGGCTTTAGTACCAGGCCTCCATCTACACTAGGAAGGATTTGCTGGTATAGCTACGCTGGCAAACCTTGTAAATGCAGAATGGGCCAAAAACATAACAAGCCTTCTTTCAAGATCCCTTTGACTCTTCAATGAATAAGCATAACTATATTCAAATATCTGATCTCAAAAGTTGTGCCTTGGTATTAAATCAGAACTCCCACCTGGGACATGATGAGCAATCCTTTGCTGGGCCTCCCCATCAAGTCCATTAACTGACATAGGACCTTATTTGGCATATGTTAATGAGAGTCTGGAGTAACTCCAGAAAGAACCAGGGTATATTTCTAGGAGTTTTCTTAATGAAAGTTTTCTTGTTGTTGCAGCTGGAGTGCTATAATGAAAATCTATTTAAGACAGTCCTGACACTTCTCTGTAGCTGTGGAATTAGCATTCCCACTCTATGCTTTTCTCTTGTGTTGCCCAAACTGGCTGAACAGTTTATAAAGCACATGAGCGGGGAAGATAGAGAGGTCCCTATGAGGTCTTAATGCCTGGATGAAGTAAATCTGTTAGCAGAAGTCTTGGGAGCATTGTTAATCGGGAACACATATTACAATGATTTTAAACCATCATTACATCTATATAGATTGTCAATGTCCCCCAAAGTCAGAAGGAGAAAAAACTAATGCTTCTTAGCACTTATTTTATGCTTGATGTCAAAGCACATGTACAAATATCAATTAAGTGTTACAATACCCCTGGGATGTAGATGAGTGAACACTACATTTAAAACATGTATAAAACTGAAACAAAGAGATTATATGTTGTCCATAGATCATACAGCCAGTCAGTAGCAGGGCCAGGATTATAATTCAGTGAATTCCTGGTTTCTTGTTGTGTGTACTATTGTTAGGCAATATCTTGGAACTCCACTTAAATGTAGTCTTGCGTACAGAAACAATAACATTCACTTTCTAGTAGAGAAGGGCCAAAGCCACAGATTTGGGTCAAGATCTGACTTTCAGACACCCCACAGTTCAGGAGCAATCATATCCTGGGTTGTGGTTAGACCAGTTAGTAAGAGATAAAATAGGGACCAGCTCTGAAATTCAGATGCCAGCTTCCTTTCCCTTCAGAGCTGTTCAAACCAAGGTTTCAGTTCAGGCCTACTTCCATTTTCTAGCTTTCCAGACAAAGATTCCCATTGGCTTTAATGGGTCAAATACTGCCATTGGACAAGGACAAGCTGCTCCTTTTGGTATAAATGGGACAGGTTCTGGTGTTGCATGCACACATGTGGATTTCATTGCCTTAAATGACCCACATTTTGCCAACAAATGCTTACAGTTTAATCTTCACTGACTTGTAGTAAATGGAATATGCACATGTAAGGACAAAATGTAGCCCCTTTTGTGTGAGTGAGCAGTGCCTAGCACATAGTAGGTGCTACGAGAATACAGATAGTAAAACCACAAGACTAAGAATAGCATCCAACTGCCACCAGTTACACCCATTTGATATAAACATAGATGTGAGTGTTTCTGATTTGGGTATTTTTTAAGTTGAATTCTGCATCTACCTTATATTTCTCAACATGTTTCTGATCTACATTCCAGAGTTAATTTCAAACAATCCAAGATGTTCTCCCTCTCTAGAAGAAACAGCCAGATGTGCTAAATAATAGTGTGTGCTTATTAATGGGATAGTGGTTTCTCAAGCAGCAATAACCATAATAAAGCTGTCAGAACTTCCTTCTCGCTTCTCATATGACATTTTAAGTGTCCCTACTATCTGAACTTATTGTAGTGGGCAGGAGAGAGTTACAGTGAATAGCTACTATAATTATCAGCATCTTCATGCATCAGCAGATACAGTTATCCCCTAGATTTCCAAAAATATTCCCTGGGAGTTGAGTTTTAAAAAATAAACTAAATACTTTAACCGAAAAAGTTCACATTTCCTATTTGCAGCTCACAGAGTCTGAAAGGGAAAAAAAGCAGATTTTATATCGTTTTGTTTCTATTCCTAGAGCTAAATTCTGCACTCAGGGCCAGATCACAGGACAACTCTCTAAGGGTTTCCTATGGAACATTCCTCTCCAGGGGGAGGAGCTTGGGAGAGAGACCTTCCAACCTCACAGATCTCAAAATGGATCATCTAGATCTAGGGAGGCTTTACTCATCCTGCAGTGATGGTTGCTCCTCCCTGCAACTATAAGGGCCATCATCCCATCTGGCAGAGCCGCAGAGCTGCTGTGCAGATATTGGCCAAGTCACCCTGCAACCCACTGCAGCCTTCTTTGAGATCTTTGGTGGAGGATGTCAGATGTGCTGAAACAATTCATCCCACAGCTGCCCTGGCCATTTCCCCTCCCCAGGCACGACTATATGCTGTTGGCTACACTGGCTCCCCTGCACAGGTAGCAGAGGGTAAGCAAAGCCAACTTCTGCAGTCATAAATTCCCCCACCTGGCCAATTTTCTGCCACCAGGACACCCTACCAGCTGTTCCTGGACAAAATTTAACCCTCTGGCCAATACATTTTTCTGCTCTTTAAGCTATATTTGAGACAACTGCATTAATTTCCTAACAAGTTCAATATTTGCTCGTACACAAACTCATTAATTTGGTGCTCAGCCAAATTCTCTGCTTCTATAAATTCACATAATATCATTGAAGTAAAGAGCTTCATCAGTTTATACCAGCAGAGAATTATCTTTAGCTTGTATTTCTGTGGCAGAGGCCATAGCAAGGCATGCAGTGCAGAGCAGATTCTTTTCCTTGTCTTACACCAACTCAGCAGATACTTGGGCAACCCCAGTACTCTGTACAATTAGTTGTACAGATTTTTGGTTGATTTGTGCCAGAACTTGAACACACCTTTCATTTAGGCAAAAGCCTTTAGGACAATGTTGGGCTTGCCTTGAACTCCCTTCCTTCTCCCTAATGTGCTGTTCATAAAATCATAGAATTTAGAGGTAAAAACGATGGGCTAAAGGCCATGATCAATCTCTCTACCAGTGCAGAATTGTTCTTTAGTGTAACATCCAGTCAAGTTTTAAAAATCCCAAGTGAAGGAGCTTCCACCACCTCCCTTGGGAAATTATTCTTCAAGCCTAATTCGGCGGGCACCATTATAAACTCAGGATTTGACATTCTGCAGCAACTAATACACCACTGATTGATTCTAAGTATAGGAAGATATCAGGGTTATTGCAGATAGTTGGGTGGTGAATGCTCTAGAGATATGTTTTCTTTTTCCCTTCTCACCACAATTTTCAGTAACTCAGATTTTCCAGCTATCACTCTACTGTCTTCCAAGCCACAAACTGTGAAATTTAGTCTTGTAGTACCTGCAAATGGAAAGATTTTTGGCCAGGATATGTACCTTACTAATAATGTAGATCTCATATAAAGACTAAAATGGCATTAGAAATAGTCTTTATTTTATTGGGTTATTTTTATTGTGTTTTCTAACATAATATTGAAGGAGAGGCTTTACTTGATTTGTAAGAACTAATGTATGACATGCTGAATTTTTTTTCTACAAACACATACAACACACAAGTGAAGACATAAACCCTGATACTGCAAACACATATACATATGAGTAACTTTACTCATATGAGCAGTCCCACTGAACTCAGTCGGACTTCTCATATGCACAGAGTTACTCAAGTGCATGTCTGCAGAATCAGGGCAATATTATGGTTGAAAATAGTAATTAAGACCTGGATCCTGCAAAGACTTACACAGGTAAGATTAAGCATGGGCGTTAAGTCTTAAAACTAGAATGATTTTTAATAGTAGAATCATAGAAACCACAGAAATTAAAGGTAGCAAAGGCCTGTTAGTCATCTAGTCCCCTTTATAAAATCCTTTTTCTTTAGTACAAACTAACATTACAAGATAATTTTTATTCATGATGCTGTTATCCAGCTTTATGGTCTTTATGCTCCTTGTTTTTTCTGGTCTTGTGTTGAAAAGAAAAAATAAATTAAAACAAGAAGCTGATTTGTAAACACACATTATGAAATATGAAGAATCGTGGGACCAACTGACCACTTCAGTGATTATGAACATTGTAAACTATTTAAAGAGAGTATTTTTCACTGTTCTTCATTAGGGTCTGATTACCTCAGCCATTAACATTTGGCTCTTATTATTATGATTGTGAAATACTGTTCACACTAATGGACAAAGAAAGTTGACGTGGCTATCTTGATTAACTCATCAATAATCATTTGGAATAATTTTTCTTCATTCACTGGATGAATCACTCACATGTCCTGTAATAATGCGCATTGTGGTGCAGTAAATTAACATTAAGATTATCCACCTCTGGGAGCTAGATTCTACTTCAAAGCACTTCTGAAAAGAGATTTCCAATGCGAATTCTACAAATAAAAAAAGTGATGTTACACAAAGACTTTTTTGTAACTCTCTGTGCAATATACTAGGACACGTAACCCTCAGATTATGCATGTGAGCTGCGCCCTATACATTTTAAATTTTTCTCCTGAGGTAAATGCAATTAAATTTTTGTCTTCAAAAACTATATATAAAATCTGTAACAGATGAGGGAAAATTCTATAAAGAATAAAAAACATCTTGTACTCGCTGTGCTAACATTGAACTGAGATGCCCTTTTAAAAAAAAAAAAAAGCTGTTTATAGGCCTGATCCTGCAAACCTTCACTCCTGTGAGCATCCATAGTGAAGCCAATGGACTACACATGTGAGTAAGGGTTTGCAGGATCAGGCCCCACATCATGAGTGAAATCGTTTCTCCCTGCAGAAAGCCCGAGCAAACAGGCTTTGCACCAAGGCTCTTCTCTGTCAGGATGGATGGGATGGACTCCTGCCTTCCCACTTTGCTCCAAGTCACTCCAAGGTTAACAGTGCAGGTCACAGCGTGCAGTAGTTTTTGCAGCTGTGGTGCACACACACCCTAAACAGGTATTATCAGAGATCCCTACCTTTCTGCTGCTGCTACCCCAAAAGTCTTATCTGCACCACTGCAGATTGAGAACCCCTGCTCTAGTGGCTCTCAAACTGGGGGTTGGGACCGCTCAGGGGGTCACGAGGTTATTACATGGGGGGTCGTGAGCTCTCAGCCTCGACCCCAAACCCTGCTTTGCCTCCAGCATTTATAATGGTGTTAAATACATAAACAGATGTTTTTAATTTATAAGGGGGGGTGACACTCAGAGGCTTGCTATGTGAAAAGGGTCACCAGTACAATAGTTTGAGAAACACTGCACTAGAGAGTACAGCTCTATACCATGCTGTGGGTAAAGTTCTCTCCTGTATAGGTTCTCCACAGCCTGTCCCCACTGGGTATGCAGCCTTTCAGTCTTTAAGTCAGAGTTGCTACTCCAGGCTTTCACCAGTGTAACTGAGAACTATATCTGACCTAGAAGTTTCAAACTTGTCTTGACTTCTATTTCTCATGGAGGACAGAAAAAACAATCCAAATTTGAACCAAAGAAGTGATTCAATAGTTTGTTATATAATTTATATTTAAATGCCTCAATTGCCCCTGTTATTATGAAGTTTTAGAGTATTCAAGTATGTTTTAATAAACATTTTTTTAGATGTGCTAAAACTAACATGGCTTAGAATTTTGTAGGCACATTGAATCGCTTTTGCTTTAGGTCACTCTGGTAATGTAAGGCTGAGCAAGTGAGCCAAAGTTCACAGGAGACTAGTGATGTACAGGGAGATCCTTGAAGTTTTGCATCTCAGTGGGCAATGCATGCAACATTACTTGGATGGAGGAAGTCTGAATATTTCACCCATTTTGTTTTAAATAAATCAGTACTTACTGATTCATTGGTGTTTGATTGGAGTGTCTTACCATTAAATCCTTCCACTCTCCCATCTCTCTTGACCAATCCTACTTCCAATTCCCAGCACCTGAGGGAGGCTACCCTACCTGACAACTATTCCCTCCAGCTGCAGGGAGTGCAGTTGTGCTTGGCACTCTGCAGAGGCATGGAATTGGTACTTGCATTCTCTCCTGCCCCTACACACACAACCCCATATCCCTTTCCCACACATGCCAGCAGCAGAGCACAAAAAGGATCTATATGACTGTTTATTTCATTTTCTCCTTTCAAAGGCCTTTCAACTACTTGATTCCTAACCGTGATGTCTAATATTTTCCTCATTACCAAAAAATATCCCCAACTCCAAAAGGTTCTCAATTAATTAATGCATCCAAAGTAAAATGTTTCAGCAAAAAGGAGGATACTGTTGGGAACAGAGAAAGGGAAGAACATTTGGTTGGCTGGTAAAGATTTAATAGTAAAGCAGGCTGCACTATGGACACTTGCAGATTAAAGAACATATTCAACTATTTGAGATATTTTCTTGTGTGTGTGTGCAGCAAGTAATCTGGGTAAATCTCACTGAATACATGTTACATGAATATTAAATACTATTTTATAGTTACAATTAGGAATAAGTCCTCTTGTGCTCTACAGGTTAAATAGAATTTATCAGCTCTTCTCTCCCTCCTCTCTATGTAGCAGCTATATAAGTGTGGGGAATCCTGACTGCTCAGTGGAGAAGTTAGTTTTCCTGCTGATGGAATGTTCTACAACAGTTCCATCACAGGTGTTCTTCTTTGAGTGCTTGCTCAGATCAATTCCAGTTAGGTGTGCGCGTGTGCCGTATGCATAGATGTCGGAAACTTTTTCCCTAGCAGCTACCCGTCAGGCCAGCTGTGGAGTCCCCTGGAGTGGCGCCAATATGGTGCTGTATATATGACCCTGCCGGCCCAACCCCGCTTTAGTTCCTCCTTACTGCCTGTGATGGTTGTTGGAACAGTGGTCTCTTGTTATCAAGTGCTCCACTACTCCCTTTTCTGTAACTGTTGTTCTTCGAGATGTGTTGCTCATATCTGTTCCATCCCCCCGACCTTCCACTCTGTTGGAGTAGCCAGCAAGAAGGAACTGAAGGGTGGAGGGGGTCAGGCCACCACACCTCACTGGAATAGATATGAGCAACACATCTCGAAGAACAACAGCTACAGAAAAGATGAGTAACCATTTTTTCTCATCTTCAAATAAGGTTATGGATACAAAATGCAGGAAGTCACCAGCAAAAGCCACATGATCTGCACTTAATTCATACCTATCATATGGCAAGGCTTATACTTTGCAGCTGTGTTGTTTTAGTCACATTGTGAGACATCATTTGAAGCGTATGAGATATTCTCAAAGCACAGAAAGGATGTAATCAGAAAAAAATATTTTATGGTTATATAGTCATTGTTGTAAAATATTTTATAGCATGAGAGATAGCATCCAAGAGACTATAACACTTACTCACACATAGTTCCCTTGATTTTGCTCCTGTTAGGTTGCAGGATCTTGTCTTCATTCTATACAAAGTCAATGCAGGAAGTGTGTCTAATTTATGCAGGAGTTTGGACTGGCAGCTGGACAACTCCAGGTCTGGAAGAACATTAATAAATTTCATTAAGTTATGAAAATTGTAGAGCAGCAAAGTTAGAGTTTCACTTTTCCAGATTTGGAAAAGTTTTGAAAAGTTACAGAGGGGGGAAATGAAAAAAAAAATGGGGTAGGGGAGGGAACAGAGGATACATTTTTTAAATTTAAAACAATGTTTCAATTTCTGAAAAACAAAATGAAACTTTCCCATTGAAACAGAACATTTTAATTTAAAAACCCCACATTTTCCCAGGGGGAAAAAATGGGTTTGAGAAAAATCCCATTTTCCAGCAGGAAATAGTTTGTTTGAGAAGTTTTGCTCAACTCTGATGGGAATGGAGAGCATGTTCTGTAGGATCTATGTGCATTCTTTCATTGCTGGGGACGGCCGTGCAAATGTAAACAAACTGTCTGGCAGCCCACCAGCGGATTACTTTGACTGGCCGCGGGCTGCAGATTGTCTTTCACTGCACTAGAAGTTGCCCTTTCACTCATCACCCAAGAATAGGCAATGGTACCAATGGTGGAGAATGTATAGAAGAGTAACTTTTTTTAAGTCATTAGAAGTAGGACTGTCAGAATGAACAGATGCTACTGACAGAGCTCTCCTGGCCTGTGCTACCACACAAACATGTTCCTGTCAACTACACACAGATGGGAGCTATTTATGTATTGGTGAACTCAGGACAAAAATCAATGAGCCCACTTGAGGACTTGGACAGTTACTTTGTACAGTCAGAAAAGGCATTGTTGGAAACCATGCACATAACTGCGTAGAATAAAGATACATAAGAGAAAGTAAAATATTGATTAATGGAATCAGTAAAGTATAATATGGTGTGGTTTGTAAAGAACAAAATGTAATAGAAATGTTCAAACAAGTATCAGAATAGCAGGTGCCAGAAGTGTGATCAGTAATCACAGTGGCACTGCCCCCAACTCTTCATTAGACAAAACATCTTCTCCTCACTTAATTGCTGCATATGATTTACCATGTGTTGTTGATCCATCAGGAATCACAGATTCAGCATAGCCACGTAAAATCTACTCAACAATTTGCGATTTCTTCCAGTTTGACTTCAGTCACTATTTCCAGAAGAGCAGATCACCATACAGAGCATCTCAAATCATCTGGGTGCTCTCTTTTCAACCCTAGGATTTAAAAAACAAAACAAAACAGATTTTAAAAATGCATTATCATTTTAATATTTGGTTTCATCTTCTTTATGCATGGAAGAAACAAGACGTTAGCCGATTTTTAAAGTTGCACTCATTAAATATCCCATCGCTCATCAGAGAAAGGACTACACATTCCAAAATCATTAAGCTTTCATGTACCTCAGTAAAACTGCAGGCCGTAAATAGCTCCATTTTATAAGATACAAGCTAACCCTGAAAATAACTTGGTTTCAGCAACATTTAATTTAATATCATACCCCATCCTCAGAATGGCCCTCTATGGCTCCTGTAAGAGAGGGTCTGTAGAGAGGCCTCTGTGGGTTTTGAGGGAGCCAGGACTGGGCTGCATATTAATACCTGTAAAAATACTGGGAGACCATCAGCTCACATCAGTCAGCATAGTAGCAGTGAAGTTAATGGGGCTATGCTGATTTACCCCAGCTGAGGATCTGGCCCATCAGACAGCACCAAGAACTTTGTCAGCACTAACTAAATAATAAAAAAAATAACCTCCCATTCCACACTTCTCTGGATGTGCACAGATATCCAGGCAGACCCATAATTTGATGTTTATTGCGATATTTTTTTCTAAATTGATATTTGGTGCCTACTGTCCAAATCCTTCTCTTCTCACTCTCCCTTGGTCTTTGGTTTTATACGTATTTTTCTTATAATCTGAGCCATTTAATGTTCTTTTCAATATTGTCCTAATTTATGAGAACAGAATGTAAATTTTCAAATGATTCCTTGCAAATGCAGGCTACTTCAAGAGGCTTGCATAATGCACTATCTTGAGGTCCAGTAGTTTAAAAACAACCTATCTTTCACTAAAAGCACAAAGCCTAATTTGCATGTAAATCCTGCCAAAGTCCAGTTGGTTTTATGACTTGATTAGAAGTCATAATAATTTTCTGCAACATTTAACAAATATTAACTTGGTTTTTTATAAATAAAAAAGTATTATTATATGTTAAATGGACCTCAGATTTAAAAAAAAAATCAAGCAGGTAACAACCTTAAAATGTTTCCTCTTTAAAGAAAAAAAATATGAAGATTGACAAAACTAATAATCAGATTTTCCATTCTTTACAGATTAAGGTATAGGCACCATAACCTATGCTTACAGCACTAACTCCTGGAGTGTTGTAATTACATGTGGCTCTCAGCTTTCATTAAAAGAAAAAAAAAATTTCTAGCACTAATGGAACATAAGAACGGCCATACTGGGTCAGACCAAAGGTCCATGTAGCCCAGTATCCTGTCTTCCAACACTGGCCAGTACCTGGTGCCCCAGAGGGTATGAACAGAACAGGTAATCATCAAGCGATCCATCCCCCATTCCCAGCTTCTGGCGAACAGAGGCTAGGGACACCATTCCTGCCCATCCTGGCTAATAGCCATTGATGGACCTGTCCTCCATGAATTTATCTAGTTCTTTTTTTGTACCCTGTTATAGTCTTGGCTTCACAACATCCTCTGGCAAACAGTTCCACAGGTTGACTGTGCATTGTGTGAAGAAATACTTCCTTTCATTTGTTTTAAACCTGCTGCCTATTAATTTCATTGGGTGACCCCTTGTTTTTGTGTTATGTGAAGGGGTAAATAACACTTTTTCTCACATCATTCACGATTTTATAGACCTCGGTCATATCTCTTCTTAGTCATCTCTTTTCCAAGCTGTAAAGTCCCAATTTTATTTATCTCTTCTCATATGGAAGCTGTTCCATACCCCTAATCATTTTTAAAAGCAGCAAAGAGGCCTGTGGCACCTTATAGGCTAGCAGACGTATTGGAGCATGAGCTTTCGTGAATGAATACCCACTTCGTCTTGCATCCGACGAAGTGGGTATTCACCCACGAAAGCTCATGCTCCAATACATCTGTTAGTCTATAAGGTGCCACAGGACTCTTTGCTGCTTTTACAGATCCAGACTAACACGGCTACCCCTCTGATACTAATCATTTTTGTTGCCCTTTTCTGTATCTTTTCCAATTCTAGTATATCTTTGAGATGGGGCAACCAGAACTGCATGCAGTATTCAAGATGTGGGCATACCATGGATTTAGATAGAGGCTATATGATATTTTCTGTCTTATTATCTATCCCTTTCCTAATGATTCCCAACATTCTTTTAGGTGAACATTCTGTTAAACGAGAAACCAAAGCAACAATCTCTGCCTGAATCTGCAGGCACAGTAAATCAATAGCTTTGAGAGGGTTCAGCTGTCCCAGGCATCTCAACATGGTTCTGACTCCAAGGTCCTCTGCTCTGAGGAGCCATGCCAGTACCACTCAGAAGAGTCTATGGGTATGTCTACACAGCAATAATAAAAAAACAACCCACTGAGTCTCAGAGCCCAGGTCTGCTGCCTCGGGCTTATGGGGCTCCAGCTGACGGGCTAAAAATAGTAGTGTAGACATTAGGGTTTGGGCTCTGGGACCCACCCCCTCACATTTGGTGAGAAGAGACTACACAGCAGGCCTATCCCACCTACTCAAGCAGATACATTCCAGCTGCTGCTGAAAGTACTGGGGGTAACCCCAGCTGCCACGCCAGCCTCTCTGTGGAAGCAAGAAAGGGGATTCCTGCCACTCATGAAGGGAAGAGGCCTATGCTGTCACTTTTGTGGGAGAGAAAGAAGCCCCATGGCCCTCCCTCATTACTGCTACTTCACGTGGGGAACTACATGTTGCATTATGCCTAGGGCACTAGTTGCCTTAATTTGGCCCTATTAATAGGGAGTTTTTTAAAAAACCTTTTGAGGAAAGGAAATTGTTTATCATGGTTTGCACCGTTAGTGCTCCTGTGTATTTCAGTTCAACATCAGGAAAGTTAAACAAAAACACCAAGATGGGCACTAACAAATGTTATTCACTTCCTTTAATAATACTTAACTGAATTATTTTAAAAACAAATGATTTCTGGGAACACCTGGTGTTTTTTAGATGTACTGATAGTTATCTTTAGTAGTATATTCTAGAGGAAGTTTATTGCCCTGAAAGAACAAAACCTTGATAAGAATAAATCTCCAGAACTCTATTACTGTGTAGGTCTTTCCACAGATTTCAAGGTATACGGAGGGAAACTTCTCTAAACAAATAGCTGAAAAGGATTGTGGTAACTCTATGAAGCAAATAAAGGTCATGTATTCATTGGCAAAATATGATTATCAAGGCTTCTTGCAGCCAGATTTTCAGACCCAATCTCCAAAAGCTGCAGTCCTCTTGTTTGTATTTGCAAAGCACCATTTGTGCATTTAAATTGAGCAAGTGGGTGTCCAGCTGTTTCCTACACACAGACATATGTGGGTTTGGCACATGTAAAATGGGTTCACACACACACACATTGTGGGTGCAATTACCTGCGTTACCAACTCTTGTGATTTTACTGAAACTCAGAGTTTTTGGTGTTTTTCTTAAAGGCCTGATTCCTGGAATCATATGATTTAAAAAAAAATAGCTGGGATTCTTAAAGTAATTTTATAGCCAACAGTTTTCTCCTGGCTGAGAAAAGTATGAAAAGAGAATGGTGGAGGCTCCAAAAAAAAAAAAAAAGTTTTCAGAAAGCAAATAAAAAGAACCCCAAATGTTTTTTCTCCAAAATCCATGAATTTTAAGCCAATTTTCTGATAGTTTCAAGGACAGACTCATGATTTCTCTCAAAACTGGGTGACTGGGCAACAAAATGTTGATAAATGCAAAGTAATGCACATTGGGAAACAATTCCAACTATATATACAAAATGATGGGATCTAAATTAGCTGTTACCACTCAAGAAAGATCTTGGCGTTATTGTGGATAGTCCTCTGAAAACATGTGTTCAATGTTCAGTGGCAGTCAAAAAAAGCTAACAGTGTTAGGAACCATTAGGAAAAGGATAGATAATAAAACAGACAATATCATAATGCTACTATATGAATTCATGGCATGCCGACACCTTGAATACTGCATACAGTTCTGGTCATTCCATCTCAAAAAAGATATTAGAATTGAAAAGAGATAGAGAAGGGCAACACAAATGATTAAGGGTATGGAATAGCTTTTGTATGATTAAAAAGATTAGAAAGACAGGGACTTTTCAGCTTGGAAAAGAGATGACTAAGAAGGAATATGACCGAGGTCTATAAAATCGTGAATGGTGTGAAGAAAAAAAGTGTTATTTACCCCTTCACATAACACAAAAACAAGGGGTCATCCAATGAAATTAATAGGCAGCAGATCTAACACAAACATTAGGGAGTACTTATTCACACAATGCACAGCCAACCTGTGGAACTCATTGCCAGGGGATGCTGTGAAGGACAAGACAATAACAGGGTTCAGAAAAGAACTAGGTAAATTCATGGAAGATGGGTTCATCAATGGCTATTAGCTAAAGCGGTCAGGTATGCAATCCCATGCTCTGGGTGTACCTACCCTCTGATTGTCAGAAGCAGGGAGTAAATGACAGGGAATGGATCACTCGATGATCGCCTGTTCTATTCATTCTCTCTGAAGCACCTGGCACTGGCTACTGTTGGAAGACAGGATACTAAGCTAGATGGACCTTTGGCCTGACCCAGTAGGTCCGTGCTTATTTTTGAGTACTTGGGGTTGGCAGTACCGAGTCAGTTGTCAGTGCTGTTTGAAAAGCTACAGCTGAAACTTTGCCCTGTACTGGCCTTGCTCCTCCAGATGGTACAGACATGGGCAAGACCTTAACCTATTGCTGCGCTAGCCTATCCTGCCCCCTATAGAGGGTCTAGCTTTACATTACAGTCATATTTTACTCTAGATTAGGGACCAGCAACATCAAAATGTTTGGGGTATTGGTGGGGCGGAGGGGAGCTAATGGACACCATGGGAAGTTATTTTTTCATTATCATAGAATAATGCAGAACTATCTAGGCAGCCTCCTGTGATAAGTGGTCACTGATTAGGCAGGCTACTATTTCACTCTCTTTGAAACACCTATGGATAGTCCTTCCCACTTCCCTCCGAACATCTAGGTGTTAGCTATTGCCATTCCAGCACAGGCGTTAATACCAGAGTGCCAGGTGCACAGAGCAAAACCCCTCTAAAGCTACACAGCATGCCACACCTATTTCCTTAGCCTGGAATGCTCATCTCTGAGCTCTTTTCCTGCCCAGGTTTCCATAAGTGTGGGGGAACTAGGGAAGAAGTTCAGCAGGGGCCTTAAGAGTGAGGGTGAAAACCACTGATGAGATGTTACCT
Source organism: Mauremys reevesii (assembly GCF_016161935.1). Lineage (NCBI taxonomy): Eukaryota > Metazoa > Chordata > Testudines > Geoemydidae > Mauremys > Mauremys reevesii. The sequence continues at coordinate 46,659,910 of NC_052629.1, read as the reverse complement.
GGTGCAACTATAGACAATTATTTTCAGATATGTGTCTGAGTACTTCACAACCCCACTGCACTTTTTAAGGTTTCAGGCAAACTTAGCCTGTTACTCATCAAGCTGTTTTGATGGCACACTACCCACAAGTACCCATCCAGTTGGGTATTTCTATCCTGTCTCATCTTTACTTAGAATGAAGTGTATAATAAATAAGCATGCAACAACAGCATGTCACTCAGCATTTTCACCTGTACAAGGACCTTAGATGTCACAATTGCAAATCTGCTTGTCAGAACTCAGCTGCTACAAGTCTACCTGAATGTACCGAGCTTGTCATTTAATGACGTCTGAGGATGTGAATGGCAAACAATTCAAGTACCGCCCTAACGTCATAGCACAGTGACAGCTGTCCTGTTGGAGGGGCCATAAACCCAAGACAGTCAGCAGCCGTGGTAAACAGCAGGACACCTAAAGTGACCACTGCTTCATCCTCCCACACATATCTTATTCAGCTACACTTCTTTTGATGACATTAAATGCTGCTGCAGCAGCATAAAGAGAAATGTTAGTCTACAAAAGAAATACAAAAATTAATTTACTGCTTAAAGCAACAAAAGAGAATATTAGAACCTGGAACCATGGCATGTGTAATACTTTTATCAAACAACTTTCAAGATGAAAAGCAATATATCCTTTGGTTTGTTAGCATGTTGAGAAATATATAAATGTGAAGAACATGTTCACTGTTTCTAAGAATCTTCATGAGATCAAAAGAGGAGTAAATTAATGCTGCTTTGTTAGATAAGTCTGCTGTTATTTCCTTGCTCATCTGCCATTGCTTTAACTCAGAGTCAACAAAAACAGACATTTTAGGGAAGAGTAACATTCTCATTTAAGCCACTTTACAAAACAAAAGATAAAAACCCCCACCCACAATCACCACTAGTAATCCAGTTTAGAAGAGAAGTTAGAGGTTACAGAGCTGCAAGACACAGATTTAAATATCAACACTCTCCATCTTGGGGACTATTGGAAGTAAAAATATTGATTGTATGGCTTTGGTGAATAGTAAGTGCAAACATGCAAATCAGACTTCAGAGTGAACTACCATGTTTGGCAGCTTTTCTTTTTATATGCACAAAATGGATATACAGTTAACAATTCTGAATGAATGCTAAACGTTCTACTGCTAAACTTCCAGCTAAGTCAACATATGAGTGCTATGTGGAGAATTTCCCCCCTCCAATGATCTTTATAAATCAAAAGTGGATTCTGCTGTTACACCACTGATTTCTCACCAGTGTGAGGTCAGGATTAGGCCTACAATGAGGTTTATTTTCTACATGCAATACAGTTAAATTCTGTAAAGAAAAAAACCCACTGATCTTCAGAAAAATGCAAACAAAGCCTCAGCAGCAGGCCATTATTACTTTGACTAATCAGAGAGAAACCACCTGCAGGAATAGCCCCTTTTCTGTTTACTCCCAGCAGAACCTTCCAAATGATGATTAATCACTGAATAAGGTGAAGAACTGACAACCACATAATGACAAAGAGAAAGCAGAGATGGGGACTGATCAGTGGATGCATGTGGTCCAAGCATGGGTGGGTGGAAGGGCCGAAGAAGATGGATGACCCTGTAAATGCTTGACACTTAAGTATCTTGTATGTAACAGGAGGACTGCTGTAGTAAAGCTACTGCCAAATTCAAGCAAATAATGCTGTATATATCAAACTGACACACTTCCTTGAGTTGTCAAAAAACAAGGTAGAGGGGCGACTTCCTAAGAAATAAGCTAATGAGGCTTTTAATTGGAAAGCTATGCCCAGATAATAACAGAAATAAGAGATACTGTAAATGACAGGCTAATCCATTACAGAGAAAGGCATTGTGAAGGTTTCACTGATTATATCCAGATTATTCTAACTATGTCCCTACTAATTTGAAAAACGATGAATCACAGGGTTCAAATAGGGCTCAGATGAGTCAATTATACTAAGCAGTGATATCAAAAGCTCATATTTTCTACACTAAGGAATCAAGCATGTTATGCCCAACAACAAACAGAAATGAACTATATTACACATTCTCAATTGACCAAGTCATTAGCAACATGGAAGAATGTTTCTCTAATTTTTCAATATTTTCTGGATGTTCTTGCCCCAACGGAATCCCTTCTGGCAGACATTTATTAACATGAAAAACATCTGTAGGAAATGAAGAAGTGTCTTGCAGCATTCTGCTGATATTCTCTCTAATCTAGGGTTACATTAGATGCTTACATTTAATACTGATTGAATAAGAAACTTTGATAGCAATTTGGCACATTCTCTTGAGTGTCTTTAGTACTCAAATCTGCAACACTCTCCAAGACACACTCGAGGGACCAATCCTCCATTCCTTACACACTTAAACCTCTAACTGAAGTCAATTGTAGTTTGGGGTGTGCAAGAAATTCAGGATTAGGCTTTGGGTCCCAATTCAGTATTCCTCCACATCTTGTGTAGTCATTTACACCAATGCAAAATGGGTGTACAATGCTACCGTTCTGGTATTTTGCATCCAGCTTGCATTGGTAGAGGGGGAGATTTTCAAAGGAACACAGGGAGTTAAGCACCCAATTATTTTTAAAAAATCACCTTCATCAATGAGCATGCAAGACACAGGACAATAGTAGATGTGAGCCTAAGTGCTTCTGCAAGTCACTTTTTAGTGAACAAATATAAAAAGGTTGGTGATTTCATTGTTGCAGTAGTTTGCACTCATTCTAAGTAGCAAAATCCCAATTAATTTCAACAGGAGAAGGGTCTTTTTGCCTTTTTTCTAGGAATTTAGTAGGGCTAGCCAAAAAACATGGGAATGGTCTTCCATAAAATATTTCAAAGCTAAATTAAATATTTTCATTCCACTTAAAGTTTTCCCTCAAGTTTTGCAATTATTTGACAACTTTTTTCTTTCAATTTGAATCAAATGGAATTGAAACAAAACATGTCACTTGTTAAGTTTGGATTTCCTTGGTGTGAGTTCCCCACCACCACCACCCTTTTCTCCGTTTCTCACTTGGAATTTCATTTTAAAAAAAAAGAATTTAAAATGTGGAATGTTAATTTTTTCATATAGTTCAAAAAAAGGCAGGTTTTTCTTTTTAAAAACCTTTCATGAAAATTCTTCAACCAGTCTGGAATATATATTATGCCCAGTCTGGTTTCCATTATGTAGATGGGCATTTTGCCGTTGATTTCAACGGCAGAGGTTCAGGGCCATTGTGGTAGCCTGTGCACTGCTAGACTTAAGGATCGGTCATTATCTCTATACTGCATTCCTATTGCCAGTGGTTTACTACCAAACTTGTTTCACACAAGCCACCAACATGCATTAAACACAGGGGGTCCCAAACTGCAGTATATGAACTTAATGTTCCATCAGTTCACTTCACTATTTAAGGTGATGCTACAGGAACAAATAAAAGTTGGGACCCAATCTCTGGGACTCTCCCACCTCACATGGTCCTAGAGTCTGGGCTGCAGCCCAAACCTGGATATCTACATGGCAATTAAACAAGTCCTGCAAGCCCAAGTCAGCTGGCCTGGGCCAGCTGCAGGTGTCTAACCACAACCTGCTGCAGGGTAAACATACCCTTAGGCTATGTCTACACCACAGCTTATGTCGGCATAATAAACCACCCCTCTGGGCGACATAAGTTACACAGATGTACTTGCTGGTGTGGACAGCGTTATGTCGGTTTTATTATGCCCACACGAGAGCTCTCTTCCATCAGCATAGAGCATCTTCACCATGTGTAGACATGCCCTTAGTCTCCACTGACCTGGGCTATCTCTGAACTAGTCATTTACAGATGAAAGGCTCAGTCACCTTACCATTCTCCTGAGCTGTCCCATTCTCCCTCTGGCCTTCCTGCTTGGTTAGTTTCTTTTTAACTTATTTAGGATTTTCAGATCAGAATATTATTATGTCACAGGAATTTACACTTGTTCCTCTCCAGGCTCCTCCAAGCTGGTCCCCACTCAAGCACGTCTCTTCTCCATCTCACTGTCCATGCCACCCTTTCACTCACATACCTGCCTCCCTCCTTCCAATCACCTTAGTTACAATCATAATATTTTTCAACATATTAAATTATATATGCTACAGCTGGATGCAGAGCTTGGCAAATCCATTTGCCAATAGCAAGTAGGAAACTTTATCTGGTGAATGAGGAGCTTCCCAGCAGTGCCTGCCAAATTTAAGCTTTCATTTTAAAGCATGAAAAAGCTTTCCATAAAGGAACCTGGTGCAGTGTTGTTTTTCTGAGTCTGCCGACACCAAGCCCAAAATAACAAACACAAATCATGGCCCACATGCTGCCTGAACAGCTGAGCTGGGGAGTTCCTCTGGAGCCAGAGGGAAGGAATCTTCCCCTAAAAGCCACTCCACACTAGAGGAGTTGCTTCACAGGCATTTTTTAAAAGCCCACTAAGTGCCTATCTGCATCTGTGTGCACCTGAATGCTTTTGTTTATCTGAAAAATAAGTACCTAACTCAGTCTTGGAAAAATGGAATTTAGGCTTCTAAGTCACTTCAGCATGTTTGAAAATTTGACCCATCTGTGAGGGGGTGCACGCCCCATGCTAGCCCTGCAAAAGCTGCATTGGGACAAGTGGGACCAATCAGCCAATTAGGCTGCGGGGGGTAGTGTGCAGTCACTCCCTGGGAGAAGGGAGTTGAAAGGCTGGCAAACCCAAAGGAATGGGGAGTTCCAGGAGATTTAAAAAAAGAGGCTCAAGGAAAGGCAGCAAGGTGCAGGAGGGAACCACATCTTGACTACTGTTTAGAGGCTCCCTGAACCAGAATCCAGCATAAAGGGAGGGCCCAGGTTCCCCTGCCAGACACTGAGGGAGTGGCACCTGGATGAATGGGAATGGGAGGACTGTCTGAGACTGCTGGTGAGCAGGGACTTTGGTACACATCCCCAGAAGGAAAACCACACAGTAACCTGTCTGAGGGCCAAGTCACAAAAGGGGCATTGAGGTTTCTGGCATGAGAGAGAAGCTGCAGATCAAGAGAAAGAGACAGAGACAGAGGTGGTGTGCAACCACAAGCAAGGCATTGACCACACAGAGCTAATTCCCAGAATGGCCAGGAGGTACCATCCTGCTGTGAGTAGAGCCCCATCACATCATCTTATTTGTCAAGCAATGGGACTCTTACTGCTTCCCTTGGGAGACAGTTACACAGCCTTGAAGCGCTCCCCATCAGAAAGTTTGTGTGATTTTAAATTTCAATTGTTATTTTTTGGTAATTTCATCCCATTGCTCCTGCCATAGCTTGTACCAGGCTCCTCAAGATGGCTATCCATTATATTATAATTCATGTATCCATACATCTATCATTAGATTTTGCATAATGTTTACATTTGTCCCCTAATTAATAGTTCAGATCACTCGTAACAGTAGACACTAAATTCTGGTCTAAATCTACTGACTATGAACCATTCTCTGGCATATGTGCTATACAGATTTACTGAAGCCAATGCTAAGTTCTATACTAAGTTTTCCTACTCTCCTACCCCTTTGCTCTCCTTACCCTCTCCAAATGCTCTGATGGTCTTCTCTGACTAGTCACTGCCCTTCCAACAAGAATCAAACTCTTCCAATATGTCTTTATTCAATTTGGGCCCAGTGTTCTATACCTAACCTTGATACTGTCACATGTACAGTACCTCATGGTACCCTCAGTTACTGCTTGCTTAAAGACTCAGATTAAATCCACGGTCATCTTTTCCTGCTGAAAAGAAGTCTAATTTTCAGGATGTCACTGGGTCCAACAGTTCTCTCTCTGTCCACACAATGGTAATCACTACAGATTTGCTATTTGGATCCATATTGAGGATGTTCCTCTGGAACATAGATGTTGTTTCATACATAGATGTTTGAATAAGCCTCTGATACTCTTCTGTACTGACATTTGATAAATCCTCTAGTATTCTAATATTATCTTTTATGTGTGTGTCTTTTACCCTTTAAAGTTTCCACTTACAACTATGCTGACTTTGTTTCCTTGTTGCTCCTCTCTATTTTTCCTAGGACTTCAGGCTTTTAAATTAAAAAAAAAAGAGAGAGAGACAGAGAGATAGTGTGGCTCTTTCAATAGGCTCACCAGGAAACAATCCATACTATGTGCCAGAGCTAGAGATGTGTGAACTAAATTTCAATGAAATAAGAAGTTACCTAACTTTTTCCTCAAATTCCCAGTCTTTTTGGAAGTTTGATGACATAAGCTATTTTCATAGAATCATAGAATTCAAGATCAGAAGGGACCATTATGATCATCTAGTCTGACCTCCTGCAAGATGCAGGCCACATAAGCCGATCCACCCACTCCTTAAGCAAGCAACCCCTGCCCCATGCTTCGGAGGAAGGCGAAAAACCTCCAGGGCCACTGCCAATCTACCCTGGAGGAAAATTCCTTCCCGACCCCAAATATGGTGGTCAGCTGAACCCCGAGCATGCGGGCAAGACTCTCCAGCCATACCCTCTGGAAAAAGGCTAACAATATCCTATCATTGACCCATTGTACTAATTACCAGTGTGGCACTTAATTGACCTATTGACTAAGCCCGTTATCCTATCATACTATCTCCTCCATAAACTTATCTAGCTTAATCTTAAAGTCATGGAGGTCCATGATTTTATTGGCTTACTTTAATTTTTGTGGCTTTGTATGCATTTTGGCTCTAACCAGGATCAAACACTAACTGTTATGAATACTTGTAAAGATGTTTTAGTGGCCTTTGAAATACACAAAATAAGATATCTAGTTTTAAAATGATCAGAAATAGAGAAGCAAGAGATGTATGAGGGTGAAGGGGACACAGGGGATCTCTTACTATGTTGTCATTTCCTTGTTTTCTTTAACACCTCTTTTCAGAACTCTTATGAAAACAAATATCCCAATGAGTAGCACAGATCTGGAAAAGCACAGGCATTGCATTTTCCCCTCTAAACATTTAAAACATCTTGAGCTATTCTTTTGTAACAATGAATTGAAGATTGATGTCTTTTAGGATAATGCTTCAAGGAACTACATTTACAAAAAATACCAGCTCCTTTTCAGTTACTTCTCTGCATGTGCTAGGATATTGCTGAAAATCAGCAACCTTAGAGTGTTAATGTTCAACCAGGTACAGTAAAAGGTGCAAAGCCCTGAGTGATAGATCAGCTTGACAGTTCCAGCACTCCAACCTATTTAGCCAGGCATGTACTTTCCTTGTAAGTTGCCTTGTCTAATTAGCTGCTGAGGTGTTCCATCTTCATCCCCAGAGGCCTCACTGCTGATGGAAAGTAGAAGAAATTGCTGCTATGGACCATGACAGAGCAGTGCTTGATTGTGCTACAAGATGTCCTGTGGATGGAGTCCAGACAGTTTTGACTAATCATCAACTTTGCAGCTCTTAACATCAGTTCTTTTCTTTCAGTAGTGGTAAGACAGAGACTTGGGAAAGATCTGAAATTCCACATAGAAGATAATGGATTGCTTTATTTGTTTTAAAAAGGGCTGATTACAGCAGGCACCACCACCAGAGCAACTGTAAGACTGAGAAAAGCATGTGAAGATGGGATTTAACATCAAAGATATTTTTAATTTATATAGGATCAGAACACATTTTTTGGAAACACCATACACCTTTGCAAATGAAGTTTATAGCAGTCAGCAAAGCCCATCCCTCCATGTGCAGCTTAGATTTATAGTTGGTTTCATATACAAGAGGACCATTCAGTGGAAAAAGTTTGAGGTGGGACGTGGGGAGAGGAAATATAACAGATTGCAGAATAAGCCTGAAGTAAGGTACAACTGATCAGGGCACACAAGTTAATGAGGACAGACACAGGGATGGACTTTAAGTGTCAAGTCACAAATTTATTAAGATTTAACTTTGCGGAGGAGCACTATTTACCCATCTCCCCATACCAGGCATTTAGGTAGATCCAGTACATAGTTTACAAGGCCTCATATAGCCCATAACTCAGTGTAGACTCTCCACTGCCTATCCCACGCCTTCAGGTTGCTTTGCTGAATCCTCTCACCTTTCTCCCACGAAAGGGACAGAAGATACTAAAGGTGGATTCTGGTCTGCAAAGACTTCATTCTCCCTTTTTCCAGGCCTGGGGTTCACCAGCAAAACTCACATCTCATTTTCTGGTTGCTGGCCTTTTGGCCTTGTACCCACTGGACACTGGAGGTGCCAGCAATTAGCTTGGTTATAGGTACAGCTAAAAATGGGGGCAAAGGCCTAAACTCCATCCTAGGATTTAAATATATGATTGTGAGAAGCAAAAGCCAATCAGCTCACATCTCGCCACCAGGCAGTGAAGAACCTGGGGGAAAGATGGGCCTACTCCTCTGCACTTCCCTGGTGGATCCAATGAAGTTCCCGTCCATTAAATTGGTGGTGGCAATATACTAAAAATATTTTCAATATACTGTCCTCACTGTAAACAATTTGAATATTCAAGCAGTTCTCGAAATAGAGTCAAAGTTTAATTCTCAGAAGAAGTGAGCAATCTCTTAGAGTTCTACTGTAGCATTGTCTCTTATTTTCTTTGTGTTAACCATCAGTACTTTCATATCTAGCCAGTTGTTTCTTACTTAAAATATCCCTACATTCAAATGAGAAATTCCTAAAGTTTGCATGTGAACAAGACCTTAAAATAGTTTAGGACACTGTAACACTTATAGGATATGCCAATTTAACACTTCAAAGAAACAGCCCCATCCTCCTATCACTGACAATGTTATTCATTATTGCCCTGTCTCTAACCTTCCTTTTGGGGAAATGTTACTGAGAAGGTCATGACAAATCAACTTTGACATTACCTTAAGGTCCTCACATTTCCTAAGCTCCTTTCAGTTTGTTTTTAGGCCCACCAATGATACAGGAAGCGCATTGGTTTCACTAATTGATTATATGTTCTTAGTGATGGGGAGTGATCAAGGGCCTGCCCCTGACCTCACTTGTACTGGTTTTGCATGTCAATGGAATTGATATCAGTAGAATTGGTCCTGATTTACACCAAAGTGAGTTTAGAATAAAGTTTCAAATGTCTATGCTGAAGCTTGTGGACCAACTAACTTTGATACCACAGACCACAAGGACCATTAGCACAGCTTCTATAGGGGTGTCTCTTGATTGGCTCCATTTTTACCCTACAGGGAATGCCAACGACAGTGGTGGATAATTCTGCATCTACCCACAGGGCTGTCTTGAGAGACTTAGCATATCTCAAGGTTCTTGTGTGTCACCATTCTTGTTCAGGGTATACAATTAGAAGAGAGCACAAGGGGAATTAACAAGGTAATTTGAACTGAAGTACCATTGATATAGTAGTATTTAACTTTACATTCCTTTTCATCACTTCTAGACAGTACAATCTCAAGGCTCTCTCATGTCTGGGTTTTTGTTGAGAAGCTGATTAAGGCTTGACCTAGATATGCTAGATGTAATTACACACAAAATTATGTTAAGATTATTAAGGCTTCAAAATCAAGCACGCAGAAGTTAGGAAATGCCAGAATTAGAGTTGCCTGGACAACCTTAATTTGGCTGTCTTGTATGTAAGCATTATGATATATAATTTAATTACATGATCATACTATTTTTTTCCACAGGACCCCTTATTTGTTCAGTGCAGAGTGGACAGTGCCCAATTAATCAGCAGCTACTCAATATTTTGTTTTAACCCCATTGTTCAATATGTGGTCCCATGCCTTATTAACTGTGCACTATTCAAACCCTGCTCTGAAAACAATTAATTTCCTCATGGGCTTTTTTATAATGCTCATCAATATAGCATCTGAGTGCTTTTCAAACATTAATTAATTAATTAATCTTCACAACACCCCTGTGAGGTGAGGTGAGGCGGTGGAAATATCCTTATTTTACAGATGGGGAGCTGAGACCCAGAAGGATGAAGGTCAAAAGTATCCACTAGTTTTGGGTAACTGATCTGAGGTGACTAGGACCTGATTTTTCAGAATATTTAGCTTATGTACTGCTTGGTATGTTCAAAGCACAGCTCCCATTTCCTTTAGCTGGCACTGGGAGTGCTTACCACTTCTGCAAATCAAGCTCCAGCATCTCAAGTTGGGTACCCAGAAATTGTGTGTTCCTCAACTAGTGGCCCCCTGTGAAAGGTGTGGTTTAAGTGTCTTACACAGAATCATGTAGGAACTCTGTGGCATGGGCAGGGATAGAATCCAGTTCTCTATGGCAAAATACTACCGCCTTAACAATGAGACCCTCCTTTCTCTCCTGAAATCCTCTGCCTCATTCACTACACACCTTCCAGCTTTTGCAACAAAAGACACAAGGGTCCTAGAGACAACAGTGTTCTTCATGACACAACCCTGATTCATACTCAGAGCAGGAACATCCTATGCCCCGAATGAGGAAGGGGTCCAATGGAAAAAATAGGGGGCTGAATAAGGTTGCACAGGTGACCTTAATTCTGGTATTTCCTAACTTCTGAGTGCTTGACTTTGCAACCTTAATGTTATGCTAATGTAGTTTTTGTGTGTCCTTTCCGAGGTATTTTAAAAAGCAAACTGAAAAAACAGAAATTGCATCATATGGCATCATTTTGACACTCACGTGGTTCATAAGCCTTTAGAGCCATGATACAGACCTGTCAAGGTTCCCTCCCTACTCTGAACTCTGGGGTACAGATGTGGGGATCCTCATGAAAGACCCCCTAAGCTTATTTCTACCAGCTTAGGTTAAAAACTTCCCCAAGGCACAAATCCTTTCCTTGTCCTTGGACAGTATTGCTGCCACCACAAAGTGAGTTAGACAAAGATTCAGGAGAAGGACCACTTGGAGTTCCTATTTCCCCAAAATATCCCCCCAAGCCCTTTCACCCCCTTTCCTGGGGAGGCTTAAGAATAATATACCAACCAATAGGTTAACCAAGTGAGCACAGACCAGACCCTTGGGTTTTTAGGACACTAAAAACCAATCAGGTTCAAAAGAAGAACTTTATTATAAAGAAAAAAGTAAAAGAAGCACCTCTGTAAAATCAGGATGGAAGGTAATTTTACAGGGTAATAAGATTTAAAACACTGAGGATTCCCCTCAAGGCTCAACTTCAAAGTTACAAAAAGCAAGAATACACCTCCCTATTAGCACAGGGAAAATTCACAAGCTAAAACAAAAGATAATCTAACGCATTATCCGAGTGAAAAAGGTTTTCCTAATATCCAACCTAAACCTCCCCCACTGCAACTTGAGACCATTGCTCCTTGTTCTGTCATCTGCTACCACTGAGAACAGTCTAGATCCATCCTCTTTGGAACCCCCTTTCAGGTAGTTGAAAGCAACTATCAAATCCCCCCTCATTCTTCTCTTCTGCAGACTAAACAATCCCCGTTCTCTCAGCCTCTCCTCATAAGTCATGTGCTCCAGCCCCCTAATCATTTTTGTTGCCCTCCGCTGGACTCTTTCCAATTTTTCCACATCTTTCTTGTAGTGTGGGGCCCAAAACTGGACACAGTACTCCAGATGAGGCTTCGCCAATGCCGAATAGAGGCAGTGTGCGGCTTCCCATTTATTTAGTGATTTTGTTTTTTTGCTTGTTTGTTTTACAGATGGCATATGAAGCCTATCGTCTGTGCTGGCTACTAATTCATTTCTGAGTGCAATTCAAGGTGCTTGTTTTCTTTCTATGGTTTGAGTCCAGGTTACCTTAAAGACCACTTCTCTCTTGGTGTTGTATCCCAATAGCCAAGATCAACTGAGGCATTCAAACTACTATCAACCCCCAGATATAATGATCTGCAGGCTGGATGTAGTGCATTCCCAGTAAGGATCCCTCATCTCGAGAACTCGTTTGATCTATATGACAAAGCTTAAATGCACTGACTTTCAGGGAACATTGAAAATCCCATCTATTTATACAGGCATTTCCTCAAATACGTGATTTAAGAGAGTACTTGAGTTTTTTGTTAGTTGGAGGTTTGTGTTTGGGGTGGGCGGAGGGGAGGTTTGCTTGATTTTTATTCGTTTTTCCCAGTTGAGTTCTTTAAATTGATCAAGTAAAAATGGTTGTGTAATTTAATACACATGTTCTCTGAGAGCATTGGAACAGCTATTTTTAACTGAATCGCTCACTTTTTATTTCTAGCATTACATTAGACATATTTTAATTTCAGCAAACTGTTTCAAGAGGTGAAATGCTGACACAGTCTACTGGCAAAACCATTAGCTGTCAAAATAAAACAGACTTCACAGTCCCTGAACAACAAGATCCACCACATACAACAGAAGTAAGACCCCTCAGTACATTTCTACTTTTCAGTAGTTAGTGGACTATTTCTGTATTAAATGTAATAGGGTTTTTAAAGGCTGCCAGATATTTTTTGGCTCTGCAGATAAGGTCCTTTTTTGCATTCCTGTTTATATAGGGAAATCATTGAGGAACATGACTGAACCGCAGCCCTACACTAGTAATGACTAGGGAGTCATCATTTTAAAAAACAATGTCACAAAAGCTATTTCAATGCTGTCACTCTTAAGAATAATTAGTTTCCATCAAAGCAACAGATTATCTGTTCATGTTGTCCACTGGGTCATTACAATGAGCAACCAATACAGATAAATGGTATCTAATCTTTTCTGCTCTTCTATTGGACTGATTGATGATTATAACATCCCTAATATTATAAGGCAGAAAAATTATGCTGACATTTAGAAGCAAAAGCACAGAAAGATAAAACTAAGTACAAAGCGCGCCTAACACCATAAAAAAAATTCTGAAGACAAATAGAACTGAAAACTGAATGGCAATTAGGCCAAAGGAGAATTATAGAAGGGAAAGGCTATACCTTGTCGGTGGCAGGCAGCTCAATTAATTATATAGCAAGAAGGGAAATCCAGCATTTCTGTGAGATGTCATTAAAAGGCATATTGACTTAACCTTCTTTACATGTTATGCTTTAAAAGAAGACAAAAGGATTTCCCTAATATTGATTATTCCTTTGGCTGAGTTTAAGACATAAGGGATAACATAATGAGAGATGGCTGTGTAGCAAATGAGACTGAGAAAGAAGAAACTGCAGTTACTGACACTCTTATTTACTAGCTTCGATATATTATTGCCTTTTTCCAGTTAGCATTGCTCATCATATTGCTTGTCAGATATCATAAGCACAGAACATGCTCTAAACTAGAAATTGAATGAATGATTGGCTTGCTTCTACTGTACATGTGATCTCCATGCACAGCTAACCACCATTAACTACCTACCTGAACCTGCAAGATTCCTGTGCCTTTGAAGTCTGTAGGAGCTGAAGGTGCTCAGGACCTTGCAGGATCAAACCCTCAAGGAGCCACCACTTTTCACATTCCTTTTAGGGCACTGAAATAATTAATTCTGTACTCATCTGTCTATATAGCCTTTTCACTCTAATAGTTCTGCTTTTGTAGCAGCCTTGACCACAAATCTGCCCTCTAATCAGAGCACTGGGTTAACAGGCAAGCTTTGGAACTGCTCCATAGCCACTCCAACTTCTGGCCAATGCAGCCCTAAATTAGGCCTTAAATTCATTAGGGCCCCTAATGAATCCCCTCCAGAGATCAAAAGGATGGCAGTATCTGCCTAACAGTGGATCCTCTGGCTCTATTCCAGCCTGATCCCGGCCCCTGCAGGCTGAAATATGAGGACCCACTATGAAACTGAACTGCAATGCACCCTTTGCATTGTTCCAAATCCTGATATCCCCCACTATGTGCAATAAAACCACACCAGTTCCTCTCCCAGGGGACCCTCCAAAACCACAGAGGCAGCTTGAGGACAAAACCCTTCTCACCCTTACTCACACAAACCATCCCATTTACATTAACAAGATTACTTGTGTGAATAAGGGGAAACTAGACAATTCCTTTCTTTAAAAAAACCTGTTAGTACAAGATTAAGGTTGTACAGTTAAGCACTCAGAAACCAGAAAATACCAATATTGAGGTTGCATGTACCCCCTTATGCTTATGAATTACAATAGTCTTTAATTATACAATCAAATACTATTTCTCCAACAGTGCAATAGGGCATTAACATTTTTAACTACAAGAATTTTCTAGTACTATCAATATGCAAAAAGCAAATGTAGAAAACTAAATTCATAGAGTTTCCTCAAATACTGTGCTTCTATATTCTATTTATCCTCAACTATTACATTTTTCCTTCAGGTTATCAGATGTTCATAATTTCCAGTTCCAAGGTACTGTGTATAATAGGATGTAGATGTTCCTCCCATAGGCTCAAATTACATTGTCCTTAGTTTCAGTTACATTAAGAAAATTATTTACATGAAACCACTGGCATCAAAGTAAATGTTATGACTTGCACAGAAATTTTCCAAAGAGTTTCCACACCACAGAGATATTCAGAAGTGCATGTGTGAATCAAGTATTTTAACAGTCTGAACTGTTAACAAGTCAGGTGTCATTGCCTACCTAAGTTTACCAAGAACAGTATTTTTAGAAATGATAGATCATGGACCAGTGCTCATTGCACTTATAAACAGAGCTGGACAGGAAACAGTTTTCCCATCCCATGAGCATTTGAGACCAACCATTTTTTCTGTCCCAAATCAGAACAAAAAAGTAGAAATCTTAAAAATTATGAGCCAAAAATTTGAAAGATTTCATATTAGGAAATCAAAACATTTTGTCCTGAGAATTTCAAAATGTTTTGATTTTTTTTAAAAAACCTCATTAGAAATTAACAAATTTCTAAACAAAAACTCATTTCAAATGGAGAAATGGTAATTTTTATTTTGAAGACGTCATAATTGGACATTTTAATAAGTTTGAAACTTTTTTCCAATTTTGTTTCAAAAACAGGAGATGTTGAAACTGACCTTTCCCACAAACAAACAGTTTCAGTTTCAACAAGTCAGTATCTTCTGCCAAAAAAATGTTTTGTCAAAACGCTCCTGAGCAGCTCTACTTATAAACATAACAGTTAAAGAAGTCTAAAAGTTTAACTGGTTTTTTTACAGAGCATACTGGTTCCTAAGGAACAAATATTGTTAATTCATGGCTTGTAAAATATTAGCCCATAAATGATATCAGGATAATATAATCATGTGCAACAGTAAGTCAGCAGGTTATACCATACATCACCATACACGGGGAACAAGTATTTAATAATGGTCTCTTTAATCTAGCAGAGAAAGAGACAACATGATCTAATGGCTGGAAGTTGAAGCTAGACAAATGCAGACTTGAAATAAGGTGTACATTTTTAACAGTGAGAGTAATTAACCATTAGAACAATTTACTAAGGGCCATGGTGGATTCTCCATCACTGACAATTTTTAAATCAAAAATGGATGTTTTTTCTAAAAGTTCTGTTCTGTGAATTAATTTGGAGAAAGTTCTACGGCCTGTGTCATACAGGAGGTCAGACTAGATGATCATAACAGTCCCTTTTGGCCTGAGAGTCTATGAAAATCCTGTGGGGGAAAATGACAAGATAATGTGCACATGTGCAGAAAAACATGTTTCTAAACAAACCTTAGGCCATATCATGTGATCAGCTTTTAAGAATTCCCCACTGCAGAGTTCTTTTGAAAAATAAGTTATATGCTATAGACCTTGGCTATTAACCAGTTTAGTTTTGTTTTTCCCATGGTATCCAAAGGAACTAGTCCATGCTTTGATCTGCTTTGTTCAGTTTCAAATGTAACTTTTGCAATGCGGCCCACATCTGAGTTGGTACGTAGGCTGGCACTGTAGGGAGAAGGCCTTTTGTGCCCAGTTTCCTCCCTAACATGATGGTGCAAAACTGAGCAGTTTTGCCCTATGGTTTTATGATGGAAACATACAGACTTAAAACACAAACAGCCTGATTCCTTCACTTACACCAGTGTAATTCCGCTGACTCCAGTGGAGGACAGCAGAGACTAATCATGCCCAGAGTTCACCACACTGCACTTTACCCTGTCTTTGCTGAATAGTGTGGGGGTGCAGTACAGGACAAGTTCCATGAGTTTCCATTTAACTGCATGTGAATTGTTCTGGTGACCAGTCCACCCCATCTGAGATCATCATTCCTGCCTTCCAACTGTAACCTGGATCTGCTGAATCCTTCCCTGACAGCTAGCTGAGAGGAGGAGAGACTTCAAGAGCAATCTGTATTTACATGAACACAGATAGAGAGGTGTGCTGCTCAAAGTGATCAACTTTGGCTAGTGTTGGGTTACAAATCATCTTAGTACTGAATGCAGGGGTAGTGAAATACTGTTACCAATGTTGGCATTATTGTAAATAAAGGGGAGCAGAACTGTGCTCAACCTGTCCCAAATGAGAGGGTCACCCTCAGCCAAAAGGACCTCATTAAGCCAGGGTCTCGAATGCCAGAGCCCTGTGAAGAGTAAGAGGGGTGGGGACAGGTGTCCCAGCCAGGAGGTGTGGACCATCCCAGAAGGGTCCTCCCTGGACTGGTTTAACCTGTTCCTCCCCTCTCCCCACTATTCAAAGAAAGTGCTAAATAGGATTCCTTAGGAGCCTCTTTCTTATTTTAAATGCTCTATCAGAGGTGAAATCACTTGAGATGGGGCAGTGTTTCTGCCCAGCCTGCAAAGAGCTAAAAATTACTAAGAGACTGATGTTCACAGCAAAGAGGCAGGTGGCAGCAGAAGGTGACTGACAGTCAGCTGGCAGCAAGTGGCCAACAGGGCGACTGGCAGAAAGGCACAGGAGCGGCCAGCAGCGGGAGAGGGCCAGAGCAGAGCCCTGCAGAGAGGCTGGCAGGGTGGCTGGCAGAGAGGGGCAGTGAGTAAGATGCCTCTTTAACCCCCGCTCCACCCAGGGTGGGAAGTGAACTCTGCATTTTGGGTTGCTGGACTTAAGAACCTGAGGGGAAAAGGACACTGCCCAACTTACTTGAGGGTGGGTCTTTTGCTCATGGTTTATGTTTATGAACCCTGTTTGCGGTGTTTTCCCAAATTAACATTGAGTTACTTCCCTCCTTTTATTAAAAGTTTCTTTTCTACACTCAGACTCTGTGCTTACGAATGGGGAAGTATTGCCTCTCAGAGGTGCCCGGGGCGGTGTGTAATTTTCCCAGGTTACTGGGTGGGGGCTCAAGCTGGTTATGTGTTGGATCGATGGAAAGGAACCACTAGATATTGAACCCGGCCCTGGCTGCTGCTGGCTCCACCTGGCAGAAGGGTTACATAACAGCATTGTATGCAGTGGACTTTGTGAACGGTTCAGCTGGATTCACTTGTGATTGAGTAGGGTGACCAGAGGGCAAGTGTGAAAAATCGGGACGGGGTGGGGGGTAATAGGTGCCTATATAAGAAAAAGCCCCCAAAATTGGGACTGTCCCTATAAAATCAGGACATCTGGTCACCCTAGTGGTTGAGTCCATGGACAGTTTGATTGCTCCATTTAATGTAATGATTCAGAGCAATAGTTAACTGTGTACTGTAAACAGAACTCTTACCACCAAGCTGATTCCATAACTTAAAATTAGAGAAAAATCAAAGTTCCTTGTTTAAAACCAGGTGAAAAGCATATTCAAGAGCTCCTCCACCTTACTTTCTGCCTACACAGCCCACAGGTACATAAAATGTTAACTGCTGAGAATGGCTCACAATTGTTCCAGTCATAAGGGAGATAATTCCTTAGCTCTGACTTAATGCACACAAAGCTTGACTTTTCAAACATAAAGGACATACATATTTCTGAGACTAAAACTAATAGCCTGACTGAGAAAGCAACATGAGACAGAGAACTGAATAATTAATAAAGGGAAACCTCAATCCCTTGAAGCAGCATCTGGGAGTATCCACCCCTGGAAAGCACTGAGTATACACATGCCACGTGGCACAATATGGCATATTCCAAACACAGAATGTTTATTCTTCAGAAATGTTGCTGAGCAAGGGAGAACAGTTGTCCCTGACAAGATTGAATTAGCTGTATCCAGAGAAGAGGATTGAACTCAAATAGCCGCAAGGAAATTCCTCCACCTCCCATCAACCAAGAGGCAAAAGTCAACAATGAGCACTGAAAATGACAGAAAAAAATTTGGACAGAGGTCGCATTAACCATTTAAATACTCACACGAGACCTGTACTCTTTATAATCAGAAAGAGAAACAATTCAGTACATCCACACTATACATGCTGCTTTGGTTTAAGAACCCTGGCATTTTGCTCTGCACCCCCCACCCTCAGCATTATTCTACAGTGTTTCAATTACACTCCCCTTTGGGTATTTGTCTTACAGTTCCTGGCACAGTTCACTAAAGCATGGGATTAAGACAGATTTTAAAAAGTCACTGGGGACACAAGTGACAGTTGGGATCTTTTCCTCTTTGAAATGATACTGGATCCAAGCACATTAACCAAGTATTAATATGCAGCAGCAGGGTGCACACAGACAGGTAGTGTGCAGCAGGCTAGTGCAGGACAGATTCACACCACAGCTTGCCAAGAACTAAATGTTTGTGTGGACAAGCCCCAAGTCCACACTGGCACTAAAATGGTTCAGAATGAACTAGTTCTTAGATTTGCTGAGAACACCATCTTCTCCAAACAATTCTTAAAACACAGAAACCGGTTGGGACTATTTTGCATATGGATGCAAAGTGTTTTACAAGTGCACCACTTTTAACTATTTAGCATAACCTCATCTTATAACATGAGACACATATCCCTATACTTCAGTATCTAAGGTCCAACTCACACAAGTTTTAGCATGTCAGGGGAGTGAGTTATCACATAAATGTTCCCCAAATATGTTATAAAGCATCTTTTATATTTACTTTTACAGTCCTAGTGATTTAAATGGAACCTTGTAGACAAGTCTGTTCTCACCTGTACAGATGTGACCAAACTGACACAGCAGCAATCTTATCAAACCATGTTACAGCCTGGTATTTACAAGACTGTAACAAACGTCATTAACATGTTCATGGGTTATCTACACAGACATGATCAAACCATGTTATAAATACATTCATCATACTATAACACTATCTCCAAAGACTAATACTATTTGGGGTGTCCAATGCATGTTTTTAAAAAGGTAACAGCTAAGAAAGTCAGGTAAAGGGAGATACTAGAGAGGAAAACTGACATCTAGTGGGCTTGTAAGAAAAAGTAAAGAAATTCACAAAGAGAAAAGCTGAGGTAGCAAATATAACACTTAACAGTGCCTATTCTATGTCAGCATACAACACCTGATGTAGTGAAAAAATGTAATGCTCACAGCTTTGGGAAATTCTAGGTATCCCACCGTTAGAGTTGTAACTTTCCATTCCATTCCATCATCTTCCAAACTAGGTTCTGTAATTACGCCAGTAGGACAAGAGCTAAATGACCCTAAGAACTTTCTGTGACAGGTTTATACATTTTCCCCCATAACAACTAGCTACAGGTTTCCAGTGCTCAAATCTCACTACAAAAATTAAAAATAAAAATAAAAATCTAGGAGTCCTAGGGAAGGCAAAGCACAGGAACTGTGCCACACTATTGCAGCACCCAGAGCTTTGGGAAGCCAGAGATGTGGCCACAGGGACTGCCTCCGTCCCCATTTATATCACCACCTTTAGACCAGAGGCCATGTACGTGAGTGTAGTTTGAAAAGAATCATTAAGAAGGGAAACTTGGAAGCCAAGCAATGTGAAGTTAAACAGAATACATTTTCCACTAATCTAGGGAATTCAAACCACCTGGGCCCTAACACCAAAGCATCTCAGAATTTAGAGAATGACCTCCAAAAAGGTACAAGAAGCATACAGCTCTGCCATTTATACACAAAGACAAGCCTCAAGTCTGATGAACCAACAGAGCAAAAAAAATTCTTTTTGTAAAACTGGAATTACCTGGTACAATAATCAAAATAAGTAATAGAGACTTTCCACTAAGTGGAGGAATTACAGAAGAGAATAATGTACTATGCCATGGCCTGCCAGAGAGTTACATAGGCACAGGGTTTAGGAAAAAAAGTCTCTTTCCCCAGCAAGATCAGCAATCTCACCTAGTAGACAGTCCCTCTCACATACGCACAGAGAAATCAACTGAAATGACATGATCCTACAGACTGCACAGAATAGACTCAGGCAGAGTTACAGGGGAAATTTCACGCAACTTGCCTGTGTCCTATTCCAGTACCCAGTGAAATTCTAATCATGCCTCCTTTTAAGTTTGGGTACCTAGAAAGAGCAAAGCAATAACAAGAGCTTCTACAGGCAAGTTTGTGGACACAAACTTTCCTACTATTCCACATAACTAAAGAGAAGGAAACTGGCAAAGAGTTTGATATCTGTATGGTACTTTGCCATATTCTCTCGACTTTTCAGACTACAGTAGGCTTTCACCAATGCCAGTGTTAGGTGCAAATTGGCTACTCTTCCCCGCCCTGTAAGTGGAAGAATTGTTGAATTCTGTCCACATTTGTATATTGCAAGCAGCCGTGCACTCATACAGAGGAAGAAAGAAGAAAAATCTCTTTTTGCACTAAGTTCCATTTTTACTGGGATATTTGAGAGTCATATGAAATGACCTTCCATTCATCTTTTAGCCAGGAACCAGCGTAGGTTAGTAATAAAGGATCCAGTTCTATGAGGTGCTTCCAGTGCCTGTTGAACTCTGTGGTGGTGAGCACTCTCAATTTCCCAAATAGAGCACTCAGAGTAAGAGGATTGAGCTCAAAGTAGGGAACTGGTTTAAATGAGAAAGTTACAACAGCTGTTCAAGCTTGACAGAGCTACTACAATGCCTCACTATATTAAGAGACACCATTTCAGGTATTTTCAAAGCAAGCTGGGACCCAACTGTAGTGTTACAATTCAGAGGGCTTTGGAACTCCTTCTTAGGAAAATAATGTTCACTCATCATTGTTTAATTCAGCTCTAGCCATTGCTAACAAACTGAATAAGTCCTTTAAAGGGTAAAAATATTCAGTGTTTATCAGAGTGGTCATCTCTGATCCAAGCCTCTATAACTCCATGCAGAATTATACATATTCTTAAAGAAAAGCAGAGGGAGAGAGGTAATGTATCTGACAGCTATACTTGAAAAAAAATCAAATAAATTTATATCAAAAGATCATTAGGAAATAGAAACTTGTGAGGCTAGATGAATGAATGGACAAGATTATTAAAGAAAAGTCAAACTAAAAGTTACTGTCCGTGTATCTATCAAAGCATTTATAGGTGTCCAGAATCTTAGTGCAAGGCTCTTTACTGTAGGTGTAAAAGCAAAATGATTTTGATAAGGAAAAAATCCCACAATAATAAAGCATGAGACACAGGATGAAATAAAACCCTCACTCAAATGCTATTTGCATTACAGTACCCGAGAGGTGCCAGCTGTTACTGAGGCCCCTTTGTAGTAGGCTCTATACAAACACAGTTAGAGACAATCCCCATCCCAAAGAGCTTACAGTGTAAATAGGCAGACAAAGGGGAAGGGAGAAACAAACACAGAGAGGTGAAATGACTTACCCAAATTCATGCAAGTAGGGACTCACTGGTCCGAGTCCCAGAGCAGTGCTCCATCCACTAGACAATGCTACCCCTCAAAATATGGTCTATAGTTTGGGGTTGGTTTTTTATGAAAGATTAAAAAAATAACTTAGGGCCAGATTCTGCCTTTGAATACAATAATAGTCAGGATAGTACATTTTAACTGTAATAAGCCAACCGAGTAATTTCCTGAACCAACTCAAATATTTAACAAGAACTCCAACCAAACCTCCCATGCATATTTTTTCACATTCACACATTTTTTATGCTTCCTAGTTAAAGCCAAAAGGAAAAAAAAAAACATGTCCATGGTAGGCTGCACTCTTGGCATTTCCCAGTCCAGCCAAAACCTAGAAGTATTAGAAATCTCACTAGAAAGCCAATCCTCTGAAGAATTCCCTTGCCCATTTTGTAGACATGAAATGATCAGATTAAGAGTCCACAATGTTGGGTGCTTATCTGAAGCACATAATTTCTTTGGGGTTCACTCTCACCAGTGAAATTTCTTTACTGCCCACCTTTCCTAATTACACAGGGCGGGAGTATCTGGTATGCCAACGAGACAGAAACCTGGTAGATCCAAACTGGAAAAATCCCACCTTCTTCTCAGACTCCAACCCCCAAACTAATGGTTACAATTCTCCCTAAAACAGAATGTATATTGTCTATCACTTTGGCAACAGACCTAAAATAAGCTCTCACCTCCACAGGCTGCTCAGCTGAACTGGAACTTTAACACAGGGTATACTAGATCAGAAGCTCATGAAAGGACTTTGGAGTTTCATACAATTATACTTATTTTCTCACTCTTCCAATCCTTGTTTCCAAGCAGGTCCCACT
Organism: Mauremys reevesii; assembly: GCF_016161935.1. Classification (NCBI taxonomy): domain Eukaryota; kingdom Metazoa; phylum Chordata; order Testudines; family Geoemydidae; genus Mauremys; species Mauremys reevesii. Next base: position 46,637,551 of record NC_052629.1, on the reverse strand, counting down.
TCCCCAACAACAAAATTTCAGTTCAGATAAATATAAAATCCAGAAATTATGTAAACATTCGTGGTGTGTCTCCAGTCCAGTCCCATACCAACTGCACATCAGCATTTTGCCATTACTACTGGTCAGCAGAGAAGCAGGAAAACGACCAAAGCGGGAGCAGGCGTGATGGCTATTTTGCACTTAAAGCAAATGCTGCAATGCAGGATTAGATAAGAGAGCTTTGAGGAGGTTAGACCAGGGGTAGGCAACCTATGGCACGCGTGCCAAAGGCGGCACGCGAGCTGATTTTCAGTGGCACTCACACTGCCTGGGTCCTGGCCACCAGTCCGGGGGGCTCTGCATTTTAATTTAATTTTAAATGAAGCTTCCTAAACATTTTAAAAACCTTATTTACTTTACATACAACAATAGTTTAGTTATATATTATAGACTTATAGAAAGAGACCTTCTAAAAATGTTAAAATGTATTACTGGCACGCGAAACCTTAAATCAGAGTGACTAAATGAAGATTCGGCACCCCACTTCTGAAAGGTTGCCAACCCCTGATTTAGACCAAACCTCAGTGTTCATATTACTCAGCTCATGTTCTCCTCAACTTTCAACAGTCAGCCACAAGGTACTACTGACCTGTTTAGAGTGCAGCATTACAATAGTTTTATTTATTGATCTCAAATAGGAGAGGGACAGACCATACCTGTATAAGAAAAGTCACTTACAAAGAACCTCAGGAATCTATACTGTCCTTCCCATCCATCCCCCTTCTCTTCAATATCTGCATGAGGTCATATGCAGCAGTGGTAAAACAGCACAGACTCTGATGCCAACAATGTGCCAGTGCAGTTGTATATCGCCTTTTACAGATGTAACCCCTTTGGGGTCTAGAGAGCATGGCCCCTTTAAATCTTTTTCCCAAGGGGGAGGGGGAGAGTAAGAAAAAGGAGGGAAACTCCAGGGGGCAGGGCTGGAGCTGGAGGGAGAGAGAGAAGAAGCAGCATGGCTGGCCTTGGAGAAGGAAGCAGAGAGAACCTGCCGGAGGCCTGAGGAGGACGGGCCCGATCGGGGACAGCCCAGGACAGGAGCCAGGAGGAGTCCTGTGCCGGGGGGAATCACCCGAGGAGGACAGGCCGGAGCTGGACCCAGTATCACGGCTGCCCGGAGCTGCCTGGGGCTGTGAGTACTGGGCTTGTGACTCTGCACTGGGAATAAGGAGGGAGGCTGCTAGATAGTTAAGTGGGGAGGTGGTTGCTCTGTGCGGCTTTGCAGAGAGCGGCAGAAGAGGCACCGGAGGGGTTTGCTGGGGAGAGTTCACTGGCGCCGAAGACTACCAGGAGCACCAAAGACTCACCGGACTGGAACTTTGCTCAGGACTCCTGAACTCTGTGTGCAGACACATTGCTTAGTGTCTGCCCCTCCAGACTGTGCTACCACTGGGTCCGTGGGGCCTTGGTTTGAATGCAGCCCTGTTTTACTGCTCCCCCTATATTTCTCCTTGTTGCTTTTCTCCTCCCAGCCCTCTGTAAATAAATATCTCCCTTTGTTATGTCCATTGTACTTTTCCTGTGGGTGTGTGTGTTCACTCTGGGGGGTTTGGAACAGGTGCCCCTGGGGTGGAAGGGATTTCTCCTGCTGCATTCCTGCGCGCACTGTCTCTTGGCCAGAGCAGCCTGCAGAGCAGACTCCATCTTGGCTCCGAGGGCGCTAAAGTTACACAGATGAAACCAACACTATCAGAAAGATGTCACTATGTCTACTGGAGATCAGTTCCTGGATGAGGACATCTGGCTCTAACTAAGCCCAAGTAAAATTAAAGTTGTCACAACCCTGGGTTTTCTACTTGATGCCACCACCAATCTTTGACTTGCTAATTTTATCTCAAGGCATACTCCCCCGCTCCCACCCCCGCTCTCTTGTTACAAGGACCCTGTCCCCAGGAATAGCTATTGTAGGAGACCTGTGAAGGCCACTTCAGAAATCCCCATTCACCACAGCTCCACTGCAGACTAAATTAGCTAACTTGTAATTATTATTTACAATTAAAATATATGAATGAGCTCCAGGACTGATTGCAAAGCAGTGCCCAGTGTCATTTTCAAGCTCCAGAAAGCATTACTCTACAACCCAGTTCAAACTGGCTTTTCATAAGCCATGGAGTACAGTGTCCCCCCGAATCTGGTCTCACTGCCACCCTTTCAGCAGCCTGGAACTCTACCATCCTTGATGGATCAGTCCCTGGAGTCTGGAGAAACCTTTCTTGGCACATCAGCAAACCCAAATAAAACTAGCTCAGGCTGACAAGTCTCCACGCTCTCTTCTCCCAAGGCTGACTTTCAAACTAACATTCTGTGGTGGCTTCTAGCAAACCAGTGGGTCCCCACAGACTCCTTCAGTTTCAAATCACTAGCTCACTTCCGCCCACATGTTTTATCACCAGCACAACACATACCTAAAATAAACAAACTTAACACTTACCCTAACCATAGAAATGTAGGGCTGGAAGGGACCTTGAGAAATCATCAAGTCCAGCCCCACCCCATGCAGAGGCAGGACCAGGTAAACCTACATCATCCCTGACAAGTGGTTGTCTACGTTGTTTTTAAAAAACAACCAATGATGGGGATTTCACAGTCTCCCTGGGAAGCCTATTCCAGAGTTTAACTATCCATATAGTTAGAAAGTTTTTCCTAATGTCTAAATATCCCTTGCAGCAGCTGAAGCCAATTATTTATTGTCCTGCTTTCAGTGGATATGGAGAACATTTGATCACTGTCCTCTTTAACACAGCCCTTTACATATTTGAAGATTTATCAAGTCCCCTCTCAGTCTTATTTTCTCAAAACTAAACATGGCCAGTTTTTTTAACCTTTCCTCACAGGTCAGGTTTTCTAAAAATGATAAAAGGTTTCAAGTATCAGAGGGGTAGCCGTGTTAGTCTGGTTCTGTAAAAGCAGCAAAGAATCCTGTGGCACCTTATAGACTAACAGACGTTTTTGCAGCATGAGCTTTCGTGGGTGAATACCCACTTCTTCGGATGCAAGTGGTGGGTATCCGAAGAAGTGGGTATTCACCCACGAAAGCTCATGCTGCAAAAACGTCTGTTAGTCTATAAGGTGCCACAGGATTCTTTGCTGATAAAAGGTTTGTTACTCTCATCAGGACTCTCTTAAATTTATCCACATCTTTCCTAAAGTGTGACACCCAGAATTGGAAAGCACTCCAGCTGAGGCCTCACCAGTACCAAGTAGAGTAGGACAATTACTTCCTGTGTTGTACATATGACACTCCAGCTAATACACCCCAGAATTACATTAGTCTTCTTCACAGTTGCATCACATTGACAACTCTCATTCAATTTGTGATCCACTGTAACTCCTAGATCCTTTTCAGCAGTGCTACCACCTAGCCAATTATTCCACATTTGGTAATTGTGCATTTGATTTTTCCTTCCTAAGTGATGTATATTGCACTTGTCTTTATTGAATTTCATCGTGTTGCTCTCAGACAAGTCTCCAATTTGTCACGGTCATTTTGATTTCTAATCCTGTCCTACACCATACTTACAATCCCTTCCAGCTTGGCATCATCTGCAAATTTTATAAGCGTACTTTCCACTCCATTATTCAAGTAATTAATGAAAGTATTGACTAGTACTGGACCCAGGGATGACTTTCTACAGGACCCCACTAAATATGCCTTCCCAGTCTGACAGTGAATCATCAATAGCTACTCTTTGAGTATGGTCTTTCAACAAGTTTTGCACCCACCTTATAGTAATTTTATCTAGACCACATTTCCCCAGTTTGCTTATGAGAATGTCATGTGGGACTGTGTCAAAAGCCTTGCTAAAAATCAAGATATATCACATCTACTGCTTTCCCACTATCCAATAGGTCAATAACCCTGTCAAAGAAGGAAATTAGGTTGATTTGGCATGATTTGTTCCTGACAAATCAATGCTGGCTAATCCTTATAACCCTATTATAGACCAGTCAGCCTAACTTTGATACATTAAAAGATTCTGGAACAAATTATTAAACAATTTGTAAGCACCTGGAGGATAATTCTCCAGATCCTCCTTGTTCTCTCTTTTTAAAGATAGGTACTATGTTTGCCCTTCTCCAGTCTTCTAAGACCTTGCCTGTCCTCCATGAATTCTCAAAAGATAAGATGCTGATTCCTTCTTTCTCTGAGGGTTTGTGTCTCAATCATCAAAGAAGTAAAGGCCTTGAAATTCCTCTGGACTTATCACTAACTCTAGATTCTGGCCACAGAGATCCATGCCTTTGTACTTCCAAATGAGATTATAGTTCAGTGCCTTTACAGTTGCAAGTGGAAACAACAAGAAGACTCTAGTATGTGTGTAATGTGGTTGCTAGGGTGACTATGTGTCCCGGTTAGCCCTGGACAGTCCCTTTTTTAAGCCCTGTCCTGGCCATACCAACTTTTTTTGGCAAAACTGGGCATTTATCCCATTTGTTCTTGCCAACGATCATCAGGCAGGCGGCAGGGGAGCTTGGGCTGCCCCGTACATGGGGGAGAGGCTGGCCTTGCGTGAGCAGTGGGCCTCGGGCTGGCCTTGAGGGGGTATCGCATTTTCCCTTTGGGAAAATATGGTTACCCTAGTGGTTGTTCACCTCCTCAATATGATGAGAAAGTGAGTATATGACTCCAGTGCTCCACTAGTTATCAGTGCTAACTCAAGGCCTTGGTCATAAACCACAAAACAACCAATAGATCTGAATCCAGCTACATCAGAGCACTCAACAGGGATAATTCTTATGAACGGGTCTGTGTGCATGGTTTTGGGCCAGCAAATGGGCATGTTTTACATCCAGAGTGCCAGAATCTACTCTTAAATCTCTACGTTTAGGGCCAGGTCTACCCACCAGGACCCAGCCCAAGTAGCGGGAAGATGTGTAAAGATGGGGAATGGAAAGAAATTCTCCCTGAAAGGGTGCAGGGTAAACTCCATTGAGGCTATTCCAGCCACTCTGCAGGCCCCAGCTTGCCCTGTCTGCTGCAGGGGAGAGTTGGAGGAAGGATGCATCTGCCTATGGCTCACTCCCTTTACAGCAGTGGGCAGGGAGCCCTCACAGAGTGCTGAGCTCCATTCAGATAGTGCTCCGGCTGCCCTTCCCAATTACTTGCACAGCAGAACTACACATGTGCCACTGAAGGGAAGCCCCCCTACACTCTCATAGGAGGGATCCGATTTACCCCTTAGTGGAAATGTACCCTGAAATTGTTTTACTTGACATTTGCTTATTTTTTTTCCAATTTTTCTTTTTCAGTTATTTTAACAGCCATAGGGAGCAGATTCCCTTCCTGCCTTTGTTTTCCTATTTTTGCTATAGCAATAACCTACACGGCAGTTCTTTTAGTTTGACACGCTCTGATGGTAGCCAACAAGATGATGAGATGGCAGTGGCAGGCACCAATAAAGGGGACACAGATGTAAAGTTCACAAGAGAAATCCAGTCCTTTCTGGGGGGCTTTCTCTGAAGAAATAAAAGTAAAAAATAAAACCAGGAGCCAACAAGGACCATGGCTGCTAGCACAGCATCCAGGTATTGCAGGAGCTACAGATACACTCTCCAGCAAAAGGACCCATCCAGCTTTCAATGCACTGTCCCGGCTCCACATCCCCTTCTCCTCTACCCACCAGGACAGAGCATGCAGAGGGTTCGGTGATTCCCTCACTGGGTCATGTATCAGAGGGGTAGCCGTGTTAGTCTGGATCTGTAAAAGCAGCAAAGAGTCTTGTGGCACCTTATGGACTAACAGACGAAGTGGGTATTCACCCACGAAAGCTCATGCTCCAAAACGTCTGTTAGTCTATAAGGTGCCACAAGACTCTTTGCTGCCTCACTGGGTCTCACTGATCCAGCTAGTTTGAGGGCAGATGCTGGGATCTACTCCATGAGGAGGTGGGATCCTCATGTGGTAGTTAGGGGGCAGGGGAGGAAGGGCATATGGGATGCAGTCAGTGCAGGGGAAGGATTGATTCAGGATCCCCTGTGTACCAGGGAGATACTGAGCCAGGTTCTGCTACTCAGCAGAGATCACAGCAGGAAGGAGGGTGCTGGTGTTTGGATGAGAGATATTGATTCTACAGCTGTGGTTTATTTAATGAGCCATCCTTAGGCTTCCCTAAGCAGGGAAAACACATTGCTCATACCATGATAAACACAGGACTGGGATCCAACTCCTCTCTGATCTGCATGACAGATACAGTCCAATACCATCAAGGTGCATGAGGCCTTTCCCTCCTTAATGCCTGTGTACATAAGTAAATGATACATGCTTTGAGGTGTAGCAATTGCTTTGCAACATGCTGTTCATCTGGAAAAGCCATTGCCAGCCTGGGACCCAATGCACAGTGAGCCAAGAAATGTAAAGTAGTGGTAGGTAAAATAATAGTAGTCTCCCCAACACATAGGCCTGGTCTACACTAGGAGGTTATGTCAAATTTAGCAGCGTTAAATCGAATTAACCCTGCACCCGTCCACACAACGAAGCTATTTAGTTCGACATACAGGTCTCTTTAGTTCGATTTCTGTACTCCTCCCCGACGAGGGAAGTAGCGCTAAATTTGACATGGCCATGTCGAATTAGGGTAGGTGTGGATGGAATTTGACGCTAATAGCTCTGGGAGTTATCCCACAGTGCACCACTCTGTTGATGCTCTGGACAGCAGTCTGAGCTCGGATGCTCTGACCAGCCACACAGGAAAAGCCCCGGGAAAATTTGAATTCCTTTTCCTGTCTGGCCAGTTTGAATCTCATTTCCTGTTTGGACATCGTGGCGAGCTCAGCAGCACTGGCAACGATGCAGAGCTCTCCAGCAGAGGTGTCCATGCAATCTCAGAATAGAAAGAGGGCCCCAGCATGGACTGACCGGGAAGTCTTGGATCTTATCGCTGTGTGGGGCGATGAGTCTGTGCTTTCGGAGCTGCGCTCCAAAAAACGGAATGCGAAGATCTACGAGAAGATCTCCAAAGCCATGACAGAGAGAGGATACAGCCAGGATGCAACGCAGTGCCGCGTGAAAATCAAGGACCTGAGACAAGGCTACCAGAAGACCAAAGCGGCAAACGGACGCTCCAGATCCCAGCCCCAGACATGCCGTTTCTACGAGGCACTGCATTCCATTCTAGGTGTGGCCGCCACCACTACCCCACCACTGACCGTGGACTCTGAGGATGGGATAGTGTCGACGGCCGGTTCCTCAGAGATGTTCGCGGACGGGGAAGATGAGGAAGGAGATGAGGAGGACGAGGCAGTCGACAGCGCTTACAATGCTGATTTCCGACGGCCAGGATCTCTTCATCACCCTCACGGAGATCCCCTACCAACCCTCCCCAGCCGTTAACCTGGACCCTGAATCAGGGGAAGGATCAGTCGGTAAATGCTTTAAACATGTAAACATTTATTTTTAACAGAACAGGAATATTAACTATGTGAAAAGAAGGTCAATATGTACAGGGATAGAACAGAAATCCTCATGGGAGATCTCCACGAAGCTCTCCTGGAGGTAATTGAAAAGCCTCTGCATGAGGTTCCTGGGGAGCCCCAGTGGAGGGAGAACATGTCGCAGTACCAGCGCTCACACAGCGAACGGGAGGACAGAGCTCCTCCATGGTAGCACACTTTTCCGCGCCAGGCTATCATCAGGTATTCGGGTATCATTGACTCGCAGAGCATGGTGGCATAGGGCCCTGGTTTTTGCTGGTTTTCACGCAGCATGCGGTCTTTATCTGTGTCACTGATCCTCATCAGGGTGATCTCGCTCATGGCGCCCTGCTTTGAATTAGGGGAATATTAGTATTGGGACTGCTTGCCTGTTCCTTTACATAACTGTAACCGGTGGTTTACAGCCACATGGTGGAGGCGGGACAGGGGCAGCATACAGGGATCTTTCCCGGGGACAGCCGCGAGGGGGTGGGACAGGGGCAGAGTTCATGCTTTCCGGATTGCCGGCAGCAGGAACTGGCCAACGCTAGGAGCATTGCTTTGACCGTGAAAGGAGGGCACTGCTATACATTAAGTTTTAAGCAGCCAAAAGTCTACGGCTTACCATGTCTGCCTGCTACATGAATTCTGCTGTCCTGCCCCGCTTGTCTGATCTCCACTGCAAGACCCCAGGCACTGAATGCGAAGGCCGAAAAGTCGACCTTGTCCTGAGTGCGCATGAGATAGGTGCTGTGCATGGTCTTGGTCACAGAGACAGACTAGACTATGTTCATTGTTCGCAAAAATGTATCTTTGTAAGGAATTCACTCCCTTTTTCCCATCACACAGCTGCGACTGTCTCCCGACCTACTCCGGCATCCCCCTCACAGAGGCTGGTGCAGATTAGGTGGCGAAAGAAAAGGACACGGGACGAGATGTTCTCAGAACTTATGGGCTGCTCCCGAGCCGAGGAGGCCCAGCAGACCCAGTGGAGGGAGAACATGTCGCAGTACCAGCGCTCACACAGCGAACAGGAGGACAGGTGGCGGCAGGAAGACCAGCAGGCGACTCAAACGCTGCTTGGACTAATGAAGGAGCAAACGGACACGCTCTGGCGCCTTGTGGATGTTCTGCAGGACCAGAGGCAGGAGGACAGAGCCCCACTGCAGTCTATCTCTAACCACCCTCCCCTGCCACAAAGTCCCATACCCCCCTCACCCAAAGTACCAAGAAGGAGGGGCGGCAGGGGCCGTGAAAACTGTCACTCCACCCCTGCAGAGTGCTCAAGTACAAGAAGGCTCTCATTCCCAAAATTTTGATAAGTCCTTTCCTTCCCGCCTCACCCAAGCCCCCATCCCAGTTTCATCCCCTAACTGTCTAGTTGATAATAAAAAATACTTTTCTGCTAATTACTGTTTCCGTCATGTTCTTTTAGAGAAGACTGTGTTTGAAGGGGGAGAAGGGGGTTGGTAATTGGACAGGACAGTCACCTTTACCAGGGTACAGACACGGGAGCAGGTTCAGCAGCAGATCACACATACAGTACAGTCACTAGGCATCCTGGTCAGTCTGGGAGGTGGTTTTCATGTTCTGGGGGGGGGGGGGGCTATGTGACTTTGTGGCGGGGGAGGGCGGTTAGAGATCTGATGCAGCGGTCCTTATCCTGGATCACAGAGCCACGCAGCAGGGGATCTGTAACCGTCCTCCCCCGCCACAAAGTCACATAGCCACCACACACAGAGTCCCAAAAAGGAGGGGTGGCAGGCTCCGTTGAAACAACCAGTCCGCCACTGAGGACCACTCTAGGAGCAGGAGCCTGTCATTCCTCGAGTTTAGAAGCGGTCTTTGCAGCACTACACACCCTACCCACCACACTCTGCGTCCCAGTTTCAACCCTTTACCGCGAAATCAGTAATAAAGAAAACGGTGTTAATTAACAAAGTTCCATGTATTTTGTTTTTAAGCGTGCATTGGAAGGGGGGGGGGAACGGGGTGAACGGGGTATGTAACTGCAGAGGATAGTCAACATTAGCTGGGTAAAGAAACGGGGGCAGGTTCAGCTTCTCTGTAAACAAACTTAATAGTCACAGGTTACCCTGCTCACTGAGGAACCTAGCTTTCAAAGCCTCCCGGATGCACAGCGCTTCCCGCTGGGCTCTTCTAATCGCACGGCTGTCTGGCTGGGCGTAATCAGCAGCCAGGCTATTTGCCTCAACCTCCCATCCCGCCATAAAGGTCTCCCCCTTGCTCTCACAGAGATTGTGGAGTACACAGCAAGCTGCAATAACAATGGGGATATTGGTTTCGCTGAGATCTGAGTGAGTCAGTAAGCTTCTCCATCTCCCCTTGAGACGTCCAAAAGCACACTCCACCACCATTCTGCACTTGCTCAGCCGGTAGTTGAAGAGTTCTTTGTCACTGTCCAGGGCGCCTGTATAGGGCTTCATGAGCCAGGGCATTAGCGGGTAGGCTGGGTCCCCGAGGATCACTATAGGCATCTCCACATCCCCAACAGTTATTTTGTGGTCCGGGAAAAAAATACCTTCCTGCAGGCGTCTAAACAGACCAGAGTTCCTGAAAACACGCGCGTCATGAACCTTGCCTGGCCATCCGACGTTGATGTTGGTAAAACGTCCCCTATGGTCCACCAGTGCTTGCAGCACCATTGAAAAGTAGCCCTTTCAGTTAATATACTGGCTGGCCTGGTGGTCTGGTCCCAGGATAGGGATGTGAGTTCCATCTATAGCCCCACCGCAGTTTGGGAATCCCATTGTGGCGAAGCCATCTATGATGACCTGAACGTTTCCCAGGGTCACTACCTTTGAGAGCAGTAGCTCAACGATTGTGTTGGCTACTTGCATCACAGCAACCACCATGGTAGATTTGCCCACGCCAAAGTGGTTCGCTACTGACCGGTAGCTGTCTGGCGTTGCAAGTTTCCTGAGGGCTATGGCCACTCGCTTCTGCACAGTCAGGGCTACTCGCATCCGGGTGTCCTTGTGCTTCAGGGCAGGGGACAGCAACTCACACAGTTCAAGGAAAATTCCCTTATGCATCCTAAAGTTTCGCAGCCACTGTGATTCATCCCAGACCTGCAGCACTATGCGGTCCCACCAGTCCGTGCTTGTTTCCCAGGCCCAGAATCGCCGTTCCACAGCATGAACATGACCCATTGCCACCATGATCTCCACAGCGCGGCGTACCGTGCTTTCTGAGAGGTCTGTGGCACTCTCAGACTTCATGTCCTCACCGCGCTGCCGTAGCCTCCTCGCCCGATTTCTCAGCATCTGACTGTGAAAAAGGTGGACGATAAGGTGCGAGGAGTTGACAACGGCCATAACTGCAGCGATGATCGCAGCGGGCTCCATGCTCGCAGTGCTGTGGCGTCCGCGCTGTCACTCACCAGAAAAGTGCGCGAACAGATTGTCCGCCGGCGCTTTCAGGGAGGGAGGGCGGGAGTGACGGTTGAATGATGACAGTTACCCAAAACCACCCTCAACACATTTTTTCCCCCAGCAGGAATTGGGGGCTCGACCCAGAATTCCAATGGGCAGCAGGGACTGCGGGAACTGTGGGATAGCTGCCCACGGTGCACCGCTTCCAATGTCAACGCTTGCCCCATTAGTGTGGACTCACAAAGTCGAATTACTGTCCTTAGTGTGGATACACACGTTCGACTTTGTAATATCGGTTCCACAAATTCGATTTAAGTAGAATCAAACTACTCTGGTAGTGTAGACATACCCATACACACTGACACGTGAAGAGAAGCAACCTCCATATCTATATCTGGGAGGTGGTCTCCAACCAGAGCACTGCACCCAACCCAACCACCCCTCCCTAGAGCCCAGATCCCAGTTGGGACCCTTCTTTCCCCCAAAGCTGTGTGGAGAAGCAGTTACCTGGGGACGGGTTAGGGAATCTTTGCAGTCCCTGGGCTCCTTGCTGCAGGAGGTGTTGGGATGTGGGGGGATCAGAGACTTCATGGAGACAGGGTGAGCATTAGCAGGCTATTAGGACAAATTCTCTTTCTGTGGCCACAGATTCCCTCAGCAGTGGAACCTGTATGGATCTAGTACACAAGGAAGGGCAAGATTCCAGGAGGTGCAGTGTTCAATTCACTGCTGGGGCTCCTACGCTGTGGGAGGAAGCAGGAGTGAGAGAGAGAAGGCATGGCAAAAGAATCGACCACTCTTAGCTTCCTCCCATTTGGAACACAACTAAGGCCATGGAGCCCACGCCTATCTACCCTCATTCTAGGGCAGAGAGTTAATTGTGTGCTAATTCAATTCTCAGAGTTTTTTGTGTAGGGTAAAGTATTTGGATTTTGTTTTAAGAGTATAATGCTCAGTTTTATATGAGGCGTAGACCCACACACTGTCGTATTGTAAGTGACATTTTTGCTGTCATGGTTTCCTGGAAGGTGGGGAAGCCTTGTATCAACTTCCTTTTCTACATACTGAAATATATCAGCAAGTAACATTTAAATGCACCTTGTGCAAGCCAATGGTGTTGCACCCACTTTCACTAGGACTGAGTTTGGAATGGTGTTAAGCTTAACTCAGAATTCTCGTCTTCCTGTCAACTTAAATCAGGCATGAGTTATTATTTTAAAGTAGCATTTTCTATTTAGCACTCATCTACGTATACACACAGTAAGAGAAAAACACAGCCTCTATTCACAAAGTAATAGCAAATTTACTTAAAAACCCTGCAGCTTTTCCCAATAGAAGCCTGGCACTCTTATGAACAGAACTGCTGTTATGGGAACAGATTACTGTTTTAAAGTAACTCAAATATCCGTGAAGGGTATTTTTGCTCTCGTCTATTTAACACTCTATGCAAGGAGGCATAATATGTCCTAAGCCTACTATTTACAGGAGTGAGAATATTCCAGGTATGGAATATTCTAAGGTAATATCTTTTTTTAAAAAGAAAGAAGAGGAAGAACTTGCAATATTGTCTGTTATCGATTAAAAATAATAAAGCCACAATGATTTTTTAAAAAACATTTCAGTTTACATGTTGTCTAATATCTTTTCACTATTGTCTCATCATCAAGATTAACATTAAATCAAATCATGAATTATTCATGGAGTCTGAATAAATGGAATTAGCCTTTCTAGCACTCACTCTGTAAATCGCATCTTCTGGATAAATGTGGTTGGGGTTTTTTTCCTGTTATGTCTGAACACTAGAAATAATGACCTGGCTTGCAGCTTTGCTAGATTAGATCTTCTTTGGGTGATATTTTAGAGGAACACGGGTCTCATCAACCAACAAGATGTCAGCTCTGCCATCATTCCCATTAGCTTCCTAACTTCCAATACTTGCCCTGTCTGTCCCTAAACTGTAGCTTAATTTCTAGTAGCCATGGTACCTGGAGCTCAGATGATTTGTTGAAATTGACTCATTATCTACTGTGTTGTAACAGCAGTTAGAAACTGAATGACATTCAATTAAAATGATATTAGCAGCTCAGGAGTGATTTTGTTTAATTTACTCCTACTCAGATGTAAAAACATTAGCAACTTTTTTAATTGGACCTCATAATGTCTAACTCCTACTCAAATGCAATGAAATTAAAGACTTTGGTGGCTAAATACCGCTTAATTTACTCCTACCCATCTATAATGACATTAAAGATGCTTTGGGGTAGATATTGTTTCCAATCATTTTTATTCAAAAGAAATCTGAGCTTATAGATACTATTATTAAGAATATAATAAAATCATACAAGAAATGTATCTATACAGTAGGGGGTCAGTGGTTACCAGTAATATTAAAAAGTAATCATTCATTTTCAATGCAGGGATATTAAAAAGTAATATATTAAACAAGAATTTGCAAAGTTTTCAGTTGTTCACAATCTGTTCAAGGGCAGGGGTCTTTTATTATGTGTGTTTTTATGTGAAACAGTTAACAACTTGTTTCTTCTGCACTTGATTTAAAAATCTTCATGTGGAATTTATGTGATACACTTTTGTCATTATAAGAATAGACCACCAGCATATATTCTAGCGATGAGGCTCATTTTCCTCAGTAACTGTTTTGTAATACAGCTTAAAATGTTTTCACTTTAAAACAGTTAAAGTGCTATGTGGTTCCGTGTTGTATCATCTGCCTTGTAAAGATGACTCTTGTCCTACACTAGACTTGATGCCCAATGGACTCCAGCAAATCTAAGAACTTGCTCCATGTTTTGTAATACTGATGCATATTGGACCTTATTTGGAGCCAAATCCTGAATGCATCCCTTATTCATGCAAAAGTCACATTGACTTTGAGCAGGATTTGGGCCTTGGTATATTATCTCATTCACCCTTTAAGAGGCAAATGCAATAAAAATTCCTTCCCTTCCTACCAGCACCTTTAATTTTTAAAATGGAAAGAATTTTTCAAAAGGCTTGTTTGTTTTTCACCATTCATGCTGTTTTTTCACTTTGGTAGAGCAAGACTGTGATTGGCCCCGGCATAAGTAAGCAAGGGGAGGGCAAAATGAGTTTTCTTATTGTGCCCTCAAACAGCAACTGGTTACAATGACACTACCAAGATCTGGTTGAGGCTACAATTGCAGCTGGTGCTAGGCAACAGACACATTGTGGAAGGTTCTCCACCTGCAATCTCCACACAGCCATAACACAGCCACTAAGTTAGTCTTGTTGGCACCCAGCTGGAGGATGGTGCAATGGTCACACTCCACTCTGTTTCTGAAGACACTGTGTGTTGCAACATAATCTACCATAGACTTCATTGTACTTACTGGCAGCTAAAATAAATCACATGCGAGTACTTTAAACCAGAATGCTCAGACTTCACATAACAAAGCCCTATGTATATAGGAAATACATAGGGGTTATGTTATAACTGCTAAAGTCTTCTGTAGTGTATAGGAATTGGGAAATAACCCTTTAAATAATTTGGGAGCCCTCTAGTGGGCCTCCCTGTCTTCCATTGCAGAAGTCACCAGATCTCAACAGAGCAACAGTGTATATATGCAAGCTGGACTTGCATGATTGTATATAGTTAGTAAATATATAAATCTCTCTATCTAGATAGAGAGATATTTGAAACTCAACTGTGTCTATATTAAAAATATGAGAAAGCAAACACATAATTACAATGGAATCTCTTCCTGAAACTGGGTGACTTTCTTGCTTGTGCGTAGCTTAAGTATCAGCAGATAAGGAAATTCACTACCTGGAAAGATAACGGAGCAAATAATCAAGCAATCAATTTGCAAACACCTAGAAGATAATAAAGTAATAAGTAACAGTCAACGTGGATTTGTCAAGAACAAATCCTGTCAAACCAACCTAATAGCTTTCTTTGACAGGGTAACAAGCCTTGCAGATATACCACAGCTATAGCTTCCCACCTATCCTGACTGACTGTAATAAGGCTTTTGATACTGACTCCCATGACCATATCATAAATAAACTAGGGGAATACAGCCTAGATGGAGCTACTATAGTAGGTGCATAACTGGTTAGAAAACTGTTCCCAGAGAGCAGTTATCACAGTCAAGCTGGAAGGGCATATCAAGTAGGGTCCTGCAGGGATCAGTCCTATGTTTGATTCTGTTCAGTATCTTCATCAGTGGTTTAGATAATGGCATAGAGAGTATACTTATAAAGTTTGCGGACAATACCAAGCTGGGAGGGGTTGCAAGTGCTTTGGAGGATTGGTTTAAAATTCCAAATGATCTGGACAAACTGAAGAAATGGTCTGAAGTAAATAGGATGGAATTCAATAAGGACAAATGCAAAGTACTCCACTTAGGAAGAAGCAATCAGTTCCACACATACCAAATGGGGAGTAATAGCCTAGGAAAGGGATCTGGGGTCATAGTAGATCACAAACTAAATATGAGTCAACAGTGTAGCACTTGCAACAGCAAAAAAGTGAACATTATTCTGGGATGTATTAGCAGGAGTGTTGTAAGCAAGACACGAGAAGTAATTCTTCTGCTCTACTCTGCGCTGATATGGCTTCAACTGGAGTATTGTGTCGGTCCTGGGCAGGGGCGGCTCTAGCATTTCCGCCGCCCCAAGCAGGGCGGCACGCCGCAGGAGGCGCTCTAGCGGTCGCCGGTCCCGCGGCTCCGGTGGACCTCCTGCAGACGTGCCTGCGGATGCTCCACCGGAGCCGCGGGACCAGCGACCCCTCCACAGACATGCCTGCGGGAGGTCCACTGGAGCCGCGGTCCCAGCAGACCTTTCGCAGGCATGCCTGCGGGAGGTCCGCTGGAGCTGCCGGCCGCCCTCCTGCTGGGACGCCGCCCCAAGCGCGCGCTTGGCGCGCTGGGGTCTGGAGCCGGCCCTGGTCCTGGGTGCCACATTTTAGGAAAGATGTGGACAAATTGGAGAAAGTCCAGAGAAGAGCAACAAAAATGATTAATACCAACATGACCTTTTAGGGAAGATTGAAAAAACTGGGTTTGTTTAGTCTGAGAAGAGAAGACTAAGAGGGGACATGATAACAGGTTTCAGTTACATAAAATGTTGTTACAAGGAGGAGGGTGAAAAATTTCTCTCATTAACCTCTGAGGATAGGACAAGAAGCAATGGGCTTAAATTGCAGCAAGGGAGATTTAGGTTGGACATTAGGAAAAACTTCCTAACTGTCAGGGTAGTTAAGCACAGGGACAAACTGGCTAAGGAGGTTGTGGAATCTCCATCATTGGAGGTTAAGAACAAGTTAGACAAACACCTGTCAGAATGGTCTAGTTATTACTTAGTCCAGACTTGAGTTCAGAGAACTGGATTAGATGACATTTCAAAGTCCTTTCCAGTCCTACACTTCTATGATTCTATAAGGAAGGCAATTTTATCACAGAAACTCATTCACAATCCTTAGTATATTTACTGCAGAGTCGATTAATACAATTCCCTATAACTGACAGGATCAGATATTACATCTGTGCTTTTGACTTCCTGTTGTTCGCTATATATTCCCCTCCCTCTTCTTTCTCCCATCTTCCCCATCTAAAGCTATTTTGCATGGCAGAAATTAGAGAGCACAGGTGCTACAATGGAGAGTAGCCTGAACTTCGATAGATAATTTTAGAGGATATAAACAGAAAAGGGGGCAGAACAGAAGAAAGCACATGACAGAACAAAGAGGCAGTAAAAGGAGAAAGATTGAAAATATGAATCAATGATTCAGACAATCCAGTGTCATTTAGGGTTGAATTATATAAACAAAAAATGTGCTGGGGATTTTTCACTGGCTTCAACAGCTTGGAAGCTAGATGGATTGTTAAGTGAAACCAACGCTAAAAAAAACCTTGCACATATTTTGAAAATAATCAGATGTCCTCAATACATATAGGGTATGATATATTTCTAGATACATAGCAGAAATGAAGTATGTGTCTATATGGACATATTATAAGGATTTGATCTGCAAAACACTTCACCTCAAGCTTAATTGAACCATGTGAGTAGTCCCATTGAATTCAATAGTACTTTTGAAGCCACTGGGACTGCCCATATCCTTAAAAGTGCTTTGCTGCATTGGGGCCTAAATATCCACACATATATAGGTAGGTTTGATCAACGCATTTCACACATGCAAAAAAATAGAGAAAGTAACTCCACTGGGAAAAAAAAGCCTCTTAGTTATAGCCACACTAGTTTTCAAGGATGAACAACATAACCATAGCTAAGGATATGATTTTTGTCATGGATTACATAACTTTAACAGACCTCCATGACTTCTTTGGCTTCAGCCCTGGTGGCATGACTTGGACTGTTAGTCCCCCCGGGTATTTTTAGTAAAAGTCAGGGACAGGTTGCAGGCTTCTGTGAATTTTTGCTTATTGCCCATGACCTATCCATGACTTTTACTAAAAATACCCAGGACAAAATCTTAACCTTAACTATACACCATATGCAGCACTAGCAACCACAATACAGGGAGGTAGCATGGTTTGCTGGATGAGGTACTGCCCGGGGACTCAGAAGCCCTGAGTTCAATCCCAGCTCTACCATTGGCCTACAGCAGGTAAGTTACTTGCCCTTTCTGTGCTTCTGCTTGTCTAAAGGGGGTAATGATGCTGACCTCCTTTGTAAAGTGCTTTGAGATCTATGGATGAAAAGTGCTTTATAAGAGCTAGAAATCATGACAACCACAAATTCATTGACACACTTATTGTGGTGTTAGTGACAAGTGTGAGTATCTAGGCATTTTTAATGTGCCCATAACCATAGAACCGGAGGACAGCTAAGATTAAAGAGGCAATCAACCCCCATTACCTGGTGATACTTCAACAAAGTGTGCATGGCAAAGATGTGAGAGGAACAGTTTGGTTTTGTTCTCTTTTATTCTCCTTCAAGGAAGTTATTGTGGAAAGCTAATGCAAACAGATGGATCTTTCATTTTGTTCTGAAGGTGGTGAGGGGCGCGATCATTCCCATAGCTTATGGGAGAGAGTTGCATAGCTGTGGGCCAACCACTGAGATGACTCCATTACTTGCACCTACAAGGCTTACCCTGGGCACAATTATTTGCAGTGCCTCTAAGGAGCTCAGCTGTTGTGATACGGACTGGGAACCAGTGCAGTGTATGGAGCACCAGAAAGGAGCCTTCTTGATGCTTGGTGCTGCTGTATGTTATATCATCTGAAGTTTTTTCCAGAGTTCACTCTCCAGCCCCACCCCAATACAGGTACATATATTGTCAGTGTATCAGAGCTGGTGTCATTGATTTTCCTGCCTCTCCACATTAGCTCTATTAAAGGGACAGGATTTCTAAGCACACCATGACACCAACAATTAATGCAGCAGTGATTAATATAGATAGAATGTGATTCCTATTTGGGCAATTTTTCTTAAAATTGGGTGAAGGAAAGCAGTTTTAATACTTACTTAGTTAAGTTCAGTTTAAAGAGACACTAAAAACAAAAGAAACTCTTCAGAGAATAAAGAGAATTAAATAAGGAATAAATTACTTTTTAAGCCAGATTTTTAAAGGCCTCAGCTTGGCCTTCATTGTTGCTGTCACAATTTGCATTTAGCATTTGCATATGCAACTAATTTCAAAACATTTATTTTGTGTCCATCACCATGATATTTGAACAGCTCGCGTGGATTCAATTGACATCATCAAGATCTCACTAGCAGAAACCAAACATCAGGCTCCCCTGCAGTATAGAAGTTACCCCCCAAAAAATACAGCTTACTCAGATAAGGCGGCCTGGGCAAAGAGGTGCATCCTATAGCTTTTTCTGAGGATGGCAGATTCATACTTAGTCTTATTTCTGCAGGGTGTGAATTCCAAAAGGCAGGTGCATTCAGGTACACACACGTCAAGGGGATCATCAGTTCATTAGTGCACTGAATGCCACTGGCAAAAATGGAGGCTGCTTTTCAAAATCAGATGTGACATCTTCAAAACATTGTTCAAATCTTAAAAATCCCTACCCTTGAGGATACCTTTATTAAAGTTAGAGAGGAAATGGTCATTTTAATGCATGTTGTGGGAGGGGGGGAAACAAGAAGAAATACATCTGATAATTAATAAGGTAATTTCTGAGTAATTGTTTACTCATGATCATGCAAGATTTTAGCATTAATACAAGTCTTGTGTGTATGGTCCTGTATACTGATTTACTGACTCGCTCACATTACTGTATCTGACTCAGTTCCTTCTCTCCATCCCTCTATAAATAAACCTGTCAAATTTTCTGAAACGAAGAGCTTACTGAACAATAGAGATTGCCTACTTTGCATGCCATGTACAGCAATTTTTGCTAATCATGTAAAAACCCAAGATAAATGTAGAATCTGTATAGGTAGGTTGGAGTTGTGTGTGTAGCAATTACATCCGCTTTTTCATTGCTTTATTCATTTTCTGTAAGCTGAGGATGGGTAGAAAATGCTACAAGAAAACATGTTGCATAGCTGCTAATTATTTCTTTTCTACCCTTCATTTACAAGTATACAGTATCTGAGCAAGAATACAGCTGAACCTATACATCACCCTGGACTATGGTATTTCTTTTTATGATTTCGTTAACAAAAGGTGTTCATGAATCAGCTAAAAGTCTCACTTCATAGTTAGATGACGCATTTTCTTCAACTAAACAATCCACAGTTACAAATGGCAAACAGGAAGAGCACATCTGTGGAAAACAAGCCTCTTAAGCTGAAAGCATGAATAATGATGATGTGTGGGTTGTGTTTTCTATACCGCAAACTCTGGGAAGACCTTTCTGTGAACAGCTATCTGATAACAATTGAAGAGGCTTTAGTGTTCCTACTTGCCTCCCACAGCCCTTTGTATCAGCAGTTTGGCAGAAAGAGCATGACAGTAAGATTCCTTTGTCATTTTTGACATTTCAGGTACTGTAACTGCACTCCTTAGGCACCATAGAAATTTCTACCACCAAGGTAAGTCACAGCTGCACAGAAGTCAGAGCTTTCTCGGTGGGTAGTCTAAGATTTGGTCTACACAATACGATTTGGTCAGCGTAAGATGCCTTGTGTTGACCTAGCAGTAGAAACATCTTTGCTTAAATTTGGCTCCTTCTGACGTAAGTACCTCTCTATGCGGATTTAGTAACACCACCTCCCTGAGCAGCATAGAGTCCTGGTTGATGTAATTAGGTCAATACAGGGTCGGTGTTGATGCTGCATTGCTTATATCAATTGTTACTGGCTTCTAGGAGCTGTCCCACAATGCCTCACATTGACGATACAATCACTCCTGGTGAGGGCCTGCATCACCAACACAAGGAGCCAAGCATGCACACACAAGCAATTTAATAACTGTGGCGGCTGTATGCCGATGTAAGTTAGGTCAACATAATTTTGTACTGTAGACATGGCCTGAGACTGTGGCATGAACTCCCACACATACAAGGGCCATCACAAGCCTCATTACCTCCCCCTCCACTTGCAAAGCACTCTTCTTCAACCCGCCTTTCAGTGCTTACTGTGCAATGAAAGAGGTATCAGGGCTCAAGTAATTTTTTTTTTTTTAAAAACACATTCATGACTGACGCAGCAAGCCCAGAGTTGCCGGGCTCAGCTCTGGCACAAACTAAGCACTGCTGCTTTCTTTACCATAAACACAGAGCAACATGTAGGATTTTGTGTCTGTTTTGTCTTTTAAATGTACACTACATATACAGTTCTATCCCTGGGGGGAGAATGAGAGACAGAACAAACCACACGACAGAGGTTAGTCACATGTCTTAGTGTGCTACTGGGAGATGCTCAGATACTACAGTGACAAGAGCAGTATAAGAACCTATAAGGAATGGGAACTGAAGCTCAATGAAAATACAATTAGGAGTCCTTGTGGCACCTTATAGACTAACAAATTTATTTGGGCATAAGCTTTCATGGGCTAAAACCCACTTCATCAGATGCATGGAGTGAAAAATACAGTAAGCAGTATATACACAGCTACCACTCTGAAACCTGAAGCTCAATGGGCATTCTTTTCAGCTTGTAACAATCAATACAATATAAGTTTACTTTTGGGACATGTAAAAACACTTTAGGTCCTAATAGCCAACATAAAGTTGGAACACAAGCAAATCTTTCTTAGGTGGCTTATGACAGGAAGAGAGAGACCTATAAGCTTTTTTCTACATGGGTTCACATTAATAGATCCCTGTGATTAGTCATAACACTTCATCCATCATATTAGGGACTGCCAGAAAGAGACAGGCCAACAATTGTAACATTAGAAGATGTGAGTTAGCTGCTTTCACCAAACCTAATTAAGTCAGCATCAGGCCCAGCTATATTTACATAACACTGCTATGAAAAAATAAAGCACCATTAACCCTGAATATCAGAGCAAGTTAAAGTAACACGCTTTGACACTGCCAAAGGACAGACTTCTCTAGCTAAGAACAGAATCACCTACAGAACTGGGGGGTGGGGCAAAGAGAAGTTTCTCATGCCAAATGAAAGGGGCAAACATTTGACACAGCCAAGCTCAATTTTTCAGGAAAACACATTCCTTCTCTGCTAAAGGGAAGGACCCAAATGCCTCTGCTGATACATGACAGACCAGCTGTCATCCCATCACATCCCTCCTTGTCAGTCATCTAAACAGACAGCCAGGGTTCAGGATGAGTTTTTCTGTGATTTCTCAAACCAAGTTGTACTTTTCTTCCCCCTCATCCAAATCACAGTGTCACAGGACAGGTCTCTCTCACCCTGGATTCCTCACTGCAGTGAGCCCTTATACACTCCCATGATGAGTTCTACACTATCTGCTTTATTTACAACATTCTACATCAGTGCTTCTTCCCACAGCATAAAGTTTTTACTGTCTCCTCAGAGAGAGCACTTTCCCACCCCCAAAATCCCAAGCTCCTTTGACCTCTCCTTCCCCCGACCTCCTGTCTCTCTATAAACTATCCTCAGCTGATGAGCTGAATCACCCTTGTTAATCAGTTAATCATCTGGTGCTTAATCAATTATCTTGTCAATTTGGCCCATGTGGGGATGCTTATAAAATGCACAGAGTGGTGAGCCAACCTTGGGCTACTCCTATTTTATCATATCTAGTCACTAGATGCATTGTCAATAAGCACCTCACTAGTTTATTTATACCTTTCAATCTCATCTATATTGTTTAAACATGCTGCAGCTCCAAGGTAAAGCAAGAATTTCTCACTTCTGAAAAATGGACACAATTTAAGTAAAATAACCCTGAGCACTCTGCTACAAGCAGAGAATGCTTGGACCCCAGCCTCTCACTCATAGCTGTATTTGAGAAAGAATGCAGTAGTTCAACTGCTCTCCTCCACTACAGGTTTGGAGACTCAAGCACATTTTGTGGCCTTCTGGACCGTGTAGGGTAGCATGAGGGTCTTTTCATGGGAAATAAGCAGCAGAGGCAGGTAAACTCTTCTACAACGATCCTGTGATCATGCCAATACCTTTTGTAATAAAGGAATAGAGAGGATAGACTATACAAATGGAATTGTTTCTAAATAAATTCAAGTCATATGGGTGTATGTTGGTCTCATCTCAGACCTTTACCCCAATGAATAGTTTCACCTTCTCTTACAGAATAGGCCTCAGCTGACATCAGTCAGTTGCACCATCTTATTTCATCTGAATTTGGACTACAGTGTCCATAGATCCTGATCATGTCATTCTCAATGTTCTTTGTCAACTGGTAAATGGCAGGCCTATCTATATACCCCATCTTGTTGATGGACTTGTGTCCCGCTGGTCTATAACACATTGCCAACTTTAGCCCAGTGAAGAATGATGAAGGAATAACCTCATGAAATCACCTAACAGAGAGACCTCCTGTGATTCAAGTAGAAATCAATGCCTGGCCAGATGCTGATACACAGCACTGCTTAGATTATCAACTCCACAGTTTAATTAAGACCTTTAAGCAGCCTTCCAAAGCAGTTAAGGTTTCAGTTTACAACTTCCAGTTAAATACAGTTTAATACCGTAAACTCTTGAAAGTAGTAAATTCAAAAACTAACTTCATCCCATTTTTTATAAAATGTTTAAAAGGGGCCATTTAAGTTATTTTAATATATTGCTATAATTACAGCAAAAAGTTCTAGTTAGGGTTGCCAACCCTCCAGGATTGTCCTGGAGTCTCCAGGAATTAAAGCTTGTTAATTAAAGATTATGTCATGTGATGAAACCTCCAGGAATACGTCCAACCAAAATTGGCAATGCTAGCTTCTAGTCTTCTGCCTTACGCACAGAAAATAACCCACAAAAATTGTAATTCCTGTGAAAAGTTAATGGAAGGTGGGAGGCAAAAGGAAGGTTTCTAATAGTAAACTTCACAAGGGCTCTGATCCTGTATGGATTCACTTGACACACTGTGATTAATCCCTCTGAAGCCAATGGGAGCACTCAGAACGTGTAAAGTTAAGCATATACATAAATCTGTGAAGAATCAGAGACTAAATGGCTACATGATGGATGCCTCTGGAATCCTACACATTCTTCATCTTCTGTATATGTAATGTTTGTGTTCTAACAATATTAGGGTTTTACTCTGTGCTGAGTTATGGGGGAAAGAATATATACAGCATAAGACCTATATGTGCTCTACTTACCTGCAGAACATAGGGCCAGGTCCTGAAACTGGTTCTGTGCTGATAGATTCCTGCCCCTGCACAAAGCTCCCCTTACTTCAGTGCCTCAAAAAAGGGGACTAACTGTGTGGATCCAATTGTACAACCAGGGTCTTAGGCACTAAGGCTACAATTCAGGAAAGCTCTTACGAATGCACTTAAATTTTTTCCTGAATAGGGATTAACTAAGCACATGCTTAAGTGCTTTCCTGAATTAGGGCCTAAGGCCTCAATTTATCAGTCCATACTCATTCAGCAAATAAGGTGATACTTAACAAACATGTGGTTATATCCCATTAACTTCAGGGGGATCTAAACATGTTTTTAAATATTTTAGTGAATAGGGATGGACTTAAGTGCTTTGCTAGATTAGATCTTATGTACCTTTACACATTTAAAAAGTGCCTAGAGATATTGCCTAACATTTATTTTAATATAATTGTTTAATTTGAGGTTTATAGAGCCATGCATAAAGCATTTGTTATTCCACCTATAAAAAAAATGATCCATTAACTCTGACAATATTTTTAGTACATATTTTGTTACAAAAGCATTAAGACAAGTTATGAATCATTCTGGCATTATATGAGTTAATAGAATACTATATATTTTTCAGGATTATTAATATTTAGTGTCTTTCAGTAAATTAAAAAATCAAGCTTAACTAAAGTTAAAAATATCTGATGATACAGTACACAGAAGATTGTAAATGTATATTAATGGATCTTTGCACAACTGACTTGATTTTTTTCGTTAATCACTCAGAACCATGACAAACATATATCAAGACTTCAAATCCTTTTTCATCCAATCTTCTGACATTTCATTATTATGGTTACCTGATTAATGGATGCAATAATATATGTGGCATGATATGATATGTTCACATTAAATTTTAATCAAATATTACTAAATTCAGAAAACATTAAGTAAATCATGACTGATGAGGCAATATTGCTGTACTGTCATATTGATGGTTAGAAAAACTCACTGGTGAGAGTTACAGATTAAGGAAGTGAATCTTATGAGGAAATAGAAGTATCTCAACTTCAACTAGTTATGCTCTTTTTACACTGTCTGATAGCCAAAGGCTGGCTGCTAGAGCCATCCAAAGTATTTCAGTGCCAGCAACTAGCGGGTGTGTTTTTTTCTCCTTCCAGTCATCTCCCCTTTTCAACTAATGGAGTAACATTCACTATGCAGCAAATCCTGCCCCTGCAAAAGGATCCATGTGCAGTGGAACTGATGATTCCTCTATGCAGGTGCGGAGGTCATGGGGAAACTTGGCAAGGAGCATAAAGAACATTGCTGGGCTATGAGGGGGGATATCTGAGCCATAGAGATGCCTTTGCCACAAGCCCTTTTCCCCAAATTTGCCCCCTATGTTGGGTGGGGGAAAAGATGTAGGAGATAATATGATGACTCTACAACACTAGAAAATTACCTTATGTAGGGAAAATCCTCCACCAGCCAGATCCACAAACTAGGGAGGGCTTGCAGAGGGAGACCAGAGAATCCGACTCTACTATTGTAGACAGCAATTTAGCTTTTAGCTTTCTCTTTTGCTAAGTCAGGGAGGAACCCACCTATTTTAAAATCTGGAGTCCATGTATATTTGATAATATTTTTTATATTATGTTTTTAGTTGGTGGCAAGGAGCCCAGAGCTCCGGATGGGCTTTTTTTTGTGGTTGTATTTTTAAATACAAACAGAGAGAATTATATTTGGCTATGTGCATTTATCCATCTTGTAAAAAAAATGATGGGAAATAATTTAAAATATCCTAGACTTGCCTAGCTCCTACATCTCTTCCCCTAAATTATCTTCTACCCACTCTCCCTGAGAGACTCAATATGCTAATGGTTTTTTTCCCTGTCACTGTTTCTCTTTAGAATGACTATATCATCCAGGCAGGGAACAAACTGCACACCATGTGAGGTAAGTGACCGAACCCAGACCAAATACTGAATGCCAAATATCAAAAAACTCCACCAGAGAGGTCCTTTGGGGCCATCTGCCTGTCCCAAGTCAGGGTAAAGGAGGAGGGTTGGGCGTGGGGCTAGCAACTCCACCCTGTAAAAATCAGCTTGCTACAGAAATGCCAACAATAGAGTTAGCAGAGACTTTTAGCCTAGAAAAAGAAGGGTCTTCAACTCGAAGATGCATGACGCTGGGTGGTGAAAGCCGCGAGGAAGCCACTAAGCCGATCACCCTTCTTGCAGCCAGGAGGATTACCATCGGCACATGGAACGTGAGGACCATGTACGAGTCAGGAAAGACGGCGCAGGTTGCAGCAGAGATGAGGAGCAACAACCTGACCCTACTAGGCATTAGCGAGACAAGATGGACGCAAGCTGGACAGAGACGACTGTTGACAGGAGAGCTGTTGCTGTATTCAGGACATGAAGAGAGCGACGCACACCACACACAGGGAGTAGGCTTCATGTTGTCCAAGCAGGCACAGAGAGCACTGATTGGTTGGGAGGCACATGGTCCCAGGATCATCACAGCATCCTTCAGAACTAAAATGAAGAGGATTAAGATGAATGTGGTTCAGTGCTACGCTCCAACCAATGACAGTGAAGAGGAGGACAAAGACTACTTTTACAACAGACTCCAGAAAATATTAGAGACTCTCCCAGACAAAGACATTACCATCCTTATGGGAGACTTTAATGCCAAAATTGGACCTGATAACACAGGATACGAACAAGTCATGGGGACCCATGCTCTGGGAGAGATGAGTGAGAATGGAGAGAGATTTGTGGATCTGTGTGCACTTAACAACCTGGTCATAGGAGGCAGCATCTTTCCTCACAAGCGGATCCACAAGAGTACCTGGGTATCGCCAGCAGGCATGACAGAAAACCAGATCGACCATGTCTGCATTAGCAAGAAGTTCAGAAGATCCTTGCAGGACGTTAGAGTTAGAAGAGGAGCAGTCGTGGCGTCCGACCATCACTTAGTGGTGGCCAGATTGAAGCTGAAGCTGAAGAAGAACTGGATAGACGCGTCAGACAGAAGAGCGAAGTACAACGTCAACCTTCTGAAGGACCATAAGACCAAGGAAGATTTTGGATTGACGCTGAAGAATAAGTTTTCAGTACTACAGGATCGGTCTGAAGAAGAGGAAGACAGTGTACTCAACAGATGGCAGAAAGTGAGAGACACACTTAGGTCAGCATGCCAGGAAGTGCTTGGAATTAAGAAACACCAGCAGAAAGAGTGGATCACAGCAGAGTCCTTGACAAAGATAGAAGACAGAAAGAAGAAGAAGGCAGCAGTCAACAACAGCAGGACTAGAGCAGCAAAGGCCAAAGCTCAAAAGAGTATGCTGAAGCCCACAGAGCAGTGAAGAGGAATATTAGGAAGGACAAGAGAGATTATGTGGATGGACTGGCAGCAGAAGCAGAGCAGGCAGCATACAGCGGTAACATGAAACAGCTGTGCGATACCAAGCGACTGTCTGGAAAGTTCAGCAAGCCAGAACGTCCCGTTAAAGACAAGCAGGGAAAGTCTATAACAGGAATAGAACTACAGATGAACAGATGGGCGGAGCACTTTGAGGAACTCCTGAACAGACCAGCACCACCAAATCCACCAGACATCGACCCAGCCAACGAGGACCTCCCAATCAATTGCGATAAACCAACCAGAGACGAGATCAGAAAAGCCATCACCATGATGAAGAACAGGAAGGCGGCTGGACCTGACGATATCCCAGCAGAGGCCCTGAAAGCAGACCTGGATGCTTCAGTGGAAATGCTGTACCCCCTCTTTGAGAAAATATAGGAAGAAGAAGTGATTCCGGCTGACTGGAAAGAGGGATATCTCATCAAAATCCCCAAGAAAGGAGACCTCAGCAACTGTGCCAACTATAGAGGAATCACACTCCTGTCGGTGCCAGGGAAGGTCTTCAACCGAGTCCTCTTAGAGAGAATGAAGGATGCCGTCGATCCACAGCTACGAGATGAACAGGCAGGTTTCCGGCAGAACAGATCATGCACGGACCAGATAGCAACGCTCCGCATCATAGTCGAGCAGTCTATGGAGTGGAACTCCTCGTTGTACATCAACTTTGTTGACTATGAGAAAGCATTCGATAGCATGGATCGAGAGACCCTCTGGAAGCTCCTTCGGCACTATGGCATCCCAGCAAAGGTGGTCAACCTGATCAAGAATTCATACGACGGCATACACTGTAGAGTGATCCATGGAGGGCAGCTCACAAACAGCTTCCAGGTGCGAACCGGAGTCAGACAAGGATGCTTGTTGTCACCACTTCTCTTTCTTCTCGTCATCGATTGGATTATGAAGACATCCACTTACAAGCGTAGGAATGGAATCCAATGGTCATTGTGGACCCAGTTTGATGACCTGGACTTTGCCGACGACCTTGCACTCCTTTCGCACAGTAAACAGCAGATGCAAGAGAAGACCAACGTAGTGGCAGCCACGTCATCACAGGTTGGCATCAACATCCACAAGGACAAGACCAAGATCCTTAGGATCAATTCCATCAGCAACGACCCAGTCACACTGAATGGAAGCCCCCTGGAAGAAGTGCAGTCCTTCACCTACCTAGGTAGCATCATCGACCAGCAGGGTGGCACAGACGCAGACATCAAAGTAAGGATTGGTAAGGCAAGAGCAGCCTTCTTACAGCTCAAGAACATCTGGAGCTCCAGAGAGCTGTCTTTGGCAAATAAAGATTCGACTGTTCAACTCCAACGTGAAATCAGTCTTACTGTATGGAGCTGAAACCT
The DNA here is from genome assembly GCF_016161935.1 of Mauremys reevesii. Taxonomy (NCBI): domain Eukaryota; kingdom Metazoa; phylum Chordata; order Testudines; family Geoemydidae; genus Mauremys; species Mauremys reevesii. Next base: position 46,609,252 of record NC_052629.1, on the reverse strand, counting down.
GGAGGACAACCAAAACAACCACCAGGAAGATCCAGACCTTCATTAATAGCTGCCTCAGAAGGATTCTCCAGATCCGCTGGCCAGACACCATCAGTAACATCCACCTCTTGGAGAGGACCCATCAACTCCCAGCAGAGGAAGAAATTAGAAGGAGAAGGTGGGGCTGGATAGGACATACACTCATAAGCAGCCAACCAACATCACCAGACAGGCACTGCAGTGGAACCCCCAAGGCAAGCGGAAAAGAGGCCGCCCAAGAAATACCTGGCGACGCGACCTTCAGGTTGATAGCAAAAAAATGGGCTATACCTGGAACCAGCTAGAGCGAATGGCCCAGGATAGAAGACTCTGGAGATCTGTGGTTGGCGGCCCATACCCCGGTTGGGGTGACGGGCATGAATGAATGAATGAAATATCAAAAATTTTAAAGAGCACTGCCTACAACAAGATTTCAAACAACAACTTAAACAACAACATGTGATAAAGCAAGTTACCTCAAACAATGTGGAAACCCAAGGGATAGAGCTGTCAAAGGGCTCATTCAAAGCTGTATGTTCATTGTATTAAAACCCCTTATTGAATATATGTAAAGTTTCAGGGGGCAAATAGAGAAGGAGAGTGCAGAGTGTAGAGCTGGCTTCTTCCTTCCTTTTTCCAATTGTTCTTATCTTAAAACATAGAGACTTTGGCATTCTTACTGTAGGGCAGTATTGCTTTGCAGAGTTTTCACTGAAGCCAAGATGTTACCTGTTGGGCTCCAGTTTAGGTCATGTGAAGGAGTATGTCATCACTGCCATTTATACCTTTACAGAGCACCATCTGGTGAAAGGAAGGCTGTACTGCAAGGAAGGCAACATGATCTAATTGATAGGCCATTGGACTTGAGGTCTATTCTCATCTCTGCTACTGACTGCTGTTTGACCTTGGGCAAGTTACTTTACTTTGCTCTGCCTCTGTTTCGCCTCCCACCCTTTCTCTGCTTTGTCTATTTACACTGTAAGATTTGTGGGGCAGAGACTATCTCCTACCATCTGTATGTACAATACCTAGCACAGTGGGTCCCTGACACCATTTGCAGTCTCCAAACACTACTAGAACATAAGAATGGCCATACTGGATCAAAACAACAGTCCATCTACCCCAGTATCCTGTCTTCCGACAGTGACCAATGCCAGATGCTTCAGAAGAAATGGACAGAACAGGCAGTCATCAAGTCACCCATCCCCTGTCATCCACTCCCAGCTTCTGGCAGTCAGAGGCTAGAACACCCAGAGCATGGGGTTGCAGCCCTGACCATCTTAACTAATAGCCATTGATGGATCTATTCTCCATGAATTTAGCTAATTCTTTTTTGAACTCCTTTATAGTTTTGGCCTTCACAGCATTCCCTGGCAATGAGTTCCACAGGTTGACTGTGTGTTGTGTGAAGAAGTACTTCCTTTTGTTTAAAACTTGCTGCCTATTAATTTCATTGGGTGACATCTGCTTCTTATGTTATCTGAAGGAGTAAATAACACTTCCTTATTTACATTCTTCACACCATTCATGATTTTATAGACCTCTATCATATCCCCTCTTAGTCATCTCTTTTGCAAGATGATAACCCCAGTCTTTTTAATCTTTCCTCATATGGAAGCTGTTCCATATTCCTAATAATTTTTGTTGCCCTTCTCTGTAACTTTTCCAATTCTAATATATCTTTTTTAAAATGGGGTGACCAGAACTGCGCACAGTATTTACAGTGTGGGAGTACCATGGATTAATATAATGGCATTATGATATTGTGTGTCTTATTATCTATCCCTTTCCTAATTGCTCGTAATGCTGAGTGGATGTTTTTAGAGAACTATCCACAATGACACCAAGATCTCTTTCTTGAGCAGTAAGAGCTAATTTACATCCCATAATTTTTAATGTATAGTTGGGATTATGTTTTCCAATGTGCATTATTTTGCATTTATCATCATTGAATTTCATCTGCCATTTTGTCACCCAGTCACCCAGTTTATTGAGATCCCTTTGGAACTTGGCAGTTTGCTTTGGTCTTAACTCTCTTGAGTAATTTTGTATCGTCTGCAAATTTTGCCACCTCATTGTTTACCTCTTGTTCCAGATCATTTATGAATATGTTGAACAGCACTGGTCCTAGTACAGATCCCTAGGGGACACTACTACCGGGTATTTACCTGTCTCCATTCTGAAAACTGACCATTTATTCCTACCCTTTGTTTCCTGTCTTTTAACCAGTTACTGATTCATCAGAATACCTTCCCTTTTTATCCCATGATAGTTTACTTTGCTTAAGAGCTTTTGGTGAGGGACCTTCTCAAAAGCTCTCTGAAAGTCCAAGTATATTATATCCACTGGGTCACCCTTATTGACCCCTCAAAGAATTCTGATAGATTGGTGAGGCATGATTTCCCTTTATAAAAAGTGTGTTGACGCTTCCCCAACAAATCATATTAATCTATGTGTCTGATAACTCTGTTCTTTACTATAGTTTCAACCAATTTGTCTGGTACTGAAGTTAGGCTTACTGGCCTGTAATTGCCAGGATCACCTCTAGAGCCTTTTTAAAAAATTGGAGTCACATTACCTATCCTTCAGGTCATCTGGCACAAAAGCTGATTTAAATGATAGGTTACGTACCACAGTTAGTAGTTCTGCAATTTCTTATTTGTGTTTCTTCAGAAATCTTGGGTGAATACCATCTGGTCCTGGTGACTCATTACTGTTTAATTTATCAATTTGCAATACTGCAGTACAAATAAACTGTAACACTGGCAGCACTGTAGTTTCCCACTGACGAGTGGCAAACTCCTAAATATTAGCTGGTTTATTCTAATTTTGATTTATTTGTTTTTGGATGGTGGTAGGGTTTTTTTGTTGTTGTTTGTTTGTTTTGAATGGGCGAGCATTTAATATGCCTGTTGTTATGTGATTTTTATTAGTCAAATCAATGTACTTTTTTGGAGTCTGAAAGCCTGTACTTTTTATATTTATCATGGACTCCTGACTTGTTTTCAGCTTTCCTCCCTGTCTGTTTCCGTGAATCTATCACATACATTTTCAGTGCTACAATTGTATTGTGACTCCAGGGACCCAAATATGTTTGTAAAACTATTTGCTGAACAAATACAAATAAGTATATTTGTCAAAATCATGATTGATTTCCGGACAATTCATAAATAGAAAGAGAGTCAATGCCAAAGAATAAATCATTGTTGTTAATAGTTCAACAAACTGAACTCAATCAAGTTAAACTATGTAATCTTTGTATTTGTCTAGAATGGGAGGTGTGGTTGAGAATAGTTTAATTTTAGCTAACGCATATAAACTGCAAACAGCATAACTGCAACCATTTTATCTAATCTGGACAAAGCTTTTTAAAAGATTAAGGAGGTTTCTTATAAAAATAGAGTAGCAGAGAAGGAACTCCCTCCTTATGGGTGGAACTATCTTGTGCAGCCAAAAGCACAGCTCCAATTTTTCACACTCCACAGGATGAGCTTCAAGAGAAAAATCAAATTTAGATGCTCTTTCCTGCTGAAAGTCATAATGTGAACAACCACAAGAATAATTAAAGCAAGTCACTGTCTAACTTGACCCCTTCCACACCTAGAAACGTTTTGTGGAACTAAACAAGATAAAAAGCTTAAAATCCATAACATTTTATGTAAGATGTAACAAAAATGAGTTTACACATCCAAACCTGCAGTTGTGACCTTAGGCAAAACTCCCACCAGGGCTGGGATCTCCAGCAATACAGAGAGGAATGTAAAGATTCCTCACAGAACCCACTGGGAAGATTGTCTCTTTTCTGGTTAGTTGAATGATTCTATTATGTCCTCATTCTTGCAGCTCTTGCTCGGAGCAGAAATGGAAAGGAGGCCGAGAGAAAGAGCTAAGTAAAAGGTTCTCAGTAAGATTCTAGGCTTCAAAGCGTAATGTTAAGGCCCAAGCTTCTGTGAGGTTAGTGGTTCTCCTCCTCTAGGCTTCTTGGCTGATGTCAAACCCTGGCCTCTATGAAGTCACTGTCTTAGTACCTCTGGTTTTATGGACTGATGTCAGGGAGTAGGCCTCTGTCAGTTGACTGCCTCACCAAGCTGAAACTGGCCTAATTTGTATTTGTTTATTCTGCGTTTGTGTATAGGGGGCGGGAGGAACTGACCCCCACTGAGCAGTGAGGAAATGAAACCCCTGACTACGGAAACCAGATTGCTGAGCTGGGTGAGGAGGTTCCATATGTCCTTTGCTGAATGGGGGAACAAGGGAAAAATGAAATAAAAAAGCTAGTCCTAGTGAAACAATAGGAATGGATCTCACACATGGCTGTGGTGAAGTTAAGGGGAAAATTCAACATATCAGCTGACCAAATATTAGTTTGTCACCACGCGTAGAGGAAGGAATGAAAGCAGCAATGTTTCAGTTCCGATTCCAACTGGGGTGAATCTGATAACCACTACACTATGGAAATTCAGCTGGCAACATCTCACACATGGACGAGGCAACGTTAAGTCATACTGCCTGGCCTATGCCCCATCCTCAGAACCCTTTCTTTCGTTCATTCCGCATCAACTCCCTTAGGTAAATTAACTGTATAGAACAGAAGTATAATGCTATAGATATAATTATTCGTTTAGAGCCTGATCCAAAGCCCAATAAAGTCAATCGACAGATTCTTAGTCTGAACTAGCTGTAATAAAATATTATTTTATTTGCTATGGGCAAAATTCTGCCCTCAGAAGTGTTCAGAGGATTTAGACTGATAGTCTGTAAAACAGGAAGAAAAATCTTCTTGCATTTAAAACCAAAATAAGAGGCCTGACTAATCCAGGAACACCACACTAGTATACATTCCTTTTTTCTTATTATACAGGTATCAATGGTTTCTCTTTTAAATAATAATGCCTTTGCATATTATTTAACTAATTAAAACATCAGAAGTGATTGTGGTTCCTCTGTTTAGTGAACACGTGTTGTGCATACAGACACATAACAGATCACATATCTGGGTCAATTGTCTGCATGTAAATAAGATTATGAAAATATACAGAAGGGGAATTATTTTTTGCAATAAAATGTCTATACACAGATTGGGGCCCTACCTGTATAACCTTTCAACACTTTTTAAAAAGTCACTGATTTTGCCCTGCAAATCAGGTAGGTTCAATATCTAACAGCCAAGTACAAGTAGAAAATTGTGGGTGAAGATATAAAGGCTATGCTGAGGCTCCTTTGAAAATGTGACCACAAAGTTGTCACTAGTTATAATAGTTCCGAATCTCTCCGTCCTATCTATTTTAACTCCTGTCTCCCTTTTGAGTATTGGTCCTAGCTGCTGACCCCATTTAATAATGAATGAGGTAGAAAATGGGAGAGGGGCTTGGGGGAACCAAGATCCAAAGAGAGACTCAAATAAAGGGAGAGATGATAGTGACATGCCTATCTCATATGTTCCCCAAACTACCATGGTCCCACTCCCAAAAACCTCACAATTCTCCCCACCTTTTAAAACAAGTTCCTTCGTGCTAAATTGTCAAAATCCTCCCATATGCGTTGTCTTGCCCCCAGCCCCTCTCCAGCCCTCCCTAGAGGCAACTTGAAGTTATATAGCTGAGCTGGGGGATGGTCCTGAAATGTGGTCACACTGAAGAGCTGACAAATGTAGCTAGACACATCACTATGATAGCTATACATGTGTGGCAAGAAATAAGTTGTCAGGCACATCAGCACATAGGGGAATCCCTTTTGTTTAAAAAGTGCTTCTTCAAAGACATAGGCATCCCCATCTCTCTTTGAGGAAGGCGCTGTGTGGGAGGATATGTGGGCTTTCCTACAATGCCACAACTGAGGAGCCTGTCTTTAAGTAGTGCTTAACTGAAAATGCACAGTCCAGGCAAAATGCAAAGGCACAAAGAGTAGATAAAGAAATAGTCAATGCTAAGCAAAGTGTGGGCTGAAGAATTCTGCCTCCTAAGGAGGTGACAGTCAAATGAAGCTGGCTCATCATGTGTGTCAAAGGCAGCATTAGACAGGTAAATAGCAATTAAATACTTCCCTCCCACTCTAAAATTCCACACTGAAAACACTGGGTATTGCAGGAAGCTTCCTGCTGACAGGCACATCCTGACTAGGATTACACTTTAATATTTCCTCTTTTAGAAAGATGTTTAATTTATACATTATATAATCAACCTATTCCTCATACAGTTTCTAGGAGGAGCCAGAAATCTAAATTGGGAAAATATTTGCCACACAATGACGTACACAATTTAAAAAGGTAATTTTTACTATGTCTTCCTTTCTAAAAAAAGTCATTAATGAGAAATGCGGTATATGTAGCAGTGTTTATTATGCTTTAGTTTTCTCTTTTCTGCACCTTTAAATCACTTAAAACTGCTTTTGTGACAGGCAGACTCTTTATGTTCAGTTCAGTACACATTGGCAGAGGAGATCCAGGGTGTGTGTGAGATACCTAGCTGTCTGGTACCTCTGGTCTTGTCAGAGTCAGCTACCAAGTGTTCCAGGATGCCCCCAAATGGGAATAGAACAATGAAGAGTTGGCAAAATTAGGCTCCTACAATTGACTCCATGCCACGGGTCCCAGGTGTCCATGCAAAGCCTCGTTGACGTCACTGGGTTTCCACCCAAATAAAGGCATTTACCCACATGGAGTTTCTTACAGGATCTGGACCCAAACAAAGTTTCATTTCACCCAGAGCCAAAAACTGTGATTTAGAACAGCATTAGCCTAAAAGAAGTATTTACCAAATGGAAACTAAACTTGCCACCCCCGAACACTCAAAAACCACGAGGCAGACACCATCCCCTACTCACCCCCACACTCCATCATGAAATTGGCTTAAAATGTTTGAGATGTTTCAAAATAATTGTGTTGTGGTTCTTTTTATTTGCCTTCATGTTTTGGGCCATTGGGGTCACAATCTCAAGCTTTTCTCTGAAACCATGAAGGCTAGAATCATACTTATTTTAAAAATGAAAGCGGACATTCTCACACCATTAAATGACTTAGGAAAAATACCAACTATTATGAGAGTCATGATAAAATCTGACAGTACCATTGAGAGGATAGCCTACATCATGGAGTTGGTGAGACACCCTCCTTCCCCAGTTTCTCGCTGTCCTTAACTCCAGCATCAACGATATACTCTCATAATGGAGAGTCTCCAACCCCATCTTCCTACTATTCCTTACCAGATGCAGGCCCAGAAAGATGGCTAATGTGATAGACTATTTCCCTGTGATGTCTTGCTACATATATGAAGGCCTACAAAAATCAGCCTCCATGGGCCACATCTTTAACTCATACATCACTGATGGAAGGGAGGACCTCCAGCCTTCAACCCTAACATGGGGGACAGCAGGCTGGGATTCTGTCTGAGTCCCCTACTATTTCTCAAGCCTACTTCTTCCCCATTAGTGACAATGCACTCAGTCACAGGGTGCTCTCCATGTAGAATGTACTTTTCTTCTTTTTTGGTTTGTTTTTGTCTTAAAGATAATTCTGACAAAGAATCAGTCTGTTCTTTCGGAAAAACATAACGAGAAACAAGTAAATGTAGTAACACTGCTGCACAACTATAATGCCTTTCAGTCAAATCTCTCAAAGAGAAGTCTAAAAAGCAAAGCCAACTTGCAAAAACAGAAGGGGAAGAATTCCCTAGGATTATGTTACATATGTAGCAGCTAGAGCAATATATGCTCTGCAGACTACATGGACATCAGGATCCCTGAGCTATCTTGCTTTGCACCAGCAGCATGGCTCCAAAAGCTTTATTTGGCTGTTATAATTTTCCTTAACCACAAGACCCCTCCTCTCACAAGTACTGAGTTAAGACAATGTTTTACTGAGAACACTGTCTCATGAATTAGTTTGCTATTTTAACTTTTCTTGCAGGTTTTACAAAATTAAATTAATTTGTTGCTCTTGATACTTGCTAAGGAAAAAAATTCCTCAAGACTTATTGTTTTATTTCTAGAAAATTGTTTAGCATAACAGTCAGTTTTTAGCATATACTAGCATGTATTTTGTTTTGGTAAACAAACAGAAAGCAATAGCCATGTTATCTCCAATCATGCATCAATACATATTTTGGATAATATATGGGAAAAATATGTACCAGATTAATAGTGTAGCTAACAAAAAACTGCAGCTCAGTCAGCAAAGAACAGAGCACAGTTAATAAAGTGGATAGAAATGTAAGCAGCTTAATAGTATGCAATTTGACTGCCAGAGTATCTAAAATCTCATCCTACATAATATCTAACTAGATCATCAAAGTCTGCAGCTGGATTAGTGCATCATGGAAATGGATCATCAAAGTATGCAGTTTAATTAGTAGTGTGTAAGATCTCAAATACTAAAATATGCAGCAGAATCAGTAAAATATACTTGATGAGTAAAACATGTCACATCCAGTCAGTACATCTTAATCAACAATTCAACAATCAACCCATGTCAACTCTAGGTTCTGCAGGGTCCTATGTAAAGAATAAGATGTGCAAAACCTTGTCAGAGTTCTTTCGGTTGCACATCTACAGTAAAGGGAGAGAGGACTGGGCAACTTGCAGATAAGGATTAGGAAGGGTGCTTATTATTATGAGGAAGGAGTTCTGAGCAAACAAGGTGGTCAAGAAGATGTTTGTTGTACTACAAAGGCAGGGGAGAGTTGTCAGCTGTGTGTGCTGGTGGTGAGGGGGATCAAGAGATTTGGCACAGGGCGTGCACGTGGGTTTTAACATCTTATTGGGTTGGGTTATGAGTGCTTGAAAGTGAAGTGGGTTTCCCTACTTGATGGCCTCCTTAATCTTGGCTGATGTGACCTGTCACTCCACTGATCTGCTATCCAACTTCCCTAATCAACTTCCAACTTCCTGATCTGTGGGCTCCAGTTCACAAGCACTTAATATCCAGCAGTCACTGCAGTGCCTCATAATTGAATAACTGGGTGCTCTAATGAAAGAGGGAATCTAGCACGTATCAAATGCTGGAGCACTCCAGATTGTACAAGATCAGGTTTTGATGCTTACACTTAGACATATGGTAAATAAAGTCCAGTATCTGAAATTGGCCTTGAAAAGTCCTGTGGCTGAAACAGCAGCAAAGAGTCCTGTGGCACCTTATAGACTAACAGATGTTTTGGAGCATGAGCTTTTGTGGGTGAATACCCACTTTCACCCACGAAAGCTCATGCTCCAAAATGTCTGTTAGTCTATAAGGTGCCACAGGACTCTTTGCTCCTTTTACAGATCCAGACTAACATGGCTGAAACAGCTTCTCCTAAACTAATATAATGTTTTCCCAGAGTACAAGGCCCTAGCAGACCATCCTGTCTAATCACGTGTGGCCTCTTCCACCCTAGCACTCCTAGGGGCAGAACCAACCCCACTGACACATGGATGCCTGGGAGCCAAAGTACAATGAGGTGATGGTATCTGAGGCACCTTAAGAACCGATAGACACCAGTTAGGTCAGCAGACTTCATTCTACAAATAGAACTCTGTCTGTTCTTCACTGTCTGCTGATTGGCTATTTGCTCCTCATTCCTTTTTATGCATCTGTCTGCTGGTAGTCTCACTCTCGCAACCTCTATATTCCTCTTCATTCTCTCCTCCATTCCATAATTCTCTCTCAATAGCCCTCTTCCCTTTTCATCCTTTTCTTTTGTGCTCCTATTAACTCATCCTTCCATTTACCCTTCACCTCCATAATTAATAGCAATGCTCAGCTCATATAGAGCACTTTTCACCCATTAGATCTCAAAGTTCTTTACAAAGAAAGCCATTTTACAAATGGCAAAACTGAAGCAAATATAGCTGATCTGCTCCAAGTCAGTCAGCAGCTCTGCTGACTCCCTAACCCCATGCTGTGTAGTGGACCATGCTGCCGCTCTAAAAACAAAAACAAACGTTTTAAAATTATTCGGTACCATTGATTTGTTAGCCATAGCTAATCTAGGTAACCCCCACACTCATTCTACTGTTACCCTTCATATATGACACTGTAAAAGAATCACAGAAGGAATTGTTTTATTTTAACAGTATTATCCCTGAAGCTACTTTGTCTCTCTTTCGCTTCCTTCTCTCTCTGGTTTATTAAAGAGCTTCACCAAATGCAAAGAAACAGAACAAATACCATCATCCTTTGCTCCTGTTACTACTGCTCACCTGTGTCATCTTGTCTTAAACTGTAAACTCTTCATGTGTCTTCCCATGTTTGTACAGCACTACAGGACCGTGCTCCCGACTGGAAGGCCCCATTTTCCCATTACCACAATATACAGTACAGCAAAAAACTCACTGAAGTACCAGAAAGAATCTCACTTCCATCATTATATTACAGTTGCAAATGATGGTGTTTCTCTTTTAGTTGTAACCCTTTCATAGACATCTTGATTCCAGCATCAGAGGCATGTGAAGAATAGCTTTGTTCTGCATGGATATTTATTAATAAAGGTGCTACACCAAATTCTGTGTTGCAGAAAAAGGGTGTAAAAGCAACTACAAAGAAGGATCTGGTGGTGTTTGTTTATTCACATTACAAAAGATTTGGGTCCTTACTGTTAGAGGAGACCAATATTTTTAGTTATTCTCTCACCAGAAGAATTATTTCTGATTCTCTTTTTAACTTTGGTTATACACAGAAGTCTTACTTTTATGAAAATTAAGACCACTAAAAATGGTTTTGTAATTAAAAATAAACACGGAAAAACTTTTTTTTAAATCAAAACTTTCTCCTGTAATATCTGAAGCCCAAAGATTGCTGCACTAAAACCTTGAAAGTGAAACTGATTTAACTGATACTTCCTTGTCATAGTAGAATAATGCAAAATATAACAGAGATAAATGGTGACAAGTAACCTGTATTTTTAAAATGCTTTAATTTTAATATTATTAGTCACAAGGTAGGAAATGAATTGATTTCCAAGATATTTTTTTTAAAGTAATAGTGTTCCTTTGGAACAGCATGCACCCTACAAAAGTAAATAATCAAGAACTTTTCTGAATGATAATCAGTAATTTCTACTCGGTACTTCAACGGTAGAAGCTTTTTCCACTCAATCAAATGTCATACAACTGCTGCAGACATTCCTTCACTTAGGAGAAATCATCACACACTTAAAGAATGATGGTCCTTGAAGACCCCTAGCGGAGATTTTTAGAAACTACAGCTGATCAGCTAAAATGCATATCACTAAGTGTACAAATATTGTATTATTGTGGTAACATTCAAAGGCTAGTGCCCCAGTGTGGTAGGCACTGTAGGAACACATAACAAAAAAGACTGAAAAGATTACACTGAAATTAAATATGTTACATCCTCTTACAGCAGAGCATTATAGTGTTGTGCCAGCAACGTGATTAAGAAGTTTCACAAATTCCATGAGAACGCTCACATTGAACTGTTTTAAACTTTATTTTTCAACATGACCCAGAATAGTATAACATTACAAAATGTCTATAAAAACATTATAATGGTAGTTACAGAAACGGAAGATTTACGAGACACACGTTTCTAACAATGAGAATTAAATTTCACCAAAAGAACAGGAGTACTTGTGGCACCTCAGAGACTAACAGATTTATTTGAGCATAAGCTTTTGTGGGCTACAGCCCACTTCATCAGATGCATGCTGTAGCCCACGAAAGCTTATGCTCAAATAAATTTGTTAGTCTCTAAGGTGCCACAAGTACTCCTGTTCTTTTTGCGGATACAGACTAACACCGCTGCTACTCTGAAACCTTTTCAAGATTCACAAAGTCACAAAGTCTCTTTTTTGCAGTACCAATAACAATAATTTTGCTGCTGAGTAGACATTTATCAGAAAATCCCTTAGGAAAAATATTCAGGGATCCTTAGTTCTATGTAGAACCTCTTCCCAAGATTTACTGATTAGACTTAAATTTTATATGTACATTGGCTACCCAAATGACAAGTTAGTTGAATTCTAGAGAAGACTCTTGAAACTTCTGTCTACAGTTTCACATTTTTCTCCTAGTAATAATAATAAATCTGAGAATTTAAATACTCTTGTACGGACATTAACGAGCGCGCACTGCACAGCAGTCCTGTGAGGTAGGGGGACGGCGATAATTTGCAGTGAACAGGACAAAGGGGAAAACTCGGACTCTGATATTTGGTCCCAGCGCTCCGGCTCCAAAATGATACCATGAAAAGACAATACAGGTGTAGCCGCTCCTAGCGACCCAAAATCTTAGACCCTGGGCGTCTCGGGGCCAAAGTTCGGTCACCTCCAGCAACATCCCGGTTCTCGAGCTGGATTTCTGCAGCACTGGTGCTACAGGAGGCACGTCGCGTGGGCAGGGGGAGCGGCTGCACGCGGCCGATAAGCTGATAAACAATTTACGGGTTAGAGCCATGTGGAGCATCCAGCTTTTAACCTCGGAGCGAGAGGAGTCACAGGCAGCTCCCGAGCCCTTTGCCCCAGGCCTGGGGGCCGCCACCTCTGAGGTACAAACCCCGGGGGGGGTGATGCTGATAAAACGGGACTGCGGGCGGGACGCAGGGCCCAGCCCCTGCACAGCGGTGCTTCCCTGTGCGCGGGGGCGCGCGCGCGCCCCCGGCACCCGCATGGATAGCCCCGGGGGTGCGCACCCCTGCGGATACCCCAGACACCTGCCTCAGAGCCTGGCCCAGTGGGGTCTCTGCTAAAGAGCCCGCGCTTCCAGACCCGCACACGCGGCCGGCACGACGGGCAGGCTGCAGCGGGACCGCTCCTGTTCAAGTCGCGCCTCCGAGCCAATGAAAATTCGCTGCCGGCTGCCCACAGCTTCGCCCGGTGCCCGTTACCATGGAGACCTTCCACTCTTCTCGTGGGATTTGCGCAGTCGGACGTGGCTCTCGCGAGGTTTGCGGGCGGCGCGGTGACGCCACTGCGTGCGTGCTTGAGGCGGAAGTGTTTCGGTGTTTACAGGCGGCAGAGCCTGGGGCAGGGGCGCCGGGACGGAGCCGCAGAGCCCATGTGCCCGCAGCCCCCGCCGCCTATGGAGGTGATGGAGGGGCCCCTCAACCTGGTGAGCCGCGCCCCGGGCGGGGAGGGGGCCCCGGGCAGGGCGAGGGGCGGGCGGCGGCTGCCCCGCTGGCAGGGTGGGCGCCTGGCGCCGCAGGTGCGGAGCGCGAAGGGAGCCGGGGCCGGGGCCGGGCCGGGCAATGGGAGGGTGAACGCCCCGGAACCCCGGCTGCGCTGCGGCTTCCACCGCCGCAGGGGGAGGAGCTGCCCCCGTGGCACAGCACGGGGCTGAGTTTCGCTGGAGAGGACAAGGCCCCGCTGGCTGATGTGGAGGAGGCTGCTAGGAGCGGTTGGACCTTCCCCTCGCGCCCTCTGGTGCCCACCAGCCGGACAGTAAACAAAGGTTCAGGGCCCGTCCCGGTGCTGGGGAAGTGCAGTACCCGCGGAGTCATTGTCTGGTCTGGTCTGACCTGGCGGTGCACATTCTTCAAAACAGGATCATAGCCCTGATTAGAAACCACCTCTAGCCACGTCAGCTCGGAGTAATAATATCACAGCTGCTAGTGAGTTAAATATGGTGTTAGACACGTTAGAAAATCCTCAGTCTTTCTGTGTATACACCCTAAGAATAAAAGGTGATGGGCAGATAACACAGACACTTGAAGTTACTTGTGTACAGTATTATGTAAATGTCTTTCCTTCACTGCTGTATAGTATTTCAGTACATTGAGAGTTAGTCATAGGACCATGAGAGTTTGGACTGCTAAAAGTGGCTGTAGCTGTTTAGGAAGAATATTAGAGGGAATCAAAGCATGAATAACTGTTTCATCAGATCAAGATTGGGATAAGGCGTAATTCTGGCTGTGCCCTGGTAGTAGAATGCTTATATGAGTGGCATGAGACATGTGGGAAGGAAACACTTTAGGATTACAGAAACAGTATAAAATGCACACAGAAACCTTGTCTGCATGAAATTAAATTGGTGTCACCCTACTGCATAGAGAGACTATGTTAATGTATGCCTTATAGATTTAAAGTAGATTCCTTACTGATTTAAGCTAAATTGATATAAGGAACTCAGACTGAAATAGTAATTTTGCAGTAGGTTGGCACCAAGGCTAATCTGAGAGTTATGTCATGTAGAGGAGGTCTAAGGCCAAGTAGTAAGAAGTTGATCTGTGCTCACAAGTTAGAAACAAGTGAATAATCATGCATAAAGGGTAATTTAGTGATGGGATGGGTGTCCAATCAGGCTGAAAGTTAAGAAGATTGGGCTGGAGGTTGAGGAAAAAACTCCAGAACCTTATTAAGCAATTGAGTAGACATAGGACTGCAGTCAGGGGAGGGATAGCTTAATGTTTTGAGCATTGGCCTGCTAAACCCAGGGTTGTGAGTTCAATCTTTGCAGGGGCCAGTTAGGGATCTGGGGCAAAAATCAGTACTTGGTCCTGCTAGTGAAGGCAGGAGGCTGGACTCAATGTCCTTTCAAGGTCCCTTCCAGTTCTAGGAGATAGGTATATCTCCTATTATTAATTATTATTATAGCAACTGAAGAAAGATCTAGTGGGGGGTTAGAAGACTGAGATCATCAATTTTGAGTTCTGAGTGGTAAATAGGTGATAACTATGGGTGACTGGGTAGGTGTCAGCATTTAGTAGTGCCCCATCCTGACACTTAAAAGCAGACCATTAAGTAAGGTCTTCTGCACTAAAAAAAGTATGAATAAGGCCAAGGAGATGATGGTCTGACCACAAGAGCAGTGTAAAAGCAGCAAAGAGTCCTGTGGCACCTTATAGACTAACAGACGTTTTGGAGCATGAGCTTTCGTGGGTGAATACCCACTTCATCGGATGCATGAGCAGTGTAATCACTATACCCATTTGTATATTTGTGCCAGACAAAAATACTCTAGACTCTTGTGTGTGCTATAGTTCTTGTAAAGAGAGTAGTGACCTGTGTTGTCCACTAGCATCCTGACAGTGGCCAATACAACTTCAGAGGAAGGTGCAAGAAACTCTACAAATAAAAAATGGAGTAACGTGCTCAGAGGGGAATATTTTTCTAACCCCACCATTAATGAGTGACTGTAACCTGAAGTAAGTATGTTTTTTACCCTTAATGTAGAATTTTGTATCTTATCTGATGGAACTATGAATCATCTCATCCCTGGAAACAACCAATGCCTTTTTGAATCCCACTGAGCTCTTGGCCTCTCTTGTGGCAATGATTTCCATAGGTATTATGTAGTGTAGATAAGGGCTAAGTGTTTTATAAGTAAGCTACAGCTTTTAACAGTTTTCCATCTGTTGAAGTTAGTCTCACTGCTCTAAAAGCCAGGATCACCTAGTAACTTTTTTCCTAAAGTATGATATATTTTCTTTCCTCCAGTGTAGAATGTTGACTTTTTAGTGAAATTGCATAGGTTTAACAGCTCAGAGCATTCATTCTAAAATTCATTAACTCTTTGATGTGAATACCGTATGTTCCTGGTGACTTTAAACAGCAAAAAATTCAGTTTGTGGAAATGGGCGAGATGTCTAACAATGAAGAGAACTGATAAAAAGAAATAATTTAGCTGCTTTGCAGTGTCCTTTTGCACCTGAATTGCTCCTTTAACATTCTCTTGTCTTTCTGCAACTGATACTTAGAGTTTCTAGTTTATGTATTTGGCTATTTGCTCTTAGTGTATCTAATTCCTTACATGTTGTCTGCAATAGTATGCTTTCCTCTGTTGGCTTCACTGGGGCCGCATTTCCATTTTTCTGAAGGATACCTGTTGGCTCAAATTTCTTTAGTCCTTTAACTATACCATTTTCTGTTTGCATCCCCCTTCTTGTTGTGTATGCCTTCTGAGTCATCATGGTATGCCTAAATAGCCTAAGGATTTTAGTTTCCTCAAGCTTGACTTCAGGGTTTTGACTTTTTTCTTCCCGAAATCCTCCTTTCTAAAGGGTAGTCTGACAGTGCTAGCTTTTGGTGATTGTTTGTGAAAGGATATCTTAATTATATTGTGGTCACTAATACTTACTGGTTCAACTATAGTGACTTCTTGAATTAACATCTGTGTATTATTTAGGAATCAGTTCGTTCCTTCCCTCATAAACATCTAGCACCATCTCACAGCCCGTTAAGGGAGCAGTGATGCTGGGCCTGTGCTCCTCTCTTTTAGGGAATTCCAGAGTTTTTCCTGGTCTCAAAGTTTCTATTAACTCAGAGTAAGTGAGATTATCAGGCCCTGATACTGATAAGGAGGCCAGTAATATAATCCTACTAGTCTATTTGTAGGGTTATGGCTTGGAACTGTATCTGTATAAATTCCACTGAATGGTCACCTTCATTATAAAAAGACACCCCCCCCCACACCCACTAATGTTTGCAGTGAAGCTGGTAGGTGTTAACAACAGAAGACAGGTTGCTCTTAATACTTCTAAATTTTATCATTTGTTAGTTTGACAAAACAAACCCTCCCTGAAGTTACTTTCCTCAGCCCTCCTTGCTTCATTTTTTAGTTTTTTTTTTTTTACTTCAATTGTAGCTCTTAGCACGTGTAGCCTACTGCAGTCTGTGCCTTGTATCTTGTTAAAGTTTTGTTAGCTCCTGAAGGATGCTCTACCATTAATTCTGAATATCTTCAAACAAGCAAAGTGGTTCTGTGTGGGCTAAAGTCTTTCCAGAGAGACTTTTCCACTATGTTTCAGAAAAACAAAGCATCCATAAGGAAAGACGACTTTCAGTCAACTTGTTGCTCTGGGGAAACCACAATAGATTTGCTCTGTTTGAAAACTAATAATTCACACATCTACCTTTTAAAAATCACATAGGGTCTTACTTGTTTTGTCCTAGGAGTCTTCCATCAGCAGCTAGCAGTTGAATGGGATCACTTGGGAGAGATTGCTCTTATTCACCCAGGCTAGTGTCATGTGACTTTACTGCTTAAAGCTGTAGCTGTTCAGTTTCTTAGATTAGTAATTAGGCATGTTTCTATCTTTCCTCACCTCAAAAGGGCAGTCTTACTGTTCTTAATCATCTCACTCAAAGGAAATATTGTCTTCCCATGTAGCTCATCAAAATTAATGAGCAAGCAGAGGGATGTTTGGTGCTTCCCTAAGGTTTCCATGTTCTCTTGAAGATGTGGAGTTTACCCTAAAAGGGACTCTGTTGCAGCCAGAGGATGCCCTGTTACACAACTTCATTGTAACCATATTAGAAACTTATCTGCTCCTCTGTTTCCAAGAGTGCAGTGTGACATGCCTAAACAATATCTGACAGGCTATGCTTTTTTTAAAGGCTTTTCATATGCTTACCTACTGTGATTAGCTATTTAACCATAATTTTAAATGACACTTTCTGTACAAAATTCTTATGGAGAAATTATTCTAGGCTAATTCATAAATGGTACTGGGGTTCTGTTTTGCTGAATTTAATTCTGATCAATGAAATTGCTACTTTTTCCTTTCTTCTCAAGAATATCTCCTCTTCCAGTTGACCTGGCTTCTTTGGACCTGTCTCTTGGATAGGCCAAGACTACCAGTTTTGATGTCGAAACTATTGCTTTGGGAAACTACAGAACTAGTTGTAAAATTGAGTGTGTTGAGGGTTCTACAGATATTAGTAATGCAAGAAACCAAGCTCATTTCCTGTTAATGTCCCATTTCATATACTTTCTGAGCTGGGCTTCTACTTTTCTCAAGAGCATTTTAGTAAATGAAGTTACTGTATGCACAAACCAACCTCTCTTGCCAAAGAGTAAGCATAGAAAATGGCTGTTTGTGAAGCACACACTGCTGTGGGTTCACACACTTGTGAATTCACTCCTCGGTTTGTCAGGAGAGTAAACTCTTTTCCTTGGGATAGCCTCATGTGAGAGTCTATGGAAAGAGTTAATAGAACAGTATCTTTCCCTTGGAATATTGGCAGAAAAAAAGGAATCGCCTTCCTCTGCCGTGTTCAGACAAACATGGGGATGAGCAAAAACGTGGGGTGTTGACAATACTATCGGTTTATCTATACAGCAATTTAGTGCCTGGTGCAAGCTGGTGTGTGAATCGGCAGCACATGAGCCTGTCACACAAGTGGCTGTATGGATCCTGCTGCTATCCACTAAAAGTCCCATCAGGTGTTTTGAGTAGATTGCACTAAATCTCCATGTAGACAAACCCTAAGTGGGTAAATGCCACTTAAATATTGTCACAAAGATCCTGGAGTCTAGTCTGAGCCCTTGTTCACACAGCTCAATACTGGGTTATAAAAACTACCCTACCGACCCAAATGTCTCAGCTGGGTTGACATAACTGATAGGGCCCATAAACAAAAAAATCTCTCTAGAGCAGGGGTCGGCAACCTTTCAGAAGTGGGGTGCTGAGTCTTCATTTATTCACTTTAAGGTTTTGCGTGCTGGTAATACATTAATGTTTTTTAGAAGGTCTCTGTCTATATATTATATAACTAAACTAGTGTATGTAAAGTAAACAAGTTTTTCAAAATGTTTAAGAAGCTTCATTTAAAATTAAATTAAAATGCTGATCCTACGCCACTGAGCCTGCTCCCGGCCTGGGATTCCATTCACCTAGGCTGGCAGCGGGCTGAGCGGGGCCTGCAGCTGGGACCCCGGCTGGCAAGGGTCCGGCAGCCAGAACCCCAGACCAGCAGCAGGCTGAACAGGGCCAGCGGCCAGGAGGAGGGGTAGGAACCCAGCATGCTGAGGGAAGAGGCAGGGGAGGAGGGAGCTTGGCTGCTGCAGCCGGCAGGACCAAGCTTCTGCCCCCTGACTCCCCAGGGGAGAGCGGTGGGCATGGGGTGGAGAACAGCAGGTTGGGCTGAGCAGGATTTTTAATGGCACGCTGCTGCCTGCTGGGGTCCCGGCTGCTGGCCCCGCCCAGCCCACTGCTGGCCTGGCCTTTGGCACATGTGCCATAGGTTGCTGACCCCTGCTGTAGAAACAGTATCTCTTAAATCATGCTCTGCTTTGTTAAAACTCTTCTACTCTTAATCTGTTGCTGTGAAGCAGCTTACTGCTATTAAAGTAGGGCTGCTTATGCTGAATTTTGTAAACTTTTAACCAAGCTGAAGGCTTTTATGTAAAGCACCAAATGATAGTGCTTCTCTTATTGTGTCAGCTTGAGTGCAGGGAGCTCTTCAGGATTGTGAAGGAAATGAAAAGCTGTTGGGAGCTATGGTCCCACAAGAGAGGTGCATGTGTGGTTGATCTCTCACATTGCTTATGAGAAGATTCCAGGCTCTCACATTAGGGCACACAACTCCACAGCACAAGAATCAATAAGGGCAGTTTTGGAGGATTGTTTCCAGTAGCTCATGGCAGTATAGCCACTGGTGGCTGGTTCCTTACACCATGGACCATTGGCCTAGGACACTTGTTTGCCACTGCAAGTGTGTAAATGTTAGGTACTCTGTGTGAAGACTTACAGTCACTGCCACTTTATAAAACCTTAAACCTTTTGCCATACCTGCACAGTACATTTGTCCACAAAAGTCCTATGGTGGGTGAGCATTATAGGAAATTGTTTCTTTGCCTCTCAAAGTCTGGACTGGGAGATCTTGGGTTAAGACTCTGAAGCTGTATGATGTGTGAACACCTGATTATCTGTTTGGTGCCCTTACTATAAAAACCAGTTCCAGCCATTCCTAGTTTCAGCTTTGATTAAAATAAGTGTTTCTTTCTTTTGAGGCTCATCAGCAGAGTAGAAAAGCAGACCGGTTGTTGGCAGCAGGGAAATACGAAGAAGCAATTTCTTGTCACAAAAAAGCAGCTGGTGAGTGATACCTTTTCATAAGATATTTATGGTCCAGTTTTCAAAAGCAGCCTTGAAACTTGCTCAGGCTAAGTAACTATATACATGCTTGCATAGACAGGCTGTTTTTATACATGCAAAAACTGTGAACACAGGTTTGGAGGCCCTGTGTGAAGCCTCTCGGAAATGTAGCCTTTAATTTCACTTCTGACCTTTCATACCTTTCTTACTGGAAGTAGCTAGTTTTCAGTATAATGTGGGAAATATTTAGCCACCAATCTTTGCTAAACACTCAATTGGTGGTTAGCAATCTTAATGTTTGTAATGAATCTATTACTGATAAAGCAATTTTTACCAAGAAAGCTCAACCTTGAGGGGTAATGAGCTCTGTTCGGCAGGCCCACCCTATGATTGACAGTCTTCCATCCTTATTCACAAAAATTTGTGTTCAGGTTCACATTTGATTTGTGAATGTGCAGCTGCTGCCTCTTAACAGGGAAGATCTGCTCTGGAGAGCTGGCCTCATTAGTAGGTACAACTGGCTGGATAGGTGCAGTTTTTGGGTGTTGTATGGAGGACCACTAGATAGGTGGCTGCTCCAAGTGCTGTAGGGTTGTTTTTAATATATTTTCCGGGGAGAGGGAGTTGAGAAGTTTGTAGTCCTGCCCCAGTCACTTAACGAACTAATCACTGAATTGAACTAGTAAAAGAAACTGAAAAGAAGAAAAAATTCTCTCTGCATCTGGAGAAGAGGCTACTGCTGTCACAATTGGATTTTGCACATCAATGTATGGTTCCAGTTGCTTAGCAAGTGACTTCCAGCTGTTCAGTGGATTTTTTTAAAATTTCAGCAGCAAATATTTACTGCTTGAATACTTAAGTAATTTTAATAGATTGTAGTAAATTTAGGCCTTAGAGGTTGTAAACTTCAAAATTAATTTTAAATAGAATTTTAAAAAAAGGTGTTTAATTAAAAAATGCATTGAGTTTTATTCAGGTTTGGAGCCATGGATCTTGCTTCCCTACTCCATCAGTAATGTAGTCAAAGAAAAGTGTGGTACTCTACTGTAGAGTGTTCTTGTTTCATTTATATGTATATAAGACAGACTCTGGCTCATAGCTTTGTCATTTCCTTACATACTACGGGGGCAGATGCTGCTGCTGCTCCTCCTTTGGGGACTTCCTGCAAACCTTAGGTTTGATCAGGAAAAGGTTGTAATGAAATTGCATGGGTAGTGCTCTCCTTAGTGGTGAAGCAGTTAGAACCGTACATGGGAATGTGTAACTCATATTATACCATGATGAGCAAAGAGACTTCGCTTCAAAGATGATATGGAAGTAATTTACCATAATACTATGTAGGTTTAAAGCTCTTCAGGGGAGACACGCATTTGAAAAGCAGTATGCATATTCCCAGCAACAGTTTGCCTGTGTAATCCCCTCTGTGTGTGGATTCAATGAACAAAATGATCAGATCTGAAAACTTTTAAAAATAGTTAAATGGGTTAGTCTTTAGCTTGCAAGAAAAGAATGTTCTAATTTTCACAATCCTGGCCTAACTGTTTACCAATTTGCTTTTTGTGCAGCATACCTTTCTGAAGCCATGAAGCTGACACAATCTGAGCAGGTGAGATTGCATTCCATGGCTGGGAAACGTTGAAGGTATTATTGTACAAACACATTTTAACTCTGGCCCTTGGGCATGTGCCCATTACACTGTGTCCTACTTGTGTGATCATACCTCTTACACCATATAGTCATGCTGTCTACTCTGAATGAGCTGCACTGCTCTAATTTATGCCTGGCTATCCAAGGCCCAAGGAGCTGATCAAGTAGCTGGGGTGAGCAGGAGGGTGGAGTAGAGCTGGGTGAATAACCCCTCATTATGAGTTGCTGGCAGTTCCACAAAAGAAAAGAATTCACTTTGGGGCAGACTAAAGAATATCCATTTTGGGTTGGACAGAATATTTCGTTGGACCTGAAACAGATTTTGTGGGGAGTGTGTGTGTGTGTGTGGGGAGGAAGAGGAAGCCTTCCTTAATCTTAAAACAGAGTGGTTAGAGCAGGGCTCAGCAACCTCTGGCACGCGGCTCACCAGGGTAAGCACCCTGGTGGGCCAGGCCAGTGTATTTACCTGCCGCATCAGCAGGTTCGGCCGACCGTGGCTCCCACTGGCCACAGTTTGCTGTCCCAGGCCAATGGGGGCGGGTGGGAAGCAGCATGGGCAAGGGGGTGTCCTGGCTGCGGCTTCCCGCCACCCCCATTGGCCTGGGATGGTGAACTGGGGCCAGTGGGAGCCCTGATCGTCCGAACCTGCTGACAGGGCAGGTAAACTGGCCTGGTCCGCATGGCAGAGATTGCGGACCCCTGGGTTAGAGCATTGTACCTGGGGTATGGGAAGCCTGGGTTCAGTTCCCCCTCTGCCTGATGTGGAGCAGGAATTTGAACGTGGGTTACCTCCATGGCAGGTCTGTCTGTCTCTCCCGTTGAAGCCTTTCCACTTATTGGAACAGTCATTGGAGTGGGGACTTAGATCTTCAAGTGAGTGCCTGAGTCACCACGCTGTAAAGTCATGCTCTCACTCTGATTCAGTGACTATAAAATGCTACTACCACTGGGAAAAAGTACATTGCCCCACTCCCCCTATTATTCTTGTTGTTTAAACAAAGCTAAACTATTGAGAAAATTTCATCAAACATGGAACACTTTTTAGCCAAGCCTGGAACATCCACCCCAATGGTCCAGCAATTGGAGTGACTGAGAATAGAGGGTCAGTTTGAAAATGCTGATGTAATCTCATTGTAGCAATCTCTGCTGCTTAGTGGTGGTGTCATTAATGCAGTGGTCTAGCTATATTCTACAACAAAAGGATTTGCTTCTTATTTAAAAAACACGTGTTGAATTACTGGCCAAGTAAAGCATGACATCTCATCCTAGGTACATTTATGGATGATTACTGGCCAATCAAACTTTTACCTCCTCCCTTCAGAAGTCTCCATATGGATTGAAAGAGAAATTACAGATGTCCAAATATTAAGTAGTCACACAACACTTCCATTTCACAGACTACAGTTAGTGAGTTTGATGGCATAAATGCCTGAATCTGCATTGTGGAAGCTAGAGAGAGGTTTCCCCTCCAGGACATGCTACGGTGCTGGCTCTGTAAACGCTTAAGCATGTCTGTAATTTTACTCACAAATATATGCTTGCAGTATTAGGGCCTGTGTGTTAATTCAGTCAATCTTCTTTTTCTTGGACAGGCTCAATTATCGCTGGAATTACAAAGGGATAGTCACATGAAACAGTTATTGCTCATCCAGGAGAGGTGGAAAAGGGCAAAGAGAGAGGAAAGGTTAAAAGCCCAACAGAATGCAGACAAGGATATAGTTGCACATCTTCAGACCTCTTATAAACCATCAACTGAAGAATCTGAAGATCACAACATATTGGTTCCTGTTACTCAGAAATACAGTCCTTCTGCAAATAAGCATCTACAGGAAACTCAGGGTGTCTTTGACAGGGAGCCAGATACACTATTATTTCTGCTTCAGAAAAGAGAGGAGCAATTGGAAGTATGTATTGGGAACAAAGCTCCAAAAGATGACAAAACAATAATAGAAGAGCAGGCAACCAAAATTGCAGATTTGAAACGGCATGTGGAATTTCTTGTAGCTGAAAATGAGAGATTAAGGAGAGAAAACAAACAGCTAAAAGCAGAAAGGATTAGACTCCAAAAAGCTCCAGTAGAGAAGGAGTTGGATGTAGATGCTGATTTTGTGGAGAAGTCAGAGTTATGGGGCCTACAACAACATTCAGAAACTGCTACTACTTCAGCCTCAACTTGGCAGAAGTTTGCAGCAAATGCAGGGAAGGCTAAGGACATTCCAATACCCAATCTTCCTCCCTTGGACATTCCATCACCTGAACTCCCTCTACTGGAGCTCTCTGAAGATATACTGAAAGGACTTATGAACAGCTAAATGAAGACCATGAGACGTGCTCATGAAATGTAGTTAAGCAAATGAGAAAAGGGAAAACCACCAGGACAATGATGATCCAAGGGCAGCCAACATCTAACACAATCCTACTGTGCGAGAAAAGGCATTACAGCAACTGTCACTGTGAAATACACTTAATCATAGAGCTTAAGGGTACCATAAATTGGTAAATGCAAGCTCTTGCATCTTTCTCCTGACGTTTCAAACCAAATGACTGCTTGGAAAACATTTCAAACACAATCCTTCAGGGTTTTGAAGTAATGCTATGTGTAATAGGTATCTATAATGCCATAAACGATGCAGAACTTAACTTATGGTTGCCAGATGGCTGCCACTTCCTTCCGCTTGAAAGATGCTTTCTATCATGCATTCAGATT
This sequence comes from Mauremys reevesii, assembly GCF_016161935.1. NCBI lineage: Eukaryota > Metazoa > Chordata > Testudines > Geoemydidae > Mauremys > Mauremys reevesii. The sequence goes on along the minus strand of NC_052629.1, from coordinate 46,585,133 downwards.
GTAAGCATTTCATTATGCACAATTTTGTTAATGGAGAAGTGTATAAGTTACACCATATCTAGATGGATCGATGTGCCACACTCTTGTCTCCTGACAATATTAACCTCAGATTAATCAGGAGAAATATATAAACTTTCTATGGAGGAACCAAGTTATTCGTTCTGTGGGGAATTTTTTAGATTTTGTTTACATAACTAATCAAGGTGCATCAAATTTAACTCTGGGTTTCTATATAAAAAAATTACATTGCTTAAAAAACCTGAGGAAAAAGTATCCTGTTCTTCAGAGGTGCATGAATGGAAGTAATGCTAGTGGGCAGTATTTAATTGCACAAAGGAAATATTTGTTTACATCTGTAAATCAGTCACTGAGGCTATGAAAATAAAAAGCTAAGTTGTAATCAACACCGTAACAGTGGGTGAAAATAGTCTTCACAAACATTAAAGTGCCAGTCCATTGAACTGTACAATTTGTTACACTAAAAATAGCTGGTGGTAAGGGAAAATGGAACACAACTTCCAGCCTTTCACCTTCAGGTGCATATAGAGAACTTGGGGAGAGTCCAGGGGTTGTGGTGGTCTGTGAAATGACATTCTTGTCTGTATAATTTTAAGAGGTGATGTACCTAATGAGCAGAAACCAGAGGACACAGATTCAAAAATGGCTCATTCAGTTTAAGACCAAAAGCACAAGTGCAATGGTTTTCCATACCTCCTCTACAGAATGAGCTTGTGCCCAAAGCTTTAGTGCCAGCTTTCTGCTGAAGTGCAGAGAGAACACCACGGTCCTTCTTATTCTCAGCTTCTGTGCAAATTTTCTTCTTTCCCCAATGCCTGGTCTGTTCTCTCCTTGAATAGAAGGCAAGGGCTGGAGGAAAGAAATGCAGACAAAAACACTGGATTTGCTCAAGGAACGGGTTTGAATTTGCTCTCAACTCAAGAAATTTTGCTGTATTCCTAAAGTGACAAACAAATTCTCTAGTTCACTGACTTCTGTATACATAGAAAGGGGGATGTTGGACTTCCTACTCAGATAACTAGTTTAAATCCAGTAGCAGTTGCATACATGTAAACTGAAAAGCTAGCATGCCTTCCAAAGGTGGTGAAATCAAACTAATGAATTGCACTCTGTGAACCCTCAAATAAATGGTACTAGATGTTGTGGGATCATTTCAACCATTTTTATGTAGCTGCCACAGCTGCTGTCTGGCATGCTCCTGGCACTGTACAGGAAATCATTTTTGGACTGGCCACCTCCACTGAAGCATAATTCAAGTCGTAAGCCTTATCCATTCTGCTTCATGCCAAGCCACTTATCCATTGAGGATGAGTACTCAAGCAGGCAAAACAGTGACGCTGAACGGAAACCTCTCACATTGTTCTCCAGCCTAGGTCAGACTCCAGGACAACTTCCTCCACAAATTGAACAAAGGCAGCTACAGTAGTAAGAAGATTAATCTCTTCAATTTCTCCTTAGTTACAAGCTAGAGATACCTTGCTTCCTTCCCATCCTCCCCAAAGTAAGGTAATCTATTGCTCTTAATTTGACTGAAATAAGCACAGTCCATTTAAAAACCCACCACAATAAGTGTCACAGCAGATGCTTCAGAGGAAAGTGCCACAATCACAAATAGTTAATAGTGGAATAAACTGCCCATGACAATCTTTTCCTAATGCCTGTCAGAAGTTGGCTATAATATGGAAGGGGGAGGATGTTTTTAAAAATTTATCCATGTTGTGGATGTAACATTCTCCACAAACTCCTAGTTCTTTTGTGAATCCTGTTAAACACCGGTTCTCATACAGCAATGAGTTCTACAGGTTAGTTATGTTAAGGAAAATACAGTTGCTTTTATCAGTTTTAAATGTATTGCCTTTTAGTTTGTTTCCCTGTTCTTATGAGAAAAGGTCAGTAGGAGCACCTGAACTTACCTTATGTTATTTCTGACATTTCTCTAAACAGTCCCACTCTTTCCACGCTCTCCTTCTAGGGGTGGTCTTCCTATGCCTTCTTTGGACTTCATTCTGGTTCTTCTACTTCTCCCTTTTGAGATGGGGTTATCGGACCAAACCCAGTAGTCCACAGGAGGGCATTCATTAATTTATAGAATGGCATAATTTTTTTTTTAACATAGTATTTGCTTTTTGACTGCTGCTACGCATTGAGTGACAGTTTCCACTGAGCTGTCCGTAGCAATACCCAAGTCATGTTTACTACTTTATCATCTTGAAAGTATATTCTGTGGCAAACCATTGCCATCTGGTGAACAAAACAATGTTACCGTAAAACAAACAGCCCCTTTTCCTTAAAATAGCACATTACTTCAAGTCTTAAGTTTCCCCACTATCATGATTGTCAATATAGTCAACCCTTAAAGTTATCAGCTAGCATAAAAGAAAAGGTGCAGAGAGGGTTAAACACTGCACACAATATAAACAATTTGGATCAGAGTCCTTATGTATGTTCCTGTTATTGTAGTTTTGACATGATCAAAGAGATTTTGTCATAGGACCTAATTCCAAGTGTTTTAAAGTCAATGGAAAGATGCCCTAGGGCTTTGGATCGGGTCTATGATGCATTATACTTGACATCTGTAAAATTCTGTGGTCTGTAATTTGAAAGCGTCTCACCAAGAACTAAATTTAAACATATGCCCAGACATTTAGTTCAATTCAGAGAGCTTGCTTTACCACAGAAACCACTGTTGTCTTGGAACCTAGAAATATTATCCCTGTTGAAAACAGCCAACTTATGCTTTGCAAAAAGAATTTGTGAACTATGGAATCTGTGAGCATATCCCAGTAGAGGGAAAACCCATGGAAAGTTACATGGAATCTTTTGGGAGTAAAATCTGCCAAACATAACACCAATGGCTACTTACTGTCACAGCTAGAAAACAAAATACAAAAACACTGAGTTTTAAGTGTTGGTTTTATGTTCAGTGAGTCAGGATCTTATGCCCCCTCTTCTAAGGAATTTTAAATTTTCAGAAAGTTACCTTGGCAAGATTTTAAGGCCTTCATATTAACAATAGCTCCTAGTACAATCTACAGTTCACATTAAGTTGCTTTCAAGGTGCCATATTGAAAGTTGGTGGCTGTTTTGAGCAGTACAGGCATGATACCTCTATTTGCTGTCAACTGCACATTCACCATAATTCCCATTTATATTCAGACTCATGATGATTTTTATGCCTATCCTCCCATTCTAAAAGTGGTGCTGACATAGAAGAGACAGATACATTTTTTAGAAGTGGTTAAGGATGATGATGTGGCCAGCAAAACTGACAAGAAAAACGCTCAGTTAATTTACAGCAGCATTTAAAATGTCATACTGAACGGGACTCAAAATAGGGGAGAGGCAAAGTCTACACTGTAGAATCTCCCTCAATTTTGAGCCCTTTAACTGGTTGGTTTTAACTGGTTGGTTTTGTGGGCTTCGGACATCTTACTTTTCAGCTCAGAAGTAACCCTTTCCTACAAGGAAATCAGATAAAATTTGGCTCCGGAGACAGATGATGACCGGTCTGGTGAGCATCTTTCTTGAATTTACTGTTTGAAAGTGATCAGAAATGATTAGTGGTAGCAATGCAATAATAGAAAGCTATAAACCTGAGACTTGGCTACAGCCTCTCTTATAAAAAAACCCCATAGGTTATAGGAGTTCGTAACTTTTTAGAGACTAGGAGTCTTTGGCCTCCCCCCACGCCCTTAAAATGCTGTAAATTTGCCTAGTGCCTGTTTTGGAATCATTTGAACTACTGTCCCTCAAGCCAGTTTCCTACAGGCAGCACAATATTACTGAGATTAAACAGTATCAGGTCCATAGAGCTACAAAACAAACAGTATTTCCCATCTCAGGTCCACCCAAATCTAGCCTTCAGCTCAAAGGAAAACACACACCCAGCTACCATAAAACTGCATTGGCCCAGGATGGGAAGGGGCACAGCTAAGACTGGCTGCCGTGCACATGATCCCAGGAGGCGGGAAGGCACATACTGTTCTTACCTAGTTGGAAAATTCCTGGGAAATTCACATGGAACTATCACAAAGCAAAAGCTTCCTGTCTGATGCTTCAGCTTTAGGAAAGTTTTGAGTTTAAAATGCAAGTGTTCTCACATACCACGTCTGGAAAAGCATCAATCTTCAATTTGCTATAAAGGAGGGGGCAACTTTTCCATTGGTTCTACATAAATTGTAACTTCCTTTTAGAAAACTAATAGAACAAGTGAAAAAATGCAGAGATTAGTGTCTGACTAGGAATTTAAAGCCACCTCACAAGCTGAGCATCATTAGACCTTTGGGCAGAGTTTCCTAGGCTGTGAGGGGCCTAGAAGTGGGTGCTGCCCTAGAGGACGCAATGTTCTGTAGGGGTGAGTATAACGGGAACACAAAGACCAAAAAATAGTAAATAAAAAAAGGCAGGAAAGCACTGAGCTGCTGACCTTGTTCTACTTGAGGCAGAACTTCTCAGGGGCAAGCAAGAGCAGGCTTGGTCCCAGGGTCCCTGGAATTTATTCAGGAAGGCCCAGCCCATTCAGTACGGATAGGGGCAGATGCTATCAGTCATGAAAAAAGGGAGGGATTTTTCAAGTGTTATCTAGGAAGAGGAGACAAGACTTAGTGACAACCAGTATGCGGAGGAAAGACTGAAAGCCCAGGCTATGAGCCTGAGGGACAGAGACGATGGTGGCTTTGCTAATTGTAAAGCAGAATGGGGCTAGGGCACAGGATTTGGTAGGAAAGACAGAGGTTTGTTTTGGCCACAAAGAGCTTGAGATGATGGTGAGTTTCCCAGATGAACTGCTTGAGAGAGATGCAATACTGAAGCACGGACCCAGCGTCCGAGTGAAATAGAATTTACGAAAGGAGTTAGTCTGGGAGGGCAGTTGAATTCATGCAAGTGACATCACCTATAAATAAGGTGTCCAGGGAGAAAGGCAGGAGTCCAAGAATAGAGACCTGAGGAGAGTGCAGTTAGAGTGGGAAGGTGGAGACCTGCTAAGAGGGATTGACAGAATGGCTAATGGGATAAGAAGAGAACCAGGAGAGGACAGAGTTAGGGAGGCTAAGGGAAGACAATGTCAAGGAAGGAGGATCAAGGATATCACTGGAAGCACTGGAATGGTCAAAGAGAATAAGAATGGAGTATAGGCCTTCAGACAGTCAAGACGTTTATTTGGAGACACTGGTGAGCATTTTCTATGGAGTAGAAAGGGCAGAGGCTGGACTGGAGTGGTCCAACAGATTCATACATTTTAAAGTCAGAAGAGACCATTACGGTCATCTAGTCTGATGTCTTGCATAACGTCATAGAATTTTACCCCGTGATTCCTGCATCAATCCCATAACTTCTGGTTGAGCTAAAACACAATTTAGAAAAACAACCAATCGTGATGTGAAAACTTCAACTGATGGGGATTCCCCCACATCCCCAGGTAAGTTGCTGCAATTCCTCTAACTGGTAAAATAGAGAGTTTAAGACAAGGAAGCTGATACGGGAGCACAAACAGCTCATTCAGTGAGTATGGTAGTGAAGGGGCAGAGGGAGTTAGGGTGGGAGTTGGAAAGACAAGGGGGCAGGGGTGGGGTCCAAGGGTGGGTTTGACAGTTTAATGGCATGTCTGTATGCAAGAAAGGAGACAGAGGAGAGGGACAAGAATATGGTGGGGGAAAGGAGTGGGGGCAAGGAAATTTCACAGGAAGGGATAGGGTTGAGGGGCCAGAAAGAGCATGTAGGTGAGAATTTTCAAGGCCAGTGACGGGGAAGAAAGGAAGAGATGTTGGGATGGGACTCTCTTTTTGTTTTGTGTTTGTACAGCACCTACCACAATGGGGCCCTGGTCCAGGACTGGGGCTGGGAAGTGCTACGATAAGAAAAAGAACAGATCATGTCACATACCTAAAAGCTGGCAAGCTCCACTGTTACAGCTCATGCCTATTTATATTCTCCGCTGATCTGGTAATATTTCTGATCATCAATCAGGCAATTCTGAGACCAGAAAAAACAATCACTGAAGATTGTTATTCCCTTTGTATCCATTTTGTGTTGCAGAGGTTGGGATTACAAAATCCTAACAATTGGATTAGGTTTGGTGGGAGATGATGCTAGTTCTTGAAAACCGGAAAATACAGAGGCTGTCTCTTCACCAGGAAAAAAGGCAGGAAAGATAAGATAGTTTAAAACTAGTCCCCATCATTCTGTCCTCCCTCTGCTGCCTCCTGCAGGACCTGGATAAAATTTCCCTCTGAGGTCAAGGAATTGAACTAAAGCCTCATTTATGCTGGGCGGGTTTAGTAACCGTACAACAACATCATCTACACTAGGGGTTTACACTAACTGGCTTAGCAGCACAGACTAAGCACAGGAGCTGAAATCAGGAACCTAAATTCACCTTCCTGTAGTCAAATGCCGCTTTAAAGCACACTGTCCCAGTAATGCTCAGCTACAGTGAAGAAGCAGCTGGATTACTCTGAAGTCATCCCAGTTACAGGAAGCTGAGCTGGCAGCTGCAATACGGCTCCTCGTTGGGCCTGGTGGAGAGCTAAAGGGGATGTTTATAGCCTTGAGCTGAAGTTGCATAGGTAGCCAGTTACTTGAAGGAGTCCAGCAGCCCGCATGAGTTCGCAAGTCTAATTAAAGCCCAACTCATGAAAACTACAAACTGGCTTCTCTTCACTTGAATTTTACCTCAAGTTAACACACATTGGTACATAGCAAGAACATTAACATTTAAGAATAAGCGTAAGAAAAATATGGAAGTGATTAGGAACAGTAATTAAAAAATGTCCAATAACTAGGTTGTGAAAATTTCACATTGTGCATACTGATAATCTTCACTGTGGCCTGTTTTTATGCTTTAATGTCATATTTGTTTGATTAATGTGTTTAGTTAGTAACTATGAAAAGGTGTAGGTCAGTAAGTTTAGAGAAACTGAATAAAGTAAGTTTGGTATGTTAACTTTAGGTATTAAACAGTGCAGAACTTGGGCCTTTATGTTCTTGCTCACTCTCTGTCTAAATGCTTGTTACCTAGCAACTTTTAGTTTAATAACGTCTCTGTCTGGAAATACATATTGTGTACGATATTTGTGAGTAATGCAGCCTTCCTGAGCTCATGGCAATAAAAGCTTTATAGCACTCCACCCTATCATGGATTTTGTTTCTGCCATATTTTCTGATGTATTCATTTTTGGCCTTTTAGTCTCTCTTTCTTCCCCATTTGAAATACATTAGTTACTGTGGAAACAATTTCATGGTTATGGGCAGAATTTCGTGACAGGCACAAGTGCATTATAAAGGCAATTTACATAATAGTTTGCAAAATACAGCTTTGGGGGGCCCCACGGGCCGGTGCAACTGGCCAGCGCGGTTGGTCCCGGAAGAAACAAAGCCGTCATTTCTGCCCCGGGGCCCTGCACCCCTCTAGGGACGGCCCTGCTTATCCCCCATCTTTACTCACCATCTCATTTAAAACTGGAGTGGTTTTCCACTCCATTGGTTTTGGGTATCTTCAAGAGAAGGTTTTGTCTTAAAATTGTCAATATCTCAGCATTTTCCTTTTGCACATTCTGGTTCTAAATTCATTCATTCAGTTTCACACACGTATGTATTTTTTTAAAGTGCAGATTAACATCTTGGTCATATGCTTGAGAAGAATAAATCAACAGGAACTGAGCATCAAGACATGCATATACAAAGGAAGAACTTTAGTGCTGATGTTTGGAAATAAAATTGGACAATTGTTTGGTATCAAATATTGTCAGAGGAGATGAGAACTAAGCTCTTAAGTCATGTCCCTCTTACCACCTTATTCCCATCCCCCTAGGAGCATATACCCTGTGAGATAAGGTGCTGGTAGTCACAATATATAGTAAAACAATGGGATGCAAGAGGAGACAACTAGTTTGCAGCAAACTGGGGTGTGAATCTAGCCAGGCATAGACTGTCTGAATGGACCCTGCTGAATGCACTTTTATCTAGCTCCATTTCAAAGAAGACTAGATCAAAACACATTAACGAACAGTTAATGTGAGTCAGCAGCATCCACGACCAACCCATGAGAGGTAGATTCACACCCCAGCTTGCCATGAACTAATTGTTTGTGTAGACCTACATTTCTAGCCAGGAGGGGGCACACATTAGCTTTCAAGGAGTGATACAGTAATATACAGAGGTAAGTGACCACATTTAATTGATTTAAGCTAAAGTCAGTTACTAAGACAAACCCAGCCAAAAGAGAGAACTTTGATTGCCGTCAGTGACATGTCCTGTCAATATATTTTGCTTTGTTTAAAAGTTAGTTTAGTGCTCGTGAAAGCTGCTAGACTTATGGCACTGAACACAATCAACAGAACAGGTATTGCATAGAAGCAACTTCCCCCATAATGTCCTGACAAAACATCTTAAGCTAGACTTGGAGACACCATTTTTAAGGTAGTTCCTTGTGGGAACTTGGCAGCTTCTAACATACCCATCTAAGTGTTTAGACTTTAAGGATGGGCTAATTAGGCTGTGAACTGTGTAGTGAGATGCTGGCCTTGGGCTGGTTCTCATCTGCCAGTAGGCAGTAAACAGGATAATAAATCAGAAAGTTGTACAGGATGACAATTACCCAATGAAGTTATAGCTGTGCCTGTGTGTATCTTATTAACCAATTAGCAATTGCTTGATTGCCTGCCATAATTGTATATAAGAGCATGCTGGAGAGAAATAAATGACTTTGCTACCAATCACATTGATTGTTGGGCTCTGTCCGTGCCCGCCTGAGAGGCACAGCGACGCAACAGTTCCTGCCCATTTAAACCTCAGCCTCTCTCCTGAGGCTGCCCACTAGTGCAAATGGTGATGCAGAAACTACCTGATCAGCTATCAGATGGTGATAACTTTTTGTCAATACACCTCTACCTCGATATAACGCTGTCCTTGGGAGCCAAAAAAATCTTACTGCGTTATAGGTGAAACCGTGTTATATCGAACTTGCTTTGATCCACCGAGTGCACAGCCCTGCCCCCCTGGAACACCGCTTTACCGCGTTATATCTGCATTCGTGTTCTATTGGGTGGCGTTATATTGAGGTAGCGGTGTACTAACTTAAATCAGATTTAAACAAATGGACTAGTGGCAAAAAACTATTCTGTATATTTTATGATCTGTGCTGTAAGGCACCTACATTCCTGTATCCTGCCAGTATATTGTACTTCTAAATTATCTATGTATGTACAGCTGTTTCATAGATATTCAAATACCGAACTCCAAACTGGCCTCTACTGGAAGACTTCTAGTTAAACTGGTAAGTATAAATCAAAGAATTATGGTGTAACAGTCCCACTCCTATTTACTTTTGCGGCGCGCCTCAAAAATTGTGTGTCAAAGTAGTCATGAATTCCTACATGAATGTCCTAACTGAACATGCTAAAGTGGCCTAGTCAGTATTTGAGAAGGTTACTCACCCTATGCAGTAACTTAGGTTCTCTGAGATGCATCTCTCAGTGGGTGCTCCACTTCAGTTGTTGATGCGTCCCTGTGCCTTTGATTGGAGAATTTCAGTAGCAGTGCCCATCTGGGTCGCAATGTGCGGTCCCTGTTTCACCATGCCTTAGGCGCCTCATCTAGCACACGCATGCGGCCTGATCCCCTCAGTTCTTTCTCTACTGAAGAGTCCGGAAATTGAACTCCGAAGTAGAGGGGAGGAGGGTGGGTAGTGAAGCACCCACAGGGACACACACATCTTGAAGAACCTCAGTTACTGCACAGGGTGAGTAACCTTCTCTTCTTCGAGGGATGTCCCTGTGGGTGCTCCACTTCAGGTGACTGTAGAGCAGTGCCTCATGTTGGATGGAAGGGGCTTCGGAGTTGCATGAATGAGTGAAGATAGCACTATGAGCCATCAGTGCATCCGATCTTGAGCTCTGGTGATTGCACGGTGTTTTGTGAACATATGTTCAGAGACCCAGGTACCAGCTGTACATATGTCTATGAGGCCTGGTCTACACTAGGGTGGGGGGGTCAAACTAAGGTACGCGACTTCAGCTATGCGAATAGCGTAGCTGAAGTCGAACTACCTTAGTTCGAGTTACTTACCCGTCCAGACGCCGCAGGATCGAAGTCCGCGGCTCCCCCGTCGACTCCGCCACCGCCATTCGCGGTGGCGGAGTTCCGGAGTCAACGGGAGCGCGTTTGGAGTTCAAACTATCGCGTCTAGATTAGACGAGATAGTTCGAACTCCGAGAAGTCGAACGCTACGCGTCGACCCGGCAGGTAAGTATAGACCTACCCTGAGTGATGCATTGTTTAGAAAGGCTACTGAAGTAGCAATGTATCTAGGAGGGTGAGTTCTGATCTCGGATGGAGATTGTAGTTTCTTTCGTTGGTAGCAGAGGTGAATACACCCCGAGATCCATTTTGAGTGCCTGTGTGGAGATGACTGCTCCTTTAGAACTTTTGGTAGCGCAGACGAAAAGTCCTGAGGATTTTCTGAAAGGCTTAGTTCTATCGAAGTAGAATGCTAGTGCGCATCTGATATCCGGGGTACATAGTACTAAGTCCTGTGAGCTCTCATGAGGTTTGGGAAAGAATACGGGAAGATGGATTGGTTGATTTACGTGGACGGATGAAGATATTTTAGGTATAAATCTCAGATGTGGTCTTAGGGTAACCTTGTCCTTGAAAAAGATGGTATAAGGTGGGTGAGCCATGAGAGACTCTAGCTTACCCACATGGTGGGCCGCTGTAATAGCTACTAAAAATTAGGGCTGTCAAGTGATTAAAAAAATTAATCGCAATTAATCACACAGTTAATAATAGAATACCATTTATTTAAATATTTTTGGATGTTTTCTACATTTTCAAATATATTGATTTCAATTACAACACAGAATACAAAGTGTACAGTACTCACTTTATATTTATTTTTAATAATAAATATTTGTACTTTAAAAAACCAAAAGAAATAGTATTTTTCAATTCACCTCATACAAGTACTGTAGCGCAATCTCTTTATCATGAAAGTTGAACTTACAAACGTAGAATTATGTACAAAAAAACTGCATTCAAAAAGAAAACAATATAAAACTTCAAAGCCTACAAGTCCACTCAGCCCTACTTCTTGTTCAGCCAATCGCTCAAAATTTCTTGTTTACAATGTCACCTGAAAGTGAGAAGAGGTGTTTTCATGGTACACTTGTAGCCGGTGTCACAAGATATTTATGTGCCAGATAGGGTGACCAGACAGCAAATGTGAAAAATCGGGACGGGGGTGGAGGGTAATAGGTGCCTATATAAGAAAAAGACCCCAAAATTGGGACTTTCCCTATAAAATCGGGACATCTGGTTACCCTAGTGTCAGATTCACTGAAGATTAATATGTCCCTTAATGCTTCAACCACAATTCCCGAGAACATGCATCCATGCTGATGACGGTTTCTGCTCAATAGCAATCCAAAGCACTGCCGACTGACATGTTCATTTTTATCATCTGAGTCAGATGCCACCTGCAGAAGGTTGATTTTCTTTTTTGGTGGTTCAGGTTCTGTAGTTTCCGCATCGGAGTGTTGCTCTTTTAAGACTTTTGAAAGCGTGCTCCACACACTCTCAGATTTTGGAAAGCACTTCAGATTCTTAAACCTTGGGTTGAGTGCTGTAGCTATCTTTAGAAATCTCACATAGGTACCTTCTTTGTGTTTTGTCAAAATCTGCAGTGAAAAAGTGTTCTTAAAATGAACAACATGTGCTGGGTCATCATCCCACACTGCTATAACATGAAATATATGGCAGAATGTGGGTAAAACAAAGCAGGGGACATTGAACTCCTTGGGGGAGAATTGTGTCACTAAGTAATTAACACTTTTTTTTAACGAGCATCATCAGCATGGAAGCATGTCCTATGGAATGGTGACCAAAGCATGAAGGGGCATATGAATGTTTAGCATATCTGGCATCTAAATACCTTGCAAATGCCTATTCTCACTTTCAGGTGACACTGTAAATAAGAAGCTGGCAGCATTATCGCCTGTAAACAAACTTTTTTCTCTTAGTGACTGGCTTAACAAGAAGTAGGACCGAGTGGCTCTAAAGCAGGGTTTCTCAAACAGGGGTCGCTGCTTGTGTAGGGAAAGCCCCTGGTGGGCCAGGCCAGTGAACACACTGGCCCTGCCCGCCAGGGGCTTTCCCTACACAAGCAGCAACCCCTGTTTGAGAAACCCTGCTCTAAAAGTTTTACATTGTTTTGTTTTTGAGTTCAGTTATGTAACAAAAAAATCTACATTTGTAAATTGCACTTTGTAAAAGGTCACACTACAGTACTGTACTTGTATAAGGTGACTTGAAAAATTTCTTTTATATTTACAGTGCAAATATTTGTAATAAAAACAATATAAAGTGAGCACTGTACATTTTGTATTCTGTGTTATAACTGAAATCAATATATTTAAAAATGTTGAAAAATATCCAAAAATATTTAATAAATTTCAATTGGTATTCTACTGTTTAACAGTATGATTAAAACTGTGATTAATCATAATTAATTTTAAAATTGTGATTAATTTTTTTTTTTAGTTTTTACTAAAAATGCTACCTTAATTGATAGATGTATCAGAGAGTATGTCATTAAGGGTTTGAATGGGCCCCAATGAGGCAGCGTAATACCAGGTTCAAGTCTCATGGTGGTGGGGAATGCGTACTTCAGGGTAAACGTTCTGAATGACCGTAAGGAAGTGTTTGGTAATCAGGTGCTTAAACAGTGACATCCCATCAATCTTGTGATGGAAGGTGTTGACAGCCACAAGATTGACCTTGATTGAATTAGTGGATAGTCCTGAGTTTTTCAGCTCCAACATGTAGTCCGGTATCAATGGTAAAGGTGTGAAAGCTGAAGTGATTTGCTTGGCTTGGCACCATATATCTGTTCCATTTTTGAAGGTAAGTCCTACTGTTTAGTAGTATGTGTTTAACCTGTTCAAAACAGGCTAGTTCGTTGTGATGGAACCATATAGGAGCCACGATTTCAGGTGAAGTCTCTCCATGTACAGTTGTGAACTTGTCTGTCGTTCTGCGAGAGAGCGTGTGGAGCACATAGCACTATCCGCATCAGGTAAGAGTACCAAGTTTGTCTGGGCCACATTAGGGCTATCAATAGGACTTTGCTTTGTCCATACGTATCTTGTTTATCACCCTCAATAGTAGTGGTATCTGTGGAAACGTGTATAGAAGTGGTACTTCCCATTTGAGGAGAAAGGCATCCCCCAGCAACTGGGGTCTCAGACCTGCTCTTGAGTAGAACTGTGGGCACTTGTGGGTTCTGTGGTGTTGCAAAGAGGTCGATAGATGAGTGGCCCCATTGTTGAAATATGTTCTGCAGGACCACATCATTTAGTTTCCATTCATGATTGTGAGAAAATTCCTTGCTTCACGTGTCTGCTGCTGGAGGTAAGAGGATGAGATGTTGATATTGTGCCGTATGCACCAATTCCAGAGATTCATGGCTTTGGTGTATAGGGAGTGAGGTCAGGTTTATATAAAATATGCAATGTTGTAGGTCATTACTTATATGGTCTCGTTCCTTATCAATGGCAAGACGTGGAGGTACGTGTTGTGAACTGCGTGGAGATCTAATAGATTTATGTATAGCTGTGTTTTGGAGGGAGACCACCTGCCCTGGATTTTATGGTGTTGTAGATGGGCTCCCGGCCTATCAAGAAGCATCAGTTGTAAGTGTCAGAAAGTGGATCCTGAGTGAAAGGAACCTCTGTGCCCATCTTGCTGGGCTGTGTCCACCAGTGTCAAGAGTCTTTGATTTTGGTTGGCATTATGAGGTTTAGGCTGTGTTTGTATGGCATGTAGATGAGCCAGCCCTGAAGGCAGTGCATGTGGAAATGCACATGTTGTACCACGAATGTGGTTGCAGCCATGTGGCCTAAGAGTTGAAGGCGGGTGCAAGCTGATATGTGTGGACTGTTCATTAACGAAGAGATGAGGTTGGTCATTGTAATAAACCTGTTTGTTGGTAATGACACACTGGCTTCCAGGGAGTCGAGATGGGCCCTGATGAAGTCCAACTATTGAACAATTTTGAATGAAGTTGATTTTTGAGCGTTTATCTGTAACCCCAGACTCTGGAAAAGGACAACTGTCCTGTGAGTAAGGTCAATGGCATCAGCCCAAATGGGACCTTTTAGTAAACAGTCGTCCAGGTAGGGGAATATTATTACCCCTTGCTTGTGCAGGTGTGTCGTTACTACTGTGAGAATTTGAGAAAACTTGTAGTGCTGTGGAAAGGCTGAAAGGCAGTAGTACCTTGTATTGGTAATGATCTGTTCCCAGGGTGAACCCGAGGAACTTCGTGAGAGCAGGATGTACTGTTATATGGAAAGAGGCATCTTGAAGGTCGAGGGCTGAGAACCAGTCCCCTGTTCCAGTGATGGTATTATCATTGCTAGTGTGACCATCTTGAACTTTTGGACCCTCACGAATTTTTGAGCTTTCTGAGATCTAGGATGGGTCTCCATCCTCTATTTTGGGGGGGGGGTTAAGAAATCATGGGAACAGAAACCCTTCCCCTTATATTGTAGAGGAACTTGTTCCATGGCACCTAGGTGTAAAAAATGGTTTTCTTCTTGTTGTAGAAGGTGCTCACAAGAAGGGTCCCTGAAGAGGGATGGGGCTGAGGGGTTGGGTAGAGGGATGGAAGTAAAGGGGATCAAGTTGCCTGTATTATTTCTAGGGCCCACTTGTCAGTAGTGATAGAATGCCATATTGAATAATATGAAGTCAAACGGTCCCCGAAATGGGATACGGATGGTGTCATCAGCACTATAGTGTGGGAGAGGCCGTTCAGACCCTCGACCACACCCTCAAAATTGTTGCTTGGAGGAGGAAGATTGAGACGCTGATGGAAATGGTGGGGGTAGTCGACATCTCTTTGGATCGTTCTGCCGCTGATGTTGAGTATAGAGGCATACCTGTTTTGCTGGTAAGGTTGATATTTGTTTTGTCTCCTCTTTGTGGCATGCGTATAAATTCCCAGCATATGGAGGGTTGCTCATGAGTCCTTCATCGTGTGGATGAATTTGTCCATCCTGGCTGCGAAGAGCTTCTGGCCATCGAACAGAAGGTCCTCCGCTGCAGATTATATCTCCCTCGGGAATCCTGAGGTATGCAAGCAGGATGCCCAGCGCATGAACACCGTGATGACTGTGGATCTTGCCTTCATGTTGGCCATATCTAAAGATGCTTGTAGGCCTTCGGACATGAGAGCTTTAAATTGATCCCTTTTGTCCTCTGGAATATCATTAATAAAGTCCATGAATTTCAAATAGTTGCCATGATCATATTTCGCTAGTAATGCCGCATAGTTGGCGACCCAGAATTGTAGGTTGATGAGCAATATACTTTGCGGCCAAAAAGGTCTAGCTGTTTCCTGTCTTTCTTGGTGGGTATGGACCTATATTGATGCTTTCTACCTCAATGGTTGATGGCATTGACTACCCTCTTGAAGGTAGGTGGTATGGTGGCGGGGGTCTGCATTATGGCTTTGTCTGAGGAAGAGAAGGAGTTTTTATTATTTGGCGTGGTGTCTTGCTCTATGCTCCTGTTCTTCGGTGGCTTCCACACTGGGCTCTGTTACAGGCACCCAGGATGGTGGGCAGAAATCTGATCTCCTCCCTACAAGGACTGGGGGTGGGTGGGGGGACAGGCTACTGTAGTGACTTCTGTAGGAGGCCCAGGGGTCCCATTGAGAGAGGAAAGGCATGGGTGGAACCATGCAAGGGTGCCCATACCACAGCTGGACATCTTACCTATTAGTGAGACAGAGTGTTCCAGTACCAAGTGCACTGGGGAGCCATCTGTGCCAAAAAGTGGCGAGTCCAGTGTCAAGGATACTAATATGTCCTTCTGATGAAGGAAGTGGCATGGTGCTGGCCAGTGCCAAGGGTTTTGGTATTGCAGTAGACAGTGCTGGTGGTCTTGGTGGTAGTTTTCGGAGCAGATGGCATCATTGTCAATGTGGTTGTCAGCGCCAATGAAGCTGTCGGAGCAGGCAGAGGAAAGCCTGTGTTGGAGGTCTTGGTGCTGTTTTCTTCAGTGGTGTCGACAGTGCCACAGTGGAGGACGAGACTTACTTTTGCTTCTCGACTCCACACCAGAGCACTGGGGATTGGCAGAGGCCACAGTGTGGGTGGTGTCAGAAGATCCAGGTGCCTTTTAGGTACTCAGCCGCGGTGTGGTCAGTACCAAGAGAGAGCGAGATGGAGAGCACTTCTTTTTGGTCCGTTCTCTCTCAGGAGAAGTCACCGCTCATTGATTTTTTTGAGGAATGAGCCTCTCTCTGAGAAGAGCGTGAGTTCTCTGGAGATCTGTGTCCAGAGGGCATCTGCTGGCCAGGGTCTGAAGCCGGGTGCACAGACTTTTACATTAAGATGAGCTTGAGGCGCAGATCTCTGTTCCTCTATGCTCGAGGCTTTAGACTGCTGCAGTAAGCACATTTCTGAGGGATAGACTCATTGACTTTAAGGTCAGAAGGGACCATTATGATCATCTAGTCTGACCTCCTGCACAATGCAGGCCACAGAATCTCACCCACCCACTCCTGTAACAAACCCCTAACCTACGTCTGAGTTACTGAAGTCCTCAAATTGTGGTTTGAAGACCTCAAGCTGCAGAGAATCTTCTAGCAAGTGACCCGTGCCCCATGCTGCAGAGGAAGGCGAAAAATGTGTGACTCAGCCAAGCAGCGGACACATTGAGTGTCTGTCCGACACCAGCATGGCATCTGAACATGAGAGGCAGTGCTTAAAACCTGGTGAACAAGGCATAGCTGAAAAGATGATGGTTCACCTCAGGGGTGAACTTAACTAGGCTATGAAAAGGTGTTTTGGTTTTTTTTTAAACTAGGAAATAAAATGGAGAAAGTAACAGTACTGCTAAACTAAACTATGCTAAGTACTATTTTCACATTAAGTGAGCTAACTTCTTGACACTGCTGGGAGCTCTGTCTCCGACCAAGGATGGTTGAGAAGGAAGTGAGGGCGTTGGGTTGGTGCGCGCTAGATGAGGCACCAATGGTGCTGCGAGACAGGGACCATGCATGCATGACCCAGACAGGCACTGCTGCTGAATTTCTCCAATCAAAAGTGCAAGAACGTGCCAACACCCGGAGTGAAGCACCCACAGGGACATCCTTTGAAGAATCTTATGCATTTTACAGTCAATCTTCCTCCTACTTTAGGCTGGCCTCCTGGATTCATTCTCTTAAGGTACCAATTGCTGTAAACATTGGGATGTGAACATTAATAAAACTGACCTTTACTGTCAGACTTTTGTGTTGTGGATGAGGAAAGTAAATACAGGGGTATCCATTTGCGTGAAGCACTTCAAATTCAGGAGAAAAAAGAAAATTTAACTTCTTTCATCATGAAAAGTTTACATGGGTCGCTAACATCAATCCCCTATGGAAAATCAAAGAGAGCCTGAACTAACCTACTCATTAAACAAGAAAACAAAGGCTTGTCTACACTTGAAAATTATTTTGAATTAAGTGACGGTGTGAATTTAAAGCATAGGAGCTATTCCTGAACTTTTCCCCATTGTGGGCACAGTTATTCTGGACTAAGAGTTTCAGCACAGGGAGCTATTCAGGACACTATTCTGATTATTTTCCCCTGTGCAGACAAGCCTTAAATTCTGGAGGTGGTGACACAGACATCCTAACTGCCACTCTGGATGTAATATGGATCCAGTTCTAACTTTTCCTTAAGTAAGCAGAGCTACTCTTTGTGTAAAAAGCCTCTATGGTAGTTTAATTTCATTATTGTCAGATTACATAGCAATGTTTCTAGAAGTTTGCCATGCAGAAATCATGGTGTACAAAAAACAGTAACGGACACAAACAACTTGCATCACCATTAGATTTCATCCAGGAATTTTAATTACTTATATGGGGACACACATGGATGAGGGCAGAAGCAGTAGAAAGTTTTCTGAATGTCACAGGTAAAATAGAACATTTCTTAAATCAACTTTGATGGCTTCATCCTGAAACAATTACCTCCAAACCTAAATTACCAGCAAAGGAAATTCAGTGTTCTGTTGCATGCCTGCTTTCCACCAACGTAGGCTGTGGGAGCCCTGAGGTCATTTCTGAATCTACATGGTAACATGATGTTATGCCTACAGGTACTGTTTAGTCCTTGAACTTATAAGAAATAAATTGTTGCTACATTTGCAACCAGACATGGTGTTTATGATTCTATACAAAGAAAAAACAAAATAGTAAAAATGCTGCAGTTCTCAACTGTGTACTATGCACACTGATAGAAAAGTATAATTACCAAGATCAAAAATCTTCAGTGTATGAGATCAGCTCAGAACAAGTGTCATTACACAACAGCTAGGGCAGTTCTAAACACTACAGTTAAAAAGGTATACATTTTATACAGGTTGCTCATGTCTTTTATCTTTCTATTCCAGTTTCAGTAACAGACTAATCATCTTTGCAATATTAGAAAATGTACATTTCCAAATGAATTTTTAAAAAAGATATGTTTAAACACCATATAAATTGTGATTCTTTGAGATAACTGACTCCATACTGTACGTAATATGCACATCTTGGACAAACCAGTGTGGGAAGGTCTTTGGCTGGAACATCTTAAACACCTTGGAAATGGTACCTGAAGCTCAAAGTACATTGCTTGGCAGACTATATAAAGACCAAACTACCTCAAAGTGGTCCTAGAATCCTAGAGTTCAAAGACTTGGTACTAAGTATTTTCTGACCTTCAGTGGGTAGGTTTCTATTGTAATTTGGACTTCCGTTGGCAAACCAGAGAAGTATAGGCACAAAGACTGATGCACAGTGACCACCCTCGCTACTGACCTGACTGCGGTTTCTGCATCATCATACATCAGGCAAGTCTCACCACACATCTCTCAGCCTTGGCTTCCCTTCTGCATCTCTGGAGAAAGAAAAGTTCAAAAGTCTGTCAGTGCACACAGATAATTATAATCCACATAAATATTTGTATTGTGAATATCAGCATGTGAAATGATACTCCTCCCTTTTGTGATAAAACTATCAAAATTGGAGGCTACACAAGGAGTACTGTGACTTCAACTCTAGTAAAAAGATTATGTTCTGCACTAAAACTGCATGCATGTAGTGTGGTGTTCAGGTGTATTCCATACAAAATTATTTTTCTTATTTACTTAAGACCAGACTAACTGCAACAACACTGCAAACCCAAAGCCTCAAAAATCTTCCCAAAATGTTAAATCTTTTCAGCCAAAGAAACAGTGCAAGAAGAGTTATTTTTTGGGTTAAGATCAAATTACACCAGGTTTACCCTCCTAAAAGTAAACATTAGCTACCATTAAAATTGATTTCTACTCAAATTCTGTTCCTGAAAAGAAACCATTCCTATGGCTTGGCTAAGAGAGTTCAGCAGCTTGTTTTATCTTCAACAAATAGTTTAGCTATCAAATGCTACCATCCCTCTGTGCTATGTACAGAACCCAGGGAGAAGCAATATATAACTTAAGGTAAACTTAAGACACAACTGATAATGCATATCAACTCATTCCAGTAATATTGCTGAGTAACTGCAAAATCAGTTGCAATTTTTCTAACCAGTTAAACTCAAAACATGTTCCTTTAAAATAATAATTCTTTTCACTAAAAAACTTGAAATTGTTTTGTATATCATCCAACTTTTTAATGAAATTTAAATACTACCTCTCCCCACCTCAAACACTAGCACTTTGTTACATATGTTGTTTCATTTGGCAGCAGCATACCTACTGCTATCACATTTTGGCTATATCACCAGCTAGAGAAATATCAAAAATTTATTTTTTTTCAGTTTTAGAGCATTATACACAATTTTATTTTTTATAATGAGCATACAAGTTCCCCATCACTGAAAGCAATAGAGAACTTTTTTTTGTTCTGTGGAAATTCCCTTCCCCTCAAAACAAAAGAATCTCTGTTATTGAAGACACAACATAAGGAATGTTTCAATTATTTTTATTCTTAGCTTTCTTTGGCTCAGCCACTTGAACTGTGCTCCAGCATGTCTATTAGCAGTTTCATATTAAAACTGGCAGAGGGTGAATGGTGCACACTAATTAACATACAACATTCCAATCTTTTACAGTAGGCAGCTTTACAACAGAGACATCTGCAATCACCGTGAAGGCATGAATGACTCAGACAAGTGTGTCTGTCACAAATGTGCCACAAACATGAAAAACAAACACAATGAGACAACATTTGATAAAGTCATTTTAATGGAAAATGCAAAACCCCTTTCAACTTCAATGTACAAAGCGTGTGTAACACTTGCACTTTTAACAAATTAAAGCAAGCCAATGTTTTAAAAAAATACATCATTGAATGTATATATGTATATATTTACACAGCATATTAAGTTTAATATTTAGCTTTAAAAGTTCACATAAATTTTACCAAAATGAGACAATCTTTTAAATAAATTACACCTTTTGAAAATGTTTAATTGTACACTGAATAGCTTCAATAAAATACTGAAGTGTCTGTATTTAATATCTACTTTATATACTTTATATTTTACAAAGTTTACAATTATTTGGCAGTAATTTTCAGATAATGACATGACTGCTGTGCGGATTCAGCAATGTCCCAAATGCAGGCAATAGCTGGTGTTTGTGTCCTACTCTCACAGTAACTGTCTCAATGTAGTGAAAAATACCAGAGTTATTTTAGCAAACTGTACAAGTCACATTTACATTTGATCAACAATATAGCATAGAATTTTGTGGGTTTTTTTCAAAAAATAAATACATCTTAAATCTTTGACATTTCACAAACTTCATATACATTATAATACAAGACAGCAGAATGCTGCTAAATTTTTTTTAGTAAGTAACATTTAATCACAGTAGCTGTGATCTATGAAGCTATACTGTTGCAGTGTCAGTAACAAGTAAATACGATGACTATGTTTTCTTGGCACTGATGGTTTGTGAAGCTTAAATTAGTGTGCATACTGTTCATCATGTAATTGAAAAAATAACCTCCATCTGATGTTTTAACATAAAAAAGCAGCGAGCGCTTTAGTTTTCTTCCACATCTTCCATTTCATTTTCATTAATCTTCAGAGCTCTCACCATTTCCTTAACTGCATGATACAAGATATTTTTAACCTGCAGAAGTATAAGACACTCTTCAGTAAGATACAAGTGATAAAAAAGTCACTATTAATGCATGGTATTTAACTAGGTTTAGGACTGAGTCCTAGGCTTAGTGGATGAAAAAAAGATTAAGTTAAAAATATTAGTCCAAAAGGAAACACCTTGATATTTTAAACACACTGTGAAATACCAAAACAGTGATTCAACTGAAAGTCATTTACACCATTGCATTCACATCATCTTCCTCAGGTTCATGGGGACCAAACAGGCACATTGATTATTGTTATGTATGAACAACAGCTAGAAAATGACCACACACAGTTACATATTCCAGTCAGAATCAGAGCATGCAGTGCCTTCAGAACAAGTTCTAGTTGAGAATTCATTTCTTACCTGCATTTTATCATCATAATTGATTTCTTCTTTTGACAGCCTCAGTTCCTGTGTTAAGTGAAATGACTGTACAAGATGTTCTGGAGACACAAAGTCTTCAGTTACTTGAATGCAGCTGTGAAAATTTTGCACCTGTCCAAAAGAAAAAGAAAAAAAGAAAATTAAAATTTGGTTTTTTTTAATTCACAAAAAGTAAAGTATAGACTCCAGATCTTTCAAACAACGTAACTATCAGACTGGGGATCTTTTTACTTTTAAAGTTAGCAGTAATTAAGTGTATTAAACTGACATTTATTGAACATTTTGAAATCTATCTGTTGTCACAAGTCAGGTATGCAATAGACTCCACAATGATGAGACACTCTTTTCTAAAATCCTAACATTGTTCAGGCTCATGCTCCTGAGCTGGAATGTTATTGAAGGACACTAGCCACAATCTGAGTGCATGCCCAGCCCTTCTCTTCCTTTCTCTGGCATGCAGCCAGCCACTTCCTCATTAATTCAATCCATCTTCTAGACTCCATCTTCCAATTCTCTTCTAAAAAAACCTGTGCTGTGACTTTGACTGTCTTTGCTCCCAAACCCATCCCCAATTCACACATTCTTCCCAGTGACAAGTGAACAACTCCCCTTTCCCAAGTTCCAAAATCCCACGTACCTGACTGCCAAGTGTCTCCAACCCCATCAAACTTCTTAACTTCACCTCCTCTATCTAATACAATAGTCTCTGAACCCAATGACCTGTCAACTATTTCCCCCTCCCATCCCCAGACAGATAGTTATGAAAGCTTATGGGAGGCCCTGTACATCTTAACACAGTATCTAGCAAAATCAAACAAATTGATCTAGGCAATCATTAGGTCCAGATATTTAAAGAAGCTGTACAGACTAAAGTTCCTCTCCTTAGCAGACATATCTAAAACAGAGAACAGCCAGGGAGATGAAAAAGGGCTGTTACTGCTACTGATGCCTCAGACTGTAATCATGAACGGGCAAGTTTGGCAGGCAATTTTCCCCTGAGATTCATGAGGTGAAGGGTAACACACTCTACCAGAGTTCCAATAATCGGGAAGTTGAGACAGTGGAGCACAACCCCCAAAATTAGGGAGAATAAGGAGAAAGCCTAAGATCCTAGATAGAGAGTCAGTGTGTAAAGAATCGGGAGTTCCCTGTCCCAACTCCTGGCCATAGATGTCTATTTATCTGTCCTTAGAGAGAAAGCTGTCTCCTGTACAGATCAGCTCCTGTGCAGTTGACATACACACAGCTTCTAGCTCATAGCTGTAGGGGACCATACATGTATAGCAATTCCTTTCTCATGTAAGAACATAAAAACATAAGAACGGCCGTACTGGGTCAGACCAAAGGTCCATCTAGCTCAGTATCTGTCTACCGACAGTGGTCAATGCCAGGTGCCCCAGAGGGAGTGAACCTAACAGGCAATGATCAAGTGATCTCTCTCCTGCCATCCATCTCCATCTTCTGACAACCAGAGGCTAGGGACACCATTCCTTACCCATCCTGGCTAATAGCCATTAATAGACTTAACCACCATGAATTTATCCAGTTCTCTTTTAAACGCTGTTATAGTCCTAGCCTTCACAACCTCCTCAGGTAAGGAGTTCCACAAGTTGACTGTGCGCTGCGTGAAGAAGAACTTCCTTTTATTTGTTTTAAACCTGCTGCCTATTAATTTCATTTGGTGACTCCTAGTTCTTGTATTATGGGAATAAGTAAATAACTTTTCCTTATCCACTTTCTCCACATCACTCATGATTTTATATACCTCTATCATATCCCCCCTTAGTCTCCTCTTTTCCAAGCTGAAGAGTCCTAGCCTCTTTAATCTTTCCTCATATGGGACCCTCTACAAACCCCTAATCATTTTAGTTGTCCTTTTCTGAACCTTTTCTAGTACCAGTATATCTTTTTTGAGGTGAGGAGACCACATCTGTACACAGTATTCGAGATGTGGGCGTACCATGGATTTATATAAGGGCAATAATATATTCTCAGTCTTATTCTCTATCCCCTTTTTAATGATTCCTAACATCCTGTTTGCTTTTTTGACCGCCTCTGCACACTGCATGGACATCTTCATTAAATAAATGTGTATTTACCAAGTCATCTCTGGGATGTCATTCTCTATAAGCATATTACATTACATACAAAATGGGAAATGACTGCCTAGGAAGGAATACTGCAGAAACGGATCTGGAAGTTATAGGGGATCATAAGCTAAATATGAGTCAACAGTTTAACACAACAAAAAGCAAAAAAAAAATTCCTTTCACTACTCCACGCTGATTAGGCCTCAACTGGAGTATTGTATCCAGTTCTGGGCACCACATTTCAGGAAAGATATAGCCAAATTGGAGCGAGTCCAGAGAACAACAAAAAAAAATATTAAAAGTCTAGAAAACATGACCTATGAGGGAAGACTGAAAGAACTGGGTTTGTTTAGTTTGGAGAAGAGAAGACAGCGGGGACAGGATAACAGTTTTCAAGTACATAAAAGGCTGTTACTACAAAAAGGGAGAAAAATTGTTCTCCTTAACCTCTCTGAGGATAGGACAAGAAGCAATGGGCTTAAATTGCAGCAAGGGAGGCTTAGGTTGGACATTAGGAAAAACTTCCTGTCAGGGTAGTTAAGCACTGGAATAAATTGCTCAGGGAGGCTGTGGAATCTCCATCATTGAAGGTTTTTAAGAGGTTAAACAAACATCTGTCCGGGATGATCTCGATAATACTGAGTCCAGCCATGAGTGCAGGGGACTGGACTAGATGACCTCTTGAGGTCCCTTACAGTCCTTTGAGTGTCTGATTCTAATATCAGAGGGGTAGCCATGTTAGTCTGGATCTGAAAAAAAGCAACAAAGAGTCCTGTGGCACCTTATAGACTAACAAAACTATTAGAGCATTGGAGCATAAGCTTTTCGCATGCGTCTGACAAAGTGGGTATTCACCCACGAAAGCTTATGCTCCAATACTTCTGTGATTCTAATAGGTCATTATGCTCTTAAGTTAACATAGTTTTAGGAGTTTTTTAGATTATATAATTACTTGTCCTGTTATAAAAAAGCAATTTAAATTATGCATTTAATCTCAACAGACATACTTAAATCACTGAGTCAAGTATTTCACCATTATCTTTTAATGACAACTTTCAATACATTTTAAAAATCAGAAACAGATACAGAAACAGTTATTGTGCTAATATTAGTTAACTATTACAATTTTATTATATTGAGACTTCTCTAATTTATACTTCAGTATAAAAAGTAAAGTGTAGGAAATATATCATGTAGAAGAAAACCTCTAAGAACAATTTTTCATATGTCTTACAAGCCACAATATTTACATTACTGTTATCAGCAGTAGTTTCAAATCACTGTCAATTAGCAAGTGAAAAATAAAAAGGATAATGTATCACCAAATATATTCTGACAACTGTAGTTTAGTTTTAATTATTGATACATCATGATATCTACGCAAAAATAATGAAATCTTATCAGATCATAATATAGCACTCATATTTGTTAAGAGTGTTATTCTTTTAAATGTGCTTTTTATATAGAAAATAGGTGAAGGTACTTTAAGGTCAATATTTACATATCTATGTAGAAAGTGGTTTTTTTAAAAAAAAACATGTGTATCAAAGAACATAAGTTCTTCCATTTCCTCCCACACATCCCTTTCATAGGAATTTGTCACTGTGGAGAAAAAGGTTCCCAGAATCTATCCATCATAAATACTGTCTTATTAACTCCTAGGTGCCAGGATTTGGAATATCTCCATCGCAACTGTTTGGAATTGATGTCAAGGGGTTAAATGTGACAACAGTACGCCATGCTTATTTTTAGCTCTTAAATACACATACTGAATGTGGTGGTGCCGGTGCACTCCATTTAGTTTGATGTCAATTATATGCCTCATATCTTATAAAACAGTTTTTCCAGTAATACCTATGGATTTTTGAGGGTTCCTATTTTATTCATTTACATTTCAGCTGCACTTAGTGTATTACATGCGATTTTATTATCTGGATGTAAATATTGGAAGTATTTCTGTTAGTTTTATTTTGGTGTTTATTTTTAAGAAACTCAGTGCTATAAACGACAATTTACAATCAAAAACTTTATTAAAACAAAGTTAATGTTGGGAATATTTATATCTTAAAAAGAGAACTGGGTTAGAACACAAGACTAGTTTGAAAATCAAAAATTCAGAGTTAAGGTTCTAGAAATCATGGGCGGCCATGGGTCCCAGATTACAAGGTCCTTTGGCAAAACCAACATATTGTCCATTTTGACCTGAATGGATAGCATAAAATGTGGTGTCTACTAGGTTGTTCCAGTTGAGGAGAAATAGGTGACAGTCAGGTACTTCTTTGACACAGTTTTGTTTCTTTACAAAGAACGTACTAAGTCCTGTATCTTTGAATGCAGAAGGACTTAAATGGCAGAAAATAGCTTCTTTTGCTCATAGCACCAAGAGCATCCTTTTCAGGCTGCAGCCCTGACGCAAAAAGGGGCTCCCCCGAGCTTTCTTCCAGGGTCACCCACTGTGCTTTCAGCTGCTCCTTCAGGCTGTCTCCATCTTTTAAAGTAGTGTTTTTTGTTTGCTTTCCTGCCTCCCCTTCCGTCCCCCACCCCCAAACATCCCTACCCAAAACAGTGCCTAGCTAAAGCTCCTAGATGAGTTCACACACTCCTTTTGCCGAGGTGGGGGTTTATACTTACACTTGTTAATTGAAGGGTGAGTTCACACCTATCAATGTCAGTGGAGCTTTACCTCAATCCATAAATTTTCACCTAGCTCATAACAATATCTTGGAAGTGTCAAACCTTACTTTTGATCCTTGGGGTAGAGAACCTGACAAGCTTCCCTCCAAGAGGAGAGATCAGATGTCTTAAATTTTTTTTTCTTCTGTGATAGTCTAGCGATTTGTGTGTTTATCACGTGTCTGCCAGCCAAAAACAATTCTTCTGTTTAAGTCTGATGCAATTGGGAAAGTCACAAATTGCCTTCTTGGACAGAATTTATTTCTGCATGATACCCATTAATCACTACTATTAAGAGAACAAATCAGTAATTCAATTTTCCATTCAACCAAAAAGTGACAGATTACATCCCTGAAAGGAAGGCATACTCATGCCTGCTCTTCTAGCATCTAGTTCTTTTCTTCCAATTTTGGCAGACTAATGAGTCCTCACTTGACTTCAGGATTAGCTTTCTCTGGCCATAATCCAACCACATTCTTGCCCTCTATTTTGCCTGTTAAGGACAACCGATCCAAGGAAACATCAAATACATACAAGAGATGTCCATCTTTCAGAATCGTTTGGTAAGCAGCTCTGAGGCCAATCACTCTAGACCTTAAAAGCTCTTAGTAAAATATAGTCACGTATGACCATATAGAGGTGCACTTGACAAGCAATTCAGAGTTCCCTTTAGAAATACATTCCAGTTTGCAGTCTCACAGATTCTCCTGGGCTACCATCCAATCTAGTAGAACAGATTTTTTTCCCCTTTTTAAATCACTAGAATGACAGCCAAGTTCACCTTGAGTATTGCATTCAATGCCTTTGATCATTCTTTGAAGAAATGAAACAGCTAGTAGATACATTCAGGGAAGTTTGATATCAGATTACTCTTTAATAAAAGTCCTTCGGGTCACTGTACATTGGTAAACATCTTTCTGCTCTCTCTTTGGGAAAAGATGTTTGGTAGTTGTTTGTACACCTTTGATCAGAAAGGTCCAGCATCTTAGAATAGGTGGAGTGAATGCCTAGGAGGAAGTTGCATGAGAAGATTCAAAGGCCTGAGGCCTGCAATCCCTCTTAACCAGTGTGAAAGAAAGGTTACTTACCTTACAGTAACTGGAGTTCTTCAAGACGTGTGTTTCCACTGTGGGTACACATGCACTCCATGTGCTTGAGACTAGAACATTCTTCCTATCAGTGTCTGTTGGTCCTTACCTGCACCTCTTTATGCTCTGAACTAAGGGCATATGGGGAGGCACAGACCAACCGCATCTCCAGTTCCTTCTCTACTGGGAATCTCTGTTAAGAAAGGATTCGCAGCAGAGGGGAAGGAGGGTGGATAGAAGAACTCCAATTACTGTAAGGTAAGAACCTTTCTTTCTTCTTTGAGTGATGGTCCCAGTGTGTATGCAACTGTGGGTGACCAGCATGCAATATTCATCGAGGATGAGGGTCCAAGGAACAATGCTGCACCACTAACTGAATGACTGGTGAACTGAAAGGATGCAGTCACAGAAGAGGTCTGCACCAGGGCATAGTAGTGTCTAGTGAAGGTATACCCAAAGCTCCATATTGCTGCTCTACAGATCTCCAGGAGAAGAACATCCTGAAGAATAATCATGGAAGCAGCCTAGGCTGTGGTCGAGTAAGCCCTCACATTCTGATGAAGAGTAGCCCCTGCAAAATCATAGCAAAGGCAGATGCAACCAGCAATTTATCTGGAAAGCCTCTGGGAGAAGATTGCTTCCCCCTTCATCTGCTCAATGAATGGAAATGAAGAGTCTTGGGAGACTTCCTGAAGGGTTGTGTCCTTTGTAGGTAGAAATGGACATCCAGACATCAATGGACATCCAGAGAATGAAGCTTTCTGTCTTCTCTGGTGGCTCAAGGTTTCAAGTAGAAGACAGGTGGAATTCAGAGGGAAGCTTTGTAATCAGCTAGGGGTATAACCTCAGAGAGACCGCATCCTGATGGAACACTGTATAGGGAGTGTCCACCATAAAGGCCCCTAGCTCACCCACTCTTTTGAAAGAAGTATTGCAGTCAGGAAGACTACTTTAATAGAGAGGTGAAGAAGGGAGAAGGCTGAAAACCGTTCAAATGGAGGATTCATAAGTGCTGACAAAACTAGGTTGAGATCCCACCTTGGCATTAGTTTCACTACTGGGGGTAGGTTCTAGTAAGGCCTTTCAGGAACCTTATGGTCAATAGGATGGGTGAAGACAAAGTAACTGTCAACCAGGGGAAGGGAGGTGTAGCAGGGTGGACCCCTGCTCCTGCCCTGAAGGGGTTAAGAACAGCCCTGGGAAGGGGCTGTGGCTGGAGAAAGCAGCCTTTAGGCTGGGCTGATAGGGGGAAGTGGCTGCAGCTGGGGCCATGCCTCAAACTGAGCAACAGGGCCTTATAAGAAGACCAGGGAAGCCAGACGCCCAGTCAGTCTCTCTCTAGCTATAGAGGGAGATGGGCCTGGCTGCCGGGAGCTAGACATAAGGTACCTGAGTGAAGCAGGGCTGGGGAAAGGCAGAGGAGCTGGGGAGCTCTAGCCTGGAAAGCCCCAGGCTGCGGCCTAGCATTAGGCCAAGAGGTACTGGGGTTGCAGAGGGCAGCCCAGGGGTAGGCCAAGGCAGCAGGTCCAAACCCACCTTGCCAGTGATGAGTAGGCTGATACTGCAGTCTGCCCCAAGGCGTGGGGCTAGACAATGACTGGCAGTAGCCATATACTGAGGCAAGGTGGGGATAGAGGGTGGGGGTTCCCCAGGGAGGGGAGACCCAGAGAGAAAGGGGTTACTGCCAGGGGGCAGCACCCCATGTAAAAGCGCACCGGGTCCAGGGAGGGACACGGGGGCCAGAGGACAGGTGGATCACCGGCCTGCAGAGGGTGCTCCAGAGCTGGAACGGAGCTAATTCCCAGGAGTCACCAGCAGGAGGCGCTGCAGGGGTGAGTCCGGCCCGTCTACAGGAGGGCATTAATTGCTGCCAAATGCACACGCAGGTCACAGAGATATGCTCAACTTCTTCCAGGAAAGAAAGTGGTCTAAGATGATAGAGGTGTCCAAATTCTCTGGGGGCTTGCAACAAAACTGGCATCAGAAAGAAAAAATCTCTTCCATTTAACCACAAAGCATTTTCTCAGAGAGCATTTCCTGATATTATTGAGGATGGATTGTATTTCCTTGGAACATGATTTCTCAAAGCTCGGCATCCATCCAAATTTCAGGCTGTCAGGTGGAGAAAGATGGTGGGTTGGCATGGTTAATCCTGCCTCTGTTCTGTGTTAGCAGGTTTGGAAATAGCTGAATCTGTATGCATGGGAACGGTTACATCTAGAGGATGCTAGTGAACCAGAACCGCTTCAGCCAGCAGGATGTCACAAAAATCACCAGCATTCTGTCCTACTTGATTTTCTTCAAGACTCAGGTCAAAGGGGTTATTTGGTGGGAAGGTATACATCAGCAGTTCACCACTGAACTAGGAAACTGACCCCTCTGTAACACTGTCACCAAGCTGCTTGTGAACAGTAAGGTGGGTATTTCTCGTTGTTCTGGGACACAAAGATACCATGATGGGAAACCCCACTGTCAGAATATGTTTTGTACTACTGAGCCATGCATTTCCTACTTGTGATCCTTATAGAAGTGCCTGCTGAGGCTGTCTGCCAAGGTATTCATTACTTCTGGGAAGTGCACCACCGAGTGGGTAATTAGATGACAGATAAACTCTGGAACCAGTGTGATTACTTCTACCTAAAGGGCCAGAGACCTCACTCTTCTGCTTATGTATTAGACTGTGGTCATGTTTTCCTACATTATCTGAATGTGATGGGCATGGATAAGGGACAGGAACTTTCTGCAAACCTAGTGAAGATCCCCCAGTTTGAGGAGGTTGATGTAAAGTGTGGATTCTTGTTGGGACCAGAGCCTTGAGCCATGTGATCATTCAGGTGCATTCCCTAACTCATTAGGAAGGCATCCATAATCAGCTTCTTCGTGGGAGGAAGGGGAATGAATACCTTGGGGAATTGAGACTCGTTCGTCCAGATTGTCTCTGCTCAGACAGTAGACTGTCCTCAACCGTGCCTGGGGCACCAGAGAGGGAACCCTGCAAATGGCATAACATTGGGGCAGAAGGCCATGTCGCCTATCAGGATCAGGCAAGATCCGACTGTCATGGGAGGACACATCCAATGCTGAGTAATAATGTTTGTCTTCTGGTAGATAAGCTCTGGCTGAAACTGAATTCAGAGATGCTCTGATAAATTTGATAACTTGCATTGGAACTACATTGGACTTTTCTAGGTTTACTAAAGTTCAAAGGTTCAAAAGAAGGTAGGTAGGCAAAGGATTGACAGTTGTACTTCCTGACATGACAAGCCCATGAGCAGCCAGTCATCAAGATAATGAAAAACTGGGCTGCCTTGGCAGCACAGGTATATCACTATTATTGACAGCACCTCATTAAAAACTCTAGAGCTGTCAAGAGGCTAAAGGGAAGGACTGTACCAATAATCATCTGGGCCTCCTGTGCACAGAATGAATGTCTACATGGAAATAAGTGTCGTTCAAACAGAGCTGAAAACCAGTCGCCTTTGTTTAGGGAGGGAATTATAGTGGCCAGGATGGTCATCCTGAATTTTGAAAGGCATATGAAGACATTCAGCTTAATGGGCCTCCAGACCCCTTTATTTTTGGTGATGAGGACGTACCCGGAATAAAACCCCTTCCTCTTATGCTGAGAGGGTATGGGTTCTATAGGCTCTTAGCTGTAAAGGAGAGTCCAGCTGTAAAGATCCTCTCCTAAGACGGGTCCTGAGGAGGAACGGGAAGGGGAAAGAAACTGTTGAGTAGCCAGTGGAGTTGATCTCTATGACCCATCCATGTGAGGTGACGTAATGCCATACTGGAAGAAACAGGTCAGGAAGCCACCAAAGGGGGTGTCAGTCAGAGTGGAGGCTGGCTGGCGGCTCTCATTGGTCCTGTCAAAATGGTCTCCTGAGCCTAAGAGATCAACAACAGCGGGGCATGATGTCTTCTATGCTACAGTCTCTGACACTTCCTGGGAGGTTCATATGCTCTCTGATAGTAGAAAAGTTGTGAAGTGAGATACTGTTTGCATGCAGGTGGTCTAAAGTACTTCCTCCGAGGAACTCGGGCATAAATACATAAGGAGCAGAGGGTAGCCTGGGATTCTGAAGGTATCCAGTGCCTCATCTGTTTTCTCACTAAACGAATGGCTGCCCCTGAACGGAAGGTCCTCCGCAGTAGCTTGTACCTCCTTGGGGACCCCAGAAGACTGTAGCCATGAGGTCTACCTCATGACAACCAAAGTTGCCATGGAATGGGAAGCAGCATCTGCAGCATCTAGCAAAGCCTGGAGAAACAGTCTGCTTATTAGTTTACCCTCCTCGATGAGGGCCTGAAATTGTGGCTTGAGTTCCTGTGGAAGTTTGTTGGTGAATTCAGTTTGACACCCTTACCAGGGCACAAAGTCTCACCCAATTTGGACAAGGTAGGGGAGATGCGCCTTTTATTAGTGGTTTTAGGAGGGGATTTATCCCATTTCCAATGTGGCCTGTCTGATCATACTCTCCTCCCATCTCTTGCTAGAGTTCCTAGGCTTGATATCCAATGGTTCAGAGCTGGAGAGCCTTGGACCAGAAGGGGCACTGGTAGGCAGCTCCCGCCAATGTACAGGGGGGTCTGGAAACTGAGTATCAGACTGGGCCTCATCAACTGCTCCATTAGGTGTCTTCAAAGCTGGAACTCATGGGATTGCCAAATTAAAGGAAGAAACAAATTGTAAACATTGTACTTGGAGGGGATGTGGGATTCTCCAAGGCAATACAAACAGGAATTGTGCAGACCACCCTCTGGGAAGATCTGGGGGCAGGCCATACAGGACATGAAATCTGGGATCTTAGGCATGCTAAGAACCCCAAATGTTGGGGCAACGGGGATGGAGGGAACCCTACCCACAGATACTAAAACATTATCTAAAGAAAAAATATTTACACAAAACAAAGCTAAATTTTTTAGCAGGAATGCCCCTGGTTTGAAGCACAAGGAGGCACAGCCCAATGGATACTGACAGCAAGAATCCTCCAGTCTCAGGTGCACAGAGTACTCAGAGTGGGATACACATGGGGGACCATCAATCAAAGTAGTCATGGCTCTTTGACCCATGACTGCAAATCAATTTGAAATGTCATTCTTGAGAGACAGCACAGGTTGCCTTCCCCATGTCGTCATGCTCAGACTCAGCATGGGTCCACTACTGGCTACAATTCTTGTCTGATCTTTAGCCAGGGAAAGTTTTCTTTGTGAGACTCCCATCCTCTGTAGCACAGGGGCTACTGGTGGCTTAAGAGAAAAAATGGTTATGCTAGGATGGGGACAATTCTGCTTCACAATTAATACACTGATTCCCCATAATTTCTCTCTCTGGCGTTAATTACCATATTTTTCCTTGCAGAAGTGAAAATAAAATCTATTTGCAGTACAGACAGAACAGTGTGTCACATAAAGGGAGGCTGCTGAAAGGGAAATTTAATGCTAGTTTCTGCTTTGTAGACTGGCTGATATTCCTGCTATGTAAAAAGGAAGTCTGAATAGTTCAGATTGAAGAAGTACTTTTCAAAAATCTCATCTCAGACATGTCCTGTCAATTAACCTGAAACTTTCCCAAAAATTCTCCCACAGATGTAGGCCAAACAAATGTGTATCAGCATTAGGTTTATATTGAAACTTATAATTACTGCCATGCTTCCATCATATGCTAGTAAAAGGAAGTTAACTGGATTGAAAGAGTTGTACAACAGTTAATAGTGTTTTGACCATTATTTGACATTTTGAGAAATAACCAAGTTATTCTGAATATTTCTGAGTTCTTGCATAGTAATCATGGATAGCAATTTCTATCTATCAGTTTGTATTATTTATTTCTGTACGTTATAATGGTCACTGATAATGAAATCAAATCTAATTTAAGCATGAACTTACATGTATCTATCTTTGAACAGAAGTATTTTACCTGATGAAGCGCTCCTGCTGGTAAAATAATAGCATCCCCAAGGAACTGAATAATAGTGCAGGTTTTTACTCCATATTCTTCAAGAAGTCTTTGGCGAAGTTTTTTGTTCACATACCAACTCTGGTCACGTATTGGATCATGCTCTGGTAAAACTTCTAGACCCTGTTCTTTCGCAATCTGTAATACAGGTGAAACACTAGATCATTTTTTTTAAAAAAAGGAAAATTATGTTGGTAGGTCCAACATTTACCTACCTAAAAAGCAACAGGAATTTGTTTCCAATATCCAGATGAGAATTTTGGCTAGTATTTTAAAAGGATCTTAAGGGAATTAATAAATATAAGATAGATGAAGTAATATCTTCTTATTGAACCAACTTCTGTTGGCGGAAGGGACAAACTTTTGAGCTTAAGGGAATTAAGCACCCAAATCCCTTTGAAGTAAAAGGATTCTCAAGGAATTGCACTCCAGAAGAGCAGTAAATGCCTTCTGATGAGTTTAGTAAAAATTAAAAAAAACAAACCAAGTATAAACATTTTTGCCTACACGTTTCTCTTCCATTGTTTGTCAGAAATACACTCACTTGCAAGAAAATAGTATCTCTATTTCATAACAGCTCATCTCCATATTTCAAACTTTTAAGAGATAATCTGGTTTGACAAAATTTCCACAGGATCTGATCATAACACAACAAAATTATAACCTCAAATCAAGAAAAAGCAGAACATAAATTCACAGAGTTTTTTCCCCCCAAATAAACTGGAAAGGAATTAAGAAAATATGACATAAGCAGAATGGTCTAAAAATATTTCCAATGAGACATGAGTGGATTTTTAAATGCAACCCCCCCCCCCCACAACAAACAGTTCCTCACTGTGCTACGCACAAAGAACAAACATTTGTCTTGACTAGCCACTAATTACTGAATAATAGTGAGAGATGGGAAAAAACCCTATGTCTGTTGTCCATGTCTCAGGAAACAGGTGTTTTTTTTTAAATAAATATACGAATTTATTTATAAACATTTTACATCAGATGTAAACATACTTTAGGTTAGTTATTAACTACTTTATGTAAAAGGGAAAAATTTCCTTATCTATTAATTTTCTTTCTGCAAGATCTTTTGAGCCAGTCCAGGTACTTGGATTATAGTTTCTCTCAACCAGCAGAATACTAAGATTTTTGACTTTACACCCTTACACATTAAGGGTCTATCCATCTATGAGTCTTCAGCTGAGTACCTTGAAAGCAGTACCAAACCAAAAAATTAAATGATGCTATTCTTCAGTGACGTTTAACAAACAATTTTAGTTACAGCAGGAATCTGAACATATCAGCAATTTGGCATTGAAACCGAGTAAAGGAAACAGGCATCCAAGTCATACAGGGCAAGAAGGCTGGACTGGTATAGAAGATCTCAAAGAAAGGAAATGAACAGGTAAAGAAAGTTTTCCATTCTCTCTTCAATCTTTTATGCCAGTCCAGACAACTTGGACCTCTCACCTCTCAAGACAGTTAATCATTGTAATACAGATGGGATCACCACCTACTGCTTACAGCAGAAGGGGTGGCGGGTTCATCCAACTGAGACCACATCCACCAAACCTTAGATTGCCAGTATTATTGTTGCTTGTACTTTAATGGAACTGACACTCAAATCCAAGATTAGACCAATATACAGGAAACAGGAAGGTTAGCACTGGGGCCTCAATCAGCTCTATCCACACTTTGTCACACCAGCTCACAAAGATTCTCCAGTGTCTAGAGTTCATTTTTAAAGTTGATGGCTTCCTTGGCTGTATCAGAGAGATTTTATCTGATAAAGCCCTCTTTCTTTGGACTGGTGCCTTAACAGTAAGACAGTCCATGAAACATGCTGGATTCAACTGGAGGCTCAGGGTTGGGGGGCGGGGGGGGATGTGGACATGTTCACTAGTTTTTGGGTAACGTGGTCTTTTCAGCTAGATTGGAATGATCACTGTGAAAACTCCTCTAGATCTGGCAATCTTCTGTGGGACACTGCCAGCATATACAGGTGAACAATGTATACCAGCATGAAGATTCAGGGAATTTCTATAGTATTCATTTCATGTGCCCCTGCTGCTTTGAATGTGCTGAAATATTTTGGTTCTCTTCTACTTTCTCTAAATGCCATGAGATCTCATCTCAGGCCTGCTCCACCTTTTGCAAAGACAGAAAAACCTGGGGATTTAACTCCCCATCTCCTTGATTCAGCGGCACTCTACTCATTCCATCAGCTGTGTTCATCTTTCTTGCAGTCCTGACTGCTGAAAGAAAAATGTTCTTTTGTATTCAAGTAATCAGAAGTCAGACCTTCTTGTGCCTCCCTGGTGAATGAGGTATACCATGTTATTGCCCAACTGAATTCTTACTGATAAGTTGCTTGCTTTCCCTACATGTAAGCAAAAGCTAACTTCATTACCTTGGTCTCCAGCTTGTTAATATACTACTACTTTTCAATCAGAGATCACTTACTCTGGATCAGTGTCTATTATAGGTAGGTGCCCCAGCCAGGCATGATGGCATCTGTGGTTTGAATGTCCCACACTAGAGAATGCAGAAGACAGCCTTTGTTGAAGTTTTCCTCAGCTAGTCATCACCCTAGTACAGACGTCTCCCAACTGTGGGGTGTGCCCTGCTGGGGGCATGGAGGAATGTTCTGGATGTGTGGCTATGGCTTGGGCCAGCCCCCATGGGGGTTGGGGAGGGAGCGCAACCAGCTCCACTCCTGGCCCCGGCCCCCGCATCTGGGGTCCCGGCTACTGGTCTCGGCCCACAGGCTTGGTTCTGCTCCTGGCCTTGCCCCTGCCCCCAGACAGGGCGCAGACAGAGTAAGGGGGGAGGGCGGGGTATGAAGTAAAAAGTTTGGGCACCACGGCCCTAGTGTAACCTAGACATTTCAAGATAATTTCTCAACTCTGCTTTCCATTGCAACAGAAAAACGTACTGAAGACAGTCCATGAGAAAGTGTGGTTCCTAGACCCACTGCCATTGGCCACAGAACCCCGTAGCAGAGAGACACTATGCTACTTGGTTGCTGAACTGAGGCTCTGACGTGGTTCTGCAAACTTGTTCATGTATCAGAGGGGTAGCCGTGTTAGTCTGGTTCTGTAGAAGCAGCAAAGAATCCTGTGGCACCTTATAGACTAACAGATGTTTTGTAGCATGAGCTTTCATGGGTGAACACCCACTTCTTCGGATGCAAGCAGACTTGTTCATCATGTCCTGCATGAGAAAGATCCACTGTATCTAAATTGGTGTTGAATCTTGCTCCCAGATACATTAGCTCCTGAAGCCTTAAAGGTTTGTTTTTAACTTGAATAAGATAACTTGAGGTAAAAGATAACTTGAGTGAAGACAAAGTGACTTGTAGGTTTCACTAGTTAGCAGGTCAAGGTAAAATTCAGACTCCCCCTAGGTTTCTAACTACAAACTGCCTTGTCTTAAGTAAGACAAAGTAAAATCCTAGTGAACTTGAGTTAGCTAATTCAAGTTGAGAACACACCTTTTTACCTACTGAAGATGCACCCTGTGTGGGACAGAGGAATATTTTCATATTTATTTTTAACTCATGACTCTTCAGGTAAATACAGACTCTCTCTCTTCACATCTTGGCTGAAGCTTCCAACTCAGCCAGTCATTCAGGTTTGGGAGGGTGTATGTGAACTCTCTTATTAGGGCCATGGGGGAATGTCAGGAATCACGTCCTGCAGCACAGCCAGTCTAGAAGCAGGACTTGCACCAGACCCAGTCTCTGGGCAATCTAATGAGCACAGCTGGCCTGTAGTAGGCTGCCTGATTAGCTACATTGCCTGAATTGTTGGAAAAGTCAGCAGACCGGCTCTTAAACCCAGCAGCAGCAGCATTCACATACAGCTGTGATAACTCCTTCACCTGCTTGTTCCCTGCCCTGCTCCTGTCTTGCCTCCCGCCAGGTAACCCAGTTCTGGCCCTCGGCTTCAATTCCTGATCTCTTACTTCAGCTCTGAACCCTGGCTTTGTGATCTGGCCTTGGACTCCAGTTCTGACCTTGGGCTCCGATTCCTGACTACTGATTCCTGTTCTAACCAATTGCTAGGACTCCTGCTCTGACCATTCAGCCTGATTCCTGTTCCAACCACTAGGAATGACCATCCACATCCCAGCCACATGATAGGGAGAGCTTGGTACTATAACTGCTGGTCTATGCCAACAAATCAGATACTCCATCTGTTGAAACTACAACATTGATGAATGCAGGTATGAATCCTGGAAACCCATCGAGAATAAGAGTACACCAGAGTTCATTTCTTGAACAAATGACTTTAGTCAAGATTCTCAAGAAAGAAATGGTCTTTTGTAAGCCCAAAACTAGACACAGACTCTCTATTTTTTTTTAGGAACAGTGAAACAGATGGATCAGATCCCTGTGTCCTTCTGATCTTTCAGGACAAGAGACATGACCTGTGTCTTATGTAGAAAATGGAAGGCCTCAAGTACTTTGTTGGTTGATCAATCAGGGAAAGAGAAATAAGTTGTGAGAGGATCTTGCATCAAACTCAATCACATCTCCATAAGTTAACATGTCCAGCATCCATTGATTGGATGTCATCTGGGCACAAATGGGGAAGAAACTCCTCCACCTTACCCTGATGCTGAGACTGCACCTGGACTATTGTACTTTAAGGCTGTCTGTTTAAAATTTGAAGGGACTCCCTGGTGCCTATTATCTCTCGGATAATGAAAGCAGCTAACCCATCTGAACCTTGCCTTCATTTTGAAGTGGCATCATGCCCTTTCTTCCGGATGATAGTTCTAGTTCCCTGTATCTGCCCCTTTTGGACTGTGATCCTGATGCCCATATCTGGGCCTCTCGTTGGTCAGAACCTGGATCTCTAAAGCAGCTAAGGAATGCTGGATCTTCTCCAACTCATCCCTGAAAAAAACCCTCTCTTTGAATGGCAGGGCCTCTAGTTTGATTTTGGAGGGAAAAAATGGCTATTGTTTTAGCCACAATGCACTCTTGCCTGCCACTGAAGTGGCCATGGCTTCACAAATTGACTGGATTATATTTTTCATATGAATGAGAGAATTGAGCCCAGCAATAGAAGCATCTTGGCAAATTCTAAATCCTCATCTTTGGCCTCTGGAGACCTCTGCTAAGTTTCTGTAGCTCCCTATCTACCACCTGACAGGCATACACTATGTATAGTGAAGCTTCCTGTAATATATGGGCAACCTCAAAAAATCTGTTCAGGAATGCCTCATTTTTTCCGTTAAACACGATCCTCTTTCTACAGAAATCATTATCCTTTTTGCCAACCCAGAGATAGCAACATCCACCCCTCAGGCTCTGAGTGGGCAGCTCTATATCTGGTGCTCTAAGAGGCTAAAGCACCTTTAATGCCAGGACAGAGGACAGTTTCCTGTGCAGGATGCACCACTTACTGCTGATCTTTTCTTTGACATGAGGAGGATGGGCAGCACCTGCAGGGCTCTATAAGAGCATATATAAGTTCCCTAGCAAATTACTGCAGCTCCAGAGTATGTGGTATTTTTATTAAGAGCACTGGTGAATCCTCCTCCTTAAATATGCAGAGTTGGCCTTCTCCTTAGATCTGGAGTCCGGAATGATCTTGTTCTCTACAGCCTCATTTTTTTCAACCTCACCCGCTGTTCCCTCCTACTCATCTCTATTACTCCACTGATAGTCATCCTCCTTGGGTAGGGCATCACGTACTGGTGAGCAGGGGCTGCTCTAGGCATTTTGCCGCCCCAGGCACAGCAGGCAGGCTGCCTTTGGCGGTTTGCCTGCGGAGGGTCCGCTGGTCCCGCGGACCTCCCGCAGGCGTGCCACCGAAGCCATGGGACCAGCGGACCCTCTGCAGGCAAGCCGCCGAAGGCAGCCTGCCTGCCGCCCTCACGGCACCGGCAGAGCGCCCCCCGCGGCTTGCCGCCCCGGGGCCTGGAGCCGCCCCTGCTGGTGAGTGTCTGGCTGGGCTGATATTCTCTAAGTGGTATTCAGTAGCCAGTGCGTCTTTATTTCCAGTCTATGATGGGGAGCATGCTTTATGTTCCCTTCATCTCTCTTTCTCTTCTCACTCTTAAAGTTTGGAACAGACAGTTCAAAAACTTGATTACGTCTAGACTGTTGTTTCTAGAATGAGCAGGTGGGGGCCCACTCCTAGAGGAATAGGAAGAGAAAGCTGGAAATTAGGTCCTGCTCCTAGTGATAGCTGGAGAGGACTCCATTCCAAAATGTCTATATACAATGAGAGGGGACCTATTTACAATGTGAACTGAACTTGGTCAGTGAGAGCATATGGGCTCCTTTACTTTGTTCTCCCTTCTCTACTCAGGAAGAGCCTAAAAGATGGTTCAGTTCTTTGCCCTCTATTCTCCTCTTCCTTCTCCTCAGAGACCTTGAGAGTCCTGATCTGACCAGCTTTGGCGAGAGCCTGCAGGCAGCACACCAGCAGGCTAGGACTCTTTGAGCCCCATAGGCATTTTCCAGGGTGGCTGGTGAGCTGCATTTTAAAGGAGCAGCCAGAAAAGCTGATTTAGCTTTTCTTCTCTGCTCCCAGACCACTCTGGGACTAGTTCTCAGGGTTACTACTGCTGAGCACTCCCTGCACTTTCCTGGCTTTCTGTTCCCCAATGGAGGGAGAATCTTCCCATGTAGAACCTCTGCTGCTTTTGCCCCCTGGAGGGGGGAGGGGAGGGAAGGGCTTTGGGTTCCAGGTTGGCTTGAGGATGATGATTGCCAAGGCTTGAGGACAGCTCCTGCTATGTTCTCTGTCCCTCCTTAAAGTAGGGCCGAAATTGCACTTGACCTCTACCTCCTTCCCTTATCCTGGAGCTAATGCCCTGGAGGGGGGCTGCTGAGTTCAAGGGGTAGTCATCTGGCTAGATACTCCTGAATCCCCTTCTATCCTATGGAAGTCAAAACTCTTTTGTGTGTGTGTGGAAAGTGGGTTTCTTTATGGATCTTCTTACTTTATCAGGACTCCCTGAGAGAAGAATCTTTCCCTAACTCATTCTTTCTGAATCTGAAGCTTTTCTGCTCTTCAGACAGAAAGATCTGTCCATGCTACACTGAGTTGGAGCCTGGCAACAACTGGAGGCTGAGATGACTACAACCTTGTGTGTGAGGGTATGATATCATCAAAAGTCTTTGTGTTCCGTCTCCATTGATCGGTTGAGAGAAACTGTACCTAAACCATTTGGACTGATATAGAAGATCAGATAGTTAGCTTGTTCACCGAGACTATCCCAGGCAGTAACAGATGCTTAGGGGATGGGCATTTCAAACAAGGTCTCTGCAGTATTTTTTTATTTTTCTTTTTTTAAAGCTATAACAGTAATTTTGAAATGTCTGATCATTCAGGTCTATAAAATAAATATCTATTTGATATAAATCTAACCTTTTGAAGAAATTCCCTTATCTTGTCAGCATCTTTGCCAGCATAAATGTGCCACAAAGCCCCAGGTAATTCACTTGAGTCTTTCAATCTTTTCCTTAAAAGGTCATCCATATCTTCTTCTTCAAACTTCTTTAATACTCCTAAGAATTGACAAATAGACTCTCAAACCAGGAAGTGGAAAGCTGAAATATTTCTTATCTTTTTAAATTTCCTGTGGCAGACTGACTAAATAATGAGACTATTACATTTTCCAAATACTACAGAAAACCCTCCGAAGCTATTTTTTATTCACATATTTTGTGTAATTAGAAAACAAAACAAATTATGTAAAAACCTTTAAAACAATTTATACTCAGATTTGAAGCTAATTTAACATTGTTAAAATCTGATGGACATTTGAACATTGCTGTAATCAAAATATTTAAAATTCAGTCTTGGGAAACCAACAAAAACAATTTTGTGCCCATTCTTCTGCACAGTAAGTCAAGAATCTCTTGTCATTTCTAGAGCTATGCTGGTGCACATACAAGTAAATAAAGCAAAATTGAAGTTAATCTTCTTATTTCAGCTCCACTAACAAGGAAAAACAAATCAATGCTTATTACAAAAGGAAAAAAATGGGATAGTTTTATTTCCTTTCCCTATCGTTTATCCTCTATCTATGCGGTATTTTACAGCATCATACACACATGATTAGCATACACCACTTCAAACTCTCTGGTCCACAATGTAGTAGTTTAGCGCTAAACTCAGCACAGCAAACACTATGACAGGGGAATCCTGTGGTGATCCTGTGGTGTTTGGCAAATATCACAATGGAACTGCTGTAAGAGCTAGTGGTACTTCATAAGGGAATTCTTTATCCTGCTGTCCATTTGTTCTGCCACTACCAGTACAAACAGGTACATTAATATGTAGGTAATGGCAGGAAAGAGGTGAAAGAGTACGACACAGAAAGTGATAATTTTTAAGCCACAGTATATTTAGATGAAAGAATTCACTGTGTATAGATTACCTCTGTGAGCAATATGCATGAAGTTAAAGGCATGTTTCATTTATACATTATAAATATTTTAAAACAATTAATTAAACTTCAAGTGTCAATTTTAAAAGTGCATATCGAAATACTTATCCAAACTTTTAAGTGAGTTATTATTCCATCCATTTCTGTATAATACAAATCAACTTTCTTTACCTGCTTTTGACAGTACTCCATTTCCTTTTGCTATGCCCACATAGGCAAGGATGTTCACTACATCAGAAACTTCAATATGGAGATTTGTAGTTCCTATATCTTGATCTTTAGCAGCAGCCACACCTATAGTACAAGGGAAGAGTTTCAGATAGGGTTTTGATTTATTTCAGTATATATTTCTCTTCATACTCATTCTTGTAAAAATAACTTTAGTTCAGAACAGAGCACAAGACTGGAAGTAAAACAACCTTGGGTTTGTTCCCAGCCTTGGTTCTGACTAGGTGTTTGATGTTAGGCAAGTCACCAGAAGTGTTTACTCATTTTTACATATGGGAACAATAATGCTTACCTGCCTTTGTGACTTACTTTTAGATCTACAGATGAAAAACACTATATAGTACAAAGTAGAATTATTACTGAACATCACTCAGAAGGTTAGACAAATATGTGTGTGTGTGTAGAGAGATGCTATACTCTCTCTTTAAAATATTCTTGTTTATTAATTTAGGATTTTTTTTACACAGATTGTGGAAAATACATCTTCAAAAGTGTTACTTCAAACAAAATTCTTTTAATCTTGCTTTATTCAGGCAATAGTCCCTATGTAATAAATCTGTCACAACAAAACTAATTTTCACCAGAATAATCAAAGGCATTTCCTAGTAATGACAATTTTCCTGAAAAATTTAAACTTTATGCTACCAAGCATTTCACTATTAGAATACTTAATTTTAAAAAATCAGCTCTCCCCTCACTCTTATTCTCACAATGAACAGCTGTACTCCTGTCCCCCAAAACTAAAAAAAATTCTTAAGCAGGGAAGAAACTTGTAAAATTTCAGTCCAAAAGGTGAAAAATGAGTAGTTATAAATATCTGAAAACAAGGTTTTAGAACAAAAACTCTTACAAAAACTTGAAATAGAGGTGTCATGAATGTTTCACCTATAATACCTCAAACATCTTTTGATTGCTACCTTTAATACATATTTCAAGAGAGACTCAAATCCATTTTTAATCAAAGCCTTCATGCAATAAGTCATAATTTACCCTCTTGTAATATTAATATAATTTGCAAAATGGATAGCAGAAAAAATTCATTTATAAGAGAATGGAAAATGTCTTACCAATAATATCCTTTCTTCTAGCCGTGTCTCTCACAACTCGAGATGTTTGGGTTGCTCCCCTCCACTCTGCAGCTCACGGAGGCAGATCAACATTTAGGTGTGATGCACACTGGCCATGCCCCCTCTGCTACCACTTGCTGCCAGTTGAGTTATTTCAAAGA
Organism: Mauremys reevesii; assembly: GCF_016161935.1. NCBI lineage: Eukaryota > Metazoa > Chordata > Testudines > Geoemydidae > Mauremys > Mauremys reevesii. The sequence goes on along the minus strand of NC_052629.1, from coordinate 46,541,879 downwards.
TGTAAAACTTGCATAACACTATTAACAAACAGTAATGAAATAACTATGTACTTTAGACAAAGAAAAAAAAAGGTTGTATGGTGATGATCCGACTTTTGGCTCATGAGCCATCTAGAGTGGGGAGAATTGTTGGAGACACTGCTAGCAGAATGGAAATTAACAGTAATAAATTTTCCATTCTGCAGCCAAGCATCACCCACAATTCTGGACATCTGGGAAGTAATGAGCAGTGAACAGATGTAGGGAAGGTTATGAAAAAAGTTAGTAGGTAAGGAAAGAAGAAAGTATTCCCCCCTTTTTGGTAAAAGTAACATTATTTCTGGGCCGCTGCCTGCAGTACATTCCTGCCAATGGCAGCCTCTGCGGAGGACAGAAAGTCCATCTCACAGTGCTTAACGAAGGTATTAGTTGCAGACCAAGTGGCCACTTTTCAAATTTCCAAAGTGGATGCACTTGCTCATTCTGCCCATGAGATGCTATGAAATTTTATGGAATGTGCCTTGATCCCTTCTGGAACAGGAACCACTGACGCTTGATAGGCTTCCATAATACATAGTTTAATCCAACTAGCAATGGAGGACACAAACTCTGAGTCCCTGGCATTTTGGATGGAAGGACGTGAAGAGAGAGCCCAATCGCCTTGTGATTCCACACACCTAAGATAGGTATGAGCAGAGCTTTGAAAATCTAAGGTGTGCCATATCTTTTTAGTTGGATGCTGTGGTTTTTGACAGAATGAAGGGAGCACAAACTCTTGGGAAGTATGGAAGGAGGACTATATCTTAGGAAGAAAGGATTTTGGTGTCCTGAGCGCTACCTTGTCCTCATGGAACACACAGTAAGACTCCTGTATAGAAAAGGCTGCCAGCTCTGGCACTCACTTGGTGGACATGACAGCTATTAAGAAACAAGTATTAATAGATAAGTAAAATGGTGACAGTGAAGTCAAAGGCTCAAAGGGATGGCTTGTCAAAGCCCTCAACACTAGAGGTAGGTCCCACGTTGGAAACAGCAACTTGACTGCAGCTCTAGCTAATTGGACTGCTCAAAGGAATTTGGTTATCTGGAGATTGTATGCTAGGGAGCCAGAGGATCCTGTGAACAGCACGCTACTAAGAACAGACACTTGATGTGCAATGGTATTGGGCTGAAGACCTTTCTCTTTGGGGAAAACCCGAAATGGCTGGAATTCTGGGATTTGTGCCGTGCTCTTGGCACCAGCTGGTGAGCCTGGGCCAGACTGAGGAGTATGCTTTTAGTGTTGATACTCTTCTAAATGAAACCAGTGTCTTAATGGCTCTGGAGACAGACCCAGACCTTCTAGAGCTTCCCTTTTAATAGGCAAGCTGTTAGTTGAGGCTGGTCCTGGTCTAGATGAAGAAGAGGACTTTGTGAGAGAATGTTCAGTCTCCATGGAAATTGGAGCCGAGGCTCCAGTTTCAGCAATATCAGGTTTGAAAAGCAAAGTCTCCTCAGCCAATGTGGTGTTATCAGTATTATCATTACCTGTTCTTGTTTTATTTTCTGGACCACCTTTCCCAGTTGTGGAAACATGTAGAGTAGACCCGGCAGCCAACTGTGGGATAAGGCAACATGATCTGGGGTCTGACATTCTGGTGAAGTATTATGGCCTCTGAGTTCATGTGATTCGTCAACAGGTCAGTTGAATGGAGACCAAACATCTGAAGTATGAGATAAAAAGCCTCCTATTCAGGCACCACTTGTAGTTGACAACCATGAGCCTGCTGAGCTAGCCTGCCTTTTGGTTCAGATCCGCTTTTATGTGGAATGCTCTGAAGGAAAGGAAAGGTGCTCCACCCACCTCATTATTTCTACTGCTTTCGTGTGTAGTGCCAGGTTCCTTGCTCCCCCTTGGTTTAAATATGCAACTTCAATTGTGCTGTCTGACTGAATCAGGACATGGTTCTCCTCTACAGTGGTCTGGAAGCACTGCAGAAACAGCTTGACAACTCCTCAGCTCTAGGAGGGTTTATACCATGAGCCCTTTCCTTGGGTCTCCAGTGACCCTGAGTTGTTTGGGTCTTCAAAAGTGCTACCAAACTCTCCAGGCTGGCATTGGTTGGAAAGCAGAAGGGCATGCCTTTGTGGACAGTGTCCTGAGCTGACATCCATTATAGGGAGTTGAACCCCTATATTGGAATCCCAGAGGCAGCAGGGACGTATCCTGCAGGCCATATTGAAAGCCCTGACAGGCTGGATCTGGCCCGCAGGCCGTAGTTTGCCCACCCCTGTCCTAGATCCACCGAAGTCAGGAAGTCTCCCCGCCCAAGGGATGACACGATATAGGTCAGAGTCTCCATCCAAAATCTTGTTCTCTTCATTCACTTGCTGAGCCCTTTGAGGTCCAGAACAGCTCTGATACCCGCTGTGCATTTCTGCAAAATGAAAAAGATTGAGTAGAACCCTGAAAACCATTCTTCTGAGGGAACACACTCTAGCATTCCCATATATGGAAGATGAGATATTTCGGTCTGGATCAAATTGTGCTTTAAGGGGTTGTTGAAAATGGAAGACTGGATGAAGAATGGATGGAGTGGAGCTGTAGCTTGAGGAAATATCCCTTGCTCACTATACCCCTCACTCACTTGTCTGTGGTCAATGTAAACCATTCCTCCAGGAAATGGGAAATTTTGTCCCCTAGTTTCAGTTCTGGGCAGAGTCTATATGCAATCTTTGTCAAAATGGGCTTGCAGGGAGGCTGAGATCACTCTGGATTTCCCCCAAAACTCGATTCTACTGTTTTCCTTTGGGGAATCCGTTGACCCTTTGTTGGTAACTCTATGGTGACAAAGGCTGAAAGGAGCACCTCTGTCTGAAGGCCAGTCTATATTCTTTTCTGAGGGCACTTATCAATGAAAGAAAGAGAATGTTTGGATTTTGCAGCACTGTCAACCACCATCTTAACCAGCTTTTTTCCAAAAAAGGGAGAGTCTCTGAACTTGGCTGAGCACAGCACCTGCTTAGAGTGGGTAGTCACCTTCCAGGGTTGGAGCCATAAGTAGAATCTGGCTACAGACCTGGAAACCCTGGCTTGGACTGAGGACTTCATTTGTAGCTGATGCTTCAATGGATGCAATGCTGTTGCTAGGAAGCCCTTCTTTAAAATGGAACCAATGTCAGGGTGATCTCTGTCTTTAAGGGCTCTGAGATCTTCCATCCAGGAGAGAGATGCTCTTGCAAGACATGTAGCTACTAGGGATGCCCTGAGGGTGGCAGAGGCAGCCTTTTTGAGAGTGGCCTTCAGCTTTCTACACGGGGACTTCTTCAGGCATATTTCCCCTTCTGAGGAAATAACCACATCCCTTGCTAGGAATGCTACAGCTGTGTCAGACTGAATTTGAATCATGGAGACAACCTTACTGCACAGTCTGGAATTTCTCTGAGGGAAAAAACCTCTATTTTTTTCCCCAGACCTGTTTGGATTCAGCCCTCGACAGCTCACCTTCCAAAGAGGAGGAGGGACAAGAGTCAGAAGATTTGTACCATCTGGATTTTCTCTGTTTTTCAGCTCTTTTTAGGCACAGTAGGAGTGTAGAAGCTCTGGTGCGGCTTTGGTGAAGGCTTTTGTGCCTAAAGCCATCTCAATGGATCTCCCTCTGAATTCTCCCCTGCTGGGTTCCATTCTGGGGTGGGGAGACACACTGCCAGAGCCCTCTGTCAAACCAGGAGAGAGGAAGACTGATTAGGAGCCCTGCTTCTTTTCCCAGGGCACTCAAGATCCACGTTAAGACTTGTAGGGGTATTGGGGGGGGGGGCAGAGGGGGCGGAATTTGTTAACCTGCAAGCCTCCATGCTTTGTTCTCCAGAATTCCCCAGGTCTTACCTCCTGAGTTAACTGGCTGGGGTCCTTTTCATCTCTGGAACCTCTCCCTGTTCTGCACTGGAGTTCCTGGTCCATTTTTCCCATGATGGAGTCACAGCTGCTTTGGTGGAAAGGAGACCCCAGATGCCTGTCCAACTCATAGCTCCGGGATGTAATGGAGTGAGTGTCAGCTGTCTGGGCACAACTCCCGGTCTATTGAGCCTGGGAAGGCTGCCTCATAAATAGAGTGCAGTTTAGATTTGATCCAGTGCCTTCTTGGCTGCTCTGCCATGCCTGTATAGGGGCAGTGGAGGCTCAGGGTGATTTAAACCATTGGAGTGTTAACTAACCCAGGGAGGAGGAGATATCTGAAAAAGGGAAATCTGCTCACTACTTCTGGAAAAACTGGGTAAAATATTGAAGAACTAGACAAATGAGGGTGGTAACAATCAATCTGTCAATTGCCTGCTGCTGCGGAGACGGAGAATCTGGCAAGGGGGGCATGGCCAGAGCGCCAAAATGTTGATTTGCCTCCTTGAGGTGCAGAGTAGAGAGGAGAGCTCAGACAGCCAGAACTGTGGGAGACACTGGAGTGCAGAAAGATGGAGGGAAGCAAAGTCTGTTCTAAATAGGTTTTTTGAGTTTTCAACATACAATAAATATAGAGGCAGAAAAATTAAAAGACTTTGGAGTTTATTAATAAGTGAAACTGATAAAAGCAATATTACTCTGTAGAGAATATCCACAACTGGATTAGAGAGGATAAAAATATACACTGTATAAGGAATACCCTCATGCTTCAGGGCATAAACCAATCGTTAATTGAGAGAGATTAGAAGTGATTTCCCTTATGTTCTATCCATAATTGCTCACTAAATGACAACTGCACCTTCTTCTAAACCATGAAATGCTAGCCATGGTCAGAGACAGGATACTGGATTAAAGGGAATGGCAATTCCTGTATTTCTATGGCATTAATAGATACTTACCGTACGCACTGCATAATCTGGGTCCCAAATCTGGACGTACAAAAAACCCTGGTAAATGGGAAGCCAAGTTCAATTTTCCTTCTGGGTTACAATATTCTGGCAATGGTAAACTTTTTAATAAGTCTTCATACCTAGAGAACAAAAGGACGAAGATTATACACCTCTACCTCGATATAACGCTGTCCTGGGGAGCCAAAAAATCTTACCGCGTTATAGGTGAAACTGTGTTATATTGAACTTGCTTTGATTCACCGGAGTGTGCAGCCCCACCCCTCCGGAGCACTGCTTTACATCCAAATTTGTGTTCTATCGGGCGGCGTTATATCGAGGTAGCAGTGCAACTGGATGCATATGATTTCTGAGAGATGAATAAAATCATCATAATGAATTTATGAATTTTAAAGAAAGAAATACCTTGCAGGCATCATAGCCTTGAAGTCTTCACCAGAGGGCCAGTCTTTCAGTTTTAGTACAACTGTTTCCCCACCTTTTATTTTTTGCCGTTCTGTAAACAATATACAAATTATTCAAAACTACATACATTGTAGGTGTTTTCTTTATACTGAACTGGACGATACAACTGAGCTTTAACTGCTCCATTCTGATCTCAGCTATACAAATGTATATTGTACCATATCTTGGAAAATTAATGCATCTGCTAAGCAACTAATTTTACAAGCTCCAAGATAAGACATTTAAATAGGTGAGCTCAAAATTGGATATTTAATTTACTTTAAAATTCATATAATAGAAAATGTTATGGTATATGTTGTATCTATGCCATCCTGCAAACGTACAAAATGCAAAGCCTCTGTACTCTCTAAACAGATTGGCTAAAATTTGTGTTTGAATTTAAATATCTTCAAAACCTCAAAATCCATGGTTAAAGCGTATCCTTTGTTTACAGTTTCCAGCATATGTGGCTATGGTATTTATGATTATTGGAATAATATACTTGAAATAACATACTTGCAACTTCTTCAAAACCATCCCAGAATTCCTTGACATTAGTGTTTGAAATAATGCTGTCTTTGCAGTTCAGGAGATCGGCTTTGTGGTCTCCAAAATCTAGGCTAATTGACTCTGCCTTCCACAAGTTGATGTTCATTTTCTTGTGCACTCCAGACACTAGTACAGGCTTAAAAATAAAGGAAATGTTAAAAGTCTAATACAAACTGCATTTCAAGAGGGTGCTTCTTCAATTAAACCAGAGTAAATAAATACATCCTAGTGTTGGGGTGAAGTCTTAGTCCCCTGAAGTCAATGGCAAAACTGCCATTGACTTCAATATAGTCAGGATTTCATTGAGAATTTTTCTGTTGCCTAATCTTCAACACGATTTCAGAGAATCCTTCTTATTTATTAGTAGTAATTACAGAATTTGAATCAAATATCTACATTGACACTGAAAAAAACTATTTGTGACATGCCTTACAAACTTCTGAGCACAGTAATAAAATCTATTAAAAATATACCTTTCAATATGGGGAAAGGGGCCAATATATGCTACTTACCCATCCTACTAATTCATTCTCCAAAAGTTCAGATATCTAAGCAGTCCGATATTAAACAGTGAAATAGAACAAGCACAAGACTAAGAATTCATGTTCTGTAATAAAAAGTTCAATTATTTAAAATGTATAAAACTCGTTGGGTACAGTGTCACACTTTCAGTTATCCTCAGCACATATCACAATTCTTCTTCTGCAAACTGTTTGTGTTGTAACTGTCGTTAGAGAACATTTTATTCTAGTATCAGTGTAGATTTAGGAGTGGGAGAGGATGCGTTGATCAGATATTTGTACTACGTACGATAATGGAACAATCTCTTGAATGGAACTCGCCACTGTTTAATAATTACCTCGACTTTGAGAAGGCATTTGATAGCGTCCACCATCCATCTCTCTGGAATATCTTAAAAATATATGGATTCCCTTCGAAAGTGATTAACATCTTCAAATATATGTATGCCGGAAATAAGTGTTGTGTTCGCCATGAAGGACAGCAGAGCGAGTAGTTCCATGTGAGAACGGGAGTTAGACAAGGATGCGTTATTTCGCCCATCCTATTTCTTGTGGTCATAGATTGGGTGATGCGGAAAGCCACTGAAGATAGGCCAAGAGGGATCGCATGGGGACCCTCTGGTCATATTGAGGACTGACTTTGTGGATGATATCGCCCTGATTTCGAGCTCTCAGACGGACCTCCAAGAGAAGACTGATAGAGTAGGTAGAGTAGCAAGGTGCGTAGGACTTAATATCCATGCCGGTAAGAGCAAAATAATGAAAGTAAAAACAGCCAGCTCGACGAAGACAGTGTTATGTGACGTAGAATTGGAGGAGGTGAACGACTTCAAATATCTTGGTAGTTACATATCGGCTGATGGCAATATTCAGAAGGAGATATCTACCAGAATCGGTCTTGCAGCAAATGCATTCTATAGACTTCAGAATATTTGGAGGTCAACCATCTTGCAAATGAAAACCAAGGAAGAGATCTATAGGTCGAACGTCTGCTCTGTGTTGCTCTATGCAGCGGAAACATGGAGGACCAACAAGAAGATAGAAAGTCGGCTTCGGGGCTTTGAAGGAAGGTGTCTTAGGCGAATTCTTAACATACATTGGCCGCAGCGTATCACCAATGTTGAAGTGAGCCGATTAACGGGCATCAACAATATAATGGATGAAGCCAAACAATGAAGATGGAGGTGGCTGGGGCATGTGTTGAGAATGGATGCTGATAGACACCCTCGTATTGCCCTACGATGGACACCACAAGGAAGAAGGAGGAGAGGTAGACCATTGGGGACGTGGCGAAGGACCATTGAAGAGGAAATGAAAGGTATGGGAATGAAGTGGGATGAACTCTGCTGTCTCGCTCAAGAACAAAATGAATGGAGGAGAGTGGTTGGCGCCTTATGCTCCACAGGGAGTGAATAAGAAGAAGAAGAAGAAGAATCAGTGTAGATATTTCATTCAAAAACTAATTACTAATGAACTGAGAAAAAACGGTTACCTACCTTTTCATAACTGTTGTTCTTCAAGATGTGTTGCTCGTGTCCATTCCATTTTAGGTGGGCACGTGCCCACGTGCACAGTTGTTGGTGGTTTCTGCCTTAGCGGTATCTGTAGAGCTGGCTGTGGCACCCTCTGGAACGGCGCTCCCATGCGGCAATATATCAGGCCCTATCAGTTCCTTCTTGCTGACAACTCCGATGGGGGTAGGAGGGTGGAAAATGGAATGGACATGAGCAACACATCTCGAAGAACAGTTATGAAAAGGTAGGTAACCATTTTTCTTCTTCAAGGGCTTGCTCATGGTGATTCCATTTTAGGTGACTTACAAGCAGTATCCACGGAGGTGAGCTTGGAGTTCACAGCTTAGTGGCTTGCAGTACTGCCCTACTGAAGCCAGCATTGTCCTGGGCCTGCTGGGTCAATGCATAGTGGGATGTAAAGATCTGGACAGAAGACCAGGTGACCTGAATAGGCACATGGGCCAGAAAGGTTGCTGAAGAGTCTTGTGCCCTGGTAGAGTGGGCGGTGACAATCGCAGGGAGTGGCACCTTTGCTTGGTCACAGCAGAAGTGAATGCAGGCAGTGATCCAAGAGGAAATTCTTTCACCTTTCATCCCGTCGACCACTTACGGAGTGGCTTCGTCCTGTCAATGTAGAAATCAAGAGTTTTTCTGATGTGTAAGGCACACAGCCTATGCTCCTCTTCTGACTTATCGGTCTTCTTTCCAAAGCCACATAAGTAAATGTCCTGGCTTGAATGAAACTAAGAGACTACCTTGGGAAGAAAAGCTGGATGCGGCCTTAGCTGGACCGTGTCCTTGTAGAAAACTGTGTACGGTGGCTTTGAGGTGAGCACCCGAATCTTGGATACTCGGTGGGCTGATGTCACTGCGACCAGGAACGCAACCTTCCAGGACAGGAGAGAGAGTAGGAAGCCAGAGGCTCAAAGGGAGGACTCGTGAGCTGCCACAGCACCAGATTCAAATCCCAGGGCTCCCTAACTTGCAGGTGGAGGCGTTCTAGGTCCTTAAGGAATCTGGCCGTGATATCCTGAGCAAAAACTGATCTGCCCTCGAACAGCAGGGGGTAGGCTGAGATGGCCACTAGGTGGACCTTAACTGATGAGAGGGACAAGCCTTGGAGCTTGAGATGCAGGAGGTAGTCTGGAACAAGTTGCAGCGAAGCCTGCTTGAGAGGAATACCTTTGTCTGCAATACAGCAGGTGAACCGTTTTTGCTTGGCCAAGTAAGCCGCTCTAGTGGAGGACTTCCTACTTCCTAACAGGACACGCTGAACACCAGCTGAGCACTGCTGCTCCTGCATGTTTAGCCATGCAGCAGCCAGGCCATCAGATGTAACACTGCCAGGTTGGGGTGCAAAATACTGCCATGGTTCTGGGACAACAGGTCCAACCTGAGCAGTAGCTGGAACGGAGTTGAGAGGTCCAGCAGACTGCTGAACCAGTGCTGGCATGGCCATGCTGCCACTATGAGGATGACCCTCACCCGGTCCTGTTTCATCTTTGTGAGGACCCTGGGCAGCAATGGCACTGGAGGGAAGGAGTCCATCAGAGCCCCCAACCACAGAAGGAGAAAGGCATTCTCTGTCCATGCCCCCAAATCAAGCAGAAGACATGGCATTTCCTGTTCTGCCTGGACATGAACAGGTCCACCTGGGGGAGTTCCCCACTTGCAGAAGAGGGAACCGACCACCTCTGGACAGGGGCGGCTCTAGCCATTTCGCCGCCCCAAGCACGGCGGCACGCCGCGGGGTGTGCTTTGCCGGTCGCCGGTCCCGCGGCTCCGGTGGACCTCCCGCAGATGTGCCTGCAGAGGGTCCGCTGGTCCCGTGGCTCCGGTGGACCTCCCGGAGGCGTACCTGCGGATGCTCCACTGAAGCTGCGGGACCAGCGGATCCTCCGCAGGCACGCCTGCAGGAAGTCCACCGGAGCCGCCTGCCGCCCTCCTGGCGACCAGCAGAGCGCCCCCCGCAGCATGCCGCCCCAAGCACGCGCTTGGTGTGCTGGGGCCTGGAGCCGCCCCTGCCTCTGGATGAAGGGACCACTCGTGGCAAGAAGAGATCGTCCTGCTGAGGCAATCAGCCAGAGCGTTCTTGGTCCCTGGGAGGTGAGCGGCTACGAGATGGATGTTGTGCTGCAGACACAAGTCCCAAAGCCAGAGGGCTTCCTGACAGAGGGCAGAGGACCCGGCTCTGCCCTGCCTGTTGATATAGGACACTGTAGTCGTATTGTCCATCAGGACCTGCACCACCCTGTCTTGAATCTGAGGTAGAAAGGCTTGGCAGGCTAGTCGAACTGCCCTGAGTTCCCTGACATTGATATACAGGGCACAAACGCAACTTGACCAGTGACCTTGAGTGTTGAGAGTGCCCAGGTCTGATGCATCGGAGACAAGGGTCACCGACTAGGCTGGGGCCACGAAGGGAACTCCTTCCACCACTGACGTGGGATCCTGCCACCAGAGGAAGGATGACAGTATGCTGTCTGGAATCCTGACCACCCTGTCCACGCTGTGCCAGTGGGGGATGTAGACCGACGCCAGCCCGGCCTGAAGGGGTCTGAGACAGAGACGTGTGTGCCAGACCATGTAAGTACATGCTGCCATGTGGCCAACAGTCTCAGGTGAGACGTGTGAGCGCTGGTGAGCAGGTGGACCTGCAGGCCCGCAATGAGGTCTGCCATGGCCTGGAACTGAGTCTCAGGGAGGAAGGCCCTGGCTTGAGTGAAGTCAAGGACCGCTCCAATGAATCCTGCATTGCACTGGGGTTATGGGTGACTTTCATGACAGGTGGCACATCGTGATGCCTCCGCACCTGATCCAGGGACTGGCCGCTTATCAACCAGTCATCGAGGTAGGGGTATACCTGGACCCCCGACATTTCAGGTAAGCGGCCACTGGTGCTGTACACTTTGTGAATACTCTTGGGGTCAACAAGAGACCAAAGGGCATTGCCGTGAACTGGAAATGGCACTGGCCCAACATGTAGTGGAGGATGTGCCGGTGCCCTGGGAAGATGGAAATATGGAAGTATGCATCCTTTAAATCAAGTGTGATGTACCAACCTCCTGGATCCAGGGAGGGAATGATGGAGGCTAGAAAGACCATGCAAAACTTCCAACTTCTTGAAGGAATTGTTGAGGTGACGCAGGTCTAGGATGGGTCTGAGGCCCCCCTTTGCCTTCAGAATTAGGAAGTAATGGGAGTAAAACCCTCTTTCTTCCATGTTCCAAGAAACCTTTTCCACTGGCCCCAGCCACAGGAGGTTTTCGACCTCCTGAACGCAGAGTTGCTCATGAGAAGGACGGTGAGAGGGATGGTCATCTATAAACTGCAGGCTGTAGCCCGACGAAACTGTATCGAGCACCCAGCAGTCCAAGATGACATGGGACCAGGCCAACCAGAAAGGGCAGAGGCGGTTGAGGAAAGGGAGGGTTGGATCCAGTACACTGGCTGGAGTACCATCCCTGAGCGCACCCTCAAAATTACTGCTTCTGTCCTCCCTGACTTCTGAGAGGGTCAGGTTAGGCAGCCAGGTGGGAAGAGGATGGGTAGTGTCTCTTAGGCCCCTTATCCTTGTCCTTCCTCCTGTAGGAGTCAGACCTGGGAGACCTCCAGGACCTAGACTGCAACTGAGGAGGCAGCGGTGGAGGTCAGAATGGCTTCCTGGCCTGCCGAGGGGTGTGCAAGCCCAGGGAGTGGAAGGTGGCATGGGAGTCCTTGAGTCCATGGAGCCTAGAGTCAGTCAGCTCAGAGAAGAGCCCCAAACCCTCAAATGTGAGGTCCTGGATCGTGGTCTGCATCTCCTGGGACAGCCCAGAAGCCTGCAATCAGGAGTTGCATCTCATGGCCACTGCCAATGCGACCTCCCTGGCAGCCGAGTCCATCACATCCAATTGGAGGACTGCCCGGACCACTGCCGTGCCTTCGCTCACCAATGCAGCGAACTCTTGGGCATGGTCCTGTGGGAGGGCCTCTGTCACCTTATTAAGGGAGTCCCACAGGTTAAAGTTACAATGTCCCAGCAGGGCCTCGTGGTTAGAGACCCTAAAGTGTAAGCTGGCCGTTGAATAAACTTTCCTGCCAAACAGGTCTAGTCTTTCTGCCTCTATTTTTTGGTGTTCCGCTCAGGCGGCCCTGTCTGTTCCTTTCATTCACCATGGACATGACCAGTGGAGCTGTGGGCAGATGAGAATACAGATACTCAAAACCCTTTGCAGGGACATAGTATTTCTTTTCCGCTTTCTTTGACATTGGTAGAATGGAGGAGTGGGTTGCCACACTGATTTGGCATTTTTGAGCACCCCTGTGTGGACAGGCAACACAATCTTAGCCAGTGCGGTGGCCGAGAGGACACTGAAGAGGTCTGCCTCCTCAGCGACCTCCTCAGTCTGCAGGCCAAGGTTATCAGCCACCCGTTTAACGAGGGCCTGATGCCCCTTAAAATCGTCTGGAGGGCTGCTGGTGTGGGATGGCCCAGCTACTGCCTTGTCTGGGGACGACGATGAAAACTGCAGGGCCTGTGGGAGGGTGTTGTCTCTGTCCTTGTCGGGGGAGGGCTCCCTTGGCGCGGTGCACCGCCTCAGCACCATGATCTGACAGCAGTGCCACAGCCTGCTTGTCCAATGAGGCCAGGGAGCGTTGGCAGTATTGGACTGGCATCACCGGTACTCCCCCATGGGTTCCAGTACTGCACTGGGGGAGCGGGTACTGTCCCTGCTGCATCAGCACTGTGGCTGGTGCTGTCCCAGTCTCCCGCACTGGTGGAGAATCGTCCCTCCTCGGCGACAGGCTGAAGTTGTGGTCCGACCCCGATCACTGGCTCTCCAGCAACCACGAGTCTGTCTACAGACCCTGGTGGGCGGGGTGATGGTGAGCGGCGCCGCCGGCCTGAGGAACGGTACTGGGGCAAACGAGACCAGTGCCGAGATCCTGAACGACCCCTCCAGGGCTGTGACTGATGTTAAGGAGATCACCTGAGGGTGACTGGTGCCTCGGTGACCTGTGGATAGATGTTCACCGGTACTGGCGGTACGGGGAATGGTGCCTCGAGTCCAGAGTCCCATGCCTAGTAGGCGGGAATCTTGTCAGGAACCTAGGCCTCCTGGCCGGAGAGCTGGGGTGCAGTGCCCAAGGTCGTGACGAAAGAGGCCTTTGGTCTGGTGACCAGGGGTGTTCCGCCAGCCTATGCTGTTGCACCCTGTTGGGCTTACCCTTTGGTGCCAGTGATGGAGCGGCTTCAGTCACCTGGAGTGACTCTACTAATTTAACATTATGACTAACTACTATGAACTATATACAACAACGAACAGAATGAAGTCTATGAGGAAAAACTGCTACTGCTCTTGCGATGCAAGACAAGGCACTCCAACCAACTGTCACGGGCAGTAAGAAGGAACTGAGAGGGTGCAGGGCTGGTGGCACCTGATATACCACTGCACAGGAGTGCCACTCCAGGGGGCGCCACAGCCGGCTCTACAGATACCACTAAGGCAGAAATCTCCAACAACTGTGCACATGAGCCTGTGCACACTTAAAATTGAATTGACATGAGCAAGCACTCAAAGAAGAACACACAATACTGAAGAGCTCAAGTCATTCTAAAGTTTTTTGCTACACATTTAGTGCTTCTTAGCATATGTATTTACATTTTCTGCTTATACAACCTCACAAGCTAGTAAATGTGGCAGACCAGTGAGACAAACTTCTGTTTTGATTGATACAACAAAACCACCAAAAGGAACACAATACTTACATTTATTAAATACCCTATCAAATAAATTTGGCTGGTCTCTAATGATAAGAAATTTTCCCCAGTGCATAGGGAGCGTTATCGCTCAGTTCCTCTAGATTTTGAGCTTTCAATACCTAGAACTTAAGTTTCCATTTAAATAAAAATTGCATTTCCAACCCTTACTGTTGTGAAAAACCATTTCAAACATGAGCACATGAAGTTCTGTCCAATGTCGTGTATCTATGCTTTTCTTTTAACAGTCTCATTTTCTAATCTCAATCAGTCTGGATTATTTTCATTCCCCCATCCCAGTTTCTTCTGTAACTGCAAATGCCTGTTAGTAATGTATACAGTTAGGGTGGCTAATTTAATTCCATCTTCTAGTATTATTATAATTATGAAGAGTAGTGCGTTTAATATGCTGTTTCTCTCCCACAGCACCTACTGACAAGTAAAATCTGATTTTTCTTTCTATTACTAATTTTAGAGAGAATAATAAATGGAAAAACTTAAATTAAAACTGTAACTTTGGACTATTTTTAACCCATATTTCTCTACATTTGTGTAAATAAGAAGTCTAGAATTTATCCAGTTATCCAACATAATTTGAACAGTCTGCATCACTGGATCCAAATAATCTATGAATATATTTTATAACCTTTTGGGAAAAAACTCAAGTAATTACATTTTTATTTTAAACTCTACTTTCAGTACATATATATTCTGTATTTGCCAAGGGGAACAAAAGATGTGTATTCAGACTTCTTCCAGTAGTCTTTATATCCTTAGATGTTAAATTTATTTATTTCTAATGCCCTACTTAAAAAAAAAAGAAAAAAAGAAAAGAACTACTGATCTTGGGAAGTTAAGTTCTAAAGGTCATGCTATTGAATTAGGGGAAGTTTGGGTTGGTGATGGAGGGAGAAACTACTGCTGATGGTGAAATAATAATAATATGATGAAAATACCTGTTCACTTTACTGACTAATTAGGTTTTACTATCATTTTACTCCTGTTAGCACTGCTGACCGAATACAGCTGAAAGTTTGAATTACCATCATTTTACTTGTAAACTGGGCAGAATGGATCTGAAAGTCTCAGACACACAAGCATGGAATCCTATACCTAGAGTCACTTTTGCATTTCGATATGTACCTTTCCTTGTTTCCAGAACTCTTTAAAGAGTTTCCAGTTGCTGCTGTTTTTATGATCTTTGAGCCACAAAATGTGCTTATCACAGATCCATGAATGTGGAATATCGCTGTAGAATTTACTGCAATCATCCAGAATGGACTTTTGACCATCCTTTGGTCCATCCTTCAGTTCAGATTTTACGTTTATCTTGGGTGGTCTATTTGGTGGAATCTTGTTTTCTACAACTGAAGCAATTATGTCATCAAGAATGTTTGGCATAGTCCTTCCACCTTTGCCACCCTTGTGAAAAAACAAAAATAGTTTAATAGGAAATTTCAGATTTACCTTATTCAACAGAATGTCAGAAATATTAAATATAAATAAAAATTATATACGAATATACTGCACCCACAGAAATGTTTATTGAAATAATCATCTGGAATCAGGGAACTGCAGTTAAAATGACAATGAATATATTCAACTCTCTTTAAAGTACTAAGTCAATGTTTAATCTAAATAAATGTCCAAATTATTTACAATATGTATCAATCATCACTAAACATGCACATTACCTTTCTTTCAGGGAATCTTTAGTGATGTTTACTTACATATTTAATTATAAATTAATATTCAAAGCAAGACTCATTAGGCTGTTCTAATTAAAATGTACCAAAAGAAGTTGTGTGAATTTTCAACATCCCATGCATTCTGGTAATACACTCACTGTTGTTCCTGTAGAGTAAACTGGAGCAAAAGCAATGCCAGCATCTGTAGAGCCCAGACGCAGTTTGCCAGCTGTTGTAGTCAGGAGGTCTCGTAAGGTTGAGCCCTGTTCGTTGTTCTGGGACACAGGAGGAGATGTTTTACAGTTTAGAGACTCTGAACTATCTTGGTCTCTCTCTTCTTTAGTATGTTTTCCAGGAGGACATTCTTTATTTTCTAAAATAAAAAAGATTGTTTTTTTTTTGGATATTTACATGATTGTGTCATGATGTAGAAATTCGAACACTGGCATCCTGCATTTTATAGTGGTGGTAATATTGTGTAGCACTAGTGCTTTATTCACCTGAAAACACACCAGAGGATGAATTAGATCCTTCAAAATGCAGTCAAACAGTGTACCATGAAAAGGCCTTCCTCAACATCTCAGACATGTAGCTGAGTGTGCACCTGTCACAAATGAGAGATGCTGTAGCTGAGAGAGGCTGGGAAACACTAACACATTACACATGCATTCCACTAGTGGCTTCTCTGTTATATTCAACAAATAATTAATTGATAACCAGTTCTGATGCCCCTAGAAGGCAGCACAAAGTTTATAAGATTAGAGAATGTGACATTTTAATTACTTATGACACAAATCAAACCCAATATGGAATTTTTTTATAGTGAGTTCAACAGAAATTCTTGGAGCACCCAAAACGACGCACTTACCATTAGCATCTCTAATATTTACCTTTCTTTTCCTCTCTGGCTTTTTGCTCTGCTAGATCAGCTAACCAATGCAGTGGTGACTGGGATTCTGGTGGAGTTAACTTGCTGTCTGCGCTTACATCACTCCCTGGACTTGTATTGCCATTTGTCTCAGACTTTTGAGGGGTATTCGGCTGCTGAGACTCAGGCATGCACAGAGAAATTTTATTACTGTGATTAAGGACATTCTGTAAAACCTATAGAGCAGAATAATTTTATTTTTAAATATAATACTTTGTTTTAATATGAGCAAAAAAGTAGCAACAATGGTAATTTGCCAATATATTACACAAAATAGAATTATATAAAATTCATGAAAAAGTTGATTTATTGATATTATTCAAATTTTTTTTAAAATAAACAATTATCAACATGTCTAAACACTAAACTCCAAACTTAAATATATTATAGACTCACCTGAGAGACACCATTCATTGCAGGGAACTTCCCAGTTTGCATGTTCTGTTTGCTGGTACACTGACAGTAGGATTTAATCTCAAATTTCTCTCTAAGACTGTGCATTGCATCTAGAAGATCTGTCAGAACTATAAGTTAAAGTAGGAATAAAGAAAACCATTAACAGTTCTTTCATGAACAATGTAAATTTATTTTGTGATCCTCTTTACAAAAGTGTGATGGTGTTATAAAACTATTTATATTCCATACCAAAAGCTCAAAAGATTCTTAAGCACTCACAAATAAAGAAACAACAAAGTTAAGATTGTCCTCTTATTCTTAATTCTGCCTCTTGTACAAGCTTTAAGATACAGTATTTAATTATATAATCACATACTATTTTTCTGCACGATCCCCACTTGGTTCTGTGTGGAGACACGTCTTGACAAAAAAAACATGATGCCCACCCCTACAGTCACCTCTTACCAGCATCCTAAATGGAGTCTCTGCTGCAGGAGAACCTGTTCAAGACCCGCGCACAGGCCCTGGCCCCCAGCGAGGTCTTCTACTAGCTGATTGTCAGCCAGAAGGAGGTGGGTGAACGAGGGAGGGTTAACGATAAGACTAATACTTATCGGTTAACTATTTAACCATTTAATATTTTACATCCCTATTTAAAACACTACATAATAATGGATGTGCACAAGGGGACAGAACTGAGGATATGTAGGCAGTCTTAACATTGGCATTTTCTGAGATGAGTGCTTCATTTGGCAACTTAAATATTTTTAACCCAATTTTGGTATGGCATTTGTGTGTTTGAGAGTTAGAAATCTAAATTTGTGAAGTTTGCTTGGAGGCCCTAACTTTCCCCTGAAATAATACCAAGCAATAACCATAAGTTTATATTTATTATGCGTTTGTTGTCCCATTTAGAATGATTTTACTTAAACTGTTTAAAGACACATTTGATTTTTAATTTTTTTCCCCTTATGGTATCACTAAATGGCCGAGTTAAGGTTCTTCAGGTGCCCCAATTGTATTAGGTATTCCATACCTAAATGTTTCGATTTCTTTTAAGTTAAAGTCTGAATTTTTGGGGGGTTACAAAGCTTGTTTTGGGGATAATTGAAACATTCTTGTATTTCTTTTTACCGTAAATTATACATTCATACTTTCAACCTAAACTGCACCACAATAGTTTCACTATCTGAAAATTTTCTACTTTTTAAAAAGTTTATTAATAATTTCACTCATGAAAAATAAACAAGAATCCCCAAAAGAATGTTACCATGTAATGTTTCTATTATTGGAAAGCATATAATGTCAACACAATATTTTTTTAAATTTTAACGTCTATGGTCAGATTTACTAGTACATTCTGACTGCTTTAGACCATTCTGGAGAAGCGTAATGCAGGCAAAGCGTAAACCCTACTTTCTCCCCTTCCCTGCCTCCCTGTTCTCTCTATTTCCCTGCATACACATCCACCAATTCCAACCTCCGTCCTGTCCTCCATGTTCCTCTGCACCAATCCCTAATCTGTACTCCCCACTTATTTGGTGAGGATATATTGTGCTACAGCTAGCTTTGAAAAGTAATATCAGAAATTACTAGAAGAAGTTCTATTTAAAATTAATGTGGTCTTTCCACAAAGAAAGAAATGATTAATAAATTGTTTTTATGTGATCATACCAGAGCCTGGAATAATCTGAGTTGGCATCAAATGCTTGTGATCATGAGGCTGTCCTTTCACACATTTCATCCAAGCGTATAATTCTTTATCTGTAAAACAACAACATTCCCAGTTATTTTATTTCACTTGTGGCTTTATTACTTAAATCATATAATTCACAGATATTCCCAATCCATTGTTTAGAAGCCTCTACACTTACACTCCTCTGAGGTTCTATACTGGTATTTTGTATGACAAACATTTTGTTTGTAACAGTTTGACAGAGAAGCCAATCAGAATGGGGTTTTAATAAAAATAGAAGCAAAGACAGTAGCATCCACAACATAGATCCTTGTCCAAGTTTCAAAGCTTATTCATTTTATTATATTTAGATCTGTTATTTTTGCCTGAGTAAAAATCCATCATACAGTTGCCATTTAGGCAACTTAAGTTAGCTCACTGAACAATTCCTAACATAGTATAGAAAGATGAGTAGAGAACAGCTTGTATTGTCAAAATCTCTACGGTTACAGTAGCACATAGAGGCCCTACTGCTGGGGGCCCCATTTAGCTAGGCACTGTACAAACATAAATTAAGGCAAAGGGTGGAAGAAGAAAAAAAAGCCAAGTTAGGGAAGTGACTTGACATTGATCTGCTGTGTTATCTTGGGCAGAGATGGGAATGGAACCCAGTCCGGTATTCCATCTACTGTACCATGCTACCTATCTTTAATGGATCAAATCTATTTTCAATTTTATTCAGCTGTAGCAATATATGTTGCATGCCCCAAATAGGCAGGCTAAGAGATATGTTCGGCACATTTTATAATGTAAGGAAAATATGCTTTAAATGTACAACGCACCAAATACCTCTCTTTTCCCGGATCTTAGAAACATTAAGGATATACTCTTAAAAGTGAAAGAATTTTGTAACTCACTTTACAGGACAACTTTAAAGTATACAATTTCAAAACAATCATGTAGGTGTCATATACCAAGAACAAAATACCACTATCGTACAACAGGTCTCAAAACATTTACTCAAATTTTATTATTAGCATATTACATGCACATTTTGTAACTGACCTTTTGAAGAATGCATAGAAACTAGAGTTAGGGAAAGCCTTCCCCGACTGATATCTAGCAACGTTTGTACATCAGTTCTAATCTGCACTCCAATCCCCCAATGAGCTCTGTGTGGGTGGACAGCTACACAAGAGCCTCAGTGAAGTCAACAGAGCATCCCGTGGGTACAGGGGGCTGTGCTGAGCTAATTACAGAACTGGAGGTTATTCCTGATCATAGTACAATACTCAAGCATTATGCCTAAAGTGCCTGACAGCAAAGTTAAAAATATAACTAAATCATCTCTTTCATTTTATATAGCTGTATGTGTAAAGACAGCTTCATAATTGTGTATTTCCTAGTCTTTAATTTTGCACATGTTTAATAGATATTGTACAACAGAACAATCACTCATAGGTTGCAGAACTAGTAAATGTTCAAACAGTGTTCTCAAAAAATAAAATGCTGACAGACATAGCACATTTTGGACAATTCTAAAACTAAAATGTATGTTTGGTTATGCAGGCTGTAGACCAGTGGTCCCCAACCTTTTCAGTGTGCCGGGCGCCTGACGACTAGCCGCTGAGGAGCGTGGCTGCCGGACAAGCAGCTGCCGAAATGCGGCAACGCCAACAAGCGTCGCCGCTGCAATGCCGCCGAGAGGTAGCGTCATCAAGAGGCGTCGCCGCTGAAAATCAGCGGCATTTCGGTGGCAGCACTTCTTGACATTGCCGCTTCTTGGCGGCATTTCGGCAGCTGCTTTTCTGGTGGGCAGGAGGTGGGAGCACATAGATGCCACGGTGGGTGCCATGGTGCCCGTGGGCACCGTGTTGGGGACCCCTGCTGTAGACCATGCTTTGCTCCCAGGAATACAACCCAGGAATCCTGATATCTAACATTCCAGTGTCATCTCCCAAATAGTTACATAACCCCCGGCAAACAGTTTGTCATGTCTCCCTTTACAAGATCATCCACATAAAAGACAACTGCCTGTTTCAATCACAAATTACTCCTATAACTAAATCAGAAGAGGTCTAAGCTGCGGAACTGACTGTTGTGGGTTCAAACCCTGCTGCTGACCTATGTAAGAGGGAAAATTTTATATAAAAATTTTACAGGCTGCAGTCCTAGTGAGGCAGAGTGGTCAGGACTCTGCTGTGCCCCACCAGGACCACAGTCTTCCCTACACCTTGTGCCCGCTGGGATTGGGTGTCACTGGCCCTGCATCCGTGCAGGTAGCCCTCTGTAGCTTTTCTGTCACTGCCCCACTCACTCACTCACTCCCATGATGGTAGGGCTGCAGAGGGCTCCCTGCACTATCACAGGAGCCATTCAGCAGCTGGGTGGCCTCTCCTGCTTCCAGGGGTCTCTGCTCTATTATTCATGCTGGCATTGCTGGGGGATAAAGAAGGTATTTTAATACTGTGGCGGTTCAGATAATAGGGTTTTGGAAAATCAGGAGTATACTGTACTACATAAAATTATTTTCTTCTAAGATGGCTGTTGGTCTGTATCCCTGGTCAGAGGTTCCCAAAGAGAGGTGCTCAAATCAAGACAAGCCTTCATGGTAACAAGTGGTTAGCATACATAGAGTGGAGCACGTGGAGTCCCAGTATAAAAGAGGAAGAATTCCAAAATTTAACGTTGAGACAGGTAAGGGCAAGAGGTCTAAAACCTGGGAGGATGTATTCAAAGAAAACAAAAAGGGTAGAGGGTCAGTTAGCTCCATAACTGTGACAGTTCTTTTTGGAAGGGTTGGTTTTATATATTGTCATGACAAAAGTGAGAAAGCTTTGAGAAATAGGAAAAAGTTGTGCTTTACGCAAAAAGAATAGCATTTATTGGTTACAGAAAGACACCGAACCTTCTGGAGCAGCAATTCTAGAACATGTTCCAATAAACAACACAGAGAATGGTCTAAGTTCATATAAAATTATAAACTGACCTCTAGAACTCTTCCTTTCCTTTGCCTTATAACAATCTAAGCAGACCACAAACCCACATTTTTGGCAGACCCAATGAATGTTAAACAATGTGGCTTCACATGCATCACACATCTCACGGACTCCTCTCACTGCTCTCTTCCAGGCAATTTTGGCTGAAACACAAAATAAACAGAAGTATCAAAATTTAAAGGCAAACATCTTTAAACTGTAGCACAGAAATAAATGTTCATCTAAAAATACCAATCATAATTTTCCTCTCAGAAGCAATTAAAGAAAAAATCCAAAAGTGACCCTATATACAGAAGTCTTAAATACGCACACATTTGACTGCATTATGACTATTATGTAGCAAAATTCTGCGTTAAGAATCAATATTTTTGCAAAGTAAGAGACAAAAATCAATGACAAATATTAACTAGAAAATTTCTGTAGCAAAATACAGAAATAATTATTGCCTCTTAAACAGGATGTGTGGCACACAGAGACAGCCTTTCTTAATGCATTCTTGTAGTGCCAATGAAACGATTTAGCATGCAGCTACACTGAATATATGGAAGGATCAAACAGAGAAGTCTAAAACCTGAGCTATAATCTTTCATGTAGAATTATAGAATAATACAAAGAATATAAAGATTTCCTTACCATCTTTCTTCACCCAGGACATGGCTGTTTTCTCAGATGTTACTAGCTGACAAAATTTATCACCTATGATGTCTAAAATGTATTTAGAAGTTTCTAGGTCTACTTCATCATCTTCATAATTGTCATGTGTCCACAAACTCATTGCTTCATCATCATATTGGTCAGGAGAAGAGAAACCATCTATCCTAACCACTCCATTTTTACTAAAAGACAACCTAAAAAATAGAAACAAATAGTTTAACTATACACCTCATTATACTTTACACTCTAAACTTTGTTTGCTGTTATTAAAAACCATTTTAACCAACATGTCTGCATGCAGACTGCATATATTTTACAATGCTATTATAAAAGAATACTGACCAGGTTAATCAGGTTCAATCCTTGCAGTAGCAAACACATAACCCTTTCTTTCCTTCTCCCTGTCCCCACCCCTCGCATCCTTTTTTTATTTATTTAATTATTAACGTGAATCTAATGTTCCATCAAGTGAGGAACTAATAGTACTGGCTTCGTCCAAGCTTCCTTCCACTGTTTTGTCAATACCCTTCATTTCTGATCTGCAGTGCCTCTTTTGTTTCAATCCTGTTTCCTCTCTAGAGTGGAGACTGATAATTGTATGAAACTGAATTGTTATTTTAAGATGTAGATTAAGTGACTTGGATGAAACCAAATTCATATTTTCACATGACCTAAACCAGAAACCTCAATGCAAGTCCTCCAGAGTTGATAAAAAGACTAATATTAACTTTAAAGCAAACAGGAAAAACATGTTTTCTATAGAACAAATTCTGTTGCTACAAAGTTCAGTTTTAAGAAGAAATAATGAGGACATTCTGAAGCTAAAGAATAACTGCTCAGGTAAATCACTTGTTCGATCCAATTTACTTGACTCTCCCTTTAACACTTATCACCACATAAATTAATAAACTGATGCTAATATAAGGCATTTCTCTTTTTTTTTTTGCCAACCAAGTTTTGATCTAATTCATTTATCTGATTCTTGGAGGCTGGCTGACAGTGATCACTCAATCTGTGCCTATTTTCTGTATATTAACACTCCTGCCGGTCAAGTGAACAAGGATCTCAAACCTGAACTTTGGTTTCTATATGGCAGCACAGATCATTACTTCTAGGTAACCAGGTCAGCTCATTTCTTACCTTTGAAAGGCCTAAAATTTGTATGGTGTCCTACTTTGTATCATTTTAATTAAAAAAACATTTGAAATATTTTCCAAGTAGTTGTAATGGTCTCTCAGTAAGCCTGTATCAAAGCAGTATTGTTGAACAATACAATCCCTTATAATACAGAATAATTTACACTAGTTTATTTATAAACAGATACATATATGAAGTATTTTAATAGTATCAGCATCAGTAAAACTCAATGTCCTACATTCAGGACTGAAGTGTAATTTATGACCACTGTTACACTATCAAAAATGATCCCCCCCTCACCTTAATCAGCAGGTAGCAAAAATAATCCATTGATTTTTATTACAGTAAAGCCTGATAAGACTCTTAGAAGTAGGGCAATCTTGATTTTAAATTCAGATCTCATGTCTGGTACAATTAAAATAAACTCCATTTGATACTACAATACATTTAAAATTAAAGGTTTTTTTGTTGTTGTTTTTTTTTAAAGTAAATGATTGAATTTTAAAATGGTAGCAAAACTGTTCTATGCTTTCAGTTAACCTCCAATACTCTCTTTCCCCAAAAGAACAAATCTAAGGAGAACACAGCAGTACTTTCAGTAAGCAGGTCATTGCCGTGTATGTATACTTTAGTACAGAAAAACATTTTAAGCCAAACACTGAAGTAATCAAAAATCAGTCTGTGTAACAGCAACTGAGTGTTTAAATTCCTAGTGAATGAGTCTACATTGGTAAGTATTCCACTTGTACAAGTCAACACCTAGTTCTGCTCTACTTCCACACTAGCATTGTATTGCACCAATTATGGTAGAGTGTATTCTGGGAAATCTTCTTTTGCATATGTAGGCCAAAGGCAATTGTAAGAAGAAGGGGTCAAATTCTCACTGTTGTCTAGGGAAACTCCCATAATCATGCCTGAGGGGTATTACCAGAATTGAGTGTTTTGTGTGTGAATTCAAGGCTCTTTCTCACCAATTTAAAGATAGTTTAATGATTTCTCTCTCTAGGCTAGACTGAAAAAAACCACTACTGCATTTTTTTTCTGGCTCAGGAAGGCTGGTTAGTTGTTCAGATGTCTCTGGTATAATGCTGCAGTTTTACACAAAGCCTGCCTCTTTCAACCTACAACAGGGCCAGTACACAAAAGGAACTGAGAAATATAAACATGACTATAAGGAAGGGGTTTTTTTAAACCAAAAATTAACTTTTTAAAAAAACAGCGAACTTACCGACGAAAGTAATAAAATCTACAAAATACTGGAGAGTGAGTTGGTTCTTCACCTTTCTTACTTCTAATGAGTCTACATTCTCTGCATTTCTGCAAATTGGGCCCTATTTCAGAGCAAGAGTCATCCTGCAAAAAGGATTCTCCGGTTTGCTTCAGCTTCTTTACTTTGCGCCAGTCTTTTAATACTGAACGAGGTATGCCAGCTGAAAAAACAACAAAAACTTAAGGCAAGATAAATTTACAAATTATCTATATGTAGAACTCAATAGGAACAGTAAACCTTCAGCATTTCTAAAGTGAAGTTACCTTTACTTGGTGCCTAACTTTAAGCATCCAAGTTTGAAAAATGTGGCTACAAATCTAATGTTCTGTAGATAAAACTGCTGTTAACCATTTTATTGCTGATTTACATATCACATATGTAAACCAAATGTACTTTTCTCTTGTATTTGGTATATCATTTTGGTAGATATTCCACAGAAAAGTGTGGCCACAACACATGATTATTCCAGGACAGTAATGGGATTCAGTAACAAGGAGAGTTAAATACATATGATTACTTTGGTGCAGTTCTATGTAAAGTAACTGGAATTTAAACAATTTGTTAATTATGCACAAGGAAGAACAGAATCCAGCTCTCAAATGTGTTGGTTTTACAAGTCTAACAGGAGCAAAAAGCAATAAGAACTTATTTTTATCATTTAACTCAGCAGATCTGAAACTGAATACACACAAGGAGCAGATCTGTCGAGTATAATGCTGCAATTTTCACAATCACATTTCAAAGTAGAAACACAATTTAAATATACACTGCTGTTTGGCCAATCTTTCATTTTAATAACTTTTACAAGCAGTGCTCTGGTGCCCGTGTGCTCCGGAACGGTGTTTTGTAACTTTTTTGGGAAGATGGAATGGTGTTCCACTACTTCGGACAAGGGTGCAAGGAAGAGGGGGGCAGCCTGCTTAACCCCCACCCACTTTTGATTGGTTTTGAATGGAGACCCAGCAGCCACTGCCTTCTCTTCAGGCCATGCCTGAGACAGCAGCATGGGCAGCCCCATGGCTGGGTACCCCTCTCTAGTACAAGATTCCAGCTGGGGCACCTGAATCCCTACCCATCATGGGAGCCCATGCCAGAGTCCTGGTGCTGCAGGCTGGAAGGACAGGCCATAGCATTTCTCTGAGCGCCCTGCCACAAGAGGGTCAGCAGGTGGGGGATACTGTGCAGCACCAGGGCCTTCCATGGAGAATGGGAGGTGCTGGGGGTTCCATGAGGCGTGGGGTCCTGGGTGGTGAGCCGCCTGCATTGCTGTCCCAAGCATGGCCAGAAGCAGAGGTGGCAGCTGCTGGGCCTTTCCTAAGAGCTGGCTAGGTGCGTGGAAGGGAGGCTTCCCCCTCTTCATAGCAACCCTGTCCCTACCCCCTATATGGTCAGTGCAGCTGCACCACTTCCTCCCTCCCCCCCCCAGGCTGAGGAGGGGAGTGCCTTTTGCCACTGAATAGGCTGAAGGGTCCTGGCAGGGGCATAGTGCCTCATATCCTAATCCTCCTTTGCTGCCCTGAGTGAACCCAGTGTCAGCAGGCTCCAAGGGAGAAGTGAGTTCTGGCACGTCTTTTTTTAGGATTCAAGCGCTGTTTAAAAATGGGATTCGTTTTATCTGCATGAAGAGATGGGGTATCTATCAGTTCAAACTGCCTTTACTCCTGAAAGTCCATATCCTGTGGAGCTGGGCAAAACTTGCACATTAGATACTGGATGGTTCGAATGTTCGGGTGCTAACATAGGACTGCACAAACTTGGATTCAGTTCTGTTTCCTACAGATTTCTTGTAAATTTTGACAAGTCACAGTGTCTCTGTGCCTCAGTTCCCCATCTATAAAATAGGGATAATACTACTCCCCACCTCACAGTCTTGTTGCACAAATAAATACATTAAGGACTGTGAAGACTCAGATAATAATGTAACACGGTCCATGTAAATACCCAAAATGGATAGATATTAATATCAAATACTAATCTGTTAGAAAGAACAATGAGGAGGAGGATGAAGATGATGACAGGAAGGAACAAGACCTACTATTGCTCAGCCTCCCCACCCCTGAAATCACAGGAAACTGATGCTATAGGATATGTCCATATTTTAATGCATAATACTCTGTGCTACAGGGGAAGGTAATTCTTTAAGTCCCCAGCTATCTTGCAGATAAAATACTAGATAAAATACCAAAGGACTCTCCAGTTAAGCCATCTAATCCATGCCCCTACATGAGTACACGATTGTCCTCTACACCAAACCCATAAATGTTATCTCCTTACAGTAGGAGGATCATCCAGCACTAGTTCAATGTGTGACTAAATGTGAGATTCAACTTCAGGTCCTGAATTAGTAAAAACTGAGTAAGATTTAGAAAAAAACTTGAACATTACATTGTCTTTGATCCTCCCCTTCGTAAAAAGATTAAAATTAAAGACAAAAGAAGTAGACCAAGTACTGTACCAGCACTTGATCCAGTCCAGAGTATCTCCTACAGGTTGCAGAACTGGCAGCACTTAACACAAATTAAAACTCAAACAATTACAGAATCTTTCAATAATATAAGGTTGTGAAACTGAGAAACCAAGAAATTCAGATAAAGATTAAAATCCATCCTTTGTACCAGCTTAATAAAAATCTTATGAAATGTGATTTAACGGGGAATTTCACACTAGACAAATGTTGTAAGAAACTGACCATTTTTTTCTTAAATAAGAAATATTAGACATTCATAAAAAATAAGAAGATACATTTTCTTTCAAACATTTTACTTAAATAAAGTCTTTCCTGCTTCTAGACCAGTTTCTATTTCCTGCAAAGTTTAGTCGCAATCCAGTATCTGTGACAATACCACACCATCCGAGACAAATTCCAAGTTTATTCTTCATTCCCTTAGATTGCAGCGGTGGTACCGCAGTAGGAGGGGCTCTCTCACACTTCTCTCTAAAGTACCTTTTTTTACCCTAAATGTAAAGTCACATCAACAGAGTGCCCTGAAGAAACTGCCCTTAGTCTTCTTGTCAGAGGAAGAAATAAGGTCTGGCAATAAAAATGACCCCTCAAATGGAAGCCCACCACCCCAAAAATACAGATGTTCACATTGTCTTGGGCTGAAGTTTTTATTCATTTTTAAAAATTGGTATGACTGACCCAAGCGTGACTGCAAACATACTGGTGTTGACACTTTATGACAGAGCATGTGTACAACAGTTTGTTTACTTTAAATTGAGAGGCTTATTTACATGTTCAAACCAAGAAATAGTTTGTGCTAATACATATATACATAACAAAAGATGAATTTCTCAAATTAAGACATTACAGATGGGGTCAGAATTGGTGAATCTGCAGGCCTACCAACCTCTGACACTACCCCTTTAAGCTCTATTCTCATTCATGTATTATCATATCACAAACCCTCCATTTATTAATAGTATTGTAATTCACAAACGTCCATCTATTTTCTTATCTTTTCTAATTCAGATCAACTGATATACTTACTGCTGTTACTGCTACTCTGTAACTTCATCTTGCTTCTTTCTTTGGCACTCCTGCTAAGAACACCATTGGGTTTTACTTCTTCCTCTGTATCACCCTTTTTCTTTTGCAAATCATTTTGTTTCTTTTTGTAAGTTGGCTTAGGCTGCCGTTTAGTCCTTTGCTCTGACTTGCTCTCACTTTCATCAGAGTCTCCACATTCAGAGCCAGATTCGTAAGTCCTTTTTGCTTTTCTTCTTGTATGTTTATCTTCTTTCACAAATTTATCTGCTAGGATTGTACTTTCTATGTTATTTTGTAAATCATTAGATGTAGAAGCTATTAAATTGACAGTACATGGCTTAATAATTTCTGATACACTGTTCCCTGAATTCTCTTTTTTATTAGTGTTTTTATCTTCTTCTGAATGTCTAGTAAGCCAAGCCTTTTTCAGTTTTGTGTGGTAGTTCGGCTGACTTGTCTGGGAAGCTTGCCCATTGCCTACACAGTTGGCTTTGTTTATTGTATTGCAGACGATAGTACTGTCTAGGGAAATGGAGGCTGGAAATGTCTGATTTTTCACAGCATTGGACTCAGTTTCACTGGCACTACTACTTTTAAACTGAGCTGCAGCCAATGCTGCCTTGTGCTTTTTCAAATGGATAAAATCAGTTGGGCCAGAAAATCCAGAGTTGGGCTGAATGGCACTTCTTGTCTTGCCACTGGTTGGTGTAACTGCAGCTGTGGTACTGACCTTGCTTTCTTGTGTCTGTGCCACTACCTGACTTACTGTTCCAGAGGAGGTACATTCCAGTGGTGTGCAGGCCAAAACTGTGTTTGATAAAGAATAAGTCACTTCTGAACTACCCCAGCTTGAAACACTGGTAGTTGTGGCCGCAGATGTGGTTACATCTGTTTTGGTACTGCACATTATAGTTGTGGTAGGTGTGACAGAACTGGGAATGCTGCCTTCTGACACAGCCGGAAAGTTCTTTTCATAATGTGTGTGTGTAGTGTCTGAGTTCATATTTGGCAGAATTATTCTTCCAGTGTCTCTGGATTCCACTGGTTTTAGGCAATCTGGTTGATTTGTCCCAGTTGAAGATCTTTCATTAATTCGATCTTTGGAAGCTGACTGCATTACTGGCATACTATCATATTTTATACTAGAAGGTGGACGTACAATGACAGATGCTGTGGCAGACTGCGATTTTCCACTGGTTCGCTCAACATGCCATTCAACTTTTTCATTGTTTGGGGCATTATTAGATTTCCAAATATCTGATAAATTCTGCTCAGAAGTGCTCTTGTACATTGTTTGCGCTTCCTTAGGTTCAGGTACTAAAGTTGGTGGTTTTTGTAATTCTTGGGTTTTGCCACCAGCATTAACTGGCTGCACTGGTGTTAGGGTTGGAGGTGAAAGGCTGCTATAGCTGCTTTCCTTTCTCTCCAGGTTTTGATGAACTGGAGGGTGAAACACTGGTGCTCTGTGTAAGGCAGGCATACTTCGGAGAGTATTTGAAGATGAAACTGACAACTGAGTAGGGCTTCTGCAGTCATTTCTAAAAGAATTTAGAGAGTGAGATGTCATTTGATGGGAAGGTTGCTCTGTTATCTTGCTTACTGAACCTTCACCCTCTGGTTGATGCTTAATCAAAGGTGGAGGTTTTGAAAGAGATGAAATAAAAGAAGTGAGAGACTGGGGATTAGCTGCTGTTGAAGGACAACTATTCTGTTTATCGACATACAAACTTGAAACTTCCTTAGATGGGTAGGACCTTGGTGGTTCATTCACTACACTGTTTGACAAGGTGGTGAAATAGTTACTTTGCGGCAAACTCTGTGGTGCTGAATGCTTGATTTTATAAAGTTCTGATACAGAACGCTCTGGTTCTTTGTCATGTTTTACTGCATAGCTTTTGGGGCTAGAAGATGATAATGGTGTTACTCTAGAATAATTCTCTCTCTCACCCTCAAGAGCCTTGATTTTAGCAGTAAAAGGAGCAACTTCAATACTCTCTTGAAGTATCCGTCTATGTTCTTCTTTATATTTGCTTAGTCGCTCTCCTGTCTCTTGAGGTGGCTTCTGCAATTGACTCAACATTGGGTCCACAAAATGTCTGTGCAAATGACTCTCTTTTGCAGTCTGTGTTCTGCTGTGTTCCAGATCAGTCTTCACTGGTGCAGTTGTAACAGAACGTAAAGGTTCAATAAATGCTTTCCTCTCCAATTCTCTGTATGAAAAAAGTTAAAACAGATTAAATTTTGTTACAAACATACTACAATATGCTAACAGAATTTAAGGGGCCTATTCTTCAACTCTCAAACAAAATTATCTATTAACACAAAATAAAGCTGATGAATTTCTTTATTCTGGGTAAAATTTTCAAAGGCTTCTATGTGACTTAGGAACTTAAGTCCCATTGAAAGTCTATGTGCCTCAGTTTTAAAATGGGATTTAGGGACCTAAGCCACTTCAGCGCTTTTGAAAATTTGACTTATTATTTGAGAGCATATTTTGTCACACTTTTACATATGTCATGTCATGCATTTTTACAAGTGAATTGGAATGAAGGTAAATGAAAACACAAGCTACTGAACTTCACAGTCTCATACTGTAAACATTAGATTATACATCAGTTTAATTATTTAGACAATGGAGAACTTACTCTTTGTGACGATCTACTATATTTTTGGACAATGGTGGACTAGAATGTGTTGTCAATTTGAGTGGCCGATGCGGATCTGCACTGGATGGTCTTACAGGAATGTGACTCAGTAACCCAAGACTGTCAGCTGAGGTCACAGGGGTGGGTTGGTGTAACCAAGGGCTGGGAGTATTCTGTTAACAGCAACAAAACCAGACTTCAAAGTTATCACAGGAACCCAAGCACAGCAACATCATCATACCTTTTTTTAAAATCTTACCAACAAACAAAGTAAGTTATATACTTTCCCAGTACAAATCATACACTTTTTTCCCCAAGTTTTTTAGGCTTATTTGGATAGAGTAGGGATATTTGAGTATGCCATTGACTTGGTTTATAGCATATGAAAATGTTTACATTTTCCACATGTATTCTGAGATAGGTTTGATTCTCAAATACCTAGCCTGATCATTTTACTTCTACAATTTCAACTCAGGGCCTCTCTTTTAACAACTTTAAACAACAACTGGTGTTTAATAGAGTACAAGTTCAATTATTAATCTGTTGAATGATTAGTGTTGAAATATTTTCTTTAAAAATAAATAAGGTTTAATATTTCTTGGGAATATCTTTCAACTGTAAATATAAAACAAATGAAAGAATAAGCATTCCCTTTTCTTACTATTTTTCTTCATTCTACAAATGATTAACTATGGATAAGCCTAGGCAACCTGTTATATTTAGCTGAATTGTTTTACACAACTCAATCACACAATTAGTACAGTACTATTAAAACTACAAACTATGTTAAGGAAATCTTAACGTTGCATAGCTAAGTATTCAAAAGTTAGGAAATACAAAATTTAAGGGTGAATGTACAATTTTAACTCTACCTCCTAGCTTGAATGCATTATGATAATCTTTATTTGAAAACTAGTGTAGGCTGTTTTAAATGAAGTTGATAACTTATGTAAGTTAATGTAAAATTAATGATGATGTGTTACCTTGAAGACAGAAGTGTCTATGATAGAAACCTTTTTATATTGAAATATAGCATAAGATGGCATAATTAACAATTGTATCATAATGCACACAAGGGAGTTAAATTTGCATGTGAAACCTTAAGTCTCACTTCCTGACTTTGAGCACTTCACTATGAAACCCAAAAGATGTTTTAACATAGTAAAGTTTTTGAGGAAATCAAAAAAGGTTGCTGGGGCCTAATTTCCCTGTAAGCTGCGCAGTTGTGAAGCAGCCTATTTAGCATCACACAGGCGCTCAGGGAACCCGCCTGAGGACCTGCCCTGGCCAGGAGGAGGGGCACCTCTCCCCTGGCCACAACCTAGCCCAGCCCCCAACCTGCTACAACCAGGGGCACCCCCTCTCCCAGCCCCAACTCTGCCGCAGCCGGGGCACCCAAACCTGTCACGGTGCCCCTCCCCAAATTCTGCTGCAGCCCGGACCTTCTGTGGCCGGGGCACCCCCCCCCTCAGCCCAAACCTGCCATGGCACCTTTCCCCCGGCCTGGTCCTGCCAGGGCCAGGCCGCCTAGCTTGTGGCCCCAGTCCTGGAGCTGCCACGCCACATAAAGGCTCCTCTCCTCGACCCCCAAGCCCAGGTGCTGCTGTGTGGAGACTGAGTTGGGGGAGTCCTCTCTCTCTGGCATAGCCCCAGAGCACCCTACTGCACCCCAAACCCTTCATTCCTGGCCCCACCCCAGAGACCGCACCCCCAGCACCCAACTGTCTGCCCCAGCCCTGAGCCCCTCATCCCCAGCCCCACCCCATCACATCACCTCCATATTGGTGCACATAACAAAATTCACTCTGCACATGGGTGGGGAAAATTAGAGGGAACACGGGCTTGGGCTGTAACTAGAAGACAACAGTCAGCACAAAACAATTGCTGTATATCAGTATAATTAAGAAACTAAATACCTGCAGAACAACAGATTTCAGAGGCCTAAGTGAAATGAGTTTA
The DNA here is from genome assembly GCF_016161935.1 of Mauremys reevesii. NCBI lineage: Eukaryota > Metazoa > Chordata > Testudines > Geoemydidae > Mauremys > Mauremys reevesii. The sequence continues at coordinate 46,509,446 of NC_052629.1, read as the reverse complement.
TTCTTCCACACCTTCATTATAGGTGGAGCTGACAGAGACACCTACAGTTCAGACTGCCTACCTCTTTCTCTCATGAGGCCATTTTTTAACTGCTTATGACTTGGCCAAACTTTAATCACTTGACATTTTCCAGCCAGGTGTCTGCCTCAGACTGAACTATTTGGAAAAAGGCTCAGCTACAATGGTTCATTTCTAAGAATGTGTGTCAGAAAAAGGAAAATGTTTTGCCCATGTTAAAATATCTTTACATAATCACTGGGAAGTTCTAGCACCTACATGTTGTGAGGCAGGAACTTAAACTTTGGTAGGGAGGTTGCCTTATTGTTAGGGAACTGCCTTTTGCTATCCCTGTGAAAAGCAAAATTAGACTGTATCACAAGCCTCTGAAAATCAGTTTGTTCAACGGAAATTTAATAAAAACTGGAAGCATTGCTCTCCAAAGGTTTCAATTGAACTGAGCATGATCCTACATGCCAACTGAACTGAGCATGCTCCTGAGCAAGCCTTTTCACGCAATTGCTACACTTGGTTGCCAGGGGACACTGTAGCATCAGTCACTGAACTGACTAGTGATGCTGTTGAAACCATCTCAATCCTTCCTCTGCTAGCACTCAGGAAGCATGAAGGAGAAGAAATAATCAGTCTGATTATTGCAAAGTGGTGAGGAGCAGATGAGAAAGAAGGGAGAGGTGCCAGGGATATGTCTCAATAGGAGACAAGGAGAAGAGGGATAGAAGCCAGGGGTGTACATGGACAGGAAAAGAGGGGGACAGTGAGGAACACAGGTGGACAAAGGCCAAAGAGTTTATAACCACTGGAGCACACTTCCCTACAGAACCTGGAACAGAACCAGAATTTCTTGAGTCTCAACATTCCTCTGCTATCTACCAAACAGCTGTGAAATCCACTGGCAAAATGAGTGTATTATCCCCGTAACAATATAAGAACATAAGAATGGCCATACTGGGTTAGACTAATGGTCCATCTAGCCTAGTATCCTGTCTTCCAACAGTGGCCAGTGCCAGATGCTTCAGAAGCAATGAACAGATTAGGACAATTATTGAGTGATTCATCTAGTCCCAGCTTCTGGCAATGAGAGGTTGAGAGGCATCAAGAGCATGGGGTTGCATCCCTGACCATCTTGGCTAACAGTCATTGATGGATAGGGTGACCAGATAGCAAGTGTAAAAAATAGGGACAGAGGGTGGGGAATATCTGGACTGTCCCGACCCTATTGACGGACCTACCCTCCATGAATTTATCGAATTCTTTTTCGAACCCAATTATACTTTGGGCCTTCACAACATCCCCTGGCAGTGAGTTCCACAAGCTGACTGCGTTGCGTGAAGAAGCACGTCATTTTGTTTTAAACCTGCTGCCTATTTCATTGGGTGACCTTCTGTTCTTGTGTTATGTGAAGGGGTAAATAAGATTTCCTTATTCTCTTTCCCCACATCAGTCGTGATTTTACAGACCTCTAGCATATCCCCCCATAATCATCTCTGTTCTAAGATGAACAATCCCAGTCTTTTTACCTTTTCCTCAAATGGAACCTGTTTCATACCCCTAATCATTTTTGCTGCCCTTGTCTGTACTTTTTCCAACTCTAATATATCTTTTTGGAAATGAACCAACAAGAACTGCACAGAGTATTCAAGGAGGTAGCATACTATGGATTTATATAGCGATATTATGGTATTTTCTGTCTCATCATCTATCCTTTTCCTAATGGTTTTTGACTACTGCTGCACATTGAGCAGATGTTTTCAGAGAACTATCCATGATGACTCCCAGATCTCATTCTTGAGTGGTAACAACTAATTTAGACCCATCATTTTTATGTATAGTTGGGATTATGGTTTCCAATATGCATTACTTTGCACCGATCAATATTGAATTTAATCTGCTATTTTGCTGCCCATTCACCTGGTTTTGTGAGACACATTTGTAATGCTTTTCAGTCAATTTTGGCCTTAACTCTCTTGAGCAATTTTGTATCATCTGCAAACTTCGTCATCTCACTGTTTACTTCCTTTTCCAGATCATTTATGAGTATATTTAATGGCACTCATCCCAGTACAGATCCTTGAGAGATTCCGTTATTTACCTCTCTCCACTGTGAAAACTGACCATTTATTCCTTCCCTCTTATCCCATGACTGCTTACTTTGCCTAGAAGCCTTTGGTGTGGGACCTGGTCAAAGGATTTCTGAAAGTCCAAGTACACCTCTACCCCGATATGCTGCGACCCGATATAACGCGGGTTCGCATACAATGCAGTAAAGCTCTGACACCCTACTCTGAGCAGCGTGTTAAGGGTGCCGGGCCAGGCTGGGGGGGTTTGATAAGGGGCCGAGTTTCTTGGGGGCGGCCAAGGGCTCCCCCCTCCCAGGGCCTGGGGGCAGGAACTGTGGGAGGGCACTTTTGGGGGCCCCGCAGTCCCAGAGTGGCCCGGGGGATTAGCGGGGGGGCTGGGAGCAGCCCGCTCTGCTTCCCTCACCCTGGCCCCAGCCGTGTCACTCAGGGGAGGGAGCTTGGGGGAAGGGATCCCCCCAGCACTCACCAGCAGTGGCGGAAGCAGAACAGCCCGGCCCCAGCCCGCTCCACTCTGCCAGGTGAGTGCAGGACTTTTCCCCAGCCGCCCCCCAGCAACACGGCTGGGGTCGGGGCAAGGAAAGCGTAGCGGGCTGGGGCCGCGTTGTTCCGCTTCCCGCCGCAGATAAGTGTGGGGGGGGGAGGGGCATCCTTTCCCCAACCTCCCCGCACTCACCGACGGCGGGAAGCGGAGCACCACGGCTGGGAGCTGGCAGAGTGGAGTGGACTGGGGCCGGGCTGCTCCGCTTCCCGCCGCTGCCAGTGAGTGCCTGTCAGAGGGCGGGGAGGGATGGATAGGGGTTGGAGCAGTCAGGGGATGGGGGGTTGGGTAGGGGGGTGGGGTCCTGGGGGTGATTAGGGACGGAGGTCTCTGGAGGGGGTGGTCAGGGAACAAGGAACTGGGAAGGTGGTGGGGAGGGGGGCAAAGCAAGTTTGATTTAATGCGGTCTCACCTATAATGCAGTGAGATTTTTTGTCTCCCGAGGACCGCGTTATATCGGGGTAGAGGTGTATACTATATCCAGGGCACACTATCCCTGGGAGAGATGAAGCCAAGGGCAGACTCAGAGTCTGCTCTGCAACCAATAGGGAATGAGATGCCATTCCCTGGGAGCTCAGGAGAGGCAAGAAGCCATTTTGGAACAGTCTGCAGCAAGCCAGGGAAAGCCACACCAGCTGTGTGAGGGGCTGGTGACTCCCAGGTCTGCATGCAGGGTTCCCCCTGAGAACTGGCCTCTGGGGACCTGAAAGCAAGATCCCTCAAACTTGACCCCTTCCCTCCCCAGGGTGACTCCCAGTTTGTAGAGTTTTGTTGGGAAAAGTTTCCTCAGCCAGGTTGAGGAACCAAATGGACAGGGGGCACTATATGTTTCTGTAGCCTCAATAATCTCTCTGAGCATTTCACAATCACCGTCACCATTCTGGTCAGGTGGCCAGTACTACATTCCTACTGTCTCATTATTCAAGCATGGAATTGTTTAAAGATTGTTTAAAGTCTTTCTAGTATATGGTCCCTATAGTGAATTGCTACCAGATACACGATTAACTTCCAGTGGTAAAGTTTTGTGCTGTGGATCTACAGGTCCTAACCTTACTGATGACCCAATATAGTTCCATAAGATGAAATGTTTATATCTTCAATTTGTATTTTAAAAACCATAGGAAGTTATGTACAACTCCTGCCCTCTCCTCTCCACACCCCCTCCCCAAACAGCTGTGTTAAAAGTCAGTTAAAATTACAAAGTCAAGCATGCAAAAGCTAGAAAAGGCCAGAATTAAGGTTGCCAATGCCATCTTAGTTTGGTCCCCCTGTTCATGTGCATTATGAAACAGTCATCTTACCGGAACACTCATACGCTCTTGGCAAAACTGCACAGAAGAAAAAAAAACCATTTTCATGGAAAATGGACAATTGCTGGGAAATGGGCTAACAATTATTTTTGTAACCCAGCGCACTTGCACATAGAGGCCAGTGACCTTAAAGTACTATTAAAAGTAATAATAAAGAAAGCAGAATCACTTACCCTTCTTAAAGAAGCCTCAGCATTAACAGGAGTTTCTGGATGGACCCATTTAGAGGAGGGTAGACCAAGTCCTGAGTAAGCATGTGTTCCATTTGGATACTGCCAAATAATTGGATAAAGTCCTATCTGATTATATGAAGCAGAAGGATGAGCTTGTCCAAGAAGATGTGGAGACTGGTGCTGTAACATCTGCTGCTGCTGGTGTGCTAATGCCAAATGGCTTAAGCTGCTGGCATGAGCAGTTTCTAGTCGTGGATGGCCACCTAATAAGGAAGCTGTAGGCACTCCAGGTAACACTGCAGGAAGTAGATGAGGGTGATGAACAGAATGGTGAGATGCAGTACTAAGAGGATGAGTGTTAATAGCAGATAATGGAGTCTGATTTGAAGACCCAGTTAATAGATGGGGTGCACCACTTAATGCAGGATGATGGGTGTTCGGATTTAAACAGGTTCTGTGGGATGAGGAATGAAGAGGATAATTATGCTGATGTAAGTAAGGTGAAATGTGATTAGTTCCTGTTTCTTGACCAATAAGAGTGGGATCCCTGTATACTGTGAAATGTTCATTCTTGTCAATAATAAGAGGACTTTTAGTAGCTTCTAAAGCACTAACTCTAGCTGGAACTGGATGAAAACTAGACCTAGGCATATCATGCTCAGTTTTATTTGCTGACCTTGATACTCCAGTAACATGGCTGGTCTGATAACTAACCTTTGACTTCACAGTATCAGGAGATTGGGTGAGTTTAGGCTTAACATCAGGTGAAGAATTTGACTTTGTTTTAGGATGATCAACTGAAGTACTAGATTTTGACTTCATAGCATCAGGGGCTGGACTTCGTTTATGTAGTTTACCCTCTTCAGCTAATGAAACTACATTTAATGAAGACACAAATGAGCCATGCTGAACTTTTTCTTTTTCAGGATTTAAATGTTCATTTACTGTCGTTTTCATAATCCCAGACTGTATCAAATCCATTTTACTGACAACATTGCTAATCCAACTCTGATCAGTTTCTTGTTTTCTTACTTCTAGAAAATTTACATTTGTAAATTGATGTTTTAAATTGCTGCCACAAGACACTATTTTCTGAAGTGTTTGCAAACCAAAGGTACTTGCAGCATTTTCCTGGCTCTCCTCATCAGAATTGTTTTCATTAGTTGCATCAACACCACATTTTGGTGTAGGAGGCCTGGGTACAAACTGCTCATTTGTTAACAATTCCATAGTATGCCGATTTTCTACACTGCACTCTTGAACATGTGCATCACTGGCACTCTGACCATGAAATTTCAGCTGCTCTGCTGGATGGCGTGAATTTTTTTCTTGTAGGTCTAATTCAGCTGACTTCGGTGTTTCTGCATCTTGATGATTTTTATCTGCTTGTATTTCATCCCATGGAGACTGCCTATCTATTAGTGTCTGTTCCTCTACCCTCTCACTACTCTGGGAGTTTCCTCCTTCTCCATTTATGTTTGAAGTGTTCTTGCTTTTCAACTCATTCTCTGAATTTTGCTCTGATGAAGAATCTGTTAATCTTTTATTTGAATTTTCTGAGTCACTGCTCTCAGAGTAGTCAGAGATATTGTCTGTCCGCAATCTTTTCATACTTAGTTTCTTTTCGTCCTCTTCGGGTTTTCTTCTTTTACTAATAAAGTGTTTATTTTTACTTTTGGGATTTTCTGTAGAAGAGAAAGAAATTATAATTGTATTTTTAGTCAGGTACAGTTTTAAGAATTTCTCTCCCTCCCCTTCCAAAACTGCTCCTACCTCCTCGACCTATATAATCATATTTTTCTTCCTTCATCTTCTCCTCGTCAGGCATGCTGCTATCTGAGCCTTTCCTTTTATTTGGACGAGCATTCCGTTGTTGATGGTGCTGGTGAGAATTCTGTTTTGGTGCTGCAGTTTGGGAATTCATGGCTGGTCTGGGACTATTTGCTTGAGCACGTGTATAATGCCCCTAAATGTAATCAAATAATTAATACACCAAACATGATCCTAATTAATCTGTTTAAATACAGATATTCAACATTTACAATAAACCAAAACATCACTTAAGTAAAAAGAGAAAGTATATCTACGTGGGCTGTGTTGCTGTTCTGGTTGGAACGAGACCTGCGACGTGATGTGATGCCAATATTTTCACCTTTCAACAAAGAGTGAACAACATCATCTAGAAAGGTCATCTGAACCATAGAAGGATCAACATTCTGTGGTTCTAACACCTGGTTTATTAAAAGAAGAAGAAATCCATAATTAACAGTTTTTTAGACAGTCTACCCTATATTTCCTACATCAGTGTTTGTGCAAATATATAGTTCATTTGGTACACTGAAAAAGTATCCAAAGGAAAACCCTAGTTGATCTTGACAAGCTAGCCTGCTGTAGGACTTCAGTGACATGGGGAAGCAGCAAAACCCAAGCATTACCATTTTGTGTTCAAGTTAACAGTTTTATTAGACCACTATTACATTTTTCCCCCAAGCTGATAATGATAAACTGAAAAGCCATCAAACTCTTCTTAGAAGATGACCATTAAGCAATTTTTTAAAAACTGAATACAATCTGGCTATAAAGAGAAGAGGGAAGTAACTGGTGAAAGAGAATGGCAAAATGCAGAGCTAAACGACAGATTCATATCAAGAAATTTGCAAGTTAATTATAAAGAATTTGAACATTAAGTTAGACCTAAATTTGCATGCTGACATTTGATTTTGTTGGTCACTTCAAGGAAGACAAGTCATTTACTATATTAACACTAAGTTAATACTCCCAGGTTTCTCTTGGAATACAATTCTCCATTTTTCCATGAAAATATTTGTTTTAAACTTTTAGGAATAGCAGCAACTGCAACTGAAAGCTACTACAATAAATGCTTAATATCACATTACTCAAAGAGATTTTTAACTGCTTGTGAAAAAGTTATAATTACCAGAGTGACAGGAGACAAATTCGAAGCAGAGTCGATATTAAAGACTGATTCCTGGTTCTAGATTACTTCATTTCAAGCACTTCAATAATCAGGTAATGATTATATAAGAGAACCTAAAATCTTAGACGGATTTATTGCTTAAATGCATATTGTTTAAACACCACTTTCAGACTAATAAGAGATATACTTGTACCCATTTGAAGTGAACAGCATAATAAATCTACCACCACCACAACACTTTAAAAAATATCAAACATTTACGCTGGGCATAAAACTTTTCTGAATAAGGGTCATAATATTTACCTGGTCATTCATAACAATCATAGTGCGGGTGAAAAGATCATGATGAGTAATTATACCAGTGAACCACTGGGTGGCAGAATCCTGTCTGTATACTCTCACCCTATATCCGTTTAAGGAATATGGACCTTTAAAAGGAAAACGTTACAGAAAAACACTGAGAAATTCATCCAAAAATTTTTTTTTCATCATGTAGCATTTATAATACAATGCACAGGGAATGAGTAACAAACCAGATGTGTATCTAGCACACTGGCCAGCCTGTGCATTTTACTTCTGATTCAAAAAGACATTTTGGAATGCTTGGGAATGTTTAACATGATTTAGTGATTCTAACGTCAATTATGCTAATGTTTCCAAACAAGAGTTTTCTTATCTTACTAACTCCTGCTGCATCTGTAATGACAAATCATGAAAAAAAAAAAAAAGAACCACAAAAGGTATAAAAGAGTAAGCTGAAAGGCAAGAGTGTGTGTCAGCAGATTATACAAACGCTGTTGAACAGGCTGATCACATGCTTAGATGCTTTTTCAGGAGAAAATTTAGATCTCCGTGTTTGGGTTCTGCAGCTGCCAAGTTTGTCCATCACTGACCACAAAGTTTACTTCCACTGAGGTAGTTCAGAAAAGCAAAGTGGCCCAACCTCTTCTAGTGGCCCCATAACAAGCTGCAAAAAGACGGAAAGAATTGTGTTCTATTTTAAATGAATGATTTAACGGTATATTTCAGGGAGATGAAATTCCAGATTCATAGACAGAGGCAGAAATTGTACTCATTCCTAGAGAAGGAAAAGATCTTTCCAGTTGTGTATCATAAGACCTATTTCTTAATTAATGTGAATGCTAAAACTTATGCCAAGCTGCTAACAAAAAAGACTGAGTGTCATTTTGCTCAAATAGTTTCACCCAGACCAGTCTCAGCTAATTGCTGGCAGGCATCTATCTGATAATCTCAGAAGAACTCTGAATTTAATCTACAATGTTAATTCTCACAATTCTTTCTGTGCGCTTCTTTCTCTGGATGTTGAGAAAGCCTTTGACCAGCTGGAGTGGGAGTACTTCAGACAGATTTTAGTAAAGTTTGGTTTTGGGAATCAGTTTTGTAGAGGCATATTGGTCTTGTATACTGATCCTTAAGCATCTGCTTTGGTTAATAGCCATCAATCATTTGTCTTTTAATTTGTCTAGGAAATGACACAGGGTTGCCCTTATCCCCCTTGTTGGTTGCTTTTGCAATAAAGCCATTTGCAAATAAATGTGAGAAAATGCACTTAGTAAAGGGCATCAAGACATTCTGGATTAGAACAGAAAATAGATTGTACGCTGAGGATGTCCTGTTATATTTGGAGGATACAAAAGTCCCATTAAAATTATAGAATAACTGATTTTGGAATGTGGTCAAGTATCAGGGATCAAAATAAACTATGATAAATCTGAAATTTTAGGATTTAATAGCCCCAGAAAGGTCAAAAACCATTGTCAGCTACATACATTTCAATGGGTAAAGAAATCTTTGAATATTAAAGAATAAATACTGGTGGAGAGAAAAAAATAATTACTCTCCACAGTGGAGTAAAATCAGAAAAGACTTGGAAGAATGGAACAAATATGAAATTCATTGGCTAGGCAGGGTAGCTTTGATAAAAATGAATGTCCTCCCAAGGTTATTTTTGTTTCAGTGCATCCCTGTCGGTTTCTCTGACATGACATTAAAAATATGGCATGATGAGCTATTAAAGTTCATATGGAGTCATAAAAGTCAAAGGGTGAGTTCTAAAGTTCTGTATAAGCCTATAAAAAGAGGTGAACTAGCGTACCGTAATTTGACTTATTGTTATTATGCACAACAATTACAAGATGTGATCAGCTGGATTAATGACAGACCATCCGAACTCTGGGTAAAACCTGAATATGACTGGAGCCCAAATACAACTATTTATAGTAACTGTTTCATTAAAAAGAAATGTAGGCAACCAAAATAAAATAAATAAATAAAATCACCCATTCATCCAGAACACGTTAGCAGCCTTGGACAAATTTGTCAAATTCCTTTCACTGAGGCCCCTCATCCTTAACTACAGTATTTTAATTAATAATTAGGCATTTACGCCTGGGAAATATCTAAGTGATTATGCATTGTGGGTAAAAGCTGAGCTTACTCAGTTTGGACAGCTGTTCCTGCAACCTGATTTGAAATCAGGTCAAGAGATATGTAATAATGTAAAGATGAAGTTCCCATATTTGTCACATTTACAAGTCAAACATTTTTTGTGAAATCTGAATAAAAGACAGCTCTATCTAGACCTTTCATCACCTGTGAGGAGTTGATCCAGCAGCAAGCTGGAACAAAAAGGTTTAATTTTGAAGAGATGTATCATTTTGATTAAAAAGAGATGTTGATAAGAAAACAACCCAGATGAAAAGATGGGATAGGGATTTGGACAAAGGAACTGAGCTGAATAAGTGGTCTGTACATGTGAATGGGGATACACATCTTCAGTTTGGGTGGTTCAAAGAATTTTTTTTTGTAATCAACTGCTGTATAGATGGCATTTGATGCCACATTTTTGCTACTAGGGAGCACTCTGTTGGAGGGGTTGCAGGAAATGGGGACCATAATCTCAAATGTGATTTAGATGATTTGGGGAGGATATTATTAAAGAGATTTATTTTGTGACAAAATGCTGGCTTTGTAGAGACCCCTGATCTGCTTACTTAATGCTCCAATAAAAGACCTACATTTTAAACAGAAAAATAATTTCTTTTTATTTAAGACATTGTATTGCACACGATTGGAAAAATGTGACTTTTCCTGCTATGGACCTGTGGTACAGTAAGATAAGGCCTGTCCTTGTAATGGAAAAGCTTTCACACCAAGTATGCACACAAGAGAAATGCCCCAAAGTAAGAAGGTATTTAGAAATTTGGTGACTCTTTTTAGTGTACACAGAGGAAGGCTCCCCAGCCAGCAAAGCAGAACTTTTTGCCAGGTTCTTTGACTATTAACCTGACCCTGAATAAGTAATGTACAATGTAGTCTATTCTAACATTTTATTGTAACTTTACCTTAATTAAAAAAAAGAATTGTGCTCTAGTTTTAAAAAGTGTAACCTTGTTAAAGAAATCTTAAACACTGTCCTTTAAAAGTATATGAACAGTATATGAACAAATTCAAGTCCAAAAGAAGGCTACATACACAACATAGATGAGACAGCTCAGCATCGTCATCCTTCAGCATTACAAATCATGAGACTTGCCTTCTGCTTTCTGAGATTGTAGGGTTCATGTTTTCAATCGTTTTCCCACAACCATGCGCATTAGAAACGTGCTCCACTCACTTTCATTATCTCTGGGCAGGTCTACACTTAAAATGCTGTAGTAGTGCAGCTGCACCACTGTTGTGCTTCAGTGAAGACACTATTATGCCAATGGGAGAGCTTCTCCCACTGGCATATTTAATCCACGTCTGAGAGAGAGGGAAAAGCCTTCCCGTCGACACAGTTGTCTACTGCATCGGTTAGGTCGGTACAACTGGGTCGCTCAGGGGTGTGGATTTTTCACACCCGAGTGACCTAGTTATACCAATGTACGTTTATAGTCTATAGCTGGCCTCTCTCTCTTCACTAAGGTATCTGAATTTGTCATAAACATTAATTTACCTTCTACAATGTCTCTGACAGAGGAAGGGGTGGTTTTAACCCTATTTTGCAGCTAGGGAGTTGAGGCATGAAAATAAGGATCAATGTTTCCACAATTTTGGGAGCTCAATTTGAGACTTCTAGGACCTGATTTTTAAAAGTACTTAGCATTATATTGCACTTGGTATGTTCAAAGCACAGCTCCTATTGACTTCAGTTGCAGCTGTGATTTGCACTTCTGCAAATCAGACCTCAAGGCCCAAGTTGGATATCCAGAAAATGAGAAATAGTTAGTGGGCACCTGTGAAAAAGTCTGATTTAAGTGATTTGCTAAATATCACATAGGAACTTTGTGTCAGAAACAGGGATAGTATTTCCCCAAGGCAGCTTTCAAATACCTTAACCATGAGACCATTCTCTCTCTTTCTGCAACCCATTGCCTCATTCACTACACACCTTCCAAGTTCTGCAGCAAACGGAACAGGGATCCTACGGCAATAGTATCCTTCACTACACAACCCTGATTCAACCCCAAAGCAGTTCCATCTTGTGCACTGAATGTAGAAGGGGTCCAAATGTAATTAAAGACAGTATCATAATGCATATGACGAGGGGACCAAATTAAAGTAGCACAGACAACCTCAATCCTGGCATTTGCTAACTTTTGAGAGCTTGACATAGCAATCCAAATGTTTTTGCCTGTAGTTTCCTAGGGTTTTAAAAGAGCAAACTGAAAAAAACAAATTCTATCATGTGGCATAATATTGACACCCACAATTCATCAGCAGGATTGGAATTTTAGATCCATGACACAGATCTTTGACACTAACAGAGCAACTGACAGCAATAGTAGGTTGTCATTCTATATATGGACCAGCATTAAGAGGGGGATGAGACACATACTTTGCCAGTGGATTTCACTGATAATTGCTGACAGCAGAGGAACGATGAGACTCTGGAATCTTGGATTCCACTCCTGGGTCTCGCAGGGAGTGTATTTAGTGAGCAAAGACTCCTCTTTTGCCAATTTTTCTCAAGTTTGACCCTTTTTCTGTCCTGTGCCTTCCAAAAGTTTTCTTGCTCAGCCAGACCTAGTCGCCCCTTCTGGGCTTGCTGTCCAAATACCAATTCCCTCCCAACTGCCAGACTGTTTGCCCAGCCAATGACAGTGCTCCTCCTGTACCCTACCTACTTGTCGGATCTGTCTCCTCTCCCTCCCTGTGTTCCCCTCCCCACTGCTAGTTCATAGAATCAGTCTCATTGTCCTGCCAGTAACAATCTCCCCTCCGCTCCGCAAGTTCCTCAGCATTCTTTCCCATAGCTAGTTCCTCCCCGCACCCTGTTTCTCTACTTAGGTCCTATTCTCCTTGATTAATCAGTTCAAGTCTCATACCTGCAGTCCCAATCTCCTATATCCCCTCTCTCGGACTCCCAGTTCCAATTTCTTCTACCACTCAGTCCCTAGTCCTAGTGTCCTTGCCCAGCCAGTCCCAATTTTTCTCCCCCTCCCTCCAGTCCCAGCCTCACTGAACTTCTTGTCTCAATCTACTTCGTTTCCCTCTCTCCTGCACCAGCTTTTGTGCCCTCTGCATTCACATCAGACAGTTTCCTCCTCCATGTTGCCTGGGTGCCATGGGAGGGTAGGGGGTGGTGTCATTGAGAGCACAGGAGAAACTCTCTTTGCTTGCAGTTCCAGTTTCTGGATCCATCCCAGCGATTACAGGGAAAATCTGGTTTCACTCTTGTAGCCTTAGGCTGGAGCATGCTCAGTCCAGTCACATAGAGGAGCAGTGAGAGGATGGAGCATACTCAGTTGCTCTGGGGGGATGGCACATGTGCAGTTCATTCACAAAGGAGCAGTAAGAGGATGGCACATAAGTAGAGATGGCGCATGCACACTCTGATCAGCACTAAAGGCTGAGAGAGACTTAAGTGAGGATGGAATCTTTGAAGATTTTAGCTGCTAAAATTGAAGAAGTTGTCTTTATTGAGCATATGCAAACTGATTTTTTCAAAGGCTTATAAACTAAACCTAAGCCTTTCAAAGCAAGAACTAACTTATATAAAACACTAAAATATCATTCATTCATTTCTGCCAGATTCTGTTACTCTTTTTTACGTTTACCTGAACCTTACTCTGCAATTAATTCCCACTAATTTCACTGGGAATACTCAGAGGTATTACTCAACATAAGTAAGGGTAGCAGAATCTGGCCTTGTGATTATAAAAAGAAAGACAAACTTGTTTAATGTATGACATACTTAAGATACAATATTCAAAGTACATTTTACTATTAGTGGAATTAATATGAGATAGGTTAAAATCAGTGTTCCCTCTAACTTTTCCCACCCATGTGTGGAATTAATTTTATTATGTGCACCAATATGGAGGTGATGTATAACACAGTAGCAGATGGTAGCAGATTAGAACAAGGAGTAATGGTCTCAAGTTGCAGTAGGGGAGGTTTAGGCTGGATATTAGGAAAAACTTTTTCACTGGAAGGCTGGTGACGCACTGGAATGGGTTATGTAGGGAGGTGGTGGAATCTTCTTCCTTAGAGGTTTTTAAAGTCAGACTTAACAAAGCTCTGGCTGGGATGATTTAATTGGGGACTGGTCCTGCTTTGAGCAGTGGGTTGGACTAGATGACCTCCTGAGGTCACTTCCAACCCTGATATTCTATGATTCATATTGGTGCACATAACATTCATGTGGTGGGGGTGGGGCCGAGAGGTTCAGAGTGTGGGAAAGGGCTCAGAGCTGGCAGCTCCGGGGCTGAGGCTGCAGGATAGGCGCCCTTTCCCCACCCAAGCAGGTCCAGGAGGGGTCTAGGTTTGTGCTGGGGGAGGGGCGCCGGGCCGCATGTGTGTCTGGGCTGGGCTGCCCCAGCTGGGTTTGGACCATAGCATTCTTTCAGCCGGCGGAGGGGCGCCCCAGCCGCGGCTGGTTGGGGGCCAGGCTAGGTTGGGGCTAGGAGAGAGGCGTCCCTCCCCCTAGCTGATCCCCAGGCAGGTTCCCTGAGCACCTGCATGGCGCTAAATAGGCTGCTGCACAGCCACGCAACTTACGTGGAACTTAGATTAAAATAATAATTGGAGATATACCAGTCTCCTAGAACTGGAAGGGACCTTGAAAGGTCATCAAGTCCAGCCCCCTGCCTTCACTAGCAGGACCAATTTTTGCCCCAGATCCCTAAGTGGCCCCCTCAAGGATTGAACTCACAATCCTGGGTTTAGCAGGCCAATGCTCAAACCACTGAGCTATCCCTCCCTCCTTTATTTACACTTGTAAACGTTACTGTAATACCTCTTGCTGCTCTATTAACAGTGTGTGGTCAAACTGGACTTGAATTAACAAGTTATCTTGCTTGGTCTTATTAAGACACAGATCTTGATAGCCTGGTGAAGAATGAAAGGCCATTTCACTCAGCAGGATAAAGATTCTACATTAGTCCACTTCTTACAACAGTTTTTGTGTGCGAGTTTCAGACACCTGTTACCTCAACAGTTTTTAGACAAGGAAGCAACAGAAAGCAATACTAATATGTAGGGTTGTCGATTAATTGCAGTTAACTCACGTGAGTAACTCAGAAAAATTAATAGTGATTAATTGCGGTTTTAATTGCGCTGTTAAACAATACAATACTAATTGAAATTTCTAAAATATTGTTGGATGTTTTTCTACATTTTCAAATATATTGATTTCTATTGCAACACAGAATACAAAGTATACACTGCTCACTTCATATTTGTTATTACAAATATTTGCACTATAAAATAACAAAAGTAGCATTTTTCAATTCACCTCATACAAGTACTGCAGTGCAATCTCTATTGTAAAAGTGCAACTTACAAATGTCGATTTTCATTGTTGTTATACAACTACACTCAAAAACAAAACAATACAAAACTTTACAGCCTACAAGTCCACTCAGTCCTGCTTCTTGTCAAGCCAATCACGAAGATAAACAAGTTTGTTTACATTTATGGGAGATAATGCTGCCCGCTTCTTTACAATGTCACCAGAAAGTTAGAACAGGCGTTCGCATGGGACTTTTGTAGCCAGCATTCCAAGGCATTTACATGCCAGATATGCTAAATGTTCGTATGCCCCTTCATGCTTTGGCCACCATTCCAGAGAACATGCTTTCATGCTGATGATGCTCATTAAAAGTGTTAATTAAATTTGAGACTGAACTCTTTGGGGGAGAATTGAATGTCCCCTGCTCCATGGTTTTACCTGCATTCTGCCATATATTTCACATTATAGTAGTCTCGGATGATGATTCAGCACGTTGTTCATTTTCAGAACACTTTCTCTGGAGATTTGACAAAACGCAAAGAAGGTACCAACGTGAAATTTCTAAAGATAGATACAACACTCGACCCAAGGTTTAAGAATCTGAAGTGCCTTCCAAAATCTGAGAGGGACGAGATGTGGGGCATGCTTTCGGAAGTCTTAAAAGAGCAACACTCCGATGTGGAAACTACAGAACCCAAATCACCAAAAAAGAAAATCAACCTTCCCTTAAAATCATTCAGAGATTGAAGCTGGTACAGAACGCAATGTCTCGCTTTACTGGGTAGGCCCCATTGCTGGGAGCATTTGACACTAGTGCTCCGGAAACTGCATTGGCTGTCCACTGGTCTCTGCACAAAGTTTAAGGTGCTGGTTATCACCTACAAAAGCCCTAAATGGCATAGAACCTGGCTAACTGAGAAATTACCTCTCCAATTGCCACACCTCCACATCTGTGGTCAGCAGAGGTACTTGAGCTAAAATCCCCTTCATTATAAAAAAAGAGGGGATTGATGGCAAGGCATTCTCTGTGAGAGATCTGAGGCTCTGGAACGTGCTCCAACCCTTGGTTGGTAACCTCCTGAACTTGATGACCTTCTGGGCATGCTGCAAAAACATGTTTCATAGGGTTTTTGACAAGGGTAAGCTTCCTGGAATGATGAAGGGGTGGAAAAGGAGCTTTTTTGTAGGGGACAGGCTGGCAGAGTTTCTTTTGAACAATTATTTTAATTATGTTAGTGTTTTGTTGTATTATGTGGTTGGGGTGCTTACAGCCTTCTAATAGGTGTGTTTTTATTATATTCAAATTAAAACAAATAAGAAGAACAAATTCAGTTTTAGTTCCCTTTGTATTTGGCCCTAACTTGAGTTCATGCTACTCCCAATCCATTATCTTCTGCAAATTTAATCAGCACACTGCTAACTCCCTCTTCCAGATCACATAAAACTAAATCTAATACTGACCCTTGTGTCACCACACTAGATACTTCCTCCACAATTGAGGACATTGTCTATTTCAGTAGTCTTTGTTTGTCATCCATTAGCCAGCATATCATCCATGGAATAGCAATCATGTCTAAGCAAATCAAATTCAGCAAGCAAGAAGATATAAAATGTTTTACTAAAATTCAGATATTAGACCTATTGTGTTCCCTTCATCCACTAATTTTGTAATTTTATCAAAGCAGCAATGAAGTTTGGCCTATATGTTCTTTAAAATTCTAGTTTGCTCATGCTCATACTTATACTTTTAATTCCGTTTGGTTGTTTTGCACATTTTTTCCCTCATAATTTGTGTCATTATTTAACTAGGGAGTTAGTTCTTGATCCTACAAACACTTACATGACAATAGGAAACGTATGCTACATTAGAATTATTTATTAGCAAAGTTGCTCCAAATAATCCCCTTCCCCTACTTCATGTCAGCTTTCACAAAACTTCTATTTTACAAACTAGAAAACCAACAACTTCATGGATTAGCAGCAACTATAGGAATGGGGACTGAGAGTTACAAAACCTCAACTATTTGAAAGCCACATGTCAAAATCTCAGCAACGCCCTCATACAGCACAAAATCAGAGAGCATTTCAGATAGAGTTACCACAATATAATAGTACCTAGTTGGAAAGAAGCACAACTATAAATGGCAGGCCATTGTTATTAGAGCAGAGCAGTTCTAAGGAAAATCAATTGTACTTCTGACTAATACTTTGTTATCGCAAAGAATGCTTCCTTCTTTAGAGCACATTACAGTATAGTGTCGACTAAAAAGAAAATGTGGTTATTGATTAAAGCACCATCACTAGTCTCAACACCAAAATCATGAATAAAACGTCGAACTTGAGTTCATGCTACTCCCAATCCATTGAACTGCTATTGTTATTAAACTGCTGCATAATTATTATAGGGTGTGACCCAAGTGTTTCGCTTTTTTTTAAAAACAACCTGTGCATGAACATTTATGCATATGCTTTTGAAAATCTGGGTGTATATTTACATCACAGCTTTTCTCCCAATTGTGTTTTGTTGTTTTAACAAATTATTTTCAAAAGGCCTACTTAGAAAAGTTGAACTATGGAAGATATGCTGTATCATAATACTACTTGGGCATAAATGCCATCCAACCTAGTGCATCAAAATAGACACACACACACGGAAATACAAATAATACAAACACACATTTCTCAAATTACCTTGCATAAAAATCTCCTGAACCTTTTGTTCCTTTACCCAGACTTTTACTTCCTCGTGAAGCTGCGGGTTGTCCCTGAGAACTGGGTTTAGACTGTCTACGTCGTCCTAAAGGAGAGATTTTAAAAAGAACCATATGTTATGTTTATTCATAACATTTATGATGTTTATCTTTCTAAACAAATTCCAAAGTACAATTTGAAACAAGACTGTAAAATGTATTGGTTCAATACAAATCCATGGGTCATTTTTAGAAAAATCTCATACGTGCAAGCTGTATTTGATAGTAGTAAGAGTGATTTCATGAGGAAAAAAGTACACTGTATCCCATACATGGTCAGACTTCCAAGCTATTAATAGGATCACACTTTCATAAATGAGGCCTTCCCTATAACCTAACGTTAGTTACCCTATAAAGAGTTCAGTGTTTACAAGAACACGGTAACATTTGTTTCAACAAAGTGGCGTTAAAATCAGAAGCCTTAAATGTCCAATTCATAATTTTTATACACACACGCACACTGCAAGAGAGAATTTAAATATTTATACCAACAAATGCATGTGTATATGTAAGAAAAGAAAACTACTATTCCTAGATTTTAATACTATACAGAGCCTGGTAAACTGTCTTGAATGAAATAAGACATATTTCAGTTTTGGTCCAAACTCTCATGAATAAAGATTTTATTTTAAAAAACAAATTCTCTTTCCAATGTACATCTTTGAGTTAATCCGAAAGTATCTAGAAAATTAAATAAATTTTTGGTGGCATTGTCCTCACCAAGAGGCAGATCTAGACCCAAATTAACATGGTTTATTCAGTCATGGGATCTACTACAACCTGTTGATTCACCTCTGGGCTCTGATTTTTTTGTTCTCTCTTTCAAAGCACAATTACTACTCCTGAATTTGAAATCAGTGGCAGGAGCCCCAGAGTAACTGGGAGGAACAGCAGCCATAGTTGGTGGCTCTTTGAGAAGTACGTGGGCAGACCTTGGAAACAGTGACCAGAAGGTCATGAAGTTGTGTGAAGAGGCCCCCACAGAGAGAGAAAATAATGAGAGAGATCCTCAGCACATAGGTTATAAAATATTTTAACAATAACTGCCCTTTTCCTTTTAGTGTCTGCTTGTTACCATTTAAAAGTGTTTGCCTTCAAAAGTGTTATCCTTAGAATGGGAGCAGGGATGTGTGAAGAACCTAATTAGAGGTCCAAAAGATGACACAGACTTGGAAAACTGAAAATCTGTCTCCCACCAACAGTTCTGCTTAGGCGTCAACTCTTACCCCCTAGTCCCAACACATGGCTTACTCCTCTTGACATATTATACATCTCCAATTCATTAAACATGAGGTCACAGCAACAAAAAACAAAGACAATATGTGAAACCTAGATAAGAAACCACTTGTCGCCTAAGAGATCACCCAAAATATCTCCAAGTGTATTAATCCACAAAAAATAAAGTATGCCTTGCGAAAAATATCCTGAAAACTAGGGTTTTGACTGTACATACTTTCTGTTATGGCTTTCTCATATTTATATAAATTAATCACATGAAAAGATACTCTTTTCTGTTTTAAAAGGTACATTTGAACAAGTTCATTCAGATTTGTCACCCTTTAATAAAGACTGCTCTGCATACTGTCCTATAAGCATTTAATATAAAAAGTTATTCTCTACACAGCATTGATTATTATACACACACAATTAAAATAATTGGTCAATGGTCAATAAAAATCACTGTCAAGGCGAAATTCTAATTAGAGAATTTAAGCTTAGTATGTCAGGAAATTCAAAGTAATGGTTCCCACAACCACCATAACTCTACCCTCTTATGCATGTGCTGTACTTCTGTATATTCAGTTAAATGTATATGCCAAGTGGCTGAATTATGTTTTTTGTAGTCCATGTTACCTTTGAATTTCCTGATATTTTTGCATTCACTCAGTCATACATTCAAATCTAATAACGTGTTTTGGAGCAAAACACATTAGTGATTCATTGCACCCTACAAGAAAGGTTGGTAGAGAGCACAAGAGGAAAGCCATCAGACCTGCAGCTTCCTCAATTCCTTTTTAAGATGGCATTGCAGGCAGTGCAGTTGGTCTGCAATTATCTGGTTTTACTTCTTAGCAATGTACTTTCCTAAAGAAAAAAAATATAATCCCATTTACCCTATAAAGGTACTTCCTGTGATTGGGTCAAGACAGCACAGATCCTGGATTCTTACTTCCTTCTTAGCTAGACTGACGACCAGTCAACTTGTAGAATATTCATGCCCTCTACAGTTCTTCTCTGCCAATTTCCACAGTTTGAGTTCTTCTGTTCTGAAAGAAAATGTGTTAGTCTTGTTATCTCCCAATCCAAGATTAGTCTTCCCTCAGTCCTGGAACCCAAGATTCCTCTGAGTGGATGTCTGTGCTGGCTTGCCACTGTCACAAAAAGCAAATGATCATGTAAATGGGATTATAATTTGCCCTTCTGAGTTGACTACAGCAAAGTCTCTGCATTCCTAATACAGTAGCAGCATCTCATACAAGACGAGGACTAGACTAAATATTGGCAAGAGAAAGTGCCCCAGGGCCACAGAAAGAAAGGACGGGAATGGAGAGTATTCCCATGCTCACTACCTTTCCAGAAGACAGTTGCATAAAGTAGCATGGCCATAAGCAACCTGTGGATGAAGGCTGAATGAAGAACTCCCAGGTCATGTAAGGCTTTACAGAGCTCATCTGCTGTTACCACCTCCACCCCACCAAGATGTGGACACAGCTTTAGTGGAGTGGTTTTCTTCCTGTCTGAGCAAAAATTATTTGACTTATCTATTTGGCTCTTGGATTCAGATTCTGAATCACTGTGTTGATGACACACTGCAAAGCTTTTAGGACTTTCCTGAAATTTTTGAACAACGCAAGGGAGTCCATTTTCCTAAAAGATCTTAAGTAAATGTTCCAAAGTTCTTCTGAGAACATGAGTATACCTATGCCATAGTCTCTCCTTTCTTACAATGTGGTGGAGGAGGCTGGAATTGCGAGCTATACTGCCATATTTCCAATTTAATCAGGCCCCCTCCTGCTTCTCCCAGTAGCAGGAGTGGAAAGGTCAGGCACAGTAAGACTGCCGGACCACAGAGTATGTTTGAGTGCTGAGACACACAGCACAAGAAACAAACAGTTTCTTTGGCCAAAAAAGCATTTCCAGGCTCCAAATACACGAGGCATCCAAGATAGTTGATGGGGAAGCTACAGATTATTTGTCCTGCTTCAGATATCTTTTGAGTCAGGAATCAAACTCAGGAACTTGAAGGTGACCCAAAGAGACAAAGGATCAAATTGTGAGGAGAGCCCACAAAACAGCAATATTCTTCCAAGCTCCACCCACAAACCAAGTTCTGTCCACCTGAGATACCAAAATGTGATTCTTCAAAATATAATGCCAGGCTCCATATCCTTAGTGGACCCTTGAGCTTGACTCCCCAAGTGGGTCTCAGATGCCCTGCTTCTTTCCTTCTTGATTTGGGAAACAGGAGAAAGGATATGAGGTGGAAGTGGTGATACTCACCCAACTGCCAGATACTTGTGGCACCAAAATAAGATGTCATGTACAGTAGATTAAAGATAGTCAAAACTTTTGTTAAATCTTTCCTCCCACACACAAAACAGTGACTTTGTCTAAGCAGAGATTTTCATGAAGAAGTTTCCACTTGCCAGAATACAGGATACTGGGCTAGTTGAACCACTGGTCAGACCCAGAATGGCCAGTCTTATGACATCTGAATTAACACCTCATTGAAATGAACAGGGACTTTTTCACATTTTCAAGCTTTTCTTGACAACTGTAAGGGCTAGAGACTGATTTTGTTTTAAAATGAAAACTTCAACTCTGGATCTCAAGATAGAAGCTCAGAGCAAATGGAGTAGTATATATCCACATCATTGCCCAATTTGAGCCCCGCTTTGAGGGCTTTAAAACTCTCCAATTACTGTCAATTCTTCCTCTCTGACCAAGGAGGAGGGAAGATCCCATGGTCTGTGACACAAAAGACTCAGTAATGGAAAAACAGCCAAAGCTAAAATGTACTCTATACATCATAAGCACCTGAAAATGTGGACTTAGAAGGTGCCTTCCTCAAATTACATTGTTGCAACACGATGTTTAATGCATGAAAGACATTTTCTTTGTAACAATAAGAACTCATTTCAGCTGCAGTCATTCATTCATTCATTCATGCCCGTCACCCCAACCGGTATGGCCCCAACAACACAGATCCATAGTCTCTTTCTATCCTGGCCATTTCTCTCTCTTCAGGGGTTAGCCCATTTTTTTTTATCAAACCCTGAAAGTCGCTCGCAGGTATTTTCTTGGCGCCTCTTTTTTTTTTTTTGGGGTTCCACTGTATTTCACCAAAAAAAGACTAAGTAGATTTTGCAGTCCTCACAGAGGTCAGCACCACATTAGTCTTTGCCATTTGTGGTTTAATTAACTACAGCTTCCTCTTGCTGCTTAGAGATTTTCAGATGATTTAAGACATGAATTAAATAAAAACTGGTGTGTAACACACTTTAAAAATATGTTTACAATGTTATATTCACCAAGTGCTACATGAGAAAACAAGCATTTCCTAAATATTAACTTCTACATATTTATGTGATAATGGGGTCTCATCTGAATTCAGCAGTCAGCGAGCCAAATTCAACTCTGGTGATAATTTACATGAAGAGATGAATTTGTCCCACTGACTCCAGGTATAGTCGGAGTACAGACATATCAAGTATTTCAAAAGCTTAAAGTTTCAGTCTCTGTTGATCAGATAAAA
Organism: Mauremys reevesii; assembly: GCF_016161935.1. Classification (NCBI taxonomy): domain Eukaryota; kingdom Metazoa; phylum Chordata; order Testudines; family Geoemydidae; genus Mauremys; species Mauremys reevesii. The sequence continues at coordinate 46,487,147 of NC_052629.1, read as the reverse complement.
ATTAGGGCTGTCGATAAATTGCAGTTAACTCATGCAAATAGCTAAGAAAAATTAATCATGATTAAAAATTAATCGTGATTAATCACAGTTTTAATTGCACTGTTAAACAATAGAATACCAATTTAAATTTATTAAATATTTTGGATGTTTTTCTACATTTTCATATATATTGTATTCTATGTTATAATTGAAATCAAAGTGTATATTATTTTTATTACAAATATTTGCACTGTAGAAATTATACAGGAAATAGTATTTTTCAATTCACCTCATTCAAGTACTGTAGTGCAATCTCTTTGTCATGAAAGTGCAACTTACTAATGTAGATTTTTTTGTTACATAACTGCACTCAAAACCAAAACAATGTAAAACTTCAGAGCCTACAAGTCCACTCAGTCTTACTTCTTGTTCGGCCAATTGCTCAGACAAACAAGTTTGTTTACATTTACAGGAAATAATGTTGCCCTCTTATTTACGATGTCACCAGAAAGTGAGAACAGGCATTTGCATGGCACTTTTGTAGTCCGTATTGCAAGGTTTTTATGTGCCAGATATGCTAAATATTCATATGCCCCTTTGTGCTTTGTGCCACCATTCCAGAGTATATGCTGATGACGCTCATTAACAAAATAATGCATTAATTAAATTTGCGACTGAACTCTTTGGGGGAGAATTGTATGTCCCCTGCTTTGTTTTACCTGCATTCTGCCATATATTTCACGTTATAGCAGTCTCGGATGATAACCCAGCACATGTTGTTCATTTTAAGAACACTTTCACTGCAGATTTGACAAAATGCAAAGAAGGTACCAACGTGAAATTTCTAAAGATAGATACAGCACTCAACCTAAGGTTTAAGAATCTGAAGTGCCTTCCAAAATCTGAGAGGGGACAAGATGTGGCGCATGCTTTCAGAAGTCTTAAAAGAGCAACACTCCAATGTGGAAACTACAGAACCCGAACCACCAAAAAAGATGATCAACTTTCTGCTGGTGGCATCTGACTGTGATGATGAAAATGAACATGAATCAGTCCACACTGCTTTGGATCATTATAGAGCAGAACCTGTCATCAGCATGGACGCATGTCCTCTGGAATTGTGGCTGAAGCATAACGGGACATATGAATCTTTACCGCATCTCGCACATAAATATCTTGTGACGCCGGCTACGAAAGTGCTATGCGAACACCTATTCTCACTTTCAGGTGACATTGTTAACAAGAAGCAGGCAGCATTATCTCCTGCAAATGTAAACAAACTTGTTTGTCTGAGCAACTGGCTGAACAAAAAGTAGGACTGAGTGGACTTGCAGGCTCTTAAATTTTACATGGTTTTATTTTTGAATGCAGGTTTTTTTGTACATAATTCTACTTTTGTAAATTTAACATTAATGATAAAGAGATTGCACTACAGTACTTGTATTAGCTGAATTGAAAAGTACTATTTCTTTTTTTTTTTACAGTACAAATACTTGTAATCAAAAATAAATATAAAGTGAGCACTGTACATTTTGTATTGTGTTGTAATTGAAATCAATATATTTGAAAATGTAGAAAACATCCAAAAATATTTAAATACATGGTATTTTATTATTGTTTTACAGTGCGATTAATTGCGATTAATTTTTTTAATCGCTTGACAGCCCTAATAAAAATTCTTTGCATGTCAAAAATATTTTCTATCCAATGTTCTCTAGATCATATACCACCATTTACAAAAACTACTATCAGCATTACACTTCACATTATTCAGTTTACACAACTAACTTACAGTGTTTAGTTTTACATGGTGTTATCACTATCCCTTATAAATATGCATTACCTCAAGACATGACAACAAAGGTTTTCTGAAGGAACACTATATAGTTTTAACACAAGTTTAATAATAAACAATTATTTATATTATATATATTTTTTCTCAAACCCTGACAGAGGTGTTTTCTTGCTATCTCAATGTCTGGAGTAAGTAAAGACCTAGGTAAAAATTAGCTGACTTAAGATCATTTGGGTAGAAGCAGTTACTTATTTGCACAGGAATCATTTTAAAGAATCTACAAGGGCTACAACTGCATCCTTAGATAAAGATGCCTGTCCAAACTATCAAAGCTGTCTTCAGTCTCAGGAACTTGTTGGATTTAAAGCTCTTTCTAGATTTTTCAGAGAGCAATGGCAGTAACAAGTGTCATCTTTAATATTCAGATTGCTTAAAACTTGCATCCTCTCTTCTTGGATGCAAATTGTGTCATCAAATATAACAGTTGGACTGGACAACAAGAAATTTTTAGCAGTGGGCCCCTCCTACAGAAAAATCAAAGTGATCTCCTTCTCCCACCCTCCAAATTTCTATTTAGCCCTCAGCCTTTTCAGAAGATGAACTCCTTTCCCTACTGCCCCTTGTTAGCTGGATCTCCACCTCCCTTCCCTTTTCCTACTCCCTTTTGTCTTTGCTGGCTGGATGCTCCCCATCATCATCTTTTTTGATGGTTGTAACCCCTTGTGGAGAAAGAGAAAGGTGTTTGTTTTTTTAAATGGATATTATCTGCACCTCAGTATACCTGCTTGATATTATCTTGCCTGACCGCATGGAATTAAATAAAAGGAGGCTGTTGGGGGATTGGGGGAACAAATGGGAAATGAAACAATGAAAGAGATACAGGAACACCAGAAAAAATACCAAGGGTCCTTAAGGAAACAATGGGGGAACTTAATTGGGGAATGTCCAGGTGGTTGCCATGCTAGCAACCTTTCTTCCTCTCAGGCCTGAGCCTAGGATCAAAGGGTATACTAAACCTAGAGAGGAAAGGGGGAGGGGCTGGTAAGAACAGGAAGCAGCAGCTGGAGAAGAGTCTCAAACAGACATTAAGAGAAGGTAGAAGGAGCTGTCTATATCTCCCAGATCAGGAGTAGAGTAGTCTGGACTGAGTGGAACTTACCCAAAACTTGCAAGGAAAGAATACATTTTAGCTAAGACCCAGATGAATATAGGCTTTTTGTTGTTTTATGCTTTTTCTCTGCTTGCTATGCACCTCTGGGTGAATAAATAATATTTTATTTTAAAGAAGCTGTTTTTGAGTCACTTTAAATGGCTGGTGGTCACAGGCTCTTTAAGAAAAAGGGCTTACAGGTGCCATAACCAGTTGTGCCCATTGTGTTATCACGTTTGATAAACGGGGCCGTAGCACAGAGATCCAATCCAAGAGTGGCAGGATTGTGTGGTTCTACCCAGAGAGGTGTGAAGATAGTGAAACCTATCACCAGAGGGATGCACTCAAGAAGAACTAATGGGTCCAAAACACAGCTCACCCTGGAACTATGAGACCCCTCCTCCTGACTAAAGCAAGACTGAGAGGCTATCCTGGAGAGGAAACAAACATTTTAAAAACTCCTCACAGACACTATGACCATGAAGAGTATTTAAAGGCTTAGTCTTGACTAGGAGACGTGCTCATGCTTAGGCGGGGCTTAATTAATACATGTTAGCTAAACTCAATCTAAACTTGATCTTTTTCCTACTGTAAAGTGTGTAATACCTCAGCTCCATTTTAGCTTAGCAGGAGCCTAGATGACAACTAAAATGTTTAAATCGTGCTACAGGGCATTATACTGCATTTATGCTAGGAAAAAGGTCACGTTTATGTTGGATTTAGCTAGCACATGGTAGCTAAGCCTGATCTAAGCTTGACTGCTTTTCCCTAGTTGAGACAAAGTAAAAGCATAAACAGGAAACAGAGATCTGAGGGCATAAATGGAAGGTACAAAGAATTAGGTTCAGGCTTCAGGTGGAAAAGAAGTGCCTAACCAAGGGTCTGATCAGGTATGCAGCTTAAAGTTGATCACTAGAAAATGACAGTCAACAGAAAGCACAGAGATACTCTCTTCTGCACAGTACAATGTGCAGAGGCTTGAACCTAAAAGAGTATAAATGGATAGGCCTTCTTGCTGAAAATCATGATTTCAAGTACGGGAGCAGGGAATAACTAATGACTTTACAGAGAGGCGTGTCAGAGTAATACTCTAGAAAGGGCTAAATTGTTTTATATTCATGGTCTGTGGTATAAATTTATGACTATGCGCTATCCTAAATCAAATAAAATTAATGTTGATATAAATGAGAAGTTTGCATAAAGATCAAGAGTTTAAGTATAAACTAAATTTTCCACTATTTGTTTAGAACCTTACTGTTATATTCAGTAACAGTGGAAAAAGGCTCCCATCACAATCACCATTACTTCTGCCCTTTATATCTCTCCTCCTGCATGTCTTGTCTCCTTCCTTCCCTCTCTGCATTTCCTTCTCTGAAGATACTTCCAATTCCCATAACCACTGGCTTCACTCCCACTCCCTTCCCCTTTCCATCTGCTAAGATGAACAGTAGAGACGCCACCCCAGGTTATGCAAACCCGAAGTACGCAAATCCGCACTTATGGAAAAAGTTCCGTAAGCTAGAAATAGGTTTTTTTTTTCCTTTTCTTTTTTTTGGGTGTAATGGTCAGATATACGTTTCCAACTAATGCAAAATTTGAGTTATGCAAGGCGTTCCGGAACAGAACCCTTGCATAAGTCAGGGAAAGTCTGTAGTTAAATAGTTAATGCTGATATATAACATGTTAGACTTTCGCGTTAACACCCATTGAGATTAATGGAGGAAGCGGGGGTGTTTCATAAGTCTCAGTTATTGTGTCATGTTCAGAGCAGGCTCAGAAAGACTTCATTGCATTGATTTACACACAGGTCATGTTTGGAAGTGTAATTTCACAACTTTGAGGGGACTAGAAGTTTATTTGTTTAAAAATAAAAGCTTAGATTTTGCAGAATCCAAATAAGTTATGCAGGCCATAAATATGAGTGGGACAGATCCAGCCCATGGGCTGAGTACTTGCTACCATTTCATTACACAGATATCAAGAATAAAATATTTCCATATTATACCATAAAACACAGATATTTGCCTTCCTAAACCATACAAAAAATAAAATTCACTCAGGTGAAATATTTATGGTGAAAAAACCGGTTAACCTTTTTCGTAACTGCTGTTTGTTGAGATGTGTTGCTCATGTCCATTCCATTCTAGGTGTGCGCACACCCACATGCGTGGTCGGAGATTTTTGCCTTAGCGGTATCTGTAGGGTCAGCTGTGGTGCCCCTTGAGCGCAGCATTCATGTGTCAGTATATCAGGCGCCGCCAGCCCTACGCCTTCTCAGTTCCTTCTTGCCAGCAACTCCAACAGAGGAGCAGGAGGGCAGGTAATGGAATGGACATAAGCAACACATCTCAAAGAACAGTTACAAAAAGGTAGGGTTTTTTCCCTTCGAGTGCTTGCTCATGTCGATTCCATTCTAGGTGACTCAGAAGCAGTGTTCATGAAGGTGAGCTTGGAGTTCACGGTCATGTAGCTTGCAGCACTGCTCTGCCAAAGCCAGTATCGTCTCAAGCCTGCTGGGTAAGCATAATGAGATGCAAACGTGTGGACAATCAGCTAGCAGCCCTACAGTCAAATCTCTTTTATTGGAACTTGCGCCAGGAAGGACTCTGATGACACTGGCAGGGGCACGTTTGCCAGCTCATAGCAGTAGTGGATGCAGGCCACGATCCAGGACGAAATCCTTTGAGCAGACACTGGGCGACCCTTCATTCTGTTTGCCACTGCAACGAACAACTGCATCGACTTACAGAGAAGGCGAGCACCCTCCTGACATCCAGGATATGCAGCCTGCATTCCTCATCTGATGTATGAGGCTTTGGAAAGAAGACAGGTAAGTATATGTCGTGGCCAGTATGAAACTAGGAAAATATCTTGGGCAGAAATGCCAGGTGTGGTCACACCTGGACCTTATCCTTCTAGAATACTGTATAGGGTGGTTCTGAAGTAAGCGCCCTGATCTCAGACACCCTGCAGGTTGATGTTATCACTACCAGGAATGAACCCTTCCAGGAGAGAGCAGGAAGCCAGAGGCTCGAAGGGAGGCCCCCTGAGTCTCGACAGCACAAGATTCAGGTCCCCGAGAGGGAGGGGATCCCCTCCATGCGGATAGACACTCCAGACCTTTCAAAAACCGGGCCGTCATGTCGTGAGTGAAGACCAACCTGCCTTGAAACGGAGGGTGGAAAGCTGAAATAGTGGCCAGGTGGACCCTGATCAATGACAGGGACAAACCTTGGAGTTTGAGGTGCAGAAGATTATCTAGGGTCTCCTGCAGCAGGGCCTGCTGAGCCCAGATATGCCGTTCTGAGGCCCAGCACGTGAATCTTTTCCATGTGGCCAGGTAAGTTGTTGAGTAGCAGGAAATCCTCCACCAAAGCAAGACCTGCTGAACCTGGGCTGAGCATTCCTGTTCATCCGTGTTTAGCCATGCTGTCAAGTGTGGCACTGACAGGTTTGGGTGCAGAAGGTTGCTGTGGTTCTGGGACAGCAGATCCAGCTAGAGGGGCAGCTACCAAAAGCTCCAGCAGCGTGCCAAACTAGTGCTGGTGAGGCCAGGCCAGGGCCATTAGGATAACCTTCATCCTGTCCTGTTTCATCTTCACGAGGCCTCTCTGAACCAATGGAACTGGCGGGAAGGCGTACATCAGAGCCCCCGACCACGGGATGAGAAACATTTGTCAGGGAGCCCCTATCCATCCCCCGGATCCAACAGAACACATGGCATTTCCTGTTCTGCCTAGACGCGAACAGATCCACCTGGGGAGTCCCCCACCTCTGGAAGATCATACTGATCGCCACTGGATGGAGCGACCATTCACAGTGAGATGAGAAGGTCCTGTTGAGGTGATCTGCTAATACGTTTCTGATCCCGGGTAGGTGTGCGGCTACCCAGATGAATGGCATGCTGTGCACGAAAGTCCCAAAGGTGGAAAGCTTCTTGGCAAGGGGCCGACAACCTGGCTCCACCCTACCTGCTGATGTAATACATCGCGGTGGTATTGTCCATCAGGACCTTCACCACCTTACCGCTCAGCTGGGGCAAGAAAGCCTGGCAGGCCAGGCAAATTGCTCTGAACTCCCTGATGTTCATATGGCGGACCAGCTCGTCCCACAACCAGTGGCCCTGCATCAGAGACCAGAATCAGCGACAGGGCCGGGGCCGCAAAGGGAACTCTCTCCAACACTGACCTGGGGTCCAACCACCAATCCAGGGATGACTGGGTGCAATCTGGCAATCCGATCTGTTGGGAATGTAGACGGATGCCAGCGACTCTTGCAGAGGCTGGAGATGGAGTCAGGCATGACTGACCACATATGTGCATGCATATGGTGAAATCTCAATCATTGGGGATTTTTAAGAGCAGGTTGGACAAACACCTGTCAGGGATGGTCTAGATACTACTTAGTCCTGCCTTGAGTGCAGGGGACTGAACTAGATCACCACTCAAGGTCCCTTCCAGTTCTATCATTCTATGCAGCCATGTGGCCCAAAAACTGCAGGCAGGTGTGAGTTGTGGCGATCGAGTGGTTTTTCACATGGGAGATCAGGTCCGACAGGGCCTGAAAACGCACCTCTTGAAGGAAGGCTCTGGCCGCGTGGAGTGGAGAACTTTTCAGCTTGGAAAAGACAACTGAGAGGAGATATGATTGAGGTCTATAAAATCATGACTGGTGTGGAGAAAGTAAATAAGTGTTATTTACGTCTTCTTATAACACAAGAACTAGGGGTTACCAAATAAAATTCACAGGCAGCACATTTAAAAAAACAAAGGAAGTATTTCTTCACACAACGCACAGTAAACCGGTGGAACTCTTTGCCAGAGGATGTGAAGACCAAGACTTTAACAGGGTTCAAAAAAGAACTAAAGTTCATGGAGGACAGGTCCATCAATGGCTATTAGCCAGGATGGGCAGGCATGGTGTCCCTAGCCTGTGTTTCCCAGTAGATGGATCACTTGATGATTAGCTGTTCTGTTCATTCCCTCTGGGGCACTGGGCATCAGACACTGTTGGAAGACAGGATACTTTGGTCTGACCCAGTATGACAGTTCTTATGTTCATATCTCCATAAATGTCAGTTTCTCTCTCCCCAGCCAAGGTAGAATCCATCATTCCAAAAGTAAACAGACTATATTCAAGGAGTTGCCATATTTACTCAGTGTTAAATCTAGAAAATTTCTGGCACTTTAGTAGCACTCAGTTCTTTAATTACAATGTACATAATTTTTTTCATCTTCAGGTGCTTGTCAATGATTTCTTGATAAAAGGTATTTTCTAGTATTATATCTTGCCCCCAAAATTAGTAGTATAAACCCAGGAAAATTCAGAGGCATAGTTAAAGTTAAGTGTTGAAGTATGGAAATACATGCTTAGGGCACCCAAATAATCTTAACTTTGTAGAAATTTGGAAACTTGTTGCACAGTAATTATGATAAGTTAACACTTGAGTGTTCTCAAAGTATTGAGCAACTATGGACAGATGGGACAATATCCATCCTTAGAAGGTAATTTATTCTAAACTAAATATGTCCCACACCTTTGCCATTCAAGTTTATGTTGGGGTTGTTTTTTTTTTAAGTAGGAGTGAGGGTGGGTGACTCTGTGGGTTTTCCTGGGAGATGGCAGCCTCTCTCAGGAGGTGGACCGGAATGCTGAGGAGCAAGTCAATTGACACAGTGGCCATCTTTACTAAGGGCAGTCTTTGGCCTCATTCCCACTAACAACAATAAGATACAGCAGTCATTTTGAAAGAGCCTAGTTGTTCATTAAATTAGCTGGAAAATATTTTCAACCTTTACTGAAGGAGAAACATTATTAAAGAACAGAAAGAAAAATATTCCATTAAACTTAAAATGTCCTTTAAATCATAGCTTCTGCACAAGATTTCAATTATGTCTAATAGTATAGGAAATCTGAACAGTCTGCACTATTCTGACATTGAGATAATTAGGATTAAAAAAGTCTGACACCAGGTGTTAAATTTCTTTAAAGGCCTATTTCAATTAATTAATTTTAACTCAAGCTACATCTGTACTTCCATAATTACATCGTTGTAAAGAACAGTAGTTTAAAAAAAAAGTTAAGGAGAGTTACAACAGCTGAAACAGATCAACAATCACTACTCATTTAAAGTAAAATATGTGAGCTCCACAGAATACACACACTATTTGGACTGTGTTATACTGCACATAGTAAAGTCTCAACACCTCTCCCCCACAACTTTCTAAACTGGCAGCTCCCAAAACTTTACTGGTTCATGTACCACCTTTCAAAAAACTATTGAAAAGTGAATGACTGAAACATCTAGCTTACATATCACAGTTTGGAAAAAACTGCTGTAAACATTAATTCTGTGCTTAAATAACTGACAGTCTACCTATGGCCCTAGAATCACATGTGGCACTTCGGTGCCCTGCATACCACTAATGTGGGATTCACAGGCTTCACTAGAGCTTCCCATACTCTGTTCTCAATTAGGGAAAACAGAATACTGATCACAAGACAGAGCACTCCTTGCATTTCCTAACACATGTACAAGGAGTGAAGGACTAAGAAGAGATTGCTAAACAAACAGGCTAGAGTTGTGAAAATCTCTCTGTGGCCCATCACATAGTCATGTTGGGCAAGATGAAGGGGAATAAAGAGAGGGGGAAGGAAAAAGCAGTGAGCCAAAAGCTAATCACAGCATAATGTCCTAATTATGTGTTGCAATATTTTTTCCACACCATCCCATCTACCATTCTGGAGGTCACTGCTGGGTTGGGCTGAAGTTTTGAAACATGAGGTTCCCTTTAGTGATTAGCAGCACCTGAAGCTCCCAGTTAAACTACCTCCATTGCATTCAAAGCACCTTTGGAAACTTGCTCTCTCAGCAGAGAGCCTTTTTTCTCTCCCCTGCTTTTTTGCACTAAACCCCTTATTTCAGAAAATTGGGGGGGAGGGGCACTCTGGGACCTTGTAACTGCAAAAATTTGTGTGGGGTGACATGGTGAGAGTCCTCTCTCAGTGCCACCACTTTCCATTCCCCAAACTCTCATAACACAAAATTACAGTGGTGGTCTGTGTATGTGGCAGAAGCCACAGTGGCAGTGGGGGAGGTACTTCCTCTTCTTCAGGACTCCAGTGATAATTCAGAGGGCCTTTTGATGGTAGCTGAATAGACAATTCTGATAAAAGATTCTTTTTTCTTGGTACTCTGCCAACCATATCCACAATCCTGAGAGATTCTAATCCCAACAGATGGCGTGGAAGCATCTCAAAATTTCATTGACTGTAAGCTCTTTAAAATGTGTGTCTGAGTCAGTAGATTTGTTACAGTGTTATGGCATCCATAATCATGGCTCTCACTTCTTGAGGTTAAATTTATATGAAGCAAGTCTGTAAGATACAGCTCCTACTAAGAAAAAGGAATCCCACGGAGATTTAAAAGACAAAAAGGAACACCTGGAGTCATAGCTCAAAATATCAGGAGTTTCCATGTAGTTGCACATTATTTTTGTTTTATTTATTAATTTTTTTTTTTAAAGAGGAGATACCTTTCTGTGGTTTCCCCTGCTCTGCCTGCCCACAGCCAAGCAGTTATTCCGAGGCTGCTCCTCCATCCCAAGAACTGATCCTGCTAATCTATTCTGTTTACCCTTGACCTGCCATAGGTGATGACAAATGCATGACTGGAAGAAGCAGGGTTTAGTCACTCCATGAAGAAGTAGCAGCACAATGGCAGCTGAGGTTCAGACCTCTGAAGTGTATCAGATTTTGCAGGCCATTCTGTATTTTGACTCAGTAAGGCTGCCTGTTCCACTGCACCAGAAAAATAAGCTATGTTCTGCAGCCACACAAGAGAGACAAAGCCTTCCCATCCAAATACCTGGTAGCCCTGGGAAAGGGTACTGAGCTGGGAGTGCCAGGACATGAGTTCAAATGTCATCTTTATACCTTTACAGACTGCTACTTAGGGCTGTCAAGTGCATGGAAATCTTAGTATTGACGAAGGCCTCATATTCCTACCCTAGAAAGTTGTCAAGTTCTCCTGTTTTACAAATAAGTAAAATGAGAAGTTGTACAGTCACTTCAGACAGAGTTGTGCATGTATCTTTCACATATCTGAGGCCCAGTTGACTGAACTCAATTTTAAGGAGATGTTTAAGCAAGAACCGTCTTTATCTACTGTGGACAAAACTAGAGCATGTGAGCAGGAAGAATTTAGCAGAACAGACAAGAGGCTCAACGTAAAGGAAATAAAACATTATGTTCAGGATTTTATACTGCTCCCATCACCATGGTATGTGTACTGTAAAAAGGCTAATAAAAACTGAAACTGCTGAAAGAACACTGAAAGAAAAAGATAGTAGGGAAGAGACAATAATAAGAGACTTAATGGGAAACAATCTCATAGAAAAATAGGAAAGTGATGAGGATAGAAACAAAAATTAAATGGACACTTCAAGTTGAAATTCAGAAAAAAACTGAAGGAAAAAAGGTGGAAAACACACAACATATGGTAAATGCTTTTTAAAAAAACTGAAAGCTGTTAACATACCACCACGTCATGCATTTAAGTGGCTAGGATTTGAGAGATATGCCTGATGCAGCATGCTACACACGGTCTGGATCTAGGTAACTCCTCTTCGTTTTTACTGGTTACTAGTTTGGAGCAATACCTTCCAGAATAGAAGGTGACTTATTGTGTGAAAAAGGGGAATTTTCCCCCCTTACCTGTACATTTTTTTCCCCATAAATGGGACAGTCACCATTTTCAAATATCTCACCTTCATAAAAATGGTCTAAAGTATATTACTTTGGTGTCTTTTATCCTTTACTTTTTGAACTTTCAAGTTCAAAGAGTTTTTCTGGAGAATTCCAGCTAGTGCTAAGCATTAAAATGAGCATCGGGTACCAAAACCTCAGCCCAAAACAGTAATGGACTCCACTAGTCTATAAGAAAAGAACATTATGACAACTAGAAAATTTTATTGTTCCTCTGTGATGTTTCACTCAAGAGAGGATAGTAATAAGTCATAATAATGTAATTTCACACTGCCAATAGCAAAATAATATCTAGATATCATATTGTGATTAATGCTGTGGCTTTCCGTAACTTCATCTGTTGAAGAAATGACTCTCTGACTCTTCAAGAAAAGATTAAGGATGATACTGTGGGAAGGAATAACATGACTAGGACTCAGGAGATACGGGTTATATTGCTGGTTCTCCCACAAACTTCATGTGTAACCTTGGGCAAATCATTCAATCTCTCCGTGCCTCAGCTGTTTCATCTGTAAAATAGAGAATTATTTCTCTACCTCATAAGGGTGTTGTGTGCATAAATACATTAACATTCATTTGTGATGTACTCAGATACTATGGTGCTGAGCACCACAGAAAAGCTTATAAATTAATCTATTCAAGACTGAATTCCACTGATATACAAGGTACTTAAATACTGTACTTCAGGCCCAGTATTTTACCCACCTTAAAAATTGTGTTCTGATTTCTGGGGCAGGGGAGGGGGGAGTAGAGATTAAAGTAAGACAGAAAGAAATCCTCTGTATTATAATATAAATCCAATTTGTGTAACGTAAACTTAAAATTCACTTCTAAGTCAATGTGTAATAATAAAATAAACTAAAATTTGTGAAATCCAGAGAAACCAATGTTTTGTTCTCCTCTATTTGTTGTGCAAGAGAAAATTAAATCACTATTACCAGTCATGTTGGCAGGCACACAAAAGGGGGGGTACGGAGGGAGAGAAAAGGAATAGTAATGTTAATTTTAAAGACAGAAAATGTTTGCTTAATTGAATGTGACCAAAGAAATGTACAAACAATGGTTAGCAAAAAAAAAGTACAACTATATTTAATTAAGTAGTATCCTTTTAAAAAGGCATGAAGTTTGATCAGAAAATGTATTGTACTCAAAGTCCTCTATATCAAAACAAACACTGCATTTCTTGTTTTGTTAGTAAAGTCATACCAATGTCAAGGGGGGGGGGGGTGAGCTATTGACTAACCATCTTTGTTTTTATTTAACAAACATGAAGTTTGGATAAAATTACTTGAGTTTCTCACCAGATGTCTGGCCTGAAATCAGAATTCCATATACACATGCTTAGAGCATTTCATTTGGAACTACTAACTCTCAGTTTCCACTAAGTGCAACGGTGAAGACTGCTGAGTAGAATTCTCATACGGTACTAATCCTCAAGTGAAAATCAGTACTTGCACTAAGTATAATTTTTTTTTAATACTCTGCTTTATATAAAATTACTTTTGTTATCCCCAAGGATTTAATTTTAAGATGCCACTGTTCAATGCTTTTAATCAAAAAGTTATTTATGCTGATAGTATTTTGGAAAAAAAATCAGGAAATCTGACTTTACCCTATACTATTCATCTGCACTCAGCTTCTACTTAGCTGAATTATTCAGCACCTCTACCACATGTGCCACAAATGTAGTGTGCCTGCCACATCACAGTTTACTAACTCTAGTTTCCTCAAATCTACGACTTTAAGATATACGCAACTTAAGGTTTTCCACAGAAATATCTGAAAACTCTCCTAACAAAGGGCAGTGTTTGCTCCATGAAAACAATAAATTATATTAATTTACACTAGGGCTGTACACCGATTAAAAATTTTTATTGCGATTAATTGTGCGATTAATTTTATTGCGATTTTATTGCGATTGTGCGATGAAAAAAATTAATCATGATTAATCACGCAATCAATCGCACTGTTAAACATTAATAGAATACCAAGTATTTAAATGTTTTTGGATGTTTTCTACATATTAATTTCAGTTTCAACACAGAATACAAAGTGTACAGTGCTCACTTTCTATTTACTTTTGATTACAAGTATTTGCACTGTAAAAAAAAAAGAAAAAGTATTTTTCAATTCACCTAATACAAGTACTGAAGTGCAATCGCTTTATTATGAAAATTGAATTTACAAATGTAGAATTATGTACAAAAAAACTGCATTCAAAAATAAAACAATTAAAACTTTAGAGCCTGCAAGTCCACTCAGTCCTACTTCTTGTTCAGCCAATTGCTCAGATGAACAAGTTTGTTTACATTTGCAGGAGATAATCCTGCCTGCTTCTCATTTACAATGTCACCTGAAAGTGAAAACAGGCATTCGCATGGCACAGTTGTAGTGGCATCACAAGATATTTACGTGCCAGATGCATTAAAGATTCACATATCCCTTTATGCTTCAACCACCATTCCAGGGGACATGGGTCCATGCTGACGATGGGTTCTGCTCGATAACAATCCAAAGCCGTACAGACCGATGCATGTTCATTTTAATTATGTGAGTCAGATGCCATCAGCAGAAGGTTGTTTTTCTTTTTTGGTGGTTCGGGTTCTGTAGTTTCCGCAGAGTGTTGCTCTTTTAAGACTTCTGTTTACCGTATCTGGCACGTAAATACCTTGCAATGCTGGCTACAAAAGTGCCAAGAAAATGCCTGTTCTCACTTTCTGGTGACATTGTAAGTAAGAAGAGGGCAGCATTACCTCCAATAAATGTAAACAAACTTGTTTGTCTCTTAGTGATTGGCTGAAAAAGAAGTAGGACTGAGTGGACTTGTCGGCTCTGAAGTTTTACATTGTTTTGTTTTTGAGTGCATTTATGTAACAAAAATCTACATTTGTAAGCTGCGTTTTCATGGGAGACTGTACTACAGTACTTGTATGATGTGAATTGAAAAATACTATTTCTTGTGTTTATCATTTTTACAGTGCAAATATTTAGAATCAAAAAAATACACTTTGATTTCAGTTACAACACAGAATACAATATATACTGAAGTGTAGAAAAAAATCCAATATATTTTATACATTTCAATTGGTATTCTATTAACAATGCGATTAAAGCCGTGATTAATTGTGAGTGATTAATAGTTGCGCGAGTTAACTGCAATTAATCGATAGCCCTAATTCACACATTTCTGTACCATTTTGTAGAAGATACTATAATTACATTTTAGAGAATATAGTAATAGATCATCAAGGGAAAGATAGAGTAACAGAAAATAATAGTGTTGCCAACTTTCTATTTGCAGAAAACTGAACACCCTTGTCTTGCCCTACCCCTTTTCTGAAGCCATGTCCCCGCTCACTCCACCCCGCTCCCTCCATCGCTTGCTTTCCCCCACTCTCACTCATCCGCTCATTTTCACTGGGCTGGGGCAGGAGGTGGGTGGCACTGAAGGCTGCAAGTAAGAGCTCTGGTGTGGGGCCGGAGATAAGGGGTTTGAGATGCAGGAGAGGGCTCCAGGCTGGGGCAGGGGGTTGGGGTGTGGGAGGGCATGAGGCCAGGAATGAGGGGTTTGGGGTGCAGGAAGGGGATCTGGGCTGGGGCAAGGGTTTTGGAGGGGGTGAGGGCTCTGGCTGGGGGTGCGGGCTCTGGGATGGAGATGAGGGGTTTGGGGTGCAGGAGAGGGCTCCAGGATGGGGCAGGTGTGGGAGTAGACTCTGGGCTGAGGTAGGGGGTTGGGAAGGGGTACAGGCTATGGGCTGGGGGGTACGGGCTCTGGGGTGGGGCCAGAAATGAGGGTTTCAGAGTGCAGGAGGGGGATCTGGGCTGGGGCAGGGGTTTAGGGTGGAGGAGGGGGATGTGGGCTCTGGGTGACACTTACTGTAGGTGGCTCCCAAGAAGCTGCCAGCATCTCCCACCGGCTCCTAAGCAGAGGCAAAACTACATGGCTCTGTGCGCTGCCCACATCTGCAGGCACCGCCCCCTCAGCTCCCGTTGGCCGTGGTTCCTGGCCAATGGGAGCAGCTGAACTGGTGCTGAGGGAAGCATGCAGAGGCCCCATGGCCGTCCCTCTGCCTAGGAGCCAGAGGGAGATGCCAGCAGCTTCCCAGGAGTCGCACGGAGCCTGCGCCGCTAACTGGACTTTTAATGGCCCCGTCAGCTGTCCCACCAGGGTCCCTTTTTGACCGGGCTTTCTGGTCAAAAACTGGACACCTGGCAACCCTAGAACATAGTAACTGAAATCCTTTTGTTTCCTAGCTAACAAACCGTACTTTGCGGTCAAGTCAAATTTAGCCTAAAATTTAGGATTGGTAAGAATAGGCTTCTAACAAAACACAAAACCAACAGAAATTCTCCAATTACTTATTTTAAATTCCTATTGTAACTAGGAGTGTGTGTAGTTGTTTTGTTTTTAAAATAAGCATTCCCCTGCAGTGCTTGCAACATTAGGTCATCAATTCTGTAAGGTGGTGAATTCCTTCAGAAAGGTATTGAGAACCTCCAACTGCCCCTGACAGCAACAAAGTGAGAATATGAAAAGGGATACTCACTAAAAACTGTTTCTAAAAATGCAACTGACAAATCTATTTTCATTATCCAAATCGAGGGAAATGCAAAAAGTAAACCAACAGCATAAATAGTTTAATTTTTATTTTTTTTAAAAAGGACAAAGCAGCAGCTCACTGGTCAATGTGTGTTGTGCGACACCCTCTGTGCCCAATCTATACAGGATATGAATCTGTCAGAGTCATAGAGCTTAGCTCTACAACTCAAGTTGTAGAGACTCATGTGTTTAGTTTTGCAAGTCCCAGATTGAATCCAAATATGTTGGCCAAGATGGAAGCTGTCACATCAGGAAGATATTTGAAATTTTTAGGTTTAATAAATATTAATAATAATAATAATCAATGAGAAAATAAATTTGTGTACACACACACAAATTGAAGGTGAAGAGGCCTCTCCTTCAGATTAGAAGGCAAGGCTTCCTTGGGTATTTAAAATCACTGCAGTCAATCATTTTTTTACCTAACATGGGGAATTCCCTACCAAAATTTGTGCTCTCGTATATCTAGTATTGCTGAGGCAAATGTTGTGCTAGTTCCATTCACAGATGACAGTGACAGCTTGATAATTTCCAAACAATGTTCCCTCTAAATTTTCTTTGTTCTGAGTGGGCTACAAACGCTACTTGAGTGCTATATTTTTGTCCCTGGGCAAAGTTTACACTTATATATATGTATTTTGACTCTTCAGACATATATTCCATTGAACAGTGTAAGTATTTTTAAAGTACCCTTGAAGGGCCAGTATACATAATTATGCTTATATACAACGTTCTGTGGCTTATAACAGAACATTGTACCACCACTAGCTAGCATGTCTAAAGAAGACAAATAGTAAGACTAGAAGGTAATTTATGTAACTATAAACACAATTTATTTCCCCCTTAGGGAAGAAACCTCAGGACTGATCAATGTGCAAGTTCAGAGAAACCACCTTTTCCAGTGGATTTAGCCTTTTGACTCTCTTCATGCCAGGATTGTACATTAAACAGTATAGATGGTATCAGCAGCAAGCTGTTCATACCATCACTATTCAGGATGCAGCCAGAGAAGCCAGCTGGATTGCTTTTGGGTGGTCCGGACACTAAAAACATGAATAGAAACAATTTTTAAGAGAATGCTGAGAAGAGTTAAAGACTGAGAAACTGGATGCTGCTCTGTCATCTATGAAGGAAGCGAAACCAGGAGCTGAGCACATGATGGTGGGGAATGCCAGCTGGCCTACACTGAAGTTCTCAAGCTGTTTCTGTCATTCTCAATGGGTGGGACAAACCCAAAAGCCCCTGGAGCGCTGGAGGGTAAACCCATGAGAAGAGCATTTTTCAGTTACAATAGCTATTTTTAAGTCTGTAATTTGAAGAGGGGGGAAAAGGGTTGAAAAAATTCTTCTGTTTATGATTAGGGATCGCTTAAATTTTCTTTCTACCCATCTATACATACAGACATTTCATTTCACTCTTTTCTTCAAGTTTTCACTATTTTTTAAACTCATTTATACTAAAAGATTTGCATTGTGTTTTAATCTGTACATATCACACCATCCACACAACACTATTTCCTTTCTTTTTATGAGAAAAGAGGGTAACAAAACCCCAAATCCTTCAGCTTTCTTATGCTCTGTGTGATGAGTTGGGGCTATATCTGTAAAACTTTAGAATTCTGGCTGATATTGTAAAGTTGTATTATGAAAACCTGTATCATAAGTGCCTATACTTAGGCCTGGTCTACACTGGGTGTGGGGAGTGGGGGGATAGGGGAGAGATATCGATCTAATATATGCAACTTCACCTATAAGAATAGCGTAGCTGAAGTCGATGCATCTTAGATCGACTTAGATTGACTTACTTCGTGTCCTCGCAGCGCGGGCTCAACGGCCGCCGCTCCCCCGTCGACTCCGTTTCAGCCTCTCGCCCTGGTGGAGTTCCAGAGTCGAGGGGGAGCATGTCTGGGGATCGATGCATTGCGTCTAGATGAGACGCAATACATCGATCCCCGATGGATAGATCACTACCTGGCGATCCAGCGGGTAGTGTAGACATACCCATATTTGTAGATCTACCACAGCTGACAGGGCCTGTAGCAGGTACACACCAGACAAACACAACGAAGGTGCTTAGGACTCAACAGCCTTATTCAGATGAAAACATCTGGGAACAATAGCTGCAGTTAGCTCAGTGGACTCCTCTGAAAGGAGAAAAGATGGTAGGAGCAGTGGAAACTTACCAGGGGCAGAACAAAGGCAGTGTCGGCATTTAAATTCCTAACTTTGCTAGACACTACAAATCATGGACTGAACAGACACACTGGATTTATGACTTATTACAGCTATCTGTAAACCACAAATAACCTCCCTTCCAGCTGCTTTCCTCCTCCACCCATTTCTTTTCCTCCCTATCACTGGAAGGGTATTAATAGGTCACTTCACCTTGAAAGGCCCCTTGAAATATGTGTTAACTACTTATGCTAAACATCTGTCCCACCCTGTATTTACCTGTGACACTCTGAATAAGTTTCTCATACCTGAAGAAGAGAGCTGTTTAAGCCTGAAAGTTTGAGGCAGAAGAGAACAAGATCACTCAGGGCATGGCTACACTTGCGAGTTACAGCGCATTAAAGCAGCTCTATCTTGTGACCCATCCACACTGGCAAGGCACTTAGTGCGCTCTGACTTCGCGGCTAGAGCGCTTCTGGTACTCCACCTCGATGAGTGGAATAATGTTTGATGCGCCTCCGCACTGGAGTGCTGTGGCGCCAGTGCAGACGCTCTGGTCTGTTAATACGCTCTGATTGGCCTCCAGAAGTGTCCCACGATGCCTGTTTTAGCCACTCTGGTCACCAGTTTGAACTCTACTGCCCTGCCCTCAGGTGACCAACCGTCAGAGCCTTTAAATTCTCTGGGAATTTTGGAAGTCCCCTTCCTGTTTGCTCAGCCAGGTGTGGAGTGCTCTCAGCGAATCTTTCCAGGTGACCATGCCTCCACGTGCCAAGTAATCCCCAGTATGGCACAATGGCGAGGTGCTGGACCTCATCAGTGTTTGGGGGGGGGGGCAGGAAGCTGTCCAGTGCCAGCTGCGTTCCAGCCGTAGGAATCACGATACCTTCAGGCAGATATCAAGGGACATGATGGAAAGGGGCCATGACCGGGACCCACTGCAGTGCAAGGTTAAAGTGAAGGAGCTGCAGAATGCCTACCACAAAGCCCGCAAGGCAAACCACTGCTCCGGTGCTGCCTCCGCAACTTGACATTTCTGCAAAGACCTGGACATAATACTTGGGGGCGACCCCACCTCCGAGTAGCACCATGGACACTTCGGAGCCCAGTCCAACAAGGCAGGAGGGGGAGGCGCACCAAAGCAGGAACAAGGGTGCTGAGCCAGAGGAAGACACCCCAGAATCCCTAGATGCATGCAGCCAGGAGCTGTTCTCAAGCCAGGAGGAAGGTAGCCAGTCGTAGCGGCCGGTGCTTGGGGAAGGACAAAGATCAGAGGAGGTGCCCAGTAAGTGGCTTTTCTTTTGGGAAGGAAATTGTTCAGTGTGGGTTCTTGGGGTGAGGAGGGTTAGGCCTGCATGCATGCCTAGATGCAGAATAGGGCGCTGATGTGCTCTCTCACATCACCGTAATCTCTTCAAAGGTCTCAGCCAGAACTTGGGCAATGCGCTTGCACAGGCTTCTTGGGAGAGCCACTGTGGTCCTTGTCCCAGTCAGGCTAACACATCCATGCCACTGTGCTGTGAGAGACAGAGGGACCATTGCTGCACAGAGACAAGCTGTATATGGGCCAGGGTGGAAGCCGCATTGTAGTAGAAGACCCTCTCTTGCTTCCCAGGTCACCCTCAGCAGCAAGATATCTTCCAGGATGAACTCCTGTAGAAAATGTGGGGACAGTGTTGAGTTTAGGGGCCCGCTGCAGCTGTTGGCTCTCCCCAAGGCACAGAAACCCAGAGGACAGTACAGCCACAAAACAATCAGTCCCTCTTGACCTTGTGCTTACTCACCATTTTGGGGCTCCAATGGGTTATGTGCGCTCGCTTTGGGATGGGCAAATTATGCTATTGTGTAAACTGTGCTTGCTCTCCGTAAGTAAGGGGGAATCATTGCTCTGTCTGGTGTGAATCATGCTGCCTCTGTTAAGTGTTGCATTTTGCCTTTACAGATGCAAATTTGAGATCTCAGCCGTCCGTCTTATCACCAGCCGAGAGGCTGCAAAGAATCAGGAAGAGGCCGCGTAGAAGCAAAGAAGACATGCTGCATGAAGTAATGTAGAAGTCACTTAACAAGAATCTAAAAGCGCAGGAGTGGAGGGAGAGTGAAAGGAGGATCCGCCAGCAGAATGTGGATCGCGGGCACAAAAGCGCGAAGCTCCAGCAGCAAAGCACAGATCGGCTGATAAGAATCATGGAGCACCAAGCGGACTCGGTCCAGGTGCTCGTAGCCATGCAGGTGGAGCACTATCGCGCCCTCCCACCCCCCTTGCAGCCTTTGTCCCAAAACTCTTTCCGTTGTGCCCCCATGTCACTTCCAACCCACTTTCCCCAACATCCAGGTTCTTATCGCCACCAGCTGCCTTCAACACCTGTAGCTTCACCACCCAGCCCTGAAAACTACCACTCAACCCTCATCACCATGCAGTATAGTCATCCTAAAGTGCAGCACTCGTTGCACAGCACTCCAGACAGGAAGGCTGAGTATGATAATAGGACATATGCAAATCTGTGACTGTACCATTCCCCACCCCACCCCCCTTGCCCTTTCTGTTTCCCAAGCAGTTGTTTCTTTTCAATAAATGGATTTTTTGGCTTTGAAAACATTTGTTATTACTGCATAAAGTAAAAGATTCCTTAGCCCAGGAAAGCAACAGGCACTGCAAGTCAGTGTAGCAAAAACAGATTCCTACTAACATCGGAACCACTGCACTTCACTCCTGTGTAGGGCACCAGACATTACTGGTGGCTTTCAGCCTGAAATTGCTCCCTCAAGGGCATCCCTAATCCTTTCAGCTCCTCTAACAGCCCTGCTCTCTGGCTGTTCAAATTCAGCCTCCAGGTGTTGAACCTCCAAGGTTCATGCCTGAGTGAAGCTTTCTCCCCTTCTGATTAACGTACTCGGCGGCTAGGTGGACTGGTGCCAGAATTGGAATTTGCGTCCCATCTATCGCCTCTCCGCAGTTAGGGAAACCCATTTGTGGAAAGCCAGCCACAATGTCATGCATGTTACCCAGAGTCACGGTTCTTCGGAGCAGGATGCAATTAATGGCACTGCAAACTTGTATCAACACGATTCCAATAGTAGGCTTTCCCACTCCAAACTGGTTCGTGACCGATTGGTAGCTGTGTGGAGTTGCCAGCTTCCAGATTGCAATAGCCACCCGCTTCTACACCATCAGGGCAGCTCTCGATCTCATGCCCTTGCCCATCCGAAAGTTCTGCAGCCACTGCTCATCATCCCAGACTTGCATGACAATGTGATCCCACCACTCAGTGCTTGTTTCCCAAGCCAAAAAGCAGCGTTCCACAGTGGTGAGCATGTCCATGAATACCCCAAGCAATCTTGTGTCGTATGCGTTACTCGAGTCGATATCATTGGAGTCCTCACTGTCAGTTTGGATCTTAAGGAGTAACTCGACTGCCAAACATGAAGTGCTGGCTACACTCGTCAGCAAATTCCTCAGCAGTTCGGGCTCCATTCCCGCAGACCGAAAGGGAAGACAGAGCACGCAGCACAAAAAAACGTTGAAAGATGGCGCCAAATGTGGACAGAAGCAGAGGGATTGCTGGAATGTGAACCGATGCATCACAGGGTGTTGAGACAGGACCCAGAATGCCCTGCACCCTTCCCACAAGCCACAGCACCAGCATGGGAAGAGGTGTTCTGTGGGATAGCTGCCCATAATGCACTGCTCCCAATGCTGCTGCAAGTGCCACAAAAGTGGCCACATCAGTGCGCTTGCAGCTGTCAGTGTGGACAGACTGCAGGGCTTTCCCTTCTGCGCTCTCTGAAGGCTGGTTTAACTCAAAGCGCTCTACATCTGCAAGTGTAGCCATGTCCTCAGTATATAACACCAGCCTCACTGGGGAGGAGGCCCTACCTGCTCTCTGTGCCCAGAAGGCACCAAGGACACAGAGCTGGGATCAGTACTCTCCTGTGCTTTGTATGATTACGTAAAACAGCATGAGTTATGGCTTGTCTACGCTGGCACTTTACAGCACTGCAACTTTCTCACTCGGGGTGTGAAAAAACACCTCCCTAAGCGCAGCAAGTTTCAGCGCTGTAAAACGCCAGTGTACACAGTGCACCAGGGCTGGGAGCCACTCCTAGCGCTGGCAGCTACGCCCCTCCTGGAGGTGGGTTTTTTAGAACTCCCAGCGCTATGCCATGACTACATAAGGCACGCTGAAGCACTGCTGCAGCAGCAGTTTAGTGTTGCCAGTGTAGACTAGCCCTTAGACTCTGTGCAAGTTGTGCATTAACTGTTTCACAATTGCTGCATGCCCCTGAGAAGGTTAAACTGCCAACCAGAATCTTCAGACCTTTGGGGTTGAGTTCTGGGAGAGGGCTGTATTCAACTAACTGGAGTATCTCGGGGTGGGGGGGGGGGTCAGGCCTGGGAGTCTATAGCAGGTGGGCTGTGGAGCTCCATTTCTGAGAAGGGGCAGCAGACAGAGTCAGTGCCTATGAAACGTGCCAGAAAGGCCCAGGTAGGAATCAGTACTGGAGCCTGCTGAGGCTCTAGAAGCTCAAAACAGCCAGTGATTCAGAGCACTAGTGGATGGACAAGACAGGACACTTGTGAGGACTGTGAAACCCTGTCCCTGCTCATAACAATGAAACTGCAACAGGAAAGTGGAAGGAGGTGTTACATACATGCCTAATGCCCCTAACTAGAGAAATTCAGAACCTGGGATAGCTGTGGGCTGAATAAAGATGTAATCAATGCCAAAGCCTGCATTTTGGAGGCAAATTTTTCATCATCAGTAAGGCATACATATTTATAACTATCTTTAAAGGTGGTTACACTTTTGACCTTTCAATGTTCATAAATGATGAACCTTTTGCAACACAGACTTATTCTTCCTTGTCTTCACTTTGCATACCATCTCTCACACATTTAGGTTCTCAACACCTTATATCTTGATATCTGGAATGCTCAATTTGTAGGAGGTGGACAGACTGACCTCTGCTTACCCTAATGAAATACTGTGGTACAGTAAAAGCAGCAGAGAGTCCTGTGGCATCTTATAGACTAACAGAAGTATTGGAGCATGAGCTTTCGTGCATGTCATGCATCCGACAAAGTGGGTATTCACCCATGAAAGCTCATGCTCCAATACTTCTGTTAGTCTATAAGGTGCCACAGGACTCTTTGCTGCTTTTACAGATTCAGACTAACACAGCTACCCCTCTGATATGTGGTACAGTAAGACCCAGCTAAATTATGGCTTCATTTTTTCCTCCCATCTATTCTGGCTGGTGATAGATTTTGAAGAAGCAGATTTACACAGATGAAAGGGTCCAACAAAAAGCTGGTAAGATATTTTCAAAACTTTGTGTGTCAGCAACTTTTGATTTTTTAAAAGGACCCATAGAGAGGAACTTTTAAAGATGGTCATGCGCACACTCTTCCACTTCCTTCCTTGTGTGGTAAAATACCCCCTGCAGGAAATGTAATGAATGTGAAGAAACGGAATTTGAATTTGTACTAACCTCCCACAGTCAGCTGTGCAACCAGTCTGTTCTTGTCTGGGGTCATTTTGTGTTCATAAACTCTTTCGGTAAAATTTAACCCATAGAAAAGGTAACAAAACAGTGTTTGCAGGCCCTTCAATACTAATGCCGCTGTCCTGGGAGCAGCAGGCAGTGTAAGAACTACTTCCAGCATTGGTTACTAGGCAACTATAATAGCAGCCTGTGGATTCACTCCCTGCTCTCTTCTATCCAGAGAGTGAGCAGAGAAGCAATAAGATTATCTGTGCTGTGCACATTTTGTGCTTCTGGTTCCTATATGTATTTTGTTGTGGGAAACATGTTTGAAAGGATGATGATGTTGTTTGTCCACAATATAATACAACTGAACTGGGCCAGTGAAAGACTGATGTCTTCCAAATGTAGTTCAGAAAAAGACACCATGTTGATGACACCACACACAGCATATATTATGTTTTAATTCTTCATGTCCTTTCTTTTTACTTTCAAGCAAACTACAATATTTAAAACAAAGGAACATAAGAAGCAGCTTTGTTGCTATAATTCTGGCTCTCTCACCAGCAAGGAATACTATAAAATGAATTTATAATTGCTTAAATGGATGTGTTTGTTGGATATTATATATTTGCATGGTGCTCCAGAAAAGGTACAGATTTCAATTACTAATCTTGGTTATACGTTTCTTTTATAAGTTTATTGTAAATTCACTGATATTTTTAACAAACCACTTATTTGAATCTTGTACCTCTAACTGCCTAGGTAGTTAGCTGATTTTTTAAAATAAACATCCCAGTTCACAAGTACTCAACCTCTTAAAAATCAGTACAAAAACGGACTAATGGAGTCTTGCTTTTCAAACGCAATATTCAGAAATAATTGTTAAGATTAGAATTTGTCTGAAAACATCAAATTTTAGCTATGTTTAGGAATAGTACAGGTACTTAGTTTGAACCAAAAGAGCATTTAAAGGGAAAAAAATTCACACACTTCTATTCCATTGTGCCTAGATATTTAAGAACACTCAATTTAAAACCCCAGAAATGTCTACTATAGGAAAAACTTTTTTTTATACAGCATTATTTAATATTATACAATTTGCTATCATGTTTTTCGGGAAAAGGCAAGCTTAACATTGTGTTTGTTGAAAGGAAAAATATACGTACCACCTTGCTACACTGAGATTTTGCCCTCATAAGGAGTAATTTTCAAGTCAATGTATTGCTTAATACATAGTTTTCTGTATCTTACTATTTTTTCCATTCAGTTGCACGCTTTAGTACTATTAACCTACATATTTATACACTGATTTTTTTTGAATACTGGAAATTCCTTATGATTAACTCAAACATTGTGAAACTCAGTTGTAGTGAAGCAAACTCTGTCCCGAATTTTGCAATTCATAACAACGTGCAATTTGCAGTTTTATTTATAGTGAACCTCTGCTTAGTGTGAATTTCTGTGAAATATACAACTTCACTGTAATATACCATAATATTAATGTTTTATAGATTGGAATGTGTTTGATGACAAGAGTATGCATAAATTGGTTATTCTTCAAAGAAAATTTTAGATAAATACAATTACTATCGTGCTATCATTTTCAAGTTGGGGCTAAATGGTGCAACGCTGTAGAATAATATACTAGATGGATATCTGACAACATGTTGAAATCTTTCAGTCTACAATAAATGCAACCATAAAATAACACCGTTTGGCAATCTCTGCACAAGAGAAGCCCCAGAGATAATTAGCAGGACTGGTGAAAATCAGAACTTAAGTGAAATTTTAGAGCTGCATGGGGAAGCATACCTGATTCAAACTAGTATTAGCAGGTAATTTTCTAAATGCTTGCAAGTTTTTGCTTTAAAAAAAACTTAATATACATTCATACCACACATAACAGAATACAGTACACCCTCACTATAATGAACCCCTGAGGATCCAAGCCGTTTGGTCATTATAGCCAAGGGTTTGTTACAGGGAAAGAGCCCTGCTGCAGGGCGGGGAAGTGGGAAAGGACTGCTGACATCTTGAGCCTGGCAGCCAAACCCTTTGGCTCCTGTGGGGCCCCTGCTGCTTACAGCTCCGGGGCCGGAGCTGTCTGCCCCCCACCCACCCCTGCTTGTGGCCCCAGGGTTGGAGGAGTTGTCTGCCCCTCTCTGAACCCCTGCTTGCAGCCATGGAGGAACTGTCTGACCCACCCTTTGCAGCCTTGGGGCTGGAGGAGCTCTCAGCTGCCTTGTCACAGCAGGTGGGACTGGAAGTGGGATCCAGGGACCAAGTTCTCTATAGCCTAAGGTTTACTATTGCAAAGGGCATTATAGCGAGGGTGTACTGTATGTTAATGGGAAAATATAAACAGTTTTAAAGTACATCTGCCATATTTTGGACCCAAAGTACAAAAAATATTGAAAATTTGTCT
This sequence comes from Mauremys reevesii, assembly GCF_016161935.1. NCBI lineage: Eukaryota > Metazoa > Chordata > Testudines > Geoemydidae > Mauremys > Mauremys reevesii. The sequence goes on along the minus strand of NC_052629.1, from coordinate 46,460,774 downwards.
TATGTATCACATTTCATACTCATATGTGTTCATTATAGATATATAGTAGGATAGTGAATGTATAGCAAACATTTTTATGCTCACCATTTATTGTATGTAACAAGACAGAATTTACATGCCATTGCTAAACCGGTTTGCCTCAATCCTCTGCTTAAGTTTGACTTTTCCCTAGAAGCAAAGAGTCTTGCCATAACAAGGAAATACTCAACTAACAGGCCTGACCATCCCAGATTAATGAATGAGAGTTGCACTCAGTCACACACAAAATTTTCAGGTAAGAAATAATACCTGCTATGTCCTTTATACAGCAATCAAAATAAAAACTGCAGGTGAGTGATTGGTAGGCAATCAAAAATTATAGGGTGGTGACTACTGCATTACATGTTCAGGATCTTGTAGGCACAAATTATAAATGAAGGGCCTCAGAGCAACTTCTTATTGATCTGTGAAGAAATGGACTGACTTGCAAGCAGCACTAATATAGACATGAAAAATGGAAATCCTATGATGACAACATAGATGTATTACGTAAATGCACATATGAAGCGCAAGATTTACTAACCAAGTAAGAAGATGAAGGTGCTATAAGAATCACCAGATGCTGTGATTAAGCTAGTATATGTATCCCATTTTTTGAAAAATAAGTACATTTAATGCTTGTGAAAAGGTTCTGGATCTATCATCACAGAAACTAAAGTTTACTATCTACACAGCAGATATGGGTGGCATAGGAATTAGTGGCTCAAAATTCCTCAGTTAACGTGCCTCTAACCCTGTTCTGGAGCGAACATTCTAGAAGGGAGAATAATTTAGTTTCCTTGCCTATTCAATCTTTATCCTTTCTGCTAAGACTAAAAGGATGTCAATTGTGCTGTTTTGTCTGGCTTGAGCACTTGTCATCTTGAAACTGGACTAAGACAACAACCTCAGATTATCACGTTAGATGGCAATGTGATTTATAACAACTGATCTGAGCAGGAGTCGTACCAGTGATCTACAGGTGAAAGGTTCTAGAAACATCTATTTCCTAATAGTAACATTATGATGAATATGCTCATTATCTTAATTACAACAGAAATGAGCCAGAGGTTGAAGCACAGGATATGAAATTTGATGGAGTCACTCCACGCAGGTTTAAATCCTGCTTGTTTTGACTGTTACCAGGATTTTGGCACCTACGTGCCTAAATACCCTTTGAAAATGAGATTTAGGCTCTTAAGTTAGGCAAAGCAGCAATCAGCACAGCATGCCTAAGTACCTTTAAAAATTGGGGCCAATGGGGCTGAAACTAAGTGTTCAGACTACCATCATGATGTGTGGCCCAAAAAAAGGAGGTGGGGGGAGGTGAGTCTAGTTCACCATAGAGCTTTAAAACAGTCTAGGATTCCAAACTGAAAACACAACATTGTTAGAGTCCAAAACAGAAGGATAAATATATTTAGGAAGGATTAAAATAGATATATGTTTGCATACCTGGGTTCTTAAATTCTCCATTCAGAAATGGGTTAATGGCAGTTTAGAACGAGTAGGAGAACAAAAATTTTCTCCTGAACACCACAACTCTTACCTCTGTTTCTAGAATACAAGATGGAAGGCATTTCTAAAAAACGATGAAAATAGAAACTAGTTTAGACTGTATGCTCCTTCAGGCAGGAAAGAAGCTCTCATCTATTTTTTCCACAGTGCTCTGGGGCACCTGTCATTGGCTGCTTTCGGAAGACAGGATACTGGGCTAGATGGACCTCTGGTCTGACCCAGTATGGCTGTTCTTATGATGTATTTTACAAAAGGATTCCTTTATATCCTGGGAACACTACCATTCAATATTTTTATTCGCACAGTCTAAACAAAATAATTGGTCATGAGACTACACTGTCCCTGGAAATGGGGGGACGGATGTGCTTCTGAATACTGTTCACAAAATATATGCCAGTAACAGCTTACTACTTAAGTCAATAAATAATTACTGTAATGAAATCTTCATTCAAGTGGTCAGTGAGCTCAGCATCTTGGTATACAGCACACAAAACATACAAAATGTATCCAGTTAGATCTAAAATTTAAGGTTCCATCAGTATGTTAAAAAGTCTCTAATTTCAGTAATCTGTTGGTTACCATGTCAGTGAAATAGTAATTTTGATTCGTATTGTAACCAAGTAATTTTAATTTGATGGTTCATAAATTGTGGATCTCAGTCCAGCAGTGGATAGCTGAGATGCATGGAACAATAATTTCTCCCTCACTCTCAGTGGTGACCCTCTCCCTGTCAGAAGGAGGAACACTGAAGGCAGAGGTTAGAGAAATCTTATACTAGTATCCACTATATGTTATTGCTCATACTAGAGAGACCAGGTAGGTGAGGTAATATCTTTTATTGAACCAACTTCTGTTGGTGAGAGAGAAGCTTTCAAGCTACACAGAGCTATTCATCAGGTCAGCTTTGTGTAGCTCAAATGCTTGTCTCTCTCTCACCAACAGAAATTGGTCCAATAAAAGATATTATCTCACCCACCATGTCTCTCTAATATCCTGGGACTGACACAGCTACAACTCTGCATTGCTCATACTACGCCTTTTCAGTGAAAATAAGAATTCAGTTTCTGATATCAACAATCTGGAACAAAACTCCTCTCTCTTTAAAATAATAAGTAAAATATCTGTGAAACTAACTCCTCTTATTCAAGAAAATAAGAAATTAAAATGTCTTCTAAAGACAAAATCAAGGACTAACAACTCCAGGTAAGAAGATTATCCCGATTCTAGTGTAAACGAAAAACTCCTAAACCTAAAAGCAGTCTTAGAAAAAATTCAACGCAGCATCTTTAACCTTCAAATACCTATTTTAAAAATGGAATAGATACACCTCTACCTTGATATAACGCTGTCCTCGGGAGCCAAAAAAATCTTACCGCGTTATAGGTGAAACCGTGTTATATCGAACTTGTTTTGATCAGCCGGAGTGCGCAGCCCCGCTCCCCGGAATGCTGCTTTACCGCGTTATATCTGAATTCGTGTTATATCAGGTAGAGGTGTACAAATGTGCTACAAGATAGTGTATCCTACTTCTTTCCATGCTGTAATTATAATAGAATATTAATTGTAAATAATTATGATGTAGCCAGCATTTCACGTGACAAGCACATTTTTCAAGAACTACTTTATTACTTCTATACTGATTTACCACCCCAAACAAAACTCAGTTTTTTGGGGCAAGAACAAAGCCTCCCTGGCACCTATGCACTACACTTATTGCATAGCCAGGTGACTGTCAACTGATCAAAAATCAGATTGCTTTACAAGATGCAACATTTTCCCTCATACATTCACTTTTGCTTTGGTGTAAATTTGCTCAGATTGTTCTCTGGGAATCCAAAGCAACCTACTGCCAAAATAAGGATGCTTGCCACAACTGGAATAGCAAGATTGGAGGAAATAAACTCTCTCTCATGCAAAGCAAAAGACAATTATAGCAGACATTTTCTTAGTAAACTAAGAACAAGTTGACTCAGACAAATAGTTTTGAATTTGTTTAGGTTCCTCAAATATCAGTGATTCACGACAAAAGCATCAACCATTAAGTGAACTGAGAAATAGAATTCTATCTATATAGGTTGTATTTCCATTTTATTTCTTTAAGCCATGTATTTGGAAAAAATACTACAGTAATTCTGAAGGAGGGAGGAACATTATTGTGGTGTTGATCAGCCATTAACAATGTCTCTCAAACAGACTCAAAGTATTAACTTTGTATAACCTACAATAGAGAGACAGCTTACGGCAACTTTGCATTGGACTGATTATAGTCAGAGTAAAAATATATATTTTATATATCAGTATTCTATCCCTTTATATTTAACATGGACAAAATGTTTTGAAATCTTATCTTTAAAGAAAATCAAATTATATTTTTCTAACGATTCTGGTGACTAGATCCCTCACAAACACCATGTCTTAAACACATACACAAGTACATACTGAAAGTACTCCAATTTATTAGGGCTATGATTAAGAAATATGGAATGCTGGAATTGTGAAAACAAACTTAGAAACAGCAGCAATTATCCATTTATGTCACCCATGAGGGAGGAATCAGACTATTTTAAAAAAGAAAATAAACTACTGTAATTCAGTCTTAAGAGAATAATAAATAATCAAATATAATTGCACTACTTGAGTTTCAATGACCAAAGCACAGCTCCAGAAGAATAGACAATATACTGTTATCTACTCCATAATTAGCTGTATTGGTTAACTTTTAACACAGGTTAGCAATTTTATTTTGAAGGAGGATCTGTGACACACATGTAGTTTTTTTCCCTTTCCAGATTCACCAAAGTCTGTGAAATGGTGAGCACTTTGTTTCCACTGACCAACGGGAAACGAATGGGCTCAACATTACACAGGATTTGGCCCATAAAAAGCTTTTTAAAAATAAGGCACATGGGATTCAATTAAACTACATGACTTGTACTTGTACACTACCCATATTTCTTACCTGATAGGGCTGAAAGGCACTATCTTCAGTTACAAAATCCAGTTGTTTGTCCACAAGGAATTCTACTGCAGTGATTGAACTGTACACACTTTTTCCAACCAAGGGCTTGAATGTCTGAAAAAATAAAATTAACAAAAGCTAAGAATTTCAAAGAACCAAGATAAGATTTGGCTCCTCCTCTACTCCATTGTTCCAGCAAATATAAAATCATGTATGTTATTTATCAACCAATGTTTCATATGATAACAGCCATTATTTCTTTAATCCAAAACCGAGTTAATGATTAATAATCTCTTGCTCATTCAGAACAGCTAGTCATTTAAGATAGGAACCTGAACGTATTTTGCTTGTTTGTTTGCTCTGTCCGTGGAAAGACACGGGTGAGAACACAGAACTGCAATACATAGTCTTCCTTGTCCACATCGTTGTTGAGCAAGACTGTATTTACCACAGAAGATCAATGTTCCATTTCAAAGCACTGGTTTGTACCCTAGCTACACAGTTGCATATTCAGGTCGTCTCTTTCAGCCTGCAGGTCAGGCTTGCACAGAAGCATCTGCTTAAGACAACATGGTGGAAGGAAATGTAGGCATGAGACTGCACCCTTCATCTCTGCTGAAGTCTCTTCCACCATGCTTGGTCAGTTTCCCCACTCTTCTGTTTTCTGCTGCTTATATTGCCTCTCCTATTTTCATCTTCCCTTCTGCACTCCCTCCAAGCTACATTATTCCTTCCCCTACCAGCAATCAGACTCAGCTGCTCCAACACAGCAGCCTCAGACAGGACAGCTTTTAAGCCTCCAGTGACATGCTCTTCTCTCTCCTTGGAGGGCTTCTTCCACACTTAGAGAGAACTATCAGCTCCTGCACATTGACTCAGAGAATGATGTGCTTGTCCCAAGTGGAAATTCTGCTGCCTCCTCTGGCCCCAAAATGCTTTAGAACACTACCATTTAGTACAGGAAGGAGAATCTTACAGAGAATGAGTGGGAAGAAAGTATAACTGGGGAAGAAGGTTCCCCTTGAACAGTCACTCTGATCGGTGGGGGTGGAGTTTCCTGGATCAGAAAAAGTACAGTGACAGTGTGACTGGACAGGGGTGTACCAAAAGAAGGAGTTTGATGAGAGATTGGTGAGAGGAAATCCCGGGAAAGTGACTGAGGGTAGCGGAAAGAGATATGATGAGGTTGTGAAAATGGGCTGACAGCAGAAAGAGGAAGTGATTAAGGGACTGGGGGAAGACAAGAAAGGGAACTTTCAGCAAAGACAAAGTACATAATGCAACGGAAAAAAAGGGAAAGAAAGAACAGATGAAGAAAACTGTACAAGATAGAAAATCAGAAATGAGGGAATACAGGCAACGAAAGGAAAATACATCAAAACAGAGAGCATAAGGTAAGTATACAGGAGGAAAAAGGAAAAAAAAAGAAACAACACGCATACACTCAAAATGTATATGCCACATATGCGAGAGAGTATGTGTGCAAATGAGGGTGAACAGATAGCTAAAATAACGTGCCTGGGACAATCACACACAGAATTTTACTTCGGTCACCTAAACAGTGCCGCAATCATAATCTACACTGATATGTTAAACATGAAACAGGAAAAACTGGGAGCTAGCATCTCTGTAGCACCACTCCATTAAAACGTTTAGTAGCTCACCAACCAGGCAGGAGCTTCTCCATTATGAATCACTGTTCCACAACATGACATGTTGAATCTGTCTCTCCAAAACCCCTCCCCCCCCGCTTTTTTTTCAGTTGGAGTGCAAATCAGAAATTTCACATTTGCTTTATCTAAATCCAAATAGGAATATACTATGAAATCATCCTAAAAAGAGACTTAATTCTTCTTGAGAAAGCATACACTATACTAATAACTTCTCTAAAATAACAGAAATGGAAACAAAACCCCACCCTCTTAAACACTTCCTTTTAGAGATGTTTAAAAGTACAGAATGAAGTCTGCACAAAACCCAACTGGAAGGCAAAATTAACTTCACTGTTATTCATTTACAAATTAAGAATACCATCACCAGAGGTTACTTATGTTTTATTAGGGTGTTGTCTTGTTACTATTATCGGTTAAAAAAAAAATCTGCAGAGCTTAATAAGTCTGACACTTATACAGCAAATGAGGAGACATTCCCAGAGCCATGTATTAGTTTATTTTAACTACGTCCTATTTGGGGGAAGAGAGCTACTTTCTCTATATTTACCATGCAGATTTAGCACGCTACATTGCTCATTTCTGTATTTTCTTAATTATAACCCCTTCTATTACGGTCTCTGAGAAGGAAAAAAACTCACCAGCCAATCAGTAGTCCTCAAAAGTATGATAGCTATAGGAGATTATTTGTGGGAGGGGAAAGAAGATGAGAAGGGGCAGAAGGAAAAGAGACAGAGAAAAGAAAGAATGTTCTGGAATGTTGGGCAATCATGGATCCTCAATGGTTGGTAATTATGTAACTTCTAATACTTTACAGAATTCCTTTACTCAAGTTGTTTACATAAAGCTGGCCTTGGAATCGTTAGTCTTTTGAGTCAGTAAAGAATGGAGTTCAAACCCTATAATCTGGAACAAACCATATGTGCCAAAATACAGTTTTAAAGAACAAGCAGATTAACTTAACAATTCTGATGGTTTAGTTTTTTTATTTACTGATTAGCATCTGCATATTTACATATACTCTTCTACTTCTTCTTCAAACTGATTTCTTTACATTGCCTTAAAAATTTAAGTCAACAAAAATGATCCTATATACATATATCTGTACATAGAATGTAATTAACTAAACAAACAAACAAAAACCTATCTGGAGTGTGACCTAATGTTAGTCTTTTGAGCAATACTACATAGTACGTTACATATAAAACACTAGTTTATCTGATTGCATGTATTGTATGAAATGATCCCAAATCATGAATCTGTGAATGTGGGTCTCTACTCAGAAAAGTAATTTAATACTTACTAATTTAGTTTCTCTAACCCCCTTAATAGGCCAGCCCAGACAGTCTGGGAATATAAGTCCTCCTACCAGCAGACAGACAGAAAATAAACCAAAACTGTGCAATGCCACACCTCCTTATAACAGGGGTGGCAGGCCAGCTGAATGTGCTTAGTTTGAAATTTCCCAAGCAGTAATGGAAAACATTCTTATATAAAACATCTATAAAGAGAAGTCAGAATTCTTGGAAAAACAGTCCAGATTCCATCAACTCAGTGAGACTCCTGAACTGGAATATAGTAAGGGATTTGGAGAAGCAAAGCATCAAGTAAAAACCACTGTCATTCTTCAACTGTTCCTTCATTTTTCTACCTGCCAGCCCAGATAGTGGGAATTCCAATAAGCAGTATCCCACGCCACAGAAGACATAAAATGAGTAAAAAAAAATTGAGAGACTAATCAACTACAGCATGTAGGACTCAGCTACCAGAGGTTAGCAAGTCAAATATATAGTGACAAGAAAATATATACAAGGGAGGTCCAAGTGGCCTCTTTACAGGACTGTAGAGAAAAAGCTTCTTTACAAACCACAAACTAAGTCTCTTGAGAACCAGGTCTATTATGTGCTGGAAGTAGCAAAAACTGAACATCTTCAGCCTGCAACCAATTCTCCTTTACACAGGCAACACCACATAGCATTCCCTTTTTATTTCTTGTAGCCATATGCTACTAGGACTTAAAACCCTAAAGGCCTCAATTAAGCAAAACACTTAAGCACATACTTAAAGTCTATATCTATTCAAAACAGCACATAATTAACTTTAAGCAACATAGGACTTTGGAGTTTTTCTGAATTGGTGCCTCCTCTCCTGTTTACTTTTACTGCATTGCGATCCAGTGCTTCGCCAAAAGAAGTTCCATGAATACAAATGCTTTAGTTTCTTTATTACCAGTGTCATTAATACTTAATATATATAGTGCCTAAACTGACTTGCTCCTTCCTTACATCATCAAATAATGATTAACAGAGCTTTGTATCAGTGCATGCAGCAAAGTACCTGCCTGGAGGGGGCATCTAGCATAGCTCTCTGGCTGATAACACAATGCAACTTTCAGGTTTTTGTGACCTTGATGAAGAAATTGGGTGGATTAACATATTTAAAAAATTACTCTCATTGCCTAACAGAGGTTCTCAAACTTTTTCATAATGTGGGTCTTGTAGAAAAATTCCCCTCACCTCTGCAATCACACAAATCACCTCTCCCATTTATGATCACAGTACCCCTGTAACAACTATAGATATTGCTTACATAAAGTAAGTAGTATCAAGAAAACATATAATGTATTTTTAGATTTATTTAACCCAATTAAGCAGCTGGAAACAAAGTAGTCCACTACCATGTGATGAGCCAGCTCTCTGAAGACCATCAGCAAGAGAACAGAGGGCACCAGTGGGGTCCAGGGACCTTAAACTTGAGAACTGCTGTCTACAAAGTATTATTTTTAGAATGTCTACATTATTACGGTAGCTAATTTTCATTGCAAGGAATACTCAAGTTATAGCTAAATAAATAATTGTGTGGTTAGTTCATTCGGGTATGTTCAAATATTCAAGATGTAATATTAATTCATATTATTCAGGTGAGTATTGAACTCAAATGCCTAAAGCTCCACTCTTCATCTCACACTAAGGTCATTTAGGTATTATTCTTATATGGTGTATTGACCTTGTTAAAATACCCATTTGCCTAGTAAACATTTACAGCATTTTATCCATTAAAAAGTATTGAAATTAAATAACAGTTACTGTTTTTAACTAAAAGTGGCAATGTTAATATTCACCAGCTTTTGCTTTCTTTAGCAAAAAAAAAAAGAAAACTTCACGCATTTTTTGTTTAAACTATAATACTCAAAAAGAGCATACACACTAATTTTATATATGCTAGTAAGTAAACGTACTTTTCCATATATTATTTTCTAGTCAAACTGTTTAATTAAGATTACACAAACACTGGCCCATTCCCATTATGCGGCTTAATCATTAAACCTCCAAGCAGCTATATTTCCCCCCCAATAGCTGTTTGTTGCCATGATTTATACAAAGTAGTAATTTTATCAAGTAGCAAAAGATAAAAAGATAAATAAAATGAGATCTGAAATACAAGTTCATTTCTTATAACCTCTCTCTCATACAAGAGCCACACGTTTTTTGTATTTCCTGTGAGAGAGCTAGTCATTTTCCAATTTGGGAAAAAAACAATTTAGGACACATCCCAACTTTTCAACTTAGGTCAATGAGAATAATGTTTAACAACTGTTAGTACTGGCTAAAATTAGAAACTAAAATTATTAGAACCTCAGGAGTAATTAACTAGAGTTTCCTATTTTTTTAGGCCAAACTGGTGGGGCATTTTTGTTTTTGATATATCAAGCTGTGATGTATACAAATTCCTTCAACTATTATTTAAATAATTTGTTTCTACTATAATACACAAGTTCTACTGTACTAAATGACCTGAATCTACAAAGAGGTAAGCTAAATATTTACATTTAAGTAACTGCATTGATCTTGTAAGTAAAATATATATATATTTTTAAAGTATTTATCTCATGCACACAGTTAAAAAACCATGACACACATACCTTTATGATCAACTAAATATATTCTGATATATAAATTAATTTTAGTATTTACTATATACACTAGATACATTTTCATCTATGAATAATTTCTAACATGTTCTTAAAAAAAAGAAGGGCACTTCTAAAATCATCTAAATTCAACATACACCCGGTTTTAAGTGGCACACAATGTATCAATTATTCATCTAAATACTTAAGTCATCAGAAGCATAATCACATTCTACTGAAATGCCAACACACCATCTTCATATATGAAAACAAGAAATGATGTATGCATTTATTTTAATAAATGCAAAACTTAAATTCTGCTAACATTATTCTGGCTTTTCCAGTGAATTATTACTGAATATTTTATAGGTCTAAGTGCATTGGAATGTAAAGAAATGTAAATAGAACACATGCATAAGTAAGTAATTCAAGACTGGGCAGATCTATCATTCTGCTAGGTACTTCTATAGCCTTAGGGGGCTGCCATCTGACGAAAGTCACTATGGAATACAATTCTGGCCACAAAACCGCCTATAATTCAATACTACTGCAGAAGACTGTTAAAGTAACAGGAAAAATTGCTTTTATATTCTTTTCCAGCTCCAAATATAGAATATCTAACTACTGGTTACACAAATGGCACTAACGTGTCCACTAGCATATCACACACTGAACCAAACTAAAATAAATTCCCAATAGTGTGTGTGGATGTCTGCCTTATTATGGCCTACCACTACATAGGAAAAATGCTTAGAACAACTGTATCCTGTTTGGAGCTCCATGCTGCACTACATTCCATTCACATGAGAAAAAGCAGACCAGATGAGCCTTCCCTGAAAGGCATTTTTAAAATAAATCAGCCACAGTCCTTACAACACAATTGAGCTGCTCAGCACACACCATGTTGAAAGCACACTATTTAAAATGTAACAGGAAATACATACATCGTTTACATTATTTTTTCCATGATTTTTTAATTTACAACTGTACTCAATCCTTTAAGTATTTTTAGAAAACTACCTATATAAAAATCGGTTTCTGTTGACACCTTTTGCGTCTCACAAATACAAGGTTTGCAAACAACAAACATTAATATAACCAATACCCTAATATGATATGTTAAATAAAATTTGCAGTTAGTGTCCTATAGGAATGTCAAATCTAATCTCTCAGCCAGTTAGGGGTTTGGGACAACCACCAGAGTCGCTACAAGTGGGGTGCTACAAGAAGGAAAATCAGCATATCTGGAATAAAAATAAAACTAAAACTATTTAAAAACACTGAGTGAAGTAAGGGTAACAGCATACACAGGCTACCAGCAACTTCTTATACTGTATCTTTTTTTTTTATATTACTCCTTTGTAAATGTCCTATGAGAACTGAGTTTTATTAAAAACTATTTTTAAAAGTGAAATACTGTTTTGCTATATTTCTAAAACAGAGAAATCTCAAATAGCCCATTCCACACTCGGTGAAGAAAAAAATTCTACAATTAAGTATTAATTAATAAAAGACCAGAAAAGAACAAAATATAAATCTTACTTTGTACTCGATAGTCTCAAAGTAGCTTTCTTTGAAGTCATGGCAGTCATATAGCTGGTAAATCTCCCATTTGTTCTAGAACAGTGTTTTCACAGGATCTCACCCACTCATACACACCACTTTAGTCTTCAAAATCAAAAGAAAATGGTTTTTAATCAACTATTTCCGGAATCACTTGCATCTTCGACCCTGAACATTCAGAAAAGCTAAAATGAAAACCAAGCCCAGACTGTAACCTAACAAGTATTCGACGAGCAAATCCTGTCTCCCTCTCAGCCCTGGCACGGAGGCGGATTACAACTCGGTCTTTGTCAACAACAGTGTGGTGTTAACGACTGAGAAATCCTGCAGCTGAAGCACTATTGCGTCCCCAGATCTGGGTCATGATAATTTCTGCCGAGGCCGCTTACATAACCAAGCAGACACTCCAAACAGACAGCACAGCCAGACAGCAGCTAGATATCCACAGAAAAAAGCCTCTTGAAGGATACTTCTCTCTGCCTGGAAACAGTGCAGTAGATTCCAGCAGCGCAGACAGCCAAGTGAGAAACCAGCTCTTTGCTTAGGGCATGTTGAAAGAAGGGAAGAGGCGGTGCTCTGTAAACTGTAACTAATCCCCCGTCACAGGTGGTGATGGAGTCACTTCCAGCACGAGTCACATTACTGATTACTCATTTGGCTGGCCAGAGAGAGTGGGTCATAATTTTAACTACAGACAAAACCAGACTAGTGGTGAGACTGACAGCTCAAGTTTACTGTCCTTGCCATACAGCAAATGCAGATATCAAGTTTTCACTTTCCCGATTTACTTGAAAGAGACAGGATATAAGAATACAAATGGTAGGCCTCTGGTGTCTGTCTCGCTCCTAAAGGAGAATGTCAATTTGAATTTTAACACCCCAGCCATTCTACAATTTTATAGAAAACTGCTACTAAACAATTCTGATTTCCTAAACTGTTTTAGATACAAGAGCAGTTATTGGATCTAACTTTTAGCAAAGATAAGTAAAACACAATTTGTCCAGTGTATTAGTATTTTACAAAATCTAAATTTTCTCTTTTTCAAATCTCTGTGTAATAAACAATGTAAACAGCTTTGAGGCTGCTGATTTTTTTTTTTAAGGCCCACACCAGAAACCTAACTTAGTTTGCTGTGCATTCACTATTATTATTATTATTATTATTATAAAAGTGCCAACAAATTGCCCTAAAACTGTGAAAAAAAAGATGGGTGCAAGATAATAGCTTTAATACAGGACTGATTTAAGACCAGCAAGCACTCAGATCAGAAGACGGTAAGGTAAACTACATTCATAGCCAGGGGATTAAGCTATATGTCATTTGCTGCTACAATCCCACCACATTACAAGATGAAATGGATTTGTGAAGTCTGGCAGGGTTTTACTATTTGGAAGCCCTTTAGTTTCCCACAATATATGTTAACAGCTTATAAGTGATGCAAAAGAAAAGGGGAGTTTTAAGTATACATTTTTTCCCCACTTTCTGATTACAACCACCTAGCTGCTCTCCGCTGACAAATACTTACAACTCAATAGAAATGTGTGTTTTGCTGCTGTTGTACAGGAATTACCAACTTACATGTACAGTTACAATAAACAAAAAGACATGACAGATTTTATTTGATAACTTGCCACAAATTACTGTAAGTTTGATTCTACATGCTGTGTGCTTATTAGTTATTATCGTTTGCATTAAAAACAAAATGAACAATGCACCAGACTTTCTAAAGAGGAAAAAAATGTGTGGGGTGCAGCATCTAATATAAAAAACTGCTTCCAAATAAGTTATTCTAAAATTCAGCAATTATGCTCATAATCTACTTTTTGGTTTTAGTTCACATACACAACAGGTAGAAAAAATCATAAGGAAGGTTGGGATTGCCAAACATAAGGCATTATTTCCTCCAAACTCTTTAAACAAAAACAGTGGTACATTATTTTATAGGAGTGGGGGGAAGACATGTAATTTGCCAAGAAAAATATGAAATCAATTTTTGACTACCCCTGTTCTCATACTGAATTATTCCAAATGACAGATGTAACAGTGAATTGGAATGCAATCAATATACCAAGATGTGGAACCATAAAATAATGTGAGGGTAAAAATTAAAGGTGAACTGAAAGGTCTTTTGCTCACTAAAGACATTCTTCAGGGTAGAGTTTCTTCCATAACAGTTCATGATACCTTACACACAGAACCAGTGCATCAAACCATCATATTTGTACTCACTTTAGGACATTACCTAGCCTAAATTAAGGCTGCGTAACTGCACTTTAATTCAAGGGGACACTTATCCCCTCCTCAAAAATAATTTGAGTTTTGGTATTCCTTGGCCTTCTAGGCCTGCCAGTTCCAAGTGATAGAATCAGAATGGCTCAACTCAACTGCCACATATGGCAATCGGGGTTTTAGGAATATCAGGAATGTTTTAAAGACATTCCTGATACCTGCAGACTGGATAATTATTTGATTTCAATAGCTAGGGAAATCAATTTAAACAGGCTACATGGACCCCAAATTACATCGTTAGCAGAACTCATCCAGGGAAAGGTGATTTCAAGAGGTCTATTGGACTAAATGTAGCTGTTCACAATCAGAGTTATCTGAATGTGTGGGGAAATGTTTAGGAGGGATGGATAGTGCCTTCTTCCACCACTGACAGATGATCAGAGGTGGAAGGTCTCCTAGATATACTTGGCCCTGCCTTAGTACAGGGGGCTGGACTATTTGACCTCTTGAGATCCAGTCCTACATTTCTATGATTTTATATTCCTAACCAGCAATCAAGGATACGAGAGCTCTTCCTCATCCCCACTAAAGAAATATTTTAAAATAAATACTTTAGTCACACTAACTTCACTAGATTTTCTTTCTATCTTTTTTTGAAACACTGCAACTACTTTCACTTTCTGGTCATGAGAAAAGATGGTAGCAGAGAAGAAACAATGGCACTTCTTTGGACTTTATTTACACCAACTTCATACATTTCTTGAGAAGCTCATCAATTCTCTGGCACTACAGCAGGACTTGCCTCACTTCCTTATGCTTCAGGGATAATCATATCAAATAGTTTAGCTCTGTGAAAGCTTCTCTTATTGACATGACTTGGAGTTGTGGGATCAGCAGCTATAAAAATCAGGACTTTAGCGATTAGCGATATCAGCTCTTTCAGGGGAAACAGAACCTTGGCTTCAAATCTTGTCAAGCAAGCAAGAAATAAACAGCATTTTGTTTTTAAATTATTATTTTTAATTCTATACCTGCACTAGGCTAATACTTTGGTATCTTAGTTTTTAAAAAGCATTTTAGTTCAACCTTTAATAAGATGACTGTAGTTGTAGACCTCCCTAAAGAAAAATATACTGCTACTTCTTTTACTAACTACTTCCATTCACCTAGGCCTTCCCCACCCCCCCTTTACTAAGCCTTTAAGTAAGAGTTCTACTGCTACAATTTATTCCAATAAGTTAAAACAACTGGAATATGCCTGTTACAAAGCACAATATATTTTTGTGATATTTAATTACTGAAATTCTGAACTCTCTGCAGAACATCTGTCACAAAGCAGACAATTCTTAATATCCAAGGCAGGCACTTGTTAAAATATAAATCACAAGGCTGTCTGGAGGGCTGACAAGTTTGAGTGTTTGGACAAAGCTTTATTAATAGACTGCAACTTAATAACAAAGAAAATTACTATCTAGTGTAGCAATGCTTTTGCACACTAACATGAACATATTTTGCTAAAAATACTTAAATAGAACCACGTCAATGGAATAGTAGCTAAAGGTAAATGATAAATTAATTTCCATTTTAGTATTTTATTTTACAGTGTTCTCAGTGAAAATCCACTAACCATGTTAAGGACCTCTATATACTGAGGTAGTTAAAACTGGTGCAAACATCTATGGTAGGTCCACTGCACCAAATATAAAAAGATTTACACCAGCGTGGCCTACTCTTGTAATTTACAACAATATATTTTTTAAATCAGTGATGTAAAACCACTCAAGATAAAATTAATATATCAGTTAAAAATGAGTGTCTTATAACATGCAATATGTAGGTGACTTATTTCTGAGACTGACAGAAAACACTAATATTTGAGTTTGTTGTTGAAAACCACAAACTTTTACACTTGAACAGCAGCTTATTTTACAGTTATATACATTATTTCAGCACTAGTTTAAATCAGCATTTGCTTCATTTCACAATCAGGCATAAACTCTGTCAAACGATCCATATCATAAACTTAAAAAACAGAGCTGTCTTTGTTCCTTGGCACTGCCAGTCCCCTATGGAATCAAGCAGCACACAGAACTGCACTTGGCAAACAATCCGTGACCTTCAATTACTATCTTGGCTTACTGCCATAGGATTCATGTGTTACTGGTAACAGTGTACCTATTTTACAGAAAAACCTTCGAACTAGCTTAAAATCTATGAAAATTTATCCAAACATTTCAGCCATTAAAGAAAATTGTATCATAATTTGTTACTTTTGCTACTACTAAAAATTTCTTTGGTATAGTCCAAGAACACACTCAACTCTTTAATCTGAAACTATATGTGTGTGAGACAATGTATTTCAGATTTTGTGTTTTTAGAATTTTGGTTGAAAAAATCTAGGTGAAATAACAGCAATTTCAGTTTTACGATTATATGTCATAATTTTTTAACATTTAAAAAAACATACATGACTCACCAGGAGCTTTATGGTTTACATCTATGTTTATTTGGGTTTAGGGTGAAGTTAAGAGCGTCAGCTGCAGTACAGGGCATAGCAACATATATTTATTATGTACATTATTGTAACGCCCAGGACCCTCAGTCGTTGATCAGGAACCTCTTTTGCTCTGTGCCATACAAACAGAATAAAAAGATGGTCCTCACCCCAAAGAGCTTATGGTCTAAATATAAAACAGGAGACAATATAACGTGAACAGACAGACCAATAGGGGAGTACATCCTTGACCCATCAGCTGTCTTTGACCCAGTCAACCAAGCTCTTCTTCATTAAATCTTGTCCTCCTTTGGCTTCTGAGACTCTTTCCTTTCCCAGTTCTCCTCCAACCTCTCTAATCACTCCATCACTGTTACCTTCAGAGGACTCTCAACATCCCATCCCACTTTCTGTGGGGGTTCCAAAGGACTCTGATCCTGATCCCCATCTCTCTTCCCTCTACATTTTATCTCTAGATAATCTCATGTGCAAACACAAATTCAACTATCGTGTAGAAACTGACCATTCAGATTTCCTCTCTACTCCAAACCTGTCTCCTTCTGGCCAAACTGAAATCTCAACCTGTCTCTCTGACATCTCTTTTTGGATATCTAGCTATCAGCTCAAGCGCTACATGACTAAACAGAACTCAATCTCCCTCCCTGCCACTTCCTTTCTTGATCACTGTGGACACACTATCGTTCTGCTGGTCACTCAGGCCCATAACCTGTGTGTCATCTTTGACTCAGACCTCTCCCTAGGTCCCCACTTCCAGGCTTTCTTCATAACACTTCTAAGATACGGCCTTTCCTACCCATCTGCCCAGTTAAAACTCTCATATAGACTCTTAACGTGTATTGCAACATTCTTCTTTCTGGCTTTGACTAATGTAATCTTGCCCCATTCACATCCATTCAGAAAGCTGCTGCAAAGATCATTCTTCTAACTCTCACCATTCTACTCCTCTATTGGAATCCCTACGCTCGCCCCTCTTTTATTCCACAAACATAAGCTACTTGTCTTCAATTTCTACTCCTGAGGGAATCCTGCACCAAAAAATTAAAAATTCTGCACACAATATTTTTAAATTCTACAAATTCTATTAGTCAATAAATAAATGTGGCTCCAGCATGGCACAGGCCACTGGCTGCATTGAGGTGGGAGATCACCCTGAAGCCTCCACCTCCCCTGGTATTGGGACTTGGCAGTGAGGCTGCACCTCACCCTGAGACAGTGCAAGGGCTGGGCCTACCCCAGAAATACCCCTGGGCCCTGCCCCTCTGCGCCAGGTGTGGGTGGGCAGACTCAGCCCAGCAGGAACTAAATATGGAGGGATTTGAGGGGGGAGGGATCCAGACCTGGGGCGAGAGGTTTCAGTGTGGGGCAATCTGGCTGTGGGCAGCTCAGCGGGAGACATGCACAGAGGCTTGTTGCAGGGTTCCATGTGCTGGGGCAATGGGACTCTGCAGGGGATCCAGGTGAAGTTGGTTGAGGCTCAGGAGGAGGGGCTCGGTGTGGGGAGATGCAGCTCAGCGGGGGGGTTCTGGGTGTGGGAGGCTCAGTTGGGGGGTCCAGGTGCCGGAGGAGTGGGGCTTGGGAGAGTGGGCGTCCAGGTGCAGCTAGTTGGGGATCACTGGGAGGGGTCCAGGTGTAGAGACGTAGGGCTTGTCAGAGTGAGGGTTTGATGGGCCTACTTAATGGGGGA
This sequence comes from Mauremys reevesii, assembly GCF_016161935.1. Lineage (NCBI taxonomy): Eukaryota > Metazoa > Chordata > Testudines > Geoemydidae > Mauremys > Mauremys reevesii. Next base: position 46,442,708 of record NC_052629.1, on the reverse strand, counting down.
GCCCCAGCTGCTGCAGAGGAGACGCCACATGCCGGACTCCTGCTTCCCCCCACAATTCCCCCATTGTCCACTAGTTACATTTTTAAACAAGCACCTTAGTGCTTCCTATCATGCAACCTTTCATGTTTGGGAGAAGTTCCCCATGACCATCTGGCTAACTAATTCATTGTCTCCCTTCAGATTCCTCCTTAAAACTCTCTTTCTGTGATGCCTACAAAATAAATGTACGAGTTAGGCCGCTGAGGTGCTGAGACCACTGTCAGTCATGCTGACCATAGCCTTATTGTTTTCTTGTAGTTCCCCATCTACCTATTAGTCTGCATCCATTTATTGTCTTTTATGTTTATAACAGTAAAACCTTTGGGGTAAGGACTATCTTTTTATTTGGTGTTAGTATAGCACCTAGCACAATAGGGTCCTGGTCCATGACTAGGGCTTCTATTCGCGCTTTATAATGTATATATAATTTATAAGTGAAGACAAATAATAAACCACCACCACCTTAAGGGACTGACGCCTATCTTCCATAGAGCAAACCAGTCAGAGAAGCGAGTATGCTTTCCCACACTGCTTTGCCAATATTCTTCAACCATCTTTTCTGGAAGTACCCTGAAGATTCTTCAGTGTTGAAGCCTTGTGACGGACATGAGATGATAGAAGTGTGGAAACTTCAAATATTATTATAAAGAGGTGTGCTAGATACTATGCACATGGATTATTCATAGAATATTATTTCTTTAATTGTTATATGTATCTGTGAGCTAGGAATGGTATTCTGGTTTCATGGGGGAGGATTAACAGAGCTTTTTGTAGGAACTAAAATCACTGAGGGAGAGGTTATTAATGCAAATTCCTAGACAGGTAAATAACTCAGCAGGGAATTGCATATACTGGTTTTAACTGGGTTCAAGAGGCCTGGCAGACAAAAGACTATGAATTATATAAAGAGGCAGCCTGAGCTTACGTAGGGGGGACCCTTCTCAATCTATGAACTGACATGTATTTAGTCTTGTAGGTCAAGTAGTGCAAGTGTGTGCTGTGGTGTTAAATGTTGAGGATTCAAAGTCTGATGATGCATGACTGAGGGATTGTTAAAGCTGCACAAAACAGAATTTGCTTTTGGGAAAAGATGGGGTTCACCTGACCAAGAAAAGGAAAAGCATCTTCACACACTGGCTCATCATTTTAGTGAGAAGGGCTTTAAACACGTTTCAAAGGGTGCAAGTGATGAAAGCCCACAGATAAGTATAAAAAAGGCAACCTTAACAGAGGGTTAAGATGTTGGGAGAGGGACATGGAAAATTACAATAGGGTCAACAGGAGCAACAAGAGAGAAATCAGTGGGGAAATGTGCTCAACATCTTAGATGTCTATACGCATATGCAAGGAATATGGGGAATAAATATGTACTAATATTTCTAGTTCTTAAGATAAATTATGACTTAACTGGCATCAGAGACTTGGCGGCATAAGTCTCATGACTAGAATAATGGTATACAGGGATATAGCTTGTTCAGAAAGGACAGATAAGAAGAGAGGAGGTGTTGCATTATATACACACTTATCCTGAGGTTCAGAAAGAGGTGAGAGGCAGAACAGTTGAGAGTCTCTGGGTAAAGATAAAAGTAAAAAATAGGGGTGGTATCAAGGTAGGGGTCTTCTATAGACCACGAAATCAGGAACAAGGAGGTGGCATTTCTAGAACAAACAAAAGAACTATTCCAAACACAAGACATGGTAGTAATGTGGGATTTTAACTACCCAAACATTTGCTGGCAAAGTAATATGGCAAAACGCAAAATTTCTAATAAGTTCTTGGAATGTGTTGGGGACAACTTCTTTCAGAAGATGGAGAAAGTAACTGGGGAACACGTATTTTAGACTTGATTCTGATGAACAGAGACTAACTGGTAACGAATACTGAAGGTGGAAGACAATTTAGGTGAAAATCATCATGAAATGATGATTTCATGATTCTAATAAAAGAAAGGAGTGAGCAGCAGAATTTTATTTTTTTTTTTTTTTAAATCAAACTTGGGGAAACTGTTAGGTAAGGTCCCCTTGGAAGAAAATCTAAGGGAAAAGGGAGTTCAGGAGAGTTGGCAGTTTCTCAAAGAGACAATATTGAAAGAAGAACTGCAAACTATCCCGAGGTGAAGCAAAGATATGAAGAATAGTAAGTGGCCAAGATAGCTCCCTCGGGAGTCTTTAATGACCTGAAAGTGAAAAAGGACTCCTACAAAAAAATGGAAACATGGATGAGTTGTTAAGGAGGAATACACGAGAAGAGCACAAACATGTAGAAACAAAAATCAGAAAGGCTAAGGCACAGATTTTAAATAGAGATGGGACCGTTGTGATCAATCAACCTGATCTCCTGTATAACACAGGCCACAGAACTTAGCCAAAATAATTCCTTTATACAAGAGCATCTCTTTAAAAAAAAAACAAAAACTTGAGTTAAAAATTGCCAGTGATGGAGAATCTATCACAATCTTTGGTAAACTGTTCAAACGGGTAATTACTCTTACTGTTAAAAAAATGTTTGCCTTATCTCCCATCTGAATTTGTGTAGATTCAACTTCCAGCCATTGGATTGTGTTCTACCTTTGTCTGCTAGACTGAAGAGCCCATTATCAAATAGTTCTTTCCAATACAGGTATTTATAGACTACGATCAAGTCACCCCTTAACCGTCTCTTTGTTGAGCTGAACAGTTTCAGTTCCTTCAGTCTAGCACTATCAGGCACTATTTTCTAATCGTTCAATCATTGTCATGTCTCTTAACCCTCTCCAATTTATCAACATCCTTCATGAACAGTGGACACCAGAACTGGACACAATATTCCAGGAGCTGCTGCTAAATACAGAGGTAAAATAAACTTCTCTACTCCTACTCAAGATTCTCCTGTTAATGTATCCAAGGATTCCATTAGCTCTTTTGGCCACAGCATCACAATGGGAGCTCATGTTCAACTGATTATCCACCATGGCTCCCAAATCTTTTTCAGTCAATGCTTCCCAGGGTACAGTCTCCCATCCTGTAGAGGGGGCCTACATTCTTTGTTCCTAGATGCATACACTTACATTTAGCATGAACTAACATGGATATTGGTTGCTTGCACCTAGCTTATCAAGCGATTCAGATTGCTCCATATCTGTGATCTGTTCGCTTACTTATTTACTACTTCTCAATTCTGCCACATCTCTAACGACACAGTAATTATTTTGTTTTTTTCCAGGTCATTAATAAAAATGTTAAAATAGCTTAGGGCCAAGAACCATTTCCCTGTGAGAACTCACTCTATGATATTCCCAGTTTACAGTTACACTTTGAGACCTATCACTTAGCCAACTCTTAGTCCATTTAATGTGTGCCATATTAACTTCGTACCATTCTAGTTTAATCAAAATGTTGTGCAGTACCAAGTCAAATGCCTTACAGAAGTCTAAATATATTATATCAACATTATTACTTTTCCCAAGCTTCTAATATCATCCAAAAAAGATAAAGTTATACAGGATCTATTTTCCATTAACCCACAATGACTGTAATTAGATTATTCTGCTTTAATTCTTTATAAACCGAGTCCTGTATCTGCTGCTCCTTTATCGTGTCCAGGATCAATGTCAAACTGAAAAGCCTATAATTACAGAGATCACCCCATTTACCCTTTTTTTAATACTGGCACAACATTAGCTTTCTTCTAGGCTTCTGGAACTTCCTCGGTGTTCCAAGACTTATTGAAAATTAACATTCATGGTCCAGCGAGCTCCTCACTCAGCTCTTCTAAAACTCTTGGATACAAATTATCCAGACCCACTGATTTAAAATGTCTAACATTAATAGCTGTCGTTTAACAGACTCCTGAGTTGCTCTTGGAATGGAAAGTGTGTCATCATTATATGATATAACTGCATCTGTTTTCCCCCAAAAATACAGAATAGAAATAGTTATTGAACATTTTTGCCCTTTCTGCATTATTATTGATAATTCTATCGTTTCCATCTAATAATTAACTAACACCATTGTTAGGATTCTTTTTGTTCCTAATGTATTTCAAAACTTTAAAAACTCCTTTTATTGTCCTTACCTCTGCTGGTATAGATTTTGCCATGTGTCCCTTTGCTTCCCTTATCAATTTTCTACACCTCATAGCTGCTGATATATATTCATTAATACCGATTTCCCCTTTTCTTCCATTTGCTGATATACATATAAAAATAAAATAGCTGCTTTCACTTCCCCTGTAAGCCAGGTGGTTGTTTTGTTTTGTTTTTAAAACCAGTATGGCCTTCTTTCTTGATTCTGGCTTTTGGGGCATCTAGTAAAGTGTTCTTAAACTATTCCCAATTGTCATTTTTTTTTGTTTAAATTATTCCTCCCAACTGATTTGGTGCATAACTGTTTTCAGCTTTGGAATACTTAACCTTTAAAAGCACCGAGTATATATTACTTCACCTATAAGGCTCCATATGTGATTAAATCATCTCCCCCCCATCTTCCCCCCAACACTCCTGCTCAACCTCTGAGAAACTCAGACTGATCCATAATCTCAACAACTAGCTTCTCCACCTTCTTACATTAACTGAACTCTGGGCTCTCCTTCTGATTTAGCATCTGTCACTGCCTTCTCTTTCTCACTTCTCACAACCTGAAAGTCATTACACCAAACTTGGGCTCTGCCTTTCATCCTCCCACTATTTCCTGCCTCGTCTTGCCCCACATCCCTACTCTTTCAGATCTTAGGGATGTTTCATTGCCTCACATTGGTTTTATCTACTACTTCCCTAAGCCTCTCCTCCTTTCTGGCAGAGTTTAAACTCCTGTGTCACTTTCTTTCCCTCACCTTAGTATTCACCACCCACATCCTGGGTGACAAATTTCCACAGCAACCATTCCTCTTAATCCTCCTGCTTCTCAGTTCCTCTTGCTAATCTCCCCTAATCTCAAACTTTGGTCTGATTTCCCTGTTCACCAGTTTAGTCACTTTCCTAATTTTTTCCCCTTTTTTTAAACCAAAAACCTCGCTTTCTGATTGCCCTGTTTATTCTCCTTCAACATAATTCCTTCTCCTCTTTTTTCCCTATCAAAAAATGGGATGGTCTTTTAAAGGAATTGGGCTTAGCCCCATCTGTGACTAAACGGTTGCTTCCCAGTTGATGAGTCAGGACAGGTATCTTGTGATAACTTGTAGATCATCTGGTCCTGGGAGTATAAGCAGCTCAGTTAAGGAGAAAGCCCTGCAGGCAGCAGGGTAGGAGATCCAAGGTCAGAGGAAAGGACCTGCAAAGGCCTGGCTGGAGCTATTTGAAGTGCAGGGCAGAAGCTTCAAGAGAAAGAGGCTTAAAGAAACCCCAGACAGCAAAACCTGGATTTTGAGAAAGAACTGTTGAGGCCAGGAAGGAGCTGAAGAAACTAAAAGTGGGGAAAAGCTTCTTTTGATTTGATATCTGGTTTACAATAAACCAGACCCAAAATGGGATTTTATTTGATTTATAAATGTCTGGATGCAGGTTCTGAGAACCCCAAGAAGAGGAAACCGAGGCACATTTTTACTTCTCTGCTCCCTTCACAACCCTTTCCTCTTATCTTTATTTGCTCTCTTCTGTTGACATCTTCTGTTATTCTGTTGAATAACAATTGTAGAATAATTTGATTACTTTTGTGATGTATTTTGAATAAACTATTTACTGTATAATTTAAATATGTGCCCAACTTACAGAGCAAGGAAAATACATTTTTATATATGAATTTCATGATTTTTCTTCAAATAATCTAAACCCATTTCATTTGTTTGAATCAAGTCTACTTTCAATTTTACTGTCCTACCTTCTCAGTGTGTTGTCCCCTCTTAAATCTACAATCTTGTCTCTTCCCCTTCATTCTCTACTTATCTGTTCTTATATCACTGAATACAACTGCTAAATGTCTCACAACTAAGCCAACTTCCACAGCTTTAAACTTACTCTCACTTCTTAACTCTTTCTAAACCCCTTTCACCGCTTAGTTTACTTTTATGCTACCAACCCCTGACAACCATCTCTCTTCCACAAACCCTTCTTTCACTTCTTCCTTCCTACTTTTATCCTGCTAGTCAGGATTTCAACTTCTTCAAAATCAAAATTTAAAAAATATTCAGCTCTCTCATCTCATATTTCAGTTTCTTTTCTTTCACATTTCTGTCATTCACTCTTAAGTTCTCTTTTACGCTTTGCTTCTAAACTTTCAACCTGTCATGACCCACTCCCTTCTGACCTAATACCATTTCAGATTCCCTACTTCCCTCACTTTCTCTTCTCTAACCAAGTTCATTTCCCTCTACATTCAGTCTTATTGTCCCTGCCCTCTCAGACTTAATGTACTACGTAAAACAAGAGCCCCTCAAATCCATCTCAAACTTCCCTTCTCTCCTTTGTCATCAAAATCAGGGAGCATGTTTAGGTGAAAACAAGACAAACCCCTTTTTCTGACTATCTCATGATTCCTTTTAAAGATAATTTCAGTCCTCTCCACTCCAGTAAAACCACTCCTCACAAAGGTAACTAACAACCCACTCTAAATCAAAAGGGCACCTCTTTCTAATCCTTCTTGATCTACCAACTCCCTTGGACATGACTGATCCTTCTTTTTTGGTTTCCATGCCCCTGTGCTCCCTTTGGTCTCCCTCCTATTTTACTGACGTTTCTTCAATGTCTCCTTTAGTGATCTCTCAATCCCCTTCCTCCTCTCCATCTCTTGGCATTTCTTTGAGTTCTCTGATTGATCACCTCTTCTCTCTCCATCTCATGAAATCCTTCTCTACTGCATATCTTCACCCATGTCTGTCTGCTTACCCCTTTTCTCCACCTACTTTGTTCCAGCCAAACCTCCTGCTTCACCACTCCCTTATTTCCCCTCTACCATTCTCATCTTTACACTGATTTGCTGGTTCTGGTTGGTGAAATCACAGAAGGAGACCTCATATTGATTTAGGTGAGCTTCCGCTGGGGAAAAAACAGGCATCACATATCCAAATCAGATTCTGGAAATATTTCTGAACAAGAGACATAGCCCTTAAACCCTTTCTTTGATTTGGCCATAACCAGTACGAATCCAAACAAAGCAAGAGCACTAAAGTGGGGGCTTCCTAAATGCTATCAAGCAGTGGAACTAGAACAAGAGGACGAGGATCCACTTAAACATCACATAAATCCTCTAACCCTTCTGCCTTACCAGAGAAAGGTCATAGTTCAGGGGGCTGATGGGGGGAGGGCACGACAGGCTAGAGTAGTGGCTGCAGAGCAGGTCTGTAGACAGGGAGGAGAAGAGTGCCTCTGTCTTCTTTCCCCCACCCTTCAGGCTACCAAGGCCCAGAGTTATCTGAGCTGGGCACTGGAGGTTGGGGGGTGGGCACACAGACAAGGTTAAGTGGGTGCATGAGGTAAAAAGTTTGGGGATGGGGACCACTGGCCTAGAGAGAGAGGTTTTAGGTCTGGTACTGCCTTAAGAGGCTTGGGACTATAAGCAAAGAAGCAGTCCCATTTCTGGTTCTTTCTGCATTTGGAGACGCAAGACTTTATACATTCCTTGAAAACAAATAAGACTGCATCAAAGAAAATACTGGACCTCAATTTCTACTCCCAACTGGAACATCCCGAGCCCCAAACTTTAACTAGCTACTTGGGTCAAAAAGCATACATGTAATTATAAAGCAATCAAAGATAAGGCAATAACTACTGACCAACACACATTTTTACAGATATTAGTTAAATGCAATTATGGAAACGGTGATACTTAGATTTTGAAGTGAATTATTTATTATGAACTTGTTTTGTATGAATGTATCTTCATGTTTCGTTATAATACATTTTACATATTTGTAATATTGAAATGAAGTATGTGTAATAAAAGAGTTCTTCTGGAAATATCTGAGTGTTTACATAACAAGGCATTGTAAACTTGTTAACTTTCTAAAAAACAGTTAAAATAAGATTTCAGTGTGCGAGCTTAATGACATTTGATCCATATTGTCCTTCAAATATATTTGGGGCCAACCTTTTCCTGCCATGACACTTTTCCTTCCATTAAGATGCCTCGTACTCTCAATTCTCACTCTGGTGCACAGATCTTTTTTAAAATATTCACCCATCTTTGGAGATCTTACTTTCTGCCCAACCCCAAAGACATCCAGTTTTCAGCAATTCCAAGGAAGGTATAAGGCCTTATTCTTTTCTGTACAAAAAATAAGACTTTTGAATTGCAACTATTCTTTATGAATGAAACTGCACTTTTCTTCTGAAGTAGCCTTTGGCCTCATACAACTCTATCTACTTAAAGTCTAGTTTCTGGGGTCAGACTAAAATCTGAGAAGATCTATTAACTTTCCTTATCAATGTTTTTCCCTAGACTGTCTTCTGGCCACCTTAAAATCATCTTGAGGATGTGTGTCATAGAGGTGCAGAGTTGTTTTGCTAACTGACTGGAAGGCAGACCGGATGTGTCATCACCTCCTACTTTCCAGTATAAAAGGCTGGGAATCTCTTTAAGACAGAGAGAAAAGACATAAGGTCCTGTAAAGAAAAATTCTAGGAACAGTACTCTCAGGAGGGAGCTCAGATTGATGCTATTATTTAAAAATAATGGAAACCCACAGGACAGAGGGTGTGATTTTGGACAACAATCCATTGTGTCAGTGCAATGTTGAAAACAGGATTGGAACCTCATCCATTTATATTTTATGCGAAGTTGGAAAGTAATGAAAATATCACTCTAAGAGAGCTCCCGAATAATATAACATTATCAACTTTTCCCCAACAGAGACCTTGCTGGATAAACACAGCTTTTCCTTTCAGAAAAGGAAAAGGGGGGCAGATGGCAATGTAACTATTTCTTACCAGACAGGTTTTTCATTTTTTTATACATTCACTCATCTTCAAACTATATAATCAAAATGTGAAAAATTTTGTACTATGTGAGGAAATCCTAGCTAGATCTGTAGTTATATACTTTCCATTACAGAACCTTGATTTCAGTTATCTATAAAACTTTACCAAACTTTAAGTGCCTAAGCGGAAATTTTCAAGGCTGAGCATCTGCCTCAGGCTGAGTTAATTTATGTTAAAGTGTCAGCTAAAAAGATTCAGCCATTCATCAGAGAAAAATATACTGTTTTGTCCAGGTTAAAAAATTAGTGCAACTGTTTCATTAAGAAGTTCTAGAGCCTTCGTATTTTATAACAGACTGGAAATTTTGCCCACTTTTAGCTAAGTTATAAGCCTCTCAAAATCACAGTTTGGAGAGATTTCGGAGAGAGTTGTGGGGAACTGGCAGCTAATTCTCTGAAGATTCTTTCTGCACTAAGCATGTTCAATTTTTTTATTTTTTGTTTTTGTAAAAATGGTTCCATTACGTATGCAGTATTCCAAATGAGATTTTCCTAGCAACAACATATCAGACAACTACTGACAAAAAAAAATAATAATAAATAGGGAATCTGCACTGCAAGTAGATTTATTCAAGTATCCCAATTTACAAGTAAAAAAATCCAACGTCTTCCTTGTTTGATATGGAGTTTAGCAATGCACATTCAAGGAATCTAACAAGCAATGACCGGAAGATAAAAACCAAAGAAGGTACATTATTAATGAACTATTAATTAAAGATTCTTTTATTCCTGTCTGAATAAAAAGCCTAAAATTACAGACAACAACCCCTACTCATTTTATCTCTAAAATTGGAATAAAAAAAGTGACTTCCACTTTACCAATTTATAGTTCTCTGTGTCAGAGATTTCTTTCAGCTCAAGAAAATAATGGATCTAATTATGCAAGTCTTAAACCTCTAATGTGCAAAATCCTCCTTTAACTCACAGCCATATAAGATCCTTGCAATAAATTTACTTAGAATGCAGAACTTGCAAACAAGGTGACCTATTTTTAATCATTCAAGAAATTCAAACAATGCGTTACACACACTCTTTTATTCCTGTCTGAATAAAAAGCCTAAACTCTCACTACAAACATCAGGTTCTCTTTCTCAAAAGCTGGATTGGGAGAGAAAGGAGGCAAGAATACTTCCTGATTAATACAAGATGAGCAGATTTTGAGAAGGAAGTACAACTGTGCTTAGAACTACTTCTCTAATTAAAAATAGTAATATATCTGTGTAAGAGAATACATTTAATTTTTCCCATGAGAGATTTGTCCTAAATCTGTGAAAAAGAAAATGTATTCATGCTTACCTTCAAGTTTCTTTTCTTTGAATAATAAGGTCCATAAATACAGCCTTCTGCAAAGAAAGGGATCAGCCAAAACACAGAAAGAAATTGACATGCAAAGTTTTGAGTTTATTTCATTGGGGGAAAAATTCACATGCTCTGCTTTAAGTAACTATTGTTTTCTTCTTCCACCTATAGTTAATATATTCTCTAATTTAGGAAAGTAGGATAGAATTATCCTAGCTGTGCAAGTTGTCTTAACTCAAGGAACTTCCAGGGGAAGAGAATTTTTCTACCACCAATGACTGCCTGGGCTGTTTCTGCCCTCAAGCTGCAAGTAGACTGAAGTATCCATTGTAATGTATATGTATGTTAACATGATGATGAAATACTTATTTCCAAAGAAAAAATGGACAACCTTTATTTTCAAATAAGATATTATATTAAGTCTCTATGTTCAGAGGCATCACCCCTCTTTTGAGGACAGCAATGCACTCACCCTGTTGAAAAGACAGAGACCCAACAATCAAAAGCACAGTCAGCAGAAGAGCTTTTCAGTCCTCATGTGCCGCAAGTACATAACTTTTTCACTGTAAAAATAGATACAGGCCTTGGCTACACTGGCGCTTTACAGCGCTGCAAGTTTCTCACTCAGGGGTGTGAAAAAAACACCCCCCTGAGCGCTGCAAGATACAGCGCTGTAAAGCGCCAGTGTAAACAGTGCCGCAGCGCGGTTCCCAGTGCTGCAAGCTAATCCCCACGGGGAGGTGGAGTACGTGCAGCGCTGGGAGTGCCCTCTCCCAGCGCTGGCGCTGCGGCCACACTCACACTTCAAAGTGCTGCCATGGCAGCGCTCCCGCGGCAGCGCTTTGAAGTTTCGAGTGTAGCCAAGCCCTCAGTCTTTAAAGAGAACCATGGCACAGTTTTTCTTATGCTCCATTTTTAAACAAAAAGAAAAATGGAAAGGGTGTGGGTCTGTAAGAGTATGTCTACACTATGAAATTAGGTCGATTTTATAGAAGTCAATCTTTAGAAAGCGATTTTATACAGTTAATCATATATGTCCCCAATAAGCGCAGTAGGTCGGTGGAGTGCGTCCTCAATACCATGGCTAGCATTGACTCACGGAGTGTTGCACTGTGGGTAGCTATCCCACAGTCCCCGCTGCCCACTGGAATTCTGGGTTAAGCTCCCAATGCCTGATGGGGCAAAAACATTGTCGTGGGTGGTTTTAGGTACGTCATCCCTCCCTCCTTGAAAGCAACGGGAAACAATCGTTTTGCACCTTTTTTCCTGGGTTATCCGTGCAGACGCCATAGCACAGCAAGCATATGGGCTGCTCTGCTCAGCACTGCTGCTGTGAGCATTGTAAACACCTTGCACATTATCCTGCAGTATGTGCAGAGCCTAGCTAGGAGCCGCCAGCACGAGGACGATTGTGAGGAGGACATGGACACAGACATTCCTGAAAGCACAGAATGTGGCAATTGGGACATTGTGGCGGCAGTGGGGCAGGTTGATACAGTGGAATGCTGATTCTGAGCCCAGCAAACAAGCATAGTCTGGTGGGACCGCATAGTGTTGAGTGTAGCCAAGCCCTCAGTCTTTAAAGAGAACCATGGCACAGTTCTCACTGGCTGCAAAACTTTCGCATGCATAAGGCCACTTTCATAGAATGTTGTGACTTGCTTTCCCTCGCCCTGAAGTGCAGGAATGCCAAGATGAGACCTGCCCTGACAGTTGAGAAGCGAGTGGTGATAGCCCTGTGGAAGTTTGCAACGCCTGACTGCTACCAATCAGCCGGGAATCAATTTGGAGTGGGCAAATCTACCGTGGGGGCTGCTGTGATCCAAGTAGCCAAGACAATCAGTAACTTTCTGCTAACAAGAGTAGTGACTCTGGGAAACGTACAGGTCATAGTGGATGGCTTTACTGCAATGGGGTTCTCTAACTGTGGTGGGGTGACAGACGGAACACATATCCCTATCTTTGCACTGGACCACCCTGCCAAACAGTACAGAAACCGCAAGGGGTACTTCTCAATGGTGCTGCAAGCACTGGTGGATCACAAGGGACATTTCACCGACATCAACGTGGGATGGTCGGGAAAGGTGTATGATGCTCGCATCTTTAAGAACTCTGGGCTGTTCGAAAAGCTGCAAGAAGGGACTTTCTTCCCAGACCAGAAAATTACCCTTGGGGATGTTGAAATGCCAATAGTTATCCTTGGGGACCCAGCCTACCCCTTGCTCCAATGGCTCATGAAGCGGTACACAGGCAGCCTGGACAGCAGTAAGAAGCAGTTCGACTATAGGCTGAGCAAGTGCAGAATGGTTATTGCTGCTTGCTGTGTGCTCCATAATATCTGAGAGAGTAAGGAGGAGACATTTATGGTGGGGTGGGAGGTTGAGGCAAATCGCCTGGCGGACAATTTTGAACAGCCAGACACCAGGGCGATTAGAAGAGTACAGCTAGGCACACTGTGCATCAGAGAAGCTTTAAAAAACAGTTTCTTGACTAGCCAGGCAACGGTGTGACAGTTGTGTGTGTTTCTCCTTGATGCAAAACCGCCCCCTTTGTTGAATGTACTTCCCTGTAAGCCAATCTCCCTCCCCCCTTCAACCACAGCTGGCAAAGGAATTCAAGTCCCTATTGTTTTGAATCCATTCATTATTTATTTTTTTAAAAAGTGAGATCACTGACACAGTAGCCTGGGTGGGGGAGGAGGGAAGGACAATGCCACATTGCTTATCGTAGTCACACTACAAATCAAAGCTGTTTGAATGACAGCCTTCTGTTGCTTGGGCCATCCTCTAGAGTTGAGTTGTTGGGTTCCCTCCCCCCACGTTCTTGGGCGTCTGGGTGAGGAGGATATGGAACTTGGCGAGGAGGGCAGGAGGTTATACAATGGATGCAGCGGGGGTCTGTGCTCTAGTTGCCTTTCCTGCAGCTCCACCAGACGCCTGATCATGTCCGTTTTTTCCCCCATTAGCCTCAGCATCTCCTCCTGTGTGTTCTGATCACGCTCACTGTATGCTTTCATGGCCTCTGCCACTGAATGCCTCCATGCATTCAGCTGTGCCCTATCCATATGGGAGAACTGTATGAGCTCAGAAAACATGTCATCGCAAGTGCGTTTTTTTCACCTCCTAACCTGCGATAACCTCAGGGATGGAGTTGATATGGGGAGCATAGAAACATGTGCACCTGGAGGGGGAATAAAAAGGGAGAATACAATTTAAGATGATACATTTCTGAGAACAAAAGGGAGACTCTTTTGCAGTGAATCAAGCAATTCAAAACATGTGCTGTCTGCTGTAGGTACAAGGTCGTCGCATTTTGCCTTTCATATTGAGAGCCTGCCGGTATGGTGACACATCACACACTGTTGGGCAACAGAATTCAGTTTCCAGGCAGCCATGGTAAGCCAAAGGGTACGCGGTATTGGCTTCTTCCGCCTTCATAACATGTGGGAATGGTTTCAAACTGCAGCGCCCTCCTTTCCCATACCAAGCAATGCCGTTTGGGTTTGCCATTTAAAAGGAGGGGCTGCGGTTTTGGGGTGGACATGCAGCACACCCCTTCTCCCAACGCATAGCTATTCTCCAGGATGACCCCTTTTAGCCAAACGCAAACAGCCCAGCATGAACAGGGTCCTTTTACTGTTCCCTTACAAAAAATCCCCTATTTCAACCAGGTGACCATGAATGATATCACTCTCCTGAGGCTGACACAGAAAAGTATAGACCGAATGTTGCATGAATGCGACCAAAACCCAGGACCATTTGCTGTCATGTTTTGTGCTGCAATAAATTCCAGACTACTTGCTACTGGCTTGGCGTGGTAAAGTGTCCTACCGTGGAGGACGAAATAAGGCAGCCCTCCCCAGAAACCTTCTGCAAAGGCTTTCAGAGTACCTCCAGGAGAGCTTCATGGAGATGTCCCTGGAGGATTCCCGCTCCATCCCCAGACATGTTAACAGACTTTTCCAGTAGCTGTACTGGCTGTGAATGCATCCCACATCTTCAGGGCAAATCAAACATTAAACACAATTACTTTTAACCCCTGTAGTGTAGTTACAAATGTGCACTCACCAGAGGTGCCTTCTCCACCTTCAGGGTCCAGGTACAATTCGCTGTGGGAGGGTATTGGCTCCAGAGTGATTAAAAGGTCCTGGCTGCCAGGGAGAACGGATTCTCTGCTTGCCTGCTGCACAGTCTCCTCCTTCTCCTCATCCACAAAATCCTCTTCCATGTTGCGTGAGACTCCCCCCTTGCAGATGTCTACAGACAGTGGTGGAGTACCGGTAGGGTCCCCACCTAGAATGGCATGCGGCTGATCACAGAAGCAGCATGTATGGGGCTCTGACCCGGAGCGACCGTTTGCCTCCCTTGTCTTGTGGTAGGCTTGCCTGAGCTCCTTTACTTTCACACGGCACTGCTGGGTCTCCCTGGTGTAGTCTCTCTTCACCATGCCTTGTGCACTTTTGGGGTGTGTGTGTGTGTGTGTCAGCGTGTGTGTGTGTGTGTCAGCATTTCTTCTGCTGGATCGGAGTTCTGCCTGCACAGATTCTTCTCCCCATACAGCAATCAGATCCAGTGTCTCCTGTTCACTCCATGCTGGAGCTCATTTGCGATTCTGGGACTGCATGGTCACTTGTTCTGCTGACCTCACCATGCTGACCGAACAGGAAATTAAATTCAAAAGTTCCTGGGGCTTTTCCTGTGTACCTGGCTAGTGCATCAGAGCTGAAAGTGCTGTCCAGAGCGGTCACATTGGAACACTCTGGAATAGCTCCCAGAGGCCAATACTGTTGAATTGCACAAGGCTGCATCTGCACTACCCCAAATTCGGCCCAAGACGGTAGATTTTAGTGCTACTCCCCTTGTTCAGAAGGAGTACAGCAGTTGATTTTAAGAGCCTTTCAGGTTGACGGAACGGGGTTGGTTGTGTAGCCACATTTCTTCTAAAATCGACCAAGCATGGCTAAATTCGACCTAATCTCGTAGCGTAGACCAGCCCTAAGTAATACAGAGGTTCCCAAGCTTTTTTTTTTTAATTAATTTTAAATTAAATTCGTACTTGGCTAAGAGGCTAGCTGTTTCAAGTTAAGGGGCTTAACTATCACTAATTAACTAGTCATGAATAAATAAGGAATCAGAAAGACAACCATTTACTCAATTTGTGTTATATTCAAAATTTCTCAAAACAAAATCAGTTATGAGATTAGCAATACCGCCAGACATCTCTGGCTTTTAACTCACTGTAGGGAAGAATACAGAAAACATGAAACACCAACCACAAAAGATTTTTTTTACACTTCATTTTATTCACTACACATCTTTCCCTCCCTAAGATGTTTAAAAAGCAAAGTATGAAATGAAAAAAAAATTTTAAGTAGACATGTTGAGTAAAGATTACTCATACATTGTTGATGCTTTTCACAATACCATTGTGTCATTTTTTAATCATTAAATTGCTCCCAGATTGCACCTCTCAAAAATATTCCAGAGAACCCTAGAATCCTCCTAAATTTTGGATTCAAGGACTCCAGCTGGTCCTCCACTATCATCTCCTGTTACACTGTTTATTTCAATTTGAATTGCAGGCAGATACTCTAAAACAGAAGAACAATTCTACTGAGCTAGTCTGTGGCTCCCAAAAAACTGGACTGCAATGAAAGCTGGCTGTAAATTATCCTGAATTGTAAATGAGGTTGGAAACTATTTGTTCCCCTCCTATGTTGTAAAGGCACAAGCTATTAAGAAAAGACGGTTACTCACCGTAGTAACTGTTGCTCTTCGAGATGTGTTGCTCCTATCCATTCCAGTTAGGTGTGCGCACCGCGCGTGCACGGCTCTTCGGAACATTTTTACCCTAGCAACTCCGGCGGGCCCTGGAGTGGCGCCGCTATGGCGCTGAATATATACCCCAGCCGGCCCGTCCGCTCCTCAGTTCCTTCTTGCCGGCTACTCCGACAGTGGGGAAGGAGGACGGGTCTGGAATGGATAGGAGCAACACATCTCGAAGAACAACAGTTACTACGGTGAGTAACCGTCTTTTCTTCTTCGAGTGATTGCTCCTATGCATTCCAGTTAGGTGATTCCCAAGCCTTACCTAGGCGGTGGGGTCGGAGTGAGACGTGGCAGAGTGCAATACTGCTGAGCCGAAGGCTGCGTCGTCTCTTGATTGTTGCACCAACGCGTAGTGGGAAGCGAAGGTGTGGACAGAAGACCAGGTGGCCGCTCTACAGATGTCCTGAATGGGGACATGGGCCAGGAAGGCGGCCGACGAGGCATGCACTCTCGTCGAGTGCACGGTGAGGCGGCATGGTGGCACGCGAGCAAGCTCGTAGCATGTCCGGATACATGCCGTTATCCAGGAGGAAATCCGCTGCGAGGAGACCGGCTCGCCCCTCATGCGGTCGGCAACCGCCACAAACAGCTGTGGCGAACGTCAGAAGGGCTTCGTACGCTCGATATAAAAAGCGAGGGCCCTGCGGGCGTCGAGGGTGTGAAGCTGCTGCTCGCGAGGTGAGGCGTGCGGCTTCGGGAAGAAGACCGGGAGGAAGATCTCCTGGTTAAGGTGGAAGGCCGACACCACCTTAGGGAGGAAAGCCGGGTGTGGTCGAAGCTGCACCTTGTCCGCGTGGAAGACAGTATATATGGCGGACCAACCGTGAGGGCACGGAGATCGGACACCTGTCTTGCCGATGTTATTGCGACTAGGAAGGCTGTCTTCCAGGAGAGGTAGAGCAGGGAGCACATGGCTAGAGGCTTGAAGGGCGGTCCCATAAGTTTGGCCAGCACGACATTTAAGTCCCAGGACGGGGTAGAACGCCGCACCGGCGGGTACAAGCGGTCCAGGCCTTTAAGGAAGCGGGAAACCATCTGGTTAGAGAAGATGGACCGACCTCCCATGGGTGGGCGAAAGGCGGACACTGCTGCCAGGTGCATCTTCAAGGAGGAGACCGCCAGACCTTGCTCCTTAAGGTACCAGAGGTAGTCCAGGATGGTAGGGACGGGGACTAAGAAAGGATTGAGGCCTCGTTGATCACACCAGAGCGCGAAACGCTTCCATTTCGCAAGGTAGGTGGAGCGAGTGGAAGGCTTTCTGCTCTCTAGCAGGACTTGCTGCACCGCCGCCGAACAGTCCCTCTCTGCGTGGGTCAGCCACGCAGGTACCAAGTTGTAAGATGGAGGTCCGGGTGGCGGAGTCTGCCGAAGTCCTGTGTGATGAGGTCCGGCCATAACGGGAGGGGTATGGGATCCCGAACGGAGAGCTCGAGCAGCAGGGTGTACCAGTGCTGCCTCGGCCAGGCCGGAGTGACGAGTATGACATGGGCCCTGTCCCTCCGAAGCTTCAGTAGCACTCGGTGTACGAGCGGGAACGGAGGGAAGGCGTAGAGGAGGTGATCCGTCCAGGAGCAGAGGAATGCATCCAACAGGGAGCCTGGAGAGCGACCCTGGTATGAACAAAACAGATGGCACTTCCTGTTCTCCTTGGAGGCAAACAGGTCTATCTGGGGAAACCCCCACCTCCGGAAAATTGTGTGCACCACATCCGGACGAAGAGACCACTCGTGGGAGAGGAACGACCTGCTGAGATGGTCGGCCAGCGTGTTCTGCACTCCTGGAAGAAATGACGCTTCCAGGTGAATGGAGTGGGTCACGCAGAAGCCCCACAGGAGCATCGCTTCCGTGCAGAGGAGGGAGGAGCGGGCTCCGCCCTGCTTGTTCACGTAAAACATTGCCGTTGTGTTGTCTGTAAAGACTGCCACGCAGCGGCCTTGCAGACGGGCGCGGAAGGTGTGACATGCTAGGCGGATCGCTCGCAGCTCCCGGACATTGATGTGGAGAGCGAGCTCTTGGGGCGACCAGAGACCCTGGGTGTGAAGGTCGCCCAGGTGAGCCCCCCATCCCAATGCCGAGGCATCTGTGGTCAGGGTGACGGATGGGTGAGGAGGACGGAACGGGACTCCTGCACACACGACTTCTGGGTTCAGCCACCAGCTGAGCGAATCGAGTGTCGGCTTTGTGACGGTGACTACCACGTCTATCGAGTCGCGGTTCGGGCGGTATACCGACGCTAGCCAAGATTGAAAAGGGCGAAGGCGGAGCCTCGCGTACGCCGTGACGAACGTACAGGACGCCATGTGGCCCAGGAGGCGCAGGTAGGACCGAACCGTTGTCGTGGGAAAGGTGAGAAGGTCCTGGATGATAGAGACCATCGTCTGGTGCCGCGAGCGAGGGAGGCAGGCCCTGGCCAAAGTGGAGTCGAGGACCGCTCCGATGAACTCCACCCGCTGCGACGGAGCCAGAATGAACTTCTTGGCATTGATGAGAAGGCCGAGGGATCGAAACAGGGACAGTATCTCTGACAGCTGGTCCTTTACCAGCTGTCGGGATGTCCCGCGAATCAGCCAGTCGTCGAGATACGGGTACACGTGCATGCGATGACAGCGGAGGGCTGTGGCAACCACTGCCATGCACTTGGTGAAGACCCTCGGTGCGGTGGAAAGGCCGAAGGGTAGCACCGCAAACTGGTAGTGCGCGTTGTTGACCATGAAGCGCAGGTAGCGTCGATGGGGAGGGTAAATCGCGATATGGAAGTACGCGTCCTTCATATTGAGGGCGGCAAACCAGTCACCCGGATCCAGGGAGGGAATGATGGTCCCCAGGGTGACCATGCGAAACTTGAGCTTGAGCACGTACGCATTGAGCTCCCGGAGGTCCAATATGGGTCGGAGACCTCCTTTCGCCTTGGGGATGAGAAAATATCGGGAATAGAATCCCCTGCCCTGCTTGTCGTGAGGCACCTCCTCTATGGCTCCCAAGCTCAACAGAGTCTCGACCTCTTGTAGGAGGAGTTGCTCATGAGAGGGGTCCCTGAAGAGGGACAGGGAAGGCGGGTGGGAAGGAGGGGGCGAAACAAATTGAAGGCGGTAACCAGACTGGATTGTACGAAGCACCCAGCTGTCTGATGTTATCTAGGACCACACCTGAAGAAAGTGGGAAAGGCGGCTGGAAAATAAACGGGAAGGATCCGGTACAGAGACTGATGGGCCGTCCTCGGGCGTCCCATCAAAAGGTCTGTTTGGGCCCTTGAGGGGCCTTGGAAGGCGCCTGGCTCTGGTTGCGCCTGTTGCCGGACAGTCTACGGCGATTCAGGCCGGGTCGGCGGCTGTTATAGGGTCGCGACCTAGGCTGAGTAAATGGCCGGTAGGGTTGCTGCCGGAATCACCTTCTCTGGGTAGCTGGTGCGTGCATCCCCAGAGTGCGAATGGCTATTCGACCGTCCTTCAGAGTCTGAATTCTGGAATCCGTCTTTTCAGAAAACAGACCCTGAGTATCGAAGGGTAGGTCCTGCAAAGTGTACTGCACCTCCGGTGGCAATGTGGAGGACTGCAGCCAGGAGATGCGCCTCATGGTTACTCCTGAGGCCAGGGTTCTAGCACCCGAGTCCGCGGAGTCCAGAGCGGCCTGGATGGAGGACCTGGAGGACTTCTTGCCCTCTTCCAGGAGGGCCGTGAATTCTTGGCGCGAGGCTGTTGGGATCAGCTCTGTGAATTTCGCCAGGGACACCAAGATGTCAAAGGTGTATCTGGCGAGGAGGGCCATCTGGTTGGCGATCCGGAGCTGGAGACCCCCTGCCGAATAGACCTTTCGGCCCAACAGATCCATGCGCCTCGCTTCCCTGGATTTCAGCGCTGGAGCTGGCTGACCATGCCTCTCCCTGTCGTTGACCGACTGGACCACGAGCGAGTCTGGTGCAGGATGGGTGTATAAGTACTCGTATCCCGTGGGGGGGACGGAGTACTTCCTTTCAACACCGCGGGCGGTGGGAGGGACGGACGCCGGTGACTGCCAGATGGTAGTGGTGTTCTTCTGAATAGTGTGGATGAATGGCAAGGCCACCCGCACTGGAGCCTCCGCTCCAATTACATTTGTCACCGGGTCTTCGTCCTCGGTGACCTCCACTACAGGGAGGTCGATAGCCTTCGCCACCCGGCGAAGAAGGTCCTGATGGGCCCGCAAGTCAATAGGTGGAGGGTCTGCCGTAGAAGCCCCCGCCACCGCCTTGTCTGGTGAAGATGACGAGGACAGACCTTGGACCACCGCCTCCGCAAGTGGTTCCTCTACGTGGGCAGCTGTCTCGGACCGTGGATGCTCCACGGGATCAGGCGGTAACTGGGCCTCGCCCGGTGATGGGGGCGGCCTGCTGACTGTGGCCTCCGGCACCCTGCGTTCGGAGGCTGGGGTCCGCGGGGGGCAAGGGAGTCCTTGAGTCTCGTATTGGGCCCAAGGGACCCAAAAACCCCACTGCTGTGCACCGTGGACCTGTCCTTGCGGGGCTGCCTGAAGCTGGCCATAGCTGTCTGCCCGTGAAGCGACCGATGAGTGACGAGATGGCCATGGAGGTGCAGAGGTGCTGACGGACTGCGTTGTTGAAACCGGCAATCTGTCCCCGGACGGTGCCGAGGATCGGTGCCGGTCGTCGCGGTACCGAGATGGTGAACGAGACCATCGACTGCCGCGGTGCCGGGAGCTCGACCGGTGCTGGGAGCTCGACCGGGATCTCGACCGGCGGTGCCGGGAGCGGCTTCGGGAGTCACGGTGCCGGGAATC
Source organism: Mauremys reevesii (assembly GCF_016161935.1). NCBI lineage: Eukaryota > Metazoa > Chordata > Testudines > Geoemydidae > Mauremys > Mauremys reevesii. The sequence goes on along the minus strand of NC_052629.1, from coordinate 46,421,882 downwards.
GGACTTTCTGCGGTGCCGACGGGACGGTGATCGGGACCGGGAGCGTCTCCGGGAATGCGACCGGTACCGCGATGTTGAGCGGTACTGGGACTGCGATCGGCGTCGAGAAGGTGAACGGTACCGCGATGGTGAGTGGTGCCGGGACCTGGAGCGGCGCGACGGTGACCATCTTCGGGACCGGGAGTGAGACCGAGTCCTGGAGCGCCGTTTATCCTGTCTGTCAGGGGAAGGGGGCCGCATCCTGGCCGGCTTACCCGCTGACTTAACAGCCCTCACCGGCGGCGCCGGGGGCCGGAGGCTCGGTGCCTCTGTGAGCTCTCTCGCCGTCGAGAATGTCTCGGGCGTGGACGGTACCTGTAGCTCGACCGCAGTCAGCACCGGGGAGCAGGGTGGTACCGGACTCAACGGCCCTTGTGGCGCCGGAGTCAACGGTACGGTGCACGGCCTGTGCACCGCCACAGCCGGTACTGGAGGCATTGGTGATGGCTGGGCTACTGGTCCCGAAGGCTGCGGCTTCGAGGTCACCTTCGCCGGCTTACGTTTCCTTGATGGGGAGAGGGAACGGTGCCGGGTCGCTGGTGCCGCTTGCGGAGGTCGAGGAGCCTCGGTACCGGAGCGGCCTGGGGCTGCCGGTGCGCTGCGCGCCGATGATGACCTCGGCGCTGGCGGTGTCGGTGCCGGGGGCTGGAGCGTTGCCTCCATGAGGAGCTGTTTCAAACAACTGTCCCGCTCCTTTCTCGTTCGAGGTTTAAAAGCAGATAGGGCACTTAACTGGACGGTGAGTCTCCCCGAGGCAGCGCAGGCAGGAGTCATGCGGATCCCCAACCGGCATGTGCCGCTGGCAAGTCGCACAGGGCTTAAACCCCGGTGCCTTGGGCATGAGCCCGCACCGGTTGCGGAAGAAGAGGGGTAAACCCCCCTTATTCCCTTATCCTAAACTATAACTAACTAACTTATTTAACTATCTAACAACTAAGCACTAAACAACTATATACATACAAGAGCAGCGAAACGCTAGGGCTGTGGAGGACAGAGCACTCCACTGTTCCAACTGGCCATCACGGGCGGTAAGAAGGAACTGAGGAGCGGACGGGCCGGCTGGGGTATATATTCAGCGCCATAGCGGCGCCACTCCAGGGGGCGCCCAGCCGGCCCGCTGGAGTTGCTAGGGTAAAAATGTTCCGAAGAGCCGTGCACGTGCAGCGCGCACACCTAACTGGGATGCATAGGAGCAATCACTCGAAGAAGAATTTCTCTTACTAGCACAAGGAAACCTTAACTGCATTTCAGATAGCTGATTTTACAATGTCATGAGAATCTGTAGAGGAACTATTTTAAATTATGCAAAGTAAACCACAAAGCATACAAGAGGAAAAAACAAAATAAAATAACTCTAAGAGCTTTAAAAATACTCAGAATAGGCCACCACTGAACAGAATGCAGACTTATGCTAAAGAAACAATCTTCAAATTATAATATATATCTTAACATTCACTCCCATCATGTAATTCAAATAATGAAATCTAACTTTTTACAGCATCCTATAAAGAAAAGTTAGCAAGACGTGTTGTTTAAAAAACCTTTTAAAATTTTGGTAAGCATTTAAATAATTTTTCCTGTAACTGATACTTTAAATAAGACAGATTTTTCTCATTGATAGTTTCTTCCTTAATTACAAGCTGGTAATTTAGTGCTCCAACACTTTGGATCATTGCTTTCCTATATATTCTGTGTCACAATTTAAAAAAATTTAAAAAAGAAATTTATTTGAAGGGCAGGCATGTGTCTCCTTGAATTCTAAAAGATAATGTAATAAATGATAAAGTATATTTCACCTTTATCTTAAGAATTACTTTATTGGATTCTGTATACTATCCTGCAGGCTGTCATTGCATGTTGACTGAAGTATCATTGAAGCTGATGAATGTAAATGCTGCCCTTCATTGAACACAGCTGTGAGAAACAGTTAAGCTTCTTGGTGAAACAATAGCTGCCTACATACCCATAACAGGTACATAACATCACCCAAAACAAAGACATTTGAAGTCATTCAGGAATATGAATTATGTGAGGTGCTTGGATGGATATTACTTTTTAGTAGACGGGGTGGGGGTGAGTGTGAGTGAGAGCGAGAGAAGCAGAAGAAACACCAAAGAAACTACCAGATGAAGCAGAAAGCCAGAAACAACTTGAACAAACACTGAGTAATACATTTTAATGTTTTTAGAAGGTCTCTTTCTATGTCTATAATATATAACTAAACTATTGTTGTAAGTAAAGCAAATAAGGTTTTTAAAATGTTTAAGAAGCTTCATTTAAAATTAAATTAAAATGCAGAGCCCCCTGGACCGGTGGCCAAGACCCGGGCAGCGTGAGTGCCACTGAAAATCAGCTTGTGTGCCACAGGATGTTTACCCCTGGTCTACAGAGAGAGCACTTTTGGTCTGAGTGTTGGCTGAAGAGAACTTGGAGCAAAGAACTCTCGTTTGTTTGACTCCTCCTGTTTTCAGAAACAGGACTGCATTGAAGATACTCTGGCTCCATCATTAATTTCTCCTCCTAACAGAAACAACCCATAGGGCCCAGAAGTTTGGCTAAATGTTCAGGTCAAAGGGGGTAACACTGGTTCTTTACCACATGAAACACTAATAGGGTTAAATTATGGGTTAAGAGCCAGAGTACAAAGAGGCTGAGGAAAGGGGAGAAAAATCATATTGACATCCAGCTACTGCGGGTATTGTGCTGTGTAAGACATAACAAAACCTGACACAAGGAGCAGGGCCAAGGCAAGCAAGGGGTCCAGTTATGCCCATTTTCCTGAATACATCACCTTTAGGACAATGTGCACAAAAACAAAATCCCAACCACCACTCCCCACAGCTTTAGCTAACTTCCTAAACATTAGCACTCAGTGTGCAAGTATACAGATGATGGCAGCTTCTTGCATGGTTGAGCTGGAGTAGTGCCCTTTTGGATTTCTCTGGTGCACCGATGCAGAGACACATAATTACACCAATACGTTTTCTTAAGACTTACTGCTAACTTTTACCATCCCACCCATCAACACTCCCCAAAAATATTTCTGGATTTTTTGGAGGGGGCACATCAGAAGCAGGAAGTCTGTCAACCAATCCATGCAGGAATTGGATGATTGAGGTGCTAATGGAGCACTTAATGAAGACAAGGCAGTAGCAGAGAAGCTAAATAAATTCTTTGCATTGGTCTTCACTACAGAGGATGAGACAGATACCCACACCTGAAATATTCTTTTTAGATAACAATTCTGAGGAATTGTCCTAGATTGAGGTGTCACTAGAGATGGTTTTATAACAAATTGATATATTCATCAGTACTAAGTTACCAGGACAGGATGGTATTCATTCAGGAGCTCTGAAGGAACTCCAATATGAAATTGCAGAACTGCTAATTGTGGTAGGTAACCTACCCCTTAAATCAGCCTCTGTATCTGACGACTGGCAGATAGATAACATAATGCCAATTTTTAAGAAAACTCCATAGGCAATTCTGGCAATTATAGGCTGGTATGCCTAACTTCTGTACTAGGCAAATTTGTTGAAACTATCAGGCACAGGGATGAACATGGGATGTCAGGAAAGAGTCAACACTGCTTTTGTAAAGGGTAATCACACCATCAATCTACTGGAAGCCTATGAGGCAGGTCAACAAACGCGGACAAGGGTGATCCAGTTGATATAGTATACGTGGACTTTCACAAAGCCTTTGACAAGGTCTCTCACTAAAGGCTCTTAAGCAAAGTAAGTAGTCATGGGGTAAGATGGAAGGTCCTCTCATGAATCAAGGAAACAAAGGGTAAGACTCAACGGTCAGCTTTCACAGTGGACAGAGATAAATAGCAGGGTCCCCCAAGGATCTATAATAGGACCAATGCTGTTCATCATATTCATACATGATTTGGAAAAAAGAGGTAAACACTGAGGTGGCAAAGTTTGCAGATGATACAAAATTACTCAAGATAGCTAAGTCCAAAGCTGACTGGGAAGAGTTACAAAGGGATATCTCAGGACTGAGTGACTTGGCAACAAAATGGCAGATGAAATTAAATGATTAATGCAAAATAATGCACACTGGAAATCATAATCCCAACTGTATGTACAAAATGATGGTGTCTAAATTAGCTATTAGCACTCAAAAAAGATAAAAGTCTTGATGTCATCGTCAATAGTTCTCTGAAGGTATGCACTCATTTTACAGCAACAGTAAAAAAAAAAAAAGCTAACGTTAGGAACCATAAAGAAAATAAGACAGAAAATATAATGCCACTATATAAATCCACAGTATGCCCATCCACTTTGAAGACTGTGTGTAGTTCTGGTTGCTCCATCTTTTAGAATTGAAAAAAGTACAGAGAAGGGCAACAAAAATGATTTGGGGTATGGAACAGCTTCCATATGAGGAGAGATTAAAAAGACTTGAACTGTTCATTTTAGAAAAGATGACTTAGTAAGATGCTGTAGAGAATGTAAAAAAGGAAGCGTTATTTATTTAACCCTTCACATAACACAAGGACAAAGGATTGCCCAATTAAACTGATAAGCAGCAGGTTTAAAAGAAACAAAAGAAAGAAAGTACTTGTTCTCAGAATGCACAATCTGTGGAACTCATTGTGAGGGCCACACGCATAACTGGGTTAAAAAAAGAATTAGGTAATTTCATGGAGGAATTTAAAAAGATTAAAGCAAAGATTCTGCCCTCATCACAAACTCCAGAAGAGTGGCCCATAGGCATGAGCCTATTATGTCCATGCCTTGATCTAGCATGCACACACATAGTGAGGCAGTAAATTTGGAAGAACAGTTTCAGCTCCACTAAATTTCCCAACACATGACCCCCAACACAAGAGGAATACTCTAACTCACAAAAGGAACTTGGGGTAGGTCTGTAAGAAATGTTTTCTAAATCAAAAGCCCAAAGATACATTGATAAGTGTTATATAAAGACAACAAAATGTTTTTTGCAGTGTGTTTGCCGAATGTGCTCAAGAAGTTTCAAGCAGCTGCTATGCACAATTCATCAGATGACTCCTTTTTCATGTCAGAAGCTGCAAGAGTCTGTAGGACTCTGCAACACAATGACTAATCTGTTTAGCCACAGTGAACGAGAAATGTTAGAGCTCTGCTTAGGATAGTCTCTGCTAAGAAGCTAAGAGGGTATCATACCACTGTTCTGCCCAAGTGTGAAGAACAGTATTTGTCTCATCCATAACATCCTTAAAGTCTCAACCAGTGAAAGCAGATTCTGGGTAGTGAACAACTTTGATTCTTCATTGTCTATACTTAGTTTCAGAGTCAAATATAAGATGCTGTGAGGAATTTCCAGTCTATTTCTCAAGTCAGGCTTCTAAAATTTGGATGGGATTGGATTACTTATATAGCGTAAGAATTATGTCTGGTGATGGCATAGTCTTTCCTGCTTGAATTTCAGCCAGCATCCATCATTAAGGATCTATCAGCACTTGGGAGTACTGAGTTATAACGTGCAAATTGGACCCATATCGCCATCTGAGAACATCCTGTGAGGAGATGCTAATTAGAAGAGTTTGTCAACACCTCACTTTGGGAGGGCCAGACACCAGTATTTTCTTAAAGAATAGATTGTGAAAGCCCTTGCTCAGGAAACCACCTCTTGGTGCTGAGATCATATTATTGTACAGTCCTGAATTACCCATTTTAATGTAAGATTATTAAGATGGTGTTAAGGCAACTCTGGCAACACCTGGAGTTATGAGATTTCCTGATTCCCTGTCAAGTTTACTTTAGGAATGGCACTGGTTCAGCAACTGCAGTCATCTTGTTGGTTAATAATCTCCTTTGGCGTTTTGCCAGTTCTATCTTTATCATCTGCCTTTGCAACTCCTGATCACATGGTATTGTTCATATGCATGCTGATATTAATTGGGACACAAAGTTGTTCCTGAGTGGCTCCACTTGCTCTTCAAAAGGCCCTGAGGACAGTATTAAACTATTGTACCTCTATTTCAAGAGCTCTTTCATGTAGAGTGCCACAAGTTTCTTTTTCATCACCCCTCCTCTTCAATATGTATATGAGGCTAATAGTGAAGGTATTGAGGCAATGCAAGCTGCAGTGTGCTTTTACCTCTAGAGGTCGTAAATCACACTTTTGGATGGTGGAGTTAGTAGGCTTCCCTCAGCATCCAGTAAGGACTGAGATTTGAATGACAGCTAGCTGGTGGAAGCTCAGCCTTTATAAGACAGAGGTCTTGTTGACTGACTGAGAAAAAGCCAGCAGAATTGGTGGAATCAACCATTCAGATTCAAACAGGAAGACTTTTTATGGGTCAGGTTCTCATCTAAAGCTAAAATCACAAAGTGCTGCTGATTGTTGTGTCACACCATATGCATTAGCTTCCCTGACAAGCTATATTCAGTCCTTCTCAGAATTTTCTGTGTGGGAGACAGTCAGACAATCATTCTCAAGGATATATTCTCTCTGTATGTCTTCCTTAGCCAGAGGGCAGAAAGTCCTTTAGACTGAAACCTTTGGCTATATATTCAAATTGATGCTGTAGAATGAAACCTCTGATGGAATAAGGAAAGGAAAAAGTGGAGTGAATTAACTTGCCAGCTACTGAAGCCATACAGTATTGAGACTATAGTGGCAAACTTTTGATGTCATAAATCTCATGAATCTTCAGACTTGTCTACGTGTCCTTGGAGTCCGTACTAATTGGATGTGATTTGTGCTGGTGCTCTAACTTCTCCATACAGATCGTGCACTGATACACTCTTGTTTAAAACAGAACTACAACTCTGTGCACTAAAACATTTAGTGCACACTAGCAGGCAGGGGTGAAAGTAACTTAAAGGACTTATCAGTACTCCAGAGTCCTGCGGAGGGGGAGGGGCCTCAACCAAAAGAGGCATGGCCTCTATTGGAAGAGGTGGGGCCTTTAAATCCCGCGGCTTTTAAATCAGGATTTAAAGGGCTTGGGGATTCGGCTGAAGCTAGGAGCCATGCCCTTTAAATCACCCCCGGAGCTACCAGCTGCAGAGGCGGCTGGGAGCCTTGGGGTTTGGGCAGGGGCGAAAGTAATTTACATTTCTTACCCATATGGTCCAATCGCAAGCAACCCACCTCTCCTACGTACTTCATGGATCCCTCCCATTGCATGACATAGAGAAAATAAAGCTACTATTACTACTACCAGTACTGTCTGTAATAAAACTTTACTATTGGAATAAGCCTGAAAAAGTGAAAACTCACTGTCACATTTTTCTTCGCGTCTTCCCTCCTCCTCCAGCCAGGCTGCCGACACTTGGCTCTGTGCTTTCTCCCTTCCTGGCACTCAGCAGCTGCAGGGGCTTCCCTCTAGCTTGCAGCAGGGAGACTGGCTAAGGGAGGGAGAAGCCTGCCTCCTGCATAAGAACAGTTTAAACTCAGCTGTTCCCTGCGCAGTTCAGTAACATTTCAAAGAGGATCTGCAAGCAGTTTGGACATCACAACCATGATCCTCTGCTGGGGAGGGAATGGGATAGATGTGAACTTGGAAATGGTTCCTGATTTTGATTGTGTTTTTTGTATATAGGAGATCCCCTCATCCCTGGGGCAGAAAAGAACTGCCCCTGCCATGGTCTCACACACCCTCTCCCCCTCCAACAACAACTGGGAATGAAATTAACAAGGATGCCAGAAATGGCTCCTAACCCTGGGGATTGAACTGCGCTGGGAACAGCTGAGTTTAAACTGTTCTTATGCAGGCAGCAGCAGCAGGCATTTCAGCCAGTCTCCCTACTGCAAGCTAGAGCCTAGAGGAGAACCCCTGCTGGGGGGGGGGGGGGAATGCAGAGCCTTGCCTGCAGCCTGGCTGGAGGAGGGGGCGGAAGGAGCCGAGAAACCAATGTGACAGTGAGTTTTCCCCTTCCACCTGCTTTTATTAGCTCTGGATTTAAGCTGTGCAGCCAAATGCTTGTATTTGTTGTGTATATTAGTATTGGAGAGATCCCCTCATCCCGGGAGCAGAAAAGGACTGCCCCTGCCATGGTCAAACCCCTCCCGGTACTGTGAGTGAAATTAACAAGGATGCCAGACACCACTCCTAACCCCCGGGGTGGGGCTGAACCACTCAGGGAACAGCTGAGTTTTAACTATTCTTATGCAGGGGGCAGGCTTCTCCCTCCCTCAGGCAGTCTCCTTTTCTTACCGGTCCTCCGTACCGGCCCACTTTCACCTCTGCTAGCAGGGCACACTGGGGAATCGGAGCCCAACACACTGATACACTCTCCAGATTGCACCCCTGTAGTCCAGACTCTGGTGAAGCAATCCAGCAAAACCTCACATACAGATGTAGAATCGCTTGGTTACATTTGAGAAGTGCTGTAGAGGCATAAGTCTGGCAGAAGCTGATATAGGTCCAGGTGAGAGGAAGTGGCATTGAAGAGCGCTAACCCAGTGGCTGGAGAGTAATACCACTAGCTGCCAAAGAAAAGAAAATTTCAATTAAGGCAAAGGCTGAATGCTTATTGCAACTGGTAGACCAACAGACTTCTCTTTAAATAAATATTAGGGCTGTTGATTAATCGGCGTTAACACACGCGATTAACTCAAAAAAATTAATTGTGATTAATCACACTGTTAAACAGAATACCAACTGAAAATAAATATTTTTGGATGTTTTTCTACATTTTCAAATATTTTGATTTCTATTGCAATGAAAAATATAAAGTGTACAGTGCTCACTTTATATTATTTTTATTACAAATATTTGCATTGTAAAAATGATAAACAAAAGAAATAGTATTTTTCAATTCACCTCATACAAGTCACAGTGCAATCTCTATCGTGAAAGTGTAATTTACTAACGTAGATTTTTTTTGTGTTATATAACTACACTCAAAAACAAAACAATGCAAAACTTTAGAGTCTACAAATTCACTCAGTCCTACTTCTTGTTCAGCCAATTGCTAAGACAAACAAGTCTGTTTACATTTACAGGAGATAATGCTGCCCTCTTCTTATTTACAATATGTCACCAGAAAGTGAGAACATGTGTTCACATGGCACTTTTGTAGCTGGTGTTGCAAGGTATTTACGTGCTAGATATGCTAAACATTTGTATACCCCTTCATGTTCTGGACACCATTCCAGAGGACATGCTTCCATGCTGATGATGTTCGTTAAAAACAATGTATTAAAATATAATGTAAATAAAAAATGATGATCTTGGGGAAGAATTGTATGTCTCCTGCTCTGTTCTACCCACATTCTGCCATATATTTCGTGTTACAGCAGTCTCAGATGACCCAGCACGTTTGTTTTACGAACACTTTCACTGCAGATTTGACAAAACGCAAAGGTGGTACCAATGTGATATTTCTAAAAATAGCTACAGCACTAGACCCAAGGTTTAAGAATCTGAAGTGCTGTCCAAAATCCAAGAGGGATGAGGTATGGAGCATGCTTTCAGAAGTCTTAAAGGAGCAACACTCGTGTGAAAACTATAGAACCCGAACCTCCAAAAAAGAAAATCAACCTTCTGCTGATGGCATCTAACTCAGGTTATGAAAATGAACATGCGTCAGTCCACTCTGCTTTGGATCATTATCGAACAGAAGTCATCATAAGCATGGACACATGTCCTCTGGAATGGAGGTTGAAGCATGAAGGGACATATGAATCTTTAGTGCATCTGACAGCCCTAATAAATATTTTTAAAAAGAAAAAAGAAGAGAACCCTCCTTCTACCTTTCCCTTCCTTCAATTATTTATTCAGCTTGTGACAAGTGGTCATCATGTCTTTATCCAAGAAGAGAACAGTAGATCAAGAGTGCCATGCATTTCAAGAGAAATGAAGAATTTATTTCTTTTTGGACATGAATGGAAAGCCTAAGTGCTTGACTTGCAAGAAACAGGTAGCTGTGGTAAAAGAAAATGACATTTGAAGACACTATGAAAGAAACTATGCTGAGAAATATGATAAGTACATCAGAAAGTTATGCAAAGATAAAAACTCTGAATTAGCACATTCTTTGAAAAAGCAGCAGTGCTTATTAGTGCTCCACACTTAAGTGATGTTGCTGTTAAGGCAAACTGTGGTTGCCCATGAAATAGCTGTCATCTAATCCATTTTCTGAGGCAGAATTTTTGAGGAACTGCATGCTAAAAGCTAAAGAAACAGCATGTCCAGATAAGTAGCAAACGTTTGCAAATATCAGCCTTTCAAGAAACACAACTGCTGAGAGAATCAATAATTTAGCTGAGAATTTGAACAGTCAAATCCAGGTCAAAGTTAAGTCCTTTGCTGCTTTTTCATTAGCAACTGAGGAAAGCACAGATGTGACATTTCTCAGCTTGCAGTATTCATTAGCAGAGTTGATAAGAACAGGTGTATAGCAGAAGAGTTCTTAGAATTGGTGCTGATGAGACACGACAGCAGAAAATTTGGTGGAAGCTCTGAATAAATTGGCTGTGGGCTGGAGAAGAGCTGAGAGTCTGGCCCCATAGGAACAAGAGGCCAAATTGTAAACCATCAAGCAACCAGCAGGTTAGCAATTTTACATCAAAAAAGCTCTCTGTAGTAGAACTCTGAAAGTGAATCTTGTTATAGATATGGTTGTTAAAACTGTAAATTTTATTTGAGCTAGTGGTCTCAACCACAAGCAACTCACCCAGCTGTTGGAAGAATGTGACATTCATTGTGGACTGCTGTATCACACTGAAGTTCAATGGATAAGTCAGGGACCAGGGCTGAAGCACTTTTTTAATTGAGTAGTGAGATCCAGCTTTTCATGGATCAGAAAAAGGAAGATGTCACTGAATTACAGGACAATGAATGGCTTCAAGACCTTGCTTTCATGGCAGATATTACAGAGTATCTGAACTCACCCAACACAAGAATGTAAGGGTGCCACCAAGTAGTGGTTGAATATTATGACATTTGTGCCTTTGCAATTAAGCTTCAGCTGTGGGAGAAGCAACGTTCCCAGTGTAAGTTGGCACATTTTCCCATCCTGAAATCACTGAGACACACTACTGGGACTCAATGTGATAAAATCACAGAAAGGTATGTAGGCAAAACTGATGAATTGAGAAAAGAATTTCAAGAATGATTCTCTGACTTCAGAAACCTCGTAGAAGAGAGTTTCCAGTTTTCAGCACACCATTTTCTATCAATGTGCATGATGTACCAGAAGAGCACCAAATGGAACTTACTGAACTGCAATGCAACATTCTGTTGAAGGGCAAATTATCTGACAGTGTTCCCCAGTTTTATCAGTACCTATGATCAAATTATCCCAAACTGAAGTTTGTTGCATCAATAACTCTCCATGTTTAGGAGTACAAACCTGTGTGAACAAATATTCTCCATCATAAATATCAACAGATCTAAATTACATTCTCAACTAAGTGAGACATCTGAACTCGGTACTCAAGATAGCCTCAGCCCAGTCATTTGCTCCAAATGCTGACACACTGGTTCAAGCTAAAAGATGCCAGTAGCATCAGAAAGCACCAGTAGCACCAGCAGCAATCACTAAAATCAAAAATAAATGTAATTACCAACATGGTTTACATTTATTTCTATTTTAATAACTTTTGCTGAATATGGCCCACACAAAGTGGCATGGTATTGGATGAGGCCCTTCATATCAAATGAGTTTGATATCTCTTCCTCTAAAGGATATACAAAGCTATGTTCCTATTGGTTGCTACTCCCCGACCAGTGGCAGCCAACACTCAGAAATATCAGGGCATAATTATTGAGCAAAATCAAATAGGCATATGGTAAATATAATTCTTCCAAAATGAAGTGGGTTTTAGCCCACAAAAGCTTATGCTCAAATAAATTTGATAAATGGGTGCTAGATTGGAAAATGATGCTAAGAGATAGAGTGATTAGGAGTTAATGGCTGATCTATTAAAATACTGTTCTTTGAATATTATGTAGAAATCTTTCAATGGGACTTGACAGAGTCAACTGTTGTGTAAAATGTGTGTGTGCATGCTTTGTGGGACAAAATGCAAGACAAACAATGTAAAGGGTTTTTCAGGGGAGACGGTGTGGGGGAGGGAGGAGGATGTTGTTCTACTTCAAATTACTGAAGGAAAAAAGGAGAACCAAATCAAAACTGTTTAATGTTAAGATTGAATCAATACCACAAAATCAAAGAAATATTAAATTGATGGATGAATTTCTTATTCCAGTGTATTGCAACAGGCTTGCATCTGTGTAAATAGTACAACACAAGTTAGGAGTATTCCCTTTGAATTCCCTTGCTGGTGTCAGTAGTTAAAATTTAAAGCAAGCTGTTTTTCAGTTACCACTGCTTGTACTGTTTGTGTTTAAAGAGACCGTGAGCTTGAAAAAAATTACAACTAATCTTATAACAATTAACATCTTAGATTGCTATAAATGAAAGATTAGAGAAAAATACACCTTTTTTCAGTCTGTGTATTTAGTGCTTTTGACAGAAGTGTGTTTATAGTAAGTTCCATTGTTTTGTCGAGTCAGTTTTACCTTCTGCCACACACAAAAGTTTGAAGACAACACTCTCAATCACTGTCCTGGGTCACGTTCACATGAAGATGCTTCCTCAGGCTGTGGTAGAGGATGTTTACCAATTAGAACGGCAAGGAAACTGAAATGGAAAAGGCAGCAGGAAATAGTGTGCACAAAGGAAGGGGCTAGGGAAGCAGGTTTGAATTTGCCTGTCAGGGATGCCCAAAATACCTTTCTAAACATCAGATGAAGAGCAGAAAAAAATCCCTCTTAAATTTAAAAAAAAATAAGAAAAAACTATGTCACGCCATTTTTAAGATGCCCTGTCAGAAAGCAGTGTTCTGAAAGTGACAGTATCCCATAGGACAGCTACCCTTATGTTGTCTATTATAAGAAAGACTCTTTTAGAAGGGAAATAAAGTATACTTATTTCAGTTTATTGCACGTCTAGAAGTGATTAGTTTTATTTAGGTAAGCAGGTAAATTTTATCTGCTTTTGATCAATACAAAAATTCTCCCTTTTCTATCTATATGAATATCTTGGGTATAATGACCAAGCCAAGGATTTTTTTTTAGCACTTTACAGAAATGAACAACAATTCAATCTGAATTTGATTTAGTTGAACACACACCCTATTAAGTAATCAGAAATACAAATTCTAATGCGGAAGAAAAAGGCAGACACCTCTAGTAGCCCATCCTTTTTAACCAGAAAGGAAAATTCCAGGTGACAGAAAGTTAAACAGATATGATTTATACAACATCATGTACTACCCATACTTCTAAAAAGATAAGCTTTAAAATAAAGAAAAACCATTTGCAAATGTTTTCATATATTTCTTTTTAGAGGGTTTTTTTTTCCAGTTTTTGTATCAGTGTGACACTCACAACCTATATCCTTAAAACACTAATGCTGAAGAATATCACACTACTTTTGATTAAAGCAGTTTTAACATACAGTGTACAAGGAAGTTTACTGTCTGCCATCTCCAGTGTAAAGCAACAAAATATGGTACACGCAGTCTGAATATATTACAATACACTTGCAAATAAATGTTGTACTTTTCTATAGAATAGTGAAAAACACTAGTACAGTCAACAAATGCTAGCATGGCGATAAAGAACCACATTTCAATACATTTCAGCATTAGATTGATATCAAACTATTTTGATAAACAGTAAACAGTTAAAGTGGATGACGTTAAAAAACACAAATGTTTGAAGCAGGATGGATTTTTGTGTTTCAGCCTATACAAGTGTTTTTACCAAACTGTTCACATATTAAAACAAATTGAAGGAGATTTATAAACATTTCAAGGTACTAAATTTGCCAGCTTAAAATAAATTATATAACATACAATGCTGTCACTAAAGACTGCTGAATTCCCACAGGATGGTTTCTAGTGTTGAACAAGAATTTTGTTTTCCATATTTCTTCTATGGTTTATAATTGTTTTAGAATGGTTATATTTTACTCCTGGGGGAATGCTGCACCACTGCACAATGCCGAATTTTTCAGAAATTAATGTTGTGCATGCAGAATTTCCTTTCCCCCACAGACATGGGCAGAGAAACAGGAATTGGGTTGTCAGGGGTTTCTGTAACTCCCTATTTCTGGGGAAAATTTTGTGTGTTTGTATTGTTACAGACATACTTGCTGACAGGAATTTTGAAATAAATTACCAAAATAATTGAAACTGGCGTGATTATGCAGTGTTATTTTGACAAATAAAATTTGCATAATTTAAAAATACTGTGCTCAGAATTTTTAATTTTTTGATGCAGAATGCCCTCAGGAGTAATATTTGAAGTATGCCCTGTGGATTTATGGCTATAATAAACATTTCCCTGGGCACCTCCCAGCACTAGTTAGGACCGTGGAGAGATGAATGGAAGACAGAAGAAAAGCACCCACTGATCATTTTTTAAATGGGGACTTAAAGTGAGGATTGTTCAAAGGCTATAGAGGCAGTAAATTTTGTGATCTGGAACCGCTAGACTCCGTGTATAATCCAAGAGAAGATGGACTCGGTGAAGGGGATAATGGGGACTTAAAACTTGTGGGTAGCGGATATTTGGATTTTGAAAGTGGACCGCAAAAGTATTAAACAGGAATACTGGCCTCCATGAAAGGTATACTACATAACTATACATAGCACTAACTTACATTAAAAGAACATTAGGGTTGAACAGCCAAGTATTTCAAAGTTAGGAAGTGTCAGTATTATGGCTGTCTGTGCAAAATTAATACATAGGCACACAGGGGTTGAATTATTACACAGTCTTTAATTGCATGATCACTTTTTTCACATGATGGATTGTGCTCAGTGAATATTTTTTATCATCATTCAGTGAGTGACCCTTATTTATCCCACACAATACAAACCCTGCACTGAATACAGAATTACGAATTTCCTCATGGGCTTTTCTATACTTGTCACCATAGTATCAGAGTACTTCACAAATAATAATGAATTTATCTTCACAATGCTCCTGCAAGATAAAATGGAATTATCCTCCTCTTTTTACAAATGGAAAAGTAGGAGACAGAGATTAAGGTCAAAATTGCCAAAACAGTGATCACTAATTTTGGTTGCCCAACTTGAGATGCCTAGGGCCTGATTTTACAAAGCACTTACCATTTTTACAGGAATCCAAACAAGCCTTTACCAAGTGCTTTTCTCTGCAGCTGCTCATAGTTTTTCCACAGTAGCATCTGCATGAAATAGACATGATTCTGAACACTCACTACTGCTCCCAGGTTCTAAATAATAGCAGTGAAAGTGACCAGTATCTATGTTTGATTCATTTCACATCACTGCTGGATTCTTAGTATTATTAGCTGTATTATTATAGAGCAGGGGTGGCCAACCCGTGGCTCCGGAGCCACATGTGGCTCTTCAGAAATTAATATGCAGCTCCTTGTATAAGCACGGACTCTGGGGCTGGAGCTACAAGCGCCAACTTTCCAATGTGCCCAGGGGGTGCTCACTGCTCAACTCCTGGCTCTGCCACAGGCGCTGCCCCCACTCCACCCCTTCCCACACCCTCTTCTGAGTCTGCCATGTCCTTGCTTTCTCCCCCACTCCCGCCACCCACCCCCAGCCTCCTGCACATCATGAAACAGCTGATCGGGAGAGCACTGATTAGCGGGGCTGCTGGTGGCCAGGAAGCACTGGGAGCTGCTGATGTATTACTGTGGCTCTTTGGCAATGTACATTGGTAAATTCTGGCTTCTTCTCAGGCTCAGGTTGGTCACCCCTGTTATAGAGACTAGCACCCCAAGGTGCTGTATACACAGAACAAAAAGACAGCACACTAAAAGCACTAGAGTTTGTTTCAGACAGGTAACATTATGCCAACTTATACACTTAATGTTCTGGAAATAACTTCAAGGATCAGAATTTTGTTTTTTAAAAGACAACTTAAGTTCTACAGATACTGAATGCTTACACTCCACCTTTAGCACGGAAATCTTCCCATCTGGAAGTGAGTTTTTCCAAGTACTAGCTATATTTCACTAGCTAGAACATGAACTTTTTTCCCCACACTCACAGAACCTTCTGGGTTTCTAACTATTAATCTCTTGCCTTTGAAATAAGCAATTATACTGGAATAAATATATTTTCCAATTACTTCCTTTTTAATCACAAATAAATTTCTCAAGACCAAAAAATAAAGAATATGTGCTTAAATAACATGCCATCCTGTAGACTAATAACCAGTGAGGAAGTCACTGAAGTGATTCATAGTTACCCTCGGGTAACCTTCAGGCTATTCTGACACTAAAGGGTAACAGCAGAAAGCACTAGCTGCTGACTCAAGCAGATGCGATAGATGCACTTCCATTCCCCCCTCGGCATGCCATATTCTCTCTGTACCATTAAATCTGATTCATCTTTATCACTCTGCCAGAATCAGAACAGATCAACCTAAGACACTCAGCATAATTTCCAAGCCTGTACTACTTTGAATGCAAAACGCAAATAAGCTCTAACACAATTCTACATATAGCAACTTGCTTTTCAGCCATTTACAAATTTGTTACTTTCAGTTTTTCATGCACTCATATACTGTGAGCATGTAAACAACTTTCAGTCATATAAGTGAATATCCTGACACTAAGCAGCAAGGCAAATATTAGTGTTTTACATTAAGAGCGTATTACTAGGACACAGTGGTGAAAGTTCTGCACTTTCTGGCACACAGGAGTTAAAATCATTCACATGTAAAGAGAAACTTAAGGTTTTATAAAAGCTAGCTATTCATTCTGACCAGAAAAGGAGACACTACCTCATAGTAGGTAGGCTAAGTGCAGCACAGCTGCCGTAGAGCTTCTGAGCAATGCCATCAGGAAGTACAGCACTCGGCAATTTCAACCTTGACAGTAACATTAGGGAGGAGACAAATTTGGCTAATAGCAACACATTCTTGCCAACACACACCCCCCCAACAGGATAAGGTTCTGGGAACACACACAGTGCTGAAGAGTCCTTTACCCTGCAAAAAGCTGGAAACAGTTGAGCTGTATGTGTTATAATTTCCTCTACTGGCAACTTACAAGGGTACACTTAAGCTCTAAATAGTTTCTAAATGGTTAAACTGCATTTGCTTCATCTTTCAAGAAAATGCTCTGAGGGGGACAAGCCCAAAATGCAAATACTTCCCCAACTTAATGGGGTGCTATGGGGAAGCCACATTTTGTCCCTGATAATCAGTTTCTATGGCTTGGACAGTCAGCGTGGATGCTAAGTTGCTTCTTTTCTGTGGTGTAAAACAGGTAAATGGAAAGCCAATCAGAAGAAATTTAAGAGGGTATTTTCTTTAGAAAGAACAGTTATCCCCTTCTCCTCCCCCATAATTTGAAGACCTGAAAATAAATGTTAAGGTTTACATGAAGGAGTCTAGATTTGGGGCTTGACAAAGAGAGGTTACTTACCTTTCACTAACTTGAGTTCTTCAAGATGTTTTGTCCCTATAGGTCAGGGGTCCCCAACCCCCGGTCCGCGGCCCGGTACCGGTCCGCGGCCTCTTAAAGTGGGCCGCGAACCGACCCAGTGGAGCTTCCGCTGGCGTGCCTGCGGGAGGTCTACCCGAGCCGCGGGACGAGCACTTCCTCCGCAGTCGTGCCTGCGGGAGGTCCGCTGGTCGGGCGGCTCCGCTGGACCGCCCGCAGGCAGTTCGCTGGTCGCGCGGCTCCGCTGGACCGCCCGCAGGCAGTTCGCTGGTCGCGCGGCTCCGCTGGACCGCCCGCAGGCACGCCTGCGGAAGCTCCACTGGAGCCGGTGGACCGCCCGCAGGCATGACTGCGGAGGGTCAGGACGAAACCGGTCCCTGGTCCTAAAAAGGTTGGGGACCCCTGCTATAGGTGATCCACAGTAGCATGTGCACACACTTGCAAGTGCTTGATAGGAAATTTTAGTTAGCAGTGTTGCAGGTCCACACCTTAGTACCATGTGCTCCTAAGTGAGAGCATACACGAAGGGAAGGACCCACTGCCAATCCAGTTCCTTCACAACTACAAAGCCAGACTCCGTAGCAAAAAGGAGAGAGGGAGGTGGTGCACTCATAGAAACAAAACACATCAATGAACTTAAGTTACTGAAAGTTGAATAACCTCTCCTCCTCCAAGTATATGTCCCTATGGGTGCTCCAACATAGGAGATTCCCAATCAGTAACTCAATGAGGAAGCATGTGCAGAGGAAACAGATGCAAGTCAGTGCAGAAGACACCATCGCCAAAGGCTATATCCATCCTGGATGCAGATAGGATACCGTAATGTCTGGGGAACATGTTAATAGAGGACCAAGTTGCAGCCCTGGAAATTTCCATGAGGGGGAACATCCTTGAGGAGGGTAACAGAAATGGATTGTGGGATGTGCTGGCACCTTAGGGAGGGTTCTGCCCCAGTGACCTCATAGCAGGCTATGATGCAACCTGAAACCCATTTACAGAGTCTCTGAGAACAAA
The DNA here is from genome assembly GCF_016161935.1 of Mauremys reevesii. Classification (NCBI taxonomy): domain Eukaryota; kingdom Metazoa; phylum Chordata; order Testudines; family Geoemydidae; genus Mauremys; species Mauremys reevesii. The sequence goes on along the minus strand of NC_052629.1, from coordinate 46,403,415 downwards.
TTGATTGTCCTTTCTTTATTTCAGAAAAGGATACAGAAAGTTGAGGAGAAATCCTAAAGCTTCTAGTCTAGTCCAAAGGCCAATGCCCTCTGAACGTCTGAAGTGTGAATCTCGCGTCTTCTCTTGAGGAGTGGAGCTTGGGAAAGAATAATGTCAGAAAGATATCCTGTTTAATATGAAAATCTGACAAAATCTTCAAGGAGAATCAAGGATGGGGGCTCAGCATGACCATGTCATGACAGAAGGTAACATAAGGTGGGTCAAACATGAGCACTCCCAATTCTCTCAACCATTTATGCAAGGTGACAGCTACCAGGAATGAAATCTTAAAGGAGAGGTGGTGGAGTGAACAAGTGGCCTTAGGTTTGAATAAGGGGTTCCTCGGGATATTAAGGACCAAATTAAGATACTAGGAAGGTGTGGGGTTCCAGCTATGAGGAAACAGACAAGCTCTTAAGGAATCTGGCCATGGTGGGGTGTCCTTGATAGGCAAATGAAAAGAAGAAATAGCTGCTTGATGTACTTAGACCAAACTTAATCATAATCAACTTGTTTTGAACGGCAGTAGGTAATTGAGGATTCTGGAGAGATGAGTTTCAGAAGTGGATACAAACCAATGTGAACACCAGAAAAGAAAGCGCTTCCACTTCTGTACGTAAGTTTTACATATGGAAGGCTTCCTAGCATTGAGAAGTGCAGACTGGACTTCCTCCAAGCAGTCCAACTCTGATGTTAAGAAACAAAAGGAGCCAGGCCTTGAGGTTCAGAGCTGGGAGTTTGGGATGGTTCATGGTGCCTGAGTTCTGTGTTAGGAGGTTTGATAGGAGGACATCTCTATAGAAGGGTGAAGTAGATCAAAATACCACACCTCTCTTGGCCAAGAAGGTGCTATCAGGATGACCCTCGCCTGCTCTTGCCATAATCTGATCAGCATCTTGGAGAATTAATGGTGTTGGAGGGAAGGCATAAAGGAGAGCACAGGGCTGGAGAAGTAGGAGGGAATCCTTTAAGGAGCTGTGGCCAAGTCCCCTCATGGTGCAAAAGATCTGGCATTTTGCATTGTCTGGGGTTGCAAAGAGATCCATTACGGATCTTTGCAGATGTTGTACAAGACCAGGTTGTTGAGCTCCCACTCATGGTCCTGATGGACGTGTCTGCTTAGGGCATCTGCTAAAGGTTTCTGGAGACCTGGAAGGTAAGCCATGGACATCTCTATGCAGTGGGCAATGCACCAGTTTTAGTGATTCTGTGCACACGGACTGGGATCTTGCTTGTTGATTTATATAGTATATCACCCTGTTGCCTACTATTACCGTGATGACAGCACTGAATGTCATGAAAAAAATGTTGACATCCATAACCAACTGCCCTTAGTTCTAGAACATGGGTCTTAATCCTTATCTTAGCAAGCATGAAAATCTGACCAAATGCATGGAAAAGTTTTAGAAATTTTATGCCATAGGAGAAATGGTCCAGTCCCACTCTTTGGAAGTATGTTACCTGGAAAAACAGGGATTCTGAAAAGGACTTAGGAGTCATGCTGCATAACTAACAGAACACGAGCTTTCAGTGTGATGATGTGTCTAAGAGGTCTAATGTGACCCTTGGATGTAGAAGCAGGAGACCATTGATTAAGAGTAGGGAGAAGGTGCCTCTATGTATATAGCTAGTGAGACCATTAGTGGAATGCTGTGTCCAATTCTGGTGTTCATATTTCAAAAAGGATGTTGAAAATTTGAAAGTGTTCAGAAAACAGCCACTATGAATGATCTGAGGTCTTGAAAAATCTACTTTACAGTGAGAAACTTAAGCTCAGTCTATTTCACTTATTAGAGAAGGTTAAGAGATGACTTGATCACAGCCTGAAAGTATATACATAGGAAGATTTCTGGCACTAGAAGGTTCTTTAAATTAGCACACAAAAGACATATCAAAATACAATGGCTGGAAGTTGAAGCTAGACAAATTCAAATGGAAAATAAGGTGCAGATTTTTAACTGTGAAGGGAAATAACCATTGAAACAACTTACCTAGGAATGTGGTGGATTCTTCTTCACTTGAAATCTTTAAATCAAGACTGGATGTCTTTCTAAATGGCATGCTCTAGCTCAAAAGTTATGGTCTTAAAACAGGAAACACTGGGTAAAATTTTTGGCCTGTATTGTTCAAGTAGGGCAGAGGAAATAACCAAAATGATCCCATCTGACCTCAAAATGTAAAAATGTTTATAAGACAACCTCTTAATATGAAGCTACTGACCAATCAAACTGAAACGGCTAAATAAAACTGACCATTTTACTTCATAAATTTCTACCATGTCCTAACAAAAAAGGTCAAAACAGCTAAAACACACCAAGACATTCAAAAGTAAGTTTCACACTATTAACCAGGTTTGTTAAAATTAATATGCCAATGTCCCCTGGAACTTACCTCTCTATAAATCATGCAAGATCATCTGAGAAAGGCCAGATTCAGCACCTGGATCCAGAATTATTCCATCCGACAGCCTGGGCTATAGAACTGACTTCTTCGGAGCTTTGCTGTTCCACTAGAGTCCAGAAAGTGCTGTAAAACTCCAGTTCAGTCCTTTCCTGTTAGGTCCATAAGCAGAAGTAGATCTTTCTGTGGGCAGTCAGAAATAACACAGCTCCATCCATGGTTCCTTTTCTGTCCTTCAATATTTGCTCCACCTCAAGTCCCTGGAACTGCCTCTTTCCCCTATCAGGGTACACCGTGAAGTCATTTCTGCTTATCACATGGAAGTGGCACATAAGTTTGTGTTCAATAACCTTACAGTGAAAGGGCTGTGAGATATCTGCCCTGCTGTGAAGGATCCTACATCTAGCTGGGACTTCAGTCAAGTCCTCATGCAGCTGACAGTGCCTCCATTCAAAGCCATGGAAGAATGTTCCATATTACATCTCCGTGTCATGAGGGCTTTTATCACAGTCATAACCTCAGCTAGGAAAATTGGTGGCCAAGCCATCACCTTTTACAATCTTTCATATGTGATTTTTTTTTTTTTGCTCACATTCTACATTTCTGCCTAAGGTGGAAACCCATTTCCACCTCAGACCTTGAATCTGCCATATTCTTCCTGAGACATCACCATCATCCAAGAGAGGCAAAGTTGTGTATTGTAGATGTTCAAAACAAATCAGCTTTTGACCTATTTAGGTCAATGGCCCTTAGAGACTCACCGATATTATTAGTATCATATGAGGATAACCACAAGGGTCAGGCCATTACAACTCAGTAGTATTGAGGAATGTTATAGGCTGGCTAACATCACCATGACAGAGGGATTTAAGGATCATTTGATCAGGTTCAACACACCATCCAGGGCTAGTCTTATGCATATCACAATAGCAGAGATCTATAATTCCAGATCAATCCATACATCCATAAAACATTACTCAACAGATTTGGTATTCAGATCTGATGCTCCAATTTGGAGAAGCCTGAATGATACTCCAGAAAAAATTAGGGAATGGTGGATAAACTTAAAAAGTTGAGCTATCATCAGAGTGGAGTAGACAACAACAGTAGTTAGTGACTAAGTATTATATAATCTTACTGCAACACCTACACTCAACAAGAGAGCATGTAACTGTCATGAAAAATTTCTTACATACCATTTTTCCCCCAAGAGATTACATTTTTAAACATTCCCAGTAGTTTTTAGTAGGGCTGAAATACGATTAAAAAATTTTATCGTGATTAATCGCACTGTTCAACAATAACAGAATGCCATTTAAATATTTTTGGATATTTTCCACATTTTCAAATATATTTATTTCAATTACAACTTAGAATACAAAGTATACAGTGCTCACTTTATATTTTTTATTACAAATATTTGCACTATAAAAACAAAAGAAACAGTATTTTTCAATTCACCTAATTCAAGTACGGTAGTGCAATCTCTTTATCATGAACGTTGAACTTACAAATGTACAATTATGTACAAAAAATAACTGCATTCAAAAATAAAACAATGTAAAACTTCAGAGCCTACAAGTCCACTCAGTCCTATTTCTTGTTCAGCCAATCGCTCAGACAAACAAGTCTGTTTACATTTGCAAGAGATAATACTGCCTGCTTCTTGTTTACGATATGAAAGTGAGAACAGGCGTTCACATGGCACTATTGTAGCCGGCGCTGCAAGATATTTACATGCCAGATGCACTAAAGATTCGTATGTCCCTTCATGCTTCAGCCACCATTTCAGAAGACACGCATCCATGCTGATAATGGGATCTGCTCGATAACAACCCAAAGCAGTGTGGACCGACGCACGTTCATTTTCATCATCTGAGTCAGATGTCACCAGCAGAAGGTTGATTTTCTTTTTTCGTAGTTCGGGTTCTGTAGTTTCCACATCGGTGTGTTGCTCTTTTAAGACTTCTGAAAGCATGCTCCACATCTCATCCCTCTCAGATTTTGGAAGGCACTTCAGATTCTTAAACCCTGGGTCGAGTGCTGTAGCTACCTTTAGAAATCGCACATTCGTACTGTAGTGGGGTGGTTACCCACTCCAGCCATGGAAGGATTAAAGTCAGCCCTGGGAGAGGGCTGAGGCTGTGAAGGAAAGCCTGGGCTGATTGGGGAAGGCAATAACAGCTGGGGCCATGCCCCAATCAGGCCCAGCTGGTCCCTATAAGAGGCTGCGAGCCAGAAGCCCAAACCGTCTCTCTCTGCTTCTAGAGAGAGACGGGCCTGGCTGCTAGGGAGCAGAGCAGGGTACTGGGAGTGGAGCAGGGCTGGGGGAAGGCTAGAGAAGCTGGGGAGCTCCAGCCTGGAAAATCCCCAGGCTGTGGGCCTAGCTGAGGGCCTAAGACAAGTACTGGGGTTGCAAAGAGGCAGCCCAGCAATAGGTAGAGGCAGCAGGTCCAGACCCAACCTTACCTATGATGAGTGACTTACCCTGCAGTCTGCCCCAAGACACAGGGGCAAGTTGGTGACTGATAGTAGCCTACAACTGAGGCGAGGTAGGGGTAGGCGTGTGGGTTCCCCTGAGTGGGGAGACCCAGAGAAACAGTGGGGATACTGCCAGGGTGCAGCACACACTGAAAAGGTTACCTGGGGTCCGGGAGGGACACGGGGGCCAGCAGTATTGCGACACCGGCCGACAAGGGGCACTCCGGAGGCTGGAAGCTAATTCCCCAACACCACCAGCAGGAGGCGCTGCCAGGTGAGTCTACGCACTGTTACAGTACCTTTTTTGCATTTTCTCAAATCTGCAGCGAAAGTGTTCTTAAAATGAACATGTGCTGAGTCATCATCCTAGACTACTATAACATGAAATATATGGCAGAAAGTGGGTAAACAGAGCAGGAGACATACAATTCTCCTCTAAGGAGTTCAGTCACAAATTCAATTAACGCATTATTTTTTTAATGAGCATGAGCAGCATGGAAGCATGTCCTCTGAAATAATGGCCAAAGCATGAAGGAACATACAAATGTTTAGCATAGCTGGCACATAAATACCTTGCAATGCCAGCTACAAAAGTCCCATGTGAACTTCTGTTCTCACTTTCTGGTGACATCATAAATGTAAACAAACTTGTTTGTCTTAGAGATTGGCTGAACAAGAAGTGGGACTGAGTAGACTTGTAAGCGCAAAAGTTTTGCATTGTTTTGTTTTTGATTGCAGTTATGTAACAAAAATCTCCATTTGTAAATTGCACTTTCACAATAGAGATTGAATTACAATACTTATGAGATGAATTTAAAAAATACCATTTCTTTTATCATTTTTACAGTGGAAATATTTGTAAAAAAAATAATATAAAGTGGGCAGTGTACATTTTGTATTTTGTGTTGTGGGAAAACATTCACAAATATTTAATAAATTTCAATTGGTATTCTATTGTTTAACAGTGCGATTAAAACTGATTAGTTGCAATTAATTTTTTTGATCACGATTAATTTTGAGTTAATCCCGTGAGTTAACTGCGATTAATCGAAAGCTCTAGTTTTTAGTAGTAAATTAAAGTGTTATTCTATTGCCATTTTCACATTAGCAGACATGAGGCATAAAATATGAAGTACAACTTTTAAAGCAGCAAAGATGATCTTATAAGCATGTTATTACAATGACTTTCTACTATACAAAATTATTGATACAATTTATTTTATGCGGTACAGTTGTAGCCATGTCAGTCCCAGGTTCTTAGAAAGACAAGGTGGGTGAGGTAATAATATCTTTTACTGGACCAATTTCTGTTAGTGAAAGAGAGCAGCTTAGGAGCTACACAAGCTCTTCAGGTCTGGGAAAGGTATTTAGATTGAATTTGTGTTTAGCTGTGACAAACAGATAGTTTAGCGTAAGTAGTTAGCACATATTCTAAAGGGACGATTCAAAGGGAAATGACCCATTAACGTCCCTGTAGTCATACTGACCTGGCAGAGAAACTACCAGGTTTTGATTTATGTTGGAAACACTGGTGCAGATGAATCGCATCAGGACATCTCATGAGAGATGTGGACAAACCCTCTTTAAATGAAAAATAAGGTAAACACCTGTATGCGACTGTGGTCGCCAGACACAAATGATGGAGCACATCATATCTGAGTGTCCCCTTCATTCTTTTGCCAAGGGCCTGAAGGACATTCACCAGCTCACTGCTGCAGCAATGTGCTGGCTATCACACATAGATATCTATTTGTAGTTATTGCTACCTACCCAAGCCATATGAAAGTAGTAGTCGTCATACAACAAAAAAGGGGGTTAGCAGGTTACAAATTTTAAGTCATAAATCTAATGTCTTTATTAAAGCGATGATTTTTAGTCTCTAAAAAAGTTATGACTTTAAGCTCCCAGGCTTGTCTTTTGAAAGTGTTGAGCAGTTTTCCTTTGAGGATGTGGACTGAGAGGTGAGATATAGAGTAAATGCTTTGTGAACAGTATTCACCCACAGGTGATATGGTTTTTGCTTTTTATCATTTTCCTGTGCAAGGTCATTTGAGAGCATAGTGATTGTCTAGTTTCACCAATATAGTTGTTAATGGGGCATTTAGTGCACTGGATGAGGTACATCACATGTTGTGATAGGCACATGTAGAACCCATGAATCTTGAAAGGTATGTTGTGGGGGGGGGGGGGCGTTGATCATCCTAGCAGTGGATATATACATATGCAGGTTTTGCATCTGTTGTTCTAGCAGGATCTGGTGCCGCTTGGAGTTGCTGTGTCCTGGTCTTTGGGGAGCTAGCTTCTGGAGAGGTTGGAGGGTCATTTGAAAGCCAGAAGATTTCTTTCAGACAATGAACCTCAGAGCTTAAATTCAAAACTTTGCTAGACGCTAAAAAGCATGGTCTTAATAAAGACACTGGATTTATGGCTTATTAATAAGGCTAAGTCTTAGGGCATGGCTACACTTGCAGATGTAGAGCGCTTTGAGTTAAACCAGCCTTCAGAGAGCGCAGTAGGGAAAACGCTGCAGTCTGTCCACACTGACAGCTGCAAGCGCACTGGCGTGGCCACATTTGCAGCAGCATTGGGAGCGATGCATTATGGGCACAGAGCATCTCTTCCCATTCTGGCGCTGTGGCCTGTGGAAAGGGAGCAGGGGGTGGGGGATCCAGGACATTCTGGGTCCTGTCCCAAAGCCCCGTGATGCATCGTTTCACATCCCAGCAATCCCTCTGCTTCTGTTCACATTTGGCACCATCTTCCAATGTTTTTTGTGCTGCGTGCTCTGTCTTCCCTTTCAGTCTCCGGGAATGAAGCCCGAACTGCTGAGGAATATGCTGACAAGTGTCGCCAGAATGTCATGTTTGGCAGTCAAGTTACTCCTTAAACTGACAGTGAGGACTCTGACAATGCTATCGACTCGAGTACGCATACAACACAAGACTACTTGTGGCATTCACGGACATGCTTACCACTCTGGAACGCTGCTTTTGGGCTCCGGAAACAAGCACTGAGTGGTGGAATCACATCATCATACAAGTCTGGGATGTCGAGCAGTGGCTGCAGAACTTTCAGATGAGAAAAGCCATTTTAATGGGACTATGTGATGGGCTTGCCCCCACCCTGCAGCGCAAGAACACGAGATTGAGAAGCTGCCCTGACGGTGGAGAAGCGGGTGGCTATTGCAATCTGGCAACTCCAGACAGCTACCAATCGGTTGCTAACCAGTTTGGAGTGGGAAAGCCTACCGTTGAAATCGTGTTGATGCAAGTTTGCAGGGTCATTAATCGCATCCTGCTCCGAAGAACCATGACTCTGGGTAACATGCATGACATTGTGGCTGGCTTTGCATGAATGGGTTTCCCTAACTGCGGAGGTATGTTAATCGGAAGGGGTATTTCTCTATGGTTCTCCAGGCGCTTGTGGATCATTGTGAGCGTTTCATTGACATTAATGCAGGCTGGCCCGGAAAGGTGCATGATGCATGCATCTTTCGGAACACTGGCCTGTTCAGGAAGCTGCAAGCTGGGACTTTTGCCCAGACCAGAAGATCACCATAGAGGAAATCAAATGCCCATTGTGATCCTTGGAGACTTACCCTTTAATGCCATGACTCATGAAACCCTACACAGGGAGCCTTGACTGCAGCAATGAGTGGTTCAACAACAAGCTGAGCCAGTGCAGAATGACTGTGGAGTGTGCTTTTGGCCGTTTAAAGGGCCTTTGGTCCTCTCTGTATGGGAAGCTGGACCTGGCCAATGACAGCATTCCCACGGTTATATCCACATGCTGTACCCTCCATAACATTTGTGAAGGGAAAGGTGAAAGCTTCACTCAGGCATGGACATTGGAGGTTCAACATCTGGAGGCTGAATTTGAACAGCCAGACAGCAGGGCTATTAGGGCTTGGCTACACTTGAGAGTTGCAGCGCTGGGAGTTTACAGCGCTGGTCATCCAGCTGTGTAGGAACAGCGCTGGTGTGTGGCCACACTCACAGCTACCAGCGCTGGTGTGTGGCCACATTTGCAGCATTTGCAGCGCTGTTGGGAGTGATGCATTATGGGCAGCTATCCCAGCGTTCAAGTGGCAGCAATGTGCTTTTCAAAAGAGGGGGGTGGGGCGGGGCTGTAGTGTGACAAGAAGCGGGGGAGGGAGAAAGAGGGGATTTTTGGAGCCAACACTGTGTGTTTAGCTTCCTGCCTTGCAAAATCAGAAAATGTTCCCGATCCCTTACCCTTAACTCTTAACTGCAAACAGCCTGCATCCAATGGACTCCCTCTCTGCCCCCGCTGTTTCTGTCAAGCAAACACTCACTCCCTGCCTGCCTCATTCACAGGAGTTATCTCATTTGTGATTGTTCACAGTCAGGTACAGATTGATCACAGCAAACAGGAGGTGTTTGATAAGCAGCTCCCGGAGCACCGGAGCTCCGAGTTCACAACAAAACAAAGAGTAATTTAGTTAAAAGCATTCTGGGATATCTGATAATACCCTGGAGGCCAATAACAGCGCTGGTGTGTGTCCACACTTGATGAGCAGCGCTGGATCACCAGCGCTGCACTCGCTACACCCCAAGCAGACCAGGTGTTCAGCCAGCGCTGCAGCCAGGGAGTTGCAGCGCTGGATGTGCCTTGCAGGTGTGGACAGTTACTAATTGCAGCGCTGGAAAGCCTCCACCAGCGCTGCAACTTTCAAGTGTAGCCAAGTCCTTAGAGGGGCTGCAAGGATTAGGGATGCCTTGAGGGAGCAATTTCAGGCTGAAAGCCACCAGTAATGTCTGGTGCCCTACACAGGAGTGAAGTGCAGTGGTTCCAATGTTAGTAGGAATCTGTTTTTGCTACACTGACTTGCAGTGCCTGTTGCTTTCCTGGGCTAAGGTATCTTTTACTTTATGCAATAATAACAAATGTTTTCAAAGCCAAAAAATCCACTTATTGAAAAGAAACAACTGCTTGGGAAACAGAAAGGGAAAGGGGGGTGTGGTGGGGAACGGCATAATAACGGATTTGCATATGTCCTGTTATACTCAGCCTTCCTATCTGGAGTGCTGTGCAATGAATACTGCACTTCAGGATGGCTATACTGCATGGTGATGGGGGCTGAGTGCAGTGGGTAAGGGTTGTAGTTTTCAGGGCTGGGTGGTGAAGCTACAGGTGTTGGAGGCAGCTGGTGGCGATAAGAATCCAGATGTTGGGGAAAGTGGGTTGGAAGTGACATGGGGGCACAACGGAAAGAGTTTTGGGACAAAGACTGCGGGGGGGGGGGGAGTGCTCCACCTGCATGGCTATGAGCACCTGGACTGAGTCTGCTTGGTGCTCCATGATGCTTATCAGCCAATCGGTGCTTTGCTGCTGGAGCTCCGCACTTTTGCCCCAGCAATTCGTATCTGCTGGTGCATCCTCCTTTCACTCTCCCTCCACTCCTGCGCTTTTAGATTCTCGTTAAGTGACTTCTACATTACTTCATGCAGCATGTCTTCTTTGCTTCTACATGGCCTCTTCCTGATTCTTTGCAGCCTCTCGGCCGGTGATAACACGGACAGCTGAGATCTCAAGGTTGCATCTGTAAAGGCAAAATGCAACACTTAACAGAGACAGAATTGTTCACACCAGACAGAGCAATGATTCCCCCTTACTTACGGAGGGCAAGCAGATACAACTTTAGATAATGCTTCCCCAGCCACAATAGCATAATTTGCCCATCCCAAAGCGAGCGCACATAACCCACGGGAGCCCCAAAATGGTAAGCACAGGTCAAGGGGGATTGATTGTTTCATGGCTGTACTGTGTACCTTGGGGAGAGCCAACAGCTTCAGCGGGCCCCTATACTGAACACTGTTCCCATATTTTCCACAGGAGTTCTTCCTGGAAGATCTTGCTGCTGAGGGTGACCTGGGAAGCAAAGGAGGGTCTTCTACTACAATGCAGCTCCCACCCTGGCCCATATGCAGCTTGCCTGTATGCAGCAATGGTCCTCCCTCCCATCACGGCACAGGGGCACCGACATGTTAGCCTGACTGGGAAAAGGATGACAGTGGCTCTCCCAAGAAACCTGGGCAAACACATTGCCCAAGTTCTGACTGAGACCTTTGAAGAGATCACTGAGGCCAATTACCGCGATGTGAGAGAGCACATCAACGCCCTATTCTACATCTAGGCATGCATGCAGCCCTAACCCTCCTTGCCCCAAGAGCCTGCACCGAATAACTTCCTTCACAAAATAAAAGCCGCTTACCGGGAACCTCCTCTGGTGCTTGTCCTTCCAAGTACTGGCCGCCGTGACTGGCTACCTTCCTCCTGGCTTGAGAACAGCTCCTGGCTGCATGCATCTACAGATTCTGGGGTGTCTTCCTCCGCCTCAGCACCCTCGCTCCCTCTTTGCTCATCCTCCTGCCTTGTTGAACTGGACTCTGAAGTGTCCATGGTGGTACTCGAAGTGTTGGTGGGGTCACCCCCAAGTATCACATCCAGCTCTTTGCAGAAATGGCAGGTCGCAGGGGCAGCACCAGAGTGGTGGTTTGCCTCGCAGGCTTTGCAGTAGTTATTCCGCAGCTCCTTCACTTTAACCCTGCACTGCAGTGCATCCCAGTCATGGCCCCTTTCCATCATGTCCCTTGATATCTGCCCGAAGGTATCATAATTCCTACGGCTGGAGCACACCTGAGACTGGACAGCTTCCTCCTCCCAAACACTGATGAGGTCCAGCACCTTGCCATCGCTCCATAATGGGGATCGCCTGGAGTGTGGAGGCATGGTCACCTGGAAAGATTTGCTGAGAGCACTCCACACCTGGCTGAGCAAACAGGTAGGGGATTTTCAAAATTCCCAGAGAATTTAAAGGGCGGGTCTGACGGTTGGTCACTTGAAGGCAGGGCAGTAGAGTTCAAACTGATGACCAGAGTGGCTAGAAAAGGCATTGTGGAACACTTCTGGAGGCTGATCAGAGCGCATTAACAGACCAGGGCGCATTAACAGACCAGGGCATCCACACTGGCATCGTGGCGCTCCAGCGGGTGACGCATTAAACGTTATTCCACTCACCGAGGTGGAATACCAGGAGCACTCTAGCCACAGAATCAGAGCACTCTACATGCCTTGCCAGTGTGGACACGCCGTGAGTTAAAGCGCACTGGGCTGCTTTCATGCGCTCTAACTTGCAAGTGAAGCCATGCCCTTAGTCATGGGTATTTTTGGTAAAGGTCATGGACAGGTCATGGGCACTAAATAAAAATTCACGGCCATCACTTTTAACATAAATACCCTTGACTAAACCTCTACTTCTGGGAAACTGCTGCTCTGGGGGAGCCCTGCTTTTGGGGGGGCGGCCCTGCTCCAGTGCTGGGGGTTGACTGCCCCCCCAGCCGCTGCTCCCAGGGACTGCTGTCTGGACAGCCTCTGGGCACCCCTAAGGCTGTTGCTCAGGAGGTCCCGGGGACCACTGCTGTTTGGGTGGGCCCCGGAGCCAGCCATACTGGCCACTGTTCCAGTGGGTCTCCAAAGCCAGCTGCCCGGGGCCACCCGAGCAGCAACTGGCTTCAGGGCGGCCCCCGGAATCATTGCTGAGACGCTCCCCGGAGCTAGCCGCACCAGCCACAGCTCGGGTGGTCCCTGGAGCCAGCCACACTGGCCCCTGCTTGGGCCATCCCTGGAGACAGCTGCCGCAGTGACTGGTGCAGCTGGCCCTGAGGACCACCACAGCAGCTGGCCCTGAAATCAGCCGCATCAGCTGTTATGAAAGTCACAGAATCCTTACTTATTACAACAATCTGAAACCAACTAACCCCTCTTTTTGTCCTATGACTACACGGGTGTTAACGGGCCACTCCACCTTGAATGATCTCCTAAAGTATGTGCTAACTACAATACTTATGCTAAACCATCTGTCTGATCATGTGTTTACCTGTGATACTCATAGTACCTTTCCTAGGTCTGAAGAAGAGCTGTGTGTAGCTCATAAGGTTGTCTCTCTCACCAAGAAAAGATATCAAGTCACCCACCTTGTCTCATCATTTATTTTTTCTGAAGGATGTCAGCAAAATACAGTAAATGCAGCTCACTGCGTTCTACTTGACTGACAGAAGATATGATTATTTTAATTAAATATTAAAAATGTTTGTCAAAAAGTCTTTTTGGAAATCACTGTGATTAACATTTATAATCTGTCTGCTTTCAGTAGATGAAATACAATATCTTCTTATAACATCATAATCTCAACTGATTACTTAGATTTCAAATTAAAACACTTGATCAGCAATATTTTCAGGATGTGTGGACTATACACAAAAATGTTATAAGAAAAATAGCAAAAATGTTAAACTTTACAGTTCAAGTGAGAAATTAAACAGCCATAAGAAGCTTTGTGGAAACAGGTGCCACTTGTTTAGCTATCTAATGGACAGAATGTTTCTTTCAAAACCATCTGAAAGGAGCAGCAGGACGACAAACAGAAGATTAAAATTCCTAATAATGAAATACTTCATTCTGGCAATGACTGATACAGTCAATAGTCCTGAAGTGAAAACTCTGCTATTAACTGTGTTAATGATTTATCTGGTTGTAAATGAGAGGTCAGATTGATATGAGGTTAACTGAGGTCAACCACCTCTCTCTGGTAACACACTGAACACGGCTAAGGCACAATACTACTTTCTCTCAAATCCAAACAAAACAAAAGGAAAAAAGCCACCACAATTCAGTTTTCATATGCAATAATCTGAATCGGACTACAAAAATTAAATACTTCACATTCCGTTCCTTTACAAATTGATTAAGTCAATGGTTCTCAACCTTTTCAGAGTAGTGTACCTCTTTCAGGAGGCTGATTTGTCTTGTTGATTACCCCAAATTTCACCTCACTTAAAAACTACTTGCTTACAAAAATCAAACAAAAAATACAAAAAGTGTCACAGAACACTATTAATGAAAAGTTGCTTACTTTCTCATTTACACAATATAATTCTAAAATCAATTGCGACTCCAGGGTAAGAAACACTGATATAGTACAGTATACAGAGCAGTATAAACATGTCATTGTCTGTATGAAATTTTAGTTTGTATTGACTTACTAGTGCTTTTCATGTAGCCTATTGTAAACCTAGGCAAATATCTATATGAGTTGACATACTCCCAGGAAGACCTCGGCATACTGCTAGAGGTACGTGTACCCTGTCTGAGAACCACTGGATTAAGTCAATGGACTAGCATATTAAAAAAATGCAATCTCACATCTATTCCCTAAGATTTTGTACAGCCTGAACCTACAATTATCATTATCCTTGCACTTATTCCCCACCTCTGCCAAATTACTCTAATAAAATATATCAACTATACCTTGACAGTCTACATACGATTTATGTTAAAATAAACCTGACCCAAACACAGGACACTTTAAATATATTAGAGACACTATCAATGTTTTTAAAAAAAATTAATTAAAAATAACAAACCTAACTTCTCTTTGGATTTTTTTAGCCTACTATTGGTACACGCAACACCTAAAACTACTGTAAGAAAAATCAGATTTTTCCCTCTATTATCTCGTTTACTCTGCATTTCACTACAATTTTTATCAGGGTGGATACAAATCAATGATTTTTAAAAAACAGATTTTTTTTAATTTAAATCGAATTTTTTGATAAAATGGTTTTTGAGGGAAAAACCTATCTAAAGAGTTTTAATTAAGATACGTTATAGCTCAAAGATATCTCATAATGGAATAGGGATTATAAAATCTAATTCCATAGTACGAGACAATATATTCACGTAATGTTTAAGAAAAGTTTTGTAAATGAGCTCCAATAAATTCATGGATTAGGGACCCAAATTTATGGGGTTCCAGGGGCTTATAGATTATTTAGGTTAAATCTTTCTATCTACCCGATGGGATTCAGAGCTCAGTCTAGAAGATATCAGAGATGCTTAGTTTCGCAGTTCTCAAAATGTGGATTTGTGCCTCCAGAGATAACATGCTTGTTAACAGCAAAAATCTTTTTTTAAATAAATAAATAAATAATATCTAGAGGTGAAGCCTGAAGCCTATTTCTGTAGCCTTGAACAAAATGCAGGGAAATAGCTGTTTTATTGAGGACGCTGTTGAAATTTGGAAGGGACTGAGTGAGATCTTAAAAAGAGAAATATGCAATCACAGAGTTAAATTACAAGCATTAAAAAAAACAAATGGGACAAGCACTATCACCAGCTCATTTTCTTGCAAATATTCTCAATACGCGGTAACAGGGTCAAACCTTAACTGCTGAAGAAGAGGAATTGGCTATGACATGGCCATCCAGCAATCATCCCTTCATAATGCCAACTATAATAAACTTCAGACCTAAGGGTGAACTATTCAAGAAATATGTGTTTGCTGATGATGTTTTAAAGAAAGTCACACCAGTGAACTGGGGGAAGTCACTTAAGCACTTGGATTCAGAGACTGTTGAAGTGATCATCTCAATTTTAACAGAAGTAGCTTCTTCTGTTAGTCCAAAGGAAGAAAATATTCTTTCTACACCAATTCATTCCAAATTGAGAAATCGTTTGGGAACTGAAAAAGCAAGGAAGCTTGTTTTTCTTTTCCAGATTATGAACAAACAGGAAAATGAAGGTGAAGACGAGTGAATTAGCTGCAGAAGCCAATATTTTAAGTTTCTCATGTTGACATGGCTGAAATAGTTGATTTAATTTTTTTAAAATATTTCATTTAACTATTTTAATGAAAAGCAATTTAACAAAAACAAACCTGATTTTAAAAAACTTGAATGTTTAACTAAATTCAAAAATTCATATGCTTATTTTGTTAAAATATTATATGTTTCCTGTTGAAGAAAAAAATCCAGAACATATAATGTTGTTGTTTTAGTTAAATAAAACAATTTAAATATCTGTCTGGCGATGTTCTCCTCCTAATACATCATGGCAAGAAAATCCTCCAAATATTAATGATTAACCTGTTCAACTGGAGATATTTATGAAGTCATTGGGAGGTGAACTATCTGCTTCAATTACCTTGTGTAAATGAAATAACCAAACACTCATTTATTTGCTGATATAGCTGTAAAACTAACCTGAAAAGTTTTCAAAATAAATCACTTTGAAAATGTATAGTGTGTACCTGCTAAAAATGAAACCTACATCGATCTGAGTTGTGAAGAATATGTACTAAGGTTATAACAACCAACAAGAATGCACTTTTATGTAGAAACCCATGATTAAATCGAGTCTTCTTGACTAGTGATTTAAATCAATTTGATTTAAATCAAATTCAACTTGATTTTTATATATAGTAATTTTCACTGTGTATTCAGACAGTCATTTCCCAGTTTCGTGTGTGTGGGGGGGTGTCTCTAACAGCAAAAGCAGAAAGAAACAGGAAAAAAAGAAAATGTGAACGTAAAACCATAAAATTTGGGGGAGAGACTAAGAAGCAGGAATAGTACCACCTTTAACTCATTTCCTGAAATTCCTTGGTTATGTTCCTTTGAAAGACTGTCATCGGGTTTTTTTGTTTTTCCCAAAACTACACTGGAAACCACGCTTTCTTTTTTTAAGAAATTACATTTGAACTTTCTGGACCCTTCCTCAAATTCCTGGTTTAGACAGTAGCTAGAATGGTGTTGCTCTAACGACATCAGAAGGAAGCACTCAAAGCAACACATTCACACTCCTGGAGTGGGAAGGTTGGTTCAAGTTATTGCAAGACAGAATAACTGGCTTTCTAGTAAAACAATCAATCGCTACAGCTTAAAAAAAATTAAAGGTAGAGGATGGAGACAGCTCCCCAACTCAGGATGCTTCTGTAGCAATAGCCAACAACCTGCTACATACCACCACTCAGCTTACCCTTCACCACTCAGACTCTCTTTTAACTTCAGCACCCTACAACTTTTGATGTTTCATGTGCCTGAGCAAACTTAAGATTCTTTCTTCCTGTTACCCCCATGCTGAACGCTAAGGCCTTCTCTACGCTGCCACTTTACAGCGCTGCAACTTTCGCGCTCACGGGTGTGAAAAAACACCTCCCTGAGCACTGCAAATTTCAGCACTGTAAACTGGTAGTGTAGACAGTGTACCAGTGCTGGGAGACCCGTTCCCAGGGCTAGTAGCTACTCCCCTCGTGGGGGTGGAATTTTTTATTTATTTTTTTTACAGCGGTGGGAGAGCTCTCTCCAAGTGCTGGTGTTACGACTACACAGCCACGTTAAAGCACTGCCGTCAGCGCTTTAACGTTGCTAGTGAAGAAACATTTTTATTACAGAGGAACAGCACTGTAGCACATTGCTGCTAATTAGATATTAGCCTGGGACTTGTCCCTTTACTTCACAGGTGCTTGTCTGATCCTCCATTTTCTTTCAAGGTTTTGTTTTGAGCATGAGACTTGTCAAAGACCATTTCTGCACAGTACTTTTCACAATAAACATCCAACTTTTGTCGAAGATAAATTATACTTTAATCTATAAAGTTGGCATGTATGCAGGATCACCAAGAAATATTTACAAACATTAAATATTAGCTAAGAAGTGTTGAAGGAAAAAACTACTTTCGGTACTGTAAATAATTATGCTCTGAACATTGTGTGTCATGTTACAGTTTTGTCCTAGCTCCCTGTGCATACCCAGCAGGAGCTCTCCTAGCATCTTACAACTTCTGCTGAGGTGCAGCAGCCTAAGCCTGGCCTACACTACAAACTTCGGTTGACATAAGCTGCATTAACACGATATAATGTGTCTATACTACCGAGTCCCTTCTGCTGACCTAAGTGGCCTGTAAAGTCGAATTCTGTACTCCACCTCCATGACAGATGTAGCACTTGATGAACCCCAAACATGCCCTCTCCCAGATATCCACCCAAAGGTACTTCTCTTCTGGTTTACCATTTCAAGTGGCTATACAGTAAGTGTAACACATGAAATGCACAGATACTTTGCATGGCATTCTAAAATCATTGCTCATTACTTAATCACATGAGAAATACACAGATACATACAAAGAAAATAAACCATACATTAATCTCCCTGCCTCGGTTATCTCACCACTCCAGAGCATTCTTTGGGTTGGGATCAGAGTCCTTCTAGCTGCAGTGCATAGCTTGTATTTTGAAACATGGAGCTGTCTCTCCTCAACTCACCTTTTCTGACCTTGGACTTACCATCCCCTTCCTCTCTCCTGTCCAAAACTTCCTGTCTCTCTCTCTCTCTCTAGTTTGTATGACACACTAGCAATACCTCTGTTTCTTTAGTCTACTTGGGGAATTTCCACTCTCACTGCTTTCTCCCTCCTTTCAGGTAAGAGGAGAAAACATCTTATCCCAGCTTGAGCAAACCCACTATCGTAAGTATCAGAGGGGTAGCCATGTTAGTCTGGATCTGTAAAAGCATGTGTCTGATATTAGGAATGGCAATATACAAAAACTTGTAGGAGAACACTTCAATCTCCCTGGACACACAACAGCAGATTTAAAGGTAGCCATCCTGCAGCAAAAAAACTTCAGGACCAGACTTCAAAGAGAAACTGCTGAGCTTCAGTTCATCTGCAAATTTGACACCATCAGCTCAGGATTAAACAAAGACTGTGAATGGCTAGCCAACTACAAAAGCAGTTTCTCCTCCCTTGGTGTTCACATCTCAACTGTTACAAGAGGACTTCAGCCTCCCTGATTGCATTAACTTCATTATCTTTAGCCTGATTCTTGCTTGCATATTTATACCTGCCTCTGGAAATTTCCACTACATTTATCCGACGAAGTGGATATTCACCCACGAAAGCTCATGCTCCAATACGTCTGTTAGTCTATAATGTGCCACAGGACTCTCTGCCACTATCCTAAGGTGTTTCATGTTGAATAGATGCCTGTTGAGTTCTAGCAACTCAAAATGTCCCAGACAAAGAGGTAAATGCTTAAAGACTTGCCAGCAATGGTGGATACAGAGAGGCCTTCCATGATACAGTAAATTCTCAACATGAACCAGAATTTCTAAGTTGTACAAACTCCCCCAAAATTGCCACAGAAGTATGACCTAATTCAAATAGGATTATTTGGCATTATTTTTGGTAGAAACTTAGGGTGTGGCCTACTGGATCATTGTCAGAACATAAATAGTATAAAGGGGATCCACCATAAAAGCTATCTCCCCAACCCTCACAGATGATGTGACTGCCACAAGGAAGGAATTCTTCAAAGACTGGTGCGAGAGAGAACATAATTCCATGGGCTCTAATGCTGGACCCGTGACACATGCCAGAACAACATTTTAGTCCCAATGTGGAGGTTGGTTCCCATATAAATGGAAAAACCCTCAGCAAACCCCTAAGTGGGAAAGGGAAACACAAAAGATTGTATACATCTCTAAAGGTGGATGGTAAGCACTAAGAGCGGCAAGGTGCACCCTAGAGCAGGGGTCCCCAACCCCCGGGCTGCAGACCGGTACCGGTCCATGGCCTGTTAGGAACCGGGCCGCAAACCGAGCGCACAGCAGGACATGAGCGGTGAGCGCACAGCAGGACATGAGCGGCTAGGACATGAGCGGTGAGTGAGCTAGCAAAGCTTCATCTGTGTTTAGAGCCGCTCCCCGTCGCTCGCATTACTGCCTGAGCTCCGCCTTCTGTCAGATGTTAGATTCTCATAGGAGCGCGAACCCTACTGTAAACTGCGCATGCGATGGAGGGAGTTTTGCACTCCTTATGAGAATCTAATGCCTGATGATCTGAGGTGGAGCTGAGGCCATGATGCTAGCGCTGGGGAGCAGCTGCAAAAACAGATTACATTAGCAGAGGTTTCACTGCACAGAGACCATAATAAATCAGACTAATATCAGAACCCTATCAGTGAGTGGCAAGTGACAATTAAGCTGCATCTGGTGGCAGGCTTTATAGTGGCAAGTGAGTTGATGTACTTCAATTGTACAGCTGCATCCGGTGGCAGGCTTTAAGTCAGAATCCGACACTTATATTAGTCCGCACGTGGCCCGCCCATTATTTTATTTACCACTTCCGTCCGTGCCTCTTTCCCGCACAGTTTTGGTAAGCCCACAAGCTAACCCTGGCCAAAATGAGTAAAAAACAAACGTCGCTGCAAAGCTTCTTTGAAAAGGGGGAAAGACCCAATGATGAGACAGCAGAAGACTCTAAGACGGCCAACAAAAAGAAAGCTGCATTTAAAAGAAAATACCAAGAGTCCTACTTAAATTACGGGTTCATTGCAACAGGTGACTCATTCTCCATGCCCGCTTTGTATAATATGTGGCGACCGGCTATCCAACGAAGCCATGAAACCTCCAAAACTGCTTCGCCACATGGAGACCAAGCACACTGCATTAAAAGACAAGCCTTTGGAGTTTTTCAAAAGAAAAAAACGTGAACACGAAGAACAGAAGCAATTACTGAAGGCCACCACTTCATCAAATGTTTCTGCACTGAAAGCATCATTCTTAGTGGCTAACCGCATTGCTAAAGCTAAGAAGCCCTTTACTATTGGTGAAGAGTTGATACTGCCTGCTGCTAAGGACATTTGTCGTGAACTTTTAGGAGAGGCTGTAGTTTAAAAGGTGACACGTGTTCCTCTTTCGGCTAGCACCATAACTAGACGAATTGATGAAATAGCAGAGGATATTGTGGCACAATTGTTAGAGAGGGTGAATGAGTCACCGTGGTACGCAATCCAGGTTGACGAGTCTACCGATGTTGACAACAAGGCAACAATGCTAGTTTTTGTGCGATATATTTTTCAGGAGGATGTGCATGAGGATATGTTATGTGCACTTTTGTTGCCAACCAACACCATAGCTGCAGAACTATTCAAGTCTTTGCATGATTACATGTCAGGAAAACTGAATTGGTCATTTTGTGTCTCTATATGCACGGACGGAGAAGCTGCCATGACTGGACGGCTTTCTGGTTTCACTACTCGGGTCAAGGAGGTCACTTCTGAATGTGAGTCTACGCACTGTGTCATCCATAGAGAAATGCCAGCTAGCCGAAAAATGTCATCTGAACTTAAAGTTTTGCAGGATGTGATTAAAATGATCAACCACATTAAAGTACATGCCCTTAACTCACGTCTGTTCGCGCAGCTCTGTGAGGAAATGGACGCAGAGCACACACGTCTTCTCTTATACACAGAAGTGAGATGGCTTTCTAAAGGTAGATCACTGGCCAGAGTTTTTGAGTTACGAGAGCCGCTCCAGAGATTTCTTTTAGAAAAACAGTCACCACGGGCAGCACATTTCAGTGACACAGAATGGGTCATAAAACTTACTTACTTGTGTGACATATTCAACCTGCTCAACGAACTCAATCTGTCACTTCAGGGGAGAACGACAACTGTGTTCAAGTCGGCAGATAAAGTGGCTGCATTCAAAGCCAAACTAGAATTATGGGGGCGACGAGTGAACATTGGGATTTTTGACATGTTTCAAACATTAGCAGAGATTTTGAAAGAGACTGAGCCAGGGCCTTCTTTTTCCCAGCAGGTGCATGATCACCTATCTCAGCTTTCAAAAGAGTTTGAGCATTACTTCCCAACCACAAAAGACCCCCGGAACTGGGAAGGAATGGATCCGCGACCCATTTGTGAATAAGCCAGGTGAATCGACTTTATCCGTGCTAGAAGAGAATCAACTGCTTGAGATCACAAATGACGGTGGCCTTAAAAGTATGTTTGAGACGACTTCAAATCTCCATACGTTCTGGATTAAAGTCAAGGCGGAATATCCTGAGATTTCCACAAAAGCACTGAAAAGCTTACTTCCATTTTCAACATCCTATCTTTGTGAAGACAAAGTTACTCACCTTGCAGTAACTGAGGTTCTTCGAGATGTGTGTCCCTGTGGGTGCTCCACTCTAGGTGACGGTGCGTCCCGGCGCCGTTGATCGGAGATTTTCGGTAGCAGTTCCTGGTTGGGCGCACGCACCCAGATGGTATCTCCCGTCTAGTTGGAATCTTCCTGAGTGCGTGCGCCCCACACCCTCCTCAGTTTCTTCTCTACCGTGGAGAGTCATCACAGTGCTCCAAAGTAGAGGGGAGGAGGGCAGGAAGTGGAGCACCCACAGGGACACACATCTCGAAGAACCTCAGTTACTGCAAGGTGAGTAACTTTCTCTTTTTCTTCGAGTGCTGTCCCTGTGGGTGCTCCACTCTAGGTGAATGTGTAGCAGTACCCACTATGGCCGGTGGGACTTTGGAGATACGGCAGGGAGTACTGAAGATAGTACTGCATGACCTACTATTGTGTCTGCCGTGGTGTCTTACGTTAGAGCATAGTGTTTTGCAAACGTGTGTTCAGATGACCATGTAGCCGCTTTGCAGATATCAGGAATGGGAATGTTGTGTAAGAAGGCAATGGATGCCGACATGGCTCTAATGGAATGAGTTCTAATGTCGTCGGGCGGTTGAAGGTTCTTTGCACGGTAACAGGATCTGATGCAGTCAGAGATCCACTTGGATAGACATTGTTTATAGATAGCCGTCCCTTTCGATCTTTCGGTAATGGAAACAAAGAGTCATGGCGACTTATGAAATAGTTTAGTCCTGTCTAAATAAAAGGCGATTGCTCGCCTGAGGTTGAGAGTATGCAGGGTTGCCTCTTGCGGAGTCTTGTGAGGTTTGGGATAGAAAGTAGGTAAGTATATAGGTTGGTTGAGGTGGAAGGTCGATACCATATTAGGAAGAAATTTAGGATGTGGTCTCAAAGTGACTTTGTCTTTGGAGAAGATTGTGTAGGGAGGGTGGGTCATCAGGGCGCTCATTTAACCAACTCTCCCTGCTGATGTTATGGCAACTAAGAAATGCACCTTCATGGACGTATGGAGATAGAGGTAGCCAAGGCCTCAAATAGAGGTTTCATGAGAGCATGAAGAATGAGGTTAAGATTCCATGCAGCCGCTGTTGGGTAAATTTCAGGGTAGAGATTTTTCAGGCCCGTTAGAAAGCGTTTTATGGTGGTGTGGGTAAAGAATGAATAACTGTCTAATAGGTCATGGAAGGTGGTAAGCGCCGTCAAGTGCACTTTGATGGAGCTGAGCGAAAGTCTGTCCTTTTTTAGATTCAGGAGGTAGTCTAGAATGTTAGGGAGGGTCACGTTATTGGGTGCTAAGTGATTACGTGAGCACCAGAGGGCGAAACGCTTCTCCTTCTGCAGGTAGGTTTTACGAGTGGAGTCTCTCCTACTGTGTAGGAGGACATATTGGACATGCTCGGAACAGGCTAGTTCATGGGTTTGGAACCATGAAGGAACCAGGCTGTGAGGTGGAGCTTTTGGAGCTGGGGGCGAAGGACCCGTCCGTTGTCCTGGGAAATGTGTTCTGGCCTGTTGGGGAGAGCCCGTGGGTGATGGGAGGACATACAGAGTAGGTAGGGATACCACATCTGTCTTGGTCAAGCTGGGGCAATAAGGATGACCTGGGTCTTGTCGTCCGCAATATTCCGAAGAACCCTGTGTAACAGAGGGATTGGTGGAAGGCGTACAGGAGGGAGCTGTTCCATGGTATGAGGATTGCATCTCCTAGGGATGCAGTCCCGAGTCTCAGTCTGGAGCAAAAGGGAACATTTTCGATTCTGGGTTGTGGCAAAGAGATCTATTGACGGGGTGCCCCAGAGGGAGAAGAGTTGTTGGAGTACTGCGGGGTACAGTTCCCATTCACGTTGTGTCAAGAAGTGCCTGCTGAGTGCGTCGGCAGTAGTGTTGTGGCAGTCTGGTAGGTAGGAAGGGATGATCTGTATTCGATGTCGTATGCACCAGTTCCATAGTTTAATGGCTCCCCTGCAAAGGGAATGTGATCAGGCTCCCCCTTGTCTGTTTATGTAGTACATGAATGCTGTGTTGTCTCTTAATGGCCGAAGAGATTTGTTCTTTATGAGAGGAAGAAAGTGAAGGCTCTGAGCTCTAAGAGATTTATGTGTAGGTGCATCTCTGATGCGGACTACCGGGCTTGTGCCCTGTGTCCCCCTAGATGCGCTCCCCAATCAATCAGGGAAGCGTCTGTGGTGAGCATTGGGGAACATTGCTGGAGGAAACCCCTGTGCAGAGGTTTTCTGGAATTGTTTATCCATGTTGGGAAGCTATAACATTGGGAGGAGGAGTTAGCAGCATTCGTAAGGTGTGTCTGTTGGGTTTGGAATTGGAACTGAGCCAGCCCTGGACACATCTCATGTGTAGCCTGGTGTGGTGAACCACGAAGGTGGTGGCTGTCTTGTGACCAAGAAGCTGTAGGCAGAGTTTTGCCTGTGCCCTGGGATGAATAAAGAGCGTATGTTTGAGCTGCGTGATAACGAGGAATCTGTGATATGGGAGCGAGGCCCTGCTCTGGATTGAGTCGAGATGAGCTCCGATGAACTCGATCTGTTGTTTAGGTGTCAAGGTGGATTTTTGGATGTTTATTTGGAGGCCTAGGCTGTGAAAGAGGGAGATGGCAAAACGGGTAGCTTGAAGTGTCTCGCCATAGGAGTTGCCTTGATGAGGCAATGGTCCAGATAGGGGAACAGTGTGACCCCGTGTTTGCGGAGATGAGCCACGTCTACGGCTAGAGTCTTGGAAAAACTCTCGGTGCTGTGGCGGGTCCAAAAGGAAGAACTCTGTATTGAAAATGTTCGTGACTGATTGTGAATCATAGAAAGCGTCTGTGAACTGGATGGATTGATATATGAAAGTAAGCATCCTGTAGGTCGAGAGCTGTGAACCAGTCCCCTTGATCCAGTGTAGGTATTATTGTGCCCAGTGTGACCATCTTGAATCTTTGTATCCTCATGAATTTGTTCAGTCGGTGTAGATCTAGTATAGGCCTCCATCCTCCAGTCTTTTTCTGAGTTAGAAAGTAACAGGAGTAGAAACCTGTCCCTTGATTTTGCGGTGGCACAGGTTCCTCTGCATCTAGTTGTAGAAGATGCGCCACTTCTGTGCAAAGTAAGTGGATGTGAGAAGGGTCCCTGAGGAGGGACGGGGAAGGGTAGGAGGATAGGAGAAAGTTTGTCCTTATCAAAAGGGAGATCCTCCACTTTGGTCTGCAGTTCTTTGGGGATGCCAGATGCAGAGAGCCATGAGGATCTGCGCATAACCATAGCAGTTGCAGTTGTACGGACTGCTGTGTCTGCCATGTCTAGAGATGCCTGTAGGGCCATTCTAGAAATCAGTTGGTTCTCAGTCAGGATTGATTTGAAGTCTGCTCTCCAAACAAATGGGCGAAATGGGGAAACTGAGGCTGGTGGCCTTGAACCGTGACCTGAGGTGGCAGAGGTGCTTGTGGAGGAGAAGCAGGAGTGGAGAACTCCACTTGCTGCTGTAAATCAAGTTCATGGTCAGTGAAAACCAGTTCAGTTGGAGAGAACGGCAGTTCAAAAAAGATATATTAGCCCTATGTATCTAGGAGCGGAGAGTGAGGCTCAGGTGGCACCGAAAGCTCACATTAAGTGAGAAACTGTTGCTCCTGCTCCCTGGGCTGAGTTGAGCCTGCTCTCTGCTCTAGCTCCTTAGCAGGAGAGTGAAAGTGACAATAGTGCTGCAGACTGCTTGGAGGTGTCCTGCAGGGAGTCTGCTACAGGAGTCGGGGTGGAAGATAGGCTCCGTGCCAACATTCTTCTCCCTGCAGGGGAGGATTGCGCCGCCGGCGCCGCGGCCGTGCGGCCGTTTGCGCCGCCCAGGAGAGGCGCGCAGCCGCACAGCCAGCGCCGCCCAGGAGAGGCGTGCTGCTGGCGCCGCCCAGGAGAGGCGCGCCACTGGCGCCGCAGCCGTTTGTATTGCCCGGGAGCGGCGCGCCGCTGGTGCCGCGGCCATTTGCGGTGCCTGGGGGCAACGTGCCGCTGGTGCCGCGGCCATTTGCGGTGCCTGGGGGCAACGTGCTGCCGGCGCCACGGCCGTTTGCGGTGCCCAGGAGGCGGGCGCTGCCGGCACTGCGGCCGTTTGCGGTGCCGGGGGGACCGGAGCCACAAGGACCTTCCTGGCACAGGTGGTCAGGTCCCTGCCTCTGAGCTCTGTCCGAGCCGCGGCTGAAGCATTAGAAAAGCTGAGGCACCTGCCTTTGGTGCTGTCAGCACAGAGGGTAGGGATCTCGTGGGAGACCCCCTACCCTTGTTAAAGTCTCTCCTGTGAGACTGTTCTGCTTCTTGCCTCCGCTCCAGGGAGGGTGAAGCAACGCTGCCCACCGGTTCCGATCTGGCTGGGGAGCGTGTCGGAGCAGGTTTAACCTTTCCCGTCTCCGAAAGCGGCTGTAAGGATTTTTCCATCATCAGTATTTTGAGCCACAGGTCCCTGTCGCGACGAGCTCTTAACAAGGCTCGCGCAATGGAGGCACTTCACAGGGACGTGGGTGTCCCCAAGGCACCTCACACAGTATGAGTGCCCGTCTGTCCATGGCATGGAGTCCTGGCAGGAGATGCATCTTTTTGAATCCTGAAGCTCCTGGCATTATGAATTAGAGATGGCCGAGGAGAGTGTCTCAACAGGAGACAAGCCTGAAGGATTATTTTTTTTTAAACTAAGTAACTAACTATGTAACTACACTAAAGGAAGGGAAACAACTGGGATGTAACTAAATTATTTCTATGTTCTTTGTTACTGTTTCCTATAGATACCAGGGAAGAGAAGGGAGCACTGCCCCGGGATCCGTCTTCGGCCGAGGACGGTTGAGAAGGAACTGAGGAGGGTGTGGGGCGCACGCACTCAGGAAGATTCCAACTAGACAGGAGATACCATCTGGGTGTGTGCGCCCCAACCAGGCACTGCTACCGAAAATCTTCGATCAACGGCGCCGGGACGCACCGTCACCTAGAGTGGAGCACCCACAGGGACAGCACTCAAAGAAGAAGCAGGGTTTTCTGCAGTGACAGCAACCAAAACGAGATTACGGAGTAGACTGGACATAAGCAACACACTTCGGGTGTCACTGTCTCCCATTACCCCCAGATGGGACCGTCTAGTTGCAGGAAAACAAGCTCAGGGCTCCCACTAATTCTGCATTATGGTCAGTTGTATAATTATTTCATTATATATTACAATAATAATAGAAATAAAAGTACAAAAATAAATGTAATGCGCTTGAATCGTCCCAAAACCATCCCACAGGTCCGCGGAAATTTTTTTTTCTACGAAACCGGTCCCTGGTGCCAAAAAGGTTGGGGACCGCTGCCCTAGAGAACTAACTGAAAGCCTCAAGTTCTTTTAGAGAGGGTAAGCAGTACAAAATTGCAGGGAACAAAGCCTCAAGAGGCTGAAGTTGATGGTTCATCCAAGCTGAAAATCTTCTTCACTTAGCAGCATACATTTTCATGTTGGTGTCTTCTCCTATATTATTTAGGATGTTCTGTAAAGCAATTGAACACAACTTGCTGTGTGCTGAGCTTGTATTTGTCTGTTTGAAGGACTGTCTGCTGTGGCTGGCAGTTGGAAGCTGTGAGCTTCTAAACAGAGTTTAGAATCTAGAAGCCTCTGTTCTTTGGCTGAGCTTAGTCGTGGGCAGGGCTATCAGGAAGGCCAGGGCTTTATAAAGCAGTGAGCAAGCGATATGAGGCTGCTAACAGGGAGTTTCAAGAGGGAGTTTGGAAGGGGGCAAGGTACACTTGCCATTCTTTAAAACCATTAAAATTAACTATAATCAAAACTTCTTGATTTAAACAAAAACCCTATAATTAATGTAGGTAGCTGTTGGAGAGAATGCAGGCAGAAGCCCAGCAGCAGAGTGGGGGCTATCCTGTTTATTGCGCTCAGTGTAGCAAGTATGATTACCTGCCCTGTGGGCCGGTGGCGTATGTGTGGATTTGGTGCAAGGAGCTCCTGGCCCTCAGAGACTGCGTACGGACTTTGGAGGCCAGGGTGGCGGAACTGGAGGAGCTAAGGAAAGCAGAGAGAGATCTTGATGAGGCTTTCCGGGACACTGTAGATTTGTCCCACCTCCGGTCAGACAGCCCCTGTGCTGTTAAGGAGGATGAAAGGCTCAGGGAAGTAGAGCAGTCAATGGGAGCAGAGGGAAACATTCCCATAGTTGGAACCCTCCTTCCAGATGACTTTGGGGTATCCTCTCGCACTGAGGTTACCTCTCCGGGGGAGGGAACTCCAGTCATTAGGAAAAGGCAGGTGTTAGTAATTGGAGACGCGATCATTAGAAACATAGATAGCTGGGTTTGTGGTGACTGGGAGAACCGTATGGTGACTTGCCTGCCTGGTGCGAAGGCTGCGGATCTCTCGAGGCATCTAGATAGACTTATGTGTAGTGCTGGGGAGGAGCTGGTGGTTGTAGTACATGTAGGTACCAAGGACATAGGGAAGGGTAGGAGAAATTTAGGCTGCTAGGAAAGAGTGAAATCCAGGACCTCTACAGTAGCATTCTCAGAAATGCTTACAGTTCCACACACAGGGCCAGGTAGGCAGGCAGCGCTTCAGTCTCAACACATGGATGAGACGATGGTGTAGAGAGGAAGGGTTTAGATTTATTAGGAACTGGGGAAACTTTTGGGATGGGGGGGGCCTATAAAGGAAGGATGGGCTCCACCTAAACCAAAATGGATCCAGACTGCTGGCACTTAACATTAAAAAGGTTGCAGAGCAGTTTTTAAACTAAGAGATGGGAGAAAGCTGATTGCTGCAGCGGAGCACGTGGATCAGACAGAAACTTCTCTTAAAGGAGAGTCTATTCATAGAGATTCTCTCAGTTTTAGTCAGGATGAGAGGATGAAAGAGGATAAAGTATGGGCCAGATCAAATGGGAAACATTCACATAAAAAAAAGAATCTGACACACCAAAAAGGGCAGACAAACAGTGACAAGTTTTTGAAGTGCTTGTACACAAATGCTAGAACTCTAAAGAATAACATGAGTGAACTAGAGTGCCTCGTGTTAAAGGAGGATATTGATATAATAGGCACCACAGAAACATGGTGGAGTGAGGACAATCAATGGGACACAATCATTCCAGGATATAAAATATATCAGAAGGACAGAACAGGTCATGCCGGGGGGAAGGGGGGAGAGAGTGGCACTATATGTGAAAGAAAATGTAGAATCAAAAGTCAAAATCTTAAATGTATCCACATGTTCCATAGAATCTCTAGGGATAGTAATTCCATGCTCTAATAAGAATATAACAGTATGGATCTATTATCGACCACCTGACCAGGACAGTGATAGTGACGAAGAAATGCTAAGGGAGATTAGAGAAGCTATCAAAATAAAGAACACAATAATAGTGGGGGATTTCAATTATCCCTATATTGACTGGGTACATGTCACCTCAGGATGAAATGCAGAGACAAAATTTCTCGATACTTTCACAAGGGGTGAGGCAATTCTCGATTTAGTCCTCAGTGGAGCGCAGGATCTGGTCCAAGAGGTAACTAACAAGACCACTTGGAAATAGTGACCGTAATATAACAACATTTAATATTCCTGTGATGTGAGGAACACCTCAACAGCCCAATACTGTGGCATTTAATTTCAGAAAGAGGAACTATGCAAAAATGAGGAGGTTAGTTAAACAGAAATTAAAAGGTACAGTGACTAGAGTGAAATCCCTGCAAACTGCATGGACACTTTCCAAAAACACCATAATAGAAGCCCAACTTAAATGTATACCCCAAATTAAGAAACAGTAAAAGAACTGAAAAAAAGCCACCGTGGCTTATCAACCATGTAAAAGAAGCAGTGAGATAAAAAAGTGGAAGTCAAATCCTAGTGAGGTAAATAGAAAGGCGCATAAACACTGTCAAATTAAATGTAAAAATGTAATAAGAAAAACCAAGAAGGAGTTTGAAGAACAGCTAGCCAAAAACTCAAAAAGGTAATAACAAAACGTTTTTTTAAGGAAGCCTTCTAAACGACTAGTGGGACCCCTGGATGATCGAGATACAAAATGAGCACTTAAAGATGATAAAGTCATTGCGGAGAAACTAAATGAATTGTTTGCTTCAGTCTTCACGGTTGAGGATGTTAGGGAGATTCCCAAACCTGAGCCATCCTTTGTAGGTGACAAATCTGAGGAATTGTCACAGATTGAAGTGTCACTAGAGGAGGTTTTGGAATTAATTGATAAACTTAACACTAACAAGTCACTGGGACCAGATGGCATTCACCCAAGAGTTCTGAAAGAACTCAAATGTGAAACTGCGGAACTATTAACTAGGGTTTGTAACCTGTCCTTTAAATCAGCTTCTGTACCCAATGACTGGAAGATAGTTAATGGAATGTCAATATTTAAAAAGGGCTCTAGAGGTGAACCCAGCAATTACAGACCGGTAAGTCTAACGTCAGTACTGGGCAAATTAGTTGAAACAATAGTAAAGAATAAAATTGTCAGACGCACAGAAAAACAAATTGTTGGGCAAAAGTCAACATGGTTTCTGTAAAGGAAAATCATGTCTTACTAATCTATTAGAGTTCTTTGAAGGGGTCAACAAACATGTGGACAAGGGGGATCCACTGGACATAGAGTATTTAGATTTCCAGAAAGCCTTTGACAAGGTCCCTCACCAAAGGCTCTTATGTAAATTAAGTTGTCATGGGATAAGAGGGAAGGTCCTTACATGGATTAAGAACTGGTTAAAAGACAGGAAACAAAGGGTAGGAATAAATGGTAAATTCTCAGAATGGAGAGGGGTAACTAGTGGTGTTCTCCAAGGGTCAGTCCTAGGACCAATCCTATTCAATTTATTCATAAATGATCTGGAGAAAGGGGTAAACAGTGAGGTGGCAAAGTTTGCAGATGATACTAAACTGTTCAAGATAGTTAAGACCAAAGCAGACTGTGAAGAACTTCAAAAAGATCTCACAAAACTAAGTGATTGGGCAACAAAATGGCAAATGAAATTTAATGTGGATAAATGTAAAGTAATGCTACAACTAATCAGGAAAGAGATCTTGGAGTCATCATGGATAGTTCTCTGAAGATGTCCACGCAGTGTGCAGTGGCAGTCAAAAAAGCAAACAGGATGTTAGGAATCATTAAAAAAGGCATAAAGAATAAGATGGAGAATATCTTATTGCCCTTATACAAATCCATGGTACGCCCACATCTTGAATACTGCATACAGATGTGGTCTCCTCATCTCAAAAAAGATGTACTGGCATTAGAAAAAGTTCAGAAAGGGGCAACTAAAATTATTAGGGGTTTGGAACGGGTCCCATATGAGGAGAGACTAAAGAGGCTAGTACTCTTCAGCTTGGAAAAGAGGAGACTAAGGGGGGATATGATAGAGGTATATAAAATCATGAGTGGTGTTGAGAAAGTGAATAAGGAAAAGTTATTCACTTGTTCCCATAATAGAAGAACTAGGGGCCACCAAATGAAACTAATGGGCAGCAGGTTTAAAACAAATAAAAGGACCTTCTTCTTCACACAGTGCAGTCAACCTGTGGAACTCCTTGCCTGAGGAGGTTACAAAGGCTAGGACCATAACAGGGTTTAAAAGAGAACTAGATAAATTCATGGAGGTTAAGTCCGTTAATGGCTATTAGCCAGGATGAGTAAGGAATGGTGTCCCGAGCCTCTGTTTGTCAGAGGGTGGAGATGGATGACAGGACAGAGATCACTTGATCATTACCTGTTAGGTTCACTCCCTCTGGGGCACCTGGCATTAGCCACTGGGCTGGATGGACCTTTGGTCTGACCCAGTATGGCCATTCTTATGTTCTCCCTTTCTGACATCCATCTGTATTTGTGAATGAAAAAACTTTTCCATTACAAGGACAGTACAATATTTTACTATACCAAAAATCCATAGGAGGGGGGAAGCACATTTCTAATGATGTTCAATACAAAGCCTAGCTGCTAACAATATAAAAATTAATTTGTTGTTCTGTTTAAAATGTAGATTCTTTACTGGAACATTAAGCAAGCATGTCAGGGAAGTCAGCATTTAGTTATGAGATTAATCTGTTAAATAATTTCCCCCCAAAACCATCTAATTCCTGGACACAAGCACGCATGCCATTATGTTCTCTTTTTCCTGCAATCTAGTGCTTCCTCAGTAGCAAAAATGTGATTGATCTTAACAAGAGACAGAAGCCATCTATACAGTAATTTATAAAAAACTTTTCTTTATGAGCTACACAAAATGAAGATGTCTATATATGAGAAAGGGGATATACCTGCTCATCCACATCAGTTTTTGTCCAAATATCTATCCTATCTTTTCCTTTGAGCTGTTTTCTTAACGTATTTTTCAGTCAAAACTGTATATATCTTGGAAATTAATTTTTCTGTTCCACCCTGCTCTTGGGTCAACTCCTCAAATGTGGTTAAAAGTCTAGATAGAGACCTCTTGTATCCAGATTTCGTAATAAAACGTTTGACTAGTAGATATAAAAAAATACAGGATTATATTCACATTATTACATACCTCTTGGTATAATTTCAAATCAGGAAGCAGGAACAGCTGTCCAAATTGAGTAATCTTAGCTCTTACCCACAATGCACAGTCACGTTCGGATTTCCTAGGGACACATTCCTGATTATTAATGAAATTAGCTGAAGGAGAGTGCCTCAGTGATAGGAATTTAGAAAATTCATCCCAAGCCCCTAAAATGCTCTGGATGAATTACTTTTTATTTGTGGTGACCTCAACTCATTTTTAACCCAACAATTATTATGAATAGCTACATTTGGGCTCCAGTCTTGTCAGAGTTTTACCTAGTGTTTGGATGCTCTGTCATAAAGCTAATTTATCACATCATTTAATTGTGGTACATAAAAATAATGAGCCAAGTTAGGGAAAGCTAATATATCCCACTGTGTAGGCTTATACAGAACTTTAGAACTCAACCTTTGGCTTTTATGATTCCATATGAAATTTAATAGGGCATCCTGCCATGTTTTTATCGTCATGTCAAGGATACCAACAGGGATGCACTGAAACAAAAATAATTTTCATTTTTACCAAAGCTACCCTGCGCCTAGCCAAGGAATTTCATATTTGTTCCATTCTTCCAAATCTTATGATTTTATTCCACAGTGGAGCATAATTTGCCTTTAAAACATGTTTCTCCACCATTATTTATTCCTAAAGATTTAAATATATGTAGCTGACAACAATCTTTTACTCTTTCAGACCATTAATTCCTAACATTTCAGATTTATCATAGCTTATTTTGACACCTGATACCTGACCACATTCCAAAGTCAGTTATTCTATAATTTTTAATGAGACTTCTGGATTCTGCAAATATAACAAGTTACCAGCAACATAGAAAGCTATTTTTTCTTCTAATCCAGAAGACATTCTGATGCCCTTTACATAGGGGCTCTCACTCATATTTATTGCAAATGGCTCCATCACCAAAGCAAACAACAGAGGGAGATAATGGGGTACCCTGTCTCTCATCCCTACACAAATTGAAAGCTGGGGATTGATGACCATTAAGTAATGCAGTCAATTCAAGAATGAATATACAGGGATGTCAAGGCTGAATTCCCACTCTGGCGCTTTGAGTGCAGAAGGTGGGGGCCTGCAAGGATTCTAAAAATTAATATTGGCCACTCCAGGCTGGTATTAAACTCCCACGGTCACAGTTTCTCTCTGATGTTGGATGGATAGATGCTGCCACCACTCAAGTGCAAAAAAAACCCTTGGGACCCCAGAAGGCACACTTCAGAATTCCTTCCCTTGCGGGTACCCTCAAGCCCTTTCACCCCCTGTCCGAGCAAGAGCTGAGAAAGAAAAAAAGGAACTTTGCTGTTGCCCCCAGCTAATTAAACAACATATGCACAAACCTCTTAGGACACCAAAAATCCAATCCTGTTATTAAAAAAAAGGTAAGTTTTATTAAAAAACAAAAAGGAAGAATATACAACTTAGGCTTTTGCTAGATTTAAAAAACCCACTTACAAAAATTAAACATTAAGAATAACCTTCTTGAGGTCCAGCTTAAATGTTAGAAGCAGAATAAAAAGCATTTGGGATTAGCACAGAGGAGTCCACAAGCCAATAAGAAATAAACAGAAATAAACCTAATTGCGTCTTTCTAAACATTCCTGATCTACTTTCATCTCTGGGTTGTTAAATAAGTAGTTCTAGATATGATCTGATGATTTTCATATCTGGCCTTCAGCTTCTCACAGCATAACTGCTCCCTGTTCCTCTCTTTTCCTGGAGAACACCACCACCACAAAAGGAAGTTTTTTCCCCATTTTAAAAAGTTCTAGCCCTCCCATTGACTCTTTTGGTTAGGTGCCCACTCCTTTTCCTTTAACTATGCAGGGACTTTTTTTTTTAACCCTTTACAGGTAAAACAAGCAGAGAACAGCTACCAAGAGGGACTTTATAGCTAACTGGCTGGCTGGGTGTCCATAAAAGGGAGCTCCCCTTTCCACTCCACCCCCCATTTATCACAAGGGCCAATATGCCCCTACAAACCTGATTTCCAAAACCAAACCTTACCAAAATTTGTCTGAAATACTTCCACTCCAGCTGCTCAAAGGCTCTCTCAGCATGTGAAGAAAGCAGCACACAGGAAGAATTACTAAAATCAATATTAAAAATCAAATTCAGAGTTCTTCTGATATTACCAGATGATGCTTGCCTGCAACAAACCCAGATTGGTCCGGGTGAACATATTTGGGCAATATGGCAATCAGTTTGCTATCAATTTGGCACAAATTTTAGTATCCATGTTAATTAAAGAAATAGGGTTGTATGATACACAAGATCTCTTGGTAAGATCTCTTCTTTCTTTTGGAAGAACAATTTTTGCCTCTTTCAAAATACGGAAAAAGCTAGTAGAAGTTTCAGTAAGTCCCTTTTTATAGCTAGTGAGAAGGATGGCTGACTTACCCTGTTTCTTTTTTTACCTGTCTAAAAGCCTAATGTTTTTGTTTAGTATATCTGTTTACTCAGTCTTACCTGCTTGTAATAGGTTAATGTGCCCACTTATCTCGTTTATTTTCTTATGCACTCTTTTAGATCCTGTAGATTAATGTCTCCTTTCCAAAACAAAAATTTCTTTAACAAAACTCAAGAGCACTCCCTCTCTTTTTTTTCTTATTTTTTTTAAGGTAGGCTGCTTTATTTATAAGGATCCCCCTCATTACCATCTTTCCAGCATCCTAGAGGATACTTTTATTGATCCCTTCTCCTTATCATTTTCCTCTATACATTTCTGAAAGTTTTCTTTCAGCTCTTGAATTCTCAGGGGGCCAGACAACAAAGTTCTTTTCAAGTGCCAGATCCTTTGTTCTTCCACTGAATCCCAATCTTTTAATCTAATATATGCAGGGGCATGATCTAACCAAGTTATAACTCTCAGACTGGCTTTTTAGACTAAAATAAGCCCATGTCCTAGAAACAAAAGTCATATGAATCCTACAATAAGATCCATGAATAGCTAAATAATATATATAGTCCCTGACATCTGCATTCATCTCCCACCAGACTTCCACCAAATCCTCATTTTCTAAGTGATGCAACAAATTTGCACTTGCTTTTTCTGAATGCTCTGTGTGTATATTCAAACAAAGGTGGGGTTAAGCACCTCTTTAGTCCCCCCACCACCAAAATAATATCCCCTTCCTTAAAGTTTCCTAAGTCCCTAAAAAAATGATTAAAAAAAGAAGCTTGCCTTTGATTGGCACTATATACATTGGCTAAAGTGAGAAGTCTACCTTTTCAAGGACCCCTTAATTAAAATATATCTGAGTTGTGCTGAGATAATAAAAGGCAAAAGTTTACTAAGATTACTGCCACCCCTCTTCTATTAGGTTGCCCTTGAGACATACAAGGTAGTTGTGTCCATGCAGAAAGAGATGATTACTCACCCTGTGCAGTAACAGATTCTTTGAGATGTTTGCTCCACTTCAGGTGTAGGTGCATCCCAGAACCACTGATCAGACATTTTCTGTAGCCGTGTCCATCTGGACGCATGTGTGCAGTAGTCATCGCGCAGCGGTGTTGGTACCTCATCTAGTACGCATGCGGCCAGACCCCCTCTGTTCCTTCTCTAGCGTAGAGTCCTTACTGCGAACTCCAAAGTAGAGGGGAGAAGGGTCGTTAGTGGAGCACTCACAAGGAGAAACATCTCAAAGAACCTGTTACTGCACAGGGTGAGTAATCCTCTCTTCTTCTTCAAGTGATGTCCCTGTGAGTGCTCCATGTCAGGGGATTGTAAAGCAATGCCCCACTGTGGATAAAGGGGCTTCAGATTTGCTTGGGCAGTTGAAGAGAGCATGGTGAGGCCTATTACAGCATCTGATCTTGAGCTTTGAGTGACACTGAATTGTTCCTTAACATGTGCACTGAGGCCCAGGTAGCCCGTCTGCATATGTCTATTATCGGTATGTTGTTCAACACTACTATTGACGTTGCTATTGAGACTGTAGAGTGGGATTGATCCCTTCTAGGAGTTCGGTGTTATTCGTTCGATAACAGAGTTGGATACAGGTAGAGATCCATTTAGATAGTCTCTGTGTGGATATTTGTGCATCCCTTGAAGCATTCTGTTGTGGAAATAAAAAGCCTGGGGGGGCTTCCGGAAAGGCTTGGTTCTGTCTAAATAAAATGCTGTTGCTCGCCTGATGGCTAGCATATGTAAGAATCTCTTGTGAGTTCCCGTGTGGTTGGGGTTAAAACGTAGGGAGGTATATGGGTTGGTTTATATGGAAGGATGTTGATATTTTAGGTAAGAATTTCGAGTGTGGTCTCAACATGACCTTGTCTTTAAAGAATATGGTATAAGGGGGTCGTCAGCCATAAAGGCCCCTATCTCACTAACTTGTCAAGTGGAGGTGATTGCGACCAAGAATGCAACCTTTCAGGTGAAGTTTCTCCAGATTTGGGTGGAGAGTCCGGCCATTGTCCTGTAAGAGGAGATCCGCTCAAAGTGGAAGAGTTTGTGGGGTGCATACCACCATGCCCATCAGGTAAAGGTACCAGGTCTCTCTGGGCCACTGAGATTCTCAGTATGAAGTAGGCCTTGTCAACAAATAATTTGTGCATCACTTGCGGGATCAGTAGGTTCAGTGAGAATGTATACATGAGTGATATATCTCATATGATGAGAAACGCATCCATCTGTGATTGAGGTCCCAGTCCCACTCTTGAGCAGAAGAGTAGGCACTTAGGGTTTAGTGATGACTCAAATAGGTCGACAGGGGGAAGCCACATTGTTGAAATATTGACTGTAGACTCTGTTTATTTCTCATTGGCATTCCTCAGAGAAAATGTCTGCTTAGGGTATCCGCCATCATGTTCTGGCATCCTGGGAGATAACAGTCAGAGATATTTTCTTTGTTTTGTATCACCAGTTCCATGGCCTCAGTGCCTAGTGAGTGGGAGCAAGCTCCTCCTTGGCAATGGATATAGAACATACATGCTATGTTCTCGGTCATTAGCCAGACTGACTCGTTCTTCACCATCGGTAGGAAATGCCTGCAGGCATTGCATACTTAACATGGCTCTAGTAGATTGATATCTCTAGTAGATGGGGCTCCCCCAGCCCATCAGCATCCATTGTGATTATTGATGGTGGATCCTGCTGAAAGGAGATCCCAATGCACACATTCTCAGGTTTTGTCCGCCATTGGTGGTACTGTTAGTCTCTTATTTAGGCTGTTTACTGGGGATGTATGCTGAGCTCTGCCAGCTTTGTAGGCAGCCCATGTGTAGTCTTGTGTGCCTTACCAAAAATGTCATGGCCACCACGTTACCTAATAGTTGTAAGCAGGTTTGTGCCGATGTTTGAGGGCTGTTGTTGACTACTGAGATGAAGTTGTTCAGTGTCACAAATCTGTTCCTAGGTAGTGATGTTCTGTCCTGAGCGGAGCCAAGTTGTGCCCCAATGAAGTCCAGTTGTAGGGAACTAGGGTTGATTTTTGTTAATCTGTAACCCCGGGTTCTGCAACAGGGTAATGGTGTTTGCATCATATCTGTTGTTTCTCTTTGAGTCATACCTTTCAGTAGACAGTCATCTAGGACTAGGTACAGGAAGATCATTATCCCTTGTTTTCTTAAGTGTGCCACTACTACTTCAAGGGTTTTGGAAAAGACTCGGTGCGGTGGACAGGCCGAAAGGTAGTACTCTGTATTGGTAGTAATCACCCCCCACTATCAACCGCAGAAATAGTCTGAGCAGGGTGTATGGTGATATGAAAATATGCATCTTGCAGGTTGAGGGCTGAAAACCAGTCCCCCCTTTCTAGCACTGGTATTAGAATGGCCAGTGTGACTATCTTGAATCTTGAGTTTACACAAATTTGTTAAGCATTCTGAGATCTAAGATGGGTCTCTATCCACCATTTTTCTTCTGGGTCAGCAAGTAATGGAAGTAAAAATCCTTCTGTGTTGTGTGGGAACTTGCTCCACAATCTAAATGTAGGAGATGGTTTACTTCCTGTCTTAGGAAGTGCTCATGAAGAGGGTCCCTGAAGGAGGACTGGGGTGAGATTGGAGGGTGGAAGAGAAAGGGGATGGCACAGCCCGGTTTTACGATCTCCAGTACCCATTGATCCATTGTAACTGATGCCAAGACATGGTAAAATGGGTGAAGCTAATGGCCAAAGCACTGGTTGAAAGTTGGTACTGGCGCTGTATAGTGGGGAGGCCATTCAGACCCTCAACAAAATCTTTAAAACTGTTTAGCGAAAGACGGCTGCAATGCTGAGGCCTGACTTGAGGTGTTCTCAGTCTTTGTGGATGCTGTTTGTTTCTTTGAGGTTCATACTGTCATTGTTGTGGGCAATGATGTCTCTCTGTGCCTTTGATATGGTAGGTAGCATCGTCTTCTGGTAAGTGGTGTGTGTATATGCTTAGCGTATGTAGAGTTACTCGTGAGAACTTCGAGTGTAGAACTTCATCTGTTTTGTGGGAGAAGAGTTTTTTTGCTATCAAAAGGGAGGTCCTCAACTTTTACCTGGAGTTCTTTGGGAATAGCAGATGATTGGAGCCATGAGGCTCTGAGCAGCACCCTGACAGTGGCTGTTATTCTTGATGCTGTATCTGATATATCCATAGACGCTTGTAATGTCGTTCTGGTGACCAGCTGGCCTTCAGTTATTATGGCCTTGAACTGTGATCATTTCTCCTCTGGCAGGCTGTCAAAGTCTTGCAGTTTGCCACAATTGTCGTGATTTTATTTAGCTAGGAGAGCAGTGTAGTTGGTGACTCGAAATTGCAATGCTGCTGAGGAGTATACTTGGACTGAAAAGGTCAAGCCTTTTGCTGTCCCTGTCCTGAGGGGTGGACCTGTATTGAGGCTGTTTGCCATGTTGATTAGTGGCTTTGGCCACTTGAGAATTGGGTTGTGGGTGACAGAACAGGAAATCCATCCCATTGTCCCCCCTTTTGCATGTTGGTGGTATCATCACAAGTGTTTGCCAAATAGTCTCCGACAGTTCTATGATGACATCATTTATCGTGAGAGCTATCTTAGAGGATGAAGACATGTGGAGGATGTATAACAATTATACTGGTTTTCGTGCACCTCCTCCAGTGGGATATTTTGGTTGATGGCTACTCATTTAAATAGTTCTTAGAATTGTTTCAAGTCATCAGCCATGGTAGGGGGTGGTGGCATTACGGCTTCATCTGGGGATGACAATGAATTGTGTGCAGGTGATGTGACCTCTTGATCTGTGCCTTCTCTCCCTTCTTCTGCGTCCTCCACTACCTCTGAAGTCTCCTGGCTAGGGGATGGTGAGGGGGTGACCAGATTTTGCTCCTGGTTGGAGTCGTGGGTCTAGTATGAGCCCTATATGCTGCTCAAGGGTCCCAAGGGGTCCATTGCATCGGGAAGAGCATAGGTGAGAACATCCAAGGCTGCTCATATCAAGGCTGTACATCTTGTCTGTACTGGATTTTGGGTGTCAGTGGTCC
The DNA here is from genome assembly GCF_016161935.1 of Mauremys reevesii. Classification (NCBI taxonomy): domain Eukaryota; kingdom Metazoa; phylum Chordata; order Testudines; family Geoemydidae; genus Mauremys; species Mauremys reevesii. The sequence continues at coordinate 46,363,724 of NC_052629.1, read as the reverse complement.
CCAAGGTGGCCTCCGTTCAGTGAGTGAAGAGTGTTGAGACAAAGAGACTTTTGTCCTGATCATTGTCCTTATCGCTCAACATAGGCGGGGCAATAGGCAATGCTGTTTGCTGTATATTAGTACGCTCAGGTGAACCATTGGTGCCGAACAGGGGTGACCGAGCAGATTGCAATGTCTTTCTGTTGTAAAAATTGCTGCGGTACTGTCGGTTTCAGTACCGTTGGTATTGATGCCATTGATTTATATGGTACTGGTGTCTGTGCCAATGGCTTGTGTGTCGTCTTGATCAGAGTGGTCGGTGCCATCTTGGGTCTGTTTGGTGCTAACAGAGCATGAACAATGACGATGGCCTCAGCACTCTCTCTCTCACACCAGGTGGACAGTGCCGTTGCAGAGGAGGCACATTTGAGCCTCAACTACTCCCTGAGGTGGGGCTCAGCAGAGGTCCCGGTGCAGACAGTGCCGGAAGTGCCCAGTTCATCAAAGGTGCTCATTTGTGTGGAGGTCAACACCAAGGACAGCGACCTGGTTGGAGACCGCTTCTTTTTCTGTCTCTTTCCATCTGGAGGTTGTGGCTCTTTTCCTCATATTTTTGTAGGACTGGGTGCCCTCTGTAGTCAAGGCTGTGCCCAGGGAGTCACCCAAAGAAGAAATTTGCTGTCCCATGTCTGAGGTTGGCTGAAGTGATTTTTGCATTAGTATCAGTTTTAGGCATAGGTCTCTGTCACACCTGACTCTGGCTTTTAGGTTGCTACAGTGAGCGCACTTCTGAGGGTTGTGCAACTCCCCAGGGCAAAAGACACAGAGCAAGTGCGCATCGGAGACGGGCATGGCTTTGCAGCATGAGCTCTATCTCTTAAATTCTGGAAAACCAAATATTTTGTAGTGGGGATAGGTTTCACGCTACAGAAGAAGCTAACGAAGAAAAGATTATTTTTTTAAAACTTAGGCGCTAACTAGGTACTCTAATACTAACTATGCTATTTAACTACTAAACTCTACTATCTAATTTAATTTGTTAAGGACATTGGGACACCACCATGGAGCTCCACCTCAGGCTGAGCACGGTTGAGAAGGAAGGTGGGGGGGGAGGTCATACACGTGCTAGATGAGGTGCCAACGACACCGCAAGGCGACTCCTGTCCACGTGTGGCCCAGATGGACATTACTACCGAAAATCTCCAATTAAAGGCATCGGAAGGCACACACACTTAAAGTGGAGCACTCACAGGGACATCAAAGAAGAATCGGGTATTTATCATTTTTCCTCAAGGGTGTTTCCTTGAAATAGATATTAGGAAAATCCTTTTGTAGTAAGCAAAATACTCTTTTCCTTTTTATTGAATTGTTCATCCCCTTAACATTAACAGTCATGACATTACTAGACTTACCCCTGAATACTATGTCTGCACTCGGACAGAACATTATCCCTTGTTAAAAGCAGCCACATTACCTTACACCTTTACCTCTTCTTTAAATAAGACATGTTTAGACAGAGATCCCATCATACACACAAACATGTTAAACCGCACATATGTTGCTTTTCCTTTTTTTTTTTTTAATACTTATATTGCTGTACCCTGATGCTGAGTCTGATTTACCATAATTTTTTTAATTCTGAGCTCTATGTTTTTAATTAATATTTTTTTCTATTAAAACAGAATATTTAACATCTGTTTTTGTTCTTTTATCCCATTTCCCACATTGTTATACGATCCCCTCTAGCTGTAGGAACCCGAACTCTCCTTACTTCCTCCCTGGGTGTGTTAGTTATCTGCTGAAGGGTCTGCTTTTAATTCTTAAAATAAACAAATCTCATCTAATCTTATCAAATATCCATATAACATCAGGCATTATGAGATTATACCATCTTTCAGTTCACTTATTCTTAAAGCTGTCCACCACAGGTGACCCTTCTCTAATGATTCTCACAAACATTCTAAAATGTAGAACTTTAAAACCAAACTTTCTTCAATAGGGGAGATCTGCATCTCCTGCTACTTCATTATTAAATGTATTTATAATACTTAACATAACATCAATTTAATTATAATTTTATACCCACTAAGTATACTGTATCCACATAAAAGATCCAGGGTGCTACACAGCCCAGTCTCAATTTAACTATATCCCTTTATTCTTATAACTACGTGGATATAGCATACATAATTTATTGCAATGTTTACCCCATATACTAATCTTGTTCTTCTGGATCTAGACAGTTTCTTGGGCTCTCATGTCTGTCCTGTTGTCTTGATGATGCATCTTTTTGAGCCATTCTGGCTCTCTTTGATCACACTCATGTGCAGTGATTTCTTGGTCACTTTTTAGGACTGATGCCTTTGATCCTGTTCAGATTGTTCTTGAGCTGATTTGCCTACCCCATGTCCATGTCTGTTTCCCTTCTTTTGGGTCTGAGATAGATATATCTGTCCTTCCATTCAAAGGACTGTCTAAATGAGCATCCCCATTTGTATCTTAAATTGTTCTAAGAATTGTTGTCATCTGGTATAATTCTCTTTAGGAATTTAGGAAGAAACAATCAGTTGCACACATACAACATGGAAAATGACTGCCTAGGAAGGAGTACTGTGGAAAAGGATCTGGCATAGAATGATATGAGTCAGTGTAACACTGTTGCAAAAAAAGCAAACATCCTTCTGGGATGTATTAGCAGGAGTGTTGTAAGCAAGAAATGAGAAGTAATTCTTCTGCTGTACTCTGCGCTGATTAGGCCTCAACTGGAGTATTGTGTCCTGTTCTGAGTGCCACATTTCAGGAAGGATGTGGACAAATTGGAGAGAGAGTCCAGAGAAGAGCAACAAAAATTATTAAAGGTCTAGAAAACATGACCTATGCATGAAGATTGAAAATACTGGGTTTGTTTAGTCTCCAAAAGAGAACACAGAGGGGACATGATAACAGTTTTCAAGTACATAAAAGGTTGTTAAAAGGAGAGAGAGAAAGGAGAGGGAGAAAAATTGTTCTTAACCTCTGAGGATAGGACAAGAAGCAATGGGCTTAAATTGCACCAAGGGAAGTTTAGGTTGGACATTAAGAAAAACTTCCTGTCAGGTTGGTTAAGCACTGGAATAAATTGCCGAGGGAGGTTGCAGAATCTCCGTCATTGGAGATTTTTAAGAGCAGGTTAGACAAACACCTGTCTAGATGGTCTAGATAATACTTAGTCCTGCCATGAGTGCAAAGGACTGGACTAAATGACCTCTCAAGGTCCCTTCCCATCCTATGAATCTATGATCCTCCTGGGGGTAATTTGTCTTTAAAGTCCAGGAACTTAGAAAAATTCAAAAACTTGTATTTTGCCAGGAGCAAGTGGTAGTTGGAAATTCTAAATTGTAGACTTCCCCCCATAAGGCCTAAACATTTGGCCTCCTTATCTCGAGGGATGGCCTCTGGGTGGCATTGTTAAAACCTTTTTGCTGCTTGGAGGACTAGGGAGTTTGGGACAGGGTGGGAGAACAAGAATTCCACTCCCTTACTCAGGAGAAAGTTCCACATTTCTGTACTCTAAGGGGTAGGGGGACAGGTGGTTGCCATGCGTCATACAGTTCTTGCTGGTTCCAGTATGGCCTTGGTGACTAGGAGTGCTATTCGGCTAGATCCTGTAGGCTGTAAGATGTCAAGAACTTCTGTAATGAGATTTGGATCTCCTCTAAGGGCATTTGGAACTCTTATCCTACTTTCCAAAGCAGCTTTTGGAACTGTGTGCAGTTGTCGAGGCAAGAGCAACTGCCTCACAAGGCAAAGAAATTGAAATACCTGTTGCTATCAGTGGTTCTGGCAGATCCGGTTCACCTGCCTCCTCTTCAATGGCTCAGGAAGTTCTTATGGCCTTTTGGAAAAGAGGGATGGTAAGACTCCCTATTGGATTGCATACGTTCCAGACACTTTGCATATAGGTCCGATGGCCCCCAGTAAAGCCAACATGGGAGTCAAAAGTAGATTGTGATGGTCCCCAAGACACTGGGTATCATTGGTCTCAAAAGGGGTCAAGACAAGACTCATAGTAGGAGACTCTTAATCCCTTGCCTGGGCTCTACTCCCTTGGTGAAGGGGAAGATGGTTCCACTGGTATGTCCAACTCTTCCAATGATTAAAAGGTTGGGTCTGGTTCCACATGTGGTGACATTAGTACCAATGTCAGATAGCTGCAGCTGGTAGATGGAATGTGAGATGGGCTTCTCCTTTGTGTTTGAAACTCCCTGGTCACAGTCAGTACCAACAAGAGGGGAGATTGCAGGTCTGGAAGGATGAAGATATCCTCTGGAGTGATGTAGGATACTGAAGCCCTAAAAGGCTGTCTCTCGTCACCTAATGCCACTGGCGTCATCATGAAGGAACTCTTAACTAGCAGTTTTTTATGAGGCTGTGACAGTATCACTGGTGAAGGAGCCTCCAACCACAGTTATCACTGGAACCGCTGGTTCACAGTGCTTCATCTTCCAAAGCTCAGCTGGTACCATAGTGTCAATGACTATGTGGGGAGAGGTACTGAAGGAGCCTTGCTCCTATGCACCTTCTTATCAAGGAGACAAGACTTAGGACGACCTTGTGTTCCGGGTGCAAGGACTTATCCAACCTAAATGGGGTCGTAGAGGGATCCCTTCTCTTAAGGGATCTAGGAGGGGACCTATTTTTTATGCTTATGAGAATGCCCTTACCCTCCTGAGAAGGCCCAGCTGAAGGGTCGTTCACTCTAGTCATTCCCACTCTTGAATTGGACACCTAGCTATGAGGTGCACTCGTTGACGTATCAGACCAATGTACATGGGGAGAGGGGTCTGCCCAGCCTGAATTTACTGGGACCTCATGGTGCATTCCCATTAGGGTTTCCAAAGCCAGAGAGCTCTCACCTACCACGTTCAGCTGGGAAAGCTGTGTCAGATACTGCACTTAGCAGAGATATGAGCTTCCCCAAAGAAGTAGAAACAGCACCAGCGGCAGAAGACGAAATTCTTAAAGCCCAGAAGCCTGCAGACAACCTCAGTCTCACGCTGGGGGATCAGAGAATTCCCAGGGTGGTGATTCTAACTAAATACTAACAGCTATATCAACTTTAAAATAATTACAAGAAAATATATCTAAGATGATCAGGTCCGGACACCAGATATTCTGACTCAGGCCATGCAGCGGTAAAAAGGAACTGGAGAGGCATTGGTCTGTACCTCATCACAGAGCACAAGGAGAGCAACACCACAGGAGCAGACCAATGGATGCTACTTGCTAGAATTCTCTTGTCTCAAGCACATGAGTACCAACAGCAGAATACGCACAGGTATCAGCACTTGAAGTTGTTTCAGTTTAGGATATTGGGGGTAGTGAGTTTTTAAATACCTCATTTTTAAGATCTTTCCCTGTATAGAGCACTGTCAGTAGAGAAAGATAAACTAGAAACAAAGATGTGTGGAATCGACATGATTCTCGCTATTCCAGATATAAACAGTAGGGGGCAGTAGCAATAGACAACACTTCTGTTACTTCTCTCTCTCATCATTCATTCCCTGCTTGGTTCACCAGAGCCAAGGTTGATTCGCCTACCGGACTTTGTGCTAAGACAATCCTTTTCTCTCAATTGTTTGTGGAGGCAGTGGGTTATATGTTGCTTGAGTAGCCTGTTGGGTATTGTGTGAGGATTTATGGGAATTATGACTGTGTTAAATCTTGAAACTTACAGTATGTTTCTTTAGTTTTTCAAGAAGTGCCCAGAGCTATTTGTACTGGATATTTTAAAACTGACATACATGAGTTGGCGGTGTCAAGCACATGACCTATGGGCCAGAGCCATCTCATAAGCCACTTTCATCCAGCCTGCAGCTTACTGCAGTCTCCAACAGAATCTGGCCAGCAGCTGACTAATCTGCAATTAAAAGAAGCTAGAAGGAGAATGATTTGAGTGCAAAGAGCTGAGGAGGGAGCTTATGCTTGACTGGGCACAGGCAAATAAGCATCTTTTCCCTGTTGCCTAGCGCAGCAGCCAGAGAGCTATTGCCACACCACTGAGCCCTGTACAGTGAGGATCAAAGAGGTGGCATCTCTCCAAACCCCCCAGGACCACTCTTAGGGGACATCAAAGTAGACCTTGATATCACCATGCTGTGCATCATGGGATGCAGGGGAGTGGCTCTTTCTTCTGCACTGCTTCCTTCTCGTCCCTATTATTGCCACTACCAATCTCAGGGGACTAGTTCCTTCTCACCCCCAATCCACTCTTTGCTGTCACTTCTTCAGCTGAGCCCAATAGCACCAAGATCAAAAGGAAGTGGCTTATTTTCCTCCTCCTCCTGGTTTCTGACACCTCTGAAGGAGTAGGCCAAGATCAGAGAACTTCTCATGCTGCTTTTCAGGATAAGAAGAAAAGTGCCTAATGTGTGTTTTTGGGTTTCTTTTTTGGGGGAGGGGTGGGATGCAGGAGGGGAAGGAAGGGCAGCAAGGTATTTACAAAGTTGTGTGCACATACATATGCAATAAGGAGCAGATCAAGAGGAGAGGGAATGCATGAGGGTAAGTTCACATATAGAGGGAAAGAGGTTACATAACGCATTCACTTTTTAAAATGTGCTTAATTGTCTTTACATGCAATATTTAACTTTGTTAGCTGAACAGAAAATTTCTGCAGTCAGACAAAACATCTCCAGACAGCCAAAATTGTACTTCGGCCCATGGACCAGACTGAAACATTAAATCAACACTCAGATAATAGTTTGATATACACCTCTACCTCGATATAACGCTGTCCTCAGGAGCCAAAAAATCTTACTGCGTTATAGGTGAAACCGCGTTATATCGAACTTGATTTGATCCACCAGATCACGCAGCCCCACCCCCCATAATGCTGCTTTACCGCGTTATATCAGAATTTGTGTTATATCGGGTGGCCTTATAACGGAGTAGAGGTGTATTCCAAGGGTATGTGAACTCATACCAAATTTACAGCAAAACCTTTGAAGCAGGTTTTTTTTTGTTTGTTTTTTTTAAAACACATGTATAGTATTAAACTCTTGGCACTTCACAAAATAAAAACAAATCTAGTAGAAAATATACTAATCAGACATATTAACAGATCAAGCTTTTTTCCCCACAAACCCAGTTTAACAGTCCATTAACCAATCCTGCCTCCTCAAATACCTTCAGGGAGAGGTGGGATTTGCAGAATGACTGTAATGTTAACAAATCCAGACTGTCAAATCCAGAAGTCAAGTGGCCTTCACAAAGTCGTCCTATCAACGGCGCCCTCTTGTTCAAATGAAGGAGGGGGGGGGGGGGTCCTAGCTCAAATGCTTCCAGTGCTCGCCACTCAAACAATATTGTGCTGGACATCGTGTATCACCTCAGTCTACTTTGCTGGTTTGTAGTTTTTGTGATATTGCTAAATGTGTTAATAAAACTGAAAACCACATTACAGATTCAAAAAAATCTTTCCTCAGTGAGTTTCTCTCCCGTGTGCACAGGGCTTTCCTCATAGTAATAACTATCTGATATAAAGGAAGTTGGACTCTGCCAAACTATAAAGTTAAATTGGAAACTCTAAATAGTAACTAACCGATAGATCAGAGAACTATGCTACAAAAAACTTGACATTAGTTAGGCTGCTACTGTGAGGAGACCACCATCATGCTGACCAATATTGCCTCATTGTTTGCTTGTACTCGCTCATTTGTCTGTATCAGTTTTTATCCTGTTATCTTATAGATTAGAAGCTCTTTGGGATAGGGACTGTCGTTCTGTTCTGTGTTTGTATAGCAGCTACCACAGTGGGGTCCTAGTCCATGATGAGGGTTTCTAGACACTATGGTAATAGAAATAATACTAATACTACTACTTGGGAGAATGGGCAGGAAAGAGCATACTCACTAAAGTACACTCCCCTCCAGAGCCTAGAACGGAATCCAAGATTCGCAAGTCTGACTGTTCCTCTGCTGTCAACAAAGATTTCCAAAAACACAAAAATGTATCATTCCTCTCTAGTAAGTAATTATGAACACACAAGATGTCTGGCAGCGATCCCACGAACCTGGCTAACTTCCTCCACTAAAGCTTAGTTGTCTCCTTATTCAGTTCAGCCATCTTTCTAACTAAACAACTCTATTTCACCAACTTAATTGAATCCTATATTCTTGATCCCAGATACCTTTTTGCTATTTTTGCATCACTCCCCAGACGACTCCTCCTGCCTCCACTCATTGGGGCACAGGATTTAGCTGTCAGTATAAGTTACGTCACTCAGAGATGTGAATAAGCCACCCCTGAGCAACGCAAGTTATACCAGCGTAAGCACCTGTGTGGACAGCGCTATGTTGGCGGTAGAAGCTACCACCACTGGCAGGGGCAAGAGTAATTAAGTGGATGGGAGAGCTCTCTCTTGTCAAGCTGTAAGCTCTGTACTGCAGCCATAGCCTATGATCAGGATGCTCACAGCTGGCGACTAATCGTATGTTCCTTATGTTCTGAGTATCTAACTTGAAACCCTCGGATCTGTTTTACAGAAGTGCTGAGCACTAACAATGCAACTGAAGTCAATGGGATATGCGTTTTTAACATTTAAAGTGCTATACAATGCTATATACTCTGAAAAATCAGGTCCTAGGTGTCTCAAATTCAGCAACCAAAATGACTGGACTCTTTTGACTTTAATTTCTCTATGCTTCAAATCCCCATCTGTAAAATGGGGATAGCAGCAGCCCCCCACCTCACAGGAATGCTGTGAAAATAAATGCACTAGAATTTATGAAGCAGTCAGATACTACTGTGATGAGCAACACAGAAAAAAGCCCATGAGAAAATTAACAATTCTTGTCAGAACAGGGTTTGAACCGTATGCAGGAAATAAGATGTGGTGCCATACACTGAACCATGAAAAGATGACAAAATTTTAAATATCCGTTCATTAAGTCAGCACCACTGATTCTATGCACTGAAGAGTCCTGGGTGAAAAAATGGTATGTGATCATGCAATTAAAGACTAGTGTAATGCATATGCATAAAAAGGCTGAATTAAGACTGCACACACAACCTTAATTCTGGCATTTCCTAATGTGGGTGGTTGACTTAGGCCTGGTCTACACTATGCGTTTAAACCGAATTTAGCAGCGTTAAACCGATTTAACCCTGCACCCGTCCACACAACGAAGCCCTTTATATCGATATAAAGGGCTCTTTAAACCATTTCTGTACTCCTCCCCGACGAGAGGAGTAGCGCTCAAATCGGTATTTCCATGTCGGATTAGGGTTAGTGTGGCCGCAAATCGACGGTATTGGCCTCCGGGCGGTATCCCACAGTGCACCATTGTGACCGCTCTGGAAAGCAATCTGAACTCGGATGCACTGGCCAGGTAGACAGGAAAAGCCCCGCAAACTTTTGAATTTTATTTCCCGTTTGCGCAGAGTGGAGCTCTGATCAGCATGGGTGGCGATGCAGTCCCAAATCCAAAAAGAGCTCCAGCACAGACCGTATGGGAGATACTGGATCTGATCGCTGTATGGAGAGACAAATCTGTTCTATCAGAGCTCCATTACAGAAGACGAAACACCAAAGCATTTGAAAAAATCTCCAGGCTATGATACAGAGTCCACAGCACAGTGCTGTGTGACAAGCGTAACGGAAAGCCAAAGAATCAAATGGACGCCCATGGAGAGAGGGAGGGGGTACTGAGGACTCCAGCTATCCCACAGTCCCCACAGTCTCCAAAAAGCATTTGCATTCTTGGCTGAGCTCCCAATGCCTGAAGGGTCAAAAACATTTTCCCGGGTGTTTCAGGGTATATGTCGTCAATTTACACCCTCCCCCCGGAAAGAAAAGGGAAAAAAAAAAGTCTCTCGCCTTTTTTCAATGTCACCCTATGTCTACTGCATGCTGCTGGTAGACGGGGTGCTGCAGCGCTGAACATCAGCATCTCCTTCCTGGTGGCAGACGGTACAATGTGACTGCTATCCATCATCAGCAGCAGCCCGTGAGTGCTCCTGGCTGGCCTCGGTGAGGTCGGCCGGCGGCGCCTGGGTAAAAATGGGAATGACTCCCAGTCATTCCCGGCAGATGGTACAAAACGGCTGGTAACCGTCCTCATCATAGCAACTGGAGGCTGAGCTCTATCAGCCCCGCCCCTTTCATGTCTAAAGAAACGATTCTGTACTGCCTGGACTATCATAGCAGCTGGAGGCTTCCTCCCCCTCATTTTATCTCACTAAAGAGTCAGTGTTTCTTATTCCTGCATTCTTTATTACTTCATCACACAAATGGGGGGACACTGCCACGGTAGCCCAGGAGGGTTGGGGGAGGAGGGAAACAACGGGTGGGGTTGTTGCAGGGGCACCCCCTAGAATGGCATGCAGCTCATCATTTCTGCGGGATCTCTGGGGCTCTGACACGGAGCGGCTGTGCTCTCTGGTTCTCTAGTACACTTGCCCCATATTCTAGGCAGGACTGACTATTTTTAGACAAAACAAAGAAGGGAATGACCTGGGGAGTCATTCCCATTTTTGTCCATGCGCCCCCGGCTGACCTCAGTGAGGCCAGCCAGGAGCACCCATGACAGCAGCAGACGGTACAAAACGACTGATAACCGTCATCTCATCGCCAATTTACAATGGCAGACGGTGCAATAGGGATGGAAACCGTCTCTGCTACCTTGCAAAGGCAAATGAATGCTGCTGTGTAGTACTGCAGTACCGCGTCTGTCAGCAGTATCCAGTACACATACGGTGACAGTGACAAAGCAAAACAGGCTCCATGGTTGCCATGCTATGGCATCTGCCAGGGCAATCCAGGGAAAAAGGGTGCGAAATGATTGTCTGCCGTTGCTTTCACGGAGGACGGATTGAGTGACGACATTTACCCAGAATCACGCGCAACTCTGTTTTTGCATTGGGATCTCAACCCAGAATTCCAATGGGCGGGGGAGACTGCGGGAACTATGGGATAGCTACCCACAGTGCAACACTCCGGAAATTGACGCTAGCCTTGGTACACGGACGCACACCGCCGAATTAATGTGCTTAATGTGGTCGCGTGCACTTGACTTTATACAATCTGTTTTACAAAACCGGTGTATGTAAAATTGGAATAATCCCGTAGTGTAGACATACCCTTAGTAGTTGTGTGTGTAACAACAACTATGGCAAGGTCTGAGAAGAGGTTGCACTCTTCTTGCAAAGCATGAAAGCATCTAGCTGGCCATCACTGCTATCTGGTCATTCAGAAGCAAACCTAGATTTAACACAGCCATGTTCTGGATTTAATTTGCAAATGGCAGATACTTCCTTAATAGGGCTGCTGATGCATTTCACAAGCTCTTCCCATTACTCCCCCACTCTAATGTTCTGTCTGGCTTGAGTCAGGGCCAGCTAACCCTCCTCTTGACTCACTTTTAAAATTCTCTAAATTACTTTAAAATTTTTCTCAAATTTGGATCATCTATGGAGGAGAATGGGAAGACAGTTTGGCCTTTTTAGGGAATTCTTTAAGTCCCAAGATAAAATTATTGCTGGAGCAGCACTCTCCCCGCTTGCCCTCAGACTGTGGCTCAGGTGTGCTAAAAGGAGCAATGTTTGATCACCCCCCCCCCCCAACCACACACAACCTTTGGAGTTAGGGTGGTTATATCACTCTGCAGCCTTCAGTAAGAGGAGCACAAAATTGCCAGATGATGGGTAGGTCAAGTTCCCAACAAGCTTCTAGAGCAGTCGTCCCCAACGCGGTGCCCGCCGGCGCAATGGCACCCACCGGGGCATCTATGTGCGCCTGTGTACTGGCCAGCAGACAAGCATCTGCCAAAATACCACCGAAAAGCAACATCACCAAGAGGCGCCGCTGCCAAAAAGTCGCTGATTTTCAGCAGCATTTTGGCAGCGATGCCTCTTGACGTTGCCGCTTCTCCGCAGCATTTCGGCTGCGTCGTCCAGCGCCCGCCACCCAGAAAAGGTTGGGAACCACCGTTCTAGAGCTCTCCCCTGAGCAAAATAATAGCAGTTCAGACAGGCAAGATATATACTGCTTCTCTGGATCATGGTCAAAGGAAGCCCTCCTTCTAAACAGTCCTGAACCAGGGACTGTGAACTCCAATTATTTCTTCCTTTATGGATCAAGCTTGCAATTCCCAATCAAGGAGAATGAGAAATCATTAAAAATTTTCCCCATCCACCCTAAACCTCCAAAGGCAAGGAGAGGTCAAAGGAAAATAACCACGTTAAAGACAAAAAGGCCCTAAAGAGAAAGAAAAGCTCTCTAAAATAGTGGTTCTCAAACTTTAGTAACCTGAGGACCCCCATTTCCATTTAAAATTTTGCCGCAGACCCTCAAGCCCTCCCTGCTCAGCCCCAGGTACCACCCCCACTCCACCCCTTCCCCCCCTTTTCCTGCCCCTGCTCCACCCTTAACTCCTCTTCCCACCCCCCCTCACGAGCACCCCCATCCTCTCTCCTCCCCCCAGCATGCAGGAGGTGCTGGGAGGGAGGGAAGGATTTGATCAGCAGGGCCCGTGGACCCCTTGGAGTTCCTTGCAGACCCCCAGGGATCCATGGACCCCTGTTTAAGAAATGCTGCTCTAAAAGAATCTTGGAGGGGGTAAAAAACCAAAATACTTAAACTCTGAATACCTAAACTAGAAGTTAACTGGTGTGGAGGAAAATTCTCCTTTTGCAGAAAGAAAGCAAGAGAGAAAGAAAATAGAAGGGCAACTTCACCTTTGTCAGTCAAGCCTTCCTTCTCAGACTCATCAACTGACTACAGATCCAGAAAAACATAAGTCAATGAAAACAAAAATGTTTATGAAGAATGGAAGAAAGAAGGCCCCTTCCTGCTTCTCAGCTAACTCAACAAGACCAAGCCAAAGCTGAAAAATCTCCAATGAGAAGACAACAAGGAATCTGGTGACACCTTAAAGACTAACAGATTTATTTGGGCATAAGCTTTCGTGGGTAAAAAACCCACTTCTTCAGATGCACGGAGTCTCCTCTGTCAGTCTTTAAGTTGCCACCAGACTCCTCATTGTTTTTGTGGATACAGACTAACATGGCTACCCCTCTGATACTCGGTCCAATGAGAAGCTGCTCCCATAACACCTATTTGGATCACATACTTTAGAGAGTGCTAGCAGACCTAAAATTGCTTCTACACCACACAGAGGACTCAGGAGTCAGATTAAAAAAAAGTGTCTCAGACAAACATTTCAGTTAAACTCAACAAGAAATACTGTGTCCTTCCCCATCCTCCCTTTTACAATGTGATTAAGGCTGCATGCAAGAGCACAAAGAAATCGAAGCACGTACACAGGCAGATTAAAAATTTCAACACTCTACCAAAGGACAAAAAAATACTGTTATTTCACCCAAGATGTATTTGCAGTTCTACTGGACAAGGATACTAATGCCCAAAAAGGAAGAGTTCCTGCTCAAGGAACCCACTGACACAAAAATGGAATTCTCCTGAAGAAGGAACATCAATATGGCAGCTTTTGCACTCAGCATCAATTTTTTTGTTTTACTTGGGCCATCCTAACTAGAACAGACAAACTGGGCCAAGTGAAAGCCATACATTGCCAAGGCATCAAGCCCACCCTAAACGATTTCTTTATGTGCTCGTTTCAGGATAGAAGCTTCCCTGGACTTGGTACGTTTAACTATCTGCTCCATGGCCTCCAGTATAATGATCCAATGACAATTATGGCTCCAGAAAACTAACTAACTGTCATGCTAGGCCACTCATGACATCCACAAAGTACTCGGGCTAGAGAGGAGGGCATAGGGGAATTAGTTTGGTGAACACATGCACAAAACAATGGCCAAAGCCAAGAATGAAAGAAAACCATACAATCATCTAGCCAAGTCAAAACTACTAATTTTCTAAATGCCAAAAACTTAACACTGGGCAAAACGAAAAGGTCTTCCTTTAACCAGGGAGGCATGAAACTCAAGGCAGGGGTAATCTGGAAATACATCCAGCTTCAAGCATTCCCTACAACTACAGGACACTTACCTTCAAGGAGATTACCTGATCTGTGGGAAGGAGGAGTTGGCTTTAGAGAGATTTTACCCCATGCAGAATTCCCCATTTAAGTTGCTTCATCTTGACTAGGTTGCTGGTCCTTGGGTGCATATGCACTTCCCAAGATGTTACAAGCCTTGAACTTTAAGACTGGAATCTACAAGTTCCAGCAACTGCTTAACAGAGCACGTTATGAAGAGGTAGCTGATTTAGAACCACGTGAATGCCTCCTGAATACTGTATAAAGAATGGTTTTACCTCAACCCTCATCTATCCCAGACTGAGCTAAGTCCCTGAGGGAGGTTCCTCCATGTAGATCTGACAGGAGGCCTAAAGGAACAGGTTTGCCCTCTCCCTTACCAGACGTTGGAAAGTGGGACAGGCCTCCTGCACCCAGTGTTTATAATATTTTGAGCTTTTTTAATCTTTTGTGAATAATAAAGCCAGACCTGAAGAAAGTGACAGGGACTAAATGCTTGTTAGGAGGTTTATTCTACTTTCCCTGGCTGATGAGCTTGCCCACTGACTTATACACAGACAAAACAAGGGAAAAACATAAGGATTTCCCACCTCATCAATACTGAGATAATAGAGCATGCCCCATCAACACAAAGGTTTTATAGAACATATTCATTATGGTTCCACAGACGAATGGAGATTTGGAGGCCATCTTAGATCACAGATCATTCAACAATTTCACCGTGAGACTGAAGTTCCAGATGGAGACACTAAAATCACTATCATATCATGGCTAAGCATCCCCAAGATTCATGGTATTGATACGCTTGTTGGAGTTCTCCTTTCACATTCCAGTCTGAGAAGTTACAGGAGATTTCTACACTTCTATTACCGTGGAAAACATTTTCAATACAAGATTCTCCCAATTAGGCTCAACTTGGGTCTTTAGGAAAATCCTGGATGTGCTAGCAACTTCTCTGAGGAAGACTGGAATCCATGTCTGTCCCTCTTTTAGATGACCTCATCACAGCCTAGGACTACCCAGGACCTGTCAGCAACAAGAATAGCTTCCTAAGTAAACAGGGTGAAAAAGCCATCTTTATCCCTCTCAGCTGTTTCAGCATCTGAGGCCTGGTCTACACTAGGAGTTTATGTCGAATTTAGCAGCGTTAATTCAACTTAACCGTGCACCCGTCCACACCAGGAAGCTAATTAGTTCGACCTAGAGGGCTCTTTAGTTCGAATACTGTACTCCTCCCCGACGAGGGGAGTAGCGCTAAATTCGACATGGCTATGTCGAATTAGGCTATGTGTGGACAGAAATCAACCTTAGTAGCTCCGGGAGCAATCCCACAGTGCACCACTCTGTTGACGCTCTGGACAGCAGTCCGAGCTTGGATGTTCTGACCAGCCACACAGGAAATGCCCAGGGAAAATTTGACACGCTCCGGCGCCTTGTGGATGTTCTGCAGGACCGCAGGCAGGAGGACAGAGCCCCCCTGCACTGCATCTGCAACCGCCCTCCCCCGCCACAAAGTCCCAAACCCCCCTCACCCAAAGTAACAAGAAGGAGGGGCGGCAGGGGCCGTGAAAACTGTCACTGCACCCCTGCAGAGTGCACAAATACAAGAAGGCTCTCATTCCCTAAATGTTGAGAAGTCCTTCCCTTCCTGGCTCACTGAAGCCCCAATCCCAGTTTCATCCCCTAACTGTGTAGTTGATTATTAAAAGTAGTTTGCTGTTAATTACTATTTCCGTCAAGTTTTTCTACAGAAGACTGTCTGTGAAGGGGGGTTGGAGGGAAGGGGGTTGTTAATTGCATAGGACAGTCACCTTTACCAGGGTACAGACACAGGGGCAGGATCAACAGCAGGTCACACACACAGTGCAGTCAGTAGGCACCCTGGTCGGTCTGGGAGGTGTTTTCCATGTTCTGTGTGGGCGGGGGGTACGTGACTTTGTGGCATGGGAGGGCGGTTACAGAACTTATGCAGCGGTCCTTGTCCCGGACCACAGAGCCACGCAGCAGAGGAAATCTGTAACCGTCCTCCCCCGCCACAAGGTCACGTAGCCGCCGCACACAGAGTCCCGAAAAGGAGGGATGGCAGGCTCCATTGAAACAACCAGTCCAGCACTGCAGACCGCTCTAGGAGCAGGAGCCTATCATTCTTCGAGTGTAGAAGCGGTGTTAACATCACTGCACACCCTACCCACCACAGTCTGCATCCCTGTTTCAACCTTTTAACGCAAATTCATTAATAAAGAAAACATTATTAACAATGTTCCAATAACTTTATTTTTAAAAGTGTGTTGGAAGGGGGGAAACATGGTGAACGGGGTATATAACCGCAGAAGAAAGTCAACAGTAACTGAACCAGGGGCAGGTTCAGCTTCTCTGTAAAGAAACTGAACAGTCACAGGTTACCCTGCTCCCTGAGGAACCTAGCTTTCAAAGCCTCCCGGATGCACAGCGCTTCCCACTGGGCTCTTCTAATTGCACGGCTGTCTGGCTGAGCGTAATCAGCAGCCAGGCGATTTGCCTCAACCTCCCATCCCGCCATAAAGGTCTCCCCATTGCTCTCACAGAGATTGTGGAGCACACAGCAAGCTGCAATAAAAATAGGGATATTGGTTTCGCTGAGATCCGAGCAAGTCAGTAAGCTCCTCCATCTCCCCTTGAGACGTCCGAAAGCACGTTGAATTATGACAGTTACCCAAGACCACCCTCGACATATTTTTCCCCCAGCATGCATTGTGGGGAAATCCCAGAATTCAAATGGGCAGTGGGGACTGCGGGAACTGTGGGATAGCTTCCCACAGTGCACCGCTTCCAATGTCGATGCTTGCCCCGTTAGTGTGGACTCACAACGTCGAATTAGTGTCCTTAGTGTGGACACAAATTTGACTTTGTACGGTCGATTCCACAAATTCGAATTAAGTTAAATCGAACTAATCTGGTAGTGTAGACATACCCTGAGTGTCACTCCAGATACCCAGAAGAATATAGTTCTCACCTCAGAGAAGAGGCAACTGACTATTTTATCACTGATTCAATGCATCTACACCAGGGGTCGGCAACCTTTCAGAAGTGGTGTGCCGAATCTTCATTTACTCACTCTAATTTAAGGTTTCACGTGCTAGTAATACATTTTAACATTTTTAGAAGGTCTCTTTCTATAAGTCTATAATATATAACTAAACTATTGTTGTATGTAAAGTAAATAAGGCTTTTAAAATGTTTAAGAAGCTTCATTTAAAATTAAATTAAAACGCAGAGCCCTCGGACCGGTGGCCAGGACCCAGGCAGTGTGAGTGCCACTGAAAACCAGCTTGCATGCCGCCTCCAGCACCCCTGCCATAGGTTGCCTATCCCTGGTCTATACTCACCTGTCATCTCTCTAGACCTTGACGCAACTCCTAGGTATGCTGCTATTTCCATTAGAATTACACTGCCTCCTCAGCCCTCCTTAGTCACGAACTCTGGGATGGAAGTTGTTAACCCAACTCCAATCTCCCTGCACCCGTGCAACATGGAGCTACTAGGTTAATTAACACAAACTGCTTTGACTGTGAGAGGTGTTATCAGTTTTATTATAATCACTACGAGATACTAAATTTACCATGGTCTGCATCACCTCAAAAATTAAATAAAAATGAGTGACTAGTATCATGGAATTCCCATCTTTTCACATGAGCTTGCTCAAGCAGCGGAGTCAAGACTGACGGACAAGAAAACAACTAACGTCCAACATCAAGGTAATTACAATGAAATTAAACAATTTCCTAGTAACATTCTGTGTTTAACAGCTTTAAAATGACACTGTTCAAATATCTTACCAATGCAGGCCATTGAATTTGTTTGATCTTTGATCCCTGAGTCTGGCTAGGGTCCTTTCTTTTTGCCCAGACCAGCTGGTACTCCACCAAGAAGGCTGCAAAATCTTCATAAACCTTAACCCACTCTCGTTTTTCCCATTCAAGGTCATCAAATTCCACATATACCTGGGGAAATTAGATAACACAAAACAAAATATTTATTATTTTATATATAAACAATTGCATTTTGTACAGCATAGATTATAAAATTAAATACAAGAATTTCAGTAAATTAATCTGAAATACCTGCTCAATCTCAATGAAAATCACCACACCACAGTCCAGCTACCTCAGGGGGAGCTTCTGCCAGTGCCAGAGACCAGTCCCTGTCCTGGAGTGCCCCACCGCACTTAGATCTTTCAAGTGGGTCAGCCTGGCCATATCTCCCTGTCTGAGAGGAGGGTACAGAGAGGCCAGGCACTACAGCTATCTAAGGGTCCCTACTAGTGTACCTTCAAATCATTTTCCAATTTTTTTGTTGTTGTACGTATTTGCCCTTGTCCATCTGCCAATCGCCCATGGCTCCGATGCGCACCAGCACAAATCTAGATGCCATATCCACACCCTCTGCCACCTCTTTCTGACCTCTGGTGACACTGCCACATTCCCCACCATGTCTGCCCTTCTTCTGCCTCTGTTCGTAACCTCATACCCATCCTCCTTCATCCTTGCATTTCTCTTGCTGTTTCTGAAATGTTTATTACCATTTCTTTAAAAAACCCTCTAATTTATGACTTCATATCTTGCTCCCACCAAGCCCTGGCTCTCAAAGAGACCTGGATCCCTTTGTCTGATATTGCCTCTGCAGCTGCCCGCTCTTACAAAGCGCCTCCTTCTCTCATACTCCATGCCCTGGATCAGACTGTGGTGGGAGTGTGGAACTTCTCTCCAATTTGTGCTGTTTCCAACCCCTCCCATTCCACCTCCTTCCCACTCTCTTCTGAACAGCACTACATCCTATTCTTCCCGCTCCATCTTGTCGTCATCTACTATCCACCCAATTCCTGCCCATCAGCTGTCCTCTCTGATTTCAACTCCCCGATCTCTCAGTTCATCTCCTCACAACCTCCCACAATCAGCCTGAGTAGCTTCAACTCCCATGTTGATGACCCATCTTACCCCTTAGCTGCATGTTTCCTTTCCCTATAGTTTTAATTTGACCTGCAGCCGCTGTTCAACTCTCCCACTTACCAAAAGAGCCATTCACCTGACTTGGTCTTAACCAAGCACTTGCCCTCTCTTTGATCTTTCTGTTTCTCATTTCCCCCCCTCTCTAACCATCATCTGTTCTCTTCAACATCAACCATGAGCCCCCTCCCTCGTGCCCTGTCTCTTGACCTTCCCAGGACTTTTAGTCTATCAGCATCCAGGATTTCTCATCTGTTTTCAGTCCTCCTATGCTTTTCTTCCATTGATATGGTTGTTGATTCTCTCCATTCCTCACTCCCCTCCACACTTGACATTTCTGTTCCGCTCTTTTGTTGTGAGGTCCGCCTTCCAACTCCAACAATCTCTGGCTCACCCGCAACATCCACTTCCTACACTCCTGTTCTGCTGCAGAGAATCTCTGGTGAAAATCCTATGACCAGACCGACTTCCACCCTTCAGTTTTGCCATCTTCCAAGCTAAACAACTGTATTTCTCCAACTGAATCTCAGGATCACAACCCAGCTGTCTTTTTGCTCCTCTGACATGCTCTCAACCCCTCCCCTGCCTGCCAGGATCTTATCATATTTTGGTCCATGTTCTCTTGAAATAAATTGGCGAGACATTCCCTCTTCAACTCTTTCCTCCTTCTCTCTGGTCTCAGATGAATACGTTTCTCATCTGCTCTCCTTCTCTAACCTTTCCACTTGCCCCAAAGACTCCATCCTATCTCCTGCCCACCTGACTTCTTCACACTCACTTACTTCTCAAATACTGACATCTAGCTCTCCCTTCCATCACAAATGCTGATGTTTATCCTCAGCAACTTCCATACTGGCAGCCCATCTGAGCCTCTTCTCTCACTTCCTTGTTTGACCTTTAACCTGGGTCAACCCTCCCACCCACCAATAATTCCATTCACTCAACTGTGTCTTTGCAAACGATTGCTTCTCTCATCTCTCTGTAACCGAGTTCCCCGTCTCATCTCCTGAAACATCACCTACTTGCCTCTCGTCATCTCCACCCTTCCAATAATTCAGTGTCCACAACTCTTATCACTTAGCCCCTCCACATTTCCCCACTTACACCTTCTTGTTGATAAACTCAATTGTTATTCACTCCACTCTCTCTCCAACCCTCAACTCCTTATCACCTCTCACCTGCCACAACTCTGAATGCTAACTTTTACAAAAATCTCAATATTTTGTATATAAAAATGTAAAGCAAAAAAATAAGTGGCAACAGAGTAATACAATACCCTTCTACTCAAATCCTAATGTATATTTGTGCTCACTTAATAGAGCCACTACCATTTAATTTGGCAAGACTGAAAAAGAGTATTTATAAAAACTCAGAACTAAGTGACGTACCTAATTACCAACTCTCATATTTATTAAAATACAAAGTTGTGTTAGCGTAATTTACAGAAAAATTACCTAAGTGTAATCCTTTTGTGACCAATATTTCAGCAGAGTTTACTAACGTTTGAAGTACAGTAAGACCTTTTTAACCATAGCAGAACAACACAGATTGCATCTTAAAGTATTGTCTCTCTGATAGTCATACTTTGTATAGTAGATGCAATTATTTTCTCTAGTCCTTCTGAAAAGGATTTTACCTTTGAAATGCATCTAGTGGCATGAAGTTCAACATTTCTATGCTGTTAGATAGTCCAAGACACTACAGAAACTTTGTCCTATTTTTCCTTCCCTGGAAATTATATTAAATTATTCTGAGGCTGACCAAGAGCAGTTTACAAGGATAACTTGAACCTGGCTAGTCTATCCCTGGAAAAAAAAATGTCCAGTCTAAATTCTCCAAAGTAGCAGCAAGTTACATTTGGCATGGTGTGAGCACTGCTAGAATAGTGTGTCCAGTTCTCGTATCTACAATTCAAGAGGGTTCAGAGAAGAACCAGAGAATGACTGAAGGATTAGAAAGCATGCCTTACAGTGATAGAGTCAAGGAGCTCACACTATTTAGCTTAAGGCCATGTCTACCGGCTAAATCAGTACTGCTACTGCAGCGGTGTTGATTTAGTGGGTCTGGTGAAGACACACTAAGTAAGTGGGAGGGCATTCTCCCGTCGACGGCTGTACTCCACCTCCCCAAGAGGCGGAAGCTATGTCAATGGAACAGTGTTTCCTGTCGACATAGTGCGGGGCAGACACCGCTCTAAGTCAACATATGTTACGTCAAACTCAGTTACGGAATTTATGTAACTGAACCTAGTGTGACTTAGATTGACTTACAGCATTAGTATAGACCAGCCCTAAGAAAGAGAAAGCTAGGCTATTACTTGGATCATAGTCCATAACTACCTACATGGGTAACTAATATTTGATAATGGGCTCCTCAATGTAGCAGACAATCCAATGGCTGGAAATTGAAGCTAGACAAATTCAGATTGGAAATAAGGTGTAATTTTTTTTTAAATCGGTGAAGGTAGTTAACCATTGGAACAATTCACAAAAGGTCATGATTACAGGAAATTTCAAAATCAAGATTGAATATTTTTCTAAAAGATATGCTCTAGGAATTATTTTGAGGGCATTCTATGGCTCTGAGGTCTTTCTCTGTTATACAGGAGTCAGAGTAGATCAGGGGTCTCAAACACGTGGCACGCAAGGTTATTTTCTGCGGCCCACGAGCACCTCGTGGCCCCCCTGCCCTCCCGCAGCGTTTACCTAGAGTGGCTCCGGCCCAACGCACACCGGGGACAGGACAGGCTTCCTGCCTGCCTGCCCTGCCCCCACACCTCTCCGGGAAGCGGATGGAACCTGGGGGAGGAGAGGCGCAAAGGGGTGTGTGTGTTGATATTGTTTTAGGCACTGCCCCCAGCAGCTCCCGTTGGCTGCGGTTCTCCATTCCCGATTGGAAAAAGAAAATAAGTCTTCCTGTTTTTTCAACTCCTAATCGGTATCTTAACTTTGAATGAACTGCAGTAGTAGAATAAACTGAAAAGAAGAAAATAATCTCTCTGCACCTGCAAAAGAGGCTAGTGCTGCTAAAAACTGGTTCTGGTTCCATGTGCTTAGCTAGTAATTCCACTATTAAGTAGTCTGACTTTCTTTAAAATTGTCAGCAAACATGTACTACTTAGTATTTTTTAAATTAAATTCAAATGATTTTTAACAGACTATAGACCGTTAAGGCCTTAATACTGATACCATAATTTCAAAATGTATTTTAAATAGATTTTTAAAAGAGATATTACATTTAAATTTAAAAAACCCAAAATAAAAAAATCCATTTTTAAATTTAAAAAAGATTTTTTCCCACCCTGCAGACTAGTCAACCATGTTCAAAGAGCCACTCACCATCCTCCCCAAGCCCAGATAAAAGAACACAGCAACCCGAGTCACTAAAATAAAATCTGTAGCCAAACTGGGATCCCTAAGGAGTGCCAAGGCTCAAAATTCCCAACCCTTTACTTAACTGATCTGGCTCTCTGAAGCAGGATATGCTGCAATGCCACCCTGTTCTGTGCAGACAGAACAACAGTTTGGAAAGTCTTCAGAGGAGCCTGGCTTCCCAGCCCTCCCACTTATGGACAATTCTGTTCTACCTCCCTGAAGCAGTACAGCTTGAAGATTCAGCAACATGGCACTGAAGACCTGGACATGAAAGAGAAGTTCTCATTGGGAATATTTTATAAATATAATTAGTTTTAGTTTGCTAGTTTTTACAATTGTTACAATTTTCCAACCCGGGGGGGGGGGGGGGGGGAAACCTTCAGCAATACTTTTCCTGATTAAAGCAAGGTTGCAAGCTATCTTCTAATCAGAGCTGTTTGGAACTCTCAATTAAATGTATTTTTATCTAGATATTCTGTTTTGAAGCTGAATCATCAAATTTGATTAATTTATTTTTTAGACAAAGGAAATCCAGTAGAACTAATCTACCTGGATTTCAGTAAGGCATTTGCTACTGTTCCACATGGAAAATTAGTCAAATTGGAGAAGATGGGGATTAATATGAGAACTGAAAAGTGTATAAGACACTGGTTAAAGGGGAGACAACAACAGGTCATACTGAAAGGAGAACAGTCGGGCTGGAGGGAGGTTACTAGTAGAGTTCCTCATGGATCGGTATTAGGACCAATCTTATTTAGCATTTTTGTTACTGATTTTGACACAGAAAGTGGGACTGCACTGATAAAATCTGTGGATGACACAAAGCTGGGAGGTAATGCCAATATGGAGGACCACCAGAATATCATACAAGAAGATCTGGGCAACCTTGTAAAGTGGACTAATAGAAATGAGCTGAAATTTAATAGTACAATATGCAAGGTCACAAACTTAGGGACTAACAACAAGAATTATTTCTATGAACTGGGGACACATCAGTTGGAAGTGACAGAGAAGACAGACCTGCATGTATTGTTTGATCACAATATGACTATGAGCCGCCATTGTGATACAGCTGTGAAAAAGGCCAATGCAGTCCTAGGATGCATCAGGCAAGCTATTTCCAAGTAGACAGGGAAGTGTTAGTACCATTATACAAGGCACTGGTGAGACCTCAAGGGGACTACTGTGTGAAATTCTTCTCCCGTGTTTAAAAAAAGATGAATTCAAACTGGAACAGGTGCAGAGAAGGGCTACTAGGATGATCCGAGGAATGGAAAACCTACCTTTCAAGAGGAGACTCAAAGAGCTTGCTTGGCTTGTTTAGCTTAACCACAAGAAGGCTGAGGGGACATATGATCGCTTTCTATAAATACAGAGGGATGAATACCAGGGAGGGACAGGACTTTTAATTTAAGTATCAATGCTGACACAAGAACAAATGTACATAAGCTGGCCATCAACAAGTTTAGACTTGAAATTAGTCAAAAGGTTTCTAACCATCAAAGGAGTGAAGTTCTGGAACTGCCTTCCAATGGGAGCAGTGGGGAAAAAAACCCCTAACTGGCTTCAAGACTGAGCTTGATAAGTTTTTCACAGAATCATAGGGTTAGAAGGGACCACAAGGATCATCTAGTCTAACCTCCTGCCAAGATGCAGGATTTGTTGTGGCTGAACCATCCAAGACTGATGGCTATCCAGACTCCTTTTGAAAACCTTCAGTGAAGGAGCTTCCACAACCTTCCTAGGTAGTCCGTTCCATTGTCTTACAGTTAGAAAGTTTTTCCTGAGATTTAATCTAAATATGCTGTGCTGTAGTTTGAACCAACTGCCTCTTGTCCTGCCTTCTGTAGTAAGAGGTAACAATTTTTCTCTATCTTTTTTAATGGCAGCCTTTCAAGTATTTGAAAACCACTATCATGTCCCCCGCTCTTAATCTCCTATTTTGCAAACTAAACATACCCAATTCCTTCAGCCTTTGCTCATATGGCTTGCATTCCATCCCTTTGATCTTTATCGCTCGCCTCATCTTTTGCAGTTTCTCTACATCCTTTCTATACACTGGTGACCAAAATTGGATACATACTCCAGCTAAGGCCTAACCAGCACTGAGAAGAGTGGTACTTTCAGCTCCCGTGACATGCATGCTATGCCTCTGTTAATTTAACCTAAAATTGCATTTGCTTTTTTGGCAACAGCATTGCATTGCTGGCACATGTTGAGGTAGTGATCCACTACTCCCAGATCCTTTTCAGCAGTGCTGCTGCCAAGCTAGTTATCTCCTATTCTATATTTGTGCATTTGGCTTTTCTTCCCCAAGTGTAGCACCTAACATTTGTCTTTGTTGAATTTCTTGAATTTCATTGTCATCTATAGCCCAGTTCTCCAATTTATCAAGATGCCTCTGAATTTTAGCTTTATCCTCCAAACTGTTAGTACCCCCCCCAGCTTTGTGTCATCTGCAAATTTGATCACTATGCTCTCTATTCCTACAGCTAGGTCATTAATAAAGGTGTTAAACAGCACTGGACCTAGAACAGATTCCTGTGGAACCCCACTTGAGACTTCCCTCCAATCTGACCTCATTCCATTAATACACTCTTTGTTTGCAGTTGCTTAACCAATTATGGATTCACTTAATGGTAGTTCTGCCAACTCTGCATTTCTCCAGCTTATTTATCAGAATGTCATGTGAGACAGTGTCAAAAGCCTTGCTGAAGTCTAGGTATATTATTTTGGAGGGCATAGTATGACAATGGCTACATGCCACTGTAGGTGGTCATATGTGATTGCTAGCAGCAAATATCTCCAACAGCCAGTGATGGGACACTAGATCGGGAGGGCTCTGAGTTTCTACAGAGAATTCCTTCCCAGGTATCTGGCTAGTGGGTCTTGTCCACATGCTGAGAGTCTAACTGATTATCATATTGAGAGTCAGAAAAGAAATTTTCGCTAGGTCAGATTGGCAGAGACCCTGGGGTTTTTTTGCCTTCCTCTACAGCATGGGGCACAGGTCACTTGTAGGCATAAACTAACGTAAATGGTGGATTCTCTGTAACTTAAAGTCTTCAAATCATGATTTAAGGATTTCAATCAGCCAGAGGTAGGGTCAATTATAGCAATGGGTGGGTGAGGTTCTGTGGTCTGCGATGTGCAGGAGGTCATGATGATCCCTTCTGGCCTTAAAGTCTACATTTTCAGTGGGAATGTTTCTGTGGTCGAGGGCGCTCTCGTCACTTCTGACCAGACAGAGAGACACCT
The DNA here is from genome assembly GCF_016161935.1 of Mauremys reevesii. Taxonomy (NCBI): domain Eukaryota; kingdom Metazoa; phylum Chordata; order Testudines; family Geoemydidae; genus Mauremys; species Mauremys reevesii. The sequence continues at coordinate 46,338,134 of NC_052629.1, read as the reverse complement.
AAATTGAAAACCTGGCCATTTCTATCTGAAAACTGATATGTCAACACAATTCCATTTTGTGAAAACTTTCGAAAGTTTATTTTTATTCCAATGAAGAACAAAAACAAATTTTGAAACCTTGAAAGTTGTTGCAAACAGAACTGTCATCCTCTAGCTTACCCGACTTCTAACGCCAGGGGAGAGGGGGGGAAAGCATAGCTCAAATATATTCCTCTTTTTGAAGCCATCAAGAGTAAGCAGGATGTCGTTTACAACTCTTCCACAGTGAAGTACTATATACCATTAGTCTTCCGCCCAGTAATAAGTTGTAGACAACTGGACTGCTAAGAATCTGAAGGTTGACAATAACTATATTTATTCCAATACCACCTCTAGACAATACAGCTAGAAACACACAAAAATTTTAATTGTATAACATTTAAACAATTTCAGACAAAGCAATTTTGTTTAATAAGCAAATGGATTTCTGTACCATATTTATTGACAAGGTTTCTACTACAGTATGCTAAAATGACTCATTGGCTGGCATTTACAGAATGGTTTCCTGTTCTCTCTCATAAGTAAGGAAGGTAAAGGGGAACAAAGGACAGTCATTGTATTTCCATGCTATTGCATTAATATTCCTCATCATGAACTCTATGTTCAAATTTTTTTTCCTCTCAGTTTAATAATTGCTTAAACCTCACCCTGGCTACAGTTCACAAAGTATTTGCCCCCTCTCCCACACCAGTAATTAAGCAAGTATCAGTGTTCTGAGTAACTCATCTTGGTAGGTCAAACAATTCTTACACTTCTATGACATACAACTTACTTTACAAACAACGGAGCATAATCTTACATCATTCAAGTCAACAGGAATTTGGCCTTTGACTTCAAAGGGAGGTCACAGTGAGTACATCAAATTAATTCCATTTCTGATATATGACACTGATAAACAACACAATCCATATTTTAAAACTATAAAGTATAACTACTGTTCTTCCTCAAAGAACAAATGTACATAAAAATTCATAAGGAAAACACTTCCGAATTTTATTCATGAAGTTAAAGAATGTCTTAACTTGAGAAAAAAAATATGCCTGAACAACTTCTACGTTTACAAACTTAACCAGGCTTCAGCAATTTGTCAGTTTTCCAAGCATATGCTGTACTCTCGACAGAAGAACATGGAATAGAGTGCTGTTATGAAAATTGATACACTACCTTTATTAAGAATTTAATTAGGAGATTATCTATTGTTTTATTTTAAATAAATCAGTTATACAGTCTGGACAATCCCTACGGAAAAGGATAAAAGGACACAAATCAGATATTAGGAATGGCAATATACAAAAACCTGTAGGAGAACGCTTCAACCTCCCTGGACACACAATAGCAGATGTAAAGGTAGCCATCCTGCAGCAAAAAACTTCAGGACCAGACTTCAAAGAGAAACTGCTGAGCTTCAGTTCATCTGCATATTTGACACCATCAGCTCAGGATTAAACAAAGACTGTGAATGGCTAGCCAACTACAAAAGCAGTTTCTCCTCCCTTGGTTTTCACATCTCAACTGCTAGAAGAGGGCCTCACCCTCCCTGACTGAACTAACCTCATTATCTCTAGCCTGATTCTTGCTTGCATTATATATATATACATATATACATATATATATACATATATATATATATATATATACACATATATATATATATATATACACACACACACACACACACACACACACACCTACCTGCCCCTGGAAATTTCCACTACATGCATCCAACAAAGTGGGTATTCATCCTCGAAAGCTCATGCTCCAATACGTCTGTTAGTCTATAAGGTGCCACAGGACTCTTTTGCTGCTTTTACAGATCCAGACTAACACGGCTACTCCTCTGATACAGTTATACAGTAGATCCTGAGAGTAACGAATATGTCAGGAATAGAGGTTGTTTGTAACTCTGAACAAAAAGTTATGATTGTTCTTATAACAATCATAGCAGGAGGGAGGGATAGCTCAGTGGTTTGAGCATTGGCCTGCTAAACCCAGGGTTGAGAGTTCAATCCTTGAGGGGGCCACTTAGGGATCTGGGGCAAAATCAGTTCTTGGTCCTGCTAGTGAAGGCAGGGGGACTAGACTCGATGACCTTTCAGGGTCCCTTCCAGCTCTGTGAGATAGAGATATCTCAAATTATTATTATTTTATTGTTTTATTCTTTTAAAAGTTTACATCTGAACACTGACTTAATACAGCTCTGAAACATTACTATGCAGAAGAAAAATGCTGCTTTTAAGCATCTTAATTTAAATGAAACAAGCACAGAAACAGTTTCCTTACCTTGCCAAAAATATTTTACCTTTACTCTTTTTTAAAAAAAGGAGTTTACGTTTAACACAGTACTATACTAAGCAGCATTTGCTTCCCTACCCTCTTTTTTGGGGGGGGCGGGGGTGGAGGGGGATCATCTACTGTCTGATTGTGTACTTCCAGTTCCAAATGAGGTATGTGGTTTACCGGTCAGTTCATAACTCTGGTGTTTGTAACTCTGAGGTTGTACTGTAAATGCTTTATTGGTAAAAGATTTAAAATAACTATCTTATGAAAATTAAGTTTTGTACACAGTAGCATCCTAGATAAAAACATATATCACACTTCATTTGCCTTTAAAGCTAAATTTCATTAACTCAATCAGAACAAGTATTATAGAAAAGTTAAATACTGAAAGGCCCTAAATATTCATACGACATCTATAAATTAAAATGTAACTGCACATTGCTTCCTCTCTCCCCCACATTTCACACCAATATTAACAGATAACTATGGACCTAAGTATCAGGTCATATTTGCCTATCTACTGTATCATTTGTTTAAGAAGTTTTTTTAGAAAAATGAAAGACTGAACATATTCACTGCAGTCAGAGTAAGATAATAGTTTCAGATGCCATTAATAGCTAGTTCACATAAATATACACTTACTGTTCAAGTGAAACTCAACAAGGTGGTATAACTAAGGAGATATAAGATTCCTTCCAAACTAGTAAACAGAACAGTATAAATGCAGACGGTGTTTCTGTTAATTCAAGTTAAATGGGAACATGGAAAACTTATGTTGAGAAATAAGAGGAGCCAGTGCCTCCCCCTACTGGCCATAAAACGTATGCCTTAAAGTTGGGGAACATAAAATGAACTGCCACTTGTAGCAATAAAACTTCCATGATTTGGGATCTAGACAACTATTTGATTGAATTCAGTTTTTTAAAAAAGGTATTTCTAGAGGACTACATTGTCTAATATTAAGAAATACAACACACCCGACCTCAAGATTTCCCAAACAAATATTTGAAACAGTGACATTATAACCAAACATTAATTAAGGTTGGCTGTAATGACGTGAGGCATCATGCCACTAATAAAAATAAATGTTTCATAGCAAGCTCATCTCCTGTTTCCAGTAGCTTGGCCTTCTCGTGGCATTACAGATGGTTTCTCTATGACAGGAATGACATTTGTGATCTACCAGGTCTTTTTAAGTATATTTCCAGCTGTAGAGAAGCAATCTTAAAGTACAATTTGTAGTAAACTAAAAAAATAGCTTTACACAGTAAAACTGCTACTAAAATATACAGAAATATATATTTGGGCAGTCCATAGAAAGTGCTATCCATTTCAGTGGAGAGTAGCCGCAATGCAGCAAGCAGCCAAAGACAGCAGAAATAGTTTTAATATAGGACAGGAAATTACAGTTCAGAAGGTCCTATTTGTAATATTCAAGATTTCTCTACCATCCTTGATACATTCATTTCTTCATTTATAGTTACTCTAGCTTAAAAATAAACATTTTCATCCTTCTTTCTCTTGTGTATTAAGCTGTATACGTGAACAGAACAGATAAGCTAAACACATTCTCCATCCAAATCTACAGTGTAAAAAACTACTAGAAAAGATGAAAAATCCAAACTGTATTTATTCCAAACAGCATTTCCTCCTTCGAAAACCTAATATCATGATGAAAGCCAGCATCAAATGCAAAATATGTAGTTTTAAACCAAAGTTACCCAATTATAACCAAACAATTGTTATGTACACATGGAAAACAGTTCCATAAAATGCTAAAAGAAATGCATTGTCTGCACTGTTTTATAACTGTCGAGCTTAAAAGCATTTCTTATTGAATCAACTTCAGTTGGAAAAAACCACCTACTAACCTGTCTGTAACTGTTGTATTTCGAGATGTGTTGCACATATCCATTCCAATTTAAGTGCATGCGCGACCCACCCACAATTGCCGTAATTTTTTCCCTTACTGGTATCCATGGGGTCGGCTCCAGCACCCTATCGTGCCATATGCTCATAGTGCCAGCATAAAGGGCCCCATGGAGTCTACACTCCTTCCATTTCTTCTCACGGAAAACTCCAAGAGAGGGGACAACGGACGGGTCTTGGAACGGACATGTGCAACATCTTGAAGAACAACAGTTACAGAAAGTTAACCATTTTTTCTTTGAGTGCATGCACATGTCCATTCCAATATAGGTGACTCACAAGCAGTTGCACAGGAGGTGGGCTCAGAGACCAAGGACAAGCTGCCTGTAACACTGCATTGGTCAAAGTTGGCATCGTCTTTGGCGTGTAGGGTAATGGCATAGTGTGTGGAGAATGAGTGCACCAAGGATCAGGTAGCTGCCCTGCAGATATCTTGAACAGGGACTTGAGCTAAGAAACCATCCAAATAGGGCTAAGATCTTGTGGAGTGAGCAGTCAGGTTAGGTGGAGGAGGGACTCCTGCGAGGTCGTAACGTGCCTGGATACACGAAGTAATCCAAGATTAAATCGTCTGGGCAGAGATGAGGAGCCCTTCATTCTCTCAACTATCGCTATAAACACCTGAATCGATCTGCAGAACAGCTTGGTCCTTTGAATATAAAATACCAGGGCCGATCTAACATCCAAGGAGTGCAGACATTGTGAAACCACTTTCGGGAGGAACTTTGAATGTGGGTGCAACTACACTTTATCTTTGAAGAAAATTGTATACGAGGGGTTCCGACATGAGGGCTCGGATCTCCAAAACCCTCTTGGCTGAAGTGAGAGCCACTAAAAGGCATTTGTAGGTTCAACAGCAAGCATGTCACTAGGGGGATGAAGGGCGGGCCTGTCAGCTTTGACAGGATGAGATTTAGGTCCCAAGGAGGGATTGGTTCCTTCTGAGGGGACACACTCTCCAGCCCTTTGAGAAAATGGATTACCATTTCATGCCAAAAAAACCCCAATCTGTTGTCGACCTTAGGATGGAAGGCTTAAATGACTGCCATGTGGACCTTGATTGAAGAAAGGGCCAGACCTTGTTGTTTCAAGAGCAGACGATACTTGTAAGTTGCAATGAGCATTGTATAGGTGGAAGCCCACGCTGGGAAGACCAGATAGAGAATCGTTTACACTTTGCCAGGTAAGTTACCGTGGTGGAATGTTTTCTACTGCCTAGTAGGACTATGAACCTCCTCAAAGTAAGCTTGCTCTTTAGGATTCAGCTGTGAAGGTTCCATGCTGTCAGATGAAGAGAGCTGAGATGCGAGTGGAGCAGCTGACCATGGTCCTCGGTGATCAGGCCCGGGTGCAGTGAGAGCCAGATTGGTGGCTGCACCAAAAGGCTTAAGAGGGTGGTAAACCAGTGCTGTCTGGGCCACTCCAGGACTACAAGGATGACCTGTGCTCAGTCCTGCTTGATCTTCAACAGAACCTTGTGAATTAATGGAATGGGGGGAAAGGTATAATACAGATAAGTTGTCTATGCCACAGGAAGGCATCTGTAAGAGACCCCGTGCCATGGCCCCTCTGGGAGCAAAACTTATGGCATTTTCTGTTGTTGCAGGTAGCAAACAGCTCTATAAGGGGAGTCCCCCCACCTCTGGAAGATGTTTTTAGTGATGTCTGGATGAAGGGATCAATCGTGGTAAGTGGAGAAGGACCTGTTGAGGCGATTTGCGAATTGGTTCTGTATACCCAGCAGGTAAGATGCTTCTGGGTCAGAGGTGGGCAAACTACGGCCCGCGGACCACATCCAGCCCGCGGGGATCGTCCTGCCCGGCCCCTGAACCCCCGGCCCTGCGGCTATGCCGCCACGCGGGCAGTGCTCTGGGTGGCGGGGCTGCGCGCTCATGCAGGGCAGTGTGTTTGACTCCAGCCAGGAGGCGCGGCTCCAGACATGCTGCTATGAGCGGGTTGGCAAGGGGGCCAGGAGCCTGGATATGGAGCAGGGGCAGTTGGATGGGGCAGAGGTTTGGTGGGGCAGGAGATGGGGAACAGGGGGGATTGAATGGGGGTGGGGTCCTGGGGGGGGGCCTGTGAGGGGGAAGGGGTGTGGATAGGGGTCAGGCAGTCAGGGGACAGGGAGCGAGAGGGGGTTGGACAGGGGGTAGGGTCCTGGGAGCAGTTAGGGGCAGGGATCCCGGGAGGAGGTGGTCAGGGGACAAGGAACATGGGGGGTTGGATGGGTGGGGGGATTCTCAGGGGGACAGTCAGGGGGCGGAAAGTGGGAGGGGTCAGATGGGGGCAGGGGCCAGGCTGTTTGGGGGGCACAGCCTTCCCTACGCAGCCCTCCATACAGTTTCACACCCCAATGTGGCCCTCTGGCCAAAAGGTTTGCCCACCCCTGTTCTAGGAAGATTGAGTATGTAATGCAAAACTCCCACAGTTGGATTGCCTCCTGGCAAGGGAGGGACGAATGTGCTGCACCCTGTCTGTTGATATTATACATGGGAGTTGTACTGTCTGTGAGAACTGACACTGCATTGTCTAATGTGGGTTAAGAACGCCTGGTAGGCCACATGAACTGCCCTGTGGTTTCTATTACCGATATGGAATGAGAGGTCTTCTTGAGACCATAGGCCTTGAGTCTTAAGCTGCCCATGGCGGACTCCCGAACCCAGCACCAAGGCATTGGAGATACATAGATGGTTGAGGCCTCGAAAAAGGTACTCCCACACAAACTGTTTGTCTGTTCAACCACCAAGTCAGTGAGTCAAGGACAGTAAATACCATGTCCAGATGTCACGAGGGTGAATATACAGTGGCCAACCAGGCCTGAAGAGGCCGGAGATGTAGCCTTGCATGTTGTACCACATATGTTCACGATGCCATGTGGTCCAGAAGGGTCAAGCACATCTGGACTGTTGTGATCAGATGTGCCTGAAGGGAGCTTATCAAAGTCGAGATTGAGCAGATACGATCCTCTGAAAGCAGGGGCTTCAGCTGATCAGAATCAAGAACAGCGCCAATAAACTCTATCCTTTGTATGCAGATACAGGTGGGCTTCTGGTAATTTATTAATAGGCCCAACACCTGGAAGGCAGACATGCCAAACCCATGAAAAAAACGCAGAAATTGGGCTTGTTTTTAAGCTTAATTGGCTTGTGAGTTGCTTGTTGGCTAGTTTTTGGCTTGTAGCTTGTTTGGCTTGCACTTACACTTCATGCAAAGGAGTGGGTACTAACCTCAGACAAAAAGATTGAAGCTGTAAATCAGGATCCAAACCAGTGAGGAGTGCATAGATCACCAGCTCTGGAGAAGAGTAGAGAAGTCATGACAGCAGTGCCATCTGAGTGTCTTTAAAGTTCTCTTGGATTTATGATGTTTGATTTTAGGGAGAATTACAACATCTAACTTTTTACTCTTTGCTGATACAGTAGAACCTCAGACTTATGAACATGTCAGGAATTGTTCGTAACTCTGAACAAAACATTATGGTTGTTCTTGCAAAAGTTTACAATTGAACATTGACTTAATATAGCTTTGAAACATTACTATGCAAAAAAAAACCACTGCTTTTAACCATCTGAATTTAAATGAAACAAGTACAGAAACAATTTCCTTACCTTGCCAAAAAATTAACTTTCCCTATTTTGAAATAGTTATGTTTAACAGTACTGTACTTGCACTATTTGCTTCATTGTTTTTATTTCTGCTGCCTGATTGGTACTTCCGATTCCAAATGAAGTGTGTGGTTGACTGATCAGTTTGTAACTCTGGTGAACACAACTCTGAAGTTCTACTCTACTGTATGCATTCTCAGCTAATGGCAACATAACAGCTTTTTATCTAGGAATTATAACAGTTATATAAAAAAGCCAGAATGTTTAATGAGTGGCCTTGAAGGGAAAAGGGAAGAGAAAATGCTTACCTAGCTCAGCTTTGCCATCAGGTCATAATGCAAGGATGAATAGTGCCTGAGAGACTAAGTTAAACACGGTTTGTTATTTCCCCTCGCTCTAGCAAACTGTGTGTTCGCTGGGTTTCCCCCCCACTAAATATAGTCTTTATACTAAATGTGTTACTTTTTTTGCTAGTCAGGAGACTACACTATGTCTAGAGACATTTATTTAAGTAATTACATAGCTTAACATACATTTATTCAGATTCCTATTTAGTCTTATGTTGGCAAATAGTCAATAATGCATTTCTTATTTACTAGAAGATTAATTATTTTACTTGTGATTTCTTTCAAGCTGCATTTGGATGAAAACTAGAATTCAATTAAAATGCACAAAACTGCAGTTTAGTTTTTTATCAGTTAAATAAAACTACCTTAATATGCTGAATACATGAGAAAAATGTTATTTTGTCAAAACATCTTTTGCATTTACAACTTACTGACTAAACAAAGGAAATGTTACCTGTAGTTTGTGAATTTAACTCATTGTTTCTGGTCACAGTGTCCTTCAAGATTTTAGAACTAGTGGACCTCATCCTCTCACACCTTGTTTTTAGTCACAGACTGGAAGAGGAAAACAAGCTTTTTCAACTCCCAATCATTTTATGAATGAATCAGTCACTGAACTAAACAGAACAAAATGATAAAAAATTCTCCCTGCATCTCCAGAAGACGTTAGTGCTGTTAAAAGCTGGTTCAGCTCTTGAACAAACTCTGGTTCTAGCTGTTTTACCAGTGACTTTTACAAGTTCAAGTGATCAGACTTTCTTTAAAACTTCAAGCAGTATACATTTGCTGCAGAATATTTTTAATTTAATTTAACTGATTTGAATGGGTTGTAGAAAGATCAGGCCTTAATATAAACTATCAATGTCAAAATTTAATTTTAAATAGTTTTATTTTTAAAAAGAAAAATGTAAATTCAAAAATAAAAATAAAAAAATATATTATATGTCCCTAGTAATTTATTTTGACCTTTGTGTACATTTTGGAAAATTTTAGGGGACAAAATTAAAGCTGGATGGGCAGTGTAAATCAGGTGTGAGTAAAATTATAAGTTTCCCAGAAAACTGACATGTCATGAATTCCTCCATAAAATCAAAAACAAGAAACCTGCTGAGTGTACACTCAGCAGAAGCATCAACACTATAAAAAGGAGAGCCTTTATCAGCTCTCTCCATTACCCTAAAGAAAGGCTGATGTACATTTAACAGTATGTAAGCAGTAACTGTGTTGCCTCTGAATATCATTACAGAATTTGACACCAAAATGGTCTTTTTTTCCAGGGAAACTAATAGTAAGTATGCAGCTTCTCTGCAGTAATGATATCATTCTGATACGTTCACATTTAGTTCAATGAAATTTAAAGTCTGCCCCCCTTCACACACAAAGAGTTTACAGTGCTTAATTCCGTAATGCTTTTAAGAGTCAATTCTTTGCATTACTATACACAGATGTGGATAAGAAACTATCCATTGTTATATTTGTATTTATAATTATTTTAGCCTGATTTCCAATGCCACAAGGATTCAGTACCAATAACTTAAATCTCAATACACTTTAGAGAAAAGTGAACATAGTTAAATCAAACATACTGCTAACCTGCCAATACACAGAAGAAATATGTTGATTCTTTTAATTTAGTTCGCTATAAAGCACCTGGCTAAATCACAGCTACTGAGAGGAGGTTATTTCCTAAAATGCCAGAAGTCTAACCATACTTGACAACAGAAGCTGAAAGTGAGATACAATTGTTCTCTACTCCATTTTGAGAATGCAAATGGTTCTTCTGACAAGCTGACAACTTTCCTTCCTATGCCTGCTGTGTTACATATATACAGAATTGGTAACTCTGTGTGTGTAGACATCTGTCGTCAAGATGCATAGTTAATAAACTGACCGTGTTCTCGTTACATAGCAACTGCATCTCACACTTCAGTGTTCTGATCTTTCTGCTGTATAAATTCATAATGTATTTATATCAAATATTTATCTTCAAAATGTCATATTAGCTTTTCACTGCTGAGTTTATTTTTTCAATAAATATCCTTTAATACTGTCTTGCTACAGTTCATTTGAGAGATGTGGACACAATAAATTTCTCTGATAAATTGGAGGGGGAAGGGGAGAGTACCTTCTATACAAGAGAACAATTGAAAACATAGCCAAAAATTCTTCATATGGGAATTATGTATTAAGTGTTACCAGTTAAGAAATATGGGCTTGAACACTGCTGCAGTGGTAGACCTCTTGCCAGGGGACACTATATGGAAAGGATGAAACTGAAAAGAGACTAAGAAAAAAGATTCTAACAGATTCACTTACTTCTTACCCTCATATTCCAACAACATACTGCTTCATAGTTGTGTAAAAGATAAAACTTCATTTCATGTAATTCCCTTCCAAAGCTTGGGGGGGGGGGGTTCTGTTTGTTTTTATGTTTAGTATCTAATGGCTGACAAAGGGTAACTGGAGATATGTAAGTGATTAAGGGAGAAAAGGTGAACACTAAGTTATATTCTATACTTTTATATTCTGCAGGTTTTACCATGTGAGGCATTAATTTTTTTACACTTTTAAATAAAGGTTTTTTTTATTATTATTATTATTATTTTGACATAACAGACAAAAGAATATTTCGTTATTTTTCATGTTTATCTTCCATAAGCCTCCCTGTCCCTTTTCAGTTCATGTAACCTGGGGAAATGCAAGTAATCCACAAAAGGAAGTTAATTTGCTCTTGTATTTCAGACATTTCTTGATCATTAGTAAGGCTCTGTCAATCTTCAATGAATGGTCATGCAGGCTACTGGCTCAAATTTTCAAAAATCAGTGAACTACACTGAATTAACAGAAAAATCACATACCATGTAGTCAAAAATATAAATTTCTAATACTTAGAAAAACCAAGTTTTTGGATAACCAAGTTTCTTTAAAACATCTCATTGAAGACCAAGAGGAGTTTGAAGTTTTACAAAAATGCCTGTTAAATTAGAGGTGCAAAATAAGCACTTAAAATACTGAACAAGACCTTTCACACTCAGATCTCAAGAATGGACAAACTGAATTTCAAACATACCAAACACTCAGTCATGATCTATTGAGTACACAAGGGAAATTTCAGTCTAAATGATACAGTACTGGCTACAGAAAATGGGTTAGTCTTTAGCTACTATATTCCTCATTTTATAAAATTACAAGGAGTGGGGGGAAAAAAACAGCAAATTTTTAAAAGACTGAACTGTTAATTCAATTTGATGCTAAATTTAAACTTTACTATCATCATCAGCTAAAGCAGGGGTAGGTAACCTATGGCACGTGTGCCGAAGGCGGCATGTGAGCTGATTTTCAGTGGCACTCACAATGCCCAGGTCCTGGCCACCAGTCTGGGGAGCTCTGCTTTTTAATTTAATTTTAAATGAAGCTTCGTAAACATTTTAAAAACGTTGTTTACTTTATATACAACAATAGTTTAGTTATATATTATAGACTTATAGAAAGTGACCTTCTAAAAACAGTAAAATGTATTACTAGCATGCGAAACCTTAAATTAGAGTGAATAAATGAAGACTCGGCACACCACTTCTGAAAGGTTGCCAACCACTGAGCTAGAGATTTAGTCAGTAAGATTTTTAAAAAAATCACTGTTTTCACAACTGTATCCCTGCAATGCAAGGAACATTTATACAATTGAAAGTTTTCAAAAGCCAAATGTATAAAAAATGATGTTCATCTTTTGAACTTTCCATATACACTTTAAAGCCATGTGCAAAATGAGAATACAACATTTTGATGGGTCAAGACAAGAAAAACAATTTCTCAAGTAACTCTATATTGAAACTACTGTTTAGGTGGCTAAATAAAATCAAGTAATAAGATATATGTGGATCATCACCACCACACTGAAAAGGATTAATATTAAACAGCTGCTGCTATCTTCTAACAAATTCAACAAGACTTGTAAAAAGAGGCGCAAAGGATTTCTTAAACTGGCCATCCTGTCCAAAGTGGCCTTAATCATACTAATATTTCAGCAGCAGATTGAAAAATAGCAACATAATGGGAATATCACAATTTCAGAACACTAAGAGATCTTGAACCTGTCAGAATTGCCTGGCAGTTATTATACATTTAACAAAATTGTTTTTCAATTAAGCTTTAAGTTCACTTAGTGGTTTGGCAGGATATACTATACTACAAATGGCTAAAGGAAAGGGAATGATACTGGGAATAAATTACTTAATCCATTATCATTGTGCCCTAGGCACATCACAACCTCTGTATCATTCACTTATTTTTAATATAAAGACAGTTACTTTTATTGTATTCTGAAAAGTACATCTTCATAGTGTTGGAAAACAAAGTATTAAAGAGTACTCCATGAAAATGACTCAGCTACCAGAAAATTTAAGCATAGTTGAAACAGAGAGATATAACTCCAATATATTTGAAAGGCAGGGGAAGTTCATCATATCATCAGTTTCACAACACATAGCTATCAATCCACAAAGGGATATTTCTGTTAATTACTTTTACTGGAATACTCCAGTGCCAGACCACACAACCATTTTATACAGCACTTTTAGGAGAGGAAGACTAGAAAACTAAGCTCAGAGACCTTATGGCAACACCAGCTTGATAGCTGCCAAGCTCCAGACGAACAGCCTAATAAGTTGGACTGCCGGTAACTATGATTAACCACCATGAGTTATCTTGTCTCAGCAGAAAAACAGTTAAGGGTAACAAAGAAAAATTCTGGTCCCCCCTATTCTTTCCAAGGCCCCACAACTGCTCTTGATAGCTAAGCAATTGACATCTCTTTGGGGTTAAAAGGAATGATGTATCAAATTGACTTGGACCAAAGTGAGATCACAGGGAGAAATAGGAGGATTTACACTATGAAGCAACCTGTTAGCCACTGTCAAAGTATTAAAAGATGAACTCCTCTGAAAAAGAACCAGATGGGAAACAGATGCTATAGAGGGCTATCAGTCAGGGACACAGACTAAACACTCAAATCTCCTGAACAACTCTCTCTTTCCCCCCCTCCCCCCACTCCGCCCCCACCCCCTGCCCCAGATCCCAAAAAAGAAATGAGGGTATGGTCATAGAAACAAGATGGCATTAAGGTCTTTATCCCAGGACCAGATGTCCTTCAAACATGAAGTTGACATTGGAGAAGCAGTAGCAATACTATAGTCGAAGTTAAGAGGAGGGATGGTTTAGGGTGCTAGTTTGAGACTTGGGCTGAATACCCTGCTCCACCACGGACCCCCTCTGGGACCTGCAAGGTGTGATTCCCAGGGCAGGCTGACAGATGCAAGCTAGCACAATAGCAGCCTGGGCAGCAGCTCATGCTAGCCGCCTGATTCCAAACTCAGGTGGTAAGACAGAGCCATTACCTGGGCCATCTTGTCCACACTGCTACTTTTAGTGCACTAGGACAAGTAGAATTAGCATGAGTATTTATCTGCATGGGGAATCATACCTCCCCACTGCAATACAGACTACTCTTAGTGTCCCATCTGTAACATGGGGATAAGTAATGTTTCCCTACCTCACAGGGGAGTTCAGAGATAAATTAGAGACTGTGAGGTGCTCAGATTATGGTAATGATGAGGGCCTATAATAATCTACATAAATAGGCAAGAATTCAGCCTCTGTTTTGTTAGAAAAACAGTTTAACCCCAAATTTATAACACACAGTCTGAGTAAAGACCAAATTTTCTCAAAGTTTCCAAGTAAATCTTAGTTTGAGTTCTAAGCAATTTAAAATAAATCTTAAAGAAGTTAAGATTTTGAACTTCAATTTTTCGGCCCCCTATACCTTAAAGGCTACAGACAGTAGAAAGTTTAAAATGTGAATATAGTCAGATTTAGGGTCTCCCTCTCCTCTGGTGATACATAATTATTTCATTAACACAAAGAAAAATTGTGTTAGTCACCATAACTGAAAACTTCTGCACAACAGAGCTGATGGATGACATGTCAGCTACTTCTGTTGGATAACATGGCATATGGAAGCTTTTAAAATAAGCTAGAGGGGAAAAGCTTTGAAGCAAGTTGGGGAAAAAGGACTCCTGTAGTATTTGTGTTGCTTCTTGGATGAGGCCCTCTGACAAAGAAACAGTTATTTTGATGAAGACCAGGATCTTTGACAAAGTCCCAAACCAGCTCAGGAGCACAGCTCGTGAAAGTGTTCAGTCAGCTCCAGAAGAGCCTAATTTTTGTCAAAGTAGCTGTTGCGCTATTGAAGATCCTATCCTTTATAAGAGAAATATTAATGTTATTCATCATAAATAAAAAAGTAGCTTTGGTTATTTTTGTTCACCAACATACCATTTGGCAGACTTTCAAATCAACAATCTGAATTTACAAAAAAGGAAATGGTGGCTAAGCTAGCCAATAAAAATTGGCTACAGAAAAACTGGAAAGCTTATTAGGAAAAAGGAACAGAGACAAGAACAAGAGAACTTTGAGTTCCTCTGAGTCACTGGGCCAATGTAATCATTGAAAGCAGGCAAGTTTCTGACCAAGAAGGAAAAAAAGGCAAGACATACAGAGACCCCAGGAAACACCCTATTCCCCAAACATGAGAGAATGTAAGCATGGTAGTGGAGAAATTCAGTGTCTGTGGGGGTGGGGAGCTTGGGGGAAAGGGTGGGGGAGAATTAGCATTCCCAATAAGACAGAGTTAAAGCTGTGATGCATTATTTGTTGTGATTAGTGGCTGTGCTAGATTTGAGGAGTGTGCCTATAAGTGGGGGAGAAGAAGTTGAGTATTTTTTCATTCCTCAACTTATTTCATTGCTTTGGTTGTTACATTAGCTACCCTTATTCCTGGGGGAATTCTGCGCCACAGTGCATGTGCAGAATTTATGTCTCCCGCAGATTTCTTTGCTTCCCCACAGAAAAATGACAGGAAGCAAAGGGAAGCTACAAAAGCGGACATGCAGCTCTCCCCAGCAGTATGTTTCAGGTGCCTACAGCAGCCGGCAGAGAAGTAAGTCACTGGGGGGCTGATGGTGGGACTGGGGAAGACCCAGCTGGTGGCTCCTACCCTTGCGCTGGGCTCACATGCTAGTCCCAGCCAGGCTGTGGAGGATGGGACTTCCTCTTCCCCTGCATGGCATCCCAGGCCAGGTCAAACCCAGCCCCAGATTTCTCCCCCATCTACAGGAAGCTCTGCAAATTCCCCCCTCCCTACACCCATCACTCCTTAGCTGCAGGGGGAGGGATCACTGTATAGGGAGCTGCTCCCCATCCACCCAACCCCCATGCATCCAGACCCCCCCACCTACCTACACCCTCCTGCTGAACCTCACCACCCCATACTCAGAACCCCTTCCTGATGATCCCCACTCCCTGCTTCACCTGGACCACCCTGAGGTGTAACCTATACCCAGATCCCTATCCCATCGAGCCACAAGCAGCTGTACTGGGATCCCCATCCCACTGAGCCTCACTCCTGCAGCATCTGGACCCCCCTCAGTGAGCCCCCCACACCCAGACCCCCTGCCAAGCTCCATCCCCCCCCTTCGCAGACCCTCCCTGCTGAGCCACAAGAACCGTCACCTGGAAACTCCCCCCCCCCACAGTCCCATTACTGTTTCACCCAGAACCCCAACAACAAGCCCCGTGTATCCAGATCTCCACCCCACACCCAGATCCCCCACTGAGACACGCGCACTGAGATTGCCCCACAAAGAACCCTCTAAACCCACCCCTGGATCCCCCTATACTAAGCCCCTCCACACTAGGATCCTGCCTTGCTGAGCCTGCCTGCCCAGACCTGGTGCACCTGGCACAGAGGGGCAGGGCTTTGGGGTGTTTCTGGAGCAGGCCCAGTTCTTGTGCTATGTCACGGTTGGGTGCAGGCTCACCTCTGAGTCCATGTCGGGAAGGGGGAGGGGGGGGAAGAAGGGAGCTGTACTGAGATCTCCCACGTCTGTGCAGCCACTGGCCTGTGCTCCTCAATGACATGCTGGAGCCTAACATTTGTTTGACATAAAATTCGCAGAATTTAAAAATAGTGTGTGCAGAATTTTAAATCTGTTGGCACAAAATGCTCTCAGGAGTAATCTCATGCATGGACCAGACTTAGAATCATAGAATATCAAGGTTGGAAGAGACCTCAAGAGGTCATCTAGTCCAACCCCCTGCTCAAAGCAGGACCAATCCCCAGACAGATTTTTGCCCCAGATCCCTAAATGGCCCCCTCAAGGATTGAACTCACAACACTATCAACTACCTCCAGGGAGTAGTGGCCACTTTGAAGATATAATTTTTAATTTAATGCCCTCCAAGAAAAAAAACCTCTGATGCCCAAGCAGTTTCATAAAGATGTAGTGAAACAAAGAACAAACAATATAAATAGCACAACTATATAGGAGCAAAAGTTAGAAAGGCCAAAGCACAAAACAAGATTAAACTAGCTAAAGACATAAAGGGTAACAAGAGAACAATCTACAAATACATTAAAAGCAAGAGGAAGACCAAGGGACAGGGTAGACCCATTACTCAATAAAGGGGGAGAAGGGGGGAAATCAATAAGAGAAAGTCTGGAAATGGCAGAAGTGCCAAATGACTTTTTTGTTTCAGTTTTCACCAAAAAGATTAGTAGTGATTGGATGTCTAACAGTGAATGCCAGTGAAAATGAGGTATGATCAGAGGCTAAAATAAGGAAAAAACGAGTTAAAAATTACTTAAGACAAATTAGATGTCTTCAATTCAACAGGTCCTGATGAAATACACCCTAGAATACTCATGGAGCTGACTGAAGAGATATCTGAGCCATTAGCTATTATCTTCAAAAAGTAATGGAAGGCAGGAGAGATTCCAGAGGATTGGAAAAGGGCAAATGTAATGCCCATCTATAAAAAGAGAAATAAGTACAACCCAGGGAATTACAGCTCAGTCATCTTAACTTCAGTACCCAGAAAGATAATGGAGCAAATAATCAAGCAATTTGCAAACACCTAGAAGATATTAAGCTGATAAGTAACAGTCAGCATGGATTTGTCAAGAACAAAAGGTGTCAAACCAACCTAATAGCTTTCTTTGACAGGGTAACAAGCCTGTAGATAGGGCGGGAAGTGGTATATCTTGACTTTAGTAAAGCTTCTGATACGGTCTCGCATAACTTTCTGATAAACAAACTAGTGAAATACAACCTAGATGGAGCTACTATAAGGTGGGTGGCCTACCTGGTTGGAAAACCGTTCCCAGAGACTAGTTATCAGTGGTTCAGTCAAGCTGGAAGGCCATATTATGTTAGTTCTCGCAGGGATCAGTTTGGGGTCTGGTTCTGTTCAATAGCTTCATCCGTGATTTAGATAATGGTATAGAGAGTACATTTTTAAAGTTTGCGGGCAATACCAACTTGGGAGGGATTGCAAGTGCTTTGGAGGATAGGATTAAAGTTCAGACTTATCTAGAAAAACTGGAGAAATGGTCTGAAGTAAATACGATGAAATTCAATACGGACTAATGCAAAATACTCCACTTAGGAAGAAACAATCAGTTGCACACGTACAAAATGGGAAATGCCTGCAAGGAGTACTGCAGGAATGGATCTGGGGGTCATAATGGATCACAACCTAAATAGGAGTCAACAGTAACACTGTTGCAAAAAAAAGCAAATATTCCGAGATGTATTAGCAGGAGTGTTGTAAACAAGACGCAAGAAGGAATTCTTCCCCTCTACTATGCAATGATTAGGCTTGAACTGGAGTACTGTGTCCAGTTCTGGGTGCCACATTTCAGGAAAGATCTGGACGAATTGGAGAAAATCCAGAGAAGAGCAACAAGCAAGACTGAAGGTCTAGAAAACATGACCTACAAGGGAAAATTGAAAAAATTGGGTTTGTTTAGTCTGGAGAAGAGAAGACAGAGGAGACGTGGTAACAGTTTTTGAGTACATTAAAGGATGTTACAAGGAGGAAGGAGAAAATTGTTGTCCTTAACCTCTGGGGACAAGACAAGAAGCAAATGGCTTATAAGAAAGTAAGGGCAGTTTAGGTTAGACATTAGGAAAAACTTACTGTCTTGGGATTAAGCACTGGAATTAATTGCCCAGAGAGGTTGTGGAATCTCCATCATTGGAGATTTATAAGAACAGGTTAGACCAGGGGTGTCCAAACTACGGCCCGCGGGTCAGTTTTTATTGGCCCGCAGCAAATTCTGAAAATATAATTGAATATGGCCCGCACATGGCGCTTGAGCTCAACTCTGTTGCACTTCTCAGTTTCAACACTAGATGGAGCCAGTCACAGAAAAGGTGCTTCTCCACTAAACAAAATTAAGCAAAAAAAAATAGTTACCACGAGTCACCAGAAATGGCAGCACCGAAGAAACGCAAGATAGCAAGTGAGTGTAGAACAGGGGTGGGCAAACTATGGCCTGCAGGCCACATCCGACCCGCGGGACCGTCCTGCTGAGCCCCCGAGCTTCTAGCCCGAGACGCTCGCCCCCGGCCCCTCCCACACTGTTCCCCCTCGCCCACAGCCTCAGCTCGCTCGCTCGCTCCACTGCCGGAGCCGGCACAAGGCTCTGCTGTGAGCTCCTTGGGCAGTGCAGCTGCAGAGCCCGGCCTGACCCAGTGCTCTGAGCTGCGCGCGGTGGCGGTGGTGGCATGTCCCGGCCCAGCCGGGTGGCGCGGCTGTAACACTGCCAGCCACTGGTGCTCCAGGCAGCACGGTAAGGAGGCAGGGAGCAGGGTGGGTTGGATAGAGGGCAGGAGAGTCCGGGTGGTGGTCAGGGGCGGGGTGTGGATAGGGGTTGGGGAACAGGGGTTGAATGGGGCAGGGGTCCCGGGGATAGTCAGGAAGGAGGGGGTTGGATGGGGTGGCAGGGGCAGTGAGGGGCAGGGGTTCTGGGGGCAGTCGGGGACAGGGAGAAGGGGTGGGTGGATGGGGCAGGGGTCCCGGGGGGTAGTCAGGAAGGAGGGGGGTTGGGTGGGGTGGCAGGGGGCAGTGAGGGGCAGGGGTTCTGGGGGCAGGCGGGGACCGGGAGAAGGGGTGTGGATGGGGCAGGGGTCCCGGGAGGGCCGTCAGGAATGAGAGGAGGGGTTGGATGGGGCGGCAGGGGCCCAGGGGCAGTCAGGGGACAGGGAGCAAGTGTGTGTGGATGGGGCAGGGGTCCCAGAGGGACCATCAGGGAATGGGGCAGTTGGATGGGGCAGGAGTCCTGGCCGGGGGGGGGGGGGGTAGATAGGAGGTGGGGGCTGGGCCATGACCCCCTCCCCTAACCGGCCCTCCATACAATTTAACAAACCCGATGCGGCCCTCAGGCCAAAAAGTTTGCCCGCCCCTGGGTTAGACAAACACCTGTCAGGGATGGTCTAGATAATACTTAGTCCTGCCATGAGTGCAGGGGACTGGACTAGATAACCGCTTGAGGTCCCGTCCTATGATACAAATTGGTTCATGGCCTGAAAGACAGACCATGAGATCTGCATCACAGTTGCCAACTTTCACGTGGTAAATAAGCACCCTGACTTTCACACTAAGCCAAAAATCAAGCTAATCCCATTTCAAAACAAGGCCAAACCAAGCCAATCCTTAAGAACCCCAACATTCTATGTGACTAGATCCCCCCAGGGTGCAGTTTGGGCCTGTGGTGGACCCGCTGTGCACCCCTAACTCCCTCCCCTCCTTGCCGGGAGCTGATAAAAAAAGAAGCAACAAGCTACAAGCCAGAAACTAGTCAACAAGCAATTCACATGCCAATCAAGCCAAAAACAAGCTCAATTTCTGCGTTTTCTTTTGTTTTGCTTTGCGGGTTTGGCACGTCTGGTCTCCATTTGAAATGATAAAACAGATGAAATAACATGCTGTCCCTTTACAAATGGAGTAGAACATGACTGATGGCATGGCCTGTATCTATAATAAGTATTCTCAATGCTTGGGAATCACCAGTCAGTTCCAATGACTAAAACGAAAAAACCTTGCAAGAAAGAAATAAGCATGACTTTCAGAGAGTTCCTATGGATTCTCCTATCTAGCAGACATGTTGATTTATTTTGGATTTTAAAATGTGCCAAGACTTTTGAATGGGCACATGCACAAATACAGAATGGGATCAAATGTCCATAATATGAAATCATCCTAATCCAACCAAAATATCCTCCAGGACAACCCACTTTTCCAGAAAATAATATAATGATACTTTTTAAGAAAACCTGGGTGGAAAGAATATCATTTTCAGTATGACTTGAAGGTTAATATATGAGGTTCTGACAGACCAAGAGAAAGAACAATTTACAGACTAAGTAATAATATATCACTGAGAACAGTCCGGCCCCAACTCTTTCTAATTCAACATAGAGGTGTTAGTTCATGCTCCTAACCTGATTTTAACCATCACAATGTAACCCTGTAACCCAAGCCACTTAGGATTTATACATTTTAAGTGTTCATTTGTTAAGTGGTCCAGCAAAACTGGATGCCATTACACATTACAAAGCAAAGGTAACATGGTCTCTGCAACGACCAACGCTAAGCACAAAAGCAGCCACATTCTTCTCTTGCTGAAGTTCATAGGTCCTCTTATGACAGAATCCCCATAACACTACATTTTACTAGTTTTAATTTCCTTACTAACAGTGACCACATCCCTAAAGAAATGTTGGCACTTACCATATGACATTACTTCATTACCTTCATGCCTACCTAGGACTCCAAAAGGAAACAATTCCTCGCCTTGGGTTGCCTTCCCTTATTAACAGACTAGAACTGGAAATTTTTGAAAATGCATATGACTGCTTAGTCTCAAGTTATAAAATCTAAAAAGCCCTGTTATCGGTTATAGGAGCACTTATAGAATAAAAGCAGTGTGGGTTTCTAGTCAATCCTGAGGAAGACCAGAACATCTTATGAGCATCTCTAACACCCTCTCCAAATAAGAGCTGAATCAGGAGACTAGGAATACAGCCATAAGGCATGGCAGGCCATTACAGAGCCATCCACAAAATGAGAAAAGAATCAATGTACATTATCAGTAAAATTAAATAAACTAGAAGCCCACTCCAAGAGAGAACTGAGCTCCTCTGTGTCACTGGACCAACATAATCACTGAAAGCAGGCACGTTTCTGCCCAACAAGGAAAAAGGGGCAAAACATTCATAAGCCTAGGAAACAATTCTTATTGCCCATTCCAACTCTCTCTTCAAAGAGTCATTTCAGGACATGTATTTTCTCTAATGAGACTGATCTTCAGAGACATCACAGCTGGACAGACAAGAACAAATTATGCCAGATTAAACACACACTTGGAAAAGGGGATAACGTTTATGAAATGGACAAGCAGGAGAGGATTTCCTGTCAAAGGCATCCTATTCTAACATCTTCTGGATGTACAGGTTTAGCTTTAAGATGGCCATTACTGATCAGTTTTGTATTAATGCCACTAGAATTTCTTTACAGAAAAAAGTCTTGCTTCTGAGACTGAGTCCTTGTCCAGAAAAAGAAAACTGTTACTTACCATTCATTAGCTGTGGTGGTTGGATGTGTGTTGTTCATAAGGATTCCACTTTTGGTGTATATGCATGAGATCGGATTCTTTTGGCCAGCAGCATCTGTTAGGGACACACTTGTGCAGTAGCTCTTTTTTTTTTTTTTAGTAAAAAACTTAAAATGTCACTTGGATAAAGGGGGTCACCAACTCGGGTCATTTACTCTAGATCAGCCAGTTGTTGAGCTATGGGTAGAACTGGATCCTTAGATAAGTTTCTACAACTGCCAACCACTTGATAATTAACCTTGTGTTGTGGAAAGACCAATGTGTAGGATGCGGTACTGGTGGTGAGATGTTCCTACTTGGATTGTGAGTTATTTCCTGTGACCTTAAAGTATGAAAATAAGAAAACAGACATCTTGAGGATCCAGCGAGGGAATTACAGAAGTCAAAGGCACCATCCTGAACATGCATTGATGGATGAACCTGTTGAGACATCAAAGATCATCTTCCTATCTTCTTTAGAATGAGAAAATCATGGGTATCAAATCTCTTGCCCCTGAATTCTAAGGGCACTTCTGAGATGCAAGAAAATCCACCTTCTACTTCAATATCATCTTGGGAGGAGGGTCACTGAAGAGGAGTGGGAAGTAAAGGTAGGAAGAGACTGGAATTGCATGACACACTCTGTGACCCACTGGTCTGCAGTGATCTCAGTCTAGCATTCCTGATTTTTTAAAAAAGGCAGCTCCAAAAAGGAGGATGGTGGAGGGTTGGGGGGAAAATTGACAGTCATACTTCAAAGGTTCTGGCAAGCTCTCAACTGTGGAATGACATTGGCTGTCAAGAGGAAGATTAAGTGTGGTGTATCTGAGGAAGAGGTGATGGGTAATCTGAACTGGAACCGCTCTTTTTTTTCCAGTGCCTCTGATTGTCAGGAATGAGGGCCCGCCTGCAGCTGAGCCTGAGACTAGCTAATTCAATCTCCAGGCAGACTAATAAGCGCAGATGGGCTACAACAGAACCACATGATTGGCTGAAGGGAGCCAGCAGGCATGCTCTTAAGCCAGCAGCACCAGTATGTCATTGGCTGCTCAACCCTTCGTCCATAGCTGCAATCATCCCTGGGCCTGCCTCCTTCTCAGCCCTACTCCAGCCTTGATCTCACCAAGCCTCCAACCCTTGCCCCAGTCTGATTTCCTGATTCACTCCAGTTTACCTCAGTTCCAACCCTTGGCTACAGCTCCTGACTCTGGTCTCTTGACTCCAGCTCCACTTCTCAGCTCTTTTTCCTCATTTCACCTTGCTCCAACCACTAGGCCACACCGCTCATGCTTTGGTCCAGACACTGATGCCTTCTGTGGTTGATTATAGTATGAAGATGTGGTCTGAAGGAGGTTTGAGGTCTGGCTTGCTTTCTTCTTGGAGTGGCAGTATATAAGCCCATTGAGAACCACGCAAACTAGTTCCTTCTCAAGTTCTTAATAAGTAGAGGGCTTCATCAGTCTTTGAGCTGAAGAAGTCATGACCCTCAAAAGGAAAATTATTTATCATGGTTTGGCTCTCAAAGGGTATTCCCAATGACTGGAGCCAGAAGAATTCTGATACTTCAAATGTGACAATGGTGAGTGTAGACGTATCAGATGCATCTAAAGCAGCCTCCAAGAAAGTGGCAGCCATCAGCTACACTTCTAGCATTATGGATTTTACTTCTTCCCTGCACTGCTAAATGAATCTTTCCAAAAGGAAGTGAGAATGTATCCCAGTATGGAAAGTTATTTTGCCAAAAGCACCCAGTGATAAACAATGCGCTTCTGGAGAGGGGCAAAAGATTAGATTTATTTTAATTTTTATTCTTTGGGGGGACAAACAGAGACAGTTTCCTAGGATCCTTTTCCCTCAGGGTTGTTTTAGGAGGCCCCT
The DNA here is from genome assembly GCF_016161935.1 of Mauremys reevesii. Classification (NCBI taxonomy): domain Eukaryota; kingdom Metazoa; phylum Chordata; order Testudines; family Geoemydidae; genus Mauremys; species Mauremys reevesii. Next base: position 46,314,567 of record NC_052629.1, on the reverse strand, counting down.
TCTGTTAAGATCTTTTCCGAACAGCCACTACGACAACAGCCTGACAGCAGATGAAAATCAGAGTACTCAAAGCACTTAGGAGTAACTTGGTTCTGCGTATGCACCCTCTTGAAAGTTGCAGGCACTGATGATGCTGAAGCTTGCCACAAAAGTCCTTGGCAAACTGTAAAAATCCTTCATTAATAAGCATAGCAAGTTTCCTAGGCATGAAAACATGCAAATGTCTAGTGGCTTGTGAGACTTATCTTGCACTACTGCCAATGGGACATCAAGGGTCCCAGCAATGCATATCACTAGGTCTTGGAACGCCTCAAAGACATCTGCAGGACAAGACAATTTAAGGGAGGATGATAAAATTGCTGCTGGGGTAAATTTTTCCTCCACCTCTGCCTGTTGATCCTTATCATTCTTACGGGAAGGTGGGAGCAAAAGATGGTTGTTTGCAATCATATGGCTGCATACCCCAGGGCACCCAGTAGGACAATGACTGAGGAACATATGGATACCAGACTGGTTGACACACAAGTGGGACTCTGGTCCCTCAGAGACCCACACAACTCACCTGCCCAAAGAGAAGGCTCTGGAGGATCTTCTTAACTCCCAAGTGTGGTGGCAATGGAGAGGAAGGTGTAAACACAGGATAAGAGTCCATTCTACATCTCATTGTGGAAGAAGATAACAAATATATCTCTTCTAGTTCTGGGCAACCCATTCTGATGGGTTATGGCTCTCATGCATTCTTTGTATCTGGGTAGGGAAAGTAGATTATGCCAATGTCTCAACTGCTATGTGCAGTACCATGGTTTTGGTGACCCACGGCCAAGTTAGCACTGCTTATGTCCTATGAGAACAAGGGGGATTCCAATACTGTGCACACAGACAGGTCACTTGGTGCTGAATAGCCCATTGGAAGTGAAAGGGATGGTACAGTGAAAGTTGAGGCATAAGTAAAGGTGGTAAGCAGATTTAGCTGGTATCCCAGACACTGTTTTTATTGCTGGTATGAGGTGCCATAGGGACCATCTTAAGCCACTGGCCACCCTTTGGCTGCAGAACTTGAGACAAGTCTAAGATGTCAAACTCGTGTCTCTGTTCCAAAGGTCCTGGAGAGGAAGAATTCTCTCTAGTCTCTGGGGAAATGCTCCGTTCTACCTCTTCTTGACACATGAATCGAAATCAACAATTGGAGTGTCTCACGTTTCACAGTTGGAGCTTGGAGGGAGGCCTGGGGTGGAGCAGGGGTGAAGTGTGGGTGGGGCCATGGGTGGAAGAGGTGAGAGAGGAAGTAGCCTCCCCAAGAGGAAGTTTCACCCGATGTCCACGCCTAGAAGATCTAAAGCAGCTAAATGACCACTCCCCACTAGTTAAACAGGAACAGTAAGTCTGATAGACAAAAGGTTCCCTAGAACAATGTCCTAAGCACTCAGGGTTTTTTGTGTGTTTGTTTTTCTGCTTACACTTGCTGAAAAGAGTACATTCACAATATGGGCATCCACAGGAAGAACATAGGAATGACCACACTGGGTCAGACCAATGGTCCAGCTAGCCCAGTAGTCTCTCTTCCACCAATGTCCAATGCCATATGCTTCAAAGGCAGTGAACAGAACAGGTTAATTTATCAAGTGATCCATTCCTTGTCACCCAGTCCTAGCTTCTAGCAGTCAGAGATTTTGGGACACCAGGAGCATGGGGTTGCGTCCCAGACCATCTTGGCTAACAGCCATTACTGGGTCTATACTTCATGAACTTTTCTATTTTTAACCTAGTTATACTTTTGGCCTTTATATATAAAATCAAAAATTGATTCTTAAAATAAGTAATTTGCAGTCTGCTCTTATAAACTTGTGCCCATGAAATGGGGGGGGGGGGAGAGAACTGGTCAATAATGCAAAATAAGGATGTGTTAAGTTTGAGCGGGACTGGAATCTAACATCATAAGTCATGTTTTAACAACCATGATAATTACTTTTAAAATTCCAATATTACAATTTTGGTTTTTAGATAATTACTAAAGAAAATATTTAACTACAATAAGCATTTGTTTGCATGAATACATTTAAAACTGTTATAGTGTAAGATCTCAGTTCAGGGGTGCTAGAACAATTTTTATAGTGGGGGTGCTGAGAGCCATTGAACCAAACTGTAAATGCCATAAAATGGAAACCACTTCAAGCCAGGGGGTATGGCAGCACTCCTAGTTCCAGATCTAGGTCTCAGTTACATACTGGTTTAAGTACATGGAATGAAAAAAAAAACTGTAGAAAACGCTATATCAGCTTAACTGACAACTTCAAGAAGCCTCTCTCAGATCAAGGTCAAACTCATCTGCCCAATTAGAAACATCATAAAGAGCTCAGCATCAGTAAGTAGCCTTCAGCTGCCCTGATGTTTCAGCTTCCACAATTGCATTCCCAGTGAGACATATACAGGAAATATACCCTGAGGGGAGACTACCCAAAAGAAATAGCAATGTTTAATTCTTTTGAGCTGAGCAAGATAAAAGTCATATTTAACAAGATTTTTACTACAATATCCAAAAGATCTTCCTTTATATAAACAGTATTAAAACAACTAGGTCAGAAACTTATTATGTAGAGCCTATAGTGGGCTTTTTTTAAGTCTCATAGTACAGTAGAACCTCAGTTATGAACACCTCGGAAATGGAGGTTGTTCATAACTCTGAACAAAACGTTATTCTTCTTTGAAAAGTTTACAACTGAACATTAATTTAATATACCTTGAAACTTTATTAGGCAAAAGAAAATTGCTGCTTTTAACCATTTTTATTTAAATGAAACAAGCACAGAAACAGTTTCCTTACCTTTCCCCCCAAAACTTTCCCTTTATTTGTTTAATAATTTACTTTTAACACAGCACTGTACTGTATTTTGTGGTTTTGCTTCCCCCCCCCCCTTGGCTATTGACTGATTGCACACTTCCAGTTCCAAATGAGGTGTGTGATTGACAGTCAGTTCATAACTCTGAGGTTCTACTGTATGAGACTCTTCAGAATAGCCCTAGAAGCAACAGATACAACTTTAGATAATGTTTTCACCCCTCAGCCATAAGGCAGTACTTCGGAAAAGAAATCAGTATAGCTAAACATTCATCTACTTCTGAAAATTATTTGCTGAAACATTGGAAGGAGTTTACTTCACTATTGATAGGGCTAGAAATCTGAGAGGAGGAAGCCAAGGTGTATCCTTAGCTCTTCTTATTTTAAGAATTTATTTTAGAAAGCACCTATCAATCTTTTACCAGAGAACAAAACCAATACAGGTAAAGAAAGCAATATTGCATAAATGAACAGAAGAGATTTAGTCTTGTTACTGAAGAGATCATCTGCCTGCATATATTCCAGGTTATCGCTTCTTACTTTAGTGAAGAGTTTTTACTATTTTATATTCCTGTTGGCAATACACAGACAACAAAGCTATATAAAAACTGAAGGTTACTTAGCTGTAACCAGAGTTCTTCACACTGGTCTCTGTATATTCACACTCTTGGGACTTGCTCCCACCAGTGCAGCAGGATAATTGAACATGTAGCAGTGCCCATTAGGTGCCTCCGCTTCCACGCCTTCCCCATCTAGCACTCAAGTGCACTGTGAGGGCGAGAGTATAAGGGGTGTGGTGTCACTGCCAACTCAGTTCCTTCCATCTTTAAAATGGGAAAACCTAGATATTTTAATTTGGACTCCTCAGGGGAGGGAAGCTTGGCAGGCAGTGCAAATATGACAATTCCATATCAAAGACCTCTAGTTACAAATAAGTAGGGTGACCAGACAGCAAGTATGAAAAATCGGGGTGGGGGAGGAGGTGGTGGTAATAGGAGCCTATATAAGAAAAAGACCCAAAAATCGTGACTGTCCATATAAAATCGGAACACCTGGTCACCCTACAAATAAGTAACCTTCAGTACTACTTTCGGTAGCCTCTGCATATTCCCACTTTTGGGATGGAGGAATGCAGAGTTCTTCTTAAACAAGGATTGGCGTACTGCTATACCAAACTGGGCATCCAACTTGGATAATATATCCAGTGCATAATGCTTCATTAAAGTATGAATTGACTTCCAGCTTTGCATATCTCAATCAAAAAATGTGTTTATTAAAAGCTGCAGATTTAACCACTGTCCTAGCAGAATGAACTCTAAACGGAGTAAGAGTAAGAAGAGAAGCTCCTTTATAGCACTCTTCAATGAGCTGTCTAACCCACCTAGACAGGGACTAAGACGAAATGTCTTTTCCTTTGGGATTAACAGCACATGAAACAAATAACTCATATAGAAGAAAGAGTTTTAAGTCTTCTTCCAAGTAATATGATAGTACTCTTGACATTCAACAAATGTAACATGGCCTTCCCTTTAGATGAAGGAAGCTTTGGAAAGAAAAATACTGGTAGATTAATGGTTTGATTTACATGAAATTCAGAACCAGCTTTAGGAAAACATTTAGGGTGTGCTCGAAGAAACACCTTTTCCTTATAAAAAGTAGTATGGGGGAGGAGGGTGTCACCATGCCTCAGTAGCTCACAGCTGAGAATATCAATTCAGGACAGACTGCTGAGAAGTAGGACAGACACACAACAAACTGGCGGTTATTCTATCGTTAGCATTTACCAAACCAGTAACATAAATGAGCTTCTGTTTGCCACCCCAGTTAACAAGAAGCCAGAAACAAACAGTCCCCCTTATGCATTCCAGCCCTTGGCTCATCACCCCAACACTGGACAATATGATGAGTGGTTAGTGAAAACCAATTTCATTAAACATAGGGTCCTTATAATGCCAAGGGATCAGCCACTTAGCCAAGTCAATATATAAACTCAGATTTTACTCAATATTCACACTGATGCCAATCTTTTAGTAACTAAAAACTAAAGATTTAATAATAAAAGAAGAGTGATTACTGTTAAAAGATCTATGCATACAAATGACTGCAAAGTTCTTGCATCAGGTTTGTAGCACTGATGGAATAAACTGCTAGCTTGCAATAGTCTCTCTGGAATCACCCAAACAGATTGGGGGATTATCAGTCCTTGTTCAAAGCTTCCTGTAAGAAATCCAGTCCAGAGAAGTGAAGCAGGAAATGAATACAAAATGCAGACGTTTCAGGTGCCTTTTTATATTCTCTGCCATGTGCATGGAAATTTATTGTCCCAAAGTCCACAGCCCATTTGTAGAAAGTTACTGGCCCAAGGTGAAGTATAGAGTCACATGAGCATATCACATACCCTTAATGTGTTTTGTTCAATTACAGAGTGTGGCCATTGGCCCTTTGGGGTCTGAGATGTCCGCAAGAAGATCTATTGGGGCAGTATGAGTTTCTTCTATGGTCCACTGTTAGAGTGAAGTGTCCTTACTAGGCTATCAACACATAGCTGTCTAGCCTGGATGTCCTATCGGGTGGGTATCACCTAGGAATACAACAGATTTCAGATACAAATGTAGAGCCAATCTTCATAACTTCAGATACAGAGATGATGCATGGATTTAACCAGGATAACCATATTAGATAGGCACTAATTTTTCCATTGCTATCTTACATGATAAATTTTCTGTAAGATTTATAGAAACTAGATACTATTGTTACAGTAATATAAATGGTCATCTCTCTCTTACATAGCATCACAGGAGTCCACCACAAATACAGGTAGTTCACTAATTCTTCTTGCAGAAGGAATCGCTATTATAAAAGCTGTCTTCACAGAAATAGAACAAAGAGCAGCTCACAAAGAGCAGCTCACAACATCAGCTGAATCAAAACTGAGTGAAATACCATGGAGGGACACTAGGTGATGCAGAATAGTCCTTTCAAAAAGTTCCTGACCAACCTATGTGAATAAATACATTTGCCATTAACTTGAGTATGGTATGCTGCTAAATGAACCTTAAAGGGCAGACAACCCATTTATTTTTTATTGTAACCGATATTCCAGAATAAATGGCACTGGAGCTGAAACTGGGTCAGCACCTCTCCCACTTGTCTACAAAACAACTCCTTCCACTTGAACTCAATTTTTTTCTAGCTGAGAGTTTTAAATAATGCCAGAAAACTCTCTGCAACTCAAATAGCACAATCTTTCTATTTCTGTCAAAGACCTCTCACCCAAGCCTTCAAATATAATGCTTGGAGATCTGGGTTGAATACCTTCCCTTTCCCAGGAATAGCAAATCCATTGATAATAGGAGCATTTTGTAGTTGCCTTTGTATAAAAGTAGTTACTTGGTGTAACACTGCTCCACATCATTCCTCATAGAGACTTTACTACTAGTATTTATTGTTTCTATTGAAATAATGCTTTGGCACACCAGACATGGACCAGAACCCCATTGTGATATGCTCTGTACTAGCATACAAAGCCTAAAAATTTACAATGTACAGCAAAAGCTAGTTTCTTCATAAATTCTGACTTTGTAGATGATACTACTCTATAATCCAGAAAAAATCATAAAATTTTGAAAGAAAACATGTAGATGAACCAAAGCACAATGCCGGAAGTCAGAAAAATTGATAAATTTCCAAACTCGTATCTTTCTTCCAGCTTCAAGAGTGCCTCTTCATACTAAAAAGTTATTTATATGCCCACAATAATATTGGAGGAACAGGCAAAGACAATGATCTTGGCTGCATATCTCTTAGCTAACACTAACTAACGCAAAAGGAAACGTTTAGATAATTTTCTGGGTGACATATCTGGATCCCCATTCCATATGTTCTGGAACTCCAAAGAGTCAGTTTCATTCTATCCCTTCTTCTCTGCTTCATGAATCTTGTTCTACAACAATACAGACTTGCCATCATCCCAGTCACTTTGTATCTCTCCTGCCCAACACTTACAATCTAAAAAAACAAAAAAAAGTAAGCTCTTCAAGACAGGAACTGTTTTCCTAGGTATCTATACTGCACCTAGCACAACAGGACCCATCCTGACCAGAGCCTTTGGGTATTCCAGCAATATAAATATTTTTTACCTTATCCTGCAACATCTCTTTTCCCATTTGTCATCTCCTTTACGTGTTTGAACAGAGATTTAAAAATATACTAAGTGCTATTCTTCAATGCCTTATTGTCCTAGTAACAGTTCACAATTACTTTTCCTAAATGGAGAAAGGCCATAAGTTACCAGAAATTTATTCCACATTCTTTTCTGCAGTGGTATAAAAGACTGTCTATCATGCCACTGCTGTTATATTTTAAGTCTATTAACATTTCTGACAGCTGCTCAATGGCCAGGATATGTACATAGTCAAATCAAACCATCTACCCATGTCTGGCAACAGCATAGTTAAATGTCTAGCTGCACCACACTAAAATATGTATGTCATTACTCCTGAGGGAATTCTGTGCCAAAAAATTTTTAATTCTGCACATTTTAATTGTCAAAATAAACAATAAAATCATGCCATTTTCAGTTATTTTAGTAATTTATTTCAAAATGCCTGTCAGCAAGTATGTCGGTAACAATACAGACAACAAAAAAGATTCAGAAAATATTTTTGACAATAGATTTCTTACTAGGATATGAGCACATCTATATGGCTCTACAGCACAGAGGACAAAACTAATATTTTTATGTATATCAAGCATAGAATATTTTAAGACTATGTCTACACAGCAAAGAAAAACCCACGAATGGCCCGTGTCAGCCAACTTGGGCTTGCAGGGTTTGGGCTGTGAGGCTGTTTCACTGCTGCGCAGACATCCAGGCTCGGATTACAGCTGGACTTCTGGGACTCTCCTAGCCTGCAGTGTCCTAGAGCCTGGGCTCCAACCCCAGTCCGGTAGTCTACACAGCAAAGAAACAGTCCTTCAGCCCAGTTCTGCAAGCCCACATTGATTGTAATGGGCCAGCCACAGATTTCTGTTTGCTGTGTACACATACCGTAAAGGGCACCACATTCTCAGAAGCAAAGTTAGGCCATGATCTGGCACAGCACTTAAATATGTGCATGAAGTTCAACACCTGAGTATCCCCATTGAAATGAATGCTTCACCAGACTGGGCCTTAGTGAATGGCCTGGCTAATACCTAGTGTAGTACTCAGCATGTCACTGGACTAGAACTGAAACTGTTGCAGATAAATAAGGGCACTGGGAGTGGAGGCTCCTGCACAACAGTGGAGAGCGCAGGCCACTGGCTACACAGAAATGGGGGAAATCACCCTGCAGCCTTCCCCTGCACCAGAACACAGACCTGTTGGTGAGGCTGTACCCAACTCTCAAAACAGAGCAAGGGCCAGGCCCGCCCCAGAAACACCCCGGGGCCCTGCCCCTCCACACCAGGCACACCATGATAGCAAGTGAGGGGCACAGAGTCTCACATACATGCCCAGCCCTGCCCTAATCTAGGTGTGGGGAAAGTAGACTGAGCCCAGCAAGATCCAAGTGTGAAGGGGCTTGGGGCGGGGGGGGGAGGGGAGAGAAGAGATCAGGTGTGGGATGAGAAGGTTCTGTGTGTCGCAATCTGGGTGCAGGTGGCTCAGTGGGAGGGTCCAGGTTCGGGAGGAAGGGGTGGATCTGGATGCACAAGGGCTTGGTGGGGAGTTCTGGGTGCAGGAGGAACGGGACTCTGCAGTGGGGTGCAGGAGAAGGTGGTTGGGGCTGACCGGGGGAACCCTGGGTATGGTGGTACGGGACATGGGTGGGGGTTCCAGGTGAGGAAGGGTGGGGCTTGGCAGGGTGTGGGTTCAAGAAAACGGGCTCAGCAGGGGGGTCCGGATGCAGGAGGGAGATCCAAATACAGGGCTGGTGTGGGATCCAGATACACAGGGACTGGGCAAACGGTGGGACAGCTCTCCATAGTGACACCTCCCCTGCATGGCTGGGGAGCGATGAAGCAGAAAGTGGGGGGGGGGTGGCACCCCATACAGTGACCCCTCTGCCCGTGGCTGGGGACCAATGGCAGCAGGAAGCAAAGAAGCGGGGTGCAGAGCTTCCTGAAACCAAGAGAGCTTCCCAGGCGTGGGCCTGACCCAGCCTCTCCATTGAGGGGAGAGGAAGTCCTGTCCCGTCCCTCCCCCAATACCCAAGCTGGGACTAGGAGCTGGAACCAGCACACGGTCAGAGCCACCACTCAGGGCAACCCGAGTCCTACCCCTCACCAGCTCTGGGCACACTGCAATAGTGAGTGAGAGGGACAGAGTCTTGCACATACACCCAGCCCTTCCCCACGGAGGCAGTGATTTATGTCTCCCTCGGCTGCTCCCAATGCCAGAACCAGATGCACCCACTCAAAACCACTGCCCGGGGTGTGAATCAATTATTCTATGAGGAAAAAGTAAAATCTGCAGGGACCATTAATTCTGCACTTGTGCAGTAGCACAGAACTCCCCCAGGAGTAATATGTTAAAATTGCTACCATTCCAAATAAGTCCCTCTCTCCCAGTATGGCCATAGTTTTACCCAAATGCAATCATAATTTTATATTGCTGCTTATCCTCGTTTTTATAGCTTCAGTATTATAGGACCATGTGACTATAGTTGGCAGAAAAATAATTTGTCCTACCCATACTTACACTTGGGAAAATACTAGAAATTATAATGCAGTGCAATCATCAGTAGAAGAATATTCCCTATGTTTGCTCAGAGCACAATACTCAGTCTTACACACACACACACACACACACACACTTGCTGAATTTCAAGTAAATAGTCCCAGTTTCCGAAGTTACTACACGCAGACTGTATCTTTGTTCTTTATCATAAAATGTCTGTTACTCTAATTCAGTGGTTCCCAAACAGTGGGTCGCAACCCCAATGGGTCATTCCATCAGCACATGTATTGGTTTCTATGACCACAGCGAGCATGGAGGATACCATGTAAATATGGCGCTCCCCGCACAGCATGACCTTGCATTAACAGTGCATCTGAAGTCACACCACACATGGAGTACACTGTTTTGCTCTATAAAATAGTATTCTCCATGTGGCGTGACCTCGCATACACGTTGTTCAGGGTCATGCTGTGAGGAGGATGCCATTTTTAAATGGCCTCCTCCCTGCTGACTGGTGTCATGGGAAGCAATACATCTGAGGATGGGGTCATGCAGGGAAAGTTTGGAAACCACTGTTCTAACTAATTTGCTCTAGAAGTCAAACAGTATTGTACCCAAATGAAGGTAGATACCCAAAAATAGGAACTTCTCAGTTCAAACAGTTTTCCACTACATTGTTGTGGAGAGCCTTTGAGGAAAAAGTCTCTATTCCATTAACTAAATTTTGATCATAAATTTACATTACACATTTTCAATTTGTTATCTGCCTACCTAGGAACTTATATGGCCCTCATTAGCATACCATCCAAGTGTGTTTCAATCATAGGTGGATTTTATCTTCAACACCTCAGAGAGATACAGAATTATCATCTCCGTTTTACAGACAGGAAACTGAAGCAGAAAGTAGATTACATGATTTCGCCAAGTACACACACTCAGCTCCTGACTCAGCCATTGATCTGATGTCTCCTGAGTCCTGAGTCCAATGTCCAAGGCACTAGAGAATCCTTCCTATACCTAATCTACATTAAGTGGATGGAAAATTAATTAAAATATGCTATAAAGTCTCAATTCTACAACTGTTAAATAACTTGTACACTACATATTCAGAAGATATGTAGTAGGTACACCTGGCTTAAACACACAAATACTTAATGTACTCATGCCATTTGGAGGCATGCCTGCAGAAGACCAAGTTTGCACTGGATGTCTGGATGTCGAAGCTGGACAAACACAGTTTCAAAAGGTCAGACCCATATTGCTAAGATTTCAATTCAACAGCATTTAAAAAGACCAAAGGAAATAAATCATGAGAAAGAAAGCTGAGTTTAGAAAAATTCAGTAGAAACCAGTATACTTTTTTTTAAATAATATATAAATGTGTTCTTTAACTTCTTCCTATGGTAGAGAAAATCGAAAAAAAAAACCCACAGTTACTCACTAATGCACATCTTAACTTTACGTTTTCCGTATACTGTATTACCTGTTTGTCCTTTCTATTATTAATTAATATTGATATTACAGTAGCACCCAAATACACCGATCAGCCCTGTTCTACTAGATGTTGTATGAACACGACATGGTCCCCTCCCTCAAACAATTTGCAATTTAAGACACAGGGCCTTTTGAGTAAAGACTTGCTGCCATGGGTAGTAAGAGGAAAGTGTGGGAGGGTCATGGTTTCCCCCACCCTTCATGCCCTCATACAGGTTCATGCTGCTAATGCAGCCCAAGAGATACTTGAAAAGAATCTAGGCCTTGCACAAGGCATATGAGTACTTACAGTGGGATCCACAATGACACATACTTGAAGAAAAATAACCTACAGAGTAGGAGGGCACACCTCACACCACACACTTTCAAATCTTTCCATGAATTAGGACAACTAAAGCTAACTGAGTCTTTAATTTCTAAAACTTAATATGGACAAGTGTGATGTACCAATTTTATTTTCATGTCCTTCTGCATATTAAATGACAGAACTCTTCACAAATATCTGAACAAGTTGGTTCAACCATTTTAAATCCTATCCAACCCAACCATCTGGATGTTACTCAAAGCCCAAAGATAGATTAGGTAACAAACCTCTGAGTTAGAAGATTATGAAAGGTAAAAATTTTGTTTTAAAGTCTGCTTTAAGTCCCTGAATAGATTTTCAAATAACAATAGTATACAATGTGTTTCAATGGATATTTTCAACATTTTTGAAAATTCAATTGTTCAGACTATCCTTTAAATTGCATCTTTATTTTTTATTGTTGAAGTGTTAATATTTATAAAGGGCTTAACAGGGGGCAGAACATCCTTATCAGCAATGGATACTGAGCAGACTCGAGCAACACTGAACTGTTAATGCAGACAATAGAGAGTGGAAGTGACCACCAACAAAACAATAAAACTAGCTATACACAAAATGCTGTAATATTTATTAAGAACAAAGCTAGGAATTGAAAACAATTTTCATTAATTTATTTCTTCATTTGTAACATTAGGTACACCTCTACCCCGATATAACGCTGTCCTCGGGAGCCAAAAAAAATCTTACCGTGTTATAGGTGAAACCATGTTATATCGAACTTGCTTTGATCCGCCAGAGTGTGCAGTCATCCTCCCCCCCTGAGCACCGCTTTACCGTGTTATATCCGAATTCATGTTGTATTGGGCCACGTTATATTGGGGTAGAGGTGTATTCCTGAAACTACAGTAGATAAAACACTTTCAAACAAAGCGTTTTCAAGTCAGTGATGTCCTTTAAAAGATCAAACAGAGTACAAGTTAATTTATGAGATTTCTTTATGAAAGCTTTTATAGGTGGTAACTTTTCAAGCATATGAAGCTAGGCCTAATGTGAAGAAATTCCACCCTCCAATACAAAATGCACTTTACGGGGAAGTGGATAAAAAGCATGAACTCAAAACTGCACATGATGATTTGCTTACCATCTAATCAAGTTTCTGCAACAACAAAAAATAAACCTTTGCCTTATCTCTGAGAAGGCAGTCTATGCTATAAACCAGGGGTCAGCAACCTTTCAGAAGTGGGGTGCCGAGTCTTCATTAATTCACTCTAATTTAAAGTTTCGTGTGCCAGTAATACATTTTAATGTTTTTAGAAGGTCTTTCTATAAGTCTATAATATATAACTAAACTATTGTTGTATGTAAAGTAAATAAGGTTTTTAAAATGTTTAAGAAGCTTTATTTAAAATTAAATTAAAATGCAGGGCCCCCTGGACCGGTGGCCAGGACCCGGGCAGTGTGAGTGCCATTGACAATCAGCTCATGTGCCGCCTTTGGCACGCGTGCCATAGGTTGCCTACCCCACTATAAACCGAATATACAATAAACACATCTCCTTGCTTAGGCTGTGTGTTGATTCTGTGGAGTTTCCAAAAGGATGATGGATTTTTAAAAAGCCAATTGAACAATTAAAATTTGGAGCTTGAAGCTTTCTACAGTGTGCATGAGGTATATCATCAAGGCATCAGTTACAGCTCCAGAATTAAGACAGATTTGCATTTTACGCTTAAAGCAGAAATTCAATCTTTGTTCTGTATGAAAAATACAGCTTATCCTCTCCATATTAACAACATTACTCTGCACATAGAATGATTCTTCTGAGCATTTAGTAGTAAGTCAATAATTAGTTTATGGGTTTTAAATAATTCTAAAATTGACCTTTAACAAAATTCAGCGTCTATGTCAGCCTTTACTTTGTCCCAAATGATCTTAATGGAACACCAAGCAAACTTCAAACCTTCTATATAGTTAACTTTCATTGAAATCTTGAGTACAGCCTAGATCTGGTTAACAAACTAGGTTTTAATTAAATTAGTGATTGTGTATTTATGTGTTATGATTATACAGGCTACAGACACGTCAGGTCAACCACTCAGTTAACTCCTAAGTGAGACCATTACGACATCCAGGGGTAACTCAACCAATCTCAACGTTTCCTCTACAGCTAAACTGCATTCAACAATTCTATTGTTTGTAATAAATTACGGGAATGAAAGGCGCTGGATACATGTATTAAGAGAACTATTTGCTTTTGGACATATGTTCATGATTTAACCTTAAAGTGAAGAAGCAGGTGTCTGTCCCATAGGTCCCTCAGGGAGAAATAAATAATTTTTTTGACCGTGGAAGTCACTATCAGAGAGAGGATTCAGAGGTATTACAGAGGGGTTTATAAAAACAGGAAAGGAAAAGCAGAACTGGGTGTAAAGATTCACCCATTCTCCTTTACCCGTTTCCAAAAATACACACAAGGATAAGGAATGAGTGCCAAGGTCTCTACCTGGACTTTAGCAGATGCTTTCCAGTGGCCTTTTGACATCCAATATGGAGACTATCCAGCTTGGCCCCTCCTAAATTGTATTTATAACTTTACAGTACATCATAGTAGACCAGTGAGACTTAACTTTTATAACCACAGTAGATTTATCAATGAAAGACCCAACTTCAGTATCCATAGTACATCTGGGATGTGAGGAGATTATTTTTTTTTAATCCTGATTAAAAATGTGATGTTTAACAATGTGTGGATTACCACTGTTCTATTTGGTTATGAAAACGTTATTTAATACCAGTTAAATGTGTTTAAGAAGAAATGCTCTGTATTGGTAGTATCAAGATTTTTGAGCACCAGCTATATCGAAGCCCCTTAACTAAGCATTCAAAGCATATTGCAGCTGCAATCAATAAATATAGCTGCTCCCCATCCCAAACAAATACCAACTTTAAAAAAAAGACCAAAATGACATGGATACTTATCACTTTTTTTTATATAATACAGACTTTTAAGCTAATTATAGGACAGCAAGCTCCAATGCAATACAGGCCAATTTCAGAACCTGCAAGATAAACTAAGGTGGCTAAAAATTTAGAAGTACAGTAGAACATCGGAGTTACAAACAACAGAGTTACAAACTGACCTCTCAACCACACATTTGGAACCAGAAGTACGCAATCAGGCAGCAGACACACACACACACACACACACTCTAAAGCAAATGCAGTACAGTACTGTGTTAAACAAACTACTACAAAAAATAAAGAGAAGTTTAAAAAAAATTGATAAAGTTAAGGAAACTGTTTGTGTTGGTTTTATTTAAATTAAGATGGTTAAAAGCAGCATTTTTCTTTTGCATATTAAAGTTTCAAAACTGCATTAAGTCAATGTTCATTTGTCAACTTTTGAAAGAACCACCATAATGTTTTGTTCAGAGTTATGAATATTTCAGAGTTACAAACAACCTCCATTCCCAAAGTGTTCGTAACTCTAAGGTTCTACTATATCAATACGTAATATAGGTGCACATATACTGTAGTATTAAAAGGTCCAACAGTATCATCATACACGCTGTATGCTAAACACAGGCCATGCCAGAGTGGTTTTCTATAGCCTCCTTATGGGGCAAACTTTTAAGGTCACCTTTTTACAGAAATTCAGATTTCTAGAAACAGGAGGCAAGAGGTGCTAATTTTATATACTAGCTTTTAAAACAAAAAAAATTCAAATCCTTTCAATTATTTAAGCTGCCATTTTCTCTTCCTAATTTAAGATTTTTTTTGCAGTGATTATAAATACACCATTAGATCATTTCTAAGACACTGAACCACACCACCTTTAAGTAACAGGATAGAACACCTTATCTTAAGCACA
This sequence comes from Mauremys reevesii, assembly GCF_016161935.1. Lineage (NCBI taxonomy): Eukaryota > Metazoa > Chordata > Testudines > Geoemydidae > Mauremys > Mauremys reevesii. The sequence continues at coordinate 46,299,404 of NC_052629.1, read as the reverse complement.
CCTCATGTGACTACATATTTACTCATATTTATAATGCAATTATAGATATAATAGATAAGTAACTGGAACCAAAAGTGAATGTAAGTGGAAGTCGTAATACATATTTTATGTTTTAGACATGAAACAATGTATAGTAAGTATACTGGACATCTATTGCCAAAGCAGGATCAATTTTTATGCAATTCGCTGATTCGCCTCAAAGCTAAGACTAGAAATATGCATTGTTGACATTCTATCTTTCCATATCGAACCATTAAGTCTTATAATATTTTTTCTTACTCTATGTAACACACTGAAAAGCAATTGCAAACCCCTTAGGAAAACTAGCACCTGCAGGAAAGGTCCCATTTGGCAACTGCTGATACTGTCAAGTTATTCATCACAAATCTCACACTAGATCCCACCTCCTTCCTGTAGTGCTAACTGGTGGAGTTGGAGAAAACAGAGCTTGTAGTGTTCACATTAAAACTCCCACAACTAAGCAGTTGAGTCTCCTACATCCCCTAAAATACTGCTCTTGAGAGCAGGCTTCACATGGAGTTATGCAACATCCTGTTCATAGCCAAAAGCTCCAGATGGGATATGTTTCATTGCTGCTTTTATTTTTTTTTTCCTATTGAGCTTTTTCTGTTTTCTTTAAAAGCATTTACCCCAAGTTAATGCTGTAACAAGAATGCAGACAAACCAAAACCTCAAAATTTTAATCTATATTCCTTTGCTAGTTTTTTCTTTTGACAAGCATACTTAAAATCCCAAAATATTTTGTGCAACTGAGCAGATAAATTGCCAACAACTTTACATATAGAAACTTACAAAAAAACTAACAATTCAGAAAAATGTCTGCCTTGTTTCAGAGAGCTTCTAGTATTAAGAAGCGTTAACATTGTCATGGCATATTACTCAAGAGAGGTTCTTGTCGACAAAAGGAAAAAACCACCTAGGTCTGCTGATCGCACTGAAAGTTGGCAATTTCTCAAACATCTGCTAAAGGTCAGATTTCCACTGCATGGAACCAATCAATGGAGCTACACAACTCTCTCAGCACCAGAAGAAGCTCCAAACAAAGACAAATGTTTTACATAAGTAAAGAAACTTAACCTAAATTTTTGAACACTCTGTTTAGCAAAGTCTTTTCCTCCACTGCCATATAATATCCATACACTTGGCAAGTACTGTTAAAATTCTTTTGATTTGGCTTTTGCACCAGAAACCAAAAGTTATCCTATGTTAACTAAGTAAATCTTTATTTTGCTTATTTTACAAGTACTTTACTACAAGTATGTCCCTGTTAGGAAAAAAATTTCAATTACAGACACTCCCCGACTTACGCAGTCGTTCCGTTCCAGAAAGCCTTGCGTAACCTGAATTTTACATAAGGCGGAAACTTATATTGTGCAAGCATAAAAAAACCAAAAATATTGCATTTACCTTAATCCTATTGTTATCCTGGCACAATGAAGGCTGAATTGTGGTGGTGGATGACAATGGGCTTAATTTGCAGATGAGGAAGGAGACAGACATGATTTGGATGAAATAATAGGGTGAAATAACAGAAATACAGTATCACTGAAATAACACGAGACTGAGAGGCTGTGAGAGCGCAAAGTCTTCCCCTGTAGGAGATGCTACTGCTGTATTCCTCCGCACACCGCGATACAGAACTTTACATTCCGGTATGCTACGCGATATTTTCCACAACTCTAAAATTTTATTTATGACTTATGGGACTTTTTGCGTAAGGTCGAATTTGCGTAAGTTGGGTCTTGCGTAACCCAGGGAGCATCTGTATAAATCACACTGTTCTATAGGTCAACTCTAATCACGTATTATTAGTGCTGTCACATAGTAAACTGTCAGCATTTCTAAAGTAAGATCCACTCTTCAAAGTGTAATAAGTGTAAAAGTTTTTAGATATTGTTAAGCTGATGCCACATACAAGGAATCACTATGGACAAGAAATAAAATTACATAACACTTATATTAATTTTATGTACATCTTTACACATATTCTAACATTTCATAAAAATATCTAAATTTTAATATAATTTAAAATATTCTAACTCACTGATATTCAGTCCAACTGAGAAAGACCTTTGATTTTAAATACAGAACAAGGATATATGACTGGCTTACATCAACAGCATAGTGCATGGTGGAGCATAAGCCAGGAATAAAACCTTTAAGGAACCTGAAAAAGAGAAGATATACCATTTACTTTTCTAGGATGTTAAGTGATCCTCAAACTATGTATTTGTTTCCATTTTTATATTTAGAAGTCACTTTTTTCTATTTTTTAAAGGAACCACTACCATTCTATAGCCAATGTCGGAGGAAGTGAAAGGAGTTAGAGTGGACACAACTTGCTAGCTTTTTAGACCCTACGCTACCCCCAGTGTTTTGTTCCTCTGAATCAGAAGTTCAACTTCACCACTACGCTACAAAGTCTAGACTGCTTTGGTTCCATAATATTATGAAGCACCACAAGTTTTAAATGGTGATTTTATAAATTAAAGAGCTACAATAGATTTCTTTTAGTACTTTAGGAACGGAAAAAGGCCAACGATATTTAAGGCAAAATTTTTCCAGCAATGGAAACAAAAAATATAAGCAATTGAAATTACTGAGGTGCCTTTTCAAAATAACAGTCTACCTACAAAATCAAGGAAATTCAGCGTTAGACCTAAGCAGTAATCCAATAATCTTATTTCAGGCCATAGTATTAAATTGCACATACTAAAATCATTCAAAAACTTGCGGGAGAGGGGGCATGACGAGTTAACTAAAGTAACTTGTATATTATATGCACTTCTTCACTCATCTGGCAGTCTGAACAGATTATTAGGTCTCATACCAGCTGCTTTGCTGAGGGTCCTCATTGGTATGGAGTACACCAGGGCCTCTCTCATGAGCTGGCACTTTTGTTATGTTTACGACATAGCAGAAAACAGAACGTGAGTGAAAAGGTTCTGATTATCCACAATCTGCTGAGTAACTCAACCACTTGGCTATTGCCCTACTGGAGATGAAAGGGTGGGGGAATGAAGTAGCATCAGCATGCCACTCTGACATTAACCACCATCCCCTGTAGCTTATATTTCTGCCATTCCCCATCCTCCTCTCACAATGGGAATGTAAAAATCTTTAATATCACTACATACCATTACAAACATTTTTACTGGAATAAGTTTGGAACAGTCACATCATTCAAGTGATGGAGCCTTAGTATGCAGAACTTGGGGTGACAAATTACCATATAGTAAATTCTGTAAATATCTGAGTCAGGCAATTTTTTTTGTAAACATGACAGTTCACACCCAAACATTCATTTAGCCTGACTTGTATTCAAATAGTGCAAACACTTATGTAACATTCTTTCTTAAAAATAATTTATCCCTGTACATAGCAGTGATTAATGTTCTTCACAACCTCCCTGAACCCGTAGGCCACAGACATCCAGCCCTGCCCCACTCCTTCAATGTCATGCACATCTTTAAAGAGCTGGTCTGGGAAATCCCATTAGTCAGTAAAAGCCAGGCAGGTAGGTACAGGTTCCATCATCATACAAGACACCACATTAATGTATTTCATGTACATAAGAAGAAAAATCAAGTCTCTATATTGCAATTAGTAGGGCTCATCCACCGTTAAGTGATGAAGGCAAAGTTAAGATTGGAGGAAGAATCTTATTGTTACCATACTGTTAAGATTTTTTAATTATTTTTATGAATACTACAACATTCTAATTTCCTAATTTCAAACTGGTAAAATAAAACTCAAGAAAAACAATTCAGTAGTATTTTGAGTGTTGTGCAAAATCTTTTAACTTTCATTTTAAATTTCAACTAGATTTATTTCTGAGAATTTAGCTTGCCATACTTTCTCAGTAATCTTAAAACAATTAAGTATTGTTATTTTTCCGAAATCATCACTTTAAAAAGTTCTATCCATATTAACAGTTGTACTGAAAGCGTGAAACTATTACAGGCCACTCCTTGTATTGAAAGCGAAGACGTAGGAAATCACACTGAATGAGCAAACTAAATAAAGTATGCATACAAATACACACAAAAGTAGTCTATTTGATATACTTTGATGAGTTCAACAAATTCACGAAAGTACATGAGGTAAGCATACTAATTTATTTTGTATGTTAACTAGCTTCTATTTATGACAGTTTACTTGTTAGAAAATCAGAACCTAGAGCAAAACATTACTGTCCAGAAAAGACACAAAAAAGACTAGACATGGTCCTTTATATAACAGCCTGGTAGCTCCAGCTTTGTTTCATTCATGTTTCTGATTTTATGGCATTGCTTAAACTGATATTGTGCCATTATCAATCAATCATAGTGCTGGCAACAAATCATTGAGTTTCTGCTCCAACATAAGCATCTTCTATAAATAGCCGTAAAAATTATTAAACCACAAAGTTCATAAAGGTTTCTATGTTACACCAGGAGTAGACAGCACCAAGTTCCTATTCTACGTGGCTTGAATAATTTAGTTTGAGGCTCAAATTTTCTAAGTTTGGTCTCAAGACACAGATCAAAGAGTTTTTTAAAAGTCTGAACCAAAGAGGTTGCCATTTTTGCGAACAAGTGAAAACTCATTTTTGCCTCTGTAAAAAGCATGTTCCACCTTTATTACACTACCACTGCAGTCCTGAGTAGAAAACTGAAAATTAATGGGGTCAAAGTACTTAAAGCAGACATCAAGTGAACTTTATTTCTGGCATTTGTATAAAAGTGTTCATAATCTCCCTTTGTGACATTGGCACTATGTACAACAACAGTGAGTGGAATTTTCATCTCAGAAAGCATATATGGAATGAGATTACTTTTTTCAGATTTCTAGTTCCATTTAGCAGATACTTCAAGATCAGAGTTGCTTTATTCTAGAGGGTTTTTTTAAACCACACAGTGGGGAAAAAAGTAAAAACAGTTGCATTAAAAAGACTATTAAGGCCACAAAGTGAAGCATTAAGTCAAGAATTGCCCATGCAACTTCATTCTGCCCCACTGTGCATGTTTTATGATAGTATGTTAATATGTAATTGAAGACTTTCCCCCTACAGTATTCCCTTCACCATCAGTGCACAGTTTGGATTGGCATGCACTGAACAAGGCTGACTATGGTCTAGTGGACCACTCTCACATTTTGGGCCAAATTCTATCCATATAGATGCATAGGACTAGACTGACTGTGTAGCATGTGCTCCAAAAGATGTCTGCTTCAGTCAGTATACAGATGGCTGGACTGCAGTGAATGAGGCGTCCACTCACTGACCAGTCAGCATAAAAATAACACTGTTCTCTCATTCACTATACACTATCCAAACTGTGCAATGAACAAAAAAAAAAGGGGGAGGGGAGATACCATGTGATCATTATGGATGTGCTTGACATATCTACATTGTTGTGGATGAGTTGTTTTGTACTTAAAATTGGGATTCAATCAACTACACTTATTCTCCTCAAATCACTGCACTTACTGTATTGATTCTCTGAGAATATACAAATAAATCCACTAGTATATGAGCTAAGAAATTAAGAATTAGTCCTTTAAGACATGTAGCACTGTCAGGCTTTGTCCCAAATCTCAGCTATTTACTGAATGCTTACACAAACTGAATATGAATTCAAATCAACCTTGAATATATATCCAGTGCAATAAGTCACTTATTAAAAAAAATTAGAATTAGCAGACATTTTCTCCTGTTGCTCTTCAGAAGATGAAGAATGATGTTCAGAAAAATTCACAAATTGTCCTTTTTCACACAGCTGCTGCTTCCTACTATTCTCAAAGGGAATGAAACCACAGGCTACCCTTTAGCAAAAATAGCTGCTGCCTCTTTTAATCCTCACAGTGCTCGTTTCTACCTCCTTACATCATAGGAAGCCACTGTCTTCCTTGAAAGCAGCTTGGCTTCACTCATTATTAATAAATTTGGAAGACAGCGGCCATGTTTGCTAAGGGCAGTCTGGGGTCTCATTTCCATTAAGAATAATGGAAAATAGCAGACATTTTGCAAGAGGGAAATAGTTTCCCTCTGAAAGAGAAACTTTGCTATGAAGAATGGCAAAAAATTACCCTTAATCCTAAACATTTCTTTTTTTAGAATTACCTATTGCATTGGTACTACCTATTGCAACAAGAATGATACAAGGGAGAAGGAAGCTGGAATATGTGGATGACAAGAGGAAAAGAAAAAAACACACAGGCATGAAGTGGGAATGGAGAGAACTCTCTAGCCACACTGCACTATTCTGATAATGCAAAGCAGCTGTAAATCCATCTTAATTAGCTAATATTCTTCAGATACCCTTGTAAAGTAGCCACTGCATGCTGAAATCTGGCCTGAAATTTTAAAAAAAAAGTTGATGCTGCAAATCTTCAAATCATTAAAAATATTGTGTGCAGGAGCAGTGACATCAGCAGGGCTCAATGGCTGCTTACGCCTTTAGCTCCATGTTGAAGGTGACATAATCCATGGACACTGCGACTCCCCAGCTTCCTACAAGTCCTTAAAAAGCCTGTCCTAACTTAGATGGGTACTCCAATAAAGAGACCAACCTTAAGAAATATTCCCAGAAAAGGACTCGGTTGCACGTTTTTTGACTGAACCTGAACTGGAACCAAACCAATAAAAATTGGTAACCCGTTCAAAACAACAGGTTCAATGATCAGGTGCTGCTCCAACCCTATAGAGAGGGGAAGGGACTATACTTCCCAGCAAGCCACTGGAGAAAAGAGGGAGGAGAGGAAGAGAGGGGCTCTGGGATTGGTAGTTTTCCTGCCTGTTATGCCTAGGAAGAGCACTGGCCATGGAAATGAACTACAACTCCCAGAACACCTCCCTCCCATCTGACTCCTCTTGCTTTCAGCTGAGTACTAGGGCCAGTAACTCAGGCCTCAGACATGGTGGATGAGGCAAGAGGAGTATGGACTACAGGACCTTTGTTTTGACTTGAAGCTGCAAGACTCCACTGCTCTTCCACTGTGTTCCTGGCTTTGTTACCCTGGTGCTGAAGTTCGTTTCTGCTGTCACTTCACCAGCCATCCTGCACAGGGTAACCTATTTTGTTATACTAGGAATGGGCTCCTGAAGGGGGCAAGGAGGAGTGAGGGGGAGGGAAGGATGATAGAAGAATGAAGGCAGGGAGGCAAGGGAGTTCCAGTCTGAAGCTGACGGAAGAGAGGTTATGTAACAGTTCTTCTCTGACTAATAGTAAATTCATTATCACTTCACCTCCCTAGCTGGCAGGACCTAGAACAGGGGTCGGCAACCATTCAGAAGTGGTGTGCCAAGTCTTCATTTATTCACTCTAATTTAAGGTTTTGCGTGCCAATGATATATTTTAACGTTTTTTGAAGGTCTCTTCCTACCAGTTTATAACATATAACTAAACTATTGTTGTATGTAAAGTAAATACAGTTTTTTAAATGTTTAAGAAGCTTCATTTAAAATTAAATTAAAATGCAGAGCCCCCCGGACCAGTGGCCAGGCAGTGTGAGTGCCACTTAAAATCAGTTCGCGTGCCGCCTTTGGCACACATGCCATAGGTTGCCTACCCCTGACCTAGAACTTCTCTCCTCTGTCCAGTAGGTCAGATGAGTTTTTTTCCAGAATAGAATTATTGCATTTTGATTGATTTTTTAAAAGGTTTGCCGGTTCCACAGTTTAGAATCTTTTATTGTTTAATACAGGCAAAGAAATATTACTAAAAAAAAAATCTAAGGCCTGTTGCTTTTCTTGGCTACTTTTTTGGGTTCCTATATTTCAAAGTTAAGTATTTAATAACTTTCTCTTTCATTCTTAATCTTACAAGAATGTTGGAATGTTTTCAGTTACATTAAATCTTTGAGCTGATTGGCTTAAACAAGTAGAATCAATGAAACACAGTGCACTGCTCTGGCCCAACTGCTGAACCACTCCCAGACCCAAACTGAGGCTGTTCCTACCTAGCCCTGGCAGCATCCTTGATAACAGACTAACTCAGTTTCCCTTCCACTGATCATCATGATACACTGGCAGTGACAGCTTTAGGCTCCATGTTCAAGGGGAAGACAAAAAATGTAATATTCAGCTATTATTCTTTTCGTACAGCCCTCAAGCAACTATGGGTAGGGATCAAAAAAATTGTGAGGAAGTTCTCATTTGACCAGGCCAAGAATACTTCTAATTGTCAAATTGGTAATTTCAGGACTGTTCTGATGGGAACACATGTCTTTGTATATGTCACTGTACATTTAATGCATCACCCAGATGAAGGTATTGTCCTTCCTCAAGAGAAGCTATCCAGAAGTGAGACAAGTTCACACAATGGAAATAATCCTAACCCTCTGTGCAGAAAAATAATTTAGTCCTCAAACAAATGTACTCTAGATTCTATATTGAAAAGCAAGACGAAAGTGAAGACTAGTCAGTCTCTTTTGCTTGAAGTTTACTTCGAATTAACAACAATGAATGGTAGACCTTTTAACCCGATGTAAGATTCAGGCTTCAGAAATATTCTTAACACTCTTATTGAATGTTTTGGCAACAGCCAATAAATGATGAAAATATTTAAGATCAAGTTGCTGACCTTGCAACCAGAGTATGTCATGAAATTACGCAGGCAGGCAAAGGCTAGCTTATTTCTTTGAAAGGTGACTGTGTTACTCATCCCGCTAGATCCATATTAGAGTTAATATACAATATACTGGAGATGGAAAAATAATCCTCTGCATGTTTTCTATGAAGCAGATCACTGAGAGGTCTTCTAAACACCTGAAGGCAATGATACTCTAAGTCATAATTTGTTATGCAAGTTCTCTGAAGCATTTCTACTAATAATGCAGCTGATATTGTCAAATCTATCAAGTGTGTGATTGCAAATCAGTAAGAAAAGGAAACAAAATGAAACAGATAATGAGCGTGTGAAAAAGACTCCATAAGATGTTACACAACAAAACCAGCTTCATATGAGTAAAAAAGAGACAGAATTCAACATGGTGGGTGCCAGAAGAGTTACTCTATGAGAAGTTCACTGTTCTGCTCATATCTTGTTGAGGATATTATGAAAGAAAGGTCTGTGAATCACATAGCTGGAAAAGCACATTTGATTTGGAAAAGGCTTAGGAACCCAACAAGCACAGTGATCACAAAAAAAGCTTAATTTAAAGAAGTCAATCCTAGATTGTCCAACTAAATGGCATTCCATGTGTGATATGCTTGAAAGACTCTTAGAGCTCAAGGATTTTTGTGACGATATGTAACCAAGACCTTTATATGAGTGACACAAAATGGAACGCCATTAAAAATATGGCAGCACTAAAGCCTGCTAAATTAACAAAAAAGACACTTCAATGAGAACTTACTCTGGGTGATTTTTACAAAGTCTAGCTAAAATGCCAACTCAACCCATCAAAGATGTTTTCTTCACCTTTTACTGAAAAACTACTGGCCTCAATGAAGAGCTGAGAGAAAACGTTGGACAATGATGCATCTAACTAAAACTGTAATAATTCCCAATTAGCCTATATCTGATATTCCAAATGATGAACTGACTGACTTTCAGTTAGATATGTCTGAACAGTCAGATGTGATCCTAAGCTTTTCCTCAAAGAATATGAGAAGTCCAAGAAGCAAAAGACAAATTTTGGTCGAAACAAGGCCAAAAAAAACATGTTAGTCCCCTTCCTGGATTCTTTTATTGATGAGCCTTATCCATGAAAGTGAAAATATAAAAAATAATGAGACCTGCACTATATCAACTGGCTACCATCATGCTTGGTGCTCCTGCTACACACATTAGTGTAGAAAGGGCATTTTCTGGGCTTGAATTCATTTTGTCACCTCAGTCAAATACGACTGACAGGGTTGTGAAGGATTTTGTACTAGTGTGTGCAAATAACTTGTTCATAAAATAAATATTTTTCACTGTAGAAAAATGTATCATTGTATTCTTCTGCTACGAGTTACAATGCAAGCATATGAGTATGTGACATTAATCCACAGGAAATGCATCAGAACGGGTTCAAACAGATGGAATGGGTTACCAAGCCATCATTCTAGGTTAATGTCTGATCCAGAACTGAACCGGAGAGTACGAAATACTGATAAACCCAAACAAGAACTGAACCAACATTTTTAATTGTTCAACTCCTGGACTTAAATAAACTATGGCAAGTCAGAACTCCTGGATGTAGGTGTGGGTTCAGATCTACAGAAAGATATAAAAAGATAAATACAAATAGCTAACTACTTCAATAAGATACCTGAGAATACGTATTTCTAAAAGATGGCAAGACTTACATAATATTAATTATACTCCTTTGATCAAGAAAACTAAAACAAAACATGTCAAAATATGAAAATTCATGTTTAGGCAAAATTGTGGCAATTAAAAATTAAATATCTTACATTTTTCTTTTCCCCAAACACTCAGATAATCTTTTAGATCAATGACAAGCCATGATATACAAATTCATTTGGGGACATAAGAACCCCAGGGTTAAGCAATCTACTTTAAAAAGGCCATGGCAAAAGGGAGGATTGACTTTGCCAAACATTAAGCACTATTTTCAACCTAGTCAGATCAGAAACCTGATGTACTGCCTAACACCAAACCTTAATAAGCACTAGGAAGAGATAGGACAAGCTCATATTTGTTCAATAAAACACCACATGATCCTATGAAGAAATGCTATAGACCAAAATCAATATATAACCACCCTTTTATAAAAGGAACTTGGGATAAATTTATTTAGAAAGCTAAGCCCAGGCCCATTGCTTCTAACTCACAGTAGATATAGAATTTAGACCCAATAAAAGCCAGGGAAGCTCTAACACTTGGGAACTTATAAGTATATCAAAATTCAGCCAACTGTTTAAAAAAAAAGTTTTATCACTTGAGGACATACAACTCACAATAAACATCAAAGTTCTAGTGTATCAATGCCTACAGTTGAGACTTTTTCTAACCTGCCTCCACAAAAAAGTGAACGGAAGTAGAAACTTGACATAATTTGAAAAACTACTCACTGCATCCATGAAACACAAAGGCTTACTATACAAAATTATCTGACTGTTATTTAGAGGAAATAACTACACTCATGAAAAGATGAAAAGTTGACATAGGCCCAGACACCAAAACTGAGGAATGAGAGAACATATGGAGAAATTGTTTCCTTTGTTCTTCTAGAACTCCAAATCCTTCAACTAACCACCAGGAACTTTTAAATGTTCACGTCTTAGGTCTACTGAGTCATTTGGAAATTCTAGCTGCCACAGAATCCTGACAAACATTATTAGTCCTCAAGAAGGTTACCCCACAATTCTCTTTAGTAGGCTGCATCCATAAAGTCTGAGAAGGGGCTTACTTTGGTTCAGTTTCAGCTCTATTTGCCCACATCCTATCCTGTTCAGCTGCAGTCTGTTTGCATTTTAATTTTTTCTCTTGGTAGTTGTGGTTTTTCTCTTGGTAGTTGTAACTTGTGCCTAGTTACAAGACAAGATGTTGACCCAAGGTGCTTGGTTCTACAAGCCATGGGCTCTGCAGGCCTGGACAGCACGATGGATTGTCATGAAAATCATAACTAGTAGAGTGGTGGAGTCAGAGGTCTCTTTTTTTGTGAGCTGTGTTCCCCAGGCAGGTCGATCATTTGCTTCTGTGGAGCTGGAGTGGTGCACTGGTTTTACTTCTTTAGTAATGCTTTAGATTAGAAGCAGGAGCGAGGCACTCCCAATGTTACTATTGTAGATACTCCCAAAACTGCTCAAGAGCAGCCTTGTTGCAGTTATCAGGCTGCCTGTGCTTCTATGATGTACATATGAAATTCTGAAGTTTTCATTATCTTACTAAACTGTCTTGCAGGTTTTGTGGCATGATGTAGGTGAAGGTGAAAAGCTGACTAGCTTCAAAAAATTGCTATGCTTCTCTCCCCAGTATGTTTCAGGAACTGTTCGCCAGGAATGTGGAGCAGTGGCACTCAAAGGAAGCATAATAATTATACTGAAAAGGAGGCATGCTAGTGTCAGATACCAAAACCATAAAAAAGGGAAACTTATTACCCAAGATTAAAAAAATATTTTGCAAAAGACTCTCTCACAGATAGCAAGAGGAAACATCTGCTCTCCTCTATGGAGTCAGACTGAGGGTGACATGTCTACTGAAGTGATCATGCTAACAGAAAACCATAATTGCCTCCATTCTGCTGGACTGGACGGAAGTATCCAATTTTTCACGCCCCTGAGAGATTTAGCTAAGGGTACGTCTACACTACAAGACTATTTCGAATCTACTTAACTCGAATTTGTGGAATCGACCTTATGAAGTCGAATTTGTGTATCCACACTAAATACACTAATTTGACTGTCTGAGTCCACAGTAACGGGGCCATCGTCGACTTTGGAAGCGGTGCACTGTGGGAAGCTATCCCACAGTTCCCGCAGTCCCCACTGCCCATTGGAATGCTGGGTAGAGCCCCCAATGCCTGCTGGGGGAAAAAATGTGTCGAGGGTGGTTTTGGGTAACTGTCGTCATTGAACCGTCAATCACGCCCTCCCTCCCTGAAAGCGCCGGCGGGAAATCTGTTCGCGCCCTTCTCTGGTCGGTTACAGCGCGGACGCCACAGCACTGCAAGCATGGAGCCCGCTGCGATCATCGCTGCACTTATGGCCGTTGTCAACTCCTCGCACCTTATCGTCCACCTCTTCCACAGTCAGCTGCTGAGAAATCGGGCGAGGAGGCTCCGGCAGCACGGTGAGGACAGGAAGTCACAGAGTGGCGCAGACCTCTCACAAAGCAGGGTACGCCGCGCAGTGGAGATCATGGTGGCAATGGGTCAAGTTCATGGTGTGGAACGGCGATTCTGGGCCCGGGAAACAAGCACGGACTGGTGGGACTGCATAGTGCTGCAGGTCTGGGATGAATCACAGTGGCTGCGAAACTTCAGGATGTGTAAGGGCACTTTCCTTGAACTCTGTGACTTGCTGTCCCCTGCCCTGAAGCGCCAGGACACCCGGATGCGAGCAGCCCTGACTGTGCAGAAGCGAGCGGCCATAGCCCTCTGGAAACTTGCCACGCCAGACAGCTACCGGTCAGTAGCGAACCACTTTGGCGTGGGCAAATCTACCGTAGGGCTTGCTGTGATTCAAGTAGCCCACGCAATCGTTCAGCAACTGCTCTCAAAGGTAGTGACTCTAGGAAACGTCCAGGTTGTCAGAGATGGCTTCGCCACGATGGGATTCCCAAACTGCGGTGGGGCTATAGATGGGACTCACATCCCTATCCTGGCACCAGCCCACCAGGCCAGCCACTACATTAACCGAAAGGGCTACTTTTCTATGGTGCTGCAAGCACTGGTGGACCATAGGGGACGTTTTACCAACATCTACGTCGGGTGGCCGGGCAAGATTCATGACGCGCGTGTGTTCAGGAACTCTGGTCTGTTTAAACGCCTCCAGGCAGGTAGTTTCTTCCCGGACCACAAAATAACGGTTGGGGATGTGCAGATGCCTACAGTGATCCTCAGGGACCCAGCCTACCCGCTAATGCCCTGGCTCATGAAGCCCTATACAGGCGCCTTGGACAGTGAGAAGGAACTCTTCAACTACCGGCTGAGCAAGTGCAGAATGGTGGTGGAGTGTGCTTTCGGACGTCTCAAGGGAAGATGGCGGAGCTTACTCACTCGCTCGGACCTCAGCGAAAAAAATATCCCCGTTGTTATTGCTGCTTGCTGTGTGCTCCACAATCTCTGTGAGAGCAAGGGGGAGACCTTTATGGCGGGATGGGAGGTTGAGGCAAATCGCCTGGCTGCTGATTACGCTCAGCCAAACAGCCGTGCCGATAGAAGATCACAGCGGGAAGCGCTGTGCATCCGGGAGGTTTTGAAAGCTAGGTTCCTCGGAGAGCAGGGTAACCTATGACTGTCCACTTGATTTACAGAGAAGCTGAACCTGAGCCTGTTTCAGTGACTGTTGACTTCGATCTGCGGTTACATACCCCGTTCTCCAGGTTTCCTCCCTTCCAACACACGTTTTAAAATAAATTTAATGGGACACTGATTATTAACAAAGTTTTCTTTAATTATGAATTCCTGTTCTAGGGTTGAAACATGGACGCAGACTGTGGTGGGTACGGTGTGCACTGATGTACAGACTGCTTCTACACTAGAGGAATGACAGGCTCCTGCTCCTACAGCGGTCTCTGGGGGGAGGACGGTTGCGGGTGGGTGTGCAGGAAGGGGTGGGTTTGCAGGAAGGGGTGAGGGGTGCCGTCTTTGGGATGGAGTTTGGATGCAGGCTCTGGGCTGGGGGTGGGGGCGTAGGAAGGGGTGAGGGGTGTGTGGGAAGGGTGAGTATGTGTCCGTGGATGAGGGCTCTTGCTGAGGCTCGTGGCTAGGGTGGAAGGGCATGGTAAGGGCAGCCTGCCTTGCCATTTGTGGATGGTAGGCGCTAGGACCCTGGGGCAGCATACACCTCACAGACTGACCCGGGGCAGCATACACCTCACAGACTGACCCTGGTGCCTAGTGACTGCAGTCTGTGTGTGTCCTGCTGTTGATCCTGCCCCCAAGTCTGTACCCTGGTAATGGAGGCTGTCCTATGCAATTAAAAAACCCCTCCCCCCCTTCACAAAGTCTTCTGACAAGAAAAACGTGACGGAAACAGTGAATAACAACAAACTACTTTTAATACTCAACTACACAGTGGGGGGATGAAACTTGGATTTGGGACTGGGTGATCCAGGAAGGGAAGCACTTCTCAAAATTTATGGCATGAGAGCTGTGTGGTACATGAGCGCTCTGCTGGGGTGCAGTGACAGTTTTCACGGCCCCTAGCGCCCCTCCTTCTTGTTATTTTGGGTGAGGGGGAGACAGGACTTTGTGGCGGGGGATGGCGGTTGCAGATACAGTGCAGGGGGGCTCTCTCCTCCTGCCTGCGATCCTGCAGAACATCTACAAGGCGCCGGAGCGTGTCCGTTTGCTCCCTCATTAGCCCAAGCAGCGTTTGAGTCGCCTGCTGGTCTTCCTGCCGCCACCTGTCCTCCCGTTCGATGTGTGAGCGCTGGTGCTGACACAGGGTCTCCCTCCACTGTCTCTGCTCGGCCGCCTCGGCTCTGGAGCAGGCCATCAGTTCCGAGAACATGTCGTCCCTAGTCTTTTTCTTTCGCCGCCTAATCTGCGCCAGCCTCTGTGAGCGGGATGGCGGGGCAGTTCGTGAAAGAGCCGCAGCTGTGTGATGGGAAAAAGGAAGTGATTTCCTTGAAAAGATACATGTTTGCGAACACTGAACACAGTCTACTCAGTTTCTGTGAACAAGACCATACGGGGCACCTAGTCTCACGAGCTCTCAGGACAAGTTCGAGATTTCGGAATACGCTTTCAGTGGCTGCGGTCTTGCACCGGAGATCGGACAAGCGGGGCGGTACAGCTGAATCCGTTTATCAGCCAGGCCTGGTAAGCCCTACACTATAGGCTGCTTAACAGTTAATGGATAGCTGTGCCCTCCCGCTGAAGGCAATCTGGAAAGCATAAAGTCTGACCCTGTTCCAGCCCCTCACGGCTGTGCCCAGGAAAGATCACTGTATGCTTTTCCTCTGCGGCCTCCAACACGTGGCTGTTAAACGAATGTCATTGCTATGCAAAGTAAAAGTCAAGCATTCACAATAGTAACAGTACACTAATTGCCCTAATTAGATGCAGCAGTCGCCGAACGACATTACCCTGAGGCGGGTCACTCGGAGAGAGAGAGAGATGCTGCGAGAATCCCTGCACAGACCAGGACAGTATGCTGCCATGCTGGTCGAGGCAATGATTCCGCTGTACGTTAGGATGGCCTGGCGCGGAAGAGTGTGCTTCCACGGAGCACCAAATAAGGCACCTCTCCCCAGGAACCTCCTGCGGAGGCTTTTCGAGCACCTCTACGAGAGCTTCGTGGAAGTGTCCCAAGAGGATTTCTGTTCCATCCCTATATGTGTGGACCTTCTTTTTATATAGTTTTATATGGAAAACTTTTTATATAGTTTTTATATAGTTTTTATTCCTGTTTTTTAAGAAATAAATGTTTCCATGTTTATAGCACTTACCGACTGATCCTTCCTCTGATTCTGAGTCCGTGTTAACGGCCGGGGAGGGTTGGTAGGGGATCTCTGTGAGGGTGATGAAGAGATCCTGGCTGTCGGGGAAAGCGGTATTGTAAGCACTGTCGCCTGCGTCGTCCTCCACAAACCCTTCCTCATCTTCCCCATCGGCGAACATCGCCAAGGAACTGCCCGTCGACACTATGCCATCCTCAGAGTCCACGGTCACTGGTGGGGCAGTGGTGGCAGACCCACCTAGAATGGCATGCAGTGGCTCGTAGAAGCGGCATGTCTGGGGCTGGGCTCCGGAGCGTCCGTTTGCCGCTCTGACTTTTTGGTAGCCTTGTCTCAGGTCCTTGATTTTCACGCGGCACTGCGTTGTATCCCGGCTGTATCCCCTGAGTGCCATGGCTTTGGAGACCTTCTCGTAGGTCTTTGCATTCCGTTTGTTGGAGCGCAGCTCCCAAAGCACAGACTCATCGCCCCACACAGCGATCAGATCCAGGACTTCCCAGTCTGTCCATGCTGGGGACCTCTTTCTATTCTGGGATTGCACGGACTCCTTTGCTAGAGAGCTCTGCATCGTTGCAGGTGCTGCTGAGCTCGCCCCGATGTCCAACCAGGACATCAGATTCAAAGTGCCCAGAAAGGAAAAGGAATTCAAATTTTCCCGGGTCGTTTCCTGTGTGGCTGGTCAGAGAATCCAAGCTTGGACTGCTGTCCAGAGTGTCAACAGAGTGGTGCACTGTGGGATAGCTCCCGGAGCTACTAAGTTCGATTTGCATCCACACCTAGCCTAATTCGACATAGCCATGTCGAATTTAGCGCTACTCCCCTCGTCGGGGTGGAGTACCGAATTCGAACTAAAGAGCCCTCTAGGTCGAATTAAACGGCTTCCTGGTGTGGACGGTTGAGCGGTTAATTCGAATTAACGCTGCTAAATTTGATTTAAAGTCCTAGTGTAGACCAGGCCTAAGTTGATCTAAATTTTAACTATAAACCAGGCCATAGTACACATTTCGGTACAAGCTTCTCTGTGGACACAGATTCCAATATAATAGTATTTTTTTCAGTTTAGTTTAAACCTCATCCCAAGCAACTAACTAAACTGAAAAAGCCACTTATACCAGAGTAAGAGTACCTACACAGAACATTACACCAGTATGCCTTCACCTGTTTAAATTCACACCATAGGTTATACTAAAATAAAAATAAAAAATAACCCAACCCATGTCTCTCACATAGAGAAAGCTTAAGAAAACAATGATCCTGCAGCCCTTCTCAAGCTAATCTATCATTGACTAAAATAGGACAGACATTCAGATCAGGCCCAAAGTGTATACTGAAATCCATCAAATAAAGTCAAGCTTTGGTAAAGGAAGGACCTGATGTTGCACATCACAGATATCAATGTAACTATTGTGATAGTGGATGTCCCCACCATCTTTCCCGAAAGCACTCATCACCACACAACACATTAAGTACACCCAATAATAAATTTGATTTGTAAACTCAGTTACACTCAGTAACTAAACCAGCCAGAATGAAGTGTATTTTACTTGAACAAAACACGCAATGAAAAGAATACTTTGCATGACCTAAAAAGCAAACATCTGTTTCAACTTAAACACAATTTCAAGACACAAGCCAAGAAACACACTGGAGATCTACACATTTCAAAACCCAACTGAAATGTGGACCAATATATGCAACAATGTTATAGTGAATGGATTCAAATTGAATAAAACCCATTCACATGGCTACGGCAAGGGTTTTATTGAAAATTCATATTTCTATCAGAAAATGTAACTAATTAGTAGTACCCCACAGATTACTATAATTGATGATAAAATACATATTGCTTTATTTTTCAGTTTGCTTTGCATGTTTGATATAATTTCAGTACGTTTCAGTGTTCTACTAATGGCTCAGTTGTAGTTCATATCTCATGCACAAAGCGTATCACTCATTCTTCACTGCCCTGCAAAGACTTCACATGCCCGCCCTCCCTCTCTCTCCCACAGGCCCTGAAAGCGAATTTTTACCTGTAAAAACAGCGGCAAAGCTGAAACTAATTGAAACCGAAGAGAGAACTGACAAACATATACATAAAGAAGAGAGAAGAAAGTAGGGATGAGCCCAGTCATTACTGGTGATTATTACTTTTTTATGTTCCTATAGTGCCTAGTGATGAACCAGAACCCCACTGTGCTGAGATGCTGTATAAACAGAACAAAACAACAACACACCCAGTCCTTGCCCCTATAAGCATGTTGTTTCTCAATCCAAGACACTTTCTTCCAATCAGCACAAAGAATGCTTAGAAAAGAAATTTAAGAAAAAGTTTCAGGACATTATTTAAAAGGATGCTGTCAGAAAATATAACTTCTTTAAATTGTAGTCCATTTAAAACAGCTCAAGTGTTCCTTTAAGCAAACAAGATACTTTTCAATGTATAATCACTTGAACATATGTGTTAACAATAGTTTAAGGGCAGCTCAAGTAAAAAGTTTCTAGTTAATCTCATTTAAATTGTGTTAAATCTATTCAAAGAGTCCCCTTCCTGGATATGGTTTCCAAAGAGCACTCTTGCCTTGGAGTCCCAAACGGTCCAAATGACTTCTTACTACACTCTCTCTCTCGAAGGCCTGAAAGGAAACACAATTAGAATTGTGCACTCTTTCCTAACCTCATTAACAAGGCCAACAATGTAATCCAGAGGGCAGCGTGGCTGTATCCTGCTCTGCCACTGCAAAGAATCAGTGTGCTCATGGGCCTGCATCACAGTACAGATGCTCCCAGACTTACACAAGCATTCCGTTCCAGAATGCCTTGCGTAATTCGAATTTTGCGTAAGTTGGAAACATATACCCGACCATTACGCAGAAAACGAAACAAAAAAAACCTCCTATTTCTAGGTTACGGAACTTTTTCTGTAAGTGCGGATTTGTGTAACCCGGGAGGCGTGTGTAGTGGCAATATGAACAGTCCAGAGGGTGCAGCTCATACTGCTGTCAAGCAAAGCCAATTAAGATGGCTTACAAAAGCTCTAATGAGTTGTAAAAGAAACCAAATCATCATCTCAGCCAACAGGACAGTCACTGAACACAGGATCCCAACGACTGGGGGGGGACCAAGCAGAAAGATCCTTAAAATAACCACTAAGAATATCATTTGATTAAGGACCAGAAAGTCTGGTTGGATCCTTTAGGAAATGTAGCACTGTGTGTCAGATTTAACAGAATAAGGCAGACCAGTCACACTTCCAATAGTTAAAACTCACTGAAATTTCATGCACTGGCCACATTAAAAGATTTTTTTTTTTTAAATGATAAATGGTCATTTTTGTGCTGTTCTTAAATCGAAAATTTCTTCTTCAGAAGAGCTGGAGACATGTTTTTCCAGGAAGAATTCTACAAAAAAAACGCCTGCATTTTAAGAGAATGGAGTAATTAGTGACATCTGGTCCTGATCTGCTGCCTTTTCCAGGAGAAGGGAAATGTGTCAGTAGAAAACAAAAAAAAAAGTGAAAGTAAAAAGATAAAAAATAATCAATAGTGATTGAAGACTTTAGTGACAAGTTAAAGTATAAGCAACATGCCTTTTAAGTTAAATAGCATTATTTAATGGAATAAGAAATTCTTACAAGTTGAAAATACAGGAAGAGCCAAAAACAAGCTTAAGAATAGGATTAGTATTTATAAAAGGACATTCTCATCCATTTTGAGGAAAATCAGGTGACTGTACCGTATTACAAAAACCACAATAAACCACCCTCCTTCAACCCCCTGCTAAAATAAATGAAACGTGCCCAACAAAATAAAACATGGGTTGGGGAAGATTACTGGTATGGAGCCAACACCACGGAAGAAAAAATTGTGGGTGTTTAAAACTGAACAGATGGAATGAGAAATATCATGCACCAGCAAATCATCTTGAGACTTAAATATTGCAATTCATTATTCCTAGGAATGAAGGTAAGGACCTTGGGGGAAGCAGGGGGAGAGGATAAGGGTTCAGTAGTTTCAAAATGCAGCTGTCCTGCCTTCTCAGCAATACAAGCTACCAACAGCAAATCACCTCACTGTTCCACTCCTTGCATCAGCTCCCTGTACAATAGACACTCCAAGGGTATGTCTTCACTAGCAACTTTAAATCACTGCCTGTGTAGTCGCTATAAAAAAGCCACCTCCATGAGGGGAGTAGCTACCAGCGCTGGTGCACGGTCTACACTACCACTATACAGTGCTGAAACTTGCAGCGCTCAGGGGGTGTTTTTCACAACCCAGAGCAAGAAAGTTGCAGCACAGTAAAGTGCCAGTGTAGACAAGCCCCAATTCAAGGTTTTGGTTGTATATTCAAAGCTCTCATTGGAACTAATTACCTGACCAATCCCCTCCTCCTGTGATCATGACTGTTCAAAGACAGTTGTTTCACTAGAACAATGGAACTGTCAACCACAAGGGTGAAACTCTTGGACACAGGTAGTGACTGTGGGACTCACCCCTAGAACATACACAGAACAACCACAAAACTATTATCTCGGGGGGCGGGGGGTTCTTCCCTTTAAGAAAGCTATGTGGGGGAAGGAGAAAAATTTAAAATACTATTATATTTTTTACACATACATTTTCACACAAACTTGTAATTCATTCAGATGATATAGAGATGTTGTAAATATTTCAAAACCCAAACATTACAAATACAGGAAATAGAGTGTTACGGTTAAATCTAATTTAAGAAGTTTAGATTTCTTTTAAGAAATGCAGAGTTAAGGAACCCAAACAACCTTAACTCTGCCCTGAAGCAACAACATGTAATTATCATATGACTATGATTAAGGCACTTAAGCATCTGTGGTCCCAGATTAGATTACTGATTTTCTGAACATTTCATTTTTCCATATCAGTTGCTTTTCATCTCCAGAACACCATGAAGCAGCAAAGGTATACTTATGCATTGGGCCCTTAATTTTAAAATGTACTCATTGTTTCAGAGGGCTGTGTTAGAGAGACTACTGCTATGGGAAAATAAAGGGGTGTGAAACCAGACCCTGAATCTTAATGTCTGCATGCTCCCTGCACTCCTGTCAGTTCCACCACCAGTAATGCCTCAATGCTAAGTACAGCCAAAGCAGCAATGCCAAATGAAGCTTTTCAACCACTGACAGCCAGTATACAGCTACGAAGCCTTTGGAGAGCAGCAATAGTTGGGTAAAGTAATTTGTCAATGGGAACTCTCTATATGAATGTCTGGTCTTCCTCACACTACTGAGTGACTTCAGCCAACAGAACTGTGGCTTCCTTGATGGAGAAGAAGTGTGGCAATTGATGCAGTTACTTGTAATGTCACAATGGCTTCATTTAAGACTGACCTGAGTGAGTCTGTGGCCCATGTAATCATAATAATTAGATCCAACAGCCTGTAATTACTTAGTGATGTCTCCACTATTCCACTGTTAAGAATATTTAGGATGAAGAAAAGACAGATGCTAAATTTCTTAAAGAAAAAATTAATTTAAAAATTAAATAAAGTGAAGCTAATAGATTTAATTGTAGACTGAAAAATAATTCTGTACTTGAAGAGTAACTATTCTACGTTGTGGGGGTGGGATGTGCTACATTTCTCACAGAAATCAAAAGGACTGAATCCCTGCTTTAAGTGCAAAATGGAACTCAACTGTAGCTACAAACTCACAACAACCACTTCTATAAAATGGAGTCACATCCACAGACTGCCACCCATATCTTGGAAATTATCAGGAGGCTGCTACTCATTTTTGGAGAAAATCAGGCATACACCTTTAACTTACGGTTCAAACACTGCTTATGGTTCAAACACCAGGTCTGTCTTCTAAAAGCTCTCCCCCACCAACATGCATCACATGGATCTTGACATCACCTTCTTCTAAATCCCTGTCTAAGAGTAGGTCTACACTAGGAGCTAGGGATATGACTATCCAGCACGAGCAGACATACTCACGCTAGCTCTCATCAAGCTAGCATACTTAAAAATAATGGCATAGCCGCAGTAGCACAGGCAGCAGTGACACAAGCTAGGCATGCCAAGTACAAATACATCTGACCAAAGGTACCTGTACTTACTCAGAGCAAGAGCACTATCAGAAAAGATCACAAAAAAGGATGTGGACAAATTGGAGAGAGTCCAGCGGAGGGTAACAAAAATGACTAGGGGACAGGTGATTTACAAGTAGAGGCTGAGGAACTGGGCTTATTCAGTCTGCAGACAAGAAGAGTGAGGGGGGATTTGATAGCAGCCTTTAACTACCTAATGCGGGGGTTCCAAAGAGGATGGAGCTCGGCTGTTCTCAGTGGTGGCAGATGACAGAACAGGAAGCAATGGTCTCAAGTTGCAGTGGGGTAGGTCTAGGTTGAATACTAGGAAAAGTGTTTCTCTAGGAGGGTGGTGAAGCACTGGAATGGGTTACCTAGGTAGATGATGGAATCTCCATCCTTAGAGGCTTTTAAGGCCCTGCTTGACAAAGCCCTGGCTGTGATGATTTAGTTGGGGTTGGTCCTGCTTTGAGCAGGGGGTTGGACTAGATGACTCCCGTGGTCTCTTCCAGCCCTAATCTTCTATGATTCACTAAAAACCAG
The DNA here is from genome assembly GCF_016161935.1 of Mauremys reevesii. Taxonomy (NCBI): domain Eukaryota; kingdom Metazoa; phylum Chordata; order Testudines; family Geoemydidae; genus Mauremys; species Mauremys reevesii. The sequence goes on along the minus strand of NC_052629.1, from coordinate 46,276,720 downwards.
TAGCACAGCCACAATAGCATAGCCATGTGCTCTCATTGAGCCAGCATGAGTATCTGTACACGAGCCAGGGAATCACAGGCCAAGCTCCAAGCATAGCCAAACCCTACAGGTATGTCTATGTGCAATCAGATGCTTGACTTCAGCAACTGTAGATATACCCGAACTAGCTAGATCTAGCCAGCTTGAATAACACTAGCAATGAAACCACAGCAACACATCCAACAGCATAGGCTACCCTCTCAAATACATGCCCGGGGTGCTTGGCAGATTTGTAGTCTGTGCTGCTGTAGCTTCACTGTTATTGTTATTCAAGCTAGCACACGCACGTGTACACAAGATCCACTCTCACCTGAGATTGATGAGACTGCAGAACCAGATGTCCCGATTACAGAACTAGCTGCTCCTCTGTGGTCTCTGACTATACCCCTTCTGGTGTCAGGACTGGTACCTTAAGCTATCCCCAGGATACAATTCCACAATTCTTTGACTTTCAGACCAAGCCTCCCCAGGCTACAGTATTCTGTGTAAACGCTGTTCTTACCCAAAAGGTAAAACTCAGTTCAGACATCTTCCCTTCATGCATCTGTGACCACTGGTATCTAGTGATGGGACTGTGACTGCCTTTTTAAAACCCAGGTATAATTTATTCTTAACAGTAGAAACTAGGGCTCTCAAGCGATTAAAAAAAAAAACGAATTGTAATTAATTGCACAATTTAAAAAATTAAGCACGATTAATCACGGTGTTAAACAATAGAATACTGTTTATTTAAATATTTATGTTTTCTACATTTTCAAATATATTGATTTCAATTACAATACAAAATGTACAGTGCTCATATTTTTATTGCAAATATTTGCACTGTAAAAAAACAAAAGAAATAGTTTTTAAAAATCACCTAATACAAGTACTGTAATGTAATCTGTCGTGAAAGTTGAACTTACAAATGTAGAATTATGTACAAAAAACTTGCATTCAAAAATAAAACAATGTAAAATTTTAGAACCCACAAGTCCACTCAGTCAACTTCTTGTTCAGCCAATCACTCAAACAAGTTTGTTTACATTTGCAGGAGATAATGCTGCCCATTTGTTGTTTACAATGTCACCTGAAAGTGAAAACAGGCATTTGCATGGCATTGTTGTAGCTAGTGTTGCAAAATATTTAGGTGTCAGACGCACTACAGATTCATATGTCCCTTCATGCTTCAACCACCATTCCAGAGGGCATGTGTCCATGCTGATGACAGGTTCTGCTCAACAATGATCCAAAGAAGTGTGGACCAATGCATGTCCATTTTCATCGTCTGAGTCAGATGCCACCAATAGAAGGTTGATTTTTTTTTTTTTGAGTGTTGCTCTTTAAAGACCTCTGAAAGTATGCTCCACACCTCGTCCCTCTCAGATTTTGGAAGGCACTTCAGATTCTTAAACCTCGGGTCGAGTGCAATAGCTATCTTTAGAAATCGCACATTCGTACTTTCTTTGTGTTCTGTCAAATCTACAGTGAAAGTTTTCTTAAATCAAACAACATGTGCTGGGTCATCATCTGAGACTGCTATAACATGAAATATATGGCAGAACGCGGGTAACAGAGCAGGAGACATACAATTCTCCCCCACGGAGATCATTCACAAATTTCATTAATGCAAATTTTTTTAACCAACCTCACAGTGTTGGAATAGTTTAACCTCTGGAATAGTGGTTGAAGCATGAAGGGGCATACAAATGTTTAGCATATTTGGCACGTAAATACCTTGCAATGCCTGCTACAAAAGTGCCTGTTCTCACTTTCAAGTGACATTGTAAATAAGAAGCGGGCAGCATTATCTCCTGCAAATGTAAACAAACTTGTTTGTCTTCGCAACTGGCTGAATAAGGAATAGGACTGAGTGGACTTGTAGGCTCTAAAGTTTTACATTGCACTCAAAAACAAAACAGTAACAAATAAATAAAAAAAAATCTACATTTGTAAGTTGCACTTTCACGATAAAGAGATCACACTACAGTACTTGTCTGAGGTGAACTGAAAAATACTATCACTTTTACAGTGCAAATATTTGGAATAAAAAATAAAAGCGAGTACTGTACACTTTGTATTCTGTGTTGTAATTAAAATCAATATATTTGAAAAATGTAGAAAAACATCCAAAAATATGTAATAAATTTCAATTGGTATTCTACGGTTTAGCAGTGTAATTAAAACTGCGATTAATTATTTTTAACCACAATTAATTTTTTTAGTTAATCACGTGCGTTAACTGCAATTAATCAACAGCCCTAGTAGAAACAAAGCATTAGGGAAAGATTTTTAAAAACAGATCACACATCTGTGTTACCTAAAGGCTTATCTCCTGATGGTAATCTAGGCAGGCCTAACTCTTCAGACAGCTGCAACAGGGTCCTTGGTATCACAGTATCATTCCTTTTAAATCTCCCCCCGACCCTTGAAAATGTGTTCCTTTTTTAATCTGCCAGAGTCTGTGTTCCCAGGCTTTTCCATTGTCCCTCAACATCCCTTGAGTGTTAGCTAAATGGCAGCTTAACTTGAGCCCTTCTTTCCTTTCCTCTTGTTTTTCCCCCCAATAGCATCCTATTAAATTAAACTAATATACTCATGCAGTAAACATCCCAATAACCAGGTCAGCATACTGTCTTTATAAATTACTGGCCAGTATCAAATTGATCACATTAGGGTTCTTTAAAAAAAATAAAATCTAGAGCTGAGACCAACTAGACTACTGCAGACAATACACCTCAGGATGTCTGTCCCCCCAGTGGCTTCATACAGACATTGAACAAGAGGGTGGCAAGATGAGACCCAAGATGTGAAGATTTTTGGTAAAGACGGGTATAACAGGCTCAGTTGCTGTCAAGTTTTATCAGTTATAAAATACATGGATTTTATAGGTTGGAGGATTCGGGGAGGGAGGAAGGTGAAGGGTGCCAACTCACTAGTCAACATCCGAAACTTTGTTAGGCAAAACTCAGCGAGCACCAATCAGAATAGATGGATTATTTTTTCCTCTCACTTGATGCTTCCCACTTAAATGCTTAAGATGGCTTACAGCCAACTGACATCCTAAGAAATCTGTTCGTTCCTCACAACAACAAACTCAATTTTTACCACACTGAGGCAGACCAGGTTAATGTATGACTCAACTATTCTGCTGGTCCTGATTGTTCAGATTTTGTGGCCAAAATGGAAGCCAAGAATTTTTACCTCAACCACTGCCATGGCACAGGAACATAAAAATTCCCTGTAACATGTGATCTGACTCACACTGAGCCTACCAGCAATCAGTTTTCTCCACTACCACTGATCATCTGTATATGTGGGCAACCTGTGAGAATGATGCAATCATCTAAATGTCACTGTAGTGGCTGTGAACAGATGATTCAACTGTTCCACTGGATCAGTGATTCTCAACCAGGGGTACATGTACGTCTGGGGATATACTGAGGTCTTCCAGGGGATACATCAACTCAAAAAAATATTTGCCTAGTTTTACAATGGGCTACATAAAAAGCACTGGCATGGTCAATACAAACTAAAATTTCATACAGTCAATGACTTGTTTATACTACTCTATATACTGAAATGCAAGTACAGTATTTATATTCCAATTGATTTATTTTATAATTATATGGTAAAAATGAGAAAGTAAGCAATTTTTCAATAACAGCGTGCTGTGACATTTTCGTATTTTTATGTCTTGAGTTTGTAAGCAAGTAGTTTTTAAGTGAGGTGAAACTTGGTGTACACAAAACAAATGAGACTCTTGAAAGGCTTGCACTCGTCTGGAAAGGTTGAGAACTACTGCACTAGATCGGTATGAGAATTGCACAAGGCATTCCAAGACCTCATTGAGCATTTCTTTATCTGAGCTCAGAAATAAGTTCACCACCTCAAAAGGAGAAACCTTGAGCACAACCTGGAGGAATTGGAAAAAAAGAGGCTAAGGTCCACAGTATGATTTCATACCTCATGTTCAGTCCCAATGGCTCAACGGAGCCAAAAAAAATCAGATTCAGAACATATCTACTACTACGAGTTGAATCAAACTAGAGTAGAACCTCACAGTTATGAACACCACAGTTACCAACTGACCAGTCAGCTACACATCTCATTTGGAACTGGAAATATGCAATCAGAGAGCAGCAGAAACCCACCCCTTTTCCCCCTCAAAAAAATATATATATATTTTATAGAGAGAGAGCAAATGCAATACAGTACAGTGTTAAATGTAATCTGCTAAAAAATAAAGGGCAGTTTAAAAAAAGATTTGACAAGGTAAGGAAACTTTCTGTTCTTGTTTAAATTTAAATTAAAATGGCTAAAAGCAACATTTTTCTTCGGCATACTAAAGTTTCAAAGCTGAATTAAGTCAATGTTCAGTTGTAAATTTCTGAAATTACCATAATTTTTTGTTCAGAGTTATGAACAATCTCCATTCCCAAAGTGTTAATAACTCTCAAGAGGTTCTACTGTACTTGAGACAATCCCATGGTTTCAGAGAGGCCAAGATTCCAAACCAGCTTTCTGACAACTCCTCATGGGTGTTTAGAAGTTAGCTCAAGCTCAAAATAGCTAAAACAGATCTCAATCTTCTCTCTCCCCTGCTTCTTCTCCAGTATGGACAACACCACTATCCTGTCATTCAGGCCCATACCTTAGGTGTTATCTTTTACTCTGACATCTTTTCAAGTCTTAACATCCAAGCTACAACTAAGTCTTGCCATTTCTTTCTGCATAATATTGCTAAGATATGGCTTTTCCTATCCAACTGCAAAACTAAAAAAAAACCTCTCATACAGACTCTCATCTCAATTACTTAATTACTGCAGCATTCTCTTTGCTGGCCTTGACAAATATAATCTTGTCCTACTCATATCCATGCAGTGTGCTGCTACAAAGATCACTTTCACTGTATCACCCCACTCTTTGCATCCATTCACTGGCTCCTCCTTGACATAAGCTGCTTGTCTTCACTTTAAAGACCCTTCACAACCTACCTTTCAGCATCTCTCATTCACTATTCAGACGTCGACTCGCACCTCTGATCAGCCCATGAGACAAACCTGTCTCATTGTTTCCTTGTATTCCTGTCTAGGTCTGTTGTCTTATTATATTGTCTGCTCTTTGTGACATGGACCATCTTTTTGTTCTGTGTTTGTAGACCACCTAGTACAATGGTTTCCTAGTCCATGACTAGGGCTCCTTAGTGTGACAAAAACAGTAAGAGATGAACACTAATAGTATCAAAGAAGTAGCCTCAGCAATTCTAATACTAGGCCTGACAGAAGTTCATTATACATTCTGGAGTGTAATTGTGTCCTCTGTTCACTATGTAGAATTCACAGATTTTATCCCCAGACTCTCATACGAGACTGGAACAAATGAGTGCACATTTTGGAATTGGGTAGCTGCTATATTTCAGATCAAATGTAAAGTATATACACACACCTTCTCTTCAGCCTTCCTTCTTCCATTCAAATGATTACATCCCTGACCAGCAAAGGACCAGCTGAGTCAACAAAGCCACCTTTTGATACTACAAGTGTTAATGTCAACTCCATTACCAACCAAATTATCAGTAGCTGTCCACTAGCTATGTCTATTTAAACTTAAATTGGATACTGTTAAGACAAGGTTTCCATGTCTCGTTACTTAAAGGATGGGGCTGGTAGAACTATCAGGTTGAGGTGGAACTATCATACTGAGGTGGAAAAAATAATGTTTGCGATGGGTTTGGAAAAGTTTTGCCATAGGAAGAAGCAGGAATGAAACCTAAGCTACTTGAAGGGAAGACGTTAAAACAGGGTTCGTGAATGGGAGCAGATGAGGAAGAGGCAACAGGAAAAAGGTATAGACAACTCCTCAGATGGAGGTTCAGCACCTGAAAGAGGCAAGTGGAAAGGCAGCATGAATAATTCCAGTCCATGCTCTGAGGAAGAAGGTGGTGCACTGTTCTTCAATCCATCCCCCACACCACAGGGGATGGACTGCCACCAATAAATCCTTTTTCTCCTACTTATTCATACATTCTTATTGTAGAGATGCACATCACCTGCATTCTTATACTAGCTACCTTGGTGATTTGGCATTTCCAACACCAGAAGAGAAGAAAAAGAAAATGAGATAAGTGGAACTAGTTTTCATGCTATTATTTCAAAACACTAAGTCCAGATTATATTTAAAATGTCTTTTGAAGTCTGAAAATGACTATATGCATTGGTTGAAGATGCAAAAGCTCTTTCTAGCAAAATTAATTTATTCTACAGTTTAAGTTATAATTTCCTTACTTTAAACTTAGCTGCCCAATTACAATTTAACCAACGTAGAAAAAAACAAAAATAATTTCTGCTGTAAACTTACAGCAGATGCTCAACAACACTTCTTACAGTGGAGGTTATAAAACCATTTCAGTTAAAAGCTTATTTCATATGTTTATCTTTTTGCAAAACGCTCACCTTCTGATATGAAAATTTTCATGCTTGATCTCTGCCCAGTGGTAATTTTCTTTTATCCAAGAATGTGCAAGTAAAATCCTTTTAGCTAAACTTGGCGAGTATGTTTGCGTAGAACACGTCCCATTTTAAAACAATTCTAGCCAGACACACCATATTCACAAACAAAAAATTTATTGTGTGAAAGTTAAGGTTGCTACATGCAACATACCCAATACAGAAACACAGAAACAAACCAAACAATACACACTCTCCCTGGCCCACCAAAAACCTTTTCCACTACCACAAATACTGTACACTACAGACTACACACACAACCTCATATCTATGAGTGTCTCCAACCAACAAACCATAACTATAGACAGGACACTGTGCATTCCACAGCACAATAGGACCAAAATCCACTGAACTAACTCCCAAGTTATGTAGCAACATTAGTTTATTCTACTGCCAGGAAATATCCTTCATTCCCATTGCCCCACACAAAGCTACAGACCCAGTTGAAAATACTCATTAACATAAAAGTCATTAATTATTTTTGACAGTAATTTAAGGATAGATTTAGGGGTGGGTGAGGGTTTTTTGTTGTTGTTTTTTTTTGGGGGGGGGGGGGAATTGTGTTCGCCAAGCAGCCCAGCTCCACTCCCATGATGTTGCCCAGGCATCCTAACTAAGGAACTCTTTCCTCCCCATGTGTGCCAGAGAAAGAGAGAGATGCAGACAGCTTCAGAGTCTTATCTCCACAGCTTCCAGGACCTTAGCTTCTATACTATTCTCCAGGCTGCCTAGCTTACCAGCCTACAATTTTCACTCCCCGCTCTCCATGGCTGCAAGGACTCCAGCTGTGGCTTCCGGACGCAAATATCTGGTTCCATGGAAAAGCACAGGGAGCATGCACTGTAATCCAGTAAACTCTCCCTTGTGGTGGAACCTGGAGAGAAAGAGGCAGCTGCTGACAGATCCTGACAAGGAAGGAAACAGAAAACAGTACCAGGCTGCAGCCAAATGCTGAATTCTGTGCCATCTTGGAAAAAATATTATATTCGCAGCCATGGAATCAAGACATCCATACAGCCCTAAGATAAATGAAATAGTTGAGAGTTCTCCTGCTTTGGGCTTTCTGCAAACTCAGAAGGCAATATTACATCAGTATACGTCACATTTTTGAGATTCTCACTGCAATTATAAAGAAGTAAAACCTTATTTTTATTTAAATGAAAGCTGAGGTTCTGAAGCATAATTTAGTGGCCAGGGAAACAAAAACTACATTAAGATGAAGTTAAGGTTGACAGTACATACAATATATTTTACCCTAGATTACTGATAAGGATGTTATCCCCAAAAAAAGACAGTTACTCACCTTTGTAACTGTTGTTCTTCGAGATGTGTTGCTCATATCCATTCCAATTAGGTGTGCGCACGCCACGTGCACGCTCGTCGGAAGATTTTTACCCTAGCAACACTCGGTGGGTCGGCTGGGCGCCCCCTGGAGTGGCACCGCCATGGCGCCGGATATATACCCCTGCCGACCCAACCGCCCCTCAGTTCCTTCTTGCTGGTTACGCAGACAGTGGGGAAGGAGGGCGGGTTTGGAACGGATATGAGCAACACATCTCGAAGAACAACAGTTACAAAGGTGAGTAACCGTCTTTTCTTCGAGTGCTTGCTCATATCGATTCCAATTAGGTGACTCCCAAGCCTTACCTAGGCAGTGGGGTCGGAGTGAGATGTTGCAGAATGCAAAACTGCTGAGCCAAATGCTGCATCATCTCTGGACTGTTGAACCAATGCGTAATGCGAGGCAAAGGTGTGAACTGATAACCAAGTAGCTGCTCGACATATATCCTGGATAGGAAAGTGGGCCAGGAAGGCAGCAGATGAAGCCTGAGCCCGAGTAGAATGGGCGGTGAGGTGGCTAGCCGGAACATGAGCCAAGTCATAGCATATACGGATGCAGGACGTCACCCAAGATGAAATTCGTTGGGATGAGACCGGTAGGCCTTTCATCCGATCTGCCACAGCTACGAAGAGCTGAGGTGACCTTCGGAAGGGTTTTGTTCTCTCGATATAGAAGCCGAGAGCCCTGCGAACGTCTAGGGTGTGCAGCTCTTGTTCTCGTTGCGATGTGTGCGGCTTCGGAAAAAAGACTGGGAGGAAGATGTCTTGATTGACATGAAAGGCAGACACCACCTTAGGGAGGAAGAAGGGGTGTGGTTGCAGCTGTACCTTATCCTTATCGAATAACGTATACGGGGGATTAGCTGTCAAGGCCCAAAGCTCAGATACTCGTCGCGCCGAAGTAATAGCGACGAGGAAGGCTGTTTTCCAGGAAAGGTACAGTAGCCAGCAGGTGGCCAGTGGTTCGAAAGGGGCACCCATAAGTCTGGCTAAGACCAGGTTAAGATCCCAGGTAGGAATCGGTCGTCTGACTTGAGGATACAGACGTTCTAAGCCCTTGAGGAACCTTGAGACTATGGGGTGAGAAGATCGAGCGGCCATTTTCCCCTGGGTGGAAGGCAGAGATGGCTGCCAGATGGACCTTTATGGATGACACCGCTAGGCTCTGTTCTTTCAGGGACCAGAGGTAGTCCAGAATAGCAGGAACAGGCACCTGCGTGGGCACTAAGTCACGCTGGGTGCACCAGCAGGAGAAACGCTTCCACTTGGCCAGATGTGTCATCCTAGTGGAAGGCTTCCGACTGCCCAGTAGTACCTGCTGAACCGAGGCAGAACAACGCAACTCAGACTGGCTTAACCATGCAGCAGCCATGCCGTGAGATGAAGAGACTGCGGATCCGGATGGTGAAGCCTGCCTAAGTTCTGTGTTATCAGATCGGGCCACAGTGGCAGAGGAATCGGGTCTGCCACTGCAAGGTCGAACAACATGGTGTACCAGTGCTGCCTCGGCCACGCTGGAGCAAGCAGAATCATGCGGGCGCTGTCCCTGCGGAGCTTGAGAAGGACTCTGTGGACAAATGGGAATGGTGGGAAGGCATAGAATAGCTGCCTCTTCCACGGAATCAGGAACACGTCCGAGAGGGAGCCCGGGGAGCAGCCCTGGAATGAGCAGAGCACCTGGCATTTCCTGTTCTCTCGGGAGGCAAAGAGGTTGATGTGGGGAAACCCCCACTTCCGGAAAACCGAATGGATGACGTCCAGGCGGATCGACCACTCGTGAGACAGGAAGGATCTGCTGGGGTGATCCGCTAGAGTGATCTGGACTCCGGGGAGAAAGTACGCTACCAAGTCGATCGAGTGGGCTATACAAAAGTCCCAGAAGCTAACAGCTTCTCGACAAAGGGGGGAGGAGCGTGCTCCGCCCTGCTTGTTTATGTAAAACATGGCCGTTATGTTGTCCGTAAATACTGATACACAACAGCCTTAGAGATGGTCTCGAAACACTTGGCATGCTAGACGGACCGCCCTCAGCTCCCGCACATTGATGTGCAAAGCCAGCTCTTGAGATGACCAGAGACCCTGAGTGTGAAGGCCCTCGAGGTGGGCACCCCAACCCAGAGATGATTTATCTGTGGTCAGAGCCATCAAGGGTTGCGGTGGGTGGAATGGCATCCCTGCGCAAACAATGGTGGGGTTCAACCACCAGGTTAGGGAGACCAGGACCTCCTGGGCAATGGTGAGTACGGAGTCCAGGCTGTCTCTGCACAGCCTGTATATTGAAGCTAGCCAAGTTTGAATAGGGCGGAGGCGTAGCCTCGCGTGCTTGGTTACGAAGGTGCAGGAGGCCATGTGCCCGATCAGGCTGAGGCAGTTGCGTACCGATGTTGTCGGGAAGGTTTGGAGACCTCGAATAATGGAAGCCATCGCTTGAAAACATGACTGTGGGAGGCAGACTCTGGCCAGATTGGAGTCCAGAGTCGCTCCGATGAAGTCTAGTCTCTGTGTGGGTGTTAAAGTAGATCATGTTGATCATGAGGCCGAGGCTCCCGAAGAGGTCTTTGACTATGCGCAGGTGCTGCGACACTTGCAACTGGGAAGTCCCTCAAATGAGCCAATCGTCAAGGTACGGGTATACGTGTACCCGACGACGGCGGAGGGAGGCGGCAACTACGGCCATGCATTTCGTGAACACACGCAGAGCTGCAGAAAGGCCAAATGGGAGTGCAGTAAACGGAAAGTGTTGAAGGCCAACCACAAAACGAAGGTACCGTCTGTGCAGCAGGTAAATTGCGACGTGGAAATACGCGTCCTTCATATCGTGGGCAGCATACCAGTCTCTCGGATCCAGGGAGGGAATAATGGTCCCCAGGGTTACCATGCGGAACTTCAGCTTTATCATGAATTTGTTGAGTTCTCGCAAGTCTAAGATCGGTCGCAGACCTCCCTTTGCCTTGGGGATTAGGAAGTAACAGGAGTAAAACCCCTTGCCCCTCATGTCTTTTGGTATCTCCTCTATGGCTCCTAGAGCTAGGAGCGACAGTTCCTCTTGCAAGAGGTCCAGCTCATGAGAGGGGTCCCTGAAGAGGGACGGGGAGGGAGGGTGGGAAGGTGGGGTTGAAACAAACTGGAGGTGGTATCCCAATTCCACTGTGTGCAGGACCCAGCGGTCGGAAGTGAGCTGGGACCAGGCAGGGAGGAAATGAGAGAGACGGTTGAGAAACGGAGGAAAAGGATCCGGGAAAGTAACTGGTGGGCCGCCCTCGGGCGTCCCATCAAAAGTTTTGTTTGGGCCCTGCTGGTGGTTTTGGGGGTGCCTGATTTTGGCCTCCTTGAGGGCCAGACTGCCTTCGACGATTTCCTCTGCCACACCTTCTACTAAAGTCCTGACGCAGTCTAGGCCGAGAGTAAGGGCGGTGTGACTGTGGCCGGAAGGTCCTGCGTTGGGTCACTTGCGTATGCATACCCAGCGAGCGCATTATAACACTATTATCTTTCAGACTTTGCAGTCTGGGGTCAGTCTTATCTGAAAACAGGCCTTGGCCTTTGAAGGGCAAATCCTGAATGGTTTGTTGCAATTCAGGGGGAAGGCCTGATACTTGGAGCCAGGAGATGCGCCTCATCGTCACTCCTGACGCCAAGGTTCTGACTGCCGAGTCCGTGGAATCCAGAGAAGCCTGGAGGGAGGTTCTCGCCACCTTTTTACCCTCCTCGAGGAGAGCGGTAAACTCCTGGCAGGACTCCTGTGGAAGAAGCTCTGTGAACTTCCCCACGGACACCCACGTGTTAAAGTTATACCGACTTAGGAGGGCTTGCTGGTTTGCCACCCTAAGTTGGAGGCCCCTGGCAGAGTATATTTTATGGCCTAGGAGGTCCGTGCGCCTAGCTTTCTTTGACTTAGGAGCCAGGGCGTGTTGGCCATGATGCTCCCACTCATTCACCGATTGGACCACTAAGGAGCAAGGAGGTGGATGAGTGTAGAGTTATTCGTACCCCTTTGAGGGGACCATATATTTCCTCTCAACCCCCCTTGCTGTAGGTGGAATCGAGGCCGGGGACTGCCAGATGGTATCCGCATTGGATTGTATGTAGAAGGCAGGGCAAGCTCAACCACAGCGTGAGCCAGGGAGCTGTCAGGTACCGGACTCAACAGCCCTTGTGGGACCGGAATCAACGGTGCCGAGCTCAGTGGAGTTGGAACTGGTGGTGCCACGACTGATGGTGCCGTGGCAGAGGACGGTGCCGGGCGAGCTGTCTTCGAAGAGCATTCCTTCTGTTGAGCTGCAGCAGTTGGAGCGCTATGTTGCTTCCTGGGTCTCAGGGACAGGGAGTGGTGCCGAGCAGATGTTGGTGCCGGTAAAGGTCGGTGCCGGGGCTCCTTCTCAGTACCGGAGCGGTCTGGGGCCTAAGGGGCACTCCTTACCAAAGCAGTCTGTTGGGCACTTGGTACCGATGCTGCAGGAGTAAGTGCCGACTCCATGAGGAGCTGCTTTAATCTAAAGTCCTGCTCCTTCTTCATCCTTGGTTTAAAGGACTTGCAAATGTGGCACTTATCTGGAAGGTGGGATTCCCCTAGGTACTTGAGGTAGGAGTCGTGGGGATCCCCTATTGGCATCGGCTTTTGGCACGCCGAGCACTGTTTGAACCCCGGTGCCTTGGGCATGGGCCCGTACCGGAGCGGGGGAAAGGGGCTAATCCCCAAACCCCCCTTTTAACTATATACACTAACTATAAATACAATAACTAATACTAACTATAACTACCAAAGTCGAACTATGACACAGTTAGCAGTAGAGAACTACGAGTAGCTAGGGATGTGGAGATCAGCAAAGCCACGCTCCACAGTTCCAACGACCGTCACGGGCGGTAAGAAGGAACTAAGGGGCGGTTGGGTTGGCCGGCGTATACATCCGGCGCCATGGCGGTGCCACTCCAGGGGGCGCCCAGCCGACCCACCGAGTGTTGCTAGGGTAAAAATCTTCTATGATTATAAAAAACATATGAAGGAATGGAGATTTGGGTGGGAGAGGGGAGAACATGGAAGCAATTATTATGTTTGCGATAGTGATAGAGAGTCACTTACTATGTAGTGGCAATATGGATGTGAACAGTATTCAGTTGACATTTTTAGGTGTCTTCCCCCCAACCCCCAGCCTTGTGGGCTAGAAACTTGTTTTAAGTCAAAGGTCAGATACTGGAACACACATTCAATGTAAAAAATACTGGTTACTGAACTTGATAGAGAAAAAAATTGACAAAAATGGCCATACATGTACACTAAATGAACTCAATAGCTCTCCACTGTACATGTGGTGCATCCCATTTTATCTGTGTCAAGATGGTAATTATTATGGGCCCAAATTAATTAACAAATATATCAATAAAAGTCAAAGCAAATTACCATGTGGTTTTTACAATTGTCCTTCCTTGCAAACGGTTAAATAGTCTTAGCTCTTACCACAGTGAAAAACAAAACACTTCTGCAGTTCTTAATGCTTTATTTACATTACATAGCTCCTTACTTTCCCAAATTGAGCTTCCAAGATTAGTCTTATACCCTAGAGTGTTGCCATCATGCCTCCCTCTTAAATGGCACTTACTCCTCTTCCTGACAGTTCACACATTCTTCCACTATTTAGAACCATTAAAGAGAGACAATACAAGTGTAGAGGATTTTTGGATAGACAGAGATAAAGGAAAAGGAAGCAGTGGTTGCTACAAACTGACCACAAGAAAAAGGTACCTTCTTATCTCCTGTTACCACTGTAAGCTTTTCTCCAATAGTGTAACAGTACAAAGCAAACATTTCCTACTGATATCCCCAACAATTCCTTTAACTTAAGAGGTAGTGGCATGTTTTGGGGAACAGAGAAAGAGGATTGAGAGAAGCAAACTTCTAGGTCACTTTGTAACAGTGTTTTCCAAACTTTTGAGAGCTGAGCCCTCCTTCAGGAAAGTGATACCACATATGTCAGTGTTCTTGACTGCAAGGCCCGCGAGCCAGTGGCAGCTCCCATCAACCGCCATCTCCAGCAGTACAGCAGGATTGCCGCTAAGGCTCCCTGCCTGCGGCGGCCACACGCCGCTCTTGGAAGCGGCCAGCATGCCCCCGCGGTCCTGGGGGTTGCATACTCTGCCAACAGAAGCACAAAAAGTTGGCTGGGCAGAGCTAGGCTTAACTGTGCAACTGATTGATTTCAAAGACCTACTGGGAATCTGCAAATAGTCAACCCAAATGGAACCAATTCGGTAATGCTTACCCGAGATTTCAGACATCCTAATAAGGGATTTACTCTGAACCTTAAACTGTGGTAATTTTAATGTCAACACTGTTGACAATTTCACCACTGATCAGGGTATGCCAGGAAAAAGAGAATCAGATTTATGAAGATATGCACTATCACAATAAGTAGCATAATGGCATTCTGGGATAATAAGTGGGTGGAGCTTGACTACACAATTCCCCCTCACCCCCACCCCAATCATGCAGATTTCATAACTATTCTCCCCAGAAACAAGTCCTTTCAATTACAGTACTATAGTGTCACTATACACTTTGCATTCTCATTTTCCAAGAATATCTTCCTTCCCTTTTAAAAAAAATAAGGGAATTCTATAAGGATAAATGTCACTAATTTAATTGTACCACAAAAGTACTGGTAAAAGTCAAACAGACATCCCCCCTTAGTAATCAACAAGCTTCTGTATTTTCATTTTACTCAGACAGTAAGAGAAGAACAGAACCCAAATATTAACACAGAACAATGTTAATATAATTCATAAAAATATTTGAAAAAAGTGAATGGAAAATAAAAAATATCAACATCTGCCTAGGTCATTTCTTGTTTTCCAGAATCTCACCTTTCATTTCAAAATTGAAAAGTCTCCAGCTGTTATGGTTGTTTGAAAACATGAACTAAGTACAACTGATCATTTGTACAGAACATGGAACAATAGCTCATATTGTCAACTGCACATTCATCTCATCTCAATAGGTGTTAATCCAAATGCAGTGATGATACTACATTCAACACATAGAAGTAGTAGTAGTAGTATATTATGAAGTAATGCAGTCTCCTTGTACTGACATTTCACCAGATACACATCTACACTTTACACTCTTTACGGCAGCATGCAGAGGACATATTTATTACACTGCTAGCAGTGTGGATAGCATGGCTTAGACAAGTACAGTACAGACACACACATCTGTACCCTGTGGGTAAGTACCCTACACGGTTCTCTACACAACAAAGCAGTGCCTCCCCTGTGTACATTGCTATTTGTAGCACTGTGGAGTCTTTCCCCGCCACAGGGGAAGGCTCTGACGGGGGGCAGGCAAAAGGAAAAGGATCGGCAAGAAAAAGGATCAGCAGCTCCGTACTGCTGGAGCCTTTTCCCTCTACCTCCCCTTTGCCAGAGCTTTTCCCTGCCACAGTGAGAAGCTCTAACAGCGGAAAGCTCTTGAGCTTTTTTCCGCTGCCTCCCCCTGCGACAGTCTCATTGACACATGTACCTACATATCACAGCATGGACACAGCCCCCTTTTCACTGAGACGTGGCTACACATACCCTATGTGCTGCCACCAGTAGAATGCAGCGTAGACATAGTCTTTGTTGCCATGAGAGGTGAACATGGGAGAGTGCCACCACTAATTTTTCCCATAGTCAAGAAGGAACTACATCCAAACAACACAGCAGGGCATCTGATCCCCACTGAGGGAGAGCCAAGCCCAAGGAACCCAGCAGAGCCTGAAGAGCACAGATTCTGAACACAGGCACAATCTACAAAGAGGAGCATCTCATTTTGACAGCTATTTTGGAACAGAGCTTACAGGACTACCACTACTTTCCCTCCTTTTGTACCTCTCAATTTGACCCCCCTCCGTTTTTTTAGGGCATGCTCCTATGTTTGAACTTTTTGCTGTGGTTAAGCTGTTAAATTACCTAGCGGCCTTTGAAAAATGTATTCACCTCTTTCTTAGCATCAACAGAAAATAGAACGAGCTTCTGAGAAGAGCTGTGGTGACAAGAGCAGACCCAATCCTCTACCTCTATTAGATATGGAGAGCAGGAGGAGGAAACGTCTCCTTGTCTTCCCCCCCACTCACCCAAAAATAGATGAGTGTTTGCTTTTATCCAGGGAGGCATAGCATAGTGAAATTTACAAGAATTTTGTAAACTTCATTCTTGCAGGACAGAATGCTATGGAAGCTGGAAACTACCCAAACCCTGGTTATCTTCTGAAAATCGCTTTAGGGTGGTAACAAGAGCACTAACAATTGCAATCTTCCCCACATTCTTCCATACTTCAGACACTAACCAGCTAAGGTTAATACAAAAGGATGCATCTTTCCTCACATCCCTCCACCAGATCCAGTGACAACACCCTAGTGTTAAGTTTAGCACCTCTTCCCAAGAGCTGGTCTGAGACACGTACTAGGCTTCTCACAGCAAAGCAAGAAGAGAAGCTTTCATCTTTTGTAGTACACCTCTACCTCGATATAACGCAACCCGATATAACACGAATTCGGATACAATGTGGTAAAGCAGTGCTCTGGGGAGAGGGAGCGGCGGCTGCGCCCTCTGGCGGATCGAAGCAAGTTTGATATAACGTGGTTTCACCTATAACGCGGTAAAAAATTTTAGCTCCCAAGGACAGTGTTATATCAAGGTAGAGGTGTACCCTCTGACTAACAAGTGTCTAGTACATTTTTCAAGTCTTACTACCACAGATATCCATCATCATCTAGGACATATCACACTGCTATGTGGCACATCCATAAACAGACCAATATTAAAGAGAACTGAGGTAACAAAGTCCTGAAAAGCACAAAGACTTTTTTAAACCACAACCTTACCCAATTATGTTAGCAACCATCAAGCAATTTGATATTGTTTTACCTTGCTCAACTGGCTTTAAAACTGATTCATCATCTGCTCTGTCCAACATTAATAGTTTTTATTTGAAGCTTTTCCTTCAATTGACACTTCCAGTATATTGATAGTCTAAATACCCTCAGATCTCCACAGCTGTTAATTTTTAGAAGTCAAACAAACAAGGAAAAACAAAATCAGATTCTAATTTGTATTATGTAAAAATAAAAAACAAAACATTTTCCTCAAATACTCCAGCTCTCAACTTATTTTATTAGTAAGTTTAGTAAAAGACTCAAATGCAGGACCCTATCTAAAATCAAAAGTGAAATGCCACGTTAACACTGACACATGGCAAAAACCACAGTCACAGAAATATGCACTTGAACTTTAAAGTACAGCAAAGTTATCGTCCATCAGGAAAAGTGAGCAAAAGAGAGGAGAGTGCATAATTTACAGGAACAGGAAAGTCTGGGGATATGCATATACTAAGGGACTAATATGGGCATGGCTTGAGAGCTGTAGCCATACCAGTATAACCCAGTAACTTAGATGCAACCTACACCAATGGAAGGGGTTTTTCCTTTGGTGTAGGAACACAACCTCCCCAAACAACAGTAATTATGTTGATGGAAGAATGCTTCCATCAACCTACCTGTATCTACACTGGGGATTAGAATGACACAGCTAAGTCAGTCAGAGGTGTGGATTTTTCACACCCCTGAAAAACAGTGATGTCGACGTAAGATTTAAGTGTAGAACAGGTCTGGGAAAACACAGCTTTGTATATCATGTAGTCATGCTTAGCCACATCTTTAGCAAAAAAAACCTTTCAGCACGAGGAGCATTTCTACAAGATGCCTTTATTTTTAAATTTCTATAATTCTGTGTCCTAATCAGGTTTACATTTTATACTACAAAATTTTTTACATTTGTATTCTGTTAGATATACTGGAGAGGATAAAGACATGCAAAGCCCACCGCCACTCTTCTCAAGAAACTAATAGAAAATATTAATTTCAACACAATTTTTTTTCCCACATACCACTGGACATGGGAACCAAAAAATGCATGTCAGAAGTTCCATCAGAATTGTTGTTGTACCTTTTCCCTAACAATGTCTTGTTAATTATTCGGTAAACATCAAATGAAGTCACAGAAAAAACCTCTACATGCTTAAGACGTACTTTCGCAAATCTTTGGAGGTACCTCCATGTCCTCCCCCAAAGAAATGAAATGTTTTCCTTTTACTTGCCGGCTTATTTGTTACCTTGGTGATATATACAGAAAGTTACCACATCTGCTTATCTTAAAACACTATTCCCAGGAGACTCAAGTTACTGGATTCTTCATTTCATGTTGTCCAACACTGCCATATAGAAATGGTATCAAAATATGTTGGTGTACTAAATGCACAGCTTTAGAAAATCAGAAGAAAAAAAACCCAGCAGATTTCACTATAAATTCACTACAATTTATAGTCTTTTTTTATTTAAAAAATGATCTTGCACATGACCTTTTTAAACAGGCACCCCTCAACATTAAAAACCTATTTCCTAGTTTCTCATGTGTGTAGAGAAAAATATTTTTCAAATAGGAAAATGAGACTGCAAAGACATAAAAACTGGCAGAATTGGGGCAAATGCCACTGTAACCCAAACTACTTTTAACTTTAATAAATAGTGACAGGTTTCAGAGTGGTTGCCCTGTTAGTCTGTATCAGCAAAAACAATGAGGAGTCCTTGTGGCACCTTAGAGAATAACAAATTTATTTGGACATAAGCTTATGCTCCTTGTTTTAACTTTAAGTTTATTATTTTTTTAAATCTGACTAAAAGTGAAATTGACATTGTGCCTTCAAATACTTACCTTTTACAGTAACAGAACTTGGGAAAATAAGTACATTTACTCTCACACACATTTTCTGTTCAATCCTGCTAATATTGATTCAACTAGTGTTCTGAAAACTGTGCCCTGAAAATCAACTGCTACTTGCAGCAAAGAGCTGATAGATCATAGGGTGTTGACTCCACTTCCTTGCTACTGGCTGCTTCTGCAGGTTTCCAGAATCACGACAAACAACAGTCAGGAAGCCTTTAAAAGCACCTGGAAATGAGGCAGAGCCTTCCTAGCTACCACTACTAGCAGCCAGTACGATCAGAAAAACAGGTCAACATTAAAACAAATTAAATATTTTCCTTCCCCCTCATGTAATCAAATGCTACTGTTACCACAGGACTATTCCAAATTCACAAATGGAAGGTGAAGTGATCTATGACACTACTCATCTGTGGTTCATATCACAAAAAAGTTTGAGAACCATTGCTTAAAGAAGTTCACCGGACCCTAAAAAAAAAAAAATACTAAAATTAATTGTTGAGGTTAGAAGAGTACTTTTATATTAGGGTTGTATGTATACTAGATTATACAGAGAGTTTAGTACATACTACAACATGAACTACAAAGTACATTTAGGAAAAACCAGGCGTTCCAAATGTTGGGCAAGAGGAAGAGGTGTACACTGCAGAGACAACATGCTCATTTTCCAAACGACTGATATCAGAAGTATAGCAACTGTTGCCAGATGGTTTGGCCATCCTCCATGCCAGTGGTACAGTAAACACTGCAGCCAGTATGGGAAAATGGAAGGGAAAAATTCCATAAAATAATGGGGACAAGACAATGCAATACTTTTTACTTTTACTCAGTGTCTGGCTTTAACATACTCCATTTTACACAGTTCATTCATTCTGTTCTATACAAGTAGTATATTTTTTTAAGATTTCAATGTAGCTGATAAGAGGTGTGAATTATCACACCCAACTACTCAATGGGGGCGGGGAGGAAGAGGCCACCCTTCTGGCCATAGACAGATCTCTCCAGGGTTCTGGGAAGCAAGGTGCTGGGGCCAAGAGCCGGAGCTAGGGGTACCACTGAGGAAGAGCAGGGAGAGGAGTTGCCCCAGGAATCCAACCTGAGCACAGAGGATGGGCTCCAAGTGGATCCCAGGGTTTCTTTACAGAGCCGCACCTTCACAATAGCACCATGATTGTCCCCCTGCATGTCAGTCACCACAGTCTGGATGGGAGGGGGCTCCCCTCATGAAATTTCACATGCCTGCACCCAGGAGCACCAACCCAGGTGAGCAGGGAAGAGGGTGCCTGGAGGGGGAAGGTCACAGAACATGGAACCCAGGGAATCCCCTCTACATGACCCTCCTCCCCTCTCTCTGCAGGTGGGGGACTTCTCCACCCACCTGCCACCCAAGGGCTAGCATATCAGGTGGTGACAACAGATTGGGCCACTCCACATCCCCAGAAGTATGGTTCCAGGAGAGAGCTTGCTGAAACATAGAGCAGAGTTTGACTGAGGGATGGGGGTGCTGCCAGGTAATTTACAGCTGAGGTACTGCCGGGTGATTTGGGAGTATATGGAAGATAACATTGCTGAAGAGTATAATAATCACAACAAATTCACCCAAAATAGACTGATTTACATTTTAACCTTCAAAGAAATCCAAAAGATAGGAGCCTAAGCAAACCCTGAACCCTTGCTACAAGTCATCCCCCGCACACAGAGAAATCTGAAATGGCCCCCCTGGCCAGAGCCTCAGGAGGAGCTGTCGACCCTGCTCCAGGCCAGGCTGGTCACTGACAGTTTTAATCACAGCTTCTTCCCCATCCAAGGACTGGTCCCAAGTCAGAGAAACCACCTAAATCCTTGGAAATGGAAAAAAAGCAGTGACTGAAGCAGTCAGCAACCAGCACAGCCTGGAGAAGCAGAAGCTCCTCTTCCTGGTTTTCTGGTCCCCCAGACCTGTCTCCCTGCTTCTCAGAACCACAGAAAACCATCTCCTTACGCTTCCATGCCCATTCCAGAATTTGATGAGAGGGCTCAGCAAGGACATACATGTGCTGAACCCCCTCCTTTGGAAAATTATGGTTGCACCCTTGTAGACTCATAGGTAGTAGGATGGCCCTTATCCCATTTTAAATCTCACGTAGAAAGTTGTTTAATTAGGTCAAGGCTCCTTAACATTAAATGTAGCTTCAAAATTCTCAATCTTTTTTAAATAGCTATTTAAAACTGATTTGATTTCTTATCAGTAAATACAGAAATTTCAACTACACATACACATTTTGGAATGTAGCTATAAACAAAGTAATCATTTCCATTTAATGAAGCACATCAGGCCCTGAAAATTCATTTGTCCATTTGTCGGTAGCAAGTATGGTTCAGATAGCAGTTTATGAACTTTTCATTATAAAAATTTTCTTTGTCCCACAAAATTGCAAAGAGTCTTACAAATGTGAATTGACGCAGGATAGCTCTAGTGCTTCAGCAGGGTTCATAGCTCACAGAGGGTAGGCCAGCCCGAAATTGATAAAACTCAATCTAACTGTTACTATTCAGAACACCATATGCAGTGATGAAATTGCCAAAAAGCATTTCAATTTCACTCTGCTAATGAGTAGCAGCAGGATCTGGAGCTATTCACAGGGAAGACCACCTAAAAATGGAGGCTGTAGAAGGATTAGAAATGCAGCCAAATGGTAGTGGAGGCAGGGAAGACACAGAAATGCTCATTGGAAGAGAGGTTTCATGTATTTCAAACACCAGCTAGCCAGAGGATTGGCCTACATTTAAGACATATGTTTGTCATAGCAACATTGGTTAGGGGACTGAAAAAAGAATGTTCTGATCAACATAGCTATGCTAACCAAACCTCCAATGTAAACACAGCTCTGACAACAGAAGAGGGCTTCTGTCTACATAGCTAATGTCCTTCAGAGAGATGGTGTTTCTACACTGACAGAAAACCCTTCTTTGGTCAGTGTAGGTTACCTCTACAAGAGGGAGCTATGCTGGCATAGTATGTCTACACTGCTGAGCCTTATGCGACATATTAATTACAAGTGTAAAGAAAAATCAATCAAGATGTGTTCCTAACCCACATAAACAACCCTACAGTCTTCTTACTGTAACCTTTGTTCTCTCTTCTCTCCTCACTCGCCCCTTGGGTCTTTGTGTTCACTTGTACCTTTATCCCTAAATTGTAAAACCGGTATCATGAATTCTGTACACTCTGTAAACCACCTAGAGAAAAGAAAGATAGTCCAATGATGTGCCAGTCTGAGACCGGAGAGACATGAGTTTAGTTCCCAACTCTGCCACAGACTTCCTGTGACACTTTATACAAGTCACCTTATTCTGTGCCTCAGTATCCTGTCTGTAAAATGGGATGAGAAGATAAATACATTAAAAGATGAAGCCTTAGTAATGTGCAGTAATGAGACCGTGTAAATATTTACAACAGATAGCACCTAGCACATTTTGGGCACTGTTTAAGACATAAAGGATAAATCCCCTTTAAAAAAAGTCTATCGACAGCACTTTCCCCTATTTGCTACAGTTTTGTCCCACAGTTTACAACAGGTATAAGACTCTGGCTAGTAGCAGTTGGTACATTTTTCATTGTGTTGCCCAAAATGTTTATATATCCATATTTAATTATATATGTTCTACAAAACTACCCTGTAAATGTATGTTATATAAGGAATGTGTTTTTAAAATACATCTAGAGAACTCCATGGTGTCGTACAAAACCAACTGACATCAGAAAGACTAAGACCATAACACAAAGTTTGAAAATTTAAGACATTTGACAAAGAAGAGGAACGGACAAATGACATACAATTGTGAATTAAAGTATCTAAACTAGAAAATCTAGAAGCTATGGTAATGACAACAGTGTTTAAGTGTAAATGCTTCTACTTATCCAAATAAAGCTAAATCCTGGGATGAACAAAGGCAAGCACAGATTACTTTAGCAGACCACTTTTTCCCCCACCATATGAAGCAATCAATAACCTCTAAAACAACAGATATTTTGGTTTATCCTGATTTTTCATATAAAAGAAGTAGTTACACTTATGACAGTTTTTAAATCTTGAATTGTTGTACCGTCTCAATAGCACTAGGGAACTGCACAACGCAGTTCGGTGATTTTCCATATGTACAGAAAGAACTTATGTAGTAATGATGTTTAACCAAGTGCGCATTTCTATGCTCAAAATAATATAAAATATGCAAGCGTACAATTGCAACAGTACCAATGCATATATTACTAGAATCTGGAATTTACAAATAAAAAGATGAGTTCTCTACAGCACACAAACTCCATTTTACAGATTATGTATTCATAACACTAACCCAAGGAAATCCTGCTTGTGTTTTTCCCCCCAGCAAGAATGTGTCTCAACACAACAGAATATATTCTTGCTTGTTCTCTCTCTCCACGCACATTCCTATATCCCTTAGGAAAACAATTACAACAACACAGACAAGGAAAATAAATAATTCAACATAATCTTTTAGTATTTTTATCACAAAAGTATTTTTAAACCTGTCACTTAACATTAAATGTACTATGAATATTCAAGCTGAGTAAAAAATAATTGTTTCTTAGACCTATCAGATGAAAGGGTTGGTTATTTTCGCTCCACCGAGAAGCTAAGTTTTTACCATTTCCCAGTAAAATATAAATTTGAAGAACTAAAATGATCAGAATAGCAGCCATATCTTCTATGCAAAGATAATAAGTCTAATCAATGCCACCTCCTCTATCGTCCTCACATATGCTAAACACATAACAGAAGCCTTCCCATTAATATCGGGGTGCCGATCTCTCTGGGGAAGGTAAAGAAACCTTTAGCCCAATTTCAAGCCTCATATTACGGCAGCTTCTTGCTACTGCACTCAGGATAATTTCTATGATTCGTGATCCACGTCAACCCGATTGATTCTCCACCACACACTACGGTGTGTGCAGCAGGGAGAAGAGCCTGACATGCTCTTCCATGCTACAGAGAGCACGGGGGGGAGGTGTTTACCACCGCACTCCGTACCCCACCTTAGGTGCCTAGCGAGAGGAAAAGACAGGCTGTGTCATACCCTCTTGTCTGCAAGCAGAGGGGGCGTCCTCTGACCACTCCCACATCTGCTACCCCTCACGCCGAGCAGGGCCCCAGCTAGGGGGACCGAGGACACCCCGCTGCCCAACCCTCAGGATCTGAGTGAGCACTGCCCGACAGAGAGAGCAGGCGAAGCCTGCACCTCCCCCCTCGGAGCCCCCCTCACGCCTGCTGAGCAGGGCCCCGCGGGGGTGACCGGGCCCCCCGGCCGCGCAGAGGGGGCACGCAGGGGGCAGGGTCTGCGGCCAGTCTCTTACCGCCAGCTCGGGGCTGTGCGAATCCCGGTGGGACACGGCGCGGATAACCCCGGCTCGCCAGCGCCCGCTCTCCCCGCGCTCCGGCGGCTCCTCTTCGCCGCCCCCGACACACAGGAACCGCTTCCCCACCAGCTCCGGCCGCGTCTCCACCACCGCCATGGCCGCCGCCGCCGCACAGGCACCGCACCAGCCGCCCAGCCCTCTCCTCTACGGGCCGCCCATGCCGCGAGCCGGGCTGAGCCGAGGGGAGCGGGGCTGTCTCTGCGCCTGGCTGCGTCCGTCCCCCTCGCCCGCTCCGAGCCGGGCGCCCCGGGCAGCTCCGCCGCCGCGATCAGCCTGACACAAACACACGGAGAGGAGGGGGCGGGGGAGCCGCTCTCTCACCGCTGCGCTGCAGCCCCGACCACTCCGCCCACACAGCCCACTGCCATGGAGACCGACACCACGCGCCGTCTCCCTCCGCCAGACAGCGCGAGCGGGGAGGGGGCGGGAGGAACTACTACTGCACGGGAAAGAGTCCGGCCCCAGAATTTGCTGCTTTGCTGGAACTGAGCATGCTCAGTAACGTCAGCTGAAGCCTCTGCCCTGGCTCTGCCCTCCCTGGGGATTGCAGCTGCTCCCTGCTGTTTACAGGGGCAGAGGGGAGAATCGGGGCGGGCTGGGCAGGGCCTATGCAGGGATGCAGAAGGGACAAGCAGGGGAAGGGCGACGGATGGGGGGCTTAGGGACACAGTCGGGATCGGGGGTAGGAGCCGGGGTTGAGAACGGGTAGGGGCGCTGCCAGATGGGGCCGAGGGGTGCCCCGGGCTAGGGAGGATCCCAGGGGGAGTTACCCGGCCAGAGCAGGGTGAGCTGTCTCCAGGGGCAGCAAAAATAGGGTGTGGAGGGCAGCGGGGCTTTTCCCCCCCCCTGGCAGGACGGTGCCGCTCAGCTCCCGCTTCCCAGGGCTGTGTTCTTAGAGGCGTGGTGCCTCCCAGTGCCTAGACACAGCAGCGCTTCCCTTCTGGTGTGATGCATTGAGCTGCTAAAACAGACTTGATTTAACCAGATACTTGACATACACCCCCTCTGAAAATTATAATTGTCTTACTTGTTTTTAGTCTTTAAAGGAATCCCTTATCCATTTATATGTCTGCATAAAGCCTCAGAGCAGTTCACAAATGTCTCTTAACTATTATTATTCTCCATGCCTGAATTGGACTGCCTTTATCTTGAAATCTACTGTAAATGTAGGTTAATGGTTCTTTAAATTATTTATTTTTAATATGCTATTTTGATTACTCTTAGCACTTAATCATCTACTTTTCTGGAGATGGATCGGATGTTATTGTGCTATTTAATTGATATTTTCAACACCAGACACTCATTGAATAAGTCAGTAGTTTCCAAGACCTTCCACAATCACATCTCACACTGTTTCTGGTATAGCACTTCGTAGTTGTATGGCAACATGAGTTTTTCATTCTAAATTTTTATTTTTTCAGGGACATTTGCACTGTAAAAGTGATAAACAAAGGAAATAGTATTTTTCAATTCACCTGAGACAAGTACTGTAGTGTGATCTCTTTATCATGAAAGCGCAACTTACACATGCAGATTATTTTTTGTTACATAACTGCATTCAAAAACAAAACAAAGTAAAACTTTAGAGCCTACAAGTCCACTCAATCCTACTTCTTATTCAGCCAATTGCTAAGACAAACAAGTTTGTTTACATTTACGGGAGATAATGCTGCCTGTGTCTTATTTACAATGTTACCTGAAAGTGAGAACAGGCATTCGCATGGCACTTTTGTAGCCAGCATTGCAGGGTATTTACATGCCAGCTATGCTAAACATTCATATGCCTCTTCATGCTCGGACCACCATTCCAGAGGACATGCTTCCATGCTGAGGATTATTTAAAAAAAAATGTGTTACTTAAATGTATGACTGAACTCCTTGGAGGAGAATTGTATGTCTCCTGCTCCATGGTTTTACTTGCATTCTGCCATATATTTTGTATTATGGTAGTTTAGGATGAGGACCCAGAATATGTTATTTGATTTAAGAACACTTTCACTGCAGATTTAACAAAACACAAAGAAGGTTCCAATATCAGATTTCTAAAGATAGCTACAGCACTCAACCCAAAGTTTAAGAATTTGATGTGCCTTCCAAAATCTGAGAGGGGCAAGGCATGGAGCATGCTTTCAGAAGTCTTAAAAGAGCAACACTCTGATGCAGAAACTGCAGAACTCAAACCACCAAAAAATAAAATCAACCTTCTGTTGGTAGCATTTGATTCAGATGATGAAAATGAACATGCGTTGGTCCGCACTGCTTTGGATTGTTACTGAGCAGTACCCGTCATCAGCAGGGATGAATGTCCTATGGAACGGTGATTGAAGCATGAAGGAACATATAAATCTTTAGCACATCTGACACATAAATGTCTTGTGACGCCAGCTACAACAATGCCATGCAAACGCCTATTCCCACTTTCAGGTGACATTGCAAACAAGAAGCAGGCAGCATTATCTCCTTCAAATGTAAATAAACTTGTTTGTCCGAGCAACTGGCTGAACAAGAAGTAGGACTGAGTAGACTTGTAGGCTCTAAAGTTTGACATTGTTTTATATTTGAATGCAGTTATTTTTTGTACATAATTCTACATTTGTAAATTCAACTTTCATGATAAAGAGATTGCACTACAGTACTTGTATTAGGTAAATTGAAAACTACTATTTATTTTGTTTTTTACAGCACAAATATTTGTAATAAAAATAACTATAAAGTGAGCACTGTACACACTTTGTATTCTGTGATGTAATTGAAATCAATATATTTGAAAATGTAGAAAACATCCACAAATACTTAAATAAATGGTATCCTATTATTGTTTAACAGGATTTTTATTGTTTAAATGGTATCCTATTGTTTAACAGGATTTTTTTAATTGCTTGACAACCCTAGTAAAAAGCCTTACTAAAATCAAGATACATCACATCTACTGCTTCTCCCCTATTCACTAGGCCAATAACCCTGTCCAGTAAGGAAATTAGCTTGGTTTGGCACAATTTTTTCTTGATAAATCCATGCTCTCTATTCCTTATAATGCGGTTATACTCTAGGTGCTTACAAATGGATTGTTTAATAATTTGTTCTAGTATCTTTCCGGGTATCGAAGTTCGGTTAAGTGGTCTATAATGCCTGGATCCTCTTTATTCCTTTTAATAGAGACATAGGGCTAGATTTTCAAAGGTTTAGGTGTGTACGTCCCAGTTTTAGGCTCCAATGCAATTCCCAAAACTCTTGCCAAACCCTTTAGACATCTAAACTCACTCACTGCCTACATTTTCAGGGGTACAATTTCCTTCAGTATCTAAGTTTCTACCTCTGAGCATGCACACTGCTCCTTTATTCTAGTCATCTGGATGCCTATATCCCCACTAAGCTCCAGGGCAATTCACAAACCAGGGCAGATTGCAGGGGAGGCAACACTTATCTTGCG
Source organism: Mauremys reevesii (assembly GCF_016161935.1). Classification (NCBI taxonomy): domain Eukaryota; kingdom Metazoa; phylum Chordata; order Testudines; family Geoemydidae; genus Mauremys; species Mauremys reevesii. The sequence goes on along the minus strand of NC_052629.1, from coordinate 46,249,254 downwards.
TGTAGGGCCCAATCCAAGAAGTGTGCGTAAAAGCTGTGTACTGGATTGGGTCCCATTCAGAATCTGGTTGGAGGAGGAAATCTGTCACCATATGCTTTGTAACTTTTAGACCAGTGATTAGAACACTCATGTGGGAGATGGAAAATCAAGGTTCAATTTCCCCCTCAGACAACAGGGGGACTGCTTTAACCACTATGCTAGAAGTTACAAGGTGGGTACCACCTCCTCCCTTGGCTGTTTCGTGTGGAGTTAGGCACGTGCCTGTCTCATTCGCTCAAGAAACAGCTTAGGCATCTAAGCTACTTGACTCCAGGAAAGTGACTCCCATTTGGGGACGTCCAGGCAGGGTTACATGCCCTAAACTCTGTATCTCCCCTTGGCTGTTTTATGAAGCTCCATGCCTACCATAATGGTTTTTGTGGATCCCATTCCAAGATGCCGCCCCTCTCCCTCCCCCCACCCCCATCATTGTGTAGGGAGTTTAGGCACTTAACTCAGGATTTGTGACTTTCTTGGTGCCTAGAAGCTAGACAGTATGATACTGAGCATTGTGGTGCTTAAGTCCCTTTGTGTATGTAGCCCTTAGTTTTTTTTTCCTTACTGCCTACACTGGAAACTGAACAACAAAACATCCCCCCGAACAACAAAAGTTTTGCAGACAAAAAGCGCCGGTGTGAACAGCGCTTTGTCGCCAGGAGCGCTCTCCTGCCAACAAAGCTGCCGCCACTCATTGGGGGTGGAAGTTGTTTGTTGGCGGGAGAGCTCTAGCCTCTCTCCCACCAACAAACAGTGGCTACACTGCATGCCTTTTAGTGGCATGGCTGTACCAGCACAGCCCTGTCGCTCAAAGGTGCATAGTCTAGACAAAGCCTTAGCTGCGGGAGCTATTCTGAAATAAAAACACAGTGAGGACAAGGCAATTTGGTTTTAGCAGTGAGGAAAAGGCCTGAGAAAATGTCTCCGAAATAAGATCAGGGCAATATGCTCATATGTTTGTGCCAAAATAGTGAAGTGCAAATTTTGTTTTGAAAACTTGATCAATATTTGTAACCATGATAATAGGCTGGTGGGGGTGTTTTTATAAGGAACAATGGCAGATTTTCTACCTAATAGTTTGTGTTTAAAATCTATTTCAAATACTGTGTACAATGCTTTACACAAGTTTCAGTGTTTTGTGTACATTAAATGTTAGTTTAATATAGGCCATACAGGTTCTAACCTACAATGGAAAGAGACTAATAAAGAGAACATATACCTTCATTCAGGGTTTTACATACAATAGTCCTGCAGTTTAACTCTATACAATGCCTTTCCAAATTACAAAAAGTATCTTAGTTATTTGTGTCCAAATTTTAGAGAGATTCCACAGTGCTAGCAAATTGTGACAGGAGTGCCACCAACCATACATCTTGCCACCACCTGGATCAAAAGATGAGGAAAGGTGAGAGCTAGCAAATTGTGACTGGTGTATCCCCAAACATCACAATTAGCCAGAGGATGAGGAAGATGAGAGGCAGCAAGTTGTGACTAAGCAGCAAAAAAGAACTCCCATAGGTGTAAGTAACTGCTACCAGTAGCAAATTGTGACCATACCAGTTTGTAACATTACAGCACAACCACCACAAATTGCTGCTCCTACGGGAGATGAGGCTGCAGCGGGAAGCAGCAATAAATAGTCACATGCTACATCTGCTCTTCCAACTGCTGCTTTAACAGGAACTTCCCTGGAAAGTGCAGGAGCAGCAATCTTTAGATGGGGTATTCCTTTTACAGCTGCTGCAGCTGGTGCAAGAGTTGCAAAAGGAAGGAAAGCAGCAGCAACAGTAAGATAAGATGTTATTCCTGCCTTGCTTTCCATTAGCCACCCAGGCTCTCAATTTCATCATATAGGGTTTTTTATTTTATTTGCTATTCCAACCCCTGCAGAATTACTCATGCTTGATGAGGTCACCGTCACTCCTTCTGAATGAAAATCCTTCCTAGGAAAAATTTTACCTATCCAGAGTCATGTTTTTCAATGAATATGGCCTTGCCATGGTTACAGTGCAGACAGTGTTGTGGTGATGCTGCTGCAGAGAAGGAAAACTGCATCATTCTGGTGAATGCACATCGTACAATGGAATCTATCTACACCACAATTTGAATGTACAGACTATTCAGGTATTTCAGAAAGTTCTAAACTGTGACATACTGTTAGCTCTTATTTCTGTCCTTTCTGAATTTGAGTTTCATGGCAGATTTAAAGCTTGGAAAGAAACAATATCTTTTCAGTGACATTATCAATCACTAACATAATCTGTTTGTAGACAGTTGTTAATAGCAAACCTATGATAACGACATTTTATTTCTCTGTTTGCTGCATACCTCAAGACTGCAGGTTAGGTAGCAGAGGAAGCAGATGATCAATTCAATTATCAGGATTTATAGTAAAAGGAAAAAATTCAGCCAGTCCTAGCAACTGAAAAACAAACATTGATACTATATATGTCCACTCAGATCAATTATTTTCCACACAAACAACCCCCAAACCACTATTAACCATCTGAACCTGCCCTAAAATAGTTACTAACCTATGTCCTGCCCCAAAGGGATATCAATGGAAAGTATGAGAAAACAACAGCGCTGAATTTTCCAATGCTTCAGGCAAAAAAAAAAAAAGTTTTCTTATAATTTCACAAATCAGAGCATCTTCCATCTTTTCATATAATTGAAAAAATATTGATGGTACTGTGCACAATGGCAACAAATGGCTTCTGTGGTCAAACATTAGACTTCACTTGGGCATTTAATCAGCTGAAAGGGCTGGGCATCTGGCAAATTAAGATCACATAATTAGAAACCACTTGCAAAAAGATTGGTTCAAGTGAATTAAATAGAATTAATCACAGTGGAAGTACATAACCAAGCCATAGACATAACCAAGTTCTCCTAGCCGGCACTCAACTGTTTAGCTACAAGACCATCCTTTCTCTTCTAGTTGCAGCTTGCCTTATTTTTGACACATCTTCCAATTTCTACAGTGACTAAGGCACAAGTCCTACAGACAGTAATCTCATTTATGACACAGCCATGAAGTAGTCCCTGAGCACCTTCCAGCATATGCAAGGAAAGAGGCAGGGGTCCTGTGTGATTATACAATTAAAGAATGCATCATAATACATATACACAATGGAGCTGGATTAACCTTGCACAATTTAAATTCTGGCATTTCTTAACTTTTGAATGCTTGAGTTTGTAACTTAAATAATAATCTTTCAACATTACTTTTAAAAATGTAAATTCCTAGGTTGTTTTTTTTAAAAAGGCAAAATCAAATTCTACTATATGTAACTAACAACCCTCCTCCCCTAAGTCATGCATCATCAGCATGCACCTCTATGAGGTGAGCTAAAGGAGTAAGGGCAGTAATTTGGTAGCAGCAGCAGAAGTTTGTTATTCTCTGTGTCCCAGCCACTAGAGGAAGATACATGACATACTGAAACAGTGAATAACATAGGCAGGAGCTACAATATTTTACATTCAGCACAATCAAGCACAAGGTATTTGCAGAATCTTTTTCAGGGATAGTTAGGCTAAGGGACTGAGTTTTGGGTCTGATTAGGTATTAGAGATATTCCCATCTTGTTAACTTCTCAGTGGGGGATGAGGCCTTGCTCAATAATAAGGATTATGAAGGGGTCAGAATTATTAACACTAGCCACTAGAGGAAGTATAGAGATCCTGGTTCCTAGCCCCGTGACAAAGAGTGCTTTGATAAGGGAAAAATATGCCACCACCATTTTGTCTGTGTCCCATCTGGAGATTTAGTTCTGTGTGGCATATTGGAGGGAGACACCAGTATGGTTCATGCACAGCACTAATGGAATGCTCATGGTTTTTGGCAGCAAGCCCAGAACAAATTGTGGTAAACAAACCACAGACAGGAAATGGCAGTTTTTGACACCCTATAATTTAGCCAAAGTGGAATGGATTTTCATGGAGTCATCAGAATTCACCTTCCTGACCCCAGGGCTATTCACCTGCCAGTATCAGTCCTGTTGCAAATTATGGAGTACTTTCTCAGTGAGAAGAATTTTTATAATAGAAAATGTTAGGCAATTTAAAACAGGGATCATTAATACATCCCAGATAATAAATCAGCAACTGGTTGTTAGCTGGATGTGTCATTAACCCCAAATCCAGTGTGGCCTAGGAGTTAGAGCTGGGATCTGAGAGTCAGGCTCTCTCTCTTACTACATTCCCACTAACTTGCTGAATGACCTCTGGCAAGTTACTTAGGCCTGGTCTACACTAGGCGTTTAAATCGGTTTTAGGAGCGTAAAACCAATTTAACGCCACAACCGTCCACACTAGGAGGCACCTTATATCGATTTTAATGGCTCTTTAAACCGGTTTCTGTACTCCTCCCTAACAAGAGTAACTTTAGTATCGGTATTACCATATCGGATTAGGGTTAGTGTGGCCGCTGATCGACGGTATTGGCCTCCGGGCGGTATCCCACAGTGCACCAGTGACCGCTCTGGACAGCATTCTGAACTCGGATGCACTGGCCAGGTAGACAGGAAAAGCCCCGCGAACTTTTGAAATTCATTTCCTGCTTCCCCAGCATGGAGATCTCATCAGCACAGGTGACCACGCACAGCTCATCAGCACAGTTAACAATGCAGTCTCCTGAGAATCGTAAAAGAGCCCCAGCATGGACTGCACGGGAGGTACTGGATCTGATTGCTATCTGGGGAGAAGATTCAGTGCTAACAGAACTGTGTTCCAAAAGACGAAATGAAAAAGTATTTGAAAGAATTTCTAAGGCTATGACGGATAAAGGCCACAGCAGGGACTCAGTGCAGTGCAGAGTGAAAGTTAAGGAGCTCAGACAAGCCTACCAGAAAACCAAAGAAGCAAACGGAAGGTCCGGGGCAGGTCGAAAAACATGCCGCTTCTATGCTGAGCTGCATGCAATTTTAGGGGGCTGCGCCACAAGTACCCCACCCCTGATCGTGGATTCCGAGGTGGGGGTTGTAATCTCTGCCATGGCTGAGGATTATGCAGACGGGGAAGATGAAGATGAAGAAGAGGAGGACGACCTAGCAGAGAGCACACAGCACTCCGAGAGCTTTTTATCACCCTGACGGAATTACCGTCCTCCTAGCCCTCACAAGCCACTATCCCAGACAATGACGCCATGGAAGGGAGCTCTGGTGAGTGTACCTTTGCAAATAGCAAACATTGTTTTTTAAGCAAGCCTTTTTTAATGATTGATTTGCCCTGAGGACTTGGGATGCATTCGCAGACAGTATAGTTACTTAGAAAAGTTTGTTAACATGTCCGGGGATTGAGAGGAAATCCTCCAGGGACATCTCGATGAAGCGCTCCTGTAGGTACTCCAGAAGCCTTTGCAGAAGGTTTCTGGGCAAGGCAGCCTTGTTCCGCCCACCATGGTAGGACACTTTACCACGCCATGCATGTAGCAAGTAATCAGGTATCATTGCGTGGCAAAGCATAGCAGCGTATGGTCCCGGTGACTGCTGGCATTCAAGAAGCATCCGCTCTTTATCTTGTTCTGTTATCCTCAGCAAAGTGATATCGTTCAGGATAACCTGGTTAAAAATCAGGAATTTAAGTAAGGGGGGTGGCCATTTTTCTAATGGGTTCGTGGACTGCAGCAGCTTAAAAAAACACTTTCCTGCACGTAGCGAAGCGGGGGGAGGGGAGGAGTGAAATGCCGATGATCTTTTCTGTGTTTGGTCACCGGCGATCTTCCCCAAGCTACCAGACACGCAGTGGGTGGGCGGGGGTGGGAAGGTTGTTGATTAGCAGGGAGCTAGCGTGGTATTAGCCATGCGTTGGGGGGGAGGGGTAAATCACTACAGAAGCCGAAAGACAGTGGCTTACCATGGCCGCATGCAAGCTGAATTCTGACGCCTGGACCTGTGTCTGTGAGATCTGTAACTCCAGAGCTGCAAGCACTCACTATTAAGATGAAAAATGCGACCTTGTAGGGAAATCACATGTGCTAGGTGAATAGTGCTGTTCACTGTGAAAGAGTATAACCATTGTTCTGTAAAATGTATCTTTCTAAATATTTATCTCCCTCATGCAGCTGCAAATTTTTCAACCATCCCTCCTCCATCCCAAAGGCTAGCACAGATAAGGCGGAGGAAAAAGAAGACGCGAGATGAGATGTGCTCGGATATTATGGAAGTTACACGCAATGAAAGAGCTCATCTGAATGAGTGGAAGGACATGGTTTCAAATTACAGGAAAGAGGCCAGTGAACGTGAGGACAGGAAGGATGAACGTGAGGACAGGAGGGACAACCAAGATGAGAGGTGGCGGCAGGAAGACCGGCAGGAAAATCAGCGGTGGCGGCAGGAAGATCAGCGGTGGCGGGATGCAACTCTGGGGCTGCTGCGTGATCAAACTGACATGCTCCGGCGTCTTGTGGAGCTTCAGGAACGGCAGCAGGATCACAGAGTGCCGCTGCAGCCCCTGTATAACCACCCTCAACCCTCACCATGTTCCACATCCTCCTCACCCAGACGTGTAAGAACGCGTGGGGGGAGGCTCCATGCACCCGCCCACTCCACCCCCGTGGACAGCCCAACCAGAAGGATGTCGTTACTGTGAATTTTTTTTTAATGGCCTTCTCCATCCCTCCTATCCTCCTCCCAAACCACACCCTTACTTCTCTCCCTCTTTTTATAATGAATCAATAAAGAATTAATGCTTTTTAAATGAGAGTGACTTTATTTGCATAAGTAAGCTGTACTCGAAGGGGGAGGGGGAGTTGCTTACAGGGACTGAGTCAATCAAGGGGGTTGGGTGTTCATCAACAAACACAGCAGTCACACTGTACCCTGGCCATTGAAGAAGCTCGTATTCAAATCTTCTCTGATGCACCGCTTCCTGGTGTGCTCTTCTAATCTCCCTGGTGTCTGGCTGCGCGTAATCAGCGGCCAGGTGATTTGCCTCAGCCTCCCACCCCGCCATAAAGGTCTCCCCCTTACTCTCACAGAGATTGTGGAGAATACAGCAAGCAGTAATAACATAGGGGACATTGGTTTGGCTGAGGTCTGAGCGAGTCAGTAATGTCCGCCAGCGCGCCTTTAAACGGCCAAATGCACATTCCACCACCATTCTGCACTTGCTCAGCCTGTAATTGAACAGATCCTGACCACTGTCCAGGCTGCCTGTGTATGGCTTCATGAGCCATGGCATCAAGGGGTAGGCTGGGTCCCCCAGGATAACGACAGGCATTTCAACATCCCCAACTGTTATTTTCTGGTCTGGGAAGTAATTCCCTTGCTGCAGCCGTTTAAACAGAGTAGTGCTTCTGAAGACGCGAGCGTCATGAACCCTCCCTGGCCATCCCACGTGGATGTTTGTGAAACGCGTCCTTGTGATCTACTAGTGCTTGCAGCACCATTGAAAAGTACCCCTTCCGGTTTACGTACTGGGTGCCCTGGCGCTGCGGTGCCAAGATAGGGATATGGGTTCCATCTATCGCCCCCCCACAGTTAGGGAATCCCAGTGCAGCAAAGCCATCCACTATGGCCTGCACGTTTCCCAGAGTCACAACCTTTCGTAGCAGCAGCTTAGTGATTGCTTTGGCTACTTGCATCACAGCAGCCCCCACAGTAGATTTTCCAACTCCAAATTGATTCCCGACTGACCGGTAGCTGTCTGGCGTTGCAAGCTTCCACAGGGCTATCGCCACTCGCTTCTCTACTGTGAGGGCTGCTCTCATCTTGGTATTATGGCGTTTCAGGGCAGGGGCAAGCAAGTCACAAAGTTCCATGAAAGTGCCCTTACGCATGCGAAAGTTTCGCAGCCACTGGAAATCGTCCCACACCTGCAACACAATGCGGTCCCACCAGTCAGTGCTTGTTTCCCGGGCCCAAAATCGGCGTTCAATGGATAGAATCTGCCCCATTACCATCAGGATCTCCAAAGCGCAGGGGCCCGCTCTTTGAGAGAATTCTGTGTCTACGTCCTCATCACTGTCATCGCCGCGCTGCCGTATCCACCTCCTCCTCGCCTCGGATTGAAGGTCCTGGTTCACCATAGACTGCACGAGAGTGCGCGAGGTGTTTAAAACATTCACAATTGCGGTATGGAGCTGAGCAGGGTCCATGCTTGCTGTGCTATGACGTCTGCACAGTTCACCAAGCAAAAAAAGGCGCGAAACGGTTGTCTGCTGCTCAGGGAGGGAGGGGTGAGGCTGTACCCAGAACCACCCGCGACAATGATTTTTGCCCCATCAGGCACTGGGATCTCAACCCGGAAATGCCAAGGGGCGGGGGAGGCTGCGGGAACTATGGGATAGCTACGGGATAGATACCCACAGTGCAACGCTCCAGAAATCGACGCTAGCCTCGGACCATGGATGCACACCACCGATTTAATGTGTTTAGTGTGGCCGCGCGCACTCGATTTTATAAAATCTGTTTTACAAAACCGGTTTATGCAAATTCGGAATCGTCCCGTAGTGTAGACGTACCCTTACATACCCTGAGCACCTGGAGCTTCTATTGATTCCAATGGGAATTTTAGTGCTGAGCACTTCTGGAAATCAGGCCCTTAGTCTAGCTATGAAATGGATAGCATTATTATTTAATATCTATACTGCAACAGCATTCAGGACCATGAGCATGATTGGGGGCCCCCCATCATATCAGGTGTTGGGCAAACACATAGGAAGAGACTGTTCTTGTCCCAAAGATGCCTCACACAGAAGGGAAACCTAATTCATTAATATTTGTAAAGTACTTCAGCCTTGTCTATACTAGCATACTCTTTAGCTGTACTTCACCAAGGTACAGCTCCATCAATGGTATCTGTAAAGAGATACACAATGCCTGGCAAACTAGCACTGCCACTGATCCTTCCAATTCCAACATTCTACTCCTGCTTTTGATTACTAAGATATTACCAAAAGATGTTTGAATAACAGAATTAGTGAAAGGGGTGTGTCCCCATGTGTGCCCTGTTACACACACAGCAGCTTTCCTTAGAATTATTATTTGTAGTACAGTAGTACTTATAGGCCCCAACCGAGACTGGCGAGCCATGTTACTAGGCACTGTACATATAGCGAGAGAGAGCCTTACCCTTAAGAATTTACATTCTAAATAAACAAAAGGTGGGAGAAGAAACAGAGATGGTGAAGTGACTTGCCCATGGTCACACAGCAGAGCAGCACCAGAGCCAGTAATAGAACTCGTGTCTCCAAATGTCCAGTAGGGTGCCTGTGATGGTGTATAAACCCCCACCAGTGACAAAGGAGTTAAAGAGCTGCTGTGGGCGAGGCTGGCCCCCTCCCTCCAACTCTTATGTCACTTATGTCAGGGCTGGAACAAGGGTTTAAAAGCAAGAAGTTCCAGTCAGTTGCTGGGCAGTTTGGGGAGAATAGGCAGTAGTTTTACAGTTTCAGAGAGAAACTCCTGGAAGGCTTAAAGGAAACTGCCATGAAGGTCATTCTCATCCTACAAGGAAAGAGTAGATTTTGGCACTAGCTGGGTAAGGTAGGTTGGGCAAGCCCCAAGTTGGTACTGCTATTCTCAACTCCCCCTGGGGTTAGGGAATCAGGGAAATATACTAAGGAGTGGAAGTCAGGAGCTCCCTCCTCTTCAAATGCAGTCAGACTATTTGATTCTGAGACTCCTGTTTATACTGATGGGGAGGCTCCATTACAGGTTTTGCAGTGCCCAAGCAATAGTTAGGGTTGCCAGGTGTCCGGTTTATGACCAGAACACCCGGTCAAAAAGGTGCGACTGGGCTCCTAAAAGTCTGGTTGACAGCACAGCAGGGCCAAGGCAGACTCCCTGTCTGTCTTGGCTCCACACGGCTTCCAGAAGCAGCTGGCATGTCTGGCTCCTAGGCACAAGGGCAGCCATAGGGCCTCCACGCACTGCCCCTGCCCCGAGCACCGGCTCCACAGCTCCTTTTGGCCGGGAACTGTGGCCAGTGGGAGCTGCGGGGGTGGTGCCTGCAGGTGAGGGAAGTGCAAGGAGCCGGCTATGCTGGCCACTTCCGGGAGCCACCTGAGGCAAGCGCCACCTGGCCAGAACCCACACCCCCTCCCAAACCCCAAACCCCTCTCCCACACCCTAACTCCCTCCTAGAGCCCACACCCCCTCCCGCACTCCTGAGCCACTGCCCCGACCCCACCCCAGAGCCCACCCCCCCAGCCAGAGCCCTCACTCTGCCCTGCACCCCAACCTCCTGCCCCAGCCTGTAGCCCCCTCCCACACTCCAAACCCCTCATCCCCAGCCCAGAGCCCCCTCCTGCCTCCCAAACCACGCATCCCCTGCCCCACCCCAGAGCCTGCACCCCCAGCCGGAGCCCTCACCCTCTCTGGTACCCCAAAGCCGTGCCACAGCCTGGTGAAAATGAGCAAGTGAGCGAGGATGGGGGAGAGTGAGCGACAGAGGGATGGAGTGAGCGGGGGTGGGGCCTGGGAGGAAGGGCGGGGCAGGGGCAAAGCCTCAGGGCAGGGAAGGGGGCGGCAATGGTGTTCAGTTCTGTGCGATTAGAAAGTTGGCAGCCCTAGCCAGTAGGAGGTGCACAGCAGTACCCCAAGAATTGTGACAATGCCCTATCCACACAGGTGCAGTAGTGCAGCCAAGGCAGCAGGACAGACATAGCACTTAGGCACTTATTAACACGTATGTAAGCACATTTCATCTATAGATAGCAATGGACTTTATAATCATGAATATCTGTCATTATAAAAAAGGGAAATTACAGCACAGGGAGGTTAAGTGACCTGCCCAATGTCAACACCAAGTGAACAACAGCACTGGAAACAGAACTCCAGTGTCCTATCTACTGGAACATCCTGCCTCCTTTGTCCCCAGTTGCTGGCATTCAGCTACAGTACCTACTCTACCAAGGGTGCATAAAGCTTCAAAAGGGAGCTATTTATTCTACTAACCAGCAGATAGCCACCAGCAGGTCTTGATTTGAATATTATAAAACAGATTTATAGGACATTTTACCCCAGAATACTCTGTGCTTTTAGTAACATGATGACGGACCCCCCCCCCTACTAGCAGTTGAAAAAAGGGAAAAGAAATAAAGGGGTATGAGTACAGTTCATTCATCAGATTATTTCTCACTATCAAATGGCTCTATAATTCCTATATTGAAATACACTAAGATGGTCAAATCATTATGCAGTTAACTTGTACTATCATATCATCCAGAATTTCTCTTCAAGCAGGTGACATCATCAGGCTCAAACAATACAATATATTGACACACTGCACATAGTTAAGTAAAAATCTGAAATTGCTTTTGATGCATTTACTTTCAAAATCCATATTTTTGTATATTTTTCTCCCTTTGTTTCTTCTGTCTTTTTTCCTCACATTCAGTGGGGGTGAACATAGTTGATAAGGGTCAGGGAGGGCCTAGGGAGAGATGTCTAAGATGGGATATTCTGGAGGGATTTGGGAGGATACTGGTAGATAGCAGGCTGTTGATTATGTACAGTATATGATATGAAGGGCAAGTTAGAAAGATGGAAATAAGGCAAGAAGAAATTAGGTCAAAGTAGGACCTTCCTTTGTAGAATGAAGAAAAAACACTATTCCTGTATAAATGTACAACTATAAATGCACTTATGCCTACTGCTAATGGAAACAGTTAATGCCTCTTTTAGAGAAGCACACCTACCAAACTCCTTAAAACACACAGTAGTGTGACCAACCCTCAAGATGATATAACTTGATCCTTAAGACTGCTCCAACCTCTTTCAAAATGAAAAAGTAGAAACTACCAAGCTCTAGCAATGTGTGAAATCAGCCAACACCCTGGATGCCTCACAATCAGGGTTCAGACCAGGGCACTGCACAGAGACAGCTGTAGTGGCATTAAAAGACAACCTCCTCATGGCCACGGACACAGGTAAGATCTCCAAGCTCATGCTCTGGATCACACTGCAGCTTTAGACATGGTGAACCATAATGTTCTGCCAATTTACCTACATGACATAGCAGGGGAAGATGGCCCAATGGTTCCAACTGCCCCTCTCCAGCAATGCTCAGGGACTGGTGATGGGTAAGTGCTCCTCTGCTCCAAAGGCTCTTATCTGCAGGATCGCATAAGGATCTATATTATTTCCCCTTCTCTCTCAGTAGTTTCATGAGATGTTGAAAAAGATAGTGAGACACCATGGGCTCAGCAGCAAGAAGTCTGCTTAGGACACTCAACTAATTCTCAGCTGATGTGACCACTGCCTCTACCAGACTCCTGTACCCCACTGATCTGGGTCTGTCACAGTAACAAAAAATATATACAGTATTAAAGTGTGCTTTCACAATAAAGACATTGCACTACATTACTTGTCTGAGGTGAATTGAAAAATACTGTTTCTTTTGTTTATCATTTTTACAGAGCAAATATTTGTAATAAAAATTATAATATAAAGTGAGCAGTGTACACTTTGTATTCTGTGTTGTAACTGAAATCTATTTGATTGTAGAAAAACATCCAAAAATATTTAATAAATTTCAATTGATATTCAATTGTTTAACAGTGCAATTAAAACTGCAATTAAGCACGATTAATTTTTTTGAGTTAATCGTGAGTTAACTGCGATTAATCAACAGCCCTATTTCTAATACTGTCATATTCAAAACTCTCACAAATGAGGTCCACTGGAGAAATGTTAAGTTATTTGTGTGCATAGTTCCATTCAGAATATGAAATTGTACTCTGACTGCACAAATCCACTATAAGGATATATATCCTCTTTTCATGGGACAGCAAATTGAGTCATCATGAGGAGGCTGTGATTGGGAGTGTGAATGCTTAGGGTGACCATACATCCCATTTTGGCCAGGATAGTTCCTTTTTTAAGCCTTGTCCCGGCCATCCTGACTTTTTTGGAAAAAACTGATCATCAGTTGGCAAGAGCAAACTGGATAAATGTGCAGTTTTGCCCCAAAAATGGGGTGTGACCCCCCTAGCGGGGTGTGGAGAAATGTGGGGGGGGGGCATGGCGAGTGGCAACGGCAGCCCTGCATGGGAGGAGGGCCTGGGAGAGCAGCTTGGGCCGTGCCAGCTGTCCCTGTGTGTGTGGCAGGGGTCTTGGGCCAGCCCTGTGTGCAGGGGTAGAGGATGGCCTCGGACTGGCCCCACATAGGTGGGTGGTAGGGGGAGCTCGGGCAGGTCCCATGTGTGCAAGGGAGCCAGCTGTGCGGTGGCAGGGGGCTTCAGACGGCCCTGTGTGGGGTCAGGGAGGAAGATGGGGGCCTCAGGCTAGCCACGTGGGTGGGTGGCCGGGGGGCTTGGACTGGCCCCACAATTGGGTGGAAGAGGGGGTCTTGGGCTGGCCTTGTGGGCAGGAGGCAAGGAAGGCTGGGGAGGGGGCTCATGTGGGAGGAGATGGAGTGAGGGTCTTGAGCTGGCCCTATGTAGTGTCCAGTGTTTCTCTTTGGGAAAATATGGTCACCCTATGAATAATATACCCATGAACCTAACAGATGCTGAAGTGCTCCTGTAACACCGTCTCGCATTTCACTTCTGTTTTTAGATATTGGTTATATTTCTGGTGTTATATGCTAGAACTGCAGTTAGTATTGATATTAGAAGCAGCTGGAGGGAGAGTGACTGGAGAATCCTGGTACGAGGGTGGAGAGGAGGAGTAAGTGGAAGAAGGAGGAGGAGGCGAGAGAAGTCAGACAAGAGGGAACAAAAAGAGAAGGCAAAACAATCCTTGTCAGCCTAAGTGCAGTTTACAGAAAATGTAGCCAGGCATTAGAAAGTGGTAATAGCTACATGAAGAAGTCTCTTTACTGGGCTAACAGTAAAGAGATGCAGGAATGATCCCAACTTTTAAAATGTTAACAGTTACTCCTTATTAGGAGACTGAATTCTGATCTATGTCAAAAAGCTCCCTATAATACAGAAGACCAGGGGCCTGAATCTTCAGTGCCTTGCAGTCGTGTATAGTTATGTCCTTGAGGAACATGAAAATGACTATATAAAGTGTAAGTCAGTTCAGATGACCCAGAGAAGCAAAGGTGCAAGTAAGGAAGTAAATAACTCCGTGTGATGCCTATGACACAGGGGCTCCTAGGCAAAGGATCCCCTCTTCTTTGCAAACAACCCTCATCCCAGTTCTGACAAACTCACTACCCCAAACATGTCTTGCAGGTTTTTTATCCATAAAGAGTAGCATGTAAAGTATCTACAGAAAGCTTATAACTTGTCAAGATTCATAATCACTGCAAGATGTATGTACAGGTAATATTTAAGGAATAATATATTTATGCTGAAAGTATGCTTTATGGACTAATAAAAGTTTGTCCAGTGACTGTGTGTCTTGGTGATGACACATTCAAGCACGAAGGTGCTATCACCCTGCCCTGATTACCCAGCGGTGTAATGCAAGACTTAACTGTCAAGACTTGCTCCATCCCCAAACTATCAACAGACAACCGCAAACACTTGAAACCACTGGGAGACTAAAAAGAACATTACAACAGACAAGAGGTTCACGCTCTCTGTAAATAAAGACAAAAGAATGATTCAATATATGAGAAGGAGAGAAAGACCCTCTGGATCATTTCACTGAGGAGACATCTTCAGGTGCAGGGATGTTCTCAAGAAAAACTGAATCCTGGTTCCTGTGAAGCCAGCCAGCACTGCAACTGACTGAACTTTGAGGAGGGGCGAGGAGGGAATCTACTTTATTAGGAAAGGTAACAATAAGATGCATTTATTCATAATCTTGTTTTGTATTGTAACTGTTTCCACCACTCTCTCTTTTTTCTAGTTAACACTCCATTCTTTCTTAGGGCATGTCTACACTACAAAATTAAGTCAACTTAATTTAAGTAGACATCCAGCTGCCGCAGTAATTAAGGAGGGTTTGAGAATGGCTTACAGTGGCTCATGGGACCAAAACATTGTTGCAGAGGGAAAAGGGAATGTGGCTTCGATTTCTCATGATATAGTTTCCTCCCTCCATCCACTGATATCAATAGCAAACAACCCATACTTTTTCACACCTTTTTTCAAAAGGCTGGCTTAGCCGTGCGTACACCATAGCCCGAGAAGCATGGACCCCACTCAGCTGGGCACTCTTGTTGTGAACATTACAAACACCTCGTGCCTTATCTGGCAGTATTTCCAGAGCTGAGATGGGAGCTGCCATGCGGAACATTGCAATATCCTTCAAGCAGCCCTGCAGCAAGCCATAGAACAAAACAATTCCCGGTTGCTGCTGTCAGTCATGCAGCAGATGAACATGGTGAAGCACCATTTCTGGTCCCAGGAAACAAGCACTGACTGGTGGAATTGCATCATTATGCAGTTATGGGATGACAAGCAGTGGCTGCAGAACTTTCAAATGGGGAAAGCCACATTCCAGGAACTTTGTGCAGAACTTTCCCCAGCCCTGAAGCACAGCAATACTAAAATGAGACCTGCTTTGACAGTAGAGAAGTGAAGAAGTAAGCAGCAATCACTGTGTGGAAGCTTGCAACACAAGACTGCTACTGATCAGTGGGGAATCAATTTGGAGTTGGTAAAGCCACTGCAGGACCTGTTGTGATCCAAGTTTGCAGGGCCATTAATTGACTTCTGCTAAGAAGAGTACTGACTCTAGACTACTGTGCTTTTACAGACATGCTGACTTGGTTTCTCCCCTCCCAATTTTATCACATCGTTCATCTAAGGTTAAATTCTTTTCCTGGTCTTTCAGTTTCTTTATGTTTGTGCAATAAAAGTCAATGCTTCAAGAATGTAATATTCTTTATTTATTCTAAGCAAGGGGAGTTGGGGGAAGAGGAGGTACAGGGAAACTGATGTAACGGAGGGAATGGCATGGGAAGGCACAATGCAGATAAATGGTGCACATTACTGCGGGTCATTACTGAAACGGGCTTTCAAAGCCTCCAAGAGATGCAGTGCTCCTTGCTGGGCTCTTCTTATTGCCCTGGGGCTTTAACAGGAGAAGGGAAGCGGAGTTGAAAACGATCACCAGAGCAGTTGCAGCAGATCATTGTGGGACACCTCCTGGAGGCCAATTCAGTCTTCTTAAACAGCGCTGTGTCTACCCTGCCTCTCTGTCAATCCATGAACACTGAATTAAGCACTATGCCTCTTGAGGAGGTGGAGTTATTAAGTCAACTTAACAGGCGAATTATGTTGGCGGAAGGGACCTTGTAGTGGAGACGCATACATTATTAGGAGCAGCTGTTCCCTAACCCTTCTAGGTACGTAATGACTCATTGCTGCAGTCAATAAAGGTACTGAATTATATGAAAATCTAAAACAAATCTCAACCTATTTTAGCCCCTGGCCTCTTTCACAGCGCAAAGAATTTTCCCTGAGGGTATATGGATTTTTAGTTAGAGAGAGTCCCTCCAGGGATGTTATGTTGAGTCTGTTTTTAAAGCCTCACTCAGAAGTTAGTGACATACTGCTGCTGTTGTCAAACTAAAATTCAGGGTATGGCTACACTTGCGAGTTGCAGCGCTGGTGGAGGCTTTCCAGCGCTGCAATTAGTAAGTGGCCACACCTGCAGGGCACTTCCAGCGCTGCAACTCCCTGGCTGCAGCACTGGCCGTACACCTCACTCAGCATGGGGAATAAGGATTGCAGCGCTGGTGCTGCAGCGCTGGTCATCAAGTGTGGCCACACACCAGCGCTGTTATTGGCCTCCAGGGTATGAGTGTATCCCAGAATGCTTTTAACTAAATTACTCCCTTTGTTTTGTTATGCAGCCTCTCTTTGTTTTGTTGTGAACCTCCGGAGCTCCGTTGCTACCGGAGCTGCTCTACCGGAGATGCTTATCAGCTCCTGTTTGCTGTGATCAATCTATGAACAATCAAATGAGATCCTCCTCCCTGCATGATTCACAGGGGTTGAGTGTTTGCTTTGCTTGAGAGAAACGGGGGGAGGGGGCAGAAGGGGGAAAGAGAGTATGTTGGATGCAGGCTGTTTGCAGTTAACAGTAAGGGGGTGGGAAAATTTTCTGATTTTGCACAGTGTCAGTTCCAAAAATCCACTCTCTCTTCCCACCCCCCGGTCCCTGTCACACTGCCCCACCCCCGCTCTTTTGAAAAGCACGTTGCTGCCACTTGAATGCTGGGATAGCTGCCCATAATTCATCACTCCCAACAGCTCTGCAAATGCTGCAAATGTGGCCACACTGCAGCGCTGGTAGCTGTGAGTGTGGCCACACACCAGCGCTGGCCCTGCACAGCTGGATGACCAGCGCTGCAACTACCAGCGCTGCAGATTTGTAAGTGTAGCCATACCCTCAGTGAGTTCAGCGGGTGCACATTTTCTGCTATGGTTACACATTTATAAGACATATAACTGATATTCTATGAATCAGCATGAGAAGGATCAATGTGTCCAAAGGAAAGGTTCCAGAGTGCTTTTAGACTTCTTGCAAAAGGGGTACAAAGAAAAGAGAGACCGGGGGGTGGGGGTGTTATGCCAAAAGGAGTGATTTCTCAAACTGATTCTTTCAACACCAGCTCATTTTCTCAAACCACCATGAAAAATTCAGAGTGCTCATAGTGTATATTCTATATGTTGTTTTTTGTGATTTAAATAAGATTTTTCTTTAATAAATTAAAGGCTGTTTAAGGCTCCTGTTAACAGTGATCTGTTATACAACAATAGCTATGGTGCAGTGACCACTGCACCATAATAAATACAGCAAAATATCTTTTTACCATGAAGGGAAATTTCAAATGCTTTAAAACAGGCACGCTAATTTGCTCTTAGAAACACAAGCTGCTGAGCCTTTTTTTATTACCATAGAGCATGTTTAAATACAGAACTAAATATTTTATGTAATGAGAATTTCTCCTAATATAATCATTCTGTGGCCTCTGTGTACAGCATTATACAAACTTTACAGAAAGGTGAACTGGTAGTTCTAGAAAAGAATTGCATATAGTTGAAACTATGTTATAAAGTTTTAAAAGTAAATTCAATTTGCACTTCTATTAAAATGAGCTGTTATATGTGTTTGGGAATGTCCCTTAACTGGAGACATTCCCATGAATAACAGAGGCCTACTAGAGTGGCAGTTAGCTGTTGTATGGAATTTCACATTCCACAAAAAATTCAAAGGGGTGTGTGAGAGTGTTTGTCATATTATTCCTGTCTTGCAGGATTCCTGAGTACTTGCATGTGTGAATAGCAGGTAGGCATAGCAGATAAAAGTTCTGCATGCATATGTGCTTGAAAATTTCAGTGACAAGTGTACTTTCCATGTTTACATTTACAGTTAGTGCTGTAGATGAACATTGTTAATAGGGCTGTCAAGTGATTAAAAAAATTAATCATGATTAATCACGGCATTAAACAATAATAGAATATGATTTATTTAAATATTTTTGGATGTTTTCTACATTTTCAAATATATTGATTTCAATTACAATACCGAATACAAAGTGTACAGTGCTCACTTTATGTTTATTTTCTATGACAAATATTTGCACTGTAAAAAACAAAAGAAATAGTATTTTTCAATTCACCTAATACAAATATTGTAGGTAGGAGATAATGCTGCCCGCTTCTTGTTTATAGTGTCACCTGAAAGTGAGAACAGACGTTTGAATGGCATTGTTGTAGCTGGCGTCACAAAATATTTATGTGCCAGATGTGCTAAAGATTCTTAGGTCCCTTCATGCTTCAACCACCATTCCAGAGGACATGCATCCATGCTGATGACGGATTCTGCTTGATAACGACCCAAAGCAGTGCAGACGGACGCATGTTCATTTTCATCATCTGAGTCAGATGCCACTAACAGGTTGATTTTCTTTTTTGGTGGTTCGGGTTTTGTAATTTCTGCATCAGAGTGTTGCTCTTTTAAGACTTCTGAAAGCATGCTCTACACCTCATCCCTCTCAGATTTTGGAAGGCACTTCAGATTCTTAAACCTTGGGTTGAGTGCTGTAGTTATCTTTAGAAATCTGAGATTGGAACCTTCTTTGTGTTTTGTCAAATCTGTAGTGAAAGGTTCTTAAATCAAATAACATGTCATCATCCTAGACTACCATAACACAAAATATATGAGGAGATATACAATTCTCTTCCAAGGAGTTCAGTCAGAAATTTAATTAATGCATTTTTTTAAACAAGCACGATCAGCATGGAAGCATGTCCTCTGGAATGGTGGTCGAAGCAAGAAGAGGCATATGAATGTTTAGCATACCTGGCACGTAAATACCTTGCAGTGCCAACTACAAAAGCGCCATGCGAATGCCTTTTCTTACTTTCAGGTGACATTGTAAATAAGAAGCGGGCAGCATTATCTCCCATAAATGTAAACAAACTTTTTTCTCTTAGCGATTGGCTGAACAAGAAGTAGGACTGGGTGGATGTATCAGGGTTCACAACCTGCCCCTCTTCCTGGGGCCCGGGATAAAGCCTAAAAAAGGGGAAAGGAACTTAATCCCATTGCAGCCTTAGTATGAACTAGTCTTTAAAACTGACAAAATGATTTATCCATAATTAGGGATTAAGCTGTTAAGATAAAAGCTTCTAAGTAACAGAAGTGCTAAACAGTATGTTACATTTTTAAAATATGGTGGGTACTGTTTTAATTTTTGCACTTACAATTAGATCAACTTCTGCATGAAATACCCTATTGAAAACACACAAGTGGTGCTCCTTATATTCCATTATGTTGCACTCAAAACAAACTAGTCCTGGGTTAATAAAAATTGTTTTCATTTCAAATTAGGATTTAATTCCAGATGGTAGGGCTATTTGTGTTTCTTTCAGTGGTTTAACGTGAAAGATGGTCTTGTGGTTAAAGCATAGTATTGGAAGTTAGGAGAGCTAACTTTCTTTCCTGCACCACTCCGAAAAAGCCTGTGCACCTTCTTAAATGGCTTTCTGATCCTACTAACTCACAATTCAGGATTGCTCTCTTACAGGTAATTTTTCCCAACATCCCTTTAGAGCTACTGCTCTTTGGCTCTGCAAAATATAAATGAACCATTTTTAAACAGTATACTCAAAATTGCCAACCATAAGTATTCAAAGATTGATGCAGGCCCTAAAACCTCATGAAATTAGCTTAAAAATTATAAGATTTTTAAAAATAAACTCTAGCTAGTCTTATTATCTTTTTAATTTTTGAGACTTTAGGGCTCATATTTTCAAGCTTTTCTCTGCAGCCAGGCAGGCTAAAATTCTATTTAACTGCAATAATACCCCAACTGTACGAATGTGCCATATCACAAACAGGAAGAGGAAAATGTATCCCTGATTGTTTTGTTTTAGGGAAACTGCTGGTATCATGTTACTATATTTCTATAAATATGTTGTGGGCTCCTAGAGCCCAGGCTATGCTTTCGTTGTTCTATCTCTAACTATAAAACATAGCCATGCTAATTACCAGTTATCACAGACTGGTTCTATAATGGGATGTGATATCATGTAAGAACACAGTATCATAGCAAGAAATGTCACAGTTAGGAATCACACTTCCGCAAAAAGCGTCAGCTGCTGTACTTCAGCAAAATATCTGGTAGCACCTCCAGGTCAGATCTTGCAATGAGCGAAGTGAAGTCCCTTTAAGTCACTGGGGCTCTGCATGAACATGAGTCTGCTCAAGTGCTGATCAGGGCCTAAATTTGCTTCTATGAATAGAAGAAAATGCATGAAGAAAATTAGTACAGAAACCACTGTAAATGGATACAACATATAGATTTTGCATGAGATCTTGTATTCTATTGATATAATATGAAAAACAGAACAGTCAAGGAGACTGAAATCCAAGAATTCCTGAGTGACAATTCAGGCTTTGCCAAAAACTCAATAAGTAGCCTTCTTCATGTCACTTAATGTCTCTCTCTCTCCAGCTGTGAAATGGGAAAAACATTTTGCCCACCTCAAAAGTATGTTCAGGATTAATCATTAATGTTCATATATTTAAAGCACTCTACAAGTGAGACCAAGAAAAGCAAGTGTAAGCACTCAATAAGAGGGTTATTATTGTTATTAAAAACTCTTAGTTATGAAAAGGGACTGTTTGATATCTTGAATTTGTGAAAAGTTTTTTCATAACGAGATGGACAAAGTTGTGTGGGATTTGTTCTGTTTGTTTGTTCGTTTTGTATTAGGATTTCGAGTTTAATAGAAGACCATCAAAAAGTTTGGAGGTGATACATAAAATGGATTTCATTGCCAACTTGTTTCTTATTTTTTCCAATATATAGTGTCATCTCTCTCATGTGAATTAAAATATTGTACTGGGAATCTTCTATGGTTTCTTTATATTTGTCTTCCTATATGACTTAAATTAGTAGTCTTATTGTAATGTATTATCTATCTTGAGTCTCAAACATCCTACAAAATAAAATATTATCTTAAGAGAAATTACATTTAACTGTGATCTGCCTTTACCTTTAAAAATGTCTTTAAATGTAAATTCTGCTTTCCACTAGGGACAGTGTTTCCATGAGAACAAATGCAAAATAAATCCTTTTCTTCAGAAAAGGTTATGGGGGCTGGGGGCAGGTAGTCCTTTTGTTAAAGAATATATAATGTGGAGATATACCTATCTCATAGAACTGGAAGGGACCCTGAAAAGTCATTGAGTCCAGCCCCCAGCCTTCACTAGCAGGACCAAGTACTGATTTTTCCTCAGATCCCCAAGTGGCCCCCCTCAAGGATTGAACTCACAACTGGGGGTTGAAGCAGGTCAATGTGCAAACCACTGAGCTATCCCTCCCCCCATTTTCCCTCTTAAGCACACAGTAATTGTATGAAATAAAATGTAGTATGCAACCTACAGAATCACTGAATATAGTTACATCTAACAGTAAGTACAATAATGTTTAATTCTTTCGGGGAGGGATCTTTGTGAGATGTTATCAAATACCTTGTTTGCAGTAAGGAGTGATATTGTATATTAGTTCAACATAAGTGCTGGGAACTTAAGCCCCCAATCCTGCATTATACACTGGGTGATGCAGAATCCTACAGAACTCAATTGAAGCAAATGGGGGCACAAGGCTCTGCTTGCATAGAACAGCTTACAGAACTGGAGCCTAAATTTTAATCTTCCCATGACTTCTTACATCTTGAAACTTCAATGTTGAAGTCAGCCTTGTTAGTCGCAACACTGGATATGTTTCCTTATTTGAAGTGCGTATAAATGAAGAGCTAGATTGCTGTTTTCATTTCATGCATGTTTCTAGAAGAATCCTAAACCATTAAAAAAAATTAGTTTCAGAGGCAGTATGTTAAATGATGCAACAACCACATTCCTCTATCCCCATTTTTGTGCAAGTTATCCCTTGCAATCCTGAGTTACAGTTTAAATTGACCTTTTATTCTGTAACCACCATAGTTTTTAATCCCAAAGTCCTTAAACAAGGATTGAAAGCGTAACAATTTCTATGGGAGTATTGAGTTCTCAGATACTGGCTTCCAGCTTTCTGAGCTATGAAACTTTAAGCTTATAAGGGAAATATAGTCAAAACTTGAAATACTTAATTTCTGTTAAACTAATTTTGTGCCTCATTTACCAACTCCAGCCATTTGGCTTTGTTTCTATGTATTGTTTTTGAAAGGTGTTTTTTAATAAAAAACATAATGGTGAGACCTGTGCTTATATGGTAGTGAAACTAACAGTGCCTGAACTGGGTTTGTTGTGATGGGTAGATGAGGCAATCTGGCACTCATTAGTGGGATGAAAATAATTTTTTTCACTTACATTGCAACTTTCTTCTAAAGTCAGTGGTTTATGAGCACTAATTAAGCCACTTCCCAGCTGCTCCAAGGTAGATATTATCCCCATTTAACAAATCTTGAAGTTGTTTCTGTTGCAGATAGTGGCACTGAAGGTTAAATGACTTCCCCAAAGTCAGTTAATGGAAAAGGTAGGAAGATAACGGAATCTCAACTTCCAGTCCTCTGCTTTAATCACTAGGCAACACATTCAGCAGAAGCAGTATTTATTTTAAAGTTTTTGCCATAGTGCTGTTAAATGCTAGTGGGACAATGAAACATGAGCACTCCAAATTGCTGTAGGGAAATTTCAGTTTAATATGGATATAAGCAGAACTCCCTTTGCAACTTCTACCACGCAAAAGGCACTGCATAAACTAGGTTTTAAAATAATTATTCAACAATCTTAATCCTCAGATTAAATTTCTCTGCACAGCACTGTCCTCCTGTGTCTTGTACTGGGCTGCGGACATTAACACTTAATATTGCATCTAACATATATATAGGTGCCACTGTGGATTGGTCAGGACCTTAGCGAGGCTTTCACTTCAAGGTGTGAATTTTACCCAGGTGTATGGTAGAGCTACATCAAATTACCATCTGCCAGCCCATGTATATGGTGTATACGAAACAAACTGATGGATTTGATTAAATTTCTGTCTCCAAGCATCAGCACAAACAAGTGGCACCCATGACTGTCCTACCAGAGTAAGCAGCCCTAAATGAGCTCTGACAAACACATATCCCCTGCCCCCGCAGGCCTGTAAGTCAGGGTTTCTATTTGTAGTGGAGCACAGGAAAGCTTGCACTGTCAGTGCTGTCCTGCAATTCTTGAGACCAGAGGGCTTCAATCTCCAAGGGTGTGATTCTGCAACCAAATTTTACCATTTAAAAGTACTCACTCATATGGATGGCATTTGACCTGTCTTTTGTAGGACAAAGCAGGGAAAGCCCATTTTATATCAGGCAGAGAAACTCTGAACATAGGCAAAGCACACTTGCTAGATAGGGCTTCCAAGAGCCCTGCCTATAAATTCTTAATGACCTCTTCTCTCCTTCCTTGTCGTAAACCATTCTGACTGTTCTGTAACCTACCAACCTTAATATTCTATCTTCAACACAGCTATTCTGTCCTTCCAACCCAATCGCTGATGGGTAGGACTCTAAGCAGGTGAAGTCAAAAAGTAAGTATATTGAAGTGGGTAGGAACTATACAGAAAATACAAAAAGGGAATGGAACAGTACTCATCTACTCACAGTTTAATGTCATCTCAACTTCCATTCCAAAAGAAAATATGTGGGAAGAAGGTGAATATCCTTTCCTCCTCTCAGTTCTGAATTTCATTATACTTCACTGCCTTCCTCATGCACCTGCTTGAAAGGTATTGCACATGCATGAGAGAGGTGGCCTGAGTTTTCCTTTCAAAATCAGATAAGGCTCATGGTATTTCCGGAGAAAGGAGAATGATACAATCCTGGCTACAAAGGCAAGGAAGAAAGAAAACTATACAGTACTGACTACGGGGTGCAAGGGGAAGATAAATGATACCACATGGGTAGTAGTGGAGAAGGGAATGATACAGTTCTTGGTGTAGGGTGTTTTGAATATAGCAAATTATGATACAGCCCTATCTGGGGGCTGGATGATGTGAGAATAGAGACCTGTGCAGATATCAGGGCATCTGTCACTGCTGTTCCTTCTTTCTAAATATAAGAACTGCCATAGTGGGTTAGACCAGTGATTCATCTAATCTGGCATTCTGTCTCCCATACAGGCCTGGGCCAGAAGTTGCAGAGAAAGGTCCAAGAAAGAGCAGGGTGGACAACTATGGAATAAATTGTGACTAGAGAACATGTCTTCCTAATTCATCAATTAGTGGCTGCTTTATTCCCTGAAGAATGAAGTGATTATAACATTTCTTAAAGAAATTATATTCTTAGTCTCACATTTGTTTCAATTTAGTATCTCCCTATTCTTATATTGGGAGAGGGGGGTAAATAGTAGCTCCGAGATTACCTTTTCTAGACCATTATTTTCTATGTCTCTATCATATCCCTTCTTAACCATTTCCTATCAGAACTAAGTGGTGTCAATTTCTTCTCATATAGAAATGTATTATCAGCCTCTGAACTCCTTCTGTTTCTGCTATTAGAAATAGGGTGATCAAAACTGACATGTTCCAGGTTAGGGCACACCAACTAGCTATAAGATGGCATAACAAGTTCAGTATCATAACTTGGCATAACAAGTTCAGCTGCGAACAGAGGAGAAACAAACAGAGGGAGCTTGTCTGTGGGGAGTTCCCACAGTCTTTTGCCTTTCAGGCTTCTGTGATCAGTAAATACAACATCTGAAGAGGCTCTTAGAAGGAAGACAACATGGATAGTAAGCGATCCGCTGTTGTGACCTGCACAGCGTATGCTGTGTTTGTCTTTCTTCCAGAGAATAGAAGCGACTTCGTCTGTAAGAAGTGCAAGCTGATCTCCATATTGGAAGAGAAGGTTAAAGGACTAGAGACGCAAGTATCAACCCTGTGTTGCATGAGAGAAAATGAAGACTTTCTGGATAGAAGTCAGTGTTTGGTCCTGCAGGCACAGCATGCTAAAGAATCAGAGAGAGCAGTGCAGAACAGGGAAGAAAATTAGCAGCATGTGACCTCCAGAAGAAGAAAGAGGAGAACTCATGTACTCCCAATGCAGATCGAGGTAAGAAACCATTTTCAGGCTCTCTGCACAGCTACTATGGCGGAGAATGGTTTGGAAGAGTCATCTGAAGGAAGGAATCAGAAGGCGACCCCATTGACCAGAAGGCATGGGATACATTGTCCTAGGGATGGGGATTCCACGACCACCACTTCCAAGAGGAGGAGATGGGTGGTGCTGGTCAGTGACTCCCTCCTAAGGTGGACGGAGTCATTCATCTGCCCTCCAGACTGGGAAACTCGAGAAGTGTGCTGCTTGCTTGGAGCTAGAATTCAGGATGTGACGTAGTGTCTACTGAGACTGATCAAGCCCTCGGACTGCTACCCCTTCCTACTTCTCCCCACATGGGCACAATGACACTGCCAAGAATGACTTTGAGTGGGTCACTGCAGACTATGTTGCTCTGGGAAGAAGGATAAAGGAGTTTGAGGTGCAAGTTGTGTTTGCATCCAGCCTCCCTGTTGAAAGAAAAGGCCCAGGTAGGGACCATCTAGTTGTGGAAGTAAATGTGTGGTTGCGCAGGTGGTGTCGGAGAAAGGGCTTTGGATTCTTCGACCATGGCAAGTTGTTCCAGGAAGAGTGATTGCTAGGAAGAGATGGGATCCACCTAATGAAGAGAGGGAAGAGCATCTTCGCAATCAGGCTTGCTAGCCTAGTGAGGAGGGCTTTAAACTAGGTTAGCTAGGGGATGGAGACCTAAGCCCTGAGGTAAGTGGGGAAGTGGGATACCAGGAGGAAACACAAGGAGGAGGGTGCAACAGGGGAGGCCTCTTGAAAGTAGGGCAATTGGCTAATTATCTTAGGTGCCTGTACATGAATGCAAGAAGCCTGGGAAACAAGCAGGAAGAATTGGAAGTCCTGGCACAGTTAAGGAATTATGATGTGATTGGAATAACAGAGGCTTGGTGCGGTAACTCACATGACTGGAACACTGTCATGGATGGGTATAAACTGTTCAGGGAGGACAGGTGGGGGAGAAAAGGTGGAGGAGTTGCACTGTATGTACGAGAGCAGTATGATTGCTCAGAGCTCCAGTATGAAACTGGAGAAAAGCCTATTGAGAGTCTTTGGGTTAAGCTTAGAGACGAGAGCAACAAGGGTGATGTTGTAGTGGGATGATGAGGTAGACGAGGCTTTCTTTGGACAACTAACAGAAATTTCCAGATCGCAGGCCCTGGTTCTCATAAGGGACTTCAATCACCTTGACATCTGCTGGGAGAGCAATACGGCAGTGCACAGACAATCCAGGAAGATTTTGGAGAGTGTTGGGGACAACTTCCTGATGCCAGTGCTATAGGAACCAATTGGGGACCGTGCTTCTTGACCTGCTGCTCACAAACATGGAAGAATTGGTAGGGGAAGTAGAAGTGGGTGGCAAGCTGGACAGCAGTGACTGAGATGGTTGAGTTCAGGATCCTGACAAAAGGAAGAAAGGAGAGCAACAGAATATGGACTTCAGAAAAGCAGATTTTGACTCCCTCAGGGAACTGATGGGCAGGATCCCCTGGCAGGCTAATATCAGGGGGAAAGGAGTCCCAGAGAGCTGGCTTTATTTTCAAGTCTTATTGAGGGCGCAGGAGCAAACCATCCTGATGTGCAGAATGAATAGCAAATATGGCAGGCGACCAGCTTGGCTTAACAGTGAAATCTTAGGTGGGCTTAAACACAAAAAGGAAGCTTACAAGAAGTGGAAACTTGGACAGATGACTAGGGAGGAGTATAAAAATAATGCTCAAGCATGCAGGGGTGTAATCAGGAAGGCCAATGCACAACTGTAGTTGCAGCTAGCAAGGGATGTGAAGGGTAACAAGAAGGTTTTCTACAGGTATGTTAGCAACAAGAAGGAGGTCAGGGAAAGTGTGGGACCCTTACTGAATGGGGGAGGCAACGTAGTGACAGATGATGTGGAAAAAGCTGAAGTACTCAATGCTTTTTTTTTTTTGCCTCAGTCTTCACGGACAAGGTCAGCTTCCAGACTGCTGCACTGGGCAGCACAATATGGGGAGGAGGCGAGCAACTCTCAGTGGTGAAAGAACAGGTTAAGGACTATTTAGAAAAGCTGGACATGCACAAATCCATAGGGCCGGATGCAATGCATCGGAGGGTGCTGAGGAAGTTGGCTGATGTGATTGCAGAGCCATTGGCCATTATCTTTGAAAACTCGTGGTGATTGGGGGCGGTCCTGGACGATTGGAAAAAGGCAAATACAGTGCCCATCTTTAAAAAAGGGAAGAAGGAGAATCTGGGGAACTACAGACTTGTCAGCCTCACTTCAGTCTCTGGAAAAATTGTGGAGCAGGTCCTCAAAGAATCCATTTTGAAGCACTTGGAGGAGAGGAAGGTGATCAGGAACAGTCAACATGGATTCACCAAGGGCAAATCATGCCTGACCAACCTGATTGCCTTCTATGATGAGCTAACTGGCTCTGTGGATATGGGGAAAGCGGTGGACATGATTTACCTTGATTTTAGCAAAGCTTTTGATACGGTCTTCCACAGTATTCTTGCCAGCAAGTTAAAGAAGTATGGCTTGGATGAACGGACTATACAGTGGATAGAAAGCTGGCTAGATCGTCGGGCTCAATGGGTAGTGATCAATGGCTCAATGTCTAGTTGGCAGCCGGTATCAAGCTGTCCAGGCAAAGGGGAGGAGGCTTGGATACACTCAATGAAGCCACACCAGATGCATAAGTATAATCAGTTTTATTGCCAAAGTATAACAAGCTTCCCAGCCTTCACACGTTACTAAATACGTGCTTTCAAGCAAGCAAGCAAGAATCAATGCTTACGCCTCTTCTGCTGTGGGCAGTCCCGGACCCTCCAGCCTTGTCCCTGAGGGCTCGTAGCAGGCGCTGCTCTAGCGTGGGGAATTTCTGGGCACCCGCAAGGCCAGGGTCCGCAGATGAGACTGTTCATCTAAAGCAATTCGCATAGCCATTTTTAATCATCATCTCCTTCTAAGGGGTGGGAGGTGGTATTCACCCACAAGCAGGCTCTGGCAGGAAACAATGCTGTTTTTTATTCCCACACTTCACAGTCTTGGGCCTCGCTTATTTCTTCACTTATTTATCCAGTCAAAGCCAGTTCACTACTAGCTCCCCACAAACCATTCTGTAACATCAGCCCAAGGTAACTTGTGGTCAGCCCCAACACAAGTGGAATGCCCCAGGTCCATCCTGGGGCCGGTTTTGTTCAACATCTTCATTAGCGATCTGGTGATGGGATGGATTGCAATCTTCATTCATAGGTCATGTTTTCTAGACTTTTAATCATTTTTGTTGCTCTTCTCTGGACTTTCTCCAATTTGTTCACATCTTTCCTGAAATGTGGTACTCAGAACTGGACACAATATTTCAGCTGAGGCCTAATTAGCATGGAGTAGAGCAGAAGAATTGCTTCTCCTGTCTTGCTTACACTCCTGCTAATACACCTCAGAATGATGTTTGCTTTTTTGCAAGTGTTACACTGTTGATTCATATTTAGCTTATGGTCCACTATGACCCCCAGATCCTTTTCTGCAGAACTCCTTTTTAGGCAGTCATTTCTCATTTTGTATGTGTGCAACTGATTGTTCCTTCCTAAGTGGAGTACTTTATGTTTGACCTTATTGAATTTCATCCTATTTACTTCAGACCATTTCTCCAGTTTGTCCAAATCATTTTGAATTTTAATCCTATCCTCCAAAGCACTTGCAACCCCTCCCAACTAGGTATTGTCCGCAAACTTTATAAGTATATCCTCTATACCATTATCTAAATCGTTGATGAAAATATTGAACAGAACCCGACCCAGAACTGATCCCTGTGGGACCCCACTCATTATGTCCTTTCAGCATGACTGTGAACCATTGATAATTACTCTCTGGGAATGGTTTTCCAACCAGTTTTGCCATGTGAGACAATATAAAAAGATTTACTGAAATGAAGATATACCACATCTACCACTTCCCTCCTATCCACAAGGCTTGTTACCCTGTCAAAGAAAGCTATCAGGTTGGTTTGACACTATTTGTTCTTGGCAAATCCATGCTGACTGTTACTTATCACCTTATTATCTTCTAGATGTTTGCAAATTGATTGCTTAATTATTTGCTCCGCTATGTTTCTAGGTACAGAAGTTAAGCTGACTGGTCTGTAATTCCCCGGGTTGTCCTTATTTCTCTTTTTATAGATGGGCACTATATTTGGCCTTTTCCAATCTTCTGGAATCTCTCCCATCTTCCATGACTTTTCAAAGATAATCGCTAATGGGTCAGATATCTCCTCAATCAGCTCCTTGAGTATTCTAGGATGCATTTCATCAGGCCCTGGTGACTTGAAGACATCTAACTTGCCTAAGTAATTTTTAACTTGGTCTTTTACTATTTTAGCCTCTGAGCCTACCTCATTTTAACCGATATTCACTATGTTAGATGTCCAATCACCACCAATGTTCTTGGTGAAAGCTGAAACAAAGAAGTCATTAAGCCATTTCCACATTTTCTGTTATTATTTTCCCCTCTCATTGAGTAACGGGCCTACCATGTCCTTGGTCTTCCATCTGCTATTGTGCTGTCCTTTCATTTAGGATTATGTTTTACTGAAGTTCCTCAGTCTTTTCTAGTCTTGGTTGTCTTAAATATCATCTGCACATGTTGTCACCTCACTGTTTGACACCTTTCCCCACATCATGAATAAACACCACCCTTTGTACCTAGAAGCACTGTACTATTAGTCTTTGTCCTGGTGAAAAATTTACCTTTTACTTCTACCTGTGACTTTTGTTTCTTAGTCAATTTCTAATCTGATTGTATATTACATCTCATTCTAGTACTCCTGGATTCCTTATAGTCCCTAAAAAAAAGATATTGTTAAAGGCTTTATGAAAAGCCTAATGTCAATCAATTTTTCTTCATCCATTATGTAGGTGGTCCATAAAATGTGGGCAGAACATTTGGGGGGGCATGTGGGGAGGGAGTGATACCTATCTCTGATCCCAGCTCTGCTCCACCCCGTGCCCAACTCTGCCCTCATTCCTTCTCCGCCCCCAGGCCAGCTCCACCTCTAGCCCTGGCTTCTCCCCCATCCCCCATTCTGCCCCAAGCTCCTCTGCTGAGGAAGCCTTGGCTATGCACTAATGGAGTGGGGGCATGGACAGATTCCATTAGTGGTAACAGGGGGGCATAACAGGAAAAGTTTGGCCCCCACTGCACTATTTAAATTACTACAATTATTTGAGCATGTTGACTGGAGGTACAATTTTATTTTACATGAACTATAATTGTTAAGGCCTATCATATAGTTTTGTTTTTTTAAAAAATAATTTCCTGTTTCAGCCAACTTTACTAGTACTAAAGCTAAACTCAGAGGCCTACATTTTAGGCTCTTTTGAAAGCCTTCAATCCTCTTGGATTAACAGCTGGTGACTTTGCTGTTTCATGGGTTTGTTCCAGGACCCTCCCTGTTTTGACATGTCTATTTTGTGACAGTACCTCCTCTTTATTACCTGAAAAAGGGTCACATACCTTTATCCTTTGAAAACTGATGCAAGGAAGTGATTTAGCTCCTTTGTTCTCTCTATGTCCTCAATTGCTCCTTGGTACTACAGGAGCCCTTCCGATAGTTTTAGGCTTCTTCCTGACAAGCTGAAATAATCTCACTTGTGTGTGCATTTTACATCTCAGTCTAACACTATGTTAAAGAGGAATTAGCTAGTTTGTGCTATAACTCGATGGTTGAATCATCATAGTTGAGCCTGTCCTTTCCTGCACTAGAAGTGGCTAGCTGGAGAAGTAATTTACGGTGTTGAAAAAAAATCAGTTTTAACTTTGCCCTGTGTTGACACTTGACCAGTTCACAGGCAGGTAGCTGGAAATGCCTCTGATTAGATCTGTCTCCCTCTCCCCCAACTAGGACTATAAGGCGGCTGCTGTTGTATCTGTGTCCCTGGGAGAGAGACTGATCCCCTCCCCCGCGCGGCCCTGTCCCGTCCTCGAGGCTGTGAAGAAAATGAGCAACCCCGCGGTGCCGGCCGGCCGGCCGCTGAACAGCGCGGGGTTCCAGACACCGGCTCAGGCGGGCGGAAGAGCTGTTACTACTCCCCGGCTCTTGCTGGGAACCATCAGAGCCTCCGCAGACTAAAGCCAGAAGGGCTCCGGACCCGCCCAGAGAGAGCTAGGCGCATGCGCTCGCTATATCAAGGGCCCTCCCCCTCGGACGTGAACACAGCGCATGCGCAACCCAACTAGCGTAGGGGCAGTGCCTTGTGTTGCCGCCAATCACGTCTTAGAGGCGAGGCCTGTTCCGAGCCTGGGAGTGGAGTGGAGTGGAGTGGGCGGGGCTGCAGGGCTAGGAAGGAAGGCGGAGGGGGAGAGGAGCTGTTTAGTGCCGGGCTCCGGGGTCGGGAGTTTCGCTGTTGTTGGTAGCGAGAGGCAGCAGCTACGTCGGCCAAGATGGTGTCGTGGATGATTTCCCGAGCGGTTGTGTAAGTGACTCCGGTGGGGACCGTGCTCAGAGCCCAGGTGTTTCCTTTTTTGTGTGGGGAGGGCTTGGCCTGGGGGTGGCTCGGGGGCTGGTGCCCACCGCTACCCTGCCGAGGCCCCTGCGCAGCTGGCGGGGGGCGGGGGGGTGCGGTTCAGCCGTGCGCCCCGGGGGCTGGTGTTAGCGTCTCCTTTGTGGCATCAAGGTGGGATGCGAAGGCCGCTGTGTGCCGCCGAAGCGCCGGCCGGTGGCCCCTCTGCTCCTGGGCCCGTGGCAGCGGGTGGCACTTATAGCCTGGTGTCCCCGGTTTGGCCCCTTGCCTGGTTGCTGTCACTTGACATTCGTGCGCTGCAGTAACTAGATAGCTTGGGGGGTGGGGAGCCGAGTCCTGGGGGATGGGCCCCCAGGGCTGTGTCTCCAGAGGGCTCCCTGCTTTGTTCGTGTAGGGGCTTTTGTCTGCCTGTCCTTCCAGCGGCTTAGTAACCCATGGAAACATTTTTGTCCTTCTCTGGGGGAGGGAACTCCAGTTATTAGGAAGAGACAGGTATTAGTAATGGGCAATTTGATCACTAGAAACATAGATAGCTGGGTATGCGATGACTGGGAGAAGCGCATGTTGACTTGCATGCCTGGTGCAAAGGTTGTAGATCCCTCGAGACACCTAGAGAGGCTTATGTGTAGTGCTGGGGAGGAGCCTGTGGTTGTGGTACACGTAGGTACCAGTGACATAGGGATGGATAGGAGAGAGGTCCTGGAGACCAAATTAAGGCTGCTAGGTAAGAGGTTGAAGTCCAGGGTCTCCATGGTAGCATTCTCTGAAATACTTCCAGTTCCACATGCAGGGCCAGTTAGGCAGAACTGCAGGGTCTCAATGTGTGGATGAGACAATGGTGTAGGGAGGAGGAATCTAGATTTATTAGGAACTGGGGAAACTTTTGGGAAAGGGGGATCTTATACAGGAAGATTGGACTCCACCTAAACCAAAATGGAACCAGATTGCTGGTGTTTAAGATTTTAAAAAGTGCTGTAATAGCAAGTTGGGGAGAGACTCAACCCTGCCTCTGGCCGATAGGTATCTATAGACTAAGATTCCAGGATTGCCACTCTGATACTTGTAAAGTCTGAGTGAGTGTGAAGTGATGGACAGAGCTATAAGCATGGTTCAGGGGTCTTTGAACCTGGTGATATTTTCAACAATCTTCACTGGGTTTTGAAGTTTATCCTACGATTTAAACAGCAGCCATTTTGACTTGTGGGGGGGTACTCAAGTATCAATGCTTCAAGAGTCCTAGACCATTGTGATAGTTATCAGAGATGTGTAACTAAACCAATCCCCCCATTGACTTTACAGCTACTTTGCATGTAACAACTTGATTGTAGTAGGGAGACTACACAGATGATGGAGTATTTGTTCCAACTGGCACACCTGTGTGAAAGGTTGGGGTTTTAGCTAATTAGTCTATAACATTACAACTTCAGACTTTGCTAAAAATCATAATTGTGTAAGCTATATCTGGTGAATTTATGGGGACAACTAGTTCCCTGACCACAATTGATATATGTACATACTAACTCAAGAGTAGCTTTGTGTGATACCAGAGCTTCTCTTACAATGTGATTGGCCGTTTTCCTCCCCCCTCTTTTATTAAAGTATACAATAGGCACGCAGCTTAAACATAAGTATTGTATTAAATAATAGCTACATTTCCATAATGTAATGCTTTTAATTAAAATAAAAAAAACACTCACCAAAGAAACTTAAGTGTTTCTAATAAGCATTTTGAACCCTGTGAAATTTAAGTAGTCCCACTACAGTTGTTCCTAAAAATTCTACACCATTCATCTTCATTAAAACTGTTACTGGACAAGTGTTTTAAACAGTTAACTGTTTTAATGAAGATGAATGGTGTAGAATTTTTAGGAATAACTGTAGTGGGACTACTTAAATTTCACAGGGTTCAAAATGCTTATTAGAAACACTTAAGTTTCTTTGAGTGTGGGTGGTTGTTTGTTTTTTTTTTTTCTTTCACGAGAACAAAATACAAGGGATGCTACTGATCCTGACAAAGGCGACTTTTGGTTATCACAGCATTTTCCTGAGAACCAATCCTATGTGACTACAGTGTTAATGGGATTTGGATATTAGCAACTGTCATGCTGCTTTTAGACAACTGTTTTTGTTTTGTTTTTTTGGGGGTGGGTGGGGAGATAGACCCCAGTCATAGGCAGGTTTGTTAGGTTGCAACTAAGGAAGGAAGCATTGCGACTTGCCCAGAGAGCTCAGGGAAAGGTCCATCCAACCCCAGTGCTTTCTGCCCTGGCTGCATTCCTGCAAACCTGCCAGTGACCTCCTCCTCTCTCAGGCAATAATGGACTGTGGTGCCCAGTCCTTGCCCAACTGGGGAGTTTCTGGCAGTGTCCCAGTGCTGTGGACTGGGAGGGGAAGCAGCGGGGAGAGGCACTGCAGCCTGGATGCTGGGCCTTTCTACAGGGAGCAGGGGGTTCTGGAGGTCTGTAGAGCTGCATGATATCTCTAACTGCGCTATACAGGCTGTGTTCTACCCTGGCACTGGAGATCTGGGTATAGCATGTCCCATAGTCCTTCACCAACTGAAAATAAGTGATGGAGTAGAGGGTGGGAGGGGTGCTGAGTGAGTGTATGGCCATAAAAGATGAGGAAACAAATGTGAAGAAGGGAGATGTGCTGGTGTACTAGCTTTCCTGTGGATGCTCTCAGTACCAACAGTAAGCTGGCACTGAAGAGGATAAATTCTAAAAGTGAAAAAATTAGGCCTTTTACGTATTCAAATATTGACTGCTATATTGTAACGAAAATGCCAACACTCTGACCTAAATTGCTTAATAATCTCTCTCCATTTTAGAGAAAATGCTTTTCTCCATGAAGCGATATTTTTTTTGCTGTTTCTGCTGTAAATTATTTACAGCAATAGGCCTGAAGCTGAGGCTGTAAACTTTTTATTTGTTGTAAGGCAATTATTCCCATGTTGTTGAGCTTATTTCTCTGCTGTTGTCTTGTCCCTCATATTGGTTTCTGACAATTGTCCCTGTAACTTAAGCTTTATTTGTTTTGACAAACTTCACTGAACAAAGCCCCAAACTAACTGTTCAGTCTTCATAGGGGATGATCAAATGAGTCCAGAAAAATCTTTAGTCAATTTACCCAGTTTGCAAACAAATGTTGTAGTCAGAGATATTGCTAGTCAGTGTTTACATCACTGATGGCTAAAGTAGACTGTGACTGCAAGCATCCCTATTCATGCACCAGTCTTATGTACACATCCTAATGTCAAATGTGTAGCTAAGTGTGCAGTCACCTGCTTCCTTTTATTTCAGTTACTGCATTAGGTCACATAATTAATACAAAGCAATATAATGTTTGATAAGAACTTCAGTGGGTATAAAAGCAGAGTCAGCCATCTCCTGTAGTAGTTTAATGTATTGTTGAAAGCAACAGTCCTAGAATAACCATGGCTGAGAGCCTCAGTTTGTAATTATGACATGTGGCCCATAATGATAAAGCTGGGCATTATGTCTCACAAAATGACTGAATGTTGTACTTGGCACTTCTCTTATCCAGAGACTTAAAAGTAAATTGGTGCTACAGCAGCCTCTGAAAGAAGCAGTTTGTTATCCCCACTTTTCAGATTTTTATGGGAAGGAAGGGGAGAACTGAGGCAGTATGTAGTGTGAGTCTGCTCTTTACCTACTCTCCTTGAGAGGCTCAGATAATTTTTGTCTTTGCTGGGAAAAGGGGAGATGTTTAAAAGTACACGTCTTAGACCCCTCCATACTCTACCTGCCCCATTTCCTAGCTGCAGAGCCCTGACAAAGTGGCTATATCCACTGTCTCAGAAAGGTGGAGGCAGGAGGAGGGATGACTGCATCCAGGAGGGTAAACTAAGGGACTGTGAGGCAAGAGACCAGGTCCTGTGTGGGGCTAGGGGAGTGAAAACTGAAATGGAGTTGGGGAGGGAAGGGAGCTGGAGTGGGAAAGGGGGAAGTGGGTCAGGAGACGGTATGGGGCATGCTATAAGTAGGGCTCTACCAAATTCATGGTCCTTTTGGTGAACTTCATGGTCAAGGGATTTAAAAAATCCTAAATTTCATGATTTCAGCTATTTAAATCTGAAATTTCCCAGTGTTGTAATTATAGGGGTCCTGGTCCCCAAAAGAGTTGGGGGTGGGGTCACATTATAGTGGCCATTGCGGTATTGCTAGGCTAACTTCTGTGCTGCTGCTGCTGGCAGTGGTGCTGCCTTCAGAACTGGACAGCTGGAGAGCAGCAGCTGCAGGCCAGGAGCCCAGCTCTGAAGGCAGTGCAGAAGTAAGGGTTGCAATACCACAATCTCCCTAAAATAACCTGGTGACTCCCTTTTGCGTCAGGACCCCCAATTTGAGAAATGCTAGTCTCCCCAGTGAAACCTGTATAGTATAGGGTAAAAGCACACAAAAGACCAGACTTGATGGGGAGGGGAGACCAGATTTAATGATCTGTGACACATTTTTCATGGCCACGAATTTGGTAGGGCCCCAGCTATAAGAGGAGGCTTTCAGTTAAATGGTCTCCAGTCTTGGATTCCTTCCTGCTTCCTCTACTTTCACCCAACTCCCAGGCTTGCTCTGGCTCTTTGCCCTGATAAATTCCCTTTCTTGCTTCTTGATTTGCTCCTCTGCCCTACCCCTTCCCTCTCCCCCAGCCATGTTCTGCTGGACCCTGTTGTGTCGTTCCATTTCCAAACCGACAAAGTGGGAAAGATAAACATTGGTGCCCCTCAGCCAAACTGTTTATCAGGGCCTTGCAGAAGTTGAGTTTTCTAGTGTTTGAAAAGGAGAATAATGTAACTGAATTGGGTATGGTGCAGTTCCTATCTATACTATCTACATGAGCCTTCTATATTTTAAATAGACACACAAACAACTCCAGAAACCCTGGCTTTATTCATCCTGAGCAGCCGCCTGGAACAGCTGCCTTCATTGCTGTCCCTCCAGGTCTCCAACTGTTGTCCCAACTGCCATAGAACCTTTGCCTCCTGGCTGACCTTCTGCTCTCTGTTTGGTAGCCAGAAGAGCAATAGCAGATTCACCTACAGCAGACATCATGTGGCCCTCTGCCGATCTATTATCAGTCAGTGGATTTGCTATATTTGCACTTTGCCCCAAGTGTCTTTAAAACAAAACAAAAACCTAAAATTGTAGTTTCTCTAGACTTCAATTTCAGGAGACTCTTCTTATCTCAGAGTTAGTAAAATTACAGTGATATGTAGTGATTGCCAGGGCTGGAAGGAATAAGGTCAGAGCCAGGATTGGAGTACAGAGGCATCTGATAGTTCTGTGCTTCAACTGCTAGACCATGCTTTTGACTAATATGTGGATAGTCTTGAAAAATACTACAAGGGGTTAAAATAACTGGCCCATGTGCTGTCAGTGCTTTGACTAATCCTTCATGAAATATCTGAACTTGTCAACACAAATGCTTTATTATAGGACTGTCAATTAATCACAGTTAACTCATTTGATTAACTGAAATTAATTGCAATTTAAAATTTTAATTCTGATTAATCCCAGCTTTAATGGCACTGTTAAATAGAATACCAATTGAAGCTTATCTACATTTTCAAATATATTGATTTCAATTACAACACTGAATACAAAGTGTACAGTGCTCACTTTATATTATATTTTTTATTACAAATATTTACACTGCAAAAATGATAAACAAAAAAAGTATTTTTCAGTTCACCTCATACAAGTACTGTAGTGCAATCTCTGTATCATGGAAGTTGAATTTACAAATGTAGAACTGTTTTAAAAAAAACTGAGAAACAAGTTTGTTTACATTTGCAGGCGTTAATGCTGCTTGCTTTTTGTTTACAATGTCACCTGAAAGTGAGAACAGGTGTTTGCATGGCATTGTAGCTGGCATTGCAAGGTATTAACGTACCAGATGCGCTAAAGATTCATATGCCCCTTCATGCTTCGGTCATGCTGATGGCGGATTCTTTTTGATAATGATCCAAAGCAGTGCAGACCAACGATTGTTCATTTCATTATCTGAGTCACATGCCTAACAAGAAGTAGGACTGAGTGGACTTGTTTCTACATGTTTTGGTGACTTCTGCTGTTTAAAAACTTTTTTGTGATCTTGAACTATGAATCAAAGCATTCTTTCTCACTTGTAGGGTCTGAGCAATTATGACAATATATTATCTTCCAGTAACTGGTGTATATATACACAACTTTAAACTAAATTATCTATATACTAGCTGTCAGTTACAGCCTGGTGTGTCCACAGCTATTGTGCGTCCAGGGAGGGTGAAGTGTTCTCCTACAGGTTTTTGTATATGTATTGGCCACACCATCACCGGTTCATTCACCTGCACGTCCACCAATGTAATATACACCATCATATGCCCGCAATGCCCCTCTGCGATGTACATCGGCCAAACCGGACAGTCCCTACGGAAAAGGATAAATGGATACAAATCAGATATTAGGAATGGCAATATACAAAAACCTGTAGGCGAACACTTCACCCTAGCTGGACACACAATAGCAGATTTAAAGGTAGCCATCCTGCAGCAAAAAAGGCTTCAGGACCAGACTTCAAAGAGAAACTGCTGAGCTCCAGTTCATCTGCAAATTTAACACCATCAGCTCAGGATTAAACAAAGACTGTGAATGGCTTGCCAACTACAAAAGCAGTTTCTCCTCCCTTGGTTTTCACACCTCAACTGCTAGAAGTGGGCCTCATCCTCCCTGACTGAACTAACCTCGTTATCTCTAGCCTGCTTCTTGCTTGCATATATATACCTGCCCCTGGATATTTCCACTACATGCATCTGACAAAGTGGGTATTCACCCACGAAAGCTCATGCTCCAATACTTCTGTTAGCCTATAAGATGCCACAGGACTCTTCGCTGCTTTTACAGATCCAACTAACACAGCTACCCCTCTGATACTTGATACCATTAATACAGTAGACATAGCTTTACCTTTGCCTAGACACTATTGGAATTTTTCTGATAATAATTGACTTAAGTGTAGAAGATGGTGATAGATGTAGTGTATTACCTTCCAAAGTAGGATTGTTCTCCACATGGTCTTATTTTAAAAAAGTAAGGGTTTTTCTCAGTCCAGTTTTAAATATGTGATTTGACAAAAACCTGGTAGCTGTTTAATTATTTTGAAGGCATCTGAATGGCTCTGAGGGTAGATAATTCTCAGCTTCTGTCCACAATTCAGATGTGGCTCAGTCTGGTAGTGACACTTAGAACACTGACCAGTCACTGAATAGGTGAATGATGTTGGTGTCATCCATTGCTTAAAATGTGTGTCCACTTGACACACATTTTGCACTTTTCTGCATTTAACTGAGGTGACACACTGAGTTGCAACTCCATTCTTAGCTTTGCCATCTACAGTACTCTTAATACTGGTTTTAAACAAAATTTGTGGGAAATTGATGTTTGAATAGAAGTTTTGTTACTGATGATAAAAATACCCAGCATCACATAACACTTGAAATGCTGCTTGGTTTTGTTTTAAATTATATGTTTATATGTTTAAGTTTTGAAGAGAAGCTTGTACAAACAACTTTGGCTTGATGGTTTTCATTGTCTGCCCCAAATAAATGATTTATAATGTTGAGTTGTGTTAAACCTTTGGGAAGCATGACTAAGGTTTTTCTTGTTTGTCTCCTTGAATTTCCAAAGCCTGGAGCATAATACATTGTTTGAACGGAGGGTGCATGCTCTAAAGGGAAACAATATTGTCTAGTGATGAGAACAGAAAATTCAGAGACAAAAGACTTGGATTCTATTCACAGTTGTCCCTAACATGTGTGACCTTAAGTGAACTTGTCAGTGACTTGCCTTCTGTATCTCTTAAAAATTGGTTATTCTTTCTGTGGAGTGCAGTGCAATTTTTCTGATGTACAGCAAGAAGTGTAAAGAACGGTCTCCCCCTCCCACTTGCCCACCACTCTATATTGCTATCAAGAATATTGGAGCCTGAAATGGATCTAGAATGCTTCAGATAGCATAAGGAATAAAAATGGTTTCTCCATACAACACAGGGAGCTAGTAGTTTCATAGAGTAAGGCCAGAAAGGACCATTAGATCAGCCAGTCTGCTCTCGTGTATATAATATGTCCATACCTTTCACCTGGATACCACTATATTAAGCCAAAAAACTGAAGCTAAACTAAAATATTTCAGTCTTTGGGATAGTAAACTGCATGCTGCAGGAAGAGAATGGGTGAGAGTAATGGGACCAGTTACTCCTGAGGGAATTCTGCGCCTAAAAATTACGCGCACAGTATTTTAAAATTCTGAAAATCTCATTTGTCAGTTAAATGTGGCTCCATCATGGCAGTGGGGAACACAGGCCACTGGCTGCATTGAGGTGGGAGATTACCCTGAAGCCCCCATCTCCCCCAGTACAGGGACTTGGCAGTGAGGCTGCATCTGACCCTGACACAGTGCAGGGGCTGGACTTGCCCCAGAAACACCCTGGGGCTTTGTGCCAGGCACACCAGGTGTTGGATCCCACTGGGCTGAACCTGCCCACCAAGTGTGGAGGGGCTTAGTGTGTGTGTGGGGGGGTCCAGGTGTGGAGTGAGAGGTTTCTATGTGGGGCAGTTTGGGTGTGGGTGGCTCAGTGGGAAATCTGGAGGCACAGGGGCTCGTTGGGGATCCAGGAGAAGGTGGTTGGGGCACAGCGGGGGTTATGTCTGTATGTGGGGGAGTCTGGGTGCCAGGGGAGTGGTGCTTGGGGTAAGGGTCCAGGTGCAGCTGGTTGGTATCAGTGGAGTGGGGGTCTGGGTGTAGGGGGCTTGTTAGAGGAATCCAAGTGTAGGGGGTGGGGCTTGTCAAGGTGAGGGTTTGATGGGCCTGCTTAACCGGGGAGCCCCAGCTGCTGCTGAAGGGATGCCACATGCCAGGCTCCCAATTCCCCTCTCTTCCTCCATCCCCCTCTCCTTACTCCCACATTCCCCTACCCTATTCCACCCCTTCTTCCCTCCCTTGCCTCCCCCCTCCCCATTACCTAGCTCCACCGCAGGCACTCTGTTGCACAGAAACCAGGAAGGGTCCTAGCACACACAAGGGGAGCACGACTGGCACTAGATCCCAGGAGACTGCATTCGGCTGCAGAGTCACAGATGCAGCCTCCTTCAGCTGGGCAGCTCTGTACTTGCAGAAACGGGGTGGGGGGGGAAGTGGCTCATAACCCCGTGTGCCCCACATGCCTTGCCTCGCATCTGTTGGAGAGAGCAATCTCTCCCCAAAAACTGTGCCCATGGTTGTCGTCTTCCCCCCCCCCCCCCCCAATGGCTTCCCTTTGCTTCACTGCTGTTTTCTGCAGGGAAGCACAGGAATTCTGCAGGAGGGTGTGCGTTTTCTGTGGGCGCACAGTCAGACAGAATCCACCCAGGAGCGGAGCTAATGCTGGAGCGTAGTCATCTGCTCTGCAGCCCAGCACACCTTTTGCTAGGTCAAATGGTATTTTATAGCTGCTGCTTTGCCTATGTATCCTCTGGTGCTACATAAGGAACACTCTAGGGCTGGAAGCATGCTCAATGCAGTTCCCCATAGCAAACTGAGGGGCTGAAGCATGCTGGGACCAGATGGAGAATGGCTAAAGGTATACTGTGGGGGATGCTCTTGGTGTATATTCCATATTATAAACTGTGTTTAAATGCATGTGTCTCCCACATTTCAGATAGAAGAATACCAAAAACATTGTGTTGTGGCATGAAAGTGTGTTCCTAGTACAAAACAACACTCATGCATGTTCTGCTATCCAGAATATGCTTAACTGAGGTATATTTCAAGCTCACAAACACTTCCACACCTGTGGTGGAATAACTTACCTTTTGTAGTCTTATGTGAAGCCAACAACTAATATGCTAATACAGATATGTTTCGGGAACTTAAGGGTCTAAAGCCAAATCTGGTATCCAAATACCTCATGTGCATTTTGGATCTGGATGGCTTTTAATCCCTGATGAGCAAGTCCATAAAAACACGTCTCTAAAAGATGTGAATCTGTAACAAATAGCCCCTGTCCTATACATTTGCCATGGACAAGCTGTTTGATCTTTTAAAGGACAACTGACATTAGTCATGAATTCCAGAATTTACACTTGCCATGATAGAAACTTCAGATTTTGAAGACTATGAAAAAGAACATGAATGATACACTGCAAAGGGATTGCCAATGATCTTTAAATTAAAAAAAAAAAGTACTTGTGGCACCTTAGACTAACACATTTATTTGGGCATAAGCTTTTGTGGGCTAAAACCCACTTCATCAGATGCATGGAGTGAAGTGGGTTTTAGCCCACGAAAGCTTATGCCCAAATAAATGTGTTAGTCTAAAGGTGCCACAAGTACTTCTCATTGTTTTTGCTGATCCAGACTAACACGGCTACCACTCTAAAACAGGTTTTAATTTAAAGACGTGTTTCTTTGGGTTGTAGCAAACTATTAGCTACAGTAGTAGTGATGCTAAACAACTTGGTGCCAACCTGCCATTGGAAAATCATCCATGTGATAGACATAGGTGTATGCTGTAATGATACAAAAATACCCCTTATTCCTTTAAGCATATAGCTTTTTGATGGCAGATGTGAGTTGAATGTAACTTACACTGTGTGTGTGTGTGTGTGTGTGTGAGATAGATAGATAGATCGATCTGACAGAAGAACTTTCTATGGAAACTTCCAATATAATGCTTTTTGATTTGCCTCCCTTTGATAATGCGGCTGTTGTAATAGAAGTCTTGGCTTTGGGAGCAAAGAGTAGAAAGGGAAAAATGCGCCCTCTTTTCCTTCCCATTCACTCTCTGGAGTTTGTTCTGGCTGTTAATTGTCATAGTTTTCTCCTTATATAACTTTCTGTGGGGATAGTCTGTAGAAGGATATTCCTGTTCAGTTCTGTGAGACCAGAGGTAACGTTTAAACATGTCACCAAGGAAATTTTATTCTAAATTGAATTTTTATATATTTCCCTTAGTTTTGAAGATATTTCTTCTAATTTTATGTGATTTACTGATGCTACTTGTAACATCCAATGATTTTTTTAGGCAGATGAAAGGGGTGTGTGTGTGTGTACTTTTAAGTAGTTGTGAGTTTCCCATGAAAATTGCTGTGGCCTACAGCTTTGGGGTTCTGTGGATTTATATTCCCATCTTCTGTGTTAAGTTTCTCATTTCCTATTCACTATCCAAGACATGTAAAGTTTTTAGATGTTACTTTTCCATGACACAAGTACTTGAGGTTAATACAAATCTTAGTTTATGTATTTGCGTAGATGAGGATACAATGAGATCAGATTTATGCTGTGCTTCCCTTCAGTTGTGAAAAGTGTTGTGGAAAGAAATCCACTTCTGAAAACTCATAGCTGTTAACATAATTCCTTAGTTGGTCAACCGTGTTTTTAGAGAGACAAGGTGGGTGAGGTAATTTTATTTTTTTTATGTTTGTGTCCGTCCAACTTCTTCTGGTGAGAGACACAAACTTTGCAACTTACACAGAGCTCTGCTTCAGGTCTGTGTAAGCTCAAAGCTTGTCTATCTGACTAACAGACACTGGTGCAATAAAAGAGATTACCTCATCTCTCTAATATCTTGGAACCAATGCCTCTACAACAGTGCATGCCACCTTGTTTTTAGTCTCTTTAGGTACTGCAAGTCAAGTACCTTTTCTGAAGTACATCACATGCTTTTGCTGAAGTTAGACCAACAGGATCCCAGTTATAAACAAAGCTTGCCTCTGGTAAATAATCTTAATGATAACACCAATCTCTAACCTTAGGCCTACAGTTGCCACAGGGAAAAAACATTACG
This sequence comes from Mauremys reevesii, assembly GCF_016161935.1. Classification (NCBI taxonomy): domain Eukaryota; kingdom Metazoa; phylum Chordata; order Testudines; family Geoemydidae; genus Mauremys; species Mauremys reevesii. The sequence continues at coordinate 46,205,498 of NC_052629.1, read as the reverse complement.
GGTAGCTCTGCCCTCCCTGGTATATTATATTACAATAATGTGGTATGATTAACAGCTAATCATAACTTAAATGCATAATGCCCTGGGATAGGTTCCTGCCTGATATTCAAGCACATAACAGTGTAACTTTAACTTGAACTTTTTCCTAACAGAGATTTTAACACTATTTCACAAAAGGAAGAATTTCTTAATTTCTGAATCTATGTTACAGAATGATTAGTATAATGGTGACTATTGTGTCTGACCATGTTGTGATCCCCTTCCACTGAACATATTGGGAATTCCTGGGCATTTTCACATAGCTTTGAGTTGTACAGTTTTACCTCACAAGAGGTGCAGTGAATGAGGCCAGGGCTTCTGTGGACTTTTATTCAATGTGAACCTTGACTAAATTTTTTCACTAGGCAGCTATCTTACCACTGCACATGTGAATGCAGGCTGTGCACCACTCTGGATATTAGTTTAAAAGGTCTTAGACATATACCAAATGTATATTGGTAGTATATTGAAGTGTGGTGTGTGGGGTTTTTTTTGTTTTTGTTTTGTCAATCTCCTAAATAAAACCTGTCTTCCTCCGGAACATTCAGAGGCAGTTCTCCTCACTTAAGCCCACTTCCCTTCCAAATTTTAGCTTCCTACTTCCAGCTTCTTTTGGCACTAAGGCTGTTCTAAAAAATGTGAAGCATAAAGTGGAGAAGAGCATTTTCCCACTCTTCTGTACTGAAAAATGATGGAACTGTTATGGCATTTAAATAAGTAAGCTTCAGCCACAGGCCAGAACTAGAAAACTTCAGACCAGTAGCTAGAAATTGCAGAAAATATTTTCTGAAAACAGTAAGAATGGAAATGACTTGGTACCCTAATCTGTAAGATTCTCTCCTGTTATAAGTATCAGAGGGGTAGCCATGTTAGTCAGGATCTGTAAAAAGTGACAGTGTCCTGTGGCAGTTTATAGATTAACAGACGTATTGGAGCATAAACTTTGGTGGGTAAATACCCACTTTGTCAGATGCATCTCCAATACGTCCGTTAGTCTATAAAGTGCCACAGGACTCTGTCTCCTGTTATAAGTGTCTGTCTGTCTAATCCTTATTTATGTAGTTAAATTAAAGCACCTCCTAAATAACAAAGATTATGTTAAAAGTCCTCAGATGCTGGAGCTTTGACAGCTCATATGGTGCAACAGCATCTTAATACACTGAATCGGTTGGGTTCCCCCCCCCCCACATAAACTGTTGTGAGGGAATAGAGCAAATGTTCTTAAATAGGAGCATAAAGAAATTCTCTGCAGCTGATGTGATTGGTAACTTTGGGAGTCTTATGTTGTGATTGTAACCACTAGATAATTCTCATGGTAACGTTTATAACTTGATCTTGAAAATAATATATTTTGCGGGGGGGGGGGGGGGAAATATATACAAGGAAACTCTGGAAGGTTGACTCTGTATCCTGTGACCTTTTTAAATAACAAAAGGATTAGGTTTTCCTCAGGAATGATATATTGGGGTAAGGGGAGAGGATGGATGGATAACTGCTGCTTAGAGTACAAATGAGGGATGAGTAGTATTTAAAGCTGTCTCACTGTCAAGTTAAATAGAACCAGTAGAATGAGGGGGTGTGTGTGTGTGTGTGTACGCGCCTTCAGGGAAGGGGATATGGGTGGTCCTCTCCTCCCTTCCCCCCCACCCCGCCTTAACTGGGGTATGTCAGAGTTCCAGTCAAACTCCTCAGTGGTATAGTTGGAATGTAGCAACATCTTACAGCTGACCATGCTAGATTCAGTTCACCAAGTGAAAAATAATAGTTGCTGTATTTCTGCATTAAATTAATATATGGAATAACAGTAGTGAACATGTGGTGGTGTTGAAAAATCATGAGTCATACTCTCAAATCATGACTTAAAAATAAAATTTAAAAAGGTTCTCCTTGCTTGTCTTCTGATTTCTGAGCCTTTAGTGTACATGTGGGTGGTGGTTTTTGAAGCTTTAGTTTTCTCTACAACTGCAAGGATTAGAACAGGGGTAGGCGACCTATGGCACGGGTGCCGAAGGCGGCACGCAAGCTGATTTTCAGTGGCACTCACGCTGCTTGGGTCCTGGCCACTGGTCTGGGGGCTCTGCATTTTAATTTAATTTTAAATGAAGCTTCTTAAACATTTTAAAAACCTTATGTTACATATAACAATAGGTTAGTTATATATTATAGACTTGTAGAAAGAGACCTTCTAAAAACCTTAATGTATTACTGTCACGTGAAACCTTAAATTAGAGTGAATAAATGAAGACTCGGCACAACACTTCTGAAAGGTTGCCGACCCTGGATTAGAAACTTTTAAGGAAGCCTCACAGCTGAGGTTCTCATGTGTCATATTGTTCTTGAAGCCCCAGCTTTCGGAGTCAAATGATTACACCATAAAATCACAGAATTTGGCAGTACTGGTGTAGACATCAGTTTTAAATATTGCAATTGGATCTTCAGAATCTTAATCTCTCCATTACTTGTTTCTGGGCTCCCGTTACTCCCCCAAGATAGAACCTGCAAAATAAAGGGCTATGTAACCTGTTGAGTGTATGGGTATCAATGATGAACTCTCAATTCTCAAATGTACAGCCAGGGGGAGAGATGGGAGTTCTATTTAAAGTCTATTTTAGGGCTTTCCTGTGGTGCCCATCACTGTAGCAACAAAGCACTTGAATATTCCATTATGACATAAAAAGCTGGACAAACAAATTTAGTGAATGAAAAAATTTCCAAGGGATTGAGAACTATTTGTTCTAGGTCAGAGTGTATGGGTCTGAGTGAGGTGAACTCTAAACTTTACTTATTTGTATGCTGGTATTTAGGTAATAAGCAAGTTTAAAATAATGTTCTCTCACTACAATCCAATCCAAAAATCTAATTCTGTTTCTATAAGGTTGTTTTTTTTTAAATATATTCCTCGTCCCTCATGTATACGTCTCAGCTATGTTCAAGTTCATATTTTGATGGCTGTTATTGATCTGGCACCACCCGCTGTTAGGATCCTGGTGCAAGCATCCTAAATTGATAGACCATCATGCCTCTGCTGTGATGAGTGGCAGTTGCTTGCTCATAACACCTGTTATCTCTTCTCAACTTAAAATAAACACTCCTTATCTTCATTTCATGGATGTTAGCCCTATTGGTTTCCTCTTTCCATTCCTCATCCCCCAAACACACTTTCATGAGGTAGTAACCTATCCATCCCACTGCAAAAAAGTTGTCATAATAAACATCAGCTTTCATATTTAAAAAAAAAATTGTTTCTAGCCATCTTCCTTGCTGAAAGTATTCAAAATGTAAACTGAAGTTACAGTTCAAAGTCTGTCAAAACCTTTTTCCTTATGTGAGCCTGGCTAGCTCAGTTGGTAGAGCCTCAGACTTTTAATCTGAGGGTCCCAGGTTCAAGTTCCTGGTTAGGCAAAAGAACACTTCCCCCTATGATATCCCCCAAGAATTTCAGAAGACATCTCTTGAGGACTCTCCTTAACTTCAGTTTTGGGCGGAGGGATAGCTCAGTGGGTTGAGCATTGGCTTGCTAAATCCAGGGTTGTGAGTTCAATCCTTGAGGGGGGCCATTTAGGGGTCTGGGGCAAAAATCTGTCTGGGGATTGGTCCTGCTTTGAGCTGGGGGTTGGACTAGATGACCTTCTGAGGTCCCTTCCAACCCTGATATTCTATGAAAATCATTAGTCTGTCCATCACTCTTTATAACTGACTGTTTATTTATAATAAAGGGTAATTTTTTTGTACTAAGCCATGTTTTTATTACTATGACCATCACTTCAGATACGTCTATACTGCACGCTCTTTTTGGCAATGTGGGAATTTAAGCTATGCACTAAGAGTGCTACATTAATGTTGAATATAGCTGGAAAAATGAAATAGCCATGCCTACAACTGGCAGTAAAAACACACTAGTAGGGTTACCCATAAATTTAGCAGTGTGGAATAAAGTAAATTAAATTAGATTCAGCTGGTTTTCTTATCTGCCACATGAGAGTAGTGCACCAGTATCAACTATTAAACAAATTCCTTTTAATAATTTTAAGGTCTGAAGCACACAAGCTGGACAAGCCTAAAGACAATCAGTTAGTCCTTAAATTGACTTGGATAAAGATATTGTGGAAATATCTAAGGATGGAAGCCTTTATCACATGATGGAATATGTAAATATTCCTTAAATGTTGGGACTTTTTAGTAATGGTTTCTGCAGGGGAATAGAGTTCAGTAGATGCTGCACTCTTTTGTAGCTGTGGCAACAATATCATGTAATGTTGAGATCCAGTGCTTGTCTTCAGTACCCATAGTCAGCTGCAGCCCCTCACCCCCAATGCACTGATCCCTCTCTGTAGATTTGGAAGCAGATCTGAAGATGCAAGTAAACAATTTAAAAAAAAATCTATTCTTTGCCCACACCTCTGATTTTAAAAAAATAAAATAAAATAAATCAGTTTTGTAACTGGTAGGCTTTCCGGATCACTCTGGATTACATGCATTTTTCATGTCTCGACTGAAGACCACTGGTAGCTATGTGGGGAAACTACACTACCTGCTTGCATCACAATTGGCTAAATGTTACTCTCAGTCCTGTTTTTTTAATACCTAATTCTCCCATTAATGGAATGAAACAAAAGCTTTTTTCTTCTTTAGTTAGATATATCTTTTGACTCTTACGCATGGGCTAGGTTCCTTCGCTGTTGTCTGAGAACTCTTGTTAAAATTTCATGCTAGAGCAGTGTTAAACACTAGTAGAATAGGGGCCACTGATTAAAAAAAAATCTTATAATTATTATTATCTAGAGTTCTTGCCACTTTCACTAATACCAAGAGGAGATTTCTGGAAGAGCATGGCTCATTTAATTCTCTCTGCCCCCCCCCCCCCAAAAAAAAAGCTATGGGTGGATAGACTTACTCCTCCATATGTTATGGGGTAAATACCAGGGAGGGTGAAGGGTTATTTTAAGCTAAAGGACAGTGATGGCACAACAACAAATGGATACCAAGTGGCCAAGGACAAAATCAAGCTGGAAATTACTGTAGAAGGTTTCTAATCAGCAGTAGGGTGAGGCTCTGGAACAGCCTCCCAATAGGAGTTGTGGGGCAAACAACTTAATTAGTTTTAAAGGAGAACTTGACATATTGGAGTCATGTTTTTTTTTTTTTTTTACAGTGGGATTGCTTGTGATGGTAGGGGTCTGGGCTCAACAGCGCTGGGGATCAGTTTTGGTTCATGTCTTACATTACCAAAAGCTAATTCTTCAGGGTTTCAGCTGGACACTTGCAGGGGTCATGAAGGGATCACCTCACTCCCCCAAAACTCTGTGTGTGTGTGTGTGTGTGTATATGAGATTTCCTTCCTCTGAAGCATCAGAGATGGCCATGGCTAGAGATAGGGCATTGGGCAGCAAGGGCTAGGGCTCTGAGGTGGCACCGAGCATTTTCTCTCTGAGGTGATTGGTTGGCTGATTCTTACTCACAGGCTCAGGGTCTAATGGATGGCCATATGTTGGGTCAGGAAGGAATTTTGCCCTAGGTCAGACTGGCAGTGACCTCAGGGTTTTTCATCTTCCTTTGCAATGTGTGGGTGCAGGTCACTTGCCAGGATTGTGTGGGTACATCTCATTTAATCATTTCCTTGCCATTGGAGGGTCCTCAGGCACTGGTGTACCTCAGTTCCTACTGTTTTCTGTCTGTGGCATGTATAGTCTAGTCTCCTGTGGGCTGTAATACTTGGGTCTAATTTCAATTACTGGGTTTAGTGTGCAGGTGCTGGGTTGTGTTGGTCACCTGTGGTATACAGGAAGTCAGACTAGATGAAGTGGTCATCTCTTCTGGCCTTAAACTCTGACTATAAGGTTAAGAAAAACATTGGCTGAGACTTTATCTTGCTCTTTCCCATCTTAATTCCAACATAATTTTAGCAGATTTCAGGCTAGAATTATGAATTAGAGTTTTAGACCATCTAGCTAATATGATGCTGGTTACTGCAGAATGAAAATTACATTTTGATGCTTGGCTCTTGTTTTCATCTGGCCCTTCAAAATCCCTTTTTAAAAATAAAGTTGTTTGAAAACAACTATTGTTGAGTTTGAACTCTTCCTTACGCTGTTAAGATATCTTAATCAACCACCATAAATCATGCACTGATTTATTGAATGTGAAAATCTGTTTTTCTCTTGCTAAGACCAGAGTACAATTTTGTATTTTCCCAGCAAAAGGATCTCAGCAGCTGGTTTAGATTGTATGGGGTTATTCTGTCCTTGCCTTGTTTTTTATCATGAAGATTTAATTAATGTAAATCAAAGAACGTGGTGGCATTACACAAAGAACTTGGTGCTTTATTCAATTGAAGTTTGAAGATAATTTCTTCCAGGATCTGTGTCTTCAAGAAATTCTGCATAATATAGTCTTTGCTTATACGAAACAATTTCAGAGGACTTCTAGAGGGGTACAGTAGAATCTCAGAGTTATGAACACCTCGGGAATGGAGGTTGTTCGTATCTCTGAAATGTTTAACTCTGAACAAACATTATGGTTCTTACAGTTGACTTGATACAGCTTTGAAATTTTACTGTGCAGAAGAGAAATTCTGCGTTCCCTTTATTTTTTTAGCAGTTTAAGTTTAACACAGTACTGTACTTGAATTTTTTTTTGTCTTGGCTGCTTCTATTCTAAATGAGGTTGGTTGATCACTTAACTCTGAGGTTCTACTGTAATTTGCGATTTATTTAAGGCAATTTTATATCTAAGCTCCAGACACAAACCTCTGAAGAATAACTCAAATGAGAAGGCAATATTTAATAGCCCAATATAGTACTCTTTCCCGCTCAGGCTACTCTTGATACTTTTGAAATCAGTGAAGAGTAAGGTTTAAATTGAATGTATGGCTCTAGTTCTGGATTACCAGGCACCCAGAATTCACCAGCTGACATGCTCAGTAGGACTCTACCTCAAACATGAGTGGAAGCCATGATGCCATGCTCTCATACCTCTTTATGAAGTGGGGCACCCTCCCTCCCCAATAGGACCTCTTTGCTACTCATGAGAACCTCAATTGCTCTAAGGGAGGACTCAAGGCAATTCTCTCCTCTTCCCCTGAACAGGCAACCTCTGCTATGCCTCTTTTTTTCCCGCCCCCCCATTTTCTGCTGCAGCTGCAGCACAGCTGATTAAAAAGAGGAGAGAGCCACGTCATACTCCCATACCCATGGCACCATCATCAGTTCGGTTTTCACGGACCTCCTCAGACTCTCTGCCTGCCCACCATGCTGCTTCTGCTCACACAAGATTGGGAGAGGCTTTGTCATCCCAATCCAGGCCCTCTTCATCTCATAGCCTGGTATTTGGATGGGCGTCAGGGGTGCTCTACTCTGGTTCAACAAATGCTTACCTAAAGCAGGAGAGAATTCACTAGATCCTGCTATTGAACTAAATGGACACATTTCATAGCAGGGGTCGGCAACCTTTCAGAAGTGGTGTGCCGAGTCTTCATTTATTCACTCTAATTTAAGGGTTTCGCATGCTGGTAATACATTCTAATCTTTTTTAGAAGGTCTCTCTCTACAAGTCTATATATTATATAACTAAACTAGTATTTTATTGTAAAATAAACAAGGTTTTCAAAATGTTTAAGAAGCTTCATTTAAAATTGTTGATCTTACACTGCCAGCCTGCTGCTGGCCTGGGGTTCTGTTAGCCCACTGCCTAGGTGGAGTGGGGCCTGCAGCCAGAACCTCAGACCGGCAGCAGGCTGTGCGGGGCCAGCGGTCAGGACCCCAGACCAGCAGTGGGCTGAGCGGCTCAGCCCGCTGCCGCTCAGTGGTTCCATCCACCAGCTCCTGCCAGCCGGGATCCCAGCTGCCGGACCCTCTCACCCCACTGCCAGTCTGGGGTCCCGGCCATACTCACATACCTACCTTCTCCCTGGTTCTGGCCTATTTTCTTCCTCTCTCTGCACTAAGCTGAGGGTGCACTGAGCACAGGGCTGGGGGTGAAGGGTCTGGCCAGGAGCTAGAATGAGGGAGGGGGCTCAGGGTTGGGGCAGGAGGTTTGGGTGTGGGGGCACTTACCTGGGCAGCTCCCATTACCTGTGAGGGGTGCAGTTGGTCCTGTTTGGTGCTCAGGGTGGGGATGTGCGGGGTACATGGGATGTCAGGGGGCTAGGGGGTGCAAGAGTCAGGTCTGGGGGCATGCAAAGGGGGTGCAGGTATCAGGGCGGTGGGGGCTGGGTATGTGTGAGTGTGCCAGAGTCAGGGCTGGGGTTCTGGTGGGGGTGTATGAAGTAGTCAAAGAGCTGAGTGCGTATGAGGGAGGTAGAGGACAGAGGGCTGTGTGTGTGTGTGGGGGGGGGGTCAGGGCAGAGGGCTGGATGACTGCCCCCCTCAGAACCTCTAACCCCCCCACTCCTTGTCCCCTGCCCGCCCCTCCTGGGACCCCTGCCCCTATCTAAGCCTCCCTGCTCCTTGTCCCCTGACTGCCCTGACCCTTATCCACACCCCTGGCCCCAGACAGAACCCCTGGACTCCCATGCCTATCCAACCACTCCCTGCCCCCTGCCAGGACCCCCAGAACGCCAGACCCATACAACCTCCACCCCGCTCCCTGCCTGCCCCAACCCCTCTCCACACCCCTGCCTCCTGACAGCCCCCACCAGAACTCCCAACCCCCAGCTCCATATCCCCTGACCACCCCTCCAGAGACCCCCACCTAACTGCCCCCCTAGGACCTCCTTGCTCCTTGACTGCCCTGACCCCTATCCACCTCCCTCCCCTTCCCCCCGCTCCCTGACTGCTCTCTCCAGAGACTCCCGCCCCTAGCCACCCCCATCGGGATCCCACCCCTTATCCAACCCACCCTGCTCCCTGTCCCCTGTCTGCCCTCACCCCTTATCCAAAGCCCCCCCGGCCCTGGACCCCTTACCGTGAGGCTCCAAGCAGAGCCAGATACGCTGCCCCGCAGGAGTGCGCAGCCCCAGCCCCCGAAGCGCTGCGCGTGTGGTGGCAGGGCTCCAGAGAAGGCGGGCGAAGGTAGGGGAGGGGCCGGCGGCTTGCTGCGTTTGGCTGGATGCTCTGGCCCGGGAGCACGGACCCTGCGGCTTGCCATGCAGGCAGGAATTTTAATGGCACACGGGAGTCCCGGCAGGCCACAGTGTGCCATTAAAAATTGGCTCGCGTGCTGTCTTTGGCATGTGTGCCATAGGTTGCCGATCCCTGCTTCATAGCATGGGCCCACCGCGTGCCATTAAAAATTGGCTCGCGTGCTGTCTTTGGCATGTGTGCCATAGGTTGCCGATCCCTGCTTCATAGCATGGGCCCGCCGCCGCCACCACCACCACTCACTGAACAAGGTGTCTATTCCAGTCGTCCTCAACTGCCTTATCACCCTCAAGATGTTGGCCTGACCCTCAGTTCTATTCTATTGCATCTGGCAGAACTCTGTCTTTCTGTCTCCCATGGACCTCTGTGTTGATGCATCCCACCACTATCTGCTTGATGAAAGATCTACTCAACAGTTTTCCACCAGTACTGATGCCCACACCACCATGGAATCTTAATCTCGTTCTCTTCACCCTAATGAAGCCACTCTTTGAGCAACATGCTCACTCTCCCATCTCTTGATGAAAGCAACTTTGATAGCAATTATCTTGACCAGACGAGTCAGTGAATTTTCAGCCATGATGGCAGACTCTTCCCTTACACAATGCTAGCCAAGGACAAGATATCCTTATGGCTGAACCCTAAATTCATCTCAAGAGTGGTGTCTGAGTTCCATCTAAATCAGTGCATACACCTGCTAGTTTTCTTCCCCAAACCACACCCTTTCCTTACTAACAAAGCCTTGTGCTCCCTTGACATCCGTCGTGCACTGGCATTCCACAGGACTCAACCCTATCTTGCATCACCGAAGCTATTTGTGGCCATAGCTGAGAAATCCAGTGGTGAAGCCCTCTCATCCCAACGAATCTCTGGGTGCATCTGTGAATGCTAAAATGAATGCATCATACCTCCATCTGTTAGAATCACAGTGCACTCAACACAAGCCTGTGATGATTTCAGTCACATGGACCCCCTTGGGACTGTCACCTGATGTGCTGAAATTACCTCTGAGCCCATTTTCCCTGATGGCTTGGGATCCTAGAACCCTGCATTGTTGAGCCAGACAGTGCTAGTATGCTTCAACACAGACCCAGGTCTGACCATGCCCCCAAAGCTGCAGGCTTTAACAGGTAACCTGCTGAGTGGTTTTAAATCTCTAGCACCCAGACATCCAGTTCCCAATGGGATCCAAACTATTAATAAATCCATTTTACTCTGTATAAGCTTTATACAGGGTAAACTCATGAATTGTCCACCCTCCATACCAGTGATAGAGGTGCACAGCTGTTTGCTCTCCCAGGTATTAATCACTTACTCTGGGTTTGTTAATAAAATCACTTTTGTTTATTAAGTATAAAAAGTAGGCTTTAAATGGTTTCAAGTAATACCAGACAGAACAAAAGTTACCAAGCAAAATAAAACAATCTGCAAGTCTAAACCTAATACATTTAGAAACTGCTTACAAATAAAATCTCACCCTCACAGATGTTCCAATAAGTTTCTTTCACAGACTAGACTCCTTCATAGTCTGGGCCCAATCCTTTTCCCCTGGTACAGAGCCACTTACAACCAATTGTCCTGGTTAATGGGAGCCATCAGGATTCCAAACCACCATTAATGGCCCACACTTTGCATAGCTACAATAGGACTTCAGAGTAATACTTCATATTTCTAGCTTCAGATACAAGAATGATACATTCATAGATAGGATGAACACACTCAGATTATAAGCTTTGTAATGACACATTACAAGAGACCTTTTACATAAAGCTTATTCTAGTTACATGATATTTACACTCATAAGCATAGTTCCATAAACATATGGAGTGCAACATCATAGAGCCTAAGCCACCACATTGGCCTCACTGGACTTCACATGTCCACGACACACTATGCCATCACACAAGCAGCAGACACTGCTGTGGGTCAGGCCATACTGCAGGCTGCACTTCCAGTGTCATGCATGCACCCACCTCCATGCTGGTAACTGTTTGCGAGTCAACCACGTGTGGAATACACATAGTAACCTCCTCCTCTTGAGTGATGGTCCCTTACCTGTAACTGGAGGTTCTTTGAGATGCATGGTGCCTATTTGTATTCCATTAACTGCCCTCCATCCTCTCTGCTTCGGACTGGATTCCATTATGGTAAGAGACTGGAGAGGCATTGACCCACAATGCCTCTTATACACTCAGCGCTGGAAGAACAAGGAGACACGTGTGGGTCAAAGGACTCTGCTAAGAGACACTTATGGACTCAGGCACATGTCACCCATGTGCACCCACATGTAGAATACAGATAGGGACCACACATCTCAAAGAACCTCCAGTGATAGGTAAGTAACCTCCTCCTCTGTACTGTATGTGATTCCATTAATGCAAAGCTGAAATTAAGTACTTATTCTTTTAAAAACAAAAAACCAACCCAGTCACTGATGTCAACAAAAAAATCCATGTTGGCATTATAGCCTTATTTCTCAGCTACCTCTTCCTCATGCATGAATACAAACATTGTACAGAAGGTATTGACTCTCAGTCCCATGTCTGCTTCACCTCTCCATCCATCATTTTCCTTGTTTGTCAAAATGCAACTAATATGTCTTTAATATAGGCAACCAGCAACAATTCCAATAGCTGTTTAAAAAAGTCTCTTTTAAACTGCAATCCTGTTATTTCATTGATATCCACAATTGATTAATTTGGAGATTGACTAATTTAGCACAGCTCAGTAGTAGATTTGTATTTGATACACTATTTACCATTTTTTTAATCAAATACAAATCTACTACTGAGCTGTGCTAAATTAGTCAAACAAGGCTTCTCATTAAGACTTTCCAGTCAAAAAAAATGGGGTGCAAGTTACACCTAGTTACCCAGGTCAAATATCCAAGGAGAATGGAGTAGAAACATCTGGAGTAGAGTACCTGTGGTGTGTTGGGATGGAGTGTCTGGGAGCTTGGGTAGGTCAGAACGGGGGTGGAGGAGGAAGAAAAGTGGGTTGTGGTCCTGGGAGTAATATTCATCATCTTACCATTGAATCTGGCTGTCAAGTCTGGTGTAGACAAGGCCTTATCTAACTGCAATAGCTTATGCTTCAGCTGTTTGTGTTGAACTAATTGAAACAAATGATTCAGTGCATCTATGCTGTATATGTGCTAGTATGGAGGTTATGCAAAATTTAAAGTTATTTAGCCAGTCATAAACAGATTCTACAGCTATGCCATGTAGAGGAACAACTTGCCCTTTTGTTTGGGTCTTAAAACCCAGAGATTTTAAATTTCTGGCATGGTACAGCTTGCTTTGCCATATATTATAAAGATGCAAGAAATAACCATGCATTTCTGTCAAAGCTTGAATTACTGTAGTGATGGTCTTTTTTTTTTTTTGTTGATCTGTTGCCTCTTTCTTCACAGTTCACTGAGAGGGAGTGCCAATTAAATTGGAGAAGTTAGTTCCATTCACGGCAAAATATGCCTCAATGCTGATAAGTCTACTGTGGATGCAGCTTTGCTGGAGGCAGGCATGACCATATTTCAAGCACTACAGGGGTTTGTGGTCACTGGGGCATGGGCCATGGATACCATCTGTGATTTCATAATGGTGTTACAAAGTTAGAGTTTTCCTCATTTAGGGATTCTCTAGGCACTGCTGTTGATTCCATGTCTCAATCAACTGTCCCACCAATCCATGCTTATGGGGGGCTTTTTTAAGAGCTCTTTACCATGACAACTTAGCAGGGGTGAGGAGAATACAACCTCTCACTAGGCAGTCGTGTGAATTCAGTTACCTATTGGTCTTGCTCTGGCACCCAGCATGCATTGCTGGGACACCCTCCTGGTGGTTGTGGTTTTTTTTTTTTTTTTTTTGAGTGGGAGGGTGAAGAACTTTCAAAACTTTGAGCAGAAAGTAGCTGTCTGTACTAAGAATGAGCTACTATTTGGATTAGCATCCATATGAGCAATATGTTGTAGAAATGGCTTAGCTTCCTGGGAAATGCCAGGAAAATTAATTTGGACTTTTCATAACTCTTCATAGTGTAGAATCTATCTCAAAACCACCCACGAACCATTGTTTCAAGGAGCTGGGTTGGCAGTTGCAGAATAATTCCCCTAAGAGCAATGCTATGACCACACCTACCACACATCCACATGTAGCCCTACAGTAAAACTACACCTGAAATATGTACCATTGCTACTAGTGCAGTTCCTTTAATTGGCAATATTACAGTCATCTGTTAAAGAGGCAGGTTCTAAGAAATAGATCTGTCTGTAAAGAGTCACTTTAGCTATCCTGAGTTAAAGCAGTGCCATTATACATTGCCTAAAGCTTCCTTCAAACTGCCTTAAAATCTTTTTATTTTTTTTTAAAGCTAGTAGAGTGCTGTTTCTAGGTTGTTCACCCATTTAATTGCATAAGATTATTGCTTTTGTTTTATATACAGCTTGTCATTTTTAAAAACTGTTTATTTTTCCTTAGGTTGGTGTTCGGGATGTTGTACCCTGCTTATTATTCTTACAAAGCTGTGAAGACAAAAAATGTGAAGGAATATGTAAGTCCCACTTCTTTGTTTGTCCAATTAAACATAATGCTTCGGTTGAAACTTAGTGGATGTAAATTTTACCAAGTTATTCAGTTTAACATATAGTCACATGAAAGCATGACACAACTTTAATATATCTTCATAAATATTAGGTACAAAAATTATATGACTAACATCATGATAGATGCCGTGACAAAATTCCTCCTCTACCTTGGTGGGTCCTGCGCTTATTGGCAGATTTTCACACCTCAGTGATCTTCCCCTCTGGTGGAACCCACAGTCTGGGTCAACTCCTCTTGTATCTGATCAGGAGTTAGGAGGTTTGGGGGGGGGAACTTGGGCCCACCCTCTACTCTGGGTTCAGCCCAGGGCCCTGTGGATTGCACCTGTCTATAGTGCCTCCTGTAACAGCTGCATGACAGCTGCAACTCCCTGGGCTACTTCCCCATGGCCTCCTCCAAACACCGTCTTTATTCTCACCACAGGACCTTCTTCCTGGTGTCTGATAACGCTTGTACTCCTTAGTCCTCCAGCAGCCCACCCTCTCACTCTCACCTTGTGCCTCTTGCTCCCAGCTCCTCACATGCCCCCCACAAAATGAAGTGTGCTCCTTTTTAAACCCAGGTGCCCTGATTAGCCTGCCTTGATTGGCTGCAGGTGTTCTAATCAGCCTGTCTGCCTGAATTGGTTCTAGCAGGTTCCTGATTACTCTAGTGCAGCCCCTGCTCTGGTCACTCAGGGAACAGAAAACTACTCATCCAGTGACCAGTATATTTGCCCTCTTCCAGACTCCTGTACCACACTGGTCTGGGTCTGTCACAATGCTTATGAATATTTAGCTAATTTAGAAATGAAGTTAAGGTTTCCATATAAATCACACAACTTAACACACAAAATTATGGTATATGAAGAACAACATAAAATGTGTTCATATGTACCATAGTCAAGCTATGTCCCTGGTTTCGCCAACTTAGTTACATGACTGCGTTTGTGAGTAGTCTCATTGACACTTAAGTGTAGTTGTGTGTAGAGTTATTCAGGTGGATAAGTGTTTGCAGGATTGGGGCCTGATGTTGTAAAATGCTTAGCCTTAGTCAGGAAACTCAAACTGCCTACAAGACCACCGTAAGTCTACCTAAGTTACGCTATTCCAGCTAAGTAAATGTAGCTGAAGTCGACGTAGCTTAGGTCAATTTACTGTGGTGTCTACACTGTACTGGGTTGCTGGGAGATGCTCTCCCATTGACTTACCTTACTCTTCTTGTTCATGGTGGAGTACTGGGGTCAACTGGAGAGCAATTTGTGGTCGATTTGGTGGGTCTTCACTAGACCTGCTAAATCAACCATGGTGCATTGATCGCCAGAGTGTCGATCTGGCGGTAGTGTAGACATAGCCTTTGTGATCTTAACTATGCTGCCTTAATGAAACATTAAGTATTCTTAGCATCTTTCTTTGTTTTGTAGGGGGAAAGGTTGGTGCTACTTAAGTTTTCAAGTAGAACCATGCTTTACCACCTTACTCAACAAATCTTTCCCTTTGGTATTGTCAGTCATGTCATGTTTTCTGACTTTCATGAGGTTTTTATAGCTTTTTCCTATTGTTAGGGCTTCTGAAACAGAACAGTCAAGACTGAGCAGATTTCTACTCCATTTTATGTGAACATAATTGTTTTTGCTCCACAACTGCCTGTGCTGTGAAAATCTTGTGAAGACAATGAGGTTGCAAATATCAAAGGCGTTCATTAGCCCCACAGAAATATTACTATTTGTATTATGCATAAAATAAGATGTCCTACCAATCATTTTAGGTGTCCTTAATAGTTAAGAAAACAATTATAGTAATGACAGTTATTACAGTTTCTTTAGTCAACATAATTCTACAATGGCCAGGAAAAATAAAGCTAAGTCTCCCTCCTGCAGATCTCCCTTTTCCCAAAAGTATAGCTGGGGTTTGCAACAAATCAGTGGTGTCTCAAGCAGTTTCTAGGCCAGCTAGCATTTCAAAACCAACACCTTACGTTCCACTCAGAAACTGGACATCAGGCAATGCAGATGATAGGTCATGGATTTAACACACTGCAATAGTCCAGTCTCAGTGACAGGCATGAATGACAATAGCAGGGTCTGCATGCAAAGAAATAATTGCATCTTTCTGGTCTTGAATGGACAAAGGGTGTGCTAGGCATTGCTGCTAGCTAATCAAGTAGCACTTGGGAGTCTTAAGACTCTATCACCTATAAACTCAGAAAATGAAATATGGAACCACTAGGGATGTAAATAGCGTATAAAACACAGCTCACCCACATTTTACATGAGACGCTGCTGCTGGCCCCCTGGACGTTGGGGCGACAGCGGAACTGAAACCAATAAGCATCGAGCTTATTGGTTAACCAGTTAAACTTTTACATCCCTAGGAACCACACCATCCAAGGTGCAGATATTCTCTGTCAAGCTGTCAGACACTGTCTCCAGAGAGTGACTAGCAACCTCAGGACACGTTAAGAAGCAGAGCACAAACCCCAAATTGGTTGAGAGTTGTATATTTATATTTCACCAACCAATTATCAAGACATGAGAGGTAATTCTTCCATGCTGCTCAGCACTGATAAGGCCTTAGCTGAAGTATTCTGTCCTGTTCTGGGCACCACACCTTCCAGTAAGTTCCACTCCTTTCCCCAGAAGTCCGGAAAAGAGCAGTTAAAATGATTAAAGGTCTAGAAAACATGATCCATGATGAAAGATTCGAAAAAACTTGACTTTGTTCTGGAGAAGAGAGATTTGGGTGGGGGGGAGGAGATAAGTTAAGTGTGTGAAAGGTTGTTATAAAAAAGAGGGGGATAAACTGCTCTCTTATCCACTGAGGAGAGGATGAGAAGTGATGGGCTTAAATTGCAGCAAGGGAGATTTAGGAAGCTTTTTCTTAATGTCTAACTCAGGGATCGGCAATCTTTAGCACGCGGCCCACCAGGGTAAGCCCCCCCGGCAGGCCGGGACAGTTTGTTTACCTGCTGCATCTGCAGGTTCGGCCGATCGCAGCTCCCACTGGCCACGGTTTGCCGATCCAGGCCAATGGGGGCTGCAGGAAGTAGCACGGGCAGAGGGATGTGATGGCTGCCGCTTCCCACAGCCCCCATTGGCCTGGAGCGGTGAACTGCAGCCAGCGGGAGCTGCGATCGGCCGAACCTGCAGATGCAGCAGGTAAACAAACCAGACCGGCCTGCCAGGGGGCGTACCTTGGCGGGCTGCATGCCAAAGGTTGCCGATCCCTGGTATAACTTAACTGGAAGGGCAGATAAGCAATGGAACAAATTACCTAGGGAAGTTGTGGGATCTCTGCCTAACCTCCTCTTAAAAACCTGTAATTACAAACACCTGTCAGGAATGGTAGGTAATATTTAATCCTCCCTCAGTGCAGGGGAGTTCAGTTGTCTGTTTCTGTGAAAATAGCCCAATGATGCTTTAGTCGTGTTTCAAAGTAGAAGTATACATTAAAGTGCCACCAACATCAAAACTTAGTTTAAGGAATTTTTAGTGTTTTTTAAAGTAGGGCTGTCGGTTTAATCACAGGTAACTCACACAATTAACTCAAAATTAATCATGATTGATTGCAGTTTTAATCGCACTGTTAAACAATAGAATACCAATTTAAATATTTTTGGATGGTTTTTCTACATTTTCAAATATATTGATTTAAATTACAACACTAAAGTTTACAGTGCTCATTTTTATTAAATATTTGTACTGTTAAAAATTCACCTCATACAAGTACTGTAATGCAACCTCTTTAGCGTGGAAGTGCAACTTACAAATGTAGATTTTTATTTATTTTTTTAATATTTTTTTGTTACATAACTACACTCAAACAAAACAGGGTAAAACTTTAGAGCCTATAAGTCCACTCAGTCCTACTTCTTGTTCAGCCAATTGCTAGGACAAACGAGTTTGTTTACATTTATGGAAGATAATGCTGCCTGCTTCTTATTTTCAGTGTCATCTGAACAGGCATTAGCATGGGACTTTTGTTGCCAGTATTGCCAGATATGCTATACATTCGTATGCCCCTTCATGCTTCGGCCACCAATCCAGAGGACATGCTTCCATGCTGATGACTCATTTAAAAAAATGCGTTAATCAAATTTTGACTGAACTCCTTGAGGGAGAATAGTATGTCTCCTGCTCTATTTTTCCTGTATTCTGCCATGTATTTTGTTTTGTAGGAGTCTCAGATGACCCAGCACATACTCGTTTTAAGAACACTTTCACTGCAGATTTGACAAAACACGAAGGTACCAATGTGAGATTTCTAAAGATAGCTACAGCACTTGACCCAAAGTTTAAAAATCTGGAGTGCCTTCCAAAAGCTGAGGGATGAGGTGTGGAGCATGCTTTCAGAAGTCTTAAAAGAGCAACACTCCAATGCAGAAATTACAGAACCCGAAGCATTATCTCCTGCAACCATAAACAAACTTGTTTGTCTGAGTGCGTGGCTGAACAAGAAGTAGGACTGAATGGACTTGTAGGCTCTAAATTTTTACATTTTGTTTTTGAATGCAGTTGTTTTTTGTACATAATTCTACATTTGTAAGTTCAACTTTCTTGATAAAGAGATTGCACTACAGTCCTTGTATTAGGTGAATTTAAAAGTAATATTTCTTGCAGCATGAATATTTGTAATAAAAATAAAGTGAGCACTGTACATCTTGTGTTCTGTGCTGTAATTGAAATCAATGTATTAAAATATAGAAAACATCCAAAAATATTTAAATAAATGGTAGCAGTGGTGATTAATCACAATTTTTTTAAATCGCTTGACAGCCCTAATTTAAACCTGATCTTGTTTTCTCTGGCCAGTTTTTGTGGTTTGAAATTCACATTTCCCGCTAAGCTTTTTCTCCCCATTGCTGATGTGTAACTCTCCAAATAGGTGACATTGACTACCCCGGGGAAACAGTAAAGCTGACTAGACAAAAGTGATGTCAGATTTGCAGTTGTGGTAATCTTGTAAACAGTAGGTTAAAAAAATTTCAGGCATAAATGCGATTTGGAGGTATTCCTTAAATACTGATTGCATTTAAGGGGATTAGTTAGGCATTAAGGAAACACCTAGTTAAGGTGTAATGAGGTGTGGTTTCCCAGTGTTGCAGCCCCTAGGATTCTTGCATGCCAGTTTTCTGCTGGGTTAGGATAACTGGGGCTCCATGTTGATTGACAGTCTGATGGCTGCCTCTACAGTGGAGGTGAAAATTATCTTTAATTAAAATTTTGTAGAGTATGGCAGCAGGGGGTGCTGGCACCCTGAAAAGGGGCCGTCTTCCATTTGAAATAAATAGGTAGTGTATTTTGGAGTGAAACTTAATGGTGTGTACATGGTTAAATAAATTAATCCTTAGATCAGTAGTTTTTTAAATGATGGTGTCTAGGCTAATTCTTCACTCTGGCACTTCGAGTGCAGAAGGTTGGGCCCACAAGGATTTTAAAAATTAATACTGGCCACTCCAGGCTTGTATTAATTTCCCAAGGTTACAGCTTTTCTCTGACCTTGGATTGGTAGATGCTGCCACCACCCAAGTGCAGAACCCCTTTGAGAGCCAAGGAAGGCACACTTGGAAATTCCTTTCTGTGGGGTACCCTCAAGCCCAGTGGTCCCCAGCCTTTTCGTCTGGTGGGCACCAGACAAAGGACTGTGGCGGCGGTCGAGCATCCGCCGAAATGCTGCCGAATTTCGGCGGACGCTCAACCACCGGCCAGAACGCAGGTGCATTTAGATGCCCCCCTGGGCGCCATGGTGCCTGCAGGCACCGCGTTGGGGACCTCTGCGTAAGCCCGTTCACCCTCCCTCGGAGGAAGAACTGAGAGAGGATGGCGGGGGGTGGGGGAGGGAAATCAGCTGTTGCTACCAGCTAATTAAACAGTACGTGCACAAACCTCTTAAGATACACAAATCCAATTCTGTTATTTAAAAAGGTAATTAAAAAAAAAAGAAAAAAGAAAATATCTGAACTCAGGCTATTGCTTGATTTTAAAAGAGCAACTACAAGGACTAAGCACCAAGAATATTTTCCTTGAGGTCCAGCTTAAAGGTTACAAGCAAAACAAAAGCACTGGCGGTTAACACAGAGGAATCCACAAGGCATAAAGAAATAGTAGAAGACGTGATTAGGTTTATCCCTTCTAAGAGGGATTTTATAGCTTCTGGATGGCTGTGTGTTCATAAAAGGGAGCTCCTGCCATCCCCCCTCCCGCTTCATTTATCACAGATGGTCTGTATATGGCTGGCTGCATGGTGTCCTGACCGTTTCTTATATTTTGAAGAGGAGCTAGCCTAAAAGCCTTAAGTGGGGTCTGCTGCCACATAAGTAGAGAGGAAAATGGTAGCAGCTATTCTGAGACAGAGCCAATAATGAGAGTGCAGCTACCTGCAGAGGAATATGTAGGAGAGCTGTGGAGATGGGATTGAAGCAGTGGGACTCTTTACCCAAGAGAGCAAGGGGAGAAGAGGATCAAGTGGCTGTCTAGGCAGCATGTACAAGGAGAAGAGGACTGGGTAGTGTGAGACAAGGGGGTGGGGGTTCAGGTAGCATAGGAGGGAACAGAACAGATAAGAGGGGAAATAAAATGCCATGCTGTACTAGATAGTGTAATTAACTGTACTGCAATTAAACATCTAAAAATACATACTGTATATACTTGTTCATCAGCCTGTTTGTTTATAAGCCACCCCCCTCCCCCGAAGCTGGATAGGTGAAAATACCCAAAAACTGTACGACCCTTTCATAAGATGACCCTATATTTCAGGGGCTCCTGGCTTGTCAGGGTAAGCCACTGGCGGGTCGGGACTTTTTTTTTTTTTAACTGGAGCGTCTGCAGGCATGGAGCCCCTCTGCTCTCTGTGGCCGCAGTTCACTGTTCCCAGCCAATGGGAGCTGCAGGAAGTGGCCACAGGGAGCTGAGGGGCCCCAGGCCTGCAGATGCTCCAGGTAAACAAAACGACAATGTGTTAGATATTGAATTCAATGATTCCATAAAGTTTAAAATCATCCAATTTTAGTGTAGACCAGTTTATAAGCCGACCCCTGCTCTTTGTGTCACTTTTTACCAAATATATTCGGCTTATGAACGAGTATATACAGTAATTTTCTTACTACTCTTCCATGTAAGCAATTTTTGTAATTACCAGAGAGATGATATGCAGTTGTAATCAGGAGGGGAGCAGGTCTTCGGGAGGGTGGCATAGCCTAGTGGTTTGCGCATTGACCTACTAAACCCAGGGTTGTGAGTTCGGCCCTTGAGGGGGCCACCTAGGGAGCTGGGGCAAAGATCTGTCTGGGGATTGGGTCCTGCTTTGAGCAGGGGGCTGGACTAGATGACCTCCTGAGGTCCCTTCCAATCCTGATAGTTTATGATTCTATGACTCTTCTGTATTCTAAATTGTTTTAAAAAAAAAAAAAAAAAAAACCTGCTGACTTTTTTTCCTTTGGATGCTTGGGTTTGATTTTTGAGCTTGACTGACTGAAGTCAAGAGAGCAATTGCAAGATTTATTTTGCTATTCTAACTAAGCCATTATTTAATTAGTGTTGCTGTCTTTGCTTAAACTAATTGTCCAATGCTAATATGGCGAGAGAACCAATTGTAAAGTATAGTATCTGTGAATATTGCTGTTTTTTTTCTGATAATTAGGTTCCAGATATTTAGCTGCATTTGGATTTACTCAGTAGCATTCAAAGAGAAAATGGATGGTTGTAAAAACTCAAAGGGTTTTGAATAAATGCATTCTTCCAGGAATTACTGAAGTGTGCCTAGCTTTGCTGTACCTTATGCAGGTCACTTAGATGAATGGTGATTACATATCTGGATCTAAATTACTAATGAAGATCCTTTCAGATCGATGAAATTTGTGAATACTTAATAAATCACTTTGTGAATCAGTACAGCTTTAATAAAGTATCTGTTTTAATATGCAAAGCCTAAAAAAACCAGGTATCATAGCTTTTTAGATTTGTCATGTAGTTGAACCAGGGCAATTGAAATAATAGCTAAGTAATGCCAAATAATATTGAATTCCATTTTATATTTTAGTGTTTTTATGGCAAAGTCCAGGTAGCGTTTCTTTATTTAATGTTCAGTGCATAAAATGTTTAATGAAAATACTGCTATTGGGTAAATATCTGCATCATTAGAGTGAGATCATATCTATACTACTTCCCATTTAGTTGATTTAGATCCACAAATATTTTATGAAATGATATTGCTTTGTAGCAGCGTGGAGCAGTTTATATCAATATAATTTGTCGCTTCATTTAAAATAAAGGTTTAAATCATCTCAAATTAGCTTTGACCGTTTGACAACTCTTTTGCTTCTGCTATTTTAGATTAAAACCTTTAAAGCCTTAAACTAGAAATGTGGTGTATATGCATTTTTTGTTTACATACAAGCTGAAGTATTCACAATAATACTGAAACTTGTGCTCCTAAGTCATTCTGGAGCCTAAGTTCCAATGACTTCAAACTACAAATCCTGATGAAGTATAAATCTGGCTTTCCTAACTTGTGGAAGTACAATGTTAAGGTGGTGGTAGTTGCAAATATAGCATGAAGTATTTGCTTAGCAATTGCATTTGAGTTTGTTGTGTTACCACAGTAAGGATGTTAACGAAGCCCTACACTTATCTTTCATTGCAGATGTGAATTTGAAGCATAACGCTTACTAAATTATCACTTCAGATTTACATTTTTTTCTTGACACCTGAATCACTCGTGTAGGAAAAATCCCATATTTGAGCTCTTAAACATCCGTTTAGGACCCTAACTGAACACTTCTATTTCTAAACATTTCAGAGGGGTGTGTGTGTGTGTGTGTTTGTATGAAATGTTCAAAATAGCTCTAATGTATCGAAAGTCTAAATGTTTTGTTAACACTGAAGCAGTTTTGTTTAGAAGTGACAAACTTTATTCCTCTGAAATTTTTAATAACTTTTTTAGCCCCTCAAGCTACAAACACATATGTGCTTAACTTTACTCACAGCTATATCTACATAATCTTGGTAATAAAAATCTTGTTTACTTTAACTAGTTATTCTTTTTTTTATCTGCCTAATTTAAGAGCAGACTACTCTTTGCTTGTGTCAATCAGTGCTATAGATGTTTTAAGTATTACTTTTACTGACAACTTGCAGAATAGGCCTTCCACAAATTAGGGCAGTGATTCTCAAACTGTTGTACTGGTGACCCCTTTCACATAGCCTCTGAGTGCAACTCCCCCCCCTTTATAAATTTTAAAACACTTGTTTATATATTTAACACCATTATAAATGCTGGAGGCAAAGCAGGGTTTGGGGTGGAGGCTGTCAGCTTGTGACACCCCCCCCCATGTAATCTCACAACCCCCCCCGAGGAGTCACAATCCCCAGTTTGAGAACCTCTGAATTTGGGTCTTTGGCTTTATGCTGCCATATAAACCTAAAAATTAAGTATAGTTATGTAGTTTTAAGAGTGACTTGTAAACTGGCACTGGTAGACTGCGTTCTGTACTGAAAATGAGGCCTTATTGCAGAGGAGAGAATTCCTATGTCTGGAAATTATGTAACTGGCTTCCAACACATAACCAAATCCCTTGTCTTTCCTTACTGGGAATAAATTGGGTTTAAAAAAAATCCACAAAATTCATAGAATTTAGAGATGTGATTTTAATGAAATGGTCAGTGAAGTCTAAATCTTGGGTGACCAGATAGCAAGTGTAAAAAAATCAGGACTGGGGATGGGGGATAATAGGTGCCTATATAAGAAAAAGACCCCCAAATCAGGACTTTCCCTATAAAATTGGGACATCTATTCACTCTGTCTAAACCTGACATGAGCACTATGGAGTTCAATAGTGAATTAATATATTTTGGTTGCAAATTGAGAATGGGACATCAGAACTGTCTCTCCATGTGCTAGTAAGCATCATAGTGACTCTGAAGTGTCATATCTATGCCAGTCACTTGGTCCTTAACTTTTTTTGATCCCTGCTATTTATATCATAGTTCCTTGAAGTCATTCTATTTTACAAAATGTAGATCTCTTCACTCAATTACTTTGAGAAAACGATGGTTGTTCAAGCAGATATTAATCATTTTGGACTAGCACAGTCCTTGTTGGATCTGTTCTTGCTTGCCCGTTTACAAAGATAAACCTGTTTGAATTAACAGGAGGTATTAATATTGTGGGGAGTTCTGGATTCTGCTGTCTCTAAGCTGCCATAACTTACCTAGGCAAGTGCAGGAGTCCAGGTTGTGGTGTGCAGGAGGAGGAAGGTATGTAAAGTCTTTCAGTTGAGGAATTCTCACCACTGAGAGATTTGAAATGTTGAGAGAAATTTGTTTTACAAACTATGCCTTAAACCCTTGTCTGCTTGGCTGGTAAAGTTCTTCATCTATTGTTGATGCCGATCATGAATGTCTTCCTTAAAGTTAGAGACTATTGCCTTGAAGGAAAGCAGTTCAGTAACATATCACATCTTACATTTTTGAGGAAGGTTGTGGTGATAACTCTTTATCTAGATGCCTCAGGTCTCTTTTGGCAATTAACATAAGAATGGCCATACTGGGTCAGAGCAAAGGTCGATCTATCCCAGTATCCTGGGTAGTGGCAAATACCAGGTGCCAGAGAGGGAGTGAACCCAACAGGCAATGATCAAGTGATCTCTCTCCTGCTATCCATCTCTACCCTCTGACAAAAAGGCTAGGGACACCCTTCCTTACCCATCCTGGCAAATATCCATTAACGGACTTAACCTCCATGAATTTATCCAGTTCTCTTTTAAACGCTGTTATAGTCCTAGCCTTCACAACCTCCTCAGGCAAGGAGTTCCACAAGTTGACTGTGCGCTGTGTGAAGAAGAACATCCTTTTATTTGTTTTAAACCTGCTGCTCATTAATTTCATTTGGTGGCCCCTAGTTCTTGTATTATGGGAACAAGTAAATAACTTTTCCTTATCCACTTTCTCAACACCATTCATGATTTTATATACCTCTATCATATCCCCTCTTAGTCTCCTCTTTTTCAAGCTGAAAAGTCCTAGCCTCTTTAATCTCTCCTCATATGGGACCCATTCCAAACCCCTAATCATTTTAGTTGCCCTTCTCTGAACTTTTTCTAATGCCAGTATATCTTTGAGATGAGGAGACCACATCTGTATGCAGTATTCAAGATGTGGGTGTACCATGGATTTATATAAGGGCAATAAAATAGACTCCGTCTTATTTTCTGTCCCCTTTTTAATGATTCCTAACATCCTGTTTGCTTTTTTGACTGCCTCTGCACACTGCGTGGACGTCTTCAGAGAACTATCCATTATGACTCCAAGATCTTTTTCCTGATTCGTTGTAGCTAAATTATATGTATAGTTGCGGTTATTTCTTCCAATGTGCATTACTTTACATTTATCCACATTAAATTTCATTTGCCATTTTGTTGCCCAATCACTTAGTTTTGTGAGATCTTTTTGAAGTTCTTCACAGTCTGCTTTGGTCTTAACTATCTTGAACAGTTTAGTATCATCTGCAAACTTTGCCACCTCACTGTTTTACCCCTTTCTCCAGATCATTTATGAATAAATTGAATAGGATTGGTCCTAGGACTGACCCTTGGGGAACACCACTAGTTACCCCTCTCCATTCTGAGAATTTACCATTAATTCCTACCCTTTGTTCCCTGTTTTAACCAGTTCTCAGTCCTTGAAAGGACCTTCCCTCTTATCCCATGACAACTTAATTTTATGTAAGATCCTTTGGTGAGGGACCTTGTCAAAGGCCTTCTGGAAATCTGAGTACACTATGTCCACTGGATCCCCCTTGTCCACATGTTTGTTGACCCCTTCAAAAAACTAATAGATTAGTAAGTCATGATTTCCCTTTACAGAAACCATGTTGACTTTTGCCCAACAAGTTATGTTCTTCTAGGTGTCTGACAATTTTATTCTTTGTGACGGGTTTGGGACTCACCACTTAAACACTGCCTAATTAAGTGTATGTTCCTTTCTATTTACCTCTAGGATTTGACTTCCACTTTTAAAAAGATGCCTTTTTCTCTCACTACTTCTTCTTTTACATGGTTGTTAAGCCACAATGGCTCTTTTTTAGTTCCTTTACTGTGGCTTTTTAATTTGGGGTATACCCTTAAGTTGGGCCTCTATTATGAAAAGCGTCCATGCAGCTTGCAGGGATTTCACTCTAGTCACTGTACCTTTTAATTTCTGTTTAACTAACCTCCTCATTTTTGCATAGTTCACCTTTCTGAAATTAAATGCCACAGTGTTGGGCTGTTGAGGTGTTCTTCCCACCACAAGGATGTTAAATGTTATGGTCACTATTTCCAAGCGGTCCTGTTAGTTACCTCTTGGACCAGCTCCTGCGCTCCACTCAGGACTAAATCCAGAATTGCCTCTCCCGTTGTTGGTTCCCATACCAGCTGCTCCAAGAAGCAGTCATTTAAAGTATCGAGAAATTTTGTCTGTCAGTCTTGGTACAGACATGGTTTTGTCACAGACTGCATTGGTTGCATTGACCAATCTCCTTTATCTTCACCCATTGCCAATGTGTCTTTGCTGCTATTGGAATTATCTGATACCTTCAGTGCTTTTAATCATAAGGTCCTGTTGACTCATCTGCAGACCTTGATGAGAGTGGATAGGGTAGCTATTCAGTGGCTTTGTTCTTTGATCTCACATAGCAGTGGGTAATTCTCTTTTAATAGGAGCTTTGGATTATAGGGTGCTATTGCCATCCCTCCAGCTCAAACATAAGAGGCCATTAGGAGGGTTAATAAGTAGACATGGTACGTTGTGTTCTAAGTGGGTGATCCCCCAACTTTGTCTTGGTCATATGAGAATGTGGTGGTATGTCTTAGCCAGTGTCTGGAAGTAAGGCATGGATGACAGACAGCTGTCTAAAGCTCAGTCCAAGGTCTAAAGCAGTGACCCTATTGGAAACAGGATCCTGGACTGCGGGGCCATTGGGCTCAACCAATATTGTAATTCTTGTGTGAATTACTGAAGTGATTTGGGAGTGTTATATAGACTGATTTTTAAGTAGGCACATCTCCTGTAAACCATATAGGGCAGAGATTGTCTTTCTGTTTGTACAGTGCACAGCCCAGTGGGCCTTTTGAGAGGCATCTAAATATAAATATTGACTACTAGCAGATCTGATATTACTACTGAAAACAGTTTTCTTCTCCAAAAATGGCATCTAAATTGAAATCAATAGCTGCAAAATTTTCGTATTCTCAGAAGATGTTTTTACTATCTTTGATGTTTCTTCCTGTCCTGAAGACAATGCACCTTGTTGAAAATAAGTCCACTTAAATTTAGGCATTCATGCATAAATGAAATTTATATTTAAATACATTGAAAATGAAGGCTGATATGTACCAAACTCTGTTCTACAAGCAGCTTTTCCTGTTTCCGTCATACCCAATACACAAGTACAGCTACTACCGTCTATTTGCTCTTTTTCCACACAGAGATCAAATTTGTGTGTAACAGTTAAAACAGACCTGCACAACTCATAAAGCGGCGAGGGCCATATTACTCCAAAGAAAAACAGCTGAGGGCCGAACCCCCCCGCCCCAGCCCTGCCGAACCCTGCCCCAGCACTGCCCAGCCCCGCAGAACCCCCTCCCCCCCCGGACAAAGTATAAAGCCTCACCGCCACTGCCCGCCCGCTCGGCTCATCATCCCCCCCCTCCCCCCCCCATGAAATAAGGGGAGGGGAAAAGAGGGACAGTTTGAAGAGATTTTTCTGGGGCTATGAACTAAGGGGACGGGAAAGGGGGGCAGTGTGAAGCCCGGGCCAGGCGCCCCTCCCCTCTGTTGGCACTTTCTGGCTCTGCCTTGTGCCCAGTGCTTCCCGCCTCAGCGGGCCCCAGAAGTGACACACCTGCTGTACATCAGGCGGGGGGAGCAGGAGATGGAGACACGTGTGGTTCTGGCCGTTAGGGCGGTTGGAGTGCAGCGCATGTGGGGCTTTGAGGCAAGGTTCCCCCCCCGCCCCGGCAGGGGGTGAACCCAGCAGCCCCACCCCGCCACTTGCCCGTGGGCCGCACAGTGAGCCCACGGGGGCCACATGTTGTGCAGGCCTGAGTTAAAACATTTGTGTTTAAGTGAATTCCTGATATTAAATATTTGTTTTGCAGAATCCAGAATGTTAGTAAGCAATGCATTTTCCTGAGTTACTTCTTTGATTTGTTAATTTGATCATTCAAATATTAAGTTTATTATTGGCATTTAAACTTGGCAATTTAAAATTTGGTTAAGTCTTTTACAGTGAAATACCACAATTGTCAAGGCTGATGGTCTCCAGCATAACTTCGTGTCTGCTCTTTTTTAATTTGTGAAACCATACTTTTTTCCCCCTTCCTATAGCTGTAGTGGTTTTCCAGCTTTTAATTTTGCTTCGTGCCAAGGTTCACAAATACATTATAATAGTTATTTCAGTCTGTTTGTTTGTAGTTTGGGAACAGAACCAGATCTGTCATTCACTGGTAGCAGGGGAATGCCCTGCCTCTAAAGTTCTCTTTATTTTTTTTCTGCCTCTGCAGTGGCTAGGAGCTCAAACAGATCTTCCTGCATGTAGAGATTTTTCTGAGGAAAAATCTAAATTTATTTCAAATTTTCCACTAATAATTTGGTTCTATAATGTTTGATTTCCAGAGCTGCATATGACTTTTGGGGATATTGTCTCCCCAGCTCCCCTTCTTGAAATGCTTACTGTGATGGGTGCCCTGTAGGCTGCAGAGAGAGAAGCTGAGAAAAGTTAGAGGAAAAAGAAATGGTCTGTCTGTCTCCTGCTTCACCACCTTTTTGGGTATCTTGTGGGTGAGCTCAGCCAATCCTGTTGGCAGATTTGAGTTCCCTTGTACAACTCAGTCCAGAAAGGACTACCTCAGTCTCTCTTCTCTCAACAGGCAAAGAGGCAGGCGACATGGAAAAGAACTGGCTTTGGAGAAGCAACACTCCCCTATCTCTTTCTCTCTCCTCTTTCCCTCCGCCCCCCAACTTTTTTTTTAAATCAGATAGTAAAATATACCTAAACTAAAGAACAGAGGGTAGACATGGGCAAGAGTGTATAGAGTATTGTAAAACGACACTTAAATTTGCAGCTGCCCTAGAAAAGCTGTAGCTATATACCCTTCTCATGCAAGGTGAAAGAGGATAAGGATTTCCTGAGACATAAAAGATTGGGGAAAATAGCAGATTCTCAGCTGTTGTTGCAAGTCTTCATGCATGGATTATTGGTCTGTAACTCCCAGCGGCTGCTCTGGGTCACCATGTTCTACTGTCTAGATTATTGTCTGTAGTTTATGTTGCAGTTTGTCATGCCTCGCTGCCACCTCTGCCTCGTTAACCCAGCAGGTAGCTATGGAGTGATGAGAGAGACAGTAGGCCAGATGTGGAATAATTGGCAGGCAGTAAGGCACCTGGTGGTAGGATGACCTGATGTCCCTGATCGTGATGGGAAGCGCTGAGGGAGGGAAGGGGGCTAGGCACCGCGTCCTCGCTCCTCCCAGAGCGACCCCAATGCTGCGAAAGAGCTGATCGTGGTGGGCAGGAGGGAGGAGCAGGTGCTGATGGGAGGTGGGGGGCTGATAGGGCTACCAATGGGTGCTGAGCACCCACCTTTTTTTCTTTTTTTCTTTTTCTTTTTTTTTTTTCTTCCCCTGTGTTGGTTTCTGGAAAGAGCTGCATATTTATCTTTTGAAGAGCCACATGCAGCTCCAGAGATGTTGGTTGGCCACCCCTGGGATAGAGCCTCATGTCCTTCACCAGTTAGAATCCTAATTTCATATTGTCTTATCCAGCATAATGGGAGTTCTCTTCCACCTACAGCCTTGTGGAGAAGAAGCTATTTTGTAGAACCATGATGGAAAATGAACATTAATCATTTTTAGCTGCACATAGTGGGAGAAGTTTTTTTTTTAGTTAAGGCTTTTTGGGACTTTCTTGTTTAGTAAAGATTTGCTTTTTGAAAAGAGCATCTAAATGATTGGTTGTTTTCAAGTCTGATTCTCTGTTGTTGTTTTTTTGAGGTGAAGAGCGGACACAGTATGACTTTCCACTTGATGTCCATTTTGTAGAGAAGTTCCACAGCTTAATTACACAATGGTTTTTCCCCCCCTGTTTGCAGCTAGTTGGAAGCAGAACCAGACCTGTCAGTCAAGGCAGGCTGGGTGGGATCACACTGCTGAAGATCCCAGCAGCTTTAGACAGTTGCCTTCAGACCATCTTCTCAGAACAACAGCAAAACAAAGCAAAAAATCAACCACCTTGTTCTTGTGATTTGGTAATATATTGTGGCAGAGCTCTGTCCCTGCCCCTGTGGGTCCTGCGCTTCTAGGCAGTTTATGCTCGCCTCAGTGGCTCACTGTGACCCTCCACATAGCCCTTCTCTCTAGGGCCAGGGTTACAGTATACTGAGCCCTTTTTTTCATAGGCCAGAAAGGAGGTTGGTGAGAGAACTCCCACAGTCTCTGTTGTCCCTGGGGGCTTGTTTCAGAACAGTTTAGACTCCTGTCCTGACAGGGGCCTGACTTCCCCTCCCAGGATATGTTCCTGTAGTGGTGGATTGTGGGGAACCCGGGCCCACCCTCTACTCCGGGTTCCAGACTAGGGACCCTAATGGTAGCAGCTGTTGGCAGCCAACGTTTCACTGCCAGAATTGCTACATTCCCCTGGGCCACTTCCCCACAGCTCTCCTGCTTCTCCCTTACCTTAGGGCTCCCTTACCAATGGTTTGAGGGTGTCTTCATTAACCAGCCCTTCAGATGCACTTGCTCTCCTCTGCCTGACTGGAGTGAGCCCTTTTTATAGTATCAGCGGGGCCTTAGCCTGGAGCAGCCCCTGCTCTGGTCAGTCAGGGAACAGAAAACTGTTAATCCAGTGGCCAGTATATCTGCCTTCTGCTATTCTGCTGTACCCAACTGGCCTGGGTCTGTCACTCATATGGTCACTCCATATGAGCTATGGAAAGACACTGCTCAATTTCTTACGTTGTAGCAGCAATTAAATGTTTTTTATTATAGAAGTGGAAATTTAAATTAAAATGTTTCTATTAAAGATAATGTCTTTTCATTCTCAGGTTCGATGGATGATGTACTGGATTGTATTTGCTCTTTATACAGTTACTGAAACAGTAGCAGACCTAATGATCTCTTGGTAAGATTTTCTATAATATGGAACATGGGGATGATATAATTTTTTTCTGATGATTTAATGCAGAGAATACAATTACCAACTTATATTTATAGGTGATGTTTCCAAGAACTGCTGTAAGGAACTTGCATAATGAATAGTGTCCCCCATTTCTAAATTTATAGTGCCTTTTAATTCCTTAAAGAGTAGGGATAGAAAAATGCTACCCAGGCTGTAAAGCACAAGAGAAGCGAATAGAGTTGTAAAACTCATGCAAAAGAAATCTGGTGTCTTAAATAAAATAGTATAATGCAAGAAAACATGGAAAGATTTTTAAATCTCTTACCCTTTCTGCTTTTGATGGTATTACATTAAATGAAAACCAAATAAGTCAATGAAACAGATATTCATCTATTAAATAGTTAATTTTTAATCAATATAGATGTTATTAACCTTGGATGAAAAAATAGTGTAACATTTTGTTGTAAAAAATCTGTAACCAGTTTTTTTCCAAAGCTTTGGTTTTGGTAGTTAATTAACATCTACCTTCTTATCATAGTACTTGCATAACGTTTTATCTGCAGGTTTCCATTGTATTATGAGTTGAAGATCGCTTTTGTTATTTGGCTGCTCTCTCCATATACTAGAGGGGCAAGTTTAATGTATAGGAAGTTTCTCCATCCTCTTCTTTCTTCAAAG
Source organism: Mauremys reevesii (assembly GCF_016161935.1). Classification (NCBI taxonomy): domain Eukaryota; kingdom Metazoa; phylum Chordata; order Testudines; family Geoemydidae; genus Mauremys; species Mauremys reevesii. The sequence continues at coordinate 46,173,975 of NC_052629.1, read as the reverse complement.
GAACGGGTAAGAAATTATTATTTTCAAAGTTTGGCATTGAATACAAGAATTTAACATTTTAAACACAAAAAAGATTTATACATTAACTGAGGCCATGTCTACAGTACCACTTATGCCAGCGAAACTTGTCGCTTAGGTGAAAAAACACCTCCCTGAATGACAAGTTTCACCGGCATAGTGGTAGCGTGCACAGCACTTCTCCCACCAACGTAACTACTGCTGCTTCCCATTAAGGGTGGTTTAATTATGTTGACAGGAGACCTCTCTCCGCATAGAGCGGCTACATGAGAGATCTTAAAGTGGTGCAGCTGCATCGGTACAGCTGTCCTGCTGTAAGGTCTTTAGTATAGACATAACCTAATAACTTAATATAAGTTGAAATATAAATATATTTTTACCTTCAAGTCTTCCATCAACATTTTGATGATAAAATAATGCTATGAGGTAATACAACTTCATGACTTTCAGGGATTTTGTGTGCAGATTTAAATATGTATTCTGTTTTGTTTTTTAGGAGATCGATGAGTATATTGTACAAGCCAAAGAACGAGGTTATGAAACTATGGTGAATTTTGGGAGACAGGGTTTAAATTTGGCAGCTACTGCTGCAGTAACTGCTGCTGCAAAGGTAAATTTCACTTATGCTAAACTGTTCAGGGTAAATATTATGGATAAAAAAGTAAAGTGGTATTGGGTATTTACCCATCTTAACTCAAAGAATTCATTCTAAAAGTAACATGTTTAAAAATAGGGGGATGTAATTTAAGGATTGCAATTTTGTGAGCATTTTTACACAGTTTGTTAGTTTAAAAATAAATAGAATGTAAATTTTTGGATAATGGATATCAGTTGAGTGGTAAATCAAAATATAGACTACAATGTTATGTTCAAGCTATTAGTGAAAGATCAACAATCTTTTTTTCTGTCTTTGTTGCATTTTCTTGCTGGTAATCACACTATTTATAGGATTTCTGGCTTCTTTCTGCTGTCTTCCTTCAATCAAGTTGAGGTAACTACATCTGCAAAATAAGGCATGAAATATTACTACCACAGATAAAAGCTGTTTTGTGCGATTAATTCCTAGTTTGTGATTTCAGATCCAATTTTTAAAGTAATGCACTACATGAAAGCTTGCATCATAGTTGTCTGATCTGCATATTCTTGCTTTGAGTAGTGTTTTTATATGAAATCGTAGAGCTGAATAAAATGCAGTGTCAGTTTAATAACATGCAACTTAACTGAAATTAATGAAGGGGGTTTCCCAAAATATTTGATTGAAAAGCCACTAATGAAGGCAACCAAGAAAGCTCTCAACTTATAATTAGTGAAATAAGTCTGGAAACAGCTTGTATGCTTGAAAAATGTCTTTTGATTCACATTGAAGATTGAACTGACTTTAGTAAAGAGTAAACTGCCCCCCCCTTTTTTTTTAGTAAAAATGCAGGAAATAGCATTAGAAATTCATACATTCTGATTTGGCAAACAATTTCAGGCTTAATTTCCAGTGAGAACAAGTGAAACTAGTATGCTTTAAAGTAATGATATTGAAAAGTTTATAAAGATTCAAATAAGCCACTAAAAAGCAATATATAGAAATATTATGTAAACTTTTTAAAATGGCAACACAGTTGACCTGTAAATTACTGTTGTCTGGGAGAAACATGTTGACGATTGGGCTTTTGGATCCAATGAAGAAAATTTAAGACTTCTATAAAAGGAATATTTTCACATTACCATTTTAAAGATGTATTTTTTTTTTAATTAAGGACATCTCAGATTGTCCTGATTTTGATATTTCTCTTGACAACAATGTAAGCAGTTTCACGTTCTGGTTTTCATACACTAGTGCATATTGCACTGTTTGGGATGTTCAGACACTACACAGAATGTTTTAAATTTTCCATTGGAATATTTATTTATAAAACATTTTTCCTTGGTCTGAAATGTAAAATTTTATATCTATAAACCTAAATATTCACCTGTATCATTAAGATATGATAAATTGATTCAGCAGTCTCTGGTGTGATGCCAGTCAGCCCAGCAAAAAACTAGCCTGTTGCTGTCCCAACATCTAACACACCTTACATCTTATTACCTAAATATAACTTAAAATTGGTGACTACTGTAATTCATAGCATAGTAGAGTTCGTATAAACAGCTGTCTACCTTTTAAAATGTTATAATTAAAAAACCGTTCTTTTGTATAAAGATTTATTTTTAAACAAGACTTGGAAAAAGTATCCAAACTTTTATTTTCTAGGGCTCCTTATCTCTTTAAAAGTGAGATTTTTCTGCCTGAGTGGTGCTTCAAAAGATCATTGTAATTATAAAGAAAAGTGCATGGTGAGCTTATGTTTGGTGGACATCTGTTTGTTTCATATTGGTGGTGGTTGGTTGTTTAAATGATTAATACATGAGAAAAAAGTTATTAATGCTACATGCCTGAAGCCATAACAACTTTAAACAAAATATATTCCTATGGTAGTATGCCCTAAATATCATAAGTGGGACTGGTAGGGAATATCAAAAGTAACCATTTTTAACTAATGTGAACTCTTCTTTTTGAAAGAAGGTTAGTATAGCTGTTTGAGCAGAACACTCCTATTTTAATTTGCCACACTGTGCACTCAGAAAAGATGTAATACTGCAGGTGGTCATTTTACTATTGCTTTGTGGTCGTTTCCCTCCCTCCAATATCTATCTGGCTGGCTGGCCGGCCGGCCATGATTACGTCACAATGATATACTTCTGGCTGGCCATGAATATTCAAAGATACAGAATTTGAAGTTACATTGAGACCCAACTATTCCTTTCTTTCTGAGGTAACAAATAATTTCTGCCTCAGTGTCAATGAAGTTTGGATTTCAAAGCCATTCAACTGTGAATGGATGGATACTTATTCTGTATATTTGTTATGCATCCTCATGAATATATGTACAATTAATCCAGTGCAATTAAGTTGCTTGGGGAAAAAAGACAGTCATAGTACCAAAGACATTAAGCTATCAATGTGATTGTAAAGAGTGCACAGAGAGAGAGAGAGGAAACTCTTTGCAACTCTTAAACTATATTGTTAATATCAGAAATTCTCTCTTTAATGTGCTGTGCCATTCCAAAAGCTTGGGTGTAATTCCTTCATGCTAGCACTTGGAGACTGCACATATGTTCTTTCTGGTGACTTCATTCCTTGTATATAAAGGGCTTGCTAGCTTGCCCAAGTAGGTTTTTCCTGCCTCCAACAAGTGAAGAGAACAATACCTTTACCTGACACTGAAGAATGAGGCTTGCAATTCCAGAAATTCTTTTACAGCTGGGACAACCCACACTGTGTAGTTTTCCATGGGTATACCCAGGGTGTTACAGATGCCCTTGAGCCTGCCTGCCTGTCTGCCTCGGTGAACTTCCTGTGATGGATTTAGTATATCTGCCTCCCAGCATCTACCCAGAGTGATCCCCAGAGGACGATGCCAGGATAGTTGCACTTGGCTGGTAAATGAAAATACCCTTTCTGAAGGAGTCAGGAGAATCACATGGACAACAATTTCTGTTAAGTGGGGTGCTTTCCTCAGGGCAAATCAACAAAGTCTACTTTTGAAGAGAGATCTTCGGTACTTATGGCTCCATCACTCTAGTATCTGAACACCTCACAATCTTCCATGTATTCACTCTCACAGTATCATGTGAGGTTGGAAAGTACTAATATCCTATTTTATAGATGGGGAACTGAGGCACAGAGAGATAAGGAACTTGCCCAAGGTCACGCAGGGAGATCATTTTGAATTATCTGGCTAAGCTTTTGAAATGGCTATCTAAACATTTTATCCTGCTAGAGGAATACTCAGATACATTTGAGAGGGCTGAACAGTCAGAATTGATTCAGAGGCTGCCATGATCAGTCTCTGTAGTTTCATCTTTGTCAGACTTTACATACATCATTGTGACCATGTTCAGAACCATGGTGGCCTTTATAACACTGGAAAGACTTCTTTGACTGAAGCAGTGGTTGGCTGATAGACATTCAAAAGGCCAGATTGGTCACTTAACCTTTCAGTAGGGCTGCTTTTGGTGAAGAACTCCAGCATCCAAAGCCTTTCATAGATAAGGGGAACATAGGGCTGCCACATCACAGGCACCTCCTCCTCCTGTTCTCAGTACTAATCTCATCCTAATGGGATACTTTTTCCACTGTAAGACTATCACCCAGGGAAAACGTTTTTCCTGAAAACAAGGCCTTTGACAAAGTAATTGCTTTTGCCCCAAGAAAGAGCTTAGACCACACAGCTATTTTTTCCATCTTAAGTAAACAACATGAAGATATACTTAGGCATGCACCAACAGTGTTAAACACCATCAGCTAACAAGTGTTTAAACATCACTGTTTGTTTATAATAGGTGCTAATTGATGTTTCAAACACTGTTAATTAACCTGCATTAGCTAACGCAAATTAAAACACAGTCAATTTTCTTAGTCTAAAATGTGCCCTTGGTCTGGTTTTTGTGAAGTTAGTCTATGTGCAGTGACAACATGCTTTTTGCCAAAGCATGTCAACTACAGTATTTAAAAATATTATGATATCTGAGAGGCTGTTCTGAAATTACATGTAGACTTGTGTGTGGGGAATGTATAATGATATTGAACCAAAGCCCTGCCTACACCTCTCTTCCTGGATTTGGAATCATAAAATGTTATGACTGTGTGACACTCCAAGAAACTAATTAAAACAAAAACCCAAGCATGGGTTAGTATGTGCAGCAGTGCATTATGGTGAGGGAGTCCTAAATACATTGCTTGTATTTTAATCTTTTATTTAGTGAGTATGTTTGGTGTCCCAGGTATTCAAGGATTCCACAGCTGCGCAGTTAGCTCCTTCATGTGGAATTGTGCTGCAAAAATCTTTATTCATTTTAAAAGAGAATTTTAATCTTTATGTGGAGATAGCCTTGAAAACATGTGCAGTGTAAACTGATGCAGCAATATTTGCCTGTGTCTGTAGAGAGTCTGCAGCAGTAGGTGTGAGAGATGTGAACTACCCCATTCATCTCAATCAGGAGCCCATGGATTCTGAAATTGCAGAATTTGGCATTTTCCCAAGATACCTTGGATTTCATACTGCAGCACTTTTACTGTGGAATACATCAATTTGCCGCAGATAAAATTTTGCTTTGCTTTTTCTCTGGCCTGCCAGGATTTGCCTGCAGCTGCCTCTTCCTCTCCAACATTTCACATAATGGGGAGTTAATTACAGTATATTCTCCCTGCAGTGTTCCATTGAGCCAAGCACCAGGGAGCCAGAGAGCCAGAACTAGGGAGCAGGAGGAGTCGGAGGTGAAGCAGCAGATGCTCAGGGAACTCAGTTCCTGGAGCTGGTTAAAGGCTCCCTGTTGCCTTTGAATACATTAGTGGAAGCATGATCTTAGCCAGGCCACTGTTACAAAATCATGTGGCCTGAGACCTGAGGAGGGGTGTTATGCTTTTTGGGCAGCGTAGTGGGAAGTACCATGCTGGAAAATAATTGTTGATAACTTGTTAAACTCCCAGTAAGGTCACAGGAGTGAAGAGTGTGTTAAGTTGAGAATTGGATTTAAGGATATTTCATCATGTAGTAAACTAATATTCCTGTGGAAATTTGAGCTGCAGAGTGAGTAAATACTTGATCCTGATGAATGCATCATTTAGAAGATATTTTTCTATTAAATATCTTTCATCATTCTGTGACCCTTAAATTCTAGTAATTAGAAGTGACTTTTTTGATTGTCATTTTGGGTTCCATTGTATGATGTTATGAAGAATAATATTGGTCTGCTAGATGGTCTGACACAGAATTGTTTCTTCAGTAGCTCCTTCATTACTGTTCATTAGCAGCAGCGCCCAGAGGCCCCAGTCAGGATAGGGACCTGTTGTGCTGCACACAATGAACGTGTGTAGTAAGTCACAATCACTGTTCTCCAGTAGTATATGAAAGCTATTCTAGTTTCATCCTCTGTTCCATAAAATGTAATTAAGGATGTGCAAGACATATTCATTTAAAAAAAAAAAGATTTCCAATGTTTTATTTGCTATCTGCATAACAAAGTAGATTGACTTTTTCAATCTTGGAGGGTATATACGGGATGAAAGAGCCCTGATGGAGCCATTCTGTATCATCTTTTATATGCACATTGAATGAGGCAGTGCTCCACAAGAGCCCTTGCCTCACTGAGTGCACAGCTTTCATAGGACATAGCATTACCCTCCTCTCTGCCAAACACTTCTACTTTTTCTATGTTCTCATGAAAACAAACTTAAAAGTTCTATCCAAAATCTACACTGAAGAATATAGCTGCACAGTAGATTACTAAAATTGGGAAACATTAAATACTAGGATTGCAACTCTAATTCTTCTCTGTGCATGTGCATTACAATAGTCCATTTCATGGTCGTATATATTATATTGTATTAGTTCCACAGAAATAATTAGGTAATGCTCAGTGAAAGAGTTAGATTAACAGGTGTTCATGTGGGTCTGTTCTTCATTTTGGGTCCCTCACTGCAAAGATTGGGTATTGTGTAGTGATTGAAGCTGGGGTGTACTTATTGATCAATGATAAAAATATATCTCCGTTGCCTCATTCACTGCATGCAGAATGTATTGCAACGGTGACCCTAGGCAAAACACACTACTGTGTATGTAGGACAAAATTATAGTCTCTTATCAGCATCTTTATTGATTGATCTTCTATTTCAAATACTCTTCATACTGTGGAGAAACAAGTACGTGTACATCTTTATGTAATATGTTTTGGTAATTTTAATTAAAGGGCTATTACAACTACATTCAGATATTTGAAAAGTGGTACTAGGTGATAGTGTCTGGATCAGGCATTAAAGGCTTTTTTTGGGGAAAAAAATCTCTTTAATCCACCTAGAATAAGGAATAAATAAATCAGAAAGAAATAATAAGCAGTGCCCAAAAGCGTTAGGAATTGGAACTATTAACTTAATTCATGATTTTTAAAAATTCCTTTTACAAGGTATAATCTAATGTTAAGCTTGAACAAAATGTTCCTTGTCACAGTTCTCAGGGTAACTGCACCTCTGATCCCTTTGTGGCCTCCTTCAGGGTACCCCACTAGGCATCAGACCTCTAGCCATCATCTTTCTCAGGGCAGAGTCCTGCAATTCTCTGTATCTAGACTGGGGATTTAGGCTGCAATTCTTTAATTTGCTGTGATCATCTCAGCAAGTCTGAATTTAGTTTAGCACTTAGTCCTGTTCTCTCAGGAGCAACTAGAGTTAATCTGTGACCAGCCAGCCTTCATAAAGCAAAGTATTTATTTGGAACAAAAGCATTGTAGAGAACACATCTTAAAAACAATAAATTGCTTACATGCATGTCTGGTTTACCAAGTGTCACCCGTCTTCCACATGGGGACCTTAGCAGATTTTAAAGTACTTCAGGTCCTCTCAGAGGGCCTGCCCCTCTGGGCCCAGTCTGAAGTCTGTCACTTCTTGGATCAAGGGGAATTACCTCTCCCCCCATGTTAAGGTGGTCACATCCTATAGTTTTTTGTTTTTTCTTTGACAGCCTGTTTAATGAGGTCATGCCAGTATATAGGATCTCCCCAGAGGGTAAAGCTTCTCCAGACTTGTTCCTTGTCTAAGGATTTGCCCTGTGACTTTAGTTCCTGCAGGAAGCTCCTGTAACTTTCCAATGGAGCCCGAATACAATCCCATAAAGACACATGTAACATTTATAAAGTTGATAGTCTTGAATATTCCATGTGTCCATAGTATGTCAGAGTATTTACATGAGGAAAAAACACAAATGTGACTGCTGCTTAAAACAAATGAACATCTACTGCATGTCTGTTAAGAGAATTTTGTAATACAGCAAGAAAGCATGTATTTAACCTTACCTCAATTTGAAGAGCAAATCTTAAGGCTTCTCCATTTGTTCTTGAAAAGTGCTATTATTGTGTTCCAGGGTCAAGGTGCAATAACTGAACGGTTGAGAAGTTTCAGTATGCATGACTTAACAGCTATTCAAGGAGATGAGCCAGTGGGACAAAGACCCTATCAGACTTTACCTGAAACCAAAAAGAAAACCAAGAGTTCTGTCAGTGAGTCTCTGGGTATGTATCTTAAAGTTTTGGAGCTACTCGTGTTGTAGTTAAATTCTGATTATGTAAAAGCCAGGAAGTGGAAAGAGCAAGAACTTCTTTTTTTATTCTCTTGAATATTGGTGGTGGAAAAAACCCCAATCTCTTCCTGCAAATTTGAATAAGTTTGGATTGATACGTAACATTTTCAACTAGGATTATATCCATCGTAACTTTCTGAACTGGTGGTTCTTGGTGGTTCTCTTCCCTTCATGGCTCTACTGGGTGAGATAGCAAATAGATTATCCTCATATCTATCTTGCTGAGTCTGCGGTTTGTGTTAACTAAAACAGTAATGCTAGTAGTGCAAGTCAGATTTATTGGATGACACATGTTGGTGTCATGGAACATGTGAAAAGTTGTGACAAGTAAATAGGAAAAGAACAAACTAATGAAAAAAGGGTGAATGTAACAGGCTTTTAAAAAGGTGGCAAAGTCACTGGTTAAAAGTTGAACATGCTTGTAGCAACAAAAATAATTTTAGTCCATTGAGGAGTTGTCATGGGAAAATTTAAAATTTGGGAGTGAAGAATAATACTTGGTGACACAGCACAGAAACTGAACTGCCATACGTTAAGTGCAAATGCACAAGTTAACAGGTGGTTCTCCAGAATTTTTTGATACTGTAGATTAAACAGTAAAGTTTCTGGAAGGTATCTCGACTTCCATTATTAATGAATAGCGCTTATGAATCTCTGTGCTACTTTAAGGAAAATGAAAAATTTCAGAAGGATAGAAATCATCCTTTATAGTTAAGTTTTTATCATGGATATTTTTAGTGAAAGTCAGGGACAGGTCACAGGCTTCTGTGAATTTTTGTTTATTGCCTGTGACCTGTCCCTGACTTTCACTAAAAATATCCCTGACAAAAGGGGTAGGTGGGTTTGGCCCCCACTGCTGCTGGGGCTCCCGGTTCCCCCACCACTGCTGTGGATAGAGGCTCTGGGATCCCCTGCCCAAGGGCTGGGCTGCTGTGGAGTTCCTTTGCCCCGGGACAGCTGGGAGCTGCAGGGTCCCCCTGGCCGGCCGTTGAGGCCAGGCAGATGCAGGGGGTCCCCACACCACATGCTGGGCAGCTGCAGGGGTCCTCACCAGGGTGGGGGGTGGGAGCTGCGGGAGGTGAAGGTGGCTGGGAGCTCCAGCCCCAGGGCAGAAAATGTCACAGAGGTCAATGGAAGTTACGGATTCCATGACTTCGTGATATAATCGTAGCCTTACTTATAGCTGAAGTCTGACTAAAAATATAAAATAGCTGCTGCCTCTTACAAAGGAATAGTTCTGCTTTATTTTCCTCCTTTCTGTTATATTTAAGTCAATGGTAGTCAATAGGCGGACTGTGGGCCAAATCTGGACTGCCAGACGCTTTTGAATGGACACCAAAATCTTCTATTTACTTATCACTAGTGTTTGGTTAATTATTATTTTCTCTGGAGGCCGGATCTTGACTATACCTTTGACCAAGAAATTTGGACCTTGACAAAAAATAATTGTCTATCCCTGATTTAAGTATTGAAAAGACTAAGGTAAGTCTTACATAAAAAATGGCTTCCATTTTTTTTATATAATAATCATACAGAGCATTTCCTGGGGATAAATAGCTATCTGGAGGAGGTGATGACCTTAACCTGAGCTAAGGATTAATTCCCAGGAAGTGCTCGGCATAGAGACCATCACATGAATAAGATATGATAATTGGTCAGTGGAAAAGCCTATAAATTCCTATTGTATGTGTACATATGGTTGTATTATAGGTAATGCAGCTGCTATGTGTGTGGTGTTTCTAGATAACTAATACATTATGTTATCTGGTTGAGTTGTTTGACAATGATCTATTGACATTCCTGTTTGAGTAAATGAACATTTATCCTAATATAAATTAGTTTCACCTAAATTATCTGTACTATTAAATCATAAAATATTTAGTCTTGTTAAACTTTGATCCATTTAGTTATCTACTTATTTTTTGCACTTTGTATATATTTTCTAGTCAAGAGTACAAAATAAAATGTTTCCAGAAAGGTCGTAGCTAAGCTTTGAAATTGCGTATTGGAAACAGTTTGCGCCCTCTGATGAGAATCTTAATAAGTCAGTTAAATTTAGGGTAGGTACATTGAGAATTTGCACTCAGCATGCAGATGGTAGTGACCTGTTGTCCTTTTCCTCAGTGCTTAAACATGAGTTCCTTTTCTTAAAGAAGTTTGATGCTATTTCTTTGGCTAACAGGAGAGACCATACCTCAGTGGAAATGAGTTTTGGCTCTGTGTTTATAGAGATAAGGATGTCTTGCGCTTACCTCTATGCACAGAAATTTGAAAAATGATTTGTATTAGGAGCTTGCCCATTCTAAATCCTATAAGGTGATCTCTAGCTGCAAATCTCTTAGTAATGGGGTAGGGAGGCTAGTGGTGTGGGTTGTTCTTTTAAATATATATTCCCAAATATAAAACATCAGTAAGGTTGAGTACATATATTTAAAAAGTAAGCCCTTTTAAACCCTCAAGAACAGCGCAGTTAACCAAAAATGTTTGTTCTTCAGGTGCTGTTCATATCAATTCCAAGTAGGTGTGCGCGTGCCATGTGCAGAGTCGTCAGAAGGTACCCAATGGGTCAGCTCAGACATCCCCTGGAGTTGCTCCTTCATGGTGCCACATATAGGTCCCTGCCAACCCTCCACATCCTCAGTTCCTTCTTACCACCAATGACAGTCGTTGGAGCCGAGTGTCTCTCTTCCTTTGGCAAGCAGTCCCCTAGTGATTTCTCTTGTATCCAAACCTGTAAATCGTTAAATAGTTTAGTATTAGTTATAGTTAGTTCGTGTTTGGCGTCTTCTCCCTGTTTTCTGAACAGTCTAACCCACTTCTATCCTGCATGGGCCCAAAATACCTCAGAACGCTGGGTTCTCTGCACGGTAGATGTACGATATTCTCTCCAGTTCTGCTCCTCCCTACCCTCCCATCCCCTTTCCCTGTCCCTCTTCAGGGACTCTTCTCTCAAGCAGCTTCTCATGCAGGAAGTGCAGTGCTCCCAGTCTCAGGAGTGGTAGAGGATGTCCTTCAGGACCTAAGGGGCAAGGGTTTTTATTCCCAATATTTCCTGAATCCCAAAGCTGAATGGGGTCTCAGACCCATTCTCGACAGATTCATGAAGAAACAAATCTCTTTGGCCACCATCATCCCCTCCCCGGATCCAGGTGACTGGTATGCCACCCTTGACTTGAAGGACACATACTTACACATATCAATAGTCCCATCCCACAGACTGTTTCCTAGGTTCATAGTGAATCACAACCATTACCAGTTTACAGTCCTTCCCTTCGGCCTGTTAGCAACCCCTCAGGTGTTCACCAAATGCATGACAGTCATGGCCGCCTTCCTGAGAAGTTGGCAGGTACAGGTGTTCCCATGTCTTGTCGATTGGCTTGTCAAGGGCCGCTCCAGAGCTCAGGTAAAGGCACATGTACATCTGATACAATTGACCTTTGACTGTCTGGGTCTATTGCTGGATGTGCCCAAGTACACCCTATCCCCAAACCAGAGGATAGAGTTTATAGGAGCAGTCCTAGACTCCACCCAAGCCAAGGAGTTCCTGTCAGAGTTGTGCTTTCATGTGCCCCATCATAGAGGAGACTCAACGTTGTCCCCAACACGATGGCACCAAGCTGCTTGAAGCTGCTCACTAACATGGTGGCTTGCCCATATGTAGTCCAGCACGCGAGGCTCCGGCTCAGACCCCTTCAGGCCTGGCTGGCTTCAGTATGCCATCCAAGCTGGGGGAGCTTGGACAAGGTAGTCTCGATTCCTCCTCGGGTTGTCAAATCCCTCCATTGGTGGCTCAACCCTCAGGCAGTTGTGCAGGAGTACCCTTCTCCAGGTGGCAACCATCAGTGTTGCTGGTCACGGATGCGTCAACATTGGGGTGGGGTGTGCATCTAGGGGCCCTCAGGATCCAAGGCCTCTGGTCCCAAGCAGAACTCTCACTCCATATCCATGTCAGAGAGCTGAGGGTGGTTCGCTTAGCCTGTCAAACCTTCCAATCTCACCTGGGGGGCAGGCGTGCATCAGTCATGATGGACAATACAACGGCGATGTTTGTTTTTATACAAACAGACAGGGTGGAGTGCTCTCCTCTCTTATGCCAGGAAGCCCTCAAGCTGTAGGACTTCTGCATAGGTCACTCAAACTCCACCAGAGAGGTCCTTTGGGGCCATCTGCCTGTCCCAAGTCAGGGTAAAGGAGGAGGGTTGGGCGTGGGGCTAGCAACTCCACCCTGTAAAAAAAAAGCTGCTAGAAACGCCAACAAAAGAGTTAGAGGAGACTTTTTAGCCTGGAAAAAAAAAGGGTCTTCAACTCTGATGCATGGCTGGTGGTGGTGAAAGCCAGGAAGCCACTGCCACTATCCGACCTTCTTTCAGCCAGGAGGATTACCATCGATGGATGGTGGGAGAGAAGAGTCAGGAAAAAAGGCGAAAAGCAGCGCAGGTTGCAGCAGAGCAGAGGCAACAACCTGACCCTACTAGGCATTAGCGAGACAAGATGGACGCAAAGCTGGACAGAGAGACTTTTGCCCGCAAGAATACCCTGGGCGACGCGACCAGGTTGATAGCAAAAAAATGGGCTATACCTGGGAACCAGCTAGCGAGCTGGGCCCATAGAAGACTATGGAGATCTGTTGTTTGAATGAATGATAGGTCACTCAATACACCTAGAGTCATCATACCTTCTGGGATCCTAGAATGAGCTGGCAGGCCACCTTAGCAGATCCTTCTGTGGCCACGAGTGGTTGATTCACCCGGACATTGTGAACAGCATCTTCCAATGGTGGGGAATTCCCCATGTGGCCTTGTTCATGATGAAACTGAGCAGCAAATGTCAGCAGTTTTGCTCCTTCCTGATTCACAGCCCAGGCTTGAATGTAGACACGTTTCTCCTTCCCTGGAAGGACCATCTGTTCTATGCATCTCCCCCCCCACACACACCCCTTCCCGGCCATTCCCGCTCTTTCACAAGGTCCTGCTCAAGGTCTGAAGGGACAGAGGGACAGCATCAGTCATCCTGATAGCACTGGCCTGGCCCTGCCAACACTGGTACACAACACTCCTGGAACTGTCAGTAGCCCCTCTGATCGCCCTGCCATAGATGCCAGACCTCATCACTCAAGACCACAGTTGCCTCCCGCGTTCTGATCTTGAGTTTCTCCACCTCACAGCATGGAACTTCCTGGCTAAACCACATGGGATTGGCATGCGCAGCATCTGTCAGGGAGGTTCTACTTGGCAGCTGAAAGCTGTCTACTAGAGCTACTTAGCCAAGTGGAAGAGCTTTTCGATTTGCATGACACAGAAGGGCACATCTCTGATTCAAGCATCAATACCCTTCTTGGACCATCTGTTGCACTTGAAGCAGTCCGGTCAGGTGGTGTCATCCTTAAAGGTTCACCTGGCGGCCATCTCGGCATTCCACCTGGGGTGGACATTCAATCGGTCTTTGCTAGACCGAGGGTAAATCATTTTCTCAAGGGCCTAGACAGGTTATACCCTCCAGTCTTCCATCTGTTATCAGTGGGACCTCCCTTTGAGCCCTTAGCAACATGCTCTCTCCTCTACCGCCTTATGGAAAGTAGCATTCCTGATAGTGCTAACTTCAGCCAGGAGGGTGTCTGAGCTCAAGGCCTTGACATCCAAGCCTCCATATATGGTCTTCTGTAAAGACCAGGTCTAGTTGTGGCCTCATCCAGCCTTCCTGCCAAAAGTGGTATCTCAGTTTCACACAAGTCAGGACATCTTTCTCCCAGTGTTTTACCTATAGCCGGGAACAAAGGCTCCACTCTCTGGACGTCAGGCAGGCACTGGCTTTCTATATTGAAAGGACAAAAGTTCCGAAAGTCTAATCAGCTCTTTGTAGGTATAGCAGACAGGATGAAGGGTCTCCCTGTATCATCCCAAAGAATTTCATCATGGATCACGTCCTGCATTCGAGCTTGTTAAGTACTGGCGAAAGTGCCAGTCCTAGCATTTACAGCACATTCCACAAGGGCGCAGGCCTCCTCGGCCATATTCCTGGCATAAGTCTCTATACAGGAGATTTGCAGGGCATCAATCCACACTTCACTTTGCATTATGCCATCATCCAGCATGCCAGGGACGATGCAGCTTTCGGCAGAATGGCGTTTCAATCAGCAAATCCATGAGCTCTGATGCCGCCTCCTGACCGTCTGCTTGGGAGTCACCTACATGAAGCAGCACTCGAAGAAAAATGGTTACTTATCTTTTTTGTAACTGTTATTCTTTGAGATGTGTTGCTCATGTCCATTCCAAGACCCACCCACTTCTCCCTCTGTTGAAGCCCCTGGCAAGAAGGAACTGAGGAGGCAGCAGCTCAGCAGGGACCTATATGCGGCATCATGAAGGCGTGACTCCAGGGGGCATCTAAGCCGACCTGACAGGTACCACTAGGGGAAAAACCTTCCGACGACTGTGCACGTGGCACGCACACACCTACTTGGAATGGATATAAGCAATACACACCTCAAAGAACAACAGTTACTATTGGTAACTGTTTTTTTCTGATAGTTAAATAATTTCTTATTTTATATTTTTGACTATTAGTTCAAGTTCTATCATAGCCCTTCTACCTTCCATCATATATTTTGCCTGCCATAGTTTATGCTGCTTTCTATTGGCTTTATTAGGACTGCTTTTTCATTTTCTTAAGGATACCTGTCTGTCTTGAATAATCTCTGGAACCTTGTCATTTAACCATAGTGGCTTTTCTCTATTCAGGACATGCTATGTAAAGGATTTTTTATCTGAAAATTGAAATAGCACATTTAAAAGTGTGTCCCTTTTTAAAACCGCAATAAAAAAATCTGATTTGAAACTTCAAGTATTACTTACAAGGCAGCTCTGTACTTGCCATATGTGTGCAGTATTTGGTGTTAGAGCCAGACTGCAATGGCTCAAGAAAGAACTCCTCCAGGAAAACAGGGTGGCTTTGATCTTCACTATATAAACAATTACACTGCCAGTAGAGACAATTTAAAGGAGATGACTGTATCATGGCCAACATAGTTTTAAGGATTACATGGCATGGGCCAATGAATGGCTTTTGCCATTTTTATAGTGTACTATTGTTTGCCCTCCTATCTTGAAACAGATGGCAGACTAACAATTGATGGATTTTCCACAAAGAAATCATAGCTACATTTTAGATGAGTAAAGAATGTACTTGTTAAAATGGACTAAATTTTCATGTCTTTTTCAGCAAAATTCAATAAATTGAAAAGCTCTTATAGCATCGTAATGAATTAAGAAACAGCTTTAACTTTCCTAAATTTAATCATTTGCACTGTCTCTACAAATGTTTGTGCTACCACTATTTATACAGACTTATGGCATACAAATTTCTGCCTGATGTGCTTTATTTTAGGTTACAGAATTCCATTGAAAAAAGATTCTGGAGATGATAAAACAGATGAGGAAATGGAGGGGACTCATTCAGAAGATGAGATGTTTGCTCAGAGGGGTCTCCGACGATCACAAAGCATGAAATCTGTGAAAAGTATTAAAGGCCGTAAAGAGGCAAGTGCAGCGTTTTATTTGAAAGTATTGCAGTCCATTAATAACAATGTAATTTGAAAACATAACGGTCCAAGAAATCAGAATATTTTATTTATAAAGTACATAGGGTGTTTCTAAATTGTAAATGGAATGTGGAACACAGCATGTGTAGTTATGGTCCAAAAAGCCACCACTCATTTTTCTGTCTTCTAAAGGGAAACGAGAAGAATAAGCTAGTTAACTACACAAGACAAAGGGAAAAAACATACTGAACTTATAAATATAATTGAATACAAGAAGTTAAACTCTTTACCTCTGAGCACTGTCTCCCAAACGTGTACTTATCATAGTAATGGTGAAACTATAGGCACAGAGTCTAGAAACAGCTTGGAAGGAGGGAGCTGACTGTCATGACATCTCATTTGAGGTGTGGCTGATGCAGCCCTGCACTGTGCATACAGGGATCCTATAAGAGATAGGACCATTCACATTTTTGTTGTATCCTATGGATACTTTGAATAAGTACTAAGGGTATGTCTTCACTACCCGCCGGATCGGCGGGTAGCAATCGATTTCTCGGAGTTCGATATATCACGTCTCATCTAGACGCGATATATCAAACCCCGAATGCGCTCCCGTCGACTCCAGAACTCCACCGGAGCGAGTGGCGGTAGCGGAGTCGACGGGGGAGCCGCGGACGTCGATCCCGTGCCGTGAGGACAGGTAAGTAATTCGAGCTAAGGTACTTTGACTTCAGCTATGCTATTCACGTAGCTGAAGTTGCGTACCTTAGATCGACCCCCCCACCTCACCGCCCCCGTAGCAGATCCTAGAGTATTGGTGTCATGTTTCCAAATACCTTTTTACCAAGTGAGCTGCTATGGACTATGCCATTTTACATTTCAGCTTCTGGATTTATTTAAGATGAAGCTCCAAATAAAGCTTGCTGCAATAATCTGAGTTGGAGGTGACAGATGCATGGATGGTAGCAGCAGGGTCTTTATACAAAAGAAATGACTCCATGTTTCAAGCCAGCTGTAGCTGAAATAAAGCTATTCTCGCTACTGGATGGCTATGTAACATCAGCTAGGAATCCAGCAGTATCACCAGGCAATGAATTTTAATATTAGATGGCCAGTACACAATCCCAAGTAAGAGGGTATATTTTTGGTTACTTCTCCAACCTGCCAATATCTTGGTCTTGCTGACTTTCAATCAGCTAGCCCTCTATGCCCCACCCTCTACCTAACCTTGGGTAAGGTGTGTGATAGCAACAAAACCTATGCAGAATCCCACACGAGGCTGCCAGGCAGAAAGGCACATTCTGTAAACCACTCTCTGGGAGTTTCATAGACTATCAGGGTTGGAAGGCTGTAAGATCTTAACAAGTAACATGTTCAGTCCCTGTCATGATAGCTGGATAAATTTATTGAATCTAGTCCTGTATCAAGTGGTCTAATCCTATATAATACCTGGTTGTGGCAACTGAATTGAAATATGCTGAAGTTGAATCATAAAAATGTTTTTATTTTTATTTTTAAATCACCTTTTTGTCTTGGTAATTTTTATGCAATTTAAATGGTAACACTTGATTTCTAACACAACTTTCTCTTTCAGATACGATATGGCTCATTAAAATATAAAGTAAAGAAGAGGCCTGCGGTGTATTTTTAAGTGTACTACACTTTAAAGACAAACTGCTATACTACAGTAACTTTACTTGGCACATCATGTGTTCAGGATTTGTGTATATATAAAAACTTTAAGCATGGTGGTAGAACTCATTTTTATCAGTCTAAACAGCTATATAAGATGCTCCTAATCTTCAATGACTTATCACTTGATTGTTAAATCTGGCTAGGAAAAATCCTAGGTTTTTGCACTCATTAAATTTTGTAAGAATTTAATGAATGACAAAAACAAAGCCTGATTTACAAAGGTACCGAACAGCTGCAAATTCCATTAACATCAGTTGAACTTGGTGTTATTCAGCTCTTACAAAACTTAAGCCCCTAGTGTTTCCTAGTTTACAATGCAAAAATAGGTATACTTGAATTTGTTTCTAAACCCAGGATTCCTGAAAAAGCTTTTATAATTGTATAAAAATGTACAGTTTTAGAGGACAGTTGAATGAAAGTGGGGAAAGGAAAAGCCAGTTATATTTGGTATGTCCTTAAAAGAACTTCTTACACCTTATTTCCTAATATTTTAAATATTAATAGGTTACTTTGATATCTGTACAACAGTTTTTTTTGTATACTTGTGCAGCTGTAAAAAAGTAAACATGTAATGTTAGTGATTTAAAAAAAATATTCAGGTTTCACCAATGTATTTTTAAATGGCAGCAATTTAATCCTTGTATTACCACATCTTACTCTTGGTTATTAAGCACATGGAAGATGCTATCGATAACTGCTACTAACCTTTTACAGAATTTTGTCAGGTGCCTTTTGTATTTTAGGGGGAGTACTCTTTCTCCAGCACATTCAGATATAAAGTGACTTCTGACTAATAGCCAGTTCTCAATTCTAAATTGTGGTAGATGCAAATTTGCAGCAACTGCTAGATATCAGGGACATGTTCAACTTATCAGTTGTGTGGTACAACCGCCATTGAAATTAATGGGAGTAATGCAGTCACATCTGATGGACTGTTCAAGTCCTAGATTCTAGGTTTTTGCTAAGGCTTATTTCATAATATTATATTTCAGAATAGCTTTAGATATCAAACTTGCGTTCTGACAAATGTTTAAAAGGAAACTTCATTATTCCTGAAGTAGTTATTAAGCTATTTGTGTATAAATAGCTCTTTTCAAGACTGTCTTATCGCTGATTCAGTCAGCAATGCTTTAACCCAATTGTCATCATGGTTTTATTTAATTTTAAAAATCCTTTATACAAATATCTCTAACCAATAGGGATGGAAGGAAAATATTATTGTTCCATTGAAAATTGGTTTTTTATACGACTATCTCTGTAGCCACTAGGAAGGAAAATACTATGTTTAAAAATTAAATGGAATTTAAAATGTATTGAGTATTGAAAGTGTCACTCTCAATTTAAAGGAAGTTATGTCATAGGATCACTTCCAAAAACTTCCTGCCCTGCAAACCTTCTCCCAGATATGAGAGAAATACAGAAAGTAGAGACTGTAAGAGGGCAGTGTAATCACGTTTCCTTTTGGAATCCTCCCCCCCCCCCATACATTAACAACCCCCTTTACTGGCCCAGTGCAGCCCACTGACAGACTTTTAAGTCTTGTTTTAGCTAGAATTTTTCTTATTCCTACTGTTACTGCCAGCAGAGCAGCTCCATTAGTGGGAGCATCTTTTGGGGCAGCTGCTGGCATTCTAACCACAGTGTCATGTAGAACATCTCTGAGCAGAGTTAAATGACACAGTTGAAAATGAGGGCTGGTTTACATTAGCATTACATCAGTGGGGCTGCAACTGTAGGAATTTAGGTGAAATTACTGCAGACATGGCTTTATAGACAAGAGTGACAATATTGATGGGAACAGTGGGACTATTGTGCAAAGGGAGTTTTGGAAACACATTAGTTAGTACCAGTTACATTCCATAAGGGACTAAAAGGGCTAAGATTGACACAGCTTTACTAAAAGATTTGATGACGTACCAGATGACAGCCACCCTCTCCCAAATGAGTATAGTACCATTGATGCCAGTGTCATGCTACCAAATAGAACTGAGGTTACTGGTCCCAGTCTTATAACTGTAAAGTCTCTTTCCTCACATACTTGGGCAACAGCTTTTGTTAGAGAGTTATGCCATTCTGTTCTACTTAGGTTCATATACCATGCCTATTGCCATGGTATCTGAGCACCATTGGGTGGGCTTTGTGTCCTTCACTGTCTATTACACTTAAATTATGTAGCAGGGACCTTTTGATCACCTTTCTAAATCCTTTGTGTCTCCCTGTCATCCTATTCTAGCTAACATAGTAGCCTTTGTTTTAATAATTCAGTTGATCTAATACCAGGCCCAAACTTTCAGTATGCTGCATATTTTTGTATTGAAAACCTGTAACTGTTGTGGCATGTTAAGGCTGGTCTTTCTGACAGAAGGGTAGGAGGGGATGTTCATGCCTTGTGACACTTGGGAAGACTCAGACACATAGACTTTAAGGTCAGAAGGGACCATTATGATCATCTAGTCTGACCTCCTGCACAATGCAGGCCACAGAATCTCACCCACCCACTCCTGTAACAAACCCCTAACCTATGTCTGAGTTATTGAAGTCCTCAAATTATGATTTGAAGACCTCAAGCTGCAGAGAATCCTCCTGCAAGTGACCCGGGCCCCATGCTGCAGAGGAAGATGAAAAATCTCCAGGGCCTCTGCCAATCTGCCCTGGAGGAAAATTCCTTCCCAACCCCAGATATGGCGATCAGTTAAACCCTGAGCATGTGGGCAAGACTCACCAGCCAGCACTCAGGAAAGAATTCTCTATAGTAACTCAGATCCCACCCCATCTAACATCCCATCACAGACCACTGGGCATACTTACCTGCTGATAATCAAAGATCAATTGCCAAAATAATTTCCAAAATTAGGCTTATCCCATCATACCATCCCCTCCATAAACTTATCAAGCTTAGTCTTGAAGCCAGATATGTCTTTTGCCCCCAATACTCCCCTTGGGAGGCTGTTCCAGAACTTCACTCCTCTAAAGGTTAGAAACCTTCGTCTAATTTCAAGTCTAAACTTTGTAGTGTCCAGTTTATATTCATTTGTTCTTGTGTCCACATTGTTACTAAGCTTAAATAATTCCTCTCCCTTCCTGGTATTTATCCCTCTGATACAGGAATCAGTTGAGGCTTTTGTAGTTGGAGGAAGTACATCTTTCCCTGTCCTTTCTTTGGATGGGCAGAAGTGACTTTACACTTGGAAAGATTGATATTTGAATTCCTCATTTCTCTATCCCATGACTCTAATATTTACCACTGCAACCACCAATAATAGCTAACATTAGCTTTTATTTTCTGATAACTTGATAGTTATAAAGGTGTTCTCATTAGACATCATTGTTAACATTCCTTGTAGAGGAATGGGGCAATTCTCACCTTTCAAAGTTGCACTTTCAGGTTGTCTGCCTACTCACACATAATTACTCCATCAGTTTACATCCTCTTCACATTCTAAGGGTCTTTGCAAATTTAAGGGCTAGAGACTTTTTAAGTTAAAGTTTAGACTCTGAAACACAATTGCACATGACACATAGTCTGTTACACATGGGACCATTAAGATTGGTTTCTCTGTGGCTGACTTGACTTGCCCAGCTCAGTAACTTCACAGATCATTTTTGCAGCATTTCTTCTGTAATGCAGGTATCTCTACAGATGTTTAGATACATTGGTTTGAAAATCTCAACCATAAAAGGATTTAGCCAGACATACATCATAATAAAGTGGTCTTGTGGCCCAATAATAACTTTTGGTAGCCCACATAATTGTTCTATTGAAGATAGAAAATGTAGTGGGGGTAGATTGCAACCCACACCTACTTTATTGCTTCTCTCTCATCCCATTCTCAGTGTTCTGCTACTCCTCTTTCTTAGTGTGGCTCAATCACTTTTCTTCTACAGTATTTGCTTCCTCTTATTTAAGTACTTTAATACCATATTGCACTTGCAACAGAATTTGCTTAGCACTACACCACTGAGTGAGCATTTTGTTTTTAGCACTTCAGTAAGAAGGAACTTTAGCTATGTTCTTAGTCAGTTTCACTCAATGCAGAGTGATGTGGGGTTTACTCTTCTGATGCCTGGGCTACACTATACAGTTAGGTCGACTTAAGGCAGCTTACATCAACCTAATTATGTCAGTGTACACACTATAGCCTTGTCCTGCTGATGTAAGTGCCCTACTACATTGACATCATAATTCCACCTCCATGAGAGGCGTAGAACTTATGTCCGTGTAGTTAGGGCAACACAGTCCCTGTGTACACTGCATTACTTACATCTGCTGCTGGTTGTCTTGTCAATTTCACAGCTCCATGCTGGGCCATAAAATTGACAAGAAAGCCTGGCTGTTTCAGGGAGCGAAGAAGCCTGGCTCTGGCGCTCAGCTGTGAGCGGGGCGGCGAGAAGCTGGGCAGCTGCTCCCTGCTACCAGTTGGGAGTGGGCGGGAGGAGCTAGGCTCTCTGGCTCAGCTCCCCACATTGCCCCTGTTCAGTTGGTAGAAGTGCTCCTAGGGAAGGTGCACACCACTGACAGAAGAAGGGTAGTGTGGACATCAGCCACCACAGTAATTGCTTCTATGTTAAATTGACCAGTGGCTGTAAGTTGACTTAAGTCTGTAGTGCAGACATGCCCCGAGTAACTCATTGTGCTGTGCTGCTGAACAGAAGCCAGTTGTCTGCATTCCTGGTTTTCCAGTGTTTGAGTTCTGGGAATTAAATTCTCCTGGAAGGGGATGAGAATTACAGGATGGAGAATGCTGGCAACCTTAGCTCCATGTTAATGACGGTATTTGCATACTGTCCTATCTAATTTTAATTGCTTCAAACTATTTCCTATCAGACTGTTTTTCAATCTAATAGCTCTTACTATCTAGTCATTCCTGACAGCCTATGCTTTTTTCTGTTAAATTAATCTTTATTTTTAATCATGACTTAATGGTAAATTTCTCACTCTCCTTGAGTTTACAGTCTTCAAAAGTGTAGACTCGTTGTGTCCTGTTAGTCATTGTTTAACCAAACTATACATATTTTTTGGCCGTCCTCTTACCATGCTAGATAAACTTAGTCAACCAATTATCTGAAATATTGTGCAGTCTTTCAAACATTGTGGCGGAGTATCTTGAGGATTTGACTTGAGCAATGGTGAATGTGATCTGTGTAGTTCTAGCTATTAGATTTCTCAAAAATGTAAAATAAAAATGTAAGTCCACTTCTGAGGAAATAGCACTTTATTCTATCAGTATGCAAATTAAAATATAACCCAAATATGGTATAAATAAGGCCATTGTTAGGGAACTCTGAACTTGTCTGCCATCTACAGTATTTGTAATGTTAAAGACAATTTATGCAAGATTTGTAAACCAGATGAAACAAGATTAGTCAGAGAAGCAAGATACATTTTGGAAAACGTTTGAACTTTGTATTAATGTTTAACGGATTCATCTTGGCCACATGTACAAACACCAATAGAAATCTAAAGAGTGAACCATTAATAAGTGTCTTTGAAAGAAACTTAATGGAAACCATGAAAGCAAAGCAACTACCAGTGTTCACCATTTTATTTCCGTTACTTCCCTGCCTCTCAGGTGACCTGATGTTATCTTGAACACCTTACAGGCATTAATGAACTTAGGTTGATGAGCACTATAGGAAAAACTGAAAAATGTGGTTTACAGAATGACAAAGTAAGTGTTAAAGTATTTAGCAGTGATTTCATGATGATGCATTTTATATTTTTTATGTTGATTTTATCAGTTGGGACTTCAGTATTTTTTGAAAATATTTTTTCTGTAAAGGATGCATGTTTGTGAAGGGAATATTGTAACATTTTCAAGAACTCGCATTCTGCAATGCTACAAGAACCCCAAAATTAGTCTGCATTGAGACTAAAGATAGTAGCTTTAAAAATCATGAAATAAAAGCTTTAACTTTTCTTATTGTAATATTAAATTACTGTCACTTGTTTACATATTTGTATTGTAGAGAGCTTTTTAAACATTTTGTATCCACTTCTCTTGAAATTCTTTTGTAAATGCTACTTTCTGAGCAGGATGCAGTGTGTATGTAATTACCATAAGGATGACTTTTTAAAACAATGTAAAATAAACTGCAGACTTACTAGAAACTAACTTGTTTGTACTTTATTATAAATTCCTCATCTGAAACAGCACACTAACTGTAGAGAGCTCCTTAAAGAATGTTTGACATATGGTTAGATTGTCACTAAATATTTTTGGAGTGCCTGATTTGAGAGAGACAGGAAGCTATTGTGTGCATGGAAGCTTGTTGTTCCATTAACATTGACTTGAAAGAGGTAAAACATTTTTAAGTGTGTAAACAAAATGAATGTAGTTATCTGATGAGGAAATGTCAGGTTTTTGGGTTTTTTTTTTTAAACGGCAAGTCTACCTAGATATTCTATCAATTAGGCTATTCAGGTGGATTTTTTTTAATTAAAATGACATGTTTAATTAACATACTTAAAGCCTTTAATTCCTACTCCTTTTTCTTTTGAAACTGCTTTTATGCAGGGGCACCATTTATGGAGGGGGGGCACTTGCCCCCAAGTTTTATTTCATATCCCATAATTTTACAAATTCAAAGTAATAGATCTGCCAACTTCCTCGGACAGCATTCTCCTCTCCCTCACATAGTAGGGCATAATGAGGCCCATGAAGAGCTAGGTGACTCCAGGCAGTGCCCCAGCCTCGCCTTCCCCAGGCTGCTTTTATGGCTTCAGTTGCCTGGTGGGAAGCAGCACATTTCCTCCTGTGCTGCCTCTGCCATGGCTCGGTGGGGCAGGGCCTGTTGGCACATGGGGAGTTGAGCAAGTTGAGCTCTTTGTCTGGCCCTGCTCGGTTCCAGCTGCAGGTAGGCAGCTCGAGCCATGCGTCTGGAGCCTCTAGGGAAAGAGGCCACTTGCTGTACACACAGGAGCATTATACCTTAAGGAGTCTCTGAGAAAGGTAGCAGTCTGGCCAGCGGTGCGGCTGAGGGGCATCTCTCTGCTAGGCTCAGTACACAGAGAGCCTGGTACTTTGCAGCCAAGCCAGCTTTGCACTTGTGGAAGCACCTCTGTCAACCCCAGGCACAGGGTTCCTGGGGCTCTCCAGCTGCCATCAGGCTGTGCCCTGGGGTCTCTGGGTGAAGAGACCTATGTGGAGCTCCAATTGCTCTCATGCTCCCTATGACCCAGCTCTCCCCATCTCTCAGTCAGCGGTGTCTGTACGGTGCACTTGAGGTACCAATGCAGTATCTCCCAGGTACACCAGCTCATTGTACTCCTCCTTGGCCTTCTCATGATGGCTAGAAACAGTGCTGAACCTCTCTGGTGTTTGGGAGACTCTTCTGGTGATGCATAGCCATAGACTGGAAAGTCAGGGGGTGCACAACTTTCTAAGCAGGATAGTTAGGGAACTGATCCCAGCTGGCTGGCATCAGTCAGATTGGACTAGAAAGGGGGAATTAGGGATGGCCCTGAAGTTGGCAGGTTGGTGTGTAACATGGAGAGTCCCTAATATACCCTACTCAATGAGGTGCATAAATCACCTTCCCCTAAGACTGCTACCAATATCTTTGGTAGGATGTCAGTTAAAAAAAATCACAGGTAGTCTAGTCTCCATATATAAAGGTTTGCTTAAAATAGCTTTGTATACCAAACCTAATATTAACAAATGTTTATATACATACACACACACACACACATTAGCAAAGCTGTTTTTTGTTCCCATTCAGATATTCTCCATGTCATGTTTGCAACTCGAAATTATAGTATTGTGATGCCTTGCATCCGAAGAAGTGGGTATTCACCCACGAAAGCTCATGCTGCAAAACGTCTGTTAGTCTATAAGGTGCCACAGGATTCTTTGTTGCTAGTATTGTGAAGGAACTATATGATAGATATATAAACAGGACCCTCCCGCATGGAGGAAGGGCTCTAAGATCTGTTTTCTCTGGGGGCTGGGAGCGGGAGGGAGGCCGAAAAGCAGATGGATGGAGGCCCCTAGTCCTGGTGGGTGGTGGAAAAAGCAGAGTTTTAGGACCCCAGGGTCCTGGTACTGCAGGGAGGGGAACCTAAAAGCTGGAGAGCAGAAAGGCAAGGAGGACTCTGAGGCAGGGAAGTGATAAGGCCTGGCCCTGGCCTGGAGGTGACAGTGGAGGACCCCACCAAGTGCTGGGAGAGGGGAGAAAGAGCAGTGGAAGAGGGAGGTGTGGGGCACTGCGGGGACACCAGTGCTGCACCATGGATGATGAAGATTCCTGGCTGGCACTCACCTGTGCTAAGGGGCTCCCTGTGCTGGGGGAGGATCCTGCTGGAAAAGGAAGGGTCTGTCTGAGGTAGGAGGGCAGGATCAGGGTCAGCCTGGCACTAGTGGATGGGGGGCACTAGGACCCTGCAGCAGCAGGCAATGCTGGGAGCTGGCGGAGCGGAGCGGGCTGGGGCTGGGCTGCTCACTGTTGCTACCACAGAGACTGAGCCGGAGGGGCTCTGGGCAAGAAAAAGAAATAAATGCCCGGGCCAGTGAGTGCAGGGCATGGGCCCAACCTCTGCTGCTGGCACCAGGCCCCCCACTAGTCCCCTGGGCTGCCCTGCACCCCCCCCCCCCACGGTGTCTCCCTGAAGCATGGAGCCCATGGTGATTGCCCCAGTCTACCCTATGGATGCGACAGCTCTGGCTCTGGGACTTATTTTGGGGAAGTTCTAGGACCTGTGTTATACAGGAGGTCAGTCTAGATCACAATGGTCTCTTTTGGCCTTGGAATCTATGAATCATAGTTCTTAATGTTCTTCCCCTTCAAATGTTTAATGTCTGTCTCAATACTGCACTGCCATCACATGCTGCAACTGGTTAAGGAAGTACTATGTACAGAGAAGAAGATGGGCTCAGTGTAGCTGACAAGGTGAATTAATACCAGTGGGAGCTGCAGAACAACGGTTCTGTTCCCAACAAACTACTTTCTTTTTCTTCCCTACAAATTACAGCTGGGATCACTGGATTTAGATCTGCAAGGAACTGGGAGGGTGCAGAGGGCTAGGGGAGCAGAAGAGGACTGGATTGCATTTTCCCCTCTCCCAAGCATAATATGAGAATTCTACATTCAGTCTGCCAGTCAGTCAGATTCTGCAATTCTGTTTCCATGAATATGGAAGGTGAAAGACCCTCCAATGCATCAGTTAACATCCCATTAATGAACTACTTGGCTCTTTTCATCTATAGAACTCAAAGCACATTACAAAGGAAAGTAACTTCAGAGATGTGGGCAAAGAGGCACTGTTCCTTCCATGGCACCATAATTCATTCTTGAAAGTAAACACCTTTTTGCTTTTGAGCCTGCACAAACTGAAGATGGGGCTTAAAAGGGGAAGCAGAGCACCACAAAAAAGCAGGCAATAGAAGGGAGCAGACCTCTACCCTGAGCTCTGGCCAAGTACTGCCCAGGATCTCTTGTGGCCTGAAACCTGGAAAAACAGACCTGACATGACCTACAAAGGAGAATTTTAGGGAGCATTACTAATAAGAAATCAAATAGCTGTATAACTATGTATCTCCTCCCACATAATGAGAATTCTACATGTTATTTACTTCTATTTAGACCATAATAATTTATTGACTCTCAGTATCAATAATTAAGGGGAAGAGTTTGTCAATATGTAAAATGAAGGGTCAACAAATCTTAAGTGCCCTGCATGGTGTCAAGTATCAGAGGGGTAGCCGTGTTAGTCTGGATCTGTAAAAGCAGCAAAGAATCCTGTGGCACCTTATAGACTAACAGACGTTTTGCAGCATGAGCTTTCAAGTGGGTATTCACCCACGAAAGCTCATGCTGCAAAACGTCTGTTAAGTTATAGATGCCCATTACAAATCTTAAGTGACCTCCAAATTAGCCATCCACAAAGTGTATATACAACTTACAGGACATATATTTAAAAAACAAACAAAAACCTAAGCATTTTAACAGACACTATAATTGTGGAGGAACTCTCTAAAGCTGTGCATAAGGGCTAGTCTACACTGGCAACGCTAAAGCGCTGCCGCGGCAGTGCTTTAACGTGATTTGTGTGGTTGCAGCACAGTGCTGGGAGAGAGCACTCTTCCAGCGCTCTTAAAAAAACCACCTCCATGAGGGGCGTAGCTCCCAGCGCTAGTGCACTGTTTACACTGGCGCTTTATTGTGCTGAAACTTGCTGCGCTCAGGGGGTGTTTTTTCACACCCCTGAGCCAGAAAGTTGCAGCGCTGTAAATTGCCAGTGTAGACAAGCCCTAAGATTCCAATCCAACTCTATTGTAGTTGATGGGACTATGATACTTTAAGGGAAGTTAGACTGGCTCTGGGAGCAACAGAAATTAGTGGCAAAAGATACAGATGAGAGCATCAGAGAAGCAGAAGTCATATGAAGAGAAAAAAAAATACTGTAATATGACATTTGGAAATGGACTTTGTTGGTGAAGAAGTGCTACCCGCATGGGCTCCTCCACCTGAGGAGCACAGAGTAGTAAGAGTGGGTGTCCTGGTCTGCCCTGTGAAGGAACTGCTGCTGAAATCTTTCCTTACCTCTCAAAATGCTTCTGCTACAGATGGTGTTACCCAGGATTCTTTCAACCCAAAGCTCTTGATAACTTTTACTCTGTGAGGTGGTGTCAGGAAATAAATTAGGGGAGACATGGTCGTCCGAACGATAGATGGCTGGCACAAACAGGACAACATAAAAAGCTAAAGTTTACTTAGTCTCAAGCACTTACACATGTCCGTAACAGGTTAGTAAAACACCCCCAACCCCTGATAATTACCAAAGCTGAGTGTGGCTCTCGAGTGGCACAGTGGCAGCCCGTCTGCCGATGGGGAACACAAGATGCATCCGGAGGGAGAGAGAGTCCAACTACCTCAAACTTTCCCCCCTTATTTATACATTAGTAATACAATGACATGTCACTTAAAGAAAACTTGTTAAGCAAGCTGTTTCAACGGTCAAGCAAGAGGTTTCCTTCTGATTATTGATTAACCAGGTGTGGTTTTTTCCCAGAGTTTGCAGCCTTGAGGCCCCTAAAATGCATGTATCAGCAACTTCAACAATTCTTATCAAGAAGGATGCTGCCCTTTCTGTGGCACCCAAAACCCCCTCCTCTCCTGCTTTGGTTAAGCTAAGCCTGCTGCATGGCCACTTTACAACCTGCTGACTTGGATGCTTTTAGCAATAAGCAATAGTGGTTTCAGGCATCTTATTGGTTTCCCAAAATCTCCCCGTACTATGGGAGCTGCAGACCTCCACAAGTAAGCTGTGTGATGGCAATTTTGTGAGCTTAGGGCATCTCATTGTTGTGCTATGAGGCTGGACTAAAATAAATCTCAAATTCAAGATCACCCATGGTAACTGGGCCAGATGCCAACTGTGTGTGTCTTTTCAGAATGAGGGGAAAGAATACCATCATAGAAGGAAAGGAAGCTGAGGCTAATCTGGACAATGGCTACATCAGTCATACATTCTAATTCAGGAGAAACAGTGTGATTTTCAGCATGCTGGCTGTCATTTGTATAGTTCCTCTAAATCTATGCTAGGGTTTATTTTATACTGGAACCCACTGCAGTGGTATCTGAGCTCCACCCACAGTTGCTGTAACATGGTTCCTAGTGGGTCTCAGAGCTAGGGTGACCAGATGTTTTATGGAACTTTTTTTTATATAGTTCCAAACTATTACCCCCCACCCCATCCCCTTTTTTTCACAGTTGCTAACTGGTCACCCTACTCAGAGCAGATGTCTGCACTGCAAATGTAAGCCCAAGGTTAGCTGAACTTGAGTTAACAGACACTGTGTTTAAGTTAAGGCTTAAGTGTCTACACTCATTTGTTACCCCAGGCTAGGAACTGTTGAACCCTGGGTCCCAACCTAGGGATCCAACATCTATACCAGGGCTCAGCAACCTCTGGCATGCGGCTCGCCAGGGTGAGCACCCTGGCGGGTCAAGTCAGTTTGTTTACCTGCCACGTCGGCAGGTTTGGCTGACCGTGGCGCCCACTGGAAGTCAGCCAGAGGAAGTCAGCCCGTGGGATAAATTTGGTAGAATCCTAGAGTACAATTCTAGTGGAGCTGCATCTACACTGCCTGTGAAACAACAGAGCTTGAAGCCTGAGTCCTGGCTTGACTCAGGTGTGGATGCTCCATTCCTGTGGGACCAAGGACCTGAGCCCTAGGTTAGCACGGATGGAAAGGGGGTAGACTGCAGTGTAGACACAGGCAGAGCCTTCAGCTCCTTGCCCCACTCTGGGGGTTCTGTTACGGCCTCACGACTGTTTTGCTTTCGAAGTTACTGTTTCTCAGGCCATGTGCTTCAGGAGACCCCCGGCTCTGCCCCTACTCTGCCCCTGCTGTTTGGGGCACGTAGGCTGACCAGGTGTCTGGATTTTATAGGGACAGTCCCAATATTTGGGCCTTTTTCTTCTATATGAGCCTATTACCCCCGCCCCGATTTTTCACCTATCTGGTTACTCTCCGCAGACGCTGCCTCCCGCCGGGCCTGGCCCCAGGGAGATACAACTTCCCCCCCGAGCGGCTGGGCGGACGCTCCCACCCACCCGGGGGGCGGCGCTTCAGCCTCGCGCACGGCGAGGAGACCGTTGGTGGCTGACGAGGACCGCGCTCACCGCCCGCCGCCTCTTCCCTCCCCTCCCCTGCGAGCTGAGGCTTTTCCTGCCGCCAGAGGGCGCCCCGCTCGCGCCTGGTGGCGGGGATGCCGCGGGGCCATGGAGCTGGACGAGGCCTTCGGCTCCGTGGGGCAGTTCGGCCGGAGCCAGAAGCGCCTCACCGCCTTCCTGGTGCTGCTGCAGGTGGGAGGGGGCGGCGGCTGCTCAGCCCGGCCTGCGCCGGTCGTGGGCGGTGACCTGCCCTCATTCGCTGCGCGGGGGGAGAGGCGAGCCAGGGTGCCACGGGGCGGGGAGGCAGCGAGCGATTTCCTGGGGCATGAGAGCGACGGTGGCAGCTGCCCTGAGGACGCGCATGGGCGGGGGGGAGGGGAGAGGGCGCTGGAGCCTCTTTTCTGAGCGCCAGCAAACGTGTCCGTCCGCGCCGCTGGCGGTGCGTGTTTTAAACCCCGCGTGAGCCCAGTGCGGGGGGTGTCAGACTGGAGCCTGAGTGGCTGCGCTGCGTCCTCTGCCAGCGAGAGCCGGTCCCCGCGGAGACCTAGGCGCGAGTGGATTAGCTCAGCCT
Organism: Mauremys reevesii; assembly: GCF_016161935.1. NCBI lineage: Eukaryota > Metazoa > Chordata > Testudines > Geoemydidae > Mauremys > Mauremys reevesii. Next base: position 46,143,376 of record NC_052629.1, on the reverse strand, counting down.
GGCTGGCAGGGGAGGGGAGGGACTTCCCTCTCGCAGCCGCGGGGTTGGGTTTCTTTCTGGGTTCCTGGCACGGAACTCTGCTGGCCTCGCTTTATAACCTCCTGGAATAACCACCAGACAGAAGCGCTCTCTGGCTCTCACCTAATTAACGTAGAGTCCAGCCTATCTGAGTAGCGTTTCCAAAATAAATCACGTGGCTAGGTGTTAAATGAAATTTCTTTCAGAATAGTTTTACATCGTTAGGCAAGAAGGTTATTGAATATTAAACTAGGCTGTTCCCTGTTCATACGTGCCCTATAGTGCAAACCAGTCTTTGTCCTTTTAAGCGGATGTTGTCATTGGTTGTTTATCTTCTGAAGTTCCCTTGGACTTTGGAAGGCCAGGATGGAAGCATTTACATGTGTTATTTTAATATAAGGTGGAAGCCTGGATGTGCATGAGCCAGTATACAAATAATCTTTGGTAGTAAATTTTATATTTTAGCCTGTGAATATGTTGACATGCACTGTAGGTCAGGAGGTTGAGCCATAGTACTGCAAGTCAAGAACTTCTGTGTTCTCTTCTTGTATCTGTCAGTGACCTGCTGTATGATCTTGGGCAAGTCCCTTAAGCTCTTTACATATCATTTTTCCCTATTGCAAAATTGGGATAGTACTTAAATATGCTGTAGGATTGTGGAGAATAATTGCTACATTTTTCTGTAGCTGAAGTTTACAATTGGCCTTTCAAGATTAACTCCAGGAAGATTTCCTTGTAGCTACAGTGTAACAAAAAAGCATGGATGGTGTTGGAAAAGCTGCTGATCTTTTATGGCTCCACTCACATGAGATAGATGAAGGTGTTGAAGTTTCTTATTTCTAAATCTTTTGTTTTTAAAAAATCAAATGCAAAGAAAACAAACAAACCACCTGTGTCTTTTTGATCACAAAACCACTTGTTCTTCAGGATTTCTTCTGCAGTGATCTGAGATGGAGCTTCTAGATGGACCCTATGTTTGCTGCTCTTTGCATATTTCATTGTCAGAGATGTGGTGGGGTATTTGGGGGCATATGTAAACTTCTCACATCAAGAAAACACTATCATTTTTCTAGATTTCATCTAGAGCTAAGAGGTAGCGTCTTCCGTGGATTTAGATAGATGGTTTTTGGTTCTTCCAGTAGGAATGAGCCTCAAGGATGGAAGATTATTTAGGATAGGGGTGGCAAACTTTTTGGCCCGAGGGCCCCCTCCCTGCATGGCAGCTGCTGGAGCCAGTAAGCTGGGAGCTGCAGGTGTGGGGAGAGGCTGTGACAAACAGCTGGGAGATGCAGGGAAAGCCACTGTTTTGCTTTTGCCTCTCCCTGTGGAGCTAAAGTGGCAGCTCCAGCTGTTTGCCATTGATTTTCCATGTGGAGCTAATACCTGGGAGCTGCAGGGAGGGGTAGTTGAGGTAAGAGGGGCATGCCTGGGGGCTTATGAGTATGACTCCAGCTGTTGGGGAAACCTTTAAATTGTGCTCCCCGACTCTCAGGAGGCACTGGTTGTCTCTGGCAGAAGCCCTTAGCCTCACCACACTGCCACTTGTCCCCCTCCCCCAGTCTGTTAGGTGGAGAATGGGGGAGGGGGTTGGAGACGCATTTTAACTGTAAAAGAGATGCATGCAGCCGTTTGCCCACCCCCATCTAACCTCCATAGTGATCAGGTTCAGTCTCTGCAAGGAGAAAAGCTAGAGGTTTCTAACTCCATTGGTTTGCTGTACTGATTTGTTGCTGGAATTGATATTCCTTAGTGATGTTACTATATAAAATGTTAGTAACTCTTGGAAACAAACTTTAATTGAATTAAATTTTGGCCTTGGGTGCTAGATCAGCTAGAAGTCCCTAGTAAAGTACAGTAGTTTATAACCTCCTTTCTGTCTTCTTGCTACAAAGCAGCAAATAAGAAGTTTGAAGAATTTTGAAATTTGGGGGAGGGTTGCAAAATCAAAATGTTAATAGAAACCCACTGAAAATCTTAAATATGACATGACTGCTGTCCCTCCAAAATGCCCTTGCTTATGCGTTCCTGTCTAGGGACTCAAAGACAATACACTGAGCTGTTGTGCTTTTGAATTAGGAGAACCACTGTAGCTCAAGTTGTAAATATTAGTTCAATGAAGAGGTTAAAATATTTATGATAAGAGGGCAAAATATCATGTAAATTGTTTATCCTAAACAATTGTTTGTCTCTTCTTTTTAGGTATATGTGGCCTGTCAGTCTATGCTTATTGTATTAGTGGGGGCTGTGCCAGAGTATCATATTGACCAGGGAGAAATTCCTGCTAGCACAGAGGAGCTTGCCAGACATGTCCGATTTGCAGATAACTTCACATCTATAGCAACTGAGGCAAGTACTTTGTTCTGTGTCATTTCTTAATGATTCTTTTCTGTGTTTCTGGTTTATTTCTTGAGAAAGAGGGAGCTGCCACTCATGGCCACAAGGAGGTGCCAAGCGGTGAACTGATCCACTGTGCATCTCCTCACTAGAGATAGCAAACTTTGGACAACCGTGGGGTGGTAGGAAGTGGCCCAGGTAGGGCAGCCTTAAGGCACTCCTGGCTGTCAGACTTTTGATAACCCTCACCGAGTCCTGGGCTGGAGCCTGGTGTAGTGGGAGGGCCTGCCCCTGCCTCCCCCCAGCTCCCTCTGCATTTTGAAGAGCCTAAGTGCTGACCATTAGACAACGCTCCCACGAGTGAAGACCATCACAGTTTTATATTCAAGCTTCTAGAAGACTACGAAAAGCACTGAAGAATAGAATAAAACAAAGGAAGTCTATTTTAGAACATATGACTGATAAACTTTAACAAGTAGTCATCCTCTAATTCAAGCAGAACACTTTTCTTAGTTCTCTGTAAGGTGATAAGCAGATTTAACTGGGATTTGGTATCAGAATTTTTTTTCCTAGTTTTTAAAAATGTATATATATATTAAGTAATCTTTCTATATCGGTGATCTGCAAAACCACCACAGAGACTATGAACCTACATGTAAGAAATTCAGTAATGAGGTGGTATTTTAACAGAGTTTTTCCAGCAAATTAAAATGTGTTGTTATATATATATATATATAAAAGCAAAAGAAAAACATCATGTGGATGAGCAATAGGTAGTAATCTTTCTGGCAGAAATATTTAAAGATAAACACAATTCTCCAGTCTGGAATAATAAAGGACTCAAAATATTCTTAATATATTTAGAGATCTTTATTAATTCAACACTAATGCAGGGCTACCTTCAGGACTAAGAAACAGATTCTCAAAAATTTAAAAACATTAGATAAGCCTGACTGTTTTGGAATGCTACTGTATCTCTCACCATGGAATTTTAGGAGAATGTAGAAAACTTTAAAAGCATATCTATTTTTAGCATTATGATTAACTTTTTTTTGTAATTTTTAAATAAATTGCTTATTGAAATTTGTAATGTACCTGCAACTGACTACAGATGTTTCTGTAAGTATATGTTCCATCTGCCCTAACTTTTCCTTTCCCATCTTTTTTACAATATAATAATACAGTATAAAATAAATAAAACATACCAAATTTGAACTGAGAAATAACTTATGAAAAGGAAAAGATGATTGCTTGCATATCTGAACTTTACAGTCAAGTAATCCATGTTGAAAACTGAATGACTCTTCAACAGTTTTGAAGAAAATCCTTGAGATTGTTCAGACCACATAGTTTTGGTGGTTCCATGTGTACTGTATTACTATACACATAACAGCCTAATGCATAATTCTTTCAGATAATGGTTGGTAGGATGACACAGAATTAATTGTATTAGATTAAAAAAGCACCTGAAAGATCCCTTAAATGCAAAATCTATGTCAATACAATACAGGGTAGTTATTTAAGAGTACAGAAATCAGAAAATTGTAAAGGGTTGCAATAAGAACGATAGCTTTGTTCATTTGTATTTTGTATTCCAGTATGTGGTGGTATTTTAAATATCTTATTAGAAAATGCATTTCTAAAGTCACGGTGGTATCTTGGCATCACTACATACATTGAAAATTATGGACATGGTTCTTCTTGCCTGGTACTTTGCCTCCTCAGTATTTTGAGCCACATAAAAGTGTCTGGATATAGCTTGTTTTCTGTATGCTCACTTGCTGGAGTTATTTTATTGTTTGGCTATTAAGGGAATTTCTTCTGAAAGAGGTGAGCCTTGCATCACAATCAGAAGGCTGCAAGAGCTGGACTCACCTCGTGTGGTAATTGATTCCACTGCTGAGGTCTCTCCCTGTGAGAGACAGTGCCTTCAGGTGGCTTGTTCATGGCATTTTCAGGGCTTTGAAAACAAGATTTAGCAACCTGACTTATGCTAAGAACTATATTGACAGTCAGTTTGGAGCATGACAGTATATGTTCTTAGAGAGATGAGGTGGCTGAAGTTATATCTTGTATTGGAACAACTTCTGTTGATGAGAGAGATAAGCTTTTTTGAGCTTACACAGAGCTTTTCTTTAGGAAACTTCAGAGTATCTGTGAAGAGTTTGCTTCTGATGATGAGCCCTGCTGAGCCACTTCACCTTGAATTGTCCCTTGAAATATGTGTTAACTACATGTGCTAAACAATCTGTTCCATCTTGTATTTAGCTGTGACACTTGAGGTCAGGTCTATGCTTAAAATGCTGCAGTAGCGCAGCTGCAGTGCTTCATTGAAGATGCTACTACATTGAGGGGAGACCACCTCCCCTCTGTGTAGTAATCCACCTCCATGAGAGGCAGTAGCTATATTGATGGGAGAAGCCCTCCCATTAACATAGCATTGTCTACAACAGGTGTTAGTTTGGTAAAACTGCATTGCTCAGGGGTGTGGATGTAAAGCATCGGTGTGGGCAGCACTTCGTCAGCTGGAGATGTTCTCCCAGTAACAAAGCTACTGCCCCGCACTGGGGGTGGTTTTATTTTGTCACTGGGAGAGCTCTCTCCCAGCAACAAAGAGCGGCTACACTGCTTACCTTACAACGTCGTGGCTGCAGTGGTACTGCCGCATCATTGTAAGGTGTGCAGTGTAGACATAGCTTACGTTTCCCAGACCTTAAGAAGAGCTCTGCATAAGCCTGAAAGCTTTTCTCTCAACAGAAGTTCTTCCAATTAAAAAAAACCTCACCCACCTTGTCTCTCTAATATCCTGGGGCTGACATGACTCAACAACACTGCATACAGTATAAGATGTAAATCACCAAGTGGAAAACCTCACTTTATGTCATCAGTTTTAATCAACTTTTCCATTTGTACTTCAGTTATTTTCTAAAGAAAGGTGCACTCTCATTGGTTGATATAACATTAAAACATGCAGATTTACAACTATGTAGAGCCTTTATACTAGATTTGGTACATTTTTTTTGCTACGTAGAAGGGTACACTATAACTATATACATTTATTTAAGCAATTATATAGCTGAATATTTTTAGATTTTTGTTAATTGTACATTTTTAGTGTGCTAGAAAATGTTGAATGATATATACTAGATAATTAACATTTTGCTCATGATTTGTGCCAAGCTGCGTTAGGATAGTAAATGGAATTTAATTAAATACACAAAACAGCATATACAATTTTTATTTATTAAACAAAACAACCTTCAGTGTTTTGGATATGTAAACTTCAGTGTTTTTCCATGAGCTGGAAAGTAAGTTTCTATGGTGGGTGGAGTCATAAATATTCATAGTTGGAGAACTAACACAATCAGAGCTCAGGTAGGGAGAAGCTATAAAATAGGAGTATGAGACCACCCAGGTGGGCTAAATGAATGATCCTGATGAGATAGATGATGGTGTCTCTTGGAGTCAGAGGCTGGATCCCAACACCTGTGATGACTTAGCCAGTCTCTTGCCCTTGGGTCCCCCACAGGATCAAGACCTTAATACAGTACATAACCTCTTGTGCCATATTTATAAACTTTGACCTAAAAAATTGGATGTTTTCCCCCGATTCTTTCTTTATATAGAAAAGCAGCCTTTAACTCAAAGGTTTTGATAGAGGCTCATGGATTCAGCATATTTATTTTTATTTAAATGTTGTAAGAGATTAAAATGAAATCTGAATTTAATGTAAAATATGTTAAGGTCTAAACTTATTATAAACAGGTTCATTTAAAGAAAAGAAAAACTTATTTAAATAACAAAATATAAAAAATCTGTTTGTTTTTGTATTTTTTCAAAAAATCATCTATTTTTACCAACCCTGCTTTGTTTAGCATGTATGCTATGAGCCACAAGCAATCTGTAGTTTGAGCATCACATCAAGCTATAGCATGCTGCGGAAGTCTAGCTCTGAGGTGACAAACCAGGGATTTCTGTGAACAAGTCTGCCTTTGGGAAAAAGGAGCACAGTCTCCTGGGTAGTAGAAGGTGAAACATGATGTTTCTGGCTACTGCTGCTGTGTCCATGAGAAGTTAAATGTCCTGCATTTTCAGACTGTCCTGACATTCACTTGGAAGATACCATTAATGAAGAGTGAGGTTGCATTTCCTAGATATTCCTCCAAGTTTAGCCCTTTTTCTTCAGCAATACCTCTGTCTTATTTGAGTTGATATACTCTGTACTGTGTATTAAATATATTCTATAGTGTCGCTGAATTAAGATTGTTTTGTGGATCTACAACTTAGATTTTCCTGACTTTTCTGTATATAATAACTATATATGCTTTATCTTTTTTAAATGAAAGAAAATTAATTTGAAAAAAGAAATGAGGACATCTCTATTTACAAGACTTGCAGAACATGAGAAGAGACACAAGAGATTTCCCATCCTTCTTGTTGTACTCTGTCCCCATTTAAATAGGCATCAGTCTGATTTTGAAGATGACATTGTAATAAAATATGTGATGCTTAAGACACACATATGCATATGATTATTTGGAGCATTGTGTCTCATTGCATTGTTTAAAATCACAACTGAAAATTCATGTACAACACTGCACATGACACTTTGACATTTATAACTTCATTATTTCTAAACTACATTACTTTAAACATGTTAAAAGCATTTGTTCTTACTGAGGACCAAGTCCCTGGTAAGTTCTCAAGTTTTAAAAAGAAGCTGTTTTGACTTATACATTTGCACACAAGAATTGTCTGAAAACTAATTGGTGTAAATATATTTTCTCCTCTTTCTCCAACTGTCTCAAAATGTCCTGAGAGTAAAGGTGAGAAACTACAGAAAATTAGTTTTCACCCCTAAAGTTAAATATCTGAATTAGGGATATGGAAGTGAAGATATTTTCTCTGCCATAATTACAGATTTGCTATCCCATCATTTACAATGCAAGTTTTGATCCTCTGCATTTAAATTTTACTATCAAGGCAATGGCTCCTGTAGCTCAGACCCTTTCTTCTTGGATAAACATGCCTGGATATAGCTTAATGTATTTTTATACTGATGTTTCACCTACATGTCAAGGACTTCATCATGTATTTCAAATCCAAAACTTTCTAGCCACAGACTGAAATATGAGGTCCAGCCGTTAAAATGTGGTCATTATGCATTCCATTTTACAGTTTGTTAGTCACTTAACCAATGTTAAATTCTGTTGTCTTTCCTCAAGCAGAGCTCCAGATTTATTCAAGAGGGGCTTTACCTCCTGTAGTAAGGACTACATAATCTGCTCTCAGTGTAAACATAAAGAGCCTACTGTCAATGGGAGTTGAAGGGCTGTCAACCTTTTGCATGGTTGGCCCAATAATTTGTTACCCAGTAAATAAGATTTGGCAGTATTTTTAGTTTTTCTCAGCCTTTGTTCTTAATTACAATAATTGTCATCTAGAAGTCAGTTAAACATATATCATTTATAATTACTCGTTTGATTACAGATTTTTGGATTTCAAATGCGTTTCTTAATGTTTTGATAGTATGTTTTTACAATATAAAATAAGACTTGATCTTTGCCATTAGTTATCATATACTTTTGTTTTTCAGCTTTTGACTTTTAATTATTTCTCTTTTTTTCTACATTTTGTCATGATCAGATCATTTGATGAGTTTTGCAAACTCACTTGGAAAAAATAGTGCTGAACTCTTATCAATTTATATTATACATTGTTTAATGGTAATATTTAAAAAATCTCTAATTTTCTTGAAATTAATGGGATCGTTATCTTTTTTTTAGAGATCTTCTCATTTTATTTATTTTATTTTATTTATTTTCCATATTATATACATGAGCAACAGTAACTGTGTGTGTGTAATTTGTTTTGCAAAAGATGCTAGGACTTGGTTGTGTGGATCCTTTGAAGATGGCTATGGAATATTTTATTGTGAATTTGCAGTAGTTGCTCAATCGTCGTAAAGTTCAGATATGAAATATGTATGTGTGAAAATGTCATCCTGGGGTTCCCTAGTTATTTTCTCAGACTGCCAGATGTCATGCATCTCATATGATGCTCATGCTTCCCCATACTCCCCTTCAATTTGCTCTAACTGTGACCTGAAGAGGCCACATCTAGGGATGGAGAGGATAGTTCACTTCCATACCTGTTTAGTTTGACCTCTCTAGAGAGACTGACAACCACAATGTCAGTTTGTGCTAATTGTGGTAGTGGTTTTAGGTATGTGGCTGAATATGCCAGCATGCTTCATGGAGGCCTGTGGTTCTCAAACTTGACCTGGTATGGCAACATTTAACCCAGGGCCTCTCTTCCCATTTAGCAATAAGAGAAGTACAAGGTGGTTACAACCTCCCAGGAATTATGAATCCCCAGCCTGCCACCCCAACTCCAGGATTTTGGAATTCCCAGTTTGAGAACCCATGTCATGGTCCATTCTTGGAAACAAGTATTCAGAATAATTGAATGCTGATCTGTGAATTATTCAGCAAGGGCAGAGCCAAATTAAACAAGGGAAAAAAGGTCTTCTCTGAGCTCAGACTAGAAATTCAAAACTTCAGAGTAAAAACCAACAAACTTCTTTGTGGAAGAGGAGTTGTGCATGTTGAGTGCCCATTTCTTCACATAATATAGATAAGAGGTTGTAAAGTTCATAACTTTAACAGCCTCTTCCAAGTACCTGTTTTCAGTTCTGTTGCCATTCTCTTTGCTGCCAAAAGCTTCCCCTTGAATTGATCAACGTGTTCCAATGGCTTGGTATGCTATCCTAGATATAAAGCCAGTGTGTTTTCCTGTCATATCTCTGGTATCATCAGTGTTGAATATCAAGTACAGCAATACCAATCAGTCCCAACTGCAAGTACTGCAGGAAAGCTTCAAAGATATTTTTCCTTTTTGGTGCATCCTGTCAATGGACAGCAAAACAGGAAGTCCATGCTGCTCATACTGGACAAATATTGAAAGTTTCATTCAGCTGTATTGAGAACAGCTGGCTTCTAACATCTGTTTCCAAACATCTGCAGCATGTCATTAATTTGTCATCTTGCTGACTGATATCGAAGAGGGCCGAGTGCTTTGATTGGCCTGGCAGCAACTGATTCTAATATCTGAGACTAAGGGAACAATCAGTGGTTCCCTAGTTATGAGACTTTGAGGCATTTGTTATTTGTGATGACACCAAGTATGATTCTCCAAGGGCTTTCATGTTTACAGCATTGCTATTTAATGAAGGTCACCTCATTTTGTAAACTTTTGATTGAAGAATTCAGGAGATTATTTTAGAAAGATGTATGTTTAGCCTTCAAATGGAGGTGTCCTCTCCTTCTAATGGCTATGTATATGCCCCTGAGTCCTCTGTCAGATACTGCAGCCACCCTTTTGAAGTATTCTGATGTGCATTTTGGTCAGAGGCTAGCAGAGAGGAAAGTCTGGCTGAAAGAGCCAGTTCCATAGAAGAGGGAAGAAATGGAAGGTAGCCATGTCTGTCTTGCTGTTTGGCTTTATGGAACAGTGCAGGAGGCGTGCACTATAATCCAAATATCTTCCCCAGAGTGGGAAAGCTGAGAATGCAGAGGCAACAGCCAGCAGGTCCCAGCAGGGTAGGGGGCCCAAACCAAAATATTGAGCTCTGACTAAAACAAAACAATGAAATGCTGAATGCCAGGGCATATTGGGGGGGCGGGGGGAGTCAAATTCTGTGGCTACAGAATTGATGAAAGGGGCGGCTCGTACCTTTCAGAGTTGCTCTTGCAGGCTGTTTGTACGTTCAGGCTGGTATCACTGCTTCAGTTTATGCTTGGTGCACATTTTCAAGGTTATCTCTGCAACTTCAAGGGCTAGAGAAATATATAAATATAAAAATGCAAGGGAAAAACAGGGAGAAAGAGGGTAGTTTACATGCCCCTTAAAAGTCTTTTGGTGATCTTCCAGGGTGTCACCAGCTATAGGTTGAGAACTCTTGATGTAGGCCATCTAAAAGCTGTCAGTAGTTAGGACTTCTTTGATACAAAATGATTTTTGAACAAATAATCAGATTGTGTATATTAAATGTCCGAATGCGAATTTACCCTATTGTCTGTCCGACTTAATAGGCGTAATCATGACCTATCAAGTATTTAGATGTTGGTTTTTGCTTTGTATTTTTGTTTTCAAATGTATCTTTAAAATTGACAATTGAAGTAAAGTAACACACAAAATGTAAGTTAGGAAGTCAAGCTCCTTCTTTAACACAATCTGTTGTGCGTACCTGGTGTGCTAACAGGAAATCTCAAAAGTGGCTGATATTTTGTACAGTTGCATATTACTATTGTAAGCTTCTGCTTCAGAAACAAGTCTGAAGGTTTCCATTTCATGTTATTTAAAAATTAAGTATCTCCTATTTCTAATAACTTTGACTGTGTTGCTGTTGATGGGCCAAAGTTTATTGTGATGCAGTTCTAATTTGCTTGAACATATAACGTTGAAACGTAGCATGAGAAATATATTCTAATGAAACGTCTTGACAGAAGTATATACATTTAAAAAGTTGTTGGGCCATAATCTGCCGGGGAGCTTTAAACAAAACTCAAGTGAACATAACACAAGGCCAGAATACAGAATAATGGTATGAGATATTCCGTAATTGTAAAAGTATTAAGTTTTCTTCAATATTTTCAAGAAGCCAATGAATCTATATTACTGTTTTTAAACTACAGATTCCTTTATTTTCAACAGTGGTACTTAATCAGACATGAGGCTTATAAAGTAAACCTGGCATCATCCTTGTATTTTGCTGGATTGCTTATTGGAAATATAGTTTTTGGACCATTGTCTGACAAATTGGGCAGGAAACCAGTGTACATGTCAGGTAAGATAAAAGTAAAATCATTGTTTCTTACGCATTTTCAATTTGGACATAATGTCTGGATCTGAAGGAAATGAGGGCCAGAATAAGAGCATTTAATATTTTTCCATTGGGAGTACACAGCATATGTATTTCATCATACTTTTCAATTAAAAGTTTATTTCCTTGATGGAGACAAGAAATATTTCTGAGGCAAATATTTGTGAAGAAAGCTTGTATTGTTTTGTGTTGATTGTGGTGTTCCACCAGCTGTGGTTTAAAAAAATCCATTTGAACTTGTGGTCTGTCTGTTTTGTTTTTCTGTACTATTTGGCAATCTATTTTCTGGTTCAAAGGTTTTCTGAAATTGGCTATATTGTATAGCACAATATGTTAAACTTCCAGAGTTTTCTTCATGTTTGAGACCTCAGCATAATATTTTGAATTTACTACTTCTTAGCCAGCTATATTGCAACTTAACTTACATTCTCCAGCCTTCCAGTAATTATTGTCTATTATAATGGGAGGTGGTGCTATAGGTTTTCACAAATCATCACCCATCCATAAAAAGATGAGAACATATGTTGCAATTTCTTGTAGAATTTGCAACACGTAGACCCATCAATTTCACATATGTAAAACTAAGAAGTCTTTCTCCAGCACATAATACAATATATTTTCTTCCTGTTGTCATGAGTGTTCTTATTTTAAACCTGAAGAAGAGCTCTCTGTAAGCTTGAAAGTTTTTCTCTCTCACCAACAGAAGTTGATCCAATGACAGATATTACCTCATCCACCTTGTCCCTCTAGAGGAGCTTAAATCACTTTAAAAGCACAAGAGACACTGTTGCCAGTGTGTGAGAAATTCAGCCCTGCTGTGATTTGAACATTTGGATCCCAAATCACTAATGCTACTACTTAAACTAAAGGAGATCGTATAGATACAGTTAGTAGTACTGGGACTAAATCTCTGTAGAAGCTTTTAACTTCTCAGGGCAAGACATCAAAATATATTAATGTGTAGTCTAAATAGCACAGTTTCAACCCACTGGAATTCACTTCTCAGGTTTTTTGAAAGTCAGTTTCAGCCACACTCCCTTGCAACCTCACAACGGAGGTAGCATTTTACCATCCCTATAATATTTCTCAATCAGTCCCATTGAAATCCTGGGCTGCTTCTGCTTTTCTCAGAAAAGATTACTTTCATTTCTAGGACCACTTTGTGTAGCACAAGACAACATGGCATCAGGGACTCTGTTTGGATAAAGGATAGTATCCAAGCCATTTTGAGTAATAAGGAAAGTCTATGTCCTGGCCTGATATTTTCAGGATTGATCAGACACATACTACAGTGCTTCCGTATGCTTTAAAGAAACCTTATCAATAGTTTCTTTATCATAGTTCTTTTATCATGAGTTTTTTTTTAATTCCATCTTGCTTTTTCACAGTTCCTCCTTCTCCAGAATCTTAATTATATCTCCTTAACTCATGTATTATTACCGTAAAACCTTGTTGTGATGGTTCTTGGAGTACCAGAGCTATGAGTCATCTTATCATTTTCCTGCCTCCAGCGAGACGGAGACTTGCTTGTGCTTTAAATGGGTGTCAGCTCCCTGACACTTCCAGTCTGTTAGGCCAGCCCTTACTTTGCCTAGCCAGTTAACAATAGGTGTAACTCAGTCCCTGAGCCCCTTCAAAGCATTCCCCAGAAGTGTCTAGCCCCTTATCCTCTGAACACTCACAGAAATACCAGGCTTGCTGTCCCCAAGAGGACAATGTACACACTAACTTGTTTGATTCAATTTAGGATCAGCTCCTTGTATAATACCATAGCACTGAGATATATTTATAGTGAAAACAATGATAAGTTTATTATCAAAGATCAAGATTTAAGAGCAAGTGAGTAAGGATAATGGAAATAGAAGGGTTACATATAAAACAAAATCATAACATGATTCCTAGAGACTAAATTTAACTTAACAGGCTAACTTCCAATCTAAATAAGTTTCTCACCCAGCATGTCCTTCGCAGTGTTTTCAACCAAGCCTACTTGAGAACCCGTTTTCATGAATGTAATCATACTACTCGATTACTTCATAAGTGCACGTGGGGTCTTCCTTGCCTTCTTGTATTTCCCCAAGTTCATTGTTTGTACCCCAGAGTCAGGATGACCCCCTGTAGTTTATTCTCTGGTGTGCTGCCTTTCCTCTTGACTCTGTAAACTGGGATTTCACTATGTTGGCTTACAATGCTTAACTTACATTTTGACAGAGATACACATATCTTACCTGCTGTCTGGAAGAAAACCTGTTTTCCACTCTGGTTGGTGATAGACTTTAAAACATATTTTCAGTACATATACACAGCTCCTTTGATGTCATCCACATGTACATCTCTCCGTGATTATGAGGCTCAGGATTGACATAAGCTTTTAGTAGAGACCTCACATGGCTCTCTTTGGAGAACTAGAATATACATGCCAGACTCGGGAGCTACCTGTAACCTCTGTGCCCCTTTCCAGCTGGCATTAAAAGGTTCTTGAGGCACAGTTTTATTTTCTTAAATTACAGTTGCTCTTTGCATTTTTAACCTTTTGTATGAAATAAAACAGTTGTGCCCATTGTTCCCTATGAACTCAATTTCCTGATTTCTAAATTGTTTTATGAAGAATCCCTCTAGCTCTAAAGTTTAGAACTGAAGATTGTAGGTCAATGGTTGTACTTAATTTTGAAGGAAGAAATTTAGTTGTGTAATCGTCATTTTCTGCAGATGGTAATTTTCTTAAACTATTTTGTTAATTAATTTAAAGTATATTTTAGAACACTATGAAGTTACATTATTATTATGCTATCGCTGAATTGCTATCAACCAGTCAGATTATCTAGTTACCAGTAGCTCCAACTGGTAGGAGTGTTGTTGTGAGTTAATTGATCGGGACTTAATCTTCGGATTACAATTGATAACTCATGTCATGGTCATTTATTTTGCAGTTGTACTTCCAGTTGAAGGGTCTAGTGTTGAATGATAGTATTGTCTAAAGCAGTGTTTCCCAAACTTGGGACGCTGCTTGTTTAGGGAAAGCCCCTGGCAGGCCAGGCCGGTTCATTTACCTGCTGTGTCTGCAGGTCCAGTACGTCCCTCAGCCTACGCCGCTTCCAGCAGCTCCCATTCACCTGGAGCAGCGAACCACAGCCAGTGGGAGCCACGATCATCCGGACCTGCGGACGCAGCAGGTAAACAAACAGGCCTGCCCCCAGGGGCTTTCCCTAAACAAGTGGTGTCCCAAGTTTGGGAAACACTGGTCTAAAGGTAAGTTTCGTCTTGTAGATCTCCATTCTTGGTATTACAAACTTCAGGTGTGTGACTTGGAGATGAGGTAATAGATACTAACAGTTTGGAGCCCCTTGGAATCCTCATGTTACTCAAGATGTTTGTAACCCCAAGTGTGTGAATCCATAGAGATACACCCCTACCCCAATATAATGCGGTCGTGGGGAGCCAAAAATCCCTACCGTGTTATAGGTGAAACGCCATTATATCGGGGTAGCGGTGGCAGGGCTCTGGTGGTGATTTAAAGAGCTCTGGGCTCCGGTCACTGCGGGGAGCCTGGTCCCTTTAAATCGTCGGCCGAACCCCGCTGCTGCAGCCCTGGGGTAGCGGCGGCGGGACTCCAGCACTAATTTAAAGGGCCCTGGGCTCCCCGTAGGAGCTGGAGCCCCGGACCCTTTAAAGTGCCGATGGAGCCCCTCTGCTACCGCGCTATATGTGAACCCGTGTTATATCAGGTCGTGTTATAGCGGGGTAACGGTGTACTACCTTTAGAACACTAGTTATGGTAAGTAATTCAGTCCTGTTCTTTCCTTCCTTCTCTCTTTTCTGAATTTACACTATTTGAGAAGACTGATAGACCAGTTTTTTAATACTCTGTTTTGTTCAGGTCTGTTCTTTGATGTCATTTTTGGATATGTCACAGCATTCGCTCCAAGTTATGACATTTTTGCAATGTCACGCTTCATTGTTGGGATTATGAATGGTGGAATGTCTCTAGTGTCTTTTGTCTTGACACAAGAATATGTAGGAAAGTCTTACTGGGCATTAACAGGTAAGATTTAAGAATGATGCTAATATCTTACACAAAACTTTCTTTTTTGTAAATTCTTGCAATTTTAGAAATTTTAAATGTATGAAGTTATTTTAGTACATATTAAAGACTATAATGAGTCAAATAAATACAAGATTCCACCCAAAATGCCAATAATTTCATGCAAAATTTTGCTTGAATAAGGACTGCAGAATTGGGACCAGCGTGATTAACAACAGGGCAGTGGTGATATTTCAAGATTAGCATAATGATTCCCAAAATAATCTGTGGACTATTTTGCATTAAAATTTTTTTTCCAGAAACTCCCTTTTCCCCCAATTTCACCATCAGTGTTTTGAGAAAATATTTATGATGGCAAGAACACTTCCCTCTTACCCCATCACCATTTTTTAAAGTAGTTCATTTCTCTTGTCCCACAAAAATAAGCTAGCACATACCTGGTGCTTTTTTCATATTCTGTACTGAATCCAATATTTAAAAAATGTCTCTCTGCTCTGACAGCGCTAGTATTTAACATAGATTTAATAATAAAAGTTGAGATTCTGCTCTCCATCACACTGTTGTAAATGTAGATAAACTCTAATTTTAGTGGATTTGCATTGGAGTAACTGAGGGTAGAATTTGGCCCTAAATGTTTAACTGTGATGGCTGTGAGCCTATTTCCCCCTTTTATTTCTTCAGTCTTTACACACACTTTTTTTCTTGTCTCTTTATATTTTCTTGCTTTCTGGGAATGAGGGAGTAGGTTTTTCTTTTGTTCTATCTTTCTGTTTTTTCAATTACTGATATTTCTCTCCCCC
Source organism: Mauremys reevesii (assembly GCF_016161935.1). Taxonomy (NCBI): domain Eukaryota; kingdom Metazoa; phylum Chordata; order Testudines; family Geoemydidae; genus Mauremys; species Mauremys reevesii. The sequence goes on along the minus strand of NC_052629.1, from coordinate 46,127,298 downwards.
TCCCTTAATGGTCCTTCCCATTTGTTTCTACATTTCCACTCATGTTGTCTCTGTCTGCCTTCTTTGTGTCTATCTCAGCTCTTCCCAGTCTTTTCCCCTACAGGGCTGGCCCCTATGGGCTGAAGAGACACTCCGCGCCCTGCTGCTTGCCATTTCAGGTGCTTTGTTGTTTTAGTACCTCTCAGCTGTTGAGTAGGGGGTGATGAAGAACAGATCAATGGCTGGTAGGGAGGGGGAGCTAATGAATAATGCTCCTGATAGTGGTGCTAAAGAAGAGCTTCTAGCTGCCAGCAATGGCCAAGGCTCCATTGACCACTGTTTGAGAACGTCCAGTTTAGTACTATATCTCACATACTTGACTGAAAAAGTTTACTCTTAGGCTTTTGTGATTGACATTGACTACATATTTTCCATAGCACCTTTTATAAATATATGTTCTTCAGAAAGGTTTGGTAAGTTTTACCCTAGTATCACTCAAGTTCATTGCTTTTCTATACAATACTAACTACCCTTCCAGTTTTAGAGGTCTCTTCCAATTTTGTCTGACTCACGACCACTCCAGATTGTCGTCATGCATCCAATTAAATCAGTTAGAGTATTTCTTTTCACTTCTTCTCCCACCTCAGCTTCTCCATACTATTTTTACGTTGAGCTTTGCTTTGATTGCCTCCCACAAAACAATTAAGTATTAAAATTCTGTAAATACATGTACATAATCCATATACTGTCAGAATCAGTTAACTTATTCAAATGAACTCAAAGCAATATGACAACTGCACAAGAATGTTGCAAAATCTTTATGTACTGTAGGAAGAATATATACTTAGTGTATTTCACTGCTTAGAAATTTAAGGCATCTGAGTGTGAGCTTTTGTCATTGTTTGATGTAGTAGCTTTTTTTTGTTTTTATTTTCAGGCTCGTTAACAAATTTAACATTTGCAGTTGGCATAGCAGTTTATGCCTTCCTGGGTTACTACATACGAGAATGGCGCTTCCTTGCATTTGTATCAAATTCTCCAGGGGTTTTCTTCTTTCTTCTTTCTTTGTAAGTAGTTCAAATTTGTTATGTGTGTAAAAATATAATGTGTAGCAATTTAACAAAAATACCATATTTTGTCATTGAAGGATAGATCAATGGAAGTACGGTTGATTTTTTTCAAATGTTTTATACTCCAAGCAGGACAAGATTAGTGCATATATGAGGTCAAAGGTAGAAGAGTTTTTTTGGCAGATATTTTCACTAATAAAACAAAGGCTTTGAGATTTTACTTGACTTCGAAGAAGAGATGCCAAAAGAAGTCTACCCTTCCTGTCCTTATCATGTAGGTAGAGATGTTAACCTCCTTGGAACAGAAGTATTAGAAGCCAGAAGCTTTGCCTTAATGTCATTAAATATGTCCCCATTTGATTAGTGTTGGTGCAAGGAAATATTTTAACCTCTTCCTTCTGATTTGTGTATTAAGTGAAGTAGGATTCAGAGTAGTAGCCATTTTAGTCTGTATCTGCAAAAAGAACAGGAGTACTTGTAGCACCTTAGAGACTAACAAATTTATTTGAGCATAAGCTTTCGTGGGCTACAGCCCACTTCATCGGATGCATAGAATGGAACATAGTAAGGAGATATATATACACATACAGAGAACATGAAAAGGTGGGAGTTGCCCTACCAACTGTAAGAGACTAATTAAGATGAGCAATTATCAGCAGGAGAAAAAAAAACGTTTGTAGTGATAAGTATCCTCACACCTTCTTGTCATTAACATAGGGAAATAGATTCAATGTGTGTAATGGCTCAGCCATTCCCACTCTCTACTCAAGTGTAAATTGATGGTATCTAGTTTGCATATTAATTAAAGTTCAGCAGTTTCTCGTTGGAGTCTGTTTTTGAAGCTTTTCTGTTGCAAGATTGCCACCTGTAAGTCTGTTACTGAGTGACCAGAGAGGTTGAAGTGTTCTCCTACTGGTTTTTGAAGGTTATGATTCCTGATGTCAGATTTGTGTCCATTTATTCTTTTGCATAGAGACTGTCCGGTTTGGCCAGTGTACATGGCAGAGGGGAATTGCTGACACGTGATGGCATATATCACATTGGTAGATGTGCAGGTGAACAAGCCCCTGATGGCGTGGCTGATGTGATTAGGTCCTATGATGATGTCACTTGAATAGATATGTGGACAGAGTTGGCATTGGGCTTTGTTGCAAGGATAGGTTCCCGGGTTAGTGTCTTTTTTGCAATAGTACAATAGTCTATAGTCTGTAAACTATAGACTATTGTACTATTGCAAAAAAATTAGACTTATTGAGTATCAGATTTAATTGATTTGCTATTTTCTAACTATTTGTTAGAACTGTTCTCACAGTGAAGAAAATAAGATCCTTAAATCTGCAAGCAATGCTACCTAGTCTGTAAAACTCATGTTCTGAGACAAAGAGTGTAGCATATAGAGCAAAAGTGAAAGATAAATTACTTAGGCTATGTCTACATTGCACTTTAGTTGGTAAAACTTTTGTCAGTCAGAGGTACAATAGGAAAACCTTTGTCCTTTTTATTTAAAAAAATAAAAGGGGGTGGGTGGAATTGACTTCTGGTCCATTTGCACATTTCAGGTCCCCATCTACAACATGAGCTAGGCTGTAATAATAAATAATACTCCACATATTTAAATTGGATAGATACTGTTAAGACAAGTAGCAATTCAGTATTATTTTAGTGCCAGTATAATATTAAAGCCTAGTTTATTAATGTTGCTTTTGTCATATTGACTAAATCAGTTCAGCTTTGGTCTGTCTCTTCTAGAAATACTAGCTTATGGTGTCTTTAAGTGAATTTTCTGTTGTAGAAGTTGATTCCTCACTTGCCAAACATTATCTAGGAGGCTTGTTATCATTTAAATCAGCAATTAAATAAATATTAAAATACAAAATAAGTAGATATTAAGTTATACTTTTTATACATATATCTTGTATGCTTTTGTCTTGTGGCAAACATATTTGTTTTTGTAAGTCTTCAGTATGCCAGGAAAAAAATTAGTCTGGATTTCTTTATTACCTTTAGATATATTGACTTTGAAGAGCAGAGAATTTTTGAAACATTATTTTATTTGCTAGACTAGCAAATGTGAAATAGATTATGTTGATTATAATCAAATACAGCAAGGCCTAATTTTCTGCTCTAGCTTTTTTTTTTTTTTGGGTTTGGATTAGTGAAATGTTTTAACAATTCAATATTACTATTTTTCATTATGATTTTTACTGTTTTGGAGTTGGCTTTAAACAATTTGATGTTACTGTGGAACTAAAGTTCCAATTTTTTTTGTGACTGGAGATTAATTGGTACTGAGATATAGCGTCAAGGTAATTACCAAGTGAGGGTATTTTCCTTGGGTATGAGTATGTGGGTATTTTGTTAGGGGGTGAAGAGTTAAGACAGTCTTTAACATAAAAGGACAAAATTCTGCCTTGGGTAGCACAGTGAATGGGAATTGAAAAGGTTTCTGATGTACTCTCTTATTTTGTTTCCTTGTGTGTCATTTCAGCAGAGGTCAAGATTTGTCTTTAAATTACATTTTAAAAATACTTGGACATCATAGCATTTTGTCCACAATATTTTACATGGTTTTAAAAAAAGAATTTGGGTACCTGATACAAACTGGCTGAGAAAATATCTGGGTTTTAACTTTCTTGTACTATAAGTTAGATGATCTCAAATGTTTGGATTTAATATACGGTTGCTTTACAAGATGACACTTGAGGTGTTTTGCAGAGAAAGAAAATTGATACAGTACTTGTTGACAGGACTGAACTTTCACGATTGTATCTTTCTTTGGTAGTATGCTTCCAGAATCACCAAGATGGCTGTATTCCCAGGGGAATACTGCAGAAGCAGAGGATGTGCTTCAATACCTGGCCTGTGGTAATGGAAAAGAAAGGTTGACTATAAAATTGAAACCATGTGCAGGAACAATGAAAAAGAATGACTCAGCATCTGGTGTCCTAAACCTATTAAAACACCCAGTCCTTCGGTGGCGAACTATCATCTTGATGTATATCTGGTAAGTAATAAAAAGGAGGTGTGCTGAGATGTCATGAATTAGTCAAAGATGATAAACTGATTAAGATTTTCAGTTTCTTCCCTTCATTTAATAATAGCTTTCTCAAAGTAAAATTCTGAGTTTTTCTGTTAATAATTCCAGGCATTGGCTTTCTGAAAAATTGTGCTGGTATTACATTGTAATGCCTTTGATCGAGTTGTATTATCTGGAAACTGTTCCAAAGACTAATAAGACATTAGCTGGAGACAACAAAACATTAAAAAAAAATTAAATGCTAATGCAGAAATTAATAAAAATTGTTTCCATCTTACATTCTGACTGAATATATACTAAATATATGAATTGTCAAAATGTAGGTGTAAAAATGAAACAGAGCTAAAAATAGACCGATGTCAATCTAAGTGGGGGCGCAAAGTATGGGCACGCCATCTAGTCATTAGCTTTCACACGTTGCCTGATCTATTAATTAATTATTGATTAGATTATTGATTTAGTTTACACAATTAGCACTCTAATATGTTAGGTTCTTGTCAGAATTATTGCCTGTAGAGCATGGCAGTGACAACAGTACTCAGAGAAGATGTTCTGTAACTGTGAAAGTTTTTTTTTAATTATAATTAGTCTGATAAAAACCATCCAAAGAAGTAAAGTTATATAATATAACACTGTCAGTGCAACTGACACCATTACAGGTATATACTCACTCTATCCTTGAGGAGAGCTCTAAAAGTTGAGACAGATCCCAGTCCAACTCTGGCATGCTGATGAAGCACTCCAATGGCTGTACCTAAGATCAGATGTTTTATAGGCCTTTGATGGTCCTTATGCATAACTCTTCCCTCCTTTACCGTATCTTAACTTTCTCACCCTGATAATATTGGGATGTAATTATCCTATAGGTTAGTATATTAATTAAGCAAAGCTGATTAACATATAGGTCAATTGGATTACTATAGTTACCTGCGGTTGAGCATTGGCTAATGTTCCCCTCCAAAAATACTTTAAACTGGTATAAACTGCCTTCTTGTAGTTACCTACCAGCAGTTTGTAACACTTGTGATTATTACAAAACAATAAACAAAGTCTTATGCCATCTTGTGACTTAAAGACATTGTTAGTTTACTTACTTATGCTAACTTATTGAGCAACTATTCCTACTCAGGCTCCCTAAAGCCTTATGCTTATGCTAAATGCTTAAGCTATTTTATGTAGGCCTGTAGGTCTCTTGCATTCCTGCTCTTAGTTTCTTACCCTTTTATCTTCTAATTACTGTTGTAATTACTACAGGGCTTGATAAAATGCAGGTGCGCACATTTTTTTTAAATTTTTTTTAAATATCAAATGTGGATGCACTCTTGGTAACATATGCACTGGGCTTTGTGCCCTTGATTGCATCAAGCACAGTTTCAAAAATGGGCCCATAATGAGAGAGGAGATCACATATCTGAAAATAAAGGCCCTCGACCAGAGCAACAATAAGTCACAGGAAGAGCTCCAACTTTGTTTAAGCTGATTGGGAACACCTATTACTAACCTTCTGACCTATGACTAAATAATAGCCTATGTTTTTGTAAGTCTTCAGTATGCCAGAAAAAAAAATCAGTCTGGATTTCTTTATTACCTTTAGGTATAGCGCTGTGCAGTCTGACCACTGCCCAGTTCCTTCTCTACCGCCTTTGGTCTGGGATGGGGATGGATCACTTGATGATTATCTGCGCTGTTCATTCCCTCTGGGGTACCCGACATTGGCCACTGTTAGAAGACAGGATACTGGACTAGATGGACCTTTGGTCTGACCCAGTATGGCTGTTCTTATGGAATCTGCAACAGAGCCTGCTTTTCATTTTGACCTGTTAGGTAGTGTCTTACCTGTTAGTTTTAGTGTAGTTTAGTAGTTCTTTCCTTTCTCATCCTCTCTCTCTCTCTCTCTAATATGTCACAAAAGTATACTCATTGCCACAACCTGACTGCCAGGTCCCAAAAAGACTGGGACATTTCATTACGACTTCTCATGGAGAGATCATTGCGTCCAGCATCAGACCCTGGCCCAGACACTTCCCCTGGGCAGCTCTCATGTTCCGCTAGGTCATTCACTGGCCCTGATTTGCCATGTCCTTCTAAAAGAAAATCTTCCCTTCCTGTGCTGATGGGACGAAACAGGTTCCCTCATCACTGTCTGAGGCTCTGGCCACCAGAATGCCACTCCCTGCCAGGTCAGTTGTTTCAACATCCTCAGAAAGGGGACATAGTTCCAGGGACCATCCAAGTACCGCGAGAGCTAAGCACAGATCTAAAGATCCTAAGCAGGCAGACCTACAGCTGTCAGCAACATAGACAGGACATGAGACCTTCAAGAACGGTGCTGACCACTCCGACCAGATCAACTTTGGGCACCAAGTCACTGATGAAACTTTTGGCACCGAACAAATCCTTGGCACTGAGCAATGCTCAACTCCATCTACTGGCTGCTCAAGAGAATGAACCTCTCCTTTGGCACGGACACATCCACCAGTGCTGATGAAGCTCCTCCCTCCCCATCCCCCGGATACCCTAAGGACCTGCTTGTATCTGATCTGCCTGGGTCACCACTACTCAGACATAACCTCCCTCCACTTCTGTCCTCTTCTCTGGAATCACAGCATTGCTCTCTTTCCCCTCTGAGGACAGCACTGCCCGTTCCCAGCAAGGAAGAGAAGAGGAGTACTCTGCCCTCATATTTGGGACAGGCAAAAAAGGTGTCCTCTACATGTCCTTACTAGCCACAATTGGACCAGGGCCCTGATATGGACTGCCATGGATGCAACCTCACATGTCACTCCCTCCACGTTGGCCATACTGGGATCCTTGGGCCATGTATAGAGCATAGTTTGGGAAGCCTCTCATAGAGCAAAGCTGAATGCCTACAGGTTTGCCATCTCCTTTGGTCTCTTGACTACCAGAAACTGAGCCACTCTGCATAGCTGATGAGGAAGAAGAACTGGTGGAGGAAGTTCTGCTGCCACTCCGTTTCTTCTCTTCTTCCCCTGATGAGGCTATCATGCCTCTACTCCCTACGTCAGCTGACGGCTTTAAACACTTCCAGAAGTTGTTTGGCATAATAGCAGACTCTTTCCAGATTCCATTTGAGGAAGTGAAAGAACAACAGCACAAACTGCTCAACATCCTGCATGCATTTTCATCCTCCAAAATAGTCCTCCCTGTCAGTGAGGTCCTTCTTGACCCCACCAAGGTGCTATGGCAGACCCGAGCGTCCATCCTGCCTATCTGCAAGTGGGTAGACAAAAAATATTACATTCTTGCAAAGGACATGGAATTTTCTTTTTTCTCGTCTGACTTCAAATTCCTTAGTGGTCAATGCTGTGCATGAAAAGGGACAACAATACCAACCTCTGTTTAGATTAAATTACATTGGTGATTCCAGCCCACTGTCTAGACCAGGGGTTCTCAAAACTTTTTCCAATCCCCATGATTATGACAGGGATTGGAAGTGATTGGCCCTATTTGGTTGCAAGGCTTGTTCATCCACTATGCTCCAATTCCAATATCCAACTACGAGGCTCTTATGGCCAAATACAGTTACCTCAGTTATTCCAAAATATAGGAACTCTGCCAAGACCTTCCTGATGACAAAAAGGAGCAACTCCATGCATTGTATCCAAAGGACATTTCTTGGCCCATACAGCTTTACAAGCCTCCTTAGACTCCGCAGATACCGCTGCCAGTTCCATTGTGACTGCTGTAGTCATGAGATGGGCATCATGACTGCGCCTCTCCAGCCTCCCTAAGGAGGTGCAAACCACCGTTGAGGACCTACCCTTTGAGTGCTCCAAATAATTTGCAGAGCGTACAGCTGAATCCCTACACTCCCTTAAGGATGTGTGTGCAACTCTCTGCTCTCTCGGCATGAAGTGCTGAATAGATGACCAGGGAAATACCAACCTCCCACACGATCCCAATCACTGCAGTACACTCCCCATTGACAGTAGGACACCCAACAAATTGACCAAAGTCCCCTACCAAATGCAGACATATGACTCCTCAAGGAGCTGTCTCTCACACACCTTTTGCCAAACAACAATTTTGAAGGTGTGGTCACAGCAGCCATCTCCAACATCCTGCCAGTTTGGTGACCGTCTATCCCTGAAAGATTGAATATGGCCATTTATATTGTTGATATTGCCACTGTTGTACAATTGCAACAAATCTTGTACAAAGTATGTCCCGTGAGGTGTCAATGGAAAAGTTATGATTTGCTAAGTATGATTATCCTGTTTATATAAATGTATCATTATTTTTATCTGAAGTCATAAATATTGGCTATGTACTGGCATCATACATGTGCACTGTCTTCCTGGGTAACACCCACCAGATGAGATTTACATCAGGACCAAACAGCTATGTATTGATGGCTCATCAGTGACATTTAGCTCTCACAGTGGACCATAGAAGAAACTCATTCCACCCAGATAGCTCTTCCTGCAGATGACCCAGCCTCCAAGGGGCCAATGGCTATCCCATGTGAGTCATCAAGCCATGTAAAGACATGTGATATGCTCTTGTGACCCTGGACTCCATTCTTGTGTCAGTAACTTTCCACAAACTGGGCTGTGAGCTTTGTTTGAGACAATAAATTTCCAGGCACATGGCAGAGGATATAAAATACCCCTGAGATCTCCATTTTGCTTCTTTCCTGCTCTGATTCTCTGGACTGTGGATTTACAACAAAAACTTTTGGAAGTTGTAGTAGGAAGAGAGCCTGAGACATAAGCCCTTGTATCAAAGGCCTGGTATGAGGCCTGAGGCCTGGTTTGAAGTAGTGGTCAAAGCTTTGACCATAAAGCAAAGTCAGGTTGTGAGCAAGAGACAGGCCTTGCTCACGGAATCTGGCAAGAACAGCGTTGATATTTCAGAAACACACATTACTAAGAAGTTCTAGGTACAGAACACACATGCAAACACATTCCAGAAAGGTGGTACCAGAACACCTCAATACCAACACATTTCCCAAAGATAATAGGAACACGCTGACCCATCTTAAAGATAAGGTCAGGATGCCAGCATAATGTATAGAGATGTTTTGATTGAACCAACATGTACAAGGTAATGAGTGTCACCTAAATACGCCAGAGTGTGACATCTAACCATGTCAGAGGGGCAATACGTAACTTGTTTGTATCGGTGTATAAAGAGGTATCTCAGAGTGAGTGTCTTTGGCTGGCCTAGGGGATAATGGGAAGTTCTGCCGTTAACTGAGCTAGTCCATTGCAATGGGCAAACATGTGTTAGTGTACCTGTAACCATGGGTGGCACATGGACTGCCGGCCAGAGGAGGCTAGCCTCCAATCCTGCCCCTTCTGCCCTAGGTCATGCCGGAGCCCAGAGGCCCCCCCACCATGGACACCAGCCCCTGCCCCAGGCCTGGCTCCTTCGCCCCAGGCCTGGCTCCTTCCCCCCAGCCCAGGAGTGCCAAGAGGGCAGGCTGAGCTGCCTGAGCCAGGGCCACTGCACGGGAGAGCTGGGGGCAGAGCATGGGCAGGCCCACACCTGGCTGCATGGGCAGGCCCAGCCTATGATACCCACCGCCCGTAACCATTGAGCCAAGGCATTAGAACTGTGCTTCATTAACAATAAACCTGACCATGTTCCTTCACTATGAACGGGTCTGTGCTTATTGAACAGTTCAGTCAAGTCTGCTGTGCCAACTATCTGTGCAGAGCTGGGATAGCACACAGAGAGAACACAGACGCAGCCAAACATTGAACAACAGAAGTTACCAGAGGGACTTTACAAGCCAGCAGTCTATTCCAGAAGTTTACTTCTGTTACTGGTTTGGTATAATCTAATGATAGAATGACCACCAGTTTGGGGTGAGTCTGCCCTATTTCTCAGCAGTTAGTCCTGAATTTGGCATTCTCAGCTGTGACCCACTGAGGCACAGTGACAGCATCAAAGAAAATACCTGACTCCATCATCAACTTCTAACTGGAACAACCTGCAACACCCTGAATTTGGCAGACTGCTTGGGTCAAAAGAGGTAATATATTTGATCCATGAGAGTGAATCTTTGCTCCTAGCTGGACAATATACTTTATTATCTTTTTTATATTTGTTACATGAAATATTTTCGTGAGGCTGGACTGTCTGTTCTACTTTCATGTACTTGTCTGATGTATTGAAAATGTAGCTATATATTTAATAGAATAGAAGTTAACATCTGTTTAGTCTATTGAACAGTTTTTAAAAATACTTATGGAATGTCAAATCTCCCCAGGTTGTTCTGTGTGTGTGTAGATATAGATATAGATAAATTTATATATATATCTACATATAGCGTGGTACTTTGGCAAGAAGATTGGGTTTCTTTGTGACTTTAAGTAGGGTCTGTGGTATCTTTTCTTTCTTTGAATGGGATCCATAATGCTGTGTGTGAAATAATTCTCTTTGTACTACTAGTACGTATTTAAATAAATTTTAACTTAAGACCTTAGCTTTAAATGCTTATTATCAAAACTAATCAAACTTTATGGATGTTTTCAGGTATGTCTGCAGCCTTGTATACTATGGCCTAACATTCAATGCTGGTGAATTAGGAGGAAATCTGTATCTAAATGTAGCTCTTTATGGCCTTATAGAAGTTCCTGCATTTCCTCTCTGCATGTTTTTTATTGAGAAATCCTGGTAAGAATAGTAACTTTCTAGTTTTATGTCTATATTGTAAGGCTAGAATCTCTCTCTCTCTCTCTCTCACACACACACACAAAATAGGGAAAAGCTTATTTTAGACTTTTTTGTTTTGTTTGTTTAAGTGATAAGATACTGTGTATTTCTGAAACTGTTTTTCCCTGGAGAGTTATGTGTAAGATTGAAAGCTTGTCTCTTTCACCAACAGAAGTTGGTCCAATAAAAGATGTTACCTCTCCCTCTTTGTCTTTCTCTTGGGAGGCAGTTAATTGTAGGGCCTCCTGTACTTAAGGTAGGAATGTGTTTAGCATTTTCCACTCCTCCCTTTTTGATGTCATCTAACTTTGTCCTATTAGGTTGAATTTTTCAATGTTTAGTGTCAGCCTAAGGATGAATTTTATTTTTTGGAAAAATCTGAGTAAAATAATTGTCACTATGGATAGAATACTCTTTTTATATATCTTATTCTTGAGGAAATTCTGTACCAAAAAATTAAAAATTCTGCACACAATATTTTAAAATATTTAAAAAAATATTCTGCAAATGTTGTCAATAAATAAATATGAAGGTTCCAGTATGGCAGTGAGGAGCACAGGCCACTGGCTGCATGGTGTTGGGAGATCAGCTTGCAGCCCTCCCACTTCCGGGCAGGGACTCAGTGGTGAGGCTGCACCCAACCCTGACACAGTGCAAGGGCCAGGCCTGTTCCAGAAATACTCCAGGCCCTGCCAATCTGTGCTAGGTGCACCAGGTGTGGGAAGGCAGGCTCATTCCAGCAGGATCTAACTGTAGAGGGGCTTTATATGGAGAGACAAAGAAATTTGTTGGGGACATTAATTCTGTACACATGCAGTGGTGCAGAATTCCCACAGGAGTCATATCTCAATTAGAAATTTTACACCCAAATAACTAAACAAATTGAAGTAGCAAAAACTTTGAACTTAGCTTGTTTTTATCAAGCATTAAAAATGAAGCCAGTTATGAATAAAAACTGGTTTAGTATTTTTAAAGTCATAATCACTTCGTCCATATTTTTTCATATTTTCTCCATATTTGGAGGCCCTCCATTATAGAAATTTTTGTCAGTGCCAAAAGCTAAGCACTAGCTCTAGAAATCCGCAGCTATGTAGGACTGCAGCCCCACTGCCATTCAAGGAACTTTGTGTGAAGTCCTGGCCCTATTTACATCAGTGGCAAACTCCATTGACTTCATTGGGGACAGGATTTCACATATAAGTTTTGAGGCAAAGCTCACTGAGCTTGTAAGATTGCCAAGCTAAAATGATCAAGGACTTCAGTTTAAACTGCGTAACACACATTCATGGGACATAAGTGGCTTAGTCCCTGTGCAATTTGTTGAAAATATATTCATCTGTATTTGAGAACTTTTTTTTTTATCTATTATTGTGAGGGCATAGTGATGTATGTAGTTATAAAAGTTTAAAAGATATTATCTGTAACAAGCCAGGTAGCCTGAAGTTTGGTATTAGGCTTAATCTACAATGCATTAAGAAATTTTACATTTTGTTTCAAAAGGGTGAAAAGGATCATTTATATGCAAATGTTCTATGTTGATTGTAAAGAATCCAGAATTCTGCTGCTGATAAGAGAAATATATAGATATAGCTAATATATTTTACAGTGAAGTCGTATGTATTCTTGTCAAGATTTAAATATAAAATGTATTTTATACTTTTTACTTTATATTACAACAAAAACTATGTAAAAGACTATTAAGGTAGCACAATCAAGCACTCAGGTTAGAAAGGCCAGAATGAAGGTTGCCCATCCAGCCTTAATTCAGTCCCCTTGTGCGTATGCATTATTATATAATCTCTTAATTACTCGATCATGTATTATATTTACCACAGGATCCCAGCCTCATTCTTTGCACAGAATGGATTGTGCTCACAGAATGAATCAAGGCTGTGTAGTGAATGAGGCTGTTGTTTGTAGGACCCCCTCACTCATTTGTTGCAGAAGCTGACAGTTTTCATGAACCATGAATTTTGGTAGAAAACAGTTTCTGTGAATAGTAATGTACTGTAATTAAAAAAATATGTAATTACATAACTGAAACCACTGTCTGAAACATGGTACAATATGTCTATAATAATTATTATTACAGCCCTTGGCTGTTCACAGACAATTACAAAAAGGCAAGTTTTCTGTCTTGATGAGTTTAGATTTTAACCTTATCTAACCATGTGCTCTTTTTCCTTTTAGGTCTGGAAGACGTAAAACTACAACTTCTTTTCTGATATTTGCAGGGTTTGCATGTATATTTACCATGTTTTTACCAGAAAATTCTGGTGAGTATGTACTGTTGTCTAAGTAAACTTGAGCTAGTCTATCTGCAGATAACTGTTTTACAATTAAACTCAACTAATCTGTTAGGAAATAGTAGGGGGCTAGTAAAGTCTCTGTATATTTTGGAGATGTTTTGATTGCATTAGAACTGGACATGATACAAACTATTGAATAAAGTTGTGACAAACAGTATTTTCACAATTATTACAGTAGTTTTTAAAAAATCCTACCAGATTCATTGTAGAATCTTGAGCTATCTACTCATATGTACATTTTATTTTACTTAATGTTACAAAATAGTAGTGTTACTATTGAGATACTGTTTGGCAGAGGCTCCCAACCTTTCTAGACAACTGTACCCCTTTCAGGAGCATGATTTGTCTTGCGTATCCCCAAGTTACATCTCTCCTAAAAACTACTTGCTTACAAAATCAGACATAAAAATATAAAAGTATCACAGCAAGTAACTACTGAAAAATTGCTTACTTTCTCATTTTGCCATATAATTGTAAAATAAATCAGTTGGAATATAAATATTGTACTTACATTTCAGCTTATAGAATATAGAGCATTATAAACAAGTCATTGACTGTATTAATTTTTAGTTTGTACTGAATGGAAAATAATAGAAGAATGGAAACTAGAAAGAGATTGTACACCTATACCCCGATATAACGCGGCCCGATATACCACAAATTCAGATATAATGCGGTAAAGCAGTGCTCCGGGGGGGCGCGGGGCTGTGCAGTCCAGCAGATCAAAGCAAGTTCGATATAACACGATTTCACCTATAACTCGGTAAGATTTTTTGGCTCGCGAGAACAGCGTTATATTGGGGTAAAGGTGTAGTTTTAAGTGCTGTGAACATATAAATATTAGTGCAACATGATTGTGTCCAGTTTGCATAACTGTATTTGATATGTCATTTGCCTAGGAGTTGACCTTGATATGTGGGTATGTCAAATTTCCCTGCTGATGTTACCCAGTTTACTGAAAAAGATATTGGAGTGCCTGAAATCCCTCTTAAAGACATCCTAGGGATTCCTGTAAATCTAGCCGAAGGCCAGACCAGAGTACTGGAAAGGGTAAATTCTCAAAGTGTAAGCCTGATCTAGCCACAGTGTTTGAGCTCCAGGACTCAATGCTAACACCTCGCATGCTGGTGTAGATCCTTCCACTGACTAAGACCAGATAGGTGGTTGTTACCAAAGTGCTGAACTCAGTCGTTATTAAAGCTAAGGCTGCTTCTTGTTCTTATTATTGGCAGTAGCCATGTTGTTGCTGCATGTATCAACCTTACCTATTTTTTCTTTTGGGACATTCACTCCGGTTCCTACTGTTTAGGAGTAAGAATCATGGTGGATAAGATCTTTAAAGAAGAAAGAATAACTTACATGTAAGTCTTGCTCTCTGAAGATACCATTACAAAGGGATTCTCATTCAGCGACCGTAACTCCCCCAGAATTTGGGGGTTAGTCCCTTTTTAAGGTGCCTCAGTGTTTGCACTTAGTTTTTGTGTTTTGGGGGTGGGACTTATTTTGAGTCCTAATTAACCATTTTGAATTGGATGACCATCCTGGGAGTTTCATGTCCTGTGAAACCAAAGGAACGGACTGGAATGTTCAAAGGGAAGTATTTATATCCAGCATTCAACAGCCAGTAGGGGACCTGACTCTCTCTCTACCCTGCTACTGCGAGCCTCAAGGGTCAAAATTATTTAAGTGCTGAGGGAGTTCTTCCAGGCTTGTGGTAATGACCTAAGGCTTAGGAGTGGAAATCTTTTTGGAATTATATCTTCAGAGAAACAGAATTACAAGTAAGCATTTTTTAATGTAAAACTTTTCCCAATGGGATAGCCTCATGAGATACACATCTCATTTGCATGAGTGCTTGAGGAGGATAAGATATAACAGACTTCAGTACAATAGTAATAGAATGCAAGAGCACTCAGTCTGAAGTATTAAACTGCATTGAGCAATTGCAACCTCAGTTTATATTATACCCCTGAGCAAGTGAAGGATCAAACATTTATTAAAACCATAAAACATTGATGTCAGTTTCAGTGAAACAGGTAGCTTATTCTGCTAATGTGGGGCTGCAGCCCCAAATATCAGCTTTCCATAGACACTGAATTCGAACCACTTTTTAAAATACACTGATTTAAAAAAAATTTATATCTATGTTTGACATGCAGGCTGAAATAACTAGTAGTTTCTGCTATTTTATGTGACTGACTGACTTTCATTTCAGTCCCTTTCAATCCAAACTAATTTTTTACTTTTTCTGATGATTTTTTAAAAATAGCATGATGATCTGTTCATCCATGTGTCAAAGCAAGAGTTAAAAAAAATCATCTTTAAAGATAGTGCACTAGCACAGAGTAATGATTGCTGAAGCACTGTTGAATTTCATAAAACCTACTCCGTTTGGAGTTTTGATGTTGTGGATAACTGATAAAGTTACCATGTGTGTCAGTTTCTAGCCTAGTCTGAGTAAAGTTGGTTCTTGGCCCAGAATGATTGTAGTCAGTTAAACCATTCAGCTCCCAGCATTATACAGTCTGATTCAGTTCCCAGCATGAAGTGAGGATTATTCCCTCTCTAATCTGACCTTGTAGTTATTAGAACAAAGCAATTTTTTATTAGCCTGAGTCTGCATTCCTTGAAGTATTTAACACAAAAATCTTGATTTTATTATAGTGGATTTAAAATTATAATTAGGTACTAAACACATGCACTGCATGCCCTCATCTATCAGAAACTTGATTTCTAGATAGCTCAACTTGTTTATCAACCAAAATAGATCCAAATAATTTCACATGTGGAATAAGACAAATTACAACTCTTCAGCCATTAAAGATGCTGTCTATTGGTCAATTAAAAAACTTATTTTTTAAATTAAAACACAATTAGAACTCTCTTATAGTCCCCCCCTCCACCCCTCCTTCCCATTATTTTAGGATTAAGTCATTCATTCATAGGGACTCTGAGTTGGAAGGTTGGGCAAACTAAGCTATAATTTTATTTGGTTTCAAAAATAATTCTAAGAGGTGGGAGCAGCTTCCTTCATTTTCGTCTCTTGTAATGTACTCTGGTGAACAAAGGTAGCAAGTTCCAACCAGGAGAAAATTACGTACTCAGATTTGCGTGGTAGTACACATGAATGTTCTTTTAACTTGTGCAGCTCTTCCATTGATGTCAATGGTCCACTGAAGTTGAAAGTTATTTTGTGTATCTGGGAGGGAACATTTTTTTAAAAAGCAATTCATATTGAATTAATCATATCCTGGGACTTTTTCTAGTGTTTGACTGTGAGTGCCAGACAGAATTTTAATCTGTGTAATAGGGACTTTGAGGGCTACACTTTCCTGCATAGTTAGTTCTTCTAAAGTAAAATATAAACACATATTTGGGTTCTTCAAGATGGGAAGTGCCATTGAATGAAACTTTGCCTACTGAAGCAGAAGAGTAAAACATTAATGTGTATGATGACCCTTCATGTGCAACATTTTTGATACAATTATCATAAAAGCATAGTCATGGTGACTATTCCAGGTGCTCCAGCAGCTGCTTAATATCAGCTTCATTTATGAGCAATCTCTGGTCATCTCTGACACACAAAAAATTGCAAAGGTCAACCAATTGGTGATTATACCATAAAAAATAACTGAATGGCAAAGATTTGAGCTTGATGAGAAACTTGGAACTTTCTTATTTTCTAACATAATTTTCACAAAATTCTGCCCAAAATAGTAGCACAAAATTACCCATTTTCAGAAATATTTGAAAAACTTTCCTTTGGATATATTCCTCCAAACAGATTTAAATTCACAGGGCCGCTAAAAGGTGCTTCAGGTGAAGAAATAAAGGAAGAACTGAAAGGTTTCATGTTGACACTTGATGTGAAATTGCTGGTTAAAAATTAGAATTGCCTCACTAATGGCTATCAACATCCATTCAGGAGAAACTGTGTTTAATACTGTCTAATACTTCTGGAAAAAAGGTCATGGAATATTGTGCCAGAGTTGCTAACGATGCCATCCAGGAATGCAAAGGGAAATATTGCAAGTGAGTCTTTTGTGTTTTGCCTCAGCAATAACATCATAACATCTCAGGTATAATAATCCTAAATGTCTAATGTATGGCTGTTCAGCACATCATTTAAGCCTCACTGAAAAAGCAGTAATATTTGAAGTTCTAAAATGCACTGTGGAGTTTAAAAAGTGTTGTTGTAAACTCCATCAGCCTCATGATTTGTTGATTGAAAAAAAGAAAATTGATTTCCTAGTTTCCCAGTGACACTTAGTGGAATTATCAGGAAGACTGGGTTTCTGTGTTTGCATCCCGCTACTAGATGTATGTTGACATTTGCATTGAGCACGTGGAAGATTTTTTGAATAACCTTTGTATCCCCTTTACATTACAATGGTTTCTGCAGGAAGACATGAAACTTGGAAAAGCAATTGAAGGAAGTTTCAGAGTTCCAGTATATATGCTGATGACACTAGTATTTCAGTTCAAGTAGAAATCTGGCTTGATCCAGTTAAAAAGAATTGGAATCATACAAGGACAAAATAAAAAACAATTGAGAAACGATCTTTTTCCACTACTTAACCAACATGACTTGATCCAAATAAGTTGAACCCAGAAATGGAGGAAGAATCTGAAATACAGTTCTTGGAACATAATTCTGACTTTTTTCCCTCTTTTCTAGCAAGTAAAATTGAAGATCCAGATTTCTACCCAAAACATCTTTTTACAAATGAGTTTGTGTCACAGTTTGTTTAATCAAAATGGTGGAAGTAAAATCATGTTAACAGGAGAGTTAAACTTAATTCTTTCAGATTTTAAAAGATCTGCACTCTTCTCCAGTCAATATAGCATCAATTGAGTGTGTGTTTAGTGAAAGGCAAAAAGTTGGTAAAAGTGTGTCATTATCTAAGGAAAAATACAAGGGAGTAGTAGGCCTATCTAGTTAGTAGACTAGGGTATCAATTACAATGTTCTTATTTTTACTTACAGAATTTCAAACTTTTCCTTTTAGACCATGTATGCCTTTAGATTGAATAGGCTTATGAATTCAGTCACATAGTCCATGATTTTGTATTTCATAATCAGGGCCGGCTCCAGGGTTTTTGCAGCCCCAAGCAGCAAAAAAAAAAAAAAAAAAGCAAAAAAAACCCCGCCACCATCGTGATCTACCACTCTACTGTCGCTGCTTCAGTCCTTGGCGGCAATTCGGTGGCTGGTCCTTCGCTCCGAGAGGGAGTGAGGGACGCACTGCCAAATTGCCGCCGAAGACCCGGACGTGCCACCCCTCTCCGTTGGCCGCCCCAAGCAGCTGCTTGCTGGGCTGGTGCCTGGAGCCTGTCCTGTTCATAATACATTCATGTTTTTATTTAATTTTTACCTTAAAAAGTCCCACCTTTTCTTTTTTTTTCTCTCTCTCTCTCATGTCATTATTATTACTAGTAACCTTGGGTTTCCCAAAAAGCATTGGGAGAGACTTCTTGGTCAGAAATGTACATCTTAGTCACAAAACAGAATATGTGTTTTCTCTGGAGGCAGGGATTTTAGTTGTCAGAAAAACATATGTCAGTGTGATGAAGTCCTGTATATGTGATGAAGTAGCATCATAAATTTGAGTACATCACCTAGAGCATCAATTTATGATCTCACAGGGAATGCACAAGGTCAGACAATAAATTTAAAAAAATATTACTATGCAAAACCCATTTACAAGTGGTTTAAAATAATTTTTTTAAAAGGTCTACACTTAATTAATGAACTGTGGGGAATTTTTTTTCTACAGAAAAGAGGTCTTTAATTCCTTCCTATCCCAGTTCAGGAGGATATTTGGTAAGTGACAGGATAGACCGCTTTTACGCTGGAAGAACAAACTTTAGTAGCAAAGAGTAAATGCTATACTTGTGTTAAAGTCGCTTGAAAAAGGCCATGTTTTCAACTTAGTACAAAAAAACCCAGAGAAATGTACATATTTCTTTATATTCACATTTATTTATTTTCTCTCTTCCAAAGGTTTTTTCTTCAGTCCAACTCTGTTAGCTTTGTGTGGAAAATTGACCGTCAGTGCTGCCTTCAACATAGTGTATATTTATACTTCTGAACTCTACCCAACAGTAGTGAGGTAATTGAAAATTTAGATCTGAATCATTTTTGGCATAGGAAATATAACTTCTGGCTAATTAGTTGTTTAAATTTGTATTACTGCATTAATTGTTAACCTTGGTTCAAATGAAAACATTTAGATTCATAGACTTTAAGGCCAGACAGGACCATCATGATCATCTAGTCCAATAATTCTCAAACTGTGGGTCTGGACCCCAAAGTGAGTTGAGACCCCATTTTAATGGAGTCACTAGGGCTGGCTTAGACTTGCTGGGGCCTGGGGCAGAAGCTGAACCCCACTGCCTGGGGCTGAAGCCCTTGGGCTTCATCTTTGCCCCCCGTTCTGCCTGGGGCAGTGAGGTTTGGGGTGGCTTTGGCCCCCACACCTGGGATAGTGGGTCTGAGGCAGGCTCAGGCTTCACTCCCCCATCCTGGGGTTGTGTAGTAATTTTTGTTGTCAGAAGGGGGTCGCGGTGCAATGAAGTTTGAGAACCCCTTCTCTAGTCTGACCTCCTGCAAATTACAGGCCACAGAATCTCACCCCACCCACTCCTGTAATAGACCCATAATCTCTGGCTGAGTTACTGAAGTCCTCAAATCATGATTTAAAAACTTCAGTTACAGAGAACCCACCATTAAGATGAGTTTAAACCTGCAAGTGACCCATGCTCTGTGCTGCAGCCGAAGGCAAAAAAAACAGGGTGTCTGCCAATCTACCCTGGTGGTAAATTTTTTCCTGACTTCAAATATAGTGATTAGTTAGACCATGAGCATGTGGGCAAGACCCAGCAGCCAGATAGTTGGGAGAGAATTCTCTGTAGTAACATAGAACCCTCTCCAAGTAGGGTCTCATTACTGGCTGTTGGAGATATTTTCTACTAGTAGTCACAGATCAGCTACATGCTACTGTAGCAGTTTCACCGTACTATACCCTCCATAAACTTATCAAGCTCATTCTTGAAGCCAGTTAGATTTTTTGCTTCAACTACTCCCCTTGGAAGGCTCTTCTAGAATTTCACTCCTCTGATGGAAGTCTAATTTCAAGCCTAAACTAACTGATGGTCAGTTTATATCCATTTGTTCTTGTGTCAGCATTGGCACTGAACTTAAATAACTCCTCCCCCTCCCTGGTATTGCTCTGTCTGATGTATTTATAGAGAACAATCATATCTCCCCTCAGTCTTCTTTAGTTAGGCTAAAGAGTCTGAAACAGTTGATAAAGCATGTATGTAAATGTAAACAATTTTCACACAAAAGGAGTTGACTAGTGGCTGGGTTATTATAATTTCTGTTTGTTAATTTTTTAGTAAAATAATATGATTTCATACTTATCAAAGTGACTGATAGTAAAATTTATTACTTGAATATACTTTTTATGTCAGACACATGTTCTACACCATTTGATGGGTTGAGGACTTCATTCCCCATAGCTTTTGAACTGCCAACTTTCACAAAAACTAAATCCACTTTAAAAATGTGAAAAACAAAAATCCTTCCCTAATTAAATATAACTAACCCTAGGTATATTTTTCTTATTTCCATCACTAATTTTACTAGTGTAATTCTTATTCATAAAAACAAATGTCTACTCCATGACTTCTCCTTTGTCTTGCTCTTATACAAAATACCATAATTAACATGATGGAAGAACATTTTAACTTAATTCTTCAATATGGCACATGCAATAAAAAGCTGAGTTCTTATAACACTGCTGTATAATTAAAGTCCCCTATGTAGTAATTATGTGATGTCTTTTGAAAAACAGTTACTCGTTTATACCTTCATGTTATTTAATTAAATATTTTTAACAAATAATTTATATACATTGTTTAACAGATGTATAATATGCAAACAAGTGATCTGAAATACCCACCATATATTATATAATTCACAATAGGTTGACAAAAGCTATCACACCTGTTATCAGGAGTAAGTTAACAGCCAAGTTACAGAAGTGAAGTATACAATACCCTTCCTGTTCTCCCCCTCTGCTGCCAAAATATTATCATTTATATGGGAGTAGTGCCCCAAAAATGCTGGTCAGAATTTGGGCCCTGTTGTGCTTGCTGCTGTGTAAACAAACACAAAGGAAGATATGATTCCTTCTCCAGAAAGCTTACAGTCAGAAAGGACAATAGAACAATAAGTAAGGAGAAAAGAGGTGAGGGCAACCATATATAGGCAGGGTCATCAGAAATATGGTAGGTACACTGCTTGTTAGTTCCTTTTCTTTTTCCTTTTATTCATTTTTCTTTACTAGAGGGTAGGGAGAAATAGCAGTAGTAGATGAGTAAATAGTAAGAAAGGGGGTTGGGATGCAGAGTGAAATGGGGAAGGAAGGAGCAGCAGACAAGGAGAGTGAGGATGTTAGTGGAAGGAATGTGAGCGAGAGGGGTTGGAAGAGGTTGGACCAAACACCAGACAATAATGTTCAGAGTTCAAATAGTAAAAATCAGTTTGACGACTTCATTAGCTGTAGAGGTCAGGAGAGCGTGGATAGTTAAAACCCCATTGGCTGAGCCTCTGCCTGCTGTGCTGTCATTGCTGTTCCAAGCTATTTGGCTATGGAATTCCCTGGAGCTCATTAGAGCTGGCTGCACACCCAAGAGATGCTGTTCTGGTTTGAAATACACAAATCTAGAGTTCTAGGGGACAGCCAATGGGAGCAAATTCCATAGCCTGAGGCCCTCCATTAAGGAAGATCCACTGATGCTTCTGGAGAGTTATAAACTAGGAACTGCAGTAGGAGCATAGTTGAGGGTGGTCATAGGAGAGTCAGAGCTTTTACAAATGTTGACCAACACCTTGAACTGCACTTAGCACTAAAGGTTCATAGTAATTCTAAGCTTATAAGATATCACAACTGAAGGAGATCTGCACACTCTGACTCTTCAGGATTTTGCAATTTCTGTCACAGACCATGGGAGGAGCTTTACATGAAACAAGTCTTTGTGTTTGAAAACCTGGGCCAAATTTTAGGTGTATAACTAACTCACCTAAAAACTAGTTGAATTTGGGTTTTGTTACAAAAATGTTGTGTATTTTTAATGTTTGCCTCCTCGTCCTGTACTTATCATTCTCCCTGAGTCTGAATTGTATTGAGCTAAGCCTGGAGTGATAAGTTATTTTAATTTCTTGGCTTTTGATTGTTTCACAGTGATCACATGGTTTAAACATTTTATTTCATAAGTCATATTGCTGCTATTGCCAGATATGCAACAGCTCATATCTACCGAGAATTATACCAATACTCGATTGTAATTGAAATAAGTCATTTGTGATGGGGGGGTGGTGTTAATCAGATACAGCACTGTCCCCTTGGAGAATCTGTACACTTATTTCTGGAACAAAAATAACCAAATGTTATGTTTGGAGAGGTGGAGAGCAGGGGTGGAGCGAGGAAGAGTACCATTTTTCTAAACTATTTTCATTCTTGAAATTTGATTATGTTTTATAAAACAGTACGTTATTGCATCGCAGGTCCCATACTAAAAATGTTTTCACTTACAGGTTAGTGATTATGTCTGTTTATATATTCTTGATATTTTAATCAGTTTCAAATATTTTCATTATTTTATACAAGAAAAATGTCACACTAGTACTTCAATTTTTGTGCCAGATGGTTAACTTGAAAACAAAACTTTAGCACCACCTCGTGGTATTATGAAGTTTTGCAGACATCTTCAGTATTCCTTTCCCCATTTTATATTGAAGTGTAACTATGCTGTATGTTGTTAAATTAAATATTTTGTTCAAAAGCAAAAATTTAAAAACATAGAGGAAACCAGAGATGTCATAGTATAATCCATTTCTTCAGTTTTATTACTAGTAAAATACATGCAGGTTTTAATTTCAGTTAACACCTATTTAGTGCCATAGACATTTAATATGCCTCCTAACATCCAGGAAGAAAAACACCCAACAACCAAAAAAACAGATGTGCATTGCCTGCTGGTCCAGAGACTAATCCTATAATAGAAACAATGGCAGAAAATGACTCAATCCAGGAATATAGTTTACTAGAACCAACACAAAGCTACAGTACCCACTAAGAACACTTATTTCTTCTTCAAATGATTGTTCATATCGATTCCACTGTTGGGTGCACAAGCACCCCAGGCACATGTGAGATGATTCTTTTGGCCAGCAGTGTCTGTTGCAGCCGCACCCCAACCCTAGATTTTTCTCCACCTCCCCACTCCCAGGTCATAACGTGTGGAGGCATGGCCAATTGTCACTTAGATCCTTCTTACCACCTATGAACCCTTGCAGTGTCCATGTGCTTCTCTGCGACTCTGTTACAGAAATGTAAAGGGCCCAGCTGACTTCAAGCCCCTTGAGTTTCTTCTTACCACCCGGACTTGCCTTTGCAATGGTTCTCAGTAGGCTCTTTCTAGATTTTATTGTAAATGGTTTTATAGTATTATTAAAGTTATTAGTTAATTATTAGTGTAGTTAGATTAAATGTTACCACACTTGATGATTTCATCCAATACCCGGTACAGAGGGATGCCTCAGTCACTGGACTTCAAGCCCTGTGTTTCCTGTAGTAAGCCACCGCCTGTGAGCATCCCACACCTAAGCTACTCGAAGTGTTTGGCATCGCTGCCAGATTTGCAGAGATTTTAAGCCTCACACAAAAAAGGGCCATGAAAACAGACTAAAGTTTTTACTTACGGAGGTGGGCTTGAGACCTCCATCAGAGCCAGGTCAGTTGGACTCGGAACTGAGTGCTTTGGCTTCAGTGAAGAATGCATCTCCTGCTTGCCTGAGTCCAGCCACTGCTCACCATCCCCATGGACTAAGAAGAGGCATAAGGCCTCCAAGTAGACCGCTGAGAGTAGATCTCTGGGACTGAAATCTGCTAGAAGTGCAGTTAAGAGTAGAGTGCTGCCAAAGTCCAAGCACATCTCTTCTCTGGCAATGCAGAAACAGGGACCATTGACTCCAGGACCGAGGCAGGTACTGTTGAGTTTGGAGCCTGAGGGAGCACCTTCCACATCTGCAGCACCGCACTGTACTGACACCGTCATGGTGCCAGTTACACTGGAGACATTTATTGCTGCCAGAGGTCTCTTGAGCTTTTCAATACTGATATTGCCAACGGTGCAGGAGTCTGTGCTCTCAGTACCGGCAAACCTGGGAGCTGCAACGATATTGCTGCAGGACTCTGTGCCAGGTCAGCCCTGACTGCCTCATATGGCTCATCCTTCAGTACCGTCAAAGGGGAAGCCTGCAACACTTGCTACATTGCTTCCTTTTCCAACTCAGCACCAGTCACTGGCATCGTCAGTCAATGGAAGGAGAGTTGTCCTGCTCTGAATCGGAGGTTGAATCCTACATTTCCCAACATCACAGCTGCTCTCACTACTCCCCACTGAGGCAATAGTTACCCTGCCAGGGATCCTTCAACTGGAGCACTATCGAGTGGGTGGCCAGGAGGTCACTGGGGTCCTAAACCTGTCCAGTGGCCTTTTTGGAATCTGTGGCATCCCCCTTCCTGGTTTCCAGACCATATTCAAGGCATTCATATTCAGTGGCCTCGGAGACACACACAGCACCTATTCAACAGAAAACACCAGTTCCTGAGCCTGGCAACAAACCCAGTATTGGGCACCAAGAGCTGGCTCAGGTGGACCACGTTGGACAAGTGATCGAGGAAGAGCAGTCCCAAACTGCACTGGGCTATTCTTCATCCTCTCCCAAGGAGGTAGTCTCCTCAGGAGTCATTTTGTGTCCCCCTGATGTTTTTAAAGAGGGTGACATTGAGCTTGGGCATCCAGGTGTAGTAAGTGAAAGAATCCTTATGCCCACAACATATTTTGGCCACAGAAGGTACTTCCAGAGTGGCCTTGCCTCTCAACAGGCAATTATGGACCCCATTAAGACGCTCTGGCAGACCTTCGTCTCTTTCCCCCACCTCAAAAGGGCCACGTCAAATGCCATGAGCCAGCACAGGGATTTGAGTCTCTCCTTTTCTCATCTCCCCCACCTCCAGGCTCACTGGTGGTATCAGTGGTCAATGAGAGGGAATGACAGGGGGGCATCAAAGCGTGACCCCCAAATCAAGATGCAAAAAATTAGATCTCTTTGGTAGGAAATTTTATTCTCCAGCAGGGTTGCAGTTTAGAATTGCCAACCAGCATGTTCTCTTGGGCTGATATGATTTTAATGTCTGTGACTCTATGCCCAAGTTTAGAGACCTCCTAGAAGAAGCTGGCAGGAGTTCTTCTCATTAGTGGACGAGGGTAAATCTGTGGTGAAAGAGCTTCATTGCAAGGTGCACTGCATGCAATGGATGTGACAACCAGGTCCCTGGCTTCTTCAGTGGCCATGTGCAGGAGCTCCTGGTTGCAGTCCCTAGGGCTTCCACAGGAGGTCCAACAAACTTTACAACACCAGCCCTTTGAAGGGGCCTTGCTCTTTTCAGAGCAAGCAGTCTCTAAGCTCTGTGGTTTGAAGGACTTGAGGGCAACCTTAAAGACGCTGTGATCATATACTCCAGCACCTTCCAGGAAGCACTTCTACCCACAACAGACCATAGACAGTGGGTATAACAGGCCAGCGCAGGCTAAGCCTTCCCTGGCACAGCTGTGTCTGTTGGATGCCAGTTGTGGGGAGATTACTGATGAACCCAGGAAGCTAAATAACACATACTGCCTCCTCAGCTGCCCTGGAAGCTGCATGGCGCATATAAAAAGCTCAGGTTCTTTAGAAGAGACATAAGTTTTTCCTGCTGCGTGGCTTGGGGTCTCAGAAGGGGAGGTGTGGTGTGGCTTGGGGGGGCTCCGGCTGTCCCTGGGCTCCTCCGGCCATGGAAAGGCAAGCGGGGTGCTCAGGGCTCCAGCCACTGGGGCACGCCTCATGGCTTCTCTGGGAGTGGGTGTGTTCGGGTCTCCAGCCACTGGGGTCGGGGAGCGGGGAGCCTCCCTGCCCATGCAGCAGACCCACCATTACTCTGGCCCTGCTCCTCATCAGGACCTGCAGAGAAAGAAGAGTGGGGATTATAGATGTAGACAATCTCCTCCTCCTATCTCTGCATCAGTGCCTGTCCATCCAGACACAGGGACTGGTATGCTTCCCTTGACTTAAGATACACTTACTTTCATGTGGCAATATTTTAAGGTTACAGAAGTTGCTCAGGTTCACAGTGAAACACTCACATTACCAATCCACTGTGCTGCCTTTTAACTTGTTAGCAGCTCCTCAAGTTTTCACAAAACGTGTCTTTGGTAGCGGCGTTCCTGAGGAGACTAGGGCATGTCTACACTAGAAACATAGGTCGACTTACAATCACTACAGTAATTACTACTGTGAGCTCCATGGCTGGAGTCTGGGTGGCTCCTGGGCTCCAGTGCAACTGCTGGGCTCTGAGCAGGGAGCTGAGAGCCTGTGGGCAGCCACCTGGCTGTGGCAGAGAGCTGGGAGCTGAGAGCTGGCGGGGGTGGTGGTTGGGGGGAGCTATCTGAGGTGATGCAAAGATCCTTCTGGCTCCAGTCATCAGGAATACCTACTGAGGTCCAAACCACCGTAGCAGGTCTTCTGTTTAAGGGCCACAATTTCTTCGTCAAAAACTGATAAAGCCCTTCATTCATTAAAGGACTTTATAGCTACTTTTGCATTTTCACTGGGCTTGTATACTCTGGCTTGCTTTCTCCTTGGACAGACCTAAAACTTCCTTCAGATAGTATGGGGGACAGGGACATCATTTTAATCCACAGAAGGCATCAGAGCCACTGAGGAAAAAAGAGGTTGCAACATAGATATCTCTTCCTCAGTTACGGCACACTTGACATCGTCCTCTGAACAGCAGTTTGTACACCACTGTTGAGAGCCTAGCAGAACTTTTTGAAGATCACTACCTTGCTACCCCCTCATCACTTTTGGCAACTGCCTTTTTTTTTTGACAGCTGGACTGGGAATACCGTGAGATTTGTTAGCAATCGGTACTATATATGTTCTAATATCTCTCTACCACCATGCACACCCACCTTCCCTGTCCCTTGCCAAGACCCTCTCTCATGAGATTCTGATTTTTATTCCTCATTATTTTCTCATTCAAAAGAAGAAAGAGGTTTGAAGTCCTACTCTGTACCTTCGATGTCTCAACATCCAGCTCACAGAATGTATCTCAGATTCCCGGTGGGAACGTTTCAATACTAGTGCAGGGTCCTGTCCTCTGGTCTTTCTATAGCACTGAGGGTGTTCATCAAGTGCTTGCCAGAGATAGCCATGCATTTAGAGGCAAGTGATCCACGTCTACCCATAGTCTGTTCGTGAGCTGATCTGAGGAAGATGACCACAGCAGGTTATTGTAAGATGGCAGCCTTCCTCACCAGCCTCTCTGTGCAGCTCCAGTCACCTTCTCTGCTCTGTCTGACATAGTCTTGCAGAGTACCGGTCATTCTACATCTAAACCCATCATAATTATGTCTGACAGCCTAGATGTGACTGGCCTATATCCACTGAAACAACTTATTGAGCTAAAGTAAAGAACATTCTGCTCCCAAGCAGGAAAATCTTATCTGGACTCACTTAGAAAGCTGAAGTGGAAAAGGTTTTTCTATTTGGACATCTCAGGACCAGCTGGTTCCCTTCTCAACACTGTTTTGGACTATTTACTAGCTCTAAAACAATCTTTGCATTAATTCCACAAGGGTCCATAAAACAGCAGTATTTGTATATCACCCTCTTCTCCAGTGTTGTCCTCACTGTATTTTCTCACCCTCCAATGGCTAGATTCCTAAAAGGCTTTTATTAATGGTTTTCCTCTAGTTCAGTAGTCTCCTTCCTTTTGGGACCTCAGTATAGTATTATTGAGGTTGATGGGTCCTCTACTTTGAGTCCTTGGCAACCTGTTCACTATATCACCTGTCAGTGAAAACTGACTTTTTTGGAGCAATTCCATCAGCTTGAAGGGTATGGGAGATTCAGGCCCTTATGTCAGCTCCTCCCTATACATGATTTTCTAAGGGCAGGCTTGCTCTCAGGCCTCTTGTCCAAAGTTGTTTAAAGTTCATATGAACCAGTTTATTCATCTCCCAGTTTTCTTCCCAAAGCCTCACTCAACCCTGGGGAAACTAACCTACATACACTAGTTGTAGTAAGGGTATTGGTACTACCTTAACAGGACAAAATCATTCAGGAACACCCCTGTACTGTTTGTAGTGTTTGCTGATAAGAAATCATTTTCCGTTGATCTTTTACTCTTCATAAACATATAAGTCAGTGATTCTTCATAACCTAATAAAATATAGGGTATAGAGTTTTCAGAAAATGAGTACTCTGGTTATTCAGAATATGTTTTAGCACCTTACCCTTTAAGAATACATACTGTGAACAGAGTGTTTGTAGTGAGATCTCAGCCTCATCAATAGTAATGTACTGTAGACTCTCAGATGGGTGGAATAAATCATTAGAATTTATTGTTAAGATATAAATATTTACTCCAGGGTTGTATGTGAACCTCCTAGAATATTGAACACCAATTTATTTGAATATTTAGGCAGTGGAGCAATCTCTGTTAATTCCAGTTAATCTATTGGCTGCGGTGTTGTAGCTATTTTGGTCCCAGGTTATTAGAGAGACAAGGTAGGGGAGTTAATATCTTTTATTGAACCAACATCTTTTGGTAAAAAAGATAAGCTTTCAAGCTTACACAGAGCTTTCTCCAGACCTGAAGAAGAGCTCTGTGTAAGCTTGAAAGCTTGTCTATTTCACTAATAGAAGTTAAGTTAATGTATTAACATTTTTTTAAATCCTTTGGAAGGATTGTCTTTCACCTTAATGCAACCACATAGACAACTGTATATTATCAATACTTATTTCTTGTTTGTATATGAAACTCAAGCATTTGCAAATCATCAATTTTAAGAATGTGGGGAGTAGATTTCCTTTTGGCTTGATGAATTTTTCTATTCACTGAACTGAAATGTTAAATGTTCTTCTGGTTTTCATTTACCTGCCACTAAATTCTACCTATATGATAGATAAATTGGATATAATAAGCTTACCACCACTTTTGAGTGTGAGAAGCTGTATATGGTGCTTCCCCAATCCTAATGTATAAACGGTATAGTAGAACCAAAACAATAAACTTGGCAGGTGAATTTTAGATGACCTCTAATTAGAACAACATTTAGGACCTGATTCTGATTTCACATTGGTTTTACACAAGTGTAATTCTGTTGACTACAGTGTAGTTACTCTGGAATTACACTGATCTCAGAATCAGGCCCTTAGACTGTCTGAGATTGCATCTGAAGACTTGTTTTCACAATGGTCTATAAGGTGTCATAAAATGTCTATGTCAACAATGGAGGAGCAGGGTTTGTATTTCAAAACACACTTGCCTTTTTTATCCATGGTTTGCTTTGTCATGGGCTTTCTATACTTTGCTTATTAACCATAATCCTATCTATTTATTCAGACTTTTGGGGAAGTACTGGATTGCATCAGAGGATGGGGTTTTTGGCATGGATATCCTTGGGAGATAGATGGAATATTTTCTTCATTGGCTGGTTATAGTAATTTTTACTGTTACACAGGTTGAATTACCTGCTGGACTTCTATTAATTACATTAATAGACTGATTCTCCCCCCCCACACATACACACAAAAAAACCCAACCAACCAAACACATTGTCAGGCTCTCCCGAGTCATGGATTGACATTTTAAAAAAGTATTTGTATAAATTTCAATTGAAAAAGAACAATAAAGCTTAGATGATACACCTCTACCCTAATATAACGTTGCCCTTAGGAGCCAAAAAATATTACTGCGTTATAGGTGAAACCGCGTTATATTGAACTTGCTTTGATCTGCCGGAGCGCGCAGCCCTGCCCCCCTGAAGCGCTATTTTACTGCGTTATATCCGAATTCGTGTTTTATCGGGTCACGTTATATCGGGGTAGAGGTGTACCTGAGAATAGAATTGCTTGTTAAGGGCTCGTTCTAATCATATCGCATTTTGAAATTACACATCCTTTTTTCCCCCCCTTTGGAACAGAAATGCTGGCTTGGGTGTCTGTTCAATGACTTGCAGATTTGGTGGTGTTTTGGCTCCATTTGTGCCATCCATGGTAAGTTAACTTTTTATTTTATTTTTATGTTAATTACTGATATTTTTTCCCCGCAAGACTTCTAGTTTATTGGAATAATCTCAGAATTGCTTTCATGATTCTGAACATGGCAGGTAGATCTTTTTCAAGGGATACTTTTATATACCTCTGCAAAATGTATATTTAAGCTCTATTTAATGATATTGATATAGTCAAATTCCAGACTTAACTAATGAGAGAGGGTGTTTTGGTTGTTGAGTGTTTTGGGGTTTTTTTGTATTTACAAAATAGAATAACTTTTTATAAAACTTCATTCCTTTGAGAAAGAAGCAAATTAACATTTTATCTTTTACATTAAGTGAGTTACCTAGTATTTATCTGCTGCTGCTGTCTTTGTAAACAAATTTTGTATTGATACCTAGTTAGTACCTGAATGCTCTTTGGCTTGCAAACATTCATAATGGAGATTTTGATGTGAATAATTACTTGTATAGTGAGATTTTGATCAATTCTTTTCATAATGTATGTCTAAATAATTACCATTGTTGTTAATAGATATTACATACATGAATGCTGTGAAGAACAGACCTTTTGATATAACTTGTTTTTGTGTATAATTAATTGAAATATATATATGAAACATGAACAAATAATGCTGCAATATTTTTAGAAATATCCTGGGGCATGAATTAATTTTGGGTTTTTATCACTGATTTTTAATTTCAGAAAACTCTTAACCCATCTGTACCATTCATGGTGTTTGGAATCAGTGGAGTATCAGCAGGATTCTTGACTCTTCTTCTTCCGGAAACTCTTAATAAGCCAATTGCAGAGAGCATTGAAGACCTTCAGGGTCCTGTATACCAAATGCTTAAAAACAAAAAGGCAGAGTAAAAAAACTTTTTTTTTTAATCTAGTTTTTTATTAAAGCAGTTTCCATACATCTTACGCAAGTCACACTGTAGCACACATTTCTTAGTTATTCAACTTGGATGTTAATCTTAAATTTCTGTTTTTTCTTTATTCATAACATCCTTGCTCTGTATTTGTTAAATAGAGTTTTACAATTGTTTGTATGTCAAAGAACAAAGCTTTAAAATAAATTTTCTTGCACTCATTTTCACCTGTGCATATGATACAACACACAAGCCACAGTGCATTTTTGTTATTGTTGAACATAATTTTAAAAAGCAACCTGAAATAGTCACAGGTGATATGTAGATAACTTAACTTGTACTTCTGCAATAAGGCAATTAAGTCACTCTTATGTATTGCATTGTACCCTTTCTATTTATGTCAAGTCCCTTACTAGAATATAACATTTAAAAAAAACAGTGTATGATATTTGAGGAGAGTGTTTAATCTCTTATTTATTTCTCCTCCATTGTTAGAAGCATTTGGAACACTTTCCTCTAGTAGATGAATGCCTAATAAAACTTTTGAAACTGAAAAGTAACTTAGTTTTGTCTGATTAATGGTCAACAATGGTAGTTTCAAAAATACAACCAGAACAATTTGAAAAGATATACTGTGGCTTTAGTTTTTAGCTGAAATCTATTACTACAATTAACAGTACAGTGACTTCATGCAAATTGCTGGAATTTGCATAAAGTCTCTTCAAAGGATGCAGCAAGCATCAGTCTATCACTGTTATACTGTAGAAACTACAGTTTTTTCCCCCTCCAATCCTGTATGATGACACAAACTTTACTGTGAAGAATCAAAACTTAATTATCTCATGATATAGAATGTGTAACACATTCAAAGATTTTGCATATGTCGTCTTACTCAGATGAATATGAATGGTAGGATTTCTAATGACAACAACAAAGGTTATCCTATGAAGTCAACACAGGTAGCTTGGAAACAAAAGAATATTAAGTGTTCTTAACACACTAACAAATTAATGAATGTTGTTAGTTATGTTAATTATTGTACTAAAGAATTAATGGGTTTTAAGAAATTAAAAGTCCATATATACTTAATGTAGTTTAACATTTGGTAGTACTGAATTCAGTTGAAATGAAAAGAAATTGAAACACAGTCTCTTATACTCATATTTGTGCAGTTTGTTTTTTTAATTTCACTTCATTTTTGAATTTTGATCAACTGAATGTATGCTGATTTCCCCCTTTGACATTAATCTGTGAACATCAGCAAAAATAAGATACTTAAAATTGTTTTAATAATTTATATTTCATCTGTTTAACAGGTAAACCAATTAGAAGAAGACACTTAAAACTTCAAAAAACATCTTTCTGGTGAAAAATCAAGCATCTTTTGGTAAAGTGCTTTCATAGTGAAGGTGTGGAGCTACTGAGAAACCAGAATGGAAATGTCGAGGGGCGTAAAGTATAATGCCACTTCCAGTATGTTGTACAGTTTATTTTTATGTGAAGCGCAACTGAGAAAATGGAAAAAGTTTGCCAAAATTTGTGAAAAGAGAGATGGCAAATCCTTGCATTAATTTAATGACTTAATTAACGACACTCTGGACACAGAAGACACAGTTTTTAATAAAAAAAATGTAATATTCCATTATTTTATTTTGTAAGATGTAACTGCTAGCTGTGAATTGAAATATAATGATGAAATTGAGGTAGTATGTAATAAGTGTTTTTTAAAAGATATTTTCTGATTGGAAGGTTGCAGGGCAGCCTAGTTTATTCAGGTATTTTGTACTTGTTAGAAATAATTATATCCTGTGCATGCTAATGTACTCAACAGATTTTTTTTCTTTTTTCATTTGCTTTAAACTACTGCATACCTCATAATACAAAAAGACCAAAGATTTGTATAGATTATTGCCTTAACAGTAACATTAATAATGTGAGAAACTCAATCAAATTGATCAGGAATTTTCAAAGGGAAGTAAATTAACCTTAATGCCGGATATAGTAGGTTTTTTTTAATAAGACCCAAGTTGAACAACAGAGAAATTTAACATGAAAAATTGCAACATTGGAAAGAATAATATGAGGTCTTTGCAGACAAGAGGTACATTTAAAAGAGGGAGTAAATTAGTACTGAACATTTAGTGAAATATTAATTCAAAAGATGCAATTAACCAGTAGCTAAGTGCTAGCTATAATTACAGAACTAGAAGAAAATTATCAAAAATGTATCAAATATGATATATAATCAAAAATGTTATATTCAATTAGAATTGGAAATATCTGCAATAGAAACATAATTTCAGTAGATTTCACTTACTAATTGATATTTATTTTTGAGTGGGGATATCATAGTTGTTATGATTGGTTTGCCAAAACAGTATTGTAATTAAATTTAAAGAATTATAAATATAAAATTAGTGTCTCTTTTACATGTAAATTTGTCATACTCTTATAAGGATATTTCCTATCATATGGACTTTAGTCCTTTTATTAAATGCATCTGGTAGGAAAAGCTTAAGGAAAAGCCATTGCATTTTGACAACATTTTCGTATTTAAACTGAGTCTGCAAGTTATAACACATGGGTAGACTGCTCAGCCCCTCTGGAACCCCAGTGAAGTCTGCAGGGGCACAACAGTCCATCTGTATGTTATAAATGGCGTGATTGAATCCTTAAATTGCATAAAATTATTTAAAATCACAAAATACGGTTTGCAGAGAAAGTTATGATTTTAGATTGCATAAAACGTCTATATATGTGCATTTAAGTCCTGTGCCAAAGTTCAAAGTAACACAAAACACACAATTCTTATTTTCTTATATATATTTAGTTGCCTTATATTCCATTTTTATGGGCTTTAGAACTCAGTTGGTGAAAGTGTTCCTGAATACCTTCTGGCAGTCTTTTACCCTCCTTTAATGTTCATAATCACAACAACTGAGGATACCTCTTCAAAGGATAATTACATCATCAAGGAAATGGTAAAGAGGAGCTCATGTTTCTATCAATTTAGAACTTTTTATTATGAAAAGCTCTGATTCTTATTTTTTTGGTAATAAAAATTGAATCTTAAAACATATCGTTTTTCTTAGAATCAGAAGTAACACATTGAGATAGGCTCTCCAAAAATATATCATTGTATGGTGAATGACTCATGTCCCCCTTCGGCCAGATGTTTAATGTATCAGCCTCAATAATGAATTTTCCACATCCTTTTATTCCAGTTCTTGTAGAAAACAGATAATAAAAATAAATTGTATTTAAAATGTGCTTATATCTCCCAATTTTTTTAAATTTTGGAAGGTATCCTGCTCAGCATTTACTAAGATTTTTGAAAATGTGACAGTTTGTGAAAGTCTTTTCCTGGGGAATTCTGTTCCAAAAAAAAAAAAGAAAAATTCTGTGAACAATATTTTAAAATTCTGCAAAATTCTGCTTATTTTATCATCAAAATTAACACAATGTAATCCTGACATTTTCAATTATTTTGGTAATTTATTTGAAAATACCTCTCAGCAAGTATCTCTGTAATAATACAGACCACAAAAAAGATTCAGGAAATATTTTTTGACGAACAGATTCCTTATTAGGCATATTAATATAGAAACTTAATATTTAAGTTATTTAAACTACAATACAGAAATGTATTTCCCACACCCCTTAGAAGGAGTGCAAAGGACTTTGGGAACTCAGGGGTAATGAAGGAGCTGGAGGACAGGGAAGTAATTGCTGGGAAGGAGCCTGGGAGTGAACCTGGAGGGTTGTTGAATGTGGGTGGGAGAAGTATGGAACAGGTTTTTTTGGTGGGGGGAGGGAGTTTTAGGGTGTTGAGGAGCCTCCCTCAAGCAGACCCTGGCTGACCCCTAGCCTCTCCCATTCAGTCAGGCATATCTGCCCTAGTCCCCATGTATCTCTGTATCCCCACTCCTCATTCAGTCAGGTATAGCTTCCCCTGTTCCAATGCATCCCTGCACTCCTACACAGTCACTCTCACTCCCCACCCATCCCTATGTGTCCCTGCACCCCCACTTCCATTCAGCTCTGGCTCAATATTGTCACCCCACTAGCTCCTGTGCTCCTGCCCCAGTTGGTCTCCCCCACACCAACCCTTCTGAATCCCAGTCAGTGTGGCCCCCCAGCCATCCCTTATGCACCATTCTGAATGTCCCCTCCATATCCCGTGCATCCTCATCTGGCCTTGTGGGCAGGGCACGGTGAGGAAAGCAGGCTTTGCCCCCTTGGTCTTGGTGGTTGATTGCTCTGGCCCATGAGCCAGCTCCCCTCTCTTCTGGTGCCACTTTAGCTCCTGGTGGCCAAAAGGTGTAATTGCAGTGTGACCCCACTCATGGCTTCCATTCACCTGTACATCAGAATCAATTATTCTGCGGGGGCGAAATCTGTGGGGGACATTAATTCTGTGCTTGTGCAATGGCACAGAATTCCCTCTGGAGTAAAAGTCATAATGGTTGTCAGGCATATATACTATGCAGTGAGGCGGTGTGGCTCCCTGCCACCCCGGAGGGGGAAGAGCCCATCCGGAGGCCGGAGTGGGCGGAGCTAGGGAGCTCAGAGCCCGCCCCTCAGAGGGTCAGGCAGCGACCTGGAAGTATAAAGGCTCACCCTCAGAGCTCAGTAAGCCCTGAGCCGCAGGAGAGGACAGACGTTTCCAGCCTTGCTCATGGCTGGGAAAACTTCATGGCCCAAGGTGGCCGCCAGGACTGGCCGGACCTGCCCTTCGCTTGCTATCCAGAGGAGTTGCTGGACCTACCCCGCGCTCGCTACCCGGAGGAGTTGCCAGGCCTGCCGCTTGCCCACTACCCAGAGGAACCCATGGTGCTGGACCCCGCAGAGGACAACACCCTGACCCAGGTACTACCCAAGGGGGAGTCTGGAAGTAGCCCGGGGGCAGCCAACCCTAGTCTGGCTCCAGCACAGCCAGAGCCCATGTCAGTGTGCTGTGGCCAGGATCCCCACTGACTAAGCAATGGGTCTTCTGCCACTGCTAGGGCCCCAGGCTGGGATGCAGTGGAGTGGGAGGGCCTGCGTCCCCCCTGCCACCCAACTCGTGGGTGGCAGTCTCCCCCTCCCCCAGGCCTTTAGAGGCTTGGGGCCTACTGTTTGTACTTACTGCTCAGCCCTGCCTGAGGGCCTGAGCCCCTGACTGTTGTTGCCCCGCCCTGAGCTAAGGCCCAGGCTTGATACTGTTTGTACTTACTGCTCAGCTCCAACTCGAGGGCCTGAGCACCTGACCCAGTGTTGCCCCGCCCTGACCCAGGGCTGGGCTTACAGTATTTGTTCTGGTTACAGCAAGGACTGCCGAGGGAGACTCCGCAGCCAGACTAATTCCCCAACACCAACTGTGTGTAGTGAGCCGGTATGGCTCCCCGCCGCCCCAGAGAGGGTCGAGCCCCGGTGAACCCTTGTACATACTAGTTTCTAATATTATGCAGAGATGAAAAAAATTTTGTGCTGGTTCTGGGCAGTTTTGAGTCATCCTCTGACTCTGCATCTCTTTGGAGTCACATTTTGCAGCTTCAATCCCTTCCATGAATTTAGGCCTCTTTTGGCAGGAATTTTTTGCTTCTTTCCTTCCCATCACAAACCCAGAACAGGGGGAAATATGGGGGCCAAAGTTTGAATAGATATGCATGCATACATGCTCTGACGGGTTGGACCACCCTTTTGGGGTGCCACCAGTTGTTTTGGGTTCCCACTGAGCCCGCCAGTCCTACCAGCTTGGGTTTCCCTTGCACTGGATTGCTGTGCCAGGTTCTCAAGCCCCTTTCCAGCAGAGGCAAGACCACACCCAGCTGCAGATACAGACTGAAATCAGCTCTGTGTAGGAGGATTCAGCTAGGGGAATGGCCAACACTTCAGTGCGCACACAGTATCTGGAGTGTAAACCCCAAAATAATATTGTCTTGGGCTCTATAGTGAGAACTACAATGCAAGCTCATAAAAATCACCCTCTCTCTCATGTGGAGGGAGTTATGCACAGCTTTTTGCCCCCTCTCCCCCGATATGAATTGCACAAGCCGGGTTTTGGAATAAACAAGAAATAAGTTTATTTACTAAAAAAGGTAAATTTTAAGTGATTATAAGTGATAGCAAACAGAACAAAGCAGATTA
This sequence comes from Mauremys reevesii, assembly GCF_016161935.1. Classification (NCBI taxonomy): domain Eukaryota; kingdom Metazoa; phylum Chordata; order Testudines; family Geoemydidae; genus Mauremys; species Mauremys reevesii. The sequence continues at coordinate 46,090,040 of NC_052629.1, read as the reverse complement.
CTGAGCAAATAAAACAAAACATGCAATCTAAGATTAATTCACTACACAAACAGGTTACAAAATGTAATTTCTCACCCTAAATGTTGTTTTTAGCAGATTGCAGAGTTTCTGCATCTTACATTTCCAGTTATTTCTGTTTACAGACTAGACCCCTATCTCAGCCTGGACTCAGCTCTTGCCTTTCCTCAGCTTAGTTCCTTTGTCTCTTCAGGTGCTTTCAGCAGTCTTCCTTCTTGGGCAGGGAGCCAATGGAGAAGGGCCCTGATTGACTTACTACCCAATCTTAAATAGAATTTATACAAGGCAGGAATGCTTTGTTTCCAGCGGAAAAATACCAGCAGTGTCCAAGGTGGTACTCTGTACCAGGTGACATCATCAGATGACCCTGCAGTGTCAAAGCAACATCCCAAGAAGAGGAAGATTAGTATCTTCAAAGTTCTATTGTCCTTCTTAAACGGCTCATTCAGGCTGATTGCCTACTGTCTGGTTAGCGTTCCCCCAAGTACACACACAGTTGTAATTGTTACACAGTCAATATTCCTAACTCCAGATACAGAAATGATACATGCATACAAATTGGATAAACACATTTAGTAGATCATAGCCTTTTCAGTGATATCTCATATGACCCATCTTGCATAAAACATATTAGTTCTGCCATATTTCTATCATAACAGTATTTCTATGCAGAATATGGAACATCACACACACACATCATGTCATCTCTCTTTATATCCTTTCCCTTGGATGTTTGTATCCCTGCATTTAGCGGTGCTAGGTTAAACACCTTGTTACAGTAGATGCTTCACCACCTTGCTGGGTTTTTCCCCCCATGGTTAGATGAAAAGGCAGTTTATTTTAATATTTGCTGGTTTTCATTTTAGGTATTTCAATAGAAGGATTGTCTGCAGCTTTGTCATTATTTTCCACTGGATTAGCACAATTACGGCTTTGGGAGCCTAAAGCTCCTAAAGGAACCCAACAGTTTCACTAACTTACTGTGCATACTGTGACGATCAGAAAAGCATCATTTTAATCAAATAACTGCTTTTCTGAATAGATCTCCTTTCCAAGCTGTGGTAATTTCATATGTTTGGCCTTAGGGAGTTAGAGCACCTTAATTTAGAGCAACTGTTTTTTCTGTTGTTTTTCAGAGGAGAAGAGAGCTTGTTTGGGAATGTCCTAATACATTCTTTACTCATTGTATAACTGTTCTCCATCTGTTACTTTTTCTTTCCAAGCTATTAGAGAATAAAGGGAGCTGAGTTTAAAACAAACAAACAAACAAACAAACGTTTAGTTATGCCCATTAGGTCATTAGGCCTATCTTTTAGTGCCACTTTTAGTTCTTATTTCCCTTACTCCTCACTTGTGTATAGATAATTCAGTACATGAATGTTCCTACAGTACTAGTCATCCTTTTCTGTGACAGAAGAATCCCCTTCAACCTCATACTTCTCCTAAGTAAATTTGCAAAATGTGGTCTAGATGAAATGACTGTAAGGTGGATGAACAACTGGTTAAAAAACCACACTCGACTTTCTGTCAAACTGAGAAGATGTATCTTGCCATGTCCTTCAGAGGTCTGTTCTGGGTCACATAGTATTAAGTAAGAGTTGAGTAATGGAGTGCAGAGTTTGCTTATAAAATTTGTGCATGACCGCAAGATGAGAGGGATTACAACCAATTTGGAGAACAGGATTAGAATTCAAAATGACCTTGATAAACTGGAGAATTGGTCTGAAGTCAATAGGATGAAATTCAATATAAACAAGTGCAAAGTACTGTGCTTAGGAAAGAAAAATCAAATGTGCAACTACAAAATGGCAAATAAATGATTAGGTAGTAATATTACTAAAAAGGATCGGGGGTCACAATGGATCAGAAATTAAATATGAGTGAACAATGTGATGCAGTTGCAAAAAGTCCAATACTGTGAGGTTTATTAACAGGAGTATTGAGGTAATTGTACTGTAGTGCTCTGCACTGGTGAGGCCTCAGCTGGAGTACTGTGTCCAATTCTGAGTGCCACTCTTTGGGAAAGATGTGGAGAAACTGGAAAGAGTCCAGGGAGCGCAACAAAAATGATGATCTGTTTAGAAAACCAGACCTATGAGGACAGGGTCAAAAAAATCTGGGCATGTTCCGTCTGTAAAAAAGAAAACTGAGATGGGACCCTATAATGGTCTTTAAATATGTTAAGGACTGTGTGACATTGTCTAATTAAAATATAACCATGCAAACCATTGTTGCTACCACTGCTATATAATTGCAGCAAATCTTACACAAAATATAACTCATGGCCAGAAAGGGTTAAACAGCTAGCAGGATGAATGACCCAAAGCCCACCCTTAAAGTCATGTTAGAAAGGTATGTGAATGGTAATGAGAACCATTCATCCTAAGCAGGCTAGAACTTTGAAATGCAAACCTATATTGTTAGAAGTAATACTAATTGTGTGTATCTTAAATGCTACCTGCGTAAACAGACAGTTCCTGTCTGTCACTATAGTTACTAATTCAGAGATTAAAAGGGAATATTAACATTTAGATGAATCTTGGGTAAAATAATGTCATTGACTTTCTGTCTCTTTGAAGTTGGTCATAGACTGCTTAATGGATAATTTGCCCTATGTTAATTTGTGTAACTAATTACTGGTGGTGTTTAGAAAGCAATTGGTTACATCAAAAGCCTATTGTTTAACCAGGACTGTGTAGTCAAGTGGATGCTAGAACACTGTATAAAAAGACCCTTGGGTACTGATTCTGTCATCTCAGATTTGCTTAGGCTTCACCAGGAGAAGTTTGAGTCAGAAGACTGCAGTCCCAGTTATGCTGGTATGCCCAGAATATGATATTTGGACATCGGAATATAACCTATGAACTATATCTGAAAGAATCTTTGCAACTACAAAGCTCACCAGCTCTGCTATGAATCTGAACCTCAATGAATTGAACTCATGGTTGAACATAGGGGAAGGCTAGCTCAGTGGTTTGAGCATTGGTCTGCTAAACCCAGGGTTGTGAGCTCAATCCTTGAGGGGGCCATTTAGGGATCTGGGGCAAAAATCTGTCTGGGGATTGGTCCTGCTTTGAGCAGGGGGTTGGACTAGATGATCTCTTGAAGTCCCTTCCATCCCTGACATTCTATGTATATTGATCTTTTAACCATACTCTCTCTCTCTGTTTTTAAATAAATTTTAGTTTAGTTAGTAAAAATTGGCTGTAACGTGTATTTGGGTAAGATCTGAAACATCCATTAACCTGGGAGGTAATGTGTCTGATTCTTTGGGATTGGTAGAAACTTTTCTTTTATATGATGAAATAAGATTTTCAGAAATCATATTTGACTTAGGTACCTGGATGGAGGCCTGAGTCTGGATCACTTTAAGGGAACTGTGTTGTTTGGACTTCTGAGTAACCTAACTATTGGAATAGCCGCCAGCTTGTGGGGGATTGCCCCATTCTTTGCAGTTCACTCTAAATGGGTGACCACAGCTGACCCCCACTGGGACCCCAGTCACAGGCTGTTATAAAGAGAACAGTGATCAGTTGCTCTCTATTTCCACTCAAGTAGGACAAGAACTAATGAGTTTAATCTTCAGCAAGAGAGATTTAGGTTAGGCATTAGGAAAAAATTCCTAACTCTTAAGGGTAATTAAGCACTGGGATAGGTGACCAAAGGGAGGTTATGGAATCCCATGACTGGAAGGTTTCAAGAACAAGTTAGACAAACACCTGTCTGGGATACTGTAGGTGTACTTGGTCTTCCTTAAGTGTGGGAGGCTGCACTAGATGACCTCTTGAGGTCTCTTTCAGCTCTACATATCTATGTTGAATACAGAGTAACACGTACAGTATTCAGAACCTTATAACCTATCTGATCCACTTCAATCACAATACAGTTTTGATTTTAAAAGTTTCAGTGATAGACAATCTGCCACCACTTTTCATAAGTTGTTCCAATACTTAATTGCTATCACTGTTTGTTTTATTAAAACTCTTATTTTTAGTCTAAATTTGTCTAGCTTCAGTTTCCTTAGAATCATAGAATCTCAGGGTTGGAAGGGACCTCAGGAGGTCATCTAGTCCAACCCCCTGCTCAAAGAAGGACCAAACCCAACTAAATCATCCCAGCCAGGGCTTTGTCAAGCCTGACCTTAAAAACCTCTAAGGAAGGAGATTCCACCACCTCCCTAGGTAACCCACCTTCATCACAGATCTCTCAGGTCAGGTTCTTCTCAGTGACATCATTCTGGTATCATTCTTATGTGGCAGCTAGTCCCAGTCCAGGGAAACAGACAAATTTTATACCTCCTAATGGCCATATATGCTCTGTGTTCTAGGTAGTGCAGGTAGTAATGTGCTTATAGTTAGGGTTGTCTGACAGTTTCCATTATAAGACCCAGTTTTCAGTTGCTTATAACTTTGTGAAACTTGATTTGTTTGGGCTGAAATTTTCCATGTTATGTGTCTACTTCAGGCTGATTTTTTTTTTATAGTTCATGCTATATATAGTGAACAATGTCTAAAATTATACTGAACAGGCCCAATACCCTAGACATGGACTTGTATTCCCTAGCTAACTGTCAAATCAGACAGGGAAAATCCTTAAAGGGATCATGGAGCCAGAGTAATGATTCCTGGCAGACAGATTACAAATGCAGTGTAGCCAGAGAGAACTCAGCATTAGATGGAGGTGTTCCTCCTTCACTTTTATTTGGTACAAATGAGAGGTAGAAGGATGAGAGAATATAAGGAAGGTAACTATTAATTGAACAAGGACTGATTGGGTGCAGGAATCCCCCAGTGTCCTCTTAACAGCATTTGACAGTGGAAGGCACTTCCTGCCCCATAGTGCAGCAGATGCATTTTTTTTTAATTCGTATAGTAAAATAAGAGAAGAGGCTCTTGTTCTCTTCTTCTCTCCTTTCCTTGTGACTGGAAGAGGTGCACAAGGTGGGCTGTAGTTGTGATAAGGATGTGGAACACAGTGCTGGGAAGGCATTGGCCATATTTCCTGTTCCCCAGTCACCTAACATGAGCCAGGGTAACAAAATGCTAATGTCACATGACAGGGATAACTATCCATTGGCTCAGAGTCACGGTTACAGTAGTAATTTCCACTAAGGCTGGATATGTACCATAGATAAGGCTAAGATTTTGTCATGGATATTTTTAGTAAAAGTCAGGGACAGGTCACGGGCAATAAACAAAAATTCACTGAAGCCTGTGACCTGTCCGTGACTTTTACTAAAAATATCCATGATAATATGGGAAGGGACTGGGCAGCTGCGGGTGGCTGGGAGCTCTGGGGCCCCCACCACCCATGGGAACTCAGAGCTTCAGGGTCCCCCTGCCCCCTCCTGCAGTGGTGGGAAGCTGCCAGGGTTCCCCTGTCCTCTCCCCAGTAGTGGGGAGCTGTGAGAATCCCCCTGCTGCTGCCACAGTGGGGAGCTGAGTGGGTCCTCCTGCCCGCCTGTGGCAGCTAGGAGCTCTGGGATCTCTCGGTCTCCTGCTGCTTAGGGGAGCTGCGGGGGTCCCCCTGCCTGTCGCGGCTTCAGCCGGTGATGGAATTGGCACTCCCTCCCCGCAGCTTCAGCCGGTGATGGAATTGGGGCTGTTCACCCCCTCCCCACGGCTTCAGCTGGGGCCAGATCTGGGGCTTTGCACCGCTTTCCCTCTTTTTATAACAGGAGCTGGAGCCAGGCTGTCAGTCCTTCCCTGTGGGGCTCCAGCTGTCATTCCTCCTCCCCACCCCACCTTCTCTCCCTCATTTTCTTTAGTAAAAGTCACAGAGAAGTTACAGCTCCCATGAATTTTTATTTATTGCCCACAACCAGTCCATGACTTTTGCTAAAATTAACCATGACACAATCTTAACGTCACATATGACTATTTTGTTAGTTTTTGTTTTTGACAGATAATTTGTACAGAAGAAACCCTGCTCTTTCAAGTTATTTGTCAAAATAGCTGCCAAAGCCTAAGTCTAGTAGTTGAAAATGCCATGAAAGATTTCCCAGTGCTGAGGAAGTACATGAAAATGTATCCTCAAGGGCTTCTCCCTGGTTTGACTTCTACCCCCTGCACCACTTATGCCTCACCCAATCTCTAGAGTTTGAAAATTAGTGTTGGAAATACAAGTAAACTTTTGTCTGATGTTTTTTCAACAGGAAAAATAATGTCCTGTACAAAATACATAGGCATCTTTGTTAAGGCACCCATGTATTTTAGAATGTGTTTCTGAAGAGTAAAGTTGGTAGTTGATGGGCTTATGCAGCCATGTTCTTTTTCAAATAAATTACATTGGCTGTAAACTGGATATTTGTTATGATCCTCTGCCTAGTGATCAACCAGGAAGGAAGGGGAATAATTATTAATAGCAGATTTTAGTTAGTTAATTTGTTGGTGGTGGAACTAATTACACATTCCAGGTGTTCTTCATCAGTTTAACAAGACAACATGCAGATATCAAATGTTTCAATTACAATGAGTCTAATTAAACATGATTAAACTGTTAGGTTTACAAACACACAACTAATTACAAATAATTAAATTTGCACAGGATTTATAGCATGCATACCACAAAGTATTTATAATATGAGAAATTGCTTCACAAAAGACTACATTATCACTTTTACAATAATATGCTATGCATGTAATAATATGCCAAAAACGTCACTGTTTTTTCCAGGCCATTAATCAACTTGTCAAAAATTGTAGTGTGGAATATTGCAATCATTATTTCAGAGAATGTAAAACTGGATAAATTTTCTCATGCAAGTCAGAAAATGAAGTGAAGCTAATTAACTGTAACTGGTGAATGAACTTTGTTTTCTGTGAGCTGGAAATCCTTTGCAAATTATTAAACAGAACTGAAGCCTAATCTGAATGTATTGCATGAAAAAGTTCACAGTTGTTTAAATTATGGGACTAATCTTGAAGCCTTGAATTTGGAGAGGCTTGGTGTGAGTCAGGGGCTTGCAGTGGAGGATTATGAGAACCAGAGAAGTTTTTGGTGGCTTTTGCAGAAGAGGAAGGAGCTTTGGAATAAGGTCTGTGGTTTACATTGTGTATTGGATGGAGCCAAAGACCGGCTGCTCTTGTGAAGGAGAGAAGAAGGTCAAAACATACACTTTACAGCCATGCTACCATCATTTAGAAGAGAATAGGGCCAACATCCATTTGCAACCTTATAAGAAACTAAATGTTTAGCATTTATTTTGTAGGTATGAAAGTATTTCAAACCACCATTAAACCAAAATATTACAAAAAAATCAATAACTAGGATCAAAGGTTTAACAACTAAAACTCATATCACATATGTATCCTGGCCATGGATTAAGCCTAACCCTAGAAATGAAAGGCAAATGTGTTAAATAACTGAGTGCTGTGAAATATTATGGGCATTGTACAGCTAGGTAGAACTATCTATTTTGTTACTGAATGTACCTATTATAGCCTAATATTGCATTGATTTCAATGGAAAGGTAATGGACAACTGGTAGCACTACCAGTGAGATAGAATACCAGCTGTGAAAAGGTCTTGAATAACTTGCTGGGTATCTGAATGCTCAGTGCAACATGTATAGTTTTATTTGGAATAGAGTTTCATTCATATTCATTCTCCCCATTGTATGGACTCCATAAGTCAATACACTGTAAATCTAGAGAGGCTTTGTGAAATCAAGGCATTTGGAAGATATTTTAAGAGATAGTAGGCAAATGGCCCTTTTCTATAACTAATGTGCCAGTTAGCATAGAGGAATAATGGGTAGCATTTACAATAGAATGTTTGTGGCAGAGTACATGTGCAGAAAAAATGACTATGTTCGATGGATGGTCTCAAATGGATCCATGGTATGATGCAGAATGTTTACCAGTACAAGTGGAGCAATTACTACTCTTCACGATTACCCATGAAATAAAACGTATGAAGTAAATGTCTTTAAAAGTTCAGAATAAACCATTTACTTGATTTAAAAAAAAATCTAAACTAAGCATACATATTCTTTGAAGTACCACACTTGAGCTTGCCTAGCTATCTGCTAGTATCTGAAGAATAGTTGTAGGTAGTCACCTGAAAGAACCAACCTGACAAAGTGTCTGTGAGGTGTTTCATTAATTTACCTTCTGAAAAGTGACTCCGTACATTTGCACCAAGTCTTTTCCTGTTGCATTCCAGGATCACAAGATGAATGTGACAGAGAATGAGAATTTTATATAGTTCTTTCCTTGCAGTCTACTTAGCCCTTTAGTCCCCAAAAAACAATTTAGTAGCTTCTCAGGAACAGCTTAGAGATAAGAGTTACAGTACTCTTTCTATTTTCAGGACCAGCATTCTTCAGCCATCTCTGCAACTGCACCTCCAAGCCAATTTGTCTACCCAGCAAATGTCTTCTATCTCCCCTTTTGGCATGCAGCTACAACTTCTCTCCTAAGGGAACAGCTACAGCAGTGATTTGAGATTTGGTTAGAGAAAAGGGGTAAGCTTTGAAAACTGGGCTGTAGGTACAGATTCTGGGGCTAATATTTCCCAATTCAAATTCCTATAGTCCTGAATCCACTGATAGTGCAGGTATCTGGAATTATGCGGGTAAGGTTTTGAGAAAACTGTAGATATAATTGCCAGTGATGTTGTTGTGGCATACCATGCATATTCTCTATGATAGGACTTTCAACATTCAGTTGAGGCAGGTTTGGGCATAAGACATTTGCTACTTTTACTTTGAGGACTCAGTTGATAAGTGGAGTATAGAAATCACACAGTGTTCTCTAAACTTTCAACTGCTGCTCCTTCAGTTCATCATACTTTGGGCTGCATTCTTGGTGAATGTTATTGTCCAACCATTATTCTACAGTACAGAATAGACTGCTTAGCCTAGTACTACTGCTACAGCAGTATCATTTTTAAATCCCTCTTGTTCAAGTCCTGGGGCTAGGATTTTGTAAATGTTTCCTACCCAGAAACTACAGTGACGGTCATTCTAATGGGAGGTCATGGTGCAATGAAGTTGGAGAACCGCTGATATATTGCAATTCCCACAAGGTGCAATCCATTACAAGTCTAGGAGGAAGGAGAGAGTCATCAGGCACCATACTAGAAAATACTGTTCGGATGATGACGGGCATACAGTGAAAAATGAGCCACTTATAAAATCTTGGGATTGTTGAATACTGGCTTAATAGATGGGAGAACAAGACTAGCACTCTGGAGTATAGATAAGATTTACCAAAGGCCACAGTGATGTAATAAAATCGGGAAAGAGGGAAGTTAAACTCTGCCCCACCCTCCCTTATTTTAATCCCTGTTTACAATGAAGCTGCTGGACAGCCTACTGAAAAGTTATAAAATGCTAAATTTAAAGAAGAAAATACTTGAAAATAGAGTGTTACTGTAATGTTAGTATTGGCTTTTTAGGGAGAAGGGGCAGATCTTGTTTCCTTTCCTGGGACAATGGACTCTGGAAAACCCATTTTTCAGTCAGTGACCCAGGTGGAATATCATTTGTCCAACAAATTGCCCCCTGGATTTGATTTCTCCTGTGATAAATTCTCTGCTGATTTACAATATAGTTTCACTTGATATTATTATTATATAGCCTGTATTGTGCAGGACGTCAGACTTAGGTGACACCTCATAAATTATCAAATATAACTGGAATTATATAGGGTACAAATGGGTGGAGAATTTAGTTCCAGTAACATAATTATCTTTATGATCAGATCCCCATTAAAAACAAATAATCTCTCCCCTTCCTCCCCCCACCCAATTTAGTGACTATGTGATAGGTCAAAGAAATCCATCTGTCGGGGCTATACTGTTGTTTTCTGACCTTGGCCACCTAACTCAGGAAGAGATGACAACATCTGCCTATAATCATAGCCTTTAAAGGTGAAAAAGATGAACCCATCCTTGTACAGCTTGCAAAATCCAGGGTGGAAACAGCAGAAATGAGCACATCTTTGTGGGGGAGTAAAGTCAAGTGATATTCAAACTGCTAGATGAAATGGACAAGGATGCATGAACAGTACTGCAGGGCACAGAAGTGAAGCTTAATTGAACATTTGGAGCACGGATCACATTAATTCCCCTGCTTTTTCTTTTTTTCTACTGGTTATTATCCATTTAATTAGCATCAACTAGTTTCGTAATTTCATGTGGTATCCCTGTTTTGTTTTCACTTCTCTCATGGACACATTAATTTGTTTATGATTGAACTGTACTATTTTGTACTTGTAGATTGATCAAATATATTTTAATTTTGTTATTGAAATATAATTAAAAAGACTAGGGGGAAAAAGCAGACTATAATATAGCAGATTTTCTCTGTTGTGGTCCTCCTATCTAGCAAATGCTGACTACACGAATGCAAAACTACAAGCTTGTGTGGCAACTGAGTATCAGATTCTGCCACAACTGCTATGAGGACATGTGGAAATCAGGTTGCCTGAAATGTAACCATACTATAAGAGCACTGAATCTTTAGAAGAGTAATCCAACTCAAGATAAGCACATCACTAAGAACAGACTACACACAAGTATGCTGCCCAAAGGAGTCCTTGGTAAATTTATTTTCCAAACCCAAAGAGGGACTGTCCTCAATGCTAAGTTTGCTCAGTAGTCAATTTCGATTGCTGAATATTTGTGTTTGGAAAAGCATATCAAACTACTAGACATGGGGCTGTCAAACTGGGAGTCGGGACCCCTCAAGGGGCCATGACGTTATTACATGGGGGGGTCGCGAGCTGTCAGCCTCCACCCCAAACCTCCTTTCCTCCAGCATTTATAATGGTGTTAAATATATGAAAAAGTGTTTTTAATATATAAGGGGGGGGTCTCACTCATAGGCTTGCTGTGTGAAAGGGGTCACCAGTACAAAAGTCTGAGAACCCCTGTACTAGACCCTCATTACCTGTTCCAGTCCCAAAGTTTTTTTCCCCCATGCTGTTATGTCTTAGATGTATGAAAACGTTTGGAAGCAAATAAATTAGATTGTAAAAGCGTGAAATTCTACTCCTATAAGCCCCAATCTCACAGAGCACCTTGCATGTGCTTAACTTTAAGCATTTGAATAGCCCCACTGACTTTTATTCAGATCCTTAAAGTGAAGCAGTATCTTAAGTTCTTTGATTGGGATCTTACTGTGGATATGGGGACATGAAGCAATATCATGGTAGACAACAAGTTAATAAGAAACACAGTTGTGCTGCACACCAAGGATTTTTGTAGCAAACTCCTGGGCACGTTTATTCTGGAGACACTTCTCGTCACGCTTGATAAATGGCAGATTGCTGGATACGTTATCAATGTGGCCCCTTGAGAAAAGGGAACCAACATAATAAAAGCTTTTAAGTCTTGAGATATGCCAGACACTACAGTTCTGTATTGTAACTTGCTAGGTTATTTCTGGACACTTTTCCCACCCAGTTTAACTTCTGGCCAGTAGTGGCTCCACAATCCCTTAACCACAGGAATGAGAATTAATATCCTTAGGTCAGAGTTGACCAGGTTGAGGCGGGAGGCTGGAGGCACAGCCTGGAAGCAGGCTATGGGGCGAGTGCTGTATAACAGGCAGCCAGGAAAGCTGACCAGACCTATTGCTTGCAGGTGGCCAGCAGTAGCTACAATAGGATACAAAGTAGTGGCTTGCAGGCAAGAAGACATTGTGGAAGAGGTGCAATTGTACTCTGAACTTCCCAGCCCTGCACTGGGTTGCCTTTAGTGGCCGAGTTAGAGAGTGTTTCTTTTTTGTGCTGTTACTTAAAGCAATGTTGCCTAGGTCGTTTACATCTCTTATTTCTGGGAACTCTAGTAAAGAAACACTCTTGGTTACTTCAAGTGTGTGAGTGTTCTTGGGAACTAGCAGAGGGCTGAAGCCTGAAAAGTGTAGTGCTTGGAGCATCAACAGCACTTGCCTCCAAGGCTGTGGAACACCAAGCATGCTACCAGACACCTAGGGCCTAGAGTACCACAACACTCTCAGCCATACTCTGCACTGGGGTCAGTTACAGTACCAAGGGTGCAGTAGTTGAACATCTCATGAAGGTAAACTTGATTGGCCTCAGCAGGAAGTTGCTGGGCCCCTTTAGACATTCTTCAGCAAGAAGAAGAAAACAACTGACCTTTTAGAAGAGGAGGCTATTAACTTCCTGAAATTTCATGGATGTTTTCTTTATCTCCAACCTTGAAAGTGAATACTGTACAGTATAATTTATGGTTATATTATTAGCCATAAAATTATATTTGTGAACACCATCAGCAAAGGAAGAAATTTGCTTTCAGGAAATGCTAGTTTTATTTGTGGAAAAAATGTTTAATAGAATCTTTCTCCATATATAACCCTATTACATTCTCCCCAATCTGACTGAAGAATAAACTGGTGAAATTGTGTGAAGATTAATTGAGAGTATTTAGGGAATCTTATTATCCTCTTTTAAGTCATTGTCGACACTCATGCCACTTATGGGCTCTGTGCACGTGAGATAAGATTCTTTTGGCCAGCAGTGTCTGTTTGGGCCATGAGAAAGTTGTTATGTTTTCAGTTCTTCAGCATCCAAATGGAGGTCCTGGAAACAATCATGTAACAGAAATTACTGGGATTTCAGAGAACATATTTTGTTTCAGAAGCACCATGTGTCATTATTTCCAAAATGAAAATTTTATGGAATTTCTGTTCTGTTTGAAATTTTGAAATGTTGAAATTTTCCCACAAAAGGGAAATTCTGTGTTTCGATTAGTTATAATAATGAGCTGTGTAATAGCAGGACAGATGAAGCACTTTGTACCTTAGAAGATTCTGTGGCCCACGAGATGGATGATGGGAATGGGAAGGTTGTTGGATATTGACCCAGTGAAGAACTGATTTGTCAGAATGTTAAATGCCAAATTTATGACCTTTTCAAGGTTTTTGGTTCTCAGAATTGTGTCAGTCAAGCTGAACATAAGGCCTTTCTGGTTCATTCTTCATCCAATGATAAGGCATCTTAGAGAGGGAAGGAAAACTAAGTGTGTGGAAATGTTGGGTTATTGTGTCTCCATGTGTGTGACCCCAAGTCTATAAGAGGAGTTCTGTTTTTTGTTAGTGTTCATTTTCCAACAAAAAAAATAAACAAGTTTGGTGTTTTTGAAGAGCAAGTTTTGCTTCAGCAGTTCATGTTCCTTTAGCTGAAATATGGATTGATGAATTGATAGTGGTTTTTCAACTAAAAATATTGTTTGTATGTATCATAGAATCATAGAAATGTAGGGCTGGAAGGGACCTCGAGAAGTCATCAAGTCCAGCCCCCTGCACTGAGGCAGGACAAAGTAAACCTAGACCATCCCTGAGAGGTGTTCGTCTAATCTGTTTTTAAAAACCTCCAGTGATGCGGGTTCCACAACTCCCTTGGAAGCCTATTCCAAAGCTTAACCACCCTTACAGTCAGAAAGTTTTTCCTAATATCTAACCTAAATCTCCCTTGCTGCAGGTTAAGCCCATTATTTCTTGTCTTACACCAGGCGTGCACAACATACGGGCCGCATGCGACCCACAGAGGCTCACTGTGCGGCCCGCGGGGGGATTCTAAATCCCCCGCACACAGGAAACACCGCGCTCTGCGGGCAGCCCAGAGCCCTTTCAATCCCGGCCGCGGCTGGGATTTAAAGGGCTCAGAGCTCCCCCTGGCTGCGGGCAGCCCAGAGCCTTTGCAAACCCGGCCACGGCTGGGATTCAAAGGGCTCTGGGCTGCCTGCCACTCCCGCGGCCAGGCTGGGGCTGGGATTTAAAGGGCTCAGAGCTCCCTGCGGTTGCAGGCAGCCCAGAGCCCTTTGAATCACAGCCTCAGCTCCGGCGGCCAGGCTGGGGCCTGGATTTAAAGGGCTCGAGTTCCCCTCAGCGGCAGGAGCTCTGGGCCCTTTAAATCTCTGCCCCAGCCCCGCAAAGCTCCCGGTTCCCCCGGCTGCCGGAGCCCTGGGCCCTTTAATTTGCCCCTGAGGGCTCCCAGCCACCTCTTCAGCTGGGAGCCCCTGGTTGATTTAAAATAAAGCATCACCTCCCCACGCCCAACCTTCCTTTTTGGCCTACAGCTGTTTTGGTGGGGCGGCGCTGGGGAAGGAGGGTTTGTTTCTGCAGGGCTGGGCGTTGCTGGGGCGGGGGGCCGGGAGATGCTGGTGGGGGGTGTTTCTGTGGGGCCAGGGGGTTTCGGCCCTCAGCTGTTTTCTTTGGAGTAATGTGGCCCTCGCCGCTTTACGACTTGTGCAGGCCTGTCTTACAGTGAATGGACATGGAGAACAATTGACCACCAACCTTTTAATAACAGTCAATTTGAAGACTGTAATGAGGTTCCCCCCCCCATCTTCTTTTCTCTAGACTGAAGATGCCCAGTTTTTTTGTTTTTCTTCATAGGTCAGGTTTTCTAAACATTTTATCATTTTTATTGCTCTTCGTTGGACTTTATCTAATTTGTCCACTTTTTTTCTAAACTGGGGTGCCTAGAATTGGACACAGTACTCTAGCTGAGGCTTCATCAATGCCTAATAGAGCATGACAATTATCTTCTATGTCTTACACATGACATTCCTGATAACACACCCCAGAATGATATTAGCCTTTTTCACAGGTGCATCACATTGTTGTGCCACTATGGCGAGACAGTTCTTTTTCATTTATGTATGGCATGACGTAATTTGCATTTTTTATGTGCTAAGTGAAAAATACCAGTTTCCCATGGTGAATGTAAAACCTTTACTGTGAAAGAACCTATGAGCCTGTGTACAGTTTTTTCCAATTTGAAAATATGGTGGTAGACTAGGGTAATGACAAACAGCATGATTCATATATTAACTTGTTTCTCATGAATTTCAAAGCTCATTAGCTTTGTGCTGAGTAAAAATTGCCTTTGTACATAAATGTGGCAATATATCTGAGATCACAATTAAGCTTGTATCTAAGAAGTCCATGGACTGACAAAACATGTCTGTCTCTCTGTCTAGCTCTCCAGGTATTTACATGGTTGCTGTCACTGTAGTATCTGAAATGATTAATCTGAATTTAAATTAATTGACTTTATATGTGGAAATGAGAACAGAATATTTTTGCAATAGTGTTTGATGATCGACTTGCTACTTCAGGTTACAACAATAAATTATACTGGTGATTTTGATGAATACTTTTAGCTAGACAATAAGACATTCTACAATATAAAACCATGAAAGGATCATGTTATGGGATATGTAAATAAAAGTCAGAGTTTGAAACATGGCTTTCAGACACTCTATGGTTTGGATAGGCTTGATTTTCTACTTTTGTTTTGCTGCTTTCAATATGAAATCGCTGTTCTCTTCTCACTTCACATTCCTTGCCATTCTTGGCTTACAGCTTCACCTACTGTGTGATTCACAGTTATAATGACTTGCATATGCCTTCATCTGAGACAACTTGATTCATGTTCTTCATCCTTCTCATTACAGTACATGATTACCTTTTTCTTTCTTCCCATCAGGAGAAGTCTCCTCATCTTTCAGAAAAAAGCTTTTGTTGCTTATGAGATACAAACATAAGCATTTTTTTTCAGTATAATCCTTTTCCAAATCTGATTTTCATTTTAGAATTTCTGGTTCATGGTACGTGCTGAGTAGTGGAACAAGTACACAGAGGTCACAGTGATTGGATTCCTGGTAAAGGAATAGAAAGTTAAAATTATATTTTCCATGCACCAAACCAATATCCATCCAGAAATACATTGAAAACATTGAAAATGAACACTGAGTTAAAAGAATAAACCACAAGAACACAAAAAGTAAAATGCAATAAAAATGGATATTATGTAAGAATAGATATTCTCCATTTACCAAATTACAATAAATTACCTAAAACAGAAGAATCCTCTTGAATGAATGAATTGCAAAACCCTCAAAGCCTTGGTGCAAGTTTAACTGTTAGCCAATTGCATTTATACCCAACATGTCCAGCTAACTGGACATTCTTTAAGGAACTGGGAAAGAGGAATAGCAGGTTTTACACTTTCTTTTGTCATTAGTGGGCCTGATCTTGCTCCCAGTGAAGTCAAAGAGGAGTTTTGCCATTGATTTAAAGGGTACTTGGATTCAGTCTTATATGTAGAGAAAATGTGCTTTGCTAGTTTATTCCCAAAATAATGAATCACATAGAATTACTAGAGCATTTGAAGATTACTTTCATCCTTATTTTTGTCCTTTGCAGCTAAAATGCTCTAGCAATTATTTTTAAAAAGTAATGAAGTTCTGAGCAACTCCCTGATCTTTTTTCCATTTATTCTCAGCCTCTTACAAATAGGAAGGAAAAAAACCCACAGTAATTTCTTGTCAGCCTGTGCTGGACACAGATTCAACATTATGCTAATTTTTATTTAAAAATTTCTTGAGGTAAATGACTTTTTTTTCCACATTCTATTTCTGGCATAGAAACATGGTTGATAAAATTATATGAATTATCTGAAAGACTTATTTGTCTTCTGCTGTATAATCTTATCATTCATCAATTTGTCTCCCTACCATATCAGGGATCTTATCATATCACCTCTAAAACAAACATTATAAAAACCCTTCTGAAATGTGTCTGACTTCTTTCAATTTGTATTTTAGCCAGTGTTGTCATAATAAAGAAACCTTTTAAAAAAAGTTCCCTACTCTGTGGTATCCTGATAAAAACCGTAAGTTTTCCACTAGTGACAATTCATTAGCAAGTACACAATACTTGCCAGAAAAATTACTTTTCCTCTAACAACTTCCCTCTCCTGCTGTCCTTCCCCCTCCCCTTCCATTACCCCCTATGACTTACGAGGCATTAACAGACCACTTCATCTTGAATGGCCCCCTGAAATATGTAACCAGTAACTACTTATGCTAAACAATCTGTGCTATCTTGTATTTAGCTGTGGTGCTCTGGGTACGTTTCCCAGACTTGAAGAAGGGCTTCATGTACGCTCAAAAGCTTTTCTCTTTCACCAGCAGAAGTTGGTCCAATAAGGTGGGTGAGGTAATATCTTTTGTCTCTCTAATTTTCCTTCTACTAGCATCTTTGTATACATCATGTAGTGTTCATCTCGATGCACTGGATGGCACTAAGTTTCCAAAAACCACCAGACTTTATGTGCTCTTAACTTGAAAATCTGCTTTCTTGTCAGAATTATGCTAGACGTTGCTGCAAATGTAATTTGTAAAAGTCCACCCTTTCAGGACTTACACGTACTTCTTCTTTTGTAATTTTTAAAATTGCTATACTTTCCTTCATCTTTCTCTTCTTCCTAATGTAGTTATAGAACCTCTTCTTATTGCCTTTTACGTCACTTGCTAGGTATAACTGTTTTGTACCTGAGCCTTTCTGATTTTGTACCTACTTGCTTGTGCCATTCTTTTGTACTCATCCTTAGCAATTTGTCTATGTTTCTACTTTTTGTAGGATTCCCTTTGGATTTTCAGGTCATTAAAACCTCCTGATACAGTCATATTAGCATCTTACTGTTCTTCCTATCTTTCTTTTGCATCAGGATAGTTTGCTGTTGTTCCTTTAATATTGTCTCTGTGAGAAACTGCCAGCTCCCTTGAACTCCTTTTTCCCTTTAGATTTGTTTCCAATGGACCTTACTTACCAGTTCTCTGAGTTTGTTAGTCTGCTTTTTTCTAAAGCCCATTTCCTTGTTCTGCTACTCTCACTCCTTCCTTTGCTTAGAATAATGAAATCTAATCATTTAAAAAACAAGTTGTCCCCAGTACATTATGTTGTTGCTTCATGCATCTAAAGATAGCTAGTGCTCCTTAGGTAAGCTAAAGAGTGTGAGCAGAACTAACTCCTATGTATGGGTATGTCTACACCGCAGCTGGGAGCATGCTTCCCGGCATGGATAGACAGACATGTGCTAGCTCTGCGTGGGTATGAGCCACTGCCCATGTTGCCACAAGCTGCACTGCTATTTTTAGTGTGTTAGCTGGAGCAGAACTAGCATGAGTCTGTCTGCTCGCACTTTGAAACACCCTTCTAACTTCAGTGTAGACATAATAAATGCCAACACATTAATCACTGTATTTATTATTGAGAACCATTCCTGCTTCCACAAAAACGAGATGTCTTCCATTTTTGTGGATACAGACTAAAATGGCTACCCCTCTGATTCCTGCTTCCCTACTGCTGGAGTGAAGGTTTTTAGAAATGAGGAAACAGGGCTGACTTAAGAAAACAAGTGTCAGTAGTGTTACCATAAAGGCATTATATTTTAAGAACATTGTTTCCCTAATTATTTCTAATACAGATCAACAAACAGAAAGTCTTTTTGAAGCTAGATTTGATTGCAACATCTAGATAAGTGGGTAAGCATTAGAGAAGCACAGTGGTCCAGTGGTTGGGTACTGGATTAGACTACCAGAGACTTGGGTTCTATTCCTTGCTTTGCTTTGTGACCTTGGGCAAGCTTCTGTTCCTTCTTTGCACCCCCCCATCTGTCTTATCTATTTAGACTGTAACACATTTCCTAGCATTTCAAGTGGTTAAAGCAGGAAGCAGTACCACTCAGGTTTGACATGGCCACCCTTCTGTAAATGGAGATAGAGGGGTGGCCAGACCAAACCAGAGTGGCACTAAGACCCTGTCTGCCAGGTTGCAAAGCCACTTGATCTGATGGCCCTCTCAAATGGGGGGCCTGAGGCAAACTGCCCTCTGCCGCCCCCATCCAATCCTTCCTCTCATTCCTGATGCCTCCCCCGGGACCCCTGTCCCATCCAACCACCCCTTCTCCTTGTCCCCTGACTGCCCCCAGAACCCCTGCCCCTGACTGCCCCCTGCTGCCCCATCCAACTCCCCGCTCCTTCCTGACTGCCCCTCCAGGACCGCTGCCCCCATTCAACTGCCCTGCCCCCTATCCACACCCCCGCCTCCTGACTACCACCCCGAACTCTCCTGCCCTCTATCCAACCCTCCCCAGTCCTGGAGCATCGGTGGCTGGCGGCACTACAGCCGCGCCACCTAGCTGGAGCCAGGCCACGCCCCCACTGTCGTCTGCCGCCTCCACCACACAGCACAGAGACCGGATCAGGCCTGGCTCTGCAGCTGTGCTGCCCCAGGAACTCAGCCCCGCCACTCAGAGCATTGCACCAGCAGTGGAGTGAGTGAGCTGAGGGCAGGGGTGGGGGGACAGCAGGGGAGGGCCAGGGCTAGCCTCCTGGGCCAGGAGCTTGGGGGCCTGGCAGGACAGTCCCGCGGACCACAGTTTGCCCGCCTATGGTGACATGTTTCCAGTGTGACACATCCAGATTTCTAGCTTGCATTTCAGATATAGCACAGAGTAACACTGATTTGAGATACAGCACCAAATCTTGATAAAGTTGCTTGTCTACCTTTTGATCTAGAGAATTAGGAGAGTGGTGGTGATTTTAATAAAAAATAGACAGTAGTTGGGGAAAACAGGAATTAACTCCATTCCAAAATGCTTTATTAAATATGATTCCAAATGCCAGAATATTAATGACAGATTAATATAAATAAATAAGCACTGCATATTTCTGAAATGTCATGTTATTTATGCGTTTGAAAACCCGACAGCATCTTCTCTTCTTGGGCTAAGATTCTACGCTGCTCTGTTGCAAAAAAATAAAAAAGAAGCTCTGGAGATCTTTGTTACCTGTGTTGAAAGAAGTATGAGGAAAAGTTAGTGGAATCTTTAAAAACCACAAAACAAAACACTAAATTGGAATATATAATTGCAGAGAGTGGATTAGAATGAAACATTTTGAGCTTGCATTGATGCTGACTTTAGCTGGAATAACTTGTGCTTTTCAGCAGCTGTATGTGTGTAATCACAGAAGAGGTGTGTGGTAATATATAGTCTTTCACATGTCAGCAATCAAAATGGAAATTGTAGCATACAGGAATATTATGTGAATTTGGATGCTGAACTGACTGCTTGTCCATAAAGCAATGAATGGATTACATGGACACCTAAGTTGTTAACAGATATTATTCATGCTCTGTAAAGTGGTAATGATCTGTGCTGTAGCATGAAGGTCCCAGGAATGCCTGTCAAAGCTGAAGGCGTAACAATGTGGAGATTTTATGTAAATGACTCAAAACCCTAATTTGCAAATCTGAATATGTACTGCCTTATTTACATTAACAACAGCAACTATTCTGATTGCTGGAACTTAAGCCTGCCAAGGCTACAGTGTGGCATGAGCTTCAGGAATATATGATTTGCTATGCTTCTGGCAGGCTTTTGGGGCCATCTCCCCGACTTTGTTCTTCAGGAAACTTTGGGTGCTGTTTGATGGGTGTCAGGAATCAGGGCTTGCAGTAGAGTCAGTCTGGAAGCAGGCTCTGCAGCAAAGCCAATCTCTGGGCAATTTAACAAGCGCAGCTGGTCTGTAGTAGGTTGCCTGACAGGCTATACTGCCTGATTGGTTAGAAGTGTCAGCAGATCAGCTTTTAAGCCCAGCAGCAGCAATGTAGTAGCTACTCTAAACATTTGCCTATGGCTGTGGTAGCCCTTGTGTCTGCTTGTTCTTAGTCCTGCTCCTGCCTTGGCCTTACCCTTGCTTCACTCCAGGTAATCTGGGTTCTGAACTTCAGCTCCAATTCCTGACTTCTGTCTTTGGCTCTGATCCTGGCCCTGGGCTCTGATTCCTGATCCGTGGCTTTGACCCTTGGTTCTGACTCTGGTACTGATTCCTGACTCCTGCTGTAGCCATTAGGTATTACTACTCACATTCTCATTTGACAGTGGTTTCTCCAACCTTGGAGTGGGTGGAAGGCTGAGGTGGGGTTGCTACCCCCTAGTGCCAGTAGTTCCTTTCTTTGGTCTGTGAGGGGTGGTCTGGCAGGGAGACTGGTCCCTTGGTGGGTGTCTAGCTCTAGTTGAACCCTGGTTTGTGGGATGGGCTGTATCTGCTTTTCCCTGGTTATTGCTCCCAGGCATGGGTGAGAGATGGTGCTGTAGCCGTAGCTCCAAGCTATGGCTAACTGTGGGATGATGTGCTAGATAGACCAGTGTTTTTCAGCCTTCTCAGATTGTCAATCTCTTTTTCAAAGTCAAAACACTCTTGTGACCTGTTTACACTTGCTATAAAAATAAGAGTAAAAACTATACTCATGATAAGCCTATACAATTTATTTGTGTGGGTGTTTTGAGAGGTTGACGGAGAACACACGGCCTTGAAGGATAAGAGTGTGTGGGGTATAGAGAAGTCAGACTTTCTTTGATTTAAATAGTAATAAAATTTTCCGTTCTATCCACCCCCCCCCATTACTTTCTGTGACCCTCTAGAGTTGCAACCTGCTAGGTGAGGAAACAATGTTCTGGACTACAACTTTTTGGGTAGAGGCCTCCTCGATGGGTTTCTATGGTTGGAGTCCTGAGGACCAACCTGGTAAATCCTGCTTAGAGTAGCCATAACCATAGTTATTAGCATATCTTCTCTCCTCCCCAAATCAGGCTTAATATTCAATGACAGGAGTAATTTGGGGAGCAGCTGATCCCAGGAGCCTCCCAGCCACAGTGGAGACTGCACAGGTCTGGTGCCAGGTTCTAGTCCTGCTGCTGACCAAAGCAAAGGGCTGTTAGGCTTGCTGTGATGCAAAGTAGAATCTAGGTGTATTCTGATAACAGTCCAGATGTGGAGTGACCCTGGGCAAGTTCCCTCCAGAAAATGAATATAAAGGGCCAGAGTATTGAGGAGAAGATAAATGGGCACACCCCACAGACGGCTTACTCAGGCCAGTTAGCTGAAGATCTAGATCAAATGCACCGCATAGAGTGTACATTATCCTTCATAGCCTGCTTTGTAAAAATATGCTGTCAACAACCATCTACAGGGCTAAGTATGAGATGTATTACTGACCACAACTGTTCAAAACTTGGGTCATAATATTGGCTTAAAAATCATGAGATCTTAAAAATGATACATTTTGGGTTCTCTTTATTTGCCTTCTAGTTTTTGAGCCTAGAGTGTAGCATTCAGATTTTCAAGCTTTTCCTTGTAATCACACGACTACTTAAAAATGAAAGCTAAGATTCTCTTTTAATCATGTTCCATGGACAGGGGCTTTTAGAAAAACACTAAATATTGTGAAACTCCTGGTAAGACAGTTGGCTTTAACAAAAAGATACAGGTTTTGACTCTGCTCTCACACTGGTATTATGCCATTCTATCACCATTGCCTTCAGTAGTATTTCTCCTGATATACAGTGCGGTAAATGAGAACAGAGTCTGGCCTTTTGTATTCCCCTGTGTAATGTGGATATTAAATGAGGTACAACACTTAAATGGGAATTGACAATCATGGCAATAGCTTTATTTAAGTTGTTACCACAATTCTGTAATGGAGAGTTTATAGTTAGTGTGCTTGAAATGGTTCCTCAGTTTGCAGTGTCTAGGGCTCTGAAATGGAAACTTTTAATGAGAGAACACTGTTTTTTTATGAGAGCTGCAGGTGGCAGCAAGGACTAAAATATCAGAAAGTGTGTTTAATTCCCTTTCTCCAGATTGGCTTTGCATATAGCAAATTTTTTTAATGTTAGTGCGAAGCTTTTTTTTAAGCCCAACATGTATTTTTAAGGACTTGGCAACTCCTGTTGAGTGGAGAGTAACACGTTTCCAGTAATTTTAATAACATTCCATTGCTCACTTCTGAATGCACAGCACTGTGTCTCTACTCAGGGTTTGTTTTTTGGTAAATCTTTACAGCATTGGCACAATACTAGAAACATTCACTGAACTTTTATTTGTTCTAACTAGATAAAAATTAAGGTGTTAAGGAAATATCTTTACATTTAACACATCAAAACATTATGTCCATGTGACTTTGTGAATTGGTATAACTAAGAATTTTGAACTTTGACAAAATGTATGTTAGAGAAAAACATTGAATAAGATTTAGATAACCAGCAAAATATTAAATTCTTGTAATACAGGACTCTTTAAAATATAATAGTGATTAAAGGCTAAGAACTTGTCTACATGATGGGTTAATAGTGCACTTCAGAAATCACATGCCTTTAGTGCACCTAATGTGTTGCATATTAATTGGTCTGTGTAGATCCTGCACACTTTAAATACTGTATAATTTCAGTCTCTTTTCCCCTAAGCAGTTACATCTGCCAACATTTGCTTTATCTAAAAATAAATGACTAGATCCTAGCTTGTGTAAATTAGTGTACCTCCAAAACATAACTGCCAATTAACATGTGCTGAAGATCATGTGCAATAGACCTAACTGTAGCCTTAACATGCATTAAGCTATTTACAGAAGAGTTTGGTGAGAATCAGGGCCGGTGCAACCACTAGGCGAACTAGGCAGCCGCCTAGGGCGCCAAGTGGTTGGGGGCGCCAAAAGCGCGCTCAAGGGAGGCGGTGGAGTGGAGGTGAGCTGGGCGGCGGGGGGGGGGGGGCGGGGGAGGGCTGCCTGCAGCAAGTAACGGGGGTGGGGGCGTGCAGGGGAATCACTTCCCTCCTCAGCTTACCTCCGCTCCGCCTTCTCCCCTGAGCGCGCCACCCCCGCTCTAATTCTCCTCCCCTCCCAGGCTTGCCACACCAAACAGCTGATTGGCACGGCAAGCCTGGGAGGTGGGAGAAGTGGAGCGGTGTCAGCATGCTCAGGGGAGAAGGCGGAGCGGAGGTGAGCAGGGGCGGGGAGCTGCCGCAGAGGGGGCTGCCTGGGCAGAGGGGGGCGGCGGGTGCTGCCGCAGGGCTGGGAGCTGCCGCAGGGGGGCTCCCCGGCTCTTCACCATGGCTCCCGTCCCTGCTCTGCCCCAACCCCACCTCTTCCCAGCCCTGCCTCCACTCCCCCCCAGCCTCGCCCCCACTCCCCTGAAGACCCTGCACTCACCGCATGGTAAGTGGAGTGACCCGGCCCCAGCCAGGTCTGCTCCCCTGGCTCCCAGGCTTGAGGGGAGTGGGAACTGCCCCCCTGCACTTGCTGCCCCCTCCCTCTCTGTGGAGGCCTGGGGTCCCACACAGCCCCCCTGTGGGGGGCTGCATAGGGCACTAAAATAGCTAGAGACAGCCCTGGATTCTGGGGGGGGGGCAGGGAGTTGCGCAAGGTGGAAATTTCGCCTAGGGCACGAAATATCCTTGCACCAGCCCTGGTGAGAATATAACAACTGTGGACAATTTTATACAGTATATCCCTGTCAACTGCACTGCTTGTGTAGAAAGAGGATATTTAAAACTCAATTAATGTGTTTGGCCTGTTGTTTGGCCATACCTGTTGTGATATACAGTACTTTTCTGCAGAAACATTCTTTCTAGATTGTCAGGATGTTTTCATTCCTCAAAAAGGTCTAGTCTTGCAATGGGGTATATTAAGAGTCCTATAACTATCTTTAGTGAGCTTAGCAAAAGTAATACAAGTATTAGTTGAATATTGTCTGACAACTTTCTCATTCTGAGTTCTGCCAACACTTGCATTTTGAAAATTATTACTATTATTTTTTATTTTAGTTAGTATTGTTTTTTTTTAATAGTCAGCCATTCTCTCCTAACTCAGTTAAGTGCTGGAGATTGATCTTTGTATTAAATATTGTATCAAATGATACACAGATGCACATCTGGTTTAGCAGGATGGAAAGCTACTTGTTTTTTACTTTTAAAGTGTGGACAGAAACCAGGAATTTTTTGTTAGGATTTCAGATTACATTTGGGCTTCATTCTCATGGGAGAACGGTAAATGCTACTAAAAATTTATATTCTGATTATAGAAATGGATACTGAAATTGTATTGCAATAGTTGAAAGGAGTAAGTTCCCTTATTTGACAACTAACTATAGGAAACAACAAAGTGGGGGAAGCTTCATAATACAAATTAAAACATTTTCATTGTTAGTGAAGCTAGAATTAGTTTTGTATATTTTCGGAGCCCATTTGCTAATATACATACATATGTAGTAATTTATCCTCCTTATGGTGTGGCATGGTGAAGTAGTGGCTCTGCTTCTGTTTCCCTCTTGGTAGTCTGCCCAGCTCCTAGGTCACCTGGCCAGCTGCATGACCCAGATCAATGCCATGAACCACCCGGTGCAGCCACCGCCACTGCCCCCACCCGGGGCTCCGCACGCCTCATTCAGGCAGCCACTGGTGCAGATCCCCGTGGGAGCAGCACCCCGAGGCAGTGGTGTGGTGCCGCTCAGTGGGATGCCTTGGAAGTTGAGGAGCCCGGCGGGGAAGGCCACCAAGGTGCATGGTGGCTTCCAGCTGGTGCCTGCCTCGGATGGCCAGTTTGCCTTTCCCATCCCTAACACCTTTGTGCCCAGGGCTGGCTCTACAGTTTTTGCCATCCCAAGCAGCGCGCCGAATTGCCGCCGGACGGCGGGGGCAGTCCGTGTGCCCTTAGGGCGGCAGGCGCATTTCCACAGCGGCGGCGGCAATTCGGCAGCAGCTTCTATGTTTAGCTGTCCACCGCAGCTTCAGCTAAACATAGAAGCTGCCGCCTAATTGCCGCGACCGCGGAAACGCATCTGCCGCCCTAAAGGCGCATGGACTGCCCCTGCCGTCCGGCAGCAATTCAGCTCGCTGCTTGGGGCAGCGAAAACACAGGGATTGCTGCCCCTTCCAGATTGCCGCCCCAAGCACCAGCTTGGAATGCTGATGCCTGGAGCCGGCCCTGTTTGCGCCTGGCGGGGCTGTGGTGCCATTGTATCCCAGTGGCAGGCCGGGCTCTGGGGGCCCCGCCGGCGGGCCGGGCTCTGGGGGCGTCACCAGCGGGCCTTCGCTCACAGCAGACTCTGTGTGGCGGCCCTGGTGAGCCAGCACCAGTAGCGGGACTCTGGACTGTCCCGGCCAGAGGACAGGCTGACGGGCCCACGTGCAGCAGGCTGCGTGTGGGTCTCCCATGCCCTGGCTGTATCATTATCTATTCATATTGGATCCATCCCCTTCTGGCTTGTGGTGACTCAGCTCTCTGGCTAGGAAATGTAACAGTTCCACTCCTTTCAGGGTATCCAAAACAAACCAAGATACAAACTCGCTCCTTCCCTCAGAGAGGCACTGATTCTGTCTCACAGCGAGAACTCAAGGTCTGCTCTCCTGCCCTCAGCCAGGCAGCAGTTTCTTAGATCTTCCCTTAATGCCTGACACAGGCATGGCTGATTGGGCCCAAGGCAGCCCATGAACACAGTTGAGCCTTGAGGGGGAAAGGAGTCCAGGAGAGCTGGCTGTATTTTAAAGAAGCCTTATTGAGGGTGCAGGAACAAACCATCCTGATGTGCAGAACGAATAGCAAATATGGCAGGCGACCAGCTTGGCTTAACAGAGAAATCTTTGGTGGGCTTAAACACAAAAAGGAAGCTTACAAGAAGTGGAAACTTGGACAGATGACTAGGGAGGAGTATAAAAATAATGCTCAAGCAGGGTGTAATCAGGAAGGCCAAAGCACAATTGGAGGTGCAGCTAGCAAGGGATGTGAAGGGTAACAAGAAGGGTTTCTACAGGTATGTTAGAAACAAGAAGAAGGTCAGGGAAAGTGTGGGACCCTTACTGAATGGGGGAGGCAATGTAGTGACAGATGATGTGGAAAAAGCTGAAGTACTCAATCCTTTTTTCACCTCGGTCTTCACAGACAAGGTCAGACTGCTGCACTGGGCAGCACAGTTTGGGGAGGAGGTGAGCAGCCCTCCATGGTAAAAGAACACATTAAGGACTATTTAGAAAACCTGGACATGCACAAGGTCATGAGCCCAGATCTAATGCATCTGAGGGAGTTGGCTGATGTGATTGCAGAGCCATTGGCCATTATCTTTGAAAACTGGTGGCGATCCAGGGAGGTCCTGGACAATTGGAAAAAGGCAAATACAGTGCCCATCTTTAAAAAAGGGAAGAAGGAGAATCTGGAGAACTACAGACTGGTCAGCCTCACCTCAGTCCCTGGAAAAATCATGGAGCAGGTCCTCAAGGAATCCATTTTGAAGCACTTGTAGGAGAGGAAGGTGATCAGGAACAGTCAACATGGATTCAGCAGTGGCAAGTCATGTCTGACCAACCTGATTGCTTTCTATGATGAGCTAACTGGCTCTGTGGATATGGGGAAAGTGGGGGACGTGATATACCTTGACTTTAGCAAAGCTTTTGATATGATCTCCCACAGAATTCTTGCCAGCAAGTTAAAGAAGTATGGATTGGATGAATGGACTATAAGGTGGATAGAAAGCTGCCTAGATTGTCAGGCTCAATGGCTCGATGTCTAGTTAGCAGCCGGTATCAAGCGGAGTGCCCCAGGGATCAGTCCCGGGGCTGGTTTTATTCAACATCTTCATTGATGATCTGGATGATGGGATGGATTGCACCCTCAGCAAGTTCGCAGATGACACTAAGCTGGGGGGAAGAGGTAGATATGCTGGAGAGTAGGGATAGGGTCCAGAGTGACCTAGACAAGTTGAAGGACTGGGCCAAAAGAAATCTGATGAGGTTCAACAAGGACAACTGCAGAATCCTACACTTAGGCAGGAAGAATTCCATGCACCGCTACAGGCTGGGGACTGACTGGCTAAGTGGCAGTTCTGCAGAAAAGGATCTGGGGAATAAAGTGGACGAGAAGCTGAATATGAATCAATAGTGTGCCCTTGTTGCTAAGAAGGCTAATGGCATATTGGGCTGCATTAGTAGGAGCATTGCCAGCAGATCGAGGGAAGTGATTATTCCCATCTATTGGGCACTGGTGAGGCCTCATCTGGAGCATTGTGTCCCATTTCTTCCCCCCCCCCCCACTACAGAGGCTGTGGGAAAAATTGGAGAGAGTCCAGCGGAGGGCAATGAAAATGATTAGGGGGCTGGGGCACATGACTACAAGCAGAGACTGAGGGAACTGGGCTTGTTTAGTCTGCAGAAGAGAAGAGTGAGGGGGGATTTGATAGCAGCCTTCAGCTACCTGAAGGAGGGTTCCAAAGAGGATGGAGCTAAGCTGTTCTCAGTGGTGGCTGATGACAGAACAAGGAGCAATGGTCTCAAGTTGCAACAGATATTAGGAAAAACTATTTCACTAGGAGGTTGAAGCACTGGAATGGGTTACCTCGGGAGGTGGTGGAATCTCCATCTTTAGAGGTTTTTAAGGCCTGGCTTGACAAAGCCCTGGCTGGGATGATTTAGTTGGTGTTGATCCTGCTTTGAGCAGGGGATTGTACTAGATGACCTCATGAGGTCTCTTGCAACCCTAATATTCTATGATTCTATGACTCATGTGGGCAGGGGCGGCTCTAGGAATTCCGCCGCCCCAAGCAGGGCGGCGCGGTCGCCAGTCCCGCGGCTCCGGGGGATCTCTTGCAGACGTGGCTGCGGAGTGTCCGCTAGTCCCGCGGCTCTGGTGGACCTCCAGATCCATGCCTGCGGATGCTCCACCGGAGCTGCGGGACCAGCGGACCCTCTGCAGGCACGTCTGTGGGAGGTCCACCGGAGCTGCAGGACCAGCGGACCCCCACAGTCATGCCTGCGGGAGGTCCCCCGGAGCCGCCTGCCTCCCTCCTGGCGCGCTGGGGTCTGGAGCCGGCCCTGCATGTGGGTACCTCTGTACACCTCTTCACTATCTATATATAACAAAAGGTGGATTCTTACAGGTAAGTCATCTTCTCTCCCCTTCCTCCCATAGAGGGGTATACTTCTTGTGGTGGTGGTGGTGGAATCTAAGTCAGGATTCAAGGACTGTCCATCATGGTGCCATGCTTGTTGGCATCGCCTTCAGCACCCATCTCTTCATCCCGGTACTGATCAAAACTTTGACACTACTGATGAACATTGTGGCAACAAATATTCTGGTACTGAAGCCTTTCACAGTACTGGTTGATTTACTCATAGATCAAATAATGGAGTATCCTTTATTGCAGTGTTTGAGATGTGAGCTTCATGCCATCCATACCTCTGCCTCAACCTGATTTTTCTTCTTTTAGATTTTGTTACTGGTAGGACTTTAAGGACTGATGATGATGAAGTCTACTTCTCTTCTTTCTGTTCATCAGTCTTCTCTCCTTCTTCTACCTCCTTGGGCTGAACCAGCTGATTCAGTAGGAACTCTATGGGAGGGAACTGGAGGAAGAAATCAGAAAGAAGGAGATAAGAAAGAAGGATTCTCATAGTTTTACTATCATGTCGTCCACCACATGTGTATGTGTTTTCAATCCTGGTGGTGGTTGCTGGACTAGAATCCTTCCTCTTCCTCTAGAAAATAAGAAATCATCAAGCAGGTATGTGTTTCAGGTGGGTCTGGTTTGGATCAGATCTTCTATCTAATCTATCTCTACTCTATATCATCAGAAAGAAAAAAACCTTGACACAAAATACTCATTTGGTGGTGATACACACACAGAACACATGAGTAGTAGATGATTAAGAGGTACAGACAATGATTTGAATATGAAAAATAATTATAATAATTAACATTGTATAAAATCATCTAACAAAAAGAAAAAAGGTTCTACTTATAGGAAGAGAAACTCTGTCTTGGGAAGCAAGATTCTGAAAAGGACTTGCAAATTATGGTGGATAATCAGCTGAGCTTGAGCTCCCAATGTGATGCTGTGTCCAAAAGGGTTAATGTGATCCTGAGCTGTATAAGCAGGGGAGTCTCAAATAGGAGTAGGAAGATTTTTTTTTACCTCTGTCTTTGGCACTGGAATGACCACCACAGGAATACTGTGTTCAGTCTCAGTGTTAACAATTCAAGAAGGATGTTGACAAACTGGAGAAGGTTCAGAAAAGAGCCACAAGAATGATTAAAGGATTAGAAAACATGCCTTATAGTAATAGACTCAAGAAGTGCTATTTCTTAAAGAGAAGATTTAAGGAGTGATTGGTGAAACTCTGTAGGTCCTGATAGGTTCCCTGCTTCTATTTAAACCAACCAGAGGAATGGGAACCCATCCAAGTAACTGCGTTTTTGCCTGCTTAGGAGTGCTGTCCCTGTGCTATCTCTTCCTGCTACCTGATTCTGACCTCCTAGTCTACTGGCCTTGCCTGCCTCCTGATGTTGCCAGGACTCTCAGTTTGCCCTCTGACTTGTGGTAACCTTTGCCTGCCTCCTGATGTTGGGCATGGCTAAGCCTTTTCATTTTGAAGCAATAGTACTGCTTTGCAGAATCCTCCTGCTACCTGTCTGGTCCGATACAAAAGATGCTAGAATTTGGATAAGTATTTTAAATAAACTTTTATTAGGGAAATGAAAGTGAACCCATAAGCACTGGAGCTGTGGTTGGGCAAACACACACGCGCATACACACACCCGTGTGTTGCATGCTTGCCAAAGAACTGGTAACTATATATCAAACTGTTGCTGGGCAGAGTAGGACTAGTAGCCCTCACATGAGTTACAGTCACAACAGGATCGAGAGTCCCATGCTCCTCAGGCCAGGAATCCTGCCTGCACATGGGCAGACCTGCACAGGTTACACAGCGGACATTGTGACTGACAGCCCATAGGCTGCACTCACTCTACTGGCCTGATGCTGTTAGTGCAGCCTACCCCGACTCTTGGTCGGCCCAGTCTCTGATTCTGGTTTCCTGGTATCCAGACCCAGCCTGCCTCCTGGTTTCTAACTCCTACTTTGAACACTAGGTAAGACTACTCACATCTTTGTTGTGACAGTTTGCACAGATACGTAGGCCACAGGAGTGAGCCTGGTGCTGCCAGAATGGACCTAGCAACCTAGCTGCCTTTGGAAACACCAGCCATGCTCGAGGGGGCTGTCTACCTTCAGGTGGACAACCAAGCCCTGAAGGCCTGGATCTTCCAGCTCACCTTGGAGAAAATGCTGCATTCTATGTAGGCTGTAAGGTTGCCAACTTTGTAATATTTAAAAACTGGACACTCCAGCTGGAATACCAGAACCTTCCCTGCCCCACCTCTTCCCCCTCAAGGCCTTGCTTCCCATTTGCTTGTCTGTCTCCCTCCCCTCATCGCTTGCTGCTTTTCCCTTCTCTACCCATCCCAACCCTACCCAGGTTGGGAGGGACTCGCCCACAGAGCTACAGCTGAGAGCTGCAGCTGCCCGAGGCAGGTAGGCATCCCTGGCTGAGTAGGTGCTGGCACAGGTGACAACCTAGTGCCTTCCCTGCTTGTGGTGTCCAGTCAGTAGATCTGACCAAACACTGTCAGGTCCCCTTTTCGACTGGACTTTCTGGCTGAAAACCGAATACCTAGCCACCCCTAAGGCTGTGAAGCCCTGTTTCCTGACACATCTGCTCAAACAATTTGCTTTATAACCCCAGCAATGCTTAGGTTTTATAAACCAATGATACTTTCTGTTCATGATGCATCCCCAGTCCTGTTCTATTTATTGTACAAAGGTGAGCCTGATTATCAGCCTGCTGTCTGGAGAAGCATTAGACTTGGCCTCTCCCTTTAAGTTGGACAGCCTGGTGCTGTCCCATGGCGGGAGGAGGGGTCTATTTGATGAGGTGCTATTTGATGAGGTGCACCAAGCTCAAATGGCAGAATGCCCTAAGAAAGCTCCACCAGGGGCAGGGTACCATAGCCTCCAACGTAGTGCATGTCCATTGCTTCATGGGCAAAACAGGTTGGAGCTGGGTAGCACAGCTATATTTGTTCTGGTGGGGTCTGCAAGAAGAAATTAAAGATGAATTGGCCTTGGGTGGAGATGCCTATGAATCTGGATGCCCTAGTGGATCTCACCATCCATATAGACAACTGGTTATGGGAAGGGAGGAGAAATGGGGTGGGATGGGGAATCCTGTAATTATCTTAACCACATACTGTTACTTTGTCATCAATACTTTCTGCTGAATCGATGCAAGAAGATATGGGCTGTCAATAGCTCACCCCTGTAGAGAAGGAATGCTGCTGCTAGCATAATCTCTGCTTCTACTATGGTGTATTGGGTCACTCTGTCTTTACCTGCCCTGGGGACCTGGGAAATGAGCTGGCCCAGGTACATTAAGGGGGACTGACCTGGACCCTGGAAGAAAAGAACCCCCCTAAACCTTGGTCTGGACTGGAACACACCCTAAGCCAGGGGTGTCCGGTCAGTTTTTATTGGCCCGCAGCAAATTCTGAAAATATAATTGAATATGGCCCGCACATGGCGCTTGAGCTCAACTCTGTTGCACTTCTCAGTTTCAACACTAGATGGAGCCAGTCACAGAAAAGGTGCTTCTCCACTAAACAAAATTAAGCAAAGAAAAATAGTTACCACGAGTCACCAGAAATGGCAGCACCGAAGAAACGCAAGATAGCAAGTGAGTGTAGAACAGGGGTGGGCAAACTATGGCCTGCAGGCCACATCCGACCAGGGACCGTCCTGCTGAGCCCCGAGCTTCTAGCCCGAGACGCTCCCTCCCACACTGTTCCCTCGCCCACAGCCTCAGCTCGCTCCACTGCCGAGCCGGCACAAGGCTCTGCTGTGAGCTCCTTGGGCAGTGCAGCTGCAGAGCCCGGCCTGACCCAGTGCTCTGAGCTGCGCGGTGGCGGTGGTGGCATGTCCTGCCCAGCCGGGTGGCGCAGCTGTAACACTGCCAGCCACTGGTGCTCCAGGCAGCACGGTAAGGAGGCAGGGAGCAGGGTGGGTTGGATAGAGGGCAGGAGAGTCCGGGTGGTGGTCAGGGGCGGGGTGTGGATAGGGGTTGGGGGAACTGGGGTTTGAATGGGGGCAGGGGTCCCGGGGGATAGTCAGGAAGGAGGGGGTTGGGTGGGGTGGCAGGGGGCAGTGAGGGGCAGGGGTTCTGGGGGCAGTCGGGGACAGGGAGAAGGGGTGTGGATGGGGCAGGGGTCCCGGGAGGGCCGTCAGGAATGAGAGGAGGGGTTGGATGGGGCGGCAGGGGCCCAGGGGCAGTCAGGGGACAGGGAGCAGGTGTGTGTGGATGGGGCAGGGGTCCCAGAGGGACCATCAGGGAATGGGGCAGTTGGATGGGGCAGGAGTCCTGGCCGGGGGGGGTGGTAGATAGGAGGTGGGGGCTGGGCCATGACCCCCTCCCCTAACCGGCCCTCCATACAATTTACGAAACCCGATGCGGCCCTTAGGCCAAAAAGTTTGCCCG
Organism: Mauremys reevesii; assembly: GCF_016161935.1. Classification (NCBI taxonomy): domain Eukaryota; kingdom Metazoa; phylum Chordata; order Testudines; family Geoemydidae; genus Mauremys; species Mauremys reevesii. The sequence goes on along the minus strand of NC_052629.1, from coordinate 46,057,067 downwards.
CCCCTGCCCTAAGCTCTACCTGATTCCCCCTTGCAGGTGCTGGTCCAGTTGCATGTACCTGGGGCAACCTGGTGAATTCCCATACTAACAGGCCTGATTGACTCAGGCACAGCCGACTGCTTCATATACACAGCAGCAGCCTGTATCCTGAAGATTCCTCTACAATGACCTCATGAGACTATTGAAGTTTCACCTTTGTTCTCTTGTCCAGTAATGGAGGAAACCACTCCCTTAGTGGCCATGATTTTGGGACACTAAGAAACATCACAATTCAGCATGATTCACGCTCTGCACTTCCCCTGAAATGCCATATCTCCTGGCCGATCCTTCACAATTTGCTCATTTGGTGTTAAGCACAGGAAATCTGTTTCTCATAGGAGTTTTGTTGGCAGCACTGTTGGAGATTGGTAGATTTTTGTCTCAGTGGTTGAATTTCAAAAGGCTCAGGTCGGGGCAGGCAGCCAGACTGAACTGAACAGACTCCATCAAAGCTACATCAGAACTCCCCTCAAAATACCAAGACTACCCTGATGGTTTTTGAGCAGATGAGTTCAGAAACCCTGCCTCCACAATGGGACTATCTCTGGCTAATAGAGCTGAAACCAGGAGCAAAAATAGTATAAATTCATTCAAATGGTATGTCAGAACCTGAGCTGACAGGACTCTGATAATACTTCCATGAGAACATGGCCCAAGGGTTCATCCACAAGTTGACCTTGCTGTGCAGTGCAACAGTCTTTTTTTTTTTTGGTCAAGAAGAAAGATGGTGGGCTCCAGCTCTGCCTTGACCACCTCACATTGAATCAGATAACTAGCAGGAACCGGTATTTGCTACCCCCGATTCCTGAGTTGCTGGATCATGTACGGGCTCCCTGTATATTCACTACACTGGTCCTCTGTGGGAAGGTGTGTACAAGTAATCAAGGAAGGGGAAGAGCAGATGTCTGCCTTCCAAACCTGCTAGGACCAGTCTGAGTATCTGGTAATGCCCTTTAGGCTGACCAATGCCATGTCCACCGTCCAACATTTTATAAATGATGTGTTCTAAGACATATTGAACAAATACATAGTAGTTTACCTGGATGATATACTGGTCTTCTCTAACAACTCTGTACAGCATAATGCTGCTGTCCAAATGGTCCTGGTACAATTAGGGCAGCATGCTCAAGAAACGTGCCTTCCAGCAGGCCTCCATGGAGTTCTTGGACTTTCTTTTCCCCAAAAGGAATCCAGCTGAACCTGTGCAAAGTCCAAGCCATCCAAGGCTGGTAGATTCCCCACTTGGTATGTGACCTGCAATGCTTCCTGGGTTAACTAATTTTTGACTATTCATCCCTATTTCTTTTGTACCAAATTGAGCCCCTCACTGCTGTCCCCTGGAAAAAATATCTAATTCTATTGGTCTCTTGAGGGCCAGTATGTGTTCAGCCAGCTGAAACTTGCCTTTACCACTCTGCCCCTATTGGCTCACCCAGATGTGTCACAAGCTTTCATGGTAGAAGCTGATGCCTCGAGTTTGGCAATTTGGGGCTGTCCTTTCCCCATGACTTGGACTCGAACAAGTATTACACCCATGCACTTATTATTTGAGGAAGCTCACCCCAGCAGAGTTCAACTATGAATTACTAGATAAAGAACCCTGGTGATAGCGCTGCCATTACGAAAAGGCGGCCTTTATCTGGCAGCAGCTCACCACGCAGTCCAGTTGTTCATTGATCACAAACTGGAGTGCCTGCATAGCATGAAAACATTAAACCAGTGGCAGTTCTGGTGGAAAGTATTTTCTCCCAATTTGATTTAATCATCCCACTGCTCTGGAATCAAAAATGGCCAGGCTGAAGCCCTGTCTCTGAGGATGGTACCAACCCATGAGGCCTCAGCCAGGAACCCTCATTCTCAAGCCCTGTAACTTTATCAGCACAGGTCTTCACCAGGGTAAATTTGCAGTGATTCACTCTGCCTCAATATTTCTTCCTGTTGAAGAAGCTATTATCAACAAGTAACTACAGATCACTCCTGGGATGGGATCACATACACAAGGGACTGCATCTATTCCCCAAGGTCCTAGAAGAATTGTGGTCTGGCAACTGTGCCATGACTCTTGCCTATTAGGATATTTGGTGTGCTTTAAGACCCAATGACTAATATCCCCATCTGATTGGTGGTCCAGGTTATGCCAAATAATAGTCATTCAGTGCCTTCTGCAATGTTTGTGCCTACACCAAGATCCACACCACAAAACCTGTGGTCTCCTCCAGCCCTTGAGCACCCTATTTCATCCCTGGCAGCCATCACCACAGACTTCATTGCAGAATTACGAGTCCCACAAATTTACAACAATTTTGACTGTATTGAACCACTTCATTCCCGATACAGGCCTCCTCTTCCCACGTTGTGGAAATGGTCCAGCTATGGATTAGCCATGAAGTCCATCCCTAGTGCATTATCTCTGATCAGGGGTCCCACATCATGGCCCAGTTCTAGTATGGGGGTCTGCACATGCCTTTCCTCCACTTGTCATCCCCAATACAACAGCCAAATGGAAAGGACCAACCAGCTCCTCGAGCAGTATCTACAATGATATGTCAATCATCACCAGGATGATGGGTTCTTGTTTCTCCCTTACGGGTAGTTTGCATATAAGAATGCAGACCATACATCCCTGGGTCTGTTGCATCGCAGAAGAGCAGGAACAGAGTTCATAAGAACATAAGAACATAAGAAAGGCCGTACCGGGTCAGACCAAAGGTCCATCTAGCCCAGTATCTGTCTACCGACAGTGGCCAATGCCAGGTGCCCCTGAGGGAGTGAACCTAACAGGCAATGATCAAGTGATCTCTCTCCTGCCATCCATCTCCATCCTCTGACGAACAGAGGCTAGGGACACCATTCTTACCCATCCTGGCTAATAGCCATTTATGGACTTAGCCACCATTAATTTATCCAGTCCCCTTTTAAACATTGTTATAGTCCTAGCCTTCACAACCTCCTCAGGTAAGGAGTTCCACAAGTTGACTGTAAGAAGAACTTTTATTTGTTTTAAACCTGCTGCCTATTAATTTCATTTGGTGAGTTCTTGTATTATGGGAATAAGTAAATAACTTTTCCTTATCCACTTTCTCAACATCACTCATGATTTTATATACCTCTATCATGTCCCCCCTTAGTCTCCTCTTTTCCAAACTGAAGAGTCCTAACCTCTTTAATCTTTCCTCATATGGGACCCTCTCTAAACCCCTAATCATTTTAGTTGCTCTTTTCTGAACATTCAATGTGATCCCAAACAGAGAGAGAAAACGTGTGTGTGTATGCATATGCGTTTATTCATTCCCAGCATGCTCTTATATACAGTATGGTAAGCAATCAAACAATTGCTAATTAATTAATTAAACTCACACAGCCACAGCTGTAACCCATAGGGTAATTATCATCCTACACACCTGTCTGACTTATCATCCTGTTCACAATTAGCTGGCCAATGAGAACAAGCCCAAGGCCAGCCCTTCACACACAATTCCCAGCACAATCAGCTCATCCCAAAAGCCTAAACAATCTCAGCATCTCACATTCTATTCCCACATCTCCCCCCTTTATTCACAATCAAAAAAAGAGGGAAAAGGAAAAAAGGATAAAAACATTCACCAAACATTTCCAACTTATAACAACATAACACCACAATCTATCACAAGCCAAAATTAAAACTTTATAAAGCCAACCCATATAACCATGCAATCCTTAACATATAACCCTAATAACACCAAACAAAAACAAGACACAACAAATAAATGGTGCAAACTCTGCAGGATTCCCCCTTTCCCAATAGCACACCAAAGCATCCCTCAGATGTCAGGTGATCAGACTGACACTGAGGGAGGGGGGGTCCTAGAGAAAATACATAACCACATAAAAATCTTAACAATACAACAACAATTCTGGCCAGAAAACATCACAAAACAAAAACACAAAACATAACTCTTAATAATAATTGCATGGTACACTAAATGCTATGCAACCAGCACAAAATTTCTTACAAGCATAGCAAAATTATCTCAAACAAATAAATCAGTCACGGAGGATCAAACAGGAAAAAATCCTGGCATAGCTAACAAGCAGTTCTCCTCCAGGGGCTCGGGTTCCGCGGCGTCCGAGCACATCTCGTGTGGCTCGTCTGACTCTGCCTGTTGTCACGCTCGAGGACGCAGCCAAGGCCGGACCCACTTCGCCGGTATCCACCTGGGACCACCGAAAAACTCTCTAGCTCCGCTGGCCTGTACTTTGGTCTCTCCAGCAGCAAAATGACAAAATTTCAAATCCTTCCTGATTGTGCAAACTGTTGTATTCTGCTGAGACTCAATTAAAGGCAACTCCGCTATCACAATAACATTCTCTCTGTCAGACGTGATAACACAGTGCACACATTGGCACTGCACTCTATTAACCGGCAACACAAAAAGCATTCCGGACGTTGAGCGGCAGAGCTCAGAAAAGGCCGCCTGCACTCCTGCCTCAACCGCGAAAGTTTTAAGTTTTCAACAGCAAAGCAACCAGTGCAGCCGCCACCGCCACCGCGGCTCCTCCTCCTCCTCGCCTCCCCCTCGCGGGGGAGCAGCTCGGACATGAGGGGCCGAGGCCGGGTCTCCTCCGCCGCCTGCCCCGCTCCGCGATGCATATCACAGCGGTTCCCATGGTAGCTGCTCACCTCTGAAGACAGCGTAGTTCACAAGATGGAATTTCTTCACAATTTCTTTTAACTAATTCAGGTGTGCCTCCCTTTTCAGACGCCCTGCAGCTTGCCGCTCAACACTGAGCTCAGGTGCGCCCCTCTTTTCGGACGTCCTGCGGCTCCCAGCCGCTCGATACTGAGACTCAGGTGCGCCCCCCCCCTTTTTTTTTTTCGGACGCCCTGCGGCCGCTGCTCAACACTGAGCTCAGGTGCGCCTCCTTTTTTCAGGCGTCCTGCGGCTCCCAGCCGCTCAACACTGAGACTCAGGTGCGCCTCCTTTTTTCAGGCGTCCTGCGGCTCCCAGCCGCTCGACACTGAGACTCAGGTGCGCCTCCTTTTTTCAGGCCACCGATACTATTGCCCGCAGCTTCTCCACCATTTGTTGCATCGCAGAAGAGCAGGAACAGAGTTCAACATTCAATGTGATCCCAAACAGAGAGAGAAAACGTGTGTGTGTATGCATATGCGTTTATTCATTCCCAGCATGCTCTTATATACAGTATGGTAAGCAATCAAACAATTGCTAATTAATTAATTAAACTCACACAGCCACAGCTGTAACCCATAGGGTAATTATCATCCTACACACCTGTCTGACTTATCATCCTGTTCACAATTAGCTGGCCAATGAGAACAAGCCCAAGGCCAGCCCTTCACATACAATTCCCAGCACAATCAGCTCATCCCAAAAGCCTAAACAATCTCAGCATCTCACATTCTATTCCCACATGGGTCAACCCCACCACCCCCTTTAAAAAAACCAAACAATTATAGCTTCCCCCCCACAACTACCCATGTTCTCTCTGAAGCTGGCTGCCTGAGACCTAGTGTGGAAAAAGGTGAGGAAACTCTTTGAAAAGTCAAGAATAGACTACAAACAGTACGTGGATCAGCATCAACAGCAAGGTCTCACCTATTCAGTGGGGAAAAGTATGGCTCGGTGCAGATCCACTCCATATGCAGACCCACTCATATGCTGGACTTTCAGTTCCTAAGATCCAGCAACAGATCAACCTAGTCCCTTTGAACTGCAACTACCCTAATAGCTGAAGATTGACCCAATGTTTCAGGTATCACTTCTGAAACCTGACATGAAAATCCATTTCCCATGCAGGACCCAGCTACCGCCGCCTCCTCCAGGACAGGTTCAAAGTTGTGAGGACTATGTGCTTTACAAGGTCCTGGACTCTGAACAAAGTACCACAGCCTCCCCTGTTTATCAACTGAGAGGGATATGGCTCTGAGGAGTGCACCTGGGAGACATTGGAAAAATGTACAAGTGTTCCATAGGAGCCACCCCAAAATTCCAGTCCAACACTGTTCAGAGGGTGCCCCACAGGTCTCCAAACTCTGGTCTAGAAGGCTCTTAGGAGCCAATATGTTTCAACCTGCCACCCAGTAACCTGGTAACAGTCACCAGAACTCAAAGCTCAACTTCGGAAGAAGACTCCAGTCCTGGGATCTGATTGGTTCTTTACTTCTATGTAAACCAAGCAGGGGTCCAGGAAGTCATTTGTGCAACTGGCTTTCCCTCTGCTGCCTGATTTTTGACTTCTTAGTATCCTGACCTAGCCTCCCTCATGACACTTGAATCCCCGTTGCCCTCTGGCCTACCTTGGGCTCTCAAGTTCTGGTAGCCAGACCTGGTCTGGCTCTAGACTCCCACTCTGCTAGGTTAGACTGCTCACATTCTGCTTGTAAAAGGGTCACATTAGAGCCCAGTGCACTAGGCCTCAGGCAACCTCTCTGTTTGCTTGAGTAAGATACCTATATCTGAAATATGTAGGTATATATTGAGTTCTGTTCGTTCATACTTACCTTCCAGATTGGGTGCCAGCTGTGATAGGGATGTCCTGCAGTCACTCTTTAAGTAGAACTCTTACTCCCACCTCCACGTTTGAGAACTGTTTGTCAGTCATTTAACGTGGAATCTGTGTGGATAATCACTCAAAGAAAGAATGCTTACTTACCCTACAGCAACTGAGGTTTTTTTGAGATGTGTTACCCATGCAGATTGCATAACCTACCCACCAATTTGGAGTCTTATCCACTTGGGATTCTTATTGCCAAAGGAACTAAGTGGTGGTTGAGGCCACCCTGCCCCTTACACCCTCTGCTACAGTGGTTGTGAGGGCACATTAGGGTGCTGGAACAGCAACAATGGATGTTGCTATTCAAAAAGATTATGGAGCATCTAGAATGGTATCTGTGTAAATACATCTGAGAATCATAGTTGGAACGTAAGTACAAATATTTTTGGATGAATCAGCATTTTCTAATGAAAAAAATTCATCCAATTTCTAGTTAGCTTTAGTAAATTATGTCCCCTCCATCTTCTATGCAAGATCGGTGCCCTAGGTTTTCTGAGCCTCTTACTCAGGGCTGTAGCTGAATGCCACAATCTAGCCCTCTATTACCCTCCTGACCTATGTTCTCCATTGTCCCTTTTATTTTATTCCTGTGTCTGACTGAAACAGCTGGAAATGTCCTTACAGCGAAGCTTTGTTTAAAATGAACTAAAAAGTTTCTTGTAAAATAGCTGTTGCCAATTCTAGTTGTTATCCAATAAATTGTGCTGTGTGGTCACTGTAGATTCTTTTATGATTTCCTCTTCACTGGTGGTATTGTTTCATTAATGCTGTAGTAGCCAGCCTGGTGTCTTATAGACTCATAGACTTTAAGATCAGAAGGGACCATTATGATCATCTAGTCTGACCTCCTGCACAATGCAGGCCACACAATCTCACCCATCCACTCCTGTAACAAACCCCTAACCTATGTCTGAGTTATTGAAGTCCTCAAATTGTGGTTTGAAGATCTCAAGCTGCAGAGAATCCTCCAGCAAGTGACCCGTGCCCCATGCTGCAGAGGAAGGCGAAAAACCTCCAGGGTCTCTGCCAATCTGCCCTGGAGGAAAATTCCTTCCCGACCCCAAATATGGCGATCAGTTAAACCCTGAGCATGTAGGCAAGACTCACTAGCCAGCACCCAGGAAAGAATTCTCTGTAGTAACTCATATCCCATCCCATCACAGATCACTGGGCATACTTACCTGCTGATAATCAAAGATCAATTGCCAAATTAATTTCCAAAATTAGGCTATCCCATCATACCATCCCCTCCACAAACTTATCAAGCTTAGTCTTAAAGCCAGATATGTCTTTTGCCCCCACTACTCCCCTTGGAAGGCTGTTCCAGAACTTCACTCTTCTAATGGTTAGAAACCTTCATCTAATTTCAAGTCTAAAATTCCTAGTGTCCAGTTTATATCCATTAAATGGGAACAACCTATATAATAACCTTAGTCCTCTCATTCAGTGGGTTATCAGAGACAGAACACTGAAGACAAGATGTTCTTGTCCTAGCACAGGAGAATAGCTCACAAGATGTTGATCTTATGCCCTACTTGTCAGGTGGCTATAAAATGCATTATAGCACCCTGAGAAAGCATAGCTGTTGGCCTAAGTATAAGCCTGCTAAAGGGGGAGGAAACAGACAAGATTAATGCCCTCTCTGAGAAAACTATAATACAGCTCTTTCATACATCTCCATTGTTAAACTCCATTTCACAGCTCTCTGCAGATATAGGGCTTGACTCAAAGTCCATTGAAGTTAGTGAGAGTCTTGACTTCAATGGACTTTAGATCTGGTTTCCGGGGGCGGCTCTAGCCATTTCGCCACCCCAAGCATGGCGGCACGCTCTGCTGGTCGCCGGTCCCGCGGCTTCGGTGGACCTCCCGCAGACGTGCCTGTGGAGGGTCTGCTGGTCCCGCGGTTCCGGTGGGACCAGCGGATGCTCCGCAGGGACGTTTGCGGGAGGTCCACCGGGACCAGCGGACCCTCCGCAGGCATGCCTGCAGGACGTCCGTTGGAGCTGCCTGCCGCCCTCCCGGCGACTGGCAGAGCGCCCCCCGCGGCATGCCGCCTCAAACACGTGCTTGGCGTGCTGGGGCCTGGAGCCGCCCCTGCTGGTTTCTTAATGTCCAAATTCCTTCATGAGTGGCCCATTCCTGAAGTTCTTACTTACACAAAATGCTGATTTGACTTTCATGGGAGTTTTTTTGCCTCAATAAAGATTGCAGGGCTGAGCTTTCTAGGACTTTACATAATATGGTAAAGATAATCCAGGGCACATGGCTCCATTTCCTCTGGTCTGTGCATGCTAAATTCAGCCCCCTTTTGAGTATGCATTATGATACAGTCTATAATTACATGATAAACCCTTTTCTCTCCAAGACCACTGCCTCATTCAATGCACAACATGAACCCTTCTCTGTGGATGAATCAGGGCTCTGTAGTGAAGGAGGATATTGTCTGTAGGACCCCTGCCTCATTTGTTGCAGAAGCTGGAAGATAAGTAGTGAATAAGTTAGGAGATGTCAGGGTCTCATGGTTAAAACACTTGAATGTCACCCTGGAGAACTGACTCTTCTCTACTGTGCCACAGAGATCCTATGACATGCTGGACAAGTCACTTACAATTAGTTTGGGTTGTGTTCTGAATTTTCGAGATGTCCAACCTGAAACCCTGGGTCCAGATTTGCAGAAGTGTTAATCACTTACCATGGCAGCTGAAATCCTTGGGAGCTGTGCTTAGCATTACATAGCACTTTGTACGTATAAAGTACACAGAAAAAAACCAGGTCCCAGGTATCTCAGGCACCCAGAATTAGTGGATACTCTGTGCCTCAGCTCCCCATTTGTAACATGAGGATAATAGTCTCTCACCTCACAGGGGAACCTATAGTGATGAGCACCATAGAAAAGCCTATGATGACATCATTTAAATCCTGCTCTGAAGATAGAATTAGTGGGTGCCACACTGAATGAGGAGAAAACAAAATATTGACTAGTCGCTCACTGAGTGAGTGTTGTCCAAGCTGTGCACTAAAGATGTGTTTCCAGCTCAAGGAGATCTGATTGAGAGAGCTTACTAAAATTAGAAATGTAGTCATGGTGGCATGAGTGGTGGGAGGGGCTAGCTGCCCCAAGTATGTACGAAGTACAGTAATTCCTCGCTTAAAGTTGCATTTTTCAGGAACATAACTACAACTTTTAAGTGAAATGATGTTAAACGAATCCAATTTCCCCATAAGAATTAATGTAAATTAGGGGGGGAGGGCCTAGGTTCCTGGGAAATTTTTTTCACCAGACATGTATATAATTTAATGCTGTACACAACAATGCTGATTGTGAAGCTTAGTTGAGGTGGTGAAGTCAGAGGGTGGGATATTTCCCAGGGAATGCCTTACTGCTAAAGGATGAACTAGGAATTGGCTGAGCCCTCAAGGGTTAAGCCATTGTTGTTAATGTAGCCTCACACTCTACAAGGCAGCATGAATGGAGGGAGGGGAGACAGCATGGCAGACAGAGACACACACCCTGTGTGAGAGAAAGCCCTTTTAGTAGGCTGACCCCACTCTAAGTACACTGCCTTTTTAAGTAGATCAGCAAGTTGAGACAGCAGCTGCTCCCAGGAAGCGCCCTCTGTCCTGAGTCCTGTCCTGTCATTCCTCTCCCATGGAGATGGGGTAAGTGGGGTGGAGAAGCAGGGGAGAGGGGGACACCCTGACATTAGCCACCCTTTCTCCCCCCCTGCACAGCAAGCAGGAGGCTCCAGGGAGCTGCTCCAAGGCAGAGGGCAGGAGCAGCACATGGCAGTGAGAGGAGAAACATCTGAACTGCTGGCAACTGATAGCCTGCTGGGCGGCTGCTGTGTAGAGAACTTAGGGGAGCGGGGAGCTGATAGGGGGGCTGCTGGTCCCACGCTGGTTCCAAGCTCCCACCAGCTAGCTCCAACGGGCTGCTCTCTCTGCAAGCAGTGGACAAAGCAGGTGGTTGCCAAACGATGTTATAAGGGAGCATTGCACAACTTAAACGAGCATATTCCCTAATTGATCAGCAACATAACAACGAAACAACCGTAACTGGGATGACTTTAAGTGAGGAGTTACTGTACAGAAATATCCTAAATATGGTAGGGACCTGGGGGAGGGAGGGAAAATAACATGAAATTGTGTAAAGACTGTGGATTCATGATGGTACAAGGGGCTGAATTAAGGTTGCATGGGCAACCTTAACTCAGGCATTTTTCTAACTTTTAAGTGCTTGACTTTACTACCTTTATGACATTGTTTTAATGGGATTTGTGTATAATTTCATAGGGTTTTATAAAGCAAACTGAAAAGACAAATTCCATAATTTGGCTGTCACATTCTTGGGTGAAATTTGGACCAATGAGAGGTTGTGTCACCACTTTTATTATAATTCTGAGTGCCCCAACATGCTTCTGCTACTTGTGGCTCCCTGCTGGGGACATACGCACAGCCAGCGTGCACTTCATGTTCTGTGTGCTGTACAGCTCTGATTCAAGGTGGTTGAATCCAGCTATCTTGCTAACAATGATCACAGACACACTTTTGTCTTTACTAGACTTGGTTAATGATACCAGGTGCCTCCAACATGTTCCCAGTCTTGAACTTCCCCAGACCGTGTGCTCTGCAATGTCCAGTCCTATTTCAACTTAAAGCAATAAAATCCATTTGATCCTTTAAGGAGACAAAAACCCCCAGCTTGCCACATTAACTGGAGCTGACATTTGCTTTAGTACAAACACAGCACTGTTGGTTTAGATTAACAGTAAAACAAGTTTAGTAACAAAAGAAGATAAGATATTAAGTGAGCTCAAGTATAAGAGAAAGTTGGAAATGGTTTCAAGCAAATGAAGTGAAAACATGCATTTAAAAGTCTAAAACAATCTAGCAAGGTTCAGTTCAAGGCTTTGTTCAAGATAACTTTTCTGACCACCTGTCTTTCAGCAATATGGTGGCTGACCTCTTTCCTCCTCTCCCCCCGCATCATGTGCTGGTGGTTCTTGGGTGAAAGAGAGAACTTGAAGTTTTCTGCCTCCTTTATATCTATCTATCTATCTATCTATCTATCTATCTATCTATCTATCTATCTATCTATCTATCTATCTATCTATCTGTAGAGTCCAGTGAACCTTTGAAATGGATTCTTCTGAAGCTTATTCCTCATAGTAAAGTTTATTCAATCAGTGGGACAGGCAACATAGAGTCGGGTGGTGAAGGAGGCTCCATGCTCCCTCCCTCACACCGGTGTTTGCTAAAATGCAAATTGTTTGGTTTCCTGCAATAATCTTCTCCTGCTGTCTTGATGGTTCTGATAACTGTTTGTGCAAACTGAGGTAAACACACATTCCTTTGTTTAGGATAGGCCCGTGTCATAAATATAAAGGGAAGGATAACAACCTTCCTGTATACAGTATTATAAAATCCCTCCTGGCCAGAGGCACAAAATCTTTTTACCTGTAAAGGGTTAAGAAGCTCAGGTAATCTGGCTGGCACCTGACCAAAAGGACCAATAAGGCGACAAGATGCTTTCAAATCTGGGGGGTGGGGGGAAAGTCTTTGTTTTGTCTGGTCTGTGTGCTTACCAGAGACAGATCAAGAAAGCAAGCAATCCAACTCCATTAGGATTAGTAAGTACTAGCAAGGGAATTTGTTAGCTTACTTCTATTTTGGTTTGTGATTTTCTCTGTGCTGAGAGGGACGTGTATTCCTAGTTTTCTTTTTGTAACTTTAAAGTTTTTCCCAGAGGGAAATCCTCTGTGTTTTGAATCTGACTGCCCCGTGAGATCATCTTCCATTCTAATTTTACAGAGGTGCTTCTTTTAACTTTTTTCTTTCAAAGTTCTGTTTTTTTTAAATGATTTGTTTTTTTAGTGGTCTTAAAAACTACAAGGTTGGTTTGTGCTCATCTTGTTTATTCTCAAGCCTCCCCAGGAAAGGGGGTGTAGGGCTTGGGGGAATATTAGGGGAAAGTAGGAACTCCAAGTGGTCTTTTCCCTGAGTTTTGTCTAATCACTTGGTGGTGGCAGCATTACCTAATCCAAGGTACAAGGGAGAATTTGTGCCTTGGGGAGTTTTTAACCTAAGCTGGTAGAAATAAGCTTAGGGAGTCTTTCATGCGGGTCTCCACGTCTGTACCCTAGAGTTCAGAGTGGGGAGGGAATCCTGACAGCCTGTTTAACAACTTTTGTCTAGGCAGGGCTGTTTGGTTTTCAACAAGTAACATCATAGAAGGGGAGTTGATAGCTTTACATTTCACCATGGTATTATTGACTAGCAAGTTATTCATTTTCAAATGATACCTCACAAGGTATATTTTGTACAAAGATATTAGAACAGTGTATAGGGTGCTTTGAGTCACAAGATTGTATTGGCCCCCACAAGATTCATCAGCAAGGTTGGAAAATTTCAGATCCATGACACAGCACTCTGCTGCTTGAACAAATGGAGTAACCATTAGGTTGTCATGCTTTGTCTGGACCAGTGATACCAGACCCACTTATAATAACTTGTCCAGTTCAAAACTAATTAAATAGATTTTGTTTTCCTCCAACTGTTGCTTTAAAAACTGGAAATATTATTCCTTGGCAACCTGGATCAACTGTCTAAAGGCACATCTGGACTTTCTATTTACTCCCTGGGAGTGACAACTCAATCCGTAAGCAAGTCTTCAATCCACTCACCAGATGAGTTTGGGAGTCTGCTTCCACTTCAAAGGATTCACCCAGATTGTCTGACTCCCTCCTCCTTCCCCTTCTCCATTTAGGGAAAATTTCAAAATGTACATCCCAGTGAGTTTCCTTAGCAACTGATCATGAATTATAATCATCTTATACTTGATCAGGTATAATATATACCTGTAAAATTTCACTGCACCTGTAACAGGTATGTGAAGTAAATTAAAATGAGCCATTCCTTAACATTTATTTTCTTGAACGTGAAAGATACTAATTTTTGTTCCAAATGTCTGCAATGCATACCATACAGCAGCGAACAAAGATAACATTTGGAGAGAAAAATGGCCTTACAAAGACAAGTAGATTGTTAAGACAAGACTATTTAAATAAACATAAAATGTCACCTTTGTCTATAAATTGCAATGTCTGACTAGTGCTGTAGTTTTGCCTTTCTTTCTGTACAGAAACAAGTACATTTAACACTGTATTTTAAAAGTGTTGGCATTTATTCATTCAGACGTGTTTACTAGAGTCATTAGAAGTCAGATTAGGTTTGATGCTCACTGCCCTTTAAAGCAGGCCCCAAAACAAAAGGTAAAACATGTATCTCAAATGTCAAGCATAACAAATCTCTCAGTTACTAGTCAGGATTTCAGGATGTGCATTTACAAAAAAATCCTGATAGAGATTAAAGAGCGAAAACTTCAGAAAATGTAACTATCTCTTAGGAGACATTCTTTTGTACCCAGCAAAAGTAATTCTTCAATGTAATAGAAAACAGAACAAAATGAATATGGCTAAGTGAAAATGTGAAAAAAGAATATTTTTTTTATGTATCCGCTGATAAACTGCCTAGGGTAAGTTTTATATTATTAATTGTGTTTAAATGGGATCATAATTTCTAGTAAAATAGTAAATACAAGTTTCTGTTGTCAGCTCCCAAACTTCTATGAATTTAAATAGGAATTTGGATATTTTTGAAGTTTTAGCTATTTCATCCAAATAAACATTTCATTTAAGCATTTTCATGTGTTCTGTATGATTTTTATATGTTTACATAGAGAAATCACATACATGGCATATAAATAAGAAAAGGATTCCCTAAAAGAGGGGCATGGTCTGGCATGGCCTATAAGGGACACTCATTCAAAGATCCCTGATCTAGTAGTTGTTGATGTGGCTTAGGCAGAAAAGATACGCTGTAGCTGAAGTGAATACTACCTGTAGTAGCTTCCTATATTTGTGAAGAAACTAGGAAGACAGATCAGGTAAAGAGTAGGTTGAACATGGACAATGTGTGGATAGCGCATGCTGCACAGGGATTGGTTCCTGCAAAGTAACCAATCCAATCCAAAAATGTGTAATGCATTGTATAGTAATTGCAACAAAATGTGCAATGAATACACAGGTAGAGGGTGTCTGTGTAACTTCGGAGCTGTAATTGTATCTTACATCCACCTATCCTGTGCGTCTAATCTACTCAGTGTAGTGCTGGTATATGCCAAATAAAGATCTCAGTGACAGTCTGGAGTCAAACTGAGTTCTAGAGAAGCTGAGTGGAAAATAGGTTTCAGAGGGAATCTCAAGACACTGGTGCTGTGACTAGACCTCTAATGTACAGACCCACTGTAAATATTAGCACTTAAAAACACTGGAACACACTATGCATGTGAACGGAGCATTCCATTTGTGGATCTCCCTAAGATCATACAAAAGGGGATGTTTAGCCAGCTATGAAACATTCTATCAGTCTTACCCTAAACCTTTTGGAGACATACAAGCTGTACCATAGTGTTAATTAAGCACATGCAATTCCAGGTCTCTATAGTCATAGGTATTCCATACCACGCTGCCCATCACTGTTTTGAGTCCAAGAATAGTGTTGGGGAAAGTATTCTGGTGGCAAGTGATCCTTTGCTCAAAACTTGAGCTAAATCTAAACCTCAGATCTGAAAAAGTTCAGAATATTTTTATTACTTTTCACTTTCACTGGCTTTTCTGCTTCTGAGTAAGATCAGAAATATAATCGCCAAAATCCCTCAGAAATGGACACTCTAGTGGTACACAATACATGTGGCCCAGCTGGAAGCAGCAAATATGGTACCAGCAATCATAGGAGAAATGCCATTGCTATCAGACTTTCAGCCCAGTTTCTCAGTGTAGCAGGCCGGTGTGGCTCCCCTCCTCCCCGGGGAGGGTTGAGCCCTGGACACCGGAGTGGGCGGGGCTACAGAGCAGTGAGCCCACCCCTCAGAGGGTCAGGTGGCGACCCGGAAGTACAAAAGCCGGCCGGCGGAGCTCAGTAGGAGCCCAGCCACCATCGGGAGCAGACCTGCCAGAGAGGGCTCGGGACTGGGAAGCCGCTGGAGCCCAGGGCAGTTGCCCTGACTGGCCGGAGCTTCCCCTCGCCCGCTACTGGGAGGACCCGCCAGAGCTTCCCTGCGCCAGCTATGAGGAGGAGCCGCTGGAGACTCCCCCTCTCCCTTGCTGTTACCCTGAGGCCCCCCCGGAGCAAACCTGGCCGGACTTCCCAGAGTAACTGCTGGATCTACCCCCCAGCCCGGGCTGCGAGGAGCCCATGCTGTTGGACTTCCTGGGAGCGGACGCCACGGACCAGGTAGGCCCAGAGGGGGAAATTGGAAGTGACCTGGGGGCAGCCAACCCCAGTCAGGCTGCAGATCAACCAGTGCCCATGTCAGTGTGTTGTGGTCAGGATCCCCACTGACCGTCAGCGGTGGTAGCCGCTGCTAGGGTCCCGGGCCGGGACGCAGTGGAATGGGTGGGCCTGCGTCCCCCCTGCCACCTCACTCATGCGTGGCAGCCTTCCCCCTCACCCCAATGCTCAGGCATAAGGGTCTGGGCCTGTATCCTGAACCGTTTGTCTGCTCAGCCCTGCCTGAGCCCTAACTGTTTGTTGCCCTGCCCTGATTCTGGGCCTGGGCCTGTATGCTGAAGTGTTTGTGTTGTTGCTCAGCCCCTGCACCAGAGGGCCTGAGCTCTGACTGTTGTTGCCTCGCCCTGATCCAGGGCCTGGGCCTCTATACTAACTGTTTGTTGCTCAGCCTTGCAGCAAAAGGCCTGAGCCCCTAAGTGACCGTATGCACTGTTGCTCAGCTTTGAAGAGTCGGGACAGGACGCGACTAAGAGCAGCAGGCTGGTGTGGCTCCCCTCCTCCCCGGGGAGGGTTGAGCCCCGGACACACACGTTTACACTCATCAAAATCTTATAGTCCAGATCTGTTTAAAAATCTGAACAACTGGGTGAAACTGAACCCCTTGAGGATCATTCTTCACTAGTGCCAAAGTAAGAATATACATACCCCCACATTCTGTGATGATTGCAAGTCAGTCTTAAAGCTTTCAGAGCCTAACTGTTACTTGCAAACTAACTTGATCTGCATCCTATTAACAAAAATTGAACTTCAGGGAGAGGCCTGAGCTAATCATTTAATAGATGACCTAAATATTTCAGTGCAATAATTGACAAAGGGAAAAAAAGACTCTGCTATGGAGAAGGTCAGGATCCTGAAAGTGTCAGACAATATTGTGATGAATTTGAAGGCAGTTTGGGTAACATTTTTTTCCTAATGACAGGCTCAGTCACTGTGTTGACAGAATGGTGCATCATTACTCCAGCAGTCTGAGAATAAGAATGCTAAATATTTTCAAACTCCTGAGAGTACAGCATCAGGAGGACTTTTTTGAATAGCAAAAGGTGACCAGATGCTGCCATTGCGATGAGCAGTGTCACTTTTCCCCTGTCATTTGACTGAGTTGTGGGGAGACTCACTTGGTGCCTTCTCCCTCAAGCATCAATGCATATGAGAGAAGTAGATTTTTTGCATTTGGCTGAATAAAGCTGAGTCCTTTCAGTACAGCATTTGTGTTTCCCATTTTATTTGTCTTCAGTTACGCATGAAAAGTCATCCACAAACAAGCCTTTTTTGTCCATGAAATACAAATATCAAAAGTTCGTAACTATAACATTACCTGTGAGAACATGTTTCATAAGTCTGCTAGTAAGTGCTGTACACACTTTCTCATCCTTTCTGCAATCAGTGCCTGAATCTCCATCAGTAATTTCATTGAGGTCACCACTCTTCACAAGGAAATATTGACTTCGATTCCTCATTAAGACTAGTAATACATTGAGAACTATTTAGCTGTGTGTAAAGTCCATATGAGCTTACCCCCAAATTTTACTAGCTCTCTATGGCCAGTAGAACTCCCACAATGGCACTCATTACCTCCTTGGACAACTGCCTGTTTTTCAGGGAACAAAACAACTGCTAACCCATATTTTTCACATTCTGTTCAACTGAAAAAGGACATGTAGTTACAGTAATTCCATGATGATCAACACAGTGACTCAGTCTCAGGCTCTGTAAGGATTGCTCTCTGCATCTCAGGCCCTGTAAGGATTGCTGTCTGTTAACTGTGCTTATCTTCTGATTTTTTTTTTCAGAAACACTTTTTTTTTAAACCCAAAGAGATGACTTTTTGTAAATACATGAACTAAAATCTCTGATCCTTGCCTGTGCAAATATCTTGGTGTCTCCCATTGTGATCTCTTGGCCTTAGCAGTCTTGCCACTTGGAGGGAGAAACTTTAAAAATTTTTTTTTTTAAAAGGGCATTCTCTTCCTTCTTCCCCTCCCTCCACTTTTTCCTCTCCATCTGATAGAGCCTTTCTTTCTGTTTAAGGCTGTGCCCACCTTAAATCTTGTTCCAATGCTCTTAGGTCCCTCTCTTTTCTCCTCTCTAGGCCCTGATCCAGGAAATTATTTAAGCATGTACAAGTGCTCATGTACAAGTGCTTAAATACTTGACAGAACTGGGGTGTACGTGCTTTTCTTCTCTCAATCTCATCTTCCAGGAGAGGAAATGTTAATTTTTTTCAGGATATCTCTTCAGGACCTGTAACCCAGGATCTCTGGATACCAGCAGGCAGACTGCACAGGTGTCCTCTGGGTTCATCAAAGAAATGCCCCTCATGAAAGCCTCTCTCTCACTGGTCACCATAATCCTTGAGAGATGTATTATGCAAAACGTGGGAGGAGTTATGTATACATGCTGAAAATTATGTTCTCAAGGCCTTCTAGTGAAAGGCAGGTCCCTCAGAGGTGTGCAGTGAGACAAACTTCTCGAGATAGGAGGCAGGAGACACTTATCTCCGTGGTGGACCATTGTGTGTTGTACAATAGAAATCTATTAGCATACTGAGTCAAATGCTAATGAAGACTTTGCGAAGACTTCAGAAGGAAATTAACAGGAAGAGGTAAACAGCAGGGAAAGGGGAGATCCTCTTTTCTGGTAAAATCCGAAGGTCTGATATAGGTGGGGGTGCAAAGAAATGCTCTGGCATCCTTCAGTCTATGAAGACAAGTTGCCAGCAGGCTTAAATTTATGAAAAGGGGATCTCAGCCATCCTAGTTGAAAATGCTGGGGAAAGGAGTTGGGTTAATCTATCCTGCAGGAGCCAGGGGAAGGTTTTGTGAATTAAGTTTAGGCTCTAGAAAATGTTTGTTTTATAGGTAACCATGTTTCCAATAATATTACTTACTATCATTTGAATCCTGTCTTTCATGATAAACTTATTCTTGTTCTCACTATAAATACAGCTAAGTGCTGTGTTTAAGTAGAGTGGTGATCCTCAGTTGAATATACTAAGCTGGTGTGTACTTTTCCATTGGGTTTAGAGGACCTTAGGCCTTGTCTACACTATTGCATAAGTCAACATAAGTTACGTCGCTCAGCAGTGTAAAAAAACCCAACCCACTCCCCTGAGCGACATAACTTACTATAACTTAACACAGTTTCTACACTGTGCTATGTCAGTGGGAGATGCTCTCCTGCTGACATAACTTCTGCTATGTTGACTTTTCGAGTCTTCACCAGTCCTGCTAAATTGATACCACTGCATCGAGGTGCCAATTGAGCACGGTAGTGAAGACAAGCCCCCAGAGTTCTGAGTGTTCAGTGAAACAGAGCACTCTGGAGGATGAAGCGGTTGGTGTGCGTCTATCATTAATATGTACAGAGAGACTGAGGCCTGCGGAGACCTGGACAGTAGTGCTTACCAGGGGCTGGTGGAGTCTGTGCCTGCTGTGGATCAGCTCCTAGCCTGGAAAGCATCACAGGACTCCTCTTACTGCTACCCTGTTCTCGGTACAACCTTCCTCCTGATAATATTTGAGAATCCTAAAATGATGGATTCCCTTCTGGAACTAACTGGAAAACCTCAACTAACTGACACTGAAAGAGGCAAATTCTGACTCAATCAGTGCTTTTGAGTTTTGTGAGGATGTCAACCACTGAATGACTGTGTACAGTTAAAAGGAAACCTTATATGGTAGAAAACTTAAAATTGTAGAAAAGTTTTGTCCCTGAATAAATTTAAGACCATGATGTTCAATGGAATTTGAAATATATTTTAATATGTTCTTCCATCTTTATCAATAACTTGGTCATTTATAGTATCAGCCTGTTCTAGGGCTGTGCACCTGATATTCATTTTGAGTCAATTTCTGGATCAGACTGTGAATAATACAAATACAATTGCCAAAAGCTTTTAATAGTGGTGTGCTTTTCTTCAAAGGAAAATTGTGTTGTGTTAATATTTTTCTCTAGATTCTTACATGGACTCAAAAAAACTAGGCTCAAGGCCAAAGACTTATCACAGAATTACACAGTCCCCTTTAACCGAGAAGCCTTTACAGATGCTTGTATGTAATATACATCAAAGCCAACTTCAAAGTCCATTTCTTTTCCCAGGCTTCAGTACTGGTATTTGAAAACTGAGGCTGGTATTTGTGGCTGGATTGGGCATTTGAGGGAAGGAGGAAGAATCAGAGGCTATTTTGTGCTAGTATGATTTGATTGCATATAGTGAAAATGTCTACTGTTCTATGTAGGTGCATTTAAAATTTATTTTATTAATATAAATGTCACAATTACTTTGGGAAATATGCATTTTTTTTTACATCAGATCTACAGACACCACTGGTGTCCATACTCTGTGCTTTGTTCAAAGTGTTGAATACGTATAACTAAATAGTATGGGAACTGATATACCAAAGCATAGCTATTTACACAGAAATTTCCTTCTGTTAACTCTGATGTTTATCCCAAAAATGTATTGACTTTATGATTAAAACATTTCATGTACGTTTCCACAGGTGGACAAAATTTTGTACAGTTGAGTGACACCACCTGATATATACTAAATCTCGCTTATGCAGAAGAGATTGAATTAATGTATTCCACAGAAATGAGTGACAGATGCAGAGAGAAAAAGCAGATCAATGTTTAATTATGTAAATATAGTCCTAAGCTTTAATAATACACTGGAATAAAACTGTCATAACTGCCAAATTTGGGAAATATGATGAGTGAGGTTTCATCCCAGGGCACTATTTTTGGAAGATTTTTCATTACTGGAAGGGATGGTCCCTCTTAAAGAAACAACAGAAATACATCAGGGATTTCAATATTTCTTGCTGCTGCCAGGCTCCATTCACAATGACAACCAAGACAAAAATGCTGTGCGGTCTCCGATGCATTTAACCTAGAGATTAGAAAGCTAAACTTTCAAAGTGAAAACTTGATAAGTGGGACACAGAGAGAACACTTCATATAAAGTTTGGATTAAAACCCCTCCTTGTTATTAACACATACTATACTTAGCTCTAAGAATGAGGAGTACTTGTGGCACCATAGAGACTAACAAATTTATTTGGGCATTAAGTTTTTGTGGGCTAAAACCCACTTCATCGGATGCATGCAATAGAAAATACAGTAGGAAGATATATACACAGAGAACATGAAAAAATGGGTGTTGCCATACCAAATATAACAAGACTAATCAATAAAGGTGGACTATTAGCAGCAGGAGGAAAAAAAACCGTTTGTAGTGATAATCAGGATGGCCCATTTCAAACAGTTGACAAGAAGGATGGGGAATTAGCATGGGGAAATAGTTTTTACTTTGTGAAATGACCCATCCCCTCCCAGTTTCTTGTTGGAGTCTGTTTTTGAAGCTTAGACACAATAGGTCCCTGTAGCATTTTCCCTCCAACTAGGGTGACCCGACAGCAAGTGTGAAAAATAGGGACGGGGTGGGGATAAGAGCCTATATAAGAAAAAGACCCAGAAATTGAGACTGTCCCTATAAAATTGGGACATCTGGTCACCTACCACTAGCTGCTATTGCAGTGACTTGCTACTGGGGACTATCAAGAGGTATAAACAGTCACATGTGTATAAACCCCAATTCAGGAAGGATTTCCGATTTAAGAGAGCACTTGAGCACATGCTTACAGCCTACGGAAGTCAGAGTGCAGTGAGACGGTGACTTCAGTGGGACTTACGCATGTGCTTCAGTGCTTTCTTGAATCAGGGCCATAGCAAAAAAATAAGGAAATGTGCCTTTGCAAAGAGGAGGGAAAATGGTCTTCTCCCAGCCAGGGCTGGCTCTAGACCCCAGCGCGCCAAGCGCGCGCTTGGGGCGGCAAGCGGCTCCGGTGGACCTCCCGCAGGCACGCCTGCGGAGGGTCCGCTGGTCCCGCGGCTCGGGTGGACCTCCCGCAGGCACGCCTGTGGATGCTCCACCGGAGCCGTGGGACCAGCGGACCCTCCGCAGGCACGTCTGCAGGAGGTCCACCGGAGCCGCGGGACTGGCGATCGCCAGAGCGCCCCCCCTCAGCGTGCCGCCCTGCTTGGGGTGGCGCAATTGCTAGAGCCGCCCCTGCTCCCAGCTGAACTTTTGCTAGGTTTGCCATGAACAATCTTCAGGTTTCTCCAGTAAAGAAGATTTTTGAAGTCTTGATGTAAATGAAAAAATGAGTTGTGATGAAGCAAGCTTTCTCCACAGTTGCAGAATTTGGCACACTTTCTCAATTTTAATTTCTCTCTTAAAATTTTCATTTTAAAACACTTTCGGTTTTAAGTCAAAAATCTCTAGCCCAGACCACTTTTTTGCTCATTTCTACCCCTAGGTTTTTCAAATATGCTTACTTTTTGTCAAAATGGCTTTCAGTCCCACTGTTGCACATGATCCTGGACTGATGCAGCTTCATGCATGGAACAGGCCTTTTGGCCCATGACACAAGTTTTAGTACTAAAAAAAACAGAATACAGAAAAACGTGTCAACAGAAAGTTTCAGTGAAAGGTAAAAAGAGGAAATAAAAGGGAACATGTCTCCCCTGTCTCTTTTATCCCTGCTTAATTTGTCCCAACAAAAACTCTTCCTCTTTTTGGCTTCAGAATACTACAGTAGCAGTTCCTAAACTGTGGGTGGTGACCCCAAATGGGGTACACCATCATCAGATGGGGTTGCAATGATTCCTACTGTGCAGAGGATGCCATTTTGCTCCATACCGCATGGCCTTGCAACTAGGATGCATGTGAGGTCTTTCTGTGGCAAAGATGCCATTTCGTTGAGCAATATGGCACCGTCCAGGCTGTCTGGGGTCCCGGAGTAAATCAATTAAAATGGGATCATGCCAGCAAAAAGTTTGCACTACAGTATTCACATCCATACCAACGATCTGGAGTTCTTCATTAAACTACCAGAAAATAAAAATTCTAGGTAGTTTTGGTACCATTTTAAACACATTATAAGCAGAATGACAATATGAACTAGAATTTATTCTGATATGCAGAAGCTATAGCTGCGTCCTGAACTGACAGGATAACAGGATTTGATCGTCTAACAATTCCTGCAAACGTTTCCCTTAATGTGTGCTTTCCTCCTACTTGGATAGCACTCTCCTATTCTACATTCTTAATCTCTTCCACCCCTCCTCTATAGTGCTTCCCTCTCTTCTGACACTTTTGTAGATACTTATTATTTATCACAAGTTAATATAGAATCTCTAACACCTGAGAGGGGTGAATGAAGAGAAGGGACCTAGAGAAAAAGTTAATCTCAGCAGCTTCTCTGGCCAGGCCTAAATTCTATAGCTGACCAACAATTAAATGCAGTTTTCCCTGGCTGCAGAATCTGTTTGCTATGGCCCCTGCCTATATTTGCTCAGTTTTTCTTTTTAACTTATACTGTAATTGAATTCTAGCCTGTGTAGTTTTTTCGTTTTATGTAACAGTACACCATGTAGACATTTGATATATCCTTCATTCTTTTGGTCAGAAATAGACTTCATATTCTTTCCAGCATCTCCCTTAAAATTTGAAGTGTGTAAAAATTAGTTCTACTTTGTAATTAGTTGTATGCAAAGGAGGAGGATGAATACTGTCTGCAATCTTATCACCTTGGGCTGTGAACTTTCCAGATCTCACAAACCATGTAGAGTTTGCCTTGCACTAGACCTCTTCAGAAGCTCAGGAACTGCAGGAAGTGGTGACTGAATATGTAGCTTTCTTCTCTCTGAATGAGTACTGAAGAAATAGCCTTGCATTGTCCAAGGGGAAATGCATAAACAGTAGTGCTGTCTCTCATGTGACAAAACTAAGCTCCTGACAACCCATAGTAATAAAAGAGCCCACAGTTCCTTTTCTAAGAGTAAAAGTGTTAAGATGGGTGTCCTGGCCAAATTCCAAACCAAGTAAATATACTGTCTCCTCAGTTTCCTATGTGGTTCCAGTTGAATAAAATGCTTTTTTTTTCTGAACTACTGTTTAGAAATATTGGTGCAGTTACCAATTATTAATCCAGTTTTACAAAAGTGCTTAAGGGCCAACCAATAATGAGGACCTGTTGTCTTAGACACTGTGCAAACAGAATAGCAGACTGTTCCTGCCCCAAAGAGCTTACAATCTAAGAAGACAAGACAGACCCAGGGTGGAGGGGAATGGTAGAACATACAAGCAGCATGAACAATGTGAAGGCAGCAAATGTTTGTGTGTGTGATGAGTTTAGGAGTGGATAAGCAAAATGGAAAGAAAAGTGAAGGAGAAGGAGGGGTGAGCGGACAGGGATGGAGTGAATTTGAAGTGAAGAGCCTGAAGGAGTGGGAGGAGGAAAGCTACAGGGTTGTGGCAAACAGCCAATCAGCACAGGGCAGAGAAAGTTTAGTCAGAACTGTAGACAGTTCTCAATGTCTGAATTCCAAAGGTCATTGTTTTGGCTGTTTCTTCTGTCCCTACCGGCAGGAGTCTCTGGCTACTTACTCTCTGTGGTTTTCTTCCAATAACTGCTGATTACTATCCCAAAAAAGGCTTCTTTTTAGTAGGAGGGAAAATGACTGACTCCATATATGAAAAAAGCATGAAAGTGTTTTGGTTCCTTTTGGATAAAAAGTGCTATATAAATAAAAATACTTATTACTGTTCATTGCTAACTCAGATTTTTGGTGCTATCATAAACCTCAGAGTTGCACAGGTGTTCAATAGCATGCTAACGTAGTAATTATTTAGATAAATGATCTAAATGTATATACTTATCACAATCCTATATTATTTATTACTTTATCTGAAAACTTTTCTATGTATTGAATGAAGTTGAGAGATTAAAAATATAAGAATATTTTTGATTGCAAGTGTATAGATGCTCAACTAACATGATTTCACTGGTGTGTTGACACTTGGCAAGGGAGATGAAAGTTCATCATGTGGATGCACAAATGGAAAAAGTATCCCATTGTATAGGAGGAGTGTCAGACTTGAAATAATGCTGGTATTTGTTAACTTGCCTTTACAAATATACCTCTCTGTGTGTGCACAAGTCTCATTAGTAGGTTCTTGCAGTAGAAAAGGAAAATAATTGAATACATTCCAGTCTGCAACAAGAAGCTCCTGGCTCTAATAGACTTTGCTTTGCTGTTTCCTCTTACAGCTTTGTGACAAGATGATAAAAGGTACCATGGGGTGTTCTTGTTAAATACACACTATACTACCCAAGCTAGATAAATAACTTAAAAATGGACTGGCTAGAGACAAGCAGTGAAAGGGAAGAAAGAGTGTAACATTAATCTGCTGATGGGAATTAATCTGTAATCATGGAATTGGTAACAGAACATGTATGGAAGCTAAAATCAAGAGCTTTGGGCTCTCCCTCAGTCATGGGATGCTCTTTGTGCTGGTCTCATACTGCTAAGGCTACCACCATAGTGCTCTGCTCCTCACTCTCCCATGTGGATATTGGAGAAGGCCAACTGCCGCATATGTACTGTGTAATTGGTGCAGTTTGAGTTGATGGGAAGGGACACCATTCAGGGTTCAAATCTAAGGCATCTAAAGTTTGAAGGTTGCTGTAGTGGTGTGGCTGCTTATTGAGTGCCCCCTGCTGGCTCAGGGTGTGGTTTTAAAGGCAGCCTCATAGAATCATAGAATTCAAGATCAGAAGGGACCATTATGATCATCTAGTCTGACCTCCTGCAAGATGCAGGCCACATAAGCCGATCCACCCACTCCTTAGCAAGTGAACCCTGCCCCATGCTTCGAGGAGGGAAAAAAAACCTCCAGGCCCATAATCTTCCCCCTGGAAAAAAAATCCCTTCCCACCCCATAATATGGCGCTGAACAGCATGGCCGGCAGACAACTCTCTCCAAAACCCTCTGAAAAGTTTACATATCATACCACACACAATTGACCTATTGACTAAGCCCATTATCCTATCCTATCCATCCATCCATAACTTTATTATATTTTATCTAGCTTAAGAGGTCTTCCTTCTCTTTCTGTCTTCTGTTTCCCTCTGTTCCAGTATTGCACTCCCAACCTCCTCCTCTTAGAACCTTCATTTCATTTCTGTCTGATTGACTGACCTTTGATATCGTATTATATCCACACGTCTCTGTCACTCTGAGCTGAATAATTCTTTCTCCTTTCTTCTTATTTTATTATCCCTCTGATATATTTAAAGATAATCTCTCATCCTCCTCTCTCTCTTTTTGGTTAAGGAAAACAAACCCTCCTCCTCCAAGTCTCCTTTCATTCTCCTTCTCCTTCTCCTTCTTCTCTCTTCTCCCCTTCTCTCTTCCTTGTTGAATTAGTCCTTCTTCTCCTTCTTAAAATGGGAGACCAAAAAAACACAAAACTCTCCAAATGAGGTCTCACCAGCCTTCTATATACTATATCCTTTACCCTCCTACTAGACTATTAGAACCTAAGCCTCCCCAGCAATGACACCATTTTATTTTTTTTTAATCACATTGCCTACTCATTAGTCATCTGCGATCATGGTCCTCTCCTAGGTCCTCTCCTCCCTCCCTCTCCCTTCCCTGGTGCGTCCCCAGCCTATAACTAAAAAAAAAGTTTACATCCCTAAATGCATAACCATATATCCTTCTTCACTGTTCTTCCTCCTGTTACTAATACTCCAGTTTCCAAGGTCATCCTCCCTGGAGAATATCCTATCCTCTTCCCCCGAATTGATAACCCCCTTGGTGTGTCATCCACTTAATCTCCTCACTCCTACTCCTCCTACAGCAATAAATACAGCAATAAATATAAATGATAAAAAAATTACCCAAAGAAACTCCACCAACCAACTGCCTCCAACCTGTCCTTTCCCTTCCCCTCCCTCTTCACAGTCTCCCTTCCACCAGCCTCCTAACCAGCCTCTTATCCACCTCTGGATTTTCTCTTCTCTCCATTTTTTTTCCATAATTTCCTTCTTCTCTTCATATCTTACCATCACTGACTGATACTGAAATCAAGATCCCACCCGATTTTCCTTGTCTAAAAAATCAAAACTCTTCTCAAGAAGGAGATCAAGTTGGTTTGGCACATCTACCTTTTATCTCTTCCATAAATCATCGCTGTCATCTGCCATCGCCTGCATGCTCCCCCATTTTCTCAACCATTCTTTTTTTTTGATTTTTTTTTAACTTTTCTATAATTCCAGGACTACTTTTCTGTTCTACTATCCCTTTTTTCCCCTTTTTCCTTGAAGAATATAGGAACTACATTAGCTACAGTCCAGTCAATTAATCAATCAATTAATTTATTAATTTTATTTAGATTATAATTATGGCTTCTTCCCTCCTCTCTTCCTTATCTTTATTTTATGAAGATTATTATCCGGATCCGTTCCCTCCATTTGTGCTGTTCCGTACTGCTCCTACCTCACTAATGTTGTCTACCCCCATATCTTCTCCTTCATCGGTCCTCTCCATCTATTCCTCTTAGCCTCATTAGCCACCATTCATTAGCCCTTTCAGAAGTCAGATATTCCAGATTTTCCAAGATTCCATTCCACTTAAGCCTGACCTTATTAGCTCTCTTTCACAGGCTCCTTAACACTCCAGTCAGTCTGTGTTGTGGTTCACAGTGCCCCTTTCTGGGCTGGTTTAATTTCAAATAAAGTTCATGCAGACTTCAGAGTCATTAATCACAAAATAAGCCAAAGAATCCTCAACATAGCCCAAAATCATAATTCAGCCCTTCATACTTAGCTCTGGTCCTTTAGCCGTATCCACAGCTGGCTCTTAGTCTGCTCTACCTGAAGTTGTTAGTTTGCAGCCCTTTCTAGGAAAAAGCTGAGCCCTCTATCTCTATTTCCTTTTTCTCTCTCACAGTTGCAGTTGCAGCTCCCTGCTGCCTTTTATATTAAAGCACGTGATCTTCCTCAGATGAGACCCATCTTGTAATCAGGGCTGGTTTGGCTTAGCTCCAGGCTCTCCTGCCTATGGGAAAGCAGTTGTATTATTTGTTACAGTTGTATTATGTGGGTGGGGTAGGAATGAGTACATATATGGGGGATGGGAAAGAGTAAGAGAGAGAATGTGTGTGTGTTGGGTGGAACAATGGGGAGAAGAGGAAAAAGAGACAGGACAAGGGCCTTAGGGAATGTGTCAAGGGAAGAGAGCTTGATTCCTTTTCAGTGCTTTGTGCTGAGTCTAGTGAGCAGCCCCAGACCAGCACTGATGAGTGTGAGATGGGAGAGGCAGATATGTGAGAGAAAATGTTGGGGAACATAGACAAGGGAGAGGAGAAGGAAAATGAAGGGAGAAAGCACTCAGGCAAGGGAGAGTGAAGGAGTGAACAGACAGAAGAGAGAGAGAGAGAAAAAGAAGAGAGAAAATCCAACCTTCCAGAAAGTTCTGAGCCTCTTTATCCTGCACACACAGGAGGAGATGCTGCCTCAGAACAGTCAGCTCAGGTGTCTGCAGGAGGCAGGTGTGACAGGGAAGGCAGAGCTCACCAGATCTCAGGTAGGAAAACAAGGAAAGAGAAGGAAGAGAGATGAGCAACAAAGTTTGTTTATCTCCAGACTGTGGTCACGTGGCTTCTAGTTCCTCAAGTGCTTGGGTAAAAGATGTAGGAGCCAGTGTGCAGAAATCTGGCGCCTTGTGGACATACAGGTTTAGGGGCCCATACATTCCACGACAAAATCACCAATGTCTGATGGAAAGCTGACTGGAATTAGTCACTGTAAATTGTATTATGACAATATCTGTGAAAGAAATTAGTGAACATTCCCAGTGCTGCAGCCATGGCATTTGGGTGCTTGTGCTGACAATTGCCTGCTACTGGGAGAGGCAGTACTGACTCTTCAGACCCTCTGACAATGGGCCTGCAAATATTATTTCATATAAGGAGAGACTGAGGCTCCTTGCAACTGAGGGGCTCTCAACCCTGCTGGCAATCTGAGCTTGAGAAGCCCAGTTAAGAAAGCTCTGCAAGGGCTTTGCTGCTTGAGCTAAGGTGCCTCCATTTCTTTCTCCTTGAAGTTGCCAATAGGTATTCCTGCTTTCTCATCACCACTGGACAGGGGCGACTCTAGCTTTTTTGCCGCCCCAAGCACGGCAGTCAGGCATCCTATGGCGGCTTGCTGCGGGAGATCCCTCGTCCCGCGGCTTCGGTGTACTAGGTCTCCATAAACCCTGCTAAGAGAGTCCTCTATGTTTGCTTGAAAGAGCCAGCAAAAAATTGATAAAATATTTAATATAGCAGAGGCAAGAGTCTTTATGTGAAGAGTCAGCAAACAGCAGATTCCTTCAGTGCAAAGTGTGTAGGTTGACCTGATTAATACCTGTGTTATCAGCCAGCTACCTTTCCCCCCTTTGTTTCTCTTCACCCTTCTGCAATTGTACTCTCTTTGGGATTATGCATAGAACAGAAATTCAGGGAAGATTATGTAGGAGTAAATATATTTTTCTGTACTTTTGTAGAACAAGGGCATTTTCCCAGTGTTAAAAGGCATGCAAGTGTGCAGCATAATTCCAGTCTCCTGATTCATGGATCAGTGAGGAAAAAATTAAGGTAGTCTGAACACCACCTTTTATATATGTTACATTCAAAATAACTGTGTTAGGAGAATGTTCAGACTGCAAAGTCCAGAGCTCAAAAGTTAGGAAATAGCTGAATTAAGGCTGATTGGGAAACTGATTTTTGAAGCATCAGAAAATTAACAAAAGTAGGATGTTCATTTGGAAAGCAATATCTAAAATTATCAATGTGTCAAATTCTGCCATTGTAAAATTATCCACCTGACATAGGTTTTATAAAATGGAGTCACAAGACCTATGCTGTCAAGTATCAGAGGGGTAGCTGTGTTAATGTGGCTCTGAAAAAGCAGCAAAGAGTCCTGTGGCACCTTATAGACTAACAGACGTATTGGAGCATGAGCTTTCGTGGGTGAATAACCACTTCTTTGGATGCATGTTTGACCTATGCTGTCATTGTTACAGGTATTTTTAAGTAAGTGAAGAGTTGTGTATAAACTCTCTTGAGGGCAGCCCATTTCTGGATTGTGGTGCAACAACTCTTATATTTTCTTAATTTACTGTGTAGTATGGAATCTGTCACAGATCCAGTCATGTGCCCCCTGGTCGTCTCCAACTAGACTGCTGTGAAGGAAATCCAAACTTCTGGATCCCTGGGTGTTTTAAGCCTCTGGAGTCTGAACAGAGTCCAGCCCCTGCCATAGTCTTCTAAGAGGGGAGTGTCCTAGGTGTATTCTCAAGGTTCAGATCCTTTGTCTAGAACTGTCTCATAAAACTGGAACCTGTTGTCAAGTTGCCTCGCCCCTGTGCTCATGGCTGATGTTTCAGATTCCCCTGTCTCTTAAATTTACCCTCTCCCAGAACTCCATCCCAAGGTGTGAGCCTTCTGGTTTACTGTTTAATTCTCTTAGAAGGTGGAAGAAGCTACTTGAGGAAAGGCTGTTCTAGATTTGATTTGACAAATAGGGAGAACTGGTTGAGAATTTGAACTTGGAAGACAGCATTTCTCCACTGATGCCTGGTCCATTAAGGACTTGATGTCAGTGGCACAACTTAGAGTTGCCCAGTAGCAGCTCGAAGCTGTGTCTGGGCTAGGGTTAGCTCAAGAATCAGAGAGTTGGAACTGGCTCCCTGATGCCCTCATCTCTTCTGGGCTGAATGGAACTCCAGGTGCAGGAGAGAATCTTGCCTGTTATTTACACTTCTCTGTTAGCATTATTGTTGTTATTTGTATTCCTGGCTGCTCTTATTTTTTGGGTTATTTTCTGACTTAAGTATGATATTGTTACTCCAAGAGTAAAACTGATTATGTATGTGAATTATTAATCTAGATTGACCTAGCTATGGCATTAAATGGTGTGAAAAAATCACACTCCTGAGCACCATAGTTAAGCCAAACTAACTCCCAGTGTAGACCCGGCTAGGTCAACAGAATTCTGTCACTCCTGGAGGTAGGTTACCTACATTGACAGAAAACCTCCCTCTGTCAATGTAGGAAACATCCACACTATGGTGCTACAGTGCCATAGCTGCAGCAGCACTTGTAGCATAGACTTGCCCTCAGTGTTAACACATGATTTCTTTGTTCTCCTGGGGAAATTCCATTTCTCTAAATGCCAGCCCTACATACAGACTTGGTCAGACTGTTTTCCCTAGGCTTCAGCAATCTTTGTCCTGAGATGCTCCCACTTGAATGGGAGCCATAAAGGTTTAACGACTGTCCATTATCCCTGGTATGGGGAATATGTGATACAGCCTTGACAATATGTGGCAGACTTCATATATAGTGAGGCACTGAATGACACAGCAGTTTCATAAGAACAGCCGACATTCATAAATTGTACATAGATTCCCCAAACTGTAACAATCCTATTTTCAGTTTAATATAGGTGCTTGTAACTTGCCATTGTACTACTTGTCAAGGATATACTGTATATTATTAACAGATAGTCTAGACAATTGTTTCTTTTTTGAAATGATAAATTTGGAGGTTTTGAACCCTTTTTTATCCTTTGTTTATAGAAATATCTTATTGTAATGGGTAATATTCAGTAGGAGGCAGCCTAATAAATGTTCTTGAGGAAAAACTATTAATTAAGTCATAATGTTTCAGGTGCAGAGCATTTCCTAGGGATTAATATCTAGCTAAGAGGAGTTGATATTTCAAACCCCAGCTAGTCATCAATCTCCAGAAATGCTCAATGCCCAGTTTATTATTGTTTTTAAAAACTGAAGATGAAAAAAAATACAGGCATATAGATTTTTTTTCTTTATGAGCAATGCAGCTTCAGTCAGTATAGAATCTATAGGGTAACTTCTAGATTGCTAATGCACCCCATGCCTCCTCCAGTCAGATTGATAGATTCATCTCTCAATATTCCTTTCAGATTCTAGTTAACAATTGGTAACCAGACTCTTGTTTTCCATTTTTCTTTTGAGACAGGATTGATTGTAAAGTAGTTAACTCAGTTCTGGAAGGAATTGCAATGTCTGCATTACCTCAAGACAAGCTCTGACAACATTTGATAATTAAACGTGGTAGGCTATATGCAACCTATTTTTCCCCTGCCAAAAGAGTGGGACACAGGGATGTCAAAGGAGTTGCTGTGCATAGATTTAGAATGTGTGGGAGTACTCCTGCATTTAGAACTTTCTTGCTTTTGTTAAAACTCAAGGGAGAGGATCTTCAGACTGCTTTGGTTTCTATTCTTAGCATAAAGTTTTATTGTTATCATTATTGATTAGTCAGGGGAAATTGAAGCTTTCATAAATTCTAAAGATTCCAAATAAAAATCATAGAAAACTGGAGTGTGAAATCATCAATGCTATTGTTTAATATCAGTAGGCTCAATCCAGAGAGGCCCACATCTCAGGGGAGTGCTGGGCTATAGTGTCAATATCTCTCTTGTTCTCCCTGGCCCAAAGACTATTTAATGATTTACAGGAAGTGGAACATCTTCAGCAAGAAAGAATGAGAGAGACCCACCCCAGAATACCCCAAAGGCTTGTGGTTAGGCCACTCACCAGGATGTGGGAGACCTGGAGTCAAGCCCCTGCTCCAAACTGGGCAGAGTAGGGATTCAAATCTGGGACTCTGCTAGGGTGACCAGATGTCCTGATTTTATAGGGACAGTCCCGATATTTGGGACTTTATCTTATATAGGCTCCTATTACTCCCCACCCCCTGTCCCGATTTTTCACACTTGCTGTCTGTCACTCTAGGACTCTTGCATCTCAGATGAGTAATCTAACCACTGGGGTATTGGGTATAATGGGACATACACATGCATTAGTTAGCCAGCCCCATAAATTCCCAACCAGCTCACCACAGCTGTTTTTGTGTGAGACCCAATCCTGTAGTGATGCTCTGAGCACACCTACAGCATTGGACCCTTCAGGCAAGATGGGCAGGGAACATCTAGTTTGAGAATTCTGCTGAGGCTTAGGCATGCACTCTGGGGCCAAGCAGCACAGTGGTGGCAGGATATAGGAAGTTTTGTGCATGTCAAGCAGCAGAAATTAAGGTGCTACAGGGTTAGGTGGCAGCTGTGTGTAGTGTGAGGGTTTTGAGGATCTCAGTGGCACCTAAATGTTGGACTTAGTCACTTAAAGTGTCGGCTAGGTGCCTAAGTCCATTTGTGAATATAGTCTACAGGCAATAGCTGAGTTTGGACAATAACACACACAAACCATTTGGCTTGCTCCTAGAACTCCAGCTCTAGAACTGCTATAAAGCATAGTAGTTGTGACCTCCTAGCAATGATTGTTCTGGATCCAGCGAAGGGGTTAACATCCTTATTAGATAACTTTCTGAAACTTTAATGCCCGCTTAAGGGTGTGTGTGTGTGTGTGTGTGTGTGTGTGTGTGAGAGAGAGAGAGAGAGAGAGAGAGAGATGGGGATGGGGATGGGAGAGGAAGAAGAAGCACCCCTGTATTTGATGATCATCTCCATCAGCTGTCGTTGAAAAGGCAACATGAAAACCTACTTTAAGGCATGTGGCCTAAGACCATTTGCTTGTCTTTTTTTTTTTTTTGGTTCATTTATCTTGTTCCAGGTTGATTCAA
The DNA here is from genome assembly GCF_016161935.1 of Mauremys reevesii. Lineage (NCBI taxonomy): Eukaryota > Metazoa > Chordata > Testudines > Geoemydidae > Mauremys > Mauremys reevesii. The sequence goes on along the minus strand of NC_052629.1, from coordinate 46,023,603 downwards.
CCTATGCTAACTGGATCAGCCTTATAAAAATGAACCTTATCAGTTAACTCAGAAAGAATTTTTGAAGAGGAATATGCAGAGAACCTAAAGTAAAAGCTGTGTTAGGAGAAGTGCTAATGTTAGAAACAATGGAACCATATCAGAGAAAGTAAGACTCTGTAACAGTGAGACCAAAGTAACATGGGGATTTTACAAGATTGCTTTGGCCTGAAGACTTATGAGGTCAGAATGGAAAACTGACATAGAAGTGAATTACTGTTATTAGGTGTTAGTTTTGACCCACATAGCACTATCTGAGACTGCCTTTCTCCTATATATGAAGCAATACAACAGTTGCTATTGTGGGATGAGCTTAAGCTAACATTTTCTTCCTAATATAAATGGGAGGGGACTGGAGTCAGGGCAACCTCAGAGAGGGGTCCAGGATTCTAGGACTCATTTCCTGCCCTTGTTCAACAGAGATTGGATTTGATTTTCTTTAATATACGCTGTGACATGCTCCTGATTCCAAAAGATTTTCTTGAAGGTGGCTGGGCAAGGTGATGGTGGGACTTAAGAGGACTGAATATGGGTAAGAGAAGGCGATTGTGCTGAAGGCAGAAAAATACTTTGAATGTAAGCCATGTTTTATAACTGTAACATCAGAGCATGTGAATTGAAGGACTTCATTCTGGTGCTAGGAAGGCTTTTTGTCTTTGAAGATAATTGTATGTTGTACTTTTAAAATTGTAACGTACTTAGAGTTTGTGGTAACTGTTTATTCTTTAAAAGATGTTAGTTAACAAATCTTAGAGAGATGCATGAGCCTTTTAAAGTAGGGTGCACCAAAGGAAGACTAGAAATGGCTGTTGTAGAAATGCAGTTGTAGATATGTGAGTGCCTTATTCATACAGGATGGTTCCAGATCTCAAAATGATTACAGGTATTTCAAAGGTGATAAGGGTTTGTATGAAGATGGTGAAATGAGTGGTGTATTAATTCTGCCAGGAATCACGATTAAGTCTCAAGGGAGGGTTGTTGTTGTTTTTATTTATTTATTATTTAATGCATGTAGTTGGGCCTAGGGACCCTCCTCAGGGATTGGCGCCTCACTGTACTAGGCACTGTACCTGCATGATCACACGCATGCCTTCTTTACTGCAGAATTCCTATCTTCAGTGCTGTCTGCTACATGTAGCTTCTTATTAGGGCTGTCAAGCGGTTAAAATTAATTGTGATTAATCGTACTATTAAACAATCATAGAATACCATTTATTTAAATATTTTGGATGTTTTCCACATTTTCAAATATATTGATTTCAATTACAAAACAGAATACAGAGTGTACAGTGAGCACTTTATTTATTTTTGATTACAAATATTTGCACTGTAAAAAACAAAAGAAATATTTTTCAATTCACCTAATACAAGTACTGTAGTGCAGTCTCTTTAATGTGAAAGTTTAACTTAGAAATGTAGAATTATGTATAAAAACAACTGCATTAAAAATAAAACAATGTAAACTTTTAGAGCCTACAAGTCCACTCAGTCCTACTTCTTGTTCAGCCAATCGCTTAGACAAACAAGTTTGTTTACATTTGCAGGAGATAATGCTGCCCACTTCTTGTTCACAATGTCACCTGAAAGTGAGAACAGGTGTTCGCATAACACTGTGGTAGCTGGCATCGCAAGATATTTACATGCCAGATGCGCTAAAGATTTATAAGTCCCTTCATGCTTCAACCACCATTCTAGAGGACATGCGTCCATGCTGGTGACGGGTTCTGCTCAATAACGATCCAAACTGACTGACGCATGTTCATTTTCATCATCTGAGTCAAATTCTACCAAGAGAAGTTTGATTTTTCTCTCTGGTGGTTTGGGTTCTGTAGTTTCTGCATCAGAGTGTTGCTCTTTTAAGACTTCTGAAAGCATGCTCCACATCTCATCCCTCTCAGATTTTTGGAAGGAACTTCAGCTTCTTAACCTTGTGTTGAGTGCTGTAGCTATCTTTAGAAATCTCATATTGGTACCTTCTTTGTGTTTTGTCAAATCTGCAGTGAAAGTGTTCTTAAAATGAACAACATGTGCTGGGTCATCATCCTAGACTGCTATAACATGAAATATATGGCAGAATAAATAAGAAGTGGCAGCATTATCTCCTGTAAATGTAAACAAACTTGTTTGTTATAACAATTGGCTGAATGAGAAGTAGGACTGAGTGGACTTGTAGGGTCTAAAGTTTTGCCCTTTTTTTTTTAGTGTAGTTATGTAACAAAAGAAAAATCTACATTTGTAAGTTGCACTTTCACAATAAAGAGATTGCACTACAGTGCTTGTATGAGGTGAATTGAAAAATACTGTTGTTCTTACAGTGCAAATATTTGTAATAAAAAATAAGAATATAAACTGAGCAGTGTACACTTTGTATTCTGTGTTGTAACTGAAATCAATATATTTGAAAATGTAGAAAAAGATCCAAAATATTTTATAAATTTCAATTGGTAGTCTATTGTTTAACAGTGCGATTAAAACTGCGATTAATCACGAAATTTTTTTTAATGGCGATTAATTTTTTTGTGTTAATATGAGGAAGAGTTCACTTAGGATTGTCCAAAGTAATGACCACCACATAGCGTGTCAGATTTTTTCTCCCTTAAATGTTCTTAATCTATAATGCTTGTTGGTCTAATTCTCATACATTCACACATGCACCAGGGACCTTTAACAAGGTATTGTATATGGTAAAAAAAAATAAAAAAATGCAAAGATGCTCACAGGGATTCATATTTTTAACTGTACTTGAGCTGATTCGTTGACTAACATACACAGAGTAGCACTTACCTTCTATGTTAAAAGTGGTGTGATGTGGCCTTCTACACCGGAATGGATGGAGGTAATAGGAGTCACCTCCTTCAAACATGACGATAAGGCTTGAGTTGACTGGGGATCAGATTAATTAAAAAAAAAAAGGTAAAGTTTTCATGCAGGTTAGTGTCTAATGGACAAACTTTAGAATCAAAGTTCAGAGCCAATTTAAAGTTTCAGTCCCTCCTAGAGACTCACATCTTGTGAGTCCCACAAATTCTGACCTATACAAACACTAAAACACAACTTAGTCAAATACCTCCACTACCCCGAATTTAGAGGAGAGAGAAAATAATGTCCTACATTAACACCTCTTCTGTTTCTCATTTAACCTGGTTTTATTTGTCATATCTTTTAGGCCCCTATTAAAATAAAAAATACCTATTTTGGAGAACGCTTAAGCATATGATTAACCTGAAGTCAATAGCATTGAAGTATATGCTTAAAGTTAAGCATATCTTTAAGTGTTCTCCTGGGATGGAATTAAGCAGGTACTCAAGTGTTTTCCTGAATTGGCATTGTGGATTGTAAGTTCTTTGGGGCAGAACTTTACTCTTTGTGCAACATCAATCACACCATCAATGCTTAACAGATAATAAAGTGCAGTTCCACTCTTAAAAGTACCTCTGTAAAAATGGTATTCTGGGGTTCCACATTCATGGTCACTCGACTTCCAGATCAAATATGCTCTGTTTATAGATAAAAATTTGGATTTTGTTAAATTGCCAGCTTTGCAAGCTCAAGCTGAGATCTGAAAGTCAAGCTGAACTCTTCTAGTGGACATATTATCACCAGTAACCTTGAACCATGCAATATGAAGAGTATTATAGATGCATTTATGGTCATGCACTTCATTGTGCCCTGAGGTAAAGCTTCTATAATTGGAAATTCATTAACAATTCAGTTGCTGTTGATTCCAGAAAAGACTCTCTCTTGCTCTCCCAGAGCTATACTGGCTACATGGGCCAATAGGAATAATAAGTCCTAAAAATTTTTGTCAGCAAAATAGAGTAGAGTAGAAAATTTCATTCAGAATACACAAAGACTGAAGATCTGTAGAATAGGAAAGTTGCATTTTACCTAGGCAATTTTCCAATCTGAAACATACTTTGAAACACATACCATCTATATTCCTCAAGCTTGTTTCTGTCTTATATACTCACCCTCACTGGAAATTAGGAAGCAAAATCCTGGTATGAACTATCCTGTTAAGACAAAAGGATTTCCTGAAGGTAATACTAACAAGTGTTTATCTGTGGCAGAAGCTGTAGGGCTTCACGGTGGCTGGGACAGGGTTATAACCTTCAGCTTGCCAATCACAGTGCAAGCCTACTTGTTTCGCCCTATCAGTTTAATGGGTGATTTGTTTAATTTAATAATGAATGAAAAATATACAGTAGTCCTGTTATTTTTTAGATGAATCTAGCCCCAAGGTGCTAGTAATATTGTCTGTCAAAAACTACTCAGTCCCAGCAATATAAATAGGCTTAATAAATGGCAGGTGCATCAGATTTTGAATTATTGATCTTGGCTTCATGAGTGAACAAAAGCTTGTGGATCATTAGTCCTTTCCTCTGAAATACCTATGGGAGGCAGGCTCTGGAGAGAGGAAGATGCTGTTGAATTTCCCTTGAGTCATTCCGTGATTGTGGTGCTTGGATTTGGTCTGTAATGGAATAGAAGATATCGAGCTGCCCAAACGTGCCAGGGAACCCCTGTGTCTCTATGTTGGCTCTTCAGCTCCCATGGCTTGCCGATAGTGCAGCTGTATTAGAGTGAGGCTCCAAGGGCTTAAGCCAGGCTGTCATACTGGAGGGAACCCCCCTTTATGGGACATCTCAAAGGGTGAAAAAGGATATTTTCCCCCTGAGGTTTGATTGGGGTGTGTGTGTGTAGGAATGAGTCACCTTGTTCCCAACCTGGCCCCACTCATTGTCATTCAGCTGTGGAACTCCAACCATGAGGGAGGCTCTCTCAGGGTCTAGGAGATGAGGACAATGATCACATGGAGATGGATGACTCTCCCTCATCCAGAAAAGCCCTCATGCAATGGTGAGGATTTGTGCAGGCCACCTGTGCACAGCAAATATAGGGAGGAATAATTATGTTTTTGATCTAAATTCCTGTGGAACTGGTGATTTCTTACTAAAGGCAATGTGATCATAGGACAAAGATAATTTGTATCTTTATTAGATAACGCTGATAAAGTTTGCAAAAAACAATAAAAAACACCTGATCTTGAATAGCCCTGCTCAACTCAGTGGGGGAACTGGTTGTGAGAGTAAAGAGTTCTGCTTGGATTGGATATCCATTATATCTCAGACTGGATATAATGCTTGCTAAAAATAACTTGGGTGCTATAATTTGTGCATTCTGCTTGCTAATTATGTGCACAAAATATAACAATGAAAAAAACTGAATGTGTATTTTTCACTTTTGGAGATGTTGCCTTCTAAGTAGTTACAGTTACCCATAAAGCTGATGGCTTGCTTTAGCTGAATATCTTTGAATGGGAAGAACTAACATTAGACTTTTTAGCATTCAAAATCAATCATCTAGAGATATGGTTAACTTCTCCTAACTCTAAGGCTATGTATACACTACAGCCAGGATCGATGCTCTGAGATCGATCCACCAGCAGTTGATTTAATGGGTCTAGTGAAGACCCGCCAAATCTACAGCAGATCGTTTGCCAGTCGACCCCTGTACTCTACCCATGATGAGAAGAGTAAGGTAAGTCCTGTCGAACCCCCATGGTGTAGACCCTGTGGTAACTTGATTTAAGGTATGAATAACATAGCTGGAGTTGCGTAGCATAGGTTGACTTACCACAGTAGTGTAGATGTAGCTTGAGTCATTACCTTTTCAAGGACTTAGAGGATTAGAGAAAGTTTCCTCCTCCCTCTCCCGCCATGAGTCATGTCTAACAATTGATTTAAATTAGAATAGTGTTCATTTTGTTCCCCATTTACATGGCACTGTTGAATCTATATACCATGTCTAGGGACCTAATCTTCAGATGGTCCTGTTCTTACAGTTTTCAGACTCTATGCTGTATACATGTTAGGTTATTTAGATGGTAAAAGAGAAAACATACTTTAAAACTATCTTTATCAAATTAAATAAAATTTGTAAATAATTCTAATTTAAGAAAATCCATATGCTGAGTGTAAACATTTTTTTTACAGGAAAAATATTAATATGATGATTTGGAAAAGAGGTTAGTTTCTGAATAAATTTGGAGTCCAGTTCTGCAAACCCTTACTCAAATGAGTAATCTTTTTTTATTTTGTATTGTCATTAGTAAAGGCTCTTGCATGGTCAGGTAATGATAGCCTGCACCTAGTAATTTTCTCACTTGCAGTAAATGACAGCAACGGTTCAGAGAGAACCTTCCCTAAGAACAGGTTATTCTATAATTGTCCATCTTAGGCTTTCTTGCCTCTTTGTCTGAAGCATTTGGCCAGTATTAGATGGACCACTGGTCTGATCCTTTATGGCAGTTCTTATGTAGTTAGAGCAATGTAATCCTCAGAATATAAACAAGAAAAAATCAATAGAATTATGCTAGTGAGAACTTCTCAGTACATGCTCCTACTCATGGCAAGAGGCAATGCCAATGTACTTGTTCTTTCCTGTACTTTTATACAAACAATGTAAACTGTAGGAAGTATGCTTTGATAAACAATGCCAACCACACAATTTTAGTGAACTGCCTTTTGAAGTTAGCAGGGTTGACATATGGTTGGGAGGGTGAATCCTGCCTGCTGGAGTGCATAATGTGATATACCAATATAAGTAGTTATGACAAGTTATTCTAACACCATGTCAGACCTAGGGAATCCAAATGAGATCTTATTTAAGAAAATATTATGAGGTGGAAGAAAGTACAAAATAATGAGATATGTAAGTAACAGTAATTAAATAGTAGTACATGCAAGATGGGGCAAGGGGTTTAAGTTTCCCACTGAAAATTGTGAGAAAGAAGAAATGTATCATAGTGAATCTATCCAATATAATTTATATCCATCATGAACTGTGAGCTGCCTGACTCTAATGGCTACATTGTTTATAAGGGGTAAGATGGAAAACAAATGAAATTTAAATAAGTACCTTGTGTGATAGGAGTTAGGATTTTTTTTCAATTAGTTTCAGTTTAATAAGTAATTCAGTACAGTTATGTTTTATACACACAAGGAAATGCTGATCTTTGGCTGTTATAGAACCTGTGCTAACTGCATCAGCTGTGAACATTCTTGGGCTTAGGCTGGCTGTTCAGTAATAGAGCTAGACCTTGAACTCACCTTGATATTGGTAAGCTTATCTCTACTGCTTTCACAATCCTACTGGTAGTACTGTGCTGAATCTCTGTATACTTTATGTGGATACTAAGAATTTAAGAGCTCTGTACTTGTTGCTGATGAGCTCTTCAGAACACTTTTGTTTTTCTTGGACAGCCAGAGTTTGGAGTTAGTGCAGCCAGGCTGAAGCTCTGGGTATATCTACCCTGAAGTTGGGAGTGTGCCCATTGATGGATGACTTCTGGTAAGCTTTTAGCTCGCATATAGCAACTTTTTCTATTTGTTCACCTTAAGAATAAATGTACTTGCTTATGAAGAGCTGTGTGATGAGTTGTGACTGTTGTCAATTAGTTATTTATAGCCTTCAAAGAGGAAATCAAAGTGAAGACACTAGCTTGTTTAGGCAGTCTGACTTGCTAGGGATATCACAATGCAGCCTGGAAAGACCCCAGCCATGAGGGAGAGAGAGACGGTCTCTATCTGAGAGAGGTGATGGCTGAGGAGCCTGGAGCCTACTGTGATTTCTTGAGGGACTATGGAGGGGGAAAACAGGTGCAGTTGCCCTGAACTGTAATACCCCCTTCATAGCATACATATTATTTCACAACATGGCTTCTTAGAAAACCCAGATTTGATCATTGTTTAAAGTTATTCTGATTTAATGTAAAACAGCCAAAGAGCCTAACAATATTGAAATTTCATGAAGGCAACTTTAGTTGACACAGACTTCAAGGACACAGAGAACACCTTGTCATTGAAAATTTACTCTAATTTAGTGTCACTACTTTCTTGCATTGATTGTTAAAGTGATTGCTGGCAACAGCTGTTCATTTTTATTCATCACACAAGAATTGTTACTTTTATTTTACATTCTTTGTCCAACATGTACAACTTGAGTTCTCATTTTCTGTGGCATACATTCCAATGTTTGCTAAGGAAAATTAATAAAAATAAATATACACGAGTAACTGCCATGTGGGCTATGGTGGCTTTTGGACATCTCTAGATGTACTGTGGTATGTATGGGGGAATAATTGGTTTATATTTTAAATGAATATTAATGGTATTTGTATAAGTGGAAAAATCAGCATGTGCAAGCAGGAAAAGTTCTCATTGTTTTGCTTCTATAACAATAAGATACTTAGTATCCTACTCAGGGCGTAAATTCTTATCAAGTATTTCTGGAATCCCGCTGCCCCCACCCCCCCAACATGGTATAAAGCTCCAGAGGGTCTGAAAATATTTACCAGAGCTCTAATCGGGACAGCTGCAGCTGAGTTTATGCCCTGAATCCCATCAAAGGACACAGGGTTCAATCACAGGAGTTCTGCTGTTGACTTTTATAGGAGCAGGATCAGCCCTCTGTGAATCAGCAGGACCCAGTTACTCAACTATAGTGACCACAGAGGGACAATGAATGTAAAATCAATGATTAACTTCTGCAGAGCCTTCTTCAGTGTCAGCTGGAATTTGATATTAAGGGTAGTATGTTCCTATCTTGCTAAGATCAACACTAGAGGAGCTGACAGCCACACTAATGTGTGAAATGAAGTGGTGTCAGAAATGGTACTGCATCATGTCATCATATATGAGTGCAAGCCAGAGTGGTATAAATATAGTGGGCATAGCTAAAAAGCCCAGGCCACAGAGCCCGTATCATGGTTTTGTTGTCAGAATGAAGCATGGAGCCCTGACTGTAGGGTTACTTAGAGGTCAGGAGGTGCAGGAGGTCAGGAATCAGAATATGAGTATGTTTATGGAGTAGTGGCCCTTGCTGTTCTTGAGAGCACCCATCTTGGTCAGTGTTTTCCATTTAGTCACCAGACCTATTGTTGATGAAAGGATCTGAGCTGTGTAACCTTCTTTGTGTGAGTTACTGCTGCCAAATTCAGCGTGAAGGATCACAAATCTGCTAGCCTCTCAGTGCAACCATTCTGGCCACAGATTCTGCAAGGATTTGTAAATAAAAGTAGAGTAAAACAACCAACAGCATTCATCCTTTATTTGCTATTGTCTTGCCTTAAACAAGCAGCTTACTTCTTGGGTCTAAATAGGGATTCCTTACAGTACTGTATATATGCAGTGTATATATAGTATTGATGAGGTTTCTCTGTTTTTTCCAAGTTACAGGAGATCCAAATGAGTTTCTAAAGTATCATGAAACCCTCTCAATTTGTTTACATTCTGATGATTTCACAGGGGTACCTCCTTCCCCTTAGTATTATGTTTTACATTCTCAGAGTCTAGAAATAAGATGTCTGGTTATAGAGTAGAAAGATCATGGTGAATAGCAAAATGTTCATTCTGCCCTTTTCTTCTGCCAAATAAACACAAAACTCATGTAAATGACCCAAGTCCTAAAGCTAGATTGAGTGTAAGCTGTTTTAGGTGTACAGTTATTCATTTTCTCCTTGACACTGGTACATCAAACCTCATGACACACAGGCTAATAAGGTATATATGCTTTTTCTTTGTTATAAGTGGAACACAATCTTCTAATGCTATTAGGTCCTTTGAAAAGCCAAAGCATTCCCTGTGAATCTGGTATTTGTGAAACATGCTGGAGAATTAGTTAGCAGAACAGGAGTAGCCCAGGGATTGGATGAGGTTCTCCACACTATGCCAAACCTGGCTTGGAGGTACCATCTCCAGAGGTGTGAGGAGGTGTTTGTTTCCTTAGCAGAGATGAGAGAATCACTTTCTCTCCCTTACACCCCTGGTTTAGTGGCTGAACCAAAAAACAAACAAACACAAATAAACAAAAAAAGAAATTTGCTTCATTTCAAGCAAACTGATTTTTTCTAAGTTTTTTTTTCTTGCTGAAATAGAAAATGAAAATTTCATTCAGGGTCAAACAAAACATTTCAAGTGTTGATTTGAATCAACATTTTGTTTAGGAAATGTTAATTTGAAATGAAATTCAATGGTTCATTTACATTTTTCTAAACTGTTTCAATATTTCCAACATTTCTGTGTTCATTATTTTTTTCGGCCAAAATAATTGATGAATTTGACTTGAATTTGCAAATAGGTTTGGTACCCTGAAAAGTTTACACCAGTTCTAGCCCATAGGTCTATTAAATCCTTGCTCTCTCTGCTGAGATGAACATTTAGCACCCCTTATGGTGGTAATCATTATAATGTCAATAACAGCAGCATGATTTTCCAATCCCAGTTGCACCAATAAATATCTGGGGTTTCCTCCAATAACATTTTGTTACTCCTATTTCACACTGCTTTAAATGTGATCAGAATCTCCTATTCACTGGAGCTGGACTGATTCCACCAGTTAATTTTGTCAGCAAACAGTTGACCTAGGCAGATTATTTTCTTGAATTGGCAGTTTAGAGGTGAAAGGTGCTTCTGTACACATTATGATATCCAGAATCTGCTAGTTTTCCACTTTTCTTAGTTCTATTATGCAGTAGGAAAATCCATCCAAAGCATTTAAATTTAGCTTAACAATCTCTTTAATATTTTTTATAAAAAGTTACATTATAGGAAAATAGAGTACAAATTATTACCATGTTGGAGGTGACACTGCAGACTTGACACCACAGCTGGAGTGCTTCTGTTCAAGAGGTTTCTATCTTTAAATCCTCCCCTGTGCTTGATGAGCAGACCATTTCTGTCATCAGTCACAAAATGTACACCTGTCAGACTCAACAAAGGGAAAGGAATATATGCAGTGTACACTGGCTGATTTCACATTGTGTGGAACTGTGGGATTTTTTTGCACCATTTTTACATGTATTTGTGCAGTTGTTTGGAGGAAGCAACATGCCAGTTTCAAAGTACATAGTGGTGTTCTATCTATTGGCAAATTCTTTTTTTTCCCTGGTCATTATTAACCAATGCAAATCGGGAGCAAAATTGTTGAAGTTACTGGAGCTATATCGGTATAAACTGGTCTGAGAAGACAATCAACCTCTGTTACCACATTGACATCCAGCAGAGTTACTGCAGATTTACAGCAACATCTCTTGGAGCAGAATTTGGCTCCCAGCAAATTATAATGCTGACTAGAGAACAACAGTACCTTCTTTGGTGGAAGTTATTGAACATTAGGGCCAGTGAACAGAAGTCTGGAGGGCTGTGTGTGGAATTTCCCAGCTCTCCTTCAAGTAAATGTTTGATTTTCTTGCTATATGCTCCCCGCCCGCATCCTGTGTAGAAAATGGATTAACTCTCATGAAAATAAGATAAATCAATATATTTCCTTATTATTTTTTGTTTGCAGGGGGAGGAGGGCAGCCTGTTTTTTTTTAAAAAAGATCACTGTTATTGTAATTTCAAAAAGTAATTACTATTCAGCAGATACATAATTTTACCACATCTCGAGGACATTTTGTGATCTTTAGTTTAAAAAAATAAGGCTTCAAATCACTGGTTAGATCAACATCCCAATTAACCTACCAAATCCCTACATAATAAGGACATATTTCTATAGTGGTTTCTGAGTGATAGGATATTGAGCCCCAGACATTCTTTTGTTTTCTAAAGAGAAGTGTGTGTACCGATTTGATGTACTGTTTTATTTTCATTGGACTTAGATTTGTGACATTGGTGTCAAAACTTTCGAGGAGCATAAGAAATCCTTGTAAAGAAAACTCCGTTCTGTTTGTAAACAGGTGAAACTCCCTTGAAGTCAATGGTCTGAACTGAGCCATTGTACAGAAAGTACTTTTGGGATGGAGAGGAAAGTATAGTAAAAATAAATCCTTGGGAGGAAGAGGAGGAATGGGCAGAGGGCAAGAGTGAACTGGCAAAGGTTCATGTGAACACCTTTTAATGTTTAATTCTTAAGTTTCCCACTCCACGTTCTATAACTCTGGTGGCCTGGGATGAGGCAGGATCTTTTTAGATTTTAAAGAGCTGTTTGAATTTAGCATTTCTTCCTTAATTCCAGCTGAAGCCCTGCCCATTGGCCCTTTGAATAGGGTATAAAATGGAGTTTTTTCAGCTTATTAGAAGCCCCAGCACTACTCTCCATCACAAGAGCAAAACCACATTAAATATTCTACAGCAGTGGCAGCTGACCTTCTTTCAACACCATCCTTCTTGTAAGATGGAATACAGAGCCAGAATGCTGTTTCTGGCTGACAGAACATGTTTTATTTGCTGAAGGTAGCTGGAATATCTATGTCACCTCTGGCCAGATTACCTCTATTCATCCTCCCTCCCTCAACCAGCCCCATTTTTTTTCTGTTTGTTAGGGTGGTGTTGCTTCCTACTTTATCGCCTTTGTTGCTTGATAAATTTACAAATTACCACATTTAATTGTCTCAGAACCCGGCAGTCCTTTAGAAGGTAGCAAGCAGGTGTTCTATATTTTTATATCCTTTACTTTCGATATAAATATGGTACTTATTACTAGTTCTGAGAAAAGACAGGCACATGGGGTTCTTTGGATGCTGGATACATGACTCTTTTGACCCCGGCAGTGAATGCAAACAGAAATATTACATTTAGAAAGGCATTAACTGCTGAAGTAGCAGTATGAGGCACAATTCAGGGTCACAGTAAAATTGCAGAAAAGGCTCCCCCAGCAGAGCTCTCCTTTAGTGTAAAGTATCTGAAAAACGAACTAACTCCAAATACTTATACAAGTAACATTAACCAGGTGGAGAGAATTTCCATTCACTGTGACAGCTATTACCTTTTTCAGTCTCATGGATTTCTGAACTGTGAAAAAAATTAACTGAGAGGAAGAAAATAGTTTTACTGCATGGGAACAGAAGCCACAAACATAGTTTAGTTTTGGATTCACATATCACACATGTTGTTTCTTTGAATCTTAGTGCCTCCTCACTTAGTTACATTTTGATCTCGGGATTATAGAATTTATTAAACTATATTGTAACTAGGCTACAGAGCATAGCACTAAAGACAATGATTGCACCTTGTCCTTCAGAGAGGGGGAGAGAGAGAGAATGTATAGTTGTACACACAAGTGCTGTTTGTGCATTCTCTCTCCCTCTCTGATGCACCAGGTGCAATCATTGTATTTGTGCTTCCCTTGTATTAGCCTCCAAGGAGGGAATGGGGCAATAGCCCCATTTCCCTCTTCAATGACAAGTGGAACTAGGCTTGCGTGGGTAAGTGGAGAGCATCTGGTGGGGCTAGGGTTCCATTAGATCAGGGGTCGGCAATCTTTCAGACGTGGTGTGCCGAGTCTTCATTTATTCACTCTGATTTAAGGTTTCGCGTGCCAGTAATATATTTTAACATTTTTAGAAGGTCTCTTTCTCTAAGTCTATAATATATAACTAAACTATTGTTGTATGTAAAGTAAATAAGGCTTTTAAAATGTTTAAGAAGCTTCATTTAAAATTAAATTAAAATGCAGAGCCCCCTGGACTGGTGGCCAGGTCCCAGCCAGTGTGAGTGCCACTGAAAATCAGCTCGCGTGCCGCCTTCGGCACCCGTGCCATAGGTTGCCTACCCTTGCATTAAATACTCAGACCACCAGTTTTTAACAAACCACCAGATAGTGGCTGGGATGTGCAGGCTGTCTGGGGGCCTGCAGACCTAGGTTGAAAACCTGTGGATCCTCACATCACTCACTCTCCTAGGGTGCCTTCAGGGCATCACTGGACTGGGTTTTTCATGGCAGCTCTTATGGAAGGCTTTCATCAGCTCTGGGGGGCTTACATTCTCCCAGTAGCTTTCTTCAGGCCTGTAGCCCCCCCCCCAAGTTGATCAAGTACCAAAGTTTGCCTTGCTTGACCTTAGTATAGAGGACCACATGGATTATATACTCTTTATGGTCCTGGACATGTATTGGTGGGTGGTTGGGTTCGAAGGGGAAATGGGTTCTTTATACATGACTTCAGGACAACACATGACAAATGGTGTATTCTGAGGGACAAATAGTGTATTCAGATGGAGCTCACAAGTAAAGGGTTGAATTGTCAACACTAATGATAGGGCTGAGGAACTGCTGATCCGGTTTATGGGATGTTCTCCATGTGGAGATGTTTAGCTGAGAGCCACGCTTTCTGGCCTACAGAAAAGGTGGGACCATTCTGCTATTGTGGGTCCACATACCAGTTCTAATTTTTTTCACTACTTCAGTGTGGTTATTTAACTTCTCTTGGGTCTGGTTGATTGGCTGTCTGCAATCTGAGATTGTCAGGTTGGAAGAGATCATGGGTAGCTTCCGATGGAATTGGGATGGAACCTGTAATTTGCACAAAAAAGGGTAGGGGGAGCTTTGCAGTAGAGGCAAGTTCTGTGTTGTTCTATGCAAACTCCAAATAGGGAAACATCAAGAACCAGTTGTTCTGGTGATGGTTGGTAGATATAACAGAGTAGGTACTGGTCTAGTATTTGATTTACTCTCTCCATGTAGCCATTTATTTTGGAGTGGTAGGGACAATAAGGCAGGAGTGAACCCCTCATGTTCCAAGTGCTTCATGCTAGAAATGGGAGATGAATTGTGAGCTGAGATCAGAAGTGGTGTAATCCAGAAGCCCATGAAGGAGGACAACCTTGTTCACCCATAGCCAGGTGGCTTCCTCAGAAGAGAGCAGTTGGTTGCAGGGAACAAAGTAAGCTGTCTTTGTGAAAAGCCATCAGAATCACTGTATACCTATTGGACTCAGGTGATGAAGTCTAGTGCAATAGCCACCCAGGGTCTAGGTGGAGTTTCTAGAAGTTGAAGGAGTTCCTAGGTTTACTGCATGGCACCTTGATGCAGGCACATACGTTACTGGAGGCAACATGTGCCAGTCTTGTCTTTGGCATTTGGGGCCACTAAAAGAAATGAGATGCTAAGTGCTGGGTCTTGTAGCCACCAAAATGTCCCATCAAGGAGGAATCATGGCATAGATGTGGGGTTGCAACAAGTGGGATTCCAGGGGGGAATGTATGTGCATTCCTTAATGAAACTTAGCCCATTCCAGGTATTGTGTTATTCTTTGTTTATAGCTTCCTGTTCACTGGGTGCAATCCCCGGGTTAGAGGATGCACAGAATAGTGCAAGAAGATCCTGGTGGACAATCACATTGAGGAAGTTTATGCAGCTTAAGGATGTAGGAGGGCTCTTGATTAGACCCTTTCAGGTCAACATAGTATTCTCCTTTCTGGACAGTGCATTGGCTTTTCCATTCGAGGATCCCAGATGATAGAAGCTAGCAAAGTCAAAATGGGAAGGAATAGCCCCCCCCGCCCCAAAGTCCCTCACCTTTCTCAGTTACTGTGGACAACGCTACCATCCTTCTTGTTACTCAGGCCAGTAAACTATATGCAATCTTCAACTTGGTCCTCTTTTTAGATTCTCACATCCAGAATGTGTCTAAGACATGGCCACTCCTCTCCATCCACACAACTAAAACTCTCATCCAGGTTCTTTTAATCTCAGGTCTTGATTACTGCAATATCATCTTCTCTGACAAATGTGTTCTTGCCCCACTTACATGCATTCCAAACACTGCTGCAAAGATCTTTTCCCTGGCTTGTCAATTTGACCACTCACCACTCTCTTTGCATCTCTCCACTGGCTCTGCTTTCTGCATCACATTATACACAAACTACTCGCTTTCACTTTCAAGGCCCTTCCTGACTATCATCTGTAATGCCCCACACGTCTAGAGCTGAGGCCAGTAGAGCTACCAGGTAGGTGACATCTCCAGACTGCCACCCAGCAGCAGCTGTAACCAGCCTCCGCTCCACTTCCCATGACCCACTGTGGACACACACCATGGGAAGTTCCCACCTCAAAGATTTTACAGGCAGCAGTCCTAGGGCTCCTGATTGGCTCCCTGCCCTATATAAGCCCAAGGGGCATTCCAGGAAGTGTCCAGGCAACAAGTGTGGATCTCCTGTAGTTACCATGACCATTCCTGTTCTATGCTCTTGAACTTCTGGGTTGACCTCAGCTTGATTTAGACTTTACCTCCTGACTCGGACCCTTGGTATTGACCTTGGCCTGGAGCTGACTATGAACTCCTTGGCTACTCCTATCCAGGGCTGGCCTTAGGGAAAATGGCACCCTGGGTGAACTTGTATTTTGGTGTCCCTGTTCCTCGTGGGTTCCCCAGTCTCCCCTCATCAGCTCTAGGCCCTGCTGCCTCCCCCAGTGCTTAATTTGTATTGAATGAGGCACTGGGACCCAGCACAAATTAAGCACTAGCTGGGGGGGGGTAAGAGAGTGGCAGCTGCTGGCCGGGCATCCAGCTCTGAAGGCAGCACCGCCACCAACAGCAGCAGCAGTGCAGAAGTAAAGGTGGCACAGTATATGGTGTATTGCCATCCTTACTTCTGCACTGATGCTGCAGCTTGGGGTGCCTGCAGCTCAAGGTAGGCTGCACGCTGTTGCATGGGGGCTGCATCTTGCTGGAGAGCATGGTCATCCCACAGCCCTCTGGCTACTCCTGGCTCACCGGGGCGCCATTTCAGATTTAGGGCGGGGGCAGGGGGAGCAAAGGCAACTTTAACCGTGATTTCAGGGGCTGCTTAGGCACTGGAGAACTCTAGGTATTTTTGCAGATAATTTAGAAATTAGTTGACTGGAGTTGACTGGAGCACTGTATCTAATTCCTATACACATAAACACCAACTAAGTTTATGTGTTAATTTAGAACAATCAGGAGATAATACACCAAGATATTGCCAATCCCAAGCCTTGAGGTATCAGTTTTGGAGCTTTAACACAGATATCAGAAACACAATTTTGATATTTTGTGCACTATCTTTAGTAGAGATGATTAAAATCTGCTTACTTTCTCTAGCAGACACATTGTATAACAGCCATTATCTACTCTACTTTAGTCAATTGTTTTTCACTCCACTAAAAACATATTTACTTCATTTTGACATTGACAATTAAGGGTTTTTTCTCTTTTTTATTAAGAATGTATTTTTCGTATTATTTTGGTATTTATGTTTACTGATCACAATCATGTAAGTGACTCACTAACATTTGATTCCATCATTACTATTAGTATCAGACTTGGAACCACATTTATTTTCAGACAAATTTTGTTATCTTACAGATATAACTAAAAATGCAATTTGAAAATAAGCGACCTTCATCTGCACAGTGTCTAAAGTTATATGTTTAGCTAACTTTTTTTAAACTGGCACTGTTAAGATGAGTACAAGCTAAATTTACATTCTAGAAGGATACTATTATTTGATTGTACGACTTTAAATAATGAATGACAAAGCATAATGTAGTAATAAAAGAAATCATGGTAATTACTCCAGCCAGGACAAGTTAGGCATTTTAGAACTCACTACTCAAAGAATTAAAGTTAAGCATAAGAGAGAAATAAAACTATGAAATGCACAGACAAGTAAAAAAAATAAAATAACAGTACTGTAATCCTTAATGAACTTTGAAAGACTACAGTTACAGAGAATATACGTGCATTGTACATTTCGACAGGCAGTACCAAGAAATAACAATAATAACAATATAAGTGTGTGTGAGGAAGAGTGTATGTGTTGGGGGGGCTGTGTGAGAAAGTATATGAGTATGAGAGAGTGAGCGAGAGAGAGTGTTAGCGTGCTGTCTCTTTAAGCAGAGCACTCAGGAGCTTGAATCTTGTTCAGGCAGCAGCTGCCGGCAGCACCCACTCCTGACTCAGAGACAGCAACACAGACAGGTTCCTCCCTGTCCATCCACCCCAGCTCAGCTGAGACTAGGTACACAGGTGGTGGGAGGGGTACAACCCAACATCTGTCCCTCCACCCCACACCCTGCACTGGCCTTGCACAGCAGAGGTGAGGCAGGCTCCCGGCCCCAAGAAGCTTGGCCGGGGTGGCTTGATGGTGGGGGCAGGCAGTGGGGATGGGAGGCAGGGCCGCCCAGAGGATTCAGGGGGCCTGGGGCAAAGCAATTTTGGGGAACCCTTCCATAAAAAAAGATGCAATACTATAGAATACTATATTCTCGTGGGGGGCCCTGCGGGGCCCGAGGCTTGGGGCAAATTGCCCCACTTGCTCCCCACCCCCGCTGGGCGGCCCTGCCCATTCCTGCTCCAGAGGAGTTACCTGGCTGGTTCAGCTGTATCCTTGCAGCTCAGGTCCATCCACCCTCTCCAGACACTGCTGCTCGCCTGCCTTGCTGCCTCCATACGCCTGGCTGGCTCTCAGCAGGTCAGTTGGGAGATACCTCGCAGCATGTACCTCTGCGTTGTGCCTAGTGCCATGGGCAGTGACCACCCTCGCCCATCCCTAAGGCCAGCTCTACTCTTTGCCTCAGATTTGCCCCTTGGGCCTGACTGCCCTTGCTGGGATCCTGACATTATCTCTCATGCTATAGAGATTTTTGACTCCCAATTCTGCTCTGCCAGGTAGCCTTTGTTGCCCACTTGCTACATTTTCAAAAAAGCACCTTTATGTCTTCTCCCATTCTGCTCTTCCTCCAGTGGAGGAGTTCCCATAAACCTCCATAAAGCTACATCGTTATCTTCCTTCAAATCCCTCCTTAAAACCTTCCTTTGCTGTGATGGTTATAAGAAGACAATGGATAGGCCATTGATGTGCTGAGTCCCCTGCTTATTGTGTAGACCAACATTGCCTTCTGGTCCCCCATCCACAGGCAGAGCACTCAGGAGCCCAAATCTTGTTCAGGCAGCAGCTGCTGGCAGCACCCATTCCTGACTCAGAGACAGCAACACAGACAGGTTCCTCCCTGCCCAGGTGGGTGTTCCACCCCCGCTGCACCCCCACTTGGCCCCTTTCCCATGCCCCACTCTCGCTCCGCCTCTTCCTGCGCCGCCCTCTCCTCCCAGCACCAAACAGTTAATCGGCAGGTAGCTGGTGGGTGCTGAGCACCTACTATTTTTTTCCGTGGGTGCTCCAGCCCCAGAGCACCCACGGAGTCAGCGCCTATGTGCCCCTCTGTCTGAATCTGTATCTACCTTTTTTTCGCCTTATAAACTGAGATCATAAGGTCTTTGGAGCAGGGACCAACTTTTTGTTCTGTGTTAGTACAGTGTCAAGTGTAATGGCATCCTGGTCCGTAATTGAGGTTTCTATGCACTACTGCAATACAAATAATAATAATGCCATCTGTTTATGAAGATGTGGTGTTAACTGTATACATAAGCCCCTCTGGTACAAATAGTTTATACAGACAGCATATACAATTTTGGAATGTAATTATATAACTCAAGTATTTTTCATAGAAGATAATTTCCTGTTTTTTTCCTCTTTAATATTTGTGGACTTACTGCATATGCCTAAAAACTTTGCCCTAATAGCCTTCTGGATATATGCCATAAAGCCTGACAAACCGAGCACTTCTAAAAGAAAGAGAGGTGTATTGTTCTTTGTTCAGAGCTTGTTCAACAAGCAGGCTGTGCCTTTTCTGTGGGACCCTTCAGAAATGGTGGCATGTCAGGAAGAGTAATGTCATTTAATTTATGAACCATTAATATTTATTGTACAGCTGATCACTGGCATTTTGAACATGGCAGCTGTAAAGAAGGTAATAAAAATGGGGGAAGGCCATATATTTACTGGAACTGCAAAATAATTCATAGCGAATAATTTATTTGACGAATTTATCCCCTTATTCTATCAGCAAATTTTCTGGCAGCAGCTGATGATTTCCCTGAATGTATTTGCTATTCAAAATGATTTGCTGAATAATTACTACAAATAATTCATCATGTCATTATTTATAGTGCAGTGGTGCTCAGACACCCACATCAGGATTGGGGCCTCATTATAGAATACTCTATACAGGGCCGGCTCCAGACCCCAGCGCGCCAAGCGCGCGCGCATGGGGCGGCATTTTGCCGGCAGGGCGGCAGGCGGCTCCGGCGGACCTTCCGCAGTCATGCCTGCGGGAGGTCCACCGGAGCCGCGGGACCACCGGACCTCCCGCAGGCATGACTGCGGAGGATGCGCTGGTCCGGCTGGTCTGGTGGAGTAGCCGCAGGCATGCCTGCAGGAGGTCTACCGGAGCCGCGGGACCAGCGGACCCTCCGCAGGCACGTCTGCAGAAGGTCCACTGGAGCCGCGGGACTGGCGACCGCCAGAGCGCCCCCCGCAGCGTGCCGCCCTGCTTGGGGCGGCGAAATTACTAGAGCCGCCCCTGACTCTATACAAATACATATGAAGACCCATATGTATGAAGTTCCTGCCCCAAACAGCTTACAATCTAAGGGCATGTGTACACTAGTTACATGTAGAACTTTTTGCCAGTTGCTGACATTGCTGTATCAGTAGAGCATGTTCACAGTAGGCTGCTTTGCATATGTGACGTGTCCTTGCCATCAGAGGCTGTGTTGGCAAAAGCCATGGTGTACCATGTGTAGGCATTCCAATGTCCCCCATGCTACCATCCAGAACCCTGCCTTCCGGGATGTTTTTGCAGTGCATTGTGGGTTATTTGGACTTTGCTCAGAGAATTATGGGAGCTTGGGGTCAAGTTCCCCCAATTTCTTTTTTCCATTTAATAAAGTTTCTTTCATGTGATTTTATTTTTAAAAGTTGCACAACTTCTTGTGATGCTTTTTAATCTCTCCTCCATCTCACTCTCAGTTATGGATCCTGCACAGGCCAGAAGTGTTCTTGTGTCTGTTTTAGTGACAGGGTTGATGAGTGTGGATGCCTGCAAATGTTCTGACAGAAGGCAATTTTATGCCAGCAAAACTTTGTAGTGCAGACCAGGCCCCAGGACATGATGCTGCAAAGATTTGTGCCCGTGCTTAACTGTACATATTGTAAGTAGTCCCACTGAAGACCGTTGAGGCCAGGATTTCACCATTGAAATAAATGAGAGTTTGTCATTGTGACTGCAGTTTGGGAGTGCAATCCAGACCAGTGAAGTGTTGTCACCACTTGGCCTGCAACATTGGGTGCTGTGTGATGCTTTGCTGCTGCACCTCCCAGCCGGGGATGCTCACGACCAGCCTACAAGCACTCAGTTTGCATGCTAGACAGCCCCAGTTGTGTGCAAGCACAGAACGTTTGTGTGCTAGACAGCCCCAGTTCAGCAGCTCTGTCCCCAGCAGTATGTCTACAGCCCCTCTCTGGTTTCCAGCAGCCTTGGTTGCAACCGGTAAGGTGACCCCAACATACCCCCCCCCACTTCTTAGCTTAATAGCTTTGTTTAAATAAGGTGTAACTTGGACCTTCATTATCTTTGCCTGAGGATCAGGCCGGTCAGACAATCAAATACACATTCCTTTTTTAAGGCAGAACTGTTTACCAACTCCCCCTAATATGCCTGGTTTAAACACACTTTAGTCATAATTCTATCATGTATTTATAACTCTTAATACCTACCATGTACATAGATCATGCAAGAATATTAATGATCAGTGAGTTCCTGGTTTTCAAATGATACCTCACAGGCATATTTTGTACAAATATTATTATAGTAGTTTGTAGGGTGTGAATACAGGAGTGTTTAATGTCACAGCCATTGACCCCAGTGTGGCCAGGATTTCACCCACTGAAGACAATGCGACTATTTACAGTGTCTAAAGTCGAGCACAAATGAAAATCTTTGCAGAATCAAGGGCCTAATTCTTAACCTGTAGATTGTTTCTTTGTAAGTAGCTTGTAACAAGTATTAGAAATTCAAGCTTTGTTGGTTAGTTTTGATTGGGCATAGTTAACATGGCTATTCCTAGTAGGAAAAGGGTTATTCTTATTCTTATGTTTTATTTCCCTAAATATTTTGCATTATTTACTTTTAATTTGCATGTGAAGTGGAAACCTGGAAAGCCTTAATGCTGACACAGAATGAGTGGTGATAGCTGGCAGTGAGTTATCCATGGTAGCAAAAAGGGGGCAATGAAGTTTGGTCTACATATACAGAAGCAGTTCCTCATGTAGCAGAGAGGTAATGGTGCATTGGTATATGGCTCTGGTGTTTATTGCAGCTTGAATACTATGCCCATTACTGGGCCCCACATTACCAGTGTGACATTGACAGAATGAGGGGGGCTCAAAGAATAGCAATGGAGCTGGAGGGATGGGCTTCTGAGGAAAGATTACATTAGTGTAGGGAGGTCTAGCCACCACCTCTGAATTTGGCTCCCTGAAACTAAGGGGCAAGAAGAGAGGAATGTAGCAAAAGCACCTAATGGGAATGTGTAAGTTAAAGTAGGCCAGGCCCTTAAAGCTTTCTTCTGGTTCTTCAGAGTGTGAGTTACACTAATGTAGAGTGCCTCACACATCAGTAAGTTGTTGCAAATATGTCTCACCTTACAGTTAACCTACCAGTCTCTGAGTTCAAACCTGTGGATGTGTCTCACTGGAGGCAATGGGAGTTTTGCCAGAGTAAAAACAGCGGGGTCAGGTCTTTTATCCTTTTTTCTTGTTCTTTCTTCTTTTAACATAGAAGAACATGTATTAAAAAGATAGAGAATAAACTGCTCATAGCCAACAATGTATGCAGTGTAGTTATAGCTGTGTTGGATATTAGAGAGACAAAGTGGGTGAGGTAATATAGTTTATTGGACCAACTTCTGTTGGTGCAAGAGACAAACTTCTCACCCACCTAATAGCCAGCAACATTAAGTATTCATCATATTGGACAAACCAGAAAATTCCCTCATATGGATTTTAAGAGTGTATTGAAATTACTGCTATTATACTTTCCCTCTGGTTCCTATTTATAACACAAATCGGTTTTAAAAAAATAAAAGAATAAAATAAATACCTTTTTTTTTAACTAGAGGAACAATATCACTTTTTTATATTATGGAAGCATTGGTAGTGACACCATAGTTAAAGTAGCATTGGAAAAACACTAAATGCATTTATTGGCAACTGGCATATTAACTTTTTAATGAGCCGATTTTTCTTATTTGGAGAAGCAAAGAGAGATGTTTCATTTTATTTGTCTCCAAACGGTGTATTAAGCATAGGCCAATGCTATGACTTTGAGTTATGAGAAAAGATGAACATTAATAAACAGGAACATCAAGGAACCCACAGTACAAGGGATTTTGTTATTCCTTCAACATTTGTCACCAGATGCTAGCCCTCAAATAAATCTTGCTTTGATAAATGGTTTTTAAGACTTACTTACATGTGACAGCTGTAAAAGTCCCTTGTGAACTATGAAAAGGCAATCTCAATCCAGCTGCTAGTGGTTAGGGCTACACACAATGAAAAGCATTGTAAATGACACTTTTTTCCCTAATAGATTTGACAAACAGCAGGGCTGAATCTGTGAATGATGGGAGGTTTTTTGTTATGTTTTTTTTTAAGGGCCTTGCAAATAGCAATGATTTCTTTCACTTGTGGAGATATACACAAGTGAAAATAAACAGTGATAACATGCCGTAATGTAAGTAAATGAGTAATCATGTATATTTGCAGAGAGTAGTAAATTCCGCTTAGTTTATCGTTGGATTCAGAAGAAGAAAACAAAGAATGAGAAGGCACAATAAACTGCAGAATAAATCTACATCTAGCATATATGACAGTGCTACTGACTCGTTGGGTGACCTTGGGTGGGTAAAATGGGAACAGCAGTATTTAACAACTTTTGTAAAGTGCTTTTAGATCATTGGGTGCAAGGAGCTATTTAAATGAAAAATATTATAAAAGAACTACAGACTCTGGACATACATTTTAGAACCATGCTAACTTTAATTTTGCAAGTAGGAAGATCTCATTACCTCATCAAAAATGGTTTCATTACACTTCTCTGCAAAGAGCTAATCTAAGTTTAGTGATTATTACTGATTTTTAGCGGCACTATTGTAGCATGCATTACTTAAATACTTATTACATTTACACAGAGAGTTTAGTTTTAATTATTTAGAATCATATTTCACAACACTATTAAATGCTATTGTGTGGTTTATTTTGTAAAAGTAAGTACATATTAGCTAATAGCCACCAAAAGGGTCAGCTTCTTCCGGAAAATGCTAACCCACAATGTTTAAATGGCTTCGAGACCTCTTGAAAACAAGGAGTCTCTTGACCTCAGCTAAAATTTGTCCTGGTCTGTGATATTAATGAAGACTATAGTGGGGATGTAGTACAGCTAAGGGTCAGGACCAAGACACACTGTGTTTGGAAGAAGAATGGTGAGGTCAGGAGTGCATCTGTGTGGGAGAGAGAGGGAACAGAGAGTGTTAAATCTCAACCTGCAGAGTCTGAAATACATAAGCTTGGTCCAGTTTTACAACTCTGATGTATAGATTACAGTGGTATTAAAATCAAGGGAAATTCTGAGTGCAATAGGACAACTAGTATTTAAAGGTTCATTGGGAATTTTTTAAAGGAATTCCATACATCATTAGAATTTCCTCTGTTCATTGTTTATTTGAAACTCACTCATTTTGGTCTTCAGAAATCTCTAGTAATTTTTTTTAAAATTAACTTAATGTTCTGCTTTGTGTATCTTCCAAACTCAAAAACAATTGTGCAATGTTGTCTTTGTGAAAAATAACCCTCTCCTACTGGAAGTTGCTAAGTGTGCAGAATTAGTTATTTCAGGGCTGCTCCTTCTGCAAACATACCCACTGTTCCATACCAGTAACTCACTGTAACAGTGTATAAAGGTCCTGTTCTCTATGCCACACTCATGCAAAACTTCTGCTCATTTAGAATGAGTTTGTTACTGACTTTTGTGAAGATCCATGAGGCTGTTATCCACTACATATGTCTCAAATAGTGCCCATCACATCAAAAGATGCAGGGTGAGGTGTAGGGTTGCCAGGTGTCTGGTTTTCAACTGGAACATCCACTCAAAAAAACACTGCTGACCTGGCCATTAAAAATCCAGTTGGTACAGGGCTGGCAGGTGCCTTACTTGGCTCCGTGCAGCTCCCAGAAGCGGCCGGCATGTTCCTCTGGCTCGGAGGTGGCCATGGGGGCTCTGCACACTGCCCCTGCCTTGTGTGCTGGCTCTGCAGCTCCCATTGGCCAGGAACTGTGGCCAATTAGAGCTGTGGGGGTGGTGCCTGCGGACAGGAGCAATGTGCATAGCCCCCTGGCCGTTTAGGAGCTAGCAGGACATGACAACACTTCCTGGGAGCTGCCTGAGGTAAGCACTACGTGGAGCTTGCACCCTGCACCTTCTCCCACCCCAATCCTCTGCCCCAGCGCTGAGCCCCCTGCTGCACCCCAAACCCCTCATTCTTGGCCCCAGCCCAGAGCCCACATCCCCAGCCAGAGCCCTCACCCCCTGCACCCTAACCCCCTGCCTCAGCCCAGAGCCCCTTCCTGAACCCTAAGCTCCTCATCCCTGGCCCCACCCAGAGCCCGTATCCCTAGCCAGCACTTGCACCCCAACCTCCTGCCCCATCCTAGAGCCCCCTCCCACACTCTGAATTCCCTCGGCCCTACCCCCCAGACTGGAGCCCTCTCCTGCACCCCAAATCCCTCATCCCCAACCCCATCCCAGATCCTGCATCCCCAGCTAGAGCCCTCACCCCTCCCTCATCCCTACCCCAGTCCAGAGAGCCCTGCCGCACCCTGAACCCCTCATTTCTGGCCCCCATCCCAGAACCCGCACTTCTAATCAGAGCCTTTACCCCCTCCTGCACCCCAATTCCCTTCCCCAGACTGGTGAAAATGAGTGAGTGAGGGTGGGGGAGAGAAAGTGACGTAGGCAGGGGGGATGGAGTGAGCGGGAGTAGAGCCTGGGAGAAGGGGCGAGGTCTTGGGGAAAGGGTGCAGCAGGGGGCGGGGCAAGGGCGTTCAGTTTTCTGTGATTAGAAAGTTGGCAACCCTAGAACGGAGAGGGCCGAGGCCCCAGCCTGTGTCTATGACCCAAGGTGTAGGAGGGTGCAGACTTTACCATATCAAGGTCTGGTGTACCTTGCTCACTTCTTCAGTGCACCAGGCATCTGAGGGAATGGATTGTATTTCTGAGGTGCAAGCTCCTGCTGAACTCCCTATAGGTAGTGTAACACCCCCAATACAAGTAAATTTATCCATCAATAGGAATTTTGCCAGACTACAGAGAACAGGCTATTGGGTCCTAGGAGGAGGGAGCTGCAGTGTGTCTGCAAGCCTAACTTTCTTTAGTTTTGGTTTTGCAACTAACTGAGTGCAAGTCACAGTGGTGTGACAGTGAAGCCTCCAGTTTGGGCAAGCAATAACTCTTGGGGCAAAGATTAATCTCTCAAATCTTACACTGCATCAGAAGCCAGGCCCCAAACTCCGTCTTACTTTGACAAAATAGACCATCTGCAAAAAGGTCATCTTCACATTTAATGAATGAATCCCAATAACATACATCCTGGTAAAACAAAAAGTAGACCACTTGCTTACTGCTACACCTACTTTTCAGACTCAAACTAAGACATTAAAAGGCTTGCAGAGTGATGGGATTTAATCTACAAGGATACAGTAACTCCTCACTTAACGTTGTAGTTATGTTCCTGAAAAATGCAACTTTAAGTGAAACGATGTTAAACGAATCCAATTTCCCCATAAAATTTAATGTAAATATGGGGGGTTAGGTTCCAAGGAAAATTTTGGGGCAGACAAAAGGCATTATATACTGTACAATACTGTACTGTGGTAGGGAGGTGTCCCGGCTTACCCTTGGGGCTCAGGGCGGGGAGTGCAGGATCTGGGAGGGAGTTAGGATGTGGGAGGGCGCTCAGGGCTGGGGCAGGCAGGAGGTGCAGAGCACTTACTTGGGGCAGCTCCTGTTTGGTGCAGGGGGCAGTGCTGGCTTTATTAACTGTGGGGCCCAATTTGAATACCTGGTGACAGTCCGGGGCTTCAGTGGCACTTTGGCAACAGGGGGCCCGCTCCGGGTCTTCTGTGGCACCGGGTCTTCTGCGCCTAAGGCACGGGGCCCGATTCCTGGGAATTGGGCGACTCGGCCTAAAGCCGGCCCTGGCAGGGGGTGTGCAGGTGGCTCTGTGCAGCACAGCACCGCCCCCTGGCCGCAATTCTGGGAGCTCCCCCCCCAGCGCTTTGAAGGGGAAAGCACTGCTTCTCTCTGGCCACTGGCTGCACGGCTGCCCCATCTGCTCCTGAGTCCTCCGGCCCATGCTCACAGGGCCGCATTCCGAAAGGGGCTTTAGAACTGCAGGCCAGGGACCCCGGGACCCCTTAGCCGAGGGCCCTGCAGTCCCTAAAGCCCCTGCGTTCCGGGTGGCCCTGCCTGGTGGGGGTGGGGGCAGCTTCCCTGCTCGCTTGCTTGCTCCCTCCCTCCCAGAAAGTCCTAAGTGCTGCCAAACAACTGTTTGGTGGCGGGGGAAGCACTGGGAGGGAGGAAGGGTGGGGGAGGAGGCGGAGAAGAGAAACTTGTGCAGTGCTCCCTTGTAAAGTCAAACGACGTTATAAGGGAGCATTGCATAACTTTAAACGAGTATGTCCCTTAATGGAGCAGCGATGTAACTTCGAAACAACGTTAAGCGGGAGGACGTTAAGTGAGGCGTTACTGTATATACCAGGGATGGCCAAACTTACTGGCCCTCCAAGCTGGATACGACTCAGTGTTCAGAAGTTCAAGAGCCAGGGCACATTGGCTGGGGGCTGGGACTTCAATCCCATGGGAGCTGCTTGATGGGGCTCAGGGCTTCAGCCCCGCTCCTGCTGAAGCCTTGAGCCCCAGCAGGTGCTCTCTGTTGGGCAGAATCCCTGAGACTCCCATCCCCGCTGGGCAGAAGCCCCAACCCCACCACCACACTGCAAGGCAGAGGTTCTGGTCTCCCACCACCCCGAGTCTGGAAGGTGGAGAATGGATAGGGTATGGGGGGGCTCCACGAGCTGCACTTTCATGATAAAAGAGCTGCATGTGGCTTGCGAGCCACAGTGGCCACTCCTGAAACTATGCATGTTAACTGTTTCCAATATGTTAGGTCATTGTACTGAAAACAAAACAACAAATGCATATTGTCCCTGTTCTAGAGACTCCCACAGCTAGTTATCAGATAAAATGATTTGAACTACTGATCACTAGTAGGCACATTTTATTTCAAGCCAAAAACCTAACTGCCTCTCATGTTGCCCAGCTGAAGTCCTAGTAATATACAATACTGGTAAAGACAGTTGGATCTTGCAGTGATGTAATTGTCTCTGTTACCAAATCTTGGTATAAAAAGGGTAAACAAGTTAATATCCTTCTGCCCTTTTTTTTTTAAACTTTCTTTACTATATCTCTTGTTTTAGGACATGCAGCAGCAGTGTCCCTTGCAATAGAGCAGACAAGACTTGCTTAAAACTAATATAAAGTTTTCTGTATTGAAGTAATTGGCTATAGACAAGACCCTGTAATTCTCCCTGCTTGTCTAGTTTCTAGAATAACTAAACACAGTCTGTGCTACCTAGCATCACAATATAGGCTCTCTTCATGTCCTGGCTTGGACCAAGCAATTATGGACATTGCTGCTAACAGTGTAGGAAAAATCTGTAGAAGGGAAAAATTGGGTGGAACTTGAGCTTTTTTTGCGTTGAAATGTCCTGAGTTGTTATCCCTTCAAGGTGGGGCACATGCTCAGCTTCTGCTATGTGTGTCAGTCTCTGCCTCCACAGCTGTGTTGCATGCTATGCAGCCACTGGCTAGTCCCCCATCTGCTGTGAATTCCTGTTGGTCCTTGTAACTATGGCAGAAAATCAGTGTAGAAACTGTCTCGTTAACGTGTACTGCAATTTGCCATGTAAGTAATGATGGGTTCCCCAGGAAGCATGCTGCTTAGTGCAGCTGCTCCTTGACTCTTCCTCCCTCAGCAAGGCCATGCTTCTCCCTAACCACCTGGAGAGAGAAGCCATCATGGCTTTCTTGTGCTGCTGTGGGTGAGGTGGGATGGAATGTCCTGTCCCAGGCCATTTTGTAACAACCTTTTACCAACTCCTCTCATTCACACTACAGCATGGAGGAAACACAGTTAGCAGCATCTATAGCTCAGTGGAGGAGAGGAATTAACTTTCAACATATTTATAATAATTCTCCTGCAAAGTGATGAATTTTTGGGATGAAAGGTGTATACATGCCAAGTATTTATTGTTATTTCTATTATATCACACAAGCATAAATTACGTTAAAAGGAATTATTAAGGTTGCAAAGTCAAGCACTCAAAAGTCAAGGAATGACAGACTTAGGTTGCTTCTGCAACCTTAATTCAGCCCCCTAGTATGTATGCATTATACAGTCTTTAATTATATGATCACATACTATTTTTTTCTACAGGGCCCATGATTCATTCAGTGCACAGGATGGATGGTGCTCACCTAATGAGCAGCTGTTAAAATTTTATTTTCTCCTCATCAGTCAGTGTGTGGCCCCATGCCTTATTTACTGCACACCATCCAAACTCTACTCTTAAGACCAAATTATTAACTTCCTTGTGAGCTTTTCTGTGATGTGCATCATTAGTATCCAAGTGTTTCACAAATATTAATTATTTTATCTTCACAACACCCCTGTGAGATGAGGAGGTGGTATTATCCTCATTTTACAGATGGGAAGCTGAGGCACAGAGAGATTAAGGTAAAAAGTATCCATTAATTTTGGGGGCCCAATTTGAGATGACTAACACCTGATTTTTCAGAGTACTTAGCATTATATAGCAGTTTTTCATGTTCAAAGCACAGCTCCTATTGACTTCAGTAACAATTGTGAGTGCTCAGCAATTCTGCAAACTGGAGTTTATGGTAGTAAGTTGGAAATTCAGAAAATGAGTTAATGACAACATGTGAAAAGTCTGGTTTAAGTCAGTGGTTCTCAACCTATGGTCCTTGGACCCTGGACTATGTCTAAGAGGTCCATGAAAGACTTAGACTGAAAACTGACTGAACACCTATATATACAGACAATAGATTTCCAAAGGGGCCTGCAACTCCATTCAAAATTTTCTAGTGGTTTGCAAATGAAAAAAGGTTGAGAACCACTGGTGTAAGTGATTCATCCAGCATCACCTAGAAACCCTGGAGCAGAGGCAGAGATAGAATCTAATTCTTCTGGGCAGTATTCAGTGGCCTTAATCATGAGTCTCTCCTTTCTCTTCCTCCAATGCTCAGCTTCATTCACTTTCACAGTTCCCAATTTTCACCACAAATGCACAAAGGGCTTCCTACAGACAGCAGCCTCCTTCCATACCCAATCTTGATTAATCTGCAGAGCACAGGACCATCCTGTGCACTGCATGAGGAAGGGGGCTTGTGGAAAATATAGTATATGATTAGGTAATTAAACACTTATCACAAGGGGGATGAACTATGGTTACACTGGCAACCCTAATTCTGGCATTTCCTAACTTCTGAGTACTTGACTTTGCAATCCTAACAATGTTCTCTCAATGTAGTACTTTTGTGTGTGATTTCATAGGCTCCTTACTAAAAGTTCTTTAGTGCACGTTAATGTAGCACTATCTGAAATTAAAGTACACAGGTGAATTTTTAGGGCATGCCAACAAGGTTCACATGTGCCAGTTAGTGTGAGACAAGCTAGTGTACTCTAGAACTTGCACCCCCTCTGGTGTAGACTAATGCACCATATAGGCAAGCCCCAATTCTGTCTTTGATATAATAGTCCTATATAGCCTTTTGTAGTACATGGATTTTAGTATCAGGTCACCACCCCCACATAAAGTTGTATTAAGTCTTCCCCTGACTCCTATTCTTTTTTGACATGATAGTTTTGGTTTTTCCTTTTTGAACAGCTTTCTTTAGCAGACCACCTTCTATATTTGGATGGCTTAAGTCCCAAGTGAGTGAATAATTCCAAATCGGTTTCTTTATTCCCATTGAAAGCTAGTATAGCTCTCTGACAGGTTGTCTTATATTTCAACTGGAATCTTGATAATTTGATGTAGTCCAGCTGTCATCTTTTTATCTCTTCTTTAGAAATGTGAACTGTTGTCTCAGCTAGGACCCTTGGAAACAAGATGATTTGGAGGATTTGAACATGATTTATTCCATATAAGAATTGTCTTTGATTTTTTTGTAGCAAACAAAAAAAAAGTTTAAGAGCACAGGAACTTTACCAAATATTGTTGAGCTCTCACAATGCAGATTGATTGTACTGCTTTCCTGAATGGCATGCTCCAAAGAAATGAGCAACCCACTGTCCCTTCCTAGCTTAGAAATTAGAACTAGAAAGGGAGAGGATAGAGAGAGAGAGAGAGGAGATTGTTTTAGAATTTTTAAAAGTTTCTTCTTTTCTGCCCCCCTCAACCAGTAAAGACCCTGACTCGACAGACGCTTTCAAAATTGTAATTAATTAAATATAAAGAGCTATACTGGACAATCATGCAGCTTAGAATTATGCTACTAGAGTAGGTAATGAAATCTTGGAGGCCTATTGGAAGATTATTTCTCAGAACTCTCTCTCTCTTTTTTTAACCTGTCAGGGTCAAGAAGAACAAGTGATGCAAAATGGGTGAGGTCATTAGTTATAAAAATAACAAAAGAACAGACAGAATCCCATAACGAACAGACTCCAATTACTTATATGCTGATAGTTTCACTATTTTTGAAATCAGGGTTTTGCTTTCTAGTAGCATACATTTTTTTATTTTTTTTATTTTAGTGTGGATTAATTAAAACTCAACCTCACCACCTCTTTCAAATGCTTTCTGGAGGCAGATCAGTTTCTAACCTGGGCCGACATCCTTTCTTCTTCCATGAATAGTAAAAGTTTTGTTCTTCATCCAACACTCAAATGTTGTCAGATTTTTTTTAACACGAGATGTGCCCCCTTCCTGTAGATTTCATGGCACAATCAAAGCGAAAAAAATGTTGTGAAAAGATTTTTTTTTTTTAGAACAGCTATCACTATTGGAAGAGCCGTATAGTCATCCCAACGATGTGCTCCATGTGATCCTCTAAATATCTCATTCAAAGCATGCTGCGAACACAGTTTTTTGGGGGGCAACTTTTTCATCAAAAGCATAGGGTAAACAAAACCAAATATTTCTTCCATGATAAGGGCTCTTAGATGTACCACATGTCCTACCATTAGAATTATGGTCTATTCTGCTCTTTCAGGAATAAAAAAAAATAAGCTCAGCCTCCTGCCAGTGATGATACATTCACAGGCCTGATTGTATAGCTCAATATACAATACTGTTATGAAATGCTCTCCTATGAGTATCACTTGTCAAATCAAGTGTCAGGAGGTATTTGGCATCACATATACATCAATAAAATATTTGATTACGTGGAATGCTATATTAAATGGTGCCAGTAGTGGCTGTTATTTCTAAATGTTATGTTTGGGGTGATTTTTTAAAAAAAATCTTAAAAACCTCATAGAGTTTTAGCACCATGGTTTCCATTGTTTTTGACATGAGCTTCATAGTCTCTTAGGTAAAATCCCAACAACATTTTTTAAGTTTAGGGGAAATCTTCAAGTTGTACAGTTAATATGGTACCAAGTTCAACAGGTAGTGATCAATAGCTCCATATCTAGTTGGCAGCTGGTATCAAGCGGAGTGCCCCAAGGGTTGGTCCTGGGTCCGGTTTTGTTCAATATCTTCATTAATGATCTGGAGGATGGTGTGGACTGCACCCTCAGCAAGTTTGCAGATGACACTAAACTGGGAGGAGTGGTAGGTACGCTGGAGGATAGGGATAGGATACAGAGGAACCTAGACAAATTAGAGGATTGGGCCAAAAGAAATCTGATGAGGTTCAACAAGGACAAGTACAAAGTCCTGCACTTAGGATGGATGAATCCCATGCACTGCTACAGACTCGGGACCAAACGGCTAGGCAGCAGTTCTGCAGAAAATGACCTAGGGGTTACAGTGGATGAGAAGCTGGATATGAGTCATCAGTGTGCCCTTGTTGCCAAGAAGGCTAACGGCATTTTGGGCTGTATAATTAGGACCGTTGCCAGCAGATTGAGGGAGGTGATCATTCCCCTCTATTTGACTTTGGTGAGGCCTCATCTGAAGTACTGCATCCAGTTTTGGGCCCCACACTGCAAGAAGGATGTGGAAAAATTGGAAAGAGTCCAGCGGAGGGCAACAAAAATGATTAGGGGGCTGGAGCACATGATTTATGAGGAGAGGCTGAGGGACCTGGGATTATTTAATCCGCAGAAGAGAAGAATGAGGGGGGATTTGATAGCTGCTTTCAACTACCTGAAAGGGGGTTCCAAAGAGGCTGGATCTAGACTGTTCTCAGTGGTAGCAGATGACAGAACAAGGAGTAATGGTCTCAAGTTGCAGTGGGGGAGGTTTAGGTTGAATATTAGGAAACACTTTTTCAGTAGGAGGGTGGTGAAGCACTGGAATGGGTTACCTAGGGAGGTGGTAGAATCTTCTTTCTTAGAGGTTTTTAAGGCCCGGCTTGACAAAACCCTGGCTGGGATGATTTAGTTGGGGATTGGTTCTGCTTTGAGCAGGGGATTGGACTAGATGACCTCCTGAGGTCCCTTCCAACCCTGATATTCTATAATTTTAAATTTGGAAACACAAGTCCAAATTCATCCCTCCACTATTCCTCTGAGATCAGCTGAATCACAGTGGGATGAATATGGCCAACAGGGAAATTCAGGTGTAAGGTTCTGGATTTTCATAACACAGCTGACTGTGCTGTCTGAGAAGTCTGCAAAGTACAGAATTCTGGTTGTCAGGATTTATGCTTACATTTTCATTTATACCAGTTTTAAGCATTCACACTTGCATTCATATGACTTGCTAGCCATTTTCTTTGGGTTGCATTTTTTCACTTTACAGGAGATGCAAGCCATTCAACTTATGTGGAAATAAGACATGAACACTGCTTTATCTAGACCTAGAATTTGCAATTTTGTGTAGTGACAGTAACTAGTTTGGATGGAAAAAATTTGGAACTAGAATAATGTCAAATTATCTGCATATGTTTAAATAAATTAGCAGTAGGGACTATGAGCTTTTTAATACTTGGGGAAAAGACTTTCACTTGCGCAAGTTATTTTGCATTTGTTTTTATATTTATCATTTTATATATTTTTTCCATTTTACAACATTATTAGCATTGCAAAGTACTTAAATCCTGCACAGCTACTGATTCAATTGTCTTGTTTCAATATATGTTAAAACACAGCTAATCTCAATTTAGTAAAAAGAAAGCAGGATAATTATACTGGTTCAAGATTCCATCAAACCTTTTACTGGAAAAGTCAGGAGAGGTGAGAATATCTGAATA
This sequence comes from Mauremys reevesii, assembly GCF_016161935.1. Classification (NCBI taxonomy): domain Eukaryota; kingdom Metazoa; phylum Chordata; order Testudines; family Geoemydidae; genus Mauremys; species Mauremys reevesii. The sequence goes on along the minus strand of NC_052629.1, from coordinate 45,989,424 downwards.
GTAGGCTGAATAATATCAAAAGAAAGAGGAAAACGTGCCCAAGAAATGCACATTTGTACAAGAGAGAGAATGTATATTTCAAAATAATCTTGAGTTGCCATTATCTGAACCTTCCATTCAGTCTCTTTGTTCACTTTGCTACTCATCCGTTTGCTGCTTCTATATTCCAGAGCTTGAAAAGGTCACACACAAATTGGGGGCAGGAGATTTTACTCATTTAAATGCTCAAATGAGAAGGCAATGTAGTAATGTCGGGTTTTTTCATCTCTCATGATTTTTGATGGAGTCTGACTCATGATTTTTGAAAGCTTGGTGATGGAAACTCTGATACACCAAGTCTGAAAGAAGACTTTTTTCCTCCTTCCTTTTTCTGTTATGAGATAATCTGAAGGGAATATGTTGGACATAGTTTTTCATTTGTTTTTGGGTTGCATGTGAAAACTCTAAGTGACTTTGTTGTGTGACCGTTAGGATTCCATTTTGTTGGGTGCTACTATTGGTTATTCTCAAATAGTGAGGTTTTTGTTCTGTCTTTATTTGTGGCAAATGTTTTCTGTCCTTTTCGTTTTGTAGCAGTTTGATAGCTACACTGGTTTCCATGGCTTCAGCTGCATTGACATTCATGAACAGAAGGTGTGGCTTTCACCTTTGCAGTGCCTCCCCGAAAGCTGTGTGATTATGTGCAATATACATAATTCATCCTGTGACTGTAAAACTGTACAAGGAGGTTTAACATAAAAATGGTCGTACTGGGTTTGAACAATGGTCCATCTAGCCCACTATCCTGTCTTCCAACCGTGCCAGATGCTTCAGAGAGAATGAACAGAATAAGGCAATTGAGTTATCCAGACCCAGCTTCTGGCCATCAGAGGTTTAGTAGGGACACTCAAACATGTGGTTGCATCCCTGACCATCTTGCTAATAGCCATTGATGGACATATACTCCATGAATTTATCTAACTCTTTTTTGAACACGGTTATACTTTTTGGGCTTCACAACATTCCCTGACAATGAGTTCCACAGGTTGATAGTATGTTGTGTGAAGAAATGTGTGTTATTACATCAGTTGTAAACCTGCTGCCTATTAATTTCATTGGCTGACCCCTGGTTCTTGTGTTATGTGAAGGGGTAAATAACATTTCCCTATTCACTTTCTCCACACCAGTCATGATTTTATAGACCTCTATCATATACCTGCTTAGTTGTCTCTTTTCTAAGCTGAACTAAAAAAAAAAATTGGAGCTATACCAATCTGTTAGAACTGGTACCTTGAAAGGTCATCGAGTCCAGCCCCCTGCCTTCACTAGCAGGACCAATTTTTGCCCCAAATCCTTAAGTGGCCTCCTCAAGGATTGAACTCACAACCTTGGGTTTAGCAGGCTAATGCTCAAACCACTGAGCTATCCCTTCCCCAACTGTCTGTCTTTTTAATATCCCCTTATATGGAAGCTCTTCCATACCCTTAATCATTTTTGTTAACCTTTTCTGCAACTATTCCAATTCTAATTTATCTTTTTTGAGATGGAGTGACCAGAATTGCATGCGGTATTCAAGCTGTGGGTGTATCATGGATTTATATAGTGGCATTATGATATTTTCTGTCTTATTATCTATCCCTTTCCTAATGATTCTGACCATTCTGTTAGCCTTTTTGACTGTGCATATTGAGCAGATGTGGATAGTTCTTTGAACACAGTGACTCCAAGATCTCTTTCTTGAGTGGTAACAGCTAATTTAGCCCTTGTCATTTTTTATGTATAGTTGGGATTACATTTTCCAATGTGCATTCTTGTCGTCAATGAATTTCATCTGCCATTTTGATCTGCACATTTTCATCTGCACTGTCCCCCAGTTTAATTATATTCCTGGGCAACTCTTCACAGTCACACTAACTATCTTGATTTAATATTGTCTGCAAACTTTGCCACCTCATTGTTTGCCCTCTTTTCCAAATTATTTATGATTGTGTTAAACAGCACCAGTTTCTGCACAGAACTTTGGACTCCTACTATTTTCCTCTTTCCATTGTGAAAACTGACCATTTATTCTGACCTATTTTCCCTATCTTTTATTCTATGAGAGGACCTTCCCTCTTATCCCATGGCTGCTTAATTTGTTTAAGAGCCTTTGGTGAGGGACCTTGTCAAAGGCTTTCTGAAAGTCCAAGTAAATTATAGCCATTGGATCACCCTTGTTCACATGCTTGTTAACATCCTCAGAGAATTCTAATAGATTGATGAGGCATGTGTGACATTACGCCCCATATTCTTCATAGAGATATTGCTATGATATGAATATGGCATAACTAAAATATGTTTTGTGCAAGATGGGTCATGTGAAGTATTGTTGGAAAGGTTATAATTTACTGAATGTGATTATCCAATATGTGTGCTTATATCATTTCTGTATCTGAAATTAGGAATATTGACTATGTAACAATTACAACTGTATGTGAACTTGGGGAACGCCCACCAGACAGTATGCCATCAGCCTGGATGGGTCATTAAGAAGGACAATAGGATGTTGAAGATACTAATCTCCATCCTTCCTGAGAAGTTTCCTGGGATGCTGCTTTGACACTGTAGGGTCATGTGATCATGTCACCTGGTACAGGATACCATCTTGAAATGCTGGTACTTTTCCACGGGAAGGGGGTGGGGGTCAAACTAGGAAATAAAGCATTCCCGCCATATGCAAATCCTATTTAAGGTTGGGGAGTGAGTTAATCTTGGCTCTTCTCCTCCCTGCCCAAGATGGAAGACTACTGAAAACATCTGAAGAAACAAAGGAACTAAGCTGGGGGACACAGTGGCTGAGCCCAGGCAAGAAAAGTCAGCATGTAAAATGAATCCCTGGAGATTTAAGATGAAAGCAGTGCAGTTCACCTTCAAGAAACTCTGCAAGCTGCTTGAAACAACATTTAGGGTGAGAAATTATTATTTGTAGGCAGTATTCCTTAGTGGATTAAGCTTAGTTTGCATGTTTTGTTTTATTTGCTCAGTAATCTGCTTTGTTCTGTTTGCTATCACTTAAAATTTACCTTTTGTAGTTGCTAAACTTGTTTTTTTGTTTATTCTAAACCCAGTTTGTGCAATTCCTAACTGTGTGGGGGCGGGGGAACTGTGCGTATCTTTCTCCACACTGAGGGAAGCGGCGAATTTCATGAGTTTACGCTGTATAGATCTCTATACAATGTAAGACAATATAATTTGGGGTTTACGCTCCAGAGGGTGTGTGCACCAGAGTTAATTGCAGACTCTGTGTAATTTTACAGCTGGGTGGGTCCCTAGCTGTGTGTGTGCTGGAAGAGGGCTTGAGAGCCTGTCAGCAGCACAGAGTGGGAAAAACCCAGGCTGGTGGCACAGGTGGGCTCATTGTGACCCCAGCACATCAGGTGGCACCCCGGACGGGGAGTTGAATCCGTCACAGCATGATTTCCCTTTACAAAAGCTGTAATGGGAATTCTGTCCTTTACTATTGTTTCAACCATTTTGATTGGTACTGAAGTAAGGCTTGCTGGTCTGTAATTGCCAGGATTACTTCGGAGGACTTTAAAAAAAAAATTGGTGATGTATTATTTCTTCCACTCATCTGGTACAGAGGCTGATTTAAGCAGTAGGTTACATGTTAGTTCTTCTATTTTATATCTGAGTTTCTTCAGAACTCTTGAGTGAATATCATCTGGTCCTGGTGACTTATCACTGTTTAATTTATCAGTTTGTTCCAAAACCTCCTCTATTAACACATCAGTCTGGGACAGTTCCTCAGATTTGTCACCTAAAAAGAATGACTCAGGTGTAGGAATCTCTCTCAAATCCTCTGAAATGAAGATCTATGTAAAGAATTAATTTGCTTCTCTGCAACTGCCTTGTCTTTCTTGAGTCCTTCTTTAGCACCTCGATCGTCCAGTGGCCACACTGGTGGTTTGACAGGCTTCCTGCTTCTGATATACTTACAAAAACTAGCAGCAAAAATATTTGTCTTTTGCTAGCTGCTCTTGAAATTTTTCTTGGCCTGCCTTATTGTACTTTTAGAATTGCCAGAGTTCTTGCTCCTTTCTATTTTCCTCAGTAGGATTTGACATCTAATTTTTAAAGGATGTTTTTGTGGCTCAACTGTCTTTAAGTTATCATAGATAGTTCACATGCTGTTTAGCCATGTTGGCATTTTGTTGGTCTTCTTACTGAATTTTTTTTCCTATTTGATGTATATACTTAGTTTGAACCTCTCTGTTATGGTAGTTTTTAAATAGTTTCCATGAAGCGTGTAGGCGTATCACCATTGTGACTGTTCCTTTTAATTTCTGTTTAACTAGCTTCTTCATTTTTGTGTAGTTTCCCTTTTCGAAGTTAAATGCTACCATGGTGGTTTTATTTGGTATTCTCCCTGTTACAAAGATGTTAAATTTTATTACATTATGGTTACTATTACCGAGCAGTTCAACTATATTCACCTTTTTAGACCAGATACTGTGCTCCATTTAAGACTAAATCCAGATTTGCTTCTTCCCATGTGAGTTCCAGGACTGACTGCTCCAAGAAGCAGTCATTAATGGTATTTAGAAATTTTATCTCTGCATCCTGTCCTGAGGTGACATATACCCAGTCAGTATGGGGATAGTTGAAATCTCCCAATGGATTTTCTGTTTTTGTAGCCTCTTTAATCTCCCCAAGCATATGACAATTACTATAACCATTCTGGTCAAGTGGTGATTAGTATATTCCTCCTGCTATACTCTTATTATTCAAGCATGGAATTTTTAATGCTATATGGTGACAAGTATTAGTTCATTTAGTTTTGTTATTTCCATTACACTTCTGATCATTATTCAAACACTCCACTTTATCAATAAAATCCTCAATACTATAACCTTTTGAAGAGCAATGACTATACATCAAATTGTAAGGATATTTTGGTCCTCCTTTTTGCCATCCCACATCTCAATCTGCTAGTAATTTCATTGAATCTGATGATAGAGGACCTTATCAGACTCAGAGTTGGTGTTACACCCTGACAACATAATGGTTTTTAAGAGTTGAGAAGGTAAGTTAGTTTTTGTGCCTGTTAATTCGTTTGTTAGCTCCTGTACTAGGATGGCTAACAAGGGAGCCAATCAGTGCCAAATACATCCTATGTTTTCAATTCATAGATCTGAGTGGGATCATAGGGAGGGCTGAGAGCATGGCCTGAACCTGCTTCTACTGAGAGAGAGTTTCATCAAAGGATTGTTGTTTGTCCTTCGAGTTCAAAGATAACCATGACATCACTGATTGATTTGGTTTCTGTGAACACGTGGGTGGCTGATCAGGCCAATTTGAGCTCAGAACTCACTGTGGCACACTGAACAAGAGATGTCACTGTGGGTTACTTGATTAACAGTGGACATGCTGCTGTTGTGAGATTTACATTGCAGGCACTTCTGCTCTGCGTTAGCAGTTCTTCTCTGCTCATAGACTGCCGCTCCAGTATGGATGACACTTTGCCAAGTAGAATGATCATGAGTGAGATTGTTCCAAAACTCTGGGTCAATACTGAAATGCCTCAAGGATAACTTGAGGGAGTCTTTTGAAACATTTCTTCTGGTCTCCCTTCTTTAGCTCACCATAAAACATCTTCTTTAGCAGTTGATCATTTGACATCTGGTGATATGGCCTGCCCATCTCATCTGTGATTTCATCAACAGAATATGGATGCTTGGCAGGGGTGAAAGTAACTTACAGGACTTACCGGTACACTGTACCGGCTTACTTTCACCCAGGGGCGGCTCTAGGATTTGCGCCGCCCCAGGCAGGGCGGCACGTCGCGGGGGCGCTCTGCTGGTTGTCGGTCCCGTGGCTCCGGTGGACCTCCCGCAGACGTGCCTGCGGAGGGTCCGCTGGTCCTGTGGCTCCGGTGGACCTCCCGCAGGCACGCCTGTGGATGCTCCACCGAAGCCGCGGGACCAGCAGACCCTCCGCAGGGACGTCTGCGGGAGGTCCACTGGAGCCGTGGTCCCAGCGGACCTTCCGCAGGCATGCCTGCGGGAGGTCCACTGGAGCCGCCTGCCGCCCTCCCGCGGGATGCCTCCCCAAGCGCGCGCTTGGCGCGCTGGGGTCTGGAGCCGGCCCTGCTTTCACCTCTGAATTGCTTGGAATACCTGCCCATATGAGAATCTCAGTATCTGAAACCTTGTTTTGCCATCTTATCCTCACCAGTTTCTTCAGACAGCCCACATGAAACTGATTCAGTTTCATAACATGGCATTTTACACTGTCCAGGTTTCACATGCATATATCAAAATTGGCAACATGATGGCTTTGTAGGCCTTCAGTTTTGTTTGTTGACTAATGCCTCTTCACTCCCACACATTTGCACGTAGTCTGACAAAGGACACATTGGTTTTATCATCAATGTGAACTGCATGTGATAGGGTACTCCCAAGGCAGATGAACTTGTCCACTGCCTGGAGGGTTTGGCCATTCACTGTGATAGCAGGCTCTATGGAAGGCTTTCCGGTCAGGCTGGTACATCACTTTTATCTTCTTGATGTTGATTGTGAGACCAACATTGTCACAAGCTGAAGAGAAATAGTCCATACTCTGCTGCATGACAGACTCAGATTTGGATAAAAGGGTAAAAGTTTCATTGACTTTAGTGGGTGAGGGACTGTGCCTGAGGACAAAAATTAGTCAGTTTTAAAATACAGTTGCACTTTCTTCTGATACCAGTGTCCCCTTCTTGGCAGTTGTCCCCCTTTTCCAAGTAATAGCAGATGACTGAGGTCTGGGGCCTTGCAGGTCGGCTCCCTAGTGGAGGAGAAATCAGTGAAACAGGGTGGGTATAAGTGTAACTAACTTTACTTAAACAAGTATATACCAATCCTGAAACAGAGGCAGTCACAAAAAGCATTCATGCTGTTCTTCCGCAAATCTCAGCCCACATACCCATGACTCAGTTCTGAGGAAGCTACTCTGTCCTGAGAATTACCTCTAAATCTAGCTAATAAAGCAGACAGGAAACTCCATCAGCTTCTCTCAGAGTATCACTGCATAACAAAACTAACAACAAACAATACACTATATCTTTAAAGGCTGAAATCTTGCTTGCACGCTGATAAAAAGAATTTGTAGACTACATGTAATAGTGCCATCTGATAATTCCTGCCATAATATTTTTAATACAATTTCCTCTTTTATGGGTAGACTCCTCCTTTTTATCTGCTGATTTTTTATTTTTTCTTTATTTTTATGTAACGTTTGGATTTTTTTTTTTAAGGGAGAGGTGGCATCTTTGTAACCAACTTGATAACTGTAAGTCCAGAAGCCAGTTAGTAGAGCTAATCAAAACAAAGGGACTTGCATATTCACTGCATAGAAATTAAAAAATGATAATACAGTGACTATTGAAAATCCTGCACTCTGATTAGATGGTAATTGCTATTAGCCAGTTGGCATACAGGGATTTAGAAAGGGAAATAAATAACATAAATAACTAGAATGACAATGTAAATCATACTCCCAGCACCAGAGTGCAGCAATTTGCATAGCGGAGGAAACAGATAGCTAGTTATGTTTCAATAACTGTACAGCATCCCTGTACTCTGAGACCATCTAAGTTTAACACTTCTATAGTTCAGGTTCACAGGGTTATAACTGTATGTCATATGTAGAGAAGAAAATGTCCTCCAGGTCAGTGTGAACTTGTTGTATCAGGCAGGAGGCCTATTAGGATTAAGAATGTTACTTAAATTGAAAATGCATAACTATAAAGTGATTTGGAAATGAAAATTGCTTTTTGTTCAGTTTCCAGTTTTTGTACCTATTAGACAATTTATTGGTTAAAAAATAGTACCACTGAATTGTGGTAGATACACATCTATCCTTTCTTACTAACTTTCCTATTGAATTAATCATTCTATCTGAAGCATAGATTTGGTCTTATAATCACATTTTCCTCTATTTTTGTGGCATCTTCATTGAGGTATGAAAAAAATGAATGACTAATTATATTGCAAAAATGTAGCTATGGTATTTTATTTTAATTTCTTTAATGGAAGTGTTTAGTACAAATACTTGTTTTTGAAAATATTGCACACAGAGAAGTATCAAATACACACAACATGAGCATTTATAGATTTATAAAGGAGATTTTCAAAGGCACAAATGGGATTAGACACCTAAATGCCTTTTTTGTCTTTGGAAATCTCCTTATTGCTTAGCTTTGTTAAGAGTTGTTGAGTGACTGGTGTAGATTTAATACATAAGTATTGTAGTAATTACAGCTCATTGAACAGTTTTCATTGACCCAACACTTTGACAAACATAGGCCTCTTTTAGTTTATGAATGAGTCACAAACTATTTCTGATTTTTAGTTATGTATTACATAAGAACAGCCATACTGGGTTAGACCAAAGGTCCATCTAGCCCAGTTTCCTGTCTTCTGACAGTAGCCAATGCCAGGTGCCCCAGAGGGAATGAACAGAACAGGTAATGATCAAATGATGCATCCCCTGTCACCCATTCTCAGATTCTGGCAAACAGAGGCTAAGGGTGCCATCCCTACCCATCCTGACTAACAGCCATTGATAGACCTATCCTCCATGTTCTTTTTGGACCCTGTTATAGTGTTGGCCTTCACAACATCCTCTAGCAAAGAGTTCCACAGGTTGACTGTGCGTTGTGTGAAGAAATACTTCCTTTCATTTGTTTTAAATCTGCTGCCTATTAATTTCATTTGGTGACCCCCTAGTTCTTGTGTCATGAGGAGGAGTAAATAATACATCCTTATTTACTTTCTCCACACCAGTCATTATTTTATAGACTTCTATCATATTCCCCCCCTTAGTCGTCTTTTTCAAGCTGAAAAGTCCCAATATTATTAATATTTGTAAGTATTTGCTCAATAGTTTGTGAGGATGATTTATAGATTTTTTTTTTGGTGTGAATTGGGAACAGTTCATTTGCATGATTTATTAATGCTGCTTATTATGTCTGATTTAGTCTCGTGGTGTATTTTTTGTTCTCTAATTGGTTGACTGAAAATATTTAATGAGAGAATAAGGAATGATAAATAACAATGAATATTGAACACCACATTTCTGGTACAAATATGAGAAATATTCAAGATGTTAATGAATATTCACAAATAACTAAGGCTAAGATTTAGTTATAGGTATGTTTAGTAAAAGTCATGGACAGGTCACAGGCCGTGAATTTTTGTTTATTGCCCGTGACCTGTCTCTGGCTTTTACTATAAATACTCATTGCTAAATCTCTGCTGCTGGGCCTGGCTGCTCTGGGGAGCCCCTGCTCCAGTGGTGGGGGCTGACTGCCCCCAGCAGCCCGTTGCTCTGAGGCCCCTGGGGATCATTCTCCCAACAGCCTCAGGGGCTGCCTCCAGGACTGCTGCTGCTTGGGTGGGACACTTTCTGGGGCCGCTGTTCCATCTGTCCCCGGGACTACTGCTGCTTGGGCAGTCCCTAGGGCTGTCCCTGGAACCGATGATTGGGTACTCCCTGGGGCCGCTACTCCAGCAGCCCCCAGGACTGCTGCTGCTCAGGTGCTCCCTGGGGCCAGCTGCCCTGGGCCACCTGGGCAGTGGCCAGTGCAGCTGGTCCTGGGGTCCGTCTGAGTGGCTGGCATGGCTGGCCCTGGGGCTGCCCCAGGATCGTTGCTCAGGCACTCTCTGGGGCTGCCCCTGGAACTGCAGCGGCTGGTGTGGCTGGCCCCGGGGCTGCTCCAGCAGTGGCTGGTGTGGCTGGCCCTGGGGCCACCCCAGGATTGCTGCTCAGGAGCTCTCTGGGGCTGCCCCCGGGACTGTCTGCCACACCAGCTGCTGCAGCTGTGGAAGTCATGGAGGTCACGGAAAGTCACGGAATCCATGACTTACGCAACCTCCGTGACAGAATTGCAGCCTTATATATAACTAATTTCATGACCACACAAATAAAATATATCCATCGATATAGATATATAGATAGTTCCATTACTTTGCCCAGCTTTGTTAACAGTAGTTTTTCTTTATTTCTACTTCTGTGACTTGTAGTTGCTATTATACTGTAACCAGATTCAGACTGCATCAGCTCTGATCATTTTAATGAAACAGGAACTGCATTCATATCTCATTCCATATCTAGCCATTGGCTTAAAAGAACTTTTATATTTCTCAAGAAGAAAATGTCAATTCTTCATAGGAACATGCCAAACCAAGAATCCCAGGAGGGCATTAAGAGGGCCAAGATGACACAACGCAATAATTTTTATCTTCTTGTCTTTTGCCTGCATCTGCACTTTAAAAATAACTTGTGAAAGGGAATTCAGTGATTTTGAAAGATACTTGATTTTTCTTTGACTTGATGATGATGCTGCCTTTGTCTTTGTGACAAAAAGTTCTCAGAGCATCTTTAAAGTTAGAGTTTTAATACTTCCTTTTTTTTCAGTTCTTTCATCAGGGCTTGCTAGGAATTGAAATAAGTCCAAACACCCTTACTTTCTATATAAAAGCTTTTTAGTTTTCAGAATAGCCTTTTTAAAGTGAATTAATTCTTAGAGCATCTTTAAATTTACATAGCCATTCAAGAAGGTATTGTCTCTTCTTAACAGTCTTTGGAAAGGTGGCTATTGTCTTTCAATTTGGTAAGGAGGTTGCTTAAGCATTGCCAGATAACTAACTAATTCACCACTTAACATAAATATTCTATACTCAGATGTCTTCTTGTATTAGTATCCAGTCTAACAAGGTAATTGGATTCCATGTTGGTCCATGAAGAAACTTACCTTTTACATAGCAATTATATTAGGAAATTATTACACATCTAAACACAATGCTTGTAAAACTATTTGCAACATATATCTCGAAAGAAGTTGGTGCCATCTTCAAGGATTTAAGGCATAAACAAAGGATTACACTATTGAGGGGAAAAATGAATAAGATAGAAGTAACCAACAAATTCTGTAAAACCTTTTCCAGTTATTACAGTTTTTCTTCAAGTTTGAAGGCTTTAGTGTGCTTATAAATTTTTTTAATAAGAAAATTATTTAACACCTTTTGAATAGATTTAAACCAGCATTTTTTTTTTCTTGCAAAGGAAAATGGGGGTGGGGCTGTAAGTTATATAGTTTAGTTTTATGACTCCTGATAAGGATCCTCAGAGTTACCCTTCTTGATCTGGAACAAACACTTTTACACTTTTTAAAACTTGGGACTCTTTTGAACATAAATATGTTACAAAGTTTTTTTTTTCCAAGGTAAGTTCATCTTTATACCTGCTGGTATCTTATACAAGAGATGAATTCTATTCTTTGATAAAGACCCTTATGGTTTGTTTGCCTTTTGACCAAAATGATTCTTGGATTTATGGGCTGCCATATTTATCAGTTTCAACTAGCAATTTCTATTAAATATGTTGTGCAAGGCACAAATTGCAATAACCAATGCTTATATACATTTTTCAAAACAGCATAAAAGAAAATAGCATAGAAACCTAAAGCAAAATAGAAGTTATAAAAAAGTTTCATTTAGAGTCTATGTAAACATGTGGGTGTAATCTTTCCTAATACTTGGCCTGTCTCTAGGTGGAAGAAAGCAGAAACTGTCTGGAATTTCTCTATTTAGTGTGAACATCACATTTAATAAAATAATCAACCAGAAATATAAGTAAATGTTGTTATATTCTCCAAGCAGCATGGCCATACAAATAATTGTGAAGAATTCTTAAATTCAGTAAAGGTGCAGATGAGTTTTTAATGACCTAACATAAGAATATATTATAATAATTTATTGATAATTTTTACATCAATATTGAGGTTCCCCCCTACATATCACTATACCCTAAATGGTGGATATTTTATGAAGTTCCTTTCTGAATAATATATGAATAATATTAATATCAAAGATTGTTTTTGACCTACAATAAATTATTTAATACCACTTGTTATAGCATGCAAAAAGATTGAGTACAGCAAGTAGAGAACTGACAGATTTCCCTGGAAATGCTTAAATATTGGATACTAGAATTGTTTTTATGAGCAAATGTATGGTCACAGCAGGTATTAGTTAAAATGACATGGAAAAATAATGTGAATGTTTTTTCTCCTCTTAGATCAGTGCATGTACTTCTTATTTCAAACACAATTTTAAGGAATTATGAAAATCTCAAGTGTCATGCCTGTTTTTCCTCTCATTTCTATGTAGGGTTTCATTCCTGTGATCAGTACTGTCCAGGGTTTAGCCTTTGAGAGCAGCATTTGCTTCCATAATTTATTTCTCTGTTTTCAATTTCACACTGTAAACTTCTTGAACACGCTTGTTTGGATATGGGTGATTTACTGAGAGCTCACTAATGATTTATTTCTTCAGACTGGATGATGAGTGGGAATAGATGAAGTGTGCTTTCACTGTCAGGGCAGGAATAGCCACTGGGAAGGGCTGGAGTGGAGTGGGGGAAGCAACAACAAAACCTGTCACAAGAGTAAGCCATTGCTTTTAGAATCAGTATTCCAGCCACAGGAAAGAAAAAAGCATATTGTTCTGAGTGGAGAGGGACAGCAACCAATCAACTGAAATGGAACATAGTGAAGTTAGGAAGAGGCAAAAACAAATAAGAACCATTTATGGCTCCTTTGTGCCTTTGGCACAGGCCTTCAGTATGGTGCAGCCCTTCCCTAAGGAAAACACTATGAGCAGAAAGTCTCTTGCTTCTCCCCAATGCAAAGAAAGAGTGTATCCCCTGTAACAACCTTTTTATAAGGTGCTGCCTACACTCCTTTATGTAGTAGGGGGTGGACCTTTGGCTCTGTCTCCTCTATGCCCCTTCTCTTTACCCTTTTGGGGTGTTGTTTGCCTTGGGGAGGAGGAATATGAAAGAAGCAATTCCTGTACTCCCCACAGAGCAGGAACACTTATGACCTTGCACACACACATAAGGTACACAAAAAGTATGGCCCTCAGCAAGGATGGTCTAAGGGGCAGAACAGGAAGTCAGGAGTTCTGGGTTCTATTTCTGGGTGAGTCATTTGTGTTCTCCATTGAAATAAACTGGAACTGTGGATGCTCAGCATCTTTGAACATCTGCAAACCCACTAGTGTTCAGAAATGATAGTCAATTTACCGCTTCGGCAATCTGTGTGTTATCTACAGATTTTTTTCAGCTGTGATTTTAAATTTATTTCCAGATCATTGATGAAAACGTTGAATAGCATCAGGTCTAGTACAGATCCTTGTGGAACCACGATAGAACATATAATAAAATAATAATAATATATTAACTAGCTATGTTGAGAACTACTTTCTGAGATCTGTAAGTTAGCCAGTTCTTAATTTGATTAAACCATTCTGATAATAATGTATTGAGCAAATTTTTTTATCTTAATGTTGTGTGATACTAAGTCAAATGCCTCACAAAAGTCTATTTTTTCTATACAGTTACTTTTAGCAACTAAGTTTGTAATCTCATCAAAGAATATCATGTTTGACAAGACCTATTTTCCATAAAACTGTGTAGCATTAATTGTATTCTATCCTTTAATTTTTTATCAGTTGAATTCTGTGTCAGCTTGTTTGCCCTTTTGAATAATGGCACACCATTAGCTCTCTTTCACTCTTCTGGAATTTCCCTGGTATTCCAAGATCTATTTAAAATTAAATATCAGTGGGCCAGAGATCTCCTTTAGGACTTTGGGTGCAAGTTATCCATACTTGCAGATTTTAAAAAGTGTTTATCCCTAGTAGATGTTGTCTAACATTTCCCCCAATTATTAATGGACTGGAAAGTACTCCATTAGCCTTACATTATGCTTCTTTTCAAATACAGAACAGAAACATTTGAACATTTCTGCCTCTTCTGCATCATTATTAACAATTTTACTATTTCCATCTACCAATGAGTCTATACCATTACTATGACTTTTTAAATGCCATCTGATTTTTCCTTAGCCCTGCAGCACATGGATAGTTCCCTGATGTCTTTAGCATCTCTTATCAATCTTCTGCACTTCATAGCAATCAATATAAATAAGAAGTTATCTACTTCCCCCTTTTTCATTTGTTATATATTGCTTTTTTATTTCTGATTGCTGCCTTCACTTTGCCACTGAACCAACAGGCCTTTTAGATAAAGATATCATTGTTCTTGATATGGCCATTTGATAAACTTTTCTCAGACTCCTAATTTTCATTCACATTTGTCTAAGTTTTTTCTCCCAATCCATCTTTTTGCTTAAAATTTCCTCAGCTTTGGTTAATAATCTCTGCTGGAACTACTCAAAGTAAACAGGAAAACCACATGTTTTGGATATTTTTTGCCTGAGAGTGAAAAAATTCTGGGATAATATAATTACAATAAGATCATAACTATATTCTAACTTTCAACTCTGTGCAATTTGGAAGACTTTTCAGTATTAATTATTCATTATGCACATGTGAATGGATTTCTTTAAGTTAGATGTAGGCAAAAATATGTATATTTCTGGACTCTGGAAAGATAAGAGCCCCAACAGAAATCAAATGTATCTCAAAGCAAACCAAAATCACATTTTATGTAGAAGTAACACATAGTAGATATGACACAAAATAAAAGATTTCACTGAAACAGTGGAAGCAATGAAGTTAGATTAAGAGAAAAGGTTATATATAGAAATACAACAGATGCATTCCCCATTACTTGAGATGTACATGTTGATTATCAAACACATAATGGGAAAACTATTTTTGTGGGAGGGGGGAAGAAGGGGAGGTTAATATTAATATTTTTTTTTTCATTTTTACTTTTAATGTTGGTGTTAAAATTCCAGCAAAATATAATTGGCACCTGCATTTCTTGCAAACCCGCTCCTCCCTCCCAAAAAAACCCAAGAAACCCACACACACTTCTGAATCCATATGGGTCCTGTGTCTTATACTTGTCCCTAGGAACCCTGGTGAGCAATGTTGGTATCTTATGCAAGTGTATGGTGTACATTTCCCCAGGAATCTCCTACAAATATTTTTGCCATTTAACTTCAGAAGATCTTGAGCCCTCCCTTTAAACTGTATTCAAACCTTGAATTTCAGAGCTAGCTGTTGCTAGTTTTCAGTGAGAAGTCATCTCCACTGAAAAAGGGACCTTTTTGTGCTTAGAAATAAATAAATGAAGTGTGAAAGATGTGTGTTTTTTAATAAAATGGACCCATGCAATATGAAAAAATTCAAATGTGGAGTAAGTTTCTTTCTTTGCAAGTAATTTCTACTCATCTATTGCCTGGGAGCTCTGAGTGACCTGAATTCTTTCCAAGTAGTTTAGCACATCTCTCATTCTCATGGAGAATTCTGTACTTTCAATTTAGAACCTTTTTAATGAAATGAGTTAACTAGTTCCAGCTTTGTTAAAAGTCTACACATCAAAAGTAGTATTGCATGTGCCACACAGAAAAGCAAAGATCAGAGGCTGAAAGCGCAGCAGTAAACTAGCTTTGCTCTTGCCTACATATGATTTGAGATTGACATAAAAGAACGTCTTTTCTTTCTAAGTTTCTTGTCCCTCTTTGTCAGCACTTAATGATAACTTAAAGCTTCACAATAAAATTGCCATATGCAGAAAGCAGAGATGAACAGCCATAGCAAATACAAGAACAATGTTAGAGGTTGTGACCTTATCTGCTTTTTCATAGATTTGTTAATATGATTTATTGTACTTGATTTGTTTACTCATTTTTTCCTTATATCCAGCCTCTTTCCTTTGTGCAGCATAAATTTGCTAGAATGCTACCACAGCTATTTCCATTGCCTACTGAATGCTTTGTTCTGAGATGAAAGTGTTGACTCTGCATGCCTCAGCTGCTTAAGTATCAAAGAGAAGCTTGTGATGCCAACCTAGTTATGCAGAAGAAAACATCTATTTCAACCTAATTTTACACTTCTATCAGGGCAGGGCTAATCTCTATGGAAATTAAAATTGTTCTCATGCTTTAAAGCATCAATGCTAGTGAGATGAAAAAAAATTCAAATGAAAAAAGAAATACTAACATCCAAGTTTGATACTTTTTCAAATTTAGAAATGGATTCAATTTTTACCATTCTTTATAAAAGTCATCTTAAAAGCAGATGTCAAATAACAGACTATGCAATAATACTGTCTGTGGCAATGGGTTTTCAACTTATAGTATAGTAAAGAGCAAGAGGGAAGAAACACACAATTCCTACATCATCCTTTCCCATGAACAAATATGCTTAATGGTGGCACTATTTGAATGTAAAAATATGGTCCTATAATATGGTCCACCGCCTCATTCTGTAGGGGATTGGAGTGCAATAAAAAAGACAGTCAGGAATGCCCAGAAATGAATGCTGACTTTTACTGTAGCAACAAATCAGCATCAGAAGCTTTAAATGATCTGTTTTACATAATTCATGTTAAAAATGGGCATTATGCTGCATGCTAACTTCCAGAAATTTAGGGCTTGATCATGCTGAGGGCTCAGCAAAGCATGTAAGCAGCTGCTTAACTACTCAGTTTAAGTAATTCCCTGGTTCAGGGGCATAATGCTCAGCTAATGGCAGAATTGAGCCCTTAATATTCAATAGTTTTATTTTTAGGTTCCATAAGACTAAATCATCCCTGGTGCAACTCCATATTTTTCAGATGCTCTTTGTTTTATTGGTGGAAGGACTATCTGTATCTTTGTGCTGTAATATTACCGAGGCCCAGGGAATTGCAAGCTTGCCACTTTGCTTTGGTGGGGATGTTAAGTTTACTCCCAGGACCTTGTTGTAACCACTATAATACCAACACATGCTGGGCTTTCTGCCTCCTGAAGGACGCTGAGTACTCTCTTATGCTTGTGATTTTGTTTGGAGTTGTGGGTATTAAGCATGTTGCACGATCATGCACTTCATAGTGCTCTATGCCAAAACAAGATCAGCCAGTGTTGATATCCTAGTTTATAACAGATGTAATATTCCTGCTATAGGGCCCCAAAGTGATCTAAGATAAAAAGGAGCACTCATGAACACACTGCTTCTCTAGCAGATACCTTTCAATATCTATCTATCTATCTTAGGTCCTTGTATACTTCCCATTATTACAGAATCTGAACATCCCAGAATCATCAATGTATTTATCCTCACAACACCCCTGTGAGATAGAGAAGGGCCACCATTCCCATTTTACAGATGGGGAACTGAGGCCCAGGGGCACTAAATGACTTGCCCAAGGTCAGACAGGAAGTTTGTGGCAGAGCAGGGAACTGAATCCACTCCCCTGAGCCACAAACTAGCACTCTAATCACCCTAATCATCCTTTCTTTTTCAGACTAGTTACCTCCTTTGTCAGGGCCGCCCAGAGGATTCAGAGGGCCTGGGGCAAAGCAATTTCAGGGGCCCTTCCATAAAAAAAAGTCACAATACTATAGAATACTATATTCTCAAATTGCCCCATTTGCCCCGCCCCTCTGGGCGGCCTTGTCCTTTGTGTCAAATTTGAGAGGATTTGTATCAGAACCAACTTGCACACGCAAGGTGGCACTTTCCACTGCTCTAATAAATCACAGCACTTAGTTACTGTGCTTTAAGTAGTTGTGTTAGATTACAGAACAATCTTATAGAATTTAATTAATAGGAATGAAACCTGTAGAAATTACACTCAAAATCTATAGAATGTAATGGAGAATTGATGCCCTTTTTCTAGGAATTTTGAACCACCCAATGGAGCACAACAGATGATTTTTAAAATTAAATTCTGTAGGACAATCAATTTCTGTGTGTGGGGCTTTTCCATAAAGATTAGCTTTCTTAACCACCAGGATTGGTACTAGAATACAGTCAAAGATCAGAGTCGAGGAGAAAGTAGGAATGTGGGACCCAGTACTGCAGTCTTTTAGAGTAGTCCCTTTGAAATAAATAGGAATTCATCCTACTTAGAGGAGAATGGCATCCTAAACTACAGAGTGAATAAATTCTCCATGTGTACTGGTCAAGAAAAAATTATTGACTATAGAGACAGTCAGAGCTCCTACCCTTCTGCATAGCTAGGCATAAAGAAGCACAATGGAGAGCTAGTGACATAAACCAAACATCCATGTTAATCTTTTGTTGAGTTTGACAGATATGCACAGGAAACAAAGCAATAGAAGATTTCAGTGTTGGGAACAAGAAAATTACTTGGGGATTTACAGAATGATCTTCAGATTGGGAGGCCAATTATTCTGTATCTTTTTCGGAGATGGAAATATCAATGTTTTATGACACTGATTCTTATCAGTGACAATGAGACTGAGAAGAGCAGATGATTGATATATTAGTGTGCGTCAGGGACCATGGAGGCCTTGTAAAGTATTATAGGCTAAATTGAGAAAAGGTTTTTAATTAAAAAAAAAAGCAAAAGTTTATGTAAAAAAGTTTACATAAACATATTTCCAATAACATGAGTTAATATGGAAAAAAATTGCAAAGAGACTGGATCACGTTGTGATCTCTGTTACATTGGTGTATGTCCACTGAAGTTAGTACAGTCATTTTGGTTTTACACTGGAGTAACTAACATCAGAAGGTGACCCTATGTGAATCCAGCCTTGTGAATAGAAACTCAAAACTAATCCTATATACATCAGGTATAGTTCCACTGCATTTCCTCAAAAACAAGAGGTTTTATGATAATTTGACATGAATGTTTTAATGTAATTCTATAGAGGAAGCATAGAGACACAACAAAACATAATCAACATTGTATATGGTTTGCATTTCCTTCTGGTTGTGTCTGGAAGTGGGGCCAGAGTCATACTTAATGAAATAGACATATACAGCTCAGAAGATTTGCACTCATTCTCTTTTGAACATGTAAAATATAAAACAGTATGTTTAACAGTCCCTTCCCATGTGGTTGTGGGCAAGTCTACTTTCTTTTCAACAAGTCAGTGGAAACTGAAATAAGTTGAAGTGTGCCACACTATAAAATATATATGGCCATTTATTGATGGAAGTCTCTGTGCTCTACTCAGTCATGAAGATAACAGAAATACTTCATAGTATAACCTGAAGATTTCTTCTGACCTTTTCCCATTTTGAAATTGCCCAGCTTCTGGTGTAGGTGTTCATTTATCTTTCCCATTCCTTTGTTAGTTATATACTCCTCAATGCTTTGTACAAAAAAGTACCCTTTATGTGTATAATGGAGAGGTCTGACAGTTTCATATACACTGAGATTTTACCGTGGGGAAATGATTTAGTATAATGGCTTTTTTGTTGTTAGAACCAACATTGAGAATATACTTTTGCTTTACATTCTAGCTAGTGCCATGAAGAGAATTCTTCTGAAAATGTCAAAAAAATTTCAGTCAGCACTACATTCTCTTTTCTTTTATTTTCATCCTGGGTTTTTTTGAAAGAAGGAGTTAAAGAATTATTTTATTTTACAACATTTTTAAGACGGGCTGCATTTGTTTCTGTAAAAACATTTCACAAGATTGTCAAGGTAATTAGAGTTAATGGGTGCAAGAAATTAGGTGGTGGGTGAATGCGCTGTCCTAAACTCTGTTCAGATGAGAATTTAGAAACATGCACATTGGTCCTGATCCTGTAATCAGATACCTGTGTATGTCTGTGTAAAGCCACATTGACTTCACTGAGACTCTGTGCAGATTTAAGAGGCCACCTGCACAGGCTGCATTGAAGGGTATGGAACTAAAAGCTAAACTTTCCCAGAACTACTTTCACAAACTCAATGAGGCTTGTGGGCATGTGCAGGCAGAATGAAAAGTAGGCTTCTCAAAAATGTGTCCAAGGTCTCGGTGCACAGAGACTGGGGCTCTGCGTAGCACCCCTGTGTTGAAAAGGTGCTTCCCTGTGCCAGTCCACTTCAGTACCTGCTGTGTCTGCACTTCTGGGACCTTTGCCAAAGTCCAGGAAGATCCACAATCTTTTGAAAACTTGGCCCTAATATCATACATCATTAGGCTAAAGGCATACACCAAGCCCTCACTTTAATGACTGTTCAGGATAAGTTGGCTAAAGGAATAATAAAAAAAGAGGGAGAGAAATGGACCAATTTTAGCAACTAAGGCTATGAGCTAGGGGTGTGATTTCCCTTGCTTGTGTATACATACTCCTACTAGCTCTCATTGAGCTTGTGTATGTATTAATAGTAGCATAGCCATGGTAGCATGGGTAGTGGCAGTGGAGGCGTGGCTTAGCTGTGGTAATTATGTACCCACTTAAGACCTATTACTGTCTATAAAAAGTGACATCTACCAAAAGAGAATGGATTGTTGGTGTTGAAGATGTGAGAAATGGAAAGATTTATGGGCACTCTTTATCTTCTAGGAAAAGGTTTTACTTCTAGATGGACCCTTTGGGATGCTGGTATGTCAGGACATTTGGATCAATCAAAAATTAATGTTTTTATATACGATATTAAGTTCCCACTCATTTCGTTTTGATATGAGACATATATCATGTCTTTATTTCACCTGAATTATTTAACAAAGTAAGATTTTGAAACAAACACCAAAACCAGCACCCTTCAAGTCATTTTGGAACATGCACTTATCTATACTTAACTAGGCAGCATCAGAACAATAACAGACTCTCTGTTTTCATTATTTGTATCATTGTAGCACATAGAGGCCACAGCCCAAGCTAAGGATCCTAGTGTGCCAAGTGCATTGTACATTCACATACCAAAAAGATAGCCCCTGTCCCATTGAATTGGGAATCTGAGGCCCTGGTCTTGCAACTATGCTCCTGTGTTGAGCCTTATTGACATCTGTGGGGTTTTGCATGGGTGCAGTAGTCCACCCCGGGCTAACTCCTACAGGATAAAAGGCTAATTATAAGATGAGAGACAACAGGTGGAGGTAACAAATAGCTGGGAGAACAATGGTAGCAATGGGACAATTAAGGTTAGAGAAATAAGTAGCAGACACAGCGTACCATTTCCCTAGCCCTTGTCAAGTGTTTTGTAACAACTATGAGTTTTAAAGTGATTCTCCTTTTTTGCTCCCACCTCCCCTATAAAGCTGAGCAGAAGAGGCAATTGTAGGCAGAGGGACATGAAAAATAGCACAAATGAAATGAAAATAAAACTTTAAACATTTTCTAAACTAGTTTTTCTCCAAAATACATGGCATAAACAAATACACAATGGATTAGTATGGTACAAAGCTGCAATTGGCAGTTGTTTAGGGTGGCCTGCATAATTTACCCATTGCTTTAATGCTTGTGACTAGAAATGAGGGCATCCCAAACTCATGCAAATAAGCACTTTCTCTACAATCCCACATGCCATGTATTCGCTTTACACTTTGCTCTCGGATTCATATTTTTCACACTTAAATTAACATATGGTATCATATACCCTGATCTTGTAAATCATAGGACTGGAGGGAACCTCAAGAGGTCATCTAGTCCAGTCTCCTGCACTCATGGCAGGACTAAGTATTATCTAGACCATTCCTCACAGGTGTTTGTCTAATTTATTCCCGTGCTTAACCACCCTGATAGTTAAGATGTTTTTCCTAATGTCCAACCTAAACCTCCCTTGCTGCAATTTAAGCCCATTGTTTCTTGTCCTATCCTCAGAGGCTAAGAACAACAATTCTTATCCCTCCTCCTTTTAACAACCTTTTATGTACTTGAAAACTGTCATCATGTCCTCTCTCAGTCTTCTCTTTTCCAGACTAAACAAACCCAATTTTTTCAATCTTCCCTCATAGGTCATTTTTTTAGACATTTAATCATTTTTGTTACTCTTCTTTGAACTTTCTCCAATTTGTCCACATCTTTCCTGAAATGTGGCACCCAGAACAGGACACAATCCTCTAGTTGAGGCCTAATCAACGCAGAGTAGAGTGGAAGAATTATTTCTCATATCTTGTTACAAAACTCTTGCTAATACATCCCAGAATTATGTTCGCTTTTTGTGCAACAGTGTTATACTGTTGACTCATATTTAACTTGTGGTTCACTACGACCCCCAGATCTGTTTCTGCAGTACTCCTAGGCAGTCATTTTGTATGTGTGCAACTGATTGTTCCTTCCTAAATGAAGTACTTTGCATTTGTCCTTATTTAATTTTATACTATGTACTTCAGACCATTTCTCCAGTCTGTCCAGATCATTTTGAATTTTAATCCAATCCTCCAAAGCTCTTGCAACCCCTCCCAGCTTGGTATCATCCACAAACTTTATAAGTGTACTCTCTATGGCATTGTCTAAATCATTGGTGAAGATATTGAACAGAACAGGACCCAGAACTGCTCCCTGCAGGACCCCACTCGTTATGCCCTTCCAGCGTGAAATACATGTTTAACTTTACACTCTGTGCATAGAAGTTAATCACATGCATAAGTCTTTGCAAGATTAGAGCCTTAATTTGTCAGTCAACTTTCAGACACACTGATTCCATTCCAAAATGCCTTTATAGAATTAAATAGTTTAGTTAGAGAGTTAATAAAAGCTGAGGCAGAGAGAGATTAACTGTAAAGGAGGAAAGAGATGTTTTCCACTGACATGTAAAAGAAGATGGACAGCTGAGGAGAGAGAGAGATATCGAGATCAGAAGGCTGTTTCAGCAATTGGATCAGATGAGGTGGGAGCAGACTAGCAGGTCACAAGAGATGTCTTTGGGGCAATTCAGAAAGTAATTCAGTAAATTGTGGAGAAAAGGGAGAAATGAGAGGTGGAAGAGGGTGTGAGAATGGTAGGGAAGAAGTGAATTCCCTGTAAGAGAAGTGTTGGGGGAATCTTCCTTGACACAAATTTTGAAATACCTGCCAGTTAGTGGAGTCTGGTGTATTCCAAAGGTGGAAGGTATCACTCTTATATAAAAGGGATCCTTATCCTGTTTGCTTTTGCAGTATACAGAGAAGAGGGTAAAACTCCCTCAGACCTGGGGGAATCTTTCCTTACCTATTCCCCTTCTATTCAAACACTGAAATGTAGATAATAGGACACCACTGTGCCTTTAACCTGTAAGCTTTTCTGTTGGAGACCCATGTTCTGTTCTGTTGGTGTTTTACAGCACAGTTTGTACTGCCTGTTGTGGCACCAAGTAAATGTGGTGCTATATCTAAATATGCAAACCTTAAATTTTATTGTAATATTTTGACATTCCGACACTACAGAATGAGGAACTCTGAATAGGCCTCATATTTGGAATTAGGGATATGTTGCCCAGGAATCCAGAAGAGCTGTGATGATTTTTTTTTCTGGCAGGAAACTTGGTTGAGGCTCCACAATGGATGTTTTTCCTCAGTCTAGCTGACAAAGATTTGGGATTGTACTTCTGTAAATCCAAGCTAAGTCAGATAATTCACATCTCCCCCAACCCTGCCCCACTCACCCTTCTACTATATAAACAATCTTTAATGAGAATATTTAACAATATATTATACATCCAGATGAGTTACTGGCTCCACCATTCATCCAGATCTGTACATCTTCTGGCACTCAGGAGAGTTTTATTCAGTTGATTCATTTGGCTCTTGGTCAATATGTTCATGACTCTTCTCATCAGGGTGATCTCACTTCATGAAAGTTTTATAAGGTGAGTCCCATTGACTGAAGTGTCACACCTAACTCCTCCTGTGGTTTAATTCCCTTCTGTTCTACATTGTCTCTTTATCTGGTCACTAGAATCCTGAATGGCATAACATGGCCAGCTACATAGTGAGGTTACAAATTTCAAATTACATGTGTACTCTCCAGAAAGGAAACACAAAGTAACAGAAGTCTACTTCCATTCTGTCACTTATACTTCACTGGTACTACATATTCTGGTTTAATGTTAACATGTAAAGAGCTGAAAAAGAGAAGGATACTAAGCAGTACCGGATTCACCATGGCGCCGGGCCCACAGTCCAAAGGGGCTGCTCTTCTCCGCCCCCCTGCTTTCTCCTGTGGGGGCAGAAGCTTGATGCTGCCGGCTCCTGCTGCAGCAGGGCAGGCTCTGGCAGCTGCCAAGCTCCTCCCCCAGCTCTTCCTCCAGCGTGCTACATTCCCTCTCCCTGCCACCGATCAGCTGTTTGCCAGCAGGAGGGAGGGCAAGAGCAGAGCAGCAAGTGTGCTGAGGCTCCGGGGAGGAGGAAGAGAAGAAGCGGGAGTAGGGCCTTGGGGAAGGGGCTGAAATCGGGGCATACCCCCTCCAGTCCCCTGCTGTGAGCAATCCCATGACCCCAGCCCACACCCCCAGCCCTCTGTCCACCCTGACCCCTGGACTCCCCTCACACACACACCCAGCGCTCTGCTCTGACCCCTGCATCCCGCTCACATACCTCCAGCCCCCTGCACCTCCTCACACCCCCTCAACCCCTGCCCTGACCCCTACAGCCCCCCCCACACACTCATCCACCTGCACCCCGTCCCATGTCCCTAGCCCCCTGCCCTGACCCCTGCACCCCCTCACACCTCCCCAGACTCCTGCCCTGACTCCTGCACCCCCACACATCCCCAGCCCCCCCACCCCAGGTCCTGACTCCTGCACCCCCCACATTCCCACCCCCACCCGGAGCACCAAATGGGAGCTCCTACACCCCCCCATTCCCACCTGCACCCCTCACATTAAACAGGAGCTGCCTGAGGTAAGTGCTCCACACCCCAACCTCCTGCCCAAACCCTGAGCCCCATCCCTCACCCCAGCTCCTGGCCAGACCCCGCACCCCAACTTTTTTTTACATTTTTTTATAAAGTGCTCTTATCCAAAGCGCTTTACAATAGTTAGCTAATGGTACAAACAATATTTGGAAAGATCATTAAGTGGTCCATCAAGACCCTCTGCGATTTTTCAAGTGGTCTGTGGAAAAATAAGTTAGACTCAAGAACAATCAAGGTACCTCACTTTATTTTCCTTTACTTGCTACTACTTATAGGAGGAGGATGAAGAAAAAAGAATGAAAAACAGGGGTGGGAGGGAGATAAGAGAATGTTCTTTTTCTTGGCTGTGTCCCGAAGAGGGGCCCCCAAATGAAGCTGAGCACAGGGCCGGGGGGCCCCACTAACTCTAAATCCACCACTGGTTGTCACGTCACCTGGGCTGGGGATACTGTGTTGACTGATTCCCAGTTTCCAACCTACCTGGGCAGTACAGCAGACCTGGCCCTGCCCACTAGCTCCTCTCCACTCCCTAGCCCACCCACCACTTGCTTCCCCCTCCTGCTTAAAAATGATTGCTTGCCCCCCAACCTCCAGGCTTTTCTGGCAGTCCTGTTGCCAGGTATCCAGTTTTAGACTGGAAACTCCAGTAGAAAATGGGACCTGAGTGTCTGGTTAGCAGTGCTGACTGGAAACTATAAGTCCGGTTATAGGAGTAACTGCATTAGCCACCGCTTCTCCCACTCTCAACACCCATCCCAGAGGGCTGGAAGAGAACCTGTCCTGCTGCTGTGGGAGGAGGGGTAGCTCAGTGCAGAGAAAGACTAAGAGAATGGGCTAGAACCAAACAGGTACCCGCTCTATGTGGGCAGGGGTAGGGTGGGGGATCCTGTTCACTCCCTCCCCAGCCCTACTGCACTTGCAGTTTACCCCGGCCCCTCCCTTGCTCCAAGGACCAACCCTAGCTCCCGCCCCACTGAGCTTTTGCCCCCGGCCCCTTTTACAATCATTCCCTTTGATTGTGGGGCCCACAAATATGTTTGGCGCTGGGCCCACAAGAAGTTAATTTGGCCCTGATGCTAAGTAACAGAAAAGCGACTTTCTCGTGATATTATTGTCCATCATTTTTGTAGATGATGATTTGATGATAATTTTCTAAATTCCCCCTTTTATGGAAAACTATATATGTCCCCAACTGGAGCCCTGCCCTGGCTAATTTTCCAGCCTACTCCTGCCATCTGGTATGAAGGGACTTGGGGCCAGGTATGCCCTTCTCCTTGCTCATTCCGAATTGCCCCTTCTGCAAGAGCTCATATGGAGGAACCCCTCCAGCATAGAAGAAGTTCAGACACCCTGGTATGCGTCTTTTTTTTCCTGTATCCCTTCCTTGATTCAGGCCCACTGAGGAGGTAAAGTGGCATATCACTCAGGTGCAAAGCCTGCATAAGATGTTAACTTCATCATAGTTTGGTTGACCAGTATGTGCCAACACTTTTTTTGTTTTCCATTTTGATATGGAAATTGCCCTTAGACACCTTAGTGAACACCCCAGAAAACTCATGAGACTATTCCTGTGACTAAAAAATGGACACCTTCATTCAGTTCTACCTCTAAGGCCAATAGAGGACTAATATCTAAGATTAGGAGGTAATTGAGATTTCCACATAAGCATGTCAAAAATGAAAAGGTTTTGCATATTGCACTTAAGATTTTTATTTGAGATACATCTGAAATCCTTATTGCACCCTATGACCTTCATCTGAAATTCATCCTACCACTCTCTAGAAAAGCATTCTACTCACTTCATTGCGAGACAGAACCTGCATTATGAGATTCCTGTATACAACTTCACATAATTTACATAGAAATTTCAAGGTAAAGCTTACAATTGCTTTAGCTTGAGGGCTCACATATGGTAAACAAAATGCAGTAGCATCTCAGTGGAAAAGTCTGAGAACTGTGTCCATATAAGGATTTTCTACCTCAGGTTACTCATGACAGAGACCTGATTAAATTAATAATAATGTTATTAAATGTTACCTTGCATTAAATGGTTGCTGTGGAGTGCGCTGAGAATTAAAGATAAACTTGCAAGCTATCCATTTAACTGGTTGTAATGCAAATTAATATTAACAATCTGTCTATTTTTCCATGTAATTAAGCAATAATGATAAAACCTCAATGCTTTTCCTGGGGATTAATGATGGCTTTGAGAATTGATGGTCTGAGGTGAAACTAAGATCCATTAACTACAGACTTTCATTAATACCCCAGAAAACTAATTGGATATTATGAATATTTAATAGTGCTTTTCCTTCTCTGCCCCTTTATTTATTAGAAAAGAAATTGGTATTGAAACATACTGAATATGCCTACAGCAGGTGAAATCCATTTTTTGATATCAAGGGATTGAAAGAAGATACCTAGGAAACTAGATAGGGTCAGCGCCTCAGAACAGGAACTGAAATTGTGGCTGGCATTTGCACAAGGAGATTTGTGCCTTCCCTGCAACCCAGCCCATCACATATAGGTCAGACGCAGTGTAGCCCATGGTCTTGTTCTCTTAGCCTTTTAACCACACAGATTGCAGGATTTGTAGCTCAGGGCTTAATTTTGTAGTCCTTAGGTATGGGAGCAGTCCCATTGACTTCACTGGGTCTGCTCGGTTGAACAAGGGGCTACAAATGCAAGCCCCTGCAGGATCAAGTCCCTTGTGCTCACCCTGTTGTCTTTTTTTTTTTTTAAGAGTTGGCAGTGGACTGTTAATCACATTTTTGAGTCAAATGGTGAACAGCAAAAATATTTCAGCTAGATGGCGTCCTCTGTAAACTGTGATTCCACAGCCAGGGAACTGCAATGGAATTTAGTAGATCCCTGAAAAACTGAGTTTTGCAGCCTTCAGGGTCAAATCCTGCACCCCTGGCAAAACTACAGTTGACTTCCATAGCACAGAATCAAGACAAAGGTTTTCTTCTTCCTTACAACAGTGTAAATAATTTACTTGATTTCAATGGAATTACATCAGTGTAAAACCAGAGTAAGAGGAGAATTGAATCCAAAGAGTTGTGGATTCATGCTCCACTCACCTTGTTACCACTGACCGTGGGAATACTCCTGTCTCAGCTAGGCATACAGTAGAGAGAAATCTTTTGGCAAGACTTTTTTTAAAGTCCAAAATTAAGAAACACACTTCCAATTTAAAACCTCTTTTGATGTGGAAGGTAGAAAATAACCTTCTGCTCATTAGTTTGGTGTATAAGTAGCTTATTGGTCATGAGCCTTTGATAGTATTTGTACTAACATCTTGCATTGACTGTCACAGGCAACAATAATAATTCAATAAAGTCAACAAAGAACAATAGTAGCAGAATGTTACAGTGGGAAGGGGCCAATTCTTATTGTTTAAGGGCTGATTTTTGCTTTGAAATTGTTAGCACTGCCTGCCTCATTGGTGCACAGACATTGAATACTTTACGGTCCATCATTTGACCAAAAAAAAAAAAAAATAAAGAAAAAAGAAAAAATCATTAACTGTTCACTGCCAACTTCTCTCCTGATTAGCAGACGGATGTCTATATATCCAGGTGTTCTTGTAAAATTTCACTCTTATAGATTCAATTTGAAGGCCAAAAGAGACCATTATGATTTCTAGTCTTACCTGCATAATACAGGCCAAAAAACTTGTGTTTGTGTATGCGGCAGTACGCTTATAAAGTAGTGGAACAGTTGCACATGCAATTTTGGGCTGAGTCTCAAGCCTTTAATGTCACTGAAGAAAGCATGTGACACTTTTACTTCAGATTAGTAATGTAATTTTTGACAAGCATGGACTCTAGTATTCCAGTTCTTTTAAGAGGAATGAAGGGATAAGCCAAACTTGTCTTGTGGTGCAGGCAGGGAAGGAACAAGAAATATAGAAAGGCCTGTGTAGTTACAAAGGAAACAAGTGCTGTATTAGTACTCTTATCCTAGAAGTGATGTGGATACAGAGCACTACTTTCTGGTTTAGTGAAACTGCTACAGCTCTTTAAGGGTATGTCTACACTGCAACGTAAGCCTAGGGTTCACATTCAGGCTCTAGTTTAAACACAAATCACACTAACATAGGGATCAGACCCAGGGTCCCAGGACCACAGGGGGTGGAGGGTCCAAGTCTGAGTCAAGCCAGAACCCAGGGTTCAAGTCCTGTTGCCAGGGCCAGCCTTAGGGAAAATGGCACCCTGGGCAAACTTACATTTTGGTGCCCTGACCCCCAAGGGTGTGGCACCCCCCATTGCCCCTGGCCCCCATGTGCTCCCCAGGCTCCCCACTGTCCCTTCCCTCCTAACCCCTGCATTGTGCCCCCTTTGTCCCAATGCCTACTCCCCTTCCTGCACCCCTAAACCCTGTACCCCTTCACTCCCAACCTCTGCCCAACACCTGCCCCCTCCTGTGTCCCTAACCCCTGCAATGTGACCCTTCACCCCGACCCCTGCACTCCCCTCCTGTGCCCCAATCCCTGCACCCCTTGACTAACCTCTTCACTTCCCTCCTGAGCCCCAACCGCTGCACTGTGCCCCCTTCATTCCTCCCCCCTGCACTGGGGCCCCTTTGCCCCTAACCCCTGCATCCCCCTCCTGTACCCACATGGGGAAACTGAGCTGGATGCAAAAAACAGCTGGCATTGCTGCTCGATCCCCCACAGCCATAAGGGGCTGTGAGGGGAGCAAAGAGCATTGTCAGGTCTTCCTGCAACCAGGTCACTTTCCCTGAGGGCTGTGTAAGGCAGAGATTCTCAAACTTTTGTACCGGTGACCCCTTTCACATAGCAAGCCTCTGTGTGCGACCCCTCCTTTTAAATTAAAAACACTTCTTTACATATTTAACACCATTATAAATGCTGGAGGCAAAGTGGGGTTTGGGGTGGAGGCTGACAGCCCAGGCTTCACTCCATGCCTGAACATCTACACCAGCAGTTCTCAGCCAGGGGACTGGGAGCCCCTGAGGGGCTGTGAGCAGATTTCATGGGGTCCGCCAAGAAGGGTCATTGTTAGACTCTCTGGAACCCAGAGTAGAAAGCCGAAGCCCCATGTTGTGGGGCTGAGGCCCAGGGCTCAAGCTGAAGCCTGGGCAATTTAGCTTTGTGGGGCTCCTGTGGCATGGAGCCTTGGGCAGTTACCATGCTTGCTACCCCCTGATGCTGGTCCTGGTTTTTATATGCAGAAAAACAGTTGTTGTGGCACTGGTGGACCATGGAGTTTTTACAGCATGTTGGGGGGGGGCTCAGAAAGAACCCCTGATCTACACTACAGTATTACAGCCCTGTATTCTGAGCCCTGCGAGCCTGAGTCCCCAGCTGAAGGGGCTAGCTGTGGATGTTTAATTGCAGTGTAGACATACCCTTAGGGCATGTTTTCACTGGCTTGTGTAGTCGTGACATAGCACTGGAAGACAGCTGTCCCAGTGTTCTAAAAAAACCCACCTCCATGAGGAGAGTAGATATCAGCACTGGGAACGCGGCTTCCAGCACTGGTGCACTGTCTACACTGGCACTTTACAGTGCTGAAACTTTCAATGCTCAGGGGGTCGTGTTTTTTCACACCCCGGAGCAAGAAAGTTGCAGCGCTGTAAAGTGCCGGGGTAGACAAGCCCTTTGAGTCTTAATTCTCCACTACCTTGCACCTTACATAGGAGTCATTTACAACATTATGTGCAAAGTGAGTGTAAACTACTACTCACTTACAACACTGGTAGTGGTATGCACATTGCTCAGGGATAGGTAAGTGGCTCTATCTATCCGTTTTATGCGGTCACCCTCACAGTGCTTTCTGTGTAAAACTGATAGCAATAACAAAGTCCTAGTGGGCTTCAAGAAGTTTCTGGCATATCTCCCTTTTTTGGGGGTAGAAACTCTGCTTGGGATGCAAAACAGTGGAGAACAAGGCCCTAGGAGTGTTGAGCTGAGTATAATGTATGCAGTTGTACTTTAATATGATAGCAAATTTAAAAGATTTAACAGTGAATCCTGGCACAGTCTCTTTCCTTCTGGGTTATAAAAGATTTCACTTGACTTTTCAAAGCCCCAGTCTCTTTGCATTTTAAATACAATTAATTAGGCTATTGTGTCATTCTTAGGCATGACTTCTAGGTCCAAAACTACTTAGCATTTTTTGTCACTAGAGCTGTCTTCAGTAACTGCTCCAGGGAACATTATGCCACAGTGATACGTATCTTCATTTTCCCTCATAGTAACAATTGTCATCTTTCAGCTCTCACGCAATGTCAATCTGAGATTCCTGCTCTTCCTGTCAAGAACCATAACATGTTCTCTTCTAGAATAGCCTCAACATAATGGGAAGACCAATTCAAGTGCTATTATCCTCAAAAGTACCATTTTACAATTGCTACAGACTGGTGGGATGGGAAGGGTATTAAGGGTTTTTTAGTTGTTGTTTTTGACCAGACGTGGTTAGAAACTTTATGTGCTTTGCTGATAATGAATGGCATAATAGGGAAAATTGTGAATTAAATACAGTTCAGGTAAAGGATTGATTGTTTTTGTTCATTCTATTATGCAATGGTAATGAATGTGTCATTCTGAAATTTGCAATTTTGTAGTGCTATTGACATTACACAGTTGCTTTCTCACTCATTCACCTGGTATGAAATGTGACAACTGTTTCCTTTCTTATTTATTACATTACTGTGAAATATAAGGACAACCACATAATTGTTCTCCCAGATTAGTTTGATGGAATTTGCTAGTTGTTCATCTTCAGTTAACACTGAAATTTGCTACGATTTCCACATCAATAGTTTAATTTCAATTATTGTGATATTGATTATTGCTCAAATAAAAAAAAAGGCACTGATCCATTATTTTTTACTTGCAGCAGGTAAAATAATTGCTAGCTGCAAGTGACAGCATTGCAGCTGTCACTTGACAGAAGATCAGTCTTTCAGGAATCTGGACTTTGTACTGTTGAGATGAATATCAAGGACCCAGTCTACACTAAAACTGTTAGTAATAGTTACAATTGTCTTAAAATAAGTTATTTTTAAACACAGAGTAGAAATGTTAGGATTGTGAAGCAGAAGGGTTCCATATGGTATGAACATAAATAGCATATCCATGCCAACTGCAAGAATCTGTCCGACATTTAAATCCATTTACAAATTCTGTATTTAAACATAATTTGTCTGCTTATTTAATCTGTTTGGTGAGTTCAAGTGCATAAGGATTGGAGGATCAGATCCATATTAATTGTGAAATACAAGTAACTACTCTGCATTTTTCTCATGATGACCCCTTAATACCATCTCAAGATCAATCATCTTTCAGATAACAGTGAATGCTTGTGGGTACAGAGACAGCAGAAGTGAAATAATTTTTATTAACAGAATATATTGGATTGAGTGAAGTTCAAGATCTTTCCAAAAAGATACATCAAGCTTAATACAAGTGTGTCTAAGCTTTTACAGCTGGAACACAGTTTTATAGAAACAGATATTCATTTGGAACAGTTTTAAAATTAAGTTTATATAT
The DNA here is from genome assembly GCF_016161935.1 of Mauremys reevesii. Lineage (NCBI taxonomy): Eukaryota > Metazoa > Chordata > Testudines > Geoemydidae > Mauremys > Mauremys reevesii. The sequence continues at coordinate 45,957,363 of NC_052629.1, read as the reverse complement.
CAGGCTGCTCTGAAAAATTAAGAACATTTTAATTCTTAAGTATATATTCTCCTCTGTGCCAGTGGAGGGCAAATCTAGGGTCCCATCATGTTTAAAGTCAATGGCAAAAGTCTAATTGACTTGACTGAGGACTAGAATTGCTTCCTATACATGAAAGACTGGTTTGTGAACTTTAGAAACAAAGCCATTTTGGCCCAGATCATCCCCTCCCAGAGGAAAACCCACAGGAGGGCAGCCCCAGGGAAGAAAACTACTTCAAGAGACAGTGCAGTGGCTTCACTCCTTGCAGCTGAAGAAGAGGCTGGGAGGCTCATCTCCAAACCTTCTGGATCTGTCTCTGCACCAGCTGTGGTACCCTGCAACCCTATCTGTTTCTGTGCAACTCCATTGGAGACAAGGGCTCCCTTGGACATGGCTGCCCCATCGTTCAGTGTGGAATGGGCAGTTCCATGGAAAATATACATCTTGGGGTTATATTACTTTTTTCTGCTTAAATACAGCAATGAATCCCCCAACTAACCCACATGATCTTCTCCCCAGCTCACCCACTTCTCCTTGCCCCTTCCTGCCTGAGGTGACCAGGTGTCTGGTTTTTGACCGGAACACCCCATCGAAAAGAGACCTGTCGGTTCTGGTCAGTGCTGCTGGCTGGGCTGTTAAAGGTTCGGTCGGCGGTGCTGCAGTGCTAAGGAAGGCTAGATACCATGCTGTGCCCTGGAAGGCTTTGAGGTGCAGGAGGGGGCTCCAGGTTTGGGGGGGGCTCAGGAATCTGGGCTGGGGATGAGGGATTTGGAGTGCAGGCAGGGGCTCCAGGTTTTTGGGGGGGGGGGGGGGCTCAAGGCTTGGAGCACGGGCTTACCTTGGGTGGCTCCCAGTCAGCGACACTGCAGGGCTCATGCAGGCTGCCAGCCTGTCCTGACACTGCATTGTGTGCACCCTGGAAGCAGCCAGCAGGTCTGGCTCCTAGGCAGGGAGGCCACAGAGCATGGCCCGCTGCCCCTGCCCCGAGCACTGGCTCCACACTCTCATTGGCCGGAAACTGGCCAGTGGGAGCTGGGGGGATGGTTGTCTGCAGGCGAAAGCAACACGCAGAGCCTTCTATTGCCCCCCCCCCACTACTAACGCCGGACCTGCTGGCCGCTTCCGGGGTGCACACAAGGCAATGTCAGGACAGGCTGGCAGCCTGCATTATAATAATATGTCACTGACTGGGAGCCACCCAAGGTAAGGCCTTGCTCCAAGCCTTGAGTCCCCCGCCCCAAACCTGGAACCCCTGCCTGCACTCCAAATCCCTCATCCCCAGCCCAGATTCTGTATCCCCTCCTGCCCCACAACACCCTGCCCCAGCCCTGAGCTCCCCCAAAGCTGGAGCCCCCTCCTGCACCTCAAAGCCCTTATCCCTGGCCACAGCCAAGAGCCCTCACACCCCCTGCATCCCAACCCCTGCCCCAGTCCTGAGCCCCCCCTAACCCTGGAGCCCACTCCTGCACTTCAAATAACCTCATCCCTGGCCCCACCCCAGAGCCCACATCCCCATCCCAGAGCCCATACCCCCTCCCACACCCAACCCCCTGCCTCAGCCTGCAGCCCCTTCCCACATTCCCTTGGTCCCACCCTGCAGCCCCCTCCTGTACCCCAAGTCCCTCATCCCCAGCCCCACCCTCAAAGCCCGCACCCTCAGTCAGAGCCCTCCCACACCCCAAGCCCCTGCCCTAGCCCAATGAAAGTGAGTGAGGGTGGGGGAGAGTGAGCTACCAAATGAGGGGTAATGTAGGCTAGGGTGTTTGGCTTTGTGCAATTAGAAAGTTAGCAACCCTATTCCTGCCCCATCTTCCCCCAACATGGGCTCAGGACCTACAGAGTCTGGAGGCAGGAGGATGGTTCCATGGGGGCAGGTTATTTTACCACTCCCTTTCCACATAGAGGGTCCCTTCTGTTCACAGATCTGGAGGAATTATTCAGGCATTTGCTTCTTAGACAGAGCAAAAATTAAAGTTGACAAATATTAAAGGGCATCTTCTCAGCTCAGTGGTCAGGGGTCTATGTGCTTGGTTTCTCTGATTGTGAATGAGAAATGTATGGCTGAATATCTCACACAGATGTAATAATTTAACTATAAACTATGACTAAATAATCTTTAAAAGTAGTCTAAATCTGAAAAATTAAATTACATTTAAGAATATGGGGCTCAACCCCACACACCTTTACTCATCTGAGTAATTCTTGAAATGTATAGGATTATTCATGAGAATTAATGCTTGTAGGATTGGAGCTTTAAGTAGGTCACAAAAAGAGATACCTGCAAATAACTATCTGTAAACATACGCTCATAAAAAGACATATTCTAGAATACATGAATTGCAAAGCAATAAACTTACCTACAAAGGGTCATACTCTGAGTTTGGAGATGCAAATACTGATTGTCTTCAGGGAGAATTGCATGTGTATTTGACAGAAGTCAGTCCAAATTGCTAAGTGACAGCAGGTTCTTTCTTTAGCAATTTTACATTTGGATTATAATAGCATTTAATAGAAAATGTTAACTATCTCTGGTGATTTACACATATTTTACTCCTAAAAGTGATCACGTTTAAAAAGAAAGCTACATTTTCCCTTAAACATCAACAAGGAATCATACTGTACCACAGAAGCTCAGCTGCACTGCACCACTTTGGACATCTAGGGGTTAATATCTGCTAGGAATTCAGCTGAAAGGGCTTGACTACTGCTACCCATCTCTAGAACGGGCCTGCCCCTTTAATTAAAAAAATAAAAGGTAAGAAGCTAGCATCCCTAGCATATTTACAGTGCAAGCACATTCCAAGTTTGCGAATCATAAAATATGCCCAAGTTCAGAGGTGATTTCAGGTGCTCTTACTCATTGGGGAGGCTGCTGCTATTGACCTATTCACAACAGATGGTTATGCAGTCTGGAGAGGGAGGTGGAGATGCCCAGAGTCCCTCTGCCTGCTGCCTGGGTCTGACTCTGTGTGCTGTGATTTGTTCCACCTGATTATCACAGGTTATTGTAGAATGCAACTGTTCCCTTTGCTGCCTGGAATGGCACTTATGCCTCTGCATGATTGCTGCTGACTCTTTCCAGCTCCTGACTGCTGAGGAGCAAACATTACAATTTTCACACTTTGGGGAGGAGAACTGTTCCCCTTCCTTCCAGGAAAATACAGCTACCCTGGACATCCTGCCCATTCACTTCCCACAAACAAATCATTGCCACTTGTTTAATCAGTTAATATTTATGTTGTAACAAACAGTTTCTGCTTCCTGCTGTCTCCCCTCTGAATCAATCCTGTAATGAAGTTAAAATGCTGAATTTGTGGCATCAGACTATGCTATAAACTCAAAGGGACAAGTTCATCCCAGGGATGAATTTAACTCAGATTTGACTGCATTGGAAGATTTAGCAGATTAAATGAATGGAGTGTTAATTGTACCTAAATATCTTCAGAAGCAGGGATGCTAGTAACAGAGGATAGAGCATATGGTGCTCTATCTACTGAAATAGATCTTTTTTACGTGTGAAGTGCTGGCTCAATAACAAATGATTTTTCCTTGAACTTTTTATTTTCTTCTCCTGATTTGACAACTTGTTTTATTATGTTTGCTTTCTGTTTTAAACCCTTATACTTTCATAAAATATTTGCTTCGATGAAATATTGTTTTGAAGTGGTGGGTTGTTTGACATAATCTACCAATATGTGAAATTTGCTGTGATCATTGCTGGCTTAGTAGTGCCCAACAGCTCAGAACTCTTTGAGGGTGTTGTATCTTTCTTGAAGAATCAGACACTAAGTAGCCAACTTTTTTTAATAATCAAGGGGCGAGCAATTGCAAACTCCTTTCCTTATTGTGAGGATGACTCTAACCTGACCAGCAACTGGAATGAAACCCTTTGTCTCTTGTCTTGAATGCTTTAATTGATTCTATACACTGGATCATTTGCTGCACAAGCCAGCTTTGTAATTTTCCCAGATACCATATAATTAATAAATAATCTTAAAATAAAATAACCCTTTGTGATGTACTTCCATGTCATCAAGTCCTATGGGGTAGCAAGGGAGTTTTATTGAAAGGGTGTGTTGTGCGAAAATCATCCCTTTTTGTAGGGCTACTGCCCAGTTTCATGGAGGATAAAGTTCAGCGTGCCTAGTGCAGAGGTCAAGCACAAGGACCTACACATTACAAATCCTGTGCAGCAGTGCACAACCTGAGTATTGAGCAGTGCACTGACCTTCTCTGTGGGAGAGGCGTGTGTGTGTGTGTGTGTGTGTGTGAGAGAGAGAGACAAATCCTCCCCCACGAGCCCTGGAGCCACTTTACAAATGCTACTTCATTCCTGAGGCTGCAATAGCCTCTCTGGTACCCACCCTTTACTATCTGCTATTTATGCATTTTATTTATTTGCATTCCCTCTGCTATTTAGCTTTTTCTCAGCCATCCTTTTTCTTAGTATTATTAGTTCCTTTATTAAAAAAAACCCCAAAACCCTATCTCTGCAACTCCCTCAGACAGAGGACATCTTTCTTCTACATAAGCCCACCTTGCTCTGAGGTGCTTACCCCACATGGGGCTAGGAGATCATCGGGGATCTGTCAGTTCCTCTGTTGCTGCCTGGTATACAGGGGTTAATCTCTGTAAGTGTCAGCTGAGAGAGGAGAAAGCGGGGAGAGATATATGTCTTTGGATCTGTGTGATGGGTTGAAACCCCATCAGGAACAATAAGGTGTTAAACACCAGTTAGTTACATTGACTATACTTAACTAGTTGCTTCTCAGCAAAGGGGGTCAGGTCATAATGGACACCTGCCCTCAAAAAGGCTGAGAGAGTTTTTAGTCTAAGGAAGAAACCACAAGGAGCAGAGAGGCTCCTGTGAAGGGCCTAGAGTCAGGACTGGCAGGAGCCTAGACACCTCAGGGAGATTCAGTCTGAGGGGGCCTGTACTCAATAGCAGAGGTAGGGAGAAGACTCCAAAGGAGCCCTGGAAAGGGGACCGGGAACAGAGCCCAGCAGAATGACTGATTGATTGGGACTTTGGACATGTTACCCCTTTTGTTGCCCCGAAAGAGCACTGAATGAGATGCTTCCCACACGCCAAGGCAGATGGCCTGTGCGGATGGGGCACTAGGGCCTGGAGCCCTGCAACACAAAGCTCTGAAGATAGTGGGGGGTGAAGATGGTGAACCTTAATCGTTCATATACTATCATCTACCACAATATAGATCTAGGCCACCTCTGCCTTGCCATGGAGTTAAGTAAATATACAAATCTGCCCATTTGCTGAAATAGGAGTTGGCAATATATTATTCCAGTGCTTCTTACAGGGATTGTTTTACTATTCAATACTGTGTTGAAGGTATATAATACACTAACAAGGTTATTCTGCTTATGCTGAGGTACAGGACAGTAGATTTAATTATTATTACTCAGATGCCCACTTCTTTTCCTCACCTCTTGATCTATGAATTTATCCTGTATCTGGACAAGTATAGTGTTGCTGTATTGCTGCAAGAAGTAAGATTGACAGAGGCTGTACATCCCCAAGCTGAAAGAATGGCCTTTGTGATGGTCCCTGTACAAAGTGTATGAAAGAGGGAACAAGTGAAAGGGAGAGCATATACAGAACACCCAAAGCCAGTTCTTGTGTGTGGGAGTGGCAAAATTAGGGATCACAGTACTTTCTTTCAACCAACATCTTCCAAAAAATGTGGATTCTAATTTTTAATAACTGATACAATAGCAAAAGAAACAGATGAAACTGATAATGTTTCTTTTAAACCCATTGTTTATGTCCTGTGATGGCTGTCTGCTATGATTTTTAGGTCAAGTACACCAGCAGCCAGGGAAGTGGCACATGTTCTACTCCGTGTGTGCTGTAGTCCGTGTGTGTTAGAAGTTGAGTCAGTGATGACTCTGCCATTGCTCTGAATCACCATCTGTACTGATGAAACAACCAATTTAATCTCAAAATTATGCAGTTACAGATTAAATAAAGCACAAACTTATTTTTCTAATAAACTACAGACAGAAAACAAGCCCCTCCAGAATAAACATCGAAAGTCAACGGGTGGCACAATGGCATTGGTTTTGAATTACAACTCCCAGGGTCTTCAATAGGCATTTCCCCTTTAAAATCCATAGCATGGAAACGAGAAACAAAACACCAGCACTGATGTGCATAATGCTTTCCAGTAGGTCAGTGGGCTCACAGTTTGATTCTTGAAATACTTTGTGATATATTTGAATCATTATTTACCTTTTAAAAACCAGATGTTTACTAGGTGTATCACAAAAGACACAGAAAGACACAAGGAGTTCAGTTTGTAAAGGTATTAGGTGCCTGGTGGGATTTTCAAAAGCACCGTCGTATGTAACTAAATTCTATTTGAAAATGCTTCTGAAAATCCCACTATGCACCTATCTGCATCATTAGGCATTAAATACCTTAAAATGTCTGGCCCATAGTGCTTCCCAAAGAGGTTATGATCTAAGTTTCAAAATTAGTTGTATGTGTTTGTTTCAGGGAAGGAGGGAATGAGGAAGGGCATGCATGAAAATCAAACCACTTAATTTCAAATATGATCGAGATTATCAAAACTCTCTTTTGAAATGACAAAATATTGTGGGGTTTTGTTTTTCTCTTTTGTGATTCTGTTATACAAATTACTAACATTAATAACTGTTTTCAAACAAACATGTTAAAAGAATGACTAGTAAAGGCCAATTATAAAATACTTGGCTATACCAAATGTAAGAATGCCCAGAACAATACATATTTGCACCTAACTATGGGCCAGATCTTGCAAAGTTATAGGGTGAAATCCTCGCCCCACTGAAATCAATGCCCAACCCCCAACTGACTTCAACAAGGCCAGGATTTCACCTGTACTACTGAGTAGTTCTGATTGAACCCAATCGGACTAGTCATGTTATTAAGCACTATGCTTGATAGTGAGTGTTTGCAGGTTCAGCCCCTAACATTTAGTCAGCAGGGAATCTCCAAGCTGCCACCCATATCATGAAGAGCTAAACTATTTGTTTTAACTCAAGTAATTAAAAAACAAAACAAAACACATGTCATGTAAGGTCCATTCATACCCATAGAAACTATGTTTCTGGAGTGTGATTTAGTCATGTTGGGTTTTTTCCCCCAGCACACTAGTTCATATTATGATATAGGCAAATTAGAATTAAAGCATTGATATGCTTTTGTGTTTTTGTTCAGTTAATTTTAATGATTGTTCAATGCTTACATAAAACTACTTAAATATTTATTTAGGTGTCTCTAGGCCTTATTTACTAAATGTATCAATTTAAGCAATAAATTATTCAAATGTGAAGAGAAATGTATAATTTAATAGTATATCCCTGCTTGTGCCTCTCATGCTATTCAATTTCCTAACTTAATCCCTATGAAACTCTATTAACTGCGCTCTCAGTAAATATATATTTTATGTTTACCTGATTTTGGCCTTTGCCATATTGAAAAAGAATTTTGTATATGTTAAATGAAAATGCAAATGATGCAGGATGGTAGCGGCCACTTAAATTAGAAGGCCACTGGTAATTTCTATTCAGAATTATACACTGACTTCACGGCCAGTATAGCAGGGCCCAGGCCTGTATTCCATTACTGTGTAGAACTCCTACTGATGTCAAGAGGGATCTGCATGCAAGAGGAGTGGTGGTGTCTCCCATAAATGATTTCACAGCTATCATTACATGCTTAATTTTCTGAAGTGTTGAGCACCAAAAACTATTTTAAGTCATTGTGAGTGAAGGGTGCTCAGCACAATTGTAAATCAAGCCCTTGCAGCCATGCTTCCCACCTACTATAGATGGGCCATGGGGGAGCAAAGGATCATGGAATTAGAACGTAAAGTGCTCTCAGCTGAACCAATGCAACATGATACTTCCACGCCCTCTAAGCTTCAGTTTCCCTCTGTGCCTTCTCCTGTGAGGAGTTTTGTGGTCTTTTGAGGCTGGGAGAAGGAACAGCAGGGGGAAACCACTCTCCAAACCATGCCCCATGCAGGACTTGCTCAGGTGTTTTAGAGGAAATCCGAGAGGGAGTTAATGTTGCTAAAAGAACATTAAATCCTGCAGGTCTACACTAGCGTAGCTAAGTTGGTGTATCTTAGGTCGATTAACCTGGATGTGAGGATGGCGGCGAGTCGACCGCTGCCACTCCCCCATCAACTACGCTTCTGCCCCTCGCTGTGGTGGAGTTCCAGAGTTGACGGCAGAGCGATCAGGGATCGATTTTGTCACATCTACACTAGACGCGATAAATCGATCCTCGATAGATTGATCACTACCAACCAATCCACAATGCCTATGGGGTAGCCATAGTAGTGGCTGGGAGGTGGTCTCCACTGACAGCATAGCTCCTGTTGAAGCCAATGGGAGCATCAGACAAATACCTGACGGTGGAATTTGGTCCTTAATTGATGATTGTATGACACAGCTGCTAAAGGGAAAATGCCAAGTTTGGAAAGCTTAAAATATCACAAACTTTGGGTTTTTTCTTATGGTCAATGCATTTCTGGCAAGTCTATGCACTCTTATTGTTTGTTAGTGGTGGCATTTCAAAATGCTTCAGTGTTCTCTTCTAAATAAATAAGAAAAAGAAATAAAAAAATTAAAAAAATTAGCTGAACATACTTAGCAGACAAAAGACCTGTATGCGCCCTATGTGCATATGGGGCAAAGCTATATATTTCCATTTCTAGCTTCTTAGCAGTTAATATAAACAAAAGGAGGAATATGTAAGTGATGAAACATACCTTGATAATGACCTTTAAACTTTGACTTAGTTCTTAATGGCTGCGACATTTACTTTAGTGACCATGGTTATTTTACAGTCCTTCCATTTTTAGTTGCTGTTTATTTTTGATATTTTACACTCTGCAGAGAACAGATGTAAAACATAAACTTACACATAGGGCGTAGTTGTTTGGAGAGAAGATGGTCTCAGACTTACTCTTTCCACTCCAGTCTCTCTCCTCCCAATTTAACCTCTTAAGGTGGAGTGCTGGCTCTGCTCTTCGAAACTTCCTAACTTAGCTGTTTTTCTGTTCCAGGCACCATGGCATGCAGTCCTCCCAGCCTCAATCTCACAACTCCTCCTGCCAGAGAGTGTCTCTCACTGAGTGAATAAGCCATTAACAGTCACTCCCTTTTCAACATGTGACAGTTCTCTTCTTCAGCATGAGCTGAAGTTCTGCAGCCTTTCTCTGGCCCAATGCAGGGGAAACACACAGTTGTAGTGAAGCTAGTCTAGGACAGCCAATTTTCTTTCAGTCTATGTCAGCCACCAAAGTTCATAAAATGACTTTTATGTGTTTTAATTTTATTACGCTGAAATATACTTTGATTTTTTTGGGTTTTCCAACATCCATCTCTGCTGCTTTTTGGAAAAGAGATAAATCTTCCAGTTTCAGGGCATAAACCAACCTTTAACTATTGGGAGTGTGAAGGAAAATTCTCTGACTCAGATTATCCCAGTACTCTTGGGGTGAAATCCTGGCTCCATTGAAATCAATGGGAGTTTTGCCACTGACTTCAGCCAGGTCAGGATTTCTTCCTTGGTTTTGTTCAAAAGCACATTTAATTTTATGTTTTGTTTACTGCACAATACCAATAAAAAGACTGTGTTTGATTTAACTAACACAGATAATATGGTGTGCTGGGATTACTACCAATTACAAAGAAGGCATCTGTTATCACTGAGTAATATGTCATAATACAATGATACAGAGTTTTATCATTTCACCCTAATGAATGGTCTCATTTGCATGCTCTTTTTGCTAATTTAGATGCCATTATTAATTAAAAACTATCTCTGATAACAATAATCACAGAAGTGTCCATGATAAAATCACATTCATGGCTAATGCTGCTTTAGTCTTTCTTCTGAAGCATTAGCACTCTTATGAGCCCTGCTCTTTGTATGCCATGACTAACTTGAGTCTTCTCATCCTCAGTCTTAAACTTTCAGGGCCAGATCCTCAGCTAGTGTAAATCAGTGTAGCTCCACTGAACAAAATGGAGCTGTGCCCACTCACAGTAGCTGAGGGTGTTGCCAATAGAATTTGACAAAGAACCCCTGTTTTCTCTTTGCATAATTTAGACAGCTTAATTTAAAAATTGGGATTTTTGTCATAGAAGGATGAGCCAGTTAACTTCACAATGAAGAATGGTAGCCCCTCTGTACCATGAAATCAATAAAGAGTTCTATAGTGACTTAATTTCAACTTGGAAGGAAACCCGTTCCCTAGAGGAATACAAAGGCCAGGCTGGGTGGTCAAAAAGTCAGGATGAATTAGTAACAAGTAACATCTTTTATTCATGGAAATAATAAATGAGGGGGAACTGTAAAAGACATGCTGCTGGATTTTGTCACAAAAATAAAATGAAAGGCACTGAAAAACTGGCTCCTTGACAAAATGTCACTTACTGTTTGAACAAAGCATATTTTAAAATCTAATGCAAAACTGCACATCAAAGTTTGTTCTTTTATGGGTTTATTTATTAACTTTTGGGTCTACAGTATATATTAATATATTTGGAGTTTTCATTTATCCAAAGGATCCACTTCCTGTAATCCCTGCACTGTGCAGTACAACACATATGGCCTGCAAAATCTATATTATAGCCTAACCTCATCCTGCCTTCAATCCCTGCATGAAGCATCATCCACATATGGAATCCAAACATAATGGGAATTGTTTGTGGGACTCAGTGGCCAACTCAGACCCAAAGCTTCTTTAGAGTAGCAGACTCCTTTAGTAGAGGGTTAGAGAACATGTGCAGTGACAAGAAATTTATGGTATTTAACTTAAGGGCTTGGACTTGAATAAATGGAAGAAAATAAGGATTTTCTGTAAGACGAAAGAAAATGTCTGCAGGTCTTGGACAATCCCCATCCTGTATCTGATTTTTAAACATTGTTTTTTGCTTTAAATATTTTCCTGGAGGTTCTTCCTGCATTCCCTGAATTCTTGGCATCTGATCTACCTCATTCTAACAAACAGTTGAGAGGAAAATAATAAAAAAAGAGAAGGAATATTTCTCTTGTTGGTGATAACATAAGTGTGCAAGAAAAAAGTAGACAATTGTATTTTTTTAACAGGCAAATATTTCCTATTAAAGGGAATTATCTTCGACCATTTAAAGAACATCTCAGAACAAAATAATGATTTTAAAGTAGCGTAACAAGAAAGTGGGTCTTTAGGCAGTTATTAAGGAAATGTCACTCATAGCACTAAAACTCACTTCCCAGAAGCTGATTAAATAAGCACATCATTCACACTAATCAATAGTGTGGAAACCCGAACATTTCCTTCGAGGGGTATAATATCTCTATCCCCGAGGCAGTATAGTGGGAGTGTTTGGGAGGAATGGAACCTCTCATGTTGCACTTATTCAGCTGCCTAAAGTCTGATTTTCCTCTCTGTTATGTTGCATGTGCATCAGGAGTCCATTGAAGCCATTGGAATTAGACTGGTGTAAAGCCAGTGTGTGAGGAGGATCAGGCCCAAATCTTTAAAATATGAGTTGACAGAAAGATCTCATGGTTCAAAGATTTATGCTGGAAGGAAACTCTAATGCATTTCAATGAAGAATAATGTATCCCAGAACATAATGAAAAAAATTATGCCAAACTACAAAGTTACTATATTTCTTAATTTTTTTCTGAAAGTCATAAACCATTAGTAGCCATTATTTTACAGCCAGATTTAGAAATGTCATATGTGGTATCCAGAGGTATTAATTAATGCCCAGTCTATGCTTCCAACTAAACTTTCAGGCTTTGAAACTAAAAGCTAAGGCCTGTCTATGAGAATATGGCATAAAGTTTATTCCTATGCATTGTATACTATTTTTACTTTAATTGAATTTGTATAAGTTGAAACTAATGGCTCAGAGCCTCAGATGGGATAAATTGGTGTAGTTCTATTCCAGTCAATGAGGTTATGCCAATTTACACTAGATGAGGATCTGCTTAATATGTAAGGATCAGACTCTAAACATAATGGGCCTGATTCTTTTCTCACATCAGTCTTACACTGATACAGGTACACTGATTTCAAAGGACTTACTCCTAATTTACATGAGTGAGAAATGAATTAGGCCTAAAATAGCCTATATTATAAATAGAATCCCAATTCAGTACAGATATAGAATTAACATATCTTTGTATTCATCCAACAAAGATTCTATTAGAAAGCAATTTCCATTCTATTATTATAATCGTCACATCCTTAAAGGTGAAATGCAACATGCATTCTTCAATACAATAATTACTGAGAGTACTGCAGCATGTCTCAACAGTGTTTATGGTTATTGTCACAAAGTGGCCCAGTCCCACTCTGAGTGGATACCAGTAGGATTGGAGGAATCCAACATGCTTCTAAACTCCCTGGGTCTGGGTTGTGACTGTTCACTGATCCTAGCTCTGGGTCACTCAGGTGCACTTCCAGTGTGGACCCAGTGTCTGAGACTCCTCTTGTGCAGTAGGACCCTGTAGTCTGGACACTTTGACCTTAGTGCCAGTACTTCAAACCTCCAATCCTGCCCAGTTGCTCAGATACGTTCTCCCCAGAGTCCACCTTGCTTTGGGAGCTCTGGTTTCCCTAGTTATTCCCTTAGAGATCATGTTGTTATAGAGCAAAGTATTTCAATGGTATTATTTTGCCTTTAAGAGTTTTCTCAGCTTTAATCAATCCAATATGTTATCAGTATACTTCGTGGGCATTTCTGAAAATGTCATAGTATCATTAATATGTGAAGGAAGTGCATTCTGCTGAAATGAATTCGACTGAATAAAGAAGACAAGAATTCAAAACAATATGGAAGACCAGAGCTTGTTCAGTAAACTATAACATTGAATGCACATTTGCCTCTGTAGAAGTACTGTATTCTGCCATTAAGTGCACTATTTTTTAATCAAAGGATGATGGAAAGAGTGAGAATTAGATGAGCACAAAATGTTTTTGTTTTCATGTCACTGCATCTTACAGTTCAAATCTTCAAAGTGCAACATTATCATCACTTACATGGTGGCCTTTTCAGTTGCAAGGGAAATGTCGTCTATTGACATGAATTAATATTATGTAAAGCTGCTAAAACACTTTAATGATGGCAAACATTTCATAGATGCCATTCCTTTTAACCTTAGTCTACATACAGGTGGGATCTCAGATCAATGACGATTTATTCATTTCACATTTATTATCATGAAGTGGAAGTTAAGTCCATTAGAATGACACTTACTGTTCTGGAAGAACTCAAATGAGTCACTGTTGAAGTTGTGCAGTAAATGTATCAATGCAGTCGGTGTTCTCTAGTTACTATAATAGACTGAAGAAACTCGTGTGTGTGTGTGTGTGTAGTCCATTGGTTCGACAATTACATTTTCATGCAATCTCTTTTTCTGGATTCTGGAGTGACTCTGAAGTCCAAAGCGTGATGCGCATGCTCATGAGCAGATTGGGCAGACAAAGTCATTAGTGAGTTTCTTGGTAGCTATATCAGTAGTATGATGCTTTCCCCTTGCAGCTAACAATCGATTATTTCTGTCCTCTTCAAAGGCTTGGAAAGTTCTGAGTGTCTTGTGTTGCCACGCTGATCCATTTAATGCTGCCTTCTCAAGATCATCTGGTTTTATTGCACAAAGTGTATGCTGTTCTTGATGCTGTCCTTGTAGCACTTTCTGGGGCAGCCAATGTCCTTGTGCCAATTTTCCATAGAAAATTTTTCTGTGGAGTTCATATTCAGGCATCCCAATGACATGTCCAACCCAGCGTAATTGGACTTTTATCAGCGGGCCTCGATGCTTATGGCATTTGACTTTTGGAGAACCTCCAGGTTGGTAATTTTGTCCTGCCAATGGAGCCCCATAATGGCGTGCAGACACCGCATATGGAAGGCCTCTAGCTGTTTGATATGCCATTTGTATGGTGTCCAGGTCTCACAGCCATAGAGGAGAGATGTGAACAAAAAAGCATTATAAAGTTTTATTTTTGTTGAGAGGGTTATTGTTGTGGGATTTCAGGACTTCATTACTTAGTTTTCCTAATGACTGAGAAGCTTTCTGTATCCTGTTTCTGATCTCTTTGTCAAGAGATCCATCATTGGAGATGTTGCTGTCAGTTCATGAAGAAATTGGTAGAAATAATCAAACTAAATAACTAAAGATGAATCCTTATTGCCTCAGACTGTAGTCTTGTTAGCTTTTACAAATTAAGCATGATTGGGCAAGATTAGCACTCAGATTGGAGATATCCAAGCACAACCTATGACTTTGGTGGTTTGGATGATGGTACTCTTCTCTCTAAATCAGTACTGGAGCATGCTAAGTCTCAACATGGCATTAAGGGTACTGTGTTGCTGGTGTTGTCTTCTGGATGGGGTGTAAAACTGATGTTCAACCATTTATGGTCATTAAAAGACCCTTTGGCACTGAGTGGTGGAGGGAGTGTACCAACCTCACAAAGGGCCTGAACTGCCCAGTTAGGCAGAGCCTGTGAGTACAATCAGCCCCACTCTGCTACATCTGCAGTAAGTATCAAACCTGGAGGGAGGGATTAAAAATGCTGAAACTGGCTCAGTTAGGACCTGACCACAGGGAAGAACAGCTTCCTGGCCCTCAGTTAGTGAGTGAAGCCTGACTGGAGCCAGGGAGCTGAGTCAGGGAGCCGACAGAGCCTCCCAGAAGGGAGGTACATCTGCCACAGGAAGCTCAAAGCAGTTAGGAAAGAAATGGCAGGAAGTGTGTCCACCTAAGATTCTGCGCACTGGTGAAGGGACCTGCAGGGAGGAGGGGACTGCCCTGCGAGGGGGGGTAGAGAAAACATTCCTGCAGCAGAAGCAGATGAGTGGAAGAAAGTGCTAAGAAGCTTGTCGGTGAGCTGGTGGAAGAGGCTTAGAGAGGCCGGAACCCAGGAAGAGGCTGAGGCAAAGACCCCAAGGCAGGAAGTGGTCCAGGCAGGCAGCGAGGGGTCTGTGTAGTTGAGCCTTGACTGCCTATTCAAGGGTCTTTGGACTGGAATCCGGTGGAGTGGGAGGGCCTGTATACCCCTAGCATCCCCATGAGGGAGGTGGAATGGAAACCATGCCCCAAAAAAGGGTAAGGACTACTGAAACTCACTGATAGCAGGGGTAAGGACTAGTGAGTTCAGATTTGGGCTGAAGGTCCAATATGAAGTTGATGGACTATTATGTATTAGACTATTAGTTTGCCCCAGCAGGAGTGGGACTTTGTGACCTTGCACTAAAGAAGGAGAACCTGCTGATCCGCACCCAGCCACCAGCGGGCTTGCTGGCCAGAGAACGGCATGCCTTTGGGCACTTTTTATAAGTGTTTAGGGTGTTTTCACATTGTCATGGCCACATTCCAACTTGGGTGCAAGTTGTCTAATTAAATTCATCTACAATTAACATTAGTTAAGGTTTTTAAAGTAGCTGAAAGATATACAACAGCATGCAAGTGCCAAGCATTATTGTTAACTTCCTGTCTTAACCTGCTGTGCAGCGTATCTGTACATTGTAAACAGCTGTTGCATAGTACTCAGGAAACAGATGTTTCAGTGATGGGTGAAGTGATTTCTACATATGAATCAGGATTTGGAGGGGCAGGGGCATTGTAAATCAAGTTCAGGAGCTCTACATCAGTGGCTTTCAACCTTTCCAGACTACTGTACCCCTTTCAGGAGTCTGATTTGTCTTGCATAACCCCAAGTTTCACCTCACTTTAAAAACAACTTGCTTACAAAATCAGACATAACAATACACAGTATCACAGCACAGTATTACTGAAAAATTGCTTACTTTCTCATTTTTACTATATAATTATAAAATAAATCAATTGGAATATAAATATTGAACTTCCATTTCAGTGTATAGGATATAGAGCAGTATAAATAAATCATCTGAAGTTTAGTTTATACTGACTTTGCTAGTGCTTTTTATGTAGTCTGTTGTAAAACTAGGCAAATATCTAGATGAGTTGATGTACCCCCAGAAAACCTCTGCATACCCCCAGAGGTACATGTACTTCTGGTTGAGAACCACTGCTCTACATAATATGCGCAATCACATTGAGAAAAGCATGCCACTGTGATATTCTACTAAATTTCTGCTCCTTCTGTGCTGATGTTGCCACCCCTGTCATCTACCAGAAATAAATCCTCTCTAGTCTCCCAAAATACATCAGCCAAAAGATACCCTCCCTACTCTCAGATCGGCCACTACACATTGTAGGCTGAAATGACATGTCAGCATTTCTCTGCAGGGACTAGGGGGGACTGCCATAATTTATCTCCACAGCACTACTTCCTTCTCATGACCCTACACAATCCAACTTACTGCTACAGTGCTCAACAGTGCTGAATGCACTTCTGGTACTTCCAGTACTCATCATCCAAGAGTCATCAAGACTCATCAGCCAAGACCGGGTGTTACAACTTCTTTCAAATAATTTCTCAAGAGTACAGGATGTTGATAGGGGGCACTGTGTCAGGCAATGTTCAAGTGTTTGCCTAGACTCTCCACATTCACATTTGGGGTCATTCCTGAGCATGTATTTAATCATATTGCCACTCCGGCTCTTGCTCAATTTAAAGTATGCCAGTGTTTTCGTCAGAGGTCAGTGCTTGGAGAGAGTTGTTCTGAAGGAACTAGGTTCTCCAGTTTCATCAACATTTTCTGCAATTTTGTTACTTTTTAGCCTTCCACAGTGGTATTTTGAGGTAAGGGATTTTTAGAAGCAAAGGTCTTTCTTGACTTCAGCCTCTTAGATGGTGGAATGTGGCCATACAGTGGATTTCTTGAATTGTACATCTGCTTTTGTGTTTCCTTTTTTACTGATGGTGGTGCAATCCCTGCAAGGAGGCATAATGACGATGTGGGAGGCAATTTCAAAGTCCATGTTGTGGTCCTATAGTATTGATTGAGTTCAATATCAATTTTGTGTGCCTGGCTCAAGTGTGACCGTATTGAGGCACAGTACTCTGCAACTGAGTAATACAGGGTGAGACTAGTTGCTCAGAGTGTTTTTGGTCAGCTTCCCATTTCGTATTGGCTAGTTTCTGGAGTACACAATTCCTGGAGTTCCCTTTCTTTTTCAGCTTTCTTCATGTGCCCTTTGAATGTCAGCATTTGGTCTAACATGACCCAAAGATACACCAGATGTTCATTGTGCTCATGATCTGCCTGGAGTTTTTGTTTGGCCTGATGATAGAACATGCACACTTGTCTTGTTAGGGTTGGCACTTAGGAATCATTTGAAATAGTATTTAAGTAGGCTCAGGGAACCAGTTACAATGCACGCTCTGTCCTCAACTCCCTCAGATTGGGCAGCAATGCAAATACCATCTTCATAAACAAATCTTTGCACATTGGGAAACTCTGGTTGATCATTTGTACAGATATTAAACAGCAAGAGTGATAGTGCTGAACCTCGGGGCAATCTATTCTGTTGAGTACGCCATCAACTTTTCTGACCATCCATCTTGAAAAAGAACTGTCGATTCTTGACTAGGGAGGAGAGGACATTCTGATTTCAGTAGACATGCATGGTGGTTCATGGTGTCATAAACAGCTTACAGATCAGCCAGTGTAGCTTCCATAATTTTGCAGGTTTAAAGCCATCATTGATGTATTGAGTTAGGTTAACAACAACTCTAACATCCTGGGTGGAAAACAGCTTTGTCATTGTCAGCTGCCCTTCCCCTTTTGGTGCTATTCTTCCCATTATCTTCTGCTCATATAGCTTACAGGTTGAACAAAGTATGGGTATTGGGTGGTAATTCTTTGCAAAATTAGGGCTTTTGCGAGTAGTACAACCACTTTGGCCTGTCTCCATGCATGAGCTGAAATCAAGCAGGTACGTCTGCTCTCTCATCCCAAAGTGTACTATAATAGTTCATTAGATATACCATCAAGTCCAGCTGTCTTTCCAATTTCAGGATTTGCATGGCTATTATCAGCTGCTCATTGTGGACTCTAAGGAGTGAAAAAAATTCTGCGCTTTTGTTTTGTGGGCAGGTTTACCATTCAGAATGAGTTGCTGTGATTTTGTTGGGAGAGACTGCAGCAATGTGCTTTTGTTGTTGTGCATCATGGTTCAGCTTATGAATAGTGGCCTATGCTTTTTTGCTATTGTGGCACAGGTTTGTTGGTTCAATCAGCTCCCTCAGCGACTGTGCCACATTTTCCCAATTTTTCTCATAAGCATTTCCTGAGCCCAGTGATTTGTTCACCAAAGGGATCCCAGTCAAATAGTTCTGAATATCACTTACGTTGTTGGCTTGTGTTTTCTGGAATACCAGGGGTGGCTCTAGGGATTTTGCTGCGCCAAGCACGGCAGGCAGGTCGGTCCTCCGAAGCCGCGGGACCAGCAGACCCTCCTCAGGCAAGCCGCTGAGGGCAGCCTGCCTGCTGCCCTCGCGGCACTGGCAGAGCGCCCCCCCGCGGCTTGCCGCCCCAAGCACGCGCTTGGCGTGCTGGGGCCTGGAGCCGCCCCTGTGGAATACTACATACATATTATGTCCGACATCCCCCAGGGGATTGCTTTTGGGCAGTCTTCCAGACTCAGGAAACAAATTCTCTGTAGTGCTTGTGTGTTGGAGTAATATTACAGATGGAGTCAGCCAATTCAGAGATAAAGTTTTCCCAGTTAGCCTTTCTGAAGTTGGATCTCAGAAGGCATTCTGTTTTCCTGGGTTGTACTGTAGCCACTTGCGCTGGGCTATGTTGTGATCTTGGGATTACTGGTATAACCTCCCTTCTGAGGTTGCCTGCATTTTGAGAGGTGATAAAGGCCATGTCAAAATTGTACCCCCTTTCCCATCATGTGCTTTGGAAGGTATATTTGTCTGTGAAGTCACAGAACAGGGTCATGTTCTTTATTGCCACGCACTTCTCAATTTCTTCCCCACATGTTTTCATTATTGGAGTATCTCCAGATGGTTTTGTGGCTGTTGAAGCACCTGTAATAAGGCATGAATTTTCTGGCAGGGAAAGTTGGTTGGACGTGCAAGCTGTTCACCTGGTGGTTTGTAAATAGAAACTACTGCTATTTGATTGAGTTCAACCATGATAAATTCCATTATACCATGGAGTCCGAGTGGTGTTTTTTCACCAGTCTTTTGTCACGTATAAGTATTGTGCTGGCATAGATGTTACTTTCAATGTTTGCAGTAATTTGCATGCTTTTGCAAGCACATAATGTCTGCTTTCATGCCAGACAGGAAGCCAGCCTTCTCTGCAGAAAATCCCTCCACACAGAAATTGATGATTTTAAGTACTGTCTTTGGCTGAGGCCCTGAAAGGGGCTGTTTATGTCGACACCTATGTCTGGCTTCTATTGCAGTCTTGGTGCATATTGTCAGATTTTGTCTTTCCTATGGTTAGTTACAATGGGAGATTAACAGGGGTTATGATGTGAATGTATCTGATGTAACCCCCACTTCCACTACTATCACTACTGGAAGTATCAGAAATACTGGAATGGCATTCCATAATGCCCTAATCTCCCCCCCAAAACACACACCAGCCAATATACCTGCCTAATTGCAGAGGACAGAACATAATGCATCCTCATCCCTTATGAGATGTAGCAGCTGGCGTGTGCTTCTCTTGTGTATCAGGCAGCTCCAGGAGGTATTCAGCACTGTGGTAGTGCACGGTCAGAGAAATAACCATAATCCTAATACATGCATAATGCGTGGCATGTGTTGTAACTGGTATTATGTGCCAGATTAATTCAGATGAATATATATAGAAATTTTGTAATTATGGGAGATTTGTTTTCTTTTGAAGCATTTGGTTATTGGGGAGAGGATATCAACAGTTCAGATGGGACTATTAGTCTCTCTCAGAAATGCATTTTTTTCTGTTCCTTTGTTGGAGGCTCAAGTAGTACTAAAACATCATGTTCCAATTTGTTAAATAAATTTTGCCAAAGTGCCTTTTACTCTCAAATAACTGAGAATTCTTCATGCCTTAACATTAAGCCTGCAAATGCTTTTTGCTCAGGAGTTCAAATACTTCTAACTGAAATTCTGTCACTTGCAAGGACTACAGTTATCCCACAAATTCAAATTTCTTTGCTGGATATTGAATATGAATGAGTTTGTATAGACATGCTTCTTTTCACTGGGGAAGACAATACTCTAGGGGGCAGGCTTTGCCCATCTATGCTTTGAAAGAAGGATTTTCAAATAAATCCCAAACACAAAGAAATAACCAAATAATATTTCAACTTACATTTTCTTTGTGTTCATAAATCAGACAAATCAAAAAGTGTTTAAAATGTGAATGCCTTAATTAGACTGCACTATACCAAAATAAAGGTATCATTAATTTAAAGATAGTACAGTGATGGGGTCATTATGTCTTATGGATAGACAAATAGCCTTTTCATTGGTATTAGATAAATTCTGTGTTTAAAATTAAAATGTAAAAAGCTATGTATCTAGAATTATAATTTATTCTAAGATGTGATGCTTGTCAATCTGGTCATACAGTAACAGAGAAAGACTGCAATTTTTTTCCAATATATATATTCAATAATAAGAATGTTATTAAAGAATTTTCTATAATGGTTCCAGCTCTCTAATAGTTTATATCCTGAGCCACCTCTGAGACATGATTTTAAGTCTGTGTATCTTAATTTGTCATGCACATTTTTTAACTGAAAGGTGTTACCTCACTTTGGTGAGGGGATAGCTCAGTGGTTTGCTCATTGGCTTGCTAAACCTAGGGTTGTGAGTTCAATCCTTGAAGGGGCTACTTAGGGATCTGGGGCAAAAATCAGTACTTGGTCCTGCTAGCAAAGGTAGGGGGCTGGACTCCATGACCTTTCAAGGTCTCTTCTAGTGCTAGGAGATAGGTATATCTCCAATATTTTCTTTTTTATTTATTTTTTAATACAGAACAAGGGGTTAAGGAGCAGCTCTGGGCCCAGGTAGTCCCACCCACCCATATCTGCAAAGCCTGCACACGCTGGGGGTGGAGTTTACAAAGGGAAGCAGGGTTGGTCAGGAGAGGCAGGCGATGGAAGGGAGCAGACCTGTGCTCTGAGTTCTGGGAAGTACTGCCCAGGAGCTCTTGTTGCCTGAGGCCTGGCAATACCAACTACAAAGGAGAGACTGGTGACTGACTTGCACAGTCAGAGACTTTATTTGTGATTCTTTAATTGATGGCGGGTACAAAGGGGACTTAGGTGGGAAGTGATCCAGGGAGGCAGCTGCTCAGCACCCCAAGGTGCAGACCTTAGTTTCTACCTCAGTGAAGAATCCAGCTGGGGAAGACTCTGAATGTTCAGGGGGCCCAGACCCAGGGGCGGCTCTAGACACCAGCGCGCCAAGCAGGTGCTTGGGCGGCCGCGTTTCGGCGGCATTTGGGAGCTCTGGAGCTCTCGCCCCGGCGGGCGCCTGGCAGGTCGGGCGGGCGGGGCCGCGACGGACGCGGCGCGCGCGGCTGCGCCCCGCGCTCTCCCGGCCTCCTCCGAGGCTCCGCTGAGCTCCGCCGGGCAGCGGTCGTCCGCGGCGCCGCATGCCGGGCGGGGCATGCGGCGGGGCGAGCGGCTCGCGCGGGCGCCGCCACGCCGCGCCCCGCGCCCGCCTGGGACCCGAGCGGGGGGAAGGGCGGGGGGAAGGGGGGCGCGTGCTGCAGGCGCCCGGGCGCCCAGCCCGGCAGCCCGTGCCCAGACCCCAAGTCACTGGACTAATGTGAAAGCCCTGAAGCCCATGCAGATGCTGAAAGACTTCTCTGTGATGGGCCCTTTTTTTGGGCCCCCGAGAGATGTGGACTGGAACATGTGAGCTGGCTGGAGAACTGAGCCACAAAAGAAGGGACAGATCCCACAAGACAGGATTATAACTGAAAGGGAGGGATGTCAGGGAGGGAGGCAACCTGCTGCACCCCTGCCTGACCACTAGACAGCACTGGTGGTGTGTGCTCCTCTTTACACTCACGCTGCAATCTGGGTTAGTTGTTACAGTGCTCTGTGTGTGAGAGAGGGAGGGATGGTGATATTTCCAACAGGTGTCAGTGCTCACTTTGTTCCACTTAAGATGCACTGGAAGGTTATTCAAGAAAAACATCTTCCTTACAAACAACAGAGAGCCAGGTCCACAACTGGTGTAAACTGGCATAGTTCAGTTGAAGTCAATGGAGATATGACAATTTACACCAGGATCTGCTCAAATACTATGTGATGAGGGTGGTAAAAGAACCTATGTAGAATAGAATAAAATCTGCCACAGAATTGCCAAGTAAATCCAATTAGTAGCATTTGGGTACATTTCAAAATGGTATTCTTTCCTGTGTAACTTCCCCTCCCCCTTTACAGCTTTGTGAAGTAGCAGATTGACTACTGCAAAATCTTTGGTCTGCTGCAGTGAACCCACATGCACTGAGTTGGTAACATCAGTATTTACTGATCCATGCTGGAGTAAGGAGTCTGCCCAAGGAGAAATGGAAGGTGTCTGTTCAGCATTGTATAATTTTCATTCCTCATATATAAAAGCGAAGCAAAAGAACAATTGAAAGAGCTGTATGCTATTGAATAAAATAAGATTTACCTTTTATCTCCTCCTCCTGGACTGGTCAGTGGGGGTGGTAAAATCACCATCTTTATGTGTACTGAGGGGTTTCAGCTGAGTGAGGAGTTTGTGATCTGTAAAAGGTGGGAGACAGTATATAATTCAGACATTGGTGTGAAATGTCTCCTTATTAGTGTGTTTATATGGCAATTTTGCTTCTCCTATTTTTTTTTCTTCACAAACATTTGCAGTTCACCTTTAAGGCATTTAGAATCTCTGGACATTGAGTGAAATGATTAATAGCCTATATTGATTTTTCAAAATGAGGAGATATAGTAGCATGAAGCAGGCAACAGCAAACTTAATTTACCCATTATGTTTTCACTTTTGGAAAGGGTACTTGGAAATGACTATTTCTTTTGGAATGTCAGTGAATTTCTGAACATTAACAATCTTTTCATGTGTTTCTTTTAAAGGTGACTAGAGCTTCCATTTACATTTCTGGTACTCTGAATTTTCGATATAATTAGGAAATGAGCAAATCCAATTTGTGAGGTTTTTAATGAAACATGAGAAGAAATAGTTTTACTGTCTGTAGATAAGTATATAGGTATGTATGTGTATATGTATTAAAAGAGGTATACAGTGAAACTGTTGCACAATAGAGAGTGCACATAGACAGGATCATTTTTAAAAGACCTGTGATATTTAGAACACCAATTAGTATTCTGCCAAAGGAACATTTTTCACTAAACACGTCCTAGTAAAAGTTTAAATGTCTATTAATTAATGTTTAACTGTTTCTTTAATAAGAATGAAGTCTTCTGACAGTGTGACTTCCACATGAAAATTAGTCTGGCGTTTGCTCTGTGGAATGGGAAGAAACATAATTGTTAATACGGTGGCCCATTAATTACCCTGGTGTCTTAATTCAGCTGCATTTGAGGGCAGTGAAGTGAGAATATCATCATCAATTTGGGTAGAAACTTAAATTAGAGGTATGTCAACATGTTGGATGTGTACCAGAATGAATGTCGGGGAAAGAGGAATGAGAAGCTTCAGAATTATTGAGCTGGATTAAGCTGCTTGACCCACAGTTGTCAGCAGAAAGCTTCTGTGATTAAATCCCAACCAGCAGAAAAGCCTGTCACTGTACCAGCAGTTATTGTTGCTTGTGTGCCTGTCTGTATGTAACCCAGTTTAAAGCACAGCATCCCACTATACTGCTAAAATTCCATATACATTTCCCCCAGCTCCATCCAAAAATATCCAGCATAAATATTTGTCCTTTTTCTCTTAGTATTTCTTCTTTGCTGCAGTCAAATACATTTATTAACTGATAAATAAATTCAGCAGGCGAAATACTCATGAATTTCAGTAGCTCTACATTCTAATGTTCTGGCTTTCTCCACAGGCTTCCTCCTGCCATACTTCCACTGAGAAATACAGTGTTGATATCAATTGGAGTTTTGCCTGAGAAAGGACTGCAGAACTGGGCCCTATGTACATGGATTGGGAAAACAGAACTTTGAAATCCAGATCTGTCGTGTGGATCTGAGCAGAGTTTTGACCTAAGACTACAGATGCAGAGTAAGCAAAAAAAAAACCTCCCAAATAACCACTAGCCTTTTCAATGCATAAGACTTAAACACAGTGGGTGAAATACTGCCTTCACAAAAAATGCACGCAAGTCACACTGAAGTCAGTTGACATCAGGGGAGCTACCATAATTTACATCACCTGTGGATGAGGCCTTGTGTGTAACTGAGTATACAATTTGGCCCAACATTGTATATCAGAAATAGACTTTAAGGTAGATTATTTTTTCCTTCAAAATAATTTTGACTTCTGTACTTCAGAGGTACTGATGGTCTGACATTTTGGTCTAGGCTGAATGATTTCCCACTCCTAGATTGATATCTTTAATTTCCAGTTGTCTTTATTTCTTAGTTTCTTAGATAAGAGAAGAACAAGATAAGGATTAAACTCTCCTTTCCTCAAAAAAAAAAAAGTGAGGGGGGGGGGACAGGAGAGTGTGAAAAGTACTTCAGTCTGTGAGGCAAATCCAGTTTGGTTCCCATCAATTCCAGGGGATCTGCATTAATCACCAGCCCTCTAATCTTCAACGAATCCACTCCCTTTGCCTACACAAGTCACATAGGAGTGAGTCATGTTGCCATCTGCTCCCCATTGCAAAAATGTTGCTACGCCCAACTCCAAAGGTGTCAAAGCCATGATAGAAGGAGAGAAAAATTTACTCCACATAGATTTCTGCTAGGGGTTTCTGCCAAGTTGCCAGAGGACTATGTTACATAGAGTGGCTGCACTCCAGCTCCATCCTTCTTGTCTCAGTAGTCCTCCCCTTCCCCAATACCCACCTGGAGAGCCTTCGTAGGAATAGGGGTGGAGGGTGGAACTTGTCTCATAGGTGCTGCTCCATGTCTGTCCCCACTGTGAGTTTTGAATCCTTTGTGCAAGAAGGGATGGAAGACCTTCAGCACTTGCAAAAGGGGAGATGGCACCTCTCTGGGATGTTTATCTACCCCACCAATAAATTTTCTCAGGCAGGCCTGAGATGAGGGGATGTGCTCTATGTAGCATGGTCCCCTCACCTGCCCATCAGTTTCTTAGCAGATACCTGCACTGTGCTTAATGCTTTTTGACAAAGCATTAACTGCTTATACCTTGAAGGGTAAAAGCCCAGGCTTTGAGTAAAGCCTAAGGTAGTAGTTTTCTGAGGAGCCACGTTAATCAGGATGGTCCTGGAGGCCAGTGACCACCTTCCTAACCTTCATGCACTAGTGCACCAAAATCCCTGTGGATGAAATCTTCCTCCCTAGTAGAGTCTAGTACTTTGTGTGGTTTGCAGGCTCCGGTAATTTTGAGACCAAAGATGTATGGAAAAGTTCTGGTGAACTTCAGATGAGGATCCATTTGTTTAGATATTTCTCAGAAGTGATTTTTTATGGTTCATCCACCATTAGTCAGAGGAGAAAAATAATAAGCCAAATTCACTGGTATGTTCTGGCTACTTTGTACTGCTTTTGCAATGCAAAGCAATAATAAATGCTATTTAACTGGTTGATTAAAGTGGGATTATAGCTGCGTTGTATTGTCTGAGCATCACAGAGTAGTCTAAACATACTAATGATTCTGGCATTCATTCAATTTAAAATGAAGATTCATTTATT
The DNA here is from genome assembly GCF_016161935.1 of Mauremys reevesii. Lineage (NCBI taxonomy): Eukaryota > Metazoa > Chordata > Testudines > Geoemydidae > Mauremys > Mauremys reevesii. Next base: position 45,931,601 of record NC_052629.1, on the reverse strand, counting down.
GAAAATTCACTTTCCTCCCCGGAATGCTGAAGTTCAGATTCTACAGAGCCAGCTCCTCACATGGTAAGGACTGTACTGTGGACAGTTCTGGTGGCCACATATTAAAAATGATGTTGAAAACTTGGATAGGGTGCAAAACAGAGCCACAAAATGATTTGAGTGTTGGAAAAAATGCCTCACAGTGAGAGACTTAAAGATGTAAGTCTGCTTAGTTTATCAAAAAGAATTTTAAGCGATTACTTGATTATGGCGTAGAAGTATCAACAAGGGGAAAAAATACCAGGTACTAAAGGGTTCTTCAATCTAGTGGAGAAAGGTGTAACAACAACCAATGGGTGGTAGCTGGAAGACAAAAATCACATTAGAAATTAGGCACACATTTTAATAGGGTGATTAACCACTAGAGCAAACTGCTAAGGGAAGTGGTGGATTCTCCATCTCTTAATGTCTTCCCATCAAGACTGGATGCCTTTTTTTCTGGAAGATATGCTTTAGCCAAACACAAGTTATTGGTCTCAGTACAGAGGCTACTGGTGAAATTTAATGGCTTGTGATATACAGGAGGTCAGACTAGGTGTTCAATGGGTTTTAACTTGGGTTTGCTAACCCATGTTAGCTAAATAGGGATAAAATAGCAGCAAAGACATGGGAATTTGTCTTTTAACTTGGGTTAGCAGATCAAGTTCAATTCTATAGCGCAGCCTGAGGCTGAACTCTAGCTAACCTGAGGTAAAAGCCAAGTTGCCATTATCTTCACTGCTATTTTATCTTGTTAGCTTCCTTAGGTAAGCTAGCCCGAGTTGAGTACACTTTTTTTTTTTGGTGTATGTGCAGTCTAGACATACCCTATGACATAGCTCTGGTTGAACTTAGCCTTGACAATTTATAACAGCTAAGGATCTGGCACTGTAAGTTTTTATTCCTCTTTTGTAGAACTGGTTGAATTTTTTTCATGGAAAATATATTCTCAATTAACCTTTGTTTTTAATTAAAAAACAACAAAACCACAAAATGGAAACTGAAGACTAAAAATAAAACATAGAACAGTTTTGAAAAAAAAAATGTTTTTCATTGGAAAGCCATCACTTTTTCATGGCAAATTTGAGCTGAAAAGAGTCGCCTCCCCACTAAATTTCCCATGAAAATAATTGGCATTTTTTTAACCTAGCTCTGCTCTTTTCAATGGATAAATAATCCTGACTTGCCATAAGCATATACACCCCTCTCCCCCACCCCAGCTATCTAGAGAACATAAACTACTGGACCTGAGAACATAGGAATGCATGGGAAAGAGTCTTTCTGTAGTCTCCCCTTGTTGTTTGCCTTTTATGTATAATCAGTTAACTTTATTCTGCTCCCACTGAAGGCCCCAACTCTTGTTGATTTCGGTGGGAGGTGCATTTAGACCCAGTACTTCCCACTTAGTGTTCCATGTTTTCCACTACAGAGAACTGACTTTCATGCATCATAAGGAAATATCTTCCATGAACTGTATACAATTGACTGGATTTACATTAGACTGTCAATAGTTAAAAAGAATGCTTGGACCAGCTCAGAGGGCAATAGTGCAAAACTATTTCAAGTCTGTGATAATTGGATTATATATGCACCCTTGAATAGCCAATAAATATAATATATATTGGCTAAAATTAAGCTTTTTTATTCATGTCACGTAAGACATTAATATAACATCATGAATGCTCTGGAGCTGAGCATAACGGTATTTAACTTAGCTGTGCTGTAAAGCCATCATTGAAATGCTTGCAGCAAGGGTGAGCCTCTGATATTTTGTCAGTTATTATTAACAAATACCAGAATGGAAATTGATGATCAGTCTTAATAAAAGAACTGACTGTGCAATTTACATCAAGGCAGATTTAATGAAATACCTAATCCTTAAATGTATGTAATTAGATTTACATATTAATATCTCCGCAATTAGGAGTTGGTATTTAAAGGGCACACTTCCTATTTCACGTTTTTAATCATGCATCTCAAGTTTGGGTTTTTGTTTGTTTGTTTGTTTTTTTAAATTGCTGAGTTAAGGTAAACACTCCTATTTGAAAGTTTCCAAGCACGTAATTTGCTTCTCTGGAATGAAAAGTATATATTTATTTTGGTTTGTATCAACTTCTTTTTACTTTTTCAAAAAGCTCATCTCAGGCTCTGGGGGCCTTTGACACTCATTTCAAACATACAGTGGAATAAACAGACTCTTCCAATTGCTGAAAATGTGCAGGCAGGAGCAATAATTTAAACAAAACTTAAGACCCCTACCTTCTCAATCACAAAGCTCCCTCTCTCTGATATATGGATCCTACAAAATTCTTTAGAGGTGAAATAACTTGAACTATGGACTATTTACATAGTCCCCAGTCCTGCAAAGCCTTACACATGTGCTTAACTTTATGCACGGTGAGTAATTTCAATAAAGTCAATTGTCTATTGTGATAGACCTAGGCCAGTTGGGAACAGCAGAGTAGTCAAAGGGAGATATACTGGCCACTGGATAAGCAATTTTCTGTTCCCTAAGTGACCAGAGCAGGGGCTGCTCCAGGCTAATGAGAACACCTAACTCCAATTAACCTGTTAAGAGTCAGGTGAGGCTGTTAAGCATCTGACTCTAATTAAAGCCCTCTGATGCTATAAAAGGGCTCACTCCAGTCAGGCCAAGGGGGAGCCAGGGAGCCAGGGGAGAGGAATTGCGTGCAAGGAACTGGAGCAAGAGGCGTTAAGAAGCTGAGAGTGAGTAGGCATACTGCTGGAGGACTGAGAAGTACAAGCATTATCAGACATCAAGAGGAAGGTCCGGTGGTGAGGACAAAGAAGGTGTTGGAAGGAAGCCATGGGGAAGTAGCCCAGGGAGTTGTAGCTGTTGCACAACTGTACTAGGAGGCACTCTAAACAGCTGCAGTCCACAGGGCCCTGGTCTGGAACCTGGAGTAGAGGGTGGGCCCGGGTTCCCCCCAAACCTCCCAACTCCTGATCAAACACAGCAGGAATTGACCTGGACTGTGGCTTCTACCAGAGGGGAAGGTCTCTGGGCTGTTTCCTGACCCACAGGGTAAATCTGTGAGGCGAGCAAATCCGCCAATAAGCGCAGAACCCACCAAGGTAGAGGAGGAACTTTGTCACACTATTTTTAAATTAATAGGATTATTTCTTGATGCATGAAGTTAGGTATGAATGTAAGACTTTGCAGGATTGGGAAGTTGCATTATAGACCATAAGATTTATTAAATCCTGAGTTAAATTTACAACTGGACTTTTGTGTATATTCCATATATTGGAGAATGATTATACCTGATAATAGTCCATTTTATTATTTATTTTTATTACTAATAAGAACTTGTTAGTTTTTGTGTGTGTATGAGAAGGATTTTTCTTCCTCAAAACACGTGATTAGGAAAGAAAGTAAATCATGAAATGCGTATTAAATTGCCTTGTTTTATTTCTAAGATTTTGACCCAACTCTTGCATTCTTATTCAGGTCATAAGATTTGTCTGAATAAGGAGATTAATAATCAAGAAATGACCTTTGCTACCATTTTTGGCTATCCTTTTTGGCAGAAGTCCATGTTACCACCTTTAATGCCATGTATATATTTGGTACTAGAAAGTGAGCTCCTGCATGGTGAATTCAGTGGTGGCCTCTGCACATGTGTGTAAGGGTTAAGAGATGATACAGGGCACTCTGCCCCCATTACCCCTAGCACATCTGTACAAGGAGCAGCTAGAGTCTTGGTACTTCTACTCCATGCAGTGGTGCTACACATGCCAAAGGGGTCATGGCTACAGTCAGATTCAGAGTACCAATCTTAGGCTGGTGTTGGAGGGAGAACTCTTTGCATCTCCAGAAGGAGCACAGGAACTATTCCTCCCAGCATCTCTTTGAAGGAGTTCTGCCTGCATCTGCCTATTTGTCCTCCAAATGGAGGTTGCCTCCAGCCGTTCCTGCTGGTGCAATGTATCTCCAACACCTCCCCAAATTGGCTGTGATTCCTGGAGCCACAATATAGTCCAGAGTATATGATTTTACTGAATGAAAGTCATACCTGTAATTCTGTATTTCTTGTGCTAAATGACAACTTAATTTTATCAAGGTGTATTATTTTGTCACACTAGTAGCCTTTGCTAGAGGACATAATTAGCAGGATTTTTTAAATTTAGATCAAATACTTTAAACATTTTATAAAGGCTTTTTTATTTAAAAGAAGCTACATCAGTGACTGCAATCTTATTAATAATTCAAAACCTTGCATGGTAAATGAAAATAGACAGGCAATGCATTAGTTGTTTTTACATTTTGCTGATCAATGAGTTTTCATGTGAAATGCTTTCTCATCAACTGACAAAAATGCTAATGCCTGAAGTATCTATGTGGTACATTCACTCATTTCACTTAGGGAATGATATGAAATCAATTTAATTATGCCCCTTTGAAGCATAATTAAACTGGTATTTGTTCTATGTGTGCTAATACAAAGTATATGCATTTTAATTAGGGGTGTCAAGCAATTAAAAATCAATTGCAATTAAAACATTTAATCGCAATTAATCACACTTTAAAACAATAATAGAATATCATTTTTAAAAATATTTTTGGATATTTTCTACATTTTCAAATATATTGATTTCAATTACAACACAGAATCAAAGTGTACAGTGCTCACTTTATATTTATTTTTATTACAAGTATTTGCATTGTAAGAAAACAAAATAAATAGTATTTTTCAATTCACCTTATACAAGTACTATAGTGCAATCTCTTTATCATGAAAGTTGAACTTACAAATGTAGAATTATGTACAAAATAAACTGCATTCAAAAATAAAACAATGTCAAATTTTAGATCCTGCAAGTCCACTCAATCCTACTTCTTGTTCAGCCAGTCGCTCAGACAAACAAGTATGTTTACATTTGCAGGAGATAATGATGCCTGCTTCTTATTTGCAATGTTAAAAGGTAATAATTGGAGATATACCAATCTCCTAGAACTCAAAGAGACCTTGAAAGGTCATTGAGTCTAGCCCTCTGCCTTCACTAGCAGGACCAATTTTTTTGCCCTAGATCCCTAAGTGGCCCCCTCAAGAATTGAATTCACAACCCTGGGTTTAATAGGCCAATGCTCAAACCACTGAGCTATCCCTCTCACTTGATAGTGAGAACAGGCATTCACATGGCACTGTTGTACCAGTGTCGCAATTTGCATGCCAGATGCACTAAAAATTCATGTCCCTTCATGCTTCAAACACCATTCCAGGGGGCATGCGTCCATCCTGATGATGGGTTCTGTTCGATAACAATCCAAGGCAGTGCAGACTGATGCATGTTCATTTCATCCTCTGAGTCAGATGCCACCAGCTGAAGGTTGATTTTATTTTTGGTGGTTCGGGTTCTGTAGAGCAGAGCAGGGGACATACAATTCTCCCCCAAGGAGTTCAATCACAAATATAATTAATGCATTATTTTTTGAACTAGCATCATCAGCATGGAAACATTTTCTCTGGAATGGTCGTCGAAGCATGAAGGGGCACACGAACATTTAGCATATCTGGCACATAAATACCTTGCAATGCCGGTTACAAAAGTGCCATGTAAATGTCTGTTTTCACTTTCTGGTGACATTGTAACTAAGAAGAGGGCAGCATTATCTCCTGTAAATGTAAACAAACTTGTTTGTCTTAGCAATTGGTTGAACAAGAAGTAGGACTGATTGGACTTGTAGGCTCTGAAGTGTTACATTGTTTTGTTTTTGAGTGCAGTTATGTACCCCTCAAAAAAAGAAATCTACATTTGTAAATTGCACTTTCACGATAAAGAGATTGCACGACAGTACTTGTATGAGATTAATTGAAAAATAGTATTTATTTTGTTTGATTTTCACAGTGAAAATATTTCTAATAAAAATATACACTTTATTTCAGTTACAAGACAGAATACAATATATATGAAAATATAGAAAAACATCCAACATATTTAATAAATTTTAATTTGTATTCTATTGATTAACAGTGCAATTAAAACTGATTAGTCGTGATTAATTTTTTAAATCTCAATTACTTTTTTTGAGTTAATCGTGTGAGTTAACTACTATTAATCGACAGCCCTAATTTTAATTTGTTTTTATCCTGTTCCCTCCCTTATAATCTTCCCAATTTACCTTTACATACTTGGAGTTAAGAACACAGGATGTTGTCCTTTGTTTAAATCAGTCTGCAGTTCTTTCTGTGAGCTGGCAATCGGGCACTGCTATGACTATATTGCTCTCTCCCACTTTTAGACTGCAGTAGCTCAACTGGCACTGAATGGAGTTATACCTTTACAGTGACATAAGCAAGATCAGAATCTGACCCTGAGTACATCACTTCTATGAGTTTTCTGGTCTCCACTCATGGTCCTTGTTAAAGGTGAGGGAGAAGCAGATGTTGGAGTAGTGCAGGTCACTCTCAGAACTACAGTTAATTTTGGCCAGAGACAGTTTATAAAATATTCTAACATTGGCAACTGTGACTCAGTAGAGACTTTAAGAAAACAAAATTTCTCCTGCATCACATTTTTAGCAGAATCCTTCTTTCTTCATTTGAAATCTGTTTTGCTGCTCTGTACAGTAAGAGAAACCCTTCTGTTCCAAAAGAGGGTGGAATGTTCACTCGCCTCAGTAATAAGTTCAGAAAAAAATGGTTCTGGTCATTTAGGTAACTGCTGTAGGGAACTACTGTTCTACCTATGGTTATTTATTGTTGGCTGTGTAAAGACTGAATAAAGTGTGGCCTATAGCAAATGACCTCTTAGTTACCTGTCCTGTTGGGATCACATGCTTGCTCAGTCATTCACATTTGAAAATGATCATCCTGCCAGACTGGAAAGGGGAGCAGTGGTGGTGTGAATGTGCTGGGGTGGGGGGCGTGCGGCAGGGGAAAATGCCATGATTTATTTACTCCCAAGTATGGTGTACAAATAGTGCATCTTCTGTGCAATGCACAGTCCAGCTTTCTGGAGGTTGTCTTCAGGCTGGGTTAGATGAGAAGCCCAGGGAGGAATGGGTTTGGGGCCAGTGGATCCCTGATTATGGAGCTCCATAGTCCATTTTCCAACCCAAGTGTGTCTGTGTGTGGGGGGAGAAGAGGGGATTTGGAGGCACGACACAGTTGACTGCAGTTTACAGATCTTGCACTAGCATTTGCAGAGCAGCTCTGCTGTCACTCCATGCCCTGGACAGGGGCGGCTCCAGGCCCCAGCACGCCAAGCGCGTGCTTGGGGCAGCATGCCGCGGGGGGCGCTCTGCTGGTCGCCAGGAGGGCGGCAGGCAGGCAGCCTGCAGTGGCATGCCTGCGGAGGGTCTGCTGGTCCCGCGGCTCCAGTGGACCTCCCACAGGTGTGCCTGCGGAGGGACCAGCGGACCCTCCACAGGCACACCTGCGGGAGGTCCACCGGAGCCGCGGGACCGGCGACCAGCAGAGTGCCCCCCCCCGCGGTGTGCCACCCTGCTTGGGGCAGCAAAATGTCTAGAGCCGCCCCTGGCCCTGGAGGAGAATTTCTTCCTACCTCAGATCCCAGGTCCCCCGTCCATACAGAGCCAGTTGTTCTCCCTCCGTCCCCATCTACAGAGAAAGAAAACAGGTAGGATGGTCAGCTGTGAGCAGCACGTTTTGCTTTGGTGTCTTCACAGAATTAACACATTGTTAATTTGTTTTTTTCATGCACATTCAATTCTGATGATAATTATCTGAGTTTTGGCAAGAACTGACTGAACTCAGACTCTGCAATAAATATTTGTATCACACACCAATAAAAATCCACTGAAATGGCATTGATTATATTGGCATTCTAGATGTCATCAGTTTAGAATCCTCAGATGATGCATAAATTAGAGAACTGATATTGAAAATTAAATAGACTATGAGAGATGTTAAATTTAATAGAAATACTTCTGTTTGAATACATCTTTATTTTACCTCCTAAGTAAAAGATAGAAAAAGAGAGATCAATAATTCATTACTGGTATCTTCAGTATAACTATTTATAAATTGCTTTTGTTGACCTGGGCAACATATGAGGAGTCTGATCAGATTAAATGCAATGAACTAGATGCTTCTAGTTCAGATCATAGTGAACTTTATTTTACATTATAATAAAATGAAAAAATTGATCGAATTGAAAGTTCTGTATTTAAAAAGGGTTCTACGGTGGAATAAGCAGAGACAGAAATAAATTACTCTCTAACTGACAAGTGGCTTTTATACTAACAGCAAGTAATTTAACATTTTTATATCAGTAGTTTACCTAGTAGAAGTTTAACATTGAAAATTAACTTATTTATAGTTAATTAATGTAGTTCTACCTTTTTTATTCTTATGGATTTTGTTGTGATAAAGCTTCTTCTGAATGTCTTCCACCTGGCACTGCTGTTGCTGCTGATTGCTGTGTTCTAGTTCACACCATATGGTCAGTGATGGATGAGTTGTCAAACACATCAGAGCCTTCTAACTGGCTGTCAAAGTAGTTAGTTATAAACTTGTTTGAGTAGTGCTGACCTGCAAGGACAGAAGACCTCAGCCATAAAAACCTAAGTACAGTTTTAGGGAAAAAAAGAAACGGAGTCCCGTTCTAAGTGAAGAAACTCATTCTAAAAAGGTCAAGTTATTGATTACACCTAGTCAAATAATTTATTCAAGGAATTTTGTGATGTTTCTCAAATTAATAGTTTCCTTCCACTATTATTCAGTCATCTTAAACACCCCAATTCAGCAAGGTATTCAACCACAAGTCTAACCTGAAGCATGTGATTAGTCCTACTAACATCCATGTGACGACTCATGGGCTTCTAGTTAGGCATGTGTTTAAATATCCTGTTGAATTAGGCCCAGAGAAAGGTAAAGTAAATCACAATTATATTAGTCAAATAATGTATTTGAGTTTTTTTTTTACTCTTTTTAAATAGGATAGTCAACAATTGTTTCTTTTCTCAACAGTTTCAATACTGCTATTCCAAGCAGCATTAACTTGTGATTGGCAGAAATTTATACCATGATGTGGCAAATTTTAAATGTTTCCATAGATGTTTAACCATACAACCACCAGCTATAAATATTGGGGGTGCATAGCAGTCATCTCATTCTTCAAGGGTACAGGAAAAGTTTGCTATATTTTCATATATACCAGGACTTCTGTATGCCATACTGTGTACCACAGATGCTGCCATATGCATAGGGGTGTAGTGCTGTACTGTACCTCTTCCCAGCACAGTGCCTTTGGTGATTCTAGCCATGGCAACAGAAATAGGGCTTTTTCTTGACTAAGAGATACAGGAACGGGTTCTAACTAGCATGATGGGTATTAATAATAAGTAGTTCTTATATCATGCTTTTCATCTCTACAGCTTAAAGTCCTTTGCTTAAAGAGGCTAAATATCTCCATTTTACAAATTGAGAAATGAAGGCACATGTGCTAAAGAGACTTGCTCGAGGTCACACAGAAGGTTGGTGGAAGAGTTAGGAATAGAATTTAGGTGTCCAGATTCTCACATCATTATTCCTCATGTGACCATACAGCCTCCGCTCGATGCAACTTATTTGGCATAGTAAAGTCCGTTCTTTAGCCTTTTCTGTGCCTATTTCTTTCTTTTTACTAGAGAAACATATTTCTCTTTGCATTGTAAGTGGCTCAGGCTCTCACATATTTGATATTACAGCTAACTTTCTAATTGTGGAACATCGGCAATATTCTGAAATCACATGAATGCCTTGTCTTTCCATATTACAATCTAAGTTCAGGAGACCTGCAGACAAATGGTTATGGAAAAAGACCTTTGTGGCATAGGAATTCCTTTGGCAATTATTGAATGAGCACAGAAGTACCTAGGCATAAAGCAAGAAAAGCTTTTTTTAATTTTTTAACTTGATTGACTTAAAACCTAATGAGGTGAATTTAATATATTTGGCTACTGGCAACAGTATTTAAATGAAGCACATAATTTGTTAAATACTAACAAATATGCTTCAGGCTGTAAAGCTAATACAATTTTTTGCTTCACTGGTAGCCTTGGAGGTATTAGATTTTCCCCTACCCAAACTTCAACTTTTGCTGTAAGAAGGCCACAGTGGCAGATTTCATCAAGGTTTTCTAATTTATCATTTTCTAAAATACACAATTTTAATTTATTTTTGCATGTTGGCCACTTTTTTTCTGTTAATCCCTGGGTTCTATCTGTCTGTGCTATTTCTAATGCAGCTATCAGTCTAGGACCTTAGCTAAGAGCTATGGCCTCAAGCCCCATTATGCAGTCCTCTCTCATGCAAACTTCCCATTGAATTCAACACAACCCTGATACACTTTAACCATTTACATGGTTGACATTTTTGCATTCCATTCAGCTTGGACAATGAAAGGTAAGGAGTCAGTTTCAGTAAGTTTCACTGTCCAGTTGTCATTCACTCTGACACAATGCTATCGTCTTTAGCTTTTTAACAGTTTTCATTGAAAATAATTTTTCAAATGTCATAAAAATATTTTTGTTTATATTGGGTTTTTCAAAACACCTAAGGACTTGACTCTGCAATTCAGCAGGTGCGAGGGACGAATACTATCAAAACCATACAGCAGAATCTTGTCTACACTACCACTTAAGTTGATGTAAAGTACATCACTCAGGGGTGTGAAAAAACCACCATCCCTGAGTGATGTACGTTACATTGACTTAAAGCAGAGCCTACACCATATTATGTAGGTGGGAGATGCTCTCCCAATGACAAAGCTTCCGCCTCTCATTGAGGTGGGGTAATTACCATACATTGACTGGAAAGTGCTCTCCCATCAACATAGCATGTCTTCACCAGACGCACTACATAAGCTTAGTTGATTGATGTAGTGCTGTAGTGAAGACAAATCCTAAGAGGCTCTGCTGCTGCTGCTCTAAACTGCTGTTTCTGCATGTCCTGTAGAAATCTCACGTGCAACTGGATTACTTCCCAGTATCCCTTTTGGATGGTGTTCTTCTCTGATCACAGACAGGACACATGATATTTTATGGTGTAATTAGACCCTGGAAACAGCAATTATGTATGATTCATTTTTTAGGAGTGTTTTATGAAGATTGTTTTTTTTTTTTTTACAAATTGCATGATTCATAGTGCTTCAGACAACTCATTTTAATCATACTTAATAAAATTGTAGTATGAGGAAGGTTGAGAGTGGATTTTATTTTGCAGGGAGTTGAGGGATTTTCTTTTCCTGTTAAATATTAGTATATTTTTATAAGGACTGTAAGGTGCATAGAGCTTTTCACATGCACTTTTAATACATTGAAGTAAACAACTAGTATAAGAAAAAAAAATGAAACTTATTAAAATGTTTGTGCATCTGTGGGTATCTTGATAGTTGTTATTGAGAAGCAGGACTTGTTCACATGCACTGATAGTGAATGACCACTGAAACACTGTCTCCAGTGAATATGTGCTTGGTTTAAAAAAAAAATTACAAAATGTCGACCAGTTCATATGAACAAACATTTTTGCAGGCAACATTTTGCCAGGGAAAAATGTAAAATACCATATTGTTCCAGCCAATAAAAATGCAAAGACATTGACATACAAGACACCAACAATTATAACTTTATTCTCTCTTAAATACATAGAATAAACTGGTCTGTCAAGACCCTGTTAATAAATTCTTTGACTTCTGCCATGGAAGCACCACTGCACAAAGGGAGCCGTAATTTAAAGGGATGCCATTAGGTAGGCAGTTTTGGCTCACAGTTGGCATTTTGTATGTCTCTACAGAGCCAGGGTGTGATTGATTCCAATGCTATGCCTATGTGTTCTATCCTTTCCAAGCTTCTGATAGAAAGCCCATGGACGTCAATGGGACTTTTTCAATTGGCGTCAAAGGGATCGGCATCAAGGAGGTAGTGCCAGTGGTGAAAGTAACTTAAAGGACTTATCGGTACGCCAGAGTCCTGAGGGGGGGCGTGGCCTCAACCGGAAGAGGCAGAGCCTTTCAAGATTTAAAGGCCTTGGGGCTCTGTCTGTGGCTGAGAGCCCCAGGGCCTTTAAATCACCTCAGAGCTACCAGCTGCAGAGGCGGCTGGGAGCCCCAGGGCTCCTGGGTGAATGAAAGGGCCCAGGGCAGTGGCAGGAGCACCAGGCCATTTAAATCCCCACCCGAGCCTGGCTGCCGGAGCTCCGGCGGTGCTTTAAAGGGCCCGGGCCTCCCCACAGCAGCTGGAGCCCTGGGCCCTTTAAATCACCACCATGGAAGTCAGTCCAGTCCGGTATGGCGTACTGGCTCTTGCTGGTATGCCATATCAGACCATACCGGCTTACTTTCACTTCTGGGTAGTGTAGATCAGAAGCTAATGCTGATCTGAGCTGCATTCGCTTTCTCACTTTTGTGCAAACACCTGTCTTAAGGGCTTGTCTACACTGACAACATTTAAAGCGGTACCGTGTCTCCCAGCACTCTAAAGAACCCACCTCCACGAGGGGCATAGCTACCACCACTGGTAGCGTGGCTCCCAGCGCTGAGGCACTGAAACTTTACAGTGCTGAAACTTGCTGCACTCAGGGGGGTGTTTTTTTCACAGGGAGTGTTTAATTTCAGAGCAGAACATGCCATGTAGAGCACTTGCTCCCTGGTTTCACCTCTCAGGCAGACCCTGAACCTGAAGGGGGGCCCCATCTCTGGCCTCTGGGGGAAGAGGGGAGCATATAATGTTGCATTCATATTTCCACTTCTGACAATTCTGACTCCTCTCCCTAGAATTTCCTCTCCTTTCCCATCTTCACACCATACAGTAGAAAGAAGTGACTGGTCCTTTAATATCTAGTTTCATATTAGTCTACTCTCTAGTGGATGTTTGTTGCCATGAAAGTGAATGAGTTCATGACATGCTCGTGCACACAGAGCATTCAGCTATTCTTTCAGAATTTTGTTTGATTAGGAAATGAAGACTAGAGGCTTTAAATCGATTGTGAGGTGTATATTAGGGAAGCAGGAATGGGGCAGAAAGTGCTACCAGTGCGGATAGGGTGGGTGAGTGGATTGAGGGCGCTGGGGAAATGTTGCCCTACACTCAGAATATCTGCTGCATCATACCAAAATATTTAGGGCCAAGGCTAGGAATTGCATCAAAGTTTGGACAAACCAATTTGAATTAAAAATAGTGAACAAAAATGTAAGAGAAACACTAAGATTTCCCAGAGAGATTTAAATAGCAGTTACAGGGAACTTGAAGTGAAGCCAAACATTTCATAATGGCAGGTTAGCAGTTTTGAGTTTTTCAATAATTAAAATAAGCAATAAGTCAATTTTGGAAACTGAATCCTGGTATCTTCTGGGTGGAATAAAATCTCTCCTCCTTTCAATCCCTAGATCTCTCATGACCTTCCTACAGCACAAACATTCAGCTCCAGGCAGAATTTTGCAGAACAAAGTTCCCATAATCATATTCTGTCCTCTTGCAGGCTGAAGAAAAATCTGATTTTTAGTAAAACATTTCCTGGGGAAATGTGCGTAGTGATGGTCTCAGACCTCCCTCCCATCCTCTCACCTTTTCCCCTGACAACAAAATGACTTTTCCTTGGGCAACACATAAATGTGCATTTCATAAAGCCTTGCTATAGCTCTCAGTTGGAGTGGAGCTGGAGAGAGGAAACCACCTGGTCAGTATTTGGAATGACATGAACTTTTTTGAATTTTAATGTAGGTTCTGTCCAACTGTTAAATTTTATCATCTAACATGCCTTTTTGCTAACAACAACAACAGATTAAAAAAAAGCACAAATGATTGAAAAAAAATCAATATACAGAGAGATTTGAAGGAAACCCCAGGGAGGAACTGAAGGATTGACAGAGAAACTGCAAAATAGAAGATTAAACACTGCTTCAGAGCTCTGCACAAATGTTTCTTGTGAACTCAAAGTGCACTCTGAATTTTGGATGTGAAAGCAACGCAGGACTTGCGCTTATGTACAGTGTATTACTTATGATGCCATTTGTTAACGGTAAACTCTCAAAACTGTTGCAGATATGCAGCCAGATTAGAAAATTGGTAAGAGCATAGGGAAGGACAAGATTGATGTTTGGCTGAGTAATGAAAATGGATCACGATTTGCTTGAGTACTGGCTAATAAAAGCATTGCTAAAGACTGTAGTATTTGCCCAATAAGTAAATGGGAAACTCAGCCTGTAACTGTTGCAATTTGAAGATATTACATTTCATAGCGGCAAACTCATTAGAAAAACTGAGTTGGCATTGTCCAAACCTGTAGCCTCTGTTCCATAACTCCTTTGAACAGAGCCGTGGGTTCAGATTAAATAAGAACAGGCCAATGGTCAAAATTTACTGGAAATGTATGTGACATTGAAAAGGTAAAAACAAAAACAAAAAAAACAGACAATTTTTGTTTTTTGGCTTTATTAGTGTGGGATTCTTGACAGTGAAATACACTTTCTACTTTAGCTGGGCATTCGGGTCAGACCTGCAAGGTCTAGTTCTCCCAAGAGTCATTCTGGCAGCTGGGAAGAGCTGGATCATAGACACCCTTTGTCCAAGCCTCCTTTTCCTGCTTATGCCTCTTACACTGATGGCTGTACAGGGAAGAGGATGGTTTAGACCTGCTATATTTGCTCTAAACCACTAGGAGATTTACAATGAGGAAATTCTCCTAGCTCACCAAATGTGCTGGACTTCTGGTCTCCTTGCATGCCAATCCCTTCCAATTTTTCCTGTGCAAGTGGTGCCTCCAAATTCCTCTTACATACAGAAGGGCATCAACTCTGGAGAGATACTGTCTCTCTCCTCACTGACAAAAATAAAATTAGGAAAGGCTTCTGCTCTGCCTAAGATGACTTAAGGGACAATTCCTCTTCTTTCACTTTTGGGGGTTGCACTGCTCCAAATGTTCCCCCAGACCTGGGTTTGTTTTGTTGCAGTGTTTTGATCCCAAACACTGCAGGAAATACTTTACTTTTAGAGTTGCTATTGAAACAGACAAAAATTGTAATTTTCAAGAGGGAAATATAAGTTAAATACCGTGCTGTTTAAAGTAGAAAAACCCTTACACAAAAGCTTGGGGAAATTTCTCTTTGGAAAAGAAGGGTGCTGGACAAATCTATCAGAGGCATCTTGGAACTGAGATGCATACAAGGAGGCTCAGAGAAATTTCATTTTTGATCTGGTATGAGCAGAGAAGAAAAAAGCAATATGATTTCCAAATATGATATATTGAAATTTCAGGGGAAAGACTATAGAAAGACCCATTGATTAATTATCTAGCACTGGTGAAGAAAACAAGTACACAAGCTTAAGCATATTTGAATTTCATAAATTTATATTCCTTTGTGGCACGCTAACTCAGTTTCCTGAAGTATCTGTATAAGAAGATACAGGCCTGGAGTAATAATCTAATTGATAAGAGGAAACAATGTTTTGAAATCCTGATATTCTCTGTTTAAAAAAAAGGGTGGGGGGGAAGGGAGTTCTAGTAGTATGTCTCAGCATAATATACTAGAATATGGGAAAAAGACGACAGGTTGATTCTCTAGTGCCTCACACTGTGTGTGTTGATTTATATCAGTGTAGGGTGGGTGTGAATGAAGAATTCCAATCTGGTACCATTTCATTCCCTACTTGTGAGCCCTGTGAGTTAAAATAAAACGTGAGGATAGTCACTGAATGAGTGGGCTATGAGGAGAAGCAGGTAAAGTTTGGCCCTCCTTTGGCTGTGATAGATTTCAGAAATTAATTGATGTGAGTAAATATCTTGCTATCCTAACTCAGGGCCTGATTCAGCTCCCTTTGGTGTTAATGGTAAAAATCCCATTGACTTCAATGGGAACATGATAGCATCCTCAGTTCTCACTGAAGAAAAATCTTCTGTTAATCACTGTGAATACTGTTAGGTAGGGGAGTGTGAACTCTACTAGATTTTTTTCATGTTTGTACTGTGTGTTCAATCTCAGTTCTCAATTAAGCGTGAAGGTTTAATATTTTAATGGGGAACAATAAGAGGGTTGTACCACTTTAACGATACCAGTAGACAATACTAGTATAGTTACACTGGTATAGTTAACATTGCAATTTCTGTGTGTGGACAAACCCATAGAGGCACAGCACAGAACTCACAGCCCAGAGGGATTGGGAAGGTGGGTGGGGGGCCACAGGCTAAGGTGGCTTTAAGCCACCTTTGTGTCCTCCCAATGGTACACTGCTCCTTGCCTAATGTAGATAGCCCATGGGGCTTGTCTAGGTTGCCCCAGATGCCTATGAGTCACATCGCTGCATGCTGCTTCCCCACCCCTGCTCTGTCCTTGGCATTCCCCCTATACCCGTGCTTACAAGGGGGTCTTAGGAAGTCAGGCTGTCAGCTGTCTTCCTCAGTTCCTGTCCAGGGTGGGATAACCCCTCCTGGCTGGATCTGGGGCTGCTCTGGCCCTTTTAGCTGGCCTAAAGAAGCTATTGTGATGGTAAGGATCTCACCCACAGCTTCAGTCAAGAAGTAAAACAGAAATTTAAAATTAAACATTTAAAAATGGAGACTGTGCTACAAGCTGCCTAGAGTAGGTGACAGACAGCAGGTACTTATATTCATGTTTACAACATTGCCTATTCTCACTGCAACAAAATATATTACTACAGCAAGACTATATTTCTCAAGGCAATGCTGAGGAATAAAATTAAAAGCAAAAAATAAAACCTGCCTTGATCACAGGTATCGATATCAACAGAAACATTATTCAAACTAATGGGATTCACCAATATGCTTCCTCCTATATACACTGTTGTGTGATAAAACTAAGATTGTAGGAGAGCACAATGCTCCCTCATAACAAACACTTATATACTTGCTTCCTCTTCATTGCCATTACCACAAATCATTTTGTGTTAGCAAATTTGGCTGCAGAAGCATAGTCCATAATATAAAGGTCTTGTTGTCATGAGTTTACACCTATTTTAGCTGGGAATAATATAGCTTTAACTGAATAGATTTGTAAATATTCAGTCAGATCCTGCTTCCACTGAGGTCTGTGATAAAGCTGCCAAACAGAATACCTACAGCAAAACTATACAACTGGCATCAATGCAATGAGGATCAGGTCTATTTCCTGTATTTATGTCCCTAGATCACTGACTTGCCCTTTGGCAATGTCTGCCCCACTTAATGTCTCCCAGTGAGAATATTGCAGTGCCATTTGCTGGGAAATTAGTGAAGTCACCTTTTTTTTCCTTAAAGGAGAATGTCTTTTTTTTTTTTTTTTTAAGTTAATGGTAAACATATCAAAGTGGCCCTCTTATGTTCATGACAAGCTATGTCCTTTTGTCCTTTCTCAGTTGAAACTCGGAGTGGAGTAAATACCAGAGGATCAGACTGCAAATCAAGTGCTAGATTCCTCCCACTGTCTGAGACTTCGATAGCTCTAAAACCTTTTTAGCCATACATTGATAATCAGCACCCATAGTAACAATACCAATGAATAATACATCAATAATATCACCACCACTTTGCACTTTATGCCTTCTGAAAATAGGCCATAGGAGCAGATTAGATGTCTGTGTGAGATTCACCTTATGTGTAAGGTGAATTTAATAACGCTGTACAATACTACTTCTTGGAAACGGGCATTATATCAAATGGGCATTGTAATAGGCATTGTATTCTCTACTATACTCTTATTGATTTTTAGCAATAAACCTGACTGATATTGGTTATTTGATCTTTTGAATATATTTCACACCAAACCAAAGTGTTATTAAAGAACGGACACTAAAATTTATCAGCGGTGTTTATACAATGCCTGGCCAAGATTTTCAAGTGACTAGTGATTTTGGCTGTTCAACTGCAGACACCTTAAAGGGGTCTGACTTTAAGAACATTTTGTGCATTCACTTCTGAAAAGTAAGACTCTTTATAAGGTATCTCAAATTTGGCACCCAAAGTCAGAAGTCACAAATCTTTGCCCCTATATCAGTGGTGGCCTCTAGGTGCTATACTATCACTAACAGGCTGTCATATCTTGGATTCACTCCTGTTTGAACTAGGTGTAATCCTTAGCCTGGCCTTGTTTAGCTTGAATTATACAGCATCTCAGCTCAGGCTGTCTGTTAAATGCAGGCTGTGGAATCACTGATATTCAAGCAGCTGCCAAAGTTTCTCAATTTCAGTCTTTTAAAGTTGTGATGCTGTGGGGATGATGGAGGTTCTATTTGCTTCCTGTATTTGGAAAATTGTTACAGCTCCAAGCTGGGTATGGTTTTAATTATTACGGTGAGAAGTTCCTTTTCAACTGCATGTGATAAGGTACCTAAATATTAACTGAATTCCAATAAATTATAATATACAAAAGCGATGACATTTATTATTCTATGTGGATATGTTTATGAAAAATTGATAACTTGCAATCTACAGGCATTTAAGTGTCTCTTCGATGTAATTTAAAAAAGCTAAAATCTTCATGATTTAAGGCATGACCAAGCATGGATACATCACTGAAGAATAAATGTTCACACTTGAGACTATGGACTAGCAGGAATAAGTACGTTTTAAAAACCACCTCTAAAACTTTTCTCAAGAGAAAAAACAAACTAGCAACACTACTTAAGTGCTCCTTTATTTATATACCATGGCTGCACTATTGTTTTTTTCTGAATTTGCTCAGTCTCTTTGGATAGAGTTTTCATTGCTGGCATTTCTGCTGCACATCATTATCATACTTTGATAATTCATACTAATGACTAGAAGATCCATTGTGAGTTACTGAATTTTTCAAATTAGTGAATGAACAAACAGTATAAAAAAGTAAGCGCAATGCATCACAAAATGTTCTAAGCTCAGTCATTTTGACAACTGCAATTTAGTTTGATTTTTATAAAACATATTGCTGTACATTTAGTAACATATTATGGATAATAATAATAGCATGTTATCATAAATACTGAATCCTCACTCCAGCATTCTGTATTAACTCTTTGCTGAGAAACAAGGAAAGAACGAGACTGTGATTTTTGTGTGTGTGAGTGATGGAGTATATGGATTAGTAAACTATAGATTAATGAGGTTCTATTAATGGATTAAAGTCTCACAACAGGATTTAGGATGATACCCACTGACAGGACACTTAGGACTTGTCTATTCTAAAATGTTAGGTTAACCCAGCTGTGTTGTTCAAGAGTGTGAAAAATCCATACTCTTGAGTGACATTAGTTAAGTTGACCTAACCCCAGTGTAGACAGCACTATTTTACAGAAGAATTCTTCCGTCGACTTAGTAACTGAAACTCAGGGAGGTGGATTACCTACATTGACGGGAGAACCCCTCCTGCTGGCATAGGCAGTGTCCATACTGAAGTGCTGCAGTGGAACAGCTGCAGTGCTGTGGCTGTGCCACTGCAGCGTTTCAAGTGGTAGACAAACCCTTAGAAGAGGAACAGCATTAATACAAGACAATCTCTTGGAGTCCTGGTTATGACCAACTCTAGGTAAATTTCACTCCTAAACAGAGGGTTAGCACTTGGCCTGTGCGCCACTTAAGATTCACTTCAGCCTTATTTTGAGGGTGTAAGCAAGAAGTGGCACATAGGTCTTATGTTGGCTCTCTGAATGGGAGTAAATTTTGATCCTTTGTTAATAAAACAGGTTCTAATGTCTAAAACAGGGTTCTGTGGTTGGTATTGCTTACTCTGACAGATTTTCAACATAGGATTTTCATGTACACTCACATACATGCCCATGCATTGGATGGCTTAAATAGAATAACTGATTAGTTGAATATCAGAGGGGTAGCCATGTTAGTCTGGATCTGTAAAAGCAGCAAAGAGTCCTATGGCACCTTATAGACTAACAGACGTTTTGGAGCATGAGCTTTCGTGGGTGAATACCCACTTTGTCGGATGCATGTAGTGGAAATCTCCAGGGGCAGGTATATATATATATGCAAGCAAGAAGCAGGCTAGAGATAATGAGGTTAGTTCAATCAGGGAGGATGAGGCCCACTTCTAGCAGCTGAGGTGTGAAAACCAAGGGAGGAGAAACTGGTTTTGTAGTTGGCAAGCCATTCACAGTCTTTGTTTAATCCAGACTTCAAAGAGAAACTGCTGAGCTCCAGTTCATCTGCAAATTTGACACCATCAGCTCAGGATTAAACAAAGACGGTGAATGGCTAGCCAACTACAAAACCAGTTTCTCCTCCCTTGGTTTTCACACATCAGCTGCTAGAAGAGGGTCTCATCCTCCCTGATTGAACTAACCTCATTATCTCTAGCCTGCTTCTTGCTTGCATATATATACCTGCCCCTGGAGATTTCCACTACATGCATCTGACAAAGTGGGTATTCACCCACGAAAGCTCATGCTCCAAAACATGTTAGTCTATAAGGTGCCACAGGACTCTTTGCTGATTAGTTGAGGTGTCCCAGAAAGCAGCTGTGGATACTTGGAGCTAGGGGTTGAATTTTCTGGTACATGAATGGATCCTCTAATTGGTGATGCACAAGCCTGAAAACCTAGGCAGGAAGCTCAGGGTGATTAATAAAACACCAGCAGATGATGAGGATCTGCTCACCATATAGACACTCTCCTGACACTTTACCACTACCATGAATGAGAATTCTCATGACACCTCATTCTGTGTTGTGATCTGCAGGGCCTCAGTCCTTGCATTGCAATGTGATTTGACAGTATAGAGAGCATCAGGTCAGTCAAGAACTAAGTTTGACTGGAAGTGTCTGTGAGTATGTCTACATTGCAAGGTGGGGGTATAATTCGAGGAAATACAGTGATGCTAGCTCTGACTATCCTAGCATGCTGAAAATAGAAATGTAAGCACAATGGCATGAGGGGCTGGCTGCCTCAAGTATGTACTTAACATCTACTATGATGTTATGATGGGGCGAACTGGGGGAGAGGTAGATATGCTGGAGGGTAGGGATAGCATCCAGACTGACCTAGACACATTGGAGAATTGGGCCAAAAGAAATCTGATGACATTCAACAAGGACAAGTGCAGAGTCCTGCACTTAGGATGGAAGAATCCCATGCACCGCTACAGGCGGGGGACCAACTGGCTAAGCAGCAGTTCTGCAGAAAAGGACCCGTGTGATTAGTGATGAGAAGGTAGATATGAGTCAAGAAGCTTAACGACATATTGGGCAGCATTAGTAGGAGCATTGCCAGCAGATTGAGGGAAGTGATTATTCCCCTCTATTCAGCACTGGTGAGGCCACATCGGGAGTATTGTGTTCAGTTTTGGGCCCCCTCTACAAAAAGGATGTGGACAAATTGGAAAGGGTCCAGCGGAGGGCAACGGAAATGATTAGGGGGCTGTGACACATGACTTATGAGGAGAGGCTGAGAGAACTGGGCTTGTTTAGTCTGCAGAAGACAAGAGCGAGGGGGGATTTGATAGCAACTACCTGAAGGGGGGTTCCAAAGAGGATGGAGCTTGGCTGTTCTCAGTGGTAGCAGATGACTGAACAAGGAGCAATGATCTCAAGTTGCAGTGGGGGAGGTCTAGATTGGATATTAGGAAAAACTATTTCACTAGGAAGGTGGTGAAGCACTGGAATGGATTACCTAGGGAGGTGGTGGAATCTCTATTCTTAGAGGTTTCTAAGGCCCAGCTTGACAAAGCCCTGGCTGGGATGATTTAGTTGGAGTTGGTCCCGCTTTGCGCAGCGGGTTGGACTAGATGACCTCCTGAGGTCTCTTACAACCCTAATCTTCTATGATTCTATGATAATTGTGCCTGCAAATTTACCTTAATTGTGAGCTCCTCTTTCCCAGTCTTTCATTATACTCCCCTGAGGAGAAGCAGGCAAGCCTTCTTAACTGGTCTGCTGGTTCCTGGTTGGTTAGTGACTCCTTCTGGCCCTTTTAGGATTTTGGAAGACTAAGTCTTGTTGATAGCCCAGTGTGAGTGGCTTTTCTTTGAGCAGTGGGATATCAAGACACTACACTGATGACTCCAGCAGGGGACAGAGAAGGCCTGATAGTCCCCATCATACCTCTTTACTCCTATTCAAGATTTCCTTGTTTATACATCAAGGATAGCATTAGCCCTTAGACTACTCACATTGCATAAAGTGAAGAACATGTGTAAGACTTGGCAGGGTCTTAGTGTAAGGGAGTAATTAAGTATAGATTAAGGTTGCCTTGTCCAATGGATAATTGTAGCTAGCGCTTCTCATCTACCTTTCACAGTAGATAAGATAGTCTCAGTAAAGGACTACTTTGAAATACAATCAATTACTTGTGAATCTGGTTTTTGGTTTGGTCCATGAGAGGGGATGAGGCCAGCTAAGAAGTTCGATGCAGCCTTCACTAGAGCTCAACAAGGTGTTCTCATCTATTCTTTCAGTTTTTGCCCATAACTAGTTTTTGTTAATTTGAAGATAAAATATGAAAAGAAGCTGCAGCAATTTGAGTGTCCCTTCTATCAACCAGCAGCACTTCTTTAGAGATGAAATCTCTTATTTGGTTCTCTTGTCTGGGTTAGTAATCTTGTAGTTGAGGCTTGTATAGGTAGTATCCAGACACTGAGAATTTTACTGAAAGCAGACCTTTTTCTGCGATCAAGGCCTTGGGGGGAAAAAAGGACATGTGAGTTCTGAGGACAATTTATGGTCAGTAATAAAGTCTAACTCTGTGAAAACTATATAAGGAGTTTGGATAAAAGAAGACTTAATGCATAGAAAAGCAGAAATTATACAAAACATCTGAAGGGAAAGATGTGAATAAAAACATTGATTTGGTTGTGTAGTGTAGTATAGTATAGTTAAGTATAAATACGAAGTTTGAGCCAGCCATATGGTTAGCAAAGGTATACTGTCTGCCACTTCTTCCTAATTACTTAGGAAACTCTATTAAAGAACAAACTTTACTGAATGCAGAGACCCCTGGGACTATTATGAAATTATTTTCTTCAGTTGAAGAACATGATAACTTCCTTTCAGAGATGAGAAACAGAAAGTGGATTTTCCATTTGGGAATGACAATACACATGTTCTTAGACGTGTCTTTAAATACTTTAAAAGTGAATTTGGCTTGGTTAGGAGTTTTTAGAAAAGTGAATACAAGTTTTATATTCGGCTACACTCCATCTGCTTAAGAAAGGAGAAAATAATATGGGTTGGAGGCTTTTTTATTATAATGACATCGAGAAATTACTGAAAGATAAAATGGCTGTTTCAAATGCTGAATGAGTTAGATGAAATAGAAGAATGAGTTGAAAATTATATTAATACCATAAAATCTAACCAATAAGAGATTAAGTATCATATTAAAAAATTTATATACTGATTATGAATATATGTGTGTGTGTAAGGATAATGAAACAGGAAAAACATCATGAAGAAAAATGCACATATTAAAAGGAACTCCATAGAAATGAAGGACTGCAAAAAAGAAAAATAGAATGATGGGTTGTATTGTGTCATTGATTCTTAGGCAAAACTCCAACCTAGGCATATGGTTGAAAGCTGATCGTGCAGTTTATTTAAAAAATGAAAGAGACTTTAAAAAGTGCCTTTTGGGATTAATTTAAAATTATCCCTCTTCCTTCAAGAATCTTGCACTGAATTCTTATAAATGCCAAAGAGCCATGGAGGCCACCAAAATATAAAAGAGCAGATTAGAAAAAAACACAGCCATGTCAATGGAGCCATCCATTGGATGGGAAAGTGCTCACTAGACCATTTAGAGAGATTTTAATAATATTTTGGGAACTTGGCATAGAACTGCCCAAGTTCTTTTAGCATTCAGGGGAGATAATCCAAGCTATTAACTTGTGAACTCCCTGATAAATATCACGATGGTCCAGACACGTGTAAGCAAAGAAAATGATTAATACGGGATGACTGACCTTTCTGTTGAGAAGGTCAGTGAGCAACTGAGTTGAGATTGGTGGCTTACATGGCTTTGTGTGGTGTGAAATGTCAAAGAATCAGTGTTGATGAGCATAGTCCATTATTTATTAGGTGAATATATATCTCCCTCGGTCTTCTAAATGTATTACATGTGCAGTTTTTTATTTATTTAAGATACTACATTGTTTCTGTGACTCTTAAAGGTAAATTGTGAAGCAAAATAAAGTATTTTATTTTGCTCTCTATGTGCCTGATTCAGAGCCCAAGGAATGGAAAAAGTCCCAATGACTTCAGTGGGCTTTGGATCAGGTCAGATTGCTCTTTTGTAACGTTAAAGTGGTGTCAGTTACCAGGTTAGCTGCACTTTTGATACCCTCTTCAGATTCTCCTGAGTGTACCCTTTCAAGTGATAGGCTGTCACAGGGCTGACCCACTAGGATATCTATCCTGCAGCTGGGACCAAGCCTCCCAGCCTGATTGACAGACTCATGCTAGTGGGGCTTGAGCTAGTGAGCTAACAATAGCAGTATGGATGGGTTTCTTGAGCTCTGAAGCCCACCAAATCCATATGCTTGTGAGCTGAGCCCCAACTGCCAAACGGATATTTTTAGCACATTAGCTTGAGCTGGGCTAGCTCAAATCTATCTACCTGGGCTGGGAGGCATGCTCCCATCTGTAGAGTACACAGACCCTAAAGGGAGTCAGGGACCAGCCTACCTGTGACAGGATCCTGTAAGCAAGAATGAATCAACTCAGACCTAATTGGCAGCAAATAAATCCCTAGGCATCTGGTTGGTAGTTGTTTAGCTAATGAGCCCAATAATGGGTTACTAAGACTCAGCTGGGCTCTGAGAAATAGGAAGTGTGAGGAGAGCAGCCCCCAGGTGAGCTCACCAGAGCAAGGAACCTGGATGACATGCTGCCAGAAGGATGAGCTCCAGCACCACAGCTGCAGCAGCATGACAACAACAGAAGCCTAAGGGCTGCAGCTGGCTGGAGAAAAGTGGTGCAGTGGATAAAGGTAGAGATTGAGCTGGAACCCAAGAACCACAGGCCCCCAAGGAAGAAGGCTGTGCAAACCCTGAGCTTAAGGGGAGAAACTGATTATTTCACATTTATTTGGATTTGATAAAGTAGAACCCCAACAGGAGAATTTTGTTTTACAACCTTTTGGGCTGAGTGGAGTACTTATTGTGGGAAACTGAGGCAGAGAACACCTGTAGAGCCAGGCTCAGCTAGAAGGGGGTACTACAGGGCAGCCATCACTCCATTGCACAGTCTCTGCACCTTCACTCCTTTCAGAGTGGATTCCTGTGATTCTCCTACTCATGGATCAGCTCCCCAGGCTACAACTGCCTTGTTTGCCAATGGTGTTTCCTCAGCAGGTCAAACTAGGTTTGGCACCTACAAGAGTTCCCTTTGGGAGCTGTGACCAGTAGGTAAATGCAGTGACTCAGAATCATTTCGTCGAAGTACTGTTTATTTATTCATAGGAACATAGGTTTTAGAGAAAAGGGTTACAACAACAAAAGGCCTACATGTGTATGTCTGTTCTCAACCTTAGCATTTCCATCAGAGCTTAAGAAGGTCTGGCTTATCTCAGGTATCCCTGTCTCTGGGGACTGGGGTCTAATCTGCTTCCCTGAAGTCACTGATTGTCCATTCCCCTGAGCTTGGGACTCAGGATTTTATCTACTTCAGAGTTCTTTATTTCAGCTTTTGTGCCTGAAGGGCTCTTCCCGTGTCCCAAGCCATTGGTGTTGGGGCAAGCTTGATCAGAGGTCAAAGTTCAAAGGCATTGACCCTTGTCAGTTAAGTACCAGTGACTGGGTTATCTAAAGCCATTGTCTGCCTTCCTGTGGGCATGCAATAAGGTCTTGCAAGAGTTAACCCTTAGAACATATGTAGCAAACAGTATAATAACAATACAATAAACTGATATACCCAATATTCATCAAAATAATACACATCTTCCATGTTCTTCACAGATGGTCTCATAAACACATTGGAAAACACCAACAATTTTATTTCTCATTGATATCCCTCAATTTCCTCTCCTTGTTCCTTTCCGGCAAACTGTGCAGTGCTTGGAGGTCCTGGGTAGTGCTATCACACAAGCTAGCTGCTTCCTCAAGTTTAGTGGGAAAGGGAGGCACTCATGTGTCAGCTAAAAATCTGCATCTCCTTTAGGTAGAGGGAAGGATTGCTGCATCCATCATGGAAAACAGCCAGGTATGACATCACCATTCTGATCTTCCAAAAATGCCAGCCCCAGCAAAAAAGTGGAAGTGAGTACTTGACGATACTTAAAGCACAAGCAGAATGTACGCAGCTTTGTTTTAAATGTTTGAAGGCTCGTTGAAGAGCGACCCTCACAAGGAATATTTTGATTTTCCCTTCTCTTTAACGGCTTTTGAAACCTTATTCTAAATGCAGATTGTCTGAGTAGCAGTTGATCTCAAAATATTTTGATAACTAATTAGCTAAGTTAGGATGTTTTTAAGCTTTTTAAATTTCTGTTGTCCCTGGAGTCTGATAAACCATGAAATCATGCATAAGTCACCAATAAAACTCATCCAGTTTTTAATGGGTAAAAGATCAGATACATCTGAAACTCATTCAAGTCAAAGAAGTGAACTAAAACTTTAATGGATCTTGACTTTGCCTTAGGTTCTTAGCTACCAATTCATTCCCCTTTGCTTGAAACTATGTATTCAGTAGATTTTACAGTATTTTACCATTGCTATTATCATGCTCTGTTACAGGAAATGTTGCTTAATGTTGTAACACCGAGTAGTATTTTAATGGAAGACACAAAATAACCGGACAATCTTTCAGAGTTCTTTTGGGTATTTCCGAAGGTAATAGTTAGAGACAGGGACATTCAAGTAAGCATGTAGATTCACAAGTCCAAAAAGGGGCTATTTGTCAAGCTAAAACTGTTTTCAGAATTGTTAGATGGATGGTAATTGTGTAGGGAGCTGCTCAAATCAATGCCAACTTGTTGCCATCTGATGGAGAGGAGCAGGAGTAGGCTGGGAACTTAGAGGTATCCCTCGCCTCCATCTTGGTCTTGTTTCTTATGTTGGCTTAATTTTGTCTCCAGTCCCTAGTCAGAATACATACTGAAGTCTTGAATACTGAGTTTCAGCCTGGAGCTAATGTTTATGGCTGAGATAAAATGCTCTGAAAATAGGGTAATACAATCTTAATTATAGAGGAACTAATAGCGCTACTATAAATACCTTGATAGGGAGATAACAATGACTCTCAAATGTGTGTTTTGGATATTTTTTGAAGACTTTTTTGGGGGGGATAGGTTAGCAAATTAAGCTGTCAGAAATGTCATGTTATTTATAAATTGTATAATTGGAAAAAATGGGAAGTCAATTATAATACTTAATATATGATGGCTCTAAGAGTTATACTACAGGAATAACTGCTGTTCCATGATAGACAGAGCACTGTAAATCTAGAAGAAGGTTGTTCCTTGACAATGTAATCTTTTCAAGTTAATTGATTTGACTAAATATCAACACATTAATTCCTACCAGAGACACAGATACATGTCCTTCTACAATAAGATCTTCACTTTAGAAGTGTGCGGCAAAATTGATGGAGGTAATATATCAATAAAATATTGACATTGTTTATGCACTTAACTGGAGTACTAATGAAAAAAAATCATTTGCTTGCAAATGCTGGGGTTTCCTATCTGGACCAAATAGCCCACTGTCCAATAAATGATCAAATTCTGCCCATATATATGAATGTGTACAAATCTTATTTACTTTTGTGTTAATGTCAGTTCTAAGATTTCAAGATTCCAAGACCACCAAAAGGAATAGCAAGAGGTACTGCTGACCCATCTTTGTCCTGTTAGGATTCAAGGAAATTGGGCTAAAATGGTTATGCTCTTTCCTTTCTAACAGAGAACCTGCCCATCATGATTCATTGGTATCTTCCTAATCAACTTTATGGAAGGGTTATATCACTGCTATCTATCGCACAGAGGTCTTATGTATGTAGTTCCACAGGGTTCAATCTTGTTCTTGTTCTCATTGTAAATCTAGGTTCAACCACTAAACATTTTCTAATAAGAGGGCTAGCAATATGCCAATGATCTCTTTGTTTCCTAGCACAGTCAATTCCATCTCCCACTTTTCACAGTGCATGAAGCAGCCTGGAGCCTAGATGAAGTACAGCTGGATGAACCCAGAAGTGACTGAAGTGATGCTAGTTATAAGAGGGAAACTTTTTTTCCCCCAAGGAACACCTCCTGGAACCTGCCCTTAATCAATGGCATCTGCTTGCCAGTCTTGAGGTTATGTTGGAGTGAATTATTGACCTATTGACCATGGACACTCAAGTAACAGTAGTACCTTCTTCCATCTCCTGGTATCAGGAAAACTGTTCATTCCTCTCGGTCAATGCCTTGGCCATGTGTTTGTGATCTCCATGCAAGACTATTGTAATTCATTCTATTAGGGCCTAGGCATGAAGGTCAGAAAGAACCAAAGTTTATGCATGGTGTGGCAGTCTACATCCTAAGGTGTATGAGTTGCAGAGAGCATATTATACTGGTGCTCCACAGATTTCACAGGCTCCCTATTCGCTACCAGATTTGCTTCAAGGTTCTGTAATATTGATTTACTAAACCTTCACTGGGATTGACCCAGTCTATCTCCCTGCCCTGAACCCCATATGACAGCCATGGTAATCTGGCATGTTACCTTAACCTTTAAGAGAAACCAGTGTGCTGGAGGCAAAGTGCTCAACTTCAAGCCCCAGGCTCTGGAAATCCCTCTGAAGGGACACCAGGAAAAATCCAGTCATTGCTACTATGCTGTAAATTCCACCTCTTTCCTACTGCATTCCCCAAAGGACCGGAGTAGAAGTAAACCTGGCAGCATGCTCAAAGGTAGAAACCGGCCATTAAACTAGGAGAGCTGACTGCTTTATTGGTGAGTTCACTAATTTTCTATAATCCCTGAACAATGTTTAGCTACTGTAGTACTTTAAAAGTGGTTGACAGATAGATTAGATATAGGAGCATCAAAAGGTTCAGAGGCTGGATAAAAACTCAAAAGCCAGGTTCTTATCTGAAACTCACCCAAGTCCCTTGAGTCTATATAACTGAACAAGGAACATTTAAGGACAGGCTGAGATTTCTGGTACTTAGAGCAGAGCAAAAAATGCAACCTCTTACCATGCACTGTTTTAGGTGTATATGATGTCATCCAGTGCAGGAACAACACGTGACCTTGACAGGTAAGCAACTTTTGAATTAATCTTTTATCAAGCAGAAACAGATGATTATATAAGACCTACATAAAAGTGAGAACAAGAAGAGCAGATAACAAGGAGAGTGTACTGAGTGTCTGTACTGGGGATGTTTCGCATGGTTGGCTTCTGCAGTTTGTCTTGATTATGAGTATTTTCTAGTTCCAGCTTTTTGCCCACAATCCCCAATTCCCTGGGCTATGTTCAGAATTTGAAGTTATAACAAAGGATTTTTTTTATAGTACTCTTTCTCCCCATGGATGCTTGTACAACTGGAACACTTTATTTTAACTATATTGCGCACCTTATTCTTCAGTAGGAATGAAATATAGGTGCTATATTTAAACTATGTGCAATTCAGCTGATATTGGATGAATTACCCTTTGGCCTCTCATTGGATTAATCAGTAATGGATAGATTAGGTATTTCTTTGTTTATTTTACAGAGCAAATCCATAGCTTAAAAATACCCCAACAAATAGCTTTCAGAAATGAGATTTTGGATGCTCCTGAGTTGTGAGTTAACACCTGTCATAATGAAACCTTGATAGCCTGCCAGCACAGCCAGAATCCTGATCCCACCTGGTTGCTGTGCTGAAGTGTTAATTTGTTTCCTCTGTTCCTTGCTGTCCTGAGCCATGCCAGTGACTGCTGCCATGCTATCTCCATCCAAAATGCCGCATTGGTGTGTTGTCAAATGATGCTCTCCAGCTGCCTACTGGTGTGCAGTGAAGATGCAGTATTACTGAACTAATCCCAACTCAATTAGATTTTATCAGTAATTAGAGAAGTACTAATGTGTGATCTGGATATAATCAGAAAAGTCGCTATGGTAATCACCAGTTAGATGCTACTAGCATAATAATAACCCCAGTGCTGTTATTCTAGAGACCTGTATGTCCAGAACCATCCACCACCTTATCACATGACTCTCTTAATAAAATAACCCCTGTGCTGAGATCACCTATACTGATATACTTATTCACTTTGAGATGTTCCATTGCTTTCATTATTATGCCCAAAAGCAATCCATTCCTACCCCTGAAGTGTGACTTCTCTCTGCCTTATCAGTGGGCAGCTTTTTCCCAGTCAATTGAGGAAGAGTTTTTTAAGGAGCCATGCAGCCTAAAGATGATGTTGCTTCTTCCTGACTGACAGAAGTGTTTTAGCACAGTGGACTGAAGAGGATTTAACTTTCCATTTCCTCAAAAACAAAACAACAACCCCCTCCAGTAAGTACCTGTCCAAAATGAAAGCTTAATACTTAGCTTTTGGAAAGGAGTGTTAGTACTCATTGTTGCAATTCTGAGCCTCACAGTTTAATCAAAACCACTCTTGATGAACAAAACACCTGTAGTCTATTAAGGAAGTTGTAATATATCTGATACAATATCTAACAATCACAACCATAATTATTGTTTCAAAAAAATTCGTTTCTTACTAGGTTGTTTTCTGTCTTTTGCTGAAAATGTATCTGTCTTCCCAAATTAAAGGGGAGATGATCAAAGGCACGAATGGGAATTAGTTGTCCATCTCTCATTGACTTTCATTTGGAATTGGATGTCTCTTTGCTTTTTGTGTCTTTGAAAATCTCTTCCTAAAATGGTAAGTAAATGTGGCCATGATAAACTGAACTGTTCCCTCTTATATGGCCCATGTTGCTGTCATTTCTCAGCGTCTTGTAATTGTTAATATATTTGTCCTCACAACCCCTCTGTGAAGTTGGGAAGTGCTATTATCCCATTTTACAGATGGGGAACCAAGGCAAAGAAAGACTAAGGGTCAGATTTCAAAGTAGTTATGCACCGAAAGACTCATATCTGTCTAGGTGCTTTTGAAAATCCCACTAGGCACCCACATGCCTCTTTAGGCAGCTATATATATATATATATATATATATATATATATATATATATATATATATATATATATATATATATATATATATATATATATATATATAATATATTTAATTGACTTGCCCAAGGTCATATAGGAAGTTTGTGCTGGAGCAGGCAATTAAACACAGGTTTCCCAAGTCCCATGTTTGCAGTGAAACCACTGTTCTAGCTCTCCTCTCTCACTGGACCTGCTGTCCACTTCAGAGCCTGATCTTTGACAAGGTGGCAGTGAAAATGTCATCAGCACAAACTGAAACCTGGAGGGTGGCTAAGGTTCTATTCCCAGTCAATAACAAAGCAGCCTGTCAATAGCACCAAGCACAGTTCACAAAGAAAATGATTTAGTAATTTTCTAGATATTACAATGTGGTAGTTTCACATTCCTGGTGCATCAAAACTGTCCAAACTTGACTTCATACAGGAATGCACATTTATGTTGTAGCACTACTGAGAGGCAAATAGGGCCATCCTATCTCCGCTTTTTATAGAGATTCATAGTTTGTGAAAAGTGCCAGATTGAAAGAAACAAAAGTATCCCACAGTGCAGACAGAGCACAAATGCAGTTGGAACATGTTCCCTGTTTTTCTCCAGCAATGTGCTTCAACCCTGACCTTGATCATCTCTAGTAACAAAAGGGGTGGGGTATGTAGTCTCCATGACCATTCGTTCCTTGCACTCTTGCTCCCTCTATGCTGAGGAGTGACTCAACTAATACCCATTTCAATAATTTTTTTTTCTACTCAGACACTTGCCCACAAAAAAATGAATGCAGCCCATTCAGATGGCAATGACTGTTGGTCACTACAAAACCTGAGCCAGATAAGAACTGGTGTCCTGATTTAAGTTGCTGGGAGCAAACCATACCAAAGCAAGCACTCCCTCTATGCTTATGTATGTTTGTAATCCATGGCTATCACATGCTGTTAGATTCATAGCATCCTTATTTCACTTACCAGTTGGATGTCATAGCATTTGGGAAAAGACAGCCAGAATAGCAAGCTCCCTTTCATTATTACACACAAATATCTTTCTTTGAAATAACATTTTTCAATTGTACTTTATAATGATGTGACAAAAGCGATCTTATTCCCCCTGCTTTCTTTTGAAATGGCCAATGATGCACGTTTGCTTAGTTGCCTTTAATATACCCAAAATGCTTAATAGATTGAAGGAGAATCCATAAGGACTTTCAAAATAACTTTATGTATTTTGTTTTAAAGTTACTGTTGATAAATATTTCTGTACTTTGCAGCTTCAGATTGTTGTCCTATGGACTGTCACTGTGTTCTTATTCTTCCAGATAATTGAATGCCTTAGGGTGTTTGTTTATATATACATATAATATGAAAGTGGGTTCTGAAATTAACTCTGGGATTCCTGCTTAGATTTACACATTTTAACGGGCTAGCATGTGAGTAAAAGCTCCAAATTTATGCCCCCGTTGCGCACCCCATCCTGCTCTCCAAACTGTAATTACTTTGTTGCCTGCATGTAAAACAGAACTGGCTCTACAGAAGGAGGATGCAGAACAGCATCAAGTGTTTTCAACACACACGTATGTTGGTAGCATTACAGAATAAAAGGATCGTTTACCAAGAAAGTGTTTCATGCAGAGAATTATTTTTCATTTTTGAAGATATTTAAATAGTTTTGAGAATAGCAACATTATTTTAAAGCTAATACCTTGACCACATTATTGTAGTTCCGTTTGGCTAAAAAGTTTCATTTTTACCCTGCTAGCTTAAATAGAGATGTGTGAATCCATATAACACAGTCAATCCTTCGTTGCTGACATCCAATTCCAACTGCAGTTGATATAGGCAAATAAAACCTGATGTTCTCTGAAAGCCATTCTAGTTTTTCTCTCCTTAAAGGTGAATTTATGCCTTAATATGACAGTGAAGAAATGACTGAATGCAATTTCTAATCAAGCTGAGGGGTTTCTGTGGGCTAGCACTTACCTGGAGCCTGGCTGGAATGGGCCCACTTTGCATGCAAAAACAGAGAATCCCAGAACATGTTGGTCTATACTGCAATGGTTCTACCTCATTTACACACAGGCTAGAGTTTACCATTTAATTTTAATGCTTCCGTTGATCATGCTTGACTTTTTTACCTCCTGGAATTGGTACACAACCACCTATATGCATGCCTTCTCTCTTGAGGCTTACAGCTGTTATACTGTTTAATACATTTGGGATGTTTCTAAGATCACAGAGGGAAATAATTTTTAGTAACTGTACCTTAAACATCTAACTTGAAGGAATAAAGCCCCAAACACTATTAAGGAGCTTTCATTTCTGATGATAAAGTTGTATACACCTCTATCTTGATATAATGCTGTCCTCGGGAGCCAAAAAAATCTTACCACGTTATAGGTGAATCCGTGTTATATCAAACTTGCTTTGATCCACCGGAGTGTGCAGCCCCGCTCCCCGGAGCACAGCTTTACCGCATTATATCTGAATGCGTGTTATATTGGGTTGTGTTATAGTGAGGTAGAAGTGTATTTTTAATAGGGATGGCTCAGATTTCACCCAATGGTTTAAAAATATGCTTCCAATTTTCTGTAAATTTTGGTAAATTAAAGAAATAATGAGTCAGATCCTCCATCGACGTCAATGCAGCTAGGCTGACTTTCATCAACAGAGAATCTGGCCCATTAGTCCTTGTGCACCTAATACATCCATTAAAGTCAAGGAAAAGATAATGAGCTTTTCAGTTGCATAGGTAACAAAGTGTCAGGCACTTAAGGTTCTTTGACAAAAAGATATTCCAGGACCTGGAAAATGTTGTAGTCTCTATCTGTTTGCATGTGATTTTTTTTTAAAATAAGCTATGAGTTGACATATGGCTAGATAGTTGAACTTTTTGAAATTGACAAATTATAACATCCCTTGAAATTATATGTCCATGTTTAAGAAAGTCACTGTGTTAATAGATTCCTTGTTTTTTACATATATTGGGTGCCATTGTAAAGCAATTCAAGAAGACGACAAGGAAACCATAAACATCTTCAGAATATTAATGTAACCCTTCTGCCAGGCCGAGTTGATAGCAGCAAGGGCCATGTTCAGTACATAGAGGTCCCCTCCCAACAACGTAATGCAAAACCAGCTCGAGGCCCCCACCCAGTGACCTGGGAATATCTTACACACACCCCTGGGTGCCACAAAGAGGCAATACTTCCCCTCTTGCAAGCACAGAGTCTCGGTGTAGCAGAAAATAATTAATAATATGAGGTAAACGACATCAGCATTAAATTGGAAAAACGCCACAACTAGGATTCATAGACCAAACCATAAGCAAAGACCCACCCCAGTAAATTGGGCTGTGTCCTTTCCCTTTGGTTCTTGAGTCCAGCAACCCCAAAAGTCCAATGCCCCAAAAGTCTCTGTCCCTGGTCAGTGCAGCCCCAGACTTCAAAAGTTTATCTGCAGAGTTTTACCCCCCAACCTGGGTGGAAATGGGGGATGGGGAAGGGGTGCACGGGGTGTTAAGGGGCATCTCCATGGGGTTGTGCTGCAGCCTTCACCGCAAGCCGCTCCACTCCACCAGCCGTCCTGTGAGCTGCTCCAGCTGTCCCACGCACTGTTCTGCTCTGCCAGCCGCTCTGCTCCACTCCACCAGCCATCCCGTGGGCTGCTCCAACTGTCCCGCAAACTGCTCAGCTCTGTTCCACTTCACTCCACTTGCCGTCCCGTGGGCTGCTCCCACCAACCGACAAACTGCTCTGCTCTGCCAGCCGCTTAGCAATATATCTTCAGGCTTCCCCACTAGTTAACACAGCAGTCAGTGATTTCAGCTCTTAGTAATTTTAGCTTTTTAGTGATTTCAGCTTGTAGTAGGGGAGCCACAATGCTGGTGCACCATTGGCCCAAAGTGAATTCAGCACAGCAGCCTGTAACTAGACTCTTAATAGAATCAAAATTAGCTCTGCTATTCAACAGTGGAGAAAGAAGAAGGTGCAATTGGTGTTTCAGGCCCTCAAAGGAGGCCACACCACCAGGTACAAATACCTGTCCCCAGCCTCTCTCCATTCACTGGGAGTTGGAACCCATGTCCCTTGTCTAGCAAGTGCTACTTAGTTGATGGTGAGTCCCTCTGTCATAAAACAGTTCCACTGGCCTTGATTCACATAATCAGGGTAACAACACTTTATTCTTCCTGCCCTAATAACAGAGAAACTGGGCTCCCACAGCAGCCAGAGTGACCATTTGGGTGGCTGTGGGCTCATGCTAGGCGGAGTGGGTGTGCCTATGCAAACAAGACCAGCCCCTGAAGTTCTTTTGCTCAACTCGCCACAATTCACCACCAGATGTCAGGGTAGAGCTCATCCTGGCTCCGCTTACATTAAGATGAAGTTCCTGAAGAAATAATGAGTATGTAATTGGAAGCACAAATTTGCATACAAATTTGAGCTTGATATTTCAAAGCTTGCAAACATCATAGTGGATTAAAATGACAAGCTATCCATGCTGATGTATAGTTTTTAGTACAATTGGCTGAAAAAATAAAATATAAAGGCTTTAGTTTTGAGATTACTAATTATATGAAATTGCTTCAGGCAAATGCAACATCATACCATTGTGACGTGTTAACTTTCCATTTTCCCTGTTGCTGTTTGCAATTCTGCATACCTTATTGTGTCAATGCAGAGAAACATGGTAAAAAAAAGTATCAAAAACAATGGGTGAAATTCATCAAGACTAGGAGTTATATCTGTGTACTGGAAGACCAAATGTTGTCCAATGTGTTTCTCCACTAGAACTGTGCTTGTAGGCTAACATTCATGTTCACTTGTTGATGTTGTGGCTGGTATTCATATCTGAATGTGAATATTAGAGCTGGAGAAATATGGGAAAAGTTTTTCTGCAAATATTTTTTGAATGAATTTGTTTTGAACATACATGTCTCTTTTGCTTTTGTTCTCTGAAAACACTCTTGTGAATTGAGCTTCCCCAGCATGAATGTTTTTAGAAACCAGATTTCCAGTTTGCACTGATAAGTATTTGTGTCAGAAGTGCTTGAATGCTTATCCAGTCAGCGACTGGAAACAATACTGTGTGACTAATGTGACCAGTCTTAATGAGCTGACAAAAAAAATCGCAGTGTCTGTCAAATTTTGAATTGCACTTTGCTCGTGGATATTTTGGCTCTATCCCGCCCCTCCCCCATAGGCTACATTCAGTGGGGAGGCTATTTGTTGTGAGCTATTTATGTAGCACTATTGGGTATTACACAGCCTGAGGGAGGGAGGCTTTAAACCTTCTTTGTGCTTCCTTGGTTCTGCCTGCTCTCTGTGCCAGCATGGCCACTGGTAGAGTAGAGCAAGCCCAGGGACTACTCTAATTTACAGCGGCCTCCTTACAGACATTTATCAGCTGCTCTTCAGCCCAGAATAGATGGGTATAGGGAGCTCTGCCATACACCTTTCCATGCCCAGCACATACCTATACCAGGTGGTACAAGGGGCAGAAGCATATACTGACCCTACGCCACTCCTTCACTAAGAGAATTCACCTTAGGCCTGTTGCCTGGCCTATTCATGGTTCCAGCAGACTGCCATACTGGTATACTTGGGCTAGAATCTGTATTTCACTCTTACAAGTCTTGATCTCTCTCTTTCTCTCTGCTTTTGTCTATAGGAAGACATGTATGTATTTTACCTTCTTTTTCTTTTCAGTCACCAAGCAGAGTAGAATCTTGCTAATTTGCACTTTACTAAATTACAAATCCTAGAGTCCACATTGAACATAAATTTCAGGATCTGCAGTTTTCTGCACCAACAGTTGGTGAGCTTCTATTGCTATGATGAAATGGAGCTAGTGTAGTTGACATCACACTGGCCATGAGCGAGGGGAAGATCCCTCACCATCTGCTAGCCTTTCTCCTGGTGCTTAACTCTCTGAAATCAGATGTATTCATCTAGTGAGGCATCTCCTTCATTCTCCTGCTGTTCCTACTCCAGAAGAGGGTCTGGCCCAGGCTCTCACTGCTTCGGCATCAGCTCGGAGGGTCCATTACACCACCTAATGCCAGAGAAGAACTCCCCCTATGCTAAATGGAACAACCCTGAATAGTGGATGGAATTGGGAGGAAGGTAAGTTAATTTTACTTGGCTTTAATGTTTATGTTTTAGTGGGGCAGTGCTTTAGATACCTGCACCATGCTCAAAAGATGAGAAATGGAAGCCTCATCTAAAAATGGATTTTTTTTGAAGGCACCAAAGATAATTCTGGGGATCCTTCAAGTATTTCTAAGGAAGACACCAGGTTATGATAAGCATTCTCATCAATGAGTGAATTTTTTGCATTCTTCAAATACAAAGTTCAGCAAGTCCACTGATGTAATGCATTGCAGCAATTTAACATAACTCTTCTGAAAGAGTGGATTGGTGCTTCTTTCTAGATTTAAACTGCATACAGAAATATGTCAGAGAAATTTAGTACTAATCAAGCAGGAATTCTACATATTGATTTGATATGACTTTCAGGATGACAAAGTGACAAATGGGGTTTTGCAGGAGAGACAGTGTATACATGAGCTGACACACAGCACTTGGCTCTCTAGGGAATGGCTTGTGTGATGTCTGTTCATGGCTAGTGCTCCTCCCCAACCCACCCACCATGCGATGACAACATAACAATAGAGCTGAATGAAATGGTCTCTGCAAATATTATTTCAACAAAATGGACCAATTTTCAGCTGTGCAAAGGAACCATAAAGCCAACTTAACTAGCCTTTTGAGGCTTTCCTCCAGTGTAAGGAAAACTTGGAGTGGCATAGTGGCTTTGCACTACTGTCGCTCGTAGCCTTTGGTGTAGAAGGCCAGGGCAGGGTTGAGGATGGGAGTATTGCTGCACTTTGGCAATCCTTGCCTGCTAGAACAGCACCATGGGGCTATAGCAGCCAGACACAATTTAGAGCACCCTTGAAGCTGCCTGAAGTTGTCAGGGTCTGAATTTCCCTCTCTTTGGTGCTGTGATAGTTACAGCTTGGTCAGACTAGAGAATCTGAGCCTCTGTATCTCAGTTTCCCTATCTGTAAAATGAAGCTCTATCTGTTACATCCTGAATATATTCACTTACCATATGACAAAGAGCATTGCCCCAATTGAAGAGATGGGGAAAACTGAGCCTCAAAGAGGCTAAGCAACTTGTGCAGGCGAATATTAGATGAGGAATAGAAAACAAGCCCCCTAGTTCTATCTTCAGTCCACTAAAGCACCATGCTCATTTGGAAGTCACTTAATTTCCTGAGCCTTAGTTTTTCCTGTCCGCCAAAGGACAGGAATATTAGAGTATGTCTACACTGCAATTAAAAACCCATGGCTGGCCTGTGCCAGATGATTTGGGCTTGCAGGACTGTTTAATTGTGGTGTACACAGGGCTGGCTCCATTTTTTTTTGCCACCGCAAGCGGCGAAGAAAAGAAAAAAAAAAGCTGATTGAGCTGCTGCCGAAAGCAGAGCGATTGCCCTGCTGCCAAAGTGCCACTGAAGACTAGAAGTGGAGTGATTGAGTTGCCACCGAAGTGCCACCGAAGAAGAAGAGAGGTACCAAAGGACCTGCTGCTGAATTGCCGCTGCTGAGCAGGATATGCCGCTCCAGTAATGTTTGGAGTGCCGCCCCTTTCTATTGGCTGCCCCAGGCACCTGCTTCCTTCGCTGGTGCCTGGAGCTGGCCCTGGATGTAGATGTTCCAGCTCAGTCTACACCTGTCCCACCCCTCACCACAGCGATGTACAAGATTGTAAGAGCCAGGGAGGGCAGCCCAAGGTGCATTTATCTTTATTCTGCTAACTTTCCAGTAGCCCATGTTTAAAATGGTGTCCTGTGAGTCCCACAGCCCCAAGTAGGTACAAGGTTTTGCAACATGTAAGGCAGAGTCATATTTAGTAGTCACTTCTATATAGAGAATTAGTGTAGTTTATATAAGGCCAAATGCTGCCTTCCTGCAGTAAGACCGTTGGACAGGGATCCCAAGAAGTTCTGTGAAGTTTACCCTGCATGATATCCTTAACAATTTCCTTCTCTCAGTGGGGAGAAGTGTTCGGAGGGCAATGGAAGATTGAGAGGTTGCGTATTACATGGATCTCTTGGGAAAGGAAACTGCAGCCCTGTGGAAAATTGACTCCTTTGCAAAATGGTTTCTACCTCTCCATGGCTGCAGTTTCCCTAGAAACCATTACCCCCATCCTGTACCTGCACAGACATCTCCTGTCTCAGGGAACTGGAGGCAGGAAGGGGAAGTTAATGCTGCTCTGCCATATGGAATGAGCAATATGGCAACATAGCTAGCAGTAACAGGCTGAAATGAAGAAAGTATAAATTTAGCTTGAATATCATAAAACAATTCCAAACAGTCAGATCTATTAGATGTTGGAATAGTCTTCTAAGGAAATTGGTAGAAGTGATAGAAGCACCACCACTTGGGACTTTTGCAGTTAGGCTGGGTAGAGTACTGTCCTGGCCTGAGGGTGGAGATAACAACTACGTCTTTTTCATCTCCAATTTCCTTGTACATAGTTCCATTTAATACATCATAAACAATCAAAGCCACTGAAGGACATCCTGTGCTTTTCTCTGTTTGGCTTATTTCGCAACAATCATCAGAAACTCTACTGAGCCATGCTTAAACTTGGAGCCAAGTTGTGCTACTGCATATTTTTAACTGTTGTATGTGAAAAGCAGATGAGCACAGCGTTGTTTTAATATTTCCATGGAATTAATTTGAACTTTTGCCTAAATTATACACCCAAACTGAGTGGAATTGTTTCTTTTAAATAATTTTCAAGGTTTCTTGGAGGGACTTAGGGAAGATGAAAAGAAGGGGGTGGTGGTGGTGGGGGAGGGGGGAACAAACAAGACAGTGTCCTTGTAAAGGTTTGTCTGAGATTTACAGCCAGAGTGTTAAATTTTAAAGGCAGTGTAATTACTACATGCAGTTGCCAACTGGAATGAAATTGCTTCCTGTGTAATAAGCCTGCCACTGAATGACCTCAGAAAGAGAAAAAACAAATAAGTATGAGTCTAGGTTAAAAGTACCTGCTATCAACTTTTTTCAAAAACATTTTTTGTTAGTTTGCTGACTTCATGCAGAAAGCTAGAGTCAAAGAAATTCCCTGCATGCAATTTGTACATTGCAGAACAAGGCCCTGATCATGGAATAAACACTGCACAGGTAGACCTGTGCTTTTGCACAGTCAGTTGCAGGATTGGATCTCAATCATTAAACAGAAAGAATGGGATCTACATTATTATTAATTACTAGTATTACAGTAACACCTAGCAATCCAAACTGACATGCCATTATCCGAATGTGCTAGGCACTTTAGAAACACATAGTAAGTTGTAGTCTAAACAGACAGACTACAAGCCTACGAAGATATAAATTAATAACAGACAAAGGGAAGGAGGCGGGAAAAGAGGTGTAGAGAAATGACATATCTAAAGTAACACAGCAGGTGAGTAACAGGGCTGGTAATAGACCCAGGTCTTCTAACCCCAAGTCCAGTGCCCTATACATTAGACAACATTAGATGCTTTCTAGTGCAACTCATCTATCATCTTACATGACAATGCATCTTCAGTCAGTATACAATCGAGAGGCTTGTAATTTAATAATAATGAGAAATAGTGAAATTATTTTTCAGATTCTTGGATGAAATTTATTCAGTGTTTTTGTCTGCATTTCTGGTATTTTTTTCTTAATATTTCAAAGAATGATAATTGGACCTGGAACAAGTTGTTGGCCCTGCTGTCTACATCTATCTGCAGACAGGAAGGAGGAAATGGATTTTGAAATTCTGCATCTTTGTATAAATTAAATGAAACTAGCAGTAACTAGATTTTGCCACATGAACCATCCTAAAAAATACATTTGAAGATGAATTCTTTAAGTGCTTGAGTTAAAATTTTCTGAAGGTCTGACTACTATATTACATTCCATTGCTTTATGCAACAGTCAAACAATAGCATCAGTCACACAACTGGATGTAAATCATCACGGCAGAGGATCCAGTCCTGCAGATCTCCCTTGGACAAAACTCCCAGGTGTAGATTCTCATCTGATGTACATTGTCATAGTTCCACTATCTTCAGTGGAACTGTGCTATTTTACACTAGCCAAAGATTTGCTCCTCCAGTGACATAAATGGGAGGTTGCCTGAGGAAGTCATACAGATTCAGACCCAGATTCTGTAAGCTCATGTACCTATACAATTAGTTGAAATATTTTCCTTCAAAATATTTTAATATGTATTTACCAGAAGCTATGTTCAGAAAGATTCAGTCATCAGTACTCTGTAGAGTGCAGATTATGTGGTACTATTACTGTTCATGGGTGTTAAAAATCTAATTCCCTACACACAATTTTTGTGTTCAGCCCCCATATCACCCTGTTGACTAATTAGTAAATTAACATAAACAAAAATCTAGCATCTGCAAAT
This sequence comes from Mauremys reevesii, assembly GCF_016161935.1. Taxonomy (NCBI): domain Eukaryota; kingdom Metazoa; phylum Chordata; order Testudines; family Geoemydidae; genus Mauremys; species Mauremys reevesii. Next base: position 45,890,107 of record NC_052629.1, on the reverse strand, counting down.
AACTGAGACCCACCACCAGTGAGTATGTCTAGTTTGCTTGCATCCCAAATGAGCAGAATGTAATGTGCCTCTTGCATCCAAGTTACTAATTGATTTGTTTGTACTTTATTTTTTGGTAGGAAATGGAGGTTGGTAAGATTACCTCCTGCAAAGCAGCGATACAACCTTGAAGGAAAGCTGAGTATTACCTATAGCTAATTCTTCCCTTTTTTTCATGACACTGTTATGTGGCTGGCTAATGAAGATAATCAGCCTTCTCCTTTGTGGACAGCTTGTCACCTACTTTAAAAAACAATAATTAGGATAACATCTTTCAAAATGCAACACATATTACAAAATGGAAGGGGTGCTTCTCAATAAGTCAACCACCTGTGAGAATCATTTTAAAACAGATGGCCCAGAAACAAGTTAGCGAAAATGTCAAACCTATGACATAGTCCTGGAAAATGTTCTCAGATGTTTATTATTACAGTACTCATGAGCCCCAATCACTTGTACACTCAGTTTGCTGTGCCTTCTGTTATGAATGAAATATTCATCTTGTGAAGGTGTCTTCGTGGCCATATGTAAGCATGAAGGAAAGCTCCTGTGGCATGAAATGAGACTACTTTTGTCCTTATAAATCTTCTACTTGGTTTATGATTGCTTTTGCCATTTTTGATATTCAGCATATGTAGTAAGCCGGTGTAGAGGAGCAGCTGTTACACGTCAGAGTTGTATGGCAACAGGTTGAACTGTTCCTTTTTCAACTTCTAGTGTTAAATTCATGCTATTTTCATAAAGCAACCTACTTGAATAGATTTCTCTTAAAAACTTGCTATTTTTGCCCTAGGTCAGTGGTTCTCAACCGGGGTATATGTACCCTTGGGGATACACAGAGGTACATCATCTTATCTAGATATTTGCCTAGTTTTACAACTGGCTACATAAAAAGCACCAGTGAAGTCAGTACAAACTAAATTTCATACAGACAATGCCTTGTTTATACTGCTCTGTCTACTGTATACTGAATGTAAGTACAGTATTTATATTCCAATTGATTGATTTTATAATTGTAAAATGAGAAAGTAAGCAATTTTTTTTAGTAATAGTGTGCTGTGACACATCTGTATTTTTATGTCTGATTTTGTGAGCAAAGAGTTTTTAAGTGAGGTGAAACTTGAGGTAGGCAAGGCAAATCAGACTCCTGGAAAGGGGTACAGTAGTCTGGAAAGATTGAAAGCCACTGTCCTAGGAAAATATATATGGTTACCTCAGTATTTGCATTAGCTCCTGTTATTCTTTAAGACTATACTATAAGAAATCCCTGGCCCAAGGGCAGACATTGAGGTTACATATTTGTTATCTGTGTCACTTGGCAAATCTCTTAAGGATGATCACTGTATTTTTTTTTTATTTCTCATACTTTGCACATGCAGCAGCTTTCAGCCAAACCCCTCAAATTGCTTTACCATGCTGAGCAAGTGTCATGAATAGCAGCAGGCAAACTATTTGTAGCATGCAGTTAATCTGTTGAATTTAGCCCTTTTTGCCTTATGTGAATTGGTCACTAACCATCTTTGATTTTTTTTTTCAAATTTGGTTTTCAAAGTTATTGAACAAATTTCTGGTATGTGGTCCTCTTCCTTAGGCAGGAGGCTGGTAAAAGCAAAGACCGATGAGCCCTCTGCCAATAAGATACTTTGGAGGAAACACGTCAAGATGAACTTCTGATTCTTGGCTCTCTCATGGATTATTCCTGTGGGTGGAATATTTGTTAGGACTAGATCATTCCTTTCTGTGGTAAAACTCATGGGAGGCAGCTGTTTAGGGGAGAAATTCCCCATCAAGGTTTTCCTGTGGAGATCCCCAATGTTGTCCCATCAGGGGATGGAGTTTACATTCCCCTATTGAAAGAGCAGTGGGGCCTGCTGTCAATTCTAGTGCAGTGGTTCTCAAACTTCATTGCACTGCATCCCCTTTCTGACAATAAAAATTACTACCCAACCCCAGGAGTGGGGACTGAAGCCTGAGCCCGCCCGAGCCCCACTGCCCTGGCTGGGAAAACCAAAACCAAAGCCCAAGCCCCCTGCCCTGGGTGGGGGGCCCCAAGTCCAAGGGCTTCAGCTTTGACCCCAGGCGGTAGGGTTCAGGCTTTGGCCCCAGGGCTTTGGCTTCAGCCCCAGGCTCCAGCAAGCCTAATGCTGGCCCTGATGACCCCATTAAAATGGGGTCATGACCCACTTTAGGATCATGACCCACAGTTTGAGAACCACTGGTCTTGTGCATCCTCAGGGATTTCTCTGCCTTTCTGTATGTGGCTCTGGTTCCCAGTGCTCCCCACCCTCTATTCACCACTGAAGCCAGGTATGGCCCAGCAGCCTAAAGGCAGGCTGTGTGTAAGAGAGAACGTAGCCCAAACTATATGATGGTACAATATGCATTTCTTCTGCCACACCTCGGCCTGCATGCTCCTCCCCAGCCCATGCCATCCTCCTTCCTTTTCCCCAGGGAACACCCAAGGTCTGTGGACAGCCTCCAAGAGATCTGGAGGAGGGTGGGTGGGGACACAGTGCCATGAAGATAAATGATCCTAATTCTGCATTTGGAAAGTCCCCTCCCTGCACAAATCTAGGAGTAAATGGTCCAGGCCTTAATTATTTGTAGAAGGAGCCTTTGATTCCCTAAGTCTTATTGTTATTTTCTTGGTGGACAACTAATTGGAATCTGCTACAAAAACAATCACACAAATTATTCATTTTAAAGATCTGAATCCTCATCAAATTGTAGTCTATGGGAGTTTTGCCATTAACTTCACTGGAACTGGTACAGTAAGTCCTCACTTAACATTATAGTTATGTTCCTGAAAAATGCGACTTTAAATGAAACGATGTTAAGTGAATCCAATTTCACCATAAGAATGAATGTAAATGGGGGGGTTAGGTTCCAGGGAAATTTTTTTTTTGCCACACAGTACAGTACAGTGCTATAGTTGGGAGGTGTCCCTGCCTTACCCAGTGCCGGCTTTAGGAAGAGCGGGGTCCAATTCGAGCTGTTTCGACGGGGCCCCGGCAGGGATGACTAAACCAAAAACACACACACACACACACACACGTAAAAAACCACGTGGGGCTTGTACTCACCGGGCGGTGATCCGAGTCTTTGGGGGCACTTCGGCGGTGGGTCCTTCACTCGCCCCAGGTCTTTGGCGGCACTGAAGGACCCACCGCCGAAGTGCCGCCAAAGACCCAGAGCAAGCAAAGGACCCACCGCCGAAGTGCCACCGAAGACCCAGAGCACTGCCAGGTGAGTAAAAATTAGAAAGGCGCCTCTAGCCAGGGAAGGGATTCTCACTGGGCGCGGGGCCCTCTTAGGCACAGGGTCCGATTTGGGGGAATTGGTGGAATAGGCCTAAAGCCGGCCCTGGCCTTACCCCACACAGGCACAGCCCACTGGCACTGGAGACAAGGAGGCAGGCAAGGAGGCAGAAGGTGCTGTAGGCTAGGAGAAGCATGTTGTGCAGCAGCGGCAGTGGCAGCTTCCCCTACTCTGCAAGTACCGGGGGCCGGGGGCTCAACCCTTGGCACGCCCACGCCCTCCCCTTCCCCCAAACCCCCACCCTTAACCCGCCTCTTCTTCCCCCCGCCCTTTATGCCGCACGCCGCGTCCTTGCTCCTCCCCCCTGCCTCTGTTCAGGAGGCAGGAGGGAGGGGGGAGGAGCGAGGACACGGCACACAGACTCCCCTTCCCTCCTGCCCCCTGAACGTTGCAAGCCAGCTGATTGCTGTGGGCAGGAGGCAGGGGAGGGAGCGGAGAGGTGCACCGTGTCCTTGCTCCTCCTCCCTCCTGCCTGCCCGCAGCAATCATCTGGCTTGCGATGTTTAGGGGGCAGGAGGGAGGAGCGAGTAGCAAGGACTCGGCATGCAGGCTCCCCCCTCCCTCCCATGCCTCCTGCCTGGGGTAATCAGTTGGTTTGCAGCTTTTGGGAGGCAGGGGAGGGAAGGGGAGCAAGCCAGCTGATTGCTGTGGGCAGGAGGCGGGGGGGAGAGGGGGAAGGTGCTGATCTGCAGGGTCTGCCGGTGGGTGGGAGGTGCTGTGGGGGTGGGGAGGCGTAGGGGAGCTGATGGGGGGGCTGCCAGCTGTGGACAAAGCAGGCAGCCAAACAACGTTATAGCGAAGCATTGCACAACTTTAAATGGAGCATGTTCTGTAATTGAGCAGGGACATAGGATCGAAACAACATTAAGCGAGAGGACATTAAGTGGGGAGTTACTGTACTGGGCCTTCAAAGAACTGCATTTTTTCAGTGGTGTCTTATATATTAGATAGGCTTGCAAAGACAATTATTTAAAATTTCACAGTGCTGATACTGAGAGAAAAGTGCAAATTCCACACACTTCACCCAAGTGTTAGCTCAGTTAAGGACTGAGTTTTTTTGCAGTATTATGAATATATCTGCTGCCCATGCCACGCTTCTGAATACACTTGTACCCCGTTACAACGCCACCTGATATAACACGAATTCGGATATAACACAGTAAAGCAGCGCTCCAGGGGGGCGGGGCTTCGCGCTCCAGCGGATCAAATCAAGTTCGATATAACGCGATTTTACCTATATCACAGTAAGATTTTTTGGCTCCCGAGGACAGTGTTATATCGAGGTAGAAGTGTATTTTAGGAATGCGTAATACAGTACTGCATGTCAAGACAGTTAATTTATTTATAAATGTTTGTAAATGTTTTATCTATGTTATGTGATCCAATGTTACAGACAAATGAATTCTTTAAAAAACAGATAACGGGGTTTGCCTCTGAATATAGAAATTGTCATAAGAATTATTATTAATACCATAAAAATGCATAGTTACATTAACATTTGCTTGAATTATGCCAAGACATTTTTGCAGTATTTGATACCTTTACTTTCTAACAATCAATTTATTCTATCTTGCAGAAAATTGCTTTAAAAATTATGTTTATCTTGAAAGGCTTTCTAGGACTAGTTATTAGTAGGTTGTTGAGGATTCACTTTGCCTTAATAAATGAAATTATGGCTCAGTGTAAGTTATTCCAATTTATATTGTTATACATTCAACATATGTAATTTCATTAAACATTAATATAAATGTTATTGTACTTTAGAACAGGGTACCAAATACCTGTCTATTCTGGACTCCAGATAAGCTGAACTTTTGTTATCATTAGCCCTTAAGAACTCTATTAGGAGAATAACCATGAAAACAAAAAGAATGGGATATAATAATTCTAAATGTGAACAACAGCAGTTACTACATAGAAAGTTTTGGATGGAGAATTAAGTACTCTGTTGGATTGGAGACACTGTGCTCAGCACATTGCAGGACTGAACCCATAAAGACAAAGCAGATCAAAGGTGATAGAAAAAAGTAACCAGGACAGTGATAGTTACATTTGTCTGAGACTGGAAACAAATCTGTACAACAAAACTGCACTCATACACTCGCCAGGATTATAATATTGAATTAGGAATGGTAAAATATCTGACAAATTAATGGATGATGAATTCTGTTGATTAGCTAATCAAATATGGTCATTCATATTTAAAATAGTAGCTAAACATTTCCCAGCTATGCTCCATTCTGTCTGAGCACTGTAACCAGACTAGCTGACTTAGCTTTGATCTATAATCGTGAGATAAAGAAGTCTAGTAGCTGACTAGGCTATTGGAAGCTGAGGGGAAAAGAAGTGTGGCTAAATGGAGTGAACACAGGGTTCAGGGTCTGAAAGAAAAATGTATATGCAGCAAGTTTGTTTTTCAGACTATTTACAGATGATGGGAACAGTTATAGTAAAGATTAAAATAAGAATCTAATCACCAAGTGTTTTTGAAAGGGATCTTAACCCTCATGCTTCAGGACAGTAATAGGGTTAAGAAGAACCTTTCCCTACAGGCAGTTTATCACATATCTGTCTACTACAAAGTTCTTGCATCTTCCAGTGAAGCATCAGAGACAGGATAGTTTCATCCAGTATGGCAATTGCTGTATTACTAAACATGTAAATATTTAGTTTGGGTTGACATCCAAGAGGAGGTCTGTCACTTACTGACCAAATGGGGTTTAGAAAATTCCTACCCTTTCATTCTGGGACTTATTGCCTTCATACCAATCCACTTTCCTTTAGAGCTTGCTACAATAATGGCGCTAGCAACTTCGGAGTCAAATGTCAGTCCTACTCTATAGATGAGCCAAAGGAAATTGCTTCCCTCTTTGGATCCCAAGTGCATTTGGCCTGGGCACCACTGGACTGTAGAATGAGAGGTCTGAGGCCACTCCTGAACTTGTCTCATGAGCCACTTCACTGACTCTTCACAAATCCCTGGCTGAGTAGTCTGTACACTTCTGGTTTTATTAGCTACAAATGGGTTATGCAAACATTCCATTCCCACTCCAAAAAGGTATGTGCTACATTCCAAGGAGACTGAAACATTAAAACGTATAAAAAGAGTATGGAATTTTAAAAATTACTTCTACTTAAAGAAAGCCCAGCCTGATTCTGTGACTTTCTGCTGTGCTGGAATTGGTATTTGTTGCCATGGGAATTAAACCTATATTTGGTGTTTTGTTTTTAAATGTCCAAGAAATAATCATTTTCTCTAAGGAGAAGATTGTGAATCTTTTATCAGCTCTCTGTATGTGTGTTAGGGTGCAGTATGTAAACCTATCAATAACATTGCCTTTCCCTCAGAAACCATTCCTTTCCCCAGGAATATTCAAAACATTTTTGGTAAGAAACTAAAAATATTTTCTTTCCATTTTAGGAAGTTCATTTTTTCTTTCTTTGCATATTTTTGGATATGATAGAGTTTAAAGAAATACAGTGAAATCCAAATCCAGTCAAGCCAAATCCTGTGATATCCTCACTCATTCAATGAATATTATCTAACTTCAGGGTTGGTTTCATTAACGTTAATATGTTCATTTACATGGTAAGGTACTTCAGGGTGTATCAGTATCGAAATCCCACTCTGAGTATTTTGACTCAGTGAGAACTGCAGGTTTTGGTCCCTGGTTATGAATATTTAATATTATTGTAATAACTTTTGTACAAAATACTCCTTATGAGCTATCCTTTGAAAACTAATAGCTCACTGATCATTAATATTTTTGTGTGATGTATGTATGCAGTGGGCATTAAAAGTTATGGATATATGCTACAATTATGACTAAAATGAGTTTAAACCAGGCATGTCAGGGGGAGTTGGTTAGAAGGTCAGTCTGCCTTAGAAAAAGTATTTGATTGTATTTGATTCTCTGACCAGTCCGATCTTCATGCAAAGACAATGAAGGCCCATATTTGCATATAAGCAATACACAGGACCATCAAGACAGCAGGGGGAGGAGATGGCAGGAAACAGAACAGTTTGCATTTAAGCTAACAAGTGGTGGAAGAAAGAGCCTAGCGCTTCCTTCACTACCAGACTCTGGCAGCTTGCATAAACTCTATTTTGAAAGGTCATCTTCAGAAGAATCAATTTCAAAGGTTTACTGATCTATAAAGACGGGGTTTGAACCTCAAGTTGTAAGCAACTGCCTATTGCATACTATATTACTGTGTTAGAGGTCTTTTCTAAAAGCTAATGACACATTGGTGATTAGTATTGTGAAATGTATGTATTAGCGCTATATGAGGAAATTTCGGTTTTAAAGTCTGTAGCCACACAGAAAGAAACAGGTTCCCTCCCAGACAGGAGAGAAGGAGACAAGTAAATAGCTGCAGTTGTAAATTAAGCATGGTGAAATCAGAAGAGTGGAAGCCCCATTTACATACAGAGAGATGGGAAGCCCCCAGGAAGGGGAAAACAGCATGAGGTCATCCTGCCTCTTGAAAGAAAGTTATTGAACTTTGGAAGATATAAGCAAGGGGAGAAGCCATCTTTGGCATCCATCACTAGACAGAAACAAAGGAACAGAGCTCTTGCAAGCTGAAAAGGATAGGTCCTTCAATTAAGAGGGAGCTGAAGTCTCTGGAAACTGAATATAGGTAAGAAACCTGCTTAGACAAAGATTGTACCTTGCTAGATTAAGTTTTAAACTTTTAGATGCATATTTTCACTTTTATTTGCTTGTAACCCTTTCTAACTTTATTCTTTTTTACTTGGCATCACTTAACCCGTGTCCAATTCTTAATAACTTAATTTTATTTTTACTATAAACCAGAGCCGAGTGCAGGATCCCCAGGAGGGTGGGGGGAATCCTCCCCAGAACTGGACTGAGAGGGGCTGTCCTCTCTCCATTCCTGGGGTGGGTGGTCCAGTGGCATAGCCCCACTTGGGTGGACCCCGACTTCGGGTGGGTGGGCAATGACAGGGGAGTGGGGAGATGGGGGGCAAGAGGGATTGGGGCCGCCTCCCTCCACCTCCTCCAGCCAGCCTTGCAGGAGGAGATAGACACTCTGGCCAGGGCCCCCCCGGAGCCCCAGGTGGGAACCGAGCTCCCAGAGAAGATGCCACTTTCCTGCGGCATGAGCTCCCATCCCCGCAGCCCATGCCGGGCCTGGCTCCCCAAGTGGCAGGCATACCTTTTTTGAGCATTCCTCTGCTCCTGCTGGGCCGCTCACTCATCCATCCTCCTTCCAGTGGCAGATGGTGCCCAGGAGCCCCAGCCTGCTCCAACCCCATGCCCAGTGCTCCTTCTGGGGAATGGGGTCATGGCACAGGGGATTGCCCCACTCTGCCCGCTCCCTGTCTGGAGTGCCAGGCGGGCGGACCGGGGTGTGCCCCTGACCCCGCTCCATGGGCCAGATGAAATTAAGCAACGGGTCGTAGGTTCCACATCCCTGCTTTAGAGAAACAAAAGGACTTTATTATTTCTCTGAACTGACCAGGAGAGGGCTGGACATTACAGAGCATATGACGTTGGGAGAATTTTAGACTGGGAGTGTGATGGGGTCACCTTGCTGGTTGTAGTCAAGGCTGGTGGAAGCCGAATTGAGACTATGAGGCTGTAGACAGGGCTGTCTAACCCACGGACACTTCAGGGTGTGACCTGCAGGCTGGTAGCCTGGTTGTGAGCATCTCAGGCTGTGAGCTGCAGCAGGAAAACATAAAGCACCCAGGGTTGCAGGACAAATGGTGACACAACCCGTCACTGGTCTAGATTTCACCCTGAACCACCATCACAAAACACAATTCTATTGTCCTAACTTGCCTTTTAATGGTGGCCAAAACTCAGTGCTATAAGAGCAATATTTTTGAAATAAATAAATAAATAAATGAAACATTCCCCAGTTTTAAATGGACCCGCTGTAGCTTAATTAGGGAGGAATATCAGTTCCTTCCTTCCACTTCACTTTTACATCATGTTAATGTTCTGTCTGGTCTAGTCAATATAATAAGCTACTTTATGTAAAGAAATGTGTTGCTTTGAATGTTAGGAGAACTTTAAGTAATAAACCTAATTTAAAAAAAAATCAAGCACAGTGCAGATCACATTTCTCCTTGATTTGTGACAAGTCTGAAAGCACTGGTTTTGAAATAACAAAATTGGATTATTGAAAATTATGTACTGAGCAAAATAGAATGTGATTAGGTTACAAAAATTTAAGCACAGACAAAATGTAATACTCTGAACATTTTCACTCAAGTCAACTTGCCTGGTGGGCTGACTGGCTACTCATCTCCTCAGGTTCCTGGCTACCCAGATGTCTATCTTCCTGGCTAGTTGCTTCTTGGACTCCCTTTGCTGTCTGACTTTCTGGTTGCCTGATGGGGGTCTGGTTTCTCAGCTGCCTGGCTCTCTGGCTAGCTGGTTCCTGGGCTACCCAGTTCCTTGGGCCAGCTCCTCAGGTTGCCCAGCCTGGCTGTCTTGCTGGCTTGTCACTTGGCCAACTCCCTGCCTGGAATTTTTCAAAAAGTTTTCCTCTAGCAAAAAGGAATTTTTTTAAAGTTTCCATTCTGCTGAAAATTTTGCATTTTTGACTTTGTATTCCAATTTGGAATGAAAAAATAATTGAAAAGGTGATGGCAATTCTGGTTTCTGCATAGTAGTAGGTATGAGGAGCTTGCAGTATTTCAGACCTGTAGAACTTTTTTTGGATATATGCAACATGTTTGTAGATCCCCTCTAAAACTCATTACCATATACACATAGTGTCCTGACTTGGGAAAGCACTTAAACATGTGTACAAAGTGTTGTCAAATACACGAAACAAATCAGTTTTTAAAAAAGAGATTTTTCTCTATTCTCATTAATTTTATCATCACTGTAATAAGAGTAAGTACATTTTCAGAGGGAAATGTGGTTATTGAGTTGACTGTGTCTCTTCAGCATTGTATACTCATAATTTCATGCTCATTGAAACCCACCCTGGGAGGGCCTTCCCTGTTTCAACAGTGACTAACATGAACTCCCACTGTGTATGCTCAAAAGTAGCCCTCTGACAATGCCATGAATGCTCAACATGACTTGAAATTAATTCGTCCTCCCCAGCCCCTATCCAGGGCCAGCTTTAGGAACTCTGGGGCCTGATTTGAATACCCGGTGGTGGTCCGGGTCTTCGGTGGCACTTTGGCGGCAGGGGGTCCTTACCTTGCTCCGGGTCTTCCGCGGACCCACCCGCCACTGAAATGCCACCAAAGATCCAGACCACTGCCGGGTGAGTAAAAAAAATTTAAAAAATTAAAAAGGTGACTAAGGCATGGGGCCCTCTTAGGCGCAGGGCCCGATTCCGGGGAATCAGCCTAAAACTGGCCCTGCCCCTATGCCCAGGAATACCCAGTTTATATTGCAGATGTCAAGTAGCAAGAAAAGAGAAGATGTTTACGTTGCTGAAGTACAAAAAGAAACCCTTCATATAAATCAGGCAGAAAATAGCCCAACCATGGTGTAGATAGCCTCCTCCCATGCAAACATCTGTGCTGAGGAGCCCTGTGGTGAGGAAAACTCAAAGAACCTCTTCACAGATATCCTTCAAATCATTCCATGAGAAGTTTAATTTGTTTCTATTTCCTGCAAGTATGAGCTATATTTCCATCACCTAAACCAAACGGATACTGTTTCCACACTATCTCTGGGGTCCTCAGAGCACCGCCTTCCCTGTTTGCTGGCATTATGGCTCCAGCACAGCCACGCTACCAGGGCTTCCCCTAGCCACAGGTACCCTAGCAACCTCCTTAAGGGATGATTTCCCAAGTGATGAAGAGAGTCTGAGGAAAAGGTAATATATATATTCAGTCCCCAAACCTATTAATGTTTATACACATGCTTAACTATTCATGTGCTGTGAGTTAAGCTCGTGTGTAAGACCCGGTTTACACTATAGCTTTCTGCCTGCATAGCGATGTCTGTCAGAGGTGTGATCCCTGTTGGACATAGCTGTGATGGCAGGAGCCCGTAGTGTAGATGCAGTTATACTGACAAAGCAGCTCTTTCACCAGTATCGCTTGTTTCCCTGGGGTGGGTGTTTTCACTATACTGCCACAAAATGCATTTTTGCTAGTAGAGCTGCATCCCCACTGGGAGTATTTGCTGCTATGCTATACTGGTATTCCTATACCAGTAAAGCGATCCTAGTGGAGACATGAGATAAGTGTTTGCAGGATTGAAGCCCTAGGAAGTTGTGTGGTTTTTAGTTTTGTTCAGGTAGTGAGCTGCTGGGATTTAACTGAGTCCCTCTCCAACAAGACTTGCCCACTCCCTCTGACCCACACAATCCTCATATTTTTTGCATGCATATCCAGATCTCAGAGTCCTCCATGAGGCCCCAGGAAAGGGAGATGCTGCAGTGGAAGTAGTTGACAACCAACTTCTGTAAGAGGCAGGGGAGAGTCTTAAGAAAAGGACTCTCTGTGCAGACACGCATACAAAAACAAACATTCCTTCATATTTTCCTATAGTATTAATTTGTCTAACATTTTAGTATATATATTTGACTAACATATTTCATTACACAGTTTTCTAATGTACTTAAGCTACCATATTCCCACTGGAAGGACCATTATATGTTTTACTCTATTGCTAAAACATGCACTCAAAAATGCATCACTTCCAGAAATACAGTGTTAGTCAAAAAATGATTGGTTTCTTGGTAACATCTCTGAAGTGGTTGCTTTCAAGAACGGATATTGCAACATGGGTATGCAGATTTTATGGCTATAGCTGCAGACACCTGTGAAATGCAGGTATTACCTCTGTGAGGGCACTTCTCTGATTTTTATAACCACACTTAACTTAATTTGTTTTGATGATTGTAACCAGGTAAATTCCTAGACTATTTACATTCAAGTCAGGATGTACACAGAATGATTGTGTAATTACAAGGTACAGTTTCTAACCAGAATGAAATTGCTGACCGTGTAACAGTTCTGCTCTGAGTGTCCTCCAAAATTATAAGAAACAAATACAAGTCTTGGTTAGAATTATATAGGAATTAAAATATCCATTATCTATTTCTGTCCACAACTTGATTTGGACATGAAATTCTACCAGCTGTTTGGCAGATTCAGAAAATTATCACTATAATTTTCATAAGGAGTTGGCCTTAACAAATGTGTGATTTTCTCCCCTCCCCCATATACACTATTTAGTGAAATAACGCTTTAGGGAAAAAATGACCAATAAAAGTCTTTGACAGTTCTGGCAATTCAGCTAGGAAGAGGAGTAAGAGGAACTTTTTATACTTGTGGTTAAGGCACTAGACTAGCATACAGGGACAAAACCTTTCCCAGGTCAAACCTCTCCTTAGAGATGACAGCTGATTCTCCCTGACTAAGGGGTTTATCCAACTTCTACTGAAGTCAGGGGGTATGTAGAGGAGGAGGGACAGGGGAGCCAGTGAAGAGCAGTTGGAGGTACTGCTCTTTTTATATGATGGGCAGGGGAATGAAGAGCAGAGTAGCCCAGCCAGTTGCAGGAGGAACTAGGAAGCAAGGAGCTTGCTATTGTCTTGCATGGCCCTTTTGGATCTCCACTGAGGGATGGCAGGGTGGATTGAGGTAATAGCTGGAAGGGTGTTCAGAAACCCCCAATTCAGCTCAGGACCAGTGCTGCCTCGTACATTGGGCTGAGTGCAACCTGTGCTCTGGGGTTGGCCCTATCTAGACCAGGGCTATGACCCTAAGCATCTCAGCAATGGGATCCACAAATACTTGCTTGTGGTTCAGGCTTCTTCTTATATAACTTTAAAATACTTAGGTGGTTTGTTTATTTTACTTTCTAAAATATTCTTTAACTTTTTTTCATAACCACCTCTGGTGACCATCTTAGGTTTCTGCTACACATTTAGGATGAGATCCAATGGTAAGTTCCAGTTGCTTTTCACTTTTAATCTCTCTATTATTATTTAGTATACATATTTACCTTAACCAGTCAATTACAATGGGGTTGTGGTTGCTTTCTGTCAGTGGAATGAGACAAAGCTTCCAGGACAGTAGTAGCTCTGGCCTGGGGATTCATTCTGATCATAATTGCACCCGTGTAAATTATGAGTAATTTCAGCAAAGCAAAAGGAATTATACTGGTGTAAGTAGGAGCCGAATCAGGTCCCATCTCCTCATTATGTCTGGTTTGGGGAGTTTGCACAGCTTTTTTTAATGATTAATTTAGAAAGAGATTAGAGCTTTTCTTTGGGTTATTATGCGCCACTCCCTCATTATTTGCTTTTCTTTCTGTGCTGTCCATACATTCTGTTTAGTTTTTTATTCATTTGCTGGCTTGGTAAATTTTAGTTTAAAATTTTAATCAGATCACAGCAACTCCTTGGCAAAGAAAAAGCATGAAATGAACTGACCTTGCACTCTGCATACATATGGAGGCAAATATATCCTTTCATATCAGAAAATAGTAGATGCAGAATTATATTTATCTCTTGAATCTTGCAATATACAAAACAGGAGCAAAGTAATTTTAAAGTGTGCTGATCTTTCTCTCATTTGCAGTACATGTGTATTATTTTGGTGACAATGTTCAGATAACAATTTGTTGCAAAACTACATGTGTTACAGAAAAACATAGGAAGGTAATACCTAACAGACTGCCTCAGTCATTATTGTCCATATGGCAATGCAAAAATGAATAAGCTGAGGTCTCACTCTTTATCACTGAGTCCCTAGCCTATTAGAGAGACAGAGATGGAGATAAAACATTATTAGAATTTTAACTACATCCTTTTTTTGGTCCAGACTGTGTTTAAAATAGAAGAATATAACCACTTGAAAAATTCTGTAAGTAGAAGTGTTTAGCACATACTTTGCACTTTTGTTCTTCAAGTTGCTCTTTTATAATTATCGTATTTTAGGGAGAGGATGGCAGAAATTCAGGAATGATGTGGTCATCTAAATTTCTGAGCAGGGTATTACAGAGTTTAGTGGTAATATCATTACAGTTAGTTTTACCTCTGTGGTATTGTGGCTCTTAGAACTTGAAGATCTGCTTGAATAAGTCTTGTCCGGAACTAGCTATTAACCATTGATTTCCGGAACATATGGACTCAGTGCTCTATCTGCCCATAGTTATCAAAGCAAGTTGGAACTAAAGCTAATGACTTCAATATCTTCAGCCTTCCAGGTGCTCTCTCTTTGTGGTGTTATTTTATTTGATTGGCCAAAATTATGGCATTTCCTCTGGTACATTAATTAGCATGCTAAGTATCACTAGGATTACACTGTAAAGAAGATGTACTGTATTTGGAAAATACCATCATTAGTTTGCATCAAAAGGAAATTTTAGCTCCTCCTAAAATGCCCCAGCCAAACTTTTCTGTTGTCTGGGCATGATGTTTGTATACACTAATGTCCCTCATTTCTGCTTTGCCTGCGGTCCAAATTCATCAGTGCAATATTTTGAATATTCAAAACCCCACATAAATGGAGATATGCAGCATCTTCCTTTGTAGATATTTTGTCTTAGTTAGCAGGTGCTTCTTGCAAGGTGTCTGGGAAGAGCAGCCATCCTCCCAGTCCTTCCCATCAAGCTATGCCTCCATACCCACAGATACCCAACCCTATTATTTATCTGTTAAGAGGCTTCCAGAGGGTTGGGGAGAGGCAGGAGTATATCAGAGAGCCAGTGTTGTGTTCTTTATCTGGCCCCCCTCCATTTGTGCCCCTTTTGAGTTCTCTACACCCCATCCAGTCTTGGCATTTTGGGTGCCAGAGTCATCCTCCCCAGAATTATTTGGTATCAGTATGGCAATCCTTTGGGCCTACGGCTATGTCTACAGTGTAGCTGCATGCAGCTGTGCCGCTGTTGCGCTTCTGGGGAAGATGCTCTAAGCTGATGGGAACGAGCTCTCCTGTCCGCTTAGTAACTTCTGCCTCTGTGAGAGGCAGTAATTATGTCAGTGGGCAAAGCATTGTCCACACCAGCGCTTAGGTCAATGTAATTTATATCACTCAGGTGTGGATTATTCACACCCCTGAGTGACATAAATTATACCGAAGTAATTTGTAGTGTAGACATAGCCTAAATGTCACCTTTCATATAAAAGATCATTGTGCTGCCACCAGGCTTCTGAGCTGCCGTAATGGAGCCCAGCTGCTTGAGCTGAAATCTATGCATAATTTCCTATGTTATAAAGTTCAAAAGACTAATTATCCAATTCAGCCTTAGTCTATTTCCACTGAAGTATTGTGCCTGCATTTTGGTAAATGTTAAGTGATTTTTCTTTCTTCTTTTCCTCCATGATTTAACTAGAAAAAGAAAAAGTAGCTTAGCTCATATTAACATAACATATTATGTTTATAATAGCCATCCTATCCCATTCCCAAATGTACAGAGATATTGTGCATCTCCCAGGGAAGCACAATAACATATATGAACATATGTACATTACTACAATATGTTAACTTAAGCTTTGTCTCTTTTGCTAATTACTTTATTCCATTTCATTCTCTCCTCCCATGTCAGTCCTAATCTCAATTCTATTTTCTCTTTTGTAGTCTCTCTCACCTTTCTTTCAGGTTCATCTCATCTTCTCTTTTCCATGTCTTCCACGAGCCTTATCAGACTCTCCAAGAATCAGCACCTGTCACATACACAATTCTCAGAACTTACATACTGCATGTTAATTTGCCAAAGCAACTGCATGATCATATTGTTGTTATGCTTGTCCTCCTCCAACTGTTTGCAATTACCACTCATTGAGTTTTGTCTAAATTTAGATTGTAAGATTTTGTAGGAAAGAGCCAGATCCTCTGCTGGTGTAAATCAGCAGAGGTCCTAGGATTTCAAAGGAGCTATGTTGATTTACACTAGCTGAAGAGCTGGGCTGTAGTCTTCAACATGTTGCATCTCTGCATATTTATGGGGGTGAGATACAAAGATTAGGACAGCAGAATATTTTAATAGGAAATGGATAGGAGAGCTCTACCTGCAATCACTTGTTTTGTCCTGCAGGTCTTCTAGCCAATGCTTCCTCCCCGGGAGGGTGTGGGGAGGTGGGGGGTGTCAAGGAAAAGATTGTAAAGAGCCCCACAACACCTAGAGTGTCTGCTAGTTCTCATTCTGATCCACTCTGACACCTGACAACGTGTTGCCTGTCTGCTGAGTGAGGAAGATTCATTACTCTCACTCCGAGCACTGATTTTACTCCTGTAGGGATTTGAAGTGGACTGCCTGCCCCCCACTCCCATCACAGTCAGGGTGGATGACCTATGCTAGAAGTGGGGGGACCTCATCTGGAAACCTGATACTGCAGGCAGTCTATTTCTTTTTTTCACCAGGTTGTAAGTGATGATCTCACAATGACATCATCATGTGATTCCCAGAACCTGTAACTTGAGGTGCAGGCATATTGAGCTTAACACTGATTCTACAAGGCAAAATAGAGCCCTTAAAATCCTGTTTCCTGTGAGCTTTCACTATATTCTGTTACAATAGTGATAAGTCTTGGTAGCTATTTTGTGTTAAGGAGAACTTGGTGCACTTGAATATTAAGACAAGATAACCCTGGTTAGCGAAGTGGGCAGCCATAGTGTGGGTGGTACTCATCAGCGACAATGCACTTCAGTACTGAGCTGCAACACCTCTTACCTTAAAGTAGCACTTTCTCTTGACTGTAGACTGCCACATTACAAAATTACCAGATAATTTCTCTTAGTATCAAATAATCAAGTAGGGATGAAGTTGCACTCAGCAATTGCATTTAACTGATTATGTAGTTTAGCTGGCCCAAAGTTAACCCCACGTGACCCTGCATCCACAATAATTTCCCTTTTTTGAAGCACTTTCAATTATTGTCACATCAAGCTATAGGAGAAATGAAATTACTTCCAACGTTTTGGAATTTCCGATTCCTTCACTTACACAACTCATAAAGTGAGTAGGATTTGGACTTTTGGTATTAATTGCAAGAGGGCTGAACAGTGTGGTCATTTAGAATTCAACATTTGGCAACTCATTCAGTCAAATTTAGTGGTAACTGTGCTGTACATGAAACCTCCTTCTTGTGTCCTTGTCACAAACTAGATGTTTTTCCAGAATCGTGCACAAGCAATGGCTTTTTTCGTCTCCAAAGAGTTGGCAAATGAGCAGGAGCTCCATGGTCTGCACCAGTGATGAGCTGCCAAAGTCTTAAGAACCAGTTCCCTACCGGTTCTTCGGTGGCACTGCGGCGGTGGGTCCTTGACTCGCTCCGGGTCTTCGGTGGCACGTTGGCGAGTGAAGGATCCACTGCCAAAGTGCCATTGAAGACCCGGTAGAGAACCACCCGGTAAGTACAAGCCTCACGTGCCTCCCAAAACAGCCCGTCTCCCCCATCCGACCCTCACCCACGTCCTGCCCCCAACTGCCCCCCTCAGAACCTGCAACCCATCAATCCCCCCTGCTCCTTGTCCCCAGACCGCCCCCTTCAAAGACCCTCCACCCTAACTGCCACCCAGGACCCCACCCCATTCAGCCCCCTCGTTCCCCATCCCTGACCACCCCCCCAGAACCTCCGCCCCCTCCAACCGCTCCCTGCCCCTTATCCAACCCCTCCTCCCAGCCCTGGCCTGGCCCCTTTACCATGCTGCTCAAAGCGGCAGGAGCAGCCAAGCTGCCCAGGAGCGGTCCAGAGCACTGGTGCTGGCAGCGCGGCATGCTGAGGCCCTGCGATAGGGGGGAAGGTAGGGTAGGGGCCGGGGGAGCCTCCCCAGCCAGGAGCTCAGGCGGGCCGGACAGGACAGGACAGTCCCGCGGGCCGGACTTTGCCCACCCCTTTAACAACCGGTTCTAAACCAGCTCACCACCGGCTCCAGCTCACCACTGGTCTGCACCTCACTGCACTCGCATACTGTATGTTCATATAGTTAGACTAGCCCCATTTGATCATATTAGACTTTGATCTGCCAGTCTGCGTGCACAGGAGGTTTAGGCATCACCATATTGACCAGTCTGTATCAGCCCCTCCGGGAAGGTCCTCCTGGGGGTTCCATATCTATTTCAGTGTGCGTCCAACTGCACGTAGTCTTTTATTTTGTAACCTCAGTTGTGCATCAGCTGTCGTATCCAAAGGCACAACACTGGTTGTAAAACTCTTTCGCAATTGAAACATTAATAACAACAACCTGAACATTATTTTACATTCACCTGCCTAGCATATTTAACTAACAATTAGTCAAATACATTACCAGCAGAGGAAATTAATTAATTATATTCAGTCACAAACTCCTTGTTCCAGGATTAGGAACAAAAACCACAGTAGTTCATTTTGCTCTGAATGGAAGCTCTATTGTGCTCATGGTTTTTTACATGGCAAAAGTGTCCGACATGTAAATGGAAAAACACTTGATTCATTAGGATATTTCAGGCAAACAAGTCAAGTCTGCTATATATAAGCAGCAAAATTAATTGCCTTCTGCTCTATTCATTGAAACCAGAGATGTGTCATAAGAGTAAAACATTTGCATTTAAATCAATCTGGCTAGTTTAGTAAAAAAGACAATCATTTTTTTACAAATACTGTTCAGTATGTTACTAACCAATTTGTTGGTCTAGACTGTTTGCCTTCAGTTTTGTCAATTTAGTTAACATATATTGAAAGTACGGTAAATATAGCGTTTTGCTTGAGTTACTTTCACAGAGAGTTCCATTATGTCTACAACTAGAGGATGAAATTAATCTGGAATTAATAATGTAGAGCACTGCAAGTGAACCAGCAATTCTTTCACAGACGCTCTATAAATTCTTACCCCTAACTAAACTTAATTTTTTAAAACATACTACTCCAAAAGAGCAAGCAAGCATTAACCATTCAAGAAATGTTTGCCAAGTCTGCTGCAAAAATGTAGACAACTAAAGGCTGTCAATGGGGAATATTGTCATAACACTAAGAATAATGTATTATTTATTGCCTAACATTGAACATTGTGTAAACTATTAATCATAGGATAGAAACTACTGAAAATCAATAGCATTTGAGTTGCATTTACTGGTCTGCACTGATCAAGAAGTTTCTGTGCTTACTGCTTATGATGGATAAATCTTGTTAACCTTTTTTGACACAATGTGTCTACACCTGAAACATCTGCAATATATTGATGGTCCTAGGGTCTTCCTTTCAGAGGGAGAGTGAGTATTTTTCTATGGTAGACAAAAGCAGCCAGAAGAACTATGTAAAAAGATCAGTAAACCTTGATCATAGTTCATATGTATGAGTATATAAAATCACTGTCCGCACTTTACAAACATTGATTAATTTACCCTGCCCTAATTTACCCTGCAATTTACAGAAGAATTAATATTCCTATTATTAATATTCCTAATATTACTGATGGGGAACTGCAGCACAATGGCATAGGAGTTCTGCTGTTAAGTGAAATGGGAAGAGAACCAGGCACTAAGGGTATGTCGACACTGTAATAAAAGGCCCAGGGCACAGGTTCAATGAGGGTTAAAAATTGCAGTGCAGATGCTTGGGCTTGGGCTGGAGCCTGGGCTCCAGCCTGAGACCAAACTTTACGCTGTAATTTTTAGTCCCACAGCCTGACCCCCACAACCCCGAGTGAACTGAGACTTGGTGCCATTGGTTTCTTTACTGCAGTGTGGACAAACCTATCGAGATTTGCCCAGGGTCATACAGGTCCTCTGTGGCAGAACCATGAACAGAATGCAGATCTTCTGAGACAAGTCCAATGCCTTAACCACAACAGCATCCTTTCTCTAAGTGATCACACATCCTGATGCTCATCCAGCCCTTCTGTACATTAAATGGGCCTGAGTCTCAGAATTCTGAGCCAGATCCAAAGGTTCCTGAAGCTTGAATATATGGGGTTCTGGGGCTTTGGTTTAGCCTATTGTAAAGAAAGGACTTTGTCACAATACTCAGCTCTGGATTCAGATCCAAGCTTCTGCAAATGTGGGTGGTAATTTGATCCTGGATTGTAGAATAGGCTCATATCTGAGCCACCTGTGCTACTGGAGCCTGCAATGTTGGGTTAGAAATCTTGCTGAATCAGGTTTCAACTATCTTATGTTTCCTGTTAGACTAAAAATATTACAAGTAAAGGTGCTCTGATGGCATTTCTTCTTCTAGTCCTAGTTGGCTCCAGGCAGGGAAAGGAGTGTGAACATTAACTTTTTTGTAAAATAATGAACTGACTATTTTTGACTTTTGGAAAAAGGTTCTGATTTGTTTTGACTAGGTTTTTACATGAGGGTTTGTGTTGGTTCTTATTCTGTCTACAAAGGGTGAACCATCTAATAAGGGGTCTGATCCAGCCCTCCACTGAAATCAGTGAGTTTTGTCTTTGACTTCAACAGGAGTCAGGTTAGATTTACTTATACAGAGAGGGATTTATGAAGGCACTCAGTTGGCCTAACTCTGCTTCCATTGCAGTCAATAGAAGATTTCCCACTGACTTCAGTGAAAACAAGCCAATGCTGAGCAGTTTTGAAATCCCACTTTACTTGGATACTAAATTTTATCTTTCCCGATTGTGTTAAATGGTTTAACAACAAAGCATTACCCTTTTGCTCTGGGCAAAGGCTCTCTACAATTTGATACATCTCTCACTTATCATAGAAGTTAGTAAATAAACTACTCGATCACAATCTTATTTGCAACTCAAGGGAAGTTGAACCTATCTTTATTTTGGCTAAAATGTTCTCCAAGGCATGATAGATATATCTTCAATTAACATTTCCCTACAGCTATTTCTAAAATGCATTCATCAGTTTCTGGGAAATTAATTGATCTTGAAGAAATGAGCTAATGTTCCCAACTTCGTGTTTTTTTATAAAAAGCCTGGGTCCTTCCTGAATGACAGTGTGTTTCAATAGCAAAGTACAAATGAGATACATACAGAGTAATACAACCTGACCTTCTTAACTTACCAGCTTGATTAAAAAGCTTGTAAGATACATTTTCATAATACAAACTGAGTATTATGCCATCAAGAGCAGATTTAAATATACTAACATTTCTGTATAGTAATTTTTCCCCCCGATACAGAAAAGATCCATTTGCAAGCTAATAATTTGGTATAGTATTGCACTAACAGGCTAAGCAAGCAGTCTCTGTGTGTGCTCCTATCCCTGGCCCATCAGTACAGTTTGTCTATATTTATTGGTCAGGCAAAATGTATTCAGAAATACTTTTTTTTTTGAGGGAGTAAGTGTTTGCTACATTTTTGAAAGGTTCTGTCCCTTCACATTTCTTTCAGGAATTATCAATGGCTCTCATGGACTGTTTGGGGGAGGTTAAAGGCTACTGTAAACTCTGTACAATGCTTAACTCAGTATCATCAGTATTGTTATTGTTCCTATTATGCTCACCAAAGCTTCATTGCAATAAAAAATTACTGACTCTACTAGGTCACTATTACTGGAAATTACACCATCCCTGAGTCTTATTGGGATAAAGGCATGGGTCACCAGTAAATGAGCTTTGAGTTCTACAGCTCGGATCGGCTAAAATTCTGCTGTTCCTGAACAAGGCCAGAGTAAGTAGGGGAGACTAGAGGAGGAGATGAGCAAGGGTTTGAGGAACAACATGGGTTGAATCACCCCAGTTCCTACAGTGCAGCTCTTCCTATTGACAGAAAAAGATGGATGCTGTCCTTCCATGCCTGCAGAATGGGGGCTCATAGTCACTGGAGACACAAATGTAGATTCACTCACCTTTCTCACTGTCTGCTCCCCAAATTGGCCTTTTTGTATCTGAGCAGAGAGACTTGCACTTTCCGGTTGCTCTACCTGTCCTACTATTTCTGTGGGGTCGGGGCTTTGTCTGGGCTCTGCACAAGAAGGGTGTGTGTTTGGGGGGGGGTGAGGGGAGTGTTTGGATTTCAGCCAGAGTGCAGTTAATATCAGGTTGCAAGTTAGGCCATGGATTGTGCTTCCACACCTGCTTATTTACTTTTTATAGACTTCCAGTATGTTTGTTCATCAATCTCATTTTATAGCACAAGGAGAATTGATTTATCACTTAATATTTTTTATACTTTTCTTATTGTTCTGTGCTTCTCACTAACATAGGCCACACAATGACAGCATGAAGAAAGAGCAGTCTCCAAGCAGTCATATCAAAGTGACAGCTTTGTTTTCTTTTTCACTGTAGGGCAATCACATGCCAGATTTTAAATAGAGTGATTTAAAAAACAAAATGAACAGCAACATCTGCTGCAAGACAGCAGCAACAGACAAGCAGTGAAAACAACAAAGTAAAACATGCTTAGAGGAGCTGGTTTCTGGTATTTGTTCCTCTCAAAGTAGATATCCTTTTTTAAAAAAATCACAAAACAATGAATAGGATTGCAGGGCTAGAAGGAAAATTCCATATCCATGCTTCTGCTCCACTGAAGATACTTTCATGCAAAAGGATTCTCACTTTTGGGATATACGATCCCAGTGCAAATCATTGCTCTGTCTTGTTGCTGGGAGCTTGAAATCCAAGAGTGGGAATCTTACACTGATGGTTTCTTTAAAGACTGAATATTAAGATAAATGGTCTGTAATAAAGGTCCAGTAGTGAATCTATACAGATGGCTTCTTCTGTAATAACTGTCTCTCAGTAAGTTGACTCTAAAGGGCCCCAAGCATGCTGGTTTGAGAAATTAAAATTATGACCTGCCATTACTGTAACTGCTAGCAAACACTGGGTGTATCTTCTGTCTATTGTGTGATCAGAATCAGTGTCTTAGGCTGAGAATGGAGAATAGCAATTTTGTTAAGCAATTATGGAGGCTTTTGTCCCAGCAGTTGCTTCCGCTGCTGCTACCATGTATATTAGGTCATGAGATACTAATAGCACGCACAGAATAATAATAATAAAAAACCCCAAAGCATGAATCCCCTGGCATCATACCACCACTTAACCGCTCCTGCTTTTCTACTTGGGTGATGGTTAAGTACGCAGCCAGTATTAGCAGAAGCTGCATTTTTTTGTTGTTTTACAAACAAAGGCTTATTGGGTTTCTTTGTTCCTCTCCGATAGCTGCTTTTTGTAGAGGGGATAATGGTGATGGATGGGTCTGCAATTTTCACATTCACTACAGTATCTTTAAATTGGTTTCCTCATGCACTCAGCAGGGAGGATGTGGAGAACAGGTGTGTACTTTGATAGATTGGTAGAATTTACATGGTGATTTGGGAAGTGTTAGGTTTTCATTTTCTACTTTGTCTTATGATCAGTCTTTTTCTTCTCCTCCACTGCCTTTTATTTCATTTTTAATACCAGCTTGTTTCAATTTGTTTGTGCATCTGTTTCTTAAATTCGGTTCATTTTAACATTTCTTCCCTGTGATGTTGTTTAGTCATTTATGTACATGTTAGGCATTTGAGGACTAATTTTCAAAATTATTCACAATTAGGGCAGATGTGCCTGTGAGAAGGTCCAGTGAGTGTCACCCACACTCCTGCCAATTCACAACCGCCCCTTGGTCTTTGAGTTTCTTCCTGGTGTGCATCTGCCACAGCTATTTGAATTATGCCTTAATGGGAGAGCATGGTTCTTGTCCATGCCCCATCTTACTGAGCCTATGTGTTTGGGGGTAGGCTTCAGAAATCCTTATCCCTTCATCAGCTCTCTGAGGCTGAGCGATTCTCAGCTCTTTCAGGGCAGTCTCTGTGAAGTTACCCAATACAACAAAAGCCTTCTTAACAATAAGATTTATTAAAAACAGAGAAAATGGTAGTAAAATAAAAAATGTTTTGCACAACATATCACATTTGAATATGTTTGCAAAGCCCAGGGAGATGGGCTCCCATTAGCTTAGTTATAGAGAAAATCAAATCATATCTTACATTTCTGGATGCTGCATGTTTCCAGTATCTATCTTAGCTGATGCAGGGTAGCGTAGATTTATCAGTATTCCCTTGCTGTGACATAGGAATTATTTACAGAACCCCGTCCTTCTGTCACAGCAAGGACCATGGGAAGGCTATATAGTAAAGAGTAGATAGAAACACCTACAGGGTGCATGTGTGTGCAGTTTGTACCAGTCATAAGTCCTAAATTTAGAACTGGTAGCAAGTGTTAAACACAGTAGATTTCATCATTTGCTTAAGTGCTTCAGTGAATCAGGGGCCAAGGCAAATGACCTACTGGTGGAGCTAAGGTGCAATTGAAGAGTACACCTTCATATACACAATGCAGCATGTTGATTTATTTATTAAGTAGTAAGTTCATTTTACTTTCCTGTCTCCTATTTTCATAAAAGAAACAATGGCCATATAATGGAAGAAAAATGAAATCTATGAAGAAGTGAATTAAAAATCAAGACAAAAAGCCATATTCTATTCATGCCTTGAAGATTTAGCTAATAATTTTACATCCTCTGAATCATAAACAAAAGTAGAATTCTCAGTGCCCTCTTTGTGCAAAGACATGAGTAAATTTATGCACTGAGGTACTGCTCAGGTGAGTAAAGTAACATGCATGCTTAAGCATTACACAGGATTGAGGCATAAATAATGAATATTTTATGAACTTACAAATCTTTAGATTTAAAATCAGTTCTAAAACTTATATTTGCAAAATGGAATGGTTAGCCACTTCATAGAATATACATATTAAAAAGTCCATCTATTTTCTCGTTATCTGCTTTCCATAGTTGCATAATTAAAATAGTAATGAAATAAATTTTAGGCAAAGGAATTGTTTTAACAACAACTGAGTTAAAAAGCAATGAAAGGAAACTAAGTTGTATGTCAAAGAAATCTCTTCAGATCTTAAGTTAAATATTGAAAATCCTGTAGGTCACATTTCTGTATATAAAATCACTATGCAAAAACATCAGTAGGCAAATTATAAAATGCATAATTGAAGCAAGTTAAATGATATGAAGAATGCCTTGAACAAATAGCTGTGGGGGACATGTACTTATACATAACCATTAGTGTGAATCCATAAGTCTACCTAATTAGACTTAATTACAATACATTAGATGTCAACAAAGAGGCTGTGAGATGTGAAAAGAGTCATTTTACATATTGCTATAGGGATCATGTATTTATGCAACCCATTGACATGGCTTTACTCTAAAGGGCTAATTGAATGAATTGGTTTTGACTGTGCCAGTAATTTGGAAAGAGAGAAACTAAAAACAGTTATAAGTGCCGTGGGTCTATTCTGTAGTGAGCATAACTCATCTGTTCTGATTTGGTCATGTCGTGTCAAATGCATCCTGATTTTCAGTTCAAAACAGATAAAAATCCCCAACCCCAAGCCTCCACAGAATATTTTAATTTTCAAGGAATAAAACATTGAACTCTCTCAAGGGCTTGGAAAAAAAGAACACAGGAGGGAAAAGGATATATGATGATATTGTTAGTCTTCTGGCTAAAAAAAGGATTAGAGACAGATTCTGATTCCACATTTATGGATGCAGGGCCAGCTCTAGGCACCATCAAACCAAGCATGTGCTTGGGGCGGCACAATTTCAAGGGCGGCATTCTGGACACTTTTTTTTTTTTTTGCTTCGGCAGTTGCACTCCTGTAGGGTTTTTTTTTTTTTTTGCGCACTTGAGGCGGCAAAAAACCTAGAGCTGGCTCTGTATGGATGTAAATCAGTAGCGGTATACCAGTGAAAAGCTGGTGTAACTGAGATCAAATTAGGATCGCAGTTTATCAAAACCATTAAATGTATGGTTGGATTATACCTATGGTAGTAAAAATGATGTTTTATAAATTTTAAACTGAAACATAAAAGGATACAGACATTTTTTCCATGCACTATTTTTCTAAGCATAATTACTTGCCACAAATTATACTGAAGTGTATATCTTCTTTTGATGGTAGGAAAATTAGAGAGCTCATTGGCAGAAACTTCAATGTATTCAGGTTTTTTTACATTACATTAATTATTTGTAAAAGGTTTCAATAGCTATATTGAATTATATCCTGCACTGCTGGAATAATTACTCCTAAAAGAAGAAAATATATTCATAAAAAATAAGAAACAAATGTAGAAAGTGTGCCATGCTGTGTTATTCAGCTGAATGGGGTGAGGGTGGGATGGAATAGCAGATTCATTTATGTGAGTCTCAATAATGTCTACTAATATATGCAACCTTTTCTATATGAAACAGGGCAGATACACAGTGTCTCCCAATCATTCCTCGTAGATGCTACTGAGCTTTTTTCTTTGCAATGTGTAGGCAAGACCTTTGGGGGGAGCATTAAGACAGTGAAGAACTACTTTAGGTTGAGAAGATGTAAGGAATCTTGCAGCTGCAATTCCCAGCTGAACACAATTGATAGGGTTGGCCTTAGTGTACAGCTTTTCTAGCGGGAGTCCATTATATTTTCTAGTATTGGCAAGGCCATAGGTGGTAGCTGTGATTGTTGTGTTCTTCCTACAGAGACTACTCTTGCATGGAGGAAAAGGCAAGAAATCCTTTGAGTTAGCAATGGCAGTTTCCAATGCCATCTTCCACCTAAAGTGGCTAGAGATTTGGCTGCTAGCCTTGTGATCCCTGGGATATAGATATATATAGACCATCCATACTAAACTCCTGTGCCTTTCCAAAGTCTCCACAGGACCTGGAACCCCATTCCCTCAGGAGGACAATGAGTAAGTTAAAGCTGCAGGGAGAGCATTAAAGCTGCTCAAAATCTTTCGAACAAAAATATTTTTCACAGTAAAATGACCTTTCTTTGAAAATGAAAAAAAAAGGTAAATAGCTGCTTTTAAATTTCTCATTTTTTGACATTTAGTGGCATTTTAATATGTTGTTTAAAAATTCAGTTACCGGTTTTGATAAATAATCATTTTGGTAAGTTTCAATTAAAATGTTGATTCAATTTTTTTTAACCACCTCCCCAAATTGATCCTCTTTAAACCTGTAGAATGGAAACGATTTAGAAATTAAAAATCAGTTTAAAAACATCCATAGTGTTGGGAAGGTATGATGCCATGGGAAACAGTTGTCTGACCCTTGGTCAATATTAGAGAGACAAGGTGGGTGAGGTAGTATTAGCAAAGGTGCTCCAGAAAATTTACCAGATTGTCAAATTGAAAGGAAGATTCTTAACTCCCAGTCTATATGTCCATGTCCTTTATTAAGTAATATTGGACCAAATCATCTATCTATCTCCACACCTATGGGGTGAAAACCCAGTGGATCCAGGCATGGATGTGCTCATAAAGAAGGAAAAAGTGTCCCCTACTTTTCCCAATTCTGCAGTAGTCCCTCCCTGGGTATTCTGAAACAAGGTTTTAAAATTGGGATGCAGTGGATCAGGAAGAGAGGATGCACATGGTGGACCTTATAGGTTAAGATTAAGTGCTTTCACGCAATCAATACTGCCTTGTATTTATTAATACAATAAAGGGGAATATGACACAAATTTCACTAAAACTGCTGTTTTCAGGAAGGATGACGTCTAATCTAAAAATGGAATAAAGAGCTCTTATGTGCTGGAAGTCAATCCTTTTAGGAACTTCCTTCACCCTGAGTAAGAACAAATTAAAGATGATCTAGGGTCAACTCCTCAGCTGGTGTAAATCAGCACTAATCCACTGACTTCAACAGAGTAATACTGATTTACACCAGCTGAGAATCTAGCTGAGAAAGTCCTTTTTGGGCAGAAGATATGGAGAGCTGTCCATATGCATGAAGAAAATAAGTTGAGATAAGTCCCAGATTTAGAGTAGAACATTAAGAAAAGTCTCTCAGAGCACACAGACGTACATTGTCATTTTCAGGGTTGAGGAAAAGAAAAAAGGTCATTCTTAGGTCAGAAAGAAACAAAAAGCGGTTCAGTCCATTTGTCTCATGGACTTCCAAAAATATGAAACCCTACAAGGTTGCTGAAGATCAATAAAGAATCATCTCTGGACACAAGAAAAGATGTGTTCAGAAAAATGTGTTTTAAAAACTTATTAGTGCAGAAGAAAGTAAAAGTCCAGTTCAGAGACAGGAAAATGATTTTGCATTATACAAACTGAATAAAATAAACTCAAGAAGATTGTTGTATCAACCAGACAAGGTACTAAGAAACTTCAACAGGACTTTATTTTTAAAGTGGAAACCTCTTTACCAAGCTGCTGCTGCACTCTCTGTATCTCTCACTCTGCCTCCTCAACTCCTCCCCCCTCCTTCCTGTTTCCTGTCCTTTCAGACTCCCAACAGCCAGTGCTCCCAGTTCTAATAATTACAAGCAACATCTAAACACCACAAAGATGAAGACCATTTTTAATGAAAAACCACATGCAAACAATTGGAACTACACCAGGTTGGTCTATACAATATGTCTGATTGGTTATTTGTTCACATTTAAAAAAATCCTGCACTCTTAGCTGGATGCCTTGGCCTAGGAATTCTGACTGATTTGCAAGGGTTGTCAGCAATATAGCAGAAAAGAAGCTTCAGAAACCACCAAGAAAATGTTACAATTTCTAAAAGTTTTGCTCTAGTACTCTGTTTAACTGAGAAACAGCAACTGCTGAAGAAGAAAATCAAACCCAATGCTGTCAAAAAACCAAAAGGTATTTCTAATGATTTTTTCAAATGAGATTTTTTCCACAGCCTTGTCTAATTCCAGATGTACTGGAATGGCCTTACCATCAATGCAAGACATTTAGGATGTCACAAAAAGGCATATTAATAATATTAACCAAAGAATTGGCTGATATGTTTTAAAGGTAAAACACTATTATTGGTGATATATTATAGGAAAATGGTGTTAGAACAATCATCCAAGATATGGAAAGATAATCTAAGATGATATTATATAGTTAATCTCATAAATGAGGAGTAGTGCATGGGGAACAAAGATGTCGTGATTCATTTATTTATATTAAACTCAGTAAGGGCCTCTAGGCATGAGTGCAAGGCCCCGTTTTGCTAGGGACTGTTCCAGCACATAGTAAGAGAGAGGCCCTGCCCTCAAAAAGCTTACACTATAAATAGATAAAACAGACAAGGGATGGGAGAAAGGAAGTATTATTATTTTATAGATAGGGGAAGCAAACATATGAGTAATTGTCTCCTAAAACAGACATGGAATATACTGACAGTAAATCACAGTGTCCAACTTCTGTTACTTTAAATTGTGTGTGTGCGTGCAGCGTACACCTCATAGTAGGTTCCTGAAGATTCCTCACCTGGAAAATTCTTTTTACACTTCCTGACACTTGGTGCAACCTGGCTAAACCTTTACTCTTCATTGTCATTTTTATGAGCCTCAGGGATAAGTCATGCTTTAATTAATGACATGTTATATAATGAAACCTTTCTAATCCTGCACAGTAATAAGGCATGCCTGATACTTATTTATTCCAAATACATTAATAGATTTTAATATGGTTCTGAATTCATGCTAAACCATGGGTTCTCAATCTGAGGGTGATGAAAAGGTATAGGGAGATCATGGCCACTCTCCTTTTCTTTGTGGTGTAATTCCATTGACTTCAGAGGAGTTACGCCAGGGATGAATGTGGTCCAGTATATTTAGCATACTTGTCATATTTTTGTGATATAAAATATGATCAATGTGGCATATGTCAATCTGTTTGCATGCTCTAATTATGCAGTATATTTGATTCATGAATATAATCAATACGTACAAAATGCACTATGCAGATGTAACTGTGTTTATTGAAAAAACAAATTTGAGCATTTTCTCTACATATCAAATTCCATTTCAAGTTAGCCCAGCAAACATTGTTATGGTGACTTTAAATTCTACTCTAGTAACTGTTTCAGAGTAGTTGTCATGTTGATCCCAAGGGTCTTTAGTGGTCATCCCAGTGGTGCTCAGGATATAAACCTGTGTCTCCTCCAATCTTTTGGCACTACACGTCTCAGCCTCTTGTTGTCTTATGGGGATACTTCACCACAAGGAAGGTTTTGTTTAAAGCACTTAAGCCTTTCACAGTGTTCACAGGGAAGCAATGTGATAGATAGATATATGAAACAAGGGCCAGGGCTCTCTTTCAGTCTCTTTTGGTACTCAGGCCTTAAAAAGTTGTTTGCTGGGAAATGTTAAAAGTCAATCGCTTCTATTTTAAAGAGAATACTTTATTTATTTCATGTCTGTTCAGAAAGCTTGGTTTTATTTTTCCCAACAGAGTTTGATAGGAATTCATTCATAGAGATTTTCCTCAGAATGATGTCAATATAGGCTGCGTATTTAGTCATAAATCTGTCTTCTGAAAATACATAATGGTTCTTTTCATATTATAGATAAGAGGTTTTTTACCCACAATTGCATTAAAGATATCCAGCAACTTCTTCTGAGGGAATCCCTTGAAGGTGAATTAAGATATGACCACTATATGCCAGCTGTAATCTGCAGTAGCTAAGATTTCTTCTTCGAGTGCTGTCCCTGTGGGTGCTCCACTCTAGGTGACGGTGCGTCCCGGCGCTGTCGATTGGAGATTTTCGGTAGCAGTGCCTGGTTGGGGCGCATGCACCCAGATGGTATCTCCTGTCTAGTTGGAATCTTCCTGAGTGCGTGTGCCCCACACCCTCCTCAGTTCCTTCTCAACCGTCCTCGGCTGAAGACGGGACTCGGAGCAGTGCTGCCTTCTCTTCCCTGATCTCTGTAGGAAACATAGAAATAATTATTAATTACTTCCCAGTTGTTTCCCTTCCTTTAGTATAGTTACATAGTTAGTTACTTAGTTAAAAAAAGAAAAAAAAACCCTCAGGCTTGTCTCCCATTGAGACACTTTCCTCGCCCATCTCCAATTCACAATGCCAGGAGCTTCGGGTTTCAAAAGATGCATCTCCTGTCAGGACTCCATGCCACGGTCAGATGGTCACTCCCAGTGTGTGAAGTGCCTCGGGGACACCCACATCCCCGCAAAGTGCCAACACTGTGCGAGCCTCAAATCAAGAGCTCGTCGTGACAGGGATCTGCGCCTCAAGATCATCATGATGGAGAAATCCCTGCAGCCACTGTCGGAGATGGGAAAAGTGGAACCCGCTCCCACACGCTCCCCAGCCAGATCAGAACCGGTGGGGAGCGTCACTTCACCCTCCCTGGAGCGGAGGCATGAAGCGCAGAAGTCTCACAAACGAGACTCTAACAAGGGTAAGGGGTCTCCGGCGAGATCCCTACCCCCTGTGCTGACAGCAGGAAAGACAGCTGCCTCAGCCTCTTCGAATGCCTCAGCTACTGCTCTGACAGAGCTGAAAGGCAGGGACCAGACTTCCCGCGCTGGGAAGGCACTTACCCGTTCGGTCCCCTCGGCGCCGCAAACGGCTGCGGCACGGACACCTCGCTCCTCTGCGGCACCCAGGCACGCTGCAACACCGGCACCACGTGCCTCGGCACCAGCAACAGCAGCGGTGCCGACAGCGCATTCGGCACCGACACCAAGAACAGCCGCGCTGCTTTCAGCCTGGTCAATTTCAGCGCTGAAAGCAGCCGCGATCCCGCCAGCGCGCTCTGCCTCAGCGACAAAAATAGCTGCGGTGCCGACAGCTCGATCAGCCTCGGCACCGAGAACAGGGTCGGCACCCAGCCACTCAGCTACCCGTGCACTAGCAGCAGACCCCCTGCAGGGGGCATCCAAGCACAATACAACAGGAGACTCTCTGTCACTCTCGCCTAGTAAACAGCTACAGCAGAGAGTAGACTTAGCTCAGCCTAGAGAGCAGGAACGACAGCTGCTCACTCAAAGTGACCTTTTAGTGCCACCTGAGCCTCACTCTCCACTCCTGGAAGCAGAGGACTCCTTCCTTGACCTGCCACTTTCTCCACCTGAAATGGCTTTCACCGACGGTGACCTTGAACTGCAACAGCAGGCAGAGTTCTCCCCTCCTGCTTCTCCTCCACAGGCACCTTTACCACCTCAGGTCACGGTTCAAGTTCAGCAGCCTCAGTTTCCCTATGCTGCCCCTCCGTGGGTGATGCCTGGGTTCTCCTACCCCATGCCTTGGCCGCAGTGGTACCCGTGGCAGAATCCTCCTATCAATCACCTTCCTTCGGTACCTCAGTCTCCTGCTTCATCCACTTCCAGGGTGCCTGAACCCCCTCCTGAACTGGGGAGCTATGCACCATATCCTGATTCGCCTGTAATCCTAACTCTCCATCAGCCTCAGATGAAGCCAGCCTCCCTCCACCTCCACAGATCGTGGACGACTGCAAACAGTTCCAAGAACTTTTTCGGAGGGTTGCGATCAGCCAGGATATTCCTTTAGAAGAGGTTCAGGAGAAGCAACACAAACTCCTTAAAATCCTTCAACCGTCTGCACCCTCGAAAATCGCGCTCCCTATAAATGAAGCACTCATGGAGCCAGCTGACACTCTCTGGCAAACCCCAGCTTCTCTGGTACCAACTTGCAAGAAGGCTGAGTGTAAATATTACGTTCCTGCAAAGGACGCAGACTTCCTATTCTCTCATCCACCACCGAACTCCCTTGTCATCGATGCAGTGACACAGAGGACCAAACATTCACAATTATCGACCCACCCCTCAAGACAAAGACCTTAGACACCTTGATGTCCTGGGACGCAAGGTTTATACATCCTCTACACTACAGTTCAGGATTGCTAACTACTCTGCCCTCCTCGCCAGTTATGATTTCGATAATTACAATCAGCTTTTCGAATTTGCCTCCTACATACCAGAGGACAGAAGAGCAGACTTCAAATCAATCCTGTCTGAGGGACAATTAATCTCCAGAACAGCCCTACAGGCGTCTTTAGACACGGCGGACACAGCAGCCCGTACTACCGCAACTGCTGTGGTTATGCGCAGAACCTCATGGCTCTCTGCGTCCGGCATTCCTAAAGAACTCCAGACTAAAGTGGAGGATCTCCCATTTGACAAGGACAAACTTTTCTCCCAAAAAACTGACGAACTCCTCCATACCATGAAGGATTCCAGAGCGACACTGCGCACCCTGGGCATTCAACCATCTCTTCCCAGGAGACAGCGATACCAACCCTACCAAAGAACACGTCAGTATTATTGCCCTCATTCCAGACCGTACGACACAACTCGGAATCGTAATAGACCTCCCAAACGCAGACAAAATCAAAACCAAGCCACCACCTTCCGTCCACAGGGCAATAAACAACAGTTTTGAAGCTTTGGTCGAGGGTCTGCACGACCACCCCTTGATTCCACCACTTACTTTCCCATTTGGCCACCGCCTCCAGTATTTCCAACATGCCTGGCAGCAGATCACACAGGACCGCTGGGTCCTCGAAATAGTTCAGACCGGTTACTCCATTCCTTTTATTTCCTACCCTCCTACCCATCCCCCTTCACCGTCCCTCTTCAGGGACCCCTCCCACAAGCAATTACTTCGCACAGAAGTGGCTCACCTTCTGCAACTAGGCGCAGTGGAGCCTGTGCCTCTGCAACACCAGGGGACAGGTTTCTACTCCCATTACTTTCTAACGCAGAAAAAGACTGGGGGATGGAGGCCTATATTAGACCTACGCCGACTGAACAAATTCGTGAGGACACAAAGATTCAAGATGGTCACACTGGGCACAATAATACCCGCATTGGATCATGGGGACTGGTTCACAGCCCTCGACCTACAAGACGCTTACTTCCACATATCAATTCATCCAGTTCACAGACGCTTCCTACGATTCACAATCAGTCACGATCACTTCCAATACCGAGTTCTTCCTTTCGGACTCTCCACGGCTCCAAGAGTTTTTTCCAAGACCTTAGCCGTCATTGTGGCTCACCTCCGCAAACACGGAGTCACACTTTTCCCCTATCTAGACGATTGCCTCATCAAGGGTGACTCCTGTGGTGACACACTTCAAGCCACACGTCTCACCATCTCCTTCTTTCACAGCCTAGGTCTCCAAATAAACACCCAAAAATCCACCCTGATACCCACGCAACAGATAGAGTTCATTGGAGCTCATCTCGACTCAACCCAGGGCAGGGCCTCGCTCCCATACAACAGATTCCTCATTATCACTCAGCTCATACGCACACTCTCTACTCGTCCCAGGACACAAGCAAGAATCTGCCTACAGCTCCTTGGTCACATGGCAGCTACCACCTTCGTGGTTCAACACGCCAGGCTACATATGAGATGCCTCCAGGGCTGGCTCAACTCCAATTTCAAACCCAGCAGACATCCCTTAGGGATGCTGCTAACTCCTCCTCCCAATGTTATAACTTCCCTACAATGGTGGACAACTCCAGAAAACCTCTGTGCAGGGGTTCCCTTCCAGCAACGATCCCCAACGCTCATGCTCACCACGGATGCTTCCCTGATAGGTTGGGGAGCGCATCTAGGAGAACACAGAGCACAAGGTCGATGGTCTCCATCAGAGACGCATCTACATATAAATCTCCTAGAACTCAGAGCAGTGAGGAAAGCATGCCTTCACTTTCTTCCCCTTATAAAGAACAGATATCTGCGAGTTTTAACAGACAACATAGCATGTATGTATTACATACACAGACAGGGGGGTGCCAGATCACATTCCCTCTGCATGGAAGCCATTCGACTCTGGAATTGGTGCATACAACATCGAATACAGATCATCGCCTCCTAT
The DNA here is from genome assembly GCF_016161935.1 of Mauremys reevesii. NCBI lineage: Eukaryota > Metazoa > Chordata > Testudines > Geoemydidae > Mauremys > Mauremys reevesii. Next base: position 45,855,238 of record NC_052629.1, on the reverse strand, counting down.
CTACCAGGCTGCCACAACACTACTGCCGATGCACTCAGCAGGCACTTCTCCACAGAACACGAGTGGGAACTGCATCCCACAGTACTCCAACACCTTTTCTCCCACTGGGGCACTCCATCAATAGATCTCTTCGCCACGACCCGAAATCGAAAATGCCCCCTGTTTTGCTCCAGGGCGGGACTCGGGACTGCATCCCTAGGGGATGCATTCCTCATTTCATGGAACAGTTACCTCCTGTACGCCTTCCCGCCTATCCCTCTACTACACAGGGTTATTCGGAAGATCGCGGACGACAAGGCCCAGGTCATCCTTATTGCCCCGGCTTGGCCAAGACAGACGTGGTACCCTTACCTTCTCCGCATGTCCTCCCGTCACCCATGGGCTCTCCCCAACAGGCCAGACCTCCTTTACCATCCCCAACTCCAGAAGCTCCACCTCACGGCCTGGTTCCTTCATGGTTCCAAACCCATGAACTAGCTTGTTCCGAGCAAGTCCTACATGTCCTCCTGCACAGTAGGAGAGACTCCACCCGCAAAACCTACCTTCAGAAGTGGAAGCGCTTCACTCTTTGGTGCTCTCATAAACATTTAGCACCCAACAATGTGACCCTTCCTAACATTCTAGATTACCTCCTCGAACTAAAACAGGACGGACTTTCCCTTAGCTCCATCAAAGTGCACCTGGCGGCGCTTACCACCTTCCACGAACTATTGGATGGGTACTCACTCTTTACACACCCCACCATTAAACGCTTTCTCTCTGGCCTGCAAAATCTCTACCCTGAAATTCACGCAACAGTGGCTACATGGAATCTTAACCTCGTTCTTCATGCTCTCATGAAACCTCCATTTGAGCCCTTGGCTACCTCCTCTGATCTCCATATGTCCATGAAGGTGGCTTTCCTAGTTGCCATAACGTCAGCAAGGAGAGTTGGAGAAATAAGTGCCTTGATGGCCCACCCTCCATACACAATCTTCTCCAAAGATAAAGTCATTTTGAGACCGCATCCTCAATTTCTTCCTAAGGTGGTATCGACCTTCCACCTCAACCAGCCTATATATTTACCAACTTTCTACCCCAAACCTCACAAAACGCCACAGGACGCAACCCTGCATACTCTCGACGTCAGGCGAGCAATTGCCTTTTATTTAGACAGGACTAAACCATTTCGCAAGTCTCCACGACTCTTTCTTTCAGTTGCCGAAAGATCAAAAGGCACGGCTATTTCTAAACAACGCCTATCCAAGTGGATCTCTGACTGCATCAGATCCTGTTACCGTGCGAAGAATCTTCAACCGCCTGAAGGCGTTAGAACTCATTCCACTAGAGCCATGTCGGCATCCATTGCCTTCCTACACAACGTTCCCATTCCCGATATCTGCAAAGCAGCTACATGGTCATCTGAACACACGTTTGCAAAACACTATGCTTTAACGCAAGACACCACGGCAGACACAATAGTAGGTCATACAGTACTATCTTCAGTACTCCCTGCCGTATCTCCAAAGTCCCACCAACCGTAGTGGGTACTGCTACACATTCACCTAGAGTGGAGCACCCACAGGGACAGCACTCGAAGAAGAGAAAGTTACTCACCTTGCAGTAACTGAGGTTCTTCGAGATGTGTGTCCCTGTGGGTGCTCCACTCCCCACCCTCCTCCCCTCTACTTTGGAGTACTGAGATGACTCTCCACGGTAGAGAAGGAACTGAGGAGGGTGTGGGGCGCACGCACTCAGGAAGATTCCAACTAGACGGGAGATACCATCTGGGTGCATGCGCCCCAACCAGGCACTGCTACCGAAAATCTCCGATCGACAGCGCCGGGACGCACCGTCACCTAGAGTGGAGCACCCACAGGGACACACATCTCGAAGAACCTCAGTTACTGCAAGGTGAGTAACTTTCTCATTTTATGGGCTCGGTTAGAGATTTCTAATGAGACTATTAGTTATATTGAGCGAACCCTAACAACTCCTCCTCCTGTGCTTCTCCTATCCCCACTCTGCATATCACCTCACAGTAGGTATAGCTATTTAGAGTATTTATTTAATCTGAATACCATATATTATGATCCTTTTCTAGCATCAGGAGTGTTGGGTTTAAAATATGTAACAATTTCTGAAAGCAAATTCTTAAGCTTTTTATGAATTTTGTTTCACATGATATAAATTATTCTCATAACTTTCCTGACTGGATAAGATTTGGGACTTAGAAATGTAGCAAATGTCCACAAGAAATTGGTATTGTCCAAAATTACAACCAATTTGTTTTTCTCCAACATCTAATAAACTAGTTTCTTAACTGTAGACCATCAAAAAGAATTTATCACCAGAGAGTTCTCATTATTAAACCATGCTTGTTTGGGTTTATTACAGCAATAACAGTTCCCTGAAAGGGAGACTGGTGTATCTGAACTAAAACTGCTTGTATAGTAAAACTATTAATGTATAACATTTCAGATTAACATAATACTTCTGAAAGTCTGGAGCTGATAACACTGGCTGGAATCAGATATAGCATCGGTAATGTTTGTGTGTTTCCACACATCATTTTGCCAGAGCATTCCATTGAACTACACCACCACCTTGGAAAGAAGCTCTTGTGCCAGATGGTGTGATGGTTTTGTGATATGAAAACGCTTCTATTTAACATTTTCACCTATGTCAAGGTTCCTTCCCCACTATGAACTTTAGGGTACAGATGTGGGGGACCTGCATGAGAAGCTCTAAGCTCAATTAACAGCTTAGATCTGGTCTGGCTGCCACCACCCCCAAGCACTCCCTTCCCTGGGTAGCCTTGAGAGACTTCACCAATTTCCTGGTGAACACAGATCCAAACCCCTTGGATCTTAAAACAAGGAGAAATTAGCCATCCCCCCTCCTTTCTCCCACCAACTCCTGGTGGATCCAGATCCAACCCCCTTGGATCTAAAAACAAGGAAAAATCAATCAGGTTATTTAAAAAAAAGGCTTTTAATTAAAGTAAAGAAAGGTAAAAGAAAACCCTCTGGGAGAGATTAGCATACCAGCTACTCTCACAGACAACAGATTCAAAACACAGAGGATGTTCCCCTGGGCAAAAACTTAATTACACCAATGAAAATACCCAAATACCCAATTTGATTCTTCCTCTAATTGCACAAGACAGGTTACAAAGAAATAAACATAAACCTATTTATTCCTTTCTAAAAGTTACTACTCTGATAAGAGGCTGGTTCCTTGATCTTTTTCACTCTGGCTGAAAACTGAAAACAACTGACTAAACAAAGGAAACTTCCCTCCTTCCTTTTGAAACATCTTGTTCCCCCATTGGTTCCTCTGGTCAGGTGTCAGCTAGGCTAGGTGAACTTCTTAACCCTTTACAGGTAAGAGGCATTAACCCTTAACTATCTGTTTATGACAACCTATGACTAACTGGATTTTAAACTTCAGTCTTTAGAAATTAAAGGCTATTGCTGTCACCACAGCATCCTATATCCTTCCACGTCATTTTTTAATAATAAACAATCTTGGAACATAACAACGGCCATACTGGTTTAGACCAATGGTCCATCTAGCCCAGTATCCTGTCTTCTGACCAGCCAATGCCAGGTGCTTCAGAGGGAATGAACAGAACAGGCAATCATCAAGTGATCCATCCCCTGTCATCCACTCTGGCCTTCTGGCAGTCAGAGGTTAGGGACACCCAGAGCATGGGGTTGCATCCCTGACAATCTTGGCTAATAGCCATTTATGTACCTAAGGTCCATCAACTTAGGTAATTCTTTTTTGAACTCTGTTATAGTTTTGGCCTCCACAACAACTCCTGGCAATGAGAGAGTTCATGAGAAGTGTGATCATTTTTAAGAAGCATATTATTTACCCAATAACATCCAAGTTCCCAGATCAGAGTGATTCTTTCCCTACTAAATTCCTGACAGTCAGCCATCACTCTCAATGATGGAACATTCTGTCTCAGGGGTCAAGGGGATAAATTCTACACTGTTTTGCAGGTGGTTTAATTCAGTTGTCTTTAATAGGGTTGGTTGGGGTGAAAGTCAGTGGTGAATTAATCCTAAGAGATTCAGGTATTTTGAACACTGTGAGAAAGTGAAACAGGACAGTGCTTTATAGATCAGAGAAAAAAACGTGTTGGTTTGTATATGGGAGAGTAAAAGGTGACATGTTGCTATCTCTAATTCATAAAAGGCAGGCAAAGAGGAACAGGATATGTGGCTCACACGTTTTGGGCAGGGGTTTGTAAATAGACACCTAGATGTGGATTAGGATAGTGAGAATTTTTGCGCTCTACTGGAAATGAAAATTAGTGTGTTAAAGGGATTTTTGGCATCTAACTCAAAATTGACTTGCTGGAAGGAACTTTTCCTTTAAAAAGTGTATGAGTAATTAAAATAATTCCTTACTCCAAAACTGAAACTTGTTGACTTTCCCAGCAGAGAGGCCAAGCCTGGCCAAAGCCAGTGTACAGAGTTTTAATTAATCTCTCAACCTTTCCACTACAGTGTTGAGGCATCTTAGTTTGTCAGTGTGGGGAAACCTGTACATCCTGTAACTCTGGTGAGGTGTGTATAATTGGGAGGATCTCAGTCTACATGCCATCAATACAGCACCTTTTACCAGGACAAAACTCACTCAGAAGAATCCCAGTGGTTATCTGCTGTAACCAAGGAGTAAGTGAAGCACTGGGTGACACTGACAGACTAGGTCATGCTAGAGTGTATTCAGGTCAATACACTTGTATATTGGTATAGACACAAGAAATAGTTAGCTGAATAAGAGTGTATTGGGGTAGGTGTGCAGGACTCAACCCTGCAGCGCCTCCTGCTGGTCATCTCAGGAATTAGCTCTTCCAGCCTCTGGGGCACCCTCTGCAGACCAGTGTCCCACTGCCGCCGCTGGCCCCCCATGTCCCTCCCAGGACCCGGTGCCCCTTTACCCTGGGGCTGCCCCCTGGCAATAACCCCACCTGTCTCTATGGGTCTCCCCTCTTTTGGAAACCCCCAACCCTCTATCCCCACCTAGCCTCAGCCTATGGGCCACTGCCAGTCACCATCTAGCCCACTTTCATTGGGGCCAACTGCAGTCTGTATAAGCCAGTCATCAAAGGCAAGGGAGGTTTTGACCTGCTGCCTTTTCCCTGCAACCCAGTATCTTCAGGGGCCTTGGACCAGGCCCTGCAACCTGGGGAGTTGCCAGCCTAGAGCTCCCCAGCTCCTCTGGCCTTCCCCAGCCCTGCTTCACTCCAGTACCCTTGAGCACTGAGGCAGCTAGGTCCATCTCCCTCCTCAACTAGATGGAGACTCCTTGCTCCTGGCCCACTGCCCTCTTATAAGGGCCAGCTGGGCCCTAATTGCACTGGCTACAGCTGTGGCTGCTTTCCCCATCAGCCCAGCTTTCCTCTGCCACAGCCCTCTCCCGGGCTGCTTTAAGCCCTTCCGGGCAGGAGTGGGGTGACCACCCCCACTACAATTGGGTATTTAAACTTATGAAAACTAATGGGACATTATTTACTTTGTTTTTGCTTATCTGTTCCTGTTATAATGTAATAGCAAACATTTACATTGTGTATACCCCTGTAACTAAATAGCCCATCAAAAGAAATCTTGTGAAATATTAATGAAGAACTTAAGGGCTTTAACATTAAATGCTAATTTTGAAGCAAGTGGCCATTGTGTATGATGGTCGGAGGTCAAAAGACGAAGTGCATTCCTCACTCACAGTCATCAAAGAAAAAGTAGAGACACTGCCCGCTTGCTTTCTGTCACAAGGAGATATAATAATGAATCCAAAGAAAGATCCTTTATCTCTGAACTGTTTGGATTCTTATAGGGAAGAGTACCAGATGCAAAGCAAAGATCCCCAGAGACAATCTGGGTTCCCTGAAATACTTTTGGGGAACTGGCCATTTATTGTATCACTGCCATCATTTGGGTTTATAAACTGTGATTTACCTGTATATATATTTTACCTGCTTAACTCTCAATAACTCTCATTCTTTTTTTTTGTAGCTAATAAATCTCTAGTTTACTATAGAATTGGCTGCCAGCATTGTCTTTAGTAAGATCTGGAGAATCAGTTGATCTGGGGTAAGTGATTGGTCTCTTGGGAGAATCCTGATGTGGTGTGATTTTTGGTTTAAGTGACCTTTTATCACAAAGTCCAGTTTGTCTGGATGGCAATATAGACTGGAGAGTCTAAGGGGACTGTCTTTGACTCCATGGACTGTTACAGAGTTCACATTTGTTACTGGTTTGGTGAAATCTAATTATAGAACATACCACCAGTTTGGGTATCTGACAGTCTGCCCTGAGGTAGGCACTCACAGTCATGAGCCACTCCAGACACTATAACACTAGGCTCCTGCTTTTTTTCCCCTTGTGATATGTACTGGGATAGTCAGGAACCATGTGGTCAGTTCCATTCACGGCAGGTATTTCTGGTCTCGAGATCAGTGATGTCTACTGCCTCCACTGTCAGCCTGAGCCAAAGAAAAGAGACGGTTAAAGAAGGTAAAGAAAAAGAGAAAGGGACAGAGAAAGGAGAGAAATGAAAAACAGGCAAAAAAGAAAGTAAAAACAGAAAGATATAGCAAAAAAGAAAATAGTCAAATGGACACAGAAAGAAGGAGAATGAGAGAGACAAATTTTGGAGACTGACCTGGAAAGAAAAAAGGTGGAAAGTGCAGCTGTCAAAACATTTTTCTTTAACTTTATCTCGTATTTTTCTTAAGGGCAAAAGTAGACTTCCAAACTGTTCTTGTTACTACACTGAACACATGGTGTAAGATAAATATACAGCATGGGAGCTGAGTCCTCCTAACTGTGTTCTGTGTTAAAACAGAAAAAAAATCAACACTGGTTATGTAAGGTAACAGTGACATGCTTTGTATATGTTATATATTTGTCATTATATGTTGGTCTTGTATGACACAATAAAAAAAAAAAGCCAAAGTAAGCTGAAATAAAATACAGTGAAACTAACCTAACTGCACCTATAAATAGTGATCACCTGACCTAGCAGATAGATCTATCTCAGTTCTAGTGAAAGTTGCTATCCCCACCATTTTAAACCACATTGTTTTTCATGTGTCTGTCTTGTGGTACACACATTCAGATACAGCAGTGGTGGGCATTCTAGTAGTATATGTACCTAGATTGATAGACTAGAAAGAGAGAGCCAATGGTACTACCTACATATTTGCTTGTATTGTTTCTTTCACAGTGTTGTATGTGGCCACTTTAATAACCAGGAAAAAAAAGTCCCATTATTGCCCAAGGACTATAATATTTTCATCTAATTTTGGCTGTTGGGCTTAGTGTGTGGATGCTGTGTGGTGGTGGTGACCTGTGATTTACAGGAGGTCCGACTAGATGATCTGATGGTCCCTTCTGGTCTCAAACTCTATGACTATTATTAACACTGTACTTGGTACAGTAACTCAATAAACTACCTTAACTTGAAAGAAACATATTGTCTCAGGGGAAAGATAACTGAAGAAAATGATATTTTCTTCCCGATAAGAACAGATAGATTTAAGATCATTTTATGACAAGGAAAGACAGGCTTAAATATATCATATGGACAAGCCTCTTGTTCTGGGAAAGTAACACAGGAGTGTATAGAGGTTTGGGGATGTGTGAGTATGAAAGAATAAACTGAAATTACTACACTGACACAAAACTTACTGGGTTATTTAATCCTTTAACTGAGGAATCTTACGGGTTGTAAAAAAATATTTCCAAACCTAGAACTATTTAGATTATATAGCATCCACCACAGAGGAAGACTGAATTAAACTCAGTATAAAAGAAGTAGCAACATTTCAGTTACAGTTAAGGTTTATATTTTTTCCTCACCTAAGTGAAATATCTATCTAGTAATGATACAGCACAGAAGTACAAGGTATGGCTGGATGAACACATTACAGTGAACCGGGCCCCTAGAGAGAGAGTTTTATTTTATGAAGGGAAATGAATCCCTTTATAAGGATTGCTCCAGATTTGTCCAGTCATAATAGAGAAGCTTGGTGACTTATTAAAAGATAGATCAATATTTTTCTTCCCAAAAGTAAATGTCACAAGTCATGGAATAAAAATGGCCTCTATGATGAACCAGACATACCATTGGAGGATTCTGCACATTAAACTGAAATCACTCAAAATGTGTTGGATCCAAGTATCACTACCCAGTAACACCATGCACCTTTATGGAGCTATCTTGACTTCATGATCCACCGGTATAGATCTGATTTCAAGATTGAGGCCTCTGTGAGCTGGACTATGGGTAACTCCTTCCACTCTGCTTTATGAAAGTAACCTCAAGAGTTCTACATTCTGCGAGGAGGTTCTTAGTTTTCTTGAAAGGGAAACAGGTTGACAAATAACTGCCAAGCGTCTGGAAGAGCCCTCATTGATGGCTTGTTGTTTAGTAGAAGGAGACAAGGTAAGGACAGTAAAGATCACAAGATTTCAAAATGACATTTACACTGATTTTTTTTTAACTCTTTGATGTTTAGCACCTCCATATTTTTATCCACAATATTAGATTATAATGAATCTATGAACATAAGCAATGGACAGATCATAATCCCTGGCACTAGCTAAACCCTGGATTTGAAGCACTCTAGGACCTGGTCTGCACTACGAGTTTAGGTCGAATTTAGCAGCGTTAAATCAAATTAATCCTGCGCCCATCCACACAACGAAGCCATTTACTTCGACATAAATGGCTCTTACAATCGATTTCTGTACTCCTCCCTGACGAGGGCAGTAGCACTGAAATCGACATTGCTGGTTTGAATTAGGGTTAGTGTGGATGCAATTCGACGGTATTGGCCTCCGGGAGCTATCCCACAGTGCACCATTGTGACCGCTCTGGACAGCAACCTGAACTCGGATACACTGGCCACGTAGACAGGAAAACCCCCATGAACTTTTGAATTTCCTTTTCTGTTTGCCCAGCGTGGAGAGCTGATCAGCAGAGGTGACCATGCAGTTCAAGAATCGAAAAAGAGCTCCAGCATGGACCGTACAGGAGGTACTGGATCTGATGTCTGTATGGGGAGACAATTCCATGCTAGCAGAACTATGTTCCAAAAGATGAAATGCCAAAAAATTTGAAAAAATCTCCAAGGGCATGATGGAGAGAAGCCACAATAGGGACTCACTACAGTGCCACATGAAAGTTAAGGAGCTCCGAGAAGCGTACCAGAAAACCAAAGAAGCAAATGGACGCTCCAGAGCAGAGCCGCAGACATGCCGCTTCTACGCTGAGTTGCATGCAATTCTAGGGGGGGCCGCCACCACTGCCCCACCCCTGACCATGGATTCCGAGGAGGGGGTACTCTCAGCCATGCCTGAGGATTTTGCGGACGGGGAAGATGATGATGATGAGGAGGAGGAGGACGAGCTTGCGGAGAGCACACAGCACACCGTTCTCCCCAACAGTCAGGATCTTTTTCTCAGCCTGACTGAAATAGCCTCCCAACCCTCCCAAGGTGGTATTCTGGACCATAGGGTGACCAGATGTCCTGATTTTATAGGGACAGTCCCGATTTTTGGGTCTTTTTTCTTATATAGGCTTCTATTACCCCCCACCCCCGTCCCGATTTTTCACACTTGCTGTCTGGTCACCCTACCATACTATGAAGTCAGAGAAGGGACCTCTGGTGAGTGTACCTTTGTAAATAGAAAACATAGTTTAAAAGCAAGCATTTTTTAATGATTAATTTGCCCTGAGGACTTGGGATGCATTTGCGACCAGTACAGCTACTGGAAAAGTCTGTTAACATGTCTGGGGATGGAACAGAAATCCTCCAGGGACACCTCCATGAAGCCTTTGCAGATGGTTTCTGGGAGGGCAGTCTTATTCCGTCCTCCATGGTAGGACACTTTACCACGCCGTGCTAGTAGCAAGTAATCTGGTATCATTGCATGACAAAGCCTGGCAATATATGGTCCCGGTGTTTGCTGGCATTCAAGCAACATCCGTTCTTTATCTTGCTGTGTTGCTATCCTAATTAAGGGGACATTCAGAGGTGGCCGTTCCCACTAGGCTGTTTGCCTGTTGCTGAAAATAAATCCTCCCCACAGTTAGCCAAGCGGGGTGTGTGTGTAGGGGGCATTGGCAATGAGCTGTTTGTGTTTGGCTAGCAGGGATCTTCCCTGATACTAGCCACATGGTGGGGGGAGGGGTAAAGCAATTATCCCAGAGAACTGGATGGGGGAGGGGGTTATAGTGGAAATATTGCTTTGGCTGAGGTCTGAACGAGTCAGTAAAGTGTGTCAGTGACACTTTAAATGTCCAAATGCACATTCTACCACCATTCTGCACTTGCTTACCCTATAGTTGAAGAGCTCCTGACTATTGTCCAGGGTGCCTGTGTACGGTTTCATGATCCATGACATTAAAGGGTAGGCTGGGTCCCCAAGGATAACTATAGGCATTTCAACATCTCCAACAGTTATTTTCTGGTCTGGGAAGTAAATCCCTTGCTGCAGCCATTTAAACAGTCTAGTGTTCCTGAAGACACGAGTGTCATGAACCCTTCCTGGCCATCCCATGTTGATTTTGGTGATACGTCCCTTGTGATCCACCAGTGCTTGCAGCACCATTGAAAAGTACCCCTTGCGGTTTATGTACTGGCTGCCCTGGTGGTCCAATGCCAAGATAAGAATATGGGTTCCATCTATTGCCCCACCACAGTTAGGGAATCCCATTGCAGCAAAGCCATCTACTATGACCTGCACATTTCCCAGAGTCACTACCTTTGGTAGCAGCAACTCAGTGATTGCTTTGGCTACTTGCATCACAGCAGCCCCCACAGTAGATTTGCCCACTCCAAATTGATTCCCGACTGACCGGTAGCTGTCTGGCATTGCAAGCTTCCAGAGGGCTATCGCCACTCGCTTCTCAACTGTGAGGGCTGCTCTTATCTTGGTATTCTGGCATTTCAGGGCAGTGGAAAGCAAGTCACAAAGTTCTATGAAAGTGCCATTAGGTATGCGAAAGTTTCGCAGCCACTGGGAATTGTCCCACACCTGCAACACTATGTGGTCCCACCAGTCTGTGCTTCCATGGGCCCAGAATTGGCGTTCCATGGCATGAACCTGCCCCATTAACACCATGATCTTCAAAGCGCCGGGGACCGTGGTTTGAGAGAATTCTGTGTCCATGTCCATGTCCTCATCACTCTCGTCACCGTGCTGCTATCGCCTCCTACCAGGGCCGTCCGGGGGAGAGGGCAAGTGGGGCAATTTGCCCCAGGCCCCCACGAGAGTTTTTCGGGGCCCCTGGAGCAGGAAAACTCTCTCACAGGGCCCGGGCCCCCGGAGCGGTCTTTGGCGGCAATTTGATGGCGGGGGTCCTTCCGCTCTGGGACCCACCACCGAAGTGCCGGGTCTTTGGCAGCAATTCAGTGGCCGGGGGCCCCCGCCGCCGAAGGCCCCAGGCCCCCTGAATCCTTTGGGTGGCCCTGCCTCCTCCTCACCTGGTTTTCCAGGTTCTGGTTCAGCATAAACTGCACGATAATTCGCGAGGTGTTTACAATGTTCATGACTGCTGCACTGAGCTGAGCGGGGATGCTTGCCGTGGTATGGCGTCTGCACTGAAAAAAGGCACGAAACGATTGTCTGCCATTGCTCTGGGGAGGGAGGGGTGACTGACAACATGGCTTAAAATCCACAAAGGTGGAGGCTTTGCATCAAGGAGAAACACAAACAACTGCCACCCAGAATGACCCCCTCAAGGATTGAACTCAAAAGCCTGGGTTTAGCAGGCTGTTGATTTCATGGAGGGAGGGGGGAGCAAATGAATTCAAAACAAATCTGGTCTATTTCTTGTTTTGATCCATTCCATCTATCTTTTACATCTTAGGCTGGCAGCAGACAGTGCAGTATGACTGCTAGCCATCGTCATCTCCTGGCTGCTCACCAGAAGATGCTGCGTTATGACTGCTAGCCCTCACCATCTCCTGGGTGCTCAGCAGAAAATGGGAAATGACCTGGCTGAGTCACTCCCATCTCTGTATGATAACAATGGTTTTCAGTCCTAATGCACCATTTGCTACCAAAAGGCAGTGAGCTGCTACTGTGTAGCAATGCAGTCCCACATCTGCCAGCACCCAGGAGACTTATGGTGACAGTCAGTTGTGTGGGCTCCATGCTTGCCATGGTATGGCATTTGCACAGGTAACCCAGGAAAAAAGGCGCAAAATTATTGTCTGCCATTGCTTTCATGGAGGGAGGGGGGGAGGGTGAGCCTGACGACATGTACCCAGAACCACCCGCGACAATGTTTTTTGCCCCATCAGGCATTGGGATCTCAACCCAGAATTCCAACGGGCGGGGGAGACTGTGAGAACTATGGGATAGCTACCCACAGTGCAACACTCTGGAAGTCGATGCCAGCCTCGGTACTGTGGACCCACACTGCCGAATTAATGTGCTTAGTGTGGTCGCATGCACTCGACTTTATACAATTTGTTGCCAAAATTTGAATTCTGTAAAATCGGAGTAATCCCATAGTGTAGACATACCCTAGGATAGTAAGCAGAAGTCTTGGATCTCAACATCATAAGCTATTAGTGATCTCTCTGTTGATTGTAGTATTTATGAAGGTCGATTGCCTCAGTCAGTTGGCCACTGTGGGGGGACATGCTCTCGCTCATTCTGCGTAGTGAAGAGCAGAGGTACACAAACATTGCTGCCCAGGCCTCACAGAATGTGTGGTTTAGAGACCGAAACATAAAATCAAGACCACTTTTAAATGCTTTTAATGCATGAGAGTTTTTCCTTGAACTAAGCACCTTAATGGGTTGTTTGATTTTAACAATGCTTTCTTCCAGCTGCACATATGACAAGGCCAAATGTAATTGTACTGAAATACCACACACCCCAGTACTGCTGAAATAATGTGACAATGGCAAGAAGCCACATGTATTTGACTGCAAGAAAAGGATAGACTTGACACAAGAACACTAAGCAGTTTAAAGAGAAAGTGAGATGCAATTGTAAGGAGGAAATGGAAGCCTGTAAAAATGGTTGGTTTGAATTCTGAAAATTCATGCCTTATTTATTGTGTCATAGCCTCTTGGAAATAAGCAGTGCATTATTTGAGAAGCAAACACCAGAAACAGCCCCTGCTTGTATTTTGGGCTTTATTCACTTAAATTAAATGAAAATAATATTCACTATTTGAGGGTTATGCTGATCTCAGAGCGGGCACAGAATATTGTTTATTTCTAATGCAGACAGTACTCACTCAGCTAAGAATAGGCCTTCTGACTATTTTATTAAGCAAATGTATTTCTAATTTAAGGTTCCTAAGTTTCTTTTATAATTGAAGACCGTGGTGGAAGAAGATGCAGAAAATGTACATTTTTCATTATGTTTAAAAGATTAAGCAAGCAAAAGGGGTAAAAACCTGCCCCCATTAAAGTCAATAACAGACTTCTGTAGGGCCAGGATTTCACTGGAAATATTAAAGTCCTTATTCAGCAAGGCACTTAAGAACGTGCATAGCTATAAAACAGTAGTCCATGGGACTATTCACCTGCTTAAGATTATGCACATGCTTAAGTGCTTTACTGGATATGGATTTGTGAAAGGGCATGCTCACCATCAATGGTATGGTACGGTAGGTTGGTTATCTTCCTTCCCTGCGTTCCCTTTCTTGCTGCCACTTGCCCTAAGATGTCCTGTTCTTCCTATTACTCTGCTCTTCAGCCAGATACATGTTCAAGTCTGTCCCCTCTGGTGTGTTTTTAAAAAAATCTGAGAATGGAAAAGCCTACAGGACTAAGTGGGAGGCCTCAGGACTCCCTCCCTTGGGTTGAGATCTTGCAGCCCAGAACCTTGTATCTTCAGGCCACACTCTCCGCCAGGCTCTGATCCAGGACCCAATGGTAAGCATCTAAGTCCTGCACCCTGGGTTACTATGCAGGAGCCTCCATGGATTCCTATCAGTGCCTCTCTTCCCATAGGATAAAGTAAAGAACTAACCACAAAGATAAATTTCAGAGTAGCAGCCATGTTAGTCTGTATCCACAAAAAGAACAGGAGTACTTGTGGCAGCTTAGAGACTAACAAATTTATTTGGGCATAAGCTTTCGTGGTTTACAGCCCACTTCTTCGGATGCATAGAATTGAACATATATTGAGGAGATATATAGATACACATACAGAGAGCAGGAAAAGGTGGGAGTTGCCCTACCAACTCTAGGAGGCCAATTAAGTAAGGGAAATAAAAACCCAAAAAACTTTTGAAGTGATAATCAAGATAGCCCAATACAGACAGTTTGATAAGAAGTGTGAGAATACTTACAAGGGGAGATAGATTCAATGTTTGCAATGGCTCAGCCATTCCCAGTCCCTATTTAAACCTAAGGTGATTGTATCTAGTTTGCATATCAATTCCAGCTCAGCAGTTTCTCGTTGGAGTCTGTTTTTGAAGCTTTTCTGTTGCAAAATTGCCACCCGCAGGTCTGTCATTGAATGACCAGAAAGGTTAAAGTGTTCTCCTACTGGTTTTTGAGTGTTATGATTCCTGATGTCAGACTTGTGTCCATTAATTCTTTTGCGTAGAGACTGTCCAGTTTGGTCAATGTACGTGGCAGCAATGCCCCTCTGCCATGCTTCAAATTATCACTTCAAAAGTTTTTTTTTCCCTTACTTAATTGTCCTCCTAGAGTTGGTAGGGCAACTCCCACCTTTTCATGCTCTCTGTATGTGTGTATATATATATCTCCTCAATATATGTTCCATTCCATGCATTTGAAGAAGTGGGCTGTAGCCCATGAAAGCTTATGCTCAAATAAATTTGTTAGTCTCTAAGGTGCCACAAGTACTCCTGTTCTTTTCACAAAGATAAAGTCTCTAACGTTTAGAGAGTCACAGGTCCCTTTTTTGTAGGTCTGAGACTGACAATATTCTACAACATTCTAGACAAACCTTATGGAATTAAGATAAAATTTACTGAATTAAGATAAACCTTATTGAATTAGGTTTAATATCTTTGGGTCCATTGCATTAAAATGCAATTGTGTATGAGTTATTGTGATATTGTATGAAACTTCTGTAGGAGGAAGGTGATGCTAATGGGTCTGTACTGGGACTAGCGCTGTTCAACATATTCATAAATGATCTGGAAAAAGGGGCAAACAGTGAGGTGGCCAGGTTTGCAGACAATATAAAATTACTCAAGATAGCTAAGTCCGAATCAGACTGTGAAGAGTTACAAAAAGATCTCACAAAACTGGGTGACTGGACAAGAAAATGGCAGATGAAATGTAGTGTTGATAAATGCGACGTAGTGCATATTGGACAGCGTAACTCCAGCTATACATTCAAAATGATAGGGTCTAAATTTGCTGTTACCATTCAAGAAAGAGATATTGGAGTCTTTGTGGATAGTTCTCTGCAAACATCTGCTCATTATGCAGCAGCAGTTAAAAAAAAGCTAATAGGAACCAATAGGAAAGGGATAAATAATAAGACAAAAATATTATAATGCCACTATATATACCCATAGGACACCCACACCTTGAATGCTACATGCAGTTCTGGTTGCCCCATCTTAAAAAGATATAATAGAATTGGAAAAAGCACAGAGAAGGGCAACAAGAATGTTTAGAGGTATAGAACAGCTTCCATATGAAGAGAGATTAAAAAGACTAGGACTGTTCAGCCTAGAAAAGAGACAACTGAGGGGACATATGATAGAGGTCTATAAAATCATGAATGGCGGTGGAGAAAGTGAATTCATAGAATTCAAGATCAGAAGGGACCATTATGTGAATAAGGAAGTGTTACTTACCCTTTCACATAACACAAGAACCAGTCACCCCATGAAATTAATAGACAGCAGGTCTAACACACATACATAGACAATGCATAATCAACTTTTTGAACTCATTACTAGGGGATGTTGTGAAGGTCAAAAGTATAACAGGGTTCATAAAACAACTATATAAGTTAATGGAGGATAGGTCCAGCAATGGCCATTAGCCAAGATGATCAAGGATGCAAGACCATGCTATGGGTGTCCCCGAATCTCTGATTACTAGAAGCTTGGACTGAATGATAGGGGGTGAATTGCCAACAGGTAAATTGCTCTGTTCTGTTCACTCCCTCTGAAACATCTGGCAGTGGTCACTGTTGGAAGACAGGCTACTAGGCTAGATGGACCATTGGTCTGACCCAGTATGGTCATTCTTGTGTTCCAGTTATCAATCCCTTTGAAGCCACCCCAGTTGGAAAGATATGCATATGCTAGTTCAAAATGGATTCTCCAAGGACTAACAGAGACTGAAACAATTTTTGATAATTAGCCTGATTTTACACAGGCTCCTGTCCTTCTTCCAGATCTAGACAACAGACAAGATCCCAGCAATGGAGCACTCTGATTCTTAGGGAAAGGTTGGCAGCCCCATAAGACCGGGTGCTTGTTATGAGCTGAAGCTGTGACAAACTTGAACTTGAAACCCTTTCGGTGGGGTGTTGAAGGACTGCTCTTTCCAGAGCCTGTGTTAGAGCTGAGGTGATCTTTGGGATACTTATTAGCATGCATGCAGGTTTTTTTTTTTTTTTTGCTTTTAAGTTGTTTTCTCTATAGTGCTTTGTCCTAAGAGTAAAATAGGCTTGCATAAAAACAGCTGTATGGGAACTATAACTGTGGGCAATCACACTGTTAATTAGCTGTCTCTGAAGAGAAAACAAGCAGGCCTGCTTGGGCAGCCTGTCTCTGCTGGAAATAACACAGTGAAAGCAGGGAACCATTCAGCCTGGAGCTACCCTGGCCCAAAGAGAGAGAGAGACGTGTCTCCATTGAAGAGAGCTGACAACCAAGGAAGCTGGAAGTCTGAAAGTGGGTGCCCTTGCTGGACCACTGAGGGGAAATACAGTTGTAGTTGGCCTGAAGTGTGACAATAGGCTTGGTCAGGTCACTATAGACAGACCTCAAGAAGCAAGCACCCCTGTGGTATGTCTTCCCAGGAGCTCAGAGTGTAGGTCAGCTTATCTCCACTGTCTGTCTGCCACTGAGCTATTCTGTTCTCCTCCGCCAGCCTGTGCAGGCTTTGTGGGTGTGGTGAGGTGGGAGTGCCTGGACACAAAGCAGCTCTTTAACCCCTTCCCTTCCAATGTGGGGTTTGTACACCCATCACAGGGCTTTAATATTTTGTGTTTGCTTCTGACATAAAGCAACCGGAAGGGTGTATACCTGCTCAATGCCTGAATGCCATCAAATAGGACTATTCACTTGCTTACAGTTGTACGTGTGCTTAAGTGATTTGTTGAATCAGGACCTTACACACAGATTTTTAAAGGTATTTACATGTTGTTCTGTTCAGTATTGCAACACCTGCTTGATTTAGGAAACTAAAACTGATTTTCAAAAGGGATTTGGGAATTTAGAGTCAATATTCCCAAATCTCTTTTGAAAATGAGCTTTAGGCAGCTAGGTGTTGCAACCAAAATAGCTTTAAAACTCTGGGCGTGAGTGCTTTGCTGGACTGGGGCTGAAATGTGATGTATACTGAATGATGCCTAAAGAGGGTTTTCCCAGGTGGGACTTAGTGTATTCCACTAGCAATGATAGAGATTGACTAGGTATCACCTACTGCTTAGTTTAACAATGCCCTTAACTGCAATAGTCACAGTTCTTTCCCCAGCCAACTGACACAGTATTATTTTCAGTGTTGAGCCATACAAATAGTGAGACTATTAACCTGATTTCTTAAAGTTGGATGTCATTATTTTCCACAAATAGTTTCCCATTTTGGACACCGTAGATTGGTGTGTTTATTCTAGGGGGCAAATCTCACATACCCATGTATTAAACAGCCCTAGCAGCCTACTTCTGGTGACAGTTGATACAGTTTAGAGAACATCTTGAGTAAATACAGTTTCTTATTCTTTTCTGTTTCTTGTTATAGTTTAAAATATCAGGGCCCAGATCCTCAACTTGTATAAACTGGCATTGTGCCATTAATTTAAGTGGAGATAAATCAGTTTAGCTAAATTGAGGATCTGTTACAAGAACAGCTATTATGACAAAATATATTGAAGATGAAAACTATGCAGACTATAATTACAGATTACAGTATTTCCATTTTTAGTATGCTGACTTCAGAAGAATCTGTCACTTTGTTCTCAAATGATCATGAGTGCCACAAAGTCCCATCTTAATGATTTTTTTTTACTGAGATATACACCTTCATCAGATTTCTAATAACAAGTGTAAATTTAATCAGACTATTACAGACAGTGGTAATAACCGTTAATGGCTTAGATTAATAATGGAGAACAAAGATCATTATCCAACAGACTCTTTTCTTTACACTTGTGTAGTAAAGTGACTATTAAGTGGTTAACTGAGTGACTCAGAGTAGTATGGGCTGGAGCCAGGCTTCACCCTTTGACCTTACTTCCTGTTTGTAGGTGGGGGTCGTGCCATCATTTTGAGTATGTAGTTCCAACAATAAAGCAGCATGTTCTTTAGCCTGTGGTAACTGAAAATAGACTGTCTTATTGTATCCTTTGGGGGCCTCTATACAAAACTGGCAATGAGGAGAAAACACAGAATGGCATCTTATGGGAAAATTGAAGAGTTTAATGCAGAAAATGAGGACTGGCAGCAATATGTTGAAAGATTAGGTCACTATTTCCTGTGAAACGAGATGAGAGATGAAGAAAAACAGAAAGCGATAGTTCTCAGTATCTGTGAGAGTAAAACCTACTCCCTCTGAAGTAGTTTGTTACAACCTCAGAAACCAGGAGAGAAATATTTAGAAGATTCACAAAGGATCTTAACTGAGCACTATACGCTAAAGACCAGCATTATTACTGTGGAAAGTTTTAAGTCACATAATTGGATGAGGAGGCAAGGTAAATCTATATCATTGTACGTGGCTGAGCTTAAAAAGCTAACTGAATATGGATAGTTTGGGGATGTCCTGGAGGATATGCCGCGAGACAGATTGGTTTGTGGCATTAATGATAAAAAAAAATTCAAATGTGGTTACTGGCAGAAGGGAACTTGACCTGGCACAAAGTGGTAGAATTGGCAATGGCTATGGAAGTAGCAGTGAAAAAATATACAAGATTTTCATTTAGACTACAAAACAATCAGACCAATTCTATAAACAAAATGCAAAGAAACACAAAGAGTTTCCGGCTCCTATAAAATGGCCCAGTGTCATCAATGCCTCAAGGTTGGATATCAACAAGCATATCAAAGCCAAGCTGTAAACCTCCATAATTACAGAGAAAAAGAAAGGAAGAAGAGGGTGTTTTTACTGGAGGGGGAGGAAAAGACAGATGAGAAGGTACACACTATGTACTCTATGACAGGGAAGAAAATGGGTCCTTATGAAGTAACAGTATTGGTAAACAATCAGTCGGTGTACATGGAAGTAGACACAGGAGCTTCAGCTATGGTAATTAATGAATATATTTATCAAGAGGGCTCCATGTCTGTCAGAGAGGTCATTGAACTCATGGATTCCGTGACTTTCCGTGACCTCTGACTTCTGCAGGGGCCAGTGTGGCTGACCCCAGGGCCACAGCAGCTGCTGCTCCAGCCTCCAACAGTGGTCCCTGACAGGGGCGGCTCTAGCAATTTTGCCGCCCCAAGCACGGCGGCATGCTGCGGGGGGCGCTCTGCCGGTTGCTGGTCCCGCGGCTCCTGTGGGCCTCCTGCAGACGTGCCTGTGGAGGGTCCACTGGTCCCGCGGCTCCGCTGGACCTCCCGCAGGCACGCCTGCGGATGCTCCACCGAAGCCGCGGGACCAGCGGACCTTCCACAGGCACGCCTGCGGGAGGTCCACCGGAGCTGCCTGCTGCCCTCCCGGCGACCGGCAGAGCACCCCCTGCGGCATGCCGCCCCAAGCACACACTTGGCATGCTGGGTCCTGGAGCCGCCCCTGGTCCCCGATCACCCGGAGCAGCCGTGGTCCGCAGCCCCTGATAGCGGTCCCTGGCTGGCCGCCTGGAGCAGCTGCGGCCACTGGCAGCTGGAGCCACTGGCCCCGGTGCCCCCCATGTCCTCCAGCCCTCCCTCCCCCCCAGATTTAATCACAGGTATTTTTAGTATAAGTCATGGACAGGTCAGAGGCTGTGGATTTTTATTTATTGCCCATGACCTGTCTGTGACTTTTACTCAAAAATACCCATGACTAAATCGGGTGGTAGGTTCAGTGCTAGTTCCTGTAAAATATAAAAGCCAAAAGAAAAACTTACCAGTCTTAGTGATCCAAGGAAAAAGGCAAAATTTGTTAGAGATTCGTTGAAAGAACTAAAAGGGAATCAGAAAGAAATGTTTAAATTAGACCAGGGTAAAACACCAGCACTCCAGGAAGTTCTGGATGCTCATCCAATATTTTTTCAGAAGGGTTAGGGATGCTGGAGGTGGTAACAGTCAGGATTAATATTCAGGATGTGGAGTAGCCAAAATATTTTAAAGAAAGACCCATTCTTTATGCTCTCAGAACAAAAAAAATTGAGATTGAATTGGACAGGTTGGAAAAGGTGGGCTTCGTTTCACCATTGCAGTTTTCTGAATGGGCTACCCCTTTAGTGCCAGTGGTTAAACACGACAAGACATATTTGGGGATTATAAAGTAACAGTGAATCAAGTTTCTAAAATAGACAATTACACCATTCCAGGAACAGAAGGCTTGCTTGGAGGAAGACTATAAGAAATTCACCACTATAAACACCCACAAGGCTTATATCAATAAAATAGATTACTATATGGAATATTGTCAGTACCTGGAATTTTCTAGTGAGCCATGGAAAATTTGTTGAAAGATATTCCAGAGATTGTAGGGAGGACTGATGATATCCTTAATACCAGCAGAAGTGATCCTAAACTTCTTTCAATGCTGGAGAAGGTACTTCTCTTGAAACAAAGTAAATGCTTTTTAATAAGACTAGAAGTGCGGTACCTGGGAGACAGGATAGACAAGGAGGGAGGTCTCCCAATGGCCGACAAGATCACAGCTATTGAACAAGTACCAGTGCCCCAGAACACCACTGAGTGAAGCGCCTACCTAGTTATGTTAAATTATTTACACGTGTTTCTTCCAAATGTTTCAGTCCCTTTAGAACCTTTATACCACCATTTAAGGAAGGAGACCCCTTGGCAGGGAAAAAAAACAAGAGAAAATGTCCCAGGAGTCTAAAAAGCTACTCAGATCTTCAAAGCTGTTTTTAATTATAGTGGCTGCCCAATAAAAATGCTTAGAAGTGCACATGATGACCTCAACAACTCCATGGCTACCTGTGAAAACTTTCAACAGACCTTTACCACACATGGATTTTTGGTAGTACTTGTCACTGACAATGGACCAAATTTTACCAGTCTGAAGTTTAAATATTTTCTGAGCAGAAATGGGATTAAATGTATTCAAATATTTCCATCCCATCCAGCTTCAAATGGTTTAGCAGAAAGAGCTATTCAAACTTCGAAAGAGGGAAGGAAGAAGATAATGAATGGAAACTTGGAAACAAGCTGGCTCAATTTCTTTTGACATACCAAACCACTCCTCACATTATAATGGGGGTGAGCCTGGTCCAGCTGTTGATGGGGAAAAGGATAAGAATTCATTTGGACTTAATTCATCCCAGCACAGAAAAGGAAGTTTTAAGGAGACAGGCTGATTGAAAAAACAACAACCACGCCCCCTACAAACAACCCCAAGCTCCTCATAATTGTCATTTCAAAGTTAGAGAGTGGGGTTTGAAGGATTGACTCTATATCAAAAATTTTAATACATGGCAGCCAACATGGATTCCAGGTACTATTCTAGAACAAACTGGACCTTGGTCTTTTAAAATCTGTTTAATTGATGGTCCATTTCATTGAGTGGTAAGATGACATCAGGATCAGGTCCTCTTATGGAATGACATATAAGTGCCTGAGCCTTAGGTTTTGGGTGAGGACCACCGTGAGGAGCAAAGCCCAGGAGAGGATGAAGGGTTGCCCAGGGTGCCAAAATTAGGGGTATCTACTGAATGGCTGAACCCAGAGAGTGGAGGAAGGTTTCCCCAATGCTTGAGATTTTGCTGGCAGCTAAGGAGGGTTGCTATCCAGTAAAAGAAAGAAGAGGCCATGGCTATTTAAAGGATGACATCTCAGTATTAGATTAAGAATGGAATTAGGTAGTAAATTGCTATTAAAGGGTTAACTGAGCAAATCAGAGTATTATGGGCTGGAGCCAGGCTTCATCCTTTGACCTTGCATCCTGTTTATTGGTGGAGGTTGTACCAACATTTTGAGTATGTAGTTAAAACAATAAACCAGCATGTTGTTTAGCTTGCAGTAACTGTAAGTAGACTGTGGTTTTGTATCCTCTGTGGATCCCTATACAAAAACTTGTGACAAACTTAGTGTGCTATTGTTAAGCTATTTGCATCACCTGATGAAGAACTAATAACTTGTAGCTCTCTGGCCATGTGTCCTAAATTTGCAGCTCATGTTAAGTGAAACAGCAATTCATTTTGTTAAGAGTTCACCACACAATGGAATAAGTGTTTGCTGTGGGGCTTACAATGTATGGTACAACTATTTTATTACTGTAGTTCCATCATCTTCCTGTTTTATTTCATGATTATTTTTGGTATATGTGTAAAAACCATGGCAGATGCCAGAACAAAATATAAACAATTTAGATTTCATTGTAATAACAAAAACATGTTCTTAGGATGGCCAGCTTGCTGGAGACAATATGCTGTAGCTATGGAAGAGTAAGATGTATTCTATTTTGCTTCATGCATCATTAATAAAATTACTGGTTCATTTCTGCTCCCAGAATCTCTATCATTGGTGATAATAATAATAAAAAAACCCATAGCCAAGTAGAAAATGTAGTGCTGGTGTTTAGAAAAAAATGTGTTTTGATTTGTAAACTGAGTATATTTGCTATCTCTAACTCATTAAGGAAAAGCAGAACAAAATCCTCTGCTGGTGCGAACTGGTGCAGCCTCATCCACTTAAAAAGAGCTGGGTTAAAATACACCATCAGAGAATTATGCCCACTGAATCATTTCTTTTCCCTTGCTATCCTCTGTTTTCACAATCATGCCTTAAGTAGAACACAGTTGAAGAGGATGAAGTAGATCAGAGGCAGTAAACTCTATATTATGACTATTATAGTGGAGGAGAGTAGATATCACTGGGAATATTACTATGATGCACAGCAGATCTTTGAGCTTCATAGTACCTTGACTCAAATGATTGTAATTTGCTGTGATAGTTGAAATATCAGTTGGCTTATAACATATCCAGTATTATCTCCAAATAACCATGCTTTAAAATAATGTCAAGAGAAGAAGAGGGATTACAAGAAATAAAAAAACAAAAATTTTTCATTTAAGATTTGAATGTAACATTTCAAATTGTTGGAATAACTGTCTGAATGCAAACCAATTAGCTTTACATGTGAACTGTAGGCTACAGCTGTATTGTATTTTAGGAATTTTGGATAGTTCTAACATTAACAAAATAATGTTTTTATAAAATATTATATTACAGAAAAGGCCTGAGATTATTTAAACTGAATTTAATTGACTGTTAGTATTTATAAAGCTGTATTGTTAAATTTCTTTTAGCATGGCCAATAGACCTGGATGTTCCCTGGAACCTAAAGGAAGCTAGGCATCTATATCTTATTGAATTTCAATAGGAATCAGGCACTTAATTCCCTTAAGCTCATTTGAAAACCCAGCCAGAGACTTGTCAGTTTCCCCAAATTTTCTAATAACATATTCTACCCTGGCTAAAGACCATGTACGCCAAATCTCAGGCAAAAAGAGACTTCCCTCTTCTGTAGGAACATGGAAGATGTGAGTTAAATCAGGCCTAGAATGGAAAGCAAGCTACAGTCTTAAGCTTTCATCCTGCTAGTGGGGAGATTGCCATGGCTCTCCCACAAATTTCATAGCCTTCACCGAAGTCTGTGGGATTCCATATGGGCCTAGCAATCTGCCTCCGTACTCAATTGTAGACTCAGATTCCACAGCCAGAAGTGATCTTTGTGATCATCAGTCTGACCTCCTGTAGAATACAGGCCATAGAACTTCCCTAAAATAATTCCTAAAGCATGTCTTTTAGAAAAACAGCCAATCTTGATTTAAAAATTGTCAGTGATGGAGAATACACCATGTCCCTTGGTAAACTGTAGCACTGAAGCCTTAACTGTGGAGTCATTACCACAGGTTATCTATTAACTGTATTGCCATAGCATCTAGGGCCCGTAGTCATGGACCAGTTCCCCACTATGCTAGGCACTGTGCAAACAGAACAAAAAGATGATCCTTGCCCCAAAGAGTTGACAATTATAAGTATTTCTTAAGTCTACATTGCAACACTCCACATTTTATGAAAAATGTTACCCTTATTCATCACTGTGTCTCTCCAGTTGTTTACATCTTTCATTTCAGTGGAGTTATGCCAGTGCCAAAGTAGAGTAGCACAGTGGTGATGCTGGTCTATTATCTGTAGGGAATTATGTGCTGCAAAAATATGGATGCTGTATTGGAAATAAGGTGGATGGTAGAGTTGCTGGCAAACAGACTATAAGAGATCAGAAAAGTACCTTGGGCAACATAATTTCCTCATTGACTCTAAATTCTGAGCTCATTAATTATGTTGTAAGGTTTGCACTAGTGAGGTGTCTGTGAAGGAGTGTGCTACCCGTTTGCAGCTCAGCCTAGAGCTCAGAACAGCCTGGGTGCAATTAAGGAGACTCCCTTCTCTGCCCTAGTTATCTATTGGAAGATTAAGTTACATGGGGGAGGGTCTGATGAGAAGCCTGCAAGAGGCAGCGTTCCCCCACAAGCTCTGGAAGATGAGTTGACCAGGCAAGGAGACTTTTTTTCTGGACTTTCAGTTTGGGAGAGCTGAAGCTGGGCCCTGAGGTAAGGGCCTTTAATTTGTTGCTGTATGTGTACCTGCCTTCCTTGGTGCTTCATCACAGGAAGTGACCATTGTTTCTTTTGACTAGTTTGGTTTCTCTTGGCTTCTTGTTGCCTGATCTGTGCAAGTGAACTGGTTGACACCCAGTTGGGGAAAGGTAAGGCTAGGTTCACCTGCAGGTCCATGTCTGCTTAAAGAGTCAGAAAACGGCTGTTACAGAAAATAGTATTTAAGAGACTTAAACTGGGACTGGTCATGTTGAGCTGAGAAATTAAGTGGGAGGATTTGCAGAGCTTATAGGTAGCATTAACCAGGAGATGGATAATTTTTGGATCGGTGAACTGAAAGTGTCTAGTGAAGTTGCACATAAAGTGCATTAACTGCAACCAGTATGTCATCTTTATACTGTGTTCGTGCTTAGTTTTCCTCAAAGTATTCTGATTGTCTTGTTCTTGTGTATTCTTTTGGAGCCCCATCCTGCAACCGTTTACTCCTGGTTCTTCCTCCTTCAAGTAGTCTCTTTGATGCTGGTGAGGCTATTTATACAAGAAATGGTTTGTAGGATTGTCCCTCATCTTGGGAGGGATGTGATGTCCTTGCAGTTATTTACTGGACTTGGTGGTGGTTTATAATGTTTTGGGATTCTTCTTTTCTGGCCACACTTGTTTGTTAGCTTCTAAATAAAGATTCATAATAAATATTGTCAAAGACTGAACTATCCATGCTAGAAGTGAAGCTACTGGAAGATCATTCAACCTAAAAGCCCTATTTCTTTGTCCTTGAAGTACCTATTTGAATTTATAACCAGCTGACAAGATTGGTGTCTTCTCTTCAAAGTACTTCCTGGGCTGAATATGTTAAGATAAATTTAAGGACACTTTGTTAATTAGCTTGTATAAATCTGCAGCACCAGGATGCACTCTAATAGGCTTCATTGACTGCTTAGTTTAACAAACTCTTGCTGCTTTGAAGCCATAACTTTCCTGGCTCTCCTATGGCTTTTTTTTTCTCCTAGCCTGCACTCTTTTTGAGCTGGTTGACATAAAGATTTTATAAAGAAATAGTCTTTGAAAGTTTATTATAGCAATTTCCATCAGAAGAGCGATGAATAGAAATAAATCTACGCTAACCACAACATTAAAATGTATTTGAAATTCTCCATACAAAAAGATCCAGTCTCTTCTTTAAAAGACAATAGTCTGTCTTCCCTAATTTACAGCCTCATAACTTCCATGAGTGTGATTGGGAGCTCTATGTGCTCCCTTTGATGAGGCAACATTGGATCCCTAATTATTTGATCATCCCTAGTGTACTAGGATCTTTCTTTTTTGGGTTAAAAGTTTTATTCCCATTTTTCTCCCAACTTCCTGATTATTTCTTGTTAAAATAACATTCTACTTTGACTATACTGGGTCATTTAAAAAAAAAATTGCAAAATCTCAAAGTAAGATGTTGCTCATGCTGGTTACTAAAAAACAAACTTCTGTTCCCATTGTCTTTGACACTTGGCTGTGTCATGTCAGGACGCATCAGTCACATTACAGTGCAGCACAGTTCTGACAACACTGGAGGTGACACATAACAATCCCAGCAGTTCAAGTTTCACATCGATGTATTCATTTAATATATTCAGAGGTAGAGCCATTCCTGTTCCTCATCTTTTTAAATGAATTACTAATCTTTGTTTAAAATATATATAATATACACACCTTGCATCCTTTTATCTTCCCCACTCTCTTAGCTGTCACTTAAGGGATCCAGTTACATCCACTTATAATTCAAATGCTGTCAATGCTCACTTGATGTACTGAAAGTGTTTACTTTGAATTTGATTTTCCTCTAACATAGTGTGTTCCATTTATTGGAAAGTATGGTTCTCCCATACCTTAGATATGTTTTGGTTCTGGTGAAAACTCTCAGTCATGGTGCAGAAGTGCCAGAATATTAGGCCCGAGTCCAGACACTGGATCTGCATAGGCAAACCACTGAAATCAATCTGGCTTCAACTGAACTCGGGTCTACCCTTTTGCAGGAGCTTGCAGGATCAGGGCCATAATGAATAATGCTTATACCCTTGCTTTTCCTTACTTCAGTGTTACATTTATGTAAACATTTATGTGTCTCATTTTTAGTATCAATAGTACACTCAGACTGAGTTCACTTCTTGTGTCCTAATTGCAAAGGGGAGAAGTCTCTGTGCTTAGATGTGTTCCAGGAAGATTAAAGTTCCACATGTAACTATTTTAATTCCTACTTCCCTTTTGAACTATATAGTGGAAAGGGTTACGTAGCCCTAAGTGTCCCTAATTATTTGATCTCCCTTTTTATTGGGGTCCCCTTCCTCACTCAGAAGTGACATTACTCTCTGCTTCTCTTTGTATTTATTAAAACTCCTTTGTGTTGAGGGAAGACATAAGGGCCTATGTAACACCACTGTGAATTCAAAGGTGTTTCAGATAGGTCAGTCCATGCAGATTGGATTATACGATTGGAGCCTAAGGGGGGAGGGAGGGAAGGAAGGCTTGTGGGCTTTAGCTCTCTACTTCTGTGTCTTAATAGGCCCCGAGAATTTCTTGTTGCATTTCATAAATATAGGTTATGAAAATGTGATTGACAATATATGGTGGTGGTGAGAGACGACATTAACAATGGCTTAAGTATTTTCAAAGTACACTGTAGCAATGACAAATCAAAGAGAAGTATGACATCAAGTGTGTTTTCTATTTGTTATGAGATATGACTGTATTTAAGGGCTAAATGGGATCTACTTGACTTCAGTGGGACTGACTCAGAAAAGCAATTGGTTTGTTATTGTCACCAGCCAAATAAAAAAGTGTTTGCAAAGTATATGTGCTGCAGCAAAATGTAGAAGCAATAAATATACATTAACAAAACTAAAATATTCATGGATTATAGTTTACTTAAATTCAGACAATACCAAGATGCTACAAGTCTGATTCTGATCTCACTTCCTTTAGGGTAAACCCACTGATTGAAGTCTGACTTTCACTCATGAAAGACTTGGATTTTAGGGCCTCTGACTGTAGCTTTAGTGCTTTCTTATAGCAAACTTCTCTTCACCAGTTTACTTCCTTAATGTTCCTCCATAGAATGAACTACAGGCTAGTGCTTCAGGGCTTTTTTGGGGATGCAGGCAGATGGAGGGAGTGTGTGTGTGTGTTAAAGTGACTATGCTATGTCAGCTTCTGCTAAATGGTCATTGCTGCACCTGAGACTCCTTAAATTAGTAACACCTGGGCTGACTGTTGTCCAATAGAACCCAATTGTCAAGAAGTAGCTGAAGTCAAGAAGTTCATTTCTTGTGGAAAGAATCAGAGAGGAACTAGTTATTTTCTGTATCATCCCTAGTCGGGTAAGTACCTCTATATGTATGAGCTAAAAACTAAACAATGGTAAAGATTTTTTTTTTTTTAAGATAAGTGTCTTATCTGAGCTGCAGTTTCACTATCCCAGTCTCTTCCTCAGTTAATTCCTTAAACAAACATTAGAAAACAAACACAAGAGGCAAACATGGTTTCCTTTCTACAGCAGGGAAAGGTTAGCAGGACAGAGTGTTGCAGGGATTTACAGGAAAGGAGATAAAACTGAAATAATTGCATACTTTTTATAAATTCACTTCTTTCCTGAAGAGAAGGAACTAAAAATGAAAGGGTTGAAATCCCCAGACTCTTGGACAGAGGGAAGAATGGCACTTCCACCATTTCTCTTCAGTATCTTTGCTCTCTGGGGTCTCTAAACAAAACCTGCAAGGGAGATGACAAAATCTCTGCCATGCAGGCCCTTGAAACTTTTCTCCTTGAGCCCCCAGACCAGAGGGCCCTAAGAGTGATATAAAATGTCTCCCTGCCTGTTGTTTCCAGGAGGTAATTCAACTTCTGCCAAATTATAAAAGCAATAACTGATAAAGGAGAGCTGCAGGTGCAAACTGCCTGTTGCTAGTGGGCTTGTTTACAAAGTATGTTCAGCTTGTCTGGTTTTAGGGAAACTGCTTAACAATCTTGACACGCATCCATTGTGTATCTGACCCTTTTGGTAACAGAAATAGGGCTTCAGTTTTCATGAAGGCAGGGATCCTGTCTAGTAAAATTTCTTACTCATATGCTGAGCTCTACTTCTTTTGATTTATTATCCTTTTGAGTCAATCTCTTCACCTTCAAGGACATATTATTCAATTTTTAAAGGGATCTGATTTTAGAAGCCAGAGTCTCAAAGTTGCAATTCCATTAGTGGTTTTACACTCATCAAGTTCTTATATGTTAAATATTTACTAAATAAGGTGTCTCATCCTTGGCTTGTAAGGGTGAATTGAGAAATAGAATATCTTAAAAAATACAGGCCATTAAACCAAATAGTGGCCATAGAATAAAAAAGGCTAGATACTTAGCTGGTATAAATTGGTGTAGCTCCTCCATTGACTTAAATGGAGCTATGCTAATTTATATCAGCTGAGGACCTGGCCCAACATGTAAAGGATAAAAATCCCTTGACACTTTAAACTTTTCGGAGGTATCATTCCTGCATGCTCAATTAATGTATAGTCAGGCTTGACGTTATTTTGTAAAAGAAAATCTCTTGCGTTCTTTTCCTATGTCCCAAGTTATATGTAGTATTCTGATAATTGTATCCTATGGCATATTTATGGCCAAATGAATGACAACCCAAAAGAGAAACAATGAATGTTTTATTTGAAACTAATGAAGCTTATTTGGAATGCTTTATCAATGGTATGTCAACAGAAGACATTGATATGACTGAAATGTGACTCAGGCTTTGTGCTTCACTGACATAGGAAAGAAAACATTGTTTAAATTCCATTTTGTTTTGCTATTTTGTCATCTGCTTAACAGTGTGGAATATACTTGGTCAGGGCTAGTGGCAGTTGTCGGGTTTCTATTTTTCATCTAGGCACATGAAATTGTGTTCGTGTTGAAGGTTATAAAAGCATAATCTGCTGATTTTTAAATGTCATTCATCCTACCTATAATGAAAGTCTTCTACAACATGGTATAACTGTTTTGCACTTACACTTAGCATAAATCTTTTATGTGGTTGTCAAACGTGATAGAATCAGTGTTTTAACGGGGTCAGGGAATCAAATAGACAATGAACTGCAGTGATTTGTCAGAGATTTGGATGTACAGTGGCACTCAGCAATCACTATGGTCCAACTTCTGTCCTGTGATTCAAATGCATGGATCCAAAGGCTTCCATGGAAGAATCCAGGTGCCCAACTCAATTTGAAGAGATGGCAGCTAAATAGGACTTTAGAAGGTGCTTAAAGTTAAGTGTTTGCAGAAATGTTATTATGAGCAGAGGTGTCTTCCTAAATTGGGGCCCTCAAATCTAATATTAAATAGCAAAATTGCTGTTTTCTCCCTAGAGCAGCAGCATTGATTATGATAATGTTGCCCCTTGTCCAGAGAGGTTACCCAATATTTAAGGCCTTGCTCAGTTATTTCTATTAGAAGGAGAAACTGATTATAAGAGTCAGGTATTTCTTTTGTGCAATTCTGTTTATTTACAAAGAATATATACAAAGTTTTCCTTGCTCACAGCTTCCACACCTGCTTCACTAGCCTTCCAAGAGCGCTGTCTCACTGTTGCCTCTGAAGGCCATTCTCGTGGCTGTTTCTCTTGCTCTCTGATGGCTTTCTGCTTCTAACACACAGCTGCAATCAATCCTCTAGCTTCTGAATTTGCACACAGTCCCGGGGAAACACTCCCCCACCCCAGATAAAGGGCTTAACTCTGCTCAGGCTTTGCGATGCAGCTGATTGCCTCAGACAGCAGTGTGACAGATACGGCAAGTTTTTCTGCAATATCCTGGACAAACTTTATTAAGTTTTAAATATTTTAGGAATTCATTGTATTAAACATGCAAAATATTTATGTATTGTCTGCCCTCTTGAGACATGACTAATGTAAACCCTGGGAAGTTTTGTGAGCATTAAAGGGCTATATGAAACAACTTAAAAACTTCATTCTAGTTTGGCAGATTAAATGGGTTTCTCAGGAAATCTCTAGGGGAGGTGTAGGCAAATATATTGCTTCCAATTGTGCAAGCCTTTTGGTGCTTTGCCCTGAGGAGGGGACCTTTGTCTGAAGACCACCTGTTGTGTGAGGAGAACATTAGGCACCTAAACTGTATAAAGGAGTGACTGTCAGATTAATGGGGGTGCTCCTTTTGAGCCAAGGCAGTTATGAACAGGGGCGGCTCTACCTTTTTGGCCGCCCCAAGCAGTCATGCGCGGGAGGCGCCCCAGAGCCGCGGGAGCAGCGGACCTCCCGCGGGCATGACTGCAGAAGGACCGCTGGTCCCGCGTGGCTCGGCTGGACCTCCCGCGGCTGCGGACGGTTCGTGGGTCCGTCGGCTCCGCTTGAGCTGCCACAGTCATGCCTGCGGGAGGTCCAGCCGAGCCGCGGGACGAGCGCCCCCTCCGCAGTCATGCCTGGGGTAGGTCCAGTCGTCCCGGGGCTCCGGTGGACCTCCCGCAGGCATGACTGCGGCAGGTCCGCCGGCCCAGCCTGCCGCCCCCCCCCCCCCCGGCTGCAGAGGACGGGCCGCTCCTCGGCTCGCAGCGGCAGGAAGAGCTGGGGCCCCAGCCTTTTGCCGCCCCCTAGATTTTGCCGCCCTAGGCACCAGCTTGTTTTGCTGGTGCCTAGAGCCGCCCCTGGTTATGAACTTGTAACCACAAAAACCTCTTGGTGGGATTTGAAGGGCTGTCTCCTACCAGAGGCCTCGCTGGAGCTGGGGGGATCTTGGGTAAGTATATTGGCATGCATATAGGTTCTCTTGTGTTAATGTTTTTCTCTCTAATGCTTTCTGCTTAACAATAAGTGTGCTTGCCTAGGAAAAGCTGTGTGGTACCTCATAATTGTGGACCATTATAGCCTCTGAGTAGAAAAGCAAAGCAGGCCTGCTTTTAGGCAGTCTGTCTTGCTTGGGAAGTCAGTGTAGGCATGCAACTGTGCAGCCTGAATAAACCCTGGTCTTCACCAAGGAGAGGTGATGGTTGGGGAACCAGAAGCCTGAAAGTGGGTGCCTTTGTTGGAGTAATGCAGGTGCAGTTGTCTTGAACTGTGACGGGCAGCTTTTACTGTCTCCACCCATCTTGCGCCATAAAGGGGCCTAACTGCACCTTCCATTTAGTTTGAAAGATGGGTGTTTAGCATATCCATGAACTTTAAAATTGTCTCTGAATTCTGGGATTTTTTAATGCCCACACGTGGTCAAATTTTACATCTCCTTTGCATTACTGTGATACCCTACCACAAGATGGGGCACTATTTCAGTACAGATTTCGGCTATGTCTCAGTGCAAAAATTGATGTCTCTTTTTTTTGTTTGTTTTTGTTTTATTTCAACATGAGATCTCTCTTGATGTCTCCACTAGGATTTTACAAGGCATAACGTTTACTTCCTTGTAGCCGGTGGAGGTAAATCCCTGATGTATGTGGGAATATAGCCTCAGCTATGCACACTGAGGCAAAAACTACCTATGCCACTCAGATTTTCTATCAAATTAGCAATCTACTGTGGGGAATAACCTCTTCTAGCTATGAAGACCACCTCAGAGGGGAATGTCATCACAAACACCAGTACAACTTTGTGCAATATGTAGGTCTTCTAGGGGTTCCCATCAAAATACTGACTGACCCTACCAACCTTTAGATTGAGAGCTGATGGTATTGCAGCATGTAAGATGGTATGAGCACAAAAGATTGTGCAACCTCATATGGCAACTTGACCACTCTGGTAACTTGTAACTTAAAACAGAATTTGGGTCTAGCTAGCTAACCCAACCTAGCTACATTTTCATTGTATTTCTGTTTGTTGTTGTTTTTCTAATCAACCAGCTGTTTAATTAAGTGACTGTGAATTGACACTAGTGGATAAACACTAGCAGCTCTGAGGAAAGAAACTGTTCCTGACTTCTAGGAAGGTGAGAACAGTATAGAAATGTCGGAGTGCTTGTTCTATGTGTAGGAACTGTGGCCTCCCTTCCCAAGGATGCTGCAAGGACTCTGAATGTGGTGAAGATCAGAACAAGGAAAGTGTGAAGACTGAGAGCAAGCTTGCTGTGAGAGACCGCACCACTTGTAGCAACAGAGGAAGGATGGCCCAGTGACTAGGGCAGTAGTCTAGGACTTGAGGCCTTCATTCAAGTCCCTGCTCCACCACAGGCTTGCTGTTTGATCTTGATCAAGTGACTGCGCTTCTCTGTGACCCAGTTCCTCACTTGTAAAATGGGGATAATAGCACTGCCCTACCTCACACTCATGATGATGGATAAATGCATCTGAATGCCTCACAATCTAATGTTTCTATGAACCAGAGTATCGAAGATAGAACTTATTTAGAGAGAATTCTCCCTATACCTGAAAATGCAGTTTCTGCTTTCAAAACTTGGCGTATGCAGTAATTAATGAACTATTTAGAACATCCACTTTCTTCAATGAACTTTTACTACAACTTCTTTCTTAAACAGACAAGGAGTATCTGAGGACAGTACCATAATTCACAATCATCAGAATAATGTTTTTGTTTTGTCTGATGCAAACACAGTCCAAATCAAGTATGCTTATTCTAGATGTATAAAATGCAAGTTGAATGTTAGGGGAAGAAAACACAGAAAAGCTATTTGGAGGAGAAAAGTTCTAATCCTTTTTTTAAAATATTCTAAGCCAATATTCTAAAGCAAGGTGCATAATGTCAAGGGGTAACATTTTCAAAAAAAATTATAGTACTGTCTCTTTTGAAAATGGGACTTGGGCTTGTAAGTCACGTAGGTGCTTTTGATTACTTTACAATAGGTCTCATATTCTTAGGTTTCAGTTCAAGCTAAAAAGGTGTCTGTGGTGATTCTAAATATGTAAACTACATAGGAGGCAGGTCAGTTTTAAAAATCATCCATTCGGGAGACCAATAAGAGTGGCCTCTGTGAAAAAACATCCATCATGAAACACTGTAGTTTCTCTTCTTCCCCCACCCTCCTTGGAGAACCACTGTGAATACTTCAAGAAAAGAATGAGTTCTGAAAATCTTCAGAGGACAATTGTAGATGGCCATGGAAAATGTGTATCTGTTTAGATATTGCATAAATTATTGAATTAATAACTAAAGGGAAGGATTACAGCTAATATGTGCATCATCTTTTAAATGGTAGATCACCCTATGTGCTTGATATACTTTAATTAAGCCTGTGTCTCTAGCACTGGAGTAGGAAAGGAAAAAAGAAATTAGCCTCTTCGCCTCTTTATCTCCTCAATATCCACTTGTATTATGCAAAGATACTGCAGTTTCTTCAGCTACTGGCTTATTACTCCTTTATTACACCATGTATAGGGCCCCTTACTGCATGCTGGCAGACTTGTACACCCAATCCTGAAGTTTATGGTGCATGTGGACCAAATATTAGCCTTTCTTCTGCATTACCTTATTTTGCTGAGCAGACTGCCACCACCAGTAAGAGGAGAAAAGTGATAGTGATACTATGCTAGCTTTAAGCACATCTGGTGCTCTACCTTCTAGGCCATTTCAAAGCCTAGAGTCAGACATAGAATCTCAGGGTTGGAAGGGACCTCAGGAGGTCATCTAGTCCAACTCCCTGCTCAAAGCAGGACCAAACCCAACTAAATCATCCCAGCCAGGGCTTTGTCAAGCCTGACCTTAAAAACCTCTAAGGAAGGAGATTCCACCACCTCCCTAGGTAACCCATTCCAGTTCTTCACCACCCTACTAGTGAAAAAGTTTTTCCTAATGTCCAACCTAAACCTCCCCCTCTGCAACTTGAGACCATTACACCTTGTTCTGTCATCTTCTACCACTGAGAACAGTCTAGATCCATCCTCTTTGGAACCCCCTTTCAGGTAGTTGAAAGCAGCTATCAAATCCCCCCTCATTCTTCTCTTCTGCAGGCTAAACAATCCCAGTTCCCTCAGCCTCTTCTCATAAGTCATGTGCTCCAGCCCCCTAATCATTTTTGTTGCCCTCCGCTGGACTCTCTCCAATTTATCCACATCCTTCTTGTAGTGTGGG
The DNA here is from genome assembly GCF_016161935.1 of Mauremys reevesii. Classification (NCBI taxonomy): domain Eukaryota; kingdom Metazoa; phylum Chordata; order Testudines; family Geoemydidae; genus Mauremys; species Mauremys reevesii. The sequence goes on along the minus strand of NC_052629.1, from coordinate 45,820,264 downwards.
GCCCAAAACTGGACACAGGACTCCAAATGAGGCCTCACCAGTGCTGAATAGAGGGGAATGATCACATCCCTCGATCTGCTGGAAATGCCCCATCTTATACAACCCAAAATGCCATTAGCCTTCTTGGCAACACGGACACACTGTTGACTCATATTCAGCTTTTCGTCCACCATAACCCCTAGGTCCTTTTCTGCAGAACTGCTGCCCAGCCATTCGGTCCCTAGTCTGTAGCAGTGCATGGGATTCTTCCATCCTAAGTGCAGGACTCTGCACTTGTCCTTGTTGAACCTCATCATATTTCTTTTGGCCCAATCCTCTAATTTGTCTAGGTCCCTCTGTATCCTATCCCTACCCTCCAGCGTATCAACCACTCCACCCAGGTTAGTGTCATCTGCAAACATGCTAAGGGTGCAATCCACACCATCCTCCAGATCGTTAATGAAGATATTGAACAAAACTGGCCCCAGCACCGACCCTTGGGGCACTCCACTTGATACCAGCTGCCAACTAGACATGGAACCATTGATCACTACCTGTTGAGCCCGACCATCTAGCCAGTTTTCTATCCACCTTACTGTCCATTCATCCAGCCCAGACTTCTTTAACTTGCTGGCAAGAATACTGTGGGAGACTGTATCAAAAGCTTTGCTAAAGTCCAGAAATAGCACATCCACTGCTTTCCCCTCATCCACAGAACCGGTTATCTCATCATAGAAGGCAATTAGGTTAGTCAGGCATGACTTGCCCTTGGTGAATCCATGCTGACTGTTCCTGATCACTTTCCCCTCCTTTAAGTGGTTCAGGATTGATTCCTTGAGGACCTGTTCCATGATTTTTCCAGGGACTGAGGTGAGACTGACTGGCCTGTAGTTCCCTGGATCTTCCTTCTTCCCTTTTTTAAAGATGGGCACTACATTAGCTTTTTTCCAGTCATCCGGGACCTCCCCCGATCGCCATGATTTTTCAAAGATAATGGCCAATGGCTCTGCAATCTCATCGGCCAACTCCTTTAGCACCCTCAGATGCAGCGCATCCGGCCCCATGGACTTGTGCTCGTCCAGCTTTTCTAAATAGTCCCGAACTACTTCTTTCTTCACAGAGAGCTGGTCACCTCCTCCCCATACCATGCTGCAGAGTGCAGCTGTCTGGGAGCTGACCTTGTCTGTGAAGACAGAGGCAAAAAAAGCATTGAGTACACTAGCTTTCTCCACATCTTCTGTCACTAGGTTCCCTCCCTCATTCAGCAAGGGGCCCACACTTTCCTTGACTTTCTTCTTGTTGCTAACATACCTGAAGAAATCCTTCTTGTTACTCCTAACATCTCCGGCTAGCTGCAACTCCAAGCATGATTTGGCCTTCCTAATTTCACTCCTGCATGCCTGAGCAATACTTTTATACTCCTCCCTAGTTATTTGTCCAATCTTCCACTTCTTGTAAGCTGTTTTTTTGTGTTTAAGACGAGCAAGGATTTCACTGTTAAGCCAAGCTGGTCGCCTGCCATATTTACTTTTCTTCCTACACATTGGGATGGTTTGTTCCTGCAACCTCAATAAGGATTCTTTAAAATACAGCCAGCTTTCCTCGACTCCTTTCCCCGTCATGTTATTCTCCCAGGGGACCTTGCCCATCAGTTCCCTGAGGGAGTCGAAGTCTGCTTTTCTGAAGTCCAGGGTCTCTGTTCTACTGCTCTCCTTTCTTCCTTGTATCAGGATCCTGAACTCGACCATCTCATGGTCACTACCTCCCAGGTTCCCATCCACTATTGCTTCCTCTACTATTTCTTCCCTGTTTGTGAGCAGCAGGTCAAGAAGAGCTTTTCCCCGAGTTGGTTCCTCCAGCACTTGCACCAGGAAATTGTCCCCTACGCTTTCCAGAAACTTCCTGGATTGTCTGTGCACTGCTGTATTGCTCTCCCAGCAGCTATCAGGGTGATTTAAAGTCAGCCATGAGAACCAGGGCCTGTGATCTAGCAACTTCTGTTAGTTGCTGGAAGAAAGCCTCGTCCACCTCATCCCCCTGGTTTGGTGGTCTGTAGCAGACTCCCACCACGACATCACCCTTGTTGTTCAGACTTCTAAATTTAATCCAGAGACTCTCAGGTTTTTCTGCAGTTTCATACTAGAGCTCTGAGCAGTCATACTGCTCTCTTACATACAACGCAACTCCCCCACCTTTTCTGCCCTGCTTAGACATGCTTAAAAGCGAAGCCAATGTTTTTCAGAGAGCATCTGAGGTGTAGATCTAGCTATACCACAGTTTCTCACTCGTTGATTGTACATTAGCTAGTCTGTCACATTTCTTCTTTGGGCAGAAGCAGGGACATCAGTTAGGGACAATATGTAGCTGCTGATTAGATCATGTAACACTGACTCCTGTTGACTTTAGTGGGTGCTGGATTGATGTCATAGCACTGTTATCTGACAATTTCTAGAGTAGTGTTGCAACTAAAGTATCTAGAAACCAACAGAGCAGCAGTGCAGGTTTGGGTTCTTCTTAATTTCAAACTACTCAGTTGTGTTCCTGCTCCATTGAAAGAACTCTTGCAGGCAAAGACCTTGCATGACAATTGAGAGAAGCCTCACTGGTGTTGTGGTGTCTCCTTTCCCCTCCTTCCTGACCCATCCAATTTACTCTACTCTAGTGGTGGTCTGCTTTTTTAGCATGCAATATAGTGGAACAGGATGAATACCAGTCATGGTGCTTCAGGGATCAAGATTCAATTTAGTTTTAGCTGCACAGCAGAATGGGGATGTGGGATACAACAGCAAGGGAAAATAACTTTTTCACAGGTGATGTGGAACTGATGAGTTACTAGTAGAGAGTGGTCCAAACCCTGGGTTTGCAAGCCCCTCTGATAAGGGGGAACTAAATGTCACAGCTTGCCACTAGGATTGCATCCATTCTGCCAGTACTGGAGATAAATGGTAGAGTTGGGTGGGAATTTTCTGACTAATCTCTTTTTTGTTCCGCAATGCTGATTTGCTAAAACCAAAAATGTTTGGGGTTGCGTATGGGATTGGTTCTGATGAATCCCTTCATTTGAAAAAAGTTCCGAAATTTATTGAAGTGTCCTGCTGTCGAGTTTTGACATGTTCACAACATGGTTTGGTTGTCTGACTTTGTTTCAGAATTTTAACTTTTTATACTAAAAGTTCCAAAAAAGCAACAAATGAAAAAACTTCAAAATTAACTACATGAAATGGGGTTTCATTTGACCCAAACTGAATTTTTGTTTCGATTATCAGTCCAGATTCAGGATGAGTGGAAAATTTTTCAAAAATTCTCACAGGCTGGGGAAAACCGCCCCCCCCCAGCTCTAATAAATAGGTGTAAGCGATGTCCTTACTCATTACCTCTGAATTTAATCCAATGTCTGTTTTTCCAATTCAACAGTCTGGATGGTGATTTGTACTACTTTATTAGCCAAGCTTTACTCATTAGTAAAAAATTAAATGGGAGTAGCTGCCAAGAGCTTCATTTAGAATAGTACTTAACTTTTTCCCAACATTCAAATAAATATAATATTGTAATTTGCAAGCAGTAGCGAGACAAGCTTGTGTTACAGTATAAATCAGACTCAATAAAATTAAGACCAATTCATTTCTCTAAATCTAATTTTATTTTCCCCTAAATTAAAGGGAGATGGAAGCAGTAATCAAAGGCTGGTATGTAATATGGAGCAAAACTAAAAGAAATGAGTCTTGAAGGTTGCCCTTCTGTAACAGTAGAGTGGACCCTTTAAAATCTCGACAGCTTCAGATTCACAAAGCTTAAGGCCAGTGGGAACCACTAGATCTATTCTGGACCTGATGTATATCACAGGCCACCAACACTTAGACCAAGTATTACCAATCACTAGATAATTGAATACAGTAGATGGTGTTCAAAGTGTTTCTTTTGGTAATTAGATATGCAAGAGAGTACTTAAGATACTGATGTAACCTCATTTAACGTGAGTGGAAGTGACAACATTTGAAGGGCCATATCTAGTCTTATGTGTAAGAAAGCATTGATGTCTTGTACTCTAAGTGGTAAACTCTGTCCTTTTTCGGTTGCTGTCAATAATCATTGTAAACAAAAGCTTATATAATACTTGTACTGACATGAGAAGGCACTTCGGCAATGCCATTTTTGACAAACCATTTGGAAGCATATTTTTAGTTAAATTGGGCATATACTGTAAAGCAGTGATACAGAAAATAGCCATGGACTAAGTGACAAAGTTGGATCGAATACTTCAGAAACTATCTATGAACATCCATTCAAATACTTCTGTTTCTAAGGATGTCAGTGGAAAGCAAAAGGTGCTTGAATACTTGTGTGTTCATGGAGAACTACTTCTCACCTTTTTTAAACCAACAAAACGAAAAATCTAATCACAGATCAGAAATGCTACACAATAACTTAGTATGACCATCTGCACAATGTGAATAACTAACAAATGATGAAGACACAGCAGAGGTGATTGGTCCTTGAAGGGCCTTTAGGCTTAAATATATTTATATAACTTTCTGAATAACCATTTGAAAAATCAAAGTCTGGTCATAATTAACTTGTGACCAGAGAAAACAAAACTTGAATAAATTATTCACTAGGAAATAGAACTAGGTGAACTATTGCCAAGTAAGCTCCCTAAACTTCAATAAAATAGTTTGAAAATAAATCTCTAAAGACATTTCCCCCCCCCCCAACAAGTTCTGTTAATTTACTTTAGCCTGATTGGCCTGTCAGGTCTCTCTTATTCATTTGTTCCCAGATAGCTGCACAGGAAGGGGATTGGGAGGAAAAACCTCAAGATTTCTCTGCAATGTATTTAGACATTGATACACTCAGGCAGCAAGACTTGCTTTTCAAAAAAAAATGTGGATAATTAACACCTACACCTTTAACTATTATAGGCCTTTTAAAAATATTATGAACATTTTCTTTTAGAAGAAGCCTAAGGAAGTCAAGACCCATGAAGTAGGCAAAAAGCCCAGAACTCACCAAATAAAATCTTTAATTATTTTATAGTGAATCCCACTAAAAGCTATATTAATGATTAGACATAATTTTAATGTAGCACGTTTGCAGCTCATGGGTTGCGTTCACAATCTATGATGGATGAGTCTAGATGAACTAGCAATCATTTTGCTAAATAAGGCAAATAAGCCTTGTCTGCCTTTGTCAATGACCAGGGTAGCATAGTGCTAGCTCATAAATTTCTCACACTTGACCTTGAGCGTAGGTGTCTGACAAAAATCAGCTTCATGGGCCATGAACAGACTGATTTCAGTGTTTCAGATGATCTGGGTTGAAGCATATGGATGGAGTAATGCTGTGAAGTTAGCAAAAAGCATAATAGATGAAAAACATCAGAGGGCTTGCATGTCCTTTCAGTTTGGCATTTTTCAGAAGCACTAAACTTAATTACAAGAGAACTGTTTTGTGTGTTTTTGGAACAATTTTCACATTTTTATCTTCCACTATCTGTCAACTACCATTGCAGCAGGCACTCTGGTAAACTCTCTCTCCTGGGACCATTAGGATTCTGTAGCAGAGGTAAAATACTTCTTTGTTGTATTTCGAGGAGTCCGAAGCCAGAATCTCTCAGTCTTGCCTTTGAAATCAACGAGCAGCATTAACAATCAGTCAATAATGGAGAATCTAATGGCTGTTTCTGCGGATCAGGTTGTCTAGCTCAGTGGCTCTCAACCTTTCCAGGCTTCTGTACCCCTTTCAGGAGTCTGATTTGTCTTGCGTAACCCAAGTTTCACCTCACTTAATCTATTTGCTTATAAAATGAGAGATAAAAATGCAGAAGTGTCACAGCACTCTATCACTGAAAAATTGCTTATTTTTTCATATAATGATAAAAACAAATCAACTGGAATATAAATATTGTACTTACATTTGAGTGTATAGTATGTAGAGCAATATAAACAAGTCGTATGAAATTTTAGTTTGTACTGACTTCACTAGTGCTTTTGATGTAGCTTGTTGTAAAACAAGGCAAATATCTAGGTGAGTTGATCTTCCCTCTGGAAGACCTCTGTGTACCCCTGGTTGAGAACCACTGGTCTAGCTTATGTTTGGGGGCTATCACAATTTGAAGATCCTATGTTACAGATGTGAGTAGTCAAACTCCTGCTTAGTACCAGGGATGGGTTTGGATAAAAAGGTGAACTGACACAAAAGTCACATGAAAATCTAGGTTGATATTTGGTGCTGCATCTCTTAAGCACACCCCAAACTTGCAGCTCTCGGGGAGGGAGGGCCTCTCAATCCTGCTTCAGGGGCTGGACCTGCCCCGTATAGCTTAGGTGGCTCAAAGGTCATCTGTGCATGCGTGAAATCGAAGGGAGAGTAAGCTTGTTTGCTGCACCAGGGGAGTACTTCTCCAGCCACTTAAATACTTCTCCAGCCCGTTTTCTGCTGCCCTCACAGCATATGGGGGATGTAGTGAGAGGGAGAATCCCTCCCTTAAACCTGAACCAAGTCTGTTTCAGGTACAAAAGTTCAGTCTTCCTTTTTTAAAGAATTAATTTATTTGTGTATCCTTATCATTCTTCAGTCCCAAAACATGCTGGGATTAAAATCAGATATAATGAAATATCATGAGGCTATTCTTGGCCTCAGTGAAAGCAAAAATATTTTAAACTGCACAAGAAGCATGTTCCTGTCACAGCTACAGCAACACTTCACAGACTCCAAGGATGTAATCCTGACTCCACTCATGTTACTCCTAGATGTTCAGTCATGCTTTCAAAATTTGTACTGACTTTTCCAAACAAAACTTTTAAATTTTGGATTCCTCATCCCTATATTCAGTGGTCAACTAGTAATCATATGGTATCTGAAATACAGTTCCACATTCGTTCTCTATACTACATATGGGAGGGAGGGGATAAGGTGGAGCATGGGGGTGGTGGGAAGGTGGTATCTTGCATACTACATTGTAGTAACTTGACAAATTATGATATTTTAATGGTAGCTATTGTAGCACCAAATATCAAAGCTGATGGAAAAAATTGAATATTGACTCAAGATCCTATTCACTGATAGACCTACTGAAGGCCAAAACAGTAGGTTGTCTCTTGAAGGTTCATTAAACTTCAGTCTGCTGAGACAAAAATAAAAGCATGTTGGTTTGAGCAGAACTCTGATCACTAATCAGCAGTTCTGAATTAATTAAATATGAACTAGATTCTGAATAAGTTGATACTAGGACATTATTTTCTGACATTCTCAAGCTTATAAGGATGTTATGTCATGTTGTATCTTGTCAATTATGTCAACTCAGTACAGTGTAGGCTTGTGATGTGCTTTAACTAGTTATTATGGTTCCAAACTTTAAAAAGTTTCACGAGAGGCTCCTACACGTTTTGGACAGCATTTAGTCCATCCTAAACTTTTATGGTGAAAAAGCAGCAACTCAGAAGGACTTAAGAGTGGTCATAGACAACTGCCTTTCATGAGCTCATAGACTTTAAGGTCAGAAGGGACCATTATGATCATCTAGTCTGACCTCCTGCACAATGCAGGCCACAGAATCTCACCCACCCACTCCTGTAACAAACCCCTAACCTGTGTCTGAGTTACTGAAGTCCTCAAATTGTGGTTTGAAGACCTCAAGCTGCAGAGAATCCTCGAGCAAGTGACCCATGCCCCATGCTGCAGAGGAAGGTGAAAAACCTCCAGGATCTCTGCCAATCTACCCTGGAGGAAAATTCCTTCCCAACCCCAAATATTGCAATCAGTGCAGTGACAAAAAGGGCTAATGTGATCCTGGAATGTATAAAAGTAGAAGTAGGGAAGTGATCTTGTCTCTGTGCATAGCATTGGTAAAACCACTACAAGAATACTGTGTCCATGCTTAAAGAAGGATATGGAAATACTTGAGAGCTCAAATGAGGGACATACAATGATCAAGGTCCTGGCAAACAAAAAGCCTTAGGATGTGAGGCTTAAGGCGCTCAACCTATTCAGCTTCTCAAATCTGATTGCAGTGTATAGGTACTAACTCATGTAAAAAAATATCTGGTGGAGGGAGGGAGGCATCTTCAATCTTGCTGACAAACATATTAACAAGATCCAGTGACTGGAAGTTGAACCTTGAAATAAGATGCAAGTTCTTAGCAGTTAGGGTAACTAAACATTGGACCAGCTTACCAAGGGAGGTGGTAGTCTCATTATCACTTGGAGATTTTGAATTGAGACTAAATATCTTTCAAAAAGATGTGCTTAAATGCAGCTCCTGGAAGAAATTCTATAGCCGGTGTGTTCTGGGGTGTGGGTGCACCGGCCCTTTTGGGCCTGTAAATCTGATTTCTGCTGCCCGCCCCATCCATTCCATTCCTTTGATCATGAAAGGGACAAGAATCTCTGCATTGCCCTCAATATGCTGATAACACTTGTAGTTCTGTATTGAGACAATGGCTAATGAAATTACAGGCTTCAGGACTTTAGCAGATTGACTGACTGTAGGAGTCATGAAGGAATTTGTTTCTCGCAGGTGAATCTTTGGTCAGATGTATCCTGGTTTTTTTGCCTTTCTCTGAGGCATCAGGGATTGACCACAGCTGGAGATGGTCCACCAGACAGGGTGAACGTGTGCTCAGAGGTGGTACCGAGAATCCTCATCCTAGAGGGATGGCTGATGTTTCTTGCTCATGTGCTCAAGGTTAAACCGAGAATCAGATTTGGAATTGGGAAGCAATCTTCCCCAAGGACAGATGGGCTGTGAATTTGGGGCTTTTTGCATTCCTCTAAAGCACAGAGCATGGATTGCTTGTTAGGATCATCTGGGCATATCTGATCTAATCAGTTGGCCTTGGGTATTGGGGGTATCTTGGTTTATCTCATTATCTTTTTCCCTTGTAGTGCGGAGCAGTTCAGGTTCCTGAGGACTGAAATGGGGTAGCTGGGTGAAATTCACTGATCTGCAAATTACAGGAAGTCAGATGATCTAAGAGTCCCTTCTGACCTTGCACTCTATACACGTTTAAAATTGTTTGGACTAAGATTTCCAGGGACTTTCAGTAAAAACGGTCTGTTGCTCCTCTATGTTCCTGATGTTGATTTAGAAAGATCAGGGAACCTCGCAGGGCTTTTGCAGAGCCTAAGATGAAAGCATCTGAAATGGAAAATCATTGGTTTCTTTGAATGTTTTTATTTTAAATTTTAAGTCCTATCGCAGTGCCTTAGAAAACTACTACAGACATCCTCCAGATACAGTCCATGGGACTGGGTTTCTTTTAAGAGGTTTGGTTTGAGGCTTTCATTACACAAACTTTTTCTAAACAATGGTTTAGGTTACAAAAAGAGAAGAAATCAGTTCAAAACCTGAAGCCAGGACAATCTTTTATTTTTATTTTTATTTTCTGAATCATTACTTATATCTTAGGTCTTATCTGCATAATGCTGAATTTCAGGAAATAAAATAATGTTCATCTCACTCTTTTCTTAAGGAAAAAAAAAATCACCCGGAGAGGGGAAAGATTTAACATGGGGGAGATGAATTCTTCTACCTGGAGTTAGGGGGTCTCTTTCCCCATTCATCATCAGCCCTCACCCATCATCCACTCCCCAGGCATGCAAATGTACCAATATATGTGGAGATGCATAAAGTAAACTAAGGAATGACACACAAATTTAGGGTACAGGTGGAAAGAAGATTCAGGGTTTTTTTTGAGACATTACTCAAAAGCCAAATGTTGGTATGTATTTGATAAGTACTGACAGACTGTCCAGCATCTGTCCAAGGAACAAAGGAAGGCACAGAGTCCTGCTTTGAGTTCACAGTTTGATGCCCTAATCCTACCCACATGTTCCCGCAATGGGTGCCATTGTTCTACCCCAGAGCCCTACTGAAATCAGTCTGCCGACAGATTTGGTTGCAGGATCTGGGGACTAAGAAAACAGGCTTACATTGGATATAAAGATCCTGAGAGACCTGGAGGATGATGCTACTTAGAATTTGTTTTTCAATGGAAGTAGAGGCAGCACTTTACTTGAGGGCCACCCAGAGGATTCAGGGGGCCTGGGGCAAAGCAATTTCGGGGGCCCTTTCCATTTAAAAAAAAAATTGCAATACTATAGAATACTAAATTCTTGTGGGGGCTCCTGTGAGGCCTAGTGTGTGGGACAAATTGCCCCACTTGCCCCCCCCCCCACCCCGGGCGGCCCTGCTTTACTCACATGAACTAACATTTGTAGGCCTCAAAATTAATCCTTAAAACTCATTTCTGCTTTAAGTGAAGAGTAGCAGGGTGACCCATGCTTATAGTAGAAAAGATCTCTCTTATGGAAGAAGGCATGAAGATGAGGGTGAGAGACACGTCCAGCACTCAGGTTATTTTAAAACATTTGTCAGAAAACTTAGTGATGCTTTCACAAGTTGAATATTTTGGGCACAAATTAGTTAGGGTTTAGTTGAAAAATAATAGCTTTTCATAAGAGACTATCCTGGATTATGTATCAATCTCAAAGAACAAAACTGTTTATAAATGCTGTTGTGTATTTGAACCAAACCTGAGATCAGCAATAACTCTGAGGTGATCTTTCCTCCCTCAATTTGTTGGTGTATGGTGTTCTGGGTGAGTGGGAAGGGGACCTCAACAAAAATGGCAAGGTATCTTTGGAACTGTAGCCAAAAATTGCTTTATTGCCCCCAAACAGAGATTCTTTTTTACCTTATTTAACTGCAGTACCTAAATATCTAAAGCACTGTAGATAATAGCACTCTTTCCTTCTTCTCACATGGTAAGGCTTCTTTTCTCCTCAGTTCATCAATAGACAATGATTGAGGGTGAGGGATAGTTCTGTACAATGGGATATAAATTTAGGTAGAGTCCTGGATCCTTAAAATTACTTGACTTGTGTACAGGAACTTGTTGTTCAATTGCCTTCCTTCCAGCATGGAGTCTATCTACTCCAAGATGGGAAAATGAAGTTTGAAGTGTTGTTCTGCATAAAATATCTTATTGAATAACATTTAAAGTGTCTGGTACTAAATAATATTTCTGTGAAGGACACTTCCAAAAAAACCCCCAGCAACAGTAAAAGTACAGATAAAACAAGATTTTAATGATGCTTAGGGTCCGTTTTAATCAGCACTGGAAGTACACATGCTTTCACAGAATGCCAGTCATTCATGATGGCACACTCGCACTACATAGGAAAGTATTGTTCCTAGCAATAATGTAGTTCTTGTAAACTGGTGTCTTCAGTTGCTAAAGTTAACTAGTTTCCCAACTAGTTTCTAAAGACTTATGTTAAGTGTACGCTGAGAGGAACAAGAAGTCACCGGACAGACTTCAGGATCCTGGGCTCTTTTTAGAGGTTCAAAGCCTTGTTCTTTACTTACAGTACATGCATAAGTCTTTGCAGGACTGGGACCCAAGTTAGCAGTTGTGCTTCTGTAGCTACATCAATCAAACTCTGAGGGTAGAGTGAATTTCAGCCTTAAGATATACTTGAAACAAATAGTCTCCCTCCCTATCCCCTCACTTTCTGTAACTTCAGTCATTTTTCCTCTAATATACTATTTTTTTTTGAGGAAACTGACAATAGAGTACTGCTGCTCTTGTACTCGGTTTATCATTAACATTAAAAAACATTCTCAATTTGATCTCAGTGATACAACTACTGAACCATTCTCTGAGAAGTACATAATTTAATAGTATAGTGTCAGTCAAGACAAACTAGACTGGTGCTATACGCTCCAGTGAATAGAGAATCTCTGCTGTAACATATGGTAGTCTATGGCTAAACACTTGTTTACTGCTTAACTGGTGCCAGCACTGAGAAGACTGCAATAAAGCTTACTGCTAACATTTATGAAAAATACAAACAAATCTAGTAGATTAACTTGTAAACTGTGTGTGTATGGAAATCTAAGGAAATTTTAACCATTTCCAAGGCAAATTAGCAAACTAAGCCTCTTTGTCAATATCTGCATGGTTAAACTTTTGAAAAGCCTTGTGCTCCGCTCTTAGCTGAGACAGTGATAAGTGATGTGATTAAACAAAATGTAGAGAATTTACAATTCTTCATGAAGCTTTTCATTTTAAAACACAACTCCAAATCAAACTGTAGCTTTTCATTTACATTCCCTTTCTTCTAAGAGCCTCACTATATATTATGCTCCACATTTCTATTGTGTCCCGCAGAGCAGTTCTTTTGTGAAAGTTTGAGGTGAATGAGAGAGAGTATTTAGTTGACATTTTTACTTTTTGGGGACAATTTAGTCTATTTTATATAGGTTCTTATGCTACTTTCATCACAGAACCTGAGTTCCGGCAAGTATACATTGATGTGGTTTTTCTCCCTTCTCCTCTCCTTGGAGGAATGTATGTACAGTGGTGGCTGTTTGTTTGTTTTGTTCTGGGGTTTTCTTTTTAAAATGTACTGTGACAGACCCAGACCAGTGGGGGTACAGGAGTCTGGTCCTATTAGTATCCAGGAAGTGGGCGGGCGAAGCCCGCCCACTACTAAAGGACCTCCCCCCAGCCTAAGGAGAGGATCCACAGGTCCGGGACACCAACTAAGTACGTGGGACAACTAATGAAAAAAAAACAGGAGCGGGAGTGAGGTCACAGGGCTAAACGAAGGGAACCAGATGGGGACACCGAGCAGAGAACCCCGGACAACGCCCACTGCTCCTCGAAGGCGTCAATGGAGCCAGTGGACGCCGCCCAGAGGAACTCCGCCCGGATGCGTGAACGGACGGAGGAGCGGAAAGAGGCCCCACAGTCGCAGGAAATCCCATCGGCCAACCTCCTCTCCCTGGTTTTATAGATGGCCAGTTTGGCCAGGACTAAGAGGAGGTTGACAAGGAGATCCCGCGACTTCGTGGGGCCACGGATAGGGAGTGCATAGACAAACAGGTGAGGGGAAAAGTGCAACCAAAAACGCAATAGGAGATCCAAGAGGAGCCGGAACAGGGGCTGCAACCTGGCGCACTCTAAATAAACATGTGCCAGGGTCTCCTTCACGCCGCAAAAGGGGCAGGTGTTGGGGACAGGGGTAAACCGCGCCAAGTACACGCCCGTGCTCACGGCCCCGTGAAGGAGCCGCCAACTGACATCCCCGGCGGGCCTCGGGACTAGGGCAGAATACAGGCTGGCCCACCGGGGCTCCTCACCCTCGAGAGGTGGCAGGAGGTCCCGCCATTTCGTATCGGGGCGGGACGCGAGGGTGAGGTAGTGAAGCGTGTGGAGCACGAGCGTGTACAGATGTTTCCTTGGCGCGGTCTGGAACAAAACCGGCTGCAGATCGGGCAGCCGGCTGGCAGTGAAAGGGCGAGGGGGGTGAGTGGGGCCACGGGGCAGGGGCCCGATAAAAAGATCCACAGGGCCCGGGGTGGAAGGTGGGCGGGGCGTGCCCTCCCGCAGGACCCGGTCGAGGTAAACCCGAGCAGCGGGCAGTAAAGCGGCCTTCACCTCCTGAAGTACGCGCCGGGGTGTACGAAGGCTGGAGAGCCCCATGCGCTGAGCGAGCGTCAGGGGATCCAGCCAGTCTCCCCGGTCGTAGTCCAGGAGGTCTCCGACCCTGGTGACTCCTGCCAAGACCAGCCTCTGGCGCACCGCGGGGGACTCCGCCACCTGCACACGGAGCTGGGGGTTGTGTAGCAGGGGCTCCGCGAGGAGATCGACCCCCACGGTGGCCGCCACGGACCTGGTCATTGAAAAGAGCTTCCAGGTCCGGAGGAGGTCTTGGTAGAAGACCGGCAGCCCAGAGAGGTCTCGCGGAAGACCTCTCGGATGGAGAGAAAAGAGCTGCCGGTCATATCGGAGCCCTCGGAAGCGGCGGAGGAAGGTGTGTGCCAATACGCTCCACGCCGGACTACCCACACTGTATAGGAGCCTCTGCAGGGCCTGGAGGCGGAAGACGTGAACCTGAGTGCGCAGGCACTTCAGGCCCTGCCCCCCCTCCTCCAGGGGCAGGTGGAGGACCCCTGCAGAGACCCAGTGCGTTCCTGGCCAGAAGAACTCCAGAACCGCCGTCCGGAGGTTGGCCAGGAAATCCGGGGCCGGGACCAGGGTGTTGAGCCGGTACCAGAGCATGGACAGGACTAATTGATTCAGCACCAGCGCCCTCCCCCGAAGAGAGGCACCAGAGTAGTCCTGTCCATTTCCGGAGCCGCGCCCTCACCCTGCCCTCTAAACCATGCCAGTTCTCCGGCGGAGACGGATGCATGGCAGAAAGGTAAACGCCGAGATAGAGCAGCGGACCCGCGCTCCACCGGCTGGCCTGAAGCGCGGGTGGGAGGGAGCTCGCCTGCCACCCGTCCCCTACCACCAGGCCAGAGCTCTTGACCCAGTTGACCCGGGCGGAGGAGGCCGCCGAATAAATGGCCTGGCAAGCCTCCACCCGCGCCAAGTCGCCCGGGTCCTGGACCACGAGGAGCACATCGCCGGGCGCCGACAGGACCAGCCGCAGCTCCGCCCCGGAGCACCAACCCCGTCAACCTCCGACGGAGGAGACAGAGGAAGGGCTCGATCGCCAGAGCGTACAGCTGACCCGAGAGGGGACACCCTGCCGTACTCGCCCGGCTGACCGGCTCGGTCAGGGTCCAGTTGAGCCTGACCAGACACTCCGCGGAAGCGTACAGCACCTGGAGAAAACCCACAAACTGGGGTCCGAAGCCTAATGCTTGCAGAGTGCCCAGGAGATACCCGTGATCCACCCTGTTGAACGCCTTCTCCTGATCCAGGGACAGGAGGGCGAACGACAGACCATCCCTACACCCTAATTCCAGAAGGTCCCGGACCAGATACAAGTTATCAAAGATCGTGCGGCCCGGGACGGTGTAGGTCTGGTCCGGGTGGACCACGTCCGCCAGCACGGACCCTAGCCGAATCGAAATGGCCTTCGCAACGATTTTATAGTCCGTGCTGAGGAGCGAGATGGGACGCCAATTCCAGAATCGCAGAGGTCCCCTCTTCGGCAATAGCAGCAGCACGGCTCGCCTGCACGAAAGAGGAGGACCCCGCCCGCAAAGACTCGCCCAGACGGTGACTAGGTCTGGGCCGAGGACGTCCCAGAACACGCGTAGAACTCCACGGTCAGCCCGTCCATGCCCGGAGATTTATTGGTGGGCATGCGACGGAGGGCTTCCGAGAACTCGGCCAGAGTGAGAGGCAGCTCTAGCCAGTCCGTCGCCCGCGCTGACCATCGAGTCCGTCCCAGAGCACTTTGCAAGCGGTAGGATCGGTCGGATCCGGGAGAAAAGAGCCGCGTGAAGGCCCTGGCCCTCCCGCAGATCTCCGCCGGATCCGTGAGGGGGGAGCCGTCCTCCGCCAGGAGGCAGGTGACGTGCTTTTTGGCCCCCCTCCTGTTCTCCAGGGCGTAGAAGAAGCGGGAGCCGCGATCCATCTCCCGAAGGAGGCGGATGCGGGATCGAACAAAGGCACCCCGGCTCGATGATCCTCGAGGCCCGGAGCTCCTCCCGCTTCTCCGGCACGCCCGCAGAGGATGGATCCTCGGGGCTGGCGGCCAGACGCCTCCAGCTTCAAAACCTCCCGTTCCAACTGCTCTATCGCCGCATCCCTCCGTCGGCTGGCGCCCGGTGTAGTCGCGCAGAAGAGCCGGGCGCGCACCTTCCCCAGGTCCCACCATCGCCGCGCCGAGGGAAAGGCGCGTCTCTGCCCTCGCCAGGCCAGCCAGAACTCCCGGAAGGACGCCACGAAGCCCACGTCCTCCAGCAAACTATTATTAAAATGCCAGTAGGCCGGCCCCGGCCTCTCCGCGCAGAGAGAGGCTGTCACGGTGGCAAGGTGGTGATCAGAAAAGGGGGCCGGCCGAATGCTGGAGGAGTGGGCTCGTGAAAGGTGGAAACGTGACAGATAAATGCGGTCCAGCCGGGAGTGGCGCGACCGATGGGCCTCCACCCGGACGAAGGTGAAAGTCGAGACGTCGCCCGGGTGGTGGACGCGCCAGACGCCCACCAGGGAGTGGCGCTCGATGATCTCCCGGAGGACGCCCGCTGCGGCGGGCACTGCTCGGTCCCCGAGCGGTCCCGTTCCTCGAGGGTGGTGTTAAAGTCCCCGCCCAGGACCAGGCACTCACGAGGATCCAGGGAGCCGAGGAAGGCGGACGCCTGCCGATAAAAACGCAACCTCTCCGGGCCCGATGTCGGGGCATAGACGTTGATGAGATTAACCACAAGCCCCTCCATGCAGACCCGGAGGTGCAGCAGGCGGCCCGGCACAGCCTCGGCAACCCCCAGCACCTCGGGCCGTAGGTCGGGGAGAACAGGGTCGCCACTCCGCCGAGCGAACCGAGAGGTGGCTAAAGTAGACCCTGTCCCCCCACTCCAGCCGCCAGCTAGCTTCAGCGGCCGGATCCGTATGGGTCTCCTGCAGGAAAACCACAGAGTACCCCCCGACCCGAAGGAAGGAGAGCACCTGGCTCCTGCGGAGACCCATCCTACAGCCCCGGGCGTTCAAAGTGGCAAAGATGATCGTCGCCATGAGGAGTGCTGGGGGGGATCCTCGCTGGCAGACACGCCCACGGCCTCCGTCGGGCCGCGCAGCAATCCGTGACCAAACCCGTGGGTGAGGAGAGAGTCACGGAAGAGGCAGACCCGCCGGTAGGTCGCGGCGGCCTGCTTCCCGGTCCCCTTACCCTCCCCTATGAGGGCCTTTGCGGCCTGGAGGATTAGATGGAAATCCCCCCACCGCTGGAGCGCGAGTTGGACTTTGTTACGGGAGCCACGGACGTCCTCGCGAACGCCCGCAGCTCCTCCTCAGCGCATGGGGCGGGGTAACGGACCGATGACCGTCCCCAGCGGGGCCCCGTCACAGCCCCGTGGCCCACCAAGGCGGGCAGGCAGGGGCAGACCTCGACGTGGCGTCCGATGGGCCGACGCCACGCGGCCTGCCCCGCTCCCCAGTTCAACAGGAGGCGGCGGAAGGAGAGCAGCAGCCCCTGATGGGTCAGAGCAGGGAAAAACAACTAAGGCTGCACCCTGGGGAGTATCCCGAGGGGCGGCAATGGCATCACGGGAAGTGGAGGGGACAAGAGTAGGGCAAGGGGTCGGTTGGCCCACACCCAAGAGGGACACCCCTGGGAATCGGGTCCGCAGCGGGCATCGCCGTCGCCTCGATGGGCTGGCGGCCGTCAGCGGGTGCCACCCGCAGCCGGGATGATGGAGGATCCCAGGGGACCTTCAGAGGCAGGAGCAGAAGCGGCAGTCAGGAGGGGAAACCGGGGACAGGGGGACCGAGGTGAGGTCACTCAGATCGAGGCCCGCTAGTAAAGGGTCATCCTCCCCCTGCGTAACCGGGGTCAGACCCAGGGCCTCGATCTCCTCGTAGATGGAGGGGAGATTGCCGGCCGCCACCCCGGGGCCCTCCCCGCCAACACCCGAAACGACGCCCACCTCAGTCCTCGCGGAGGCTGCGGATGGCAAGCGAGCAAGGGGGCTCTCGAGGGCTTCCTCAGGAAGGGACCCTGGAGGAGGGGCAGCATCACCGTCTGGTGCTGCCACGTCGCGCCCAGCCGGCACCACAAAACGGGCGTCGTCGGGGGGCAAGGCAGAAGGCTCGTCATCAGAGACCCCCTTCCTGCTCTTCCGGGGGGCCTCTGAATCTGAAAGAGGTAATGGGACCGAGCCTTCCGCTTGCCCCGCGTCCCCTGCACTAAAGACCAGCCCTCCATGGCATCATCCAGGGGCTGGCTAACAGGGGTCAGGTCTGGGGGCAAGGGCAGCGGCTTAGGAACTCGGGGAGGCAACGGAGGGGCAACAGGAACGAGGGAGGAGTCTCCTGGGGCGGGCCTCTCTCCCACGCTCGGCGTTATCGCCGCCGCACCTCCTCCACAGCAGTGGACTGAGAAGGAGGAGGGGCAGCTTCAGGTGCTGGGCAGCTAGGGGCACTGGCGGTGACGGGCCGGGCGCCATACCGGGCTCGGGGTCCCGGACGCTCCGTGCCGGGCCAAGGGGCAGTCCTCCGGACGTGCCCCATCGCCCGGCAGAGGTAGCACCGGGCCTCCCCGTTGAATAATGCACCGTAGCGGGCTCCTGGTAGGGAACCACAAAGGACCTCGAGCGCCTCCACGCACGTGCCGGGCGGCAGTTGAAGCTGCACTTGCCGGGCGGAACGAGGACGTGACGGAGGGCGGGGTCCTTGCAGCCCAATGGGAGAGGGCTGATGACAGAAAGAGGGTGCCCCAGGGCAGAAAGGGCGGGCAGCAGGGCGGCATTGGGCAGGAAGGGAGGGACGGAGGTCAGGACCAAGCGGACCCCCAGGTCTTCCAAGGGCTCCAGGGGCACAAACACGCCCCCCACTGCCAGACCCGTCTCTACCGCTTCCTGGGCGGCGGCCTCCGACGCCAGGAAGAAGACCACCTTCCCGTACATTTTGGAGGCCGCCACAATGGCCATGGGCCCCACTACCCTCGCCAACGCCCTCACATAGGTTTCGACGTGGGGCGAGGCGGGCACCAGGAGGCAACGGACGCCGTGCTTCCTAGTCAAGGTGGGAAAGGGGCCCCGGCCGCTAGAGATGGTAGTGGAAGCGGCAGGCGGAGGAGTAGCGGCAGGCGGGGGGGCCGCCGCCACCTGGGCATATGCCCTGGGGGCCGGGGGAGGGACACCTGCGGAGCTGGTAGAGGGAACAGCGGGGAGGGATGCCGTGGCCGGTACCGGGACCACGGCAGCGGGGGTAGTCCCCGCCATGGAGGGCCTGGTCTTTATAGCTGGGCCCTTACCCTTCTTCCCACCCCGACCTTTCCGACCGGCTGGGGGGGCTCCCTCCGAATCGGAAGGGGCGAAGGACGTGGCAGCAGCAGACGTCTCCCCAATACTCGCCGTTGCCGGTGCCCCAGCGGGGGCAGTGGCAGGTAAACCGGCAGCGGCGGTCAAGGTAGAGGCTTGGGGATTGGACACGGGGGTTTCGGGAGGAGGGGCGGTGGGAGCATCGCGAGGGGTCTCCCCCGCCGCGTCCCCCGCCATAACGAGAGCGGGAAGGGGGACAAACAGCGAGGGGAGGGGAGGGAAAGGAGGCGACCACCCCTCCCCGCTAGGCTGCAGGCAGGGGAGGAGGGTGCCAAAAAGGGAAGGCTAAAGGGGCGTGGGGAGCAAGCAAGGACCCAGGGGCGGGAGGGTGGCAGGCCACCGACCCAGAGGGGAAGTCCAGCTCCTCTAGTTGCACTAGCGGACCAGGGGCGCTAACACCATTGGGGGGGGTGCAGTGAACAAGGGCAAACTCAAATAGGGGACAGGCACAAGCGCATGGGATGGGGCATGGGCGCACGAGGGGAGGGGCCAATCAGGGCTGGGGGATCACAGGGCCGGGGGGAAAATCAAACTAGGAACAGGGCAGTGGGACCACGGGGCTAGCTGCAGGGTTGGGGCAGGACAGTCAGGGCCACAGAGGAAATGGGCGGGGCAGACAAATGTGGCAAAGGCGAGGGGGCCAGGCCAAGGGGGTGGGGGTGGGCCCACGGGCACTTGTGCAAAAAGTCAATGCAGCTGGCTGCTGCTGCAGGCCCAAATGGTGGAGGTGGGCGCGGCAAGCCAGGTGAGCAGCTCAGTCCCAGGTGAGCACACCTCAGCTGCTGGAACAGGCCCCATCCTCCCTGATTGATCTAACCTCGTTATCTCTAGCCTGCTTCTTGCTGGCTTATATATACACACCTGCCCCTGGAAATTTCCACTGCTTGCATCCGAAGAAGTGGGTATTCACCCACGAAACGCTGCTGCAAAAAAACATCTGTCTGTTAGGTGCCAAGGTGCTCTTTTTGCTTGCTAGAAGCTCAGTCCCAGAGGCAGGAGAATGAGGCAGATGGAAAACGCCAGTGGGGTGGTGGAGGGGCAACGACGGTGGTGGGGCGAAGGGGACACAGATGGACCGGGGCAGGCTCCACGCCACACCCCAGTGTCCCAAAAGACACAGTCCAAGCCCCCACCACAAGAGCACAGTCTGAAAAATACTCAGTCCTTAGGTGCCCCCTCCACGGTGGCCTTCAGAGTCTCTACGAGGTCCTCCAGCAGCAGCAGGCAGCACTCTCCTTCTCCTCGGGGCTCCAGCAGCTCCCCAGCAGCTAACACAGCAGCTCCAGCAGCTCCAGGTGGTGGTCTGGTGGCTAGGCAGGAGGGACCCCGCCCAGAAGATGGTGGTGGTGGCTTCCTCAGCAACAAGGCCTGGAGCTGGGGTCCCTCACTCCCCTCCTCGGGGGAGCGGGCCAGCAGCCCCCCCCCCAAAGGGGCTGTGGGTGGAGCAACAGCAGCAACTGGGTGGTGGGGGGGAAATCTACTAGCCAGCCAGCAAGCAGATAGCAGAGAAAGGGGGTGGGTGGTGGTGTCTAGCCCAGCCAGGGGAGCAGCCGGAGCCAGAGCAGTAGCAGCAGTGAGGGCCCAGCAGGAACAGCAACAGCAGCCTTCTCCCTCCTAGCCTCTACAGCAGAGGAGTCAAAGGAGGTCTGCTGGCCACTGGAGAAAGAGGTTTCTGTTCCCTGAGTGACCAGAGCAGGGGCTGCACTAGAGTAATCAGGAACCTGCTAGAACCAATTAAGGCAGACAGGCTGATTGGCTGCAGGTGTTCTAATCAAGGCAGGCTAATCAGGGCACCTGGGTTTAAAAAGGAGCTCACTGCAGTCAGGGGCGGGCAGAGAGCCAGAGGAGAGGGTCTGTGTGTGTGAGAAGAGCTGGGAGCAAGAGGCACCAGGAGCTGAGAGTGAGAGGGTGTGCTGCTAGAGGACTAAGGAGTACAAGCATTATCAGACACCAGGAGGAAGGTCCAGTGGTGAGGATAAAGAAGGTGTTTGGAGGAGGCCATGGGGAAGTAGCCCAGGGAGTTGTAGCTGTCATGCAGCTGTTACAGGAGGCACTATAGACAGCTGCAATCCACAGGGCCCTGGGCTGGAACCCAGAGTAGAGGGCGTGCCCGGGTGCCCCCCCAAAACCTCCCAACTCCTGATCAGACACAGGAGAAGTTGACCAGACTGTGGGGAAGATCACTGAGGTGAGCAAATCTGCCAATAAGTGCAGGACCCACCAAGGTAGAGGAGGAACTTTGTCACAACACACATTGCTTTGTCTTCTCTAACCTTAACAAGGTTGAAGTGTCTTACACTTAGAATGGAAGGTGGTGAGGTTTGTGAGGACCCTTACTTCCTGTCAGAGTTTGTGGGTCAGAGAAAGAGCTTTATGCTTAGAGTAGAATGCCCCACTGTGCAGAAGAGCAGAGTTGTCAATCACAGTCTTTATCCTGGACCTTTAGTATCTTTTAGATATGCTGAGCCTGGCCCTTTGAGCATGCTAAAGGGAAGGACTGAGACTGTGAACCTGATTCAATAGCCAGTGTAGTGAATAGAAGACAGGTTTGATTGTTTGTGGTAGTCCATTTTGCTGAGAAGAGATGCTGTAGCTTTCTATATCAGCAGGAATTCTATGGGCATTAAGGCTTCAGCCCTTAAATGTGATGAGAGAACATTCTTAAACTATAGCAGTGCAAAAGTGTGAATAACCAAGGCCAGGTCACTTGCAGGATGGGATAGTCTCTTAGCCAAATGGAGATGATGGAAAGCTTCACTTGTGGATGCTGCCTTTTGAAGTCTTAGCTTCAGTGACAAATCCAGGAGCATTCCTGAAATAGACTGATTTAAGCAACTGTGGGTGTGCCTTCAACCGAAGACTGTACCATCGCTACAGATTCCTCACATTGCTTTCTTCTGCGCATCGATGTAATGTCTGTTTTGCTCACATTCAGCTTTATGCAGCTGCTGTTCATCCATGAGCTGATCTCATCCAAACCCTGGGTCATCTTGGTGATAGTTAATCAGTCATATGAAGTGAAGATGGGTAGATCTGTCATTTGCACGTTGCTGGCACTTGAGTCCATGTCATCTGGCTCTATGTAGATGTTCAATGGGACAGGACAGAGAATTGATCCTTGTGAGACTCCAGGAATGAAAGAGGGTCTAGAGGTGGAAGTGCAGTTTCCCATTGCTACTCTTTGGGAGTGTCCCTCTGGAAAGAAATTACGCTATTTTAGTGCATTCCCCTGGATCCCTGCTACCTCTTTGAGCTGGGACAGCAATATTTCATGGTTGACTTTCCGGTACAGCAGAGATCCAGAAAGATAACCATGGATATTTTACCACCATTCATTGGCAGTGAGTGATCATGCACCAGTTACCACTAAAGCAGTTTCCATTCCTGATTACAAACTATTTTTGGTCCATGATATTGGCTTCAGTCTGAGTGTTCAGTTGGCCTTTTGACTAGATTCTTTGAGCTTGCTCAGAAACAGAAGGCTTGATACTGGGTGGTAGTTGGCTAGAACAGATGTACACAGGCTATATTTTTTTCAGTGTCAGTTGCACTGTTTGTGTGTAAAGTCCTTCCTTGACTGAAGCATTGGCCATTTTGGTTATGAATGTCACTAGTTCATGACTTTCATCAGCCAGGAGAACATGGGTCAGATTCACAGGTATCGAGTTGATACTCCTTTAAGCTGTTCATAGCTCTTGATTAGTGAATGTACTGAACTCTGGGAATACAGGTGTTTGGATAGTATAGAGTGAGACTGAGACGCCTTCCTGGATGTGCACAATCTTTTTAGCCAAGTAGGATGACAGTTCTTCACAGCACTTTGTGCTAGGTTTTTTATGGGCTTTATGCACTCAAGATTGAAGTTGTCACCCCTGTTAGTTCCTTAGTCAGATTTTTTTTTAGCTTCAGTAGAGGCTGATGGGTACATTCTCTTGGACTGTGACACAGCCTCTGCATAGGTGGAAAAATGTTTTCTAGCATATCTGTTTCAGCCTTCATTTTCTCCATCTGTGGTAAAGATTCTGACCCTCTCCATCTGTGGTAAGATGTCAGAAAACCAAATACATTTGTGTGGGCAATAGGGACAAATGGACCATTTAAGGGACCTTGTATTCTGGTGAAGTATAGTTTACAATGATTCACTGGATGCTTGATTCCTCACGTGCTTGGACTCAAGTGCTAGTGTCCTTAAGCATGCTTTGAAATTTGAAGTCCGAGTTCTTGCAGTCTAATCAGGGTTATGAGTCTGTTGCCTGGTAACTGAGAGAGCTCTGTCTTAATAAGATGGTGATCCATCCTGGAATGTGACTTCCTTATGATGGACTCAATAAGGAAATCTAATCTGAAAACCAATCCAAGGGGTGACTGGCTGTATGGCCAGACCAGAGATGACCTATGAAAGTTCTAGGGAGGCAAGCTAGGAGATGAAATTTGAGGATTCTGCATATGTGGCCAGCCTGCCCAGCTCTGGGGTTTCGGTGGTGGGCTGAGTGTCTCCGCTCGCTGCCGCTCTGGGGTTTTGGCTGCTGGCTCCTGCCAGCTGGGGTCTCAGCCCGCTGCCAGCCTGGGGGAAGGAACCCCAGGCCAGCAGTGGGCACTGAGTGGGACTGGTGGTGGGACCCTGGCTGGCAGGAGCTGGTGGTGGAAACCGGAGAGCGGCGGTGGGCTGAGCAGCTCAGCCCGCCCCGCTGTGGGGTTCCGGCCACTGGCTTCTACCAGCCAGGGTCTCAGCCCGCTGCCAGCCTGGGGTTCCTTCCCCTAGGCCAGCAGCGGGTGCTGAATGGGAACCCCAGAGCGGTGGTGGGCTGAGCCTCTCAGCCCATCTCGTGTACCATCAAAAATCAACTCACGTGCTGCCTTTGGCACGCATGCCATAGGTAGCCAACCCCTGCCATAGACCCTCAAGACTCTACACATTCTGATAGAAGCCTGAGATGCTCCTGTATGTAACATGCGTACAGTCTGTAAGGGTGGGTGCCAGGTATATAGCAGGGAAGGGGAATCACACTACATGAAAAACTTATTTTCTTTCGTGTAACCATTTCTCCCATGCCTCAGTGGAGGATAAGTGAGGGTAAGAGGCAGGAGTAAAGGTTGGTGTTTATGGCAGTTTTACTGAATGCTTCCTGTGTTTCTGTATCTGGGGTTTTTTAAGCTACAAGGCTCTGATTTAGTGCCTTGAAAATTGATGTTTTTATTACAAAAACAAATGACTACACTAGTCTAATATTTTAAAGTGGCAGATCTCTAATGTCCTGAACCTGCCTAAGAGCTTTTTGTTTAGGAATATTTCCTTTATATGTGTGTGGGGCACCATTAAGAATTTGTGGGACTAGAATTCTAAAACTTGGCAAATGGGGTGCGTCTCAGAAAGCTGCAAAAACATGCTAAAGCACAGAATTGGGGGGGAAGATAGAAAAACTAATTTTAATAAGCAATAACTTGTGCTCTTCAGTGATACATTAAGAAATGTAGTTCTAATATTTAGACTGGTGTGACACATGCTTATAATGTAATTCAAATCTATTCATCAATTCAGTGAGGGAGGTGTAGAATGTCATTTACTTTTATGCTATAACAATCAGTTTCTTTTTACTCTCAGATCTAATTCTTTTAAAAGTCACATGTGGAAAGTTTGACTTGAACAGTGAATACTAATAAGATGTGAAAATCTGCCTTATGTAATAAGTCCACTTGTCAGTCATTTGCTCCTAACTACTTATTTGTAACTTGTATTACACATATCCAAGGTTAGTCTCCTTTATTAGCTCTTTAGTTAGAAACAATATCAGGTATTAAAATATTTATATTTAAACCTGTTTCATCAATCTAAGCACACAGGAAAACTAAATTTGTGTAAATGTATTAACTGTTCCACTAAAGACTTCAAAACTATTCATTTGAAATGTTCTGTACTCTTTCCTGTCACGTCCTTAATTCTGTGTAGACTCTTCTGCCAAGTTGACTTTTTCCTGTAAATATATAAACAGATCATAAGACTCAACGTGATATCCTAGTTTCCCTGTAGGTGTCACAGATTATACCAAGGGATATGTAGAACAGAACGTTTGCTTTCAGATAAACATTTCTTGGGTGGAAAGAAGTGACTGAATTTTAAAATCATAGTAACCTCCATTTATCACAGCAATATAAACTCCATTCTTTTTATAGCTGTGGAAGAACCCTTCTTGTTACCTGTGTGTGGGTTGTTTTTTTTTTAAGCCCAACATCTAGCTAGATATATTGATGTCCAACTATAATGCATGGCTCAAACATAGTCTGAGTTTAGACTCACTAACATATGGGATCACTTTTGAAATTGTTTCCTTAGGAAGGAATAATTTGACTGGCTTATGACTGCAGACTTTTAATTCCATGGTTGTGAAGACTTCACCATTTCCACCCAACATTCTAAACATGAAGCAAAATAATATTTATTAAACTTTTTCTATGTAGGACAAATGTCAAATGTGTAAAATGGGACTAATTACACTGACCTCCTTTGTAAAATGTCTGGAGATCTTTGTATTTACCTCAAGTTCCACAAACACTACTTTCCACAGCACCCCTATAAAATGGGCATGTATTGTAGATGGGGAAACTGAGTCAGCGTGGGACCTGTCCAAGGCTACCCAAGTCATTGGAAAAGCTAGGATTGGAACTCAAGAGGGGCTGGCTCCCAGTTGGGGCCTAGTGGACTCATACTCAACTGGAGTCAGTTCAGTGATTCAAAATACAGAGAGAAGTTGAATTTCCACATTTCTATATCTAATCAGCTCATTATAGATACAATCACTCTTCTTTCAGCAGGAAATAGATAGCGTAGTACTTCAGAGACCAAGGAAATGGAACACTATGCAGTAGAACTTACCAGCTGGAAACAAGAAAATGGTTGGCAATTGGAACACTCCTGCTGCAGTTATTCCCAATTCAGAGTTTCAATGTAAAACAAACTCTAACAATATGGGGTCAAAGTGATCTGTGTAACATCAAATGGGGAAGCCAGATTACAATGGATAACGAGTGAGACTCCTGACCTTTAGTTTCTGCCCCAGCTTGTGAGTGTGTGGTAGGTGAGATTAAAGGAAAACAGATCATCTTGGCTAAAGTTGTATTGAAACAGTCACCAGGGTAGGCAAGCTCATCTATAGTGACTCATTTGTGTGGATAACTTTTTTTTTCCCCACCCAGAGCTTTAGGTGGTGCTTTACTGAAGAGATTCATATACAGGTTTTTAAAAAAATGCACAGATCTTACAAGAAGCTAGTGATCCATAGATTATAATTGATTGACTTTTCTGGATCCATTGTTTTAAAACAAACTTTTACCTTATTACTTAGGAATTGCTCTCCATGCTGAAGACTTTTATATTGAACAAAATATAACTTTGTTTATACAGTTAAAAATTGCCTTCCTTTTGTGCATCTGTGTTGTACTAAGCACAATATTAAAATGCCAGCTCATTAATTTATCCGGGGCTGGTTATACTAAAACCATCAATATTAAAAACAAGTGTATATTTCACTCCAGAGACTTATAAATTTCTTCCATTTTTTATGTGACAGGTGTTCTTAGGAAGGTCAACTTTATGTTTGGGGTGGAGATGCCAGGTGATTAAATGGAGTATGCAATGCTATCAGTAATCCCCTTCCACTGTGTTGGAGCTCCAATGTGCTGAGCCCTGTAGCTTTCCCTATTAATGCTTAATGGAAAAGCAGCAGGAACCAGTGCAACAGTGTTAAAACTACTGCAGAATGAGATCAGAAACTGCACTATGATTGCTAGGAAATAAATTCCTTTTCCAGTCTGAATACCTGGCTAACTACAATTAACATATCAATATTGTAAATGCAACTGACAACTGCATCAGGCCAATAAATGGAAGTTGTAGGATAAAGAAATACATTTAAATGGCCATTGCACAGTCTCAGTCAAAATGTCTGTCTGTCTTTGGAGCCAGGGATGATGTAGTCCTGCTCCTGCAAAAATTGGAGAAGCTGTTTGCGAAGAGGCTTATTAAAATATATCATAGCTTGCTATTAGAATAAGCAGAGCTTGAGTTTGCTATAACTTGTATCTCTTTTGTTTTTCTTGGAGGCTGCTGTGCAAAAATGTCGTCTTGTTCATGGTAACAGCAGCACATCTTCATCCAACTGCTTTGAAAACTGTTTTCTGTGAATGCTACCCTACTTCATGATCACTTAAATCTGAGAAGGATTAAAAGTACAGATAAAATGGTGGCAAAATCATGGGAATGCATAACACGGGTGTGGAACCTTTCACAGTGAAGTCTCCAACTTGCATCTAGCAAAGGTCTCTATTTATGGAAGTTTGTTAAGCAATTGAACAGCCATTAAGTATAATGTGAAAAACCTGGGTGGCTGTTGCCCAGAGCCAGGTGGACAAATGTCCACACTAAACAAAAATACTGTAGTTGTTGGCAGTAATTGTGTCTCTATTTACACTTTGATCAGAGAGGCCACTGGTTGACTGGATTGTTGAATCTGCTACCCTTTTACCTGTATAGGTCCTGCAGGTCAGGGTTGAGGCATGCTGACAATCAGTGTAACATAGAATATCAGGGTTGGAAGGGACCTCAGGAGATCATCTAGTCCAACCCTCTGCTCAAAGCAGGACCAATCCCCAAATGACCCCCTCAAGGATTCAACTCACAACCCTGGGTTTAGCAGGCCAATGCTCAAACCACTGACAAGCTGCTGTTGTTGTTAGCATTTTTTAGCCTTTGTATAAATGGCTCCAGTCTCCAGGGCTCTCAGTCTGGCACATTTCACCAGCACTAATTCCACACGAACATTGGTCTGCTCTGGTCATTGGCCACTTTTTGTTTATTTTCAAATGGAAGCTATAAGTCACTGGCTGTTAACTCACCAAGCTCTTTCTAAATCATAAGATAGAACCCAACATGAAGTGGTAGAATTTACCCGAGGGCATGATGTCCCAAACTAGGATATTGATCTGTTGTCTATGACTCTTCCCTCCCTGCTCATGTTTATGCACTTGTGCAAGTTTGTGTGCATGAGTAGGGGAATCCCATCCCTAGCTCATAGTGTAGACAACCTAATTAATAGCTTTTTACAGTGCGTTTCATCCTTAGATATAAGAGGGTAAATTATAAATATCCCATTTCACAATGAGGGGAAAGTGAGGTACAAAGAGGTAGAGTAACCTTCCCAAGTTCACTCAGGGCATAGGGGCCAGGTGTAGAATCCAGATCTTCTGATTCCCAACCCAGTGCTCTTATCAATGGGAGCTCACCAGCATAGTTGTATTGCTGCATGCTGAGTGCAGATTGTTTTTGTTCCAATAGATATAGATGTCAGTCTGACTGAGCATGGGTCTCCACATTTTTTACAATTACAACTAGTCTCACATCTGTACCCATGCCTGTATCTGTCTTAAAAAAAATTAATATGTTCTCAATGTAGAATGTGCAGTGCAAACTCAGATGGGTTTCCTAGGGCAGTGGTTTTAAAACTTTTTTCTGGGGACATAGTTGAAGAAAATTGATGCCTGTGATCCAATGGAGCTGGGGATGAGGGGTTTGGGAGGGGCTCAGGGCTGGGGCAGAGGGTTGGGGTGAGGGTTTCGGGGGGGGCTGGGAATGAGGGGTTCAGGGTGTGTGTGGGGGTTCTGGGCTGGGGAAGGAGGTTGGGATGCAGGAGGGGGTCTGGGCTCTAGGCAGGGTGTGCAGGCTCTGGGCTGGGGATGAGGATGAGGGGTTTGGGGTGCAGGAGAGGTTCTGGATGGGGGGGGCTCAGGGTTGGGGCACGGGTTTGGAGCATGGACTTAGCACCCGAGCTGTGCTGCTGACTGGGAGCCACTGGAGGTAAGGCAGGCTTTCTGCCTGTCCTGGCACCGTGGATATTGTTGTGCCCCAGGAGCAGCCAGCAGCAGGTCCACTCCGAGGCAGAGGCGCACAAGCGGCTCCTTGCGGCTCTTGCCCACAGGCACTGCTCTGCCAGCTCCCATTGGCTGGGAACTGGCCAATGGGAGTGTGGAGTCTGTGCTCGGGGCAGGGGCAGCGCATGGAGCCCCGTGGACCCCCTGCCTAAAAGCCGCACCCACTGCTGACTGCTTCTAGGGCACAGCACTGTGTCAGTACAGGTAGGCACAAGCCTGCCTTAACTGGGCAGCACTGCTGACAGGCCATTTAACTGCCCAGTCGGTGGTGCTGACCAGAGCTGGTGGGGTCCCTGGGTGCTGAGCAAGGTGATCCAGTGCCTTACATGCTGCGACTCAGTACTGGGTTGCGACCTGAACTTTGAAAAACACTATTCTAGGGAATGTCTATACTGCAACGTAAGCCCAAGGTTTGAACTAAGGGACCCAATGTTCAAGCCTTATTGCTTTGCAGTGCAGACACAGTTCCACTGGACTTGTGCTCTGGGATTCTACCAAAAGTATTCTACAGTCCCACTGGTCAGCTTTGTTCTCTGCCCCAAAAAGTCAAGTTTGGTGGATAGTCAAGTTTTTCCCACCACAAACAAAGGGCTAGAGCAGTCACATTTTGGGAGGGGCATTAGGAAATCTGGGGCATGGGTGGTTGGATTTGGGCCCACATAAAGCAGTGTAGACAGTGGAGCACCAAGTTGAGACCTAGGGTTCAACAATTCCTAACCTGGGATCACAAATGAGTGTAGCCGCTCAAGCCTTAGATTAACAAATGCAGGGTCTGCTAACTCACCTTCAACTAACCCAGGGCTTGCATTGCAGTGTAGACATACCTTTAGTGACTTATTTATATAGTGACTTCATGTAGGTACTAGAACACCATATTTAGCCAACACTGTTTGCAGAAGCTTAGCAGACATGCGTACAATGGGGATCCAAATGAGTGAAATATCCATTAGTCACTCAGACTGCGAAGTTAAAAATGCTGCTATATTAGCAGGCCCATGAGAAAGCATTAAAATTAGAATGGAAATATTTCCTACCTCCCCAGTTTATAAACAGAAAACCAAAAAGTGGTGTTACTTTTTATTTCTCATAGTCTGACTTTAGCAATTGTATACTACTGTGTATACTGGTCACCATTTAAAAAAAGTCAGCAATTATCACAGAGAGGTATCTAAAATGCCTCATTCCTGTAACCTCTTAATTAGAACAGGAAATAACTTTTTGGCAACTGTTGGCGAATCTGACTTTTCTGTGACTAAAGGGCAATTAGCTACTTGAGCAACTTATTTGGGATGTGGTGGATTCTCCATTGGAAGTCTTTAAATTGAGATTGGATGTATTTCTAAAAATATGTTCTACCACAACCAAAAACTGTCGGCTTAATGTAGGAATTACTAGGTAAAATCCAGTGGCCTCTGTCAACCAGCAGATCAGACTGCATCATAACTTCTTTTGATTTTAAAATCTGACTCTATGGATTCATTTTAACTTTTAAAATCTTTTGAAGTTGCTCAATTATCAGATGAGCCTGATGTCCCGAGTGAGCTTGTGTAGGTTACTCTACCTCTTTGTACCTCACTTTCCCCTCATTGTGAAATGGGATATTTATATTTACCCTCTTATATCTAAGGATGAAAAGCACTGTGAAAAGCTAATAAATAGGTTGCCTACACTATGAACTAGGAATGAGATTTCCCCTACTCATGCACACAAACTTGCACAAGTGCATAAACATGAGCAGGGAGGGATGAGTCACATCTCTAGCTTGTAATGTAGACAAAGGTTTGGACTCGCATTTTTGCAGACAACAGTTCAGATCAGGAGTTAGTAAAAGTTCTTCATTACTTCCCTTTTAGTAACTCAGATATTTCTGTTGTTCCCCTAAAACTTATGATGCAAAGTATAGACTGGAGTGTGGAATGAGCTCCAAGGGCCACCAAAATATGTAGAAGCACATAGTTAGTGCTGATTACCAGGCTCCATTAGAATGTCAAATCATGTTTCACAAGTACACCAGATGAGTAAAATATGAAAGTGAAGAACTTAAATCCAATTCTGAGGCCCAGCAATAGTTTATTTCCCCAAGGACCAAATTCTGAGCTTGAATGTGTATGCAACTTCTGTTCAAAGTCCATAGGAACTGTGTGTCCATGATTAAGGACCTGTTTTGACCATGTAACACACAGAATAGGAATGGTCTTTTTTTAAAAAAGGAAACCATATTAGCATGCCTTGGTCACTTAACTTTAGACTTAAATATCAGTGATAGATCGAGCTGGTTGAAAAGTTTTTTTTTTCCATGACCTATTTTTTACTTAAATTCTTCATTTGTCAAAATTTCAACAAGGAAAACTTTGGAAAAATCTGGATATGTTTTGACTCATGAAAGTTTTTCTTCTCAGAGCTCTGGTAAAACACCCACCTTTTTAGTTTAACATCTTTTCCCACTAGCAAAATGGGAGGAAAAACTTTTTTAAATTAAAATTACTTAAAAAAAAAAGTAATCCTTTGTTTCATTTAGAGAGAAAGTAATACTTAGACTTTATTCCATATTGGGGAAAACAAAAAAGAATGGGAAAGAATAGGGTTTTTTCCACTGGCTTGCTTTCTCTATTTTGCCCTCTGCCTCTCTTCCAGTTGAAAACAATATTTTTGATTTAAAAATCAGTAAGATTCTTTCCACCAAAATGAAAAATTCATCAAAATTGAAAACTTAAAACAAAAATGAAATCTCCGTGGGTGTGATCTCTGACCCTATTGTTGTATCAACCAAGCAAGTTACTAACAACTTCAACAGGACTTTATTATTACAATGGAAACCTCTGTACCAAGCTGCTGCTGCACACGCTATAACTCTCACTCAGCCTCCTCAACTCTCTTCCCCCCTCATTCCTGTTTTCTGTCCTTTCAGACTCCCAACAGCCAATGCTCCCAGTGCTAATAATTACAAGCACATCTAAACACCACACATGTCTGACAAAGGAGCAGTCTCTCATAAGAGACACCAGCACTCAAGTATTACTTCATAAGTTTTAGGCATTTGTAAAGAAGTATGGTACCTAGTATACCAGGTTAGTTGCTAACTAAGTACATCAAAAGGTTTGAAGAGTGCTTTCTGCACATATTGAAAAGAATTATAGAAAAAGGGAACCACTCAAAGATGTTGGTGTACAAATGTACAGCAAATATAGTGGTTTATCATGCTCTTCCTTAAACAACGATACAAGGAAAAACCCCATAAGAATCCTTAAATTGGGTGCTGTCTTGACAGACTTTCTCCCAGTCCCCGCCGTAAAGCATTCATCTTAAAAATAAAGTTGCCGTACTTATTTTCTGTTAGAGGTATTGGTAGAACGGGTGTAGTAACTGGAAGGAAACACTTACGATTTATTGACAACCAGCAAAAGCACATCCCAGGGAAAAACAAAACTGCAAAGTAGAAAAATGTGAAATAAAAAAATACTTTTTCCATTTATGATAAAGCAGAGTAAATGTATAATGTATGGGGCCACACTTTCAAACATGCTCTGCTCCCACTTAAGCATCTGGATGATGTCTCTGGACTCTTCAGAAAAGTTTAGTACCCAGCGGCTTCTGTTGGATCTTCAGACTTAGTGAAACTTAGTCAAAACTTTCTTTACAAGTTATACTTTTCTTTTTCTTCAGAAAACCAGACTTAGACTCCCTTAGGGAACTGATGGACAGGATCCCCTGGGAGGCTAATATGAGGGGGAAAGGAGTCCAGGAGAGCTGGCTGTATTTTAAAGAAGCCTTATTGAGGGTGCAGGAACAAACCATCCCGAAGTGCAGAAAGTATAGCAAATATGGCAGGCGACCAGCTTGGCTTAACAGTGAAATCTTTTGAGTTTAAACTCAAAGGAAGCTTGCAAGAAGTGGAAATTTGGACAGATGACTAGGGAGGAGTATAAAAATAATGCTAGAGCAGGGGTCTCAAACGTGCGGCCCACAGAGTTATTTGCTGAGGCCCGCCAAGCTCCCTGCGGCCTCCTTGCACCCCCTCCGAGTTATTTCCTGCGGCCGCCACGCTTCCCTCACCTGCTGCCCCCCTCTTCCGCCAGCACATCGCGTCCCTGCTCATCTGCCTACCTCCAGGAGCTTCCCGCTGCCAAACAGCTGTTTGTCGGTGCTTAGCGCTTTCCAGGAGGGAAGTGAGAGGAGCGGGGAACCACACGCTCAGGGGAGGAGGTGGAGAAGAGGCAGTGCAGGGGCGGGGATTTGGGGAAGAGGTTGGAATAGGAGCAAGGAGTGGGTGGAGTTGAGGTGGGGACTTTGCCGAAGGGGTTGGAATGGGGGCAGGGAAGCGGTGGGAAGAGGCAGGGGCCTCATGGAAGGGGTGGAGTGGGGGTGGGGCCAGGTACAGCATGGGGAGGAGTGTCAATGATGCGGCCCTCTGGCCAATGTTCTAGTCCTCATGTGGCCCTCGTGCTCGTTTGAGATCCCTGTGCTAGAGCATGCAGGGGTGTAATCAGGAAGGCAAAATTGGAGTTGCAGCTAGCAAGGGATGTGAAGGGAAACAAGAAGGGTTTCTACAGGTATGTTAGCAACAAGAAGGTGGTCAAGGAAAGTGTGGGACCCTTACTGAATGGGGGAGATAACATAGTGACAGATGATGTGGAAAAAGCTGAAGTACTCAATGTATTTTTTTGCCTCAGTCTTCATGGTCAGCTCTCACACTGATGCACTGGGCAACACAGCATGGAGAGTAGGTGAGCAGCCCTCAGTGGTGAAATAACAGGTTAAGGACTATTTAGAAAAGCTGGACATGCACAAGGGTCCAGATCTAATGCATCCAAGGCTGTTGAGGGAGTTGGTTGATGTGAATGCAGAGCCATTGGCCATTATCTTTGAAAATTCGTGGCTATCAGAGGATGTCCTGGACAATTGAAAAAAGGCAAATATAGTGCCCATATTTTAAAAAAGGGGGAAAAAAGTCCCCGGCAAAATCATGGAGCAGGTTCTCAAGGAATCCATTTTGAAGTACTTGGAGGAGAGGAAGGTGACCAGGAACAGTCAACATGGATTCACCAAGGGCAAGATTGCCTTCTATTATGAGCTATCTGGCACTGTGGATATGAGGAAAGTGGTGGAAGAGAGAGATCTTGACTTTAGCAAAGCTTTTGATATGGTCTCCCACAGAATTCTTGCCAGAAAGTTAAAGTAGTATGGGCTGGATGAATGGACTATAAGGTCGATAGGAAGCTGGCTAGATTGTCGGGCTCAATGGGTAGTGATCAATGGTTCGATGTCTAGTTGGCAGCTGGTATCAAGTGGAGTGCCCCAGAGGTCGGTACTGTTTAACATCTTTATTAATGATCTGGATGATGGGGATTAATTGCACCCTCAGCAAGTTTGCAGATGACACTAAACTGAGGGGAGAGGTAGATACACTGGAGTATAGGATAGGGTCCAGAATGACCTAGACAAATTGGAGGATTGGGCCAGAAGAAATCTGCTGAGGTTCAACAAGGGCAAGTGCAGAGTTCTACACTTAAGAAGAAAGAATCCCGTGCACCGCTACATGCTGGGGACCGAGTGTCTAAGCAGCAGTTTTGCAGAAAAGGACCTGGGGATTACAGTGGATGCAGGGCGGCTCTAGGTATTTTGCCACCCCAAGCACGGCAGGCAGGCTGCCTTCCACAGCTTGCCTGCGGGAGGTCCCTGGTCCCGCAGATTCAGTGGCACGCCTGTGGGAAGTCCGCCGAAGCCGCGGGACCAGCGTATCCTCCACAGGCATGCCTCCAAAGGCAACCTGCCTGCTGCCCTCGCGGCGACCGGTAGAGCGCCCCCCGTGGCTTGCCGCCCCAGGCACGCACTTGGTGTGCTGGTGCCTGGAGCCACCCCTGAGTGGATGAGAAGCTGGCTATGAGTCAGCAGTGTGTCCTTATTGCCAAGAAGGTCAATGGCATATTGGGCTGTATTGGTAGGATCATTGCCAACAGATGGAGGGAAGTGATTATTCCCCTCCATTCAGCACCGGTGAGGCCACACCTGGAGTACTGTGTCTGGTTTTGGTCCTCCCACTACAGAAGGGATGTGGACAAATTGGAGGGAGTCCAGCAGAGGGCAACAAAAATGATTAGGGGGCTGGGGCACATGGCTTATGAGGAGAGGCTGAGGGAACTGGGGTTATTTAATCTGCAGAAGAGAAGAGTGAGGGGGGATTTGATAGCAGCCTTCAATTACCTGAAAGGAGGTTCCAAAGAGGATGGAGCTAGGCTGTTCTCAGTGGTGGCAGATGATAGAACAAGGAGTAATGGTCTCAGATTTCAGTGTGGGGAGGTCTAGGGTGGATATTAGGAAACACTATTTCACTAGCAGTGTGCTGAAGCACCGGAATGGGTTACCTAGGGAGGAGGTGGTATCTCTATCCTTTAGAGTTTTTTAAGGCGCAGCTTAAAAAAGCCCTGGTTGGGATGATTTAGTTGGGGATAGGTCCCTGCTTTGAGCAGGGGATTGGACTAGATGACCTCCTGAGGTCTCTTCCAACCCTAATCTATGATTCTATGTAGAAGAGCTGTATTTTCCAATAATGGAAACCAAGGTTGCACAGCCTATGACAATTATTGGGCTTGATTCAAGCTCTACTGAGAGGCTTAGCACAACGTTACCCCACAAATCATGTATATAGGGATTGTTGTTTCCACGGGGTAGTATTGGATATGTGCTTTCTACAGTGTCATAGATATTAGTCGAGTCAGGGCTAGATTATGGTAATCTGGGACCTTTAGGGTGGTTGCTTAGCTCTCAATTCAATGAATACAAATACTAAGTCCTAGAAGCCACCAGAAACGTGTCCGAGCCCCAATATGTAGCTTTGCCTGGTAGGTTTATATATACTTAGCTCCCAAATAACTCTATTTCCTAACTCTGGGCAAGTCAAACCACTCAAAATGATTGTTTCAGGCTCTTTGCAGACTCTGGAGATGTCCTTGAGTTGGTTGGTTGTTTTTATAATTTGAGAGCTTTTTCTTCACAACCCTTTGGGCTAGAAATGCTCAGTTTGTAAGTGAAAGCTGAGATTCTGATGTAACTGCAATACTCCAGGATCTGGGACTTTTTACAGAGCCCCCCCCCACCTTTTTTTTTTGGTCTAGGCCTTAATCTAGCCCTGAGCCGAGCAGCTAAGTGGTTAATTGTTTCTATATAACACTAGTGAAGATGTGACCTTTTGTGTTCCTATCACCTAAAACCGCGGGGGAACAGTGTACAACGAACCATTGCTGCAAGTTTAAAGATTTAGCCTGCATCTATATACTTGGGAAACAGAACTCTATAAAAACAGCAGCACATGAGCCACTACAGAATTTTGATAGCTTCTAAAGCATATGACATGACTTCTGAAAGCTAATGGTTGAGATTTTCACAACTGACCAGGCGATTTAGCCACACAACTTCAGTTGAAACTAAATGGGAGTTGTGTGGCTAAAAGCCATTTGGTAACATTTTCCAAAAGTGATTTAGGTGCTGAAGTGACTGTCTCCTTGATTTTGGATTTTCTTCAAGTGCCTAATTCTCTTCTGAAAATGAGACCTAAACTTCTACGTCAATTAAGCACCTGAAAATTCTATCTCCTACTCTGCTTTGAAAATCTCAGCCAAGATTCACATCTACACTTAAACAAAAGTGTAGATAACAATGTGAAAATGTTGCAGCCCTTCATGGTATCATCCTTATATGCCTCCATTGAGTATGTCAATGATCTAATCACATAAACTAATAAGACTTGCACATGTACAGAATTTCAGGTTAAAGGGAACAACTACAGAGAGCTGGTCCAAAAAATGATCATTACTTGTTATTGAACATTTTTAATACTTCTTAGGTTCAACCACAAAGCAGTCATTTCTACCTTAATAGCTGCCTAGGCCTGTAAAAATCAGAGTCCTAAATTTAACATCTACACAGATATCTACAGCGAATATGAGTTGTTAATTTTGATAATCATTAGAATAAATGTATTCTGTAGTCTACCATTATTCTTCATGTAGAACTCCTGTTGGCTGAAGAAAATAAAAAAATCCAGGTTCTGTCTTTGACATACTAATGTTTTAGGTCTTATTAATAACCTACATTTTTGGCAAACTTCATTGGAACTGTACAACTACAGCAGGGGAATAGTGTTCAAATTAAAAAAAAAAATCTCTGCCCTAAAGGTAAATTTCATGAGTCCTATTTTGTAAGTAAGGTGCTAGGAAGATAAAATAGAAATGTCCAAGGCAATAAGATCTATTCTCCATTAAGACTACTATCTATCTTAATATAATCACATTCAAGTCCAGACATTTCTTGATCAATGCAGTCTGGGAGAACATCACAACAACTTTTCAAAAACTACAGCTAACACCAACGACAGTAACCTAACTCGGGGCAGGTTTAAATACACATCAAGAAAGCAATGAAACCAGGAAGAGATTAGGGAGCTCAGAACTGTGTCTCTAATGACACAAGTAATATACTTCAAGCAGTCATTTTGAAATGGTTGACTGTAAATTTTTCATCAGTAAAAACAGAATAACCAAAATTAAAGGTTTTTGCAGCAAGAGAACTCCTGGGAAGGCTTTTCAGTTATCACTGGCTCAAGAAATATTTAAATGATTGCAGATTGATTGAATTAGAAGCCTACATTTCCAACAGTCTAGCAGAAAAAAATCAGTTGATAACCATGTAGGAAAACATTGATTTTTCTCCCCCACCCTCCAGCCTTCCAGTAGCCGATTTCTATTAATTTACTTACAGAAAGTAAAGGTTTGACAGTATCTAAGTTTCCATGCAGTGTTGTTAACCACAGCAGCTAGGTTGATAGGTAGGAGCAATTGTTTAGAGACAGAATATTATTGGTAAAAGGGGGCTGCAACAGCTGAGGTTTAAAAATAAATGGAATATACTGATTTATATTAGGATACTCTTGTAAAATACTTTAGGGTTATTAAACACTTGAGTCCAATGGGTCAGTAGGTTGTTTGTAATTATGGCTTATACTGATATCCAACCAAGAGGTGGATGTGGCCCAGAGGCAGGACCCCCCCACATTGCATGGGTTCATCAAGGCTGGTCCAATGTTGGACTCTCCGGCCGTCAAGTCCTTGTGGCTGTGCAGGAATGGACCAAATGGTGAATGATTGCTACGGATGACTCTTCGGCTATGAGCTGAAGATGTGTCAGAGGTGTCTGACCCTTTTAAAGGGTGACTGACCAACTGCCTTCCGTATGATGCTGTGAGGCCAGAGATCAGGTTATTGCTGGAAGATCACCTGATCCTCATAAAAAAACAGCACGTAGCTCAACTGATCTACAGAGCGGCAGGGAGATGGTAAACTGCGGATGTTGTTTTGTCAGGTGCCAGTTCATATGACTATCGGGCAGATGGAAACAGAAACCTGCCTGTGTTGTTGAAAGTTTCACTGAGGGGTTGGGTGTGCAGGAAGGGACTCTGGGATTTGGCAGGAGGTGGGGTCCTGACAGCACTTACTGCGGCTCTGAGGAAGTGGCTGCCAGGTTCCTGCGGCCTCTAGGCGCATGGGTGGCCGGGTGGCTCTGCATGATGCGTGCTGCCTTTGCGCCTGCAGGCTCTGCCCCCCCGCAGCTCCCATTCCTAGCAGTTCCTGGCCAATGGGCGATGCGGAACTGGCACTCGGGGCAGGGGCAGTGCTTGTAGCCTCCCAGTCCTTGGCCGCCCCAGCATCTAGGGGCTGCAGGGACCTGGTGGCCGTTTCTGGGAGCTGCATGGAGCTAGGGCAGGTAGGGAGTCTGCCTTGTCCCAAGCCCTGCTGCGCCACCAACCAGACTTTTAATGGCCAGGTCTGCAGTGCAGACTGCAGACACAGGGGTCCCTTTTTAACTGGGCATTCTGGTCAAAAACTGGATGCCTGGCAACCCTATTTAAACTACAGGATTATTTGTTGACCTGACTGACACTGGTTGGTGGGAAGAAACACCTGATTCTGCTCTAAATTTCACTGGTTTTAATTGGCAATGACTCCATTGGAGTAAATGAAATCACACCAGTGTAAAGCTGGTGTGAGAGAACAGTTGGCCCTGTAATCTCTATGATAGCTCTTCCCTGGATCAACTTCTGCATTTATGCATTGTGTGTTACAAAATTCAGCAAAAAACACAAATTTCCCTGTAACCTTAATTTTCCAGTGAAAAACTCTGCTGGAAAACTTCCAAGCAGATCTGTGAATGGTTTTCATAGATCTTCTGTAGAAAGCAACTGAGAGAATTCAAGTCTGTTTGTAAATATTTGTGCCACAGCCTTAAGGCCTGTGTAGATTTTAGTAATGTTTCTCTTAAATCTTAGTTACATTATGGCACTTGGATCATATCTTATTATAATAAAACATTACCATCATGGAAAACCTCTGTATAAACTAAAAAGCAATATATCTTCAGTGTGGTTTCATCATCCCTTATTAATACCATAAACGAAGGGCTATAAATTTCTCACTTCTACAATAAATGTAATAAAATACTTAATGGATTGTGAATGATGTGGTATAAAACTTGGCATTAAATATTGAAATATATATTTAAATATGCTTTGACTTTAGACAGCCTACTATTTATATCTAGAGTATATGTAACTTCATTTATGTCTAGCAGATTTGGTAGCAGAGTTGTTAGGTGATGACTTACTATCATAAACATACAAAATTATTATATTCTGCAATAGTCTCTCTTTCTTACATATTTCTTTCTTACAGGGAGTGCTTCCTTAAAACCAGAGATGTTGCAAGAATTCCTAATAGAATTTGGATATTCTCTGAATTCTCAGAACTTTGCCACCTGCCCCAATAGTTTCGTACAGAAACTTGGTTTATATAGTGGATGTCCATCTGATCTCTTACCAATCCTGAAGTGCTTATCAGCATCATATCTAGGATATACAGTCGAACCCATTTATCTCGACCTCGGTTAACTTGCCAATCGTATTAAGTCGACGTTTTAGAAGTGGAACCGCCAAACTCCCTCTTTGTCTTATCGGTTTCTCATCGGTTATGTCGATTCTTTAATCTCGCCTAACCCTAATATCTCGAGCACAGAAGAGCGCCGAATTTGCCACTTACCGGTAAACTACTAACTCCGGCGGCCCTGCCCGGCCCGGCCGCGGCTCCCAGCGCCGGCCCCGGCCCAGCTCCCAGCGTCCCGACCCACGCGGCCCCAGCCGCCCGCTCCCGCGTCCCAGCCGCCCGCTCGCCCCCCAGCCGCCCGCGTCCCGCTTCGCCCGGTCCCGCTTCGCCTGCCGCCCGCCCGCCCGGCCCCGCATACCCGGTCCCTGCTTCGCCTGCCGCCCGCCCGCCCCGCTTCCCCGGCCGCCCGCTCCCCGGCTCCCGAGCCCCGCGGTTCCCCGCGTACCCGCCTGCCCGGCCCCGCATACCCGGTCCCCGCTTCGCCTTATCTCGATCATCGGTTATCTCGACGCTTTTTGGCAAACCCCTAGGCCGGCGACATAACAGGGTTCAACTGTATTGGTATCATGGTTGGTTCATTTTATGTTAAATGTGGTGCTTGTGATGAACCAAGGCAGAGATGAGAGGCTTTGATGGAGTTCTAAGAAAGCTTATGGCTAGGATAGGTTTAACACAGGGGTCGGGAACCTGCGGTACGTTCTCCAAAGGTGGCACGCAGGCTTTTTTTTTTTTTTTTTTTAGTGGCACTCTGCTGCCAGTCAGGGTCCTAGCCGCCGGCTCTGCTCAGCCCGCTGCCAGCCTGGATTATGGAACCCCAGACCAGCAGCAGGATGAGTGGCTTATCCCGCTGCCAGTCTGGGGTCCCGGCTGTTAGCCCCTTGCCAGCCGTGGTCCCGGCCGCTGGCCCCGCTCAGCCTGCTGCCGGCCTGGATGGACGGAACCTGTGCCGACAGCGGGCTGAATGGGGCTGGCGGCCAGGACTCTGGCTGGCAGGGGGCTGCGGACGGAACCCCAGACTGGCAGCAGGTTGAGCTGCTCAGCCCGCTGACGGTCTGGGGTCCTGGCTGCCAGCCCCTTGCCAGCTGGGGTCCCGGCCGCCAGCCCCACTCAGCCCGCTGTTGGCCTGGCTGGATGGAACCCAGGATGGCTGAGCGGAGTCTGCAGCCAGGACCCTGGTAACCCCAGACAGGCAGCGGCCTGAGCGGCTCAGCCTGCTGCCAGTCTGGGGTTTTGTCTGCCGCCTGTGCTGCTGGTCTGGCATGTGAAACCTTTTAGTGGAACGCGAAACCTTAAATTAATGAAGACTTGGCACACCACTTCCTAAAGGTTGCCGACCCCTGGTTTAACATTTTAGTATTGCAGGCTTTCAGATGGAGGGAGACAGAGGGATCTGATAGGTAAAATAAGGGCAAGCAATTTAACTGCTCAATTTACAGTGAGGACTAGCCCTCACTGTGTAGTCAAGATATGGGACACCACAAAATGAGACCAAAGCAAGTAAGGGACAAGTTCAAATTGGAGGGGTTATGCTGTGGCACGTTTCCAGCAGGTACAGCTGCAAACCAGTACCTGGTAACACAATCATCTTGTGACTTTGTGCTAAATCATCCCATTCAATATGAACATGTGAAGACCACTTACACTCTGATTGGATTCAGGGCGAGGAATGTTTGTTTTTTTTCCCCCCATTGTGAGAGGGTTTAGCTGTGGTGCATCAACGACACATGATGTAGTCTACCAACAGCACAGAGTGCATAGATGTGAAGAAAATCTTGGCCTCAACTTTGCGGCGTTTGGTTTCTACTATGCAGAAGAGGAACCCATCCATATGCCTTCCTGCCTGCATTCCCTCTGGCAGCACAGGCACCAGCGGCCTCAGGTCTACAGCTGTGCACTTTCACTACCTCTGAGGGGATAGAAGTCATGGCTTATAAGTTATGCATTACCCAAAGCAGCATTAAATTTCCTGATATTTTCTGCCAGAAACCAGGTGGTTTGCATGCTGAACAGCTGTCTAGATCCTAGGTCTCAATAGCTTGGGGTAGAGAGACTGCATAATCACTGCTCCCCTCATGTTCCTTGGCCAGGTATAGCCTTTTTCTGTGCACAGAATGTAGGGGATAATTGGCTGAATTCACATGTTGTACTGCATGGATCTCATCATTTGTTCTACTGTGTGGTGGACAGAATCTGCTTCTTTGGGTTTTCAGACAGAGAAACTTCAGCAAAGGAAACAAAACAAATGGTTTTTACTTCTCAATTACTTATTTTTGCCTTTCTTTAATTAGTAGTTCTCTTGTTGTTTTTTTGCTGAGTGCTGTTTTTGCCTTGTAAGAACGAATACATTGGTTCTTACTTTAGGGTTACCAAGTGTCTGGTTTTTGACCAGAATGCCCAGTCAAAAAGGGACCCTGGTGGCTTCGGTGAACAGTGCTCACTGGACTGTTAAGAAAGCCGCCTGAGGTAAGCGCTGTCTGGAGCCCACACCCCCTCCTACACTCCAACCCCATCCCACCCACAGCCCTCATCCCTCCTGCCTCAGCCCGGATCCCTCTCATGCACCCTGAATCCCTCATTTCTGGCCCCATCCTAGAGCAAGCACCCAGAGCCCATACCTGCAGCCAGAGCCCTCATCCACCTTGAACCCCTCATTTATGGCCCCACCCTGGAGCCTGCACCCTCTGCCCAGAGCCCATAACCCCTCCCACATCTCAACCCCCTGACTCAGCCCGGACCCCCTTCCATACCCCAACCTTCTGCCCCAGCCTGGAGCCATCTCCTTCATCCCAAATCCCTCATCTCTGGCTCGACCCCAGAGCCCTCACCACCACTCCCCTCACCTGCACCCCTGCCCCAGGCCCAGCCTGGTGAAAATGAACAAGTGAGAGAGGGTGGGGGAGACTGAGGGACGAAGGGAGGGGGATGGAATGAGCGGGGTTAGGGCCTTGGAAAAGGGGTGGGGCAGGGGGCGAGGCAAGGGTGTCCAGTTTTCTGCAAATAGAAAGTTGGCAACCCTACCTTACTTTTTGGAGACCTCTTTCATATATCTGAACTTTACAACTGGCCTTTCTGTACAATGCACTGACCAAAAACTTCTGATCCAAACATGCCACAACCTTTGTGCATTAAGGGTGTGTATGTGTATATCAGGAGTGTTAAGGTCAGCTGCTGAGTGCTTGAAGTTGGCAATGGATCATGAAGGTTTCTGAAAATTCTGCTCAGATATGGATTTACTTGTGTCTGAATTTGGACTGCAGCTGTGAAATGCCTTGAATCTTTGCACTAGAAAATGTAACATCTTGGAGATCTTCCTAGCCTATATTTAAAGGGCTGATTTTTAAATGATATGAGTTGTGTAAGTTTTTTCCTTCTGTCGTGATACTGGTCATATGTCTAGTGCTCTCTTGGGTCCTGAGCCCTGGGGTTCAGTCTGTCTCTTTACTGCAGTTAAGCTATTGGTTCTGTTTTTTCTCCCTTCCCCTCCTCTCCCCCCAACCCCCTTAAAGGCGCAAGAAACTGTGAAGTGCAGTCCACCTGTTAGCATTATAATAAGTAAACGCTACGTGCGATGGGGAGGTGCTGGGGGGTTGGGTAAGCCTGCAGTAGCTAGTGTGCATTAGCTACTCTATGCTAATGGCCCGTGTAGAAGTTTATTGTGCACTAAGAGCACCCTCATGTCTCTTAATACACTTTCAAAGTGCATTAACCTAATGTGTCTAAAGGCACTGTGTGCACACTACGAATGTCCAACTACTGAAGGCTTTTTCCCCATGACGACAAGCCGTCAGACACTGAATTTCACTCTACAGAAGCTTTTGCACAGTTACTGTTTTATAAAACTTTGCATGTTCGTGGTGAATAGTGTTTAAAATAGAAATGTAAAAAGCTGGCTGGCTGTCGAAATTAGGGGCACTGACAATATAGTGGGGTTACGTAAACTTGGTCAGAAGTTTACCTTGTTCCTGTGTGTAATGATACAGGTTTGTTTAGTCTCTGAAATTAGTGGTAACTTACCTTGCAATTAGTGAATAAATATCAAGTTTTGTGACGCTTTGTAGCTTTTTGTTGTGAATGAAGTCAGTTGTTAGAGCTGAGCAAAAGTGGGAATTTCTGACCTGTAGGAATTCTGTCACTTAACATTCATTTTCATCCCATGTTGGGACAAGAAATTGCAATTGTTTGATGGAAGAAATGTCAAAATGAAACAGTTCGACACTTTTGGTCGAAACCAAATATTCCAACATTCCTGAAATCAAAATGTTTGTTTCATTTTGGGCCATTTCAACAATCCAAAATGAAACGTTTTTGTTTTGAGTCATTTCAACATTAAATTGTGTTTTCCCATTGTGGCACACTGCCTTATGGGAGGAGCCTGAGGCCCCCATGCTTTTGTAGGGGCTAGACTCCCTGGATGGACATCTCATGATATACAGAGTAATGTGAATCCTATGAGGCACCCAGACTGGTTGGTCAGAAAGAAATCCAAATTGCGTTATGCAAAATGTAGTTTTCCAGAGCACTTGGCCCATAGGCCAGATGTGGACCCAAACAACTCCTACAAGGCAATACACTAATAAGTAAATGCTGTTTAATATTTCTTGTACTATTTCAAAATGAAACCTTTTTTGGCCAATTCAGCAAAACAAAATAGTCTGATTTGCATTGAACTG
This sequence comes from Mauremys reevesii, assembly GCF_016161935.1. Classification (NCBI taxonomy): domain Eukaryota; kingdom Metazoa; phylum Chordata; order Testudines; family Geoemydidae; genus Mauremys; species Mauremys reevesii. Next base: position 45,775,982 of record NC_052629.1, on the reverse strand, counting down.
ACCTGAAACTAAGTATTTAATTTTTTGATTTCGCTCAACAGAAAATAAACTCAGCAGAATTGATTTTTTTTTTCCAGAAAATTGTTTTTGTGGCAATTTGATTTTCCAGTGGCAAATACTTCTGATGGAAAATTCCCAACTGGCTCTATCTTCTACACAGGGAGGCCCATCCATATAGGTGAACTACGTGGTCACCTAGGGTGCCAAGTTAAATGGGGCCCCAAATTCGAGGGGAAAAAATCAAATTAAAAAAAATGGAAAAAAAAAGATGGGGAAAAATACAAATAAAATAACAAAGATGTCGTTATTTCAATTCCCATGCGCATAGAGGGAATATGAATTATAATTATTTCTCTACATTTCTGAGGATTTATTAATATGTCATCTTATTTACAGCAAAAATAAATATTTTAGCTTCCCTCTCCCCAATTTGTGACATAGGATCAAGATGACCCACTCTGCAATTTTGATAAGCAATAACTCAGTCACAGTGGAACACATTCACCAGCGGCAAGAGCTGCAATGCTAATGACACCTAACTCGAATATACATCAATTTCGCATAGCCGGAAATTCATTTAGAATAGTGATATTGAAAGCTGATACACGTCAAATGGTCATTTTAGCACATGTCGCAGATAGATGGTTAAGAATCGAGCAAATGCTGTGGAAAATTTTCTTGGTGCCAAAGAATAACGTCTTTCAGCAATACTCACATTTTGGATTTATATCTTTAAGCGTTATTAAACCTTAGCGTTATTATCGGGTTATATAATTATGAACTTTGCTTTGTTATAATTGGTTCACATGTAATAAATAAGGTCCATCAAAGAAAAGTAACAGCTTTAATGCTTCATAGACTACGAAAGTGACGTCACTTTCCAAGCGGGTTACCGTGAGGAAGGGGATTACTTTCCAAATAACCGGTGTCGGGTTATAACGTCTGTCCAAAATTGATTCGGGTTCGATAAGCTTTATATTGGGAGAGGAAAATCAGGCAGGACCAGAATAAGGTGCAAAGCCAAGTGGCTGCGTTTATTTGGGGGAAAGTTACAACTTGGGCCAAGGGAGAGAGGCAATTTTTAGCTGGGATGTTGTTAGGCAATATAAACAACCCAAAAATCATTAACAGTACAATTCTATACTGCTCACTGCACCACACTGGATAGGCAGACACACCAATCACACAAGATGGGAATCGGGTTCGTCAGGGCAGTGCCCGGTGCAACACAGAAAAAGAGACCCACAGGCCACTGCCTCAACCGCCCTTGCTTTCACACTAAGGGATTTACACAGAGTGTGGTGCAGCTGTGACTGGGCAGACTCCACCCACACAGACCGCGGGGACAGGAACCCCCCGGTCAGCCAATCCCCAGGTGGAGACAGCTCCCAGACACAAACACTCCGGACAAAGCCAGAGCAGTGACTCACACACTCAAAACAGTTTACAATAAACAATTTATTAAAACCTTAGAACAACTATACACCTAGGCAATTGTGCAATTATGAGCTCAATACTTTAATCTTTAACACTGTGTACACAATTAGTACTGGGTTAGGGAGGGGAAAAATAGGAGGCTAGATAAGCAAACTGCCAGAAATTAGAAAACAAATACCGCACTCCAGGCGCAGCTGACCAGCAGAGCAGACACCAGAAGCATGACGAGCTGATAGAATGGATCCAAACGACACGACACGAACTAGCTATACCGGGAGGAGACCCTGGCTGAAAGGTTGATCAGGCCCTTCAGCTGACACGCGGACACTCCACACAGATTTTGGGGGGAATCCTAGTTTTATAGAAAGGGTCTCACTCACTCGTGTCAACATCTGATTGGTCCCTGGTTCCCCCTCCCTCCAGGCTTCGAGCTGTTGCCCCCCACGCCGGCAGGATTTGCACACGGCACACTGGGGTATCTGGGCAGAATTAGGTCTCTGTATACAGTGCTCTGGAGTTGCTGGGCAGAACTAGCCTGACCTCCAGACGACCGGGCCCAAAAAGAGCGGGAAAATGCATACTACGGAGTTGCTGGGCAGAATCAGGTCTTTGCACACTGCACTAGTCTGACCTTTAGACGGCCCAACAGAAAACAAAACAGGAAAGTGTACACAGCACTTTAGTGTTGCTGGGCAGGATTAGGTCTCTGCCCTTTCCTATGCAACAAGAACCTGGTCCAAGATGGAGGCTGCCTTGTCCTTTTAACAGGACAAGATGGCCGTGGACCGACAATTGGCCATACAGAGCCATAACTGCGCATCAGGTTGCGACACGTCGAAAAAGGTCATTTTGTTTCCATGTAAATGATGTCACTAACTGTTTTAATAGGTAAGTGAGTGTATTCTGCTAATCATTAAACCTTTAAGCAGTGAAAAGACATGTTGGGATGACTGCAATGTGGTTTAAATCGCCAACCATGTGGTGTGTCAGCCATCCTTAACTCTATAATGCTTGCAGTCGGGAGCACAGTACATAACAATATTAAAATGCCTCATGGCAAAAGAGGGGAAAAAAATCCCTCAGGAGCAGAGTATTGTAAATGAAAGGTTGAGAAGGAAAAAGACCAAGTGAAACAGCAGAGATCCTTCCTGAAATATTTTCTCTTTAATCCAAATAAAGATGGAAGCAGTTCACAGCATCCAGATGAAGGAATTTTACTTGGAGAGGAGGGTAGCTCACATCCACATGGAAGCAATTTGGAAACTCAAGATGATGGAAACTTACTTCTAGATGAAGTCAGCTCACAGCATCAGACTCGTATGGAAGTAGAGAAAATGTATTCACCTTCAGAGACACATGCAGAAATTGAAGTAAATGAAATAGAAGGAAGAAAGGATGAGGAAGTTACAAACAAGTTACAGTATGGGGACCCAGCTTCATGGCCCATTGGTTGGACAGACGGACATACAAACTGAATAATTAAGCCTCTGTTTAAAAAAAAAAAAAAGAAAACTACTTAAACATTAAAAGGAAAAAAGAGGCAAAATGTTTCCCAGGTTACCAAAACCCTCAGCCTAGATCTGCCTGTGGGGGTGGTGGTGCCGATTGCATGGTTCACCTAGGTGCCAGTTAGTCTAGGGCCGCACCTGCTTCTACAGCACAAAACTTATTTAAGCATAAGATGCAACCCTTGCCTTGAGACAAATAGATCAAATAAGAGCCACTACAGAGCCATAATGGAAAATAATGTAGTACAACTTTTGGTTTTTCTCTAATAATGGGGGCTGAGCGAGGGGACTGGCATGTGAGGGTGACAGCATTTGCAGGCCTCATGAAGTAAGTGAGTTATCAGGATGGATTTGGACTGGAAAGAATTCACTTCAGACATAAGTGGTAGAATGAGAATGGGTGCAAAGGTGAGAAGGGGAGGAAAAAAAGAGGGCGATGAGATCGGGTATGCTGTTAAAAATAGCAATTCCGAGATAACATGTTAAAGAAGCATGTCATCAGCTGTTAAACCGAAGTATCTTGCTAATCTGACTGTTCCATTGAAAGTGAAATTTTCCTTGACACTTGACAAAATAAGTAGAGAATCACAATGTCCCAACTTCTTTCCTACCACAGTTGTAATAAAAAATAGGTTTTAATGCCCATGACTGAGCAATTACAGAGTGAAATAATAGCTGATGCATTTGGCTCTAACTGGTCTAATCCATTGCTGCTGTCCGATGTACAGAGTTAAAACCACTGCATGGTTCTTTAACACCCTTGTGAAATTGTACTAAATCTGGGGAATCAGAGGCCAGCCACTGATAAATCAGCTCTTGCAAAGGATATAGATGCTGCCAGTTATCAAACCTCCATGTCCCCAAAACTCCAGAATGAAGAACCTATGCTGTAATAATTTATAGCACATGGCCAGAAGTCAATATCTCTGCATTGTAGTCCTAAAATTTTGGCCCTCCATCAATAAGACATGCATGTATGGGCCAGCTTTGCAAAAAGAACCATTTCTCTCACCAGCAATTGCAATGGAAAGTGATGCATCCTGAAGGAACACCCATCTCCAACCAGTCTGGCGCACTAGTCTCAGGTCAGGCCCATGCTATGACCTCTTTGTAAAAGAATGTTGCCATTTCAGAACACAGTTCACGCATTGATTGCTACCTTTATGGTTCGTCTGTCTCTCCTGCAGGAAAACTATGGAGGAGAACACAGTGATGTCTCTGAACTGTGGCACTAAAACTTTATTTAGAATAAATAAAAACTTATTATATTCTCCAGCAATGCTCCCAAATTTTACAGCTTCCAACTGTAATGCTGTGAGTTGGTCAGCATCACTGAATACTGTTGTATTTTATAAAGGCACTTTGTAGTAATTATGCATGGTAGGAAGTAGTGGGCGCAGACCAGGACACACATTTGTTTTAGTATGGGGTGCACAGGTTGGTGTAGCGCATGCTATTAAATAATAATTTACTCCAAGTAAACTTGCTTATTTGGCCTAGATGTATTGGGCATTGGCCGTGTCTTAAAGGCAGGGCTATCATCATATCTCATACCAGAAGTTACTGCACTACATGTGAAATACTCTGGGATAGCCTAAATAGGAAACTACTAATTTGGGCAGCTTACTCCAAGAGATCTTTGTGGTGGTAGCTGAACTTTCATTGAAGCTGTTTTTCTTGTCTACTTGGAGCTGGTTCATTAAGCTCAAAACTTGTTCAAAACAGACATCTGTGTTAAGAATGCTCAGGGCAAAATTAATTAGTTTTGCCAGGTTAGTATTTACTTAACAAGACTCCCATGAGCTGAAAGTGAGAAATTTCATGAAATAAGGCAGACCACGTTTTATCTGAATTGCCCTTAATTGCAGGAAATAAGGGGTAATAAAAATTCTTCACATCTACTTGATTCAAGCACTGACTCATAATAATTGACTTGCTTTGCGATCTGGTAAAACTTATGGCTAAATCCGTTTCTAAAAGGTACCTGGTCACCTCTGTAACTATTGTGGTTGTTAATCTTCCAAATCTTTTCCATATAATTAACCAATGTTGGTGTCACAGAAAGTGGGCCTTGAACTCTCGTCCTCAGGGCTAGTAAGTTCCAACCTACCATCCAGTGACCTACAGACTAGGAACTGAATTCCAGTAGAGGACTCCAGTGCTGGGACTTGATTGGTTAATCAAATCCAGCACAGGAACAGGAAGCTAGCTGTTCATGCAACTGGGTTCACCCTGTGTAGGACTTCTACTACTGCTTGCTGTTGATCACCTGATCCTTTCTTCCTCTGGATACCTGACTTAGTTTTGTGTTCTGACCTCCTGGTATCTAACTCAGCCTGACCCTGGTCTGACCACTAGGTCAGACTGCTCACATGTCAGTCATGAAAATTGGGTAAAATAATGTCAAAAGCTATCTGACTTTCAAGAAAACCAAATAGCAATTAAGTTAAAATACATTCTTCCCTTTTATTGTTCACATTTCCATGAAGATTTGTGATCCCTCTTTACACAGGAATGTTTTTGGAGGAGCTTTTATGTACATGAATAGGATTACTGTGTGTGATGATCCATCAAGAAGTCAACTAACATTCACAAACCTTGAGAGCTGACTAAATTTCACAAATCTTCAGAGTCAATCTGAACTGATTTAGGGTGTTTATATAAAACCATTCATTTTCAAATGACTGAGGCAAAACCAAGTGAGAGTCAGGATCCTATACCTTGTAGGATCAGGCACCTTGACAATACAGCCCTACATAATATGTGGCTACCTTTGAAAACTATAAATTACTTAGTTACCTAAATGGTACCTACCGCACAGTTATTTAAATGGCATTGTCTACATCACAGTACCTGTGGCAGAACCAATTTGTTGTAGTGGATTTTCAGACACCAGTTCCATGGTACAGTAACTTTTTAGGAATCCTTACTGTTAGCTATTGATTGTATTTTCTATCTAAGAGCAGAGAAATATAGAGCATTGTTTGTACTATGAGGTTGTTTTATTTAGAGGAGAATTAGCAAGTGGTCCAATCCCGTCCTCTTTTACCTTACTCAGGCTCATAATTTTTTTGTACTGAGGACAACTTATTTGATATTTCTTTCCATTTTCTTTGCCCCAATATTTGTTTAGTGCCCTTTATTGTATATTTTCTGTACTGAGGTTTTTTTTTCTTACATGGTGTCCTGATAGTACTGCACACTTCTTTTCTCTAGTTCAGTTGGTTTGTCATGGATGTATATTGGCTTTTTTCCCCATGTCCCTTTTTATATCACTTTTTATGGTATATTTTGTGATCTTTTTCTGTACTGTTAGTTCAAATGGTTTTCTTCTCTCTTCCCCCCCCCCCTTTAAGTGAACTCCTCATTCTGCAGCAGTCTTAATTTTCTGTCTTTGATCAGCTGGTACTTTTTATGCTCTACCCAGGGCCGGTGCAACCATTTAGGCGACCTAGGCGGTTGCCTAGGGTGCTGGGATTTGGGGGGCACCATTTTCTTCGGCGGCGGCCAGATCTTTGGCCGCCCCGGTCGCCGCTGGCATTTAGGTGGAGGGAGCTGGGGCAGGGGAGCGTGGGGAGGGCCGCCTGCAGCAAGTGGGGGGGGGGGAGGCAGCACGCAGGGGAACTCCCCGCCCCAGCTCACCCCTGCCCCGCCACTGCTTCACTTCTCTCGCTTCCCAGGCTTGTGGAGCCTAAGCTGATTGGCGCTGCAAGCCTGGGAAGTGGGAGAAGTGAAGCCGTGATGGCATGCTCGGGGAGGAGGCAGGGCAGGGGTGAGCTGCTTCACTTCTCCCGCCTTCCAGGCTTGTGGCGCCAATTAGCTTAGGTGCCGTAAGCCTGGGAGGTGGGAGAAGTGAAGCAGGGACGGCATGCTTGGGGTGCTCGTGCGCGGAGCAGGGGTGAGCTGGGGCGGGGCGGTGCCTCAGGGTGGAGGGTGGGGAGCTGCTGCAAGGGGGGCACCTCAGGGCGGGGTGCGGGGGCGCAAGGTGGAAGTTTCGCCTAGGGCATGAAACATCCTTGCACCAGCCCTGGCTCTACCTCTTATTGATTGCTATACTTTTATGCACTATTTAATCTTGCTTTCATTATATTAATTCACTTCTGTGTGGGCCAGTTCTTTCTTTGTCATTTCCTTGAAATAAAGAGAGAACTTATACACCAAAACCTGCACTGACAGGAGTTGGTATTTCAAATGTTCTGCTAAATCTGTTGTGGGACGTAAGTGTGTGTGCGTGCGCATGCGTGCATTGGTTCAAGGCTTTTGCTATGTTATGTGCAGCCGCACAGCAGGATGCATTTTCACTCCTGCACTTCTCTGAGATATTGACTGGATATTAGGACTTGCTGTTGACCAATCTTGATTCTGATGTGCAAGAAGTCTGACCAAGACTACGCTTCCGCTGCCTTGCTTGTGGAGAAGTCAGAATTTCAGCCCTGGTCTCTAAGGCCCACCCACATTCTGGAATCAAACATCTCATGGTTGAAGACAAAGGTCCAAAACCTTGGAGCTAGGCCACCAGAACCCAGTACAGATAGGGTTGAGTACTGTGGAGAACTTTGAGTTCACCTACCTACACTGCAATCTGAGTTCAAATGGTCACAGAAAACTGGATGTTTTTTGGTAATGGCCCCTCTGCCTCTTGCATGAAGTCCATGTCTTGTTTATGGACACAACACATCTCTGTACTGAGAGCCTGGATAGAGCCTGAACCTCTATGTACTATCTGTATTGATATATGGGCCAGAAACCTGGAACCTCTTACAGGAAGACTTAGTGCATGGAGCAGCTGAAGCCATTCTATTGGCACTAAATCCTGTGCATGAAGTGACTTGACTTTGGGCAACATGTAACAACCTCAAAGATCTGTCTTCCCTCAATTGCTCATTTTATTCAAACATGCCATTGCATGCTCATAAGCCACATCACCAGGATGGACAAACACTCCACACCATGCTTTCAAATTGTCTATTAAAATGTGAAGGGGTGTACATCCTGATCCCACCTGTGGGGCCACCCAGTGATTCATGGGCTCTCAAGATTGAGCCAGATCCAGGAACTTCACGCAAAATGCCTGGTGAAATGCCCTCAACTGTGGTCACTCTGGCTGGCACAATGGTCCTTAGTGGACGATGTATGTTGATTGAGATACAGTATCACTTTGACCAGACATAACATTTGGTGGCTGTCAAATAAGCTGCTCATTTTCAGGATTATTTATTATTACTACTGCTTTCCTCCCAAAGCATTGTAAGAAGGCCGTATGTTTTGAGGTACTTGAATCTTTGAGTATCTTTTTTTGTTTTCACTAATTCTGGTAGCTTTATAAATAGTATCTGGTAGGGATACCGTCCTAGTCAGCAACATTTTAAAGGACTTTTAAAGCTCAAAGCTGTCCCTTTATTATTTTTTTTTTAAATTTAAAATTCAGAGTTCATGAGACTCTGATTTAACAACTGTTCTTGTTTGGCTTTTTAAGAAAAGTCATCTATCCATAACAAAACTAGATTTAGGTACTTTATATTTGAAAATCATGGCCCCTGTAACCACGAAGACCTTGTCTACACTAAGATCTCCACCCAACTTCCTACCATTGCTACCGCATGCTCAGCTACACAGCTGGAAGCAAGAGTTGGAAGCAGGAGTATAGTTAGAACGTCAAGCAGCCTCCAGCAATTTAAACACTGTTTGGAGGTGGAAAACTCTGCAGCCTCAAAACTGTATGGTTGTTTTCAGTTCTTCCTACTGGGTGTTGGTGTCCGCTTCACAGAAGGCCCATAATTCCCCATGGAGGCCCAGTGCCTCTCTGCTATTACTTGGGTCACCCCAAAACTTGCAGCAACACAGTTCATTTAGAAACCTCCGATTGGTTTCCCTCCCGAGTGCCTGGAATAATGTTCCCTTTTGGGATGGGTTTTGAGGGAACATAGTACACTGACAGGATTAGTATTCTTTTATGCATAAATTTCCTGGAGTTGAGAGGGGGAATGACACCATGTAGGCTTCAATTCTTTCAGGTTATGATGTGTTCCTGCCTCCTGCATATGAAAGCAGAGAGTGTAACCTGGGCCTTGTTGCCTAGGGTAAGAGGCCTTTTGGCATAGTCTGGATGTATGCAAGAGACATTTGCTACATCTAATTCTGCTTCAATTACAAGTTTCCTATGAAGTCTCTTGAGCAAGTGCACTTTAGAAATGCTCCGTTTGCTCATATTTTATATAGTAATATATTTGTGCTGTCAACTATTAGTATTTAGTTTACTTTGAATAGTTTGTAGTTCCTATATTGTGCATTCAAATGTTTAACTTTGGTTGGCTTTAATTGGGGACAATAATAGAAAGTTAGCTTATCCATATAATGGAAAAATAAGAGGTAAAGATCTTTAAAACAAAACAAAGGCTGAAAAATATCAGGTTCAGGTAAACAGCTGAGAGAGGCATGCCAGTAGAGACGTGCATGAAAAGAGTTTAGTCTTATCACATTGGTCAGATGTAGGACACCTTTATCAAATCATATGTAATGTAACACTTGCCAGGGTTACTCTGATAGGAATAAGGTTAATGAATTGCGGATGCTTGCTTGCTAGGAAACTTAGCACAAGGGTATCTGAAAGTTGCAGGGGGTAGGGGGGAAAACGGGGTTGTTTTAAAAGTTATCATGGGGCTGATGGATGAAACCTTGCAGCAGCTAATGGGTTTCTTAAAATTCACAGTGTTAAATAGATGATTCTCATTTTTGATAAAGTATAATTGTTATACCCCAATGTGAAGTGTACATACTGAATATTAAATAACGGTAATGTTACAGAACTCTCTTGTGGCCCAGCTAGTCTTCATCTCTGTTTGAGAGTAAGAAAGTGATAGATTCCTCCCCTTCTCTCTCCCCTTCCCCCCTATTGTGTATTTACAATAGACATTGAATTGAAGTGCCTGGAAGTCCAGAAGTTGTTGGTGAAAGTGATGCGTGTTGCTTCGGGGCAGAAGGTCAGTCGCTCTCCCGCCTCCTGATCCTCTCTAGCTTCTGCTTTCCAACCTCTTTCTTCCAAGCTAAATCTGTTGTCCTGTCCCTATTTTTGTTGCTACCCTCTGCCCCATTATCATGAATTGTTCAAGAATATGGTGGTTTTTTTGTGATTGGGTTCCTAGATATGCATCACTGGAAGCATGTATATACATAAGTGTAGTTTGACTTCTATATTTGGGGTGGGAGGGAAGCTCCAGTCAGGCCAATGGAGCTGTGTGTGTGAATTCTGCACCTGCCTGAGGCTGCAGTTGTGTGTGTGCGGGGGGCGGGGACAATGCCCCCCCCCAACTATGTTCTTGCTTGTGTATGTGAGAGATCATCAAAATGGCCTGATATGCTAATCAAGATTGCACCAGTGTAAATGAGGAAGTGTGTTGTAGTCAATGGACTTGTGCTGGCTTGAGATCAGCAGTGTCCACAGCTGTACTCTAATACTATTTAGTCCACTTAAAATAGGAGCAAAAGTAGTTTTCAAGATGCAAGTGAGAACTTTAAGAATACAGAAAGGAAATGAATGTAGGGGAACAAAAGTATAAAAAGCATTAAAGGTCCATAGAGGCAATAACTAGTTGTATCAACATACTTTACACCAAGTGCATAGATGACTATAAGTAGTTTGAGGGATATTGTGTCTGTTTGCAAAACCCAGTATATTTAGTGAAGGTATTTAGGTAAAATCTTGTCACTACCTTTATGGTAGGTATCTTTGAACATGTGGGCATCTACCTTGTATCTAAAAGGCTGTAACAGCTTATAAGCTTGCGTGAAAAGCATTGTTAAACACGTTTGCTAAGACAAAAGTGGTGAGCACCCAGGAACTTATTGATACTGAAGTCTCACTTGCATGCAGACTATCTTTCTAGTAAAAAATCATTAATCTCCACTGCATTTTGCTCCCACATCTCCATGCAGAAGTCTCTGCATACCACAACATAGACTTGTAGACTAAATTCTTTGTACAAGGGGCACAGAAAAAATGTATTTGGTTCCATTAAATCTGATAGTAGTAAACCTAAATGTATCTTGCATTCATTTTGGCTAAAAATGGATTCTACTGTATTGCAGGCATATTGTAAGACAGTTCTTTCCATTGAAGAAAGAGGTAAAAATTAAATCCAAAGATACATAATTTGGCACTGTTCATTAGCAGCAGACACTTTCTCTAATCAATTAACACAGAAAATTGCATCCCCATATTTGTATTGATAATAGTTGATGGCAAGTACCTAATATTTAATTATACAAACTGGTTATTTAAACATTTATTGGGGTTAATAAAAAAGTGAAGGGGGGGAGTGAATTTAGTTTATTAAGAGTTTCTTGAATGCTAGCTCAAAACTGAAATTCCCTCTTAACTCAGAATGGGTGCAGTGTACGAAGAGACAATGACACCTCACACCAAGCTACCAATGTGCCTTATCCCTGACCTCCAATTTACCTTAACTCAGACTGCCTCTTGGAGTGAGTAATTCAGTCTCCATGCTCTCATAATCCCCTCTGAGGCTGGTAAAAATGGTCCAGTCACCGCCATATGTGATGGTGGCTGTGTCACCTTTTTCAAGGAAATATGAGACCACCCCAGCTAATTTCTGAAACTGAGCAAATAACTTCCTCAGTAAATTTAGCCTCTTGTTCTAATTGTGGAATGTCCGTAAGCGGATGTCTCTGAACTATATACTGTTGACTGCTAGACTCCCTACTCAATATACACATTTTAAAGCTATGATTGGTCACATTGCAATGTTTAACTGAATGGATGAGCATAACTTATAATTAGAAGGGTTTGGGGAAGACATTAGAATGGAACTAACAAAAAGAATAAGGGAATTTCCAACCCTCTGCGTTCTGAGACACAGGCCTGTATGATGCTTTGGAATTCAACAGAGACCAATAAGGAGTTGTCACCAGCTGCCCTCCAACATTGGGTGTCTCTGTGCTTTGCAGCTTTTGGTTCAGAGCCCTGACACCAAGAGCCTGCTTACAACACAATAATCTTACTCTGGCATCACCAGCCTGATTACTCCTCGCAGGGTGACACCAATGCCCTCCCCAGTCCTGAGTTTTCCCCAAACCATCAGCCCTGGAGTGTCCTGTCTTTCTCACAGGAGTTTGCTGCTGCTTTAAAGATACAGTATACAGCATCAACCTGTGTACTAGCTGCAGACTTGCACTTCTCTTTAATATACAGCACTGAGATGGCTTGTAGGAAAACTAAAATAAACTTCATAAGAGCAGATATTTAAGTGATACCACATTGGAGTAAGTGGGATAGAAAAATGGTCACAAACAAAAGTTAAAGTATATTTTTAGTCTAAAGTCTAACTTAACAAATGAGTCTTTTGTTCAAGCAAGTCTCTCATTTATATTCACTTTCCAGAGACTTTCAGCCCCCTTAGTTGAAAGGTTCCACTTTTCTCAGATGTACAAGAGCTCTGGCCTCTTCTATCTGCCTGATAATGGATGCCCACATGGCTTTCTGACCTTGCTTATGTCTTCTACAGCTCAATGACCTTGTTTCATGAGGCAGGAAGGCTCCTGGAGCTGCAGCTTCCATCCCCCTGTCAAGAGTATTAAGTGGCCATCTTCCACATTGTTTTGCCTGATAGTTGTGTGTGCATTCTTCATGTAAAGTGTGGCAAATTGCCAGCGTTATTTTGATGGGTCTCATGCTTTCTCTTCTGGGGAGGGGGTTCAGGGCACCAATTCTTTCCCCTGCAGTGGAATTTTAACTGCCCCACTAGTGTCCTAGAGGAGGGGAGTGGAGAGGGAGGGACCTGGGCCCACCCTGAGGATAGTGGTAAACCACGTGAACTGACACTTCCTTCCCCTGGGCTACTTCCCTCTCCTGCCCTTCAGCTTGTGGGGGCTTCCTACCCTCCCTCTGTACAAACCAGGTGCCCCTTTACCTAGGGTCTTGGACTTAGCTCACCGCAGCACTTCTCCAAACTATCCTCTCCTTCCCTTCAAACTGTTCTCTGCTCCAACTCCCACACTGTCTGATTGAAGCAGGGGTTTTTATCATGTGACTGGCTTAGGTGCTCTAATTGGCCTCAGGTGCTCTAATTAATCTATAGCAAACTTTCTTCCCCTTACAGGGAATAAGGCTCCCTTCTAACCCTTTCCTGCTGCCCTCTGGCCATGCTGTATCACAAAAGGTAATGACAATCTCTCCTTGCTCAAGTCACATTAGAGATGCATTCAAGAAGTCAGAACCACATTCCTTTGTCTAGGGCAGGGTGACTTAAGCCTTGCCTGACAAACACATTAAAAACATATTTCTTCATATAGAGCCTGTTGTATGTATACCATGCAATAATATTTAATAACAAGCATGTTGCAAATTTATATAGGATATAGAATGACGACAATTAGCTTGGACAAAGAGCATTTGTCAGACCTGATATGAGTTATGTTATGGTTTGCCCTTTGCCACTTGGCACTGAGGAGTCCCTGGACCACAGTCTGTCCTAAGGCTCCGTTCGTAGGGGGGAGAAAAAGGACAATTGGCTTGGTGCAGAATTAATCTTCACTTGTTACGTTGACACAATTTTAGGCATGTGGCTCTAGTTACAAAGAGTGTGATTGAATTCTGATTTTCTTTGTTTAACTTTTTTTTTTTGGTGCCAGGGCTCTTTCAAGGGCCTTTTGGAAACCTTGTTTCCCCCAGTGAATCAAAGTGCCCCATCTTATTTAGAGCATGCCAGTTCCAGTGTGAACAATCATTTGTTTGCAATGAAAACCAAAGGCACAAGTTGATAGGCTACTGTAGAAGGAGCAACATGTTCAAAAAGCTATTACAGTTCAGATAGTAGTTGTTGACAGATCTTTAATAAGAGGCAGAAAAATTCTGACTTGTCCAGGGTTCAGATTTTCTCTTGGCCTCTAGCCTACACATCTATGTTCTATTAATTGGCTGTTTTTTTAATTTTTAGCTAATGATTTATTTGTATTTACTGTTATATCTTACTTTGTATGTGAACCACTGGCATCAAATGACAAGGGTATTCTCTCTTTGTAAACTGAACCCATCGGGTGTCTGGAGCCAGGAAACGGAACTCTGTCTCTAACAGAGCTCCTGCCTTTCATACTTACATGCACATAGCACTTACTGGTCTATGACAATCTGCAATCTTCATATACTTTTACTTGCAATTAATGAACCACATTTTGAAATTGGAAAAGCAATTCATAAACCTCTTGGGATTTAAAAAAAAAGGAATATAAACTAATTATTTCCACAGAAGTCTGCTTATTACTTTATCAGAAATTATAGGAAGTGGGTAAAGAATTGGTGCTAGACAAAAGTATCATGTAGACAGTCTCTTTCCATATCTGCAAGATGTTGCCTTGTCTTAAATTGTTAAACAATTTAAAGATGGAGCCAAAATGGCTGCTTGCAAAAATCCATCTGTTTTCTAAGTCCTTAACAATCCATCAAAAGTTAAATGTATCCCCAAACTTTTGGGGATGGAAGGCAAGCTGAAGGGTTGCAAGTGTGGGTGCAGACAGAGTAGAGATCTGTAGCTGGGGGTTTTCTGTTTTTGGGAAGGCTGTTTTATATTTCAAAAATGTGCAGAAATAAAAACAGCAGAGATGCCTTAACCATTATATAGTGCCCTTTTACATTATGTGTACACACATCCCTCAAATTGAGTGATAAAATGGTTAAGAACAGGCAACGTTTACCCCCTAGTTAATAGGCTTGTGGTAAGGTGACTGCCTACACCCGACTTAAGTGTTACAGTGGGTGAAGACCTTCCTGCAGGGCTGAGTTTAAAAAATCTTCATGTGGGAAGAGAGACAAGTTCCATAGCAGGTCTCTGTTTGAAGCATGGTGTCTGTGCTTAATTTTAAGGATCCTGGAGAAAGGAGCTCCCACTGATGGAGGATGGGAGCTTACCTTTCTTTTTTTTTTTTTTTTTTTTAATACACACAGTATTTGAAGAAATTGGTAGAGTGTTGAATTTTATATTATGTTGCAAGTGCTACATATGAGGGAATTCCATCCCCAGAATAGCAGAATTTTCTGAGAGCATTTTGGAAGGGTAGGCAGCTGTGCAACAGCTGGAAGGAACACAGAGGGTGGAGGGGAAGAGTCAACTGGTCTCAGCTCTCTCTTTTTAAAGTATCCTGGTATGTTTGTGAAATCCTATGGCTGCTTCATCAGTGGACGATTACTGGTTTGGTTTTGTCTTCTTACAATGACTTTTTTTATTTTCAAAATCCTAGACTTAGTTTTTTTAACTACAAGCAGAACTCTGTGGTGTGTGTGTAGTCTTGTGGAATATTCAGTCATTCAAAGTACATAGACCCCAATGATATTTCAAAAAGACAATTTTCATAGCCAACTGCAGACAATTCAGGCTTTTTATTTAAAAAATAAAAATCCCGGTTAATTTAATTAGGGGTTTCTAAGGTTTTCATGCACCTTACCATTGTTTTGTAAAGATTCATCTGATTTTATCTAGTTTACCTCCAATTCCTCATGGTCAGAAAACCTAGAATGTGGTAAGAGAGAACCAATTAAGTCTCAAGCACTTGCATAATCCTAGAATATAGCTCTCAGTAAGTGTATTATGATAGCATGCACTTTGCAATCTATTCTTCAAGCAGTAACAAAGTTGGGGATTTGATAGCTCACAGGCCAGTTTCAGAACAGTTGAGAAAGAGACCATTTGTGACAGTCAAGTGATTTTAGGACCTGCTGTCTTTTTGTATTTTTAAAAAAAGTATAACAATTTAATGCTATAATGTTAGGGAAATATCCTCACTTGATTGGCCAGGATTAATGTACAATAAAATGTCAATATAATCCCTTTTTGTCAGAGGTTTTTAAATCAATCAACCCATATGGAATTATTCCTGACCATAGGAAGTTGGAGGGCTGGTGGTGGGTTGGGGGGAGTGGTCTCCTTCTGAAGGTAGCAAAAGGTTTTCTTCAGAACTGCTCCATGCTTGTGACCCACAATTCCTGACTCTGAGACACTCCTTTCCCTGTGAAAAGTGGCCATTGGGCTGCAGTCAGCTTTATGCGATGAAAAGGACTTCCTAAATCTCAGCTGGAAACGTATTGGGAGTTGAGTTGCAACAAGGATGAATTTCCCCATGGTGCTTACTCTGCCTGGTCCTTTTTAATCTCTTTCCTTCTCTGATTTATTATCAATAACTAGGACCCTACCAAATTCACAGTCCACTTTGGTCAATTTCACAATCATAGGATTTTAAAAATTGTTAATTTCATTATTTCAGCTATTTAAATCTGAAATGTCACAGTGTTGTAATTGTAGGGGTCCTGACCCAAAAAGGAGTTGTGGGGGGATCACAACGTTATTGTAGGGGGGGATTGTGGTACTGCTAACCTTACTTCTGCGCTGCTGCTGGCGGCAGTGCTGCCTTCAGAGCTGGGTGCCTGTCCTACAGACACTGCTCTCCAGCCAAGCAGCTCTGAAGGCAGCACGGAAATAAGGGTAGGACCCCTAATTGGAGAAACTCCATGAAATCAATATAGTATAGTGTAAAAGCACATACAAGACTAGATTTCATGGTGGGAGAACAGATTTCACAGTCCATGACATGTTTTTCATGGCTGTGAATTTGGTAGGGCCCTACCAAAAACTTAATTATTTTTACTGTCTAGTGTTATGCAACATGGCTTGTATGAAAGACACTGCAAAGCATAGTTTCATGATAGCCTACAGTATTAAGGGGGCAAACAGTTGTTTCCAATCCAAAACTACTGCTTGAAGTTCTTTAGGTAAGTGGCTGAAATTTATTATGTTTTTGTACAGGGTTTAGCACAGAGGGGTCCTGGATTTTGATGAAGCATGCTAACAAATAGAAATGCTAACAAATAGAAATGATTATACCAGGGCTGTCCTTACCCAAACACAAAGTATGCAGCTGCGTAGGGCACCAGGAAACTCGGGGCACCACATTTCCTGGTGCCCTGTGCAGCTGTGTACTGCTCCAGCCCCTGCCCTGCCTCTTCCCACCCCTGCTCTGCCCCAGCAGGTGGGAAGTGCAGGGACCCAGCCCCAACCACGCCGCCAGTGAGTACTGGGGGGCAGTTCCTCCCTGCTCCCCAAGCCAGCCTCTCCCACCCCCACGGAGGCCATCATGTGCCAGCAATGACCCTCTGCTATGTACATCAGCCAAACTGGACAATCCCTATGTAAAAGGATAAATAGACGCAAGTCAGATATTAGGAATAGCAATATACAAAAACCTGTAGGAGAACACTTCATCCTCCCTGGCCACACAATAGCAGACTTAAAGGTAGCCATCCTGAAGCAAAAAAACTTCAGGACCAGACTTCAAAGAGAAACTGCTGAACTAGGGTTCATTTGCAAATTTGACACAATCAGCTCAGGATTAAACAAAGACTGTGAATGGCTTGCCAACTACAGAACCAGTTTCTCCTCCCTTGGTGTTCATACCTCAGCTGCTAGAAGAGGGCGTCATCCTCCTTGATTGAACTAACCTCATTATCTCTAGACTAATTCTTGCCTGCATATTTATACCTGCCTCTGGAAATTTCCACTACATGCATCTGATGAAGTGGGTATTCACCCACGAAAGCTTATGCTCCAATATGTCTGTTAGTCTATAAGGTGCCACAGGACTCTTTGTCGCTCTGTACCTCAGTTTCCCCATCTGAAAAAGGGGCATAATGATACTTCCCTCCTTGGCAAAAGGGCTTTGAAATCTGCTAAATGCTATATAAGAGCTAGGTATTATATAAGGCAAAGCCACTTGTATTCAAGTATTAGAGTAAATGTTAGTTGATGATTTTTTATGCTGAGTGACAGAGATGGACCACCACACTGGTCAGATCTGGATTAGGGTTAGATTTGAATTGTGGCATGAGGTAAAATTAGATTAGAACTACAGTTGAGGTCAGAATTCAATGGTACCAAAATTCAGCAGGCTGTTCTCATAATTTTGTCCCAAACAGCAGCAATCTCACCAGTTTGTGAAAGTCACTGCTGTCGTGAGCTTTTCTACTATCTGTTTACAAGGATTGCTATAACTCCCATGACTGCAGTGATGTGGCTGGATTCTCCAGTCTGTTACACCAGTTGATCTGGTGAGACTCCATGGAAACTGAGCCTCAGGATTTGGCCCATGTCTCTTGTTTTGGCTGCGTATTTGCCTTTTCATTGTACAATACCAGTGGTAGCACTTATACTATACGATATAGTCAGTTTAATCTCTCATGATGTCAGTGTACAGGAAATTCATGAAGCTTATGTGAGTGACCCAGCAACTAGTAAAAGTGTGTGTGGTGGTGGGGGGGGGGAAGGGGACATGCACAAGAAGAATCAGTTTTTCATCTTTTCTATTATGGCTGGTAGTTGAAGGGAATACTGCACTGTTTAGGCCAAAAACCTTTAAAAGTGTTTTACAATCTTTGTGTCTCAAGATTTTCCTTGCACACGATTTTCTCCCCTCCCCTGTCAGTGTTGTAACTTGAATTTGTCAGGTTACCATTTACCACCAAACTTTTAATAACAACATACACGTGAAAGTGGGAAAAACTGACTCATCTGAGTGCCTGCAGTCATATCTCAAATTCAATTTCTTATTGGTGGATAATCCACAATAGTGGTATGTCATACCCAGTGATACTTCCTCTTGAAATCAATATTTCAGGAAAGTCATCACTTCTGAGTGTTAGCTGATAAGCACATTAATGCTTATAACACACATTCCCCATGGATACTACTTGGAGGAAATCTATTCATGGAAATCCATTATTAAGTGCCTTGTTTATGTAGAGGTGGGCATGGTAAGCCATTGACATTAGTGTTATAGGCCCCCTAAAGAGTGTCTGCAGTACTGGGCTCTAGATCATTAATTCACCCCTATTCCTAACCAATGCTACCGTATAAAAATTACGGGATGTGTATCCAGAGCAAATTGTAGTATCTGCTTGGAAAAATGAATAATTGAGTGACTCTTCTGGATTTCAAGCTTTTTTTGAGAAACTTCAACGTTTTCAGAGTAAAATGTTTCCATGTGTCATTAAGTTGTCATAACTGTAGCAGACTCTGATGCTTCATATATTACCTTACTCCTGAGGGAATTCTGTATAAAAAAAGTGTGCGCACAATATTTTAAAGTTCTGCAAATTTTATTTGTCAATAAATAAATGTGGCTCCAGCATGGCAGTAGGGAGCACAGGCCACTGGCTGCATTTGAGGTGAGAGATTGCCCTAAAGCCCCCATCTCCCCCGGTACAGGGACTCGGCAGTGAGGCTACACCTCACCCTGATACAGTGCAAGGGCTGGGCCTACTCCAGAAATACCCCTGGGCCCTGCCCCTCTGCGCCTGGTGTGGGTGGGCAGGCTCAGCCCAGCAGGATCCGAGTGTGGAGGGGTTTAGTGTGGGAGGATCCATGTGTATGTGTGGGGCAATCTGGGTGCAGCTCAGTGGGAGATCTGGATGAACAGAGGCTTGTTGGGGGTGGGTGGCAGGGTTCCAGATGCAGGAGCAATGGGACTCAGCAGGGGATCCAGGTGAACTTGGTTGGGGCTGAGGAGCAGGGGCTGAGTGTGGAGAGATGAGGATCTGGGTGTGTGGAGCTCAGTGGGGGGTGGTCTGGGTGCTGGGGGAGTGGGGCTTGATGAAGTGGGGGTCTAGGTGCAACTGGGTGGGGATCAGTGGGGGTCTGGGTGTGGGGACTCATTGGAGGGATCCAGGTGTAGTGGGGCTTGTCAGGGTGAGGGTTTGATGGGCCTGCTTAATGAGGGAGCCCTAGCTGCTGCCAAGGGGACGCCGCATGCAGGAGTCCTGCTTCCCTATGCGATTCCCCTATCACTTGTCCATCCCCCTCTCCCCACCATTCCTTTCCCCCAGCCCTATTCCACCGCTTTCCTCCCCCACTGCCTCTTCCTCCTCACAGTCCCTTCCCTCATTTCTCTCCCCCACCCCAATGGCCGGCTCTAGTTTTTTTGCCACCCCAAGCAATAAAACAAAAACAAACAAAAACCCTTGAAGAGCGTAACTGCTGAAGCACCCAAAAAAAAAAAAGGGTGGGGGTGGCTGGAGTGCTGCCCCTGGAATTGTGCTGCCCCAAGCACGTGCTTGGTTTGCCGGTCCCTAGAGCTAATCCTGCCCTTCCCCTTTACCCAGCCGCCCCCCCCCCCCACTGTCAGGGCCGGCTCCAGGCACCAGCTGACCAAGCATGTGCTTGGGGAAGCACCTTGGGGTGGGGTGGCACTTGGCTTTTTTTTGGGGGGGGGGGCGGCAAAAAAGTTAGAGCTGGCCCTGCTCACTGTTGCACAGAATAGAAACCAGAAAGGCTCCCAGCACACAGAAGGGGAGAACAACTGACATTAGGACTAAGGAGGCATCATTCAGCTACAGAGGCAGCAGAATGGAGACACAGAGCCTCCTTTAGCTGGGAAGCTCTGCACTTGCAGACTGACGGGAGGCAGTGGCATGTAACCCCAAGTGACCCGGCCCCCCCCCTTTTGCCTCACCTCTGTTTGGAGCGGGACAATCCCCCCCACCCCAAACTGCACCCATGGCATACCCCTGCCTTCCCTTCCCCGCCCCCCACAGTTTCCCTTTACTTTCCTGCCATTTTCTGCAGGGGAACACAGGAAATCTGTGAGGGGGCGGGGGCATTTTCTGTGGGTGTGCAGTCATGCAGGATCCCCCCAGGAGTAATTACCTGCAGTTATCGCTATCCCAAATGGAGAGGAATAATGTCACTTTTGGGGTCTTATGGGACAAAAGGGGAGTTTCAGGTTAGCCTTAATGCTGAACAAAGAAGCTAAGAGTGCAGAAATGTAGTACAAGCTGATGGCGTAACAAAACACTTTTTGGGGAAAAGAAACTCAACTTAACTGTCTCTAACTAAATTAGATATACATTATTTTTATTGAATAATACAAAATGTAATGAAGATTGATTTCCTCATAAAAAACAAACACAAATGTTAGTAAATCTTCAATAACTATGACAATTCTGCAATAACACTTCCACTCTGTGTTTCAGTGAAGCTGAAGTGAGATGTCCACTGATTTACATTTTTGCTTTTGGTGGGTGTAGTGTGTGTTGCTTTGGCAGTTGAACGTGATCTCCTCTTACAATTTATGAGCAAAGAAGATTGCCATGGAAATCTTAAATGTCTAATTAGTACAAACAGCTGAATGCAATTACATATCCATTTTGATGGAGTTCTTTAAGTGAAGAAACAATTTCTAGTAGAGATGGGCCACAATTTGGATGCAGCCCTGGATTTCAAACCCCCAAAGCAATAGGACTAGCTGTAAAATTCAGATCCAGAACTTGAATACTCATCAAAATGAGAGATGCCTGGCTCTTGGGGCTTGGCTCAGGCCAGTTTTTAATGTGAAAATGTTCATTAAGAAACAAAAGGGTTTGCTTTCTTGGATGAATCCATGCCTACCAATTGGAATCAGCTTTGTTCTGGCACAGGAGCAGCTCTGCCTTAAGGTTGATTCACCCCTTGGGGAGGCCAGGCAGTGTTTGTACTGCTGCTGTGCCTGGGAATTCTGCCAGGGAGTGCTCCTTTTAATCTATACCTATCGCTTCATAGGAGCCCTGCCAGTAGAGATTACAGGGTACATACCCCAGGCAGACTGAAATGGATGAGGCTGTCTTGTTAGAGGACTTCTATATATTTTTTTTAAACATGTAAAGACAAGGATAAAATTCATTTGGAATAGTTCACATGTTTTAAATGCACTAAACTACTTTGAGTTACAAAACATGAGGAAGAAACAGCTGCTTTCTACCTTCAGTTGGGTAACTTGCTGAAAGTATGTCACAAAGTTTATGAGAAAAAGTTCTGGGTGAACTGTTCAGATAGCTTATATTAAAAGCTTGTTGCTGAGCATTTACATCAATAGACTAACTTTTGATTTTTTTCAATTCTTCAACTCCCCTTAGACATAAAAAAATTAGAAGTTTCATTGGTAGGAAAGTAGTTTTTACTATAAAATACAAAGGCTGGAAAGAGATCTGAGCCTAACTATTTAAACAAAGTATTTTAAAAATTCAAAATCAGGTTTATGTGTTCTATGACATTGTGACAATCAGGGTCCTGCCACCCCAAGGGAAAACAGGTCTGAACCTCAAAGAATAAGCAATTTAATCAACTGGCTGCATGCAATGTTATGTATAAATATGTTCAAGGTCTCTTGTGAAAGTGACTTTCTGAACTTGATCGTAATTAGATATGTTTACAGGATACGGTTATAAATATATGCATATGTATATATGTGTAGAAAATTGAAATTGTAACCAGATTGTAATTCCTGCCTGATTGCTTCCCACAGAGTCAATGGCTGTAAGGGGGCACTTCCCAGGCTACTTAATTTTGTACTTAAACAAAAACACACAAACTCCAAGCACCTAGCATTGTACAAGCCAAGGAAAGACAATGGTGGACCATTAATGGAAAGGCATTGAAACTGAAAAGAGAACCCCCAGTAGGGTGACCAGATGTCCCAATTGTCTAGGACAGTCCAGATTTTTGGGGTCTTTTTCTTATATGGGCTCCTATTACCCCCCACCCCATCCCAGTTTTTCACACTTGCTGTCTGGTCGCCTTAACCCTCAGTGTTGGAAAACTAAGGAAGAGAGGGTTTTTTCCCCCATTCTATGTAACAGTCAATTACAGTAGTCTGAGAAACTGCAAGTCCTGTTAAAAAAAGGAAGAGGGTTTGAAGTGAAAGCTATCCAGAGTGAAAGGTACCCAGAAACTGAGGGCCAGCATCTAAGCAGGGTGCTCTTTGTGGAAACATTGGATCCCCTCTAGGGCATACTGGGAAACTGTTCAGAGGCAATATGTAACTTTGTATTAGAAAAGGGAATTGCATTAACATAGAAGTGTAAAGCCTGAGGTTGTGTCTTTGTTTGTGTGTCTGTCTCAGCAGGAACACATGCCCTTTTGTTGAGAAGGACTCCTTTAGTAATCCCTCTTTCTGACTATTCCATTTCTTGCTATTCATTCAAAATGCAACAGCATAGCTGCTTGTTGGTTTGAGCTATAAAGTGCATATGTATAGGCACCCAATGTAACATAAGCAGAGTATGAAGCAGAAGACAGATTTGAATAGGCATCGCCTCCTGTTTTGTGACTCTAGCTAGCCCCTCACTTCCTTTGTTTTTATTAAAACCGTTTTTTAAATTTCCTAGGAACAAAGCCACTTTTGTTGACTTCTTCAGTTTGCTGAAAATTCCAGAAAACTTTAGGTTTCAGTTATGGTCAAACCAACATTTTTTTTCTACATTTTTCAGAACTACCAGCGAACCAGAAAATCAGTTATTTTCCAAGCACTATTGATTATGTGGCTTTGCAGTATACTAAACATTACATTTCAAAACAATTTTCAACAGTATCTGCCACTGTTACATTAACTCCATAATTACTAATGATGGTATCTGTCAGTGGCAGCAACTGTCTTCTGGTGTTGTTCACTGGGTGACTAAACTTAATGGTTTAAATTAGTCCATTTCAGTTAGCTACACTAGGGATTAATTTGGTTAGTTTTGTAAACTAGAACTTAGGGAATTCATAGTATAACTAAAACACAGCCCAACTTTACCTTATAAATATAGTGGAACTTAATTCTAGTGAAGCTGCATATAATTAAGCCTCTTTAAAAGAGAAATCTAATTGGAATGTAAAAAGTGATTGGCAGGACAGAAGGAATGTGGAACCTGATTCTTGACCAAAACACACATGAAAAAAGGTGGCTGGACCATAATCTTTCAAATCTCACTAAGTGGAGTTATGATAAACTTGGTTAACAGTGTGGGTAATGATTTGGCAGATTCCTACCTCAGTAAGCTGAAGTTATTACGTATACATTGGTAGGTGCTCCATGGTTAAAGTTGCACAGAGATTTATGTGAGCAGGATTTAGAATCCCTCTGTGTCACACTCAGTGACTGAATTGTTTTCAAATTTAACACACTAACACTTCAGAGAATATTTTTCATAATATTAATTTGTAAACATTAGTAAACATTTTAGAGGATACATTTAAAAATGACACCTATTGGAAATTTCATTGAAATTTCAATGCCCCTGCCCCCTGCAAGTCCCTGTACAACCACAAACCTAGACAATGCACATGCGCCTAACATCTCACACATACGCCACTTCCCAAGTTGTACATTTAAACAAACAGAAGGATTCCACTATTTGACAGTTGTTGAATTTAATTTCCCAAGAGAGAGCTGCTGGAACTGCTCACAACTGTCAACTAGTTCCATTCTCTGATGCTACCTTGCTGAATTACTAGGCCTCTTGTCCTTTTCCGCTGCCCCAATTTTAGCTACCTCTTTTTTTCCCTTTGCTTTTAAAGGTTCACATACTCCTAAATTGCAACAATTTACCAGGCACAGTGTATCTGTTTCCCCACAATCACACTGAAATGCTGTCCTATCTTGGGGAGCAATCCAGATTAGTGAGGGGATTGTCAATGGCTGCTCTGTAACCCTGGGTGCCTCTCAATGCTTTCCTGCTGTGGCTCCCCATCCGGGCTGCTCACAACCAGCCTGCAGGTCACGCCCTGACTTTGTAAAGGTGAAGCCCTGGTCTGGCAGCTCTGACCCTGGAAGCTTGCTAGTAACTGACCAGTCACACTCTCTGGTTTCTACCAGCCTAGGTTACTACCTGCAGGGTGACCCCAACATGGTCCTGGTCCCGGATTCCCCCAAAACATGTGTTCTGCGCTGTTCAGCCCTCTCCTGGACAGCTCAGATATTGAGGTTTGTTGCCCCTGTAATTCAACAGTTTGGTAACTCCAAATAAAGCAACAAACAGTGGAATCTAAACACAGCACTGGATTGGTTTAGATTAAAAATAAAACAAGCTAATTAATAAAAGAAGACAGGATTTTAGGTGAATTCAAGTACAAGAGAAAGTTAGACATGGTTCCAAGCATATAAAAGTGAAAACACTCATCTAAAACTTCATCTAGACAGTTCTGGTTCAAGGCTTTTGTTCAAGATGACCTTTTGCACCCACAGTCTTCTGGCAGTCTGGTGACTGGTTAGGAACTGCGCCAGAGGCCCGAAGATGCTGGTGGCTTTGTCTTTGAGAGTTTGTGGTTTTCTGCCCTTTTCTTTTATAGTCCTGTGAACTTCTGAAGTCAATTCTCTCTTTAAAGCAAAGCTTATCCAAACAGTGAGGAAGGTGACATGGAGTCTGGTGGTGAAAGAGGCTCTATGCTCTTTCTTCCCCCAGTTATGTTTGCTAAAATGCAAATTGTTCTGTTTTCTACCATCTCCTCCCCTTGCTGTTTTGAGAACCCTGTTTACTACTTATATTTAAATTGTAAATGTAAAACACATTCCTTTGTTTAGAGTAGGCTTGATGAACAACTTTTGCCTAAGCATGCCTGTCTGGTTTTGGATATGTGCTAATAACATCAGACAAGGGGAAATTCATATATTTACATATAATATTGCTACATATATTTCACAATGAGGATATTGATCAGTGAGTTAATTTTAAAATGATACCATACAAAGCATATTTTGTACAAAAATTATTACATTAGCGTGTAAGGTGTGAATACAGGTGTAGCGCCCCTCTCCACCTGATTACCTCCTTTACTGGCAATCTACTTACAGGTTCTGATGGACAGGTCTGGGTTCTTTTGGATCCCGCCACCCACTCAGTAGGGTGAATCTTTTTTGGTTATGAAATTAGTTGGCGGTGCCTCCACCCCCCTCGCTCCTTCCTGGCAGAGTCACCAGGGCAGCTTGGGCGGAAAATTCTAACTACAGAGGAATCCCCACTTATTTGCCAGATAGTTGGAGACTTCCAAGAAATAACACAACACATAAAAATATATTCAACACAACAATTATATTAAACAGGCAACAATACAACATAACAGGGGAAACACTATTTTTAGGGTCACCGGTGCCCACACTTAAAATACCCGTGTCTGGATGTAACAAATGCAAAACTAGTGTCCTGTTGGTACGCGTACTTTGCTGGGGCCCTTGATGACCGATACAATTCTCTGCAGAGGTGTAGCAGTGTGGCTGACTGGGTTCAGTACAGCCCAAAAGACCCACAAGTGGGAGGAGGTGGTGAATCCCTCCACAGGTGTAATAAGCGGTAAATTATAAAATCCTCAAACCCTCACTCCCTGGCTCGAGGACACAGTTCAGGGAGTAGAGGGTCCCCAAAACAAATTCCCTGACTAACTAACTAAAGACAAGGCACTCACGAACTCCACAAATGATCTTCAGGGTTGAGGATGACGCTGGACGATTTCAGGGGCTGCTGTCCGCTGGCAGGGATCCTCCTCAGGCAGGAATCAGCCCTGGACTAACAGCGCTGACCATGTGGGGACTGGTCTCACCAGGGGAGCTGGAGGGAAACCCAGCCTGGCTGGGGAAATTTCTCAGCAAACATAACAATTGGGAATCATCCGTGAGGAAGGAAAACCCAGCTGGGGAATCTGGTGTCAGGTCCCTAGAGGCCAGTTCTCAGGGGGAACCCTGCTTGCAGGCCTGGGACTCACCAGCTCCCCACACAGCCAGTTTGGCCTTTGCCCTGGCTGGCTCCAGCCTCCCCTCAAAATGGCTTCTCCCTCTCCTCAACTCCCTGGGAGGGGCATCTCCACTCCCTATTGGTTGCTGGGCAGACTCTGAGGTTGCCTTGGCTCCTCCTCCCTGAGCTGCCAGCAGACAGAGCTCCAGGCATCTCCTTGGGGGTTACACAGGGGTGCTTTTGGTCACAAATATACAACCTGAACTCTAGCATCACACTCTACCATATATTGTTTGTTGTTGTCTTTAGGGAATTTTTCTAGTTTGAGTTGAGGTTATGTGTTTGAGTGCACTTCTGGAGAAATGGATGCATCATGAGTGGTTATAGTTGGGAAGTTAGAGGGAGATTGTTTTGGAATTGAGTTGTCAGAGTATGTCTGAGTATTACAAAGGTTGGTTGGTAAGGAATGTGTGTAGAGCTTGGTGAAATATAGTTTCCACCTCAAGTAAACATACCTGCACCAGTTCTGATCAAGCTAGTGTGCTAAAAACAGAAGTGTAGCTCCCATGAGCAGTGGGAGGGGCTAGCTACCCTGAAAACGATGCTGTTGAGACCATAGGATGGCTGTAGTCACAATTTTGTTTTTAGCATGCTAGATCAATGAGCTAGCATTAGTATGTTTACTCAAGCTGCAAATTACACCTCCAACTCCAGTGTGGATATATCTGAAGTCAACTAATCTTTCCTGTGTGGGATTACATATGGTTTAAGTGAATTTGTCAGCAGTATCTGAAGAGAGAATCTTGACTCTTGGACTTGCTCAAGGGTAATGGAGCACAATGTAGAAGTGACAACTTGGTTACCAGTTGGGATTCTCATGGGTCATCAAACTGTGTTAATTATCTTACAAAGAAATCTATTTAGAGGAATATTTAGTAACTGGATGTTTTTATGCAGAAACTTGTTCCATCACACTATTAATTCAATGGACCAAGGGAAACAGAATTAGTAAAACAAACCTCAAGGCTCAGACTCAATTCAGTTTGGGTGAGGACCCACAAATTTGGATGTTTATCCAAACTATCATAAACTTTTGAGCATAAAAAACATCTGCCAGTCTAATTTAAGCAGGCTTTCCCATGAGTTGTCTACCACTACTTGCTTTGGTAAGACTGAAAGTGCTACAAGAACAGTGTTTCCCATGACATTTCATCACTTCTACTTCTGGCAGGAAGTTCAGAGACTTATTTAAAAATGAATAAAGAATTTTTTACCAATCAGAATTTTTCTCACCTTAAAAAAAGGTGGATTTACGCTTGTTAGATTTTTAAGTAATGCTTCTCGATAGTTACATGTTAAAATTGAATGAATATTCAGTATTGGTAGCTAAGGATTAAGTGTCATGTTCCACTAGCTAAAATGGAAGGCAGGCATGTGTTTCTAATTTTCCTTCCAGCATGATGGAAATTTGACCCTTAATGTCATGTGTCTGATATTAGATGATGATGACTTGATATCATTGACCATCCTATTTTCAGAGATATTTCTTCAGAGTATAGCCTGTACTGGGTGAGGACTAGAATATTTTAAAAATGGAATCTTTTACTCAAAATATTTGATATACAATTATGAAAAATCATCAGAAGGATTAAATGAGCTGTTGCAGTCAGTGGTAGAACTGGCAAATGGGATAATGCAGTAGGAAAGGCCGTTCACAACTGAATAGTCTCATTACAGCAGGGTTATAAGGAAATCTTGTATATGAGGTCTAAAGTTGAATATCCTGTATTTACACTACATATTCAGGTGGTGGTCTTGATTTTACTATGGGCCTAATTCTTCATGATCCCAATAGCTTGAACTCCCAACTCAAGTCCATTGGGGGAGTATGCATAACTTGCCTTGGAAGCCTTCATTCTTTCTTTCTTGTACTATTATCTGGTGCCGGTATCTTTCCCCGAAGAGTAGACATAATAACAGACACTAAGGGTACAGGAAAATGCAAGACTGGGTTTCTACAATAGTCACTTTTTTAAAACAGTATTTGACAGCAGCAAACACACCATATATTGGAGTTTCCTCAGTCTTCCACTAGAATAGGAAATAATGCTTTCCTATTGTGCTTTCCATGCAAAAACTTGGCTCTGAGGTGAAGAAAAAGAGAACCAGAGCTTTTCAAATTCTGTGAGCAAAATATGAAGAGTGATGATGGCCTAATGATGTCTGAAATCAAGTTGGCATAGCTCAGAAAGAAACAGGGAGACAATACGTGATGATGTTGACCTTCTCACTCCCCACAAGTTCCTGCTCTCTAGATGTGGATGGAGACCAGGAATAACATGTTAAAACTCATCTCTACAAAACTTACATTATAGTATGGTATCTATACTATGGGATCCACAGGAAGGTAACATACTAAAACACAGAACTTTCTATTTCAGATTATTTGATGAACTGACTGGTCATAGCCTAAGGGTAGCAAGACTGCACTGTGATAACCATACACCTCAGGTCTACTCACTCTGAAGGAAAAGAACAAGTGCTTCTAGTGTTGTGAATTTGAACAGTACAAAGGGAGGGGATGTGAAAGCTTATTGGTAACTCAATGTTTGTTCCACCTAATTGTATAAATCTTTAAGTGACTATTGTAGTCTCTGGGATGGGGATTTAGAGAGAGAGAGAGAGAGAGACTGCTCCTTAAAAAGACAGCTCCTACAAGATGACTGGTACTTTAGTCATCTGGGATTGTCACGTTTTCAAATTATTACATTTTGAAGATTTTTATGTATGTGAACTCTGGAAGATCACTTCATTATATTTCAGAAAGGATTTTGTCTTGTTTGAGTGCAATCAGGCAGACCGAGTATCTTCTATCTACCTTAATTTTTTCCTAATCTCTCAGATAAAAGGGACTGTGAGGAGCCTTTTATTATGAAAACGAAGGCTGAAAAAATATTTAATTATTTGTTTACAGAACATAGAATACAGAACTTTAAATAAAACTATAGCTATTTAAGTGATGGGTTTTAGTAATGAAAAGCCCAGCAGGAGAGTTCTTCAGGCTCCCATACTCTTGTCTTAAGTTTTAATGGTGTTTCATTAATTTCATTTGAAATCTTCTTATACGAAGGCAGAATTATGATATAGTGAAGACATCATCATGATATAGTAACACTAAGCTAGATGGCATAAAATGATCTGCTAGTAAAATCTTGGAAAGACAAGGTCACATAGTACAAAATCTTCAAATTAACTCTTCTAAAATGAAGTGCTGTATCTGGGGACAAAATAAAAGGTACCCAATGTGTTTTCATTATTTGATATGACTTCTAGTAGCCACATGACAGTTCACCACAAAGTGATATTTCTGAAGTTCTCTTAAATGCCATTTATTTTTAATTTAGACTTCAGTTTAGTCAGGCAGTTTAGTTTAGGTATGATTTATATTAAAAATCCATTGTGTGGACATGGGACTGGGAATTACAAATTCTTCAGTAATCTGCTTTTCGTAAAGCACTTCAAAATGATTTTAGTTCAAGAACAAACTGTATACTCTAACACTGAAATATATATAGCTGCTTAGCACAATAACCTAGACCCGCTAGCTAATCTCATCTACTCTCTGCCAATGTAGGATTAATCCCTCAAGTGGATTCTTGAATCACTCATCTCCTCCTGTTTTTTAAATCACTCAAGGGATGCAACCTTAACCATTTCCCTTGTGGGGGCTAGTTCATGATTAGTCACTCCCCACACTAAGTCAGCCTGAATTTCCTTTTGCTTAATTTCTGTTCCTTAGTTGTACTTCTTCGGAACTCCTTACAACACACATTACTCCTTACTTAGAGTTCATAATGCATATGGCAAGATAACCATACCATAGTGGGTCAGGGACAGGATACATCATTGGTAGACATGTTATAAATACATATAAATAAAATTCTGAATACTGTAGGAAGAATGGCGTTTTGGCTAAACACACACAACTGGAAGCAACAGCATGTGGATTTTGTGCCTGGTTCTGACAGTCTTGTGTGAATCCAGGCAGGCCATTGAGGCCAGATCTTGCATTGCTGGTGTGTAAGCCTAGGCATCTTAATAAATGGCCTCATTGCAGAGATTCTGAGCATCAGTAGCTTACATAGAGTTTATTGGGTGCTTAGCACCAGGCTGTTTGTTTAGGCATGCAGATCTGATTGTGTTGGCCTTGACCCCTCTGTACACTAATATACTATATATTAAATGTGGCTATTCTTCTTCTATCCCAGATATTGAAAGGGTTCATAAATAAGTATTCATAAAATGTTTTTGGATCCTAGGATGGACCCTGAGGTGATAGACTTGTAAATATTTTCTAAGCATATCCTCAAATAAGTCCTTTCCATATTTTTGCAGGTATTTACATTTACTTTTGTTTGACATCTTTCTGATAGTGAGATGCCCATCCTCCTCTCTAGGCCTTGTCTTCACTTCGCCCAAGGTATTCTCTTCACTGCTTTTGATCAAGTGCAATTTTGACAAGGTCTCCACCTATTCCTATTTAGCTGTATATTTTTTCCTTATCTTTTGTTTTAGTTATTTAACACAACAAGTAGTTCAGTAGTTTTATGCCAATTTGATACTGATTTAGCTGCCTCTATGTAGTAATTAATCTCTCTTGCATTTGTATTGCATGTTTTTACAATCCTATATTAGCCCTCACCAGTGGTTTAGCAATAACTTGTTCAGCACTTTTGCTGTCCTTATTTTGCCCTGCGAATTCTAACCAGTTCTCTATCTTTTTGTTTAGCTTCCTTCCTCCTTCATATACAATACAGGTTCCTCTTTGTCCTTGTCCCTGCCAGCAGGTAGGAGATCTTGGGGGACAATTACTGCACTGGTGGGGTGCAAAATAAACTTTATTAAGAAAATGCAAAAACAGGGAAAATTTAATAGTGAGGGGTTTGTTAAGGTAGACAATTGGGGAGGGGTTTCTTTTGGTGAACAGTATAGGGGGTTTCAATAGTGGGGTACAATACAGTAGGATAACCAATTAACACAGAAATATATGATGTAACAGGTAGCTAACAATTTTCTATGTACAGGGTGTGTCACAGCAGCATATAACCAACTAACAGTTACGGATAAAGTATGTTAAATAGCAAACAATTTTAGGTAAAAATGTGTCACAGTGGTGTAAACGTAGAATGTGAGGTGTATCAGAGAGAAAAAGGGTAACCAATGGGGTTTTATGCTAGATTGAGATGGGGGAAGAGGAGCACGTGGTGGAGCAGCAAAGAAACTGTAACAAGTCAGAGAGAGACAGAGAAAGCCCGGGGTGGGGGGGTGACAGTGAGAAGACAGACTTAATCACAATTATACAGAACACAGCAAAATCTTATCTATGATCTAACTTAACCAAGACTACACAAATTAGCAAGTAACAAAACACAATGCAACAATTCTTTAAGCCTAATTTACAGAGTACAATGCTAAACCTAACTTAACCGCAGCTATGCAAAATGAAATTACAATTTATCTAAACTAAAGGCTAAACCTAACCTAATGGGTGCACCTTATGCTAAGGGTAGTTTCAGAGGGCAGAGTGGTGTGTGCCCAGTGGTGGCTGCAGCAGTGGGGTGGCTGCAAGCTAGAAGCAGATTACAGATACAGACCAAGGAATTAGCTTGGGTCTGTCTGCTGGGGAAAGAAAGCCAGCAGCCAAGACTGGGGGAGTTTGCAAGAGGGAGTTCTTACCAATCCCCAGGACAGCAGCAAAGGCAGAAGCAGGCACAGCAGTTTCAGCATCAGAGGACTCAATTTGCTCACAATAATCAGGAGATCTCCAGGCAAAATTCGTTGTTCGTGGGAGGGGAGTTTAAAAACGGGGGTACGCTCAAAAATAAAACGAGAGTGGAGAAAGGACCCCCCAGAATCCCTGGCTGATCAGACCAGGCAGCAATGCAAGAACCTTTCTGAGGTTTGATCAGAAAATGTCTGGTTATAAAGGCAAACTTAGGCAGCTTCCCGCCAGTAGCTCTGATTGGTTCCCCTTCTTACAGGGAGGAGAGAAAGCAGGGAAAAGACTGCAGGTAGGCATAGAACATGTCTGGGCAAGTTCTGAGCCCCCAGGTATGACTCATATGCTCAGCTATTTTTCCTTTAGGTCTTGCAGCTCTGGACATTGCCTACCCTACACCAAGCCCAGGTTTAACAAGGTGATAACAGGACTAACCCTTTGAACAGGGCAGTGGTCCCACTTAGCACGCAGCACAAGAGGCCATCCCTTTGAGAAGGGCAATGGCTCTTGTTAAACAACTTAAGGGGCCCTCCCTTTGAGAAGGGCAGTGGCCCTGGTAGACAACTTAACAGCCAGGGAGGGGCGGCCACAGGAGGAGAACAAAAACAAAATGGAGTAGGGGGACAGCTGTAAGAAACAAAATGGAATAGGGGGATAGCTGTAACAGTCCTCAGACCTTTGCTTGTACATATGATTTTTTTTATATATAGATATATACAAATATATATCTATCTATGAAGTTCTCAGCTTAACTTCTGTACCCGGAAAGATAATTGAGCAAATAATTAAGCAATCAGTTTGCAAACATCTAGAAGATAATAAGGTAAGTAACAGCATGGATTTGTCAAGAACAAACCCTGTGAAACCAATCTGATAGCTTTTTTTTTTGACAGGGTAACAAGTCTTGTGGATTGGGAGAAGTGGTAGATGTGATATATCTTGACTTTAGTAAGGCTTTTGGTGCTGTCTTGCATGACCATCTTATGGGAAATGTAACCTAGATGGAGCTCCTATAAGGTGGGTGCATAACTGGTTGGAAAACCGTTCCCAGAGAGTAGTTATTAGTGGTTCACAGTCATTCTGGAAGGGCATAATGAGTGGGGTTTCGCAGGGATCAGTTCTGGGTCCAGTTCTGTTCCATATATTCACCAATGATTTAGACAATGGCATAGAGAGTACACTTATAAAGTTTGCAGACACCACCATGTTGGGAGGGGCTGCAAGTGCTTTGGAGGATAGGATTATAATTCAAAATTATCTGAACAAACTGAAGAAATGGTCTGAAGTAAATAGGATGAAATTCAATAAGGACAAATGTAAAGTACTCCACTTAGGAAGGAACAATCAGTTGCACACATACAAAATGGGAAATGACTGCCTAGGAAGGAGTACTGGGAAAGGGCTCTGGGGCCAGTGGACCCCAAGCTAAATATGAGTCAACAGTGTAACACTGTTGTAGAAAGGCAAACATCATTCTGGGATATATTAGCAATAGTTTTGTAAGCAAGACACGAGAAGTAATTCTTCCATTCTATGCCATGCTGATTAGGCCTCAACTGGAGTGTGGTCCAGTTCTGGGTGCCACATTTCAGGAAAGATGTGGACAAATTGGTGAAAGTCTAGAGAAGAGCAACAAAAATGATTAAAGGTCTAGAAAACATGACCTATGAGGGAAGATTGAAAACACTGGTTTTGTTTAATCTGGAAAAGAGAAGACTGAGAGGGGACATAACAGTTTTCAAGTACATAAAAGGTTGTTACAAGGAGGAGGAGGGAGAAAAATTCTTCTTCTTAACCTCTGAAGATAGGACAAGAAGCAATGGGCTTAAATTGCAGCAAGGGAGGTTTAGGTTGGACAATAGGAAAAACTTCCTAACTGTCAGGGTGGTTAAGCACTGGAATAAATTGTCTAACCTGCTTGTAAAAATCCCAAATGATGGAGATTCAACAACTTCCCTAGGCAATCACCTGCCAGAGATGGTCTAGCTAATACTTAATCCTGTTGAGTGCAGGGGACTGGACTAGATAACATCTCGAGGTCCCTTCCTCATATTATTCTATGAAATATACAGGAGAAAACTGCTTTCAAAAGCAAAGCTACTATCTGAAATCATGTCTGGAAATGTAAGCTGACCCCTACACAGGTATGTGAACTTGGATGCTGAAGATGGTTGTGAGAGATCTTGAGACAGATCAGAGAGACTGCTGACCTGAGCAGAGATGGTATTGCCTTTATTTAAAAAAAAAAAACACACTTTTTTTCCCTCTGTCCAAGATGAGTGACTTGTTTCAACTCATGGAATGTATAAATCTACACATGCTGAAGGGGTAAAGAGGTTGCTTGAACCTATAACCCCATCTCCCTTTGGATCTAGGGGATGCTAGGAGAGGACATCTGTACAAGTTGTGTTCACTTCATCTAGGTATTTTGCCACCCCAAGCACGGCAGGCAGGCTGCCTTCGGCGGCTTGCCTGCAGGAGGTCCCCGGTCCCGCGGATTCAGCGGCACGCCTGTGGGAGGTCCGATGAAGCTGCGGGACCAGCGGACCCTCTGCAGGCATGTCACTGAAGGCAACCTGCCTGCCGCCCTCGCGGCGTCCGGCAGAGCGCCCCCCATGGCTGGCCGCCCCAGGCACGCGCTTGGCATGCTGGTGCCTGGAGCCGCCCCTGCACTTCATGCTATGGTGGGTAAACACAAGTGGAGAATCTGAATGATAAGTTGGAGACAATAATTGACTACTGCATTGGTTAGGTTACCACTTTCTCTTCCAATAGAAAACTGACTCACAGCATAAACCTCAATCTGCTACAATTTAGCTGAGGAGTAAAAGAATTATTTTAACTCTGTATGTAGATGGAACTCTGTGATATAGGTATATCACTGATTTTTGTAAGAATTTACCACAACCCCTGTTCCACATCCATACAAATATACCACTGGCAAAAGGATTTAGAAATGGAGCTGGGGCTAAAATTATATATATATAAAAAAAAGTTTGCTTAAAAAACAAAAAAACAAACAAAAAAAACCCAGCAAGCAAGCAAGCTGGCTGCTGCCTGGGCTGCTTTTTCTGTTCTGGATTCCAGTCCTACCAATCAATAACCTCACCAAAATAAGCTATGAACATCTGGTATCCCATTTCTCCCCCCACCTTCAATTTTAATTGTGTGTGAGGTGCGTGGCCTTGGAAAGATAAGAAAATAAAGTATCAGGGTGTGGGTTTGCAACCTTTGGCAGTGTAGTCATAAATTCAAATTTGGAAGCTGACTTTGAATAGGTAAAATGCCAAGTTCCTAATCCACTAAAAGAAGGGCAGAAGCATCAAGACCCATTTAATCACTTTTGACTTAGGACAACTCAGTTAGCATATTTGGCTCCATCTTCTCTTACACAATGCGTGTCGGCAGGTATAATAGGATGTTGAATGAGGCTGAAAATTCTTAACTCGCAGCAATTACTGAGGGTAAAAAAAAATACTAGAAAATATATTAAGCGGTAAACTTGAAATGCTTACTGTGAAATCAAGTACTGAGCATCAAATTGAAAGAATTGCGGAGAAAAAAATCTCAAACTACAAGAGACACATCCACAAATGCAGTAGAAATAGTTCTACACTGAATAGCTGCTGACTTTGGACAGTCTTATTGAGAGAGCAACATATGTCTGCTTGTGATTCCAGGATCCAAAGCAACTAAATCAGAAGATGCTGATTGACTTTCTGTGCACTTTGATAATGACAACTTGACTTATGGGTGGTTGTAGACTGAAATGAATGTTTTGTGTACATGTACTGGCATTTGTTGTCCTTCATTGTCACACTTTTAATAGATGTGAATACACAAAGCTTAAACTGAGTTTTTCCAGGGAGGTCTATGGACTGTAGAAGTATGGAATCCATTGCCCCCAATTCAAGGGCAGAATATATGGCTGCAATAATGGTCCTCATGGCTGATGTTGGCCGCTATATGTTGAAACAGTACCCATTGCTCCAGTGTACCCCGGGCAAGTTTTTTGTGGTCCCATGGGATTATTGTAATTGTAGATGTAGGAACTCCTCACCTTCCTGCTCCCAACTTGCTTTCCATGCTGGTACTGGAATCAAGGGCTTAGATGAATTGGCCATCTATGCAGTGGCCTTTGAACTATGGAAAATTTCAGGCTAAGTGAACTGTTTTGGTTGGAGCAAGGAGGGGGATTACACTCTAATTTGTGAACCCTCAAAGAGATTTATATAGTAGTGTAAAAATCAACTACAAGTATCAAATTTCTTTTGGGTACAAATTCCTGTTTTTTGTTTTGTGGAATGGGGGAAAAAGACATCTCTGAAAATGGCTTATCAGCTGTGGTGAAAACAAGCAACACTATTGTACTGTAAGGAGAGAATGTCTTCCCCCTCCACAACCAATAAAAATTTCCAAGGTAAATATGTATGCAGAACTTCCATGCAGTTCTATCTGTAGACTTGAACTAATTTTCCTCCAAAGCTACTCTGCTGCCTTGGCTCTGTTTTCATTTAGCCTTTTTTTCAAACTGATTTCTCCCTGATGCTACCTCCAGTGAAAGTGCAGGGATGCTACCAACAGCCTGAAAATGAGTGTAGACCATGCACAGTGCTGCCAGGGTCATAACCATTGTTATGTAGATGTGCTTTCAGTAGGTGCTTGGCATCTTGCATTGTACTGCTCTTAATCTTTAAATTAACTATCAGGCATGGGTCTGGGGAAGAAAAACATCTCCAATATTGTATTAAAGGAGTTTAGGCTGTCTCAGATAAGTGCTGCACCTTGACCAAAATGAGACTATTGTTACAAAGTAATGTAAGCAAAAGTTTTTCAGATCCTATATCTTTTTAGATAAACATATTACGTCCCCCTGCCAGTAAACAACCTGCCCATCATCCACTTTGAGGATTTCCCTTTGGACAAATGGAAGCAACTTCACTAGGTAACTCAGTAACTCTGTCCATCTGAAGTCTGTTTCTTTACCTAAAGGATCACAGTGCTGGGTTAAGTGCCAAACCAGAGGCCTAATCTTGGACTCATCAAAATCAATATGGCTTTGCTATAGACTTCATTGGGAGTAAGATTGGAGCCCAGCTTATTAAAATTGATTTTTATTTTAATCACACTTAAAATGGACAAAGTGATATAGCCGAAGAGATCAATGATGAATCTAGCTCATCATCCTGTTTTTGGTAGTAGCCAGTCTCAGAAGCCCCATAGCATTATGCAACGCTTCCTAACACCAAACTAGTGTTTACCTTGTACCCTAAATATTGGGAGGGATGCCATTATATTACAGGGACTACTTAATGTAACTGCAGATGATATTCTTCACTGGAATAGCAATTATATAAATATTAATGACCCCTTGTCCGCATGGGTTTTAGTATGACAGTCCCATAAAAGATCTTTCTTAAATCAAGTTTAGTCATCAAAACTTTTTTTTTTTAAAAGCTTTCTTTTCAAACATAACTGACTCCCCAGAGACTAAGTACAACATAGAACCGATTTTCTTAAACTTAGAGGCAGGTCAACAGAATCACTTTGTCAGAAGGAATAGAGAATCAATTTTATTAGCACCACCATTTCTTTGGATTTAAGCTTACCACTACTTTTTGTCAAATCATGACTGTGTGGGTTTTTATAAACACCTCTCAATAGCTGGAAAGCTAATAATGTAAGGAATTGGTATGGTCGTGCTTCTGATCTTTATGCTATAATTAGATTTGTGATGCGTTGCCTAACTCTAATTATGAATATTGTGTTTGAGGATCTTTTCCTTTTTTACTCGTGGCAAAGAACTGAGACTGATGTGTAGCCAGATTTTCATTAAAATAAACACTTCATAAAATGTATTTTAAAACATTTTAACTCTAGTGCATCATACTTTAACAAGATTTTAAACTAATTATGTCACAAGGTCTCTTCCAAGAGGCACTCCAAAATATTTCTTCAACAAACCTCTGAAAATAAGGAAAAAGAGACAAATGAGGGAAACATATATGCCCATATATAGCAGGACTTGGGCTATTTTATTTAAAAAAAAAGACATTTTCTTAGGCTAAACTCAGAACAATGTGATTTAGGGCTGGGAGTTTCTAAAGAGCTCAGCTCCTGTTTTGGCACCAAAATAAGTGGCCAGAGGAAAGGTCTCCTCAACATGTTAGATGTTAAGTTCCTTTTGAGAATCTAGCAGTAAGTGTCACAATAGAAGCTTCTGGGTGCTTTGTATTCTTGAAAATCTGGCCTTTATTTAGATTCCTTAATGGTAGTTGAGCCTTTTTTGAAAGCACTTGGAGAAACTGATCTCTTGTGAATATCTGGCCACACATCTTCCCATTGCAACCTTGCACTGGAATTTTTGAAGGTGGCCACTGATTTTGGGCAGTGATATACTTTCGGGTACTCAACTTGAGACCATTCGGGTTACTAGTTTCTGTTTGAGTCATGGGATCTCAAGACCTCTCATGATAAGGACCAAGGGGTGTCAAGTTGAGCACTCAAAATCAGCACCTTCATTTGAAAATGTTGGCCTTGGCCATTATATTTTGACATGTTCTCAATACACTGTTTTTGCTAGCTCCATCTAACTTGAATGGCAACTTAGAGGCTAAAAAAGACAAGTGCAGGAGATATTAACACAGCTGCTTTCCCTCTCTAGAATTGTCACTTTTTAAATCAAATTCTATGGATGTATCTGTTTTAAAGGTGGAAAAATAGGAAATGGCAGGAATTTAACATCTCAAAAGCTTTTGTATATTAGGTTGATTAAGATTTACCATGACTTAATTTCCACACAAGCATTCTTTTAAGTCCAAAGGTCACTTGATATTTTGGATGTAACCAACAATATAACCACATACATGGTGTTTCTCCCATTTAGCTAAATACCATTAAGAATTAATTATGGTCTGGCTACATTCCTGAATCAGATGTATGTGAGCATACTCCACTCTGGATACACTTGCTAGCTCAGTTCTAAAGATAGTTTTTAAAGTACACACATTTTAATCTTACTGTAATTCATGTATATAAGTGAGCTAAAGAACATGTTTTTACTAGAGATGCTGAGATTGCAAAATGTGTAGTTTTCAGATGAGGGAAGCTGTATTGTAGGGTAGAAATTCTCATCATATGAGATCCAAATGGCACAAGCATAAATTCATGCAGAGAAAAATCCTACCATATTTCCTTAATCAAAATTCCAAATCCTACAATGGTGATTGTCCCTGAATCAAGATGTCAAGGTTTAGCTGGCTGAAACAGAACATTATGCTTCCTATGATGTCTTGAGTAGAGCTGGTCAGGAATTTTTTGACTAAATGGTTTTTCATTGGAAAATGCCGATTGAAACTGAAACTTTTGCGGGGAAGAGTTGGTTTCAGTGAAACTTTTAGGAAGGCTTCTCAGCTCTAGATTGGATTCATTGCTTAAACAGAGAATGAACCATCTAGCCAATGGCCAGTTGGTCAAAGAGCTCACTTGGGCTGTGGCAGATCTGTATTCAAGTCCAAATCAGGCAGATCAAGGACATGAACTCAGTCTCTGACATCCCGGGTGAGTGCCATAACCACTAAGTCATTGGCTATTCTGGTCCTGGGTTTTGGGTTACCTCC
Source organism: Mauremys reevesii (assembly GCF_016161935.1). Classification (NCBI taxonomy): domain Eukaryota; kingdom Metazoa; phylum Chordata; order Testudines; family Geoemydidae; genus Mauremys; species Mauremys reevesii. The sequence continues at coordinate 45,736,124 of NC_052629.1, read as the reverse complement.
AAAAAGTCTGAGTGGAATGGGAAACTATTGAAATATCAGCTTTAAGGGTGGGAAAACAGTTTTCTGCCCAGCTCTAGTATTGCATGCTATGTGAGGCCTTGTTCAGGAATGGTTTGTAAAGGAAGAAAGTTTAGTTAAAAAGACTCAAAGCAGGGATATTACATGTCAGGAATTTTTTTTATATTAATCCCTTATTTTATCAAAATAAGTTAGTTAAAAATGGTGTGATTTCATTAGTGTGAGAAATCTTAGGCTCCCTGTTCCCTTTGCTAACATCTAGAAAACACTATTTATCTTTTGAAAAAGCTCTGCCCCAAGGGCGTAATGAACTGTCTGCAATTCACTGGTGTTTGTATATATAGTGGAATTAGGTGCCCAGGAGAGAGGGGAATCCTTGCCATCTTCTACAATCACTCAGGAATAATGGAGTTTAAAACAGATTCATGTTGGTTGATGCCACCCTATAGACCTCTTACAATGTTTTCTCAAGGTTCTAATCACTGAGAGCTGGATTGGGGTGGGAGGGGGGATGGCACAGTAGTCTAAACTATAGGAAAAATATTTTCATATAAAGTAATAACCAAACTGAATCCTAACTCATACTTAAACCAGTTTCCAGGCTTAGGAAAAAAACAAAACCTAGCTCAGTTTAGAGCCAGATTCTGCAAACTTTACTTGCACTGAATAGTACCCAACACTGAGTAATTCCCTGAAAACATAATGGATATGTGCATGACAAAAATGTAAATATCAAAGCATTGGAAGGTGCTTGAAAAAGTAGAATATATATGTTGTAATCTCATAAGTATCTACTCTAAATAAAACTCAAACTTTTTGTTGATAACAGTTGAAGGGTAAAAAAAAGTGAATTACTTAAGTACTTATAGCTATTGACTTCATAACCCTTCCTGTACGAATTGGAATACCTTCAAAGATGCACACACAATCAATGAAGGTGGCTTGACCCTTTGTAAAGCTCTTTCCTTTGTACTAGAGAATTATATTGCTACCCAGGAAAGCAATGAGCCATTGAAATTAAAGAAAGAAGAGTTTTGTATATCATGTTATCTTGCCCTTGGATAAGATAAGTTCTATGACGTGCATTGTCCATTTTAAAAGATAGAATAAAGACTTGCTGATCATAAACCTGATTCTTTTCTCCCTGTCTTGCACCCTCTGTAGTCATTTATACCTGTTGTGACAAAGTTCCTCCTCTACCTTGGTGGGTCCTGCGCTTTTTTGGCAGATTTGCTCACCTCAGTGATCTTCCCCACAGTCTGGGTCAACTTCTCCTGTGTCTGATCAGGAGTTGAGAGGTTTGGGGGGAACCTGGGCACACCCTCTACTCCTGGGTTCCAGCCCAGGGCCCTGTGGTTTGCAGCTGTCTATAGTGCCTCCTGTAACAGCTGCATGACAGCTACAACTCCCTGGGCTACTTCCCCATGGCCTCCTCCAAACACTTTCTTTATCCTCACCACAGGACCTTCCTCCTGGTGTCTGATAACGCTTGTACTCCTTAGTCCTCCAGCAGCACACTCTCAGGCCTGGTCTACACTAAGGGCGGGGGTCGAACTAGGGTACGCAAGTTCAGCTACGCGAATAGCGTAGCTGAACTCGAAGTACCCTAATTCGAACTATTTACCCGTCCAGACGCCGTGGGATCGAAGTCGTTGACTCCGCCACTGCCGTTCGCAGTGGTGGAGTTCCGGAGTCGACCGGAGCGCGCGAGGAGTTCGAACTATCGCATCTAGATTAGACGCGATAGTTCGAACTCCGAGAAGTCGAACTCACCGCGTCGACCCGCGCGGTAAGTGTAGACCTACCCTCACTCTCACTCTCAGCTCCTTGCTTCTCTTGCTCCCAGCTCCTCACACGCTTTCCCTCTCCTCTCACTCCCCCCTCCCTGACTGGAGTGAGCTCCTTTTTAAACCCAGGTGCCCTGATTAGCCTGCCTTGATTAGAACACCTGCAGCCAATCAGCCTGTCTGCCTTAATTGGTTCTAGCAGATTCCTGATTACTCTAGTGCAGCCCCTGCTCTGGTCACTCAGGGAACAGAAAACTTTCTCCAGTGGCCAGAAGAACCCCCTTCTTCTCTGCTGTAGAGGGTAGGAGGGAGAGGGCGGCATCTGCTGCTGCTGTTGTTCCTGCTGGGCGCTGGGCCCTCGCTGCTGTTGCTGCTGCTCTAGCTGCTCCCCTGGCTGGGCTACGCACCACCACCCACCCCCTTTCTCTGCTATCTGCTTGCTGACTGGCTGGTAGATCCCCCCCCCCCCAGTTGCTGCTGTTACTCCACCTACGGCCCCTTGGGCGGGGGGGGGGCTGCTGGCCTGCTCCCCAGAGGAGGGGAGTGAGGGACCCCAGCTCCAGCCCTTGTTGCTGAGGAAGCCACCACCACCATCTTCTGAGCGGGGTCCCTCCTGCCTGGCCACCAGACCACCATCTGGAGCTGCTGAAGCTGCTGTGTTTTGCTCCTGGGGAGCTGCTGGAGCCCCAAGGGGGAAGAGAAGGAGAGTGCTGCCTGCTGCTGGAGGACCTCATGGAGACTCTGAAGACCACCGTGGAGGGGGCACTAAAGGATTGAGTATGCTCTTGTGGTGGGGGTTTGGACTGTGTCTGTTGGGACGCCGGGGGTGTGGCGTGGAGCCTGCCCCGGGTCCATCCATGTCCCCCTTCGCCCCCACCACCATTGTTGCTCCCTCCACCACCCTCACTGGCTGTTTTCCTTCTGCTTCGGCCTCCTGCCTCCGGGACTGAGCTGCTCACCTGGCTTGCCACGCCCACTTCCACCGTTTGGGCCTGCAACAGCAGCAGCCACCATTGACTTTTTGCACAAGTGCCCGTGGGCGCACCCCACACCCGCACCCCATTGGCCTGGCCCCCTCTCCTTTGCCACATTTGTCTGCCCTACCCATTTCCCTCTGCGGCCCTGCGATCCCCCAACCCTGATTGGTCCCTCCCCTCGTGCGCCCATGCCCCCTCCCATGTGCTTGTGCCCTTCCCCGTTTTGAGTTGGCCCTTGTTCACTGCACCCCCTATGCTGTTAGCCCCCCTGGTCCCCTAGTGCAACTAGAGGAGCCAGAATTCCCCTCTGGGTCGGTGGCCTGACACCCTCCTGCCCCTAGGTCCTTGATTGCTCCCCTCGCCCCTTTAGCCTTCCTTTTGTGGCACACTCCACCCCTGCCTGCAGCCTAGCGGGGAGGGGCGGTTGCCTTCTCTCCTTCCCCTCCCCTCGCTGTTTGTCCCCCTCCCTGCTCTCGTTATGGCGGGGGACGCGGCGGGGGTGACCCCTCGCGATGCTCCCACCGCCCCTCCCCCAGAAGCCCTCGTGTCCATTCCCCAAGCCTCTACCTCGACCGCTGCTGCCGGTCCATCTGCCCCCGCCCCCGCTGGGGCACCGGCTGTGGCGAGTACTGGGGAGACCTCCGCTGCTGCCATGTCCCTCGCCCCTTCCGATTCGGTGGGAGCCCCCCTAGCCGGTGGGAAAGGTCGGGGTGGGAAGAAGGGTAAGGGCCCCGCTAAAAAGACCAAGTCCTCCATGGCGGGGACTGCCCCCACTGCCACAGCCCCACTACCGGCCGCGGCATCCCTCCCTGCTGCTCCCTCCACCAGCTCTGCGGGTGTCCCTCCCCCGGCCCCCAGGGCATATGCCCAGGTGGCGGCAGCTCCCCCGTCAACCGCTGCTCCTCCGACTGCCGCTTCCGCTACCATCTATAGCGGCCGGGGCCCCTTCCCCGCCTTGACCAGGAAGCACGGCGTCCGTTGCCTTCTGGTGCTCGCCTCGCCCCACGTGGAGACCTACGTGCGGGCATTGGTGAGGGTGGTGGGGCCCACAGCCATCGTGGCGGCCTCCAAAATGTACGGGAGGGTGGTCTTCTTCCTGGCATCAGAGGCTGCCGCCCAAGAGGTGGTAGAGACAGGTCTAGTGGTGGGGGGTGTGTTCGTGCCTCTGGAGCCCTTGGAAGACCTGGGGGTCCGCTTGATCCTGACCTCCGTCCCTCCCTTCCTGCCCAATGCCGCCCTGCTGCCCGCCCTTTCTGCCCTGGGGCGCCCTATCTCCGTCATCAGCCCTCTCCCGTTGGGCTGCAAGGACCCCGCGCTCCGTCACGTCCTCTCGTTCCGCCGGCAAGTGCAGCTTCAACTGCCACCGGCGGTGCGTGACGGAGAGGCACTCGAGGGGTCCTTTGTGGTCCCCTACCAGGGAGCCCGCTACCGGGTGCATTACTCGATGGGGGAGGCCCGGTGCTACCTCTGCCGGGCGATGGGGCACGTCCGGAGGGACTGCCCCTTGGCCCGGCACGGAGGAGCGTCCGGGACCCCCGAGCCCCGGCAAGGCACCGGCCCTGTGACCGCCAGTGCCCCTGGCTGTCTGGCACCTGAAGCTGCCCCTCCTCCTTCTCGGTCCACCGCTGTGGAGGAGGGTGTGGCGGAGATAACACCGGGCGTGGGAGAGGGCCCGCCCCAGGGAGACTCCTCCCTCATTTCTGTTGCCCCTCCATTGCCTCACCGAGTCTCTGAGCCATCGCCCTTGCCCCCAGACCCGACCCCTGTTAGCCAGCCCCCGGATGATGCCATGGAGGGCTGGTCCTTGGTGCGGGGAAAGCGGAAGGCTCGGGCCCCATTACATTCATTGGATTCGGAGACCCCCCCAGAAGAGCAGGAAGGAGGGCACCGATGACGAGCCTTCCACCTTGCCCCCTGATGACACCCGTTTTGTGGTGCCGGCTGGGGATGACGTGGCAGCACCGGACAGTGACACTGCCCCTCCTCCGGGGTCCCTTCCCGAGGAAGCCCCCGAGGGAGCCCCTTTTGCCCCCTTACCATCCGAAGCCCCTGTGAGCACTGAGGTGGGCATCGCTTTGGGTGCTGGCGGGGAGGGCCTCGGGGTGGTGGACAGCAACCTCCCCTCCATCTACGAGGAGATCGAGGCCCTGGGTCTGACCCCGGTTATGCAGGGGGAGGATGACCTTTTGCCAGCGGGCCTCGATCTGTGTGACCTCACCTCAGTCCCCCTGTCCCCGGGTTCCCTTTCCCTGGCTGATGCTTCTGCTCCCACCTCTGAGGGTCCCCTGGGGTCTTCCATCAGCGCGGCTGCAGGTGGCACTTCCCTGACGGCCGCCAAGCCCATTGAGGCGACGGCAGGTGCCCCGCTGTCCGGACCCAATTCCCAGGGGGTGTCCCTCTTGGGTGTGGGCCAACTGACCTCCTTCCCGGACGGGGACCCCATTGTTGACCTTCCATCTCCGGATGCTGTGGCTGTCGTTCCAGCCATCGTGGCTGCGCCCGGCATCGTTGAGGGTCCCCTTCCCGCTCCCCCGATCCCTGAGCCTGACCAAGAGGGGCCATCTTCCTGCGGCCCAACTATTGAGGCTCAGGATCCTGCCTCTGCCCGTCTCCCTGATTCTCTTCCTGATCCCACCCCTACTTCTGACCCCTACCCTATCACTGATCTCGGCCCCACCCTTGTCCCCTCCGCCTCCTGTGATGTCATTGCTGCCCCGGGGATACCCCCCAGGGAGTGGCCTTAGTTGTTTTTCCCTGCCCTGACCCATCAGGGGCTGCTGTTCTCCTTCTGCCGCCCCCTGTTGGACTGGGGAGCGGGGCGGGCCACGTGGCGTCGGCCCATTGGACACCACGTCAAGGGTCTGCCCCCTGCCTGCCCACCTCGGTGGGCCACGGAGCTATGACAGGGGCCCCGCTGGGGGATGGTCATCGATCCATTACCCCGCCCCCCCCATGCGCTGAGGGAGAAGCTGCGGGAGTTCCTTGAGGATGTCCATGGCTCCCATAACAAGGTCCAACTTGTGCTCCAGCGGTGGGGGGATTTCCATCTGATCCCCCCGGGCCATGAGGACCCTCATGGGGGAGGGTAAGAGGACCGGGAAGCAGGCCGCCGCGGCCTACTGGCGGGTCCGCCTCTTCTGTGACTCTCTACTCACCTACGGGGTTGGTCACGGATTGCTGCGTGGCCTGACAGAGGCCGTGGGCGTGTCTGCCAGCGAGGATCGCCCCCCCAGCCCTCCTCATGGCGCTGATCATCTTTGCCACTTTGAACGCCTGGGGCTGTAGGATGGGTCTCCGCAGGAGCCAGGTGCTCTCCTTCCTTTGGGACGGGGGGTACTCTGTGGTTTTCCTGCAGGAGACCTATACGGATCCAGCCGCTGAAGCTAGCCGGCGGCTGGAGTGGGGGGACAGGGTCTACTTTAGCCACCTCTCGGTTTGCTCAGCAGGAGTGGCGACCCTGTTCTCCCCCGACCTACGGCCTCAGGTGCTGGGGATCGCCGAGGCTGTGCCGGGCCGCCTGCTGCACCTCCGGGTGCATGGAGGGGCTTGTGGTTAATCTCGTCAACGTCTACGCCCTGACATCGGGCCCGGAGAGGTTGCGTTTTTATCAGCAGGCATCCGCCTTCCTCGGCTCCCTGGATCCTCGTGAGTGCCTGGTCCTGGGTGGGGACTTTAACACCACCCTCGAGGAATGGGACCGCTCGGGGACCGAGCAGTGCCCGGCCACCGCAGATGTCCTCCAGGAGATCGTCAAACGCCAATCCCTGGTGGACGTCTGGCGCGACCACCACCCAGACGTCGTCTCGACGTTCACCTTTGTCCGGGTGGAGGCCCATCTGTCACGCCACTCCCGGCTGGACCGCATTTACCTGTCACGTTTCCACCTTTCCCGAGCCCACTCCTCCAGCGTTCGGCCGGCCCCCTTTTCGGATCACCACCTTGCCACCGTGATGGCCTCTCTCTGTGCGGAGAGGCCGGGGCCGGCCTATTGGCACTTTAATAATAATTTGCTGGAGGACGCGGGCTTCGTGGTGTCCTTCCAGGAGTTCTGGCTGGCCTGGCGAGGGAAGAGGCGCGCCTTTCCCTCCGCCCGGCGGTGGTGGGACCTGGGAAAGGTGTGCGCCCAGCTCTTCTGCCGTGACTACACCCGGGGCGCCAGCCGACGGAGGGATGCGGCGATAGAGCAGTTGGAACGGGAGGTTTTGGAGCTGGAGAGGCGTCTGGCCGCCAGCCCCGAGGATCCATCCCTCTGCGGAGTGTGCCAGGAGAAGCAGGAGGAGCTCCGGGCCCTCGAGTATCATCGAGCCCGGGGTGCCTTTGTTCGATCCCGCATCCGCTTCCTTTGGGAGATGGATCGTGGCTCCCGCTTCTTCTATGCCCTGGAGAAAAGGAGGGGGGCCAAAAAGCACGTCACCTGCCTCCTGGCGGAGGACGGCACCCCCTCACGGATCCGGCGGAGATGTGCGGGAGGGCCAGGGCCTTCTACGCGACTCTTTTCTCTCCGGATCTGACCGATCCTGATGCTTGTAAAGTGCTCTGGGATGGACTCCCGACGGTCAGCGCGGGCGACCGGGACTGGCTAGAGCTGCCTCTCACTCTGTCCGAGTTCTCGGAAGCCCTCCGTTGCATGCCCACCAATAAATCTCCGGGCATGGACGGGCTGACCGTGGAGTTCTACCGCGTGTTCTGGGAAGTCCTCGGCCCAGACCTAGTCACCGTCTGGGCCGAGTCTTTGCGGGGCGGGGTCCTCCCTCTCTCGTGCAGGCGAGCCGTGGTCGCCTTACTGCCGAAGAGGGGGGACCTCCACGATTTACGGAATTGGCGTCCCATCTCGCTCCTCAGCACGGACTACAAAATCGTTGTTAAGGCCATCTCGCTGCGGCTAGGGTCCGTGCTGGCGGACGTGGTCCACCCGGACCAGACCTACACCGTCCTGGGCCGCACGATCTTTGATAACCTGTATCTGGTCCGGGACCTCCTGGAATTAGGGTGTAGGGATGGTCTGTCGTTCGCCCTCTTGTCCCTGGATCAGGAGAAGGCGTTCGACAGGGTGGACCACGGGTATCTCCTGGGCACTCTGCAAGCGTTTGGCTTCGGACCCCAGTTTGTGGGTTTTCTCCAGGTGCTGTACGCTTCCGCAGAGTGTCTGGTCCGGCTCAACTGGACCCTGACCGAGCCAGTCAGCTTCGGGCGAGGAGTACGGCAGGGGTGTCCCCTCTCAGGTCAGCTGTATGCTCTGGCGATCGAGCCCTTTCTCTGTCTCCTCCATTGGAGGCTGACGGGGTTGGTGCTCCGGGAGCTGGAGCTGCGGCTGGTACTCTGACGATGTGCTCCTCGTGGTCCAGGACCCGGGCGACTTGGCGCGGGTGGAGGCTTGCCAGGCCATTTATTCGGCGGCCTCCTCCACCCGGGTCAACTGGGTCAAGAGCTCTGGCCTGGTGGTTGGGGACAGGTGGCAGGCAAGCTCCCTCCCACCCGCACTTCAGGCCATCCGGTGGAGCGCGGGTCCACTGTTCTATCTCGGCATTTACCTTTCTGCCACGCATCTGTCTCCGCCGGAGAACTGGCATGGTTTAGAGGGCGGGGTGAGGGCGCGGCTCCGGAAATGGACAGGACTACTCCGGTGCCTCTCTCTCCGAGGGAGGGTGCTGGTGCTGAATCAACTAGTCCTGTCCATGCTCTGGTACCGGCTCAAGACCCTGGTCCCGGCCCCGGATTTCCTGGGCAACCTCCGGACGGCGGTTCTGGAGTTCTTCTGGCCAGGAACGCACTGGGTCTCTGCAGGGGTCCTCCACCTGCCCCTGGAGGAGTGGCGGCAGGGCCTGAAGTGCCTGCGTACTCAGGTCCGCGTCTTCCACCTGCAGGCCCTGCAGAGGCTCCTGTATGGTGCGGGTAGTCCGGCGTGGAGCGTATAGGCGCACACCTTCCTCCGCCACTTCCGAGGGCTCCGATACGACCGGCAGCTCTTTTATCTCCATCCAAGAGGTCTTCCGTGAGACCTCTCTGGGCTGCCGGTCTTCTACCAAGACATCCTCCAGACCTGGAAGCTCTTTTTTATGACCAGGTCCGTGGCGGCCACCGTGGGGGTTGATCTCCTCGCGGAGCCCCTGCTACACAACCCCCAGCTTCTTGTGCAGGTGGCGGAGTTCCCTGCGGTGCGCCAGAGGCTAGTCTTGGCGGGGGTCACCAGGGTCGGAGACCTACTGGACTACGACTGGGGAGACTGGCTGGATCCCCTGACGCTCGCTCAGCGCATGGGGCTCTCCAGACCTTGTACTCCCCGGCGCGTACTTCAGGAGGGGAAGGCCGCTTTACTGCCCGCTGCTCGGGCCTACCTTGACCGGGTCCTGCGAGAGGGCACGCCCTGCCCACCTTCCACCCCGGGCCCCGTGGACCTTTTTATCGGGCCCCTGCCCCATGGACCCAATCGGCCCCCTCACCCTTTTACTGCGAGCCGGCTGCCCGACCTGCAGCCGGTTCTGTTCCAGACCGCACCAAGAACACATCTGTACACTCTCGTGCTCCACACTCTTCACTACCTCACCCTCGCGTCCCGCCCCGATACAAAATGGTGGGACCTCTTGCCACCTCTCAAGGGTGAGGAGCCCCGGTGGGTCAGCTTGTATTCTGCCCTGGTCCCGAGGCCCGCCGGGGATGTCAGTTGGCGGCTCCTTCACGGGGCTGTGAGCACGGGCGTGTACTTGGCGCGGTTTACCCCTGTCCCCAACACCTGCCCCTTCTGCGGTGTGAAGGAGACCCTGGCATACGTTTATTTAGAGTGCACCAGGTTGCAGCCCCTGTTCCGGCTCCTCTTGCATCTCCTCTTGCGTTTTTGGTTTCACTTTTCCTCTCACCTGTTTATCTATACACTCCCCATCCGTGGCCCCACAAAGTCGCGGGATCTCCTTGTCAACTTCCTCTTGGCCCTGGCCAAACTAGCCATCTATAATACCAGGGAGAGGAGGTTGGCCGATGCGGTTTCCTGTGACTGTGGGGCCTATTTCCACTCCTCCGTCCGTTCACGCATCCGGGCAGAGTTCCTCTGGGCAGCGTCCACTGGCTCCCTTGACGCCTTCGAGGAGCAGTGGACGTTGTCTGGGGTTTTCTGCTCGGTGTCCCCATCAGGTTCCCTTCGTTTAGCCCTATGACCTCACTCCCGCTCCTGTTTTTTCATTGGTTGTCCCACGTAATTAGTTAGTATCCCAGACCTGTGGATCCTCCCCTTAGGCTGGGGGGAGGTCCTGGATACTAATAGGACCAGACTTCTGTACCCCACTGGCCTGGGTCTGTCACACTGTGTAAAGAGAGTGTAACCAATATGGTAATGTTTTGAACAGGTATAAATGGCTATATTGGTGCAAGGCAGTGGAGAAAGTTATATTTAAATCATGTTAATGGGCCAGATTCTCACATGGTGTAAATTGTCATAACTCTAGAAATCAATGAAGGTATACTCATGCCAGGTGACAGAAAATCTCTCTCCTTGTTGTGTCTGTGTGTGTTTTTAAAATCCTTTACTGTGGATGGTCTTCTGTACGCTAACGTATCAAGTTCAAGGTTCACCTTGGGCAGTGTTGCAGCCAAGTAAGGCTCTCAGATGAACAAGGATAAAACATTCTTTTGAGCTGGTGGAAAGGGTCTGAGTTCTGTATGTTTGGTTAAATGACCACCCTTATTTGATTAAGACTTTTAATATAGATTTGCTTTTTCTATTTGTGATTAATACTTCTCAAGAATGGGCAGAGGTTGAAATCTACCATATCCAATTAGGATTCATTATTTGGGAAACAATTTGTTTGTGGGCTGAGGAAATAGTGCAGTAGTACTGCATGACTTTTTGGTTGGCTTTTGTGAATCAGTTTCTAATGGCAAAAGAAGAGGCCACAGCATGGCTTCATCCACTCTTGTACCACTTCTGGATGTATATTCTTAGCATTAACATCTGCACTGTCACAGCTTCATTCATGGACACATTATGCATCCACATTTACAGGTGCAGAGGGCTCTCTTGCAGTAGCACTGATGGAGTTCTACCAGGCAATACAGTTAAGTGGTTGGGGGACTGTATCCCACCCATACAGTGCAGAACCCATCTTTGTTGCAAACTTCTTGGCATTTCTTCAGGGAATTGCTTGAAGAGCAGGTGAGGGGACCGGATGGGTGTGGATGCGTGGGTGGGTATTCCAGTATGCCCATTTGCAGAGGGAGCATGCTAGTGTGACAGGAGCTATCTAGGCTGAAAAAGATTCTGTGTGCTCCGTTAGGGGGCAGGGGATGATTGTTTCTATCCCTTTCTCTGTGGAGCTCCTCAATTCCCAGCCCTGCTACTTGGGCTGGGATATTACTTTAGCCTTTGTACGTATCGTAGGCTAGAGCTGTTTACCAAAGTCACAGCCAATGTAGGTCACTTGTACACTGAGGCCCCCAATTCAGCAAAGCACTTAACCAGATATGTGTGTATATTATAAATACTAGAGTACATTAAAAGCTGTGCATGAAGAATATTATGACTGAGACTAATCTGAAAAGGAAAGGAATGCTGATAGGCCATTTTTAATTTCTTGCTGTGACTCATTAACTGAATAATAGTAATGACTACCCATACTAGAAGCTATCCAAGTTTGTATACAAAACCAGTCAGTTGGTTTTAATTCCCACATAGAGGTTTTTCTAATTTTATTTTCAAAATACTTACTTTCTCCCTCTCTCTCTTTTTTTTTTAAGTCTCCCTTGTTGGTGTTTGCAGCCTAAACATGACTCTGTAAATACTCATCTTTTCCCAACTTGAATATAGAGATCCCATTTTTATCTGGGTGAGCTGTCATTTTACTTACAATGGTGTGCTGTTCCACATAACTTTTGAAAAGCTGGACAAGCAAAATTACCTTACAGTTGCACCGATAGAAAAACATTTCGTGTTTTCATTAGAAAATCTGATTAATCAACAAAGATGATGAGAAACTGTAGAGCTAAAATCCTCCAAGTTAGAGGCTAAATAGACTGCTTCCCTCTGCATGACAACTACCCTGAACAGCAGGGGAAGCCCATATTATTTATTAAATGCAACAGAAATATGAGAACTAGTAGGAAAAATATGTAAGTTCACTTCCTCTGTAGCATCTGATAGAGGTCACTCCAGAAGCAGGATTCTGGAGAAGATAGTCCATTGGTCTGTTGTGATGTGGCATGTCTTGATGTGTGGTCAAAATAACTTGACTTTAGGGATTAGTGTTTTTTAAAATGATTTCCTTTTTTACAAACCAAGTTGGGGCCAGCTGCCCCAAAGACTGATGGCCACCCAGAACATTCCCTTTTCTGAAATCAATCATTAGGCTGTAACCAATGCTTGTTGCATTTTCCTATTGTCAATTCACACACACTCCTCTTCAAAAACCATTATCAAATGCAGGGTTAAAATAAAACAAGTCCATGGATAGAGGAAAAAATCTTTCCTTTTGTAATCTTTCTTCAACAATAGGATCACCCAGACTTGCGCACCTGATCATGTTTTAGTGGATCACTACTTTTGCCCTCTTGACCTTGATAGTCAAGGACTTGCATTACATCTGCAAACACCAGTGGAGTGTCAGTTTGTCAGTGACTAGCAGAAATTGCTACTGAGCAACATGAAACTCACTTCTAATGCTAGTCGTAGGGGTGTGTGTGCTGTCCTTGAGGAATTTGAAGAACAGCAATTCAAGAATTATTCAGAGTATAATTCAGGTCTTCCTTGTGGCAGTGCATGGCTTTACAATGGGGGTATCTTTTTCTACTAGGCTGGCACTTAAATTTTATTCTTAAATTCCTCTATGTAACATAGTTCAAGTAGTTATACATATTTGGCTCAAAGCTTTCATTTTAAAGAAAAAAGTGCTAAGCTGCACATGGAATGTCATTAAGAAAACATGATAGAACTATGGGGAGGCAGTAATCCAGAGGAATGGCTTTTGGGTTTGTCTCCGTTACCTTACAGTGTTAATGAGGGGGTGGGGTGGGGGGGAATTGTACATTACTTTTACTTCTCTAATTTGACACATTAAGTACCCTTTGCAGGATGTGATTCAGAAATATTTGCAATTTTGAAAAGCTTTTCTGCAGTTGAATCTCAATTGAACCTTATAATGTAACAATCAGCAAAACTCCATCTGGTTTTACTTCTGCTAGTACTCAGCAGTAGCTTATAAGATTGCTGTAGATAAGACACCTCCATTATTACTGGTGGTATACACACTCTGTTCCAAGATTTAAAAAAAAAATCTAATTTATAAAGGTGGTCACACTTGGAGGCTTGCTGTGTGAAAGGGGTCACCAGTATGAAAATTTGAGCACCACTGCCCTACATGAATTAAAAACAGTGGGTGGTGGTGGAGGCAGGTTGTAACCCCTCCAGAGATGCCACCAACTGGAGAGGCTTGCATATATGGGTTCAAACTGGATTCTCCAGCAGTAACAAAGGACTTTTTGGATAAATAATGAGTTTGAACTGACGCCATCTTTTCCCGATTCAGCAAATGGACAAAAGCTTCTGTCCAAGGGTGGGAAGGAGGGCGCAGGGAGTGGGTGTGGGGGGGGGGGGAAGAGGGGTTACGGCAATCCTTAGGGAAGGGTTGGACAAACTGATACCTGTGAGGGCCAGGGTTTGGTGTTGGGGTGACCTCTGGCAAGCTTTTTAGCATATGTGTAGGTTCTTTTGTCTTCTCTGTAATGCTTTCAATTTAAGAATAAATATGCTTGCTTGCTTATAAAGAGCTGTGTGGTAACTTACAACCTCAAATCTCATGCTGGCCTGTATTTCCAGTCTGGTGTGCTGGGGATATTGCAGTGTAAGGTGAGAACTGAGGCCTGGAAAAACCCTGGTCAGGAGAGAGAGACAGTGTTGATTTTTTTCCCAAGAGAGGTGACAGCTGAGGAGCTGGGAGCCTACAGTAGGTGCCTTTTTTTTTTTTTTTTTTTTTTGGACCATAGAGTGGAAACATAGGTGCAGTTGCCCTGAACTGTGACTGCACCTGGGATTTGAGTCAGATAAATTAGCAGCAAAGTCTTACATTTCCCTCACCTACTTGATTTATATGACTCTGAAATACCAGTTATAACAGTAGTAGATTAAGAACACTTCACTTCTAGATGTAGAAGCCGGAGTTAGAGGGGAACTTTTTTTGTTTGTTTTTAAATTCTCAGCAACAGCTGTTAGTCAGGTTTTTTTAAAACATTGAATACCTGCTGTATAGATAAATATTCCTAAAGTCTCTGAAACTAATTTTGTAGTACAATTTGCCAACACCGCTAAAAATAAAAAGAGAGAAATCAGAACACATCTATCAATCAGCCTTCACTTTTTAAAGTAGAATTATTTATTTTCCAAAATAGAAATCTGAAAACATTTGAAGCAGAAATGAGAACATAGGGTATTCATTGTAATTATTTTCTACAATATATGTTGCCAAATACAAATATACAGATGCATTATGACAAGATTACATTTTAATAAAAATTGCAAAAGTAGATGGTTCTGTATATTAAAGTAGCCTTAGGCAGACAGTCTGCACAGCTGAGATAACAAAATGCTTTGAAATCTTAGTAGAGTTTACAGAGAGTAAGAACTTTCACTGTCATAGGTGGGGTGCATATCTTGAAAGTCACGTTCTCATATTTTTTAAATTCTTAGTTTTTCAATAAAGAAACAATAAAGCCAAGGATTAATTTGAACAAGGAAAGGTGGGTGAGGGAATAGAAGTCTAGGTGACATTATGAGCTTGATTACCATTCTCTTGTTACCATAGACACAAAAACATTAGTTTTGGAATTTTGCCTCATCTCCTCTTTGTATAACTTCCATCACCCCTCCCTTTCTCAGGACTTCCTTCCCCAGGTTCATCCTTGCCAACCCTCTCTAGTCCAACCACCTGGCCATTGGTTGCCAAGTTTCCTCAGCCTAACATTAGGGTGACCATATTTCAATATGCTGAATATGGGCCACCTGGTAAAATTACTCGTATTCAAGCGAGTTCAATGGCAGTCAATCAGAACTACATAGTACAAACATTCAAATTAACATGAAGTTGACTGAGCCCCTGTTAAAAAGAAATACTGTATTGTTGGATTCTTTTTATTTACCTTCTTATCTTTAAGGCTTTAGGGTTCACATGGGGAGGGGTGACACACACACTCCTACCTCCACATACACACAAGGAGCGGTGTCTCTCTCTCTCTCACACACACACACACACACACACACACACACACACACACACACACACACACACACACACACACACACACACACACACACACACACACACACACACACACACAGTGGGTGACCACTCAACCCTACCTACCCAGTGCTCTCCACAGTCCATGCCTGGCTGGGCCCCATGGGACAGACCCCCCCTCTCCTGATACCCGGCACCATATCTTCCCAAGGCAACACGTGGGGGAGGGCACAGAGGGTCACACAGCCCCCCCCCAATATTTCTGCCAGGGTTCAGACCAGAATGAGGCCAGCATCAGCCTTTTGGCACCGTGTGGGAGGGAAAGGATGGGAGCTGCTTCCAGCCACTGGGGAGGAGGAGCGGGGGGAAGGGATGACATGGCCCATGTCTTTGCAGCACTCATCTCTTCCCACCTCTACCCCGACAGTGGCTGAAAGCAGCTTGTCCCTTCCTGCCTGTGCAGTGTCGAAAGGCAGCTAACACCTCCAGACTGCTATTAGCCACCGACATAACTCAGCCATCTCTGGCTACAGCATGGGCAGGAAGGGGTTAAGCCTTAAGGATGCATTGTGCACCAGGGCCCAGGGAACCTGACTGCAGGGGCTTCAGCAAACCCTGCCAGAGAAGTGGCTCAGCAGGTGAGGGTGCCTAGGGGATGGAGCAGCCCTGTGCTCCCTGGGGTGGGGGTGTGTGTGTGTGTGTGAGAGAGAGAGAGAGAAGTGAAGAAGGTGCTAAGCCCCTGCCATGGGGGCTGCTGTGGAGCCTGCAGGGTCAGGGCATGAACAAGCTGGAAATCACTTACCCACCTGCCACTCCAGAGCTTAGATGAGGGGCGGAGAGGCTTCCCCATGCCAGTGCTTTGCAGGGCTTTGGTACATGCAGGGCTTGGCTCTTCCAGGCCAATGCCCCGGTCTGGAGGGTCTTGGACTTTCCCAGGGCACCCTCTCAGCCAGAGGCAGTAGGGGAAGGAAGGAGCCTGCCAGCCAGGCTGTTGGTGAGCTGAGTGCTCCATCTGGGGGCTGGGTCTCAAGTAACAAAAGTTGGGGCTATCACCTTGCCATGGAGACCCTTCTCTGAGGTGTGAGGGCAAATGTGACCAAGGGCTGGGGGATGGAGGACTGTCACAGGCATTGTGGAGTCACAGAGGATCTAGTAGGTTTGTGGTGGGCTCTGCAAGACCTTTCTGATGAATGGGTGGGCACAATCATGTGAGGGAGGGCTGGATCTCTGAAGTGGATCTACATGGTGATGTCCCCCCTTTAGAACTCCTGCTGTGAAAATCTGTCTCTTAATGTTTAAATGCCTGTTGCTCACTGTTATAAACAGACAGTTAAGGGTTAATTCCTCTTTTACCTGTAAAGAGTTAAGTTCACATGAGGGGACAAGATGCTTTCAAAGAGGGAGGAGGGAAGTCAGTCTTTGGTCTGTTCAGAAAAAAGTGTGCCAGAGTAAAGGATCCAGGAATTAGCCATCTGACATTTCTTAAAAGTAGTAAATGTTTAGAGGAGGAATGTATTAGATTGTTTATTTTCTTTTGTGACTTCTTTTTGCATAGAGGGAGAATCAAATTGGGTTTCTTTGTGTAACTAAGGTTTTGCCCAGAGGACATCCTCTGTGTTTTGAATCTGTCGTCTGTGAGAGTAGCTTGCATGCTAATCTCACAGAGGTATTCTTTTCACCCTTTTTCTTTAATTAAAGTCTTCTTTTAAGAACCTAATTGATTTTTCCTTGTTTTAAGATCCAAGAGATTTTTGGATCTGGGCTCACCAGGAATTGGTGGGAGGTGAATCAGTCTCAAACCTGCCAGAAAAAGGGGGATAAAGACTGGGGAAATATTTGGGGGGAAAACAGAGTTTCCAAATGACTCTCCCATAAACGTTTGTTTAAACTATTTGGTGGTGGCAGCTACTAGATCTAAACTGATAAATAAGTGTAGGGGTTATTTCACGCATGTCCCCCCATCTCTACCCTAAAGTTCAGAGTGGGGGTGACACCTTGACATTCACAGACCACTCCTACAATGTTGGGAGTGAAAGGCTTTCTAGTAAGGTCCAGAGAGATTCATCCCTTCTCTTTTGGTTAAAGCTGAATTCATGCTGAGCCCATTAATCTGAGTATCAAATGTAAACTGCAATTTACCTATCTTGATCTAAAATTCAAGCAAAATCAAACAAAGTACATTAAAATGGGGAGGGGAGAGGAGGAGGAGGGAGTTCACACTTCATTGTGAGCCTGAAATCTCCTGTAGGAGCCTGGATTAATGTAACATTCAAAACTGTCAACATGCTGCTAGAAAATACAAGTTGTTCCAAGTGTGCAAATCCAAGGAGCCTCTGAAACCTAAAGCTATATATCAGAGGGGTAGCCGTGTTAGTCTGGATCTGTAAAAGCAGCACTTGTGGCACCTTATAGACTAACAGACGTATTGGAGCATGAGCTTTTGTGGGCGAATACCCACTTCATCGGATGCATGTAGTGGAAATTTCCAGCTATATGCACAGCAGGCTCACTGACCTGTAATCCCTTATTTCTGGAGTGTGTGCAGGGGAGTGAAAGCAAGTCTGTGGTGACTTCATCAGTGGGTTAGGGAAGCTGCAGAGCTGTGTGAGTATTTGAGGGCTTCAGAGTAAAATTCACTTTCCCTGAGCATTTGTCCTTAAATACCCGCTCACACGAATGTTCCTGGAAAGCAAACACACAAGATGCATGAACATTGGCAAAAGTGAACTTGTTTTAACATTTGAACACTTTCACCCACTATTCACTCCACTCAGTGTGTTTGCCTAGTGTAAAAGGTTTCTACGGGACCCTTTACTTGGGGCTGTGACTCCTCTCCTGGTTTTCTTCTCAGCTATCAAGGATCACTCTTACAATACAGAATATATTGGTATTGGTAGAAGCATCCTTCCCTGTCCATAGTACAGATAGGATCTTCCAGGTATCCAGTTCAGAATTGTTGTCCAATTTTATCTCCAAATAATGGCTGTGCAAAACTGCCAGTTTTCATTTTTCTCCTTCTAATGTGTGAAGCTTTATTTTAGTAGGTGTTCTCAATGTGATTGAGGGCTCAGGCTTGAAGTTGGAACTCAATTTAAGGTACCCAGTCTTGCACTATGACACTGAAATACTGGCTTCAAATTAAGTGCTCAGATACAGAACTAGTTGCCTTAGCTTGAAACTTTCATGATGTGAATCTTGAGAGGAAACCTTATTTAAGATTTAGAGAAAAGAAAACTATAGGTTGTTGTTTGTTAATTGACCACATAGGACAAAATTGTGATGAGCCCTAAACAGGTGAGTATTGGTATCAAGAGAGGGCAAGCAGCACTGCCCACCCATAGCCCTGCACAGGGCTGTTCAGTCTCCTCCTTGTTGATGTGAGTGGAAGGAAGGAATAAGGTGAATACTGACAGCCTCCCCAAAACAGGTGGAGAGAGGCCTGGCCTGCACCTCCCAGCACCAGCTAGTGGAACTGAGCCAGGGCCAGGACCAAGGAGGTGCACTGTGCTTCCAGTTCAGGGGTTTAGCAGAGATCATTCTATCCCATGCAGAGTTCTGGTAGGCACTGTGCCGATTGTACTGGGAAAGGCATCTCTGCACCACCCACTGCCATAAACATGCTTTCAGGCTGTGAAGTTAACTGCAGCTAACTACATGGAAATCCCAATAGCTAAATGCTAATGAATCTAGTTACTATATTAAAAGGAAAATGCAGGTTACACTGCAGTAAATATTGGGAAAACAATGAAAAAATGGGAAATGCATAAAACTCTCATTTTGACAGCACTGGTTTATGACTGTGGTTGGTATAATGGAAAGCAAGATATAAACACTTTAAAACTCTTCTCTTCTCTCTCAAAGCGAGATAGGAGAAGGATTTTTTTGGTCAGAAACCCATTAGCATCCCAAGAAATGAAATACAATAATGACTGTAAGAACAGTGTAGAATGTGAAGCACCCAAGAGCATATTTAAGAGCCATGGTAATTAATTACTACATTCCAGAGGGGGGACTCAGTGGCTCAGAAAATGGGTTTTAGGATACATAGCCTGTCATTTCTAGAATAACTGGACTGAGACTTAAAACCTGGGTTTTGGTCTCAGCTGTGCTACTGGTCACCTCCATTATGCCTCGGTTTCCCCATCTGTAAAATGGGAATATTGATACTTCTCTCCTCTGACATGGACAGATGAAAAATGCTATATATAAACTAGGCGGTATTCATGTTTTATTACTGAGTGTAATCTAGCCTGGGTTGACAGTGACCAAATATTACCTGCTGAAAGTCTGAGGGCCTGTATAAAAGGAGTTCCTGGCCTCAATCCACTTCCAAGTGATCAAACGTTCACAGCATAAACAGATTCACATCTACCACTAACGTGTCATCCTTTTGTTGGTAGTCTTACTAGGTAGACCATGGACTGAAGAGAGCTATAGACTGAACCAACTCAGCCACGATCAGATTGGGACACTTTTAGGTGGTACTGTGGAGACTGTGTATACATGCTGTCACTTCCTTTCCTGAACACAAATGAAGACTTTCACAAGTAACTAGTGATTTTGGTACCTCGGTTTTCAGATAGCCAGTTTGTGATGCCTTAGTCGATAATCAGCACTTCTGGAAAATCAGGTTCCCCTACTGTAAGCGATTTCAAATTAGGCACCCCAGAAATGAGATCCCAGAAGCACTACTCATTCTTTAAAAGGGAATTCAGGGCCAGATTTCCAAAGTATAAAAAGAAAAGCTAGGATAGATGGTCCTAGCTGAAAAGTGTGTTTATTGGAAACAGCTCTTATTTAATTCAATATACAGTAGCCCTGATTCTGAGCAGTGCTGACCAAAACCTGTGGCAAGGGAAGGGATGTGCCTTTAAATCATCTGTGCACTTGCTAAATTCTGGGCCTGTCTGGCCCCAACAGTAAGTTGGTTAAGTTATAAAATTGGCTGTGAACAGCCCCCTAAGGACTGCTGAGCTGTGCCTGAATAGTCAGTGTGGAGCTTAGGCCACACCACCTTTCTTGCTCAGATACACTCCTGGCATGTCCCAATGCAGGAGGCTGCCTGTGGGGCAGTGTAGAGGCCTTAGACAAGCCTTCTTCAATTCTACATCATACTAGGAAGGTGTGTGTGAGAGAGAGAGAGAGAGAGAAGGGGCCACAGCATAATGCAGAATGGGGCCCAAATGTTTAATATGTTCCTCCTGATCCCTGGTAACTGGCCTTGCTTTGTTTCTCAACATATATATGTTGGGGAGGGGGGAAATCAGGGAGGTCTGTGATGGGAAGAAATATTGCAGGATTATGTGAGTTCTGGGCAGGAGGTGACTTCCCCCTCTGCTCCTGTTTTCTTTGAAGGTGGAAAGCAAGCAGCCTGCAGTCACCACACAAGATGTTCTCTATTGAAGGCACGTGCACCAGGCTTTGCATCTCTTCTATCTAGTTACCTACTGCTGCATTCTCCTATATGTTTATATACTTCAATAGAGATGTCTAAAAATTGTTGTTTCTATAATACACATACATACCTGGGAAATCTAAATTAAATCCTTATTTGAAATATGTGAAATAGCAGGCACAGTAAGTGAAGCACATGATTTATAAAGATGTCTGAAGTGTAGCTGTGACTTTTTCATTGTTTGCAATGTTCTTTCACCACCAGAAGTTGGTCCCATAAAAGATATTACCTTACCCACCTTGTCTCCATCATTGTATTGGGCATTGATAAGAAGCTTTCAGTTGCAGAAGGATTGGCTGAAATAGGGATGAGCTAGGCTCTAGGATTTGGGTTCAGACTAGAAAAGGTTAAAAATTGGCTGCTTATCTGAGCTACTGAATCCTCTTGAGTTTGCAAACCTACATTCCTACTGCTATACTGGCAGCCACTCAGGAGCAGGGGAGCAGTGCTAGCCTGGCATTGGGCACTAGGCCAATTCAGCAGCTGCTGGGTGAGATGGCTGAATGAGATGATAACCTGCTAACAGGAACTTTGTTACTGCTCTGGAAAAAACAAATTATTGATCAGAATTTCTGCACTAGAGAAACTCTAGTTTTAATTTTAGGATCGTTCGCAAACGCCAGTGTTGGTGTCCCTGTTCTTGTATAATTAAAGCAGAATTTGCTGTATCTTTTCAAATCTCTAATAAATTCACCTTTGAATTTAATCCCAGCATGTGTTTAGGTAAACCTTGAAAGAAATGATGTCCAAGTAAAATTTTATCACTTGGGTTTAGTTGGTTGTAACACAGAATATATATCTTTGCTGTTGTCTCATGTCAGGAGGATACCATGAGCGATAAAGTGTTTCAGGATCCTTCTTCATATGAAATTAATGTCAGATGCAACCATTGAGAATTTTAACTCTGAAAGAGTGCAAGAAAATAAAGTAGAATTATTGGTGCTACTTTTAGTCTCCCCACTAGTCATATCAATAAGATTGCATCAGAAATTACAGCAGTGCTGTTCACTCCATTACATTTATGGTTGTCAGCATTCCCGCTACAAACTCATATTTTCAGGGCTTTAACATTGCTATAAAAATTCACATAGAGCTGAAACTTGTTTCACACACATGATATCTAATCATAGTAGAGATTTTTTTAATTAAATCTGAAAAATTCTACCCAACCCTTATAAAGTTGTATAATAAAAGAAAAGGAATCCTGGTTCTATGGCCTCAATTGCTTTTTGGCATACATACTGCAACTCAAAATCAGCTGTTGCAAATAGATATACTTATTGTAGTCACTATCTATGTACTTATGTTGAACTAATCACCATAGTGTCTAAACATCAGCATGTTTGCTGCTCTGTGGAAAAGGTATTTTGGCAAAAGAGCCGATAAAGAAATTGATTCATTTTATCTTTTCTGTGCAAATGGAGTAAACTTTTTTAGCACCTATTTTTACTCTGTATACTAAAGATCCAGTCTGGTACTTGTGTATGCCTAGATAGAAGGGCACTAAGAGCTTGACCCAGCTCCCATTAAGGTCATTTGTAGTCTATGCATTATTTTTAGTGAGTTAGATTTGGTCCATTAGAAGTGCACTAATTGTAGGAAATATATTTGTTTGTATTTTAAGTTTAGAAATAATGTCATGATGGGTGCACTATAAATTGACTAAATCAAATTCCATAGCAGACCGCAAAAGCTATGGACAAAAGCCATTTTCTGGTATGCAAAATGTGTATAAAATTGGAGGAATTTTGAAAATTTTCATTCAAATTTCATAAAGTTGTTCATTATTTTGGTATTTTACAAAGATTCAGAAAGTGTGTGTGTGTGTTTTTTCTCTCTCTCTCACACACACACACACACACACACACACACACACACAC
This sequence comes from Mauremys reevesii, assembly GCF_016161935.1. Taxonomy (NCBI): domain Eukaryota; kingdom Metazoa; phylum Chordata; order Testudines; family Geoemydidae; genus Mauremys; species Mauremys reevesii. The sequence continues at coordinate 45,713,795 of NC_052629.1, read as the reverse complement.
ACACACACACACACACACACACACAGGTTATACCTGCAAATTTGGAAAAAGCTGGAGTATGAAGAGGTATCTCGGTCGAAGCCAGATGCTTTAAGACTGAGCATAGATTTACTGCTCTGAACTCCATTTTATAGATGGTAAAACAGTTTAATATTTACCTGCCTCTGAACTTTAACCAATGTTTGCAAAGTATAGAGCTGATCAAAACTTGGGATTCTGCAGAATGTTGATATTTCAATACTTGTTTTTGTTTGAATTGGAATGAAGTTGAATTTTTTTTCATGAAACAAAACATTCTGAAATTTCAATTTGGAAATGTCAAAATATATTTAATTTTGGCTTGGTTTGGCACTTAAATTACAGCCACCTGCACCACTGTGATGCCTCATTGGAGTTACAGTTTGGGTGCCTAATGTCCCACTGTCCCCATTCTCTCTCTCTCTGGGCCAGACCTCTCTCCAAAATGGTCTAAATCTCCCATGATATTTCCAACCAGTTGCAGTAGAGTACTACTGTGGAAGTGCAAAGACTTACAGTCAACCAGTAACTAAGGGGGTAAGTGTACACATAAGCTCCAGGAGATATAGATTGGCCAGGGAGCCCTGACCACAGAGAAAGGAACATGAGATGTAACAATGCAGTTTAATGCTGAACTGAAACAAAATATTTGTTTCCTAGAGGAAAATAAAAAAAAGGCAGAATTTGCAACATTTTTCAGAAATTTATTTTTCAATGGTAAATGCAGTTGAGTGGAAAATCCCCAGCCAGCTTTACAGTAATAATGGTGTTACTGGGGTGCAATCTTATTTATACTTGTTACTGATATTTTTGTAATACTACAGTATCCTAATAACACTAATAAAATATAATAAATGAAGGTGAATGGACTTCTAATCACATTCTATAGGCATGCTATACAATCCACATACAACTAAATTGTGTATTTATATTCCAGAAATATTGACAGAACTGTTTAGATGAATGAGGTGGCTTTTTAAACAAAAATCTATTTGTAAACATATGCCTGTATCCTTAAGAGACCTAACCAACTCTATGATCAAATAAATACATGGATTTGGGAAGTACACAAAGTATTTAAAAATACCTGAATTCCTCTGTAGATGTAGTTGTGGATGCATTGTTAGTTTTGTTAGTTAGAAATGTATGCACCAAAATTAAATGCCCAGTGGTCTCTGAGTACAGCTTTTCTCACACGATGGTGTACTATTTCTCCAAAGGTTGAACTAGCGGACATGTTAATCACTAAAAAGGGGATCTTGGAAAATCAATTTAATTTTATTAAGGCAAAAATGGAAAGGGAGATTTAGATTTCACTCCTAGACCTATGAAGTCAGTAACAACATCTCCAGTGTCTTGTTAAGGTTCCACTCGCTTCACTGTACTTTCAGAGTTGTAGCCGTGTTAGTCTGTATCAGCACAAATGACGAGGAGTACTTTTGGCACCTTAGAGACTAACAAATTTGGGTATAAGCTTTCATGATCTAAGATCCACTTCATCAGATGCATGGAGTGGAAAATACAGTGGGAATATATATATATATATATATATATATATATATATATATATATATATATATATATATATATATATTCTCAAACACATAGTACATGAAAAGATGGGAGTTGCCTAACCAATTCTAACAAGACAATTCAATTAAAGTGGGCTATTATCAGCAGGAGGAATGGTCTCCAAGGAGCAAGTTCCTCCTTCTTCCCCTGTTTGTTTATGGCATATAAGCAAAGGAGTTAGATTACAACCTTTCAGCAAGAGTATTTTTATGTTTTTAATGTAACACCACTTTATTTCTTAGAATTGACAAAGATAACACACAAACCCCAAAACAGAGACTAAGCTAGCTGCCTCCTAAAACAGCGACATAACTCACCCCATCTTGAACTCAATTGTCTTCTGATCTGACTCTGCTCACACACTTCACTTTCCTTCATAGTCCCCTCACCTGCAAGCAGGTCCAGAAATCACTCCCCTATCCTGAAGTGATAGCTTCCAACTCTTACACAGTTCTCCATGCACTACAATCTCCTCTCCTGCTCTTCCCCCTTCCGCCACTAGATTAAGATTTCTCTCTCACCTCCTGATTCTCTCCCCACAATTTTGACACTTCCACTTATTTGCTTGATAGTAGGCACAAAAAGAAGTGTATTAGTAGTCTGGTACTAGAAGCCAGGAATCCAGCTCTGCAAATGACTTGTTTTGTGGGCTTTGACAACTCATTTTGTGCTTTTTCCTGGGAGAGGGGCAGAGACACTATGCAAGTGGTGTTCCCTGGAAATGTTCCCCCTGCAGGCACACTGGCGGGCCAAGAGCCTTTGCTGCTTGAAGCTGGAGTTTATAGTTAGACATGGCTCTTACTCCCCATCATGCCCTGTAGCTTCAGTCCATATAGCATAGGGCAGGGACACTGCTCAACCTCCCCTGCCTTAGATTGCTGTGTGCTACTGGAGTTGTAACACTCTCCCTGTTCTCGTGTTTAGAAAGCACGAGGGCAGTGATGGTGGGTGACCTCTGGGCAGGTGCTTGAGGAGAATGAGGGCTCTGTCTTCCCATTCAACTTTCACACCTTTGAAAGGCAAACCATAATCTGTCCCTTAACTTCTCTGTGTCTCATCCTTAAAAGTGAGGACATTTAATACTTGCCTACTGCACAGGGATATTGTGCATATTAATTAGTTCACCTTTTCAACAGCACTGAACAGTTAAGTCCTAATAATCGCTTTCCCTTCATTCTGTCTACTCCTGTCCTGCAGCTTAATCTCTAGTGGCTACTGCATCCTAATATAAAGAGCCGTAACTGAATATTTCAGGTCATGCGCTTGAAACCTTTACTCAGTGCCCTGGCCCTTCCAAGTGAAATACTGTGCAAGTTCATCTGCTTTAAGAACAGATGTGAATTCTTTCTGAAACTCACTTACAGTTTTAGTGAAGGGCCTCCTGCTGCCTGGGCCAAGGCTACTCGTGTCCACAGTTGCCAGCTTTCATGCAGTAAATAAGCACCCTGACTTTCACAATAAGCCAAAAATCAAGCTAATCCCATTTCAAAACAAGGCCAAACAACCCAATACCTAAGAACCCCAACACTCTGTGACTAGATCCACCCCCCCCCCAGCGTGCAGTCTGGGACTGTGATGGGCCCTCTGTGCACCCCTGACTCTCTTCCCCTCCCATTAACCCCTGTTTGCTGGGAGCTGATAAAAAAAATCATCAAGCTACTAGTCAACAAGCCAATAAGCCCAATTTTTGCATTTTTTCCATGGGTTTGGCATGTCTGCTTGTCCCTCTTGTCCATCTGCTCTGCAGGCAGATGAATGACTGAATGAGGGATATTAGGGCTATATTCCCCAATTGACTTCAGCAAGGAGTTGGAGTAGACTGGTGAACCAAGGGACAATTTTAAATTAAAATTTCTTGTGTAAATGAGTATATTAGCCAATCCTTTTCATATTGCTCTTTTTATATTGCATGACTCATTCAGTGCTGCTAGCGCCTCTTACATCCCATGTGCACACACCTATCTGGTGGTTATATCCATATGACCATTTCTCATCCTGAATGCTTAAACTGATCACTATCCACTAATCCCTTTCACTGAAGGCTACCATTAGTTTTCTTAACCCCGTGAGTAGCTTCAGAAAGCTGACCAAGTGATTGTCCAAATAGGTTGCACTCTTGGTGTGTTTGTGCCCCATGTATGTGAGCTCAGATTCTCTTGGCCAGAAGTGTCCTTTTGAGGTCGCACCTCTACCTTAGATGTCCTTATGCCTACCCCCACCCCAGGGGCAGAGAGGGTTTAGCTGTCCCTCAATTCCTTCTTACCCCTTGCAGCAGCAAGATGGAACCCCTGCCTCTTTCTTGGAGCACTGTGCTAGTGTTACTAACCAAATAACAAGTCATTATTTTATTGCTCATTAACTAAAAACAAAAACCACATACATTTTTGCTTAGTTAAGTTTGTTAGGCTAGGACCTTTCCCTCCCACTGTAGAGGGATGCTAGCATAACAGGAGTTTAAGTCTCTGGAATTTGACTTGTCCCTCATGCAAAGCTTCAGTGCCTGTTAGCAAAGGGCCCTCCTGGTGCCTATTCTGCCTAGGAGAGGGATATAGTCTAGTTGGTGCTCTGTGTCACTCCTCTAGCTTTCTGAGTGTGCTTAGTGAAGAAGCCTGCCTGAAACTGTTCCTCAAGAGCTCAAGGCAACCCTTGAACACAGAGGTCAGAGTAAATGAACCAAACTTCCCCTGATCCTACGTACATGAACCAAAGTGACTTGTATCTATAATGCTAGCTTTTGTACATGTGATTCTAGGAACTCAGTATTAAAGTTTAGTGTGTGACCAAATGGTGGGATGTATATGATTTTAGCCTGACCCTATTGGCCCACGGAGATTGTGTCCAGATGTCCAGGAAGGGATTTCTTGTGATTGAGGGATACTTGTTACTGCAAATGTCTTTAGTGCCTGAGATGATCCACTGAGAGAGATTTTTAGCTCATTAAGAATTACTGACTGCTATAGAAGTGTCCTATAATTTTTTAATCCAATATCTTTAGCTTATTTATTAGGTAAGTGGAGATACTATACAAGGAATTACATGTGTAGATCAGTTATGGGAAAGGAATTGTTTGTTTCGAGCACAATATATAAGGAAGGTAGTTTCTGGGAGTTGGGAGTGCATTGTACTGAAGTCACTTATCCAGGCTTCAGACTGGTTTGGTAACATATAGTCTTCCTTTCTGTATTCTGTATTTGTGATGTATTAATCTTTGACTAATAATCTTTGGATAATTCAAACTGAGCCTGGTTATTTGACCTTTTACTAATAACAGAGCAGAACCTAAACCCAATACTGCAATCATCCAGTCAGGCTGTCTCTGTTAGTGCTCAAGTGAATGGAGTTTTCACCCTGAGCTTCTGGACCATATCTGCTAAGACCTCACTTGTCCTACACTGTTCTGGCACTGACATACTCTGACAGGGCAGAAAGAATCACTGCTCCAGGGATGAATCAAGGTGCAGGGCACCTTTTCTGGTGCCTAACTTGTCTCAATTTGCTATCAGACTTCTGACTTGTCTCAGGCTCATCCTCCTAAGGACCAAAAACCTGAAAAGGTTTTTACCTTTTCACAGGTGGCCCAGTACTGATTACTTGGATGGGGCGCACCCTAGGCTCCCTGATATGCTTTTCTCATCCCCTGGATCCCAGGAGGAATATGCCTTCCTGTCAATCCCATGATACTGAGTAGAACTAATCAAATTTTTTTTGGTGCAAGTTTTTTTCTGTCAAAACATTGTTTCAGCAAAATCAAAAACATATCTCATGGGAACGTGCTGATATTGTTGACAATTTTCAATGGGAAAAATTAAAAATTGTTTGGACTTTGTTCTATTAAAGTTATTGTTAAGGTAAACATAAACTATTAAATATATTGAAAGTTCCTATTCAGTGTTTTGAGGGATTTTTGAAATTTTAGTGGGAAACTTTGAATGTTTAGCTGCTTGTTCCAGTTGAGAACAAAAACAAATTATGAAATGTTTCAATTCCCTATGGAACAGAATGGTATTTGGATCTGACAGGCACTACCTTCTTCATCCAACCAGCTGGGGCTCATCTCGGTACCATCAGCTGGTGTCCTTGTCAGCAGCCCTCCCTGGGCTCAGTCTGCAACCAGACCAGCAGGGCACATCTCCGTACCCTCAACTGGTCTGGCCTGGTCCTGGGCTAAGTCCCCTCGGCTCAGCCTACCCGCACTGACCTTTTCATGGTCCTGCTGCTACTCTATCCAGCCAGCCAGGCACCTGCTCTCTGGCAGCCTTCCCTGGACTCAGTTCTCTGCAGTGAACTGCTCATGGCCTGCTGCTCCTCTAGCCAGCCAGGCACCTGGTCCTCCCTTGTCAAGCTCCACACAACAACTGAACTTCTCTTTCTGCTGCTTGTCTTATATAGGGCCTTTCTGGCCCTGGATTGGCTGCTCCATCAGCCCCGTCAATTGCCCGCTCTTCTGCAGACATAATCAGTTTATTAATAAAAGATCATTAGTCCAAGATTGTTATAGAAAATAAATGTGGGCTAAATCTTTCTTTATTTTCTTTGACAAATATTCAAAGCTAAAGGGGTGCCAATAACTGTCTGTACCTGGTAGAGAGGGCACATTTTGTAAGTTTCAGCATAGCAAACATCTTCAATTCTGACAGGGTTACCCAGACTCTGAATGTACAAATACCATCTCGATGGGAGAGAGCACTCCCATTGCCATATTTAAACCACCCCAATGAGTGGCGGTAGCTATGTTGGTGAGAGAGCATCTCCCGCCAATGTAGCGCTGTCCACAGTGGTGCTTTTGTGAGTGAAATTTATGTTGGTCAGGGGTGTATGTGGAATTGATAACTTATCCCACAACCCCTACTGCTGCAATCATGTAAACCATAACCAGTATAGAGGATTTAAACTGAGTTCATGTTTCAAAACTGAAACAGGGTAGTCATAGCATCTGACACTAATTCTTTTTATCCATTTAGCATTAACCATGTACGGATGACTGTATATCTCACTCCATTGGGTCAGTGAATTAAACTAAACGCTGGGGAATATAAAAGCCTTTTAATCTGTAGTACCATTTCACCACTAGGAACCACAGGAGTATTTTAGACTTGTGACATTCACATTTAGCCTCTTGAATTACTCCTCAATGACTACATTCATTTTTTTGTTGGAAACCCTCCAAGAGTTATTTCAATGACATTAGGGGAAAGATGTCATAGTGGAAGGGCCCTCTTGGAAGCTTTATCCCTATTTCCATTACATAAAGTTGCATTTGAAAAATTCACATATTATAGCTACATCTGCCAATATTGGTGTTCTGTTGTCCATGATTGCACATCTGACCCTTTGGAACCAGAAAATGAATAGTGCCAGTGAAGCTGATTCAGTGTCAACATTCTACATGATACAAAAACAAATATAGTTTCCAGGGTGGCCTGTGTATTCTCTTGGCTGACTGTAGTCCTTTAATTATATTGAATCTACTTCTTGGACCCCTTTTATGCACCTGGACAATATTATCTGACTAATAGATCATTAGTATACTTTAGTTAGCTGTGATGAGATGTTACTAAGAAGATCTAGGGACGATCAGGTCCAGGAGCAGATTGACTTTAATTATAAGATGAAAGGTGTACCAACGCCAAGGTGGTGTTGGCATCAGAATTGAAAATTACCTTTTAAAAAAAATGCTTCCTCTAATATCAAGAAAATGAATAGTGCCAGTGAAGCTGATTGTGGTCTCAAATGTGGTTCAACAGTCAGTTTTGCCCTGTTATTTTACATTCTCGCTTCAAATCTAATCCTCTCCTAGCTTTAACCTTCATCTCCTTCTCTTCTTTTTGTGCATACTCTTATTTCTTGCTTATTTATTACACCACTAACCCCATGAACTGCCATCCCACACCTGAAAATTCTCTTCCACAATGTTGTTGCATGAAAATGTAGTTTTGGAGGTATTCTTGCATTTCACTTATTCATTATACTCCTTTCATTTGTGCTATTTATTCAGTGCATGATTCTTAATTTCAAATGTATTTGATGTGATGAGAAGTATTCAAATTTCTTTTAAAGATGAAACCTATTAACAAGCCATTACCTTCAGTGAAGAGCTTGAATAAATAGCAGGTTAAAATATTCCTCAGTTTATATATCAATTCTATATCAGCATAACAAATGAGACCTAACACTACTGTACATGTGTATTTTGGTAAATTATAATTTTGTTTGCTACTGTGATTATACTACTACATTTTAGAGATGGGCTTAGGTCTAAATTTGAACATGCACAAATCTGAATAGGGATCCAAAATTTGCAGTTTTGGCCCATCCCTCTAGCATAGGTTGGTATATAGCAGCAAATGTACTTAACACACACAACTGAATAATCCTTCCAAGTTAGAGAAATAGTTTGGGGGAAGAGAGCACTTTTTCTCCAAATGTGGCTGTGCACTAGCTGCAAAATGTTTTAGAGACAGGTGGATTTATTATAGAAATTGATACTGTGGACAACTGGCTGCAAACATAAGGGCTCAATTTATTTTCATTACATTCTGAGGTGCTAATCCTGTAGTAATTTAACAACCCATACTGCAGCTATTTTTTCCATCTGTCATATTAATTAAGGGGTTGTAGGTCAAAAAGTGGTGGTGGTTTGCTGCCTTATTGCAAATATTAATAGACTTTTTTATCATGGCGCAAACTTTGCATATCATTGTGGAATATGAAATGAAATCTTCATGGAAAAATCTAGAAATCATGAACTAGAGCAGTGAATTAGCTGCTCACTATATAGCCATTGCCATAAGGTGTAGAAAAATTTAAAAAGAACAGGAGTACTTGTGGCACCTTAGAGACTAACAAATTTATTTGAGCATAAGCTTTTGTGGGCTACAGCCCACTTCATCGGATGCATCCTGTACTCCCGTTCTTTTTGAGGATACAGACTAACATGGTTGCTACTCTGAGAAATTTTAAATGTTCCTTAACTGCTTTCTTTCTCTTCCCTTTTAACTACCTGGTAACAATATTCCAATCCTCAGATTGTCTTTCCAGAAAAACGAGTCAATAGACCTGTCCCAGCAGGAAGCATATCTTGTTTGGGGGACATTTAATTAAGCTAATGCTAAAATACACAGTTCCCATGAAAGGAAATCTCTGATGCTTGATAAGGAACTGTCCAACTACTCATAGACTTTAAGGCCAGAAGGGACCATCATGACCATTTAGTTTCGCCTCCTGCACATTGCAGACCACAGAACCTCACCCACCCACTTGTGTAATAGACCCATAACCTCTGGCTGAGTTACTGAAGATCTCAAATCATGATCTGGAGACTTCACGTTACAGAGAATCCACCATTTACACTAATTTAAACCCGCAAGTGTCCCATGCTGCAGAGGAAAGGCAAAAAAACCCTCTCTGCCAATCTGGCCTAGGAGAAAATTCCTTCCTGACCACAGATACAGTGATCAGTGAGACTCTGAACATGTGGGCAAGACCCAGCTGCCAGATACCTGGGAAGGAATTCTCTGCAGTAACTCAGAGCCCTCCGCATCTAGTGTCCCATCACTGTCTATTGGAAATATTTGCTGTGAGCAGTCGGAGACTGACTACATGGCATTGTAGGCAGTCTCATCATACCATCCTCTCTATGGACTTATCAAGCTCAGTCTTGAAGCCATTTGGGTTTTTTGCCCCCACTGCTCCCCTTGGGAGGCTGTTCCAGAACTTCACTCCTCTGATGGTTAGAAGCCGTTGTCTAATTTCAAGACTAAACTTAGTCTGTATCCATTTGTTCTTGTGTCAACATTTGTGCTTAACTTAACTCCTCCCTCTCCCTGATATTTATCCCTCTGATGTATTTGTAGAGAACAATCATATTTCTCCTCAGCCTTCTTTTGGTTAGACTAAACATGCCAAGTTCTTTGGGTCCCCTCTCATAAGGTAGGTTTTCCATTCCTCTGATCATCCAGTTTGAATTAATCTTTCTTCAGCATGGGAGATCAGAACTGCACACAGTATTCCAGATGAGGTCCCATCAGTGCCTTCTATAATGGTACTAACACTTCCCAGACTCTCCTGGAAATACCTTGTCTGATGCATCCTATGACTGCATTAGCCTTTTCCATGGCTGCATCACACTGGTGACTCATGGTCATCTTGTGATAGACCAATACAACCAGGTCAGTCTTGTCCTCTATCACTTCCAACTGATACGTCCCCAGTTTATAGGAAAAATTCTTGTTAGTCCTGAAGTCCATGACCTTGCACCTTGCACTATTAAATTTCACCCTGTGATGTTATCTGATTAAAATATGACTATGCAAACCATTGTTGCTACCACTTTTATATAATTGCAGCAAATCTTATATAAAGTATGACACACGGCCAGAAAGGGTTAAGCTAAATAACCCAAAGTCAACCTTTAAAGACATGTTAGAAGATTATGTAAATGGTAATTATGGCCATTCCATTGTAGATACTAATTGTATGTGTGTACTCATTATCTTGTTAAGACGTTAGCCATGTAAACAGACAGTTCCTGTCTGTCGCTATAGCTATTAATTTAGAGATCAAAAGAAAATATTAACATTTAAATAAATCTTGGGTACAATAATGTTGTTGTCTATATATCTCTTTAAAGTTTATGATAGACTGATTAATAGATACATTGCCTTAAGTTAATTTGGTAGCTAATTACCAGTGATGCTTAGGAAATAGACCTATTTTAAAGTCACCCTGATTGTTCGCTGAAGAACTCTGAGCTGTCAAAGAAGATTTGGAACTGTATATAAATCCCTTTGGTCCTGATCCTTTTTATCTCAGACATGCTTCATGCAGGGGAAGCTTGAGATGAAAGGTTGAGATCTCCAGAATCCCAATCTGGAATCACCCTGAACACAAACATGGGACTATAACCTATGAACTTATTCTGAAAGAACTTTGCAACTACAAAGCTCACCCTCTCCACTATGAATCTGAATCTCAAGAATTGTACTCATGTCTGTATGTATACTGATCTTTTAACCAATACCCTCTTTTTTACTTTTTTTAAAATAAATTTTAGTTTGGTTAATAAGAATTGGCTGTAAGTGTGTAGTTGGGTAAGATCTGGAATATTCATTAACCTAGTTGGTAATGTGTCCAATCTTTTGGGATTGGTAGATCTTTCTTATATGATGAATAAGATTTTCAGTAATCCTCATCATATTTGACTTGGGTGTCTGGGTGAAGGCCTGAGGCTGGGTTACTTTAAGGCAGTAGTGGGCAACCTGTGGGCCACAAGACAGAGTTTGTTTAAATTGACCATCCACAGGCATGGTTGCCCACAGCTCCCAGTGGCCACAGTTCGCCGTTCCTGGCCAATAGGAGCTGCCGGGGCCACAGGGATGTGCGGGCGGCATTCCCTGCAGACAGTCGATGGAAACAAACTGTCTCCCAGCCTGCCAGTGAATTACCCTGACAGGCCACAGGATGACCACCACTGCTTTAAGGGAACTGTGTTGTTGACTTCTGGGTAACCAGTGAGATGTTATAGAAGCTGTTTTTTGCTGGCTTGGTAAATCTAAGTATTGGACTATCCTCCAGATTTGGGGATTGTCTGCCCCATTCTTTGTAGTTCACCCTAATTGAGTGATCTCAGTTGGCTCCCCTGGGACTCTGGTCACACAGCCCATTTCTATTACTCCAGTTTTCAAGGTCATCCAGATCTTCTTGTATGATATTCCAGTTCTCCTCTGTATTGGCAATAGCTCCTAACTTTGTGTCATCTGCAAATTTTGTTAACACACTACCACCTTTTGTGCCCGAGACCAATCCCTGAGGAGCTTCACTATTACCTTCCTCCAGCCTGACAATTCACCTTTCAGTATGACTCGTAGTTTCCCTTTTAACCAGTTCCTTATCCACCTTTCAATTCTCATATTAATCCCCATCTTCTCCAATTTAGCTAATAATTTCCCATGTGGAACTGTATAAAAGGCCTTACTGAAATCCAGGTAGATTAGATCTACTGCATTTCCTTTCTCTAACATCAGTTACCTCATCAAAAGAGGAGATCAGATTGGTCTGGCATGATCTACTTTTGTAAAACCATGTTGTATTTTATCCCAATTACCTCTGTCTTTAACTACATTTTTTTTTCAAAATTTGTTCCAAGACCTTCCATACAATTGAGGTCAGACTAACAAGGCTGTAGTTTCCTGGCTCACTTTTTTCCTTTCCTGAAAATAGGTACTCTATTAGCAATTCTCCAGTCATAGGGTATGATCCCAAAGTTTACAGATGCATTAAAAATCCTTGCAATTGGGCTTGCCGGTAGTTTCTCAGAACAAAGACTCCCATGATTTACTCATGGGTAAGACTTCAATTTCTTAGGCCATGTCTACACTAGCACTTGTCGGCAAACTTTTGTTGCTCAGGGGTTTGAAAAAAACACCCCCCTGACTGACATAAATGTTGCCAGCATAAGTGCTTGTGTGCACAACATTATGTCAGTGGGAGATGGTCTCCCATTGACACAGCTACTGCTGCTCTTTGAGCCAGTTTTATTATGTTGACAGGAGAGCTTTCTCCTGTTGACATAACGTGGCTACATGAGCAATCTTACAGCGGCATGGTGTGTCAGTACAGCTGTGCCACTGTAAGCTTGTAAGTGTAGACATGGTCCCAGTCTGGCTAAGGAGAATGCCTGCCAGCTGACAGACAAGAGTAAGTGATCCTTCTAGACATAACTTGCTGGTGACCCCAGAAATTTTGAGGTCAAACCCCCTGGTACCTCAAGAAGCTTATATATCTCTATTTAGCAGCAAAATCTTTCACCCTAACTTATAAACACTTGTTTGCCTTGTAAATCAGACACATGTCTCTGTGTGAATAATCTGTCCTTGTTCCTCTAATGTAATGCCTCATATCCCGTGATAAGCCTGGAAAGATGTCAAATAAAGAGTTTTAGGTACAATCAAAGTTTATGGGTTGTCCACTAGATTTAGATGACTAGGAAGGATTTTGTTTTTCCTGTACTTTATTGTTGGACCCTAGAAGTGATAATTATATAATACAAAAAGGAAGTTTGAAAGATATAATCACCTAACCAGGGCATAACTTCGGAATATTAAGATTAATTGTTTAAGGGGATTTCTAAGTAATAGAGCTAATAATGAAATACAGGCCATGAAATGAATCAAATCCTCAGGCTACAAGAAGCATTGAAGAAATTTGCTATGTTCTGGCACCGGCTACTGAATCTCGACAGGTTATGTTCTTCTAGGTGTCTCCTATAGTTGTGATGGTACCTCCTATAAGGCTCTATGGAAATATGTTTAGAATGTGTTTTATGCTACATATGCCATGTAACATATCTCTGTAAAGGTTATGATCTACTGCATGTATTAATCCTATATCCTAGGCATATTTCCATAGAGCCTTATGGGAGATACTGTCACAGTAATAACAAAATGTTTTTTTAAGTACATCCAAAGCAGGAAGCCTGCTAAACAACCAGTGGGGCCCCTGGACGATCGAGATACAAAAGGAGTGCTTAAAGATGATAGTCATTGCGGAGAAACTAAATGGATTCTTTGCTTCAGTCTTCACGGCTGAGGATGTTAGGGAGATTCCCAAACCTGAGCCGGCTATTGTAGGTGACAAATCAGAGGAATTGTCACAGAATGAGGTGTCACTAGAGGAGATTTTGGAATTAATTGTTCAACTTAACAGTAACAAGTCACCAGGACCAGATGGCATTCACCCAAGAGTTTTGAAAGAACTCAAATGTGAAGTTGTGGAACTATTAACTATGGTTTGTAACCTGTTCTTTAAATTGGCTTCTGTACCCAATGACTGGAAGATAGCTAATGTAATACCAATATTTAAAAAGGGCTCTAGAGGTGATCCCGGCAATTACAGACCGGTAAGCCTAACGTCAGTACCGGGCAAATTAGTTGAAACAATAGTAAAGAATAAAATTGTCAGACACATAGAAGAACATAACTTGTTGGGCAAAAGTCAACATGGTTTCTGTAAAGGGAAATCATGTCTTACTAATCTATTAGAGTTCTTTGAAGGAGTCAACAAACATGTGGACAAGGGGAATCCAGTGGACATAATGTATTTAGAATTCCAGAAAGACTTTGTCAAGGTCCCTCACCAAAGGCTCTTACATAAATTAAGTTGTCATGGGATAAAAGGGAAGGTCCTTTCATGGATTGAGAACTGGTTAAAAGACGGGGAACAAAGGGTAGGAATAAATGGTAAATTCTCGGAATGGAGAGGGATAACCTAGTGGTGTTCCCCAAGGGTCTGTCCTAGGACCAATCCTATTCAACTTATTCATAAATGATCTGGAGAAAGGGGTAAACAGTGAGGTGGCAAAGTTTGCAGATGATACTAAACTGCTCAAGATAGTTAAGACAAAAGCAGATTGTGAAGAACTAAAAAAGATCTCACCAAACTAAGTGATTGGGCAACACAATGGCAAATGAAATTTCATGTGGATAAATGTAAAGTAATGCACATTGGAAGAAATAACCCCAACTATACATATACATATACAATATGATTGGGGGCTAATTTAGCTACAGTGAATCAGGAAAAAGATCTTGGAGTCATTGTGGATAGTTCTCTGAAGATGTCCACACAGTGTGCAGAGGCAGTCAAAAAAGCAAACAGGATGTTAAGAATCATTAAAAAGGGGATAGAAAATAAGACGGAGTATCTTATTGCCCTTATATAAATCCATGGTACGCCCACATCTTGAATACTGCACACAGATGTGGTCTCAAAAAAGATATACTGGCATTAGAAAAAGTTCAGAGAAGGGCAACTAAAATGATTAGGGGTTTGGAATGGGTCCCATATGAGGAGAGATTAAAGAGGCTAGGACTTTTCAGCTTGGAAAAGAGGATACTAAGGTAGAGGTATATAAAATCATGAGTGATGTAGAGAAAGTAAATAAGGAAAAGTTATTTACTTGTTCCCATAATAGAAGAACTAGGGGCCACCAAATGAAATTAATGGGCAGCAGGTTTAAAACAAATAAAAGGAAATTCTTCACACAGCGCACAGTCAACTTGTGGAACTCCTTACCTGAGGAGGTTGTGAAGGCTAGGACTATAACAACGTTTAAAAGAGAATTGGATAAATTCATGGAGGTTAAGTCCGTTAATGGATATTAGCCAGGATGTGTAAGGAAGGGTGTCCCTGGCCTCTGATTGTCAGAGGGTGGAGATGGATGGCAGGAGAGAGATCACTTGATCATTGCCTGTTGGGTTTACTCCCTCGATGGCACCTGGCATTGGCCACTGTCGGTAGACAGGATTCTGGGCTAGATGGACCTTTGGTCTGACCCAGTATGGCCATTCTTATGTTCTTATAAAATCGTGTGTGTGTGTGTGTGTGTGTGTGTGTGCGCGCGTGCGCATGCACATGTGCACAGATCTTAATATTAAAGCTATATAATCTGCAAAATGAGGAATGTTGCCCTGGAATTTTATATTCCTGCGTGTAACCCAGAACATGACAGTACTGCAGTTGGTCATTTTGTATGTGCAGCCACTGCTAGCTGAAAACTGAACATCAGACAGCTAGGAATAATCTTAGGCCTTTGTGAGACATTCCGGTATCTGCATATTTGCAGTTTGTTAATCAGACTGGGGCCTGGTCTACACTAGGAGTTTATGTCAAATTTAGCAGCGTTAATTTGACTTAACCGTGCACCCGTCCACACCAGGAAGCTAATTAGTTCGACCTAGAGGGCTCTTTAGCTCAAATTCTGTACTCCTCCCGGAGAAGGGGAGTAGCGCTAAATTCGACATGGCTATGTCGAATTAGGCTATGTGTGGACGGAAATCGACCTTAGTAGCTCCGGGAGCTATCCCACAGTGCACCACTCTGTTGATGCTCTGGACAGCAGTCCGAGCTTGGATGTTCTGACCAGCCACACAGGAAATGCCCAAGGAAAATTTGACATGCTCCAGCGCCTTGTGGATGTTCTGCAGGACCGCAGGCAGGAGGACAGAGCACCCCTGCACTGTATCTGCAACCGCCCTCTCCCGCCACAAAGTCCCAAACCCCCCTCACCCAAAGTAACAAGAAGGAGGGGCGACAGGGGCCGTGAAAACTGTCACTGCACCCCTGCAAGAGTGCACAAATACAAGAAGGCTCTCATTCCCTAAATGTTGAGAAGTCCTTCCCTTCCTGGCTCACCGAAGCCCCAATCCCAGTTTCATCCCCTAACTGTGTAGTTGATTATTAAAAGTAGTTTGCTGCTAATTACTATTTCCGTCAAGTTTTTCTACAGAAGATTGTCTGTGAGGGGGTGGGGGGAGAAGGGGGTTGTTAATTGCATAGGACAGTCACCTTTATCAGGGTACAGACATGGGGGCAGGATCAACAGCAGGTCACACACACAGTGCAGTCAGTAGGCACCCTGGTCGGTCTGGGAGGTGTTTTCCATGTTCTGTGTGGGTGGGGGGTACATGACTTTGTAGCGGGGGAGGGCGGTTACAGATCTTATGCAGCAGTCCTTGTCCTGGACCACAGAGCCATGCAGCAGGGGAATCTGTAACCGTCCTCCGCCGCAACAAGGTCACATAGCCCCTGCACACAGAGTCCCAAAAAGGAGGGATGGCAGGCTCCATTGAAACAACCAGTCCGGCACGGCAGGTCGCTCTAGGAGCAGGAGCCAATCATTCCTCGAATGTAGAAGCGGTGTTAACATCACTGCACACCCTACCCACCACAGTCTGCGTCCCTGTTTCAACCCTTTAACGTGAATTCATTAATAAAGAAAACGTTGTTAATTAACAATGTTCCATTAACTTTATTTTTAAACGTGTGTTGGAAGAGGGGAAACGTGGTGAACGGGGTATGTAACCACAGAAGAAAGTCAACAGTAACTGAAGCAGGGGCAGGTTCAGCTTCTCTGTAAAGAAACTGAACAGTCACAGGTTACCCTGCTCCCTGAGGAACCTAGCTTTCAAAGCCTCCCGGATGCACAGCACTTCCCGCTGGGCTCTTCTAATTGCACGGCTCTCTGGCTGAGCGTATTCAGCAGCCAGGCAATTTGTCTCAACCTCCCATCCCGCCATAATGGTCTCCCCCTTGCTCTCACAGAGATTGTGGAGCACACAGCAAGCTGCAATAACAATGGGTATATTGGTTTCGCTGAGATCCGAGTGAGTCAGTAAGCTCCTCCATCTCCCCTTGAGACGTCCGAAAGCACGTTGAATGATGACAGTTACCCAAGACCACCCTCGACACATTTTCCCCCCCAGCATGCATTGTGGGGAAATCCCAGAATTCAAATGGGCAGCGGGGACTGCGGGATCTGTGGGATAGCTTCCCACAGTGCACCGCTTCCAATGTTGACGCTTGCCCCGTTAGTGTGGACTCACAAAGTCGAATTAGTGTCCTTAGTGTGGACACACAAATTCGACTTTGTAAGGTCGATTCCACAAATTCAAATTAAGTTAAATCGAACTAATCTGGTAATGTAGACATGCCCTGGGAGGGTGGGATAAAAAGTTATGGAGGAAAGTGAGTGAATAGTGACCTTGATTTTAGTTGCCCCTGACATGTTGTTCTGCTTAGAAATACTAGAAACGTTTTGAGATAATTAGTAGTTTGTTGAAATTAGGAGCATTTAGTGGCCCCGTAAAGGTGGTTATGCTGACCCACTAGGAGTCACTATAGGTTATGCATCTTGTTAGAGTTAGCTGTAAAGGTAAATACCTTGGAGCAGTCTGAGGGAGTTTTTCTTCAGGAAAGGAGCTGACATCTAACCCCCCTGTCAGCTGGACGGAAAGAGGGCCCCTGGAAGTCTAGCTGGTGATTACTCAAAACCATCTCAGGCTGTGGGTAACTTATGTCTGGGATGTCCTAAAACTATTTCTTATGTCTGTGTGTGCTTAGTATCTAATAAATTGGAATTTTAGATAAGAACATGCTTACTTGTATTAATCATTTATCAGACAGAATTGCTGTGTTCCCATTGATTTATTTCTGACAGCACGTGGAGTGAAACAGTTAGAACCCAAAAAAGAGTGGTAATTTGAAAACCCCAGGTAACGCATGTAGGTGTCAGCCCTCTTTCCCTTAGCTGTACTTCTACACCCCATGAATGTTAGGATGCCCTGTTTGTCATAGGGTGTTCATAGATGCTAATGAGAATAAGAGGAACTATGCATAACATGGACCCTGCAGTCAGGTCAGGCACTTACCTTATTGTAACATCTTTATCTCATAGGCTTGGACAATACATTGCAGTTGATTGCAATCCACTTTTCTGTAACATCACCTATTGGCACTTCTTTACAGTAATCTTGTGATCGTACTGGCATAGGGTTCTGTCTCAGTCACCTACTCATGTCAAACATTAAGCCTATAGCCTAGTATGGCTAAGCTAAAATCTTACAAGGCTCAGCCTGTAGGTCTTGCATTTCAGCCACACTTTACTTATACCTAAAACATAAATCACTCCTAAATACTTATCAGTCTTGTATGTCTATAATCCTACAGTTTAAATCTATTTAGCATACATTGATTATATATGAAATAGCATGTGAATTGACCATAACATCACATAGCACAATGATAAAATGAACTCATTGGCTATAGGACATTAAACTTCATGCTTCAGGCCTTAAACTAATCTCTATAAGCAATCAGGATGACACATAATGTGGAAGGCAGGTAATCCCACATCGGTCTGCTGTTCCTTTCAAGCATCTCATACTGGATACTGCCAGAGACAGGTTACTGGACTAAGTGGATGTTGGGTTGATCCAGTCTGGGAATTCTTATGTATCTAGTTGTGAGGTTCCTATGAAGAACAAGTTCCAGGCTAAAGCTGCCCTCTCTCAGCAGTGAATGCACTTTGGTATACTAGCCAGGGGAGGTGCAATTTGGATGGCTGTTCTGACTTATGCTAAATGAGTTGGTCCTCTCTGCTGAGTTCCTAGTGTTCACAAAAGCAGCATTTCAGCTGACGCCCTTGTTGGCAGATTCAGCAGGGAGGTCAAACTTTAAATGAATGAGTAGTATCTTCTGCATCAAAGACAGACCTACTGGATTAGTATTTCAGTTTTGTTGTATGTGCTGTACCTGTTCTGTCAAAAGAATTTTACTCTAGTACCACGCTGTTTCAAACTACTGTAGAATGATTTATACCATAGGTACAAGCCTCATTTTAATACAGCAGGAAGCATATTCAGATCCAGTCCTTAATGGACAATCCCCACCCCCACCACCCCGGTTAGATTCACAACAGAGTTTAGGAGGTGGCTATCCTGGGAATTGAAGTTGGGTCTCCAATATCCCAGGTGAGTGCCCTACTCTCCAGGCTATAGAGTCATTCTTGCTTTTTCTGGTCCAATGACTATTCAAGTACTTTATACAAAGTGGAACAGCTGCAAAGAGAGGTGGAGAGAGATCTACCCCAGCGTACCCTGTATTCCAGTGGTATGGACATTTACACAGGAAGGGGGAAGCCTGGACTGAAGCTCCTGCTGTAAAGAAGGGATTTGAACCTGGATCTCCCACATTCTGGATGAGGGAACCTAACTAATTGGCCATTTAGTATGGGGGAATAGGGAAGGGAAGATAACACCACAATCACTTCCTCTTCCTCTGCTTTTGTGAATCTAGTCCTTCATTTCCTTAGCTTTTATTTAAAAAGGTTAAAACTGTCCCAAAACAAATTACTTCAGGTTGTATGAAACATTTCATTTGACTCAAATTCATTTTTTAAAATTAGAACTACCAGGGAACTTAAAAATATTATTCACTTAGCTCTAGTGTTGGAAGTCTGAGTCATTGGAGGGTCAATGACTCTTCACAAGGATTTCCAACCTACCTCAGCAGGCTTCTCTGATGTTTGTTACAATAGTTTTGTGAAGGGGCTGGAGAAGAGGTTCAGACACTACTAGCTGTGCAAGCATACGCCACTCGTGGTTGTGGCAAGTGTAGAATTTTAAATCAAAATGGAGTTGAAATGATTTGGAACTTCACACTTTGCACAGTTCTAGTACAGGGGTAGAGAGAATTTTTATCTTGGTGCTGAAGTAGAGAGAGACTATCAGTATATTGCACAGAAGCACACAATGACTTGCTGCAAGTGTTCAGAATTTAAAGGAATATTTCAGCAATCCTCATTAAGGACTGCAGTACTACTATGTCTCAGGGGGCTGAGTGCTTGACCCAGGTTTAAGTTGCTGTCACACAAGGGATTTGTTCACTGGTTAGACACTAACAATGTGCTGGAGTATGAAAATCACTTTTAAAACAGCAATAAGAAAACCCTTCTAGCCTTCCAGATGCTTTTGCATTTGAAAGAGCCTATTCTGAAAAAAGCAATATAAAAATGTGTGTTAGGCTTTTTATAACCTTTTCAAATGGTATACAATGAA
This sequence comes from Mauremys reevesii, assembly GCF_016161935.1. Classification (NCBI taxonomy): domain Eukaryota; kingdom Metazoa; phylum Chordata; order Testudines; family Geoemydidae; genus Mauremys; species Mauremys reevesii. The sequence goes on along the minus strand of NC_052629.1, from coordinate 45,693,813 downwards.
TATATAAAAATGAAAATAAGGATTTAAAATTCCATGACTGTCTTGCAATTCTCATTTATTTCTCTCTATCGTTCTCATTCCCAGGCTGTTGTGTGTGAATAGTGTGGCCATTAATATTTTGGGACTTCAGGTGAGTTACTGTGGAGCTGAGGTTTCTTCTCTGGTTACTGGAATATGTGTATGTATGCAAGCATGTAAACTGTGGTTGTCTTAATGACAGTGGCTGAAGAAGACTTAAAACAGGAGGGAGAATTCTCTTGGCATCAGCCAAGCAGGAGGGGAACTGTTGAAGCACTGCTCAATCAAGCAAGCAAGGGGGGGGGCATTTTGGCAAGAGTAGGGGAGCTGTGCTTTCCTTTTCTGACCCCACACTCTGCTTTACTCTAACCCCTGCTTCGCTGGAGATATCCATGCTGCTTAGTGGTTATAATTGTAAGTTTTGCACTTAAGCATCCTTAAATCTAATCAAATGAAATTATATTTGTGGGAATATATATTTACGTGCTCATGATAGTCCATACATTGCAAGACTGCCTGATCAAAGCTACTGAAAATAAGTCATGTTCTTCATAACCCTGCTTACATCCTTTTTTGTTTAGTTGAGTATGGTTGGCTGGCAAAACCATATCTTTTGTTTTCTTAAATGGGTAGCTATATATTCTCATGACTATATTTTACTGGGAATTGACATAAGGGTCATTTTCTAAATTAATAAGTTTGAATGATACCTGCAACTAACTTGACTGACTTGGGCCTAGTTGTGACAGGTGTAGTGTTGTCCTACTGACCTTGTTAAGCAAACTGGCATGCAGATACATAGGACAAAGGAAACATTTTGACCACAGATGGGCTTAAATTGTCAGACATAGAATTCGAGGAAAAACAAGAAAAAACAAGAAAAAAACATATATAGAGTTAGGGGTAAAAGTTACCAGGCCAAATATGCCTTCTCAACCATCCTTGGCTGCAGATGGAGCTCCAATGGCAGTATCAGAAATAACTTAGAATAGATTAAAAATGGATGTTCTAATAGTTAGAAGAAAAAAACTTGGACTTCCCCTCCATTTCTCTATTTTGTTGTACAAAAGTGAACAACGATAATGCCATGCTCACCTGTGTTTAAAAGATGCACTTCATGCAAGGATATTATGCCTGTCTCTGATGGACACTTGCAGTGTATCCGTTGCTTAAGGGAGGCGCATGCTCCTCAAAAATGTGCCCATTGCAGCAACCTCATGGAGCGAGGAAGAAATAGGATCTCAGACTTAGTGATCCTTATGGAAAAATCCCTAATGCCACTGTCTGACTCTGGGCACCTCCTTCCTGGACAGAGCAGTACCCTTTCCTCCAGAAAATCAAGGAAGAGGAAAACATCTTCCGCACACGGAGAACCATTCAAGAGAAAACTGTTTCTGGTGAGATCGCTACCCTCAGTGCCGACAGCCAGAAAGGTGAGCATATTAAATGCTCTGGGCACCTCCAGCATCCTCTGCACCGGGACTGCAGCCACTAGGTACATTAAATTTTGGAATACACATTGCATTTGAAACACTCTGGGTTATCTATTAGTTCGCTTAGAGTACACCTCGCAGCCATAGCTGCTATTGTCCACAAGATAGATAGTTTCTCAGTCTTCACACACTTGATTACGAAACGCTTCCTCACAGGCATTCAGAACATGTACTCTGAAGACCGCAACCCTACACCAGCATGAGACCTAAACATGGTCCTCAGAGCCTTATCAGAGCCCCTTTCGAACCACTTGCTACCTGTTCTCTACTACATTTATTAATGAAGGTAGTGTTCCTGGTCACAATCACCTCAGCACATAGAGTGGGTGAAATTGGGGCACTCATGGCCCATCCTCCTTGTACCATATTCTTTAAAAACAAAGTGACTATGCTCCCACCTACCAAAGATATTTTCATCATTCCATCTCAATCAACCTATCCATCTACCTGCATTTTACACCTAAGCCACATGGGTCTACACAGGAATCTATTCTCCTGACTCTAGATGTTAGAAGAGCACTAGCATTTTACCTAGATAAAACAAAACCTTTCCATAAGTCACCGAGATTCGTCGTTTCCACCACTGAATGATTGAAGGGCTCAGTCATTTTGAAATAGACTATCGAAATGGATTTCAAATTGCATCTATTTATGTTACCAACAAAATATAGAACTCCCAACAGGGATCAGAGCCCATTCAATTAGATCAGTTTCTACCTTGACTGCATTCTTACATAATTTTCCAATCAGAGAACTATGCCAAGCTGCCACTTGGGCTTCTGTACACATGTTCACAAATCACTATGCAATAACTCAGAGTTCAGAGGTTGATATGATTCTTGGCCTTAAGGTACTAGCCTCAACTGTACAGCCAACTCCAAACCCCATCCTTCCATAATGGGGATCTGCTCTACAGTCACCTGAAGTGGGGCACCCACAAGGACAGCACTTGAAGAAGAAGGTTACTCACCTTGTGCAGTAACTGAGATTCTTCAAGATGTATGTTCCTGTGTGTGCTCCACTGTGCGCCCTCCTCCATTCTACTTTGGAGTTAGGACTCAAAGGTAGAGAAGGATCCAAGGGGGTCGGGCTGCGTGAGTGCTAGATAAAGTGCCAACGGTACTGTGAGACAGCTAGTGTGTACACTTGTCCTGACCAGGCACTGCTACCGAGATGAGTTCTCCACAATTGGGCGAATTTCACCCTAATTTTTGTAGTCCATTCACCCATGCCTCTCTTGAAAATATCTATCCCTAAATATATTTCACTTGCGGGGAGCCCCCAATCCCACAAAAACACTATTAGACATAGTGCTTAATACCTCTTAGTCCAAAGTCAAGAGGATTACTCATGGCCGTGAGCACAGATTACAGTAAACGGCTTGTGCTTTGCTGACCAAAGGTGGACTTAAATATATGCTTAAAGCTAAACACCTGCAAAAGTGCTCTGTTGAATCGGGGCCTATGCAGTAGTGTTTGCAGGATCCTTGTTTGAATACTAATAAGGCGTGATAGTGTATGCTGAAACCAAACCTGTTTGTCCTTTGTCTTTTGGAAAGTTTCTTTTATATGAATGACTAAAAATAGACAAACTCTTTTTAAGGAGTAGTGCTATTTCCATCCTAATACAAGCACTGGATGAATTCAAGTAAAGAATATAATTAAAGATTATTAAAGATCAATAAAAGTTATTCCTGTTGCCTCTCCTTTGTATTTCCTTCTTCAACATGTATGACAGCCTTGGGGTGGAATGAGAAAATGGTGGAACAGATTAACAGAAATGTGAATATGAATTAAAGTATTAATTACAACTGTGTTTCTCACTACTCTCCATATGAATACCCAGCTAGCAAAAAATAGCTGGCTATATTGCCTACTTTGTAAATCATTCATTTGCTAATTGTCATCATACGAAAATCCTGATACACTCATCTTTCGAAAGCAATTTCTAAAGTTACAGTGAGGTTAGGTGCTTATCTCTTTCAATGCTCAGTGTCCCAGGAGGTCCCTTTCAGTCTTCTGTTCTATGCAGTGTTCTTCCTTTCTTGTGCCATATAATTCATGGCAAATCTGTAGTGCACCAATCATTTAGAAATCAAACAGCCTCCAATAAATTCTCTTAAATATAGTGGATATAGTCTGTACATTCTTTGATTTTTTTTCTTAATATAAGTAATTCACATCTTTTAGGACTTACAACACAAGAGATGATATTTTGAAGGCACAAGACTGATTATTCATATAAGGAAAGACCAAGTCTTTGATTCATAAAGCAGACTCATTTGCTGCTTTGTGTCTGGGGAGAAAACTAGTGGGATTGAATTTCATAGAGTACCATGAAGTTTGACCTCTACGATTTTTGCTTTTTAGTAAAGAACAAAGAGAAATATAAGCTATTCTTTAAACAGTTTAGTTCACTGTTTATCATTCCCAGTGAGTTCCACATGCCCAGACAGAGAGGGAGGAAAGTCTACCCATGAGCAAATCATGAGAGGTTTTTGTCATGTGGACTTCAACCTCAACTTCAACTAGGCCCAAGTCAACCTTTGAGATGTCTGCCGCCCATTGTTTTAGTTCCTTTAGGAGTTACTCATGTCTGGAACACCTGATTACAAGAATCCTGGTCACTATGGAGAGGGGAATAAGGTGGTTTCCTCCTGAGTATGTAAGCAGAAAGAGAACTATAACTGTCAACCACATATTTCCAGGGCGTACTTGACATCTATATTTATTACAACAAGCTTAAAGTTAACTATGTGTTAAGTGATTTGCTGAATCAGGGTCCTAATTACCATCACAATTTCCTTTCTTTCCTTTCTAAAATATTTGGTTACAAAAGTTGAAAGCCCATTTTATTGTATCCAAAAAGGTCTGCAAACTTCAATAATATTAAATACACACTTTTTAGGCCTATGGCAAGTTACATTTTCTAAAACTTGCCTACAGACATTTGCTTTGCAGCTGCATAAAGGTTATTAGAACTGTGTAGGGTGAAAACAGTTACTTATGTGGATCTCCATCTCTGGCTTTCCAGCAGAATTGCAGGAAATATATTAACAGCCTCCATGCCTTGGCTAACTTTTAAAATGAATAGGTTTTTCTGAGTGGTGAATTCAGTTCTATGATCTTCTGTGGTCTCCACGTTGTGAAAGCTCTTGAATCTTTCCTGATGAAAGGAGACAATAATCACAACAGGTAATTGCTTATTGGCTCTGACGGGAGAGGAAATAAGAATAATAATGTAGAATAACATACTTAGAATACTACTAATATATTGATGTTCTGCTTAAGTATAGCTGTTACTGCAAGAAAATACACAAATCTTAAAATAGAAACCTGAGTATGATTTGTTTTGCTAATTTTTTGTTATTTAGAAAGCTATACATTACATGGTTAACTAACTGAATTATGGAATGTTTGTTGTGCCAGTTATTCTTTGCAGCAGCTGTAAATTACCTGCCTTCAATTATGCCGTTGGCAAAATATTTTTACCCTATTCTCCATTTGCTTAATTGGTTATGCTACTGGCCTTTATTCTTCTTCTATTTCTGTGGACTCCTTTAATTTGCTCATGTAAAGAGAAAGTGCTGAGAAAATGAACATGACATTTTAATGCAAGTGACAGCATTTTCTAAGGTTAACGTGAGTTAGCATATCTGATTAAAAGAATAGATGTAAAAGCCAGTTCTGTGTCCAAGAACAAATGCTTGCAAATTATTATTTTTCATGTGATATCTAGCACTTTTATATAGCCCTTTCCCTTGATATATTGCAAAATTATTTGAGGAGGGCAGTGTCATTATCCCCATTTTACAAATAGAGAAGCTGAGGTATAGAGGTTCAGCGACTTGCCCATGGTTAGTAGCAGTGCAGTGAATAGAACTCAGATCTAGCCTCCAGGCCACACTGCTTCATTATGACTTTTCAGTGCAAAAAAAAAAAAAGATACAAAATACAGTTAGTAAGGAATAAAGAGACTCCGGGTATCCTCTTCTGCCGTTGATGTATTTAACCTAGTGCTGTGACTTCATGACTTTTTTTGGCTGAAGCAAAAAATTCCACCCGCTCAAAGTTAGTTTCTGGTAGACTCAAAATGGACTTTTTTTCTTGTTTAACAATTCCCTCCCCCCATTTCACTTCAGTTTGAATTTACTGTTTGACTAAAAATGGCACATTTCATTATTTTCATTTCATTTGGGGGAGTTTTACCTTTTTAAATAAATAACCCTAACGATGTTTCAACTTTTCCAAAGATGTATATTTTTCAGCAGTAACTACTTGCTGAATTGTACCTGAATTTGTGAATTGTTTCAACTTACATGAAACTGCATTTTGGGGTGAATAGACTGTCCGAAAAATGTTGCACAGCTCTAATTGAGCCAGCCTAACACAGTTGTAAATTTTTTTCCCCACTGTGACGGGGCGGGACAGCCCCGCACTGGTACAGCGGGGGTTAACCCTTCTTTGATAGCAGAGGAAGCCACGCCCAGGAAGCTCTGCTGGGCGTGCTCCAACTGGCAGACCGGCATAAAAGCCTGCAGGTCTGCTCAGTCGGGACTGACCACCGGGGGAGAAGGACGCAGACCAGCGGCTCCTGCAGAAGGAGAGCCAGTGCGTCTGGACCAGGGCGTCAGCCGAGCAGAGGCCGTACCGGAGACCCCGAGAGGGGGCGCCTGCCGGGAGGGACCTACGGGGGAACCGCTCCGACAACGCCGACGTCCGGCTAGACAGGGTAGGAAGTGACCCAGGGGACTGTTGAGACTGACAGCCTTAAAGCTGCAGTACCGCTCGGCGTGTTGCGGGTGGATCCCCGCCGAGCGGGGGTTGGGGGGTTGTTGGACTCCGGCCGCTAGGCTGTACTACCCCACTCCGAAGGGGTGTCTATGGACTCTGGCCACTAGGCCGTGCTACCCCGCTCCGAAGAGGAGGGTTGTTGGACTCCGGCCGCTAGGCTGTGCTACCCTGCTCCGAAGAGGGGGGTTGTTGGGCTCCGGCCGCTAGGCCGTGCTACCCCGCTCCGAAGAGGAGGGTTGTTGGACTCTGGCCGCCAGGCCGTGCTACCCCGCTCCGAGAGGGGGTGTTTATGTGAACTCTGGCCCGTAGGCCGTAATACGCCGGTTACCAGGGGCAGGCCGAAGAACAAGGGAGTGGCGCGGCACTAGGCTCCAGCTCGCCCCTGCCACCAGGGGGTGCTGGGGTACCAGACCGGTCACACCCACGTTGTGTAATATCGTTCCTAAAACGTCTCTTCAGAACACAAAAATGTGTCAGCACCTCCAAGGATTCAATGTCAGTCAAAAAAAATTGCCATTGTCCAAATATGATTCCTGAAAGGGTTCTACTTCATTGTGTGCTTAAAAAAAGCTAGCTTCTTCTACGTACGTAGTTGGAGGGTCAGTAATAGTGATGGAAATACCAAATTTCCACATGGATATGAAATACCTGCAGTGTGTCTGTGTTCTAGTACTGGAGTAGGCATTACAGTTTGTGGTATAATGATTCAAACTGCAGCTGCATTTAAAATCAGGCACTCTGTGACATTGCCACATCCTACATTTGACATGAGCTGATGGAATTGATAGAGAGTGCTGCAAAATGAAGTGACGTTCAACAGCGTGTTGCAGGAGAAAAATGTAGAGATGCTACCTAAAATATGAGATGATTACCTAACTTTTACTTTTTTGTAAAAAATTCTCTACAAGTTTTTCTGTTAACATCAAGGTACAGCACATGGCCTATTGTGAAGGAAATAGTGTATACAGGAATAGATGGATGTTACAGAAAAGGATTTGATTAGCTGCAGAGTTTGAGGACCTACTTCAAGACCAACTGTAATGGAGAAGGACTCGAAGAGCCGACCCCATATAGATGGGAGTAGGCTAGAAGAAGATCTTAAGCTTTGCAAAAGTGGAAAATGGATATGTCATTTGACATTCTAAAATGTTACAGTTTCCCATCTAACATAATTCTTTTACATGGGTTTACCTGCATTTCAAATCAATATTCATTATTTTAAAGGTTGAGAGACGCTCGTAGCTGTAAACAACAAATTGGATGTGTTTAATCCAGTGGAAGAGGGACGTGATATTAATTTTGTTTTAGCAGTGTTGCACAAAAATCACAGAGCGGGTCTTCTCTGCTGTCCAGAACAATGAGAACTTCGACTCTATTTTAATAATTAGTAATGGAAAACCAAAACTTCTGGGTTTGAAATTTCAAACAAATTTTGTTTTTAAACTGATCCTGTAGTATAACAATATGGCAGTTAACGTCTATTACGGCTTCTGGGATGAAAGGAAGAAGCAGCATTCCCATAAAAAAAAAAATTGATGATTTTGACAAGCTATCTGAAATGATGGCTGATTAGGCCTGAGAATCTGAGCTTTGGTGTTCAAGCACTTGCAAGGGGTTTGAAGGTCTCTCACTGTATGAGACGACTAATACCATCAGTGAGATGTACCTTCATGCATTTTTCTTGTCTAATGGCAGGTTAATGTGCTGTCTTTTCCTGGGTGTATATGGGCTAGGTGCTTCTCTTTCACTATACTTTCACTCAGTAAAAGGAGAGGTGCTTAAAAAGAGGTGCATTTCTGGGAGTGAATAAAGAGCACATTAGAAGGGTTTGAAAGCCATGTGGTCTCATCTTCCTCCTTTGGCTCACCTATATATGCTGAAAAGGAGAAGAGAGAGGACTAGGATCTACTGGACTCCATGTTATGAGAGCTTTTGAGTTGGAGGAGCAGTTGTTGTCTGGCAGGATTCTCCAGGATCTGATAGAGGCAAATGAATGGAGACAGTTTAATATAGAAACAATTTGGCATTGTAAGAATTTTATACTTTGGTAGATAAAGTAAGTATTTACATGTAATTTAAGAAAAGACAGCCCGCCCTGCTTACAAGAGCAACAGAGTGGTGGAGAGCTGGGCAGATAATAGACTTTTCGGTTCACCAGCAATTTTGAAAAATTGGGGGAAAAGTAGTTTTGAAGTTTTTGGTGAACCAAAAAGTAAAATAAATAAGTTTTGGATGGAAGGAAGTGTTTCATTTTAATTTTGAGTCGTTTAAACCCTTTTAAGAAGAAAATTTGAAAATTTCAAAATAGTCATTTCACAAATAGAAAAATTGAAAATTTTCTTTTGAAAACATTGACACACAAACTTGATTGTTTTGGAAATTTTAAAAGGTGTTTTTTACTGAAACGATTCAGTGAAATTGACACGAATTTTCAAAATGCTTCAGTGTCCTCATCATAGTTTTAAGCAAAAACTTCACCCATTTCTATACTGCTGGTTTAAAAATGCTAGTCACTTTATTCTGTAAAGTGCTGTACAGCGTTAGTGAAGATACTGAATAGCCCAGTTGTACATCCTTCTCATTTAATGGGATATGTAGTGTTCTCATTTAATGGGATATATAGTGCACATGTGGCATTCTGGGTGTTGTGCTGTTCTCCCAAAAAGCACATAGTGACTTTTCCATTACTAGTGTAGTTGTAATTATGAAATATAATGGAATTTTGAATGGTCCTAGTAGCTAAGAAGCTCTTTTAGCAACCACTGCACAAAATAACATTCTCACAGATCTATTAAAAATGCCTGTTGCCTAATGGTAAAATGAGTGAGTATTGGATTTTCAAAGTAACAATTAAAGTGGTAGCAGTTGGCAGCAATAAGAATGTAAAGATTTTAAAAATACTTTTGTTCTAAACATTTTGATTATTATAAATGTACATAAATCTTAAATGAATGTGTGGCTGTGGATGATTTGCAGGTTCCTTAACCAGTAGAACAGACTTAAGTTTATACATTGGCTTTGGGAAGAATATGCAAGTATAAAGTAAATTAGGAATACTTCCTTAGTCCTATTTGTCGAATCATCAATTTTTGTAACTGAGTTTCCGCCATGGATGTTTCATGAGCTTCCATTGATCTGCAGTGATTAAACCTAATCCTAGTTTAGATGATAAAAGCCTCGCTGCTTTGAACAAGTATTTTTTAACTCCTGTGGGTTTTTTATATATGAGATCACTTTTCTCTTTAGTGCCATGGCTCATAAGGATTATTATTGTTAAATATATGCCTATAGTTCTATAGGGATGCCTGGCACTTCAGAGAGGAAAACAAAGATGTGTACAAAACCAGATTTTTTTTTTTAAAGAACTGAGCATATAATAAGAAAACAGTGATATCCTCAAACTAGAGTTGTTGTCAAATGCTGACAAAGTACTTTAGTAGATGGGATCCCTTTCACTGTCAGTTCTTGTCTAACTAGAATATGGTTATGGTATCATAGTATTCTCAAATAGCTGAATCAAACTTATGTGCACAAACTTGTGTATTTGGAGGAAGATACGCAGTCTAGCTTAATGACTGGTGAATTCAAATAAGCTGCCTACTAAACCAGAGGTTCTCAAACTGTGGTCTGTGAGCTCCATTCAGGTGGTCCGCAGATACCTCTAAGGTGCGCACCTGGGTAGCCACACATGAGAGAATGAAGGGCCATCCACCTAATTAGTGGAGATGCGCAGGTGTGGCTCCACTAATTAGGTGCCTGGACCCTGGAGAAAGATGCACATGTGAGGTGGAGGCCATAGGGGGAAGATGGGAGGGGACAGTTGAGTGAGAAGTGGAGGTGGAGGGAATTTGGGATGTGCAGGACTGCGGCAGCCGGAGAAAGAGGTGTCTTTCCCTAGCTCCAGGGCTGCGGCTGCTGGGGAGAGATGGCCCTCCTTTCCAGTCTCAACTCTGTGGCTGGGGAGAGACCCTTCTCCTTCCCAGCTCCAACTCAGGGGCTGCTGTGGTGGGGGAGAGAGGGCACATCCATCAAATTAGAAAGGTAAGACTACTGCTATTAAAATAAGAGTTGTGTGCTTTTATTTGTAGAACAAAAACATATATTATTAAGGCTTTTTTATTTTATTTATTTATTTTAGTTTATTAAGGCACTTTTATCCAAAGTGCTTTACAATAGTTAGCTAATGGTACAAACAACATTTGGAAAGATCATTAAGTGGTCTGCCGAGACCCTCAGCAATTTTCAAGTGGTCTGCGGGCAAAAAAGTTTGAGAACCACTGTACTAAACCATTTGTGTGTTGTAATATAGGATAAAGGAGGGGTAAGAGCAACAGGACACAGCTGTAAATTGGACATGTGATAAGGACCAGTTGACAAACCTTAAACTCATTTAAAAAGGCAGGTTTTTTTCCCTGTACAAATGAATCTATCAGCTGTTTAGGAGGCACACACATAGGTATGGATATGTATATGGTATATTGTTCATATTCACATACACATCAGGTGGCCCATTTATCAGCACCAGCCTACTATGTAAAACAAAAACTCTAATGTATGAACAATAAAATATGGCTAAAATGCTTCTGCTGTCTGTTCAAGATGGAGAGAACCAGCTATATTAGCTATGTGAATTAGCCCTGGTGGGTAGCACCTGCTCAGCTGGCATTTTCCCTGTTATCAAGCGCATTTCAGCCATCGTGTTAAAAGGTGTGTGACTGGGGTTGGTGGCAGAGCCAGAGAACAGTCGCTTTTGGCAGTGTGCTCCCCCAAGGCAAATTAAATATTTCTGCGGGTGTCCTATTGCAAATGAATGCTACTCTTTGCACCATTAATTTCTCATCCATGGTGTCATAGGTCTCACCCCCACTTGGAGCTGTTGGGTTCCAATGTGGGGACCTGCCTTAGTTTCCTTCTAAACTAAAATCCTAGTTTAGATCTACTACGCTGCCACCAGTCAGATTTAAGTGTCTGACACACTGCCTGTTCCCCCAACTTCCCCTGGGGAACACAGATTCAATGTCCCTGAATCTCTACACACAGGGAAGCAGCCCACTTCCCCCCTCCCTCTCTCCTAGCCACTCTGGAGAGATATACACCGAGTCAAATCCTTGACTCAACACAAAGAGGGACTTACCTCCCCCTCCCCTTCCCTAGTCCTGGAAAGAGATACCTGATTCAAGCAGTTTGAATCAAACCCAGGAGGAACTCTCTCTTCCCCCCTCCTCTTCCCCTGAATTTCCACAAGAGAAGGAATTAACCAAGTTTTTAAAAAGAAAAGATTTTATTAAAGAAAGAAAAAAAAGTACACTCTCTCTGTATTACCAGGATGCAAAAATACAGGGTCTAAACTTATCAATCTCTGGAGAGAATTCCCCCTCCCCCTTTCTTTCTCAGTGAAAGCAATATCAGCAAACAGGAATAAAGAATTTCCTTTAGCAAACACACAATTGCAAATATAGAAAGCAACTCAAAAGACTAATCCGCCTTTCTAATTAATACTCACTATTAAATAGTAGAAACTACTCCAGGAGAACTTGGAGACATGACTGACCTCTCTTAGATCCAAAGAGAGCTCTAACAAAGACCACAGACAAAGGCTTCCCTCCACAGAGATTTGAAATTATGTTGTCTCTGATTGGTTCTCTGGTCAGGTGGTCATCAGGTACTGCATGTTAACCCTTTACAGGTAAAAGAGACCTTAACCCTGATCTGTTTATTTATGACACATGGCTTCTTGCCTATGTGTTTGAGGATTACTTCAGGGTCAACGCAATCTGAAAACTAATGGCAGCATGTCAGTGCTGAGGAGTATTTGGAAGGAATGTGGTGAGCATCTTACCATGAATTCCTCAAGATCTGCATGGTTTGGATCTAACATAGCCCTCACATCACTAGAGTAGATGGGCTTGATCAAAAGACTACTGAAGTCAATTGAAAGACTCCCTTTGACTTTGATTGGATTTGCATCAGGCCCCATGTGGTTAAACAGCCTGATTCATGTAGAAGAATCTATTGGGTCAGCGTCTGTTGATCCAAACGTTATGAGCTTCATGCAAGAACTGAGTGAAATTCTGTGACACATATTAATGCAGGAAGCCAAACTATATGATCATAATGGTCCCTTTTGGCTTTAAAATCTGTTAATCTAGTCCATTCTTCTTCTGCCACAGATTTGTCCAGATTAGTGAGCACTGGGTCAACTCTCACTCTGCAACAATCTTGGTGAATTTAAGCTTGGTGTGAGCTTATTAAAGGTAGTTTATTGTGGCTGCAGTTCAAAGCATGTTTGTGAATAAATAATGTATTAAGGGCCTAAAAGCTGATGTAAATTGTTTCAGGTTAATGTTTAATTCTGAAGGCACATGTAAAATACAGAAAACTTCAAGTAGGCTCTTACTCCAGAAGGTAAAACATGAAGGTTTTTCTAATTATGTGATACACAAGGATTATAGTACTAATGTTTATCACTTTAGTTCTGAAAAATAAAGTGAAGCTGTTGGAAGAACTCTAATAAGCTTTGTAGTTAGTAACCCATCCTTAATATGCGCAATATACATTTGTCTTCAAAGTGAAATGTGAAGAATGAAATTTTAGGACAATGCCTAAATTAATTAGAGTTGCTTGGAAAGATATTAGATTATAGTTGTATCTCATTATTTCTCATCTATATCTTTTCAAACATCTGATGGAACATGAAACTAGAGTTTAGAACTGTGCAATATGAAGTTCAGCTAAATTCTCAAATCTTTTTTTCCTTTTTTGTGCTTGCAAATTGCACCCCCAGATAAGCCTGGTGGAAAGATGAATCTGTCAGTTAATTCTGTGGTGTCGGATACTTCATGAGTGCACATTCTAATCTTGCATTCTGAGCATGTGTAACAAAGACTGTAGCACAGAAAATTAGAGGTGAACTTGTTTTTCTTTAGTCTTGATTATAGAGTTCAGCACTTGCACTGTTCCATTCACTAAAAACCCTATAATCACCCTGTGTGCTTCCTTTTTATGCTCACCCACTACTCAATTAGCAACACATTAAACCGCACACCTGCAGTTCCTTTACTCTGCACTCTAGCTTTTAACCCCCCTATATCTACATAATTATAAAAGGGCCTGTGGATCACTTGACTTTGGGCAATTAAAAATGATGGTACAATTTATTTATAGAAATAAAACTTTTATAATTTGTCATCTTTTGAAATCAATTTGCAAAAGAAAGATGAGATTTTTGTTGAATGTTGAAGATAAAGATTGAAAGTTACAATGATTTCCTGATTAGAGCTTAAAGTTGAAAATGGGGTGTCTGGTTTTTATGTTTAAACCTTTAGGCAAAGTAATTTCCTGTTTCTACTTCGTACAGTTATAGATCAGATAAATATTTTTAGAGAAGAATTTAAGTTAAGTAGAAAACAGATATGTGAAAGGGCGAGACACTTCTTTGAGAAGTACAAAAGTATTCCTTTGTCTAGAAAACATTTCCTTTTTATATTTCAATGAGAATCATCATTATTGTGTTCCACATTATAAAGTGGGCATTGACATAGACACGTATCAAAATGGAGAATAGAGGGAAAGGGAGCATAAAAAGCCCCTAAATATGTGGGTTTTGGGGGTGAGGTCTTTAACTTGCATGGTGACAGAAGGCATTTGTTTTATTTTGTACCCTCTCCTGCTTCCTTTTAGCAGAGGCCTGGAATTTGAGATAAAATTGTTGAAACAGAAAAAAAGGAATAATTATTTGAAACATGGACAGGGCTAGCTTAAACTGTCCCCAGTTTGCTCAGTCCTGTCATCTGAGAGAAAAGAAGCCCCTTCATCCAGAAGAAACTGAAATGTTTTAGAATTTGAAATGTAGACTCTATGGGGCAGGTAAATATCTTCAGATGTGTTTGCGCAGCACCTTGCACAAGTGGGAGTCCATCAGAATTTGAGAGCTAACGCAATATAAATCTAAGATAATGATTGATGATATAGTCAGTCTCACCAAATTGCACTGTGTGACAAGTATCAGAGGGGTAGCCGTGTTAGTCTGGTTCTGTAGACATCTGCTATTGTGTGGCCAGGGAGGTTGAAGTGTTCTCCTACAGGTTTTTGTATATTGCCATTCCTAATGTCTGATTTGTGTCCATTTATCCTTTTCCTTAGAGACTGTCCAGTTTGGCCGATGTACATAGCAGAGGGGCATTGCTGGCATATGATGGCATATATTACATTGGTGGACGTGCAGGTGAATGAACCGGTGATGGTGTGGCTGATCTGGTTAGGTCCTGTGATGGTGTTGCTGGTGTAGATATGTGGGCAGAGTTGGCATCGAGGTTTGTTGCATGGGTTGGTTCCTGAGCTAGAGTTACTATGGTGTGGTGTGCAGTTGTTGGTGAGAATATGCTTCAGGTTGGCAGGTTGTCTGTGGGCGAGGACTGGCCTGCCACCCAAGGCCTGTGAAAGTGTGGGATCATTGTCCAGGATGGGTTGTAGATCCCTGATGATGCGTTGGAGGGGTTTGAGCTGGGGACTGTATGTGATGGCCAGTGGAGTCCTGTTGGTTTCTTTCTTGGGTTTGTCTTGCAGAAGGAGGTTTCTGGGTACACATCTGGCTCTGTTGATCTGTTTCCTTATTTCCTCGTGTGGGTACTGTAGTCTTGAGAATGCTTGGTGGAGATTTTCTAGGTGTTGGTCTCTGTCTGCGGGGTTAGAGCAGATACGGTTGTATGTGTACAACACGGTTGTATACTGTGTGACAGTTTGACAAGTTCACTTTGTTGGCATGCAACCATTAAGTCTTTGAGGAAACACTGTGTTTTGTGAATTTTGTTTTTCTCTTTAGGAAGTTGTTGCAAGCAGCAGGAGAGTTTGCTATCTGTTTTAATCCCTTGAAGTACAGTGAATTCTTGAGGCAGAATTGCTCACTGGGCATTAGTGTTTTGTCTGACATTCCCTGAAAAGGGCATTGCCTGTACGCCATTTGTGACCACTTCTGTTAAAGGACTGGTGTAGATAGTATCAATTAACAAGTTACAGTAAGACAATACCCAGGCCCCATGTCACCAATTTCTTCTCAAAGGAGAAATTAACCTGCAACGTCCCATGATCCCCTATGTATTGACAGGGGAGAAACAAGAATAATGTACCCAAACTGCAATTTCAGAGTTGAGCCACCCTAAACTTTGGAAGACACTTGGATTCAAGCTTTGTGGCTTGAGGCCATTTCTGATTCTAATTATATTGCATTTGGCACTTCATTCTGAGTCTAGTAATGATAACAGCCATATTAGTAATTTAAAAAAAAAATCCTTTGTTTTGAAACTGTTCACTTACTGTCACTATAAGATCCCAGAGGCACAAGGCTGTAAGAAAGGACCAGCCTGTTTTAATACTGGTTTTAACAATAAAAAGATAATTTTAATGCTTTGTTCAGTCTGCACCAAAGCACTTTGCTCTACAGCATCACCAGAGCTTCAGTTAAGTGCTACATCCTCAAAATGTGGGCTTGGCATTTGGAGGATGAGTCCAAATATGGACTGCATACCAAGTGTGAATCATGTCAACTCTTACTTTGTGGCAGTAGGAGGTTCTATACTCACTTTTCATAGATGACATGGCAGAAGTGAATTTTAGATTGGCACAGAGCTGTCTCTGGGAGACATAGTGTGTCAAACCTAGCAATAATGGAGTGGAGGGATGGGGGAGAGCATGATAATAGACAAGTATGATGGTTCTTGGAGTACCCAGGACTGAGTAACCTTGTTACTCCCCTCCCCCTCCCCCGACTCCAGGGAAAGGGAGTCTTGGTTGAGCTTAACTTGGCATCAGCTCGCTCACTCCCACCCAATCTCCTCAGGGCTATGTCAGCCCTTACTTTTTGCCTAGCATGTTAGCAATAGGTGCAACCCAGACCCCAAGTGCCATTTGAGGCATTCCCGTGTAGTGCCTAGACCCTTATCCACTGAACACTCCCAGTAATACCTGGTCTGCTGTGTCCAAGGGCACTGTTCATATCCGCTTTTATGATGCAGTTGAGGATCAGCTCCTTGTATAGTATCAGCACTGAGATGTATCTATAATGAAAACAACATTTATTATCCAGGTTTCAGGATTTAAGTGAGTGTGAGACAGGTTACTGGAAACAGAAGGGTTACATATCAAAGCAAAACATCCCGTAGATACTGTAACCTTCAGTGGGTGCAAAGGATAAAAAAGATTCTCATGACAACAGGCATGTTCACAAAAGCATCAAACTATCAGGCGCTCCAAATACTGGCAATTTCAGCCATCTTGATTGAAAGAACGAAACCATTTACTGGTAATTTCCAACTACATTTAAGAAGACAGCAGGAAACACAATCAGTCCAATGTGCTGGCTCAATGAGCTTTTATCAAGGACACACACAAATGCATAATGGTCAATTCAGTTGCAATCCAAGCTAGAAAAATCAAGTACCAAGCTAGATGCAGTCAGGGATAACACCTGTTAACTCTTGGGGTACCATCCTGACTCATCTGAACCTTCACTCCCAGGGAGGAAAATTTAAAAACAAACAAATAACTGTTTTCCCAAACCATTACTGTAGCTCACAAACTCCCAACAGTGTCCTAGGTCTGCATTAAAATCAGGCATGCCAAATCCGTTAAAAAAAAAACAAATAGATAAACCAAATGAAATATACTTCTAAAATACATGTAATGAAACAATCAGTTCTCCATCATAACAAAACTGACCTTGGCATTTGTTGTTTAATTTTCTCTTCTCCTCTCTTTCTCTTAGTCTGATGTCTTGAAAACTGTGACTCTTTTTTTTTTTCTTTTCCCTGGCAATGCTTCTCTGGGGCAAGATTTTCCCCTTTTCTTTGCTGCTGCAGAGACTCCCTTCCTAGTGGGACTGGTGTCGTATGTAATACTAGGGAGCCACACTGTGGGTGTACATTCCATGCATAACGTGGCTATGATTTTGGAGGTGGCACACTAGACTCTGGCGTGCAGTAAGGGGACCAATACAGGCTATTGGAGGGGCAGGGTTAGTGCCAGCTGTCTGCAGCTATTTTCCAGCTGGGATGGGGTATAGGGGAGGGGTTGTGATGGATTTCTGCTCTGCTACAGAATAGAATGATGCCATCTTGGTACTTAAGTTGTGTGCGTGGCTGTAGATTTGGAGCTTACATTGAATATAAACATATGTCACTTTATCATTTAAAAATGGGAATAGCATAACAAACTACAATTTAAAATGAAAAGTTGGCATTTGTTTTTCATATGTCATACTATGAAAATGTATATGTATATAGAGGGGATGGTGTCATATAAAGGTCTTGTTGGTATGAATTTGTAGTGAGTATATTAATCACATGCGAGTCCTGCAGATTATCCTAATTGAGTGCTCAGAAAACACCATACCACAGTATCCTGTATTGTGATGACCTAAAATGGCTTTTCTCTACCCCCTAAAAAAGTCAAAACTTTAAAGTGTATTATGTCAGGGGCTTTCAGTACTAAGAAATGTGTGCTATTTCAGAACAGCAGGGAAGTTCCCTTCTTAGTCACAAAAACCTTAAGGGTCACCGGGACAATAGCAATGTTAGAATATTTTCTAGAGAGGTAGATTAATGGGCAGAGGCAATGTGAGGTGATTGAAGGTGCACGATAAAATTGATCATGTTGGCTCTTCAACTTATCAAATAGACAAGTACACACACAGCTTTGTAACGCTCACTCTTTCATTGATGCATCAAAAGAAGGGATTATACAATCATACAACAAGTCTTGACTGAAAATGTTTTTCTCTCCTTACAGGAAAATATTAATGTTTAAAAGAACCCATTTCAAGTCAATATTTAAGGTTTTTGGCAGGGGCCCTTCCTTGTCCTCACTGGGAACTGAAGTGCTATAAAACAGTTAGTTTTACTATGTGTTTTTAATTAACCTAATTCCTTCCTCCTAAAACCACACACCATTTACAGTGAATTGTACCTGAGTTCCTCAGGCAGTTGAACAGAAGGAGGGAGATAGAGGTGGATATGGAAGGGAAAGTACAGCTTCAACTGAGATTTTTAAATCCGTGAAACAAAAAACCTCTCAGTTGGGAGTGATGTGTGTCTATTTTGTAAAATTGCCTCCTGTGAGTTGCTGCCAAGCTAAAACATCAGCAAAACCCAGCCAGCCAATCAGAACATGACTGTGGACAACCAGCATCCCCAGCCATCCTCCCAAGAGAGCTGGGTCGTCCTATGGGCACTGTTTTACTCTGGGACTGTGTTACTTGTAAAGCCCCAGAGAGAAGATGATGAAATTCTGCCAGCAATAGTAGGGGAAAACAGCCCTAATCTCAATGAAGTTCAGACATGATATTTTCTCAGTCATTCTGAAGAATGGACAAATCTCATGTGTGCGCTCGGGTAAATGTGCTCAGTTAAAATAAGGAGTTGGTTAAGGGTGGTGTTACTAAACCAGTTTGAACCCATGTTTAATGACCATTTCATTTTCTGTCTGCCCACTGAACTTTTGGCCCAGTGAAAAATTAAGAGGTGACAGAGGTAAAACATCACTTGTTGGGTATTTGTTCTCCTTCTCCCTCTTCTGCTCTCTGTGAATCTATATTGAATAAAAAGCTTTTGAAGAGTGAAACTTCTGAAGTGATTTCAACCTGGTTCCATTAATCTATTGCGCTGAAGATCAGTGTGAATGTTAATTTAAAATGTCATTTTCCTTTTAAAAAGAAACAAACAGATCAACAATCCTTTCTTCCTTCCTCTCCCTCCCCTTCCCTCCCCTCCCCTCCATAAGGTACTTTCCTAGGCAGAAGCCGGGTCCTCATTTTACTCTGTTACACAGCACATGGATTTCTGTATTTTAATGTTTTGGATTATTTCTCCTGTTCTGAATGTCAATAATTAATGTAGCTCACAGATTTTTAAAGACTAAGGTCTCAGTCTTGCTCCCATTGTAGCTAATAGCTAAGCTCCCACTAATTTCAGTGGGTATAGGATCAAATCCAAATTTATTTGGAATTTGCATATTAGATTGTACTATTCACTGATTAGAGGCCACTGTCCAAATCATGTCCCCTTTGTTTACAATGGTATTACTTGCATGAGTAATCTTCAAGATGCATTGCTTGTGGCACTGTATAGCTTTGCAGCCTCGTTGGTTTAGCTAATTTTTGTTAAATTTTTGCAATAGTTCTTTTGGTGCCTTAATCTAAATTAGATTTTAAGCAGTTGCTGTTTGATCTAAAGCAGAAGTTGTAATATCATTGATAAGGGACATTAAGGACAATGACCCCGAAATGAGACACCACTTGTGAAATATCATTTTTCCCAGTTGTGCCTACCAGTGTTCTTCATTCTATGCCTTTCTCCAGTCACTGCATTGGCATCCAACAAGCATCTCTTACTTACTTGCCAGCCTGTATGAGAGGGGAAAAAAAAAACCACAGCTGTGTAGAGCTATGGGAAAATAGTGTACCACAATCAGTGGAACTGGAATCAGAGGGTCCATGTTCCCTGGAGGGGCTGTTTATTGAAACAACACCCAAGGGCATAGCTGGAATTAGGCTGAAAGTGACTCAGCCATGTGCATAGAGCAGTTCACAGGGTTTAATAAAGTTCTGCTTGTTCAACTTAGACAGGGTTTAGCTTCACTCTTTGTCAATGAAACAAAGAGCAGGACTGGGCTCATGGTGACAAGGGAAGAACACAAATAATGGGAGCTGTTGGAAGGTTAATTCATGCCATTCCACAGTGCCTGAGCTCTGCCA
The DNA here is from genome assembly GCF_016161935.1 of Mauremys reevesii. Lineage (NCBI taxonomy): Eukaryota > Metazoa > Chordata > Testudines > Geoemydidae > Mauremys > Mauremys reevesii. Next base: position 45,673,765 of record NC_052629.1, on the reverse strand, counting down.
GCCCTTCAGGCAGGTAGAGAAACATCCTTAGCTGGTTTTGCAGACAGTCCATGGGAGAGAGGTGCACCTATCCAAGGTGTCAGCCAAATGGTGGTGGTGGAGGTATGCATCAGGGATGACAGCAGTGGAGGAAATTGTGTGGAACTTCTTAGGAATGTCGTAGGACTAACAACCAAAACAATTTCAAATATTTAATGTCAGGAAATTCAGGTTACTTAAGAGGTATGGGAAAGGGCCTCATATTATACTGATATAGAGGTCTCTTATGGATGAATACATTGCATTAATGCCTAGCTAGCTCAGTTGGAATATTGAACACAGTGAAGCCTTTTCTACATGCAAGCTGTTTTCTTTTGCAGCTCCTTAAACAACTCTAAACAAAAATAATGGTTAAAGCATATTCCCTTAGCATTGTCAAAGTTATCATCCAAGCAACATCTCTGAAGTAAGTAGGTCAATCAAAATGACCAATGTTCATGCTACAAGGCAACAATCCTATTTGTATGGCTCTGACATTAGGCATCAATTATTGTGATTCTTGTTTTCTCATTAGCGGTTGTTGCTATTTATGCTCATAGTTAAATTAGATATGAAGTTTTGATCTTTTTATATGGGGATACTACTACCTATGAAAGAATTCATAACAATGTAGGCTAGTCCTAAACATAAATGTAAACAAGCATGTGTTGCATTTAAGTCAGGAAATGCCAAAGTTGAGATTGCCTGTCCTTTGTGCATATACAAGGCGTAGAGAATCCCATGCCATAATTTCCATAGGACCTGAGTCTAAGTTAGATGGTGTGTGAGGACTGCCGTAATTGTTCAGTATTTCCATATTTATTCAGTTAACGGACCCTTGCCTCATTCACTGCACACCATTCAGTTTGTGTACTGAATAAGTGGGGCTGATCCTCTTAAAATATTAGTCTTTGCCTCTAGAATGAATTGCAAATTAGGGTTAAGTGAACTTCAACAGAAGTTCTAGGCATCAACAGGCAGGATTTGTGCTCAATCGTAATTGAATCTATTCAAAATGTATTCATGGTTTTCTACCCTGTCTGTCTTTCCAAACGCAACTGTTCTTGAACCTCTCCCTTTTCCAAAAATCATATTGGCAAGATTCCTGTCCCTTGCTACCAAAAGCAGCAGCTGGACCTAAGGAGGGATTACACTCCTGGGAGTTCTGCATTACAAAAGTAGAATTCTGAATTACTAATATTGTTGCATCTTTTCTTGTATGCTGTTCTGGAGATTGTACTTGTTGAGGTGACAAACATGGTAGGCTGGCAGAGGGATACAGTACATGGATATATGCAATAAATTTCTGATGTGTCCCTTGCTCACAGTCAAGAATTATATCTAAATTATACCTTCCTTAGATAATTTGTCGTTTGGGATTGATTTGAGAAGACTAAGGAATGTAACACTAATATGCCATTTTAGACTCCATAGGTGAAATTAATGATATGCAGTAGTGATTATTGAGATTGTGGTAGTGATCACTAGCTTTCTAAATACAGACAACAAAAATATGTTTTCCTCTGGGAGCGTGTGTTTGCGTAGAGAAGTATAACTGATATGGTCATCCAGGTTTTGAAATGGGAGAGTCTGGATTATGGTTTTAAAATTATCCCTAGTCTTGTTAGGATTGTTTTTCAAATTTTCAGATTGTAGAGTGGAGTGGAGACAATTATGTCAGAGACATAAGTGTTAGATCGGAATTGTGCTGGGAAGATGCAATCTAAAGAGGCCTGTCTGTGGAAGGTAGGGCAATTTTGTACCAAAAGAGAGAGAGAGAGAGAAACAACTTTAGTTATGAATGCAAAAGAGTTACTAAAATCGCATCAGCTACTTACTTTACTGTGGAAACTAATACGCAGAATTACAGAGCTCTCAAAGAAAAGCTTGCTAAGGTCTGTACTCCTGAGGGGGACTGGTAGAGCTATAACACTACCTTTAAAAGGGACAAATGTGCATGCAGTGACTAGCAGAATCAGGCCCAGTCTGTGAGCTTTTAGGCTCTACCGCGTTATAAATGTTAATAGCAATAACTAAGCAATACCTTGGTGCAGCTTCAAAATTACAAATAACAGAAAGTAAATGTCATATTCACTGTAATACAAAGAATGTTCTGAAAGGACCAAATGAGGCTGGTAAATATTGAAACATGCCTTGCATTGTATGCTGAAATTATTTCTGAGTTGTGTTTGCAAATTGTAATGGGCAACAAATTATTAAGGTCTTGGAAGTAACAGTTGGCTGTAGGTGATTAGGTTCTGACAGAATTGCTGGTTCATACACTGTTCTCAGAAAACTGGGAACTTTATTAAAAGTTAATATTAATGAAGCCTTTTGAGAGTCGTATCAGAATCTGATGTTGCAACAAGGTACAGCTTTGTTTCGTTTCTGCAAGAGTTTGTGCATGTGACTTGGGTGAAAGCATAGGGGTGGGAACTAAGGGATGTGGAGGATGCTGCAGCACCCCCAGGTTTTATGTGAGGTTCTGCTCCTGGCCCTGCACCCAGGGTACTGGCTGCCAAACTGGGGGCTCTGGCTGATGCACGCGTTCCTGGGGCTCTGGCTAATGGCCCCCAGCTGTGGCCCCAGCCTCAGACACCTTATCCCTGTCCACATCCCCCCTCTCCCAGAGCCAGGGCCCTGCTCCCGGCCCCAGGCCTAGGGGTGTGGACAGCAGTAATGGGAGGCACAGCACCCCTATTATTAAGTGTTCCAGTGCCACTGAGTGAAGGTGGGGGGCTGTTACATTTTTTTTTTGAGCTGGCCAATGTACAGAACCAATTTTGAAGATAAAATTATCAGTAATAGAAAATTGTGAGCATCCCTTTTCATCTCTCTCTCTAAGCCACAGTGAAAACTACACTGCTACCCGGTTCTTGTGTAAAACAGTTGAAAAGTATTTTGATGGGGAATATGACAGACATTTTGAACTACCCTGAAATGATTATATATGCTCTGTTAGCACAAATGGTGCAGATGAGTGAACTGTCTCATTTCTTTCCACCTCTGGGTTTCCAATTGCATCTGATCTTCTGTATCCTCTTCAGACAGTCTGTGTACCAGAGACCATACAATCTTTATGTTTTGGGTTCTGTACAGCACCAAGAACACTAGCTAATAATAATAAGCTGTAATTCTTTTAAGTGTAATCTTAGACATTTAGCAGTTCTGAATACTGCCACTTACAAAAAAGCCAACTTACTTGGTGAAATACTTGCCTTATTGAAGTTAATGGCAAAAAAACCTCCCATTTTTTTCAGTGGAGTCAGGATTTGACCCACCATATATAAATTAATGAGCAAGCGGTTAAACCTACTGTTCTTTGAGCATTTGTCTACATGGGTGCCACCCATACAGGTGTGTACCCCATGTATGCAAGCCTAGAATCTGAGCCAGCCATGTCTGTTGGAGCTGCATGTGTGGCCTGTATATCTTCCTGCTCTGTCCTTGACTGTGTAAAGCAGGGGTGGGCAAACTTTTTGGAGCAAGGGCCAAATCAGGGTTGAGCAACTGTATGGAGGGCCGGGTAGGGAAGGTTGTGCCTCTGCAAACAGCCTGGCACCAACCGGGCATGGTGGAGGCTGTGGTAAAGCTGACAGAGGAGGCAGACTCCCCCAAGGAAGGAGGGGCACCCCTATAAGGATGAGGACCATGGGAGAAAATCCATGGAAACCCTGACTGGGAAGGGTCTGGAGAAAAAGCGGGAGACCAACCAGGGAGCTCCCACTGGGACCAGGCAACTCATCTGCTGGCAGTGTGGGCGAGTGGGACATAAAAAGCAGGACTGCCCAGGATATGGACTGTGACTTTGCGAAATTTTGTGGTTGGACCAACTCTGGAGGGCGGAGGAAGGGGCAGAAACTGTCCACCATTCCTGTGAAGGTGGGGAGGAGACCCCAGCGGGGTCTGGTGGACTCAGCCTCGGCCTGCTTTCTTGTAAGGAGGGGGCTGGTGAAGCCGCAGTGAATAATCCCTGGGGCCAAAATAAATCTGGGATGCATCCATGGGGATGAGAGGCAGTGCCCAATGACCCAGGTACCCCATGAGGTGTGGGGCTAGTTCTGTTGGAAACAGGTTGGGGTGGTAGAGGGCCTGCCGTACCCAGTGGTGCTACCACTGGCCAAGATGGGGCGAAGAGGCCCAAGGTGAGAGAAGGGAGAGACCCATTGAGGAAGGGAGAAGAGGTATTGGAAATAGAAAACCCTAGACAACAGAGCCTGAGTCAGGAAGGATGGGAGAAGGAAAAGGAGAAAAGATGAGGAGGGAGTATCTGCTCCAGGGCTCTCAGCAGACCCAATGGGCCCAACAGAACATTGTGTAGGCAGACCCCTAGGAGACGAGGACCAAATACTATTTGAGGGTGCCCAGGAGGAAGCTGGGGCCAATCCTGAATCCCTGTCAGAGGTGAAGGAAGGAAAGAAAGGGGAGCGCACCCAGGGGTGTGACTAGTGTGATGACCTCCGGGCGGAAGCAGCGCTATGGGATGGCCCACCCCCCATGCAATGTACTTGCTGCGGAGGGGGGATGGCTGAACCCTGCAAGGAAGTCCCAGCTGGTCACCCAAAAGATGAAGGCCTCCCCAGTAGGACCCCACCCATTAGAAGCGGGAAGAAGGGACCTGTAGGGTCGAACCAGGTGCTTCAGAAAAAGGGGAGAGGCGTGACAGAGTGCTAAGCAGAAAACTGCTTAGCCAACCCTCTGTTACTCCAGCTTCAATTAAGGGAGGTGAATTGGAGCTGGGTAGATCACCTGGCCCTGATTGGGGAATCTGGAACAGCTGCTGCCTCATCAGGCTGGGGCTGGATAAAAGTCTCAGGGGAAGGAAGCCGTGGGAGGAGCTGAAAAGAAGGGAGCTGCACTAGAGGAAAGGCAGTGAGGGGAAGCAGAGAGTGATTACTTGCCCCCTCTCTCCTGCTGGAGGACTATAATAAGGAGACTATGTGTCTGGTGGAAAGGTGGTGGGAACACAACCTGTAAATAAAAGCACCAAGGTCTCTGTGTGACTTTCTCAGCCCAGTGGGGGCAGAAGCTAAGAGGGTCCTGCAAAGACCCCGTTACGCTGTACTTCATAGTTTATAAACTTCATTCAGTGTCTATTGGTGCAAAAAGAGAAAAGATTCTTATTTGTGTGAGGTCTGTACTGAGGTGCAGGTCTCATGGCTGAGACTGTCTCCAAGCTTTAAGATCTGCCCTGCCTGTGAGACAGCTATGCCTGTGAACAATGGGGATACTTAATGCTGTCATGGGAAGTTACATGTCCCAGATGAATGTTGAATCTGCAAATCTTTTTCAGAAAGCTTGTAATGTTCAATAGAAAATGGTTTTGATGAAAGATCAATTAGGATGGTCTCCAACTCTGAGGTCCCGCCTCAAAAGCAATTGTCTTCTCCAAAACTGATTTCTGCCAGTGTTCTGGGTACCAGACTTGCTACTCCAGGAACTCACAGGTCTTCCGGCTCAAAGAGACATTGTGCTTCTCAAACATACTGATCTGTCTCTTCAATCCTCCCCTGATCAGTCAGTGACTCCTGCAGCCTGAAGTAAAAAGGAGGAGAGATCTTTAGACGGTGCCCAGCTCCAATCCCCATCAAGGTGTAAGACTCACCACTCATCTGATGTCTCCAAGTCTGCTTTGGACTGACACTGAGAGTCTCACTGATCATGGAATCCTATGTTTCTACTTCACTACTGTGTTATCAGTCAGTAGTGACCAAAGCCTCTTCCTCTTGCTGATGGCATCAATACTGTCCGCTACAGATTCCTCGGTACTGCATTGTAATAAGGTCCCATCTATGAAACATCTGCATTGGTACTGCACCCAATGGCACAGAACTCCTCAGTACTGATTCTCTCCACACAACTACTACCTCTACAACACCTGTGGACATTTCTCCAAGAACTATGGGATCCAAGTCCCTTCCAATAATAGCAACAAAGGTACCGAGAACTAAGATTTCTCTCTAATCATCATCTGTGATACTATTATCTATTTCTCAGACTGGGGGGTCTAGAGATCTGTACTGCCTTTTGGAGGGCTTCTATGTGTCTGCATCCTTGTCTCATGACAATAAAAACTCTTCTAGAGTTTTCTTGATGCACCTGTCAATCTGTCCATCCTTTCCACTTTTAGACATTCCTTTCTCAGAATCATGGTCTAGTGCAACAGCTGGACCTCTCATCCCTGCATCTTACAGCATGGAAACTAGCTGGTTAAATTCTATTGCTAGAAGCTGTTTGGAGGCAGTTCAAGAGGCTTTGAATCAGCGAGAAAGGGCTCTAGAAGGCTAACATAGTAAGCTAAATGGAAGGGGTTTTTCCATGTGTGCCATCCAGATGCATTCAACCCATGGAGTCCTTTTGATTTCTTTTATTTTGGACTACTTGTTATATCTGTAACACTCAGGATTTTCAATGAGTTCTATAAAGATGCATTTGGTCCTAATCATGTTTCATTCACAAATTGGGTGGTCTACTTTTTCACACCCCAATGTATGAAGAGTCCTGAAAGGACTGATGCACATGTCCATCAGTTAAGGAATCTTTTTCTACATGGGATTTGAATGTGGTGCTTCTGGCAGTAATGGACCATCCTTTTGAACCTATGCCATCATGTTTGTTACTCCATCTTTCCATAAACTTCATTTTTTAGTAGTGATTACTTTGGCTTGTAGAGTAAATGACATATAGGTTTTGATGGCTGCCCCTTCTCCCCATATGCAGTATTCCATAAGGACAGAGTTACTCCATAACTTTCGCTCAAAACTGTTTGATTTTCATATAAATTAATTTATGCACTTGTAAGTATTCCCCCCGCTCAAGTCTCATCACTCTCCTGCAGAGACCAGATATTCCCAGAGCTAGAAAATGTATTAATTTAGATGGAACATAGGATCCAAAGAATTAAAGGTGTAACATAACCCAATCACTGTCCAATGTTTAAACAGTTTTAAACAAGGTTCAGGGTTTGGTATTGGGGTTCTCTTTGTACCATGGCAAACACACCATTAAATATCCTTTTAACCTCTTATTAAATATACAGAAATAGTTAAAGCACCTGAACTGTAAAGTATTAAGAGGCTTTAATCTGAAGAACATTCCTGATTCCCTTTCCCTGGAGAGAGTCTTCAGAAGGAAAAACACCCTTGTCTGGTCTTTGGATAGTATTAAAGATGGTTAACTGTCCTTTTGGGGGGAAAAATAGAAGAGGTTAGTTGAGATGGGCTGGAGTGGTTGTTGCCGTTCTTGTTAGTCTAATGCTGCTTCCTAGAAGACAAAACAAGCAAAACACACAGTAGAAGGAAGACAACAGAACAGCGAAGATGGAAAATCAGCTTCAGTATCTAGGGTTGACTTTCACTTGTAGCTCACAGCTGGAAGAACATAAGACTGCATGCTGTTCCTATCAGCCACTCCAAGACCTGGCAAACTTGTACCAGCATGGGGCTGTTTAGGGCATTGCTTTTAACTGCCTCTTTCTGGTCACAGACCTACAGCAGTGTTGCAAAATATGCAAACTTGTCTGCCTAAGCCAAACTCTTATTAGACAGGAGCAAAACGGAAGAGGAATACGAAAGAGAAGAAACAAGATGGGGAAGGAAAAGAACATACTTTTGAGTATCCCTCCAACAGTGCTTGCTTATGAAAAGCTCTTCCAGCTTACTGTGGTCAGAGGTCATCAGATACCATAATTGATTTGAATATTTGCCTTTGCTCCAATATATACACATGCAAATGAAGGACACAGTGGTGATTTTTTTACTCTATACGTGCAAAATGTTTCATTTTTTTTACTTTGCTTTGGCCTTTTGCTGGGTGCTGTTTCATTCTTTTATCAGACAGTTTAAGATTTGTCACTTTAGGAACGGAATTTTCTTCTTGAGTTGTGTGCATGAACTTGAGCTTTTTCAAAACCAGATTTTACTTCACAGAATAAATCTTTTTAAAAAAAACAAACAAACAAAAAAAAACCCCTAGAAAATTATCTTAAGTTCCAAGGGGGAGAAAGTCACAGCAATAAAGTGCATAAAATTTCTGTCGTTTATCCATTTTTTGAGTAGCATCCCTATGGGTGCTCCACTTTTAGGTGCGCATGTGCCCCAGTGCCTTTGATGGGAGATTTTTGGTAGCCGTGCCCATTCTGCCCACACATGCAACCTACACATCATCATGCCCCTTATTGAGGCTACGTAGGGCTGCATAAGCAAACTGCCCTCAATTCCTTCTCATCTGCCTTTGGCCAGAGATGGAATCTAGCATCTGCCTGTGTGCTGTGTACCTGTTTCTGCTTTTTAAGTGCTTTGGTTTTATGGTTAGTTCTTAGGAATAACTGATTTAGTACTTTATAGTTGGAATATTTGTTCCCCATTTCTTTTCTTTAATTTTTTTTTCTTTTTCCCCCTGTTGAGGGGCTTGAACAAAATTTTCTTCTGTTGGGGATTCGGGGCGCACCAGAATTTAAAAGGTTGAGAAGCAACCCTTGTTAGTGACAGATGCTCCCACTGCATTCATTGCTTGGGAAACTCCCACATTCCAAACAAATGTAAAATCTGCTCTTTTTTAAGGTAAAAACAGGAAAATTAAGTCTTGATTATTAATGATGGAGCAAACCTTAAAACTGGCTTTGGATCTGGGTACAGACCCCCTGCACCGAGACCCTTCAGGTCTGTCAGTGCCGCATTCTCATTGAGATCATGGTCTCTGAGTTCCAAAGGGAAGTTGGAACTAAAACTCCAGTTTCCAAGAAGATGCTCCTTGACTGAGGTACTAGTAACCACACTGCTGGTACAGAGAGCTTCCCACTCCAAGCTTACCGAAGGGAATAAGAGGAGCAAAACAGAATTCCTTATCAAAGACCTGGTCATCTGAGACCTCAAATGAAGGCCCTGATAGGAGTGCTAGTGAAGCTCCAAGGACTTTGGATTCTATGAAGCACCTTAAGATGTCGATTAAGTCCATACCTCAGTAGTAAAGGTCTCAGTATCAATGACTTCTGCTACCAAGAGACCAGCTTCAATGGAATCCTTGACACCCTTGGTACTAACATCAGTGCCTAGCACAATGGCTTCTGCAACAGCATTGATTCTGTTACTGGGTGCTGTTGTGCTTCTGGTACCTGAAAGACTTGATGATAATGAATGAGCCTGAGTCTATTCTCCTTGCAACCTCTGGAATCCTCTCAGCTGAGGTCAGCTGGATCATCGACTGCTTATGTTTCTGGGAGACCTATCATCTTTGACTATCCATGAGGAGGGGTTGTCACCTCTAATACAGTGTGGGGAGGAGCATTCTGACTCAAACTTGGAAATATCTGTTTAAGGATCTCTAGTTTATTCCAGGAGATATTGGTCCACATTTGTGATGCAACAGAGGCAGGACACAAGAACCCTGCTTCCCAACACTAGGCATGGCCAGCGTTTGATCATTCCCCCCAAGCCTTATGATCTTCCTCAACTCAGTCCCATGGGGAACATAGAAGACCTTGCTGCCCTATACTGTCCATCTGTCCTCTCCACTCTGAGCCTGAGGAGACCTTCTGAGGAGTGGGATACAAAGGCTGACATGGTTACCCCTTTCTCAAACATCTCATTGTCATCACCAGATGAGACAGTAATGCCACAGCTGCCATCATTAGCTCATGACTTTTAGATAATTGCAGGACCTGATGAAGCAGGTCTTTGACAAAATGGAAATTCTCCTGGAAGAAGTCCTGGATTCCCATCACAAGCTCATGGACATATTGCACGCACCTTCCTCATCCAAAGCTTTTATCTAAGGTATCCTCTGAATTCCATATCAACCAAACTTCACTTTCTGTTTTTTCTCCCTGTGCTGCATCAGTTTACACAAGAGTCTGCTTTTCAAACATTAGATATTAAGAGGGTATTAGCCTTTCACTTGGACAGGACTAGGCCATTCAGGAAGACCCCTAGACTTTGTTTTTATTGCAGATAGGAATTCCAGCTACCAAACGCATGGATCAAATCTGCTTGAACACTGGGGACATTTGCATTCATATTGTGATCTGATCTAGGTGCATACATTATTATTTTTATACTACAAAATTTCTTTTATATCAGAACATTATTCACTCAAGAATGTATTTAGAATAATTCACAGTATAATTCCTGTTTTGAAAGAATCAAATATTTTTAATTTAAGTGACTGACCAATTTTTAACTGATAGGATAATTTTGTCATGGAAACCATCACAAATGAGGCTTAAATTGAGAGTCCAGTGATGAGCTTCCCACTTTGATAGAGATTCCATGGTTTTCCAGTGACTGACAGTTGCTTTGGGAAATGTGATGCATGTGCTTAAATGTCATCCTGGAGAACTGAATAACACCCTTTACCTACCTACAAAATAAAGGTTCCAATCCTGCACTTCTTGCACACCCAAAATATCCACTGAATTCAATTGATTTGGGTAAGCATGCAGGATTGGGGATTGGGACAAACATGGGTCTCATTCTAAAACATATAGTGCAATTTAAAAAGGGAGGGGGGGAGTAGTATTGTTGAGGCAATTTCCATAGAACATATGGCTCTCATATGTTTGTGCATGATGCAATCTTAAAGTATCAACTATTAAAAACAAATGTAAACTACAGAGAAGAAATAATCTTGAACCTATTGAGAACAGAAAATTACAAGACAATGCAAAAAGGTTGGAATCTTCACTGCTGTAACTTGGGTTAAAATTGATCAAAGGGGCCTAAGATGGCCAGATAAAGTACTCAGCAGCTGCTGTGAACTATTTCCATATAAGAACAATTTAAACCATTTTAATGTATATTGACCATCAAATTCTGTGAAGCCATTTAACAATTTTAAACATATTTTAAAGTCTTCCTGTCAGGCTGTGTTTGACATCAGAGCAATCAATCACTAACAAAGTCTATGGCTAAATAAACAAAGAGCTGGAACTTAATTTCAAAATCATAAATATTTTGAGCTAGAAATATTTTATGGTTGGCAAATATGGCATTGTAAGCAGTCTTGTATAAGATGCACTAAATCCTTAAAGGACTGGAGAGAATATTTTCAGGAGATGGCAATATTTTTTTAATCTTTACCTAATATATGATCACTTTTACATCACTGACATTTTCTAGGAGGTCAAACAATCTTATGACTAGGAAGACATGCATACTTTTCTCTCCAAAAAAGTGGTGTGTGTTGGTGATAAGCTTACTATGAGAATCTATGTAGAATAGAATAGAACTTCTTTAAAACTTGTGTGTGAATTTAGTGCTTGTGAAAGCTTCTGGTTTGATAACTTCAATTTTCAGGGCTATGCTTCTCTACAGAAGAGGTATTGTACAGTGAGCAGCAATATAACCTTCATAAACTGTCACATCATTGTGCTTTAGTAGGTGGCTGATTATGGCTTTTGTAAAATGGACAACTGGATAGACAGCAGTAAACTTTTTTTCATATAGGTTACCAAAGAGCCATCAGTTGATGATAACTTTCAGTTACTACTGATATGGACTGTTTTGCAATTGTCAATCTAATATAGCATCATCAATCCTCCTTGTTTGTGCCATATGCAAAGTAGAAGTTAAGATGATCTACTACTGACAATCTAAGATATGCATTTAGGCATGTATCCTATCCTCTGGTCACAGCCTGTTGAGTACTGGGGAAATATGTAGGGTCTCAGGGGAAGGCATTTTGCTCCTTAGGCTGCCAAGAGGCATTGGAGCCACTGCTCAGCTGTTATCCTGTACTCTCATCAAACGGGGAAGAGCTCACTGGTCACTGGATTTCAAGAGTCACGGATTCCCCTGGCCCTCCTCATCTCCAAGTTCTGTATCAGAACTGGCGTACACTGAGGTGCCCCTGAATCTGATGCACTTGCATAGTCAGAGATCAACCCCTCTCTTTCCTCCCGTCCCCCCAATGTGCCCTGCCCATGATGGGCTGATGGAACATCATGGAATTCTTGAGGACTCCCAGAATCCTTGTTCACCATATGTGTGGACAGTAGGTTGGTTCTTTTTCATCCCAGGGCCACCTGCATCTATTGTGTGTGGTGTGGTGGGGGTGGGAGGGACCGGACTGGTTCTTCTGTGAACTTAAAAGTTTAAAACTCCTCTATTGAAAACATTGAGAGCCCAAAGACAGAGGTCTGTAAAAGGTCTCTCTTCTCTTCGCACTTAAACCTCATGAAGACAATGGAACAGACACTTAAAATGGATTCAGAACACCAACATCATGGGGGTGTATCAAGGACTGTTTCAATGTATGCATGTTATCCCTATATGACCTGAATTCTCTTTCCTATCTTCCATTCAACTAGTGATGTTGAAATGACTAAGTACAAAGTCGTATCATATTACTGAAACTGTTTATTTGTTTTGTCATTAATGTATTAGTTCATTTGCATAATGAATTCAGATGCCTTTAGAAATATTTAACCTTTTTATTTGATTTTAGATGTAATTGTTTGTCACTCTCTTTCATTGTTAACTGAAAAACGTAACATGGATAATGTGTATGGACTTTTTGAAATGATTGATCTCGAAATGAAAAGTCAAAACAAATTATGTCTCATACCAATATGATCTGCCACTACTGAAAGACCATAATGGTTTCAAAACTCATTTGTTTCACCTAAAGTTTATTGCTATAACTAATGTTAAAATAAAGTTAGACTCGCAAGTAGCAATATGCTCTGGTTAAGATTTTCAGTCTAGGCCTGAACCCCAGAGCCCGAGTTCTTTTGAAAATCTGGCCCTATTTGTGGGTGCTGAGTACTGGTGAAAATTTGGCCCAATAAATATTTATATACACACTTACTGGACCTGAGTTTGATTGCCCCTCTGAGTTGACAGTGACTCCAAGGTCACTTTGTAAATTCAAGAGGCAATAGTTTTCCCTATAAGTTTAACATAAAGCTCTAATCTGGCTCTGATTTTTTCAAAATAGGTTCAGTCAGGGTGCCTGCACAAATACATGTGCTTATGTTGCACCCACAAAATACTCATTTGTTTGTGAAAATCTGGTAAGTAAGCAAGCGAGTTGTTGGATAGACACACAGCTACCTGATTTAAATCTGTAGAAACGGGACTTTGTATACACCTGCAAAAATGCACATGCGCCTTCAGTGTGACCTGCTTTAAAATGTGAATTTGTGGTTTGCGTACTTTTTAGAAATCTCATTGTTCTAAATGGGCTGCAGTGTCAGTCTATGATAAGTCTTCACTTTTTAGATCACAAGGTCACTTAGTGACCCACTAAGCCAGTTGTTACTTAGTCAGGAGTTTAGGGAACCAAAAAATCAGCAGCTAACTTGGAGGACATTAAGACCCATCACCCTCTCTGTTTCTAAAAATATATTTAGTGATGCTTTTTATTAAGTGCATCATGTAAAAAGGAATCATGTTGCATCTTTTTAAAAAGAAGAAAGCACTTAGATAATTATGATGGAAAACATTTTTACTTGAAGTGTCCGTTTTTCAGTTTATTATTTTGTAAAAAATCAATTCCTAGTACTTCGGGTTTTGTCTCCCTTCACAAAGGGAGCTCTCTTGAGGGCATAGTCATTTTTTCACATTAGGATTTTCTGCTTTCACTGTTGGAAGCAAGAAAACCAAATACATGTAGTGATGTGTAATAGGGCTTACATATTAAATCATATTCATGATATTACTTGTTCATTAATATTTATCTTTTGAGGCTCTTATCTATTCTGATTTAGCTCAACTAGAAAACTACTCTCCCAAAACATTAAAAAACAAAAACAAAACCCAGTTCTTGCAGGAAATGATCTATTTTTGGTCGGTAGTGATTTGCTTCAATTGCTAAACAGTATGAACGATTAATAATTTCTTTTGCATGTTACATATTTCAATACTACAGTCTCTTCTAAAGAAATAGACTCAAAAATGCTAATTCAAACCACAAGAACATATGCACAATACATATATAAATTTAATTTAAGGCTATGTTACATGAATATCACAATGAAAAATGCAAACTATAGAAATACAGTGGTATTGATAAAGGAGATTACTACTTTGCTAGGTGTCACAAGTCAGTGTCAAGGAAATGCAAAAACTTACCCTTAGAGTGCTCGCATTTTCCTTACTGAGAGACACATGGATGCCTAAAAGCAATAACACTGTGGAAAAATAAACATTTGCATGCTGAATGTATACCCACACTGATACTTTTTAAGCACAATATTTTGGGTGCAGTGCTGTGAGGACGCCATGTATGCAACTTCCAGTGACTTCGGTGGAAGTTTCACAAGCAGAAGGCCTGTAAGATTGGGGCCGTCTACTACAAGATTTTTATGCATTACCTTTGCTCCCCAAGATTTTCTACATAGATTTAGAAAGAGCACAAAAACTTGTCAAGAACATATCAAAATCAGCAAAGGATTCAACTGGAGTTGTGCCATCTTATACCAAAGCTGAATTTGGCTCACTTGAGCATTTCCTGCAAGGTGCTGAAATGTCTAGTCTACCATTGAGACCTGTAGAAACTGAATCAGGTGCTATTGGCCTCAGTGGGAGTTAGAATCTTGAGCTTGCAGAAGTTGCTCAGCATTTTGCAGGATTGGATACATCAACAGCAGGGATATGAACAATTTACAACAATTAGTCAAGCAAACAAAACTCTTTTTTACAAAAATTGTTTTAAAAAATGGTTGCATCAAGAAAACCTAGAAAACTAGTTCCCAGAAGCTCTTGCTTTTGGGCTAGTATCGTGCTCTTGAGATGAGCAACACGCAAAAACTGTATCCACAAATATTCCTTTGAACAAAATGCACAAATTTGCTCCAATTCTATTCACAGCTCCTTTTATTTGCTTGCAGGGAATACTTGTGAGAGAGAATTTTGGCTCACAAGCATGAAGAGGCAGACAAGATAAGCATACAGATAAGCATGTGTTCGTGCCAGTAAAGTATTTGAGCTAGAAGGGTCCATGCAGCCACTTTGAAAACTCTTTGAGTTTTAGGGGTAATAAGGTCATCTCTTCATTTCTCCCCTTCACGGACTACCTGTATTGCAGGTCATGGCATGAGGTGAAGAGAAGACTTTGAGTCACTCCTCACCCTCCCACACAAGTGGGGTAGGCAGTGTTGGCCTGGGCAGAACCTTGATTCTGCATCATAACTTGCTGGTCAGCAGGGAGGGGGAAGTATACTGCATATTAAGTGCTTTTGTAGAGTACTTCCCCTTGGAGTAAGTGGAGAGCTAGGGAGTCAATTGTGACTCTAGGGGGTCAAGGGTTTCTTATTCAAGGCAGAGTGTGTTTTGTTTGCAATCTAGCCCTAAGTTTTCCAGGTAAATTCTTTGACAGAAATAGTTTGCCCATCTCTAGTATAGTCAGAGATGAGCAGAAGGAGGTAATATAAACAAAGCAAAGAGATTCTCTTATTATTTATCCATAGGAAAAAGAGAAGTTAGCAGATATTTCTATCTGAAAGCACTTCCCTTCTTGATGGACAAATCTTTAGTTCCTCTAAGGATTATTAAGTGTTCAGATAGAGAACTGGAATTTTAGTTTTAGGGCAAGTTATTCTTTAAGCTCAGAGTGAAGGATGTTAACACTGGTATTGCTTTTGTGGATATGGAGAAAATAATTACAGCATCAAAGTAAAAGAAGAAACTTCACTTTAATTCACTTGGTACTCTGTGCCTCAGTTTTCCCTTCTGTAACCAGGGGATAATACCGACCTTTGTAAAGCTCTTTGGGATCTATTGCTGATGGGACACCAATATGGGCAAAACTAAAACCTTATTCAAATACCCTTGCATATTTTCAAATGTTGTATCTAGAACCAAATTTCGGAACAAGGGACCATTTCTAGTTTAAACCAGTAATAATTTTGAGTAACAAATGCTGCCTTGACATAATTTAGGGGAATCCTGTCCAGGAATTGTCAAAATCTGTTGATGAAAAGGGTGAGTTAGCATGGTTTTATACAAAGGCCTGCTACATACTTATGTGAGTTTCTTGCTGATGTGGCATTGGATAAGCATCCATCAGATGGTCAAGGGACGTCTACGTAGAACACATCACTGGACATCGGCAATACCGGGAGGGATGAGCTGGAGTGCCGATGAGAAATGCAGTCGGGAAAATAACTGAAGTACTTCCCTGATGGATTGTATTTTCTAAATGGACAACCTACCCTAAATGCTCAATTACTGAAGGACAATCTACACTCATTCTTATATTTGCTTTCTACAAATACAAGCTCACTGCTCAACTTTTCATAAGTGATGTACTCAAATACCTGGATGCTAATATCTAAACTGTATTGTTAAATGTATTCACCTAAATGTGGGTTATTGCTGATTATGCACTATATGTATTTTATGACTTTTAAAACGAGCTTTGTATTTGTGGATAATCTAAGCACTATACCCAGATGTACAAACAATCTTTTCTTAACCTGTGTATTATATAATTTTTTAACGTTAACTTTAATAACATTTTTAAATCTATTGGCATGTATTACTTATTCTATGTCCCAATTCCGTACCATTAAAGTAAATGATAATCACATTTATAGTTAAGCATATGCTATATAGAGACTAAAGATCAGTCCAGTGGGTGAGACCAGATCAGCTGCCAAACCCAAGTTCAATATGATTAATTGTTGAAAAGGAAACTCTGTGACTCAGTGGCAGCTAGAGAGATGTCAAATATTAGACCAGTGGGTATTCTGGAAATTAGGAGACATGTGCTTGTTCTGTGTCAACTGCCCATTTGTGTAAAACAAGGGATCTCAAACTTCATTGCACTGCAACTCCCTTCTGATAACACAAATTACTACAGGAGCGGGGACCAAAGCCCAAGGACTTCAGCTCCAGGCAGGAGGCCTGTAACATGTGCCCCACTGCCCAGGGCTATACTCCTCAGCCTGGGGCTTCGGCTCTGGGCCCCAGCAAATCTAATCCAGCCCTGGTGACCCCAGTAAAATGGGGTCGTTGTGACCCACAGTTTGAGAACCAGTGGCATAGAATATTCAGGGAGAAAACAACACTCTACTGTTGCTCTTGACACATGTAATAAAAATAGTTGGGGAAACCTACTTTTTCATCAGCTGCAAAGAGCTTAAGATGACTGACAATATTAGTTGTACTGTGTATAGACTCACTGGTATTGTGGTGCATTTGTAGTAGTTGTTCAAAGGCAGAACATGCATCTGCATATGTGCCTGTCAGAAATTGAATGGGAGAGGGAGATCTCCTGGGCAGGATCTGTCCTTTTTCATTGTTTGTACAGCACCAAGCACAATGGGCTTTAATCCTCCATTGCCCCCCCCCGATACCACAACAATACATATAGGTTTAAATTCATTTCTGTAACTACTGAAGACAGTCAATGGGGTTAAACCACAAATGATTTTGATCTTTACAGTGAGGGGTAGATTTTCAAAGGTACAAATAGTAATTAGGCACCTAATTTCTATTGCAAGTCAATGTCAATTAGGAGCTTAACTGCCCTTTACGACTTTGAAAATCTACTAAGTCAAAAAGTGAGGTCAATAGTTGATCTGCATGATTCATAGGATAAATAGGATGCAGAGCTTTTCCTCTCTGTCCCTGATTGAAATTTAGGTCAGGTGTAGTAGTTAGTGATGGGAAAAACTTACCAGATGGGCATTTGATGGCTAATATATCATGTAAGTTCCTAACAATATCTACTGTCAGAAGGCTAGATTGAGTCTATATGCTTAGCCTTGTGTAAAGATTGCATGTACCTTTCTGCCTCAGAGAGAGCCCCAGTAAGCAACTGTCACCCAGAATCACAATTTCTCTCCTAATCCCCTCTTGCCCAGAGGGGGAGAGAACCTCCTGGCAGCCTTTAAAAGGAGATAGGTTTTAGTTCCATCCTCTGTGTCTGATCAATGACAGTAGGAGACAGTGTCAAGTCTCTATGTACTTCCCACCAATTTGCTCACAGTAGGTAGTAGCTGGACAGCAGGGGGATATACTCTGTATCAGATCTTTATACCTAGAATAAGGGGATGAGGGTGGAGCCCTTACTCCCCTGTTTATCTGAGTAAGATAAATGCATAATCTAGCCCATAATTTGCCGATAGCCTAGAGAATGTACAAGGTGGGACACTGAACAAATGCCTCTGTTCTAGAAGTGGTCTCCCACAACAGGCAGTTGGAAGCCAGAACTGCTACTGCCTGAGGCAGATCTCTTCAATAATGGTTTTGAACAATATTAACTGAAATGAGCTAACCTCTTTTCATGGAAAAGGAAAAAAAAAAGTGCCGCCTTGCATGGAGGGAGTGAAATAATTATTTATTTCACAATATGAAGACTGCAAAATAACATTTTTGGCTTAGTAGTTACCATTACACTTAAATTAACAGTGTTATGGCAATCTTCATGTTGATGCGGCTTACCTCAATAACAGATTCGACATGTATGTTTAATGAGTCAGAAAACAATTTATCCAATATCTGAAAATCTGCTGCTGTTCCAAACATTCATCCAGCTGATAATGCAATTGATTTTCCCGTTACCTGTGAACAGTTCTATTCTCTAGTGTCTAGGAGGGTAGTTTTATACTATTAGGCAAAACATCTTTTTATGCTCAGAACTGATAGAATGGTTAATGGAATTGATCTTTCTTTGACTGTTGTATCCTACTGTTTCCTATGTTTAAACAGGTAACCATTTTTAGGGCTTGAAAATAAAAGTATATGTTGAAGGAACAGCTGCTGTAGTAAATGCAACTTCTGATGTAAGCAACATCAAACAGGAGGCAATGTGGAAATAGAAGTTACTCAGCTTTAAGGTGTCACAGACCCGTTAGAATAAAACTGCAGTATGGCCCATTGACAATCTGTTCAGTGAAACACCCTGAAAAGAGAAGCTTTCTTGGAAGTTTCCAGGGGGAGGCTTTCAAAGGCACAAAGGGGAGTTAGGCAGGCATTCAACATTCCACTGACTTTCATCCGACGAATGTGGGTATTCACCCACGAAAGCTCATGCTCCAAAACTTGTTAGTCTATAAGGTGCCACAGGACTCTTTGCTGCTTTTACAGATCCAGACTAACACGGCTATCCCTCTGATACTTGACTTTCAGTAGGAGACGATCATCTAATTGCCCTTTGTGCCTTTGAAAATCTCCCCTTTGGTGTGTATTTTCTGGGATTTAGCAGTATGGCTTCTGTTATGGATGATAGAACTTGCACAGCTATATTCCTAGACACTTTGCTGAAAACGTACACGTCCAGTACCCCGATATGGTAACTCTCATGCTCATTTGTATATTCAGTTGTGCTGATCTATAAAAGTTAGTTGTATAAGAACATCATTCCCACTACTATTATGCACAGAGAGGTTCCTTTTTTCTCAAAAACTTCCACTGAAGTCAGAGAGGTTTGGGTGTAAGTAGAATGCAGTAGGTATCTGGCCCTAAGTGGTCAAGCTTAGTATTCATTTCCATTCGTTGAAATGAAAATTATATCACCTTTGGTTGCTATGGCTTTTTCATTAAGTTTATATATGTAATACTGGAAAAATGGTATAGACATATGGAAATATTTCTTTCTGAAATCAGTGAACAGAACCTAGATTTAATTGCTGAGGCCCATAGCATATTTGTTAAAAGGAAAAAACAGAACAAAAGCAATTGTTTTCCTCCTCCTTTCCCCCCCACCCTCCACATCAACTCCAAAATAAACGCCAAACCTCTCTTTGGCATGAGTGGGACGGAGTATATGGAGTATAGGGAAGAATCTGATATTTAGTAAGTAAGGGCTGTGATGCCACTAGCACCACTTACACAGTATTTGGTATAGTCTTTTCAAGCTGCATTTTCATAAATGAGAGATTCCATTATGTTCCTTATGTAACTTTCACAAACATGGGCATAAATCAACAATTTGATATTTCTCTGGTGTTGATCCCAAGGCACTTCCCAAAATATATACAACACACACAAAAACAGTAACAAGGAGAAACAAGTGAGTAGCAGGATCAGTAAAAAGGGACAAAGATTGTTCCTTTATTTAAATATTTTATTGAAATGACATTTCACACAGGCTTAAATGAACAATCTGAATGGAGTCCTCCATTTAATATGCTGCTTGATGTCCATACCTTAAGTGCCTAATGTGATGCATGCGTCCAGACAACATTCCATCTCTGCCTTGAATGGCAGAAACATAAAGGCACTTTCTGTATTCTCAAACCAATCAAGACAAGTGTCCCCTTCAATATTGTTGCTTTAAAAGAGCGTTTGCAGCATTCAGTGACGTTGATAATGTAGATTGTGAAGGGGAAGAAGGTGTGTGGCTCACTGAGTGTGTCTGGGGAGAGTTTTTTGTGTAAACGTAAGAAGAAATGCTCCTGAGAGAGTGAGTGTCATTTGGATTATGTGGTACATCAGCTGTATTATGACCTTCAGGTAATGTATGAAACAAAGACATATTAAAATACTTACTTCCAAGTGAGAAATAGGGAAAAATGTTGGAGATTAGTTCCTTAAATAATATTAATAAAATAAAATATAAAAAAAGGTGATTAGGATCTAGTACTTTAAAACTAATGAGATATTGGTGGGGCAAGGGTAAGGGAAAACATATAATGTAGTTTTGTCTTTTAGAAGGAAGAGAAAAGAAGAACAAAATAATGAACCTGATAGGTCAGGGAAGAGTTGGTGTGGAAAGGAGAAGAGGGACCAGTGAAAAATCACTTGGAAGAAACACATTTTTTTTAAAAAGGTGTTTTAAAAAAAAGAAAAGGCCAGGAACAAATGAAGTGCACAATATGTTAAATGTATAATTTCTTAAAATCATCAGGAATTTGACAGGAAGCAGAACTGATGAAGGGAATGATTCAGGAATTGGGAAGCAGTAGGAGAATGAAATGGAGTTCTGCTGAGAACTGGATTGCAGGGAATATTCCATTTTCTTTCCATTCACATTTTTTGTCATTAAGGAATTATTGAAT
The DNA here is from genome assembly GCF_016161935.1 of Mauremys reevesii. Taxonomy (NCBI): domain Eukaryota; kingdom Metazoa; phylum Chordata; order Testudines; family Geoemydidae; genus Mauremys; species Mauremys reevesii. The sequence continues at coordinate 45,652,803 of NC_052629.1, read as the reverse complement.
CACATGATCAAAGAAACCAGCAAATATGCAAGGAGTATTTTTAAGAATTTTTTCCCCTGAATTGATAAATCTGCTCTCTGTGTTTTATGGATAGGGGAATTTGTCTCTAATATCATAAAATGATAGGGACTTTTTTGATATGCGTGATGTTGCACATCAATGAAATGTAATAGTAATGCTGGAAAGGATCATCCTATGTCACAGTCTTCTTTTATTAGGATATACCAGTGTTAGATTCTTGCAGCTTGGTTTCTTTACCTTAATTAAAATACTTTTTATAATAATAGGAGACGAAAGGATCCATTTTGTATATGTCTCTGTTCAAGTGATACCACCTAGAAACTGAAAATGCTTACATTAATGACCGATTGGTGGGATTTATGAGCAGGTTCACCAATACACACAGACTGCTTTGTGACACTCTAGGGAAAATTAGTAGCCATAAATCTAGCTTAATGAATCCAAGGCACACTGGTGAATCTGGCTGTAAAGCTTAATGCTGGATGTAGGTCATGCAAATTTCAGGGGGTTGAATCCAGCAATTTCCAATATTTGTTAGATTAGTTATGGCTCAAATAGGTAGGCCATCCACAGAGTACAGCCCTAATTTACTACTATGTAGCACTGGGAAGGAGAGGACCAGGTTCTTGCAGATTATTTTAACAAACAAACAAAAAAATCAGTTTAAAGCTTGATGATGACCTTTCTGTACCTATCTCATCTCATGGGATATTCAAAGAATTCTTATGTGCCCTTGATTACAGGAAAATAATGGATAGGGTGGATGTAAGTGACAAAGAATGTTAAGTTTATGGCAATAAGAGCAACATCTTTGTACTGCTCTAAGGTACGTTACTTGTAAATACATTCCAAATATAATGTGAATGTGTAATGGTGCCAAACAACCATGTGGCTTCCTAACTCAAAAACAGAAGTGGCAAATGCAAGAGCTACTCTCTCTATCTGTTGAGAATTATGTTCAGAAAGAAGTAACAGAGGAAGCTCAAAGCTTTGAGGTGGAGTTTTTCTAGTCAGCTGTTAAATTTCAGCTAACAATCCTTTTGGGAGCAGTCTCTTTTGCACAGGGCTCTGTTGCATCAGGGACTTCATTTTGGTAATAAGATGAGACTTATTACAAGACTGAAATTAATTTCTCTTTGTTAAATTTATCTATATAAAGCAGATATAAAATTGCTTACAGCAATCAAGATCCTGGGAGTTTGCCAGCTTTTCAACAGATAAGCTGTTCTGAAATAATTATTTTCCAATAATGTCATTGAAGCTGAGAACATTTTTGTTCCTCTTACTCTTTCAGCTTTCCTTTTAATTAAATATAGTCCTTTTTTCTAGACGTACATAATGAACAAGCAGTGAATGTAAAGTGTGAATATAATCTTCTCTGTCCTTTCAAATGTTCCATGAGACATTTACTACATCTATTACAACTTGTATAAGGTTCTGTTTTATAAGATCAAATTCGGTGGAAGTTTATGCTATAAATCAGATCTTATATGCCACCACATAAAGGTTGTATGAAGGTGCACACCTGTCTATGCTTAACTGCCAAAGATGGGCTGGGCTGCTTTAATTTGTGATGTGTTGTAAACTGGTGTAACCACTTTGATAATATACATACTGCTTTACACCAAAGAATTGATATAACATGTTAAAATACCCTTACGGCCTCCAGGCAGGATGGTGGTATCCTGTGTTTGTCATTTAAACGCATCTTCAGTTAATCTAATTAATTAATCTTTGCCTTTGTTTGGAATGTAATCATAGCTAATGAAAAAAAATGCAGTTTAAATAAGTCATTTATTACTATAAAAATACAATTACAGAAAATATGCAGAAGTAATGGATGGAACTTAGTAGGAAACAAAACAAAGAATAGATTTATTAACGTTACTAATCAAGTAATTACAGTGTGTGTGTTTTCTTCTGGTTTACAGTGGTATGATAGGAATTTTCCTGAATATTTATCTGTGCAGCTACTTGTTTCTTTACAGAAGCTTTCAGATGTTCTGGCAAGACATACTTGTATGCCTTTAGCCAGGTATCCATATAAAAATAACAACTGAGATTTTTATTATTGATGTAAATTTACTGAAACACTTCTTTTATCTTTCCTCTCAATGGACTAACCAATGAGGAGTGGTTTCTTTACCTAATAGCATTGGAGTTACTTGAGGTTTTCTACAGCAGACAAATTGTGTATCCATGAGGAAAACATGCATATGGGATCTTTGGATTTCTACCCCCAAAACTGGGAATTTATTTTTAAAAGAAAATTTCCTGAGGGAATGGATGGGTCAAAAATGTATGATGGGATACAGGAGTAGTCATCTGTTCAAATCCAACTCAGATGGGCAGAGACAATTGTGGTGAACTGGGAAGTCCAGTATTTGTATTTTTTATAAATATCATATATCCCTCAGTGTATTTGTTTGAGATATTACCCTGCCAGAATGCACAATTAGATCAAAAGGGATTTTGAAAAGAAACCTGGCAGGAAAGGTAAAACAATGGCCTAGGGAAAGAGCATCCGTGTTATAAATAATCCGGTTTGTAGCCATGGTGGGATTCCTGGGTCCCCTAAACCTGGTGACAGGCTGTTACTATGGCTGAGAACATGCAGATCAGAACACCCTAACTAGTTAAAGGATCTGGCCTATAGAGACGGTTGGCATCAGTGTGCTGTAGGGCTGACATACGGACAGACTGACTGTTATATCGGAGAAAGCTTGGGTAAGACAATAAGCATGGGCATTGTCTTTATTTTTAAATCAATTTCTCTAAGCATTGTGTATTGGCAAAATAAATGTAACCCTTCTGCTAGATAGTGTTGGCAACAACAAAGGGCAAGGTTCAATACCTAGGGGTTCCTCTTAAAATTACAAAACAAATCCAGCATGAGCTCCCATCCAGAAATTTTGGAAAAGTAAACACCCCCTAAGCACCTCTAAGAGGCAATACTTTCCAACTCACAAGCACTGAATCTGGGTATAAGAAAATAAAACTTTTATTAAGGGGAGAGGGAGCACAGTATTAGTTGAGGGAAAAACACAGCACCGACGATTCAGAAGTATGCAAATTATAAGTAAGATACCCACAGTATCTGGGGCAGTAGATCTTTGCGTTAGTTTCCCATCTTATGTTGTGAAAGTCTACTTCCCCTTTTCATCTGCTGCAACCCCACTAAATGGTTTGTTGCCTGATGTCAGCGAAGCCCCAGAGTCCAGGGGTGCATTCAGGTGGTTCATTCCAGTCCTTTGGTCCGGTCTGGCCCTACAGCACCAAGAACACCTAACCCAGCTATTAGGAGTCACAGTTCTAGGAATTGCTGGGTAGGAGGGTGCTCTTGCTGCTGCATCTCTCACCACGCTACCTTTAGCTGCAATGCCTTGTTGTGAGCTTCCACTACCTAGCCCAGTTCTCAGTGATTTCACTGAGTAATGGAGACTTCACTGCTGCTGCATCCTTTATGGGAACACTGTCCCCATGCCAGTCTAAAGGCTCAGTCCTTATAACAGCTTACCTGTGATTTCAGCTCCACTGAGTCAAATTAGCTCTGTCTTTAAATACTGGAGGGGGTGGGCCAAATGGCATATAGGACACTTAAAGTCCTCACCACCAGATAGCAACATCTTTCCCCACCTCCCTCTGGTTTTAAATTGATTTACTTCATTACCCCGTGCTTAGCAAGTGACGTTAAATTTCGGTTGACCCCTCAACTGTATGAAGTACAGTTCAGCTGCCCTTTAGTCCTACACACAGGATAACATTTTGTTATCCCTGCATCCAAGACTTCAGTGAAGTTTAACCCAAAGCAGCCAAAACTGATACTTTTGGCAAACTAAGTATGCCTCATTAGCTAACATTATATATTTCTAGAAGGTTTTTATGTACGCTAAATTGTATGGCTATGTACTCATGCTAAGCTTTATAATGGAAAGTTATAAATAGGTAAATTTTGTATAATCTTTTGTTTTTTTTAGCTGTAGAATCTGTCAAACACAAGATGTATGTTTTGTTGAGACTTGACAAATATCCAGTGTTCTAGGTATAACTGGTACAGTATGCTGGGGATGATCTGTACAGATGATACAAAGGTACCTTGAAAAATAGGAATGAAACTAGATAAGAAGGGGAATGAAGTCTGTAATACAGATACTATTGTGAATTTTCAAACTATCCGAAACAAGGGGGATATAAATATGAGCAGAAATTAGCTCATACTTTGGAACAGAGTGAAGATGTAACTTCTGCAAGCCTGTTCTCCAGATGGGTAATGTATAAATCTGTTTGTGCTGACTTGTCTTGTCTAATAAATGGACTGAGCGGAGTTTTCTGATGTCACCTTAATTGATCATTTAAACTGAGCCACTAACAGTATATTGATCACGTTGGTAAAGTAGGTGTGTCTGTGCAAATATGGTCTGCTCCTGAGGTCTTTTCCCCCAGTTCATGAATAAGTGGCAGGGGAGAGCTCACTCAGACCATAGGCTTAGATAAATACTGCTTCTGTGTCACTGCGTACTATTACTGACCCAAATGGAAACACTTGCAGTGCCAGGTTCATTGGGGTTGCTCAGTGACCCAGTTGCAACAAGGGGGTGTAACCCTGAGACCCAATTGAAAAGTGACTGCCTCACGGGATCCCAACCCAAAAAGGAATGGAGGCACAGACCTGCCACTTGAAAGGGGTGATTTCAAGGTACTGGAAAATCATCTCAGGCGGGGCAGCCTACCCTTGGGACAGTGACGCATCTTGTCTTCTGGTGCCTCTTTGGTGGCCTGCATGAAATAGGTTGGTGGTCTCGTGGTACAATTTTCAGGGTGGATCAAACAAATGAATGCCCATAAGGCACTAAAAATATGTTTTCTCCAGTCCCTGTGCTCTGTTAGCTAAAGAATCAAAGGCTTATAGTACGCCCAGAATGCCATAACCCTTTCTTTCCACAAAGCCAGTTTTTGGCAGACATGTTGGCGACTTCTCTTTTGGGCTTGCCTCTTTTGTCGTTTCTCCGTATTGGCTCTGATTCTCCTCTCACGTATACACCAGTTTTCAACTCCATTGAATTGACTCCAGTGGAGTTACTTTTGTAGCTCTACTGGTTAAGATAGTTTTACCAGTTCCTAATGGACAGGTATCCATATCATAACCACTTCTTCCTATTTGGCAGTGATTAGTCCCCTTATTGATGAGCAGAGAGACTAAGAATGAAATGGCTGTAGAGAATGAATTACGTTCCAGTAGCTCTTACAGTGTGTATTTATGCATGGGTTTTTTAAAATTTTGAAACTGAAGGTATAGTTATGGCCTCCGTACTGTGTAGTAAGATAAAACAGAGGAGGAAGGAATTGCAAATAGAAGTTGAGGAGAGAAAAAAAAGGAAGAAATTGTTTTAAGGTCAACTTCCCTGGGTTCCTACATAGTTGCTAATGTGTTAGAGATTCGGTGTCAGTCACAGTAATATAGAGGTGATTTGTTTTGCTGCCTAGCAGAGACATTAGGAACTTCTTTTTCTTGCAAGTGAGTCAAAGTAAGAAAGGCAGCACAAACACGGAATGTGTGATGAGAAGACAGTCCCAGAATTGAGAACTGACTTGTTGGGGAAACTGAGAGGTTTTTTTTGTTTGTTTGTTTTTGTTGTTTTTTGTTTGTTAAAAGGATTTTAAAGCAGTGAATTTTTTCCCTAGAAGTCATAGATAACAGAATGTTTAAAAAGGGTAGAAGCTTCCGGATGGGAAACTAGAGATATAAAAGTGACTCAGAAAACGGAGAAATTGGATTAAACTGCGGTGATAGATGTAGTATGGATGTTTGACAAGTAGTAATAAAGATAGTCATTAAAATATGCTTGAGGGGTTCTGAGAAGAAGTATGTTTCATTTTTGTATACAAATTCTTTATAATCAAATGTCATGGAATGTAACTACAATGAATTCACATTTTTAGTAACATTTATGCAAAGTAACTCAGTTACCAAGGTGAAGGGCCAACTTTTTGGGGCTCAGAAAGACCTCCAGTTCCCCTATGTCCACAAATCATACTGGCTGGGAGAACCAGTGGCACTAATACCCTAAGTCCTCCTCCTGCTGTTGGCAGGCTGCAACTCCTCCAACAATTTGCAATTGCAGCTTTCTGCCTTAAGGATAGCCCCCTGAGTGGAAAAAGTGCAGGTAGACAGGAGCAACCCTCATGGACAGATGAGCTTTTTCAGAAGTAAGTGCTGAAGATACTGAATAGGAGGGTTATTTTTCTCTTTGGCTCAATAAACCAATGTAATTATTTTAATCAGCCCCACTGTGTGTGTGTGTGTGTGTTTGTTAAATTAAGAAATGCAATAAGCACTGAAATTATTTATTAGGTTACGTATTTGCAATAACTACACAATGACCAGTTTTCCCTTTCTCCCCTTATTCATCTTTAAAAAGCTCTTTACTAAATTCCCCAGAACAGTGCCATTAATAATTAAATACTTAACTTTCTTCAGACAGAAAAAATACAGTAAACATTCTATTTTCTGGGGTAACTTGTAGTTACAAATTGAATGATTGTTTAAAATCAATGTTAATATATATTTTATGATTCTTATTCTGCTTTCCCATAATTACAAAGCTGTTTTAAGAAAACAGAGACCATACTAATGAAAGTATATCTCCAGGTAGTGATAAGCTTCTTCTGTGTATGTTCCAATTTATATGAAATCGATTGCATGCCACCACTGGAGACTGAAGTCTTGTATTAATCAGCTGGACATATAGTACTGAATACATTATACCTTTAATTTGCTCATTGCTGCCCCAGGCCCTGATTCTGCAAACAGATCAGTCATTGTGGATCTGGATAAAGTTCCTTTGACTTAGATGGGACTCAACTCATGCATTTGGCTCCTCACCAATGCATTTGTCTGCAGGGCTGGAGGCCCAGGTTCCTGCAGGTTGGCATTTGCTTCTGTGCCATGTATATCCTGCTCACTGTTCCGTTCTTGTATTGAACTGAAGCCGTGGGTACTTTATTCAAGTATGGTACATCACACAATTGAAGCAAAATGGGATAAAGCCCAAAAAACTGTAGTCAGATGGTGATACGCTGAATGTGAACAAAGCATTTTATAAGAAGTAGAGGGTGGGAGATTAGAAAATTATTTACATCCCACATGTATGGATGCTGGGACTTGATAAGTCCCAGGATAGACTACCCAGATATCTATCACCCATCAGAGTACTAGACACCTGAACATCAGCTGGAGCAAATCAGCTTAGATATATTAAAGTTACTGGAGCTGCACCAATTTACACCAGTTGAGAATCTGGCCATAAGTTTCTGCTCAGATACTGTTCACTTCCTTTTATTACTCTAGGGGGGAAAAAGTAGGCTGCAGTCAGGCAGAAGTAGTTGGTTTGATCTCTTAAAATGAAGTAATCGTACGAAGAATGTCGAACACTGACCAGAAAGTTCAACAGATATATTTGTCTGAGTAAACAAACTATCCCAGAACCCAACCCCATGAGTTACAGTTCTGCAGTCAGTGCACCAGTGTAAAACAAGACTCCAAATGAGTCACTCCTGAACTGAACTGAAGTAACACAGTTCAAAAATTGAAACAAATAAATTGAGTGTTACAAGCTGTAGTTATTAAATGTGGTAAGGCAGAGTTGGGCAGAAATTGGCTAGACTTTTAATTAAGAAAGGAGGTTGAGGACTAGAGAGAATAGAGGAATCTCTTGAGATAGGATTTAAGAGAACTGGGGAGTTAGGCTCTGGGAAACTTTTTAAATTGTAGGAGCAACCTGAATGAAGGATCCATGTTTGACTTAGGGCGGAGGTGGGGGAAGAGAAGGAGGCATCATTAAAACAAGCTAGATGTTTTGGGAATAGAATAAAATGTTTTTCGAAGACTGGAGGCAGGGGTAGGGGGATCAAGGATTGAGGACGACAGGAGCTGAGAAATGAGAGGGAAATATTATATTGGGTTATTGTATTCTGAAGTGCACAGGAAACTATAAAGGTTACTAAAGTTGGGTGAGACATTTTCCCATTTCAGAAGGAAAGAGAGAAGATGCTAATTTTTTGATACAATAAATTTTGAAGAGTTGAAAATAAAGGAAATTAAGGTTAGAGTTGAAATCATTAATAATGTTCAGATAACTGGTAAACATTTGAAGGGAATGTTTTTGGTAGTATAATAGGCAGATTTATAGACATGGTAAGTGTAGGAGGCAAAAGAGTATTTGGGTTGAAGGCCAAAGTTTAGATGGCAGATGTGAATGTACAATTAGAGTCAAAGAGGGATAATGGGATGTTGGAGTTTTGTTTGAGGGCATGTGATAAAAATGATTTCTGCAGTGCTCAGATATTCTAGAAGTGATATCGCACACCGCTATGTGAACTCCCTAGGCTGCCTTTATGAGGAGGATTTAGAGACTGTATTCACTGTGAAAGTATGCAATAAGGGCATCAAAGTTGAGGCATTCTTGAATTGTGTAAAACATAGTGTCAGAGTTTGTAAACTAAAAGGAGAAACACAGAGACAAGTAAAGAGTAGGGGAAAAGGGTATTACATGCAAGTAAAGTCCTCACAGGTATAATTGACAGTGTCTTGATACATTTTTTAAATTAGGTATATTAATTAGATAATTGAGTGGTAAAAGGGGCATCCAATCTTGCCATTATTAGTCAGCTAATTTTTTGCATTTATCAGAAGTGAGTCTTCAGAAGGTATTTGTATATGGAGTGCATAGTGTCCTTAGTGATCATGGAAGATCTTATCTTTGAAGAAGCTGGCAATATCGAACACAAATTGGGATGGAGAATGCTGAAGGTGGTTGCAAATAGGTGATGGGACTTGTGTGTATGGGAGTGAATGAGTGAACAGGTAATACTGCTTGATAAGGAAGGTGAAAAAAGTGAAGAGAGAACAAAATTGTAGTGGAGGAAGTCCAAGAGGGCCAGGGAATCTCGGCAGATGCATTCACTGGCACAGAAGCAGTAGTAGAGGATTCATAGGTTGGATGAGCCGTGTTTAAGGATTAGTGGGCATGGGTTTTGAGGTGGAAAAGAATAGCAAAAGAGTTGAGGGTAGAGTGAAGAGATTCTGTAACTGAGTCAAAGGAGGAAAGGAGAGTAGTAGGGAAGTATTGGTCAAGAAAATGAGGTGGTGGGTAGGGAGGAGAAAGTTGGGTAATGAAAAGGTCAGAGATAAAGTAGCATTTCGCAAGGTCAGGGTTGAGCAAGTGGTCTTTTTATGAGTCAGAAAACTGGTCTGGGGATGAAAGTCAAACTAGTGGGCTAGGATGAGGAGTTGGGTGCATGTTTTCTGCATGCACAGGTGTGTGGTAGGTAGGCTAAGGGCTCAGCTGGGAAGTTAGAGATTGAGATTATCAATGATGAGAGTAAGACTAAGAGGAAGAGAGAGGCAGCTGGAGAGAAATTGAGTGGGACAGTAGATGACAGATACACGGAGAGGGATTAGAGCTATGGATCTGATGGAATGCAATAGGAGGGAAGTTGCGATAGAACCAGGAACTGGAGGTTGAATAGAGCAGAAATCAAGAAGGAGCTGAAACAATGAAGTGTATTCTCCACAGGCATGTCATATAAAAAGTTAAATTCAGCAAGAAGATGTTTAAAGGATGGGAGGGGAATGAAGAATGGGATACTAAGGGCTGGAGGAAAGAAAACAGATGTTCAGGAGTACACAGTTTGGGCGGAGATATCCCTTATGGATGAATTTATTAAAGGGTAACTCTATATCCTAGTGCACAGTATAGGAAAGAAATTTGTGAAGTACAGGTAAGAGCTAGTAAGGAACTCATGAAATTAAAGAACTGCTAACAGTAGTATGTAACCTATCACTGAAATCAGCCTCTATAGCTACCTTCCAATCATCTGCTAACGTAATGCCAATATTTAAAGACTGCTCCAGAGGAGATCCTGGCACTTACAGGCCAGTAAAGCCTCGCTTCAGTACTGGGCACAGTGGTAAAAACTGTAGTAAAGAGCAAAATTATGAGAGACACAGATAAACATGATTTGTTGGGGGAAGAGTCAACATGGCTTTTGCAAAGGGAAGTCATGCCTTATCAGTCTATTAGAATTTGTTTAAAGTTTAAGGAAGCCAACAAGCATGTGAATAAGGGTGATCCAGCTGATAATGGTATACTTGGATTTTCAGAAAGCCTTTGTCAAGATCCCTCACCAAAGGCTCTTAAGGGAAAAAAAAAACTAGTTATGGGATAAGGATGAAGGTCCTCTCATGGACCAGTAACTGGTTGAAAGATAGGAAACCAAGGCTTGGAATAAATGGCCAGTTTTCACAATGGGGACAGGTAAACAGTGGGGTCCCCCAAGGATCTGTTCCAGGGACTATGATGTTCAACATACTCATTAATCTGGAAAAGGGGGTAAATAGGGAAGTGGCAAAGTTTGCAAGTGATACAAAATTATTCAAGATAGTTAAATCCAAAACAGACTGTGAGGCATTACAAAGGGATCTCATAAAACTAGGTGACTAGGCAACAATATGGCAGATGAAATTCAATGTTGATAAATGTGAAGGAATGCATATAGGAAAAATAATACCAGCTATATATATACAATGCTGAGTTCTAAATTATCTGTTACTACTCAAGAAAGAGATCTTGGAGTCACCATGTATACTTTTCTGAAAACTTCCACTCAGTGTGTGGCAGTGGCCAAAAAGGATAACATTAAGTTAAGAACTTTTATGAAAGGTATAGAGAATAAGACAGAAATATCATAATGCCTCTATTTAAATCCATGGTACTCCCACACCTTGACTACTGCATCCAGTTTTGTCACCTCATCTCAGAAGATAGTGGAACTGGAAAAGCTTCAGAGAAGTGCAAAAAAGATGATCAAGGTTATGGAATGGCTTCCATATGAGTAGAGACTGAAAAGACTAAGGCTGTTCATTTTAGAAAAGAGATTATTAAAGACTATGATAGAGGTCTATAAAATCATGAATGATGTGGAAAAACTGAGAAGAGATGTATTTACCCTTTCACACAATACAAAAACCAGGGGTTACCCAATGAAATTATAGGCAACAGGTTTAATACAAACAGGAAGTACTCTTTCCATACTGCCCAACTAACCTGTGGAACTCATTGCCAGGGGATGTTCTGTTGGCCAAAAGTATAAATGGGTTCAAAGAAGTACTGGATAAATTCATGGAGGATATGCTGATCAAAGGCTATTTGCTGAGATTGTCAGGAATGCAACCCCATAGTCAGCATGACCCTGAACCTCTGACTATCAGAAGCCAGGAATGGAACACAGGATTGGATTGCTCTATAATTGCCCTGTTCTCTCCAATCCCCCTTAATTTCTGGTATGGGCCACTGTTAGAAACAGGATACTGGGGAAGATGGGTCATGGTTTTACTCAGTATGACAGCTTTTATATTCTTATGCACTTTCTACATCAACCTGCATATTGTTGACTTTAACTATGTCATCATGTATCCATATTCTTATTGCAGTCCTGCCAAATATTGTTCACAAATATACTGAAGAAGCTTACAATAGCAGAAACAAAACGCTCTATTTATAGTTTGTCATCCTTTATTTCCTGAGCCATTTGCCAAATGAGGAAAAGGTCCTTTCTTCAGCCTTACCCAATGATGTCAGCCCTCACTACAACACGTTTTTTGCACCCAGTTTATGGTAATTTCATCTAGATCACATTTCCCTAGTTTGCTTATGAGAATGTTATGTGGAACTGTGTAAAATGCCTTGCTAAAATTTAGGAATATCATGTCTACAGCTTTCCCCTATTCACTTGGCTAGTAACCCTGTCAAAGAAGAAAATTAGGTTAGTTTGGCTTGATTTGTTCTTGACAAATCCATGTTGGCTATTATTTATCACTCTATTGTCCTCTAGGGGCTTACACAAGAGCCACAAGAAAGATTGAAGAATTAGAAAACCTGACTTATAGTGATAGACTCAGGGAGCTCAATCTATTTAGCTGAACAAAGAGAAGGTTAAGGGGTGACTTGATTACACTCTACAAGTACCTACTTGGGGAACAAATATTTAATAATGGGCTCTTAATCTATCAGAGAAAGTTATAACACAATCCAATAGCGGGAAGTTGAAGCTAGACAAATTCAGACAGGAAATAAGGTGCAGACTTTTAAATGAATGTAATTAACCATTGGAACAATTTACCAAGGGTCATGGCGGATTCTCCAACACAGACCATTTTTAAATAAAGACTAGATGTTTTTTCTAAAAGATCTGCTCTAGGAATTATTTTGGGGAAGTTCTATTGCCAGTGTTAGACAAGTATCAGAGGGGTAGCCATGTTAGTCTGGATCTGTAAAAGCAGCAAAGAATCCTGTGGCACCTGATAGACTAACAGACGTTTTGCAGCATGAGCTTTCGTGGGTGAATACCCACTTTGTCGGATGCAAGTAGTGGACGTTTCCAGGGGCAGGTATATATATGCAAGCAAGAAGCAAGCTAGAGATAACGAGGTTAGTTCAATCAGGGAGGATGAGGCCCTGTTCTAGCAGTTGAGGTGTGAAAACCAAGGGAGGAGAAACTGGCTCAACCAACATGATACAGTTCTGCGGCGATCTGGAAGCCTACTTTCGCTGTCTCCGACTCAAAGAATACTTTCAGGACAACACTGAACAGCGCACTGATACACAGTTACCCTCCCACAAACAGCACAAGAAGAAGAACTCCACATGGACTCCTCCTGAGGGTCGAAATGACAGTCTGGACCTATACATTGAATGCTTCCGCCGATGTGCACAGGCAGAAATTGTGGAAAAACAACATCGCTTGCCTCATAACCTAAGTCGTGCAGAACGCAATGCCATCCACAGCCTCAGAAACCATCCTGACGTTATAATCAAAGAGGCTGATAAAGGAGGTGCTGTTGTCATCATGAACAGGTCTGACTACCAAAAGGAGGCCGCCAGACAACTCTCCAATACCAAATTCTACAGGCCACTTCCCTCAGATCCCACTGAGGAATACACTAAGAAACTGCACCATCTACTCAGGATACTCCCTACACTAACACCGGAACAAATCAACATACCCTTACAGCCCCGACCAGGGTTGTTCTATCTTCTACCCAAGATCCACAAACCTGGAAATCCTGGACGCCCCATCATCTCGGGCATTGGAACTCTCACTGAAGGACTGTCTGGATATGTGGACTCTCCACTCAGACCCCATGCCACCAGCACTCCCAGCTATCTCCGTGACACCACTGATTTCCTGAGGAAACTACAATGCATTGGTGACCTTCCAGAAAACACCATCCTAGCCACCATGGATGTAGAGGCTCTCTACACAAACATCCCACACACTGATGGAATATAAGGTGTCAGGAACAGTATCCCTGATGATACCACAGCACAACTGGTTGCTGAGCTCTGTGCCTTTATGCTCACACACAACTATTTCAAATTTAATGACAATATATATCTCCAGATCAGTGGCACCGCTATGGGCACCCGTATGGCCCCACAATATGCCAATATTTTTATGGCCGACCTGGAACAACGCTTCCTCAGCTCCCGTCCACTCATGCCCCTTCTCTACCTACGCTACATTGATGACATCTTCATCATCTGGACCCATGGGAAGGAGACTCTGGAAAAATTCCACCACGATTTCAACAGCTTCCACCCCACCATCAACCTCAGCCTGGACCAATCTACACGGGAGGTCAACTTCCTAGACACCACGGTGCAAATAAGTGATGGTTACATTAACACCACCCTATACCAAAAACCTACCAACCGCTATGACTACCTTCATGGCTCCAGCTTCCATCCTGGGCACACCACAAGATCCATTGTCTACAGCCAAGCACTGAGGTACAACCGCATCTGCTCTAACCCCGCAGACAGAGACCAACACCTACAAAATCTCCACCAAGCATTCTCAAAACTACAGTACCCGCACGAGGAAATAAGGAAACAGATCAACAGAGCCAGACATGTACCCAGAAGCCTCCTACTGCAAGAAAAACCTCCAAGAAAGAAACCAACAGGACTCCACTGGCCATCACATACAGTCCCCAGCTAAAACCCCTCCAGCGCATCATCAGGGATCTACAACCCATCCTGGACAATGATTCCACACTTTCACAGGCCTTGGGTGGCAGGCCAGTCCTCGCCCACAGACAACCTGCCAACCTGAAGCATATTCTTACCAGTAACTGCACACCGCACCGTAATAACTCCAGCTCAGGAACTAATCCATGCAACAAACCTCGATGCCAACTCTGCCCACATATCTACACCAGCGACACCATCACAGGACCTAACCAGATCAGCCACACCATCACCGGTTCATTCACCTGCACGTCCACCAATGTAATATATGCCATCATATGCCAGCAATGCCCCTCTGCTATGTACATCGGCCAAACTGGACAGTCTCTAAGAAAAAGGATAAATGGACACAAATCAGATATTAGGAATGGCAATATACAAAAACCTGTAGGAGAACACTTCAACCTCCCTGGCCACACAATAGCAGATCTTAAGGTGGCCATCCTGCAGCAAAAAACTTCAGGACCAAACTTCAAAGAGAAACTGCTGAGCTTCAGTTCATCTGCAAATTTGACACCATCAGTTCAGGATTAAACAAAGACTGTGAATGGCTTGCCAACTACAGAACCAGTTTCTCCTCCCTTGGTTTTCACACCTCAACTGCTAGAACAGGGCCTCATCCTCCCTGATTGAACTAACCTCGTTATCTCTAGCTTGCTTCTTGCTTGCATATATATACCTGCCCCTGGAAATTTCCACTACTTGCATCCAATGAAGTGGGTGTTCACCCACGAAAGCTCATGCTGCAAAATGTCTGTTAGTCTATAAGGTGCCACAGGATTCTTTGCTGTGTTAGACAAGAAGTCAGACTAGATTATTACAATGGTCCCTTCTGGCCTTGAATTCTATGAATCTATTCAATTAGTTGTTTAATAAGTTTTTCCAGTATCTTTCCAGGTATTGAAGTTAGACTGACCTGGTGTATGGTTCCCTGGGGCCTCTGTTTCTCTTTTTCAAGATAAGTACTATGTTTGCCTTTTTCCAGACCTCTGGGACCTCTCCTGTCCTCCATGAATTCCCAAAGAGAATTGCTAATGGTTCTGAGATTGCTCCAGCTAATTCCTTAAGTATTCTTGGGTGAATTTCATCAGAGCCTGCTAAGTTGAATATATCTCACTTATCTAAATATTCTTTAATGTGCTCTTTCCCTATGTTGGCGTGCATTCCTTCTCCCTAGTGTTAAGTATCTAGTCACAATTTACCCTTTAATGCCTATTTTGCTTCAGTCTTCACTAAACAACTCAGCCTTCTTGATGTTGTCCATTATTAACACCTCTGTACTAAGTAGAGGACCTATGCTTTCCCTCATCTTCTCTTGAGCCTAATGGATTAAATGGCAATTGAGTCAAAACACTCCACTGTTTTGTGAGACATTATTTATTATGTGAATTGATTTAGTTCCTTCATGCCTTTCTCCATTTTGGGGAATAGAAGGGTATGCTGTTCTTTCTTCCTTTCATTTTTTCATATAGTGCATTTACAGTTAGGCCCCCTTCATAGGAAGCCACATTATCTAAAAATATCTTTAGATTGTTGTAGCATTTATTATGTGCCAGACACTTTCCATGCACAGAGAAAAACTCAGCCCCTGCTCCAAATTAACAATTTAAGAATTCAAATTATTTTCTTCTGATTTTTTTCTTCAAGTTACAGCTCTCATAGACACTTTTCTTTGATACTAATTACAGAAATGCAGCTACTCTATTGGCCATCCATCCATGGTGCTCGGCTGCCTTAGGCTGTCCCTAATTGTAAATGAACTGTCATATAGGTCACAACACTGTTTAAACCTAGGCCATCATGTCCCCATCTGAGCTTCTCCCACTAAGCTTTTCAGTTGTTAAATGGCATTGCATTCTCAGTCATTTGCAATGTTGCTACCAACCACATGGTAGCAAACACATGATCAAGCATCTACTTTGAGTCAATAGATTAAATCCTGGATGGAGAAAACCAACTGTATGCATGGGAGATCTGTGCGAGCTGGGTGGTGAGGGGGTGAGGAATTTCCCCCCCCTCTCCACCGCCGCATTCTATATATGCTTCACTGTTATACTTGAGCTCTACTTCTCTGTGAGAATTTTGCAGGTGGATTTGTGTATTCATGGATTCCCTGTCTCCACCTCCAACCCTTCCCCATCCCACCCTGCCCCAAACCCCCTCCTGCATGCTAAGACAGAGAGAGTGCCTACCTATTATAATTGTATGGCATATACAGGGGGGTGTGGACTCCTGTGTGGGCACACTGAATCCCGTTACTTGACATACTGGCTGTGCTGCACTCAGGGTTTTTTATGGTTGTGGTGTGGGGATGAGTATCTGTATTTGTATAGACAGGATGGAACTGTGTTTCTGAGTTCTGCGTGAAGTGTGTTCCATTTCCAAAATGAACTGTGCCATACCCATATACTATTTAGTAAAATGACTAGAAGCTTACTAGATTTGCTTTATGCTAGTTTTATTGAGCCTATATTGAAATTACTGAATGTTTGCAAGTGGAATCTTCTGCTAGTGCAATAAAGTGTGACCTATAATGTGGAGAATTTTAATGTTTCTTTGTGATGTATAAAAGTTTTTAAAAAAATTGTGGCTATATCAGGAATATCAAGATTTATCTTCCTTATTTTGCTGAAGAACTCCTTGGAAAGTTAGAGAAATAGTGTGGGAGCTTTCTCAGCCCTCAGCTTAAGAGGAGAGGACACTGAATCCTCCACTTAAAAAGCTTTTCTCCTAGGGCTTTGATGACAGAGCCCTCTGACCACTTGGAATCCCAATTACTTGGGATGCTTGAATGCGACTCTATGAACGTTCAGGCATCTGCTTGTATGGATGCAAGTGCTGAAGTAGACCCTAATTCCCCCCTCCCCCACCCCAGTAGTTTAAGTTAAATAGGTGTTAACAGAAAGAAATGAAAAACAAAGATTTCTAAACAGGTAGAATAAAATCCCTTCCCCTCTCAGTTGCTCTGGTTCCAGTGTCTTGTCTCTTGTGAGGTTGTCATCCCAAGGAAATTAAAACCTGAATCAACTCCATCTCCTCCCTTCCACCTCTGCGATATTTGTTACACATCAAAAATAAGAAAAGGCCACAAACACTTTTTTTTCTCTTTTGCAAGTCACCTTTACAGTAAAATTGATGAAATTATTAAAAATAAAATCTGGGGAACTGTTTTACAATTTAAGAAAGCAAGATATAATTTCTTTTTTCCCTCAGTAATCTGGGTGTTTGTACTGCGGAAAAGGTTTTGCCATGCACCTGCTGCAAATACCACCAGATACTACTGGAGTGAAAACAGTTGAAGTAAATACCGAGGCAGAAGTTACACTCCTCATTACTGGTAACAGCACAACGTGCAATTTAGGAAATCCCCACCTAATTTAGGGCTGATCAATATTCTGATGCTAGTGTGTGGTTTTCTTTTAAGTAACTTGCACATGCAAAATAATTTTGAGTTCTTGTAGACACAGAGCATAGAGGAAATTAAGGATAGGCAAACACATTCAGATAGAATTAAAAAAAGCCTGAACTTTCATCCAAAGCTCATGCTAGACCCGAACTAACAAAGTTGCATGTCCAAGAAGTTCATTTAACTTTTGGTTTTTGTTTTTCCATGTACAGATCTCTTTGCACTTCCTGGTTTCAGCCATAACCAGAAGGTGAAGTACTGAATTGAGAGAAAGTGTCTGCCATACAGGTAAGAGTGAGTGTCTGGTATACAGGTAATCTATATAGTGTACTTAGATTTTTAGACAGCCTTTGACAAGTAAGCTGTTATGGGATAAGAGGGAACATTCTCTCATGGATTGGTAACTTGTTAAAAGATAGGAATAAATGGTCAGTTTTCAAAAGGGGGAGCAGTAAATAGTGGTGTCCCCCTAAGAGTCTGTACTGGGACAAGTCCCATTTAACATATTCATAAGTGATCTGGAAAAGGGGTAAACAGTGAGGTGGCAAAATTTTTGCAGATGATACAAAACTACTCAAGATAGTTAAGTCCCAAGCAGACTGCAAAATGCTACAAAAGGATCTCACAAAACTGGGTGATTGGGCACAAAATGGCAGATGAAATTCCATGTTGATAAATGCAAAGTAATGCACATTGGAAAACATAATCCCAACTAGACATATAAAATGATGGGGTCTAAATTAGCTGTCACCATTCAAGAAAGAAATCTTGGAGTCATTGTGGATAGTTCTCTGAAAACATCCACTCAATGTGCAGCAGCAATCAAAAAAGCTAACAGAATTTTGGGAATCATTAAGAAAGGAATAGGTAATAAGATAGAAAATATCATATTGCCTCTATATAAATCCATGATACATCCACATCTTGAATACTGCGTGCAGATGCAGTTGCCCCATCTCAAAAAAGATATATTGGAAAAGGTTCAGAAAAAGGCAACAAAAATGATTAGGGGTATGGAACGGCTTCCATATGTGGAGTGATTAATAAGACTGGGACTTTTCAGCGGGGAAAAGAGATGACTAAGGGGCGGGGAGGATATGATTGAGGTCTACAAAATTATGACTGGTGTGGAGAAAGTAAATTAGGAAGTGTTTACTCCTTCTCATAACACAAGAACTAGGGGGTCTCCAAATGAAATTAATAAGCAGCAGGTTTAAAACAAACAAAAGGACATATTTTTTCACACAACGCACTGTCAACCTGTGGAACTCCTTACCAGAGGATGTTGTGAAAGCCAAGACTATAAGATGGTTCAAAAAAGAACTAGATAAATTCATGGAGGATAGGTCCATCGACAGTTATTAGCCAGGATGGGCAGGGACGGTGTCCCTAGCCTCTGTTTGCCAGAAGCTGGGAATGGGCAACAGGGGATGGATCACGTGATGATTATCTGTTCTGTTCATTCCCTCTGGGGCATCTGGCATTGGCCACTGTCGGAAGACAGGGCACTGTGCTAGATGGATATTTGGTCCTACCCAGTATGGCCATTCTAATATTCTTATCAAAAGTTTGTTCTAGCAAAGCAAGGGGCATATGCTTCTGGCTGCATAAAATTCTGGCTGCTTATCTTAATTGAATCTTTAATTCATACTTCCACCTTTTCATGTTCTCTGTATGTATAAATATCCCCTGTCTGTGTGTTCCATTCTATGCATCCGAAGAAGTGAGCTGTAGCTCACGAAAGCTCATGCTTAAATAAATTTGTTAGTCTTTAAGGTGCCACAAGTACTCCTGTTTTTTTTAAACCTTTAGTGATTCACACATCTCTACCCCTATTAATCCCCCTCCACACACAACTTTTTACATGTTCACCTCAGCACTGTTACATGATCCATTCGTGTTCATTTTTTACAATCTTAGATGCAATTAAGTTTTAGTAATATGAATATTTACTTGCAAAAAGCAAGTTTTAAATTTGCCTTCAGCAAGCATTCACACTAGAAAGTTAACACATCTTCAGTTGCAAGCTGTAAAATAAACAAAGTCTAGATTAAAATTTGAATAATAAATGCATTTGGTGTAGGCATTTCGTGATCAGAAAAAGATGATGAAATTCATTCAGTAAATAATTCATTATGAAATATCTGCTTTGCTTTTATTTAACATGTTTCTCGGTATATTTTGGAGTAGTACTTGTCTGCTGAACTGTAGCTTGGCACTAATGGTACCATAGAATCTATGAACTCCCAAGAACTAAACTATTCACATAAAGTAATATGTCCAAAAATCATAGAGTAACTATCTTAGGGAAGTATTAAAACAAAAAAAGGAAAAGAAAAATATTTATCCTGTCAGAGAAATTATCTGTATTTAGAACCTTGGTGTTTCTCTGACACACATTTTGGTTTCATGAAAACTAGAGTAGTTTCTAAATGGAGAAAATTGCTTTTAACATAGAAGAAATTAGTCCTGAATGAGAACTGTAAAAACAACCAATTGTCCATTTTGCTTATGTTTCCTACTGTTTAGTAGTTTTCAGCCTGGGTGCAAACACTGAACCAATCTAGTCCACAGTTACAAACACTGTGGCAGCCCTCAGTGCCTACTGTATAAACTGAATTTGAATGTTGGTTATAATTTTTAGATCTCAGCCAAACACCCTTTCAGTGTAATCTTGTATTTCTTATACTTTATAAAAATGTGGCTATTGACACTGTATCATTTTTGGAATCTAGTACCATTGCATTGTTTCCTGACTTTTCTGCCTCTCAAAATCTTTTTGATATACAAGTAAAAATACCAATAAAAGGTTGTCTAGTTTTGACTGAAAATAGAAAACTTAGATTTTTAACTGGTATAAATCAGCATAGCCTGATTAAAGTCAATTGCCATTGCTATCAGAGCATTCAGTTAATACATGTAGCCATATAAAATCTATAGAGAGAAACTCTTGATTAACTAACCTTCAACTACTGAGTCTAGTTGTACAAAACTACTGTAGTGGAACCTGAAAACAAACAGAAATCAGCTATGTGAACTTCTCAACTTGGATTGTATTTCAAGAAAGCTGCCTTCCTGCCTCTAATGGCATAGAAAGATTTAGTGCTTGTTTGTAAGCCTGAGAAACTTTGAAGGCTTTTCTGGGATTGTTCTTAACCCAAGAAAAATAGCATTTGTTTTGAGTTTATAGGGTGAGTTTGTGGTCCTTTTAAAACAATTGAGACAGAGGTCCATTGGTATGAGCTGGCAAAGGGTTCACTATTCTGTAATGGTGCCTCCTAACAGGCCTGACAAACTCATTACACCTAGCGCACTGCTTTCATGGTATTCATCCATAAATGATGTCATATGAGATCTTAAAAGCCTGTCATACTGATACTCATAATACTTGTGAGATGAATGTGCAGATGGTATTTAAGGAATTGTGTATATGTACTGAAAACATGTTTTGCCATCTGTGTCCAAGGCTGACAAACAGGTCTTTTTCAGATGGGAGGTAAGATGTGTATTTCTCTGGCAAATGTAAATTAAGCGTTGTAAGCCAACACAGTGGGAGCTCAATTTATATATGAGATTAACAGGGGGATGGGAAGCCACCAGAGACTAAACCAAAGGGGGATGTCCAGTCTCTGGAGGCCAAAAATGAACTTTGATTAATATAAAAAGAATGCAAGGAGACATTTTGCTATCCATTCACTGAGGGAAAACCCTTGCTGGAAGGGGTGTTTCATGAATTATTTTACCCAGGTTTCTCTGAAGCCTGCTAGCTCTGCAAAACTTTAGGGGAAAATATTATTTATTATATAGGAAAGGTAAACATTGATAGGTGTAGACCCAGGTTTGCATTTTATAATTTGTTTTATATGTAACCAGTTTTGTTTCCCTCAGTATCTCTTAAATCTTACCTTTTGATAATAAACGTATGGCTGTCTTCACTGTAATTATCTCCCATATTCACTCTGTGAGCCAGCAACTAAAGAGTGACATCGTTCATACCTGCAAAGCCAGACCTTTGCAGTTCCCCAGTGTTTGAACTGTAACACAATTTTGAGAACCCAGTTTTGTGCATCCAATATTAATGACTTACTAGAGAACAGATGTTCAAAGCAGTAGCACTGTGTGACTTGATCTGTGTTCCTGAAAGGTACTTGCACACCAATAGACAACTAATGCTATATACTGGTAGAAGACACCAAATAAAACTAAAAGTCACTGGAAATGACCCACAAGCCACTTACGTTTTTTTCTGAGCACTCAGCTTAGGTTTTTCACTCCATAAACTCCCATTTTGCTTTATCTAAGTAGCCTCTGTTATTAACCTTAGTATTAATCAGATTCTAGAACAGGGGTAGGCAACCTATGGCACGTGTGCCAAAGGTGGCATGCGAGCTCATTTTCAGTGGTACTCACACTGCCCGGGTCCTGGCCACCGGTCCGGGGGGCTCTGCATTTTAATTTAATTTTAAATGAAGCTTCTTAAACATTTTAAAAACCTTATTTACTTTACATACAACAATATTTTAGTTATATATCCAGGGGCGGCTCTAGAAATCACCCTGCCCCAAGCAGCGCGGTGCGCTGCGCCGCCCTTCCCCGGTCCTGCGGCGGGTCCCCTCTTCCCACGGCTCCGGTTGAGCTCCCGCTGCGGCAGGTCGACCGGAGCCCGGGACGAGTGGACCTGCCGCAGGCATGACTGCGGTGTGTGCCGTGGTCCCGCGGCTCCGGTTGACCTGCCGCAGTCATGCCTGCGGGAGGTCCAGCCGAGCCGCGGGACGAGCGCCCCCTCCGCAGTCATGCCTGCGGCAGGTCTACTCGTCCCGGGCTCCGGTTGACCTGCCGCAGCCATGACGGCGGCAGGTCCGCCGGCCCAGCCTCACGCCCCCTAGATTTTGCAGGGGACGCCCCCTAGATTTTGCCGCCCTAGGCACCAGCTTGTTTTGCTGGTGCCTAGAGCCGCCCCTGTATATATCATAGACTTATACAAAGAGACCTTCTAAAAACATTAAAATGTATTACTGGCACGTGAAACCTTAAATTAGAGTGAATAAATGAAGACTCGGCACACCACTTCTGAAAGGTTGCCGACCCCTGTTCTAGAATGTCTTAAGTAAACCTTATTTTTTTGTTTCTCAAAGTGATAAGATCTGATTAGTCTCTTTAGAAATGAGATAATTTAACTAATGTGACAGAGAGGCCTGACTAATACATGCTATTAGAAATATGATTTCTTTTGGGAAAAAATGTACAGTATAAATTGTGGATCAAGTGACTATATTAAGACTGCTATGAAAAATGACAAGAAGCTTCATATCTTTTTGTCTTCTGCAGACTGACATTTAAAAAACAGTGTTACTTATAATGGTGTGAATGTATAGAATGACATTGGTAGCATTCTTTAAAAGGATTAGAAATGATCTTTTAAAAATGACATGTATTTTTAGGAATAATTGTATTAGCCCATGGTGAGACTGTATGAGATATGTGAGTACTCTTCTGTGTCTGCGGTATTAATACCTTTATGTTCAGTATATACGTTTATATGAATTCTATATGTTACATTTGATATTTTTGAAGAATTGAAATGATCAGAGATAAATATCAAGGGAAAGGAAGCTTTTTATTAGCTACCATTCAAGAAATGACAGGAACACTGCAAAGTTTGGTAAAAATTAATCAATCTATCCACTCTCCTATCTGGTGTGGAGTTGTGCGAGTATTCGGTGTTTCTGTAGGAGATTCAGATTCTTGCTATTCCTTAATTTAAACATGTAGGAAGAGAAATACTAGAAATAAACATTTATTATGTTATGCAGAAACCGTGACTTGGCTGGACAGAGCAACAAGAGTTTAGTAGAGCTAGTGTGTGAGGAAATCATAGTAATAACTTCATCTGTTTGAGGGCTAGAGTTTCTACTGAGTTTAATTGTTTCCTATGTCTGTTCATCCTCATAATACTCAGATTACAATCAGTGTTAAACTGTGCTGGGAAAGGTCCTCTACTTCTGGGAATAGCATTAGAGTGAAATTCTGCTCTCATTTGCATCCATGCAATTCACTTGTGTTGTTTACTGTGGGATTGCATATGTCTAACTAAGGGCAGAATTTGGTGTGAAGATGCTTTGTAATTCTATGGACGTATAGTCATTTCTATTAATATTCTCTGCTATAGGTTAAAAAAACCCCTTTCATGGTATGCTAATGTCAGTGCTCTTGAAAGCAGGCAAAGGCATGGATTTCCATGTTCTAACAGGAATATTCTTTATGGGAAGAGTGACAGTAACTATAATTATGATTAGTTCAGGAAGTTTTAACCTCAGTGTAAACTGAAATTCTGTCAACACATATGGGCATGTTGGAAACCTGAGGTATGAGAAAAATTAAATTCAAATACATTTTGAAGCAGAATATTTTTCAGTTGCTATTATATTTTCTATTATCATATATTTCTCATCCATTCAATAAAGCCAATGCTTCATTAATAGAGCAGTGAGACATGTGTGTTCAAATGCTCATGAGACCCTGAGCAAGATCTCTGATGTGGAAGCACTTAGAGATCTGATATCATTCTCAGCTATGACTGTACAATACAATGCACTGATTGTGATGGTGAATATGTTGAATATGGAGAGGCAACATAAAATTCCCTAAATGTCTGTAGGGTGTATATTTATGAAATGTTGCTGCATAGTACTTATTAAAAGCATAACACCGCATAAGGAGAACGTCTGTGATCCATGCACCTCAGGCCAGAACCTTGGGCACTGACAAAGTTGAGATGAGAGATGGTACCGGTACATTGTGACATTCAGATTGTACATCTTTCACAGTTAGGACCATGAAAAAATGCTGGCCAGATTACTGGCATAGGGGCAATTAAAAAAAATCAGATGATGTTCTGGGTACAAACTTCAGGGCTAGACCCTCTGCCACACATGCGAAGTACAGTTACTGTGCATGAATGTGATCAGGAAAACTTAATTTGTAATCTCATCCTAGCCAATAATACTTCAATACCCCAAATATTTGTAGTATTTCATTTTAGACAAACCCTCAACCATGCCTTGATTCCCCTCCTCCCAAAACAACCAAAAAAGTATGAGCTGAAAACATGTGCTGAAGTGGACAAATCTATGATGGGGTGTACCAAGTAGAAGAGCACACTCCAGAACCAAGAACCCCTCACCCAAAACATCCTCCTCAGACACATTCCTTTAAACCTCTGAAGGAACCTTCCATTCTGAGGTACACTACAATTACTATCTAATGCAACACTAAGGCTAATGTATTTTCATAGTGCTCCCCTTATGAAACATCTTATACAGTATGTTAATTAAGCATGCAGGAAATAAGCCTGTCTTTCAGTTTATTCCCAAAATTAGGAGAATGGTGCTCTTGAGTAATACAAATGATCTGGAAGAACATCCTGGGTATTGATATTCAGATGAACATACGAAGCATCCCACTCTCCTCCAGAATGACTATATCAATACTGCCTTGACAAGTAGCTCTTGAAAAGGACTTGCTACGGTATTAATTAAGAAGATCTCGTAATTCCTGAGCTGGGATAAATTGTATTTCAAGGCCAGATGGTGCATTTTGTTAGATTAAGTCAAACACAATACTTGCTGTGTAGGATCAGGTCATGTAAATAATTCATTTTTCACTTACTCTGTGACCTATCTATAAAAAGCTTTAAAAATAACTCCTAAAGCCAGTGGCTCAGATTCTGGTACTCTGGCTCGAGCTGAGTTGAACCTTATTTCAAAGCATACCCAGTAATACCCTACTCTCAAATCCACATTGACCTGAGTGAGATTACTTGTGGAGTAAGGTGATACTCCATGTGTGAAGGGCTCAGAAATTGACTCTCTGAGAGCATGCATGTAATTATAGATGGAATGTTGGTGTTCACCAGCATCACTGCATTACAACAATCTTTGTATAGGGGATAATTCTAAACTAAAAATGTTTTTTTGGTGTCTTTCCCCTCATCAGCTCCTCTGAAACCAGAGGATCTCAGCTGGCCAGAAGATCATGTCTTTAGATTGCTGCTCTAAAGAGTGTAAAAACATGTTTCCTTTTTCTTTTTTGTCTGTAAAGTGCACTACAGAAACAACAGCAAATACCTCCGCATGGTGTGACCGTATGGAAGTTTTTGATGTCTGATAATACAGAAGTATTTTGTGTTTCTAAGAAGCTAGTTAGAAAGAGAAAATGATACAATATAATTTACTTTCAGTTTCTCATCCTATAAATGCCATTAAGTACTATAATGGATTACCAGCCTTTCAAAGGAGAAATTGCACTTCCTTTATCGGTACAAAGGCTTCAGGGGTGTGTTCTCGTATTATTAAGATAAATAACATGAAGAAACTAAAAGCTAATTTTCATATTAACCATTATAGTGCTGAACAGTGTATTTGCTGCATTCTGAAAACATACTGAAGTGAAGCTAGGTGTCTATGCCATGTGTAATCAAGAAATGGAGAATTGGGTTAGTGTCTCTAATCAAGCTTTTTGTCATCCTTACTCTGGCATTAAACCAAGTACCATGCTGGGTTTTGGATTATAGTCTCAATGTACTAGTCTTCTTCCAGGCCTTGTATTTATATCCCATTCAAATCACATTCTTCTTTCCTTCCATGGGTTAGCCAAGATGAAAATATTTGTTCTGCTATAGTGCAACTCCCACTACAGTGGTAAACAACTTCTGAGTGGGAACTACATATACTTCTGAGGGGTCTGGTTTCTCCATTAACTGTAAGGTACTCATGAATTTCATGCCTTCCTCATCAAGAAATGTTACCCTTTCTTGTTGTTTTCTCAATTTCCCCCCAAGATTTTCCCACGGACCTCGCCAAGAAAGATTTCCCTCTCCTAATTTCAGCTCAAATGCAGTATGGGTCAGATCCTGAAGTCCCTTTTTATGTCTCTCCAGTGGCACAAAGGGACATTTAAGTTTCCATAAGACAACAGCTGCTTAATCCCCTAGCAAAGAGGAATCCTGAGCTGCACTACTACCATGCCAGCCTCACCTCTTCTCCACAGTGTAGGCGGCGAAGGTAGGAGAGTCATGGCCAGCCAGAAGGCAATTCATTTTTGTGATCTTGGCCTGTATATGGCCCCATGATGGCCATTATCTTTTGACTCAAGTTAGAACAGCTTCAGGCTTCTCTAACATGTGCAGAGGAGTAGATCAAGATGAGGGGAAAGTGGCATAAAGCTACTTATGCCCCCACTTTCCTGGTGTGCCATAGCGTTGCTTTGATGCCCCTCTAGATTTTGTCCTATATATTTGTGTCATAGCACCCCATAAAAATGATATTTATAAGTAGCAGTTCAGATAAGTCAGACCTTACTGAAAAGGCTATAAGCTTTGACAGTAGCTTAATAAAGTCCCTAAAACAGAATCCAGAACAAGGTAATATGTTTCAGCAGCCCCCCTTTATCACTTGTGAATAATTTAAACAGGTTTTTTTATTACTTCATACTGTTCATTAAGTGTCAGACAGATGTGTGACCTGAATAAATATTTAAACATATTACTGTTTGTGAAAAAGTCCCATTGTTATAAAATGCTTTTGAGAATTTGCGGGCATTTCAGAAGAGTAAAAGCAGTGAACTAAAATTGTCCCCAGATTATATTAGTTGCATTACCAAAGAATATTTTTTAGTTTGCCCAGCGTGTTTTGGAATTCAAGAGCTAAATAAATTCTTGATAACTAATGACAAAGTCACACACATTTTATATTGATGCTGACTTTGTTAAATGTCAAACAGGTCCTATAAACCAATACTGAAAGCTGTAATTTTTAAAATAACCTCATACAATTATATATTGTTGGTCCAGAAATGCAGGAATTAAGGCACTTCCAGGAACAGGTTTTACATGGCAGGCCACAAGTTTATTAAACTAATGCCAAAAGAGTGGAGGGGAGTGGTCCTCTTTAAATACGGGAAGTTCTGTGGGGCTGATGGAGTATGAGTATGAATATAACTATCCAATATAATCAAGAAGGAAAGGAGATGACACTCAGTTTTATCGTAAATAGCCAAAGATTCAGCCCATGCTGGAATCCCTTATGCAGGGCCAGTGCAACCCATTAGGTGACCTAGACGGTCGCCTAGGGTGCCTGCATTTGGGGGGCGGTATTTCGGGTCCTTTGGCGGTGACCGCGGCAGCTGGATCTTCAGCCGCCACGGTCATTGTCGGCATTTAGGCAGAGAGAGCTGGGGTAGGGGGGCGCGGGGAGGGCTGCCTGCAGAAGTAAGGGGGGGGCACGTAAGGGAACTCCCCGCCCCAGCTCACCTCTGCTCCACCTCCTCCCCTGAGTACGCTGTCCTGCTCTGCTTCTCTCCCTCCCAGGCTTGCGGTGCCAAACAGCTGGTTGGCGCCACAAGCCTGGGAGGCAGGAGACGTGGAGTGGCAACAGCGTTCTCGGGGAGGAGGCTGAGCAGAGGTGAGCTGGGGCGGGGAGCTGCCGCACGGCTCCCCGGGCCGGGGGGAGCTGCTGGGGCGGGGCGCTCAGGGCAGAGGGAGGGTGGGGAGCTGCTGCGGGGCGCCTTAGGGTGGGGAGGCGGAGAGCTGCCACAGGGCTCGGGGGGGGGGGCAGGCACAAGGTGGAAGTTTTGCCTAGGGCACGAAACATCCTTGCATCTGCCCTGCCCTGCCCTGCCCTTTCATTGTACGGGGAATGACACTGACTCATTCTGCACAAAATGTTACTCTCTTCATCTCGCAAATGTTCAGGATTGGTGCCAATGCTCTTCTGGGTCCTGTGCTTAGTTTTACCACAAGATCTGGTCACTCATATTCCAACTATAGCACTGGACAGCAGCCACAAGTTGTCAAAAAGTGTTCTTAAAGGGTTGTCCTCCCCACTCTTCTTTTAACTACCATAAGTAACTGATTAGACCTCCAGGCTGATGTGAAAATGGCAACAAAAATAAACCCCAACCAAAACAACCGAATGTGGGTCCAGTCTTTTTGGAGGGGGAAATCCCTTCCAACCAACTGAAAAGGTGGTCTTTCTAGGTCCATAACATACCCAGAGATCTAGCTAGGCAACTACAGGTGGTAAGGGTGGGATGAGTGGGAGAAATTCTGTGGGCCTTTATTCCCAGAGAGGTCGATGCAGAAACTTCCAGGCTCTTCCACCCCACACACATTTTATCCTTGTGCCCAGAGGAGGGCAGGAGAAGGGGTAGGCCGGGGCATTTGCTAGATGCTGTTAGGTTGTTATATCTGATTTATATTGCTTCTTTACCTAGTTATCTGATGAAGTGTTTAAAAACACCCCGTATTTCCAGTTTTCTGTTTTAAAGAAAAACATGTTAAATAATAAAAATATTTTTGCTCGACACAATTTTTCTTTGTTTTTACTGGCTGTGTTACATGATGGCTTATGGCGTTTTGGTTTAGAGATGTATATCCAATAGAACAGCTGCTAATTGGAATATCTATGATCTGGTAATTTGGCTGCAAATGGTGAGAGATCCAGCTCTTTAAAGAGTTTTAATGAAAGTTTCAGTTGGACTCATTCAAGGGTGTGCTTACTTTATTTAAAATGGTTTGTTCATTGCTAATAATTTCAAAACTACTTCCTTGCCGCAGTTTCAAATGGAGATTCAAGGAAGTTGAATTTTTTGTTTAATCTGTATTTTAATGAGGAACATTAGATTTTGAAGCAAGATAACTTTCTATTACTGGCATCCTTGGTAGAAACATTCAAACATCACACTTAAAAAAAGGAGCCGCAAAAGAAAATTGTGTAAAATGTGAGGGTTAGTTTCATTATACTATTTTAAACTTTAGTTACTTGTCTTATATCTCAGCTCATTATAACAAATGATAGTTGTTGGCTTAGTAGAAGCCATCAGAGATGGATCCAGTGAACTATCTGCTCCATTTGTTATCCACCAACTAGCAAGACTTTCTGGGGAAAAATCTATATTTGCTCTCTGAATCACAGACAGAATATTTAGAAAACCGATGGATAGTGTGCCAAATCCTGCTTGCCATTGTAATGCTTGTCTGAGTACGGTGAAGAGAAAGTGGTCTGTTACTTGGGAACTAGATGTGGACCATATTGTTTCATGACAACATTAAGTTTCACTGTTCCCCTTCTGTGAAGTGGGACTCCTGGATAGGGATGCCAACTTTCTAATCGCACAAAACCGAATACCCCTGTCCTGACCTATGCCCAGCCCCTTCCTCAAGGCCCCACCCCAGCTCACTCCATTCCCTTCCCCACCATCACTCACTTTCACCAGGCTGGGGTAGGGGGTTGGGGTGTGGCAGGGGATGAGGGCTCCGGCTGCGGGGGCGGGCTCTGGGGTGAGACCAGGGATGAGAGTTTGGGGTACAGGAGGGGGCTCAAAGCTGGGGATGAGGAGTTTGGGGTACTGGAGGGGGATCAGGGCTGGGGCAGGGGATTGTGGTATGGCAGGGGTTGGGGTGCGGGTTCTGGGATGGAATTTGGGTGTGGGAGGGGGTTCCAAGCTGGCACAGGGGGTTGGTGTGTGGCAGGGGGTTCAGGATGCGGGCTCCAGCCAGGCGGTGCTTACCTCAGGCCACTCCTGGAAGTGACTGGCATGTCTGGCTCTTAGGTGAAGGGGATAGGGGGCTTGGCACCACCCCCGCAGCTCCCATTCGCCATGGTTCCCAGGCAATGGGAGCTGCGGAACCAGCGCTCAGGGTGGGAGCAGCGCATGGAGCCTCCCTGCGCCTCTAAGTCAGACATGGCTGCTTCCGGGAGCTGTGCAGAGCCAGGGCAGGTAGGGAACCTGTCTTAGCCCCACTGCACCACTGACTGGACTTTTAACTGGATGCCTGGCAACCCTACTAGACATTTTGGCTCGGGCTGCAGCCTGTGCTCTGGAACCCTCCCACTTTTCAGGGTCCTAGAGCCTGAGCTCCAGCCTGACTCTGTCTGACTGAGCTGCATTGCTATAAAGGCAGGGGAGAATCAGGAGACTTCTGAAAGCAGCATGCAGATGACCATGTCTAGTGCCTTAAGATCTGTAGGGATCTGCTGATTTATGGAGCTGAGTACACACTCAGAGTTTCTGGTCCTCTGTGCAAATACCTCATAAAAGGGATAACATGGTGCAGTGACTTTCTACTTGAGTTATGTACAGGGCTGGCTCCAGGCACAAGCGCAGCAAGCAGGTGCTTGAGGTGGCCAAGAGGAAGGGGCAGCAAAAACCCTGGAGCCGGCCCAGGTTAGGTAGTGCATGGATGTTCTCTATATAATGTAGCAGCATAAAGAGTAGAGCTGAGTATGAAATGTAGCTTAAGCATTCAGCACCTAAAGGAAAGGATGTTGCCTTAGATCTGTTGCTCAAAATTCTTTGTGAAGAACAAATGTATTTTGCCTTTAAGGCTTTGAAAATTGTATTGATTTATTCCAAGACTTGCCGTGCCATAAAGTCATTTTATTTTCTCTTGTACAAATACATACAAATGAAGTTAAAGCATTTTTACAATTTTGTGTGCATTTTCCTATGGAAGCAGAAACCGAATGCACTCGGACATGGGAGAAATAAATTACCTACTGCATTTTGCTGGAATGTATATGATAAATGCAAAGAAACAAAAGTGCTATCTCATGCATCCCTGATAGTTGGTAACTTGCTGTCTACAACCATTTAAAGAAATAGATGACTGATGCTCAGTCTAGACCAATCAATTTGTTTCTTAAAACTGCTGCAACTACCTTGGGTGAACTCTTGGTCCCTGGGAAGTAAATGGCAAAAGTCCCATTGACTCTAACGGAGCCAGGATTTCACCCCCCTATGTTCATAAATCCAGGAAAATAATGATATTAAATATAAAGGCTGAGATTTTGTTATGTTATATTGTAGCTGAGAAATAATATGTGGTCATATAGTATGTGAGCCCATCGGTTTTGGCATTTAATTTCCTAGGTTCATCCTTTAAGAAAGTTGTCCTCTAACGGGTGGCACCAGTCAGAGAAGGCCAGTTATTGCCTATTACAGGTCTGTCACATCTTGCACGCATTTAACATGCGCGATTTCAGCTTTACACAGTTGGGGGGGAAAAAAAGAGGGAAAAATAACAATTCTAATACTGTCACTGTAGTGCAGGCAATTCCACCCGCCATTCAACTCAATGTAATTTTGACTATACATGTTTTTTGCTTTACGCGCTAATCGCGGAACGGAACCCTCGCGTAAGATGAGACTCGCCTGTATCATGATTAATGACTATCTGTGGGTACTTCTGCATTGTGTCAGCATTGCCCCTCCCAACATTCAATTTTTGAGCCCCGAACAACTAATAGCGAAGTCAAAAAAGTAAAGGAGATGTATACAAATGTATTTGGGGTTGATGAAACTGAGTGATACTAGAAAACAGCTGAGTTATATAGCAACAGAAATAAACTTCTGGTCTATTTTGCACAATTGTTCCTTTAATCTCTCCCACAGGATAACAATTTTTGACACAGACAGCCAATGAAACACCAGGTTAGAATCATGACACCATCAGGCTAAACTCTCACTGGCTGGCTCTACCATGTGAGCATTACACTAGCAGCTTCTGAAAATGGCCTTTTCCAAAGGAACCCATTTACAAGTGTCTAACTTCACTGCGATCGCGTCTTCATGTACAACACCGAGTTCTCCGATTGACTGCAAGAAGTGTACCTGCTTGAGATAGTAAAGTACTTTGGCATTTTTTTATTTTTTATGCAGATAAGGCAGGAATTTCATTTGATTACTTCTATACAAAATAAAAGCGCCTATAATAAGCTAACCGTACAAACTTGACATTTCAACTTCCCCCACATCCTTTGTGTGTATGTTTGCTAGCTGTTTGAATCTCAACTCTCTTGATCAGTGTCGCAGGCTAAGAGTTACAACCAAACTTGGTCAAAATGCGACAAACATAATAAAACAGAGGCAGTCATAAGAGTCTTTCACATCTGTGCAGGGTTTTATGTTGCTTGACTAAAATGGAGTAGGAACTGCAATCTTCCCTCTCTGCTGTAGGTTTTTGTTGCTCTGGCTAGTGTCACTGTGTTACTGAACATCGAAGGAAAACCTCTTGATGAACAGCATAATGTCAGCGCTGGCTGCCAAACTAAGGAAACAGTTGGTTGCAAACACCAATGATGACACAGGCAGTCATAGTCTCCCTTCAAACTTCATCCATCTCTGAACAAACTGATGGAAGCTGCTATATATTGTGTGGCAGCAGTGCCACCAGCTGACTAGTACTCCTGAATGTCCCCCAATGAATGATCCCAGACATTGCATTTAAGGGAGCACTAGAAAAGGTAAATGGGGGCCAGCTGGTCTGTGTAAAAATGGAGATTTAAAACTAGAAGGAAAAGCTAAGTAGTAGTTTGTCTCCCATATAGTCTGGTGTGCAACTTTTCCTCATCTTTTCACAGCACAGAAACAGGGTGATGAAAGGATGCAGTGCCATTCATATGAGTTCCAGATCTTTTTCCTGATCAGTGTCTTGAATTTTGAGACTCCTTGGGTATAATTCTTGTCATTGTTTGTTTGGTTCTCCTCATTATCTTTCAAAAGGATGGAATTCCTTACCACAGTCCCAAAGTTGCATGGTGGACGGGACTTATGTCATCCCCTCTTGAGTCCCCATTCCTAGTTTCTAACCTAAGAGCTAAATTCTTTCCCTGCCTCTCCCTCCCAAACCACCCCCTCCACAAAACCCCCCAACAACTACCAGGTCAGAGGGGGGGAAAGAGTTAATTACAAACTAAATACACATATGCACACACATTCTCCAATGAGGAAGGGAATGGTTTATGGCTATGCACAGGTTATGGCTTTGCAACAGCACAGAAGCTGTGGATTCATGCAGACATTAAGTCCCAGCCCTCAGGGCATATGCCCTGAGAGGTTTCCTCTCCCTGATCTAACATCTGAAGAAGAGGGTATTCACCCACGAAAGCTCATGCTGCAGAACGTCTGTTAGTCTATAAGGTGCCACAGGATTCTTTGTTGCTTTTCCTGATCTAACACTATCCTTGGCAGCATAGCTCCCTAAGGCCCCAGTCCAGCAACCAGTTAAGCATGGGTGTAAGTTTATTCCAGGAGCACCCTTATTGAATAAGGGTAGGCATATGCTCAAGTGTTTGCAGAATCGGGGCTTCTATGGATATGTATACACTGCAAATTTAAGTATATGCCTATCCATGCTAGCTTTCTAGTGCAGGTAACCACAGTAGTGGACCTGGCAGCACGGGCTTCAGTACAGGCTAGCTGCCCTGGTACAAGCTTGCCAAGGACCCTTGGTGGCCATTACGTTCCTGGTATGTTTTGTGGTCTATGCCACCAAGTTTTCACTGCTATTTACTTGCTTTAACTTTAATCTAGCTAGCACAGGTATGTTTATCCATGCTACAATTACACCATCATTTGCGGTGTAAATATACTGTGTAACTGCAAACCTCCCAAGAACAGCTTAGAGTCATGAGACTTCTGCTACATTCTACTTCTGGTAGTATCCAAAGCATGAGCAACAACTCTCCTTGCAAGGGTCTGAGTGACAGGAAAATGAAGTGTTTCATTTTTCCCCTTTCAATCTGTATGTTTGAATTGTAAAAACACATCATAGGCAGTGCACTACAATTACTGTCTGAAGAACACCGTGTGTGAGTCTTCTTTGATCTTCCCCTCACTGCTTTCCAGCAGCACCTGCTCACTGAGTAAACAACTCCATTATGGACTAGCCAAGAGTTTGGTAAAACATGCTTGTCAGAAAATCCCCTCATCCAGCAGATCAGTATTCCTAACCTAACTGAAACAAATCATTAGGTCATTAAATAGCTATGGAATTGCATTTAAAAAGAAAACCTGAACAAAGAAAACTCGCTATTATTAAATATGCAGTTGAAAATTGCACATGCATAATGGGTGTCTAGTTAGAAATATAAAATGATACAACTAGGGGAAGGCAAACTGGACTTTAGTGATAGCTCTAAGTGTAGCAATCATCTTTAAATCTAAAATGATGCATTCATAGCAGAGCAACAGATCAGTTTTCATCTCTGGTGCAACCTACTGTTTGTAAGTTTTGATCTCTAATACAAAGGAAGTAGAAATATTTTCTGTATATAGTCAAACTAAGTTTTAAATAATGTAATTACCACCATTCCTTCTCTCCCCCTGGCACCCAGCCAGTGGGAAAAAGTTTCCTTGGCCTCCCTCTTAATTGAGAAGACTAAATACTCAACAGTGCTACCAACCATTCAGGTTTTGGACTCATGACTATTTTCCTTTTGTTTCAGGTGCCCCAGTAATCTAAGAGCAGCATTAGCATGGGGGAGGGAAAGGATGGAATAAGTTAGTCATAGAGCACTGCAGTATAATCATGGACAGGGTTGCTGAGCCAGAAGCCAATGCAAGTTCAGAGAGATTTTACACTGCTAAAAGAGCAGAAGGCTATCAGTTGGTCAAGTATTTTCAGACTTGTATTTTCAGTCCCACAATAGTGAATATATCAGAACATCATAGGTCTCAGCCTGGGTCATTTGCAATGCTGGTCACTTGAAATCTATACACATGCTCAGCGTTCTCCTATATGTCAAGAAATATTACGAGAGAGAACTGAATGGAATGTTGAGAAAGCAAATATTTCTGTTGAATTAATGAAGGTGGCGTATGGTTCCACAGTATTTTTTGGTGTGTAGAAGCCTTGTCTCAGTATCACATTTCTGAACAGTGCTATTACCACTAACATTTCGAAGATAAAATGATTTTGTGATAGGCACTCTGTTTTATTTGTAAACAGAAAATATTCAAAGCAGAGAGAGAGAGGAGGAATAGCATTTTAGTGACAGTTCATATGCATAAGATTGCCGTTCCACTGATATTGAATCTGCATCTAGATAATGCACTATTAGTTGGCAAACTAGAGCGCTGTGGCATAAATGTATTTAGCGCTCTGTGATGTAGAACAGCAAGATACATTTTCTGAAGATCCAGTTCGTAAGAGCAACTTCTCTCTTTGTTGACAGCACTAATGTTTGTTCCACTGGTGTAAGACCAAAAATAATTTCTTTTCTTAAATAACGCAGACACACTGCCTAGCACTTTGTATTTGTGTCACAGAAATGATGTGACTTACAATTTGTCTTACGTAGGCTAATGCTATTTTCCCTTATTACTTGCCTGAGTCTGTTGCTGTTTCATGTATTTGCACTGTGCTGGATTGCAAAGCATATTTAGCATGACGAGCAAATACAAGTAAGGTAGTTCTAAAGGAAAAACTTTGACACAAGCCTCCACCTTGCTCCAAATTCATGTATCCAATTTTGTGGGTCCACTGACTTACAATTGGGTACAAATATGACATCTGTGCACCCAAATCAGAAAGCTTGATGGCTAACGTCCCTGCCTGTCAGTTTGCACAGGAAAAAAAATTTGTGCATGCACTCTACAAAATATCTGGAGTACTTATATTGTTCCCTTGGTGAAAGTTTGCTGCTTCCAAGACCCTTGGAAAGCAGGAAGCTAGTACTTTTTCAACTGCTAATGTAATCTGTCAGAAATGGTATTTCCACCACCTCATAGGATGTCCAAGAACATTGTTCCCATAGGATTAGTATGCTAAGTAATGGGACCCAAAGAGAAAATAAGTTGACTATTTGCCTAAGGCAATTTAGGGCTTAGGTATTTTCAAACAATTCTTCTTTTACTTTCTACAATAAACTTCCTTCATTAGTTAAAAGTTGAACCATTATTATCTGATGGCAAACTACTTTCTAGTAGTATCTGGTCTAGAGGGTTGAGACTCTTTAATGTTTGGGCATGGTAGAAAACCTTTCCAAGGTATATTAAACCCAGCTTCGCAGAAGGACTTCACCTGAAGATGATAGTAAAGTGATACGAACTTGAGAAATGCTAATAGATTTGGAGAAAGAAAAGGTAGAAGACTCCAAACTCAGCAAGAGTGAGGCTTAAACTATCTTGGGGGCGGGGGAGAGTGAGAGCTTCAGGATCAAGTATCATCTATCATTAGTTTTATAATATAACTGAAGGCCAATATTAATCTGTACATAATAGTTATAAGCTGATTCTGCCAGGAGTTTCTGTGGGGTCACCACATCACACCCCCTTTAGCAAAGACTTCAGAGGTACAGAATGCAGGGTGAGACAGTCACAGTGTAATTTACATTGACTAGTTTGTGTATGCGCTGCAATCTCCCAATTTGCATTAAAGCTATCCCCTGTGCAGAGTAAAATGTCACCAGTCAAAAAGGTTTGTAATTAAGAGAATATTTCAAACATTGACACATTTTGTTTACTTTATGCTGATAACACTAATCTCTCTCATAATTTTGTTTTTTCTACAATGACCTCTTATTTTGATATTTATAGATATTCTTTAACACTCCGTGTATCACCCAAGCAGCTTGTACTATTGGGGTGGCATAAAGATAGCTAAGATTGTACAATGGCAACATCAAACTCTTTGAGACAACCCCACATGTTCATTAATTTCTTCAGCTTTCTGTCTATTTGGTTTATTGTCTGCAGAAATAGGCTGAAATCACATGGACAGAAAATGTCCTGCTATGTAAATACAATTGTTCAAACTAAGGGCCAAATTATGGTTGCATCTGCACAGGTGCTCTAGTGAAGACGAGGGAAGAGAGAGATGAATACTTTGTTTAGGAAAAGCAAGACACGTCTTTCCCCAGTGTCCCAGCCATAAATCTCCCCTTCATCATTGCTTGGCTATACAGCTGTTGGTGATGCCAACCTGATTCCCACTGATTCTCACAACTATTAATAAATAAATGAATAAAAGTATGAAGGCAAGAAAACCACCACCACAAAAATCATTCAAGGTGTTCCGTTTCTTGTAGATAGTCTACCAAATGCTTTGGTAAATATGAACTAATTGTGCAGTTTTCAAATATTATTGCATGGCGACATAGCTTTAACAAATACTTCCAGCAGGACAAGGTAGTGACCAACTATATTCTTGAAAAAGCTACTATATCATAATGTTCTCAGACTATAGAACTTTATCTTCCATAGTTACTAACCTAAATACTTTATACTTACAAAGCAAACTACTGTGTTTACTTATACCATTGCTGAGTACAGTTTGCTGTATCTTTGGAAGTTGGTACTCCATACAGAAGATTGCAGTCCATTGTGTTACATAATATTATCTCATGTAATATGCTATGATCAAAGTAAGCCAGTAAACCATGAAACTGAAGTATGTTAAATCACTGATTCAGAAAAGGAAACTGAAAATAATATATTGGGGTTTTTGGCCTTTTTAGACCGCTTTAAAGAAATTACTGGTAGGAATTTGCTCATTTATGAAAAAAATGGACCAATTCCTTCACAATCCAAATGATTAGAATGAAAAATTAAGTGGCCTTGATAGAAGATAAAACTCGAGAGACTACAGCGGGGGTCAGCAATCTTTCAGAAGTGGTGTGCCGAGTCTTCATTTATTCACTCTAATTTAAGGTTTTGTGTGCTGGTAATACATTTTAATGTTTTTTAGAAGGTCTCTCTCTATAAGTCTATATATTAGATAACTAAACTAGTATTGTATTGTAAAATAAACAAGGTTTTCAAAATGTTTAAGAAGCTTCATTTAAAATTAAATTAAAATATTGATCTTACGCCGCCGGCCTGCTCAGGCCACTGCTGTTCTGGGGTTCTGTTCACCTAGGCCGGCAGCAGGCTGAGCGGGGCCTGCGGCAGGACCCTGGCTGGCAAGGGTCCGGTAGCCAGAAGCCCAGACCGGCAGCAGGCTGTGCAATGCCAGTGGCCAGGACCCCAGACCGGCAGTGAACTTAGCTGAGGGTGGGAGTGCACTGAGCACAGGGCTGGGGGTGAAGGGTTTGGCCAGGAGCTAGAATGAGGGAGGGGGGCTCAGGGTTGGGGCAGGAGGTTTGGCTGTGGGGCACTGACCTGGGCAGCTCCCATTTGATGCGAGGGGTGCAGGTGCTCCCATTTGGTGCTCAGGGTGGGAGTGGGGATGTGGTGGGTGCATGGGGTGGGGGCTGGGGATGTGGAGGGGTGCACGTCAGGGCAGAGGGCTGGAGGAATGTGAGGGGGGGTGCAGGTGTCAGGAGAGAGGGGGGCTGGGATGTGTGGGAGTGCAGAGTCAGGGCTAGGGTTGTGGGAGGGGAAGGAGTCAAGCAAAGGGCTGGGTGTGTATGAGGGAGGTACAGGGCTCAGGGCAGAGGGCTGGGTGTGTGGGTGGGGGGGGGTCAGGGCTCAGAGAAGAGGGCTGGGTGACTGCTTCCCCTAGAATTCCCAACCCCCCCACACCTTGTTCCCTGCCCCTAACTGCCCCCCAGAACCTGACCCCCTATCTAAGCCTTCCTGCTCCTTGTCCCCTGACTGGACCCTACCCCCTACCTGTCCCCTGACTGCCCCGACCCTTAGCCACCGCCCCCACCCCCTATCCACACCCCCAGGACTCCAGGGGATGGAGGAAGGCGGGGGAGGGGCCGGCGGCTTGCTGCGCTTGGCCGGGCGCTCCAACCCTGGAGCGTGGACCCTGCGGCTTGCCGCACCAGGAGAGTGGGGCCATTTGCCCGCCCCGTGTGCACGGCTATGCTTCTGCTCCCTGCCCCTGCAGGGGGAGCAGAGGGCAGAGGAGAGCGGGCCGGGCTGGGCAGGATTTTTAATGGCACGCTGGAGTCCCGGCAGGCAGCAGCGTGCCATTAAAAATCGGCTCGCGTGCTGTCTTTGGCACGTGTGCCATAGGTTGCCGACCCCTGGACTACAGGAATTGGTAAAATCAAATATTAATTAAATAAATATATGGGCTACTTGGAGAATAAAAAAAATAGAAAATATAGAGGTTAGTATGATAGCTTGTAACTTAAGAATATGCCTTTTGCTAAAGGGGATGCAAAGGGATGGTTGCAACAGTAATATAATGCCATTGCTATGTAGAGTTCTGGAAAGGGAACTTGAATCCCTGCTTTTCTATTTAGAAGGCCGGGGAGCTCAGGAACCCAAATCTGCTTTATGTGTAGAATCTGAACTTCTGACTAAATGTTTCATTTGTTTTTGACTGAGATAAAGTCCTGGATGTTGCCACATCTAAGGAAATGCTTCAGGACAAGTAAAGAATTTTATATTTTTCCAGCTTTAATTTGAGTTGTGTAGGTTAGACAATGAAATATGATTTTTTAAACTTGAATGTATTAAAATTAAAGATCTGAAAATATTTTATGGATAAACAGAAAAAAGTGACAGATGAACCTAGTAAATTTGTCAATGTTGTGATAGATTTATGTTACTATAGCACATGGGCATGCATTTTTGAGCCCAATCTCTTGCTCATGCAGCTAATGGAATTCAATCACCTGCATCCATAAGGGAAAGCCCTAAAAAATGTATGCAAATTTGTTTGGGTGCTCAAAAGCACACAAATGGAGACCAGACAGAGACCCCTTTGAAAAGGTGGCCTCGTAATGAGATTAATATTGTTCAAATACAAGTGTACATCAAATCCAACTATCCAACTCAATCCTATTGATTCTGGATTATAATTGTCTCTCCTGCGCTCTGGCAAGTTCTGACATTCTTTTTCTAAAGACTAGAAACACCGAAAAAAGTTTGATATTTTCTTCTCCTTTTCAAAATCACTGGAAAAAAAATCTAAGAAAAGGTTTTCAATTTGATAGTTACTAGTAAATGTCCACTGATCAATAAAAGGGCAGGGCAAACATACCAGTCAAAGGAAGTGCCTTTTGGAGGGTGGGCCTTTTTTAATTGATAATGGCCACTGTGATGACTTCAAGCAGAAATTACTAAAAGCAGTGATAACTGAAACCAAATTCTTCTGTACTACCATTCAACCATCAAATCTCTTTACAAAGGTTTTCATAGAGCAAAAGCAGCTTTTGAAGCAT
Source organism: Mauremys reevesii (assembly GCF_016161935.1). NCBI lineage: Eukaryota > Metazoa > Chordata > Testudines > Geoemydidae > Mauremys > Mauremys reevesii. The sequence continues at coordinate 45,612,385 of NC_052629.1, read as the reverse complement.
AAACGTCCATTCATTTTTTAGTCTGTGGCAAACTAAATGTTGTTTATAGACTAATCTCCTATGGAAGTCAATGAAAGATTTGCCTACTGAAGGAGTGCAGAACATGGATCAGAATATAATATTTGCATGCAAATTTACAAGTTAAACCAAATTTTGCCAGGCCTTTAATGTAATATACTGGTCCAACTCAGATCAGAATCTGACTTGGGATTCTAGTCTAGATTAGCTACTAAGGAATACATTTATAATACACCAAGAGGTTACAGTAATGGGACCCAAAGTAAGTAGTTAAGGTAAAATTCTCTTTTCAGATGTGTATGGCAGATCTTACCTAAAATATTCTGCTCTCTGTACATGCACAGAATCATCAATTAGATCTCAACATATGTAGGAACAATTTTGTTAGGTACTAGGAAATTCTGAGATTTAGTCCTTATTTGGTTCTCGTAAATTAGTTCTTATATATTTAGCTGAAGTTCTAGCCGTGTTTTGGGGTATTCTTAAACCATGTCTACACTATAGGGACTATAGCAACAAAGCTATGGAACAGTAGCTATGGCAGTTTAGCCCTGTAGTGTAGGTGCATCCTACAGAGATGGAAGGGGGGTTTCTGATACTGTAGGAACATCACTTCCCCTGAGCAATGGTAGCTAGGTTGACAGAATCATTATTCTGCTAACTTGGCTGCATTTCCTCTGGGGGTTAGGTCAGCATAGCTATTGCATGCAGGGTGTATAGCTCTTTCAACCCCTGAGTGCTGTCAGCTATATTGACCTACACTTTTTAAGTGTAGAACAGGAGTTAGAATAGAGTTCCCCAAGGAGAGGTAACATATTTTTTCTTCCATTGGCTAGCTGTTTTTTTCAGATGGGAAAGAAATGTTTCCATGTGTCTGCTCATTTTGATATTGAGAGATTCAAAAAGAAACTAAAAAATTAAAAGTAGTGGGATTCTTTGGTGAAAATATAATTCACTCCTATCAAATACATCAGAATCTGACAGCCTTCTTCAGTAACACTTATTGTACTTCAGAATTCAAAAGAATAATTTGGTTGGACATCCACCTAGCAATATTTTGGGGGGAATTACGTTGGATCGATGATTCCTTTATCTTCTTTCTTTCTGTGTCTGTTAATTGCTCCTTGAGGATATTTAGTTCATGATATGATTTCATGTCATCATTAAACTCTTCTTAAAGGCACTAGATATATGAGGAATAATGTCTATGGTGTGGCTAAAGTAAAACCCTTTGTATATTCATAACATCGAAATAAATCTGGACAGTAAGATGAGTTTATATTTTCCTATAAACTGGCATTATAACAAACATTTTTATTCTAGACAATAACAATAACAATAAATTACACTCTTTTGGCATGAAAACAGTCTTTAGCCTTTCAGAGCAGCTGCAAGAGACAAAGTGGTTTTGTTTGAATGTCCAGGTACAGCAGAGAAATTCAGATTGGGGAACACTTAATTGAATTACTTAATTATCTGCCATTAAATATTCCTATTAACATCATCCTTGAATTATCCTATGAAATGCGCCAAAAAAAAAGCAAGAAAAAACTTTCAACAGTTCTGTCTCTAGTAAAATTTAATAACTAAGGGCTTGACTTTACAAGGTGTTTAGCACTGTGACCCCGATGCAGTGAAGTACTTTCAAGAATCTGAATAATATTTTGGTGGATTGAGGCTAGAATGCTTAGAACCTTGCAGAATCAAACCCTTAAATTGCAAAGAGTTTTGAAGTTTAGTGAAAAGCTAGCTGAAATGGATTCTATGGCAGTTTATAATCAAAGCATTCTACAGTATGTATTATAATAGACAAAGTTTTAGTGCCATATCTGGTGGTTTGACGGCCGCTGGAGGCACATAAATAATCTGCGAATGTACAAAAAAAAATTTACACAGTTTCTTTCAATGGGCATATCTGAAACTACACTAAAGGAACAAAGCTCTTACTATTATTTGCTCTATCACATCTTTTTCTTTAAGATGAAATTCTATAACATTTCTAAGATGGACTAATGTTCTTGCTAGGCTGAAATTTTGTTACATTAATAAGCAGGCAGAAGCACTTGCTGAAATAATTTAAAAAACTGCTTCTACATTATTTTTTTAATTATGGTTTAAACAACATTGCTCCTGATTTTGTTGTTGAAATGCAGAAATATAAAAACACAACATCTGTTAGTTCAGTTTTCATTAATGAAACTGTCTGCTGCAACCTATTCAGTTGATCAAGAAAGGAATTACATCTACTGCATCACATGATTAGAAATATATATAATTAACTCATAGGGATTTTGAGTAGGTTTCAACAAACCCTGTTCCTCTGTTCATAAACTACAAACTCTATTTTCAGTGTTCTTATTAATGTTCAAAGAATAGGGCCTTATTTACTTCTCCTTACTCCAGCAAAACCCTCATGGACATTATCACCATCACTCAGTCTTTTGGTAGTTTTGCCAGAGTATGGAGTTCATGATTGTGTTCTTAGATTGAAATGTCCAGAGCATTCATCATTATAGGCACTATGTCTAAGCACATAGATAATGAGCTTAAAAACTTTAGGTACATCAGATCCTGAGAGTCTATGGAATCATTATTTGGGTAGATACTGTCAACCTAATGGAGATGTTAGAAATGTTTTATACTGACAGTAAAGAATTGCAAATTATGGCTTTCATTGAATGAGATTGTGTGAAGATAATTACGCTTCATCAATTGTACTGTAGTTTCGCAAGGTGCAGTGGTCAGTAGTTTGTCAAAATATATTAAGGAAAGAGATCTTTTGACTTTGCATAATTCATAAATTGATGGCAAATTACAGAGTATCATGAAATGGGGAGAACGTTGTACAGCAGAACTTTTGGCTGAAATATTCAGTTTTTCTGATAGTTTGTAAATGAAAACCCAGGAGTTGTGTAATTTACTGGAGAATTTGAACAGTTCCAGTAACACCAATGGTACTGTGGTCGGTCCTCTAAAGCAGGGTCCCCAACATGGTGCCCACAGGTGCCATGGTGCCCACCAGGGCGTCTAAGTGCGCCCGTGTACTGGCTGGTGGATGAGCATCTGCCGAAATGCCGTCAAAATTCGGTGGCATTTTGGCGGCGACTCCTCTGGATGACGCCGCTTGTCGGTGGCATTTCAGCGGATGCTCGTCCACCGCCACGGTCCTCTGTGGCTTGTCGTCTGGTGCCCACCAGATGAAAAAGGTTGGGGATCACTGCTCTAAAGAGTCTAGAGGCAAGCTAAAGAAAGGAAAACATTGCTCTCAAAACTTCAGTTTTTTTTCTATTTTAAACTTTCTCCAGCTTTGGTTAACTAATGGGAAGCATATTTGAAACAAAGCAAGAGAAATAACAATAATGGCAATGATAGAAATAACACATCATGCTTCATCTTCAGTAATGGGACACTGGCGTAGCAATGCGGTTGAGTCACTGCAGTGTCTAGAGGCAAACTACGAAAAAGGAAAACGTACTTAATCTTTCTCTAATCTTTTTCTTATTGTTGCAGAAGACAGAATATCTGAAAAAAGAATTGAGCTGAGCTTGAGAAGCTGTACCCAAATTTTAAAATATTGGCAGTGAAATCAATTAAATTACTATATAATCATTTGTTTTTGTTGCTAGTTTGGCCCTTACAAATGGTCTTTTTTAGCAATAAGTGCTAATTAAGGAGGATACAGGCATTGTTTGCTATTTTCTTTGTGACTGAAGTGCTCTTTCTATCTAAAACCTACATGACTCATCTAATGCTATGTTCCTTGTGCAACATAAACTCCCATTAAAGTTGATTGAAGTTTTGTATGTGCAAGGAATCCAGAACTGGACCTAATGCTGCCTCCTTTAAATACACTGTGCCAGATTCTCAGCTGGTATAAATTGTCATAGCTCATTGACCTAAAAGTGGTTCCTCTGTACTCATGGGAATTAAGTGCTAGGGTGAGTCGGAACTATTCAGGGTAGTGGGTGCAGAGATCAGAAAAGAACAAGGACGTGATATGACCAGCAGTAACCCTCTTTATTACAACATCGTCAATATTTTGAACCAATATATTTTTTAAAAATTACCATCTGAAGCACCCTACTAATGCCACCATCTAGCAATATACTTTATTTATTATTTCAAAGTTTTATTGTTTTCAGTTTAGCTCCTTTTGTGTTTGTTTCCAGTTTTTGCTAGTGGTAACGTGAGCAAAACGCACATCTCTTCTTCCAGCCTTTGATGGAATTAATAAATAAATATATTATTAAATCTGAATTCTATACATCTGTGCTACTTTATATTTTATTTTATATTGTTTCCAGTGAACTTAGAGAACTTCAGTCCCCATTTTCATCCTCCTTGCACTCCAAAGTGATTTTTACATTCATTGGCTTACAATAAGCACAAACACACACCTGGTCTTTAATTTATTCTCTGCTGTACTGTACTGCTTTCACTGATGTGAATGTCTCTTTAGTGTTTTAATCTAGAGTCTTCATGAGGTTGTGCTATAGATTTGTGTCAGTACTTCCATTTAAAACCTTTATTTTCAGAGTTTCTGTCCAAATTGGCCTTTAAATTCACACGTTTCCATATCTTAACAAATTTGGATTTCTTTTCAGCATAAGCTTGACTGTACACGTATAATGCTTGGCTCTGAGATAACTGCAACATTCCTGTAATATATTTACTTTGAGTTACTGATATGTACTCTCAACGTTAACTCCATCTTAACCTTGTTTTTGTCTGGCAATTTCCTTGGTCTGTTTTTTGTTCTTTCATAAACATTTTTATACATAAACACTAGACAAAGTAAATGTTACTATATGATATTTCTGTATGAAGATGTAAAATATCAAATGTATATTCCTCTTTTTATTTTATGGCCAAATTTACCCAGTACACTCTGATTGCTTAATGTACTTCTGGAGAAGTGCAATGCAGTCAGAGTCCACTGACTATTTAAACTGGGTTTAAAGCAGCACAATGATGCCTGAATATATATCTGTTTCTCCTTCCTCCTGTCCTCCACCTCTCCCTGCACACTCACTCCCTAGTTTCCACCTCCCTATTCTCTAGTTTTCACTCCCTACTCTATGAAGCATGGTGCACAGGTCCCATTAGAAAAGAAATATTGAAGGGGTTCCTTTGACATTATGCTTCGGAACTGAACACTGATCCCTCTGCAGAGTTTAGTGTATAAGAATAATTTCTTTCAGAGAAACTCACCAAGAATTCCCTTCTTTCCAAAACATCTATTGTTGAAGGCACTGAGGCCCTCAGTTAAGGTGTCCTCTTTCAAAATTGCCACTACACCCCATACTTTCCAGTGAGAGCAAAGCCAGCAGCCATCTTTAAGAGCAGCCTGTTGCCTCAGTCAGACTGGGAAGTAGAAACCCATCTCAACGGTAACTTAGTTGGCAAACCAATTCCCATTGAGAAAAATGGGAAATGCCAGCCATTATGAAAGAGGAAGATTCTAGGTGGAGTTTTTTTTTTTTTTTTTTTAAAGTCTCATGATTTTAAGCCAGTCTTATGATTTCCACCTACCCTCCTCCTCCTTCCTGGTAAACTCATGATTTTTGAAGATAAGAACGGCCATACTGGGTCAGTCGAATGGTCCATCTAGCCCAGTATGATATTTTCCAACATTGGCCAATGCCAGGTGCTAGAGAGGGAATGAACAAAACAGGTAATCATCAACAGTTGGCTTTAGCAAGCTTCAGACTTCCCATGTAGTTAAAACTCCAGCACTGGCAAGACCAAGCATTCAAAATTAATGAGATTTCCTTTAAAATAACCACATGCTAACCCTTCTCGCCCCCATTTACTTGTTTGCGTAAAAAAGCTATCTGTTCCCAGCGGTTTCTCAGGGCTCTTCTTTTTCTCACATGCTACATATTAAATCTCTTCTTCATTGTTTTTAATTTCTCTTTTCTCTCTTTCCCTGACTTTCTCCTTCTCCCTATGTTTCCATGGCCATGAGGCTGTGCACTAGCCACTCTGCTCTCACTCCAATGAAGAGCTGAGTCTCTTGTGGAAGGGCAGGCCAGGCTTCATCTGCCATAGGTATTGCTAACTTCACAGTCCTGGATATGGTGACAGCACAGCATAGAGCTCAGTTGCTGTCTCTCTTCTTTCTCCCAGAGTTGGGTGGTATTTTATTCTCTCTCTATTCAATGGGAAAGTCTTTTACTGACAGATAATACAAGAAAGTCACTTCAATGATCCCTGCTGTCTTTAACAGGGAAGCAGAAAATGTCTCTGGTTTTTAATTTCTCCTGTCACTTTAGTTGCACAGTCCTTCCTCTCTGTGTTTCCACTGTGTTTTGTCTCCCTCATTTTCTTGTCCCAGATTGTGATCACCAAGTCTCTATATTGTATTTTTGGCTCAACTTCCTTTTCCTTATCTCACTGTGGAGAGAATCTATTTGTGGGTGGTTCTGGTTAGGAACTTGTGGTGATGCTGCTTCCTTCAGTTTTTGATCTCTTCCCCAATGGTTAGTTTATTGTCCTGTTAGACCTGAGGCCAGTGATGTTATGACCTGTAAGTGCTGCAGAATCCATCCTATCCCAGCACCCTTCCCTGTGTCTGTCACACCCGTCCCAGCATCAGTCCCACCATGAGCAATGGGACAAGTTCTCACAGCCTCATCGATTTAGGGATTTCTTCAGTCTCTGAGACTCCTACATCAGTTTCACAGCACAGGAAAGGGCATTTCCTGTATCTCTTCTTGGGGAATCATCTGTGTATCTCTTTTTTTCTTTCCATGTTGCTGTGTGAATCTATTTTTAATTTTTTTTCTCCTCTTCACTTTTCCATGTGCACCTGCAGCCATGAGACTGCATTAGCTGCTCTTTTGCTAATGGAAATACTAAATAGCCACTTCTGGAAAGGTGGTAGGGCATTGGCTCCTACTCAAGCCCGGTGCTCTTCTCCACTCCAGCTGCTGTGTGTTGATAGAGTGACATGGCAGTGCAGAGCTGAGATGCTCCCTCTGCTGTCTCATTCCTTTCTCTGATGAAGCCAACAGTTTTGTGTATAGGAAACAACTAAGTGTTCTCAGAGTCTTGTTTTCCTGTCTGCTTTGTGCAGTTATTTCCTATATGTGGAATTGGAATACTGCTAATAGTTTTTTTTATATTGGAATTTTCCTTGTTTAAAATTGGTTTACGTGATCATTAAAGAAAGAACCCCAAAAGAATTCTACCATGCAATATTTCGAGTGACTTGAAGATACATGTTGTTAACTGTAAATCATTTTTAAAAATTTAAATTTCCAGTGCAGATTCAGCCAGAACTCATTGGCCAGTTAAGCCAGAGCAGTGCTGATCAGCCAAAGTGTATACTGGTAAATCTGGTCTTCGGTTTGCAATTAGCTTGTTGGTTTAGAGGGCTGTTTTAATGAGACCAGTGATATGTGAATGGGGCTAGGGAGACCTGAATAATCTTGATGGCTATAGGTTTGAGTTCCCCCTGTTCTCTTGCTTCAGTTAATCTTCCTTCAGTTTTTGCTACCTTGGTGGGCAGAGGAGCCAGCACAGAAGTGACATGGAGAACCTTTCAAACTCTGATGCTTAAGCTGGTATGTAGTCCTGGACCCTTTAAAGAGCAGTGAGAGTTGGGCCAATCTACCATGGAGAACTCTTGACATATGGCCAGTCTCCCTCATACCACAGAGTTACTACGATGGAATAAGTTGCCCACAAACTAGCTTTCAAGGAAAGCTAATTGATTGAGTTACCTCTGATGGTACAATAGCTACACTTAAGTTACTTGAGATGTTAACATGACCCTCTATGTAGCCAATATAATCATAATATACAACGGTCACTAATTATTTTGCTTAATTACAACGTAATTTCTTCAAATATAGTCTCTGCACAATTTTTCAATTAATTTTAATTATCTCAAAATTTGAAGAGTCTGAGATATTTTATTAAGATAATTCAGACACAGAAAACTAACACAGATCCTAAATTTCATAAAGGACCCTGTTTTTTAATTAATTTTACTTCCTTTATTCCTAGAAGAGAAACATTATTTTGGTATACCACTGACTGGTAACCATAGGTAAATGAAGACTTTTTAAGGGTGACCACTGATATGAATCTCTTAGCTATCTCACACATACTCTATAGATTACAAAGCTTATATTTGCTAGATCTGAAATGGGAAAAGAACCATTCAGATCTCTTGATCAGATACATAATTTCAAAAAAGTATAAATACAATTAACTGATCAACACAGCGCAGAATTTGCAAGCTTTAAGCCTTACGTGAGAAATGAAAATGGCTTGTTTACTCATGCCACTGCAGTTAAATTCAATCTGTCAGCTGTAACTTTGTATATACTGTCCTTTGTATATTTTCAGATTAATTTTCTATTTTGACTGGCTAGTAATTCCAATCCCTGGTTAGTGTTATGTTCAGATATAAATAAAAGACTAGGATATATTTCCTTGGCAGGACAATTTTGGTGAAATATTTTCAACTCTTGTACAAATGTACCAGACTGTAACATTTGGAGGGCGATTGTCATGATATAAGTGCATATGAGACAGGCCCTGAAAGTTTATAGTTCCTCTATAAGAACATAGCTTTTTTTTTTTAACTTAATTTTCAATAACCTTTCTCTGGCTTTGCCCTGTCTTATATCATTAGTTGAATGCGGTTATTGCTATTATATTAATAAAAAGTGTCTCTCTCCCTATACCTATATCTCAATATATGTGTGTCTTTCATTACATCATCTCCCATACAGCTTCACAATCTGACACCAATATGTAATAGAAAACTACAGTCTATTCAGAAATCACTGCATTCATCTCTGAAATGAAGCCAAATCCCAGGGAAAATATATCAACTGTTGAATGTATTCATTAGATAGAATATTTGAAGGCAGACAGCAAATAAGAATGTTGTATCCAACTGAAACTGCAGGGAATAATTAAAGAGATGCTAATTATTCAGAGTAATAATCACTCAAATTGATGGGAGACTAAGATACTGGGGATAACACCCCACTCTTGCAGAAAGTTCCACGTGATCTTTAAAGATCACAAGTTAGGAAAACCTCACTTTCACACTGAAAGGCACCTGCAACAGCGCAATACAGCAACATGCTAAATTATCTCTGAATATGGACTCAGAGGGAAAGACGCCTCCTACAGAATCATCAGTGCTACTTTCTGCAGCATTAGGGTTGCCCTTAGAGGTTTCTCACTAAAGAACTGACTAAGCCCAACCCAGTATACGCTTTGGGCAGATATGTTCCCAAACTGGTATGTCAGATTCAAACAACTTGGAAATTGGGGAAGGAGGGTCAGATTCAAGATTCAAACACATCTCCATAGTTTTAATTTTGAGCCACATCCAAAATTGGATGTTGCCTATTTTCTCATTTTGGTTCAGATGCTTTCAGAAACTTGCATACATAGTTCTCTCAACTTTTAGCCTAAGATGGCTGAAATCACACAAGCAGTTGATTTCACTAGATCTTTATCTTTAATCTCTTGAGAACAGCAAGTTGGATTTTGTTGCTGTCACATCTAACCCTAACCCATAGCCCTGATTCTGCCTTGTACCTGAGCTCTAGTTTAAACCTAATCCAGATCCAAGCTCTCTCTTAAGCCCATCTTTACTTATGAGTAGTGCAAGATTCCATCCAGAAGAGTAAGGCCAGAAGGCCAGATAAGATGTTGTAGACACACCATATTCTCACTTAGACTCCTTTCTTTAAATTAACGGATTTCTTTGCCTAAGGGTTTCTACCTACTTACTTCCAAACCACTGATTTATCCTGGGTTCATGAGGCGCATGCGGGGGGGGGGGGAAGGATGGGGTGGATTTTCTTCCAAATCACAATACCAAGCCAGTCCCCTTGGAATAAAAACATTTTTTTACTACATAAATGTGTTAAATTATAACAGTAGATATGTTCTAACTTTCATTTCACAAAATGTTCCAGAAAACTAAAATGCTATTACACAATGAGTTTTAAAAGCACCACTGCTGAGAATTCTGGTGAATTATTACTACTTAAGAAATTAATACTGACATATGATTTTCTAGCATGCAGGAGCCTGGCCAATCCACTATTGAAATGTCTTACCTGAAGTCATTAATAGCATGAATTGTCAACTGATGTACTTCAGAGCCACAGAAGAAAATGAGATTGTTTTAAAACTTAGTGAATGTGGTTTGCTGTCATCCTAACTGCTGTGGGGATTTGGCTACCACTCAATCTACTCTACTCTCTTCTGCTTTAGTATTTCTAATTAATAGTGGGCAGATTTCATCCTTCCATGAAAAGGAAGGTTGATTCAAGGCCTGCAGGGGAGGGCCGAGATGGCTTTTATACCATCTCCATGCTGCTTCCACTCTGTCCTGGGCCACACAGGGCCAGAAACTGGCCCCAGTGAAAGTTAGAGCAGCCTGAGGACTGCTTTCATTTGCACCCAGCTGCAAGTCAAGAGTAGCTGGAGTGCAGCAATGCCTCAGCCATGTCCCACCACACCTAGAAACAACTCTGGTATGTCCTTCCACCAGGGGCTCATATGGAGAGTACGATAAAGCCAGTTATGCTGGTTCTGCATCAGTTGGAGAGCTCCCATCCATCCGAATATTCCCCCAGCCTTCTGCCAGCGTTACAGCCCTTTTATACCAATGGATCTGACATAAAGGCGTTATTGTGTATGGATGGATTGGGTCCAGCATCACCATGGCTCTATACTATGTTTTATTTGTTTGTCTTTTGCCTTCATTAAGGGCTCAGTTTTACTTCTACTGAAGCAAGTGGAAAAACTTCTGTTGACTTCATTGGGAGGCAGAATTGGTCTCAGTGTAGGATGTTTCTGGAATTTTGGATCATGTAAAGGAACAGGAACACCCGTTCATAATAACTTACAGCATGTACTCTTCCTCCCCCTGCCCCGGCACAGATTCACCTTAGTTTCTATCATCCAGCAGCTATTTATAATGTACAGTAATTTCTGAGCTGCTACTTGATTAAGTCTAAACACAGAATTTATAGAGCTGCATATATTAGGTCATAAAATTTAAAATAAATGACAGGTGAGTTGTTCAGAAACACAGTTTTAAACTAAGGAACTAAATTATGTTCTGAATTCTGAGAAAACCCAACACCACCTTTTATACTAATTACTTTAGTGTAATTAATCAGGACTTGGTGTTAAAGTTCTCTTATTACATGCTTTTTAAAAATAAGGAAAATTAATGTTTTATCTTGTCTTTACTAAAATCTTCTGCACAACTTCATGTTTTTATGGCCCCCTTGGATTAAACCTTCCTCTTTTGAATCTTATGCAGAGTCTGGTTTGGATCAGACAGCCAGCTTTCTAACACAGGTAGGCAGAATACACCTTCCTCTGGATCTCAGCAGTGCCAGTCCTAGGTGAATTGCAGTGGATTGGTCAAACAACGTGACCTACTTCCTCTCCCTTGGTGTCCGAGTGCAGAGCTCCAAGCACTTATTGCCAAGGGGGAGGAGCATGGATGCTGGAACTAGGACTGCCACACCCCCTGACTTGAAGTGGTTTCCATCATATAAAGGGTTTACAGTTTGGTTCAATAGCTCTCAGCACCCCCACTATACAAATTGTTCCAGCACTCCTGAGGAAGAAGGATGGTCTTGTGGTTAAAGCTGAAGACTGGGACATTGGAAACCTGAATTTAATTCCTGTTCTGCTGCAGCTATCTTGGGTGTCCTGGGGCAAGACACTTCTCAGTTCCCCATCTGCAAAATGGCGATAGTGGTCATTCCTTCTGTCTCAGGGGTGTTGTGAGGATAAAAATCCTTCAATGATTGTGAGATGCTCTGATACTATGGTGATGAGCTATATAAGTACTTAAGACTGATGGGTAAATAGATAGAATGGAGCAAGGATCAAGTCTGTTACCTAACCCCAGGGCCAAATTATCTCACCAATTTTAACAGTAAAGAGAAGACCCACCGTTGGGATTTACCCCCATTCTCCACAGGTGGTGGGTTGCATTAATTTTTCTGAAGTCTCGCTCTTCACTAAGGTAACCTTGTTTTAAATAGTGGGATATGGGGCAGCAACTGGGCTGGTCCTAATTTCTCCAGCTCTAATCCCCTTCAAGACTCTACATCATTGCTCCAAGTAGAATGACTAGACAGGGTTGTCACCTCTGAGGTATTAAAAAGTCGGATGGATAGTCTGGATTGGTGGCGGGGTGTGGAGTTTGGTGCCCCCCTACCCCAATCTGCATCCTGCATGTTCCATCATTTAAAATGTTAAGGTGCTGATGTGAGAGTCCACATACTTGGGCCTGGCCCCACTTTCCCCAGCTAAGCCATGATTGGCCCTGAAATCTCCCTTGCTCAGGCCTGAGAAGAATGCCTGGGTCTCCTTGGCCCTGGCCTCCACCAATTCAAGACAGGCCATGCTGCTTCTTACCCCCTGGACACAGACTTAGCATTGTACCAAACCAAGGGCAGCCCCTTGTACGGAGGGGAAACCAGAGGCAAAGGCAGGCCCAAGGAGTGGGTAATAGGAGGTGTCCACAACTGGGATTTTTAATATCTCAGAAAGAACATTCAGATTTCCTGGGGCAGCTACTCAAAAAAGGAATGATCCTGGGAAAACTTGGACAGACGGCAACCCTAGGACCAGATCTGGCCTCTCTCTTGGACTAGTGTTGAGTAAGTCTCTCTTTCCAGAACTTCCAGTCATAGTGGCATCAGAAAAACCAATGAAGTTGGGCATAGTATTGGGATCTGGGGCCATTTTTGAGGGTTTCTTACCATTATTTTGGGACACTGGATGCATATCAGAAATTTATCTGCAGTTATTCCACTGTCGCCTAGAGACCACTGTTGTGCTGGCAGCATTCTGTAGTTCCCGTGTATCCCACTCTGTAGAGAGCAGGGACGTTGCACAGGAGGAGAGAGCGCCAGGGAACTGGCTCGGCCCAGCCCACTCAGCACTCCTGTCCTGTGATGCTGTACTAAGAATCTGGACTCCCAACCTCTGGTAGGAGCATAGGAGAGGAGAGGGAGATGAGGAAAGGTGGAACTGCAGGGTTTCAGCCTTTGTCACAGACATCACTAGGAGAGCAGACAGCAAAAAATCAACCCAGTCTCCTGTGCAAGTGTCTGCCATGCAGAGGGGCAGAAAATCTAAGAGGCAGTGTTGGAGCTTGCCATGGAGAAGGAGCAGGAGGTTGGGAAAGGGGGTAAGGAGGCGGAAGAGTTGGGGGCCTGGGTTTGAACAGTTCTTTGGTGGATAGGCCAGAGGAACAGAAGGATAAAATATCCCACTAAGAGTTAAACAGGGAAAGGAGAGGGAGGTATCCCATTTACGTGTGCGTGTTTTGTTTTCTTTGTTGATCAAAAACACACTCAGAACCGGGGCATTCTCTACCATGGCCCTGGTTCTCTGCTTCGCTGAGTATAAGGTCAGCACAGACAAGTGCGCATGGAGTCTGGCTTCCTGATTCTCCAGGTGAATCTGTGCTGCCATAAGCTGTAGCGTAACATAGAGCAGCGTGGAGTCTGCTCTTATTTAAACTATCTCGCTGTGGTCCCTAAGGGACTATTTGCCATTTGAGTATAGCTGGAGTGCAGCATAGTTGGACCCTGGACCCTGCCCCAAATCTATTATGTTCCCTGTGCTGGGGTTGTTTGGGAAGGTAGCACAGGAGCCAGAGCTCCTATATGTGCTGCACGAGGAGGCTTAGACACAACAGAAAATCTGGCGCTATGTGTTTACAAATGGAAGTTAGATTGAAAATGAATGTTGTTGGGTTTGCTTTGTTTTTTATTGAAGACGTTCTGAATACTTTGTTGGGAAGATGTAGATCTCATAATTTTTGAACTCTTGGGATTGGTGAGGCTGTCTGAGGATGTTTTATGGCAGTGTCGATTGCTTCTGAAAGGATACTTTATATGAAGGTTTTTATATCTAGTAATTCTGATTGCTTGCAAAATTACTGTCACAGATATATGCAAGAATGTTTAAAAAATTGCCACCTCAGCAAAACTGGTGAAAAGGCATATTTCTATCAGATTTGCTATAGCAAAAAATGGCTTTTGAAGAAAAAAATATTGACTTAGTGCTTTCTTCCTTTCCTGACTGACAAGCCAACCCAAATGAAAATGGAAATGATTGTGTTGTTACCAGGGGCTGCTCTAGTAATTTCGCCGCCCCAAGCACGGCGGCACACCGCGGGGGGCGCTCTGGCGGTTGCCGGTCCCGCGGCTCCAATGGACCGGAGCCTCGGACCAGCAGACCCTCCGCAGGCACGCCTGCGGGAGGTCCACCGGAGCCGCCTGCCGCCCTCCCGGCGACAGGCAGAGCGCCCCCCGCGGCATGCCGCCCCAAGTGCGCGCTTGGCATGCTGGGGTCTGGAGCCGGCCCTGGTTGTTACAAAGAGAGGATTATAACTTTGGTGTGGTTAAATGACCCATCCATCTTGGAGCTTTAAATCCTGCAACACATAATAATTGCTGCATTAGAACAACCTGTGTTAATGCTATATTCAGAACACAAGAGAAGACATGGATTATTTCATTGGGGGTGGGGGGGGACTAAGTAATTTTTTTTTTTGAAGTTCAGAGTTACAAGAGTTGTAACAAATGTTTTTATAAATTAACATGTGGATGACTTTGTAATTAGATGACTTGGGAAATGCCATCTCAGCCAAAATTAAAACAAAACAAAAATCAAAACTCCTCTCTGGAGCTGTGTGGGTTTTTTCCTCTCCATCCCCTTCACAAAATGCTTGTGGTTCATTTTTCTTCTACTGCTCACCCAACAATAAATGACAGAACCCAGTAGACTACAGAAGAGTGATTGCCTAATACTTCCAGCGGTTTTCAGAATTTAACAGAAAATACAAGGAAAGTGAATACAGCGCTGAAGAAGCAGCAACAGAGCTGGTCAATTTCTGGGGTGAGGTGGGGACTCTGCAACAAACTTTTCAACCACTTTGGATCGATTTTTTTCACTCTCTTTTTGTGTTGACTTTCCACAGATATTCTAGTGAAGGTGTATATTAGCAGGAATGCCCACAGAAACAGAATTTTTTAACTGAATATTGCAGAATATTTGCAGAACACAAATTTGTAATTTGTAATCAAGAATATTCACGATGAAAATCTGTGTCAGCTACTGTGACAAAGTTCTGTCGTTAACTCCATGGGTCCTGCGTTTCCTGGTGGATTTTTGCTAGCCTCAGAGGCTCCCTGTGACCCTCCACTTAGCCCTTCTTTCTCTAGAGGCAAGGGCCACAGCTTACTGAGCCATTTTCATCATAAGCCAACAATGGAGGTGAGGAGAAGCAATCCTCCCTTGCACAGTCTCTATTGTCTCCCAGTCTCAGTGATTAATCAGGGAGGGGAGTGGGAATCCCAGGCCCACCCTCTACCCTGGGCTCCAGCCCAGGGACCCTAAAATTAGAAGCTATGATAGCTGACTTTTTGGAAATAGGATGTGTACAATTACCTGGGCCACTTCCCCATAGCAGCCCCCCACTCAATATCTCTTTCACCGTTCCTTCAGGGCTTCCTTCCTTACACCTGATATGGATTTGTACTGCTTCATTCCTCCAACAGCACGGCTCCCTTCTATAGCTCCTGACACCTGCACCTCACTGACTAACTGGGAGGCTTTTAACTAGTTCCAGCCAGCCCTTGATTGGCTTCATGTCTCAATCAATGTGGCTATCTCCACTGCCTTCTAGAAGGATCTTAATTGGCCCCAGGTGTCTTGATTAACTGGAGCAAGTGCCATTTGTTTACCATGGTATTGGGGATTTGTTTAGCCTGGGGCTAACATACCTGTTCCTCACTACTTTACTGTAGCCATCTGGCCTTGCCCCATCACACTACTCAGTCAGTCAGGGAATAGTGTGTGTTCAATCAAAATGACTCAGACTTTAGATATTGTATATCCACAAATAAGATCCAGGAAAAATATGTAGAAATGATCAAGTGAATAGTTTTCAATAATGAATACATTTGAGAAGCTGGTGACAATTTGCAAACAGAAAAATGGGTGAAATTCATCAAATAAATCATAGAATCATGATCTGTTGTAAATAATTATCCCAGCTTTAAGAAGCAGTCCTGTGCCAATTTCAGCCATATGAAAATCACCAGGTTTGCTACGGTCATTTTCATGGTAGTTATGGTAGTGTTTGCAATCTGTCTAATATGGAATATATCAGCAAATAGCACCTACCAACAAAGGTAGGGTTTGACTTTTCTACATTTTCAAATTAACTGAAAAGCTTGGGTGAAATTTCCTGAACAGAGCAAGAGGAAAGATGTAGATGAAAATGTCATGATTTTTGATTGGCCAAGAATTGTTGGATGGTATTTCTGTGGTGGGAGATAAATGAGAAGATGGACATGGGATGAAATATAGGCCCCATTGAAGTCAATGGCAAAACTCCCATTGACTTTAGTGGGGCCATGATTTCACTCAGAGTTTCTAGTTGCAAAAACAATTCTCTGAGTTCCCTTGGCTGTTGGAGCCATACAATGCTATTTACATTACATTTTTGTTCTTGTAACTTGTGTTGGTGTGCCTCGAGCTTTAGCTAAGCACTCTTTTTATATGTATAAACATAAAGAAAGAAATAAGTATCTTGACCACTGTTGCCACAAGATGTTACTAGGTGTAGATAAACCAAACTATGTCTAAACAGAATAGTTAGACGATATCATGAGGTATCAGCTGCTCTTTTAGGTAAAACGGGTATCTCTTGCTTCCTCCTCTCAAGACTTCAAGAGGTGAATAAGCTTAATTTCCTAGTAGTTCATTGCCTATACTGTATTTGTCTCATATTATTTTTGTAGTATCTTTGGGTAAAAGCCTGGTGATGTTCCTATACTTTTGTTTTCCCCTTTGCCCTGCAGCCAGGGATCTTCCTTCAAGGAAAGACATGAATTTGTGAACTGTAGGCCAGATTCTCTCACATTGTCTTACACCAATATAAATCCACTGATTTTAGTGGAGTAAACTCTGGTTTACACTGGTATGAGAGCAAAATTGTTGCTCCTCAGTATACAAACATAGGGGATTACATGCCTTCAGCTGCTCAGGGCAAGGACATAAATTATTTGTTAGCCTATCAACTTGACTAACTTGTAATATTTGTCCCCTGCTGTCCTTGGTATCCTGAAGAAAAGTTATGAAATGTTCTGAAGAGATGACACGTGCAAAGTTATGGAGGCTGGTGACACAATCCCTCTGTCACTTGACATCTGTGGCCTGGCTAAACTGGCTGAAAACTTGAGAGCAATTGTAGGTTAACAGTTTGGGTATGAATGTAGGCAGCTAATGGCTATCCTATCATCTGACTTCTAGCTGTGAATGTCAAAGTTTTCACTTACCAATTAATGTTTCTGCTGAACAAGCTGAAAGGGTATGGAATCCTGCTCTGTTCTGAGGTTCCCTGCAAGCTTACAAGAACTTAAGTGCATAAGCCTTATTAACATTTCTCTTAAAATATGGACTGCTTTGATGTATTAGTGTTGAAAACACAGCCTCAGAAATACTCACTTTATGCATGTGCAAAAGAGTTTGCAAGATCAGGGCTGAGGACTATCAGTTCTGTGGGATGGGGACTGTCTTTTATTATATGTTTGTACAGTGCTTGGCAACAGGAGGCTCAGATCCTGAATGGGGCATCTGGGAATTACTGTAGTCTGAACAATAATAAAAATAAGAGGAGAATTTGTCTATGGCTTTTTGAATGAATACAATGAAGAGACAAAAAAGGAGGAAGCAGGGATGGAATGGGAGAAAAAAGGAGGACCAGAACATAGCAAGAATTGCTTTAATTAAGTTCTGCAATGAGCCTTGCTTTCTGTGACATTTTAAATTGCATTGGGCTGAAATGTAATTTAATTGTGAATGCATTTAAGCAGACCAATCCTTTGTGTTGACTGATTATCTTTTGCTTATTCATTTTTTTATAAAGAACAATATATTTTGTAGTTGGAAAAGGTGAGTAGTTGCTTTTCAACCATTTTAATTTAATAATCAAGCCAACGTTAATTACTTGGTATGAATAGAATGAAACTGTAATAGCTGAAGCAGTGGACAGTTGTCAAACCTTGCACTGCAACTGTAATGAGTGTACATGAGCTGTTGCAACACATCAGTGAAAATGTTCTGTAGAGTGTAATTCAGAATGAACTCTGAATTTTCTTCTTCTTGTGAATTTAAGTTAGACCTTTTGGGACAAATTGTGCCCTCTGATATATATGTACAATGCGCCTTGAAATCCATTGAAGCTGTTGATATGTATCTGAGGGCAAAAATTGGCTCTTGGTGCCTTACGCTTACTTCATGCTGCAGACATGTATCACTGTGTACATTTTCTCAAAAAATTCACAACCATCCATAACTGTTACCGTTGATATTAGGAAAAACTTTTTCTCTTGGAGAGTGGTGAAGCACTGAAATGGGTTACCTAGGGAGGTGGTGGAATCTCCTTCCTTAGAGGTTTTAAAGTCAGGCTTGATGAAGCTGTGGCTGGGATGATTTAGTTGGGGATTGGTCCTGCTTTGAGCAGGGGGTTGGATTAGATGGCCTCCTGAGGTCCCTTCCAACCCTGATATTCTATGATTCTACTGATGAAGGAGGAGAGTGAGTAGATTGTTAAATGCTGGAGCCAAGCTACAGACATTTTTGAGATGTGGTAAAAGTTAGATTGAACATTTGAGCTTTTGGGTGCTTATCTGCTCCATAACAAACCTCTAAACCTCTCAAGTTTCATCTGTTACCATCCATCAACAACTTGGGCTTTGATTCTGCGATACACAACATAGATACAGTGGAGATATATGGGTGGAGCCCAGCAAGTGCTCGTGCTCAGCTGGTCCACAATGCAGTTAAACAGGCTGGCATCAGTCCTTGTATCCTTTTTCAAATGGGACTATGTCATCATGCACTAGGGCATTTTTAGTGCATGTCAGCAGAGTCCATATTGACAGTTAGTATGTGACAAGCTGGTGAGTACTACTGTTTACACCCCAGCTGGTGCATACTAATGCACTTGTGTAGGCCTTATCCAAATCCTCCATCCATCCTTTGTTCTCACCAGTTTGTCACATCTTAATTCTAGATTGTAATCTTCTTGGGGCCTTGCCTATATGTTCTGTAGGTGGGAACCAATCAATATAGAGTAGTACTAATAAACACAAATTCAGGATAAGAAAAAGATGAAAGATGAAAAAAAAGAAACATATCAAAGCAATTTCCTGACATTCTCTCTCAGTTGTAACTCTTCATTTACAATATTTTGGAAAGCCTAGAGAATTAAATAGATGGAGATGGTTTGCCTAATTCCCTTTGTTGATTTTTTCATCTCAATGTTGTTCTTCGTTACAGATTTAAGCTTCTGAAAATTCTTTGTAGGCAGGATTAACATCAGTTGGAGGCTTTCAAGAAGTGCTATTGGCATCTGCTCTGTGTCACAGAAAGAAAATCAGAAACACCAGTCAATGTGCATTACACCATCTGGAGAGTCAAGAGCCAGTCTTCAGACAGATCCAGCTGGGAAAGTTGAAGTATTTCAGTTCTGTTTTATGCAGAACTGCTGAGACTCTAGAGATGGTGTTTATGGTGTGAGTGCCAGGATTGTAATCAGAAGGTGGGCACAGAAAGCACTGGTTATATACGTAGACAGTAGAATCAAAAGGCCAAGATGGGTACATGTAGTATTGGAGCCGGGAAGGGGTTGGTGATGGCTCATTGGGGGTGCCACCTTTGGCTATATCTATTGGCTTGAAAACAAACCACTCATTCACCTTAGGGCCTTGTGGGGCAGTTGTGGGGGAAGAGTCAGTGGGCCCTCCTATCTCCCTATTAGCTCTGTCACTGGGTTCATGTGTATGATAGTCCATGCCATTAAACCATGATATTAGCATGATGATAATGATGTTGAGAAATACCTCAAACTTCAGGTGGTTGTTTGTTGCATTACTCCAGAAAACAGCACAAAACTCTCTCGCTCATTTCTGTTCCTATTCTAAACTTGTGTTTGTATCCAGTGAGTTTATTTGTATAATTTAATTTTGTATTTCTGAGACCAACATTTTTGTTTAAGAAAAAAACGACAGACCTGTATTCCCTCACTTCCAATATTTATCCATCAACATGAATAACTGCCCTGGGAAATTTTCCATTTCAGGCAAAAGAAGAAAAATATTAAAGTGAGAGTTTTCAGGCAGTCAATACCTTGGAGTCCCATCTGTACTCTCATAACAGTTACCTAGTTTCATTATTTGTGTATCAGCTGTCTCCATTCCCTGCTGGATTGACAGGAACTGTACCTGCTAAGATTTCAAAATTAAATCATGACTTGCTTGCTTTGTAACACTTTTCAAGAAAAAAAATTTTTACACGCACACAGACAAACCCATTGGATGGGCTAGGCAGATTGTAATTTTCATTTATTTTAAGATTTCAGATTATTTATTTGAAATGTTAATCATTATATTAAGGCTGTTTCAGTTTTGCAATGTAGTTTTAAGTTATGTACTGTAGTTACTGTATTCTAGTTGAATTATTTTGCAATTAAAATCACTGCTTGATGCAGTTTTTTATGGAAGATTGCTTTAAAATATTAATTGTATCAGCAAACTAACTTCTCAGACAACTTTAATTCTTGCACAACATTATCTTGGGCATTTACTATTTTTAAGCTAATTAGCTCCTACGCATTTGCTGTAAGTGTGACTTTTGGCATGGTTAGAATATTTTGTATATTGTGGAAATGAAAATGCAAGTAAACCACTTAATAATTTAAAGAGATTCATTTTAATGGATGTCTTTCAAAATATTAGTACAATTTCCTCTGACTTTTTTAAAGTGTAAAAGCATACCTCATCTAGATATGCAAGTCATTTCAGAAGCCATTGCACATTGATCATTTTGGCATGCCGAACAGCTTGAACGGATGCAAAATAAATCCCAGTTACATGGAGACATGTTGTTTGCTAAACATGAGCAATTTTTTGTCTCAGTTGGAGGAAAGCTATATCTCACATAAATTTTTCCTTGAGTTATATTGTTTTACAGGACTAAGTGGCAAAATTGTTCAGAATCTGTTATGGAGGAATTTTATATAGAAACCATACTCATCAGATGACTGAACACCTTAATTTTCATTTAGTTTTACTTTTGATTGATATATTTTGAAAGGAAAACCCTTTTGACTATGTTGAACATCTCAGATAGTTTGACCTTTGTTAGAAGAGAAGGGTCTCAGAATGAAATGCTCACATGGAAAAGGACCTGAAAAGATCCTTTAATCTATTCCTGGCCTTCAAGTTAATTCTTTAGTGTGAAAAATTAAATAAAATAAAATAAACAGCCGTATACTGCCTTGGGTTTGTGGCTTATCTGACAGCAGCTACACCTGTGGCTTCTCAAAAGAAAAGATAAGGGAACTACCTTTAGGGAAGGAGATGGACAAAGGCAGCAGCAATTATTGATGTTTTTTTAAAAAGGTGATCAGATATAATGTAACAGAGGGTCTATGTAAAGGGAAACAGTTTTCATAAATATGGAGTAATTTAAATGTCTACAATTAATTAGTATGTTCTTTTTAATCCACATTATAGTGAAGTGACTTATGAAAACAATTCCACAGATATTTTGTTGGAAATACAATAGCCTGAAAAGATGCTTTATTTTGGACACATTGTGGCATGAGGGTGAACTGGGGAGAGAGGAGTCATGGAGAGGCCTTTCACTCTAATCCCTTGTGCTCTTGTGCAGGAAACAGACATAATGCAGCTGTGTGCATTACTTGAGCCAAAGTGGGATGCCAGCATTGGCAGTGCTGACCAGCCTTGTATAGCACAAAAAGAACATTTCTGGGCAGGCTGGGACCTAGCTATCCCAATGCATGAGATAGCATATGGCATAGTGCATATCTCATCTTTCACATAGTATAGCAAGTGCCATTCCTGAGAACATTCCCAACAGCAATGTCTTAGGCATGCTGTATCCAGGTTCCAGACATATAGTGATGTTCTCCTTCTTTGGCACATTCTGTCAGTTTTAACTTCAAAACTGGAAATATTTTTTGCTCAGATAATAGGCAACTGTACCCCTCCTCCCCCAAGTCAGTTTTTTAATTACCTCATGATCATTAATCTGCCATCTTGCTTCTTTCAACTCCTGGATGAATCATAACTTCCTGATACTTGCTGCTTCAAAGATTGATTCTTTTTATCCAGAAGAAAGACTTCAATCATTTCTCTCATATTTATAATCCTGCCATCATTTACTTTCAGTAATTCCTTTAGAGCACGTTGCTGCTATTTATAGAAAGCTTAGGTAGTCAAGGATGTCTCAGTTTTTCTTCCTGTTTCCTTCTACATTTCCCTTGTCTAGAAATCTGCCTGTCTCCATTTTCAGAACATTGTTTGGATTTGTTCCTAAATTTGTCTCTGCTAAGATCTTCCCTCTACCACTCATAATCCCCTGTGTTAAATGTTTGAATTTCTTCTTTCATGGTCTTCCTAAATGACTCATTGTTAAACTTCAGAGGTCTATAATGATGCTTTTTGTTATATTCTTGGGGGCAGCCGGTTTAGGAAGAAATCACTTGAGGCCAGACAGCAGACAGCTAACAAAACTACCATTTTATTTACAGACACAGAGCTCACCCAACCGGCCGAAACCAGCTGGGCTATCCCCTAATAATCTAACTCAGTTGCCATAGGAACAAAAACCATGACAATCAAATACACAACATATTCCTCCCCCCCTAATAAGAACATCCCCTAAATAAAGGACATTTGTGATTCGGTGTCTCACCAGAAGTGGTGAAGTCAGACCATTCAACTGCAGATGTGTCCTGAGGACTGGCATGACCTGGCAACAGCTGATCTACATGTCGCCGCCAGGTAAGATTCTCTGCAGTCTGGACTGTGTAGGAAACAGGTCCTGTCTGAGTGATGATTGTGGCAGGGACCCATTTAGCTCTGGAAGTATAATTCCGAGCCAAAACTGGCTGTCCCGGGCTAAAGGTTCGGTCTTTTGCTCTGGGTGCCCGTCTGATAACTTGATTTTGCTGCTGATGTTGCACAATTTGTCGGGGTTCAGAAGGTTTCAGCAGATCAAAGCAAGTGCACAGCTGTCGTCCCATCATTAGAAAGGCCGGAGATGCGTGGGTCGTAGCATGAGGTGTGTTTCTGTAGGAAAGTAAGAAGGTATCCAGACACTTTTGAATGAAGTGTTGTCCCCTTGCTGATTTCAAAGCGTGTTTCATTGTCTGCACAAATCTTTCAGCTAATCCGTTGGTGGATGGATGATATGGTGCTGACGTGATGTGGTGTATCCCGTTTGCCTTCATAAAATTTTGAAACTCCTGAGAGACGAACTGCGGTCCGTTGTCGCTCACAAGTTGTTCTGGCAGACCAAAACGACTAAAGAGTCCTCGTAGTTTTTGGATAGTACTCTCTGCAGCAGTGGACTGCATTATAGAGACTTCTGGCCATTTAGAATGGACATCTACTGCCACCAAGAACATGCTTCCTTCAAGGGGGCCAGCGAAGTCAACGTGAATACGTTGCCACGGGTTTTCAGGCCAGTCCCATGGGTGTAGGGGTGCCCACTGGGGTACATTCCTCACACCCTGACATGACATACAAGCTTTTGCCTTCTCTTCAATAGCACTGTCCAATCCAGGCCACCAAAAATAGCTTCATGCAATTTCCTTCATGCGCACTATTCCACAGTGACCGGAATGTAGCTGTTCTAACATCTGTGATCTCAGTGGTGGTGGAATAATGACACGTCTCCCCCACAACAAACAACCAGATTGGACCGATAACTCTGTCCTCCTGGACATGTAGGTAACAAGGTCGGGTGAGACTGGAGAGGTTTGTCGAGATTTTCCATGCATCACCAGGTCCATAACTTGCGACAATACTGGGTCAACGCGAGTTGCCTTCTTTATCTGAGTAGCAGTGATGGGTGTATTCTCTACCTGTTCAAAGTAGAAGATTTCCTTTTGGGCACTATCTTGATGTTTGACCGGCAAAGGCAACCTTGAGAGGCCATCTGCATTGCCGTGCAGAGTGGATTTCCAATATTTGATTTCATATGTGTGTGCTGAAAGTAACAATGCCCAACGTTGCATACGACTAGCAGCTAATGGGGGAATGCCTGTGTAGGGTCCAAAAATTGACGTCAGAGGTCGATGGTCTGTGAGAAGAGTAAACTTTCGCCCAAACAGGTACTGATGAAACTTCCGAATTCCAAAAACAATTCCTAATGCGTCACGTTCGATTTGGGCGTAGTTAGTTTCTGCTTTGCTTAGAGTGCGTGAAGCAAAAGCAATAGGTCTCTCTTCTCCCGAAGGCATAATGTGTGACACGACTGCTTCCCACTCCATAAGGGAAGGCATCGCAGGCCAATTGTAGGGGTAAGGATGGATCAAAGTGCGTTAGAACTTCAGAATTTAGCAATGCATCCTTAGCTTTGTTAAATGCAACATCACAGGCTTCAGTCCACTTCCAGGCCTTGTTCTGCCCAAGTAGCTCATGAAGTGGTTTTAGCAGTGTGGCTAACTGTGAGATGAACTTTCCATAATAGTTCAGTAGTCCTAGAAACGAGCGCAGCTGGCTTACATTTCAAGGTGGGGGAGCCTCCACAATAGCTTTAACTTTTGCAGGGGCCTTATGAAGACCTGCAGAATCAATGATGTGTCCCAAATATTCAACAGAGGGCTTGAAGAATTCACACTTGTCTTTGCGAACTCATAGGCCATACTCTTGCCGTCTTTGTAGGGTAGCCTCTAAATTCTTTAAGTGATCCTCTTCATTTCTTCCAGTGACCAGGATATCATCCAGATAGCACTGAACTCCTGACAAGCCACACAAGATCTGGTCCATAGCCCTCTGGAACAGGGCGGGAGCAGACGTTATTCCGAAGAGTAGGCAACAGTATCGATAAAGCCCCTTATGAGTCACAATAGTCAACAGCTCTTGGGACTTTTCATCAATGTGCATCTGTAAATATGCTTGACTCAGATCAATCTTACTGAACTTTTGTCCCCCAGCCAGGCCTGCGAAGAGATCATCGATGCGGGGAAGCGGGTATTGCTCTGCACACAACACTGGGTTGACAGTGACTTTAAAATCACCGCAAATCCGGAGAGAGCCATCTTTCTTCACTATTGGAACGATAGGAGTGGCCCATGAGCTATGGGTAACTGGTATTAGGACTCCATTGGTGACCAGGCGCTCCAGGTCCGCTTCAACTTTCGGCCTGATGGCATATGGCACAGTTCGGGCTTTCAGATATTTTGGTGGACTGTCAGGTTTAATGTTCAATGTCACAGTGATTCCCTTCATACTTCCCAAATCATCTCCAAAAAGAGCAGCATGTTTCCTTAGTATAGGGGTTAGACTGGTTTCTTCTTTAGTCATCTGGTGCACTTCTGCCCAGTTCAGTTGAATCTTCCCAAGCCAAGACCTACCCATTAAGGCTGGGTAGTTACCTCTCACCACAAACAGTGGCAATTTAGCAGCCTGTCCATTGAGCTCCACCTTAACATTGGTAGAAATATTGGTAGAAATACCATGAAAGAATCTGTTTTTGTGGTACATCCCGGTTCAACCAAAATGAAGAAGTACCTGAAATCTCCTGAGATTTCCAGGCCAATTTCCAGTACAGAAAGATTTTAACAAACACGGGAACTTCTGGATGTTCAAACAATCCTTTAAATCTTTTGTGGTTTGCTTTTCTTGATTTTAACTAGTCTGCAAGAACATATGCTTGGGTTTTTTTGCTGCTTTTAAATTCAGTTGTTTTCTTTTTTCTGAGCTGCTCTAGCTTTCTTTTTTTTTCCTTTCCGCTTTTATGAGCCACAGTATCCAATTCTGCAAAGCAATGTCTTGCTCTTTTATCTCTCTGTGAAGTGCTATGTGATACTTTATATGCAGGATGTTTTATAAAATTGAATTAGCTTATTTTGTATTATACCGTAGAGCCTTTAGTCTCTGAAATCTTATGCTAAGCAGGACCTTAGCTTTCTCTCACCTAGCAATATCATCGTTTTAATCCAAATGTCCCTGGACTGAGAGGCATTGCTCCAGCACCTACAGCCTGAGATCAGCCATCCCTGACTTCAGGATATTTCCCCTGTGAGCATGGTTATACCTTTGTAGCTTTCATCAGAGATTCCCTGCAGAGTGGAAAATTCTTCAGCTCAGGTTAAAGGTTATGGCAGCAGCTCAAACCAGAAACAAATAGATGAAAAGAAATGAAATCTCACTGAGAGGAAAGTGGCGAGGCTAAGAGGGCTCTCTGGTTTTAAAGTTCTACTCCAGAAATTGACTCTGTAAAAATGGTATTATGGGGCCTGATGTTTATTGTGTGACACAGATTCCATAAGCAATTCGCTCTGTTTACAAGTAAAATAGGTCATCTTCTGTCTGCCCGGGACACTGACTCTGGGATCTGAAAGTCAAGCTAAGTTTTTTTCCTTCTCACTCTTTATCACCCAACTCTTTATGTCCTTTCTTGCACATGTACATCCTCATTAGCCTTCAGTGAGGTTACATGCGTATAACTGAGGGCGTATGATGTCAGGTAACACCTTTACTATTTTATATGCAACATGAGAATGAAAGAAAGCAGTTCGACTCTCAGACCCCAGTCTGAGTTTGTAGAGTGGACTGCTATCATTTTATTTGAAAACTGAGCAAATGAAGTATGGTATCAGTGAGGCAGCATTAAATATGGAACATTTTTACATAAATAGTTTTCAGAACAGAATCACTCTTTAAACTAAAGCTTTGGTGAAAGCAGGAACATCTACCATCACAGTTAGTGGACCCAAGTAAACCATTGGTTGAATGTGAACTGATGGGAGGAAGCATGGAAGATCCAGGATAAATTGCAAGTTTTTATTTTTTCATAGATTTGTGGAAACTTTGCATAGAGACCAGTCTGAAACTTTCCTAAAAGGGTTTGGGTTCTGCAAACAAATAGAAAAGATCAAGGGACTGGTGAACCTTTCGCACAGCCTCAGTGAGAACTCATGGAGGCAACATAAAGCAATGATTATGGAACTGGACTGGAAGTCAGGAGAGTTGGATTCTAATTCCATCTCTGCCCCTAATCTGGTATGTGACCTCTGGCAAGTCACTTCACTTCTGTGTTTCTTTGTTTCCTCTTGCACCTGTTGTCTGTCTTGTCTACTTAGATTGTAAGCTCGTCAGGACAGGGACTGTTTCTGAATTTGTGTTTATACAGCACCTACCACAATGGGACTCCAGTTGTAACTGGGGCCTCCAGTTGCTTCTGTAATATAAATAAATACTTCCTTTGTGCTATGCCTACCTCTGCCACTGACTTGCTGTGTGATGCTGGGAACTGTCCATGAGTTTACTCATCTGTATAATGGGTAATACTTCACATGGGTATTGTGATACTTAATTAACATTTGTAAAACACAGCTTTTCATTTGAGAATTTCTGTATATGTAAAAAGTAAATTATAAAGGAGATTGGTTTACTTCAGTGGAGTAAAGAATAACATTAATAATAAGAAAAGAATAATGTATTAATTATCATCTATTATAATATAGATAGCTTTATAAGAAAATGTTGTAGTAGTAATAATCCCTAGCTCTTATACAATGCTTTTCATCTGTAGATCATAGAATCATAGGACTGGAAGAGACCTCGAGAGGTCATTTAGTCCAGTCCCCTGCACTTGTGGCAGGACTAAGTATTATCTAGAGCTGAAAGTGCTTTACAAATTGTGGTCGGAATCATCATCCCCATTTTACAGATGGAGAAAGTGAGGCACAAATTGGTAAAGTGACTTGCTCGTGGTCGCCCAGGAGGCTAATGGCTGAGCTGGCAATAGAACCCAGGTCTCTGAGTCCCAGTCATGTGCTCTATCCACTAGACCACAATCAATATGAATCACTAAAACAACCTTGCTCTTTTGGTAATTTATTCAGGACAAAAAATATTTCTCATAAAATTGCTAGTAAGTATCAAAGCCTGATGAGCCCCTCCCTCCCCCAATCATCTTAAGGTGTTTTGCAGAAAGTAATATAAAAGGATACTGTCAACATTAGATAGACAAGGTAGGTGAGGTAATATCTTTTATTGGACCAATTTTTGTTGGTGAGAGAGAGAAGCGTTCGAGCTACTAATATACTGGGACCAACATGGCTACAACACCTCATACAGTCATCATTGGCAGGCCAAA
This sequence comes from Mauremys reevesii, assembly GCF_016161935.1. NCBI lineage: Eukaryota > Metazoa > Chordata > Testudines > Geoemydidae > Mauremys > Mauremys reevesii. The sequence continues at coordinate 45,584,134 of NC_052629.1, read as the reverse complement.
AACTTGACCTGGCCTTGATTAAGTACTTCTTCGATTTATTCCAGTTTCCTGCTAAAAATACTGATAGTGGTTAAATTATTATGAATGTTGCTTTAATTGTGATTGTTCAATGACAAATAACCACATTTTTTCCCTGGGGGGTGATGGGTTTCTATGACACAATTAAAAAGCAGGATTCTTCTAAATATCCATACACTATTCCCGAATCAGATAGACAAAAACACAAGGAAGATATTTTCATTCATGATTGGCGTTTCCACCTTAAGTATCCCTTTAAGAAAAAAATAAGCACTTCCTACCACCATGCTCTATATTTTACTTAAGTTTTGAAAGCTTTTTTCAAATGGAAAACAATCCCTAACTTAATTTAAATCTAAAAGGGCTTGGATAGCCAGAACTCTCTGGTTTCCCGAAGGCATTATTTTTATGAAGTACCAGTTCGGGATATCATTTAATGTCTAAAATATATGTAAATCACATTGGATTCACATGTGCCATACAAAGAAAAGCACACGTGACTCCAATGTCATTTATATATATTTCAGAAGTTAAATTGCCTGTCATCAGGCACTGGAGCCCTGATGATCTGATTCCCTTTCCATTGGCCTGTGAAGTATATAAAATGAGAAATTAAAACTAGGTAACATATAAACATCACTATTAAGAGAGGAGAAAAAAATCTATCAGGCATTTTGGAACCTGCCTCCACTGCCAAGATCTACATGCAAATTACCTGAGTGATAACATGGGCCTACATTTTCAAAAGTGATAGTTGATATCTAGATGCCACTATTTTTGGGTGCCCAACTTTGTATGACTGAATGAGGTCCACTTTTCAGAAGAGCAAGGCATCCACTATCTGAAAATCAGGCCCCTTTCATGTGCATCAAAACATTAAGATATCTAAAATCACTAGTCACTTCTGAAAAAAATAGGCCATGATCTTTTATAGTCACTTCTGTCCTTGATTTCCCTATTTTTATTTAGTAAACTCAACCTGTTTAATTGGTAAGATCTTCTATTCTGTTAGCTAACAAACAGGATTGAAGTGCGGCGTCCAAAGCTATACGCACGAGTTGCTATAGCTTGAGCTAAAAAGCCAAGGCTCTATGGCTGTTGCAGAGTCATATCCTCTGCAGATCAGGTGCAGAGCAGGATCTGTAACACATACCAGTGGGTTGAACCTCACCTAGCATGTTTAGGCCTTTGAAATCTAAATAATAAAAAAGAATAATAACAAGTAGAAAATTGAATTTCTATTTGTAATAAACAGCTAATCTGTCCAGTACACTACTAATACAAATAAGATGTTAATCAATCTATATAATTTCATATAATGTACCTTATATTACTCATTTTCTACCCTCTAATTTTATATTACATTTAGAAACATAAGAAGACTTAATTATAACAATTTTACTCTCAAGATTAAATATATACTTGCCCAGAGAACAAAAGAGAATAGAATAAAAATGCAGTTAAATGAAATCTAAATTAAATTACATTCAAATAATGATTACAAAGTAGCTAGGGTACGTGGTTTGCTGATTGTATTTGTTCCCCCCCCCCCCCAAGGCAATCAGATATATCCCTTCTGAAACAGTTAAACAGTTTAAGTATATACAGTAAAATTTTGTCTAGATCAATATTTTAGTTTTGACCAATAATTATTTTTAAGAGGGATATTATCAGATTAGCTGGTATGCTAAAAGCAAAATCAAATCTCATTCAAATCTCCAGGAATATAATTGTACAGCTCCATTTCCATTAATGGACTAGAGGAATATGGAGAGAACTCTGGCTCTGATTCAGCAAAGCACTTAAGCACACGCTGAACTTCAAGCATGTTCACAAGTTTTTCCCTTTTCAGCAAAGCATTTAATCATGTGCTTAAAGTTAAGCATGCGTGTAGGGACTTTGCTGAGCCTGGGCCTTTATTCTGGAAGGTTCTGAATGGCCAAAACTTCCCATGGCAGTTGACTGTGCTCAGTACCTTACAGAGTTGCACCCATAACCAATAAAATGGCGAAGGAAACAGTTTTGCAGAAAGCAAGATTATACAGCAGGAAAATCCCCAGTTGCAAATGTCAGGGAAGCCAGGTTGGTGGTCAAGCCTCTGGCCCACAGTTAGAGGACCACTGAATTATTATAATTTTATGATCTAATATGATCACTAGTTTGAAAAAATGTTTAAATCTTTGATGAATCATAAATCTATATATCCCTTTTATGTGAACAGTCACTGTTCTACCGAAGTAAAGAATACATATCTACATAATCTATTTCAAGAGTAACTATTTTCCAGTTGCAGTTCCAGAAATGCAGCACAGAGAAAGTATAAGAGCCAGATTCTCCATCACTCCAGCAGTGCAAAGAGGACTGAACTTGCCTTAAGACAGCACTGGGCATTCTATATGCATAGGGAATCCATAACTAACCCTGTGTCAGCTACTTCTGCCCTCTTCTCCCCTAGTATAGGCTTACTCCTGGGGGAATTCAGAGCCAAAACAATTAAAAATTCTGCACACAAATATTAAAAATTCTGTAAAAATCTGCATATTTTATTTGTCAAAATAACACAATATAATCACATCAGTTTCAATTATTTTGGTAATTTATTTCAAAATATCTGTCAATTATGTCTGTAACAATACAGACAGCAATAAAGATTCAGGAAATTATTTTTGACAACTAGATTCCTTACTAGACGTATTAATACAGAACACTGAGTAATAATGCATTTAAATTAAAATACAGAACCGTATTTCCCACACCACTCAGGGTATGTCTACACTACAAGAGTAGTTCGATTCAACTTAATTCGAATTTGTGGAATCGACCTTACGAAGTCGAATTTGTGTATCCACACTAAGGACACTAATTCGACTTTGTGATTCCATACTAACGGGGCCAGCGTCGACTTTGGAAGCAGTGCACTGTGGGAAGCTATCCCACAGTTCCCACAGTCCCCGCTGCCCATTGGAATGCTGGGTAGAGCCCCCAATGCCTGCTGGGGGAAAAAATGTGTCGAGGGTGGTTTTGGGTAACTGTCATCATTGAACCATCAATCACGCCCTCCCTCCCTCCCCGAAAGTGCCTGCGGGCAATCTGTTTGTGCACTTTTCTGGTCAGTGACAGCGCGGACGCCACAGCACTGCGAGCATGGAGCCCGCTGCAGTTATGGCCATTTTCACCTCCTCGCACCTTATCGTCCACCTCTTCCACAGTCAGCTGCTGAGAAATCGGGCTACTTTTCAATGGTGCTGCAAGCACTGGTGGAGCATAGGGGACATTTTACCAACATCAACGTCGGGTGGCCAGGCAAGGTTCATGACGCGCGTGTTTTCAGGAACTGTGGTCTGCTTAGACACCTGCAGGAAGGTAGTTTTTTCCCGGACCACAAAATAACTGTTGGGATGTGCAGATACCTATAGTGATCCTCGGGGACCCAGCCTACCCGCTAATGCCCTGGCTCATGAAGCCCTATACAGGCGCCTTGCACAGTGACAAGGAACTCTTCAAGTACCAGCGAGCAGCGTGACCTGTGACTGCTCAGTTTCTTTACAGAGAAGCTGAACCTGCCCCTGTTTCTTTACCCGGTTACTGTTGACTATCCTCTGCAGTTACATACCCCGTTCATCCCGTTTCCCCCACTTCCAACACACGTGTAAAAATAAAATACATGTTCCATTGTTACTTAACAAAGGTGTCTTTATTAATGACTTTGCGTTAAAGGGTTGAAACTGGGACGCAGACTGTGCTGGGTAGGGTGTGCGGTGATGTAAAGACCACCTCTGAACTCGAGGAATGACAGGCTCCTGCTCCTAGAGCGGTCCGCAGTGCCAGACTGGTTGTTTCAACGGAGCCTGCCATCCCTCCTTTTTGGGATTCTGTGTGCGGGGGCTATGTGACCTTGTGGCGGAGGAGGACGGATACAGATTCCTCTGCTGCATGACTCTGCGGTCCAGGACAAGGACCACTGCATAAGATCTGTAACTGCCCTCCCCCGCTACAAAGTCACGAACCCCCCCATCCACACAGAACCTGGAAACCACCTCCCATACCGACCAGGGTGCCTACTGACTGCACTGTGTGTGTGACCTGCTGCTGATCCTGCCCCCGTGTCTGTACCCTGGTAAAGGTGACCATCCTATGCAATTACCAACCCCCTTCCCCACCCACCCCTTCAAACACAGTCTTCTGTTAAAAAAGCATGATGGAAACAGTAATTAACAGCAAAGTATTTTTAATAATTAACTAGACAGTTAGGGGATGAAACTGGGATTGGGGCTTGGGTGAGTCTGGAAGGGAAGGACTTCTCAAAATTTAGGGTATGAGAGCTTTTGGGTACTTGAGCACTCTGCTGGAGTGCAGTGACAGTTTTAACGCCCCCCGGCGCCCCTCCTTCTGGTTATTTTGGGTGAGGGGGGTATGGGACTTTGTGGCGGGGGAGGGCGGTTGCAGATACACTGCGGGGGGGCTCTGTCCTCCTGCCTGCAGTCCTGCAGAACATGCACAAGGCGCCGGAGCGTGTCCGTTTGCTCCCTCATTAGTCCAAGCAGCGTTTGAGTCGCCTGCTTGTCTTCCTCACGCCACCTCTCCTCCCGTTCACTGTGTGAGCGCTGGTACAGAGAGAGGGTCTCCCTCCACTGGCTCTGCTGGTCCGCCTCGGCTCGGGAGCACCCCATAAGTTAGCGAACATCTCGTCCCGTGTCTTTTTCTTTCGCTGCCTAATCTTTGCCAGCCTCTGTGAGGGGGATGCTGTGGCAGGTCTGGAGACAGTCGAAGCTGTGTGATGGGAAAAAGGGAGTGAATTCCTTGCAAAGATACATTTTTGCGAACAATGAACACAGTCTAGTCTGTGTCTGTGAACAAGAGCATGTACAGCACCTATCTCGTGCGCACTCCTGCTGCAGGCAATCCGGAAAGCATAAACTCTGCCCCTGTTCCACCCCATCGCAGTGTCCCCTGACCCTTGGAATTCCGCGTTGAGATCCCAGTGCCTGATGGTGCAAATTTCATTGTCGCGGGTGGTTCTGGGTACATGTAGTCACTCATTCCTTCCTCCGGGAAAGCAACGGCAGACAATCATTTCGAGCCCGTTTTCCCTGGATTACCCTGGCAGACGCCATAGCGTGGCAACCATGGAGCCTGTTTTGCCTTTTGTCACTGTCACCGTATGTGTACTAGATGCCGCAGACAGAGGCGATTCAGCAGCGCTACACAGCAGCATTCATTTGCTTTTGCATGACAGCAGAGATGGTTATCAGCCATATTGTACCATCTACCATGCCATTGTAAATTGGCAAGGTGATGATGGTTACCAGCCGTATTGCATTATACCTTCTGCTGCTGTCATAGGTGCCCCTGGCCGAGATCAGCCGGGGGCGCAAAAGACAAAACTGGAAATGACTCCCCGAGTCAATCCCTCCTTTATGGTATCTAAAAATAGAATAAGTCCTGCATAGAAGATGGGGCTAGTGTAGTAGAGATCCAGTGTTTCAGAGAACCAGAGAGCACAGCCGCTCCATGTCAGATTATGCAGGAATGATGAGTTGCATGGCATTCACAGGGGGTGCTCCTGCAACAACCCCACCTGTTGCTTCCCTCCTCCCCCAGCCTTCCCGGGCTACCGTTGCAGTGTCCCCTGATTTGTGTGCTGAAGTAATAAAGAATGCAGGAATAAGTAACAGTGACTTGTTAATGAAATGAGTGGAAGGCAGCCTCCAGCTGCTATGATTGTCCAGACAGGACATTAAGCAGTGTGGGGGAGAGGAAAACAGCATCCTGCTGCTATGACAGTCCGGGCAGTACAGAATCTTTTCTTTACACATGAAGGGCGGGGGCTGATGGAGCTCAGCCCCCTGTTGCTATGATGAAGATGGTTAGCAGGCCGTCTACTTATGGGCTGATGATGAGGACGGGTACCAGTCGTATTGCACTACACCATCTACAGCAAGGCTGATGATGATGATGACAGATATCAGTCTTATTGCACCATCAGCCACCCATGAGGCAGGGGGGGGAGAGGATGCTACAGTACAGTGCCGCAGCATCGCGTCTACCAGCAGCATTCAGTACACATAGGGTGACATTTAAAAGAGTCAAGAGACAATTTTTTTTCCATTTCCTTCTGGGGGTGGGGGAGGGGGGTACATTGACGAGCTATGCCCTGAACTGCCACGGACAATGTGTTTGACCGTACAGGTATTGGGAGATCAGCCAAGAATGCAAATGCTTTTCGGAGACTTCAGGAACTGTGGGATAGCTTGCGTCCTCAGTCCCCCCTCCCTCCATGAGCGTCCATTTGATTCTTTGGCTTTCCGTTACGCTTGTCACGCAGCAGCCTGCTGAGTCTCTGCTACGCCGTCTGTCTGGAGATTTTTTAAAAATACTTTGGACCAGGCGTAACATTACAGTAATTCCCATAATTAGATGCAGGAGTCTCCGAGCGAGATCACCCTGAGGACGGTCACTGAAGGAGATAGAGAGCGCATGCTGCGTGAAAGCCGGCACAAACCAGGGGCCTATGCAGCCGTGCTCGGAGAGGCAATGCTCCCTGAGTACCTCATGAAAGCCTGGCGCGGAAAAGTGTGCTCCCACGGAGCACCCAATAAGGCAGCTCTCCCCAGGAACCTCCTGCGGAGGCTTTTTGATTACCTCCAGGAGAGCTTCGTGGAGATCTCCCAGGAGGATTTCTGTTCTATCCCCATATATATATATATATATATATATACCTCCTTTTCACATAGTTCAGATTCCTGTTCCATTAATAATAAAAGTTTACATGCTTAAAGCACTTACCGACTGATCCTTCCCCTGATTCAGGGTCGGGTTAACGGCCGGGGAGGGTTGGTAGGGGCTCTCCGTGAGGGTTATGAAGAGATCCTGGCTGTCGGGGAAACCAGAGTTGTAAGCGCTGTCGCCTGCCTCGTCCTCCACAAACCCTTCCTCATCTTCCCCATCCGCGAACATCGCCGAGGAACTGGCCGTCGACACTATCCCATCGTCAGAGTCCACGTTCACTGGTGGGGCAGTGGTGGCAGGCTCCGGAGTGTCCGTTTGCCGCTTTGGTCTTCTGGTAGCCTTGTCTCAGGACCTTGATTTTGAGGCGGCACTGCGTTACATCCCGGCTGGATCCTCTGTCTGTCATGGCTTTGGAGACCTTCTCGTAGGTCTTTGCATTCCGTTTTTTGGAGCGCAGCTCCTAAAGCACAGACTCCTCACCCCACACACCGAGCAGATCCAAGACTTCCCGGTCAGTCTATGCTGGGGCCCTCTTTCTATTCAGAGATTGCCTGGACTCCTCTGCTGGAGAGCTCTGCATCGTTGCCGGTGCTGCTGAGCTCACCCCGATGTCCAACCAGGAAATGAGATTCAAACTGGCCAGACAGGAAAAGGAATTCAAATTTTCCCGGGGCTTTTCCTGTGTGGCCGATCAGAACATCCAAGCTCGGACTGCTGTCCAGAGCGTCTACAGAGTGGTGCAGTGTGGGATAGTTCCCGGAGCTACTAAGGTCGATTTCCGTCCACACCTAGCCTACTTCGACATGGCCATGTCGAATTTAGTGCTACTCCCCTCGTCGGGGAGGAGTACAGAATTCGAACTAAAGAGCCCTCTATGTCGAATTAAATGGCTTCCTGATATGGACGGGTGCACGGTTAATTCGAATTAACGCTGCTAAATTCAAATTAAAGTCCTAGTGGGACCAGGCCTCAGATGCAGTGCAAAGGCTTGGGGGGGGTCAGAGATAATGGAGGAGCTAAGGGAGAGGAAAGTACTTTCTGGGAAGGAGCCTGGCTATGAACTTGAAGGGTTGTTGGGTATGTATGGGAAAAATATAGAACAGGTTTTTTGGAGGGGAGGGAAGGGATTGTTAGGAACCCTGTGGACCCTGGCTGGTGCCTAGCCTCTCCCATTCAGTCAGGAACATCTGCTCCTGTCCCATGTATCCCTGCACCCCCGTGTGTCCTTGTATCCCCTGTCCACATGTGTCCCTCCACCCTCACTCAGACACCCATTCCCCCCATCCCCATGTGGCCCTGCACCCCTCACCATCCCCATGTGTCTCTCTGCCCCGAGTCAGCCATCCCTCTTCCCTCTCTAGCTCTTCCCCCTTCCCCCTCTGCCCATGTGGCCCTGCACCTCTCTCCCCCTGTGACCTTTTGCCTCCACTCCCAGTCAGCCTCTGCCCTAGTCTGTCTTCCCCCACAGGCTGTTACTCTTATATAATCTGAGGAACTCTAATTATTTAAGTCAAACTGTCATAAACAGTTAGTTAGGGGTTAAGGTTTTTTTCTACCTGTAAAGGGTTAACAAGCAGTACCTGCGGACACCTGACCAGAGGACCAATCAGGGACAAGATAATTTCAAATCCCTGTGGAGGGAAGTTTTTTTTTCCTGTTCTTTGTGTGTTTAGAGAGTCTCTCTTGGGAGTTGAGGGAGTCCAGACATCTTAATCAAGTACTCCCAGGTTTCTGCAATAAATTCTTCTATTCAAGCTGGTGAGTATTAGCAAGGAACTAGAATTCTTATACTTTTATTTCTGTATTTACAATTCTGTGTTTTGCTATAGAAGTTCTTTAATTCTGCACTGTTATTGCTTTTACTGAGAAAGAAAGGAGAGGGAATTCTCTCCAAAGATTGATAAGTTTAGACCCTGTGTATTGTTCCATCTTGGTTACAGAGACAGTTACTTTCTTTCTTGGTTGCTCTTTCCTTGGATGGATTCTCAGGGAAAGGGGAGGAGGGAGGCATCCCTCTGTAGTTGGATTCCGGTATCTCTCCTAGGAAAAGGGAGGGGGAAGGAAGCAGGGGGGAATGGTTTATTTCTCCGAGGTGTAAGAACTCCTTGGATTTGGGGCTCTTGGGATCCCCAAGGATTTTGGGGAAGGACTGTGGCCCAATACACGTACATTATTGGGTGGTGGCAGCTTTTACCAGATCTAAACTAGGATTTTAGTTTAGGGGAGCCAATGCAGGTCCCCATTTTGGAACCCAACAGCTCTAAGTGGGGGTGAGACCTATGACACAAACCCTTTGAATTAGTTTTATATAATTTTTTATAAAATTTTTTTATAAAAAATTCTTTTTTATTTTATTGGCATTATACTTTGCACTGTCTGCATTTCTTCCTCCCTGGTTTGTGATCTTGTCAAACTCAAGGTCTGACTACTAATTGGATTGGAAGCATCCAAGGAAAACCAGGTGCTGCAGGGAGTGGTGTTGGTGACTCACAGGACTCTCTTTCTTTTGCTTCAGTACTGACCCAATACTGTAGGGCATGATGTTTGGAGATGCTGCTTTGCTGGAGCTAGTGCCTCCCACATACAATGTATTAGCAAGGTTCAGACGGTTTGCAGTCATTAAAGATCAGATGGCATTGTTTGCAATGTTTATGGATGTTGTCAGCCTTTGTCATTGTCAGCCCCAAAACATTTCAGGTGATGTAGACCTAGTAGTCTGGTGTTTGCAGCTTGTAAAGCGGGGTGAGGGGGCACAGAAGTTCTGACTTCACCCTCGACAGTAAAACAGAAAATGGACTTCATAATGTGTAGCAGTCTCCAAGCGAATGTACATGTTGTGTTTGAGTCCCATTATGTACAATTTAAACCAAGTCACCAGTGGAGTCAGGGAGTAAAAAAGGTCAAAAAAATTCCTGTCACTTCTCTCTTATTTTTTGGCTTTAGGAGAGGAGTAAAAAAAGAACATGACCTAATGAAGGATCGTACCTGAAATATAAGGTACAGCTAGTCACTGAATGGTCCAGACAAAGGCACAAATCTCCATAGTTTCAGCCTGAGTCCCTCTCCATCTATATTTCTTGCAATAGTGTTTAGGTTCCACTTACTCTTAAATCTGCACAATAGTCTTCCAAAGTATTATCAAGCACTGGTTAGGGTGACTTTTACTTTGCCTTAATTCAGTGCATGATTTTAGGGATGAAACATTAGAGAGCTGTGGAATTTTTATAAGAGAATTAGACCAGGTGAGGCACCCTTGCCTTTATTATAAACCCCAAATTTGCTGGAATTCACCCATCTTGTTGAAATTCAGGGAACTGTCGGTAATTTTAGGCTGGGTCTGAAACCTCAAACCAGGACAGACACAATGCCCAGAACAGGGATTCCCTGATAGCTTGATACTCTCTGGGGAGCTAACATCCCAGAATGAGAAAAAGGGACCTCATAGGCATCAGTGGGAACAGAGGATCCCTTCCCTGTCCCACTGCTGCAAATTGGAGATGGACAGAAGCAGAAATTTTCCAGCTACCAGAAGATATTTAACAAGTGCAGTGGGTCTAAGAGAGAAGCTGATCTCTGCTGGAAAGTTAGTGAGCTCATCATGCTTGAAGGCACCAAAGTATAGGGAGGTACTAGACCATTGGACCTCCCTAACAAGGAGTTGTCCTCAACTACTGATAGAGGGTGCCCTCTTCTATAGTGTCCCTACTTTATGGGTAATCTGTGACAGAGGAAGTGAGAGGAAAGACAGCCAGAGTCTAAGCCCTGGTCTACACTACGAGTTTAGGTTGAATTTAGCAGCATTAGATCGACTTAACCCTGCACCCGTCCACCTGACAAAGCCACTTTTGTCGACTTAAAGGGCTCTTAAAATTGATTTCTGTACTCCCCGACGAGGGGATTAGCGCTGAAATTGACCCTGCTGGGTCGAATTTGGGGTAGTGTGGATGCAATTTGATGGTACTGGCCTCCAGGAGTTATCCCAGAGTGCTTCATTGTGACTGCTCTGGACAGCACTCTCAACTCAGATGCACTGGCCAGGTAGACAGGAAAAACCCTGTGAACTTTTGAATTTCATTTCCTGTTTAGCCAGCATAGCAATCTGATCAGCACAGGTGACCATGCAGAGCTCATCAGCACAGGTCCCACAATTGCAAAAGAGCTCCAGCATGGACCGAACAGGAGGTACTGCATCTGATCACCGTATGGGGAGACAAATCCGTGCTATCCGAACTCCGTTCCAAAAGACGAAATTCCAGAATATTTGAAAAAATCTCCAAGGGCATGAAGGACAGAGGTTATAACAGGGACCTGCAGCAGTGCCGCATGAAGACTACCAAAGAACCAGAGAGGCAAACGGCCACTCCGGGTCTGAGCACCAGACATGCCGCTTCTATGATGAGCTGCATGCCATTCTAGGGAGTGCTCCTACAACTACCCCACCCCTCCCAGACTACCTTGGCACTTATCACCCCATTTGTGTGACGAATTAATAAAGAATGCATGAATTTGAAACAACAGTGACTTTATTGCCTCTGCAAGTGGAGATCAAAGGCAGGAGGGGAGGGCGGTTGGCTTACAGGGAAGTAGAGTGAACCAAGGGGATGGGTTTTCATCAAGGAGAAACAAACAGAACTTTCACACCGTAGCCTGACCAGTCGTGAAACTGGTTTTCAAAGCTTCTCTGATGCACAGCGCACCCTCCTGTACTCTGCTAACCGCCCTGGTGTCTGGCCACATGTAATCAGCAGCCAAGCGATTTTCCTCAACCTACCAACCTCTTAATGCATTAAAAATCTGGTAGCATGTGATTCCATTTAGACTTCTATTTATTAATTGATTAAGAAAGGTCTGTATGGTGAGCATACAATACACTTTATTTTGTTGTTGGTATGAAAAAAAAAAGATATGTTAATTAGATATACTGTCAAATGCACATAAACAAGCTGGGGAAAATAAATAAGCAAACTTTTCCTTTTTTCCAATAACTTTCTTATGGCATTACTTGTAAGTGTACTAGATTTTTAAATTTAACATGGGCCCTTTTTAAGTACAATAAAAATAAATATAAGAAAAATATACAGCGTCCTTATGGCAAATCTGTGTTACATATCTGTTATGGTTTCAGGACTGACTGCACTTTTGACCCATCTCTGGTCTGTCCAAGTCCACCCATGCAGGTAACAGATCCTGCACTTTCACTTTTCTCAGGGTGGAATCCCATGATTCTCTCTCTCTCTCTTAGACCAGCTCCTTGAGCTACAGCATCCTCTGTATCAACTTGATTGCTGAACAAATCTGGCTGGATTTGGCTGCCTTCAGATCTTCCTGTCAGGCATGAGGACTTGCAGCTGTGCCTTCCCAGTTTCTGAACAGCTTGTGAGCATTGTTGAGCCACAGCAGGGCCACCTGATTGATTACTCTGCTTCACTGGTTACAGAAGTCAGCAAGCCATCTCATAAGGACAACAGCAACAACTGATCTCTGGCTGCTCAATGCACATGTGGCCACCTGCAGCTCTGACCTCGCCTATGCTTTCCCTGCTTCCCTAGCCTTGCTCCAGCTCTGATCCTGCCTTGTTCCCAGTCCTGCTTCTTTCCCAGTCCACTCCAGCCCTGCTCAGTTCCTGACACTTAGCTCTGACTCCAGCTTTACCTGGCCTTTGCTTGTCCTTCAAGGACTGTCTTTATCAACCCCAAAGTTCTTTGTTCTAGTTTTTCTCACTTGGGATTTCCCCTCCTGTGTTCACAAGCCAGGCCTTAGAACTCACCAGGGTCAGAGGTAAAACCTCAAAAGCTAATGACACCTGCATTGTCCTTTAAATACTGGTAAGTAGGGCTTTCAGAAGCTATTGTCCCTTTTCCTGAGTGTGAGCAAGTTACTCCTCTTAAATTATCCTCTTGTAATCACATAGCAAACAATACAATATCAATCAGACAAACAGAATGTATAATAGTCATAAATTATTACAGGCAACTCCCATGCCCTTCATTTCAGAAAAATCAGTGGATTTATTATTAATAATTGTATCTGTTTTATTATTGTAGCACCCCTGAGGCCTCAAACAGGTCAGGGCCCCCTTTCTCATTGCAACTTTAACTTTCCCTCTAATAGATGGAACTCTCTGTGTCAGGTATTAGGTTGGAGAGTATTGGTACCTAATCCAGGTCTAATCCATCATGTGTAGTGATTACTCAGGGAAGACTCAAACCAAACTGGCAATGTTTACAAGCCTAGATCATTTTCCTACAGAATAGAAAGCACAGCTATTCCAGTGCTAATGGAATAGTCCCAATTTGCATTAGGGGTTCTGATGACCAAACTAATATTACTGAACTGACCTTGGAGCTACAGAACTTGAGGTTCTAAAACAACGGGCCTTAATTTTGTTTTCTTGATAGTCTAAAAGGGTCTGAGCTTCAGGCTAATTGTGGCATGGGTGTAAAACAAAGATTCTGATTATCACCAATCCATTTCCTTAAAATAAAATAAAAATCCATTCATTTTAAAAACTGAAAACTAAGACATTACAAATGAAAATGTGACTTGTTTCATTAAAAAAATAATAATAATCCATTCCTAAGTTTCAAGGGGTCAGGAAATGGACTGTCACCATTAGCTATAAAAAGTAATGTGTAGCATCGTAGCACTAGCAATGTTCCATATTTGTTTGCACTGCAGAGTTACACATATCCAATGATTCACATAAACCCTGATATGCATAGGAAGACCAAGGTTTGCCATCTGGTCCTCCATATGGGCCACCATTCTCAATGAGATTTAACAGTCCTTCCACTTCCAACTTGGTAATCATGATAACCAACAGCATGTAAAGGAAATCAGTTATAGCAAAGGAAAGAGTATGAGGGGAAAAATGGTGAGTAGAGCTTAATTTATTAACTCTTTCAAGCTTTTCCATCAAAAGACTATTGCAGGCACTGAGATATTATAGCGATGAGCACCAAAGAACGCCCAATAAATAAACAGTAGAAAAGGCCTCATCAGATTTCATCTGATTGGAAACCTTTTCCTAATGGAATGCCACAGGGGTCATGAGCCAAGGAGAACAAAGCACTGTGCTAGAAGTGGGGGTGGGGAATTGATATGGGGCAGTCTTTCCCAACAAATCTCTGTGCAGCAAGATGGGGGTGAATGGTTGCTGTTGTGGTTGTGGTCACTGCAATGGCTATTTCTTATTCCAAGACCCACCTTTTACAGCCCTTCCAAAAATTGCTGCCCTGAAAGATCCACCGCTCTTGTTCACACATGCATCCCCCACCATAATCTAACTCGGCCTTCTTCTGGGGAAAGGAGGTTTACTTAGCTCTCTTACGCCCTGCATCTACCCTATAATTACATGGCATGCTGATTATGCTTGAAATTTTCATGACTACATGTCTAAAAAAGTTATTCACACAGAATTAGAGAAGGTGCATCAATTACTTCTGTCTAGTACACCCAATAACCCCCTACAATCTTTTTTTTTCTTGAAACTCTGGGCTTTGGTTCTCTTTGCTAAGGAGTGACTATTTCCAGTAATTATATCACAGATCATTAATATGCTTTGTTTGTAAAAGGGCCAGCCCAAATTCTACAGAAAACACTATTTTGTGGCAAAGGTTCGTTAATTTGTCTTAGCCGTAGAAAATAAAGATCTACCAACAGCGTATTTAGACTGTCATGTAAAGAAAGGATTGATTGATTGCATTTAATCATTAAAGGAAATGTCAGTGCTGTAAGAGCAAAAAAAACCAAACACCCTCAATTAAGGCTGTGAAGAGTGCAGGTGCAGGTAAATTTGACTGATACACATTGTTATTCTCACTGCAAGACTCCATCAATATGATTAAATTAAAAGTGAAGAGCTGGACTGAAATTGTTTCATCACTCCTTTGAAACATGAGGGGAAGAGTGTGTGCAGTGTGCACACGTTGGGGGGCATATTTGACAACTAAGCAGGAGTTGTCTGTAACAAAAACTGAGGGAGAATTGAAACAAGTGGAATATGTATGAGCTGGTACTCATCCCTTTTATCTTAATTTTCTTATTAATTCACCATTGCAGAAAATATTTTGATGTATGTGGAAACGCTATACTTCATAACAGAACAAGTTTAATTTCTCTCTCATTACCAAAACCAGCACATTTTCTGTCTCTTCTGGTTTCTAGTTTCGTTAGAACCAGAACCTGAATCCAAGTTTGCTGAAAGATTTGCTGAGGTATCATTCAGGGAACAGTGCCTCCTGGAGCACCATTTCTGCTAAGCGTTCCAAGAAGGCAGTGTTCACCACACCTGTGCATGGGGGCTCTAGGCATTTTTGCCGCCCCAAGCAAGGCAGGCAGGCTGCCTTCGGCGGCTTGCCTGCGGGAGGTCCACCGAAGCTGCAGGACCAGCGGACCCTCCACAGGCAAGCCGCCGAAGGCAGCTTGCCTGCCGCGCTCGCGGCGACTGGCAGAGGGCCCCCTGTGGCTTGCTGCCCCAAGCACGCGCTGGGGGCTGCTCTGCTGGCTTCTTATGGTGGTAATGGGGGAACAGGGTCATTGCCCCACCCCTTCTTCCACTTTAGTGAGGTTTAAACCTTCTTAGATGCTTGCACTCTGTGAGCAAAATGACTCCAGGCCCAGCTCCATGTGCCTTCTGCCTTGCACAACCATGCAGGTCTGGGCACAACTGACCCCTTAACATATTATATAGCTCTGTTATGTGTATATTTTGCCTTTAACTGACCAAACTAATGTAAGAGCAGTTACTCCAGCACTTAGAAAGTTGCAGTGAAAGAGCTCAATTTCCAATTCAGAAGCTACGCACATAGGGCTTTCTCAGTATTCCCAGTTCACCATTAGACTGTGACTGTTCTGTGCAATCTGTTTTGATCTGCTCCCATCTGCTTCAATCTGATGCTTTTTTCTGAAAAAATGCAGCGGGTGGTGTGAAATTGTTGTGAAGGCAATCAATTACCTAAACGCTAAATGTCTTCTGCCTGGTAAAGACAGGCAGAGATAATTGTTACCAGAGTGATGCATTTCTTCTGTTCCTTAAAATATTGCAGGTGAACTTACTGTTTATCAACACAAAGAACTAACAGCACTGACCTGAGCTGGCAATAATGCAGGCCACTACTGTACAAGCTTTTCCCCACTGGACAATGGAACAGCCAAAGAGCTGACAAGGGACTCATCCTATTAGTCCATATTTGAACAGAGTCTGTGTTCGTCACTCCAGATTGAGCGAGTGCAGTAAGATTTGGACAAATGGCAACAGTGATGTGGGATGAGTCCATGCACTTAATTAGTCATTGTGACCTAATGCAGGATTTGAGCAGAGATTGTAAGAGGTAAGAGGCTAATGTCAACCTTAATTACCGTGGACCTGGCTATAATTTTCAGTGAACAGTGGGTAAGTTCTGGGGCCCTCATCTCCCGTCAGAAGGGGGGGAGTGGGGATGAAAGCTCAGGGGCAAGACAATGGTGTTAGAAGAAGGAGCAACAGTGTTTATCCAGAGCTTGAAAGATGTGGAGAAATCTGACTCAATCCAGACATAATAAAAGGAAAGTTGACAAGTAGGGAGAAACATCTGGAGAAAAGGAGGTGTGGAATAAGGCTTCCATTGATGGTCCAACCATTGCCAGTATGGTGTGCAGTCATACTAAGTGGCTACTCTTGGATTCTCAGATAGCAAGTGTGACCTGCAGACTACAACAGATCATTACCCACAATGAACAATGACTTTGTAACCTCCAGGAGGGATTACTGCAGTGCACTATGCTTGGGATTACCATTGAAAAGCACCAGGAAACTTCAGCTACTGTCTCTCTTCTGTGTGATGAAGGGCTATGAGTACTTTGGACCAGTGCTCTGCCTGTTTGTTTCCAAGTGTAATTCAGTATGTTTGTTGCACTATATAAATGGCCTCGGACCCTGCCATCTGAGAGATTTGTCTCATTTCTCAGGCCTCATTTTTCAGGTTTTGGAAGTATGTTACATTAAGAATTTAATAGAGGATGGGAAGCAGTGCATGTTCATGCAGACCCCTAGATGGTTTATTCTAAAAATAAAAAAAAAACTGTATAAAAGTCAAGAACCAGAAAGTTTGACCCCTTTCACGAATGTGTAGGTTAATAAAACTATAACAACAAACTGATAGCTGGCACTTAAAATGCTGCTGCTCAGAGACCATAAGGCAAATAATCCCACTTTGCCCCATCTGTCTCTAGGGTGACCAAACAGCAAGGATGAAAAATCAGGATGGGATGGGGATAATAGGACACTATATAAGAAAAAGACCCAAAAATCGGGACTATAAAATTGGGACACCTGGTCACCCTATCTGTCTCTTATATCTAGGATATTTTCTTAAGGGACAGTCCTGATCCCTTCTGTACACCTGAATTACATGGGTTATGTGCCGGGGAGTGGACAGATAGATGACCAACCAAACTGATGTGATAAGAGTGTGGATTTGCTGTAGTGGTTTTAAGTTACATATTTTTAAACGTTAGCTTTGATTTTTCTCTCTAATTGTGTAATCTCTTGGAGGCTGGTACCTGAACTTTTTGCCAGTGAACAAAATGCTACAAGCATAGATCCTGCTACAGATAATGTCATTTTCCAATGGTAATACTTATATAAATGTAATAGTCACCTGCAAAATTTATACGTATGGACAATATTTGGCCACAATTATAAGATCATTAATGAAAGGCTAAATTGGCAAATCATACTTAGACACAGTACCTTTATTGCTTCAAAATCAGAACCTTTTAGCCCAGACCCAAATTGTGATTGTGGAGAATGGAGACTGAATTACAAAACATCTGTCATAGGTCTCACCCCCACTTGGAGCTGTTGGGTTCACAAGATGGGGACCTGCATGGATCCTTCTAAACTTAAATCCTAGTTTAGATCTGGTAAAAGCTGCCACCACCCAATAATGTACGTGTATTGGGACACAGTCCTTCCCCCAAAATCCATGGGGATCCCAAGAGCCCCAAATCCATGGAGTTCTTACACCTAGGAGAAATAAACCATTCCCCCCTTCTTCTCTCCCGCCTCCCTTTTCCTAGGAGAGATACCGGGATCCAACTACAGAGGGATGCCTCCCTCCTCCCCTTTCCCTGAGAATACCCAAGGAAAGATCAACCAAGTCCTTAACAGAAAAGATTTATTAAAGAATAAAAAGAAAGTAACTTGTCTCTGTAGTACTAAGATGGAACAATACACAGGGTTTAAACTTATCAATCTCTGGAGAGAATTCCCCCCTCCTTTCTTTCTCAGTAAAAGCAATAACAGTACAGAATTAAAGAAGTTCTATAGCAAAACACAGAATTGCAAATACAGAAATAAAAGTATAAGAATACTAGTTCCTTGCTAATACTCACTAGCTTGGATAGAAGAATTTATTGCAGAAACCTGGGAGGACTTGATTAAGATGTCTGGACTCTCTTAACTCCCAAGAGAGACTCTCTAAAAACAAAGAACAGAAAAAAAAAAAACTTCCCTCCACAGGGATTTGAAAATATCTTGTCCCTGATTGGTCCTCTGGTCAGGTGTCCACAGGTACTGCTTGTTAACCCTTTACAGGTAGAAAAAACCCTTAACCCTTTAACTAACTGTTTATGACAACATCTAACTCCAAGGAGGTTCTGTGGATTAATAACATTATAAACCAATAGTTAGTAATCTGATAGTGGGTGTATCTGTTAAGGCTAGAGGCATTTGTATACAGGAATAGCCGTATGTCATGCTGAAGGCTGCAGTCTGAGTGATTGTTTATCTGACCAAGGGGAGATGGAAAAGTGAATGAATCAGTGCTTTGAATTTTAAAGTGCCTAAAGTTGGATTTAAATCTATTTTACATGTTGTTTGATTACAAATGGGATTCTTTGCAGACCTGGCTGCCCAACATACTACAATAACATTGCGTAATACACACTCTCATAATTTCCATTTTACCACTTTTTAAGAATTAGGATGCATTACAGTACTTATGTTAATGAAGAAAACTGGTTACTTTATGTCTTAGAGCTGTTCGGTGACCTTCGTCCTCAATAGTAAAAAGCTGATCGACGCCACCAAAGATGGGATGGAATGGACATGCAAGAAAGAGTAGAAATGGGGGAGCTGTCTAATGAGGAGCAAGGGTACCTTCTCTGCATAATTTCAAAAACACGTCTGAGATTTTTGATATAGGTTTCTATTACTGTTTAACCTAGTTTATATTGCCTCAGTTAATGCTGGCATATTGTTACATCAGTGTGCTATGAAAATATAATTCTTTATCATGTAATTTAGTTAGTTTATATCTACTGCCAGTGTGGGGCAGGATGTCAAGAAATGGGTGGGAAAGAAGGCGGGATCATGGCCCTGTCCCATCTTCCTGCATTAGCCTGAAGAGCAGGACCAGTGCATTGGGAGAGCAAGGAGTGTCCCAATCAGAGATTGTGCCTATCTCAGGCATGATCCACTGCTGTGTTTAGGGCGATACAGCTGTATATCACCCTCTGTTGAGTGCTTATAAGTCTCATTCTCGCTCTTTGTGTATAACAGATGATCTGTATCAGAGGGGTAGCCGTGTTAGTGTAACTCTGGCTCCTTGAGAGACAGACTTATAAATACATGTGCAAGTAAAAGGCCAAAAATCTAGGAGTCCCTAGAGAATACATCTCCATAGTCCAGACACCTATTTATTCGGTAAATGGCCTCTCCTTCAATATGTCCTTCAGAGGATTCTTCTCATCCCCCCTACAACTTTCTTTGGGTTCCCTACTGGTCTGTCCATGGTCCTTTCTCTTCTCTTTCTACACCCTCATCTCTGGGGTAATCTCACCTGCAAAAACAAATTCAACTACTATCTCTGTGTTTCATTAGCACAGTTCTACCTCTCTACTCCAGACCTGTCTCTTTCTGTCCAAATTAAAATCTTGTCCTGTTTCTCTGACATCTCATGGCTGAAATAACTCTTTATCTTTCTCCACAAGCTCTCAATCTCTGTGGACAACATCACCATCCTGCTTGTTCCTCAGGCTCATAACCTGGGTGTTATCTTCAACTCTGACTTCTCTCTAGGTCATCACATCCAGGCTACATCTAAATCTTCAAGATTCTCTCTGCATAACATCTCTAAGGTCTGGCCTTTCCTATCCAGCCATGAAGCTAAAACTCATCATCTTGCATCTCGCTTACTTCAACATCTCATTCATCATACTGCAACATCCTTTTCTCTGGCCTTGACGAATGCTGTCTTGCCCCCACTCAGACCCATTCAGAATCTTGCTGCAAAGATCATTTTTATAGCTGTCACTCTGACCCTGGATCCCTTTCTTTGTATCCCACCACTGGTTCCCCCTTCTCTATGGCATAAAGCATAACATTGTTTGTCTTTACTTTCAAGACCCTTCGTGGCCTATCCACACTCAGCTTTTGCTTCTGACTGGCCCATGATGCCAGCCTCCATTGCCCATTCGTTACTTTTTCAACCAAGTACCTTCATATGTTCTTGTTAGCACAGACATTTGGGAAGACCTCCCCATAAGCCTCTGTAAAACTGCCTTATTATCTTCCTTCAAATCCCTCCTCTATGCCATGTGCTTAACACGGTGTGATCTTGGCCCATGATTAGGGCTCTTATTGTTTATTTGTATTTGGTAATACCAATAAATAATAATATAATGATCACCAATAAAAACACAATTATGATGTTGTTCCAAAGTCAAGAACCCATTGTGGGAATCATGGCATCAATTTACATTGCCAGCATCTTCCACATGCCTGATAACAGTGATATAGCTATTGTTTTCCCCAAATGTCCATTCCTAAATAAAATTATAAAATGCATAGACAAACATCATCCATCTATAAATCAAGAAACTAATTTGGATTTTAGGTAGGCTTACCATATTTCAGCTTCCCAAAAAGTGGACACTGGGGGAGAGAGTGGAGAAAGGGGGAGCAAAGGGGGGTATAGTTGGGGGATGATGGAGGGGGTACCTGTGGTGAGGGTACTCACTGGAGGTGGGGGAGAGTTGCTCCCTGTCATGGTGACAGGGTGGCTGGCACAAGCTCAGGACACAGTGACAGCTGTCAGTCAGCATCTCCCTGTGGGACCCCCTGCCCAAGGCTGGGAGCCAGGGCCTGGGTGGGTGGGATCTGGCAGCTGTGGCTTGCAAGGGACTGGACCAATCAGCTGTGGATGCAGGGGAGGGACCAATCAGGACTCTCTTTGAACTGCAAATTGTCTGCTCTGCAAAAACCCTGGATATTTCCTAATATTTGAAAAATCTGCCCAGACAGAGAAAGGAAGCTCAAAAAAAGAGACTGTGTCCGGGAAAACCCAGATGTACGGTAACCATGCTTTTAGGGAGTTCCTAAATAAGGTCCTATTTCTGCTATATAATTTTGAATGATGTGACTTTTAATTATTCTAAAGCAATAAAACTGAACAAACATATAAAATATTTCTAGTGGTGATTCCTTAAAGTTATATACAGTGCTTATCATAAACAGTAAATAACTTGTTTGGATAATTTGCAAGGTCTCTGTACCATAGTGAAAGTTAGTTTTTAAAAATGAATAATCACCGAAGAACACTACATTGACATATGTATCTGAATTACTGTCTATATTTTTGCAAGAATTATTTTTTCTTCCCTCTGACAAGATCTCACTTGCTAATTTTACTCCTTTAATCCCTCTCAGCTTTCAATATTTGTGTTTTGTTATCATGTTTTTACATATTGCGTTCACTTTAGAATTGCTGTATTGAAGTTTTTTTAAGCTTTCTGCCTTGATTTTCAGATCTACTTATCTTTCTTCCTCTCTTGCTTGTCTACTGAATTAGACAAACTATGAATTCCTTCAGACAGGAAAGGAAGTTCCAAGATTTATAAACACCAGACGGTGGCACTGGTCTTTCACTTCTAGAAAGTTCAGGTCATGCAGTGAAGCATTAAATCTTGTATGCAAGTTGCACTGAACACCTACTATTTTTTCAAGCAGCATAGCTGGAATGAGCAAGGAGACATATTTGAACTCTTATCTTTAGAGCGTGCCTGTAGGTTAGGGTTAGGATGTTTTGCTAAAGGAGTATAAGGGATAAGCATTGGAAATATCTAAGCATTGCTGATAGCTTTAGTTTCTGGCACTATTGTGCCAGTGCAATTCAGAAATACTATCTGACATAATTTGAAAAATAAGGAAAGCAAATTTGCTGGAGCAAATCCTCGTCTGGTATAAATTGTTGTAGCTCCATTGAAAGCAATTGTGCTATACAAATTTACACCACCTAAGGATTTAGCCTGCAATTTTTAAAAGCGGAAGTGAGCTATATCTGTTTCTCTCTTGACTGAATCTGCAATTTTGTCACCTGTATGGGAAGCATCTAAAAAGAATCCTTATATTTTTACTGGATGTATTGGGTATTATGTCTGCAGTGATATCCGGTGGTTATTTACTTTTTGAACCAAATAAAAGATATTGTTTGTATTGTACTTCTCATGTAAACCCCTTCAGCATGGATGGTCATAAAGTCATCGGGGTTGCACACGTACATTCTGTAGGCTGAGCTCAGTGCACACATCAGGGGATCCTTGCCTTCCCCTATTCACTCCCACAAACTCCCTGCATGGCACCCTCCTACTCCCTTGCAACTCCCCCCAGTCTCCCCTCCCTGCCAGGGGTTCTACGTATCCCCTCTTCCCCGCTTCTCTCCTACCAGAGTTCCTTATTTCCACCCCATGCCCGTGGGTACATGACCACCTCCATTCCCTTCTTCCTTCCCATGCTATTGGCTCTGAATCACCCCTCCCACCACAGCTCCCCAGATACCCCACCAGGGATTGTGTGCTCCCCACTCTCCCCTACCCCATTCAAGGAACCCCCATTCTCCCCTCATGGCAGGGGCTCTGTTTGCACACCTAGTCCTCTGTTTCCCCCATACCAGGGTCCTCCTTCCCCTTATATTGGGGCTCTGTGTGCACACCCATTACTCCCTCCCTCTGTACCAGGGTTCCTTATTACTCCTTCTCCCTCCTCCCCCCGTCCTGCCATGCCAGGGTCTCTGAGTACTCCTGTCCTGACATTCTGTGGTCCCTCAACTCCCACGCACCAGTATTCTATATGCCTCCCTATTCCCCCTTTCCCCATAGCAGGCCCCCTCATTCCTCCCACCCTCTTCAAGTTCCCCATTCCCCTTCCTCCACACCATTATTTGTCTGAGAGAAAAGTCATTCAGGGAGTCAACTCTGCTGGGAGGAGAACCCTAGATGAGATAGTTATTGTTGTGTTGGAAGGTGTTAATGGCTGCTATCAGCTAATGTGATCTATAGACAATTGCAGAGGTGCTTGAAGCTGTGACAGTACTAAACAGGTGGCAGGGGCTCCTGTCCCTCATTTCCCCCCTTTTGTTTTTTTCTGGATTTTCCATTCAATCAGTAGTGCTCTGGCCATTGATGTGTAGGACATTCTGTGAAATTTGGAATTGGTTGGATGCAGAGTTAAAAAGTCTTACAGACAGACCGAGAAATGTCATCGAGTTGAGTCTATGGCCTCTCAAACTCAGCCAATCAAATCTTGAAATACTACCTTAATAGAACATTAAAGACAGAATGTTTACTGGGCTTACTGCATAAGCCTTTTACTTTGGGCTTTAAACAATCCATACTTCAGTTCTTGTGGCTATTGGTAAGAACTGTGCCAGGGAAAAAGGCATCTGAAGCTCAGGTAACATACTGATGGTACTATACTTACAAGAAACTCCCTAAGAGGATGAGCTAGCCAGAAGCTAATACAGGGGACCAAGGCACAGTTAGTGTTTGATGCTTCACAGAAAGTTTTGGAAGTGTACCACTGCACGATTGTTAGTTGAAAAAACAATCAGTAGGATGCATCAGTATTTTAAGCTTCATACAACTGATGTGACACAAACTGTATGGACACAGCAGGCTCTATTAGTAAAGATAAGATTGCACAAAGCCTACTTACCACCCCAGTGTGGAAAAACCTTCATCACAAACACTGCCATTGTGATGAGATGCCCCAGTATCTCAGAAAAAATAGATTGTGCAGTCTCAAACTAGAATCCACTGCACCTACATGACCTCTAGGTTATGAATAGCCAACATACATGAGATCAGTTCTCAGTGAAGGCAACATAGGTTAGTGTTAGTATATAGGCCTGTTTGTTAGCCTGAGACAGAATTCTGGGTTTGACTTTTGATACTTTTATATTCTTACTAATATGTGTGAACAAAGACACTGTGTATTGCTTCTGCCCAGCCAGATGGATTTGTTAGTATAATGAGAAAAGAGATAAGGGATGGAGCTGAAGTGTTCTAGGGTATGGTGGGAGTTTAATATATGAGCATACACTGGAAGGCTGCCTGGTTCCTCTCTCAAGCCAAGGTCAAGCAACCAGTTAGGAGGGGCAAAAGAGGATGCCGGGGGGGAGGAGGGTATAAGAAACACTAAATGCCAAAGAAAGGCCTGGCCTTGGCCAAAACATATCCTCACTCCTTACCCCTCCCATTGAATACAAAAGAGGTAGCACCAAGACCCCAGACTCACAACCCTCCAAAATGGAAATGACCATAAGTTGTATGGGACAGGACCCGGGGCGTGCACTGCAGGTATATTTGGGCCTGTTAAGAAGAAAGAGGTGGGAATAGGAAATGGGGACATGGGTAAAGGCTCTGCGTCATCAGAGCTGGGAATGGAACACTGTGAAACAGACTCTGCTGGCATGTAGAGCTATGGATATGCTTGCTTGAAACTAACCCCAATAAATATCGCATTACCTGCACTTCAGACTTCTGGGCTTCTGCTTTCCTCTGCCTCAGGACTGGTTCTTCCTACTGCTGTTTTTTTCCCTGAAGACAAATGTTTTTAAAATCCTCCTAGGTATTAAAATATATGAAAATCCAACAAAAACTTTAGACCTGACAAATATTCCTCCCTGAAAATGGAACGTTGGCTACATCTGCCAAGTACATGCCAGGAACTGGTTGGATATTTTAGTATCTTTTCAAATACGTCGTCTAGATATTAATTTCAAGAAATAAGTTTCAATCTGAATAACATATAGGCCAGTGGCCAAAGTAGAGCCAGAAGGATGCTCTGTAAATTACAGTATGTCCATATACCTATTGTGTATTTCTCAATGGTCAGAATTGAATAGCAGCTATTACATAGATCTATTGTTTTCCCGCATCAAATGCAATTTTCTAGAGTTATACTTTTTGAGAGTTTAGAAAATTAGTTTTTTTTTGTGGTTGCCCTGTTTCTGCCTGCCCTGCCCTCAATTGTTTTGTCCTCCTGTTGTCTTTTGTAATATACTAGACTGTAAACTCTTTGGGGGAATGGACTGTCATTTTATCACATACGTAGGCAACTGTCTCAGTTCCAGAGTTAACTGCACCTCTTGCCCCTTCAGGCCTGCTTAGGAGAACTCAGGTTTCAAGCCTCTAGTTGTTATCTTTCTTGGTGAGGGAGCTCACAATCTCCTCCCTCCACACTGTGGACTTACGCCACAGTCTTGTGCAATTCACTGTGATAAGCTCAGTAAGTCTGCCTGTAGTTCAGCACCTGAAGTTCTCTCAGGGGCAATAACAGGATTAACCAGAGACCAGACATGTTCATAAAACAAAGTACTGTTTTTTTCAGAACAAAAGTATTACAGAGAAAGCATATTAAAAACAATAAGCAGCTTACATACATTTAGCCTCTCTTTTCAATTGAATTGATAGTCCTGTGTTAAACTGTAGTGTCTCTGGGCAGTGAGCTCCGCTCCTGTTGTGCTGCAGTTTTTAGATTGATAGGATGAAAGCTATCCTCTATGATGCTTTTAGATTGGGAGACTCTTAGGAGTGCACACAGAATGAATGCAGTGACCACAAACACAGTTACAAGCAAAAAAATCTTTTATATTATAAGTTACACTCACAAATAAATCTACCCAACCTGAAAGAGTCCAAGTCATAGCCAATGCCATATTCATACTCACATACCCAAAGATATTCTAGAGTCTGCTAGATCTCTCAACAGGTGGTCATCGATAGAGGGGTGGTTCCTGCTGGGGTCTTCCCAATGAGGTCCTCACTAGCAGTCTTTCCACATTAGCCCAACCACGGAACCTCTTTTATCTTGTTGTTCTGACTCAGCCTAATACCTTATGCATATGCATAGGTGTTCCAAACCTCCTTTTCCTTATCTGTACTTCCACATCCCATAAATATTTCATAGGTTGTTTTCTTAGTTTCCTTTTTTTTATTAGCATCTTATTAACATTTACTTCAACCTGTTTCCAGGGTAACCTGTGGTTAGATCAGAAATGTATGTGATGTTACAATCAGATGTCTTGCAATCTGGACAGGTACATTGATGGGGTGCAGCAAAGCTACATCCCCTATTTCACAGCTGCCTCAGCTAGTGAATGCTCCATTATTCACACCTCTACCCATTGTCCCTTCCATTTTGCCTCCTGTCCCCACACCATGGTAATCTGCTGCATCCAATCATCTGTATTGGAGGATGTGACCCTTTAGTCATGTAATAAGAACAGGGGTTCCAGAATGGAAAACTTTTCAGATTATCTCCTAAATATTTTATGGTTATTTACGGTGAACTTTTGTATCAGAAAAACCATGGCACAGCAGTGAAAACTCATCAGAAAATGTAACACAATACATATATAAGGTATTATATTTTAAAATGTTAGGAATAAAAAAAACCCTGACACACTATTTCTCAGTGCCCAATTTAATTTAATTAAATGGAATTATAATCAATAAATGAGACCAGCCATCCAAAAATGGTGTAGTTAACTTTGATCCCTGACTCATGAGGCACAAGTCCTAATGTTTTTCACTATTGGAACTTTGTTAACAATAGTTAACCCCTGGGTGCAAGTATCCAGATCTCTTATTGCTGTTGCATTAGTGTTTAGCATCTGGAAATCCTATTTGCCTTTTCAGTCAGAGTGTGCTGGTGTATCTGACCTTAAAAATTAACATTAAACAAAAAGGAAAAAAAAGATTTAAGTTTATACTAGATATCTTCCAATCATTTAAAATATCACATGGTAATTCTCTGTTTGGATTCTTCTTTACTGTTACATGTTTGAAATTCTGAATAATTTTTTGAAAGCAAGGACATTCTAGAAAAAAGCTACATATAGAAGGAGTTAAATCACTAGCTCAGAAGGATGCTGTAATTACCCCAAATGCACACGTTATAAAGTCTGAAAATTCAGGTAAGGTTAAACTTAAACCTAGACATATGCATTTGCATATGTTATGACAAGCGTAACATATGCAAATGCACACTTAGCGCACCTAAACTACCTTAGCTCTGCCCTGTACTGACACCATGAGAGGAAAAAAATTGAACAAAAAAAGTGTATTTAAAAATCAGTTTAATATAATCCGGGACAACATATGATATTAACGCATAATTATTGTACTCTCATTACAGGGCAAAGTTAAGGCTGTTTGGGTGCTTTAACTATGCATTTGTGTGCCTTAACATGTTTGGATTTATCAGAGAATAAATATACATCTGTTAACCATATTACTACAACACAAATTACATAAAGCGACACTACTTAAGATAAGTCTTTTGTCTGCTTTCATTTGTGTCTATTATACATTCCCCAGAGAGGTAACAGTTACTAAAACACTTAGGACAAAGTCCTTTTTTAGATTATCCTATGGTTATCCTATTCCTATTTGTAACACAAAACCCAAGTAAAATCATTTTGGCAATTCTGAGCCTATTTACTGATTGATTGTGTTGTTTCAGTGTTGTCTGAATTAAGAGTCTTTATCACCAAAGATTTTCCATGAATCACAGCAAGACCATGACAAAATTATTCCTATTTCTTTTCTAGAGATTTAAGAAAAATTAAAAGTATCCAAAAGAAAAAGCATGAGAGAGAAAATGAGTTATTAGGTCACAATCAAAGTTGTTGAGCAGTAGAGCCATAAAAAAACCCAACCCAACCCAAACCAAACCAATCTACTATCTACAAAAACTAAAACAACCTCTCCCCTCACACACACACATACACAACCAAAGCAAACCCAGCAAAGTTTGGGTTCTCTTACAGCTAAGAATTAATATGATAATGTGTGGTATTTTGCAAAAACAAAATACAGAGCAAACCAATGTGTTTTTTAAGGAACAAAGCATTTTCACAGAAAAGAATTAATTAGTGGAAAAAACTACTCAAGCCACAACCATATAGGATTTTTAGAGATTGATCCCAGCATTAAGAAAACAAAACAAAAAAACCCATGCCTCCTGTGGGAGTCCTGGAGTCTGCAGGAGTAGAATATTGCTGCCCTGAAGTACTTTTCTGTTTTTTAGGTTGATAATCCCCAATTGATTTTATGGAGTCTCATGAAATCACCTTCCATATGGTGATCTTCAAAGGATGGAATAGTGTAATGCAAATTGAATTTCCTTTGCCATCAGCTACTAATGATGCAGTATTAGAAAAAAATATATATGAAGTTGTCCCCAGAAAACCTTTTCTGGGACAGGAGTACTGGAGGCTGATAGAACTTTCAGAACATTGACCTGTGCAAAGAAATTCACACTACTGGCAAAGGGGCTGAAAAATCAGCTATTCTGGGGTTCACAAGATATGAAAAAAATGGGTGCTTTCATATCAAATTTACTATGGTGGAAGTCAGATTAACAGGGGAAACATTTAAAGGTTTGTAAAAGCAGCAAAGAATCCTGTGGCACCTTATATACTAACAGACATTTTGGGGCATGAGCTTTTGTGGGTGAATACCCACTTTGTTGGATGCATGACGAAGTGGGTATTCACCCACAAAAGCTCATGCTCCAAAATGTCTGTTAGTCTATAAGGTGCCACAGGACTCTTTGCTGCTTTTACAGAAACCAGACTAACACGGCTACCCCTCTGATATTTAAAGGTTTAGCTGTGAAAAAGCTGTGGTTGATAGAGAACAGGATTTTTTTAAAAGGAACATTTTAAAAATGTTAATCAGGCAGAAAAGTGGTGCTTTGTGCCTGCTAGGCTGATATTCCACAACTCCCCAGTTGTCCTGTTGCTTCCCTTTGCACATCCCAAATTTCACCTAAGTCATTTGAATGCACACCATTCTTCTGGCTGGTGTACTACTTGGCTCAGAAGAGAAACATAAATGCTGTTTTCATACAATTAGGAAGCTTAGTACTATTGTCACTGTGGGAGTCATGTGCAACCTCCCTCCTGGTTACAAATCACCTTAATTCAGTTAACCAGTTGTGGTCTGATGCATGCTGAGTTATGCCTTGTGAACTCATACTGACCATCCCTGGAACCAGCAAGGTTCCGTGAGGTATAAGTCAGCACCACTTGGGTCAGTTTTACTTTCTCCTTGCATGGAAAAGATTTATATGGAGAATCTGAAGGGGAAGCATAAAAATCATGTTAAATATGAGTGGTTCACCTGCCTAGGATTAGTATGGAGGTAACAGGGCCTGCTGGATCCTTTCTGGGTGTTTTTTTAAAGGTAGTGCTTTTGGAGAAGGGATGAGATATGAAAAGACTGTTGGGAGCTGTGAAAATCAGTGGCAGAGGTGGATGGAGAAGGAGAAGGGATCGTTGGGCTTGTAGACAGAGGGGAAGGGGCTGAGGGCTGTTGAGCTTGCGGCTGGAATGATGGAAATACAAAGTTTTGAAAGCTGATTATGTGACTGACTGAAATCTGAACTGGATGAATTTTGTGGTATTTGGTTGTCACATCTCTATGACAAACTTTATAGAGTCCCAATGCCCACACCTCCCAAAGGTGATGTTATAACCCTAGATTTTCAGATCTACGTTCCCCTAGCTCCTGTTCCCAATATCATCTTCCCCTACTGCTTGTTAGTACACACAGAAACAATAGAGGGCAGATCATCTGCTGGTGTAAGCTGATTCCATTGTCTTCATTGGAGTTATGACCATTTGCACCAACTAATATATATCCCAAGATCCTGTGGATATTTACCCAGGTTGTTGTACTTATGACAGATGATATACTTGCATCCACAATGACATCACAGAGCTAGAAGGTGATGCCCAAGATGCTTGAATTCTCCCTCTCACTTCTGAGACTTCTCTGGGTTAGACTGAGCCTGCTAAAATTGAGCAATAGCTATGATTTAGCTTCTGACCTTTAGCTTACCCCCTCCATTGTGACACACACTTGCACTTTTGCTAAATACAAAGCAGTTTCACTGGTGAAAAAGTTTATGGTAAAAATTAAAATAAAAATATTTTCACAGAATTGTCAAAGCCCCAGGGTTTTTTTTTCCTGTGTGAAAACATTTCATATAACTGCAGTGATGTATCGCATCTAGGTCTCTACGATGCCTTAATGTCACAGCTCTTCAGTGAATATATTGGTGGAGGCGAACTGCCTTACCTGGGGCTAATTTGGTCTGATTCTCCACTGTATCACACACTGTGTAATGTACAGCTCTGCCGGGTATAGTGAACAGCTACCATTTTTATACGGTAGTATTTTATGCTCTGCACAGGTATAAATGAAAACAGAAGATTTCAGGCAGTGGAGGATCAGTCCCAGTGTACATGAAGCAGTGCCTCCCAGAGTTCAGGGAGCACATCTGGTGTATCACTCTGCTGTAGCATGTACTGTACCAGCTAACTGTGCTGGTTAATCACTATGGAGGCCACTATGGGTGCTAATGTAACATAGACTAAGAATCATGATTGTGTTCTCTCTCTCCACTTGCTCACAGTTACACAAAATTTAGATTAAAATAATTGTAAATATTAAACAATATATTATAATAAGGGTAGGAAAAGGGAGTCGAGACAGTCCTTCTCAGTTCAATATAAACAAATAGGATTTTAAAAGATATTACTTACAATCGTGCACTCCTTAAAAAAAATCCTTTAAAAGTGTCTCTTGTTAAATAAGGAATAATCACCACAAAATGATTCCGATAGAAAGTTTTACTACTTACTTTTTGGGGTTCTTTGTTTTTTGTTGTTTTTTTAAACAAGGACAAAGCAATTTGTAGATAAAAGGATTCTTCAAATAAGTGTTTTCCAACTTTTCATTCCTGGAAATGGGGTATCAGTTACATTTCCAGTAAGACAGACATAATTATTTTTACTAAATTGAAAGAAGACTCTCTTTTTGTAGCTAAGATTCCTAATATCATCTAGCACCTTAAAATTTAGTCTGAGGGAAGATGTGTAATATAAACTAAGTTTATCACAGACGTCTTATCCTAGAAACTCTTGTATGTAAAATAATGCATATGTACAAGTGGTTATGTAATCAGATTGCAAATAAATAACAGCCAATATTTTTTTCAAAATTACCTCTGATTTTGGTTTCTCCATTGTTTGTGTGCCCAACTTTTTACCTTATTGGTGCACTCAAAAATTGAGGTATCCCAAATCCGTGGCTAGTTTTGAAGATATTGGCCTTAATGTACACTGTAATTAATTATATTTACTACTCAGTGTTTACTTATGCAGTCTGAGTATTGTTCTGTTACTTTGAGAGTGGGTTAAAAATGCAAACCATGGCAATCTGACATTCTGAACATATGCGTAAGACCAGAGAGAGAAATTACCAAAAGTCTGTTGAGTGCAGATAATAGCCCTGCATCTATTGCTAATAATAATTGTATTACTTGTACTACTATACTCATGTATTGCCGAAAGTTGCCACATTAAATATATTTGCCTAAGAATATTTAATTCAGTTTTAAGATGCTAAGAAAGCCAATTCTTAAGATGTATCATACAAAAATCCGTAGTTCTCTTTCATCTTGTTTGAGATAGAAGCATAAGAGGGTTCACTAGAACAAAGACAAGATCAATACCTTTGCAAATTTTAATTGGACCTTTATTTACAATTGGCAGAATGTCATGAGTGCTTTTAGCTCTGGAATAGTAAAATTTAAACTGTTAGGCCGCCAGTGATCCTCAGATTTCCAGATCCAATCCCAGTAGCCATAGTCACAGGATTACTTTGAATAGTGTATGGAAAAAGGAAATCCAGTTCGAATTGCCATAATATTTTCCATGAAGCTCAATCTTTTCTTCCACTTTTGTTTTTAATTCAGTGAACTTATTCATCTTTGCCTTTTAAAACTACTTATTCCTCCCACGTTGCCCCTATTTATAGTTTAAACAAATTTCCTTCTGTCTTTATAGTTCCAGTTCTGTGTTTCCCCCATACAAAAACACTTTGCATCTCATTCCATTACAACTTTTCCTCTATGCTCAACAGTTGAATAAAATCGCATTCTCCACACCCTTAAAAATCCTCAGAATCCTAGTAAAGGATTATGCTTACCTTTTCTCAAAACACCATCTTTCCAGTCCTTGCTTTTTTTTATCCTCCCTTTAAATTTAAAATTATTTAAGAAACTTGTTTTTTCACTCATTCCCCAAAGTGTTTTTCTGAAACTCCCTTTTAAACATGATTTGTTGGCTCCATCCTGTATAGCGCCTCAGAGCTGTCAGAGGCATGTGTTTTGTTTTTTTTTTCCTTTAAATCTCCATTGCACAACATTTGGAAACCTCCCCTGGTAAAGCAATTCCATCTTTATTGTGTTCACTGCACCAGTTTAGTGACACACTATCTCCACAATGTAAAACTTCCAGGGTTGGTTACCCAGAGCCAGCTGTTCAACAGATCAAGTCATTCTGTCCAGCTTAAGAGCATACCCGCTGTACTCATGATGTTCATATTTATTGTCTTCATGGACTGGAAGAGTTGGGAGCACTGTCACTTGCCCTGTTCTATATACCTAAGAACTGCTCCAAGCTGAGGTGACAATTCCCTGAGAACTCCAGGAGGTGGTCTGTGTGGAGGTTATTTTATCTACTTTGTACCCATCCTGCAGGTTTCCCCATTGGACAGGAAGTTTGGTCCTTTATTATTATTTGTACTGTGACAGTACTAGGAAACTTCGATCAAAGACCATGGCTAGGCACTGTCGAGACAGTGCCTTCCCTGAGGATCTATGATGGGGTGTGTACTTCACGCTGGTACTGAGAGGGTTAATGGGAGCTTCCAACTCAATCAACCTACCTTTTGGCATGTGGTGGTGGAGTGTTAAGTAGGTCATTTAGCTGGCCCTTGTGGAAAGGAGTCAGGTTTCCTTAAGAAACTGAGAGAGCTAAATTGGAGGAAGACCAGAGGAAAGGAGGCTGGGAGTTCCTGTGTTCTGAGAAGGAAGGAGCAGAATATCAGGAATGACCAGGGAAGGGCTGAAGTTCAAGCTGGGAAAGGGCTGAAATGATTTAAATGTGTTGTTTGGTTTGGTGATTTGTTGGAGAACTCCCGGGAAGAATCCTGTGAGTCACAGCTATGAAGGAGAGGTGAAATTTGAAATCTCGGAGCGCCTGAGAGAAACACAGGTACATAGTGGTCTCAAGAAGAGGCTATGGGAAAGGCATATTAACAGGCTGAGGTAGGAAGAAGGCTAGTGAGGCAGCAGAACATCAATCTTACTGTAGACAGATCTTGCCTGCTAATTGTAGTGTCCCTGGGCTGGAAGTCAGAGGACAGGGAAGGCCTGGGTTTTTGCACCAGCCACAGAGGAAGGTGGTAAGACCATCCCCACCCCCTTGAAAGAAGGGGATAATAAAGACTGACCACTAAGAGAAGAGTATGAGGAATTAGGGGCTGAAAACCTGATGTAAGGACACTGGATTTTGTTACCCAAGAAT
Organism: Mauremys reevesii; assembly: GCF_016161935.1. Classification (NCBI taxonomy): domain Eukaryota; kingdom Metazoa; phylum Chordata; order Testudines; family Geoemydidae; genus Mauremys; species Mauremys reevesii. The sequence continues at coordinate 45,550,679 of NC_052629.1, read as the reverse complement.
GAATGGAAGCAAAACCTGACCTAGCCAGAGGGTTGAGTTGCAAGGAGACCATGTCGGGTCTGGAGCAATATTTACAAAGGATGCTAGATTGACTCACTTCTGTGAGAGCCTGCTATGCCACACCCAGCCACGAGGGGGTGCACCAGCAGTGAGTCAATTCTTCCACAGGATCTATATTGAGTTCAATTCTTCTCACAGTTTTACATCAGTGTAATTTCACTGATGTCACTGGGGTTTGTTCCCAATTTTCACTGGTCTGAGAGGAAAATCAGGCTGATATCTTTGTGGTATGTAGCTAAAGAGGACAGCTTGCAGCCAGACTGTTTTAATATTGAGATTTTGTGCTGTGCCTGTATGAGATGCAATACAGAACTCAGGTCCCAGGTATCAGGCGCTGCCTCCTGGTTGGAATGGAGATTTACATCAAGTGTAGGGTCGGTACTAGGCCAAGGTGGGCACTGAAATTTAGATCTGGGGTCAGAACTGAGATTGGAGTCTGCAGACAAGCCACAGCTGGAGTCCCGGTGCAAACCAGGGGTTGAAGCTGGGTGGTCAGAGTCTAGGGATGAACCAAGTCAGTACTGTAGCCAGAGTTCAGGTGCAGGCCAGAGGCCAAAGCCAGGTAGTCAGAGTCTGAGAAGGGTCAAGCAGCAGAGGCAAGACTGGAGTGGTGTCAGAATAAAGTGAGGGCAAGGCTGGGACAGAAGTGGGAATTGGATGCAGAAGCAGCCTGAGAGTCTCGAGAGGGCTTTTGGCTGGGTGGTGCTGTTGCACAGACTGATCTGCAACTCTGGTAGGGTTGGGGAAATATCTGGGCCTGGGGATCATCTGACCCAGGCTCGGCTCAAGTTGCTGCCATATGCGTGAGGGCAGAGTCACTGCAGGCTCTGTTTGGAGGACAAGTCAGAGCAGTTGAGTTGTGGCAGCGTGACTGAGTGATGACTCCCTGCAGTTCTGTTGAAGGGGCACCTGAGCTAACAGCTCTAGTTTGGCTGTAGAGGTTTGCCTCACACCATGGACAGAGGGCCATGGTGACTTCAAGCTATTTGTGTAGCCTCCTGATCTTGGGTTGCTCTGTGGGTTGAACAGGCTCCTAACATAATGTTGACAGCCTGGAATGTGATTGCTCCATGGGTAACACTACTGCCTGCAATCTCCACAGCACTAGGTCCTGTGGTCCGGCCCATGGACACTCATCTGGCCCCCAACTCTGCTCTGGAACATTTTACACTTGAAAAGGGATCCTCAGAAGACAGCCTAATGGCTGCACAGGGCCTGCACTGAGAGAAGTCTCCTTCAGCTGGAAACAGAGATTTTAAGGCACCTTTACACCACTCCAGGCCTTTAAACTGATTTAAAGTGTGTGTGTGTGTGTGTGTGTGTGTGTGTGAGAGAGAGAGAGAGAGATGAACTAAAGGGGCTGGAGCAGGGTGAGGCTCTCATCCAATATCTTTTGATTCAACTCTGTTGAGGTGTCAACCTTAGTGCATATAGCCAGCATGGACTTAGACCAAAGAGCTCTAGATAAGCGTTTACAGTTTAAAAGTTCCCAACTGAACTGAATAGACCTTACAACTTTTTGAAGCTCACATATCATTAGAGCAGATTTCTGATCATCAGAGAACATCCCAATGTGGAGGTGCACAACAAACCACTTCTTCCTAGGGGAGGATTTAAAGTGAACTCTAAGTTGCACTTAGCATGGTTTCCTGAAGACTGGAGTCTTACCAGGTAGAATATAATGTGGACCTTTGCTGTGGTTTGTGAACAGCATCATCTTTTAAATGCAAATACATTTTTCTTCAATGCCATTTCACCAAAAAGTGAAACTGAAACCTGTGATCTGGTTGCAATTTGAACATACTGACATGTCTTAAATCAATCAAACAAGTTGCTCAGTCTAGTGTTGAAGTTAACCATTGTGAATATGTTTTGGCAAAAGAGAAGTTTTGAGAAAATGGCTAAATGTGCATTTTAACAATTATACAGGCAGCATAGCTCTAATCCTTTCCACCCTTTTAATGCCCTTATTCAGTGTTGTTTTTGAAAAGATTCTTTCCAATTAGCAAGAAATAAATCTCCCCTAATCCCTTAAAATTTCCCTAGTCAATCCCATTTCTCCATCCCCTCCACCTCTACTCTTGTTTCTCAGTATACATAACTTGGTTAAAAGTTCTTTGAAAACAGAATTAAATGTAAGAAAGTCTAACTCAGGTGGTTTGCACTGTGCTGAACGAGTGTTAGTGTCTCAAAAAATGTACCCCTCCTTTTACAGCTTACTTGTACAGCAAGCTATACCAGTACAATTATATGGCTAAAGTTAAATCACTGTAGTTAGACTAATATAACTCCTCATGTGGACATAGTTATTCAGGAATAAGAGTAGCTTTATCTGGTTTAGCTTAAACTGCTTCCTACTTGACAAAGACTAAAATGGAAAAGAGACTTATACCGGAATAAGTGTGCTCACATTGGGAGTTATACCAGTGAAAATATAGAGGTTTAAATTCACAGCTTACCTTTATACCAATATAACTCCCCATGTAGACAAGCCCTTAGGCCACATCCACACTAGGAGTGCTTTCCCAGTATGGCTATACCGGTATGCTGTATTTGCACTGGCAAACCACTCCTGGTGTGAATGCAGCTATAGCAGGAAACTGCACTTTTGTTTGCTCAGTTATTCTGGCCCCCTGTGCAAAACAAGCTATAATGGCAATATCACTGAGTTTTTCTGGTATAGCTGTGTCTACACTAGAGATTTTGCCAGCACAGCTATGTTGGTCACAGATTACACCTCTTCATATTCCTGATCAACATAGCTATGCCAGAATAAGTCTGTAGTATAGATGTGGCCCTCAAATTCTCCCCCACTGTTAAGTTGATGGTGCTGACTATAGGAGTATTACTGACCACCACCACATGTGTTGCCACCTGGCTAATACTTTTCACAGTAAGCTTTTATTTTACCCTGACACACACACAGTTCATTTTCAAACAGCGAGTGACCACTGGTAATTCTGGGAAACACATTGGTAGAAAAGTGTTTTGTTTGTATGTTTGTTTTATTAGCATTTCCTTTTGTAAGTTAATATCTAATCTGCCACCCTCTATCACTCCAAGGCCTCCTTTTGCATTAATGTTTCTCAGTTCAGGGCATCTCACTGAATAGCTGCATTTCAGATTATTTTTCCCTAGATTCATTTGACAAGTTTCAGGCTATCGGCTCTCATAGAGTTATAAACCTCTTAAAATAGGGAAAGTGCTGACACAGCCTTAAATATACTGTGGCAAATGTTACACTATAATTACCTTTATCTACCATCCAACTTCCTTTCAGAGATCTGGCTGGGTGCCTTGGGCCTAGTGATGGAATGCTCAATCACACAAGATTTTTTTCATGGAAAAATACTAAACCCGAACATGATAAAGTACTTTTATAACAGTCATCTCATGGGCCCTGACAGACTATTAAAGAGTGGGGAGCAGAAAAGATACCAGACCAATTACTGGTGAGTCTGAGTAGGAGGAATAATGGTGGGAATTATTGGTGAGTCTGTAGGAGGAAGAGAGAGAGGATGGATCTGACTAGTTTTGAACCATTTTGTCTCTGATGCAGTCGAGAAGTAATTTGCAGTGGGGAATTTTTAGGTCCTTAGAATCAAATTCCAGATTTTATGCACAATATTGGGCACATAGTTTCTAGGCTAATTCAGGCTATGTGAGCCTGGCTTTGTCAATACCTCATATTTCAGCAAAAGTAAAGGAGACAAGATGTTATATTGGGAAAGATTTGAGAAGGATAAGACTACCAGTGAGAAGGAATGCATGGATAGATGTTTCCATGAGGTGGGATCAGAGCAGGAAGAGGTTCTTCCCCTAATGACAGAGATGTGGATATATTATCCTGGAGCTGAACAAAGTGGAAGAGCATAGTGTAGCAGTGTGCTTGTGATGCAAAACAGACAATATAATTTTGGACTTGCTGGAATATAGGCCTTGCCTTCACTGCATGCTGACCTCATGCTCAACCATAGTTTCTCCCCTTAATACAGTACACATTTACACGCTGCTATCAGAACTATATGGCAAGGTAGCCATCATGCTGTGAACTATAGGGTAGAACACAAGGTTGCTATATGATGATGAGTTTAACAGAGTGAATACTTGCCACCATGGGCACCCATAACTGAGATATCATGTTCCTTCAGTTCCTTCCCATAAGCTCATTGGTTACCCATACCCTTGTTCTTACTGTCTTACCATCTGCCCATGCTAACTGTATTATGACCCCTGACTGGAATAGTCTACCTTCTTATCCCTTGCTCAGTATCCACAGTCCAGTTACAGTTTCTCCAGTCTTCTCCATTTCCAGTATTGGAAACAGCAAAACAATGGTCCCTGATAAGCTTGTCTACCTGTGCACCCATCTGGCCATATGAACATACCGGAATCTTGGTGCTGGTTTGAATAATAGAATATCAGGGTTGGAAGGGACCTCAGGAGGTCATCTAGTCCAACCCCCTACTCAAAGCAGGACCAATCCCCAACTAAATCATCCCAGCCAGGGCTTTGTCAAGCCTGACCTTAAAAACCTCTAAGGAAGGAGATTTCACCACCTCCCTAGGTAACCCATTCCAGTGCTTCACCACCCTCCTAGTGAAAAAGTGTTTTTCCTAATATTCAACCTAAAAATCCCCCACTGCAACTTGAGACCATTACTCCTTGTTCTGAGTAACAGTTTAGAATAGTTTAGATCCATCCTCTTTGGAACCCCCTTTCAGGTAATTGAAAGCAGCTATCAAATCCCCCCTCATTCTTCTCTTCTGCAGACTAAACAATCCCAGTTCCCTCAGCCTCTCCTCATAAGTCATGTGCTCCAGCCCCCTAATCATTTTTGTTGCCCTGCGCTGGACTCTTCCCAATTTTTCCACATCCTTCTTGTAGTGTGGGGCCCCAAACTGGACACAGTACTCCAGATGAGGCCTCACCAAAGTCGAATAGAGGGGAATGATCACGTCTCTCGATCTGCTGGCAGCCCTAAATGCCATTAGCCTTCTTGGCAACAAAGGCACACTGTCGACTCATATTCAGCTTCTCGTCCACTGTAACCCCTAGGTCCTTTTCTGCAGAACTGCTGCCTAGCCATTTGGTCCCTAGTCTGTAGCAGTGCATGGGATTCAACCGTCCTAAGTGCAGGACTCTGCACTTGTCCTTGCTGAACCTCATCAGGTTTCTTTTGACCCAATCTTCTAATCTGTCTAGCTCCCTCTGTATCCTATCCCTACCCTCCAGCGTATCTACCACTCCTCCCAGTTTAGTGTCATTTGCAAACTTGCTGAGGGTGCAGTCCATGCCATCCTCCAAATCATTTGGGCTGAAGTGAACAAGACACATGACTCTAACAGTATGAAGAAGATATATTGAAGAAGTTGAGGGAAGAACACGGGATTGAACTGCTTGGACAGCAATGGAGGGAGAAGATAGAGGGGCTGAACATGGGCTACTGGAAGGCCAGGTATAAGATCCATTACTGGAGAGTAATAAAACAGTTTTTTTCACTCAATTCTAGGTGGTCTCTCAGATTCCTTGTTAGGACAAGCCTCCCTCCACCACAACTGTTACTTGCAATCCTTTTCAGTTCATCTGTCAGCAAGATCCAGAAATGTTTCCTTGGTGTAAATGGATGGTCTCATCCCTGATGCTTGGAGTAACTGGTCTTTCTTCCAGATTAGAATCTGAAGCCACATGAAATCTTGGACGGTTGCACCACCTGCAAAAAGATGCAACATAATCCACCATTGCTGCTGTCCTTTCAAGTAACTGGTCTCTTCCCTCTCTCCAAAAGACCATTCTTCTCTTGGGAAAACTCTTTGAGAAAAGTTTTCAACAGGCAGGATTTTAGTGGCAGAATGAAAAAGCCAAGAGAACAGCATTCTTTTGAGATTAAAAAAAATTACTTTTCAGTTGCTGCTGTGTAGAAAGAGAATAAAATTATATGAACTCAAGAGCCACCACCATTTTTTAAATCTATCGGGAACAAATGCAGCAGTATTTGACTCATTAAGGGGTGGCCTGACAACTAGAAAACCACTCTGTGGCATAAGATTCTAAATTTGGGGACGCAGTAGTGGAGGACCAGGTATGACTTCATAATGGAGGTGAATAAGGCATGCTCTAGGAGGTTGGGAGAGTACATGGAGTCAGAGAAGTGAAGAAAGAAGGAGAAAGAGAAATATAGAATGGAGGACAAGGAGGTTGAGGGGGAGCAGTGGGAGGAGGAGAAGGAGCTGTATTCAGGTATCTCCACCATGATCGTGAGATGATAGAATGAGACGTGGAGTTTCAAAACAGGACCATGTTTGAGAGACTATTAAGGGTCATGAACCATGGGGGCCAATCCAGAACCCCTGGAATCTTCTCCATGTTACCATGTACTACAAAATACGGTAAACAGTTCCTGAGAGAGCCAGCTAATACCCACGAACCACCCTGCCATAAGCAGACAGAGTTTTGCTGTAGACGTGCTTCAGGGCACCAAAAAGAGAACAGATGTAAGGATTGTAAAAATCATTAGTATAAGAGACAATGTTTTGTGTGATGTTTCACATACTTTCACCAGCTTACGGCAACTCCTATGGCCACGTTTTTAGCATCAATGAATTTCAGTAAAGTTGAATTGAAAGGAATTTGTATTTCCACATTGTTTGCATAAACACTACATCTGAATACAAAGCAATAGCCTCAGTACTCTATACAACAGTCCAATTATGTCATGTAAGCCTATTATGTAGCCCCAATGTACTCACCATGTAGCTCAACTAAGCGAGTACAAAGGCATCCCATACATTCTTTAAGAACATAAGAACGGCCGTACCGGGTCAGATCAAAGGTCCATCTAGCCCAGTATCAGTCTACCAACAGTGGCCAATGCCAGGTGCCCCAGAGGGAGTGAACCTAACAGGCAATGATCAAGTGATCTCTCGCCTGCCATCCATCTCCATCCTCTGACGAACAGAAGCTAGGGACACCATTCTTTACCCATCCTGGCTAATAGCCATTTATGGACTTAACCACCATGAATGTATCCAGTTCTCTTTTAAACACTGTTATAGTCCTAGCCTTCACAACCTCCTCAGGTAAGGAGTTCCACAAGTTGATTGTGGGCTGTGTGAAGAAGAACTTCCTTTTATTTGTTTTAAACCTGCTGCCTATTAATTTCATTTGGTGACCCCTAGTTCTTGTATTATGGGAATAAGTAAATAACTTTTCCTTATCCACTTTCTCAACATCACTCATGATTTTATATACCTCTATAATATCCCCCCTTAGTCTCCTCTTTTCCAAGCCGAAGAGTCCTAGCCTCTTTAATCTTTCCTCATATGGGACCCTCTCCAAACCCCTAATCATTTTAGTTGACCTTTTCTGAACCTTTTCTAGTGCTAGAATATCTTTTTTGAGGTGAGGAGACCACATCTGTACACAGTATTCGAGATGTGGGCGTACCATGGATTTATATAAGGGCAATAATATATTCTCAGTCTTATTCTCTATCCCCTTTTTAATGATTCCTAACATACTGTTTGCTTTTTTGACCACCTCTGCACACTTTGTGGACATCTTCAGAGAACTATCCACGATGACTTCAAGATCTTTTTCCTGATTTGTTGTAGCTAAATTAGCCCCCATCATATAATATGTATAGTTGGGGTTATTTTTTCCAATGTGCATTACTTTACATTTATCCACATTAAATTTCATTTGCCATTTTGTTGCCCAATCACTTAGTTTCATGAGATCTTTTTGAAGTTCTTCACAATCTGCTTTGGTCTTAACTATCTTGAGTAGTTTAGTATCATCTGCAACTTTGCCACTTCACTGTTTACCCCTTTCTCCAGATCATTTATGAATAAATTGAATAGGATTGGTCCTAGGACTGACCCTTGGGGAACACCACTAGTTACCCCTCTCCATTCTGAGAATTTACCATTAATTCCTACCCTTTGTTGCCTGTCTTTTAACCAGTTCTCAATCCATGAAAGGACCTTCCCTTTTACCCCATGACAGCTTAATTTACGTAAGAGCCTTTGGTGAGGGACCTTGTCAAAGGCTTTCTGGAAATCTAAGTACACTATGTCCTTAGTGTACATGTTTGTTGACCCCTTCAAAGAACTCTAATAGATTAGTAAGACACGATTTCCCTTTACAGAAACCATGTTGACTATTGCTCAACAGTTTGTTTTTCTATGTGTTTGACAATTTTATTCTTAACTATTGTTTTGACTAATTTGCCTGGTACCGACGTTAGACTTACCGGTCTCCCATTACTGACACCTGCCTTTTCCTAGAAACTGAAGTTCCCTCCCCTGGAGAGGTAACCTCAGTGCGAGAGGCAACCCCAGCACCATCTAGAAGGAGGGGCCCAACTATGGGAAGTTTTCCCTCTGCTCCCATTGACTGCTCTGCTTCCCTGGGCCTTTCTTCCTCCTCAACAGCGCAGGGGCTGTCTGACCGGAGGTGGGACAATTCTACAGTGTCTCGGAAAGCCTCATCAACATACCTCTCTGCCTCTCTTAGCTCCTCCAGTTCCTCCACCCTGGCCTCCAAAGTCCATACGTGGTCTCTGAGGGCCAGGAGCTCCTTGCACCAACTGCACACATACACCACCCGCCCACAGGGCAGGTAATCATACATGCTACACTCAGTGCAATAAACTGGATAGCCCCCATTCTGTTGCTGGGCTTCTGCCTGCATTTTCCCCTAGTTAATGGAAGGGAGGTTTAAAGAAAGAGGTTTTGAAATGTTGTTTGGTTTATAGGTTTTAGGGGACTAAAGTGGCACAGATAGAACCGACAAGGGACCCCTGCTCCCTTCCCACTCCCCTTCTAAACTCTCCTGCGAAACTCCCTGTTAGCAGCCCCTGGTCGCTTGTGCGCGGCTTTATAAAGCCCTGGCCTGAGTGAATGCCCCGCCCACTGATTAAGGCTCAGCCAATCACCAGAGGCTTCTAGCTTTCAAACCTTCCTTTGAAGCTCCCAGCTTCCTACTGCCAGCCACAGCACACTGCTGTAGCAGACTCTAAAGCACTAACAGGTTCATATGGTCTTTAATAGCATCTTTTAGTGTCTTTAATAATGTCCAAATCATAATTTTTGACAGCCTAGTCCAGCCCAAAGTACTCTCCCTTAAGCTCACAAACATTGTGAAGCACACACTATGTCCCAATCACATGTATGGCATTAAAAACATTATAGTCCATGTACTGTAAGCAGTACCATTAGCATGACAATGTTAGCAACAGGCTAACATTGACAATGTGGTCACGCAGTAGCATTGACAAACACATGATTACTTACCCCATGGTTAACATGCAGTGAAGATAAGGCCATAGTGAGAAAACAGTTGGATAGATCAGCAAGAAGGATATAACGTTAATCAAGATGAGAAATGATTTGAGCAGGTAAAACATTGAAATAAAAGGAGGATTTATGGGCAATACTGCACAGCTATTTAGGGTTTTTAACACCAGAGTCTTACTGAATTTCAATATACCTATTTGCAGTCTGTCTGCCATGAATTCCCCCTGTAGATTCATATGGATAAGGAACTCTTCACTTTCTATTATCTGCTATTAGATTAAATGTTCCAGGCCAGGCCTGCATTCCAATAGTGGATAGAGTTAACACTGTCTTAAGTGCTTGGGAACCTTCCATATTAAAAGTGCTTTGTAAATAAGTCTAATGTATTTTAGGTCTGATGGAGAATGAATAGTTTGCGTAAAGGAAGACATTAAAATTTGTGGTGCATGTGACTGGTGAGAAAAATTAGAATCACAATGATGGATAAATAAAATTGAGGTTTCCTTTGCCTTGTTGATTACATTTACATTAACTTGTGGGATTCTCTATTTCCTACTTGTTGAAGGGTTCATGTGCTGTTGCCTGAACCCCTCCTTTTCTGCTGACTATTGAAATTCACTCACTTTAATAACCTTCCTTGTTCCCTTTAGCATATAGTGTAGATATGCTTTAAAAAATACAAAATGTTTCTCAAACACATTGGTCCTGAATCTTGAGCAGTTACTTACACTAGTGCAAAGTGGGTGTAAAATGTTGTGATTTGGCAGTGTTTTACATCCCCTTTGACTCATTTTTCAGTAATATAAATGACTAAATTTCAGTGCAAGAGGGAATCAGGCCCACTGTCTTCCACCATCATGTTGTGGCAAAATGGTGTATATATTAAACAAATACTTTTATTTCAATAATTCTGAGATGTGATTGTACAGTACTAGTTAGCAGATATATCTTCCTTTAGTTCCCCCCTTCTTGAAGTATTTACACAGGACTAATAGGTGCTATCAAACTGCATGCATTAAGAGCAGGCATTTCACTCCTTGTGTTTAAGAGGGATATCCAACTCCAATTCAATGACTTTCTTTTGTGTTGCAAAGCAGCTATAGACAGAAGAGTCAATGCACATATCCAGTTCCAGAACCATATGGCCAAAATATGCTCAGCATTTAGAACATAAGAAAGCCAGAAGAGTATTGAAAGCTTTTGTGACTATGAGCCAACTGGAACAGTTTTTTGACAGACTCAGAAGGAACACAGACTGATTGGAGTCTGAGATGGAGCTGCTGGTTGGAGTTCTGAATCTGGCGTGTTACCTTTGGGAGTTTTAATCTATATGTTTGTGTTTTCAATCTGTGATCACTGACTGTGTGTGTAGACGAGGGGACGATATCCTGTCATCTCATTCCTCTTTTGGGGCCACATCCTTGCCCCTCTCTGTCCCTTTGTTTGCCCTAACAAGGCAGCTGGGGATTCATTTTTACATGCACTGTACAACAAAGGGCAATCCCTGAGGGCAATGGACAAAAATTCCAAAGTATCAGGAAAAAGACCATTCAGTGACAGTATTTCTTACCTGACAGGGAGCAGGTGTACTGGAAATCTTGCTAGCGCCACTCCTTTTACTTACACTCACACTCTCATACACTCTTCTCTCCTCCCCTCTTTTCTCTCCAATTTTGGAGACCCAGAAGTCTGGATAGTTAAAATTAGTAACGATGCTGCATCTGAACTCTCTGTGTTAATCTGAACCAAAAAACTCCACTGCATCTTTTGAAGTTGGCCCATGCTTAGTGCACACTGCATTAAGAATGTGGGAAATTGGAGCTCTTTTCTGATTACACCAATTGCATGCTGACACCAATTGCTGCAGCTGAAGTCTAAAATGGTGGACACATCTTGAACTGCCACCGTCCATATTGAATGTAGGTAGTCTGGCCCTTCTCCAGGAAGAATTGCAATTGCTGACACCAATTGCTGACACCAATTACTGCAACTGAAGGACAAGTTCCTATGATTCACACATACTTTGGTGTAGTTGGTTTTAAACATAAAAGCTTTATCAGCTTTCGGTAGCAATCAGGTGGAAGTTATCTGTTAAACTATTAATTGTAATTTGATATTAGCCAGGATGGGCAGGGATGCAAAACCATGCTCTGAAGTATCCCTAGTCTCTGATTGCCAGAAGCTGGGAATAGATGACTGGGGATGGATCACTTGTTGATTACCTGTTCTATTAATTCCCTATGAAGCTCCTGGCATTAGCTTCTATTGGAAGACAGGATACTGTGCTAGATGGACCATTGGACTGACCCAGTATGGCTGTTCTTATGATATATTTAACCTTCAACATCTATAACAATTCTAGAAGAACTATCCTACCATTTCTCACACAAATTAAAAGTCAAGTACTGAAGTCATTTTGCTTCAGAACAGGCAATCTTGTGAATTGTGAATATCTCTCTTGTGAATTCTGTCCTAGTTTAAAATATATATAAGTAGGATTAGGGTGGTGATATACCTGAGTTCTAGAGCCATATTTAAAAAATGTGACTATCTCAATGATCAGACCTGTTACTCCAAAGGAGACCTTGTTTTCAGAGGGAAGAATAAATTGGTAAGGGTGTTCTCAAATGGTCACTTGTAATTTTAAAAGCCGCTTTTTATTTTGTGCAGTAAAGGCATATCGGAGCTTTTTTTCAACTGTTGTCAGTTTGTTACTGCCACTGTCAGTGTAACTGAAGAAGCAAAAGCTTCTTTTTTCAGACACAATTACAAAATGCTTTCATCCTCTTATATTTTTGGTTGTATCACTGATAGACATTTGAACCCCCTGCCTTTGAAGAAGACAGTGTGCTATTCAGAAATCTTTGATTTTATTCTGAACTCAACTGGATTTGTTGTTCCTATGAAGTACCCAGTTTTTCAGTAGCAGATCTGAGGGTTTTGCAATGGGAGAGTTGGAACTGGTGCATGAATAAGCAACTTTATGGGAAGGGTAGTTATGCAAATTTGAGGCATCGCTATGAAAGACAATGACTTGCAAGATATCTAAAACTATACAAACAATAATCTTTGAGATCCTTCCCCACTGATTCTAGTTACAGGCAATATCTTTAGTAGTATGTGTCCCTTGCAAATGATTGAGTTCATTGAACCAGACTCTGTAAAAAAAAAAAAAAAAAAATATTGCGGCAGATTCTTAGCTGGTAAAATTGTCATAGCTTCATTTGGAGTTATGATAAATGACAACACCTGAGGATTTGCCCCATTAGTAATAGTAACTTTTCTTTTTTGGTATCTCCTCCATTGCAGGTACTCCACAGAGACAGTGAATTGATTTTCAGAGTCAAGTTTCTATTGACTTCAGTATGATCATGCCCTTCATGAAAACTGACATCAGAGGGCACTGAAGGCTGAACACCCTGGAAAATCAGACTTCTTTTAATGGGTGCACAAGCTTAAATTTAGGTGTTTAATCTTTTACAAACAAATTTTTAATGTTGGTTTTGATATTTATCATCAGGTAAGGATGGTAAGTAGTAGCTAACTGATTGTTCCAGTTCACTGTCCTACTTGCAGAAATAAATAGGCAGCAAAGCAGTCAAATTGGAACCAATTTTACAGTTAGCTCAAAATCTGTCACAGTAAGGCATTTCTAAATGGAAGAAATAGAGAACCTCTATAATATTACTCTACAGTGTCTGATGGTACATTCTGGCTGGGCTGTTGTCACTTAATGATATGAAGCACTAAAAACTCAACCATCTTCACTTCCAATTTGTTTGGTTTTGCAGTTAGTTTCTGGAATTCATTCTAATTTTGATGCTACCAAAACATAAATATTTACTGCTACTACTGATTGTAAACCAGTACAGGAAACTCCATTTATAATTTCAACATAGTTGTTGGTCATAAGAAAGAACAATTACTTGGTGGACATCCTCTGGCAGGGAGCTTCAGAACCAAGTCCCCATAAATGAGAAGGCCCTCCTCTTCTTTGATCTGGGGAGAAGCTAGGGACTGAGAGAAGACACCCAGATCAACCATAATTGTTAAGAAAGGACATAGTATGTATATCAGATCATTGATTGCTCACGGACTGGAGCCTACAATGTGTAGTGTTTTATTTTTTTGTGGTGGGAGATACTAGATGGTGGTGCTAGACATAAGTTTACAAGTTCTTTTTCCAAGCATGCGAGCAGTGTACAGTCTTTGAAAAAGTTCTGTATTATTGCTAGTTTTTTGTTGTGGAGATGCTTTGGGGGAGCTGTGGCAGATGTTGAGCATTTGCTTTCTGCCTTAATACCTTTGACTAAAGTAAATTCTTGATGCAGCATTGCTTCTTGGGAACTGGGCATTGGTATTGGACTTAGATTCCTGAGAAAGTAAAACATGACTGCATGTTGTTTGTGATCACCTCTGTTCAAGGACTGGTGATGGTAGTGTAAATAAAAAAATCAACTAAGAGTGATGCAGAGTCACCATATTTGATTTCTTCTATAGCAGGAAACAGACCTGTAAGGACCTGAATTCTGTTCCCTGTTGGCAGAAGTGTGACAACATAATAATGTTAGCGGATACAAAACAATGACTCATAATATTTTTTATTTTCTATATTGTGACTGTATTATTGATATAGGAGACAGTATGATTCAATATATTGGGCACTAGGCTCAGATTCATGAGTCTTGGTTCAGTACTGGCTCTGCCATGAACCTGTAGTTGGGGAATTTGTGCAAATCTCATTTTACTTTGTACCTCCCTTTTCCCATCTGTAAAATGAACTATCCTCCTTTTTAAAGTGTTGCCAGAGCCCCAGAGGAAAAGCACGATATTTAGGCTAAGTATATTAATAATAAATTTCTGACGTGGACATATTTTTGTTTAGTAAGACTTAAGCTTGAAAACTAGCAAGAAATATGTGCTTCTCTGCTTAAACGTGTTTTGTTATTGTTTAAATGTAGTATAATTGTAAATATAAGTGAATTTGTTAATAATACCAACCATGCTCTAGTCACATTAACTGAGAGCGTGTTACCTGGTTTGTGTTTATCTAACAGAGAACATAAAGAAAACCAGTGAATTGGTCTGTGCATCCCTCATCCTGAAGAATAAAAAAACCTGGGAAGTTATATTTTCAAGTACAATCTCTGAGGGTCTTCAGAAGTCTGAATGTGCTAGAGCAATATGTGGAGGTGAAAGCATTGAGAGACAGTGGGCTAATCTCAGTAGTGTTTGTATATGGAGGTGTAAATTACACCATCCTGCATCAGATAGGCTTTCTATGCGCCTGGGTGTGATTCAGTCTGAAGGAGAGTAGGGGTTTCTACACTAGGTGAGGGGGAGAGCTTTAGTTTCAAATTTGAACAGCTAAATCGTTGGTTGAAATATTCAATAGGAGTCTCAATGGCTCCCCACTCTGAGAACAACAACAAGGATGTTCGGATCCAATGTTTGTGAGACTTCAGACCTTTTCTCCCACATTTTCAAAGGCCACGTATTTCACACTGTTTCTTTTCAAGGAAAAACTGATATGGTACAGTGAGCATTTTGATTTTACTTGTTTCATTTTCTACAAGATAAAAGAATGTTGGTATGTGCATCCTCCAGCCTTATACATTGTCATACTCTTTCTCTGCATGCAGAAATATTTTGTACTGCAGAGCCATGGGAGTTTGGATGGAGAATGAAGCTTGCTACAAGTTCAGCAAATTTTATGTTGGTTGAGAGAATAAGGTTGTTTTTCCTCTGCTCTTGATGCCCAAATCCATTCATAATAAAGCAGAGTATATATTTAGCTTTGTTTACATGGATTTGGGTATTCTACTCCCAGTAGCATTTACAGAAATACAAAAGGCAAAAACCACTCTCATCCTATTAAAAACAACCCCCGTGTTTTGTAGCAGAGCAAGCAGAAAACAGATGACATTTTCATTTGGGGTAAGTTGTGGGAATCCGAAAAAAACTGTCCATTTTTAGTTAAGTAGTATAATGTTTGGGGGAAAGGACAGAAAACCTTAAGGAGAGCTGATGTGAACTAAAACAAAACTGTTTAAATAGATAATCATTGCTAAAGTGTTACTGCTGTTACTGTATGTTAATGGCAATATTTGGTGCTTTTAAAAATATACCCCACAAGCAACTTTGGATGTCTGTTTCTAAATTCCATTTATTTGCTGCTTTTGAGAGTAAATCTACTGACATTAAAAAATATATCTGAAAATCATTTGTAGTCAGCAGTTTTTAAATGAATAAGCCAAGGACTTCTCATTAGGTGACCAGCCAATAATACTTTGTATGTTTTTTCTTTTTCAAACGTTGTTTGACATTCCATTGAAACCAAATGGAGACTTCAAAGTAAAATCTCCTGAAGGTTTTTTTTTAAATCAAATGACTTTGAAATAAATATGGGACCTGATCCTGCTTTTTCCTGTTAGGGCTTGTCTACATGAACACTTAGTCCATGGCAAGCTGGGGCGCTAAACTATCCCGTCCTAGTCTGCCGTACAATAACTGTTCCCTAGTGTACTTTATAGCACGATAGAGCCAAGTGTACTTGGGAACTATTTGTGCATAGCAGCAGGGTCAACATGGGCACTTAGGGTGTGTCTACCCTGTAATGTAAGCCCAGGGTTAGTAACACTCATGTTAACAGCCCTTGGGTTTGTTAACCTAGGGCTTGAGCATCTACACTCATTTGTAACCCCAAGTTCAGAACTGTTGAACCCTGGGTCCCAACCTGGGGTTCCATCATCTACACTGTATTAGGTGGGTCTGAGTCCAACCACCCATATCCCAGACTTCCTAGTGCCCTCTCCAAATTTGGCTGCTGTAGCCCTTTGTTCATGGTGCAGTGTGGGAAAACTTGACTGATCACCAAATTTGACTGTCCAGAAGACACAAAAAGTTGGCCTGGGGGATTGTGGAATACTTCTGGCAGAATCCTAGAGCACGAGTCCAGTGGGGCTGCATCTACATTGAAAAGCAATAGGGCTTGAACCCTGAATCTAGTCTTGACTTAAGCTCAGCTTATACACCCTTGTGGGATCCTTCAACACTGGCTCCAACCCCTCGGTCAGCAAAATTTGTGTATAGACGGGGGTGTGGGGGGGGGCAAAGGAAGGCTTGAGCCTGAGTTTTAACCAAATAAATTTACACCCCATTAAGTATTCATTTAGACAAAGTCTGAGTTGCAAAATTCCCATTGATTTTGAATATCCATGTTGTTTACACAGGGATAAAAACCCTGCAGTTGGCCTGGGTCAGCTGACTTGAACTCGTGGGGCTTGGGCTCTGGGTCAAATTTGCTGTGTGGACCCTCAGGCTGGAACCCTAGCTCTGGAACCCTACATTACTCATTAAAGGAGAGAGCGGTCGACTAGGGCGACTTTGGCTTTGATGAAATGATTTGCATCAGTAAATCTCTAAAGTGCTTTACAAAGGATGTCAGTAGCATTCATTATCCCCATTTTACAGATGGAGAAACAGAGGCACAGACAGGGGAAGTGACTTGCCCAAGGTCATCTAGCAGATCAGAGGGAGAACTGGGAGTAGAACCCAGGTTTCCTGAGTACCACTTCGGTGGTCTGCTTAAATTTACCAAACAAGGCTCCAGTTCTGCATTTACATGTGTGCATTTGCCCCCATAGAAGTTATGGGGTCTGTGTGCATTTATTTGCAGCACTGGGGCTGAAGTCAGAAAAAAAAATTGTATACAGGGTCAGGCCAGATGGATACAGGAGAGTGTTAGAAGGCAGATATATTAGTCCCAAATGAAGTAGATCCCTTTTCCCTGGGTAAGATAACAGGGGCCGTTCCAGAACAAGCAGGAACTTGCTGGAACCAATTAAGGCAGGCAGGCTAATTAGGACACCTGGAGCCAATTAAGAAGAAACTGCTCGAATCAATTAGGACAGGCTGGCTAATCAGGGCACCTGAGTTTAAAAAAAACCTCACTTCAGTTTGTAGCATGCCTGTGAGGAGCTGGGAGAAAGAGATGCTAGGAGCTGAGAGTGGGAAGGCGTATTGCTGGAGGATTGAAGAGTACAAGCATTATCAGACACCAGAAGAAAGGTCCTGTGGTGAGGATAAAGAAGGTGTTGTTAGGAGGCTATGGGGAAGTAGCCCAGGGAGTTGTAGCTGTCGCGCAGCTGTTCCAGGAGACACTATAGACAGCTGGAAGCTGGAGTAGAGGGCTGGCCCGGGTTCCCCCCAAACCTCCCAACTCCTGAGCAGACACAGGAGGAATTTACCTGGACATTTATGCTGCCCCAAGCAAACAAAAAGAGCGCTGCCCCGCCCCTGCGAGCGCCGCGCCGCCGAACCCCTCCCCGAGCATCGCACCGCCGAAGTCCCCACCCCCACCTGAGCATCGTGTTGCGTCGCACCGCCCAAGTCCCCACGCCTCCCAAGTCCTCACCCCCACCCGAGCACCATGCCGCCTAAGCCCCCCACCTCTCCCAAGCACTGCACCGTGCTGCCCAAGTCCCTGGCCCCCCGAGCATCGCATCGCACTGCCCAAGTCCCCGGCCCCCCGAGCGTCGCGTCACGCCGACCAAGCCCCCCACCCCTCCCGAGCACCGCACTGCGCTGCCCAGTCCCTGCCCCCCCGAGCGCCGTGCCGCCTAAGCCCCCCGCCCCCCTGAGTGTCGCGTCGTGCTGCCCAAGTCCCCGCACCCTCGAGCGTCGCGTCGCGCCGCCCAAGTCCCACCCCCTCCCCCCCAGTGCTGCCCGGCCGAACCAAAAAACCCAAAACCAAACCCCGAGCGCCGCCCCGTCCCAAGGTGCCGTCCCAAGCACATGCTTGGTAGGCTGGTGTCTGGAGCCGGCCCTTCCTGGACTGTGGCTTCTACCAGAAGGGAAGGTCTCTGGACTGTTCCCTGACCCACATGGTGAATCTCTGAGGTGAACAAATCCACCAATAAGCACAGGACCCACCAAGATAGAGGAGGAACTTTGTCACAACTGGTGTCAGGGGTGGAATTTGGTGTGCACAGCACTGCGGAAGAAGGAGGGTGATTTTAAAAAAAAAGGAGAGGGTTTATTTTTTTTCACCACAATGGATGACATAGTGCGGGCACTGATACAAGCCACGGCTGCCTAGCAGGAGGCTACTCATTTCCAGGCAGCCACCCAACAGGAGCGGCTCCAGCCCCCAGAGCAGCAAGAGCATGCCGGTCGCCATGAGGGTGGCAGTCAGACAGCCTTCAGTGGTGTTTCTGTGGGTGGTCCGCCAGTCCCACAGCTGCAGCAGCAATTCGGCGGCAGGTACGCCGAAGTTACGGGACCAGTAGATCACCCACAGAGCCGCCACTGAATCCACGTGACCGGCGGACCTCCTGCAGAAACGCCGCCGAAGGTTGCCTGACTGCCGTGCTTGGGGTGGCAAAAATCATAGAGCCACTCCTGCAGCCATGATCCAGCCACTCTTACCCTAGCAGCTTGTCAGTAACACATTAGCCACACTCTGATTTCTAGCAGCCTTGCAGGGTGACCCCAAAAGACTCCCAATCCTGCATTTTCCCCAGAATGTGTGTTCTGCACTGTCCAGCCCTCTACATTGGGCAGTTCAGATATTAGAGATCCATTGCCCCTCAATATGAAACAGTTTGCTACTTTAACTGAAGTAACCCAAACAGGTCACAACACTGGATTTGATTAAAAAATAACACAACTTTATTTAACTACAAAGAGACAGATTTTAAGTGTGTACAACTATGTACTAAAGTCAGAAATGGTTACATGAGAAAGAAAGGTAAAACACTTTCTAGTAACTAAAAATTAACCAGCTAGAGTAGGTTAAAGGTAAAATCCTTATCACATGTTCCCAGCAACATTGCTGACCAAACTCTCAGGTTAGGACCCATCCCAAAGTCAAAGAGCTGGTTCCTTTGTTGTCTTAGGTGAAAGAGAGAGAGGGAGAAAGATAACTTGGCGTGTTTTTGCCCCTTGCTTCTATAGTCATCCTTTGAAAAGCAGTTTCCTGAGGGTTACCCCTAGATAAAGTTCCTTCCAGCAGTGAGACTAGAGACATGGAGTATCATGCTGAAAGAGGGTCCATGTTGTTAAAATGCAGATAGATCTGTGCCTGCCCTCCTTCCTTGCCAAAGAATGGCCATTTGACCAGTAATTTCTTTGATGACACCTGGCTAGAGGCGTCAGCTTGTCCTTTGTGTGTGAGGAACACGTTTACCACCTCTTGCTGTCCCAATGTCCTTGTTTACTCCTTATGTGTAACTTGAGGTAAACATACATTTATTTAGTTCAGATAGACCTGTTTAACAACTTCTGCCTAGGGCTATGTGGGTTTGAACATGTGCTAACAACATTGTATGTGGCAATTCGGAACTTACCATATAATGTTGCTATATACATTTCCAGGGCCGCCGAGAACGGGTTTGGGCCCCAGTGAAAAAAATTTTTCGGGCCCCCAGCAAGGGCGGACCGGCTAAACAGGGCTGACAAAGCCGGGGAAGCCAGGGCCCGGGCCCCCTTCGGGACCGCAGGGCCCCGGTAATTTGTACCAGCTTCCCCCCCGTCATCGGCCCTGTACGTTTCACCATGATGTTATTGACCATTGATTTATTAGTTTTCAAATGATACCTCAAAGGCGCATTTTGTACAAAGATTATTACAATAGAGTGTAGGGTGTGGATAGTTGCACAACTGGAGGAAAACTGCTGGGGAGTTCGATTTATGGCCCCAGAGCCAAAGAACCTCTGTACATATATGTCAGTGCCTGTAGTGAATCTCCAGAGATTGCACGTCCTAGAAGTGGAACAAAACAATTTGGGTAAGACTTTACAATCAGAATCTTCCAGAGTTTCCCTGTCTTCCTCAGGGATATACTGTACTAAAAACTGAGCCCTGGAATACTATTTATTCTCCTCCCCTATCTAGCAAGAGAAGTTTCCCCTTCTGGTAACACTTCATAGAATATGCTAAGCCAGTTCTCTACACAGCATCATATTTTATCTCCTTTTCTGTAACCCTCTCCTTTAGCTATTAATCTCCGACATGAAACCTTGTCAAATGCAGTTTTGAATATCTAAGTTCACTGTATCCATTGAATTTCCCCTCATCTATTATTGCAGTAATATTTTCAAAGAACTGTAGCAGGTTAGTTAAGCATGTTTTCCCCTGCCGGAATCAATGCTGCCTATCCTTAATCAAACTGTGCTTTCCCACGTCTGCTCTCCCATTTATAGCCATGAAGATGGTTTTCAATATTTATCCCACAAACAATGTGAAATAAACTGATTCAGTATCTGAATTGAATATTTGGGAGGGTGACAAGGATAAAGCCTTTCTGGAAGGTCTCAGAAAGTATCCTGCTATTTAATGCAGTCTAGTTCATTCCAAAGGCCAAGAAAAAAATTGGTCACCAAAGCATTTTTATGCCAAAGGTAAATAATCCCCGACAGGTAAGGTGACCAGACAGGAACTATGAAAAATCAGGACAGGGGATGAGGGGTTATTAGGCGATGTGGCAAATTGTCTGCACTATTATGATGGGTCCCGCACTTTCTCTTCTTGTGGGGGTTCAGGGCGCTGTTTCTCACCCCTGAACTGGGGTATCAACTAGTGTCCCAGAAAGGGGAGTGGAGGCCCGCCCTGTACTCTAGGTCTCAGCCCAGGGGCCCTAGGGATAGCGATAAACCACTTGAACTAGCGACTCCTTCCCCTGGGCTACTTCCCTCTCCGGCTCTTCAGTTTGTGGGGCTTCCTGCCCTCTCTCCGCTTGGGCCAAGTTTTTCCCAACCCCTTGTGTCTGTAGAGTCCCTCTGCTTGCACAAGCCGGGTTTCCCTTTACCTAGGGTCTCAGTCTTCTGGCCCACCCCAGCACTTCTCCAAACTGCTCTCCTTCAAACTGTTCTCCACTCCAACACCAAACCACTCTGCTTCCACTCCTTCAAACTGCTTTCCTCCAAACTGCTCTCTGCTCCAACACCAAACCACTCTGCTTCAGTTCCTCCAACTATCTGATTGAAGCGGCGGGGGGGGTGTTTATCAGGTGACTGGCTTCAGGTGCTCTAATTGGCTTAATTGGTTTCAGATGCTCTAACTAATCTGTAGCAGCCTGTCTTCCTTCTACAGAGAATAAGGCTCTCATCATCCTGGGGCTTACATATCTCCCATCTATCACTCTCCTGCTGTGCTCTGGCCATGCAATATCACAGCGCCTATATAAGACACAGCCCCAAATATTGGGACTGTCCCTATAAAATTGGGCCATCTGGTCACCCTACTGACAGGAATTGTTTAGCCGTATCAAGCATGGAGGAGAATCTTCACTGGAGATGCCTTCATTTGTGGTGTACATGTAGCATACATCTCCAATTCATGCTATCAATAGCTGGTCAGGTAAATCACAGCCAAACATTTGGCTGTGATGGACTGTATTGGACAGTTTTAGGCTTTTCCAGATAAATTTTCACTGTTCACCGACAGATAAGTTTAACTGTAATAGTTTGTTTAATGTCCTTGTACTTCCCATCAGTCCGCATTCATCTGCTATCTCCTACACTGTCTTTTTGCTCTGTGTATGTGCAGCACCGAACACAGCTGGGTCAAGTCATGACCCAGCTGGTCCATGACTTAATAATTACTGGATAAGCAAGACAAAAGATGGGCTTATGCTTATCCTTCCAACATAAACCAGTTCATATTGGCACTATTCAGAGCATTAATGCAGTAGCTAGAAAGCTGATGACCTTTGAGTCGCTTGCAGTTGGATTTATTAGATCATCACACCTTTAGCTTTCTATTGTCCTTAAGGGCCAGGGAACAGTAAAAGACACTGTATTGTTGGACCTAACCTGGGGACAATTTAGCATGAGAGCTGTTCTGAGTGCTCCTTTCTGTGCAGGTTAGGTGGCTGTTCAGGCATCTCTTTTTTTGTGTGTTTTTGTAACAAGTATAAGTAAAAAATTAAGTATTTTGTGGGGTGAATTGATTTAAATCAGGGCAATTTAAACAATGATTTAAATCACCAAGTGGAAGTCCTCAATTTACAGCATCGATTTTTAATTAACTTTTCCATCTGTACTTCGGTTCTTTTGTAAAGAAAGGTGCACTCTCATTGGTTGATATAACCATTAAAACACATTGATTTACAGCTAACCTGATCATTTGCACTACATTAGGTACATCTTTTCACTACCAGAGAGGAAGTACTATAACTATATACATTTATTTAAGCGATTATATAGTTTCATATTTTCGGATTCTCATAAATTATCATTTACCATTTACTAACACTAAAATAACAGACTTAAAAGTGGCAATTCTTCAACAAAAACACTTCAAAAACAGACTGCCACAAGAAATTGCAGAACTGGAATTAATTTGCAATCTTGACACCATCAAATTAGGCCTGAATAAAGACTGGGAGTGTCTGGGTCACTACGAAAAAATATTTTCCCTCTGTTGATAGTCACACCCAGAATGGGCCATATCCACCCTGATTGAATTGGCCTCGTTAGCACTGACCTCCCGCCCCCACTCCTTAAGGCAACTCCCATCTTTTCATGTTCTCTGTATTTATACCTGCCTACTGTATTTTCCACTCCATGCATCTGATAGAATGGGTTTTAGCCCACAAAAGCTTATGCCCAAATACATTTGTTAGTCTCTAAGGTGCCACAGGGACTCCTTGTTGTTTTTGCTGATACAGACTAACATGGCTACCACTCTGAAACCTAACACTAAAATTTATATTTTGCTTATTTACTAGATAATTAACTTTTTGCTCATGATTTGTGTCAAGTTGCATTAGGATGGTAACTAGAATGTAATTAAACATACAAAATATCATATAATGTATTTTTATTAAAAACAAGTGCTTACTATGATACATTACCTATTTTGACATATTTATAAAGCTTGACCTCAAAAGTTAAATGTTTCCCCCAAATTCTTTCTTTATATAGAAAAACAGCCTTTAACTCAAAAATTTTTATAAAGGCCGATGGATTCAGCCTATTTATTTTCTATTTAAATGTTTTAAGAGATTATAATAAATTTAGGCCTTAACATATTTTGTATTAAGTTCAGATTTCATTTTAAACAGGTCTATTTTAAAAAGTATTAGAATTGATTTAATTTAAAAACCAAACAAACAATTTTTATCCACCCTTGTTCTCCAAGTGGGTGCTTTCATGATTATATTGTTGATGTATGGAAATCATGGGGGGAAGGTGATATTTCCTCTCATAGAATCATAGAATATCAGGGTTGGAAGGGACCTCAGGAGGTCATCTAGTCCAACCCCCTGCTCAAAGCCTTACCAATTCCCAACTAAATCATCCCAGCCAGGGCTTTGTCAAGCCTGACCTTAAAAACCTCTAAGGAAGGAGATTCCACCACCTCCCTAGGTAACCCATTCCAGTGCTTCACCACCCTCCTACTGAAAAAGTTTTTCCTAATATCCAACCTAAACCTCCCCCACTGCAACTTGAGACCATTACTCCTTGTTCTGTCATCGGGTACCACTGAGAACAGTCTAGATCCATCCTCTTTGGAACCCCCTTTCAGGTAGTTGAAAGCAGCTATCAAATCCCCCCTCATTCTTCTCTTCTGCAGACTAAACAATCCCAGTTCCCTCAGCCTCTCCTCATAAGTCATGTGCTCCAGCCCCCTAATCATTTTTGTTGCCCTGCGCCAGACTCTTTCCAATTTTTCCACATCCTTCTTGTAGTGCGGGGCCCAAAACTGGACACAGTTACTCCAGATGAGGCCTCACCAATGTTGAATAGAGGGGAATGATCACATCCCTCGATCTGCTGGCAATGCCCCTACTTATACAGCCCAAAATGCCATTAGCCTTCTTGGCAACAAGGGCACACTGTTGACTCGTATCCAGCTTCTCGTCCACTGTAACCCCTAGGTCCTTTTCTGCAGAATTGCTTCCTAGCCATTCGGTCCCTAGTCTGTAACAGTGAATTGGGATTCTTCTGTCCTAAGTGCAGGACTCTGCACTTGTCCTTGTTGAACCTTATCAGGTTTCTTTTGGCCCAGTCCTCTAATTTGTCTAGGTCCCTCTGTATCCTATCCCTATCCTCCAGCGTATCTACCACTCCTCCAAGTTTAGTGTCATCTGCAAACTTGCTGAGAGTGCAGTCCACGCCATCCTCCAGATCATTGATGAAGATATTGAACAAAACAGGCCCCTTGGGGCACTCTACTTGAAACCAGCTGCCAACTAGACATGGAGCCGTTGATCACTACCCGTTGAGCCCGATGATCTAGCCAGCTTTCTATCCACCTTATAGTCCAGTCATCCAGCCCATACTTCTTTAACTTGCTGGAAAGAATACTGTGGGAGACCGTGTCAAAAGCTGTGCTAAAGTCAAGGAATAACACATCCAGAGCTTTCCCCTCATCCACAGAGCCAGTTATCTCCTCATAGAAGGCAATTAGGTTAGTCAGGTGTGACTTGCCCTTGGTGAATCCATGCTGACTGTTCCTGATAACTTTCCTCTCCTCTAAGTGCTTCAGAATTGATTCCTTGAGGACCTGCTCCATGATTTTTCCAGGGACCGAGGTGAGGCTGACTGGCCTGTAGTTCCCCAGATCCTCCTCCTTCCCTTTTTTAAAGATGGGCACTACAGTAGCCTTTTTCCATTCATCTGGGACCTTCCCCGTTCGCCATGAGTTTTCAAAGATAATGGCCAATGGCTCTGCAATCGCATCTGACAACTCCTTTAGCACCCTCGGATGCAGCGCATCCGGCCCCATGGACTTGTGTTCGTCCAGTTTTTCTAAATAGTCCCGAAACACTTCTTTCTCCACAGAGGGCTGGTCACCTTCTCCCCATATTGTGCTGCCCAGTGAAGCAGTCTGGGAGCTGACCTTGTTTGTGAAGACAGAGGCAAAAAAATATTGAGTACATTAGCTTTTTCCATATCCTCTGTCACTAGGTTGCCTCCCTCATTCAGTAAGGGGCCCACACTTTCCTTGACTTTCTTCTTGTTGCTAACATACCTGAAGAAACCCTTCTTGTTACTCTTAACATTTCTTGCTAGCTGCAACTCCAAGTGTGATTTGGCCTTCCTGATTTCAGTCCTGCATGCCTGAGCAATATTTTTATACTCCTCCCTGGTCATTTGTCCAAGCTTCCACTTCTTGTAAGCTCCTTTTTTGTGTTTAAGATCAGCAAGGATTACACTGTTAAGGCAAGCTGGTCGCCTGCCATATTTACTATTCTTCCTACACATCGGGATGGTTTTTTCCTGAAACCTCAATAAGGATTCTTTAAAATACAGCCAGCTCTCCTGGACTCCTTTCCCCCTCATGTTATTTTCCCAGGGGATCCTGCCCATCAGCTCCCTCAGGGAGTCAAAGTCTCTTTTCTGAAGTCCAGGGTCTGTATTCTGCTGCTCTCCTTTCTTCCTTGTGTCAGGATCCTGAACTCGACCATCTCATGGTCACTGCCTCCCAGGTTCCCATCCACTTTTGCTTCCCCTACTAACTCTTCTCTGTTTGTGAGCAGCAGGTCAAGAAGAGCTCTGCCCCTAGTTGGTTCCTCCAGCACTTGGACCAGGAAATTGTCCCCTACACTTTCCAAAAACTTCCTGGATTGTCTGTGCACCGCTGTATTGCTCTCCCAGCAGATATCAGGGTGATTAAAGTCTCCCATGAAAACAGGGCCTGCGATCTAGTAACTTCTGCTAGTTGCCAGAAGAAGACTCGTCCACCTCATCCCCCTGGTCTGGTGGTCTATAGCAGATTCCCACCACGACATCACCCTTGTTGCTCACACTTCTAAACTTAATCCAGAGACTCTCAGGTTTTTCTGCAGTTTCATACCGGAGCTCTGAGCAGTCATACTGCTCTCTTACATACAATGCAACTCCCCCACCTTTTCTGCCCGGCCTGTCCTTCCTAAACAGTTTATTTCCATCCATTACAGTACTCCAGTCATGTGAGTTATCCCACCAAGTCTCTGTTATTCCAATCACATCATAGTTCCTTGACTGTGCCAGGACTTCCAGTTCTCTCTGCTTGTTTCCCATGCTTCTTGCATTTGTGTATAGGCACTTAAGATAACTCACTGATTGTCCTGCTTTCTTGGTCTGAGACAGGAGTCCTCCCCTTTTGCACTCTCCTGCTTGTGCTTCCTCCCGATATCCCATTTCCCCACTTACCTCAGGGCTTTGGTCTCCTCCCCCCAGTGAATCTAGATTAAAGCCCTCCTCACTAGGTTAGCCAGCCTGCTTGCGAAGATGCTCTTCCCTCTCTTCGTTAGGTGGAGCCAGTCTCTGCCTAGCACTCCTCCTTCTTGGAAGACCATCCCATGGTTGAAGAATCCAAAGCCTTCTCTCTGACACCAACTGCGTAGCCATTCGTTGACTTCCACAATTTGATGATCCCTACCCAGGCCTTTTCCCTGCACAGGGAGGATGGACAAGAACACCACTTGCACCTCAAACTCCTTTATCCTTCTTCCCAGAGCCACGTAGTCTGCAGTGATCCACTCAAGGTCATTCTTGGCAGTATCATTGGTGCCCACGTGGAGAAGCAGGAAGGGGTAGCGATCCAAGGGCTTGATGCGTCTTGGCAGTCTCTCTGTCACATCGTGAATCCTAGCTCCTGGCAAGCAGCAGACCTCTCGGTTTTCTTGGTCGGGGCGGCAGATAGATGACTCAGTCCCCCTGAGGAGGGAGTCCCCAACCACTTCCAGCTTCTTATCCATTGATTGTTAGTTCCTTTTTCTCTTGGGAATTTTTAACTTACTGTAATTGTAGGTTTGGTACCATTGATATTGGTGTTCCAGATGTGTCTTTTTATTTCTAGATCTTCATTAATTTTTTTCATTTGTATCCTGGTAATGAGAATTTCTATGGGATGCATTTTGATAGGAAGTGAGGCAATGTGATGTGTTTCATTGAAGTATTGGAAAAGAACAGGGAAGCTAGAGAGGTGGTAGGATAAATGGTGTAAATTATGCATAAATCAACAATAAAAAGGGGGTAGCAGATATTTAATATTTCAGTTGACTGCTAACAATTAAACATAAATCCAAAACAAGCAGAGGTGATTCCACCCAACCACTGGGAACCTCATTCACAGCAAATACATATGCTCATGGTCTTACCTCCTCTATTGAATCAATAACTTATGTTTGACTATAGCATATTTTCCAGAAAGTCATCCGATCTTTAAGTCTCTTTAAGACTTCAAGAGATGAAGAATCAACCACTTCCCTTGGTAGTTTGTTTTAATGGTTAACCACCCTCCTTATTTAAAAATGTGTTCCTTATTTCTAATCTGGCTTTCCCTTCTACCTTAGTAAAGATGATCATACTGTTCCAAACATCTCTTTACTAAACGTATCTATTCCTTTCTTGCACATTCACCAAAAGGCTTATTATATAGTTCTTTGAATTTTGTTGTTGATAACATATTTTCAACAATTTAAAAGATATCTGCAAATTGTTCATACAGCTACTCTCCTTAATCATATGTTGCTATAGCTGTAAGATAAATTTGGGGAGAGGGACCGCCAATCAATGTTCACTTCTCGGTTGTGTAAAGAACCTTTCAGTAAATGTCTTGAACAAAGTGAATTTTTAGCCCTCATTCATGACAATCATTGGGCTTCTCTGTATTACACTGTCTGGAGCAAAATGTCATCATTTTCATAGCTGCATAAAAGTGATCATTGACAGAAGTGTTGACACTTTGCCCTTTCAAAGTTGTCATAAAAATGCAGGTAAACTAGTGGGTTGTGGGAATAATTTTTAAATGATGAAAGAGTTGGGGTGGGGGGAAAGAGTTGGAGGGTAGATTAAATAAAACTGAAAAGCAAAAAATGTGGGTACCCATCCCATTGTCTCTTTTTTGGGAAATGGGGGGAGAAAGGTGAAAAGAATAAAAAGCTAAAACTGAAAACATTTTGGTTTTCTATATCCATAAACATTTTCCATTTGTAAAAATGAAAATTTCCATGAAAATGGTGTTTTTGTTTTATTTTGTGTGTTTTTTTCCCCACAGAAAACGCATGGTATTTTTTAAATCAACTTTACTATAAAACAGTTTTAGGAGGAGAATGTGATAGAGAGAACATGTTTCCATGCTAAAAGCTGTGTTGGTTTAACAGTGGGTTGCCCTAAAGATCTATACTAGGCCTGATGTTGCATAATATATTAATGATATGGAAAAGGGGTAAACAATAAGATGGCATAATTTTCAACTAATACAAAATTGTTTACAGTTGTCAAGACTAGAAGATTGTGAGGGACCTCAGAAATATTTAACAAGGGTGGGTTATCAGTCAGGATGATGTCAACGTGAACAAATTCAAGATAATGAATGTTGGAGGGAACAATCTGAAATATTTATGCACATTGATAGGTTTAAGGAGCATTATTGAAAATATGTAAATGACATTTAATTATGTCCTATGCTTAAACTCTTTGGAGCAGGAACCGTCTCTTGTTCTGTGTTTGTCCAGAACCTTGTATGCTGGGGGTCCTGGGTGCTACCACAGTACAAATAATAAGTAATAATACTATATTCAATTTTGTTCAACTCATCTCCGAAGGATACTATACAAAGAGAAAATATCTAGGGAAAGGGCAGTGAAAATGATTAGAGGCATAAAAAGACTTGAATGTGAGGAGAAAACATAAGTATAAGACAATTAAATTTAGGGAGGAAACTAATAGATGACTTGATCAGTATAAAAAAATAATGAATGGAATAGTGGAGGCCAATTGTGTGCTCCTATTTACCATTTCTTATCATACAAAACCAAAAGGATATCAATGGAAACTGAAAGGCAGGCAACATTTTTTAATAACAAGAATTAACCTGTGGAACTAACTGTCACAAGATACTGCTGAGGGAAAGAATACAGCAAAGTAACAAAAAATTGAACATTATCAATGTCATTATTAATCATAACTTAGCTAGTGTAACTGCAGATGATAAACATGTGTATCAGATGTCTGCCCTAATACTACAAGACAAAGTCAACTTCTAACTGACTAGGGTTAGGAAGAAATTTCCCCACAGGCATGTTACTGTGAAGTATATTGCATACTTCTGAAAGGGAGGTGTCTGCTCTGAAGCAATTTATACGTTTTTTGCTGCTTTTGGTGGAATTTTGTTTGAATGGACATATCCAGGATTAGTATGGATGATTGACACTCTGATACTGTGACTTATGAAGGCTATCCTTATCTCTTCTCGACATATAATAGATGAAGTATATTTGGGGCTTCTAGTTTATTCAGTAGGAATTAATTTAGCTGCTAAATAGAACAAGAAAGTAAGAGCAAACTGCTTTTTTTTTTTTTTGTTTAGCTCTGTGTATATGAAACCTATTATTCTTTTATCAGGAAGCTAAGAGAGCTGTGACCCCAAAATATCCTTCGAAACAGTTTTTGGAAGCTGCCATAAACGAATAAGGAATGGCAAAAGCAAAGCAACAGGTCATTTTAATAGAATACAAGTAGAATTTAGTATTGTTATGGCTTTTACATAACTAAAAGATAAAATCCATTTTCTGAAAATGTGGTTCATTATCATTTTTATTGTTTGCCATCTTTTTAAATAACATTGCTATGTACCACTGAATAAAATTAACAGCTTATTAAAAAATGTTCCAAACTTAAATCACGGGCAGTTTGCTGTAACTGGAATTATCAAATCGCTAAATTTCTAATGACTTTTTTTTCATACTATGCGGGGAAATGCTTCTCTTTTAAAATGATGGAACTGGGCAAAAGGAAATTTATGATCTGAACTTGCTGCAAATCATTTGTATTGATCTGTTTTGTTTCCATTCTGCTGAAGCTAATGGAAATCATTTGTTACCTGACTTGCCCCGGTTGATTTGAAAAACCACCGTATCATTTATCAGACCAGTTGAAGGTCTGGTACAAGTGTGCTTATGTCTGCAATCACAAAGATATATTTGACTCTGAGCAAAGTAAAGGCCATCAAGTGAGAGCATTCTTTTCCTTTTTTTTTTTTTTTTGCAACAGATTTAATACACTCTGTGCTTATTCATGTCAGTATCTTAATGAACCTGAATAACTATAAGCTTGATATTGTGATCATGACTGGACTCATCTTACTTGTTCATTTCTATTAAACATTTAGGTCCAGGTCATCAGCTGCTCTAAATCATCATAGCTTCATTGATGTCAATAAGGATCTAGCCCTTGAGAGCCAGAACTGACATTAAGGACTACATTTAATGCTTAGGTACAAGTCTATGTAAAGAGCAGTTTCTAACTTATTGCACTGCTTGCTTGAGGGGGGAGCCAAAGAGGGCGGGTGGAAGACTAATTTGCTGTAGACCCTTAACAGGTATAGCGCATTACACTTCTTATGCTGGCATAGCTTTTCTGATTGTGTGTGGCAGACTGAAGACTCTACCCGCTGATTACCACTCTTCCTCGTATGGTAGTGCAGTGGCCATTTGGAGCCTGCTTTTCCCTCCGATGCTGGGAACAGTTTGTGGGGTGGCTTTACCTATTCCTTATAATCAGAATGTTTTTCCTTATATCTAACCTAAATCTCCCTTGCTACACATTAAGCCCATTATTTCTTGTCATATTTTCAGTAATGTAGTAGGAAGAGTGCCTAAGACATAAGCCCTTGTATTTGGCAAGAACAGGGCTAATGGACATAGAGAACAATTGATCGCCATCCTCTTTCCAAGTCCCATAGCATATCTAAAGTCTTATCAGGTCCCTCCTCAGTCTTATTTTTTGAAGATTCAACATGTCCAAATTTTTTAACCATTCCTCATAGATCAGGTTTTCTGAACCTTTTATCATTTTTGTTGCTCTTCTCTGGACACTTTCCAGTTTTTCCACATATATTTTTAAGTGCGGTGCCCAAAACTGGATGCAGTTGTCCAACTAAGGCCTCACCAGTGCTTAGCAGAGTGGAGTAGTTACCTCCCATTTCTTACACACAATGCTCAGAGATTGAATGTGGGACTCCCACATCCTAGATTCAATCTCTGATCTGGAGTAAGTGATTGAACCTGGGTCTTCCACATGCCAGTGTTCTAACCACCAGAGTACCGGCTATTCTGTTTAATTAGCATGGCGTTAGTGAGAACAGGACTACCTGTGGCACCTTAGAGACTAACAAATTTATTTGAGCATAAGCTTTCGTGGGCTACAGCTCACTTCTTCGGATGCATAGAATGGAACACACAGAAAGAAGATATTTATACATACAGAGAACATACTTCCAACACACCTCTGAACAACATACTAACCCACAGAATCCTTCCTACCAACACTACAATAAGAAGGATTCTGCATGGACTCCTCCTGAAGGTCGAAACAACAGACTGGACTTCTACTTCCACCTTTTCATGTTCTCTGTATGTATAAATATCTTCTTTCTGTGTGTTCCATTCTATGCATCCGAAGAAGTGGGCTGTAGCTCACGAAAGCTTATGCTCAAATAAATTTGTTAGTCTCTAAGGTGCCACAAGTACTCCTGTTCTTTTTGCGGATACAGACTAACACGGCTGCTACTCTGAAACATGGCATTAGTGTGGATGAAAGTGAGTGGCTAATAGCAGTGGCTGTGGGCAAATATTATGTAAACTTCCCAAAGCAGCATTTAGTAGCGCCAATTCCAGGCATTTAAAAATTGTAAGTCAATTAAAAATCATGAGATTTTAAATAAGGCACTTGGGGTTTTGTTTATTTGCCTTCTTGTATTGGAGCCTTTACAAGTCATGTTTCCAAGCCTTTTCTCTGCAACCACAAGGGCTAGAAAGCCTACTTCTTTAAAAAAAATGAAAGCAGAGATCCTCAGATTCTAAGCTAATTCTAGCAGCTCGGGCTTTAAGTATTCTGGAACTCATAATAAAATGTTGAGAGTTGTCAACTGTGAACTCTACAAATGTAATTGGATTGTAATTTGCTATTCCAGTCCTGGGCCTCTATTAAGATGAGATAACTCGAAGTGCTCAGTTGTTCAGGGTTTGGGTCATGTAGCCCACATAAATTGAAGCCTGCTTGGTTGGCAGTCCCTGCAGATTTGCTCAGAAGTTCAGGTTTTTCAGAAACGAAATCTCCATGGAAGGCTGCCTCCTTCCACTAAATTGCCCTTCCAGTCAGAGCATCTGCTATCTACTCCCAAAACTCTGTAAACTCAGATTGTGGTTCCAGTCTGAAAAAGGTATAGAAAAATATTGTCTTACTTATCCAGAGTCACAGAATCTCAGGTCCCTGTATTGCATTCAGATCCATGTGGGCAGACCCTTGCAGTCATGTAGACCCCGGTTTACTTCAGTAGTGTTCCATGTGGCCTCTCAGTTCCATTGCTGTGGATTAGACTTCAGCTGCTGAGCCTAAAAGTACTACTTTTTGTGCCCATAAATATTGCAGAGTCAAGGAGTGTGAGCTGGGTTCTGTTCTGGCTTTCATATAAACAATAGAATTGTTAAAATATTTCCAGTTGTGCAACAGCTAGAAGGAATCTGGTTTGTTTTACGTATTTCAAGTTTACTTTGCCGGCTTGGTGATTAGAACAATTTGAACAGATTAGGGCTGAGACACAAATTTGGAACCCTATGAATTCATTGGTATGACTCGTGTGTCAAAGTGGAATTGTGGTTTAAGATGCATTAGAGCCAAGCCTGAGCAGCTTGGCTTCTGCTTTTCCAGGTGCAGTTTTCCACCCACAATTCATTACAGACGCAAACCTTAGTAGATGTCTGACTATCTGATTTGTGAGCACAAACTTGTATCTGTTAATATTTGTGCCTATAGTTTACTGTGCATGCACAACCCTATTTTTTTTAAAAAGCCACTTTTGAAAATCTGGATCTTAAACCCTAAACTCTTAAGCCTCTTTTAAGTTTTAAAATGTCATAAGTTCTTAAATCTCTTTCAATCCCTAAAGCGGTTTAAGGCATTAAGATGTTTTAATAGAGCAATGCAAACTGTCTCATCTTAGGTCTGTTGAATATTTGTAGATGTGGTATATTTTCAGAGTCATAATGGGCAATAAAAATGAAGTTCTAATTGTTCTTCCTTCTTTATACAATACATACTCCATCTTCTTATAATAATAATAATAATAATTAATTAATAATGTATTTGACAATGCATTTGAGACTATTTACTTAAGTAAAGTCACTCTGCCAGCCTTGACCCACTGCTCATTTCACCATAAATTATTTGTTATTGTTTAGCTAAGGATACTTTAGTTTATGGGATCATAGGTTGTATTTTTCTACTATAATTTTCTACAATTTTCATTATTTAATGGAAAAACTAAGAGTAGAAAAATGATTAAAAACAACAAAACAAACAAAGAAAAAACACCACTCTTAAAAACCCACAGCATTTATCAAGCTCCATCAAATTTTATAGTTGATACCAATTCAATGTGATAAAGCTAAATCTGCTGCTGCTTTTAAATATGTGAGATTGTGTGCCTACCAGCATAAGAATTTTGTTTGTCAAACATTTCAAAGTACAATAAAAGCTGTGTTATCCAGCACTTTACCAACCTGAAAGCTTTAGAAAGCAGCATTTCAGGAGGGGGTGCAGGGCACGGGCTCTGGGAGGGAGTTTGGGTGCAGGAAGGGGCTCGGGGCAGGAGGTTGGGGCACAGGAGGGGTTTTGGGGTGCCGGATCCAGGCGGAACTCACCTCAGGTGGCGACATGTCCCCACTGCTCCTAGGCAGAGAAATGGCCAAAGGGGCTCCGTGCGCTGGGGAGCTGCGAGGGTGCCACCTAGGAGCCAAAAGACATGTCGCCGCTTGCGGGGAACTGCCCGAGGTGAGCGCCGCCCGGATCTAGCACCCCGAAACCCCTCCCATGCTCCTACCCCCTTCCACACCCAAACTCCCTCCCTCTTAGATAACAAGAATTTTTTACTTACTGGCAGACGGAGGGGGGACCAGGCCCGAGCAGTTGGGGCAGGGGGCGGTAAGTGAGGGGGCAAAGAGGCATGCGTGAGCAGCAGGGGGGCCCTCAGGAAGGGGGCCGAGTGGGGCCAGGGGTGGAGCATCGGCGGGACTTCAGGGAGAGGAGACTGAGCAAGGGCAAGCCTTGGGACGGGACCATGGTCCGGGTGTTCACAGCCTCCCCAAATGGAGGAGTAGTGCACAGCCCACAGCCTTAATGCTGTGCTGTTATGGCTCAGATCCCTGACGCCAGTGGCCTGTTAACAAGGCACAAGGTCTCACCTGCCTTCCACCAGCCTAGTTACTCCTTGAATAGTGATACCATCAGCCTTTTCAATTCCAAGTCTTCCCAAATCCATCCTCTGAGTTTTTAACTAGCAGACACTCAGGGTATGTCTTCACTAGCAATGTTAAAGTGTCTTTCCATTAACTTTAATGGTCCATCATCCCCTTTTCCTGGACTGAACAATGGATGGGTATTTGAAGCTGGTTTTGTTTGTACAACTGGCCTGCGAGGTGCCCCCCCCCTTTTTTTTTGATCAGTCACTATCCTGTGGGAAGGTGATGTTAAAGTCGTACCACAGTTACAGTTTTCTATATGGTTATGAAAGTATGTTTTGTATATCATCTATATACTTCTTTCATAATGACTACCAAATTCAGAACATTACAAGCTATCTTAAAAGACCTTAACATATGTTTATAGTACAGTGACCTAGTATGCAATCAGTAGGTTCAACTGCTTATTCTTTGGTGTTCAAACCCCCTGTTCTTCCCTTGGGGTGTTCTTACCCTGGCCTGGTCTACACTAGGCGTTTAAATCGGTTTTAGGAGCGTAAAATCGATTTAACGCCACAACCGTCCACACTAGGAGGCACCTTATATCGATTTTAATGGCTCTTTAAACCGGTTTCTGTACTCCTCCCTAACGAGAGGAGTAACGCTAGTATCGGTATTACCATATCGGATTAGGGTTAGTGTGGCCGCTGATCGACGGTATTGGCCTCCGGGCGGTATCCCACAGTGCACCAGTGACCGCTCTGGACAGCATTCTGAACTCGGATGCACTGGACAGGTAGACAGGAAAAGCCCCGCGAACTTTTGAAATTCATTTCCTGCTTCCCCAGCGTGGAAAGCTCATCATCACAGGTGACCACGCACAGCTCATCAGCACAGGTAACAATGCAATCTCCTGAGAATCGTAAAAGAGCCCCAGCATGGACTGCACGGGAGGTACTGGATCTCATCGCTATCTGGGGAGAGGATTCAGTGCTAACAGAACTGCGTTCCAAAAGACGAAATGAAAAAGTATTTGAAAGAATTTCTAAGGCTATGACGGATAAAGGCCACAGCAGGGACTCAGTGCAGTGCAGAGTGAAAGTTAAGGAGCTCAGACAAGGCTACCAGAAAACCAAAGAAGCAAACAGAAGGTCCGGGGCAGGTCGAAAAACATGCCGCTTCTATGCTGAGCTGCATGCAATTTTAGGGGGCTGCGCCACAAGTACCCCACCCCTGATCGTGGATTCCGAGGTGGGGGTTGTAATCTCTGCCATGGCTGAGGATTATGCAGACGGGGAAGATGAAGATGAAGAAGAGGAGGAAGACCTAGCAGAGCACACAGCACTCCGTGAGCCCCAGCAGCCAGGAGCTTTTTATCACCCTGACGGAATTACCGTCCTCCCAGCCCTCACAAGCCACTATCCCAGACAATGACGCCATGGAAGGGAGCTCTGGTGAGTGTACCTTTGCAAATAGCAAACATTGTTTTTTAAGCAAGCCTTTTTTAATGATTGATTTGCCCTGAGGACTTGGGATGCATTCGCAGACAGTATAGTTACTTAGAAAAGTTTGTTAACATGTCCGGGGATTGAGAGGAAATCCTCCAGGGACATCTCGATGAAGCACTCCTGTAGGTACTCCAGAAGCCTTTGCAGAAGGTTTCTGGGCAAGGCAGCCTTGTTCCGCCCACCATGGTAGGACACTTTACCATGCCATGCATGTAGCAAGTAATCAGGTATCATTGCGTGGCAAAGCATAGCAGCGTATGGTCCCGGTGACTGCTGGCATTCAAGAAGCATCCGCTCTTTATCTTGTTCTGTTATCCTCAGCAAAGTGATATCGTTCAGGATAACCTGGTTAAAAATCAGGAATTTAAGTAAGGGGGGTGGCCATTTTTCTACTGGGTTCGTGGAATGCAGCAGCTTAAAAAAACCACTTTCCTGCACGTAGCGAAGCGGGGGGAGGAGTGAAATGCCAATGATCTTTTGTGTTTGGTCACCGGCGATCTTCCCCAAGCTACCGGACAAGCAGTGGGTGGGGGGGAGGGGGAAGGTTGTTGATTAGCAGGGAGCTAGCGTGGTATTAGCCATGCGTTGGGGGGGAGGGGTAAATCACTGAGACAGTGGCTTACCATGGCCGCATGCAAGCTGAATTCTGATGCCTGGACCTGTGTCTGTGAGATCTGTAACTCCAGAGCTGCAAGCACTCACTATTAAGATGAAAAATGCGACCTTGTAGGGAAATCACATGTGCTAGGTGAATAGTGATGTTCACTGTGAAAGAGTATAACCATTGTTCTGTAAAATGTATCTTTCTAAATATTTATCTCCCTCATGCAGCTGCAAATTTTTCAACCATCCCTCCTCCATCCCAAAGGCTAGCACAGATAAGGAGGAGGAAAAAGAAGACGCGAGATGAGATGTTCTCGGATATTATGGAAGTTACACGCAATGAAAGAGCTCATCTGAATGAGTGGAAGGACGTGGTTTCAAATTACAGGAAAGAGGCCAGTGAACGTGAGGACAGGAGGGATGAACGTGAGGACAGGAGGGACAACCGAGATGAGAGGTGGCGGCAGGAAGACCGGCAGGAAAATCAGCGGTGGCGGCAGGAAGATCAGCGGTGGCGGGATGCAACTCTGGGGCTGCTGCGTGATCAAACTGACATGCTCCGGCGTCTTGTGGAGCTTCAGGAACGGCAGCAGGATCACAGAGTGCCGCTGCAGCCCCTGTATAACCACCCTCAACCCTCACCATGTTCCACATCCTCCTCACCCAGACGTGTAAGAACGCGTGGGGGGAGGCTCCGTGCACCCGCCCACTCCACCCCCGTGGACAGCCCAACCAGAAGGATGTCGTTACTCTGAAATTTTTTTTAATGGCCTTCTCCATCCCTCCTATCCTCCTCCCAAACCACACCCTTACTTCTCTCCCTCTTTTTATAATGAATCAATAAAGAATTCATGCTTTTTAAATGAGAGTGACTTTATTTGCATAAGTAAGCTGTACTCGAAGGGGGAGGGGGAGTTGCTTACAGGGACTGAGTCAATCAAGGGGGTTGGGTGTTCATCAACAAACACAGCAGTCATACTGTACCCTGGCCATTGATGAAGCTCGTTTTCAAAGCTTCTCTGATGCGCACCGCTTCCTGGTGTGCTCTTCTAATTTCCCTGGTGTCTGGCTGCACGTAATCAGCGGCTAGGTGATTTGCCTCAGCCTCCCACCCCGCCATAAAGGTCTCCCCCTTACTCTCACAGAGATTGTGGAGAATGCAGCAAGCAGTAATAACATAGGGGACATTGGTTTGGCTGAGGTCTGAGCGAGTCAGTAATGTGCGCCAGCGTGCCTTTAAACGGCCAAATGCACATTCCACCACCATTCTGCACTTGCTCAGCCTGTAATTGAACAGATCCTGACCACTGTCCAGGCTGCCTGTGTATGGCTTCATGAGCCATGTCATCAAGGGGTAGGCTGGGTCCCCCAGGATAACGACAGGCATTTCAACATCCCCAACTGTTATTTTCTGGTCTGGGAAGTAATTCCCTTGCTGCAGCCGTTTAAACAGAGTAGTGCTTCTGAAGACGCGAGCGTCATGAACCCTCCCTGGCCATCCCACGTGGATGTTTGTGAAACGTCCCTTGTGATCTACCAGTGCTTGCAGCACCATTGAAAAGTACCCCTTCCGGTTTACGTACTGGGTGCCCTGGCGCTGTGGTGCCAAGATAGGGATATGGGTTCCATCTATCGCCCCCCCACAGTTAGGGAATCCCAGTGCAGCAAAGCCATCCACTATGGCCTGCACGTTTCCCAGAGTCACAACCTTTCGTAGCAGCAGCTTAGTGATTGCTTTGGCTACTTGCATCACAGCAGCCCCCACAGTAGATTTTCCAACTCCAAATTGATTCCCAACTGACCGGTAGCTGTCTGGCG
The DNA here is from genome assembly GCF_016161935.1 of Mauremys reevesii. Classification (NCBI taxonomy): domain Eukaryota; kingdom Metazoa; phylum Chordata; order Testudines; family Geoemydidae; genus Mauremys; species Mauremys reevesii. The sequence goes on along the minus strand of NC_052629.1, from coordinate 45,512,214 downwards.
TTGCAAGCTTCCACAGGGCTATCGCCACTCGCTTCTCTACTGTGAGGGCTGCTCTCATCTTGGTATTATGGCGTTTCAGGGCAGGGGCAAGCAAGTCACAAAGTTCCATGAAAGTGCCCTTACGCATGCGAAAGTTTCGCAGCCACTGGGAATCGTCCCACACCTGCAACACAATGCGGTCCCACCAGTCAGTGCTTGTTTCCCGGGCCCAAAATCGGCGTTCAATGGATTGAATCTGCCCCATTACCATCAGGATCTCCAAAGCGCAGGATTCAAGGTCCTGGTTCACCATAGACTGCACGAGAGTGCGCGAGGTGTTTAAAACATTCACGATTGCGGTATGGAGCTGAGCAGGGTCCATGCTTGCTGTGCTTGCTGTGCTATGGCGTCTGCACAGTTCACCAAGCAAAAAAAGGCGCGAAACGGTTGTCTGCTGTTCAGGGAGGGAGGGGTGAGGCTGTACCCAGAACCACCCGCGACAATGATTTTTGCCCCATCAGGCACTGGGATCTCAACCCGGAAATGCCAAGGGGCGGGGGAGGCTGCGGGAACTATGGGATAGCTACGGGATAGCTACCCACAGTGCAACGCTCCAGAAATCGACGCTAGCCTCGGACCATGGACGCACACCACCGATTTAATGTGTTTAGTGTGGCCGCGCGCACTCGATTTTATAAAATCTGTTTTACAAAACTGGTTTATGCAAATTCGGAATAGTCCCGTAGTGTAGACGTATCCTCTGATTGTCACAGGTATCCAAATTATTTGAGCCCTTTGAGTCTGCAAAACTGTTCTGAAAATATAACAAGAATCTTCTCTTATTACGTGTCCGATACTTTTCCACAGACAAACACAACATACAGGTTGTCAGTTTTGTAAGGAAATTGCAAAAAGGGAGAGAGGCAATTTAGGCCCAATGCTTGTGTGGTGAGGAGCTATATAAATTGGAGTAGCCTTCGTTTAATCATATCCGTGTCAAATTCTAGCTCCATTTAAAAATGAATCAATGTTTACGAAATGGAAAAGGACAAAGCAGCAGTTGAAAGTTAAATGTCAAGTTTCCACGAAGATATTGCAAACAATGGTCTGTACTGCGGAAACACACACAAAATTAAACTATTAAAATGAATTTAAAATGAACTTTTAATTTGATTTGAAAGTTTGCAGACACTCATGGAACTCTCTACATTCTCTGTTGTTGCTGTGTATTGAAACTGGCAAACAAATGTGAAGCAGATTTATGTGTTTTTTCCCTTCACTGTCATGAAATATTTAGGATCCCTAAAATTGTAGTATTTAGCTTGCTCTCTGGTCTCCTTTAGCAGAGGATATGCAGTGCAACATATTGGCTACCATTATGAAGGTCACACAGTTCAGATGCCTTTGCTCTGCCAAGCTATTTAGCAAAAAGCTTGGCAAAAATTGCACTTGGCAGAGCAGAACTATTTGATTATGAAAGAAAATGGTATCACTGAAAATAGGATTATCAGGGGGGTATTCCAAAGCTCTCTGGATCTATCTTTCTTCCATTGAATATATTTATGTGGCAGCAGCTTAGAGATCTGAAAACAGTAAGGGCTGTAAGGGAAAGAAAACACGAAACAGCTAAAGAAGTAAAAGATTCTCGTCTCATGAATTAGGAATGAGCTTTATAGGAGCTGAGGCATCCTATGGTTGCTTACGCTGCTAGATGTGACAAACCTTTCCTTTCTGTAAGAATTACTGCGGGTTACTCTGGCCTATTTTCCTTAACATACACAAAAGTACAATTTAGGAATGTGTGTGTGAATAGCTAGCCTTTCCCCCCACTAAAATGCATTTTGTCAGTCAGTGATATGAATTAAAGTACAGTTGCAACAAACATTAAAATACAGGGAATTAAGGTCAAATTTGTCTCTGTGAAATGATAGAGCACACTGTGGAATTGTACTGAGTACAATTCCCCTTCTCTCACACACCCTATTTCCTATTCATAATTATGCACTGCTCTGTTGGCACTCCATTAAGCTGCACATACCCAGGAACTGTAACCCTTATTTTTATTTAACCCTTTGTTTTCCCCATGGAACATTACTATTGCAACAGCCAATCATTCCTGCATTGCTGTAGACTGGCATTTTTTTAACTGTGTTTTTACAATGCGTATGTGGTTTCAGTTATTATGAGAAGTGACAGATTTACAACCCAGGGAAGAAAAGCTATCAGTAAATCCATACAGCAGGTAGGATGCTGTCACTGGCAGCACAAATTTCTCTCTATTTCCCTGTCTACATGCCTCAGCTGTGAAGGCCCTCTCTAGGAATGAGAGGGTAGTTTAATCTGTGCATCCACTGAACCCTTTGTCTCCCATCATCAGCCAACAAGGAAGTCAAATAAGACCAACTATGATGGTGGATATTGTGAGGTGATTAGCTCTGTTAATTCAAGGTTGGCCAAAGCTTATCACTAGGACATCTCCATTTCCTATGTAAAATATTAATATCCAAAAAATTGTTGTGAAAGAATTAAGCTGGTTACGCACACAACATAGCATAGCCAACACTAAAACACAAAGACAAGGAAATAAAGAGTTAGGCTACCCAGAGGGGGACACACTTACTGCTAATACAGCTTCACAATAGCACAGGCCATATTCTATAACAGCGGTGGCCAAACTGCAGCTTGTGAGCTACATGTGGCTCTTTTACAGTTAAAGTGCAGCTCTCAGAGCCCCCAACATTGTTTGCCTACCGTACTAGGGGAGGGGGAGAGGCTTGCCCTGTGGTGGGGTAGTGGGGATAAGAGCTTCTGCCCAGTGGGGAGTGAGGTCTAGGGGCTTCAGCACGGTGGGAGGTGCCTGCAAGAACTCAGGGCTTCAGCAAGAGTGGGGCTGAAGCCCCTAACTCCTCCATCCTGCTGCAGGGAAGAAGCCCTGAGCTCTGGCAGGTGCACTCAGCTCTTGAACTTCTGAAAATTATTGTGTGAGGCTTGGAGGGTCAGTAAGTTTGGCCACCCCTGTTCTATAACCTTAACTCTGCCCCTGGAGATGCCAGCATTCCAGGACCCCCTTTACTAACCTACCTTTCCTCCACCAATGCTTGAATTTGTGGATGTTCAATGTGGTGTGCTGCAGAGGACAGTTTGGTGATTTTTTTTAATACAAGCTCCCAATAGTACCAAATTGGATTAAGATTCACTAGTTTTTCCCAGTTTCATGTTTCTATACTGGAAAATATTGGAAAACACTTTCCCATATAGCTGAAATTTTCCACAGGAAAACCAGAATTTCCCAATGGGAGCATTTTGAAAGGTGGTTTTTCACATAAATGCTGATGTACATAGCAATCAGTAGATTACACTGAGAAAGGAGAATTAGATTTGAAGAACACCGGTTCTTGAGTTATGATGTGTGTGTAGGCTAATCATCTTTATCTGAATTCCTAGAGAGCATTCTTATTAATTGTGCCTGTAAAGAGAAAACATAGCTACATTTACAAAAAATACAAATGAACAATGATAATACTTATTGAAATAGACAAATACCTAAATCTGGTAGAAACAGTTGCCTACTTCTCCAGTTATTTAAATGCTGAATTATTTCCTTTCTATCCCACTCAATGTCATTTCATATTGATTTGCAGCAAAAAACAAGCTTCATGTATGAGTTTCAGTTTATTTAATGTCAAATTCAAATACTAATTCTATTGTTTTTTAAATAAAAGATCATAATCTGATGAGAATTCAAGAAAATACAACACTTTTCCATTAAGAAGATAGACCTGCAGTTGTGCCTTCAATTACTGCCATAAATGAAAAGAAATAAGATACTGCGCTGCTGATGTAGATTTTTCTTGTTATTTTTTTAACAGGTAGCCCTAACAGATGATTGAGCAGGTTGACATTGTGTGAATATGTCAGTTTTACTACCCATTTAAATATCTCAATCTTTTTCAACAACACTCAGCCTAGGTGGCATATCACAGCCAGAAAGGTGCATGACATGCTTGTCATTTCACTGATATGTGTGCTACAAATGCTGTAACTCCCTTCCACAATTAGAATAAATGAATGATTGGGCTCAATACAGGAGTAACTGTGTGAAATTTAATGGCGTGTGATGTATAGGAGGTCAGATTAGATTATCTAATTGTTCCTTATTGGCCTTAAAACTATTAACCTATGTTCTGATGTGCTCTGTTATACATAGGGCCCAATCTTTTTACCACTGAATTCAATGGCTGAAGTCCAATGTACAGGCTTGAGTCTGTTGCTGTTCTAAAAGACATGTCCACAATTTCCCTTTAGATTGTAAAAAAACATATGGGGATGAGAGTGCATTTCACTCTGTGTCAGGACTATAGCATTTGTGGCGTGTTGGGCTTAAACACTACTTCCTCCCCTTCTCTCCAAACTGTGCCCCTTTGTAGGAGACCATTTGCCACAATGCAGGGGTTATGTACAGAAGTCTTGAGTAAAGCTGGCTATAAATTTTTGGATAGAATATGTTTCCATTGGAAAAATGCCTATTCATTGAAATAGACACATTCTGTGTGAATGTGTCTATTTTGATGAAATTCAGATAGCAACCAGGCTGACAGAACCCTACCAGCCAGCTCACCTGCCTCGCTGCCTGGCAGCCAGGCTTCCAGGGTTTCCAAACTTCCAACTCCTTGGCAAGCTTGTAGGTGGGAGCTGTAGAGGGGAGCGGGAAGCCCAGGTTTCTCTCTTGCTGGATCCGGTTTCCCAAGACTTTCAAGTTCTGGGGCAGCTCAACAGGCAGGCTGCCTCTCAGCTGGCATTTCTATGGCATCCAGGATCATGGTTCCTTGGAAGCATAGATGCCCTGGGGGCCCTGACTCCCTAACCTGTCTGGTTCCCCACCTGACCTTGATCCAGCAAATACGTACAAATGTGCTAAATTCTTAACAAAAAAAAAGTGAGAACTCATTGAATTCAAGAGGTATATTCATACTACTACTGTTTGCATGGCTTTTTGCAAGGTGGCAGATTAAACAGAATAGCTATGCATTATGGTCTTGAAGTAATGAGACCATAGTTAAGGTTGTGTCACCAATTTTCTGCTTCACCAGGTTTGTACCTCCATGTTTCACTGTTTTTCAGAACCTTATGTTGTAAATATCCCACGGAGAATTTGAATCAAATGTCAACCACTCTTTAAAGCATGTGGAATGATTTCCAGTGTGTGTTTTGTATTTGTAGGTTGATTCTTTTGGTGAAATATGGAGCTTCACAAAGATAAAGGCAGCAACAAAATATACATAGGAGACAACAAATGTGAAAGTGATGTATTATTTAAAAACATATATAAAAGATTTTCTTTTTATTACAAATAAGGAAATATACACACCCCACTAATGTTCGTTAAGGTTGTTTTCCTCAATAAACCAAACCATAAAAATAGGAAATACAAAGCTGAGGACTACAATGTTGCAGTGTCAAGCACTCAAGTTATAAAATGCCAGAATGAACATCATCTATGCTATGCAACCTTATGATACAATCTTTAAATACGTGATCAAAGTCCCCATGCCCTCTCCCACCTCAGTCCCCTGCCTCTTTCAGTGTACAGGATGGATTTGTTATGGGGATAAATTGGAGTTGTGTGGTGAAGGAATCTATTATCTGTAGGACCTCTTCCTCCTTTGTAGCAGAATTTGGAAGGTTTGTAGCCAATGAGGTAGGGGATTGCAGGAAGAGAAAGGATGGCCTGCCTCATGGTTAGAGTAATTGAATGCCATCCTGGACACTTGGATTCTATCCCTGTCTCTGCCACTGACTTCCTATGTGAAGCTGGGCAAGTCATGTACACCAAACTTTTCATAGCTATTCACTTTTGCTTGTAATTAAAGGCTGTACATGTATATGAACAAGGAGGCAAAATTAAGATTGCATGGACAATGTTCATTTTTGGCATTTCCTAACCTGAGAATGCATGACGTTGCAAAATGTTTGTCCTTGACTTTGTATTCCTATTTTTTTTATGGTTTAGTTTATTGATGAGAGCAACCTTAACTAATGTTAAACAAAGTTTTTGTTTGCAAATATAAAAACAATGGATAAAAGGAGCTGCAATAGTTCTAGATAACCATAATTTTAATCTTTCGGGAGGACTGTGCTCTGTGTGTGTTTAGAATGAGTTATTTACAATATTCCTTCTGTAAATTGCACCATCAGCTTCTTGTACCATCAGACCTTACAAGGAAGAGGTGGTATTATGACACAAAGTGGGAGAAGGTTCTTTGGGCTGTTAATAGAGGCCTACTAAACATGCTCAGAATGGATTTTTCAATTACCTAATAGAACTGGTTGAAAAATGAAATTTTTCATGGGGAAGTGACTTTCAGCAAAAATTAAAACATTGAAACATTTTGGCTAAAACCCAGAAAACTTTGATTTGGAGCTGCTGCCTCCTGGGTGTTGCAGTTCAGGTGCATCTCCTATTGGATGAAAAATTGAAATTTACTGCATAAAGGAGACAATTTTCATGAATTTTTTTCCACTTAGTTAAAAATTCAATTTTCCTTCAACAAACAGTTTTGACAGAAAATTTTTGACCAACCCTATCACTTAAAACTTTTGGGGATTCTTTTCCTCTCCCAAAGATCATGGATTAACTTACTCAATAGAATTAATTACATGTAGAATTTGGAGAGTTTTTGAATTATCAATGAGCAAAGAAAACAAGTTTTATAAAAACCCAGCTGAGGTGATTTTTTCCTCCTGCAAATTTACTTATTGGCTGAAACAAAATGTTGAATGTTTCAGCATCAAAATGACCACAAGTGATGAGAATGTGGAAAATGGTGCTAAGAAAAGTCATGACATATCATTAACATAATGATCACTCCCAGGTGATCCCTATATCAGTTCTGCAATGTGCTTTCTGTCACACCATCCCTATGCTCTGATTGGCTATTGCTTTCAGCTCTGCTCTCCATAAACTCAAAATAATCATGTTAGCCTGAGCTTCTGATTCCTTCCTCACTACTCACCTCACTAATCTTAGTCTTCTCAAAATCTCTCCCATGCCCCTCTTTCCTGGCTTAGAAAGGTTTACTTTCCCAACCCAATGAGTAGTTCATTTAAAATAACATTTTATTTAATATCTGGGATTAAGTGGCTAATGGAAGTTAAGGTGTTTCTTTTGCTATCAATTTCTTTTGGTAGGTCTGAAGGCAGTAGCTAATCAGAGTACAAGCATTTTCATAATTTCCTTAGTTTTGCAGAAATAAAAGAATACAGCCAGATACATTCAATTGAAGTCAAGGGAGTTGTGAGGATTTAAACCATCTGAGGATCTGCCCTACAGTAATTAAGCAGATCCTATGTTCTGACTAATAATGGTCCTCAGAGCTCAGGGATTTGCATACTGTAGAGTTGCAAAATAACCATAAAATCATTATGCAAATCAGAATTTCTACAGAAAATCGAGCTATTGGTCAGTAACTGAATAGCAATCCTGCATTCCAATTGGCTACGGCATCTCCACTGCAAAATAATATGCCTTTCCATCTTAAAGCAAATCCACCTGCTTGAGTTTTAGCCTGAAAGTGGAAGTGTCAATGGTTACATCAACCAGAAAACTGGATTTGAGATAGATACAGATTATGATGCAAAGTACAGTGTACTATGAATATAGGATCGTTATTCATTGTTTTCTAATTTTGAATTCAAAGGGGAATGTTGAACATCTCAAATATAAACATGGAAGGATTCCAGAACATCTGCTACTAATTTCTGCCAGATGAAAGTGATAATGATGATGAATATTTTTGTTGATTATGCTGGTACATTGGCCTAACTAAATTCTCTTGCAGGCTGTGGATATTTGATTGAAAATACATGATTTATAACGCCAGCTTGTTGACTCAGTTCTCTCTTACATTTTAAATTGTTTTAATTTGCTGAAGAGTTTTTAGTTTACAAGTTTAAAGAAAAAGTGAAATAGCAAAATGAAATTAGGCATCTTTAATGGGCTAAATAAGGGTACAGTTATAGCAACCTATTTAGTGTGTACTTGCTTTTTAAAAGCATGATATGCTGTCTTAGTGTCGTTAAGTAGTAGATCAACCATTAATAGAGTGGTGTTAAGTGGTTTAGTACATAAAGATTACAATCAGACAGAAAGGTGGGTAAGCACAAGGTGTGAAATCCTGTCTCCATTTAAGTCAATGGCAAAACTCTCACTTTAGTGGGGACATGGTTTCACCCACTGTTACCACAAAATTACCAGTCTAGTAGTCTCAATGCTCTTCTCCCTTCATGTACTGACATAGAACAATGATTCCTGTCTAGAACAATGAGGATGACTTGAAAGACATAATTTTGAGGTACCCAGAGACGCAATGTCAATTGTTGTATTCAGACCATGCTGGGGTTGATGATAAAGAAGTGAAAGCATCCTCATACTGCTCTGGCTTTGTCAAAGATGGAAATGTAGCTAGAAAATATCTTCTTCCTGATAAATGCTACTGATTATTACTCTAGCAATCTTCATGAGATCCTGGATGGTGAAGCTTATATTGACACAGACAAGATTGGCTGTTTTTCACAATTTGGAACTTCCAGACCAGAAGCTGAGACACTGGGATGCCTTTGAGTTTGCCACGGCACAGTACTGGTAGCTGACATTGGGAGCTACCTATTCTTTGTGTGCCATGGAAGAAGGCTCACACGTTTATTGACTCTCACCCAAAGAACAGAGGGTTGGTGTCTTTGTGAGGCTGTGGAAATGCCCAGACATTGGATGTGGGCATCCTTTGGAGTTAGTGATATGGCCAAGAAAGCATATGGCAAGGCTAATTCAGCCAAACATATTTGCGTTAATCAAGCCTTCTTATGCAGACATTGCAAAGCTTGAGGATCTCCAGTAAAACAAAAGGTAGCTTGTTAGTTTAATGTTACTCATGAAAATTAAGAAGCTAAAATCTACCTTTTGTTCTCTTGTGTGTTGTCCAGTTGTGAATGGCTCCCATTCTTCTAAATGGGCTGTTAAATTATCATTAGGTTTTCATCATTGTCTCAACATAAACTATTTCAGTGCTAATAACTTCAGCAGAAGCAGTATGATTCTATGTTCAGCCATCTTTTATGATGGCAGATATTGTGGTGGCTTTAGGGAAGAGAAGGGTTTGTCTATATAACAAAATGTTACAATGTTCAAACTCTATTATGAAGATACAAATTATCTGAAGAAGAATGGTCATGTGTTCAGGGCACAGGATTGGAACTGAGAAGATCTGGGTTCATTTCCTAGAGGAAGGGAATAGGCGAGAGCAGAGATCTATCTTAATACCTGTCTTCAGGAAAGAGCAGTTGCAAATAAGCAATTTCCTCTTTTTCTTAATTTACCTATTTTTTCCCAATAAAAGCTGAATTTAAGATACCTAATAGATTGAATGTGAGTGTAATGGATATATATTAAGTTTTTATACTTTTTTATAAATTGATTGAGATTCCTATATTTCCCCATTTCTTCCTCTTTTTCCCTCAAAATAGGAAATTAGGTTATGATCCAAAGCCCACTAAAGTCAATTGATTGGCTTGACTTCAATGGTCTTAGTATCGGGCCTTACAGGAGGGAACATTCTTAATGTGGCATTATAATTATTTACAGTGATTGATCCCCATTTAAAAATAAGATGCCACAATGCACTGTACCATAGCAGGGAGACCTACTCTTTTAAACAATTATTATTCATGCTAGCACATCTTTCACATTAAAATATTCTGTATCTATGTGCCCAGTGATGTACAACTAGCAAACACAGATGTATTCTGTTTCACTTGTCTGATTTGTTATTAGTGTAATTATCAGGGAAGTGACTCTGTAAGTACTGAATATGTTACCCGGCGTTTTATTAAAAATCTAATGTTAGTGGTCATTACTGCAGTAAAATATTCTATTATAATACTCCTGTTTTTCTGTCCCTATTCATCAGTTTTATCCTTTAAATGCTCATTTTATTAATGTTGACAACTATATTTAAGTACTTAATGTAACATTATACATACAGGGAATATCAAAAAATATAATGGATTTTCTCAGATTAAATAAGTAGGTGATGAGATGGCCTTGTAATATATGACAGATGCTAGATAGTGGTGTAAATTTGTGTCACACAATTTTAAAAATAAAGTTTGGGAATCAGATAAGGATTGATCAGAATAGAAGGATTTCCCACTCCCATCTACGCATGACGTTTTCACATACTCATGGAAATATCAATCGTTATTATGTGATCTTTAAGGTAATTCTACAAATAATTAAGGTGTTAACTTCAGAAATTATGTCAAAACAGCGTCCAGTCAAAACCCCCATATTATAATGCCTTCCAGAAAGTAAAGCTTTGGTTGGCATAACCCCACCACCACTATTTCAACCTCTTTGTAAAGGAGACTCAAAATAAGCTGCTCTATCTTCTATTTTATGAGCACTTTCAGATTTGGGTGGTAGTGGTATGTGTTAGGGAATCCCACTATTATTCTCAGTTTGTTCACAACCTTACTATAAAGTGAAAAGGAATAGCTGCCATGTTACATCAATGTCAGTGTTATAAGCAAATAAGCTGCAGCTTCAGTGTATCCTCACAACCAATCAAAATTATGCTAGGGTTTTGTTTTACTTCTTAAAATAGACTTCTTGAAGTTGATGTCCTACCTCCTGAATTTCAAAGAAAAAACATGTTCCTCCTCTTCCCACTCACATCCACCCCAAAAATCTTTCTTTTTTTTTTGTAAGAGACAAAGCACTGTTCCCTACATAGATTTGGAAGAAGCTCTCTGTTTTAGGAGGGGAGTCACTGACACAACATGCTAAAGGGTGATGGGTGAGAAACTGTTAAGGTGAAGTTCTAACAGACCAGAACCTTTGTAATAGGTTTTGCAATAAGTCTTGCATTACAATTTAAGGTATGCAGTAACTGTAATATAAATTCATTCATTCATTCATGCCCGTCACCCCAACCGGGGTATGGGCCGCCAACAACAGATCTCCATAGTCTTCTATCCTGGGCCATTCGCTCTAGCTGGTTCCAGGTATAGCCCATTTTTTTGCTATCAACCTGAAGGTCGCGTCGCCAGGTATTTCTTGGGCGGCCTCTTTTCCGCTTGCCTTGGGGGTTCCACTGCAGTGCCTGTCTGGTGATGTTGGTTGGCTGCTTGCGTAGTGTATGTCCTATCCAGCCCCACCTTCTCCTTCTAATTTCTTCCTCTGCTGGGAGTTGATGGGTCCTTTCCAAGAGGTGGATGTTACTGATGGTGTCTGGCCAGCGGATCTGGAGAATCCTTCTGAGGCAGCTATTAATGAAGGTCTGGATCTTCCTGGTGGTTGTTTTGGTTGTCCTCCAGGTTTCAGCTCCATACAGTAAGACTGATTTCACGTTGGAGTTGAACAGTCGAATCTTTATTGCCAAAGACAGCTCTCTGGAGCTCCAGATGTTCTTGAGCTGTAAGAAGGCTGCTCTTGCCTTACCAATCCTTACTTTGATGTCTGCGTCTGTGCCACCCTGCTGGTCGATGATGCTACCTAGGTAGGTGAAGGACTGCACTTCTTCCAGGGGGCTTCCATTCAGTGTGACTGGGTCGTTGCTGATGGAATTGATCCTAAGGATCTTGGTCTTGTCCTTGTGGATGTTGAGGCCAACCCTGTGATGACGTGGCTGCCACTACGTTGGTCTTCTCTTGCATCTGCTGTTTACTGTGCGAAAGGAGTGCAAGGTCGTCGGCAAAGTCCAGGTCATCAAGCTGGGTCCACAATGACCATTGGATTCCATTCCTACGCTTGTAAGTGGATGTCTTCATAATCCAATCGATGACGAGAAGAAAGAGAAGTGGTGACAACAAGCATCCTTGTCTGACTCCGGTTCGCACCTGGAAGCTGTTTGTGAGCTGCCCTCCATGGATCACTCTACAGTGTATGCCGTCGTATGAATTCTTGATCAGGTTGACCACCTTTGCTGGGATGCCATAGTGCGAAGGAGCTTCCAGAGGGTCTCTCGATCCACGCTATCGAATGCTTTCTCATAGTCAACAAAGTTGATGTACAACGAGGAGTTCCACTCCATAGACTGCTCGACTATGATGCGGAGCGTTGCTATCTGGTCCGTGCATGATCTGTTCTGCCGGAAACCTGCCTGTTCATCTCGTAGCTGTGGATTGACGGCATCCTTCATTCTCTCTAAGAGGACTCGGTTGAAGACCTTCCCTGGCACCGACAGGAGTGTGATTCCTCTATAGTTGGCACAGTTGCTGAGGTCTCCTTTCTTGGGGATTTTGATGAGATATCCCTCTTTCCAGTCAGCCGGAATCACTTCTTCTTCCCATATTTTCTCAAAGAGGGGGTACAGCATTTCCACTGAGGCATCCAGGTCTGCTTTCAGGGCCTCTGCTGGGATATCGTCAGGTCCAGCCGCCTTCCTGTTCTTCATCATGGTGATGGCTTTTCTGATCTCATCTCTGGTTGGTTTATCGCAATTGATTGGGAGGTCCTCGTTGGCTGGGTCGATGTCTGGTGGATTTGGTGGTGCTGGTCTGTTCAGGAGTTCCTCAAAGTGCTCCGCCCATCTGTTCATCTGTTCATCTGTAGTTCTATTCCTGTTATAGACTTTCCCTGCTTGTCTTTAACGGGACGTTCTGGCTTGCTGAATTTTCCAGACAGTCGCTTGGTAGTATCGTACAGCTGTTTCATGTTACCGCTGTATGCTGCCTGCTCTGCTTCTGCTGCCAGTCCATCCACATAATCTCTCTTGTCCTTCCTAATATTCCTCTTCACTGCTCTGTGGGCTTCAGCATACTCTTTTTGAGCTTTGGCCTTTGCTGCTCTAGTCCTGCTGTTGTTGACTGCTGCCTTCTTCTTCTTTCTGTCTTCTATCTTTGTCAAGGACTCTGCTGTGATCCACTCTTTCTGCTGGTGTTTCTTAATTCCAAGCACTTCCTGGCATGCTGACCTAAGTGTGTCTCTCACTTTCTGCCATCTGTTGAGTACACTGTCTTCCTCTTCCTCAGACCGATCCTGTAGTACTGAAAACTTATTCTTCAGCGTCAATCCAAAATCTTCCTTGGTCTTATGGTCCTTCAGAAGGTTCACGTTGTACTTCGCTCTTCTGTCTGACGCGTCTATCCAGTTCTTCTTCAGTTTCAGCTTCAATCTGGCCACCACTAAGTGATGGTCGGACGCCACGTCTGCTCCTCTTCTAACTCTAACGTCCTGCAAGGATCTTCTGAACTTCTTGCTAATGCAGACATGGTCGATCTGGTTTTCTGTCATGCCTGCTGGCGATACCCAGGTACTCTTGTGGATCCGCTTGTGAGGAAAGATGCTGCCTCCTATGACCAGATTGTTAAGTGCACACAGATCCACAAATCTCTCTCCATTCTCACTCATCTCTCCCAGAGCATGGGTCCCCATGACTTGTTCGTATCCTGTGTTATCAGGTCCAATTTTGGCATTAAAGTCTCCCATAAGGATGGTAATGACTTTGTCTGGGAGAGTCTCTAATATTTTCTGGAGTCTGTTGTAAAAGTAGTCTTTGTCGTCCTCTTCACTGTCATTGGTTGGAGCGTAGCACTGAACAACATTCATCTTAATCCTCTTCATTTTAGTTCTGAAGGATGCTGTGATGATCCTGGGACCATGTGCCTCCCAACCAATCAGTGCTCTCTGTGCCTGCTTGGACAACATGAAGCCTACTCCCTGTGTATGGTGTGCGTCGCTCTCTTCATGTCCTGAATACAGCAACAGCTCTCCTGTCAACAGTCGTCTCTGTCCAGCTTGCGTCCATCTTGTCTCGCTAATGCCTAGTAGGGTCAGGTTGTTGCTCCTCATCTCTGCTGCAACCTGCGCCGTCTTTCCTGACTCATACATGGTCCTCACGTTCCATGTGCCGATGGTAATCCTCCTGGCTGCAAGAAGGGTGATCGGCTTAGTGGCTTCCTCGCGGCTTTCACCACCCAGCGTCATGCATCTTCGAGTTGAAGACCCTTCTTTTTCCAGGCTAAAAGTCTCTGTTAACTCTATTGTTGGCGTTTCTGTAGCAAGCTGATTTTTACAGGGTGGAGTTGCTAGCCCCACGCCCAACCCTCCTCCTTTACCCTGACTTGGGACAGGCAGATGGCCCCAAAGGACCTCTCTGGTGGAGTTTGTAATATAAAACTTTATCCTAAAAGAGCCTTTGGTGGAGAGAGAGCTGATTTTGAAGCTTGTTTCAAGTCTAAACTGAAGCTTTGCACTTGTTCCTATTTCCCAAATAACTTAGTTTGAGACGTTTTTGATGGAGTTTTGAATACACACTCAATACATTTTTACTTGTGTTTGAAATTCTCACTTCCTTCACTTTCATATTTTTCCTCCCATGGTTGAAATTCTATCCCCCAAACTTCAGACGGGCCCACTGTGGCCCCATAAAGGGATTCCCAGCCATTGGATCTGTGCAGGAGCTCTGCCAACTTTTTAGCCGCCCTAGGCAGCGGAAAGTCCCGCCCCCAAAATGCTGCCCCCGACAGAGGCGGCGGAAGGTCCGGTCGCCACGGACACCGCCCCCCAAATGTTAGTGCCTTAGGCAACCGCCTAGGTTGCCTAATGGGTTGCGCCGGCCTTGGATCTGTGTAAGTCCTCCTCTAGACCAGTGTTTCTCAATGACCTGTCTGTGGATCTGTGCCAGTCCCTGAGATCTCCCTGATGCAGTTTAGAAAGGCAGCAAGCCGTCCCTGGTCGAGAAACACTGCCCTAGACCCATGTTTCCCAGAGTGGGCTGTGGAACTAAGGCTAAGACTCCAAATGGCTCATGTGCCACGGAGGTGCTCCTCTCTCTACACTCTCACTTCCTCCAGGCATCTGCATGGAGAGTGAGATCCAGGCAGCAGAAGCAGCAGAGTGGAGGAAGTGACTTTGGGGCACATTCAGGGCAGAGACGGGCTGCTGACTGTCCGGTTGCTGGATCCATCTGCTTCCTCCATGCTGCTGCTCGGATCCCACTCTCGCTTCCCCTGGGCAGCAGGCAGTAGCACAGAGGAAGTGACTAGAGTCATGGAGCAGACAGTCAGAAGCCTGTCAGTGATTGCAGCAGCCTGGCAGGTGTGGGGGGAGAGGGGCTGGTGAGGGTTGCAGAGCTGGAGGGAGAGCAAAGGGGCATGGGGGAGCATGGGATTGGAGGGTTGGGAAGGGATGAGCAGTGGTCTCAGAAGGAGGGAGGGGATCAGGATTAATGCTGATCCCCCAAAAAGATACCAGGCAGTTGGCGGGTTGCCTTAGTAAAAAGTTTGGGAACCACTGCTCTGGCTGATCCCTGCTTCACACCTTTACAGGCATTTGATGGCATGGAATGTCTTGTGGGGATCCTCTCCAAAGGATTCCTTTCCACCCAGCCCTCATCTCCTGAAACTTGCCTCAGGCTTGTGAAATTAAATAGACTAACGTGGGACAATAAGCTTGGTGCAAAATGGTAAGAAAATGGGACAAAACTGAATAGCTCTTCTAATTATTCTGACAACAACAAAATTGACAGCATCATAGATATTAAGAATAGGGAGAAAGAGACTAATGGGTTATTGAGTGCATCCCTTTGGTAGCTCAGAGTACTGTATGGGCCCCGAATAGAGGTTGCCTTCTGATACATGAAGGGAAAAGTAAAATGAATCAGGGACAGCCCCATCTCTCTGCCTCTGGAGCCCCACTGCTGCTCAGACACTCTAATTTTTTGTATTCCAGTAAGATGGGGTCTAGGACTCCTCATTTGAAAACTTTTAATATATATCATATGAATATATGGAAGTGATCCAGCTATCAGATCCGTTCTCGAGATGTTGCACATATTTGGGAATTCTGAGAGTAGGATTAGTCTTCAACCTTTGCTGCATGTGAGATAGATGGTGATTGGACTACATACTCACGGTAAGGAGGGAGGGGAAATGAGAACTCTCCTCAGCAGCTGCATGGGCTATTGGACCTTGTTAACAGAAAGAATAGACATAGAAAACCAACCTAAAGCAAGTAGTATAGGCTCACTAGGACATGGAAGACCTGAAGAATTAAATGTAAACTGCAGAGTAGACATCTTCATTGTCAAAATATTTAAATACTATTATCAGAATAGATCAACAGCACAACAGAGCTGGTAGCATCTTCATTTCATGAAATTCCAGCCACCACCGCTGATTTCAGTCTAAACAGCTGCACGTAATGATGCTCTAGCACCATCTAATTAACCACCCAACCTAGTGCAGAACAGAAACATCTTAAAATAGTGCATTTCAGCAGTACTTCCACATATGATACTGGGACCTGCAGTTTAGTTCCTCTGTAGTTGTTAATCCCTTATCTGAGCATACAGGCTGGTGTGGGAGACATATTTTTTGCATATGGGGGCTCTATGCTGGGCCAATCCTATGAACCAGTAAAGGCACAGAAGCCCCTTACTGCTGTGGACACTTGCTGGCTATGCCTTGGGCTAGCCAATCTTGAAGACCGAGAGATTCAGGGCAAATACAAGAAGTCTGTGCCTATTTAGTAGTAGGTTGATGCAGGGCCATTGTCACCACCTCCCAGAACAGTCTTTGCAAATGATATCACCTCTTGTTTTTCAGTGTGGTGCCATGGAGGTTACTGCAGTCCTGGAGCTTAATAAACCCTTCAGGCGCTCCCACATTATAGGAGAATGGGACCAAAATCAGACCAGGTTGCAAAACCCTCAATATTCACATATTTACCTTTTTTGGAGTCACTTGAAGAGCTAATTTCCCCTCCCTGTCTAATTACTGTGGAAGGAAGTCTTCATCAGGATGGGGCCATTTCTATGGCCTGCATGCAGACTGAAAATAAAGTAGAAAAGCACTAACAGCAGAGGAATTATAATGGCCAGAGTAGAGAGTTTTGTATACTCACTGTTCTGTTTTTGAGAAATAGCAACTCTGAAACAATGGGAATCCCTGCATTCTGATTGACTGACTGTTAGCTAAAAGTGTTTTTATGCTAGCAAAAATCACTGAAAAATTACCTTACAGTGATCATTCAAATCAGACATCACAGTCAGATATCAGGGACTCAGAGAAAAACTGTAGAGTTGAGGACCAGTAATTATAGTAGAGTATTCCTGAACTGAGACAAACATTCAGTTTCAGTATTGTTGTTGTGGTGTACGCTGATAATGTCTTATTGTAGCTTTCTAGAAACATACATTTGCTTTCACAAGTTTGAACTCTGTGTTTTGGAGTCTATGATTTGAATTAACTTTTTTTCTTTCCTTTAATTTTTTTTTTAATAATTCCTGTATGTCAGTTTTGCAATCTCATATCCAAGGTCTAGAAAAAATGGATTTGGAATAATCATTGAATCCATAAAAACAAATGTAGCATTATGCCTTGATATCAGGTTAGTAGAGCTGATATAATGCACTTTGAGGTACCAGTGCAGTGGCTACATTGCTTAGTCTGGGGAAAAAATGAGTTTGAGAGTGCAGTCAATTTATGTGCAATTGCTACAGGAAATAACTTTTTCGTTCTGGGAGAAATTAATTTGAATAATTAGGCTTTTTGCAGGTAAAGAAGGAGGTGGAGGGCTGTTGGGGGAGTGAAATCCACCCCCAACTGAGGGCCAAATCTGGAGTCTACAGTGTAGCTCCCCTATAGGTGATACTCTAGCCTACAGTGAGAGAAAGGGACAGAAGACCTTTGTGTGGTGCTAGGGCCACTACTTTAAAGGCTGAACATTTGGGCTCTCTGCCCGATCACCTTCCACATCAGTGTTTGTGGCCAGTTTGGAGACCTTTACCCTTTTACGCAAAGGTGAGAGAGGTCCTTCCGTGTAGCCCAGACATGGGGCTTAAAGTCAGGATATACTCTTAAAAAGTGACAGTTAAAAGTGGCATTGTAGGAGTTCCATGTTTGTTGCCTAACAATGATTCCCTTATCAGATGTGCTCAGTTTAGAAGTAGAACAATGTTTTTTTTCTAACTGCTAGTGCTACATATTTACCCTGGCATCTAAAGGTCAAACTGTGCTCTTCTTCGGTCATGTCAACACCAGGAGTAACAATTCCGCAGGCCAAATTCTGTCCTCAATAAGTACTGTCCAGTCACATGGCCCTGCAGTTAGAAATTAGTTAACAGTTGTATTAATGATAGATTAGAATCAAATATTGGTAATTCTAACTTATTCTGGCATAGCCGTGTTGACTCTGCAGAGCTAATAGATGTCAAAAGCATTAAAAACTTATTTTTATTACTGTAACAAGTACAGCAGACACTTTATACATACAAGGAACCGATCTGCTGCGTAAGAACATGCCAAGTTTATATCGTCACTTTTCAGAGGAGAATCACACTTTAAATAGTATGGAGATCCTTATTCTCTTCCTTTTTTCCTTCATGAAGGACTTTACCTAATATGCACTAAACTCGGGAAATTCAAACGTTAAAGTTCCTATAGCAAAGTCATTTTGACCAGTGTGAATGTATTATTTCTGTTAGGGTATGCATTTGCCAGCATGTACAACCACATAACATGCACACAGCTCCAAAGATAACTATGCCATGGGAATCTTAATTTTTGGATTTCCTGGTTTCATAAATATTTAATATCTCATCTATAACATTAAATGAATGTAAATTTATTGCACTCAAAAAATGTCTGGTGAACCGTGTTTTCAGTTGCTTTGACCTACTTGGATAAATAGAATACTTTCAGTAGCGCTCACTATCAGAATTCGATGGCTCATAGTCAGCTGCTACACTGACGTTTCATGAGCGAGTGGAAACATTATTAGACAACTTGTTGAGGTTCACTTTGTTGGAAAAAAACCAGTACAAAGTTCTCCACACTATGTGAGCCCCCTATTAGGGTTGTAGAAGGGAACTTGGTTGTGATAGCTACAGAAGCAACAACCCTTATGTGCCATATGTAGCATGCATGGGGAGGGGCATGGGATTAGGGGATCCACATTTTTGTGCACCCAACTGCCATCCACCATCTCTACTCACTGACCCTGGGTTGAGGTAGTGTATATTTAATAGATTTCATGGATTTCTCCCTCACAGAGCCTGCTGACTTGGTTTCTGTGTGGATGGAGTGGAAGTCCTTTTCCATGTGGTATATTGAAACTGTTCCAGTGTAATTTCTTCCTGTTTTTTTTTCTTTGCAGCAGATTTCTTGCTCCCCATATGATCCAGATAATACTTCATACAGAAAGGAAATAATTGAATTAGCTCTGATGAGAATTACTGAAGCCAACAAACAACTTCCTATTTACTCCAATAAGCTTTGGATCATAACCAAGCACAGATTGGGGTTTCTATAGTGGTAAAGAAAAGAGCTACCTCCCTCCCCTTTGTGTAACTCATAGACTCTTAGACTTTAAGGTCAGAAGAAACCATCATGATCATCTGTTCTCACCTCCTGTACATTTCACCCACAGATTCCTGTAATAGACCCATAACCTCTAGCTGAGTTATTGAAGTCCTCAAATCATAGTTTAAAGACTTTAAGTTATGGAGAATCCACCATTTACATAAGTTTAAACCTGCAAGCGACCCTTGCTCTATGCTGCAGAGGAAGGGGGGAAAAAACCCACAGTCTCTGCCAATCTGACCTGGGAGACAATTCCTTCCCAACCCCAAATATGGAGATCAGTTAGACCCTGAGCATGTGGGCAAAACCCACCAGCCAGACACCTGAGAGAGAATTCTCTGCAGTAACTCAGAGCCCTCCCCCTCTAGTGTCTCATCACTGTCCATTAGAGATATTTGCTGCTAGCAGTCACTGATTGGCTACATGCCATTGTAGGCAGTCTCATCATACTATCCCTTCTATAAAGTTATCAAACTCAGTATTGAAGCCACAGTAATTCCCCCACTGCTCCCCTTGGGAGGCTGTTCCAGAACTTCACTCCTCTGATGGTTAGAAACTTTTGTCTAATTTCAAGTCTAAACTTGTTGATGGCCAGTTTATATCCATATGTTCTTATGTCCACATTGGCACTTAAATAACTCTTCTCCCTTCCTGGTACTTATCTCTCTGATGTGTGTATTGTCTTGCACAGAATTATGATAAATATTGCATTATTTTTAGAATATAGTTGAGCTTCAAAATACATGCAACTTTTAAATATTGAATTCTAGTCTCAAGTTATTTTGTGCAGGTGTCTGCACTTGATAATTCTAATGAGTTTGGAAGTTAATAGCTGATCTTCCTAGCGGGTTGACATAAAATTGATGGAAAAAGCTATTTTGATTTGATAAGATGTATTGTAATGGAAAATAAATTGTACCATATTTGTTGTTCTTTGTTTTGACATTTAACAGCTGTCCTTGTGGAAATAATAATTGATGGGATAAGCCTCTTTCTCTCACGTACCCACCCACCCACCAAAAAAAGGCATGGTTAACTTGTTAAAAGTCTGAAAACAACCAATTGCATTTTTCAAACATGTCATAATATTATGTCTATAGAGAGACAATGTGGGTGAGGTAACATCTATTTAGTTTGTTTGCAGGGTAGGGGCTAGAGCATTGAGGCAAATAGTCAAATTTTATATAAATTGTGCCCTGTAAAATGTTCCTCTTTCCTTTGATGCAGATGGGAATATGCTAGGCTTGTATTTATTTGCAAAAACAAATTAAACTAGAATTGTAAACCCATCTGTCGGGTATGCAAAACATGTAGCTGAGAATATATTTAACTATCTTTTGGTAGAAAATTGCACTATATTTTTTGAAGGGGGACAAGCTAGTAACAGCATTGAAAAATTATTGCTCTCGTTTCCTATCTGTCAAAATTATATGGAGAAATTCAATCTCTTCTTAAATGAGGCCAAAGATGCAGCCAGAGTATTATTTTATATTAATATACCTCATCAGCACAGCACTGTGTTTTGGGGAAAATATATCTTATCAAACTGAATGTTTGAATAAAGGACACCACTGACAAGTCTTTTGATTTTACATGGATGGTAGATTTTCAAAAACATAGGAAATTTAACTGCCACCTTTCACCAGTAACTAAATAAAAACAAATTCATATAGAGAGAGAATACGCAATTATGCGATATCACAAGAAGTTGCATTAGCATGAGTTCAGGATGGTTGCATTACTTACAAGAATCATTCAGTGTCTGGAACTGTCAGTGTTATAGCTGCTTGGTGTCTGTGGAGGACACAAAGTAGCTGCAGTGTGGTGGTGAATCAGGCCCTAAATCTGGAATATTGAACAACACCCAGCTCTACAAACTGAGTTTAAAGGACTACAAACTGTGGCTGAAAGCACAGCTTAGCACTTTGAGGGCAGGGGCTAGTTTTAAAACAGTCACTTCCTCCATCTGCCTTTCACCTTTTTTCTCCCCTATGCTTCTCTTCATCCCTACCCCATGTCCTTTTCACATCATTGTTCCCTTATTTAACATAATGGATTCAGGGATGTGTTGTGTGTAATTAGTGAAAAGATCGCAACTGTACTATTGAGAAATGGTGCATGTCAGAGACAGCAAAATGACCCAGTCAACAACACTGTGGCTTTAAAGACTCATTTTCTGTACTCTAATGGATTGTTTGGATCATTTGAACAAAGCAGTTACCAAATTTACATGTTCTTTAAAAAAGCGTTATGTGGTACACAGATGTTATGGGGATGCCTCAGACAAATTTAGAAATAAAAAGATATCCTAGAAAGTTTACTTTGGCTTCACTTTGCTGTGTCATCTGTAATAGTTGGTTTTCATACTGTTAATCATGTTTCAGATTTTCTGATAATTTTGCTCATTAAAAGAACAGGAGTACTTGTGGCACCTTAGAGACTAACAAATTTATTTGAGCATAAGCTTTCGTGGGCTACAGCCCACTTCTTTGGATGCATAGAATGGAACATATAGTGAGAAGATATATATACATACAGAGAACATGAAAAAGTGGAAGTAGCCATACCAACTGTAAGAGGCTAATTAATTAAGATGAGCTAGTATCAGCAGGAGAAAAAAAACTTTTGTAGTGAAAATCAAGATGGCTCATTTTAGACAGTTGACAAGAAAGTGTGAGGATACTTAACATGAGGAAATAGATTCAATAGGCTGCTACTCTGAAACCAGTCTTAACATAGGCACCATTGACAGACACATAAACAGTTTATTTTCCTTTTAGCCAAGGTCTACAAATATTTGTGTTCGTAATTCATACTGAGCTCTGTTAAATTTCAGAGTAATTTCTAAATTGATTAATCTCTTCATATAACAGTAATTCAAAGTTTAAAATTAGAACATGCTTTTACTGTTAGGCTTAAAAAATATACATTTTGGGATATGCAAATATATACTGTAAAAACTAGTAATGGTTGCTAAAGCCATTGCACACTGTTTTTGTGGAATACAACAATATCTGCCAAACTAATCTGTAAAGGTAATTCAAGTGGTAAAAGAAAATAGTTTCAACAAGATTAGCTATTTGATTGGAAGGCATATGCAGCACAAAACTGAGATTTATAACATTTTCAGTCGATTAATTACAAAATGCCTTACTGGTTCTGTCATTAAGATAAGATTTATACCCTCTAGTTAATTGCTTTCACTTATTATTTTAAAGGCCATGTAGTGTATTAATCAGATTGTTTGAAACTTAAGCATATTCAGAACCTCCTGTTTAAGGTATAGGGAATTCTCCCCACCCCTTAAATTAGGTGAGTGAGTTCAACCAAAATGTTTAAGGATGTGATGGATATTCCATGAAAAAATCCACACAGTTTGTAGCAATTTCACCTTGAAGTGTAAGGATTGGAATCAAGTAACCATGAAGGTTGAATTTCTTACAGATATGAAGAATGGTTATGGTGAATGGCAAAGTACTGAAGATATGCTCACATTGTGACTGTTAGCATTATTCCAGAGTTGCTGTTTAGTAAGAAAACAACAGTTAAAAATAGTTTTGAAACATGCTGTATTTAACCCCAAATTACAAATGAAGAACAAGGATACCTTAATTTTGCAATTGTGCATTAAATCGGTCAGTCAAAATGGAGAACAGTGATATTTATTTACAAGTTCAGCAGCTGTTCTATAACTATGAAAGCAAAAACCTGGTTGAGAAGGATAATGTAGTCAGATATCTCTTTACAGTAATGTGCTGTATGCCACAGATCTATACTTTAATTAAAATGTATATTCCAATGTGAAATATGATTAATAGGGAGGAGATTTTCAAAGACTATCAATAGGAGTTGGGTGCATATCTGCCATTTTACCTTTGAAAATATCTCTTTAAATACAAAGTACAGAAAGGTGAAAAAAATTAGCTAATACACAACGATACCAAGAAAATTATGGAAAATTATTCTTTTCACCACAATGTAGAGGCACATGTTCCAGTTCCCTTCCTTGAAGTAGTTGTCAGGATTTATTTTTTTCTCATTTTTTAACTTTCTCCTTTTTGTTTGTGGTGGTGGTGTGGCCATGGAATGGCTACGATGAAGTTGTGAGTTTCCCACTTTGCTCTGAGAGTGGGGAAATCAGTGGTTGTTCAGACTTCCATCAGAACTGAGTTCCAAAGTCTTGGTTAAGCAACTGAGAAAGTTCTGCCTCTAACTTCCATTGGTTTCACCGTACTGTTGATCATTTCATAGTTTAGGAGGACTGTAGTTGTTTTAAGGTTGTTACTGTAGCGAGAGAAGGCAGTTCCTTATTTAGCATGGATCAGTTCTTTGGAGATATTTAAAAGTTAGTATCAAGTCGTGGAGTCTGACCCAATATTTTGTGCAAAGACAGGATAGAAAGTGAAATGTTAGTGTAGTGTGTTCACTCTTGGTGACCACTATTATTGAGAAGGTGCATTACTAAATTTTTGAACCACTGAAAACTTTTTTTAAAGTTTGAGTGCTCATTCCTAGACACAAGTTCCTGTGATCCAACCCTCAGACCACATGATGATGACATGGATAAAACATAGGCACATCAAGAGATATGAGAAATAAAGAGCACACAAAGAGAATGAAGTGCTTCTAGTCTGTGAGACTTTGATTTTCTCTAGTAAATTCATCTCCCAAACCATTCTAGGATTCTAAGTCAAGCTGCTGGTAGGTAATATGTTCTAGTGATGACTTACCAGTGGTACACACGTAATACAGCTGTCCATGTCGGCACAGATGAAGCTGAGCTCTTACAATATATGCTACAGGCTACAGTACCTGGAGTGAGATCTGCAGATTTGTCAGCAAAGATCAAGACTAGCTCTGCAAAAGCAGGTGCTTATGTTCACTGGCACCAATTATAATGATCATCCTTGATACTAGGTTCAGTACATGAGAGAGAAAACTTGCCTCTCTCTCTCCTTCAACCCTGAGGCTTAATGGCCCTGGGTTTTGTTTTGTTTTAAAACCTCCACTCTTTCTTTTTTATTTGTGCAAAATGCAAATAACTGTTCCAAAAAACTTGTACCCATTATTACTTATGGGTGAAAATGCTATAATGCTATAATATAGATTTTAACCTAATTTGAGGGCATAAACACATACTTAGACATCTGAATTAATTAAATTATAAAGTGTGTGTGTGTGTGTGTGTGTGTATGAAGAAAATTTGCCTTGGAGCTGGAGGGACGCGCTGGCCACTTCCTGGGAGCTGCCTGAGGTAAGTGCTGCCTAGAGCCTGCACCCTGAACCCCCTCCTGCACCCCAACCGCCTGCCCCAGCCCTGAGTCCCCTTCTGTATCAAAACTCCCTCCTGGAGCCTGCACCCCAAATCCCCTCCCATGCCCCAACTCCCTGCCCCAGCCTGGAGCCCTCTCCTGCATTTTGAACCCCTCATTTCTGGCCCCATTCTGGAGCTCACACCCTCAGTCCAGAGCTTGTACCCCTTGCCTCAGCTCAAAGCCCCCTCCCACACGCCAAACCCCTTGGCCCCAACCCCCAGCCCAGAGTCACCTCCTGCACTCCAAACCCCTCATCCCTGCACACCCAGCCAGAGCACTAAACCACCACACACTCCAAACCCCTTGGCCCCACTCCCCATCCCTCGCTCACTGTCACTGGGCTGAGGCAGCGGGTTGGGGAGAATGAGCAACAGAGAGAGGACGCATGGAGTTAGAAGGGGAAGGGCCTTGGAGAAGGGGAGGAGCAGGGATGAGACAGGGGACAGGGCAAATGTGTTAGGTTTTCTGAGATTAGAAAGTTGGCAACCCCACCTTGATTACAATGGTATTGCATCAGCATGAGCAGTATGCTGCAATGAAGAATCAGGGCCATAATTTTCAGACTTGGCTTGATTCTTAAGTATCAATAAGCTCTAGTAAAAAAAATGAAGAAAATCTGTCAATAAAATTCTTAAATTATTGTGGAGTGGATATAGAGTTTCTTGTCTTCTATAATTACCTGAGAGGACCAGGGTGTGCTACAATGGAGAGCTTAATAAATGTAGGAACTTCCTGGTCAGGTAGATCTCTGGTTGCCACTTAACGAATGGCTCTTTGTGTCTGTATCCTCACACTACAGTTATTAATCTTTAAATTGAGCAAAATAAAACTTTATTCAGCTGAATATATTTTGCTGAGAATTTTGACATGATGTCTTGTCTGAGATTCAGCATGGAAGATATAGCCCAAAAGTATTATTTTGCCTAAGTTATGCACAACAAGAAAAAGCTTTCTAGTGGCTTCATTATAAGTATAATCATTAGCTTGGTGAAATGCTGAGTCCAGCTCTGTTTCTGCTGAGCCAATGTACACGAATGTTTCACAGAGGGTGGTTGAACCTTTTTAGCTCAGGGTCTCTTTGGGGATTAGTTCTGTAGCTAGCCTCATTCCTTTCAGATGTCACAGCTTTTTGACTGAATTACTTTCAGAGTCGCATCTTTGCTCTATGTGGATTCTGACAGGATAACCCATAATTCATCAACAACTTCTCACACAAAACCTTTGCAGCTATAGTTCCATGTTGAACCTCTATGGGGTAATCTTGCACAGTCCTTGTGAAATGGTCAATGATGACGACGATGTTCCTAATGCTCTTAACTGTCTGTCTCCGAAAGATGAAGTCTGTACAGATAAGATTTTATTAGTCCTTCACGGGTGATATTCATGAGGGAGCCAACTCTTAGGAAATGTTTTCTTTTTTACATATCTCCCACAGATTTTCACATAATGTTCTACATCTGCTGCCAGAAGAATCTGGCTTTAATAAGATCAGCAGTTTTATCTAAACCACAGAGTCTCATGTTAGCATGCAAAGATTGTACCACATTACAGAGGTACTTACTGGGGACGGCCAACTAAAGGTTGGCATGTGAATCATCTGAATGTTTAGTGGCCCAATAAAACAGTTAGTTCCTGATTTCTAATTTGTCCTACATTCTAACAATAGCATGTCAGAGGGTGTGGACTTGGTTGCAGAGGCAGGATGTCTTTTCTCAACTATTACTATATTTTTCAATCTTGGATCTTCCCTCTGAGCAGCACAAACGTTAGCTGTGGTAGAGGACTTGTGTGCATATTTTTGAAGCACAAGGAATAGCTTCAGATGGGGTCCCTACAGGCAGTTCATGTCTAAGGCATGTGAGTAGATAAAAACTAGAGTGTTTGAGGGTTCTCCTCCTCCCTGGAACCTCCAAAATATCAAGGCACATATAGACTCTTCTACAGGGTCAGTTTTGTATCCTAGCATACTTCTCTTTTGTTCTATAAATGGCCTATCCATATTCCAAACTTAAGCAAATGAAGACACGTCCCACTGCAGTAATGCATCTAGAAACAGGTATGTTTAAAACAAAAGAAAAGAGGAACAGGGAAGGAAAGAACATAAATAGGAGAGGATAAGATGGCAAATGCTAGCATAGCATGCACCCTCTACTTACTCTCAAGTTAGATAGGACCAAAGCAGGGGCGGCCCTAGACTAGCTGCCAGCAACTGGTGCCCTAGGCGAACCATGCAATCGGCGCCCCCTCCACCCCCCATGCCCCAAGAGCAGTTCTAGGCTGATGTTTTTGGTAAACTGGGAAACATTTTTCCCCTTTTTTCTTTTTAATGTTTTTTAAGCATTTTTTTAAAACAGAGGCTTAATTATTTCGTTTGTCCGTCCATCCATCTATCCAACCAATGTTTCTGAAATCAGATAAAATAGAGACACAAAATTTTCAGAATAGATTTGTACACAACAGCTCGATGATATTTCAGTCTGGTTTCAAATAAAAATACATTAAAATGTTAATTATAATTTTTATTATTACAAATCCCAAATCATCCATTATGATATCCTGCTTTAACTGCTATTACCACCACATCCAATATAGAAAGAAATAAGAAAACTTCAATGAACTTCTGAGTGTTTTGTATTTACAAAATACTCAGAATAAAAAACACTCTGTGCTCTTAAAACATGACTTTTCTTGCTTTAAGTTTTGAAAATTCAGTGACTAGTTCTTTTAGATCCAGTTTTCCAGCTATTTTATGCTCTATTGACATTGTGGCTAGTCCAACAAGTATCTTTTGCATCATTGTTGAACGCAGATATGTTTTTATCAATTTTAATGTTGAGAAACTACATTCCCCACTAGCTACAGAAACTGGCAAAGTTAAAAGAATGTGTAGAGCTATAAAAATGTTTGGAAAACTGTCTGAGTTTATTTTCACAAACTTCAATACTTCTTCAGGAGTGAAACATTTCTTAAGTCATCTTGAAAAAGCCTGAAGCTCACTACACAAATCTGTAGCATCAATGTGTTTTGAATTTTCATGAGTCAATGCCAAGTCCAGTTTTATACAAAATTCTCTTATCTGTTTTGTTGTTTTCTTTTGCAAGCTGTGGATATCATATAGAAAGCCAAATACTGACTTCAGCTGTTGCATCTGTTGAAATCTTTCGTCAACTGTGAATAGCCGTATCAAGGACTGCAAAGTAAAAATTCACTCTGAACCTTTGTTTTGGGTTCTGAATGAGTGTGTCTCATCCTTCATATGAAAACTGCTGTTTCTTTTGCCGAATGCAAACTTTCTCTTGTTCAAATTCTTTAGGAAATTCTATTTCTTCAGCAAGAAATAGATTCTCGAGAGAATCTACCGGTGTTCTTTCGAACCCTTCATCCCTTCTGAATTCCTCCAGAATATTTTTAGTTTGCTGCAGTTTTTGAATAGCAGAATGTATGTTCAAGTTCTTTTCCTGAAGCTGCTTACTTGTGTTGTTAATCTTGAAAAGGATATTATACCACAAAATAAGTGAAGTCACAATTTGAACTTGGAAAGGCCATTTGCAAGAGCTTCTGCATCTGAATGTGCCATATTGCCAGATGATCCAGTAAAGGTAGGATCATCAGAAATTTCAGTTAGGGCATCATAAATGTTTCCAAGTTCAAAGCGAAGAGGCTTCAAAGCATCAATATAATTCTCCCAGCTTGTCTGACTAAGTGGTTTCACAGTGTAGCGGGGTGGTTACCCGCTCCTGCCCTGTGGGGCTTGAAACAGCCAAGGAGAGGGCTGGAGTTGGGGAAGGGAGCAAAGCCCTGGCTGATTGGGGGAAGTGGCTGCAGCTGTGGCCACGCCCCAGACTAACCAGGCCTTATAAGAAGGCCAGGGCAGCCAGAAGCTCAGGATTCTCTCTCTCTCTGCTTGTAGAGAGAGAGAGAAGGGCCTGGCTGCTAGGGAGCTGAGCAGGTACTGGGAGTGGAGCAGGGCTTGGGGAAGGCTAGAGAAGCTGGAGGAACTCTGGCCTAGGAGAGCCCTAGGCTGTGGGCCTAGCTGAGGGCCTAAGATCAGTACCAGGGCTGAAGAGGGGCAGCCCAGCTATAGAGAGAGGCAGCAGGTACAGCCCAACCTTGCCTGTGATGAGTGGTGTATACTGCAGTCTGCCACAGGGAGTGGGGCTAGATGGTGACTGGCAGTAGCCTTACACTGAGGTGAGGTGGGGTTAGTGGGTGGGGGTTCTCCTGGGTGGGGAGACCCAGAGTGTGAGGGTACTGCCAGGGGGACAGCAACCCAGGGAAAGGGGCACCGAGGTCCTGGGAGGGACACGGGGGCCAGTGGTAAGGCGGATCACTAGCCTGCAGGGGGCGCTCCAGGACGCTGGAAGAGCTAATTCCCATGGACGACCAGCAGGAGGCACCGCAGGGGTGAGTCCACTCCCTTACACAGAGTTAGAGAATTCACATGGCAGGTCAGAATCTCCCAATGACGCGTTGAGCCTGAGAAAAACACATAAACACGTTGCACATAAACAGCATCTAGCAGCATCATTGACAACCAAATTCAGAGAATGTGCACTGCAAGGAATGAAAAAGGCCCAGGACTGATTTCCATCATTCTCCTTTGCACACCATTGTCTTTATGCTTCATATTACTCCCATTATCATAGTCTTGGCCACATACGTTTTCAACAGATAATGACATTGTTTCAAGCTCTTGTAGAATAGTTTGTCATAAATGCTCCAGTCGTCCCCTTCAGTGGTACAAAACCCCAAAAATGTTCCTTTATGAGCACGTCAACATTATCTTCATCTGCAGATTTTCCATATCCACAAAAGGAATGATCATTTTCATTTGTTCAACATCTGATGACTCACATCTGGTGTACAGTCCAGTATTATTGAAAAGTATTTTGCAGAATGGGCAGCTTCTACAGTTTTCTTTTTAAAGGCATTTGCTAGGATTTGAATCAGTTCATTCTGCATATTTTTCCCTAAGTACTGAACCTGTGTTTCACAATCAGTTATTTTATGACTGGATCAAACAAAGCTAGGTATTCAACAAATTTTAAAACGTTTCCATTACCTGAAGTGTATAATTTTTCATTTCTACCGTGGCTGCGGAATGCTTAATTTTGCCCACCGAGAACTCACTAAAGCAATCAGATGCTCTAATGTTAGTTGCCAATATTCTTCTTTTTCCTTGATCATACAAATTTTCTTCATCGATAGTTTTTCCTTTTTTCAGTCGTAATTCAAGTTCTTTCCAATTTTGAAAACATTCCAAATGTTCTGTACTTCTTTCATGTGAAAAGAGAATTGAAGACATGTTTTTTCCAGTCCTTCAAACCCTTTTCAGCAAATCATGTACCAATTGTTTGATTTCTAAACAACTTGCAGCAAAAGCAAAACACAGAGTCCTTCGACACTGAATATTGTAACCAGTTTTGATAAATTAAGCTTGACTAAAGACTGGGAGTGGATGGGCCATTACACAAAGTAAAACTATTTCCCCATGCTTATTCCCCCCCCTCACCCAAGTTCCTCACATCTCCTTGTCAATTGCTGGAAATGGGCCATTTTCATTTCTTTTTCTCTCCTGCTGGTAATAGCTCACCTTAACTGATCACTCTCCTTATACTGTGTATGGTAACACCCATTGTTTCATGTTTGTGTGTGTGTGTGTGTGTGTGTGTGTATATATATATATATATATATATATATATATATATCTTCCTACTGTATTTTCCACTACATGCATCTGATGAAGTGGGCTGTAGCCCACAAAAGCTTAGGCTCAAATAAATTTATTAGTCTCTAAAGTGCCACAAGTACTCCTGTTCTTCTTGCAGATACAGACTAACACGGCTGCTACTCTGAAACCTGTTCCCCATTTATGAGTTTCCTCTTGTAATGCTGACAAGAGAATTTTCTTTTATTTCCATCCTTAGGGAAGGGAAATTCATGAACTTGTTCAGGTCCATGTTCCACAAGAATTTGCTGCACACAGTCATCACATGTGGCCCATGAAGCTGGGTCTCCATATTGTAACTTGTTTGTAACTTCCTCATCCTTTTTTCCTTTTACTTAATTTACTTCAATTTTTGCATGGTGAATGCAGGTGAATAAATTCTGAAGGTGAATAAATTTTCTCCACTTCCATATCAGTCTGATGCTGTGAGCTGCCTTCATCTAGAAGTAAGTTTCCATCATCTTGATGTTCCAAACTGCTTCCATGTGGATGTGAGCTACCCTCCTCTTCAAGTAAAATTCCTTCAACCAGATGCTGTGAACTGCTTCCATCTTTATTTGGATTAAAGAAAAGATATTTCAGGAAGGATCTCTGCTCTTTTGCTTGGTCCTTTTCCTTCTTAGCCTTTTGTTTACGGTACTCAGCTCCTGAGGGTTTTCTTTTTCTTTCTTCTGCCATGGAGCATTTGAATATTGTTATGTACTGTGCTCCCGACTTCAAGCATTATAGCATTAAGGATGGCTGACACACCACATGGTTGGCGATTTAAAGCACATTGCAGCCATCCCAACACATCTTTTCACTGTTTAAAGGTTCAATGATTAGTAACATACACTCACTTACCTATTAAAACAGTTAGTCACAGCATTTACATGGAAACAAAATGACCTTTTTCGACGTTATAACCCGACACCAGATGTTTGGAAAGTAATCCCCTTCCTCACGGTTACCTGCTTGGAGTGTGATGTCATCACTTTCGTAGTCTATTAAGCATTAATGCTGTTACTTTTCTTTTATTAACCTTATTTTTTACATGTGAACCAGTTATAACAAAGAAAAGTTCATAATTATACGGCCCGATAATAATGCTAAGGTTTAATAACACTTAAAGATACTCACATTTTGGATTTATAATGCTGAAAGATGTTATTCTTTATTCTTTGGTACCAAGAAACACAATTTTCCACAATATTCGCTTGATTCTTAACCATCTATCTGCGACATGTGTTAAAATGACCATTTAACATGTATCAACTCGCAATATCTCTGCTCTATAAGAATTTCCGGCTATGTGACCTTGATGTATATTCGTTAGGTGTCACTAGCATTGCAGCTCTTGCCACTGGTGGATGTGTTTCATTGTGGCTGAGTTATTGCTTATCAAAATTGCGGAGTGGGGCATCTTGACCCTACATCACAAATTGAAAAAAAAAATCGCTAAAATATTTATTTTTGCAGTAAATAAAAGATTTGACACATTAAATTCTCAGAAATCTAGAGAAAAGAATAATTCATATTCACTCCCTACACACACAAAAATTGAAATAATGACATCTTCGTTATTTTATTTGTATTTTTTATCTTTTTCATCTTTTTTCATTTGATTTTTTCCTTGAATTTGGTACCCCATTTAACTTGGCACCCTAAGTGACTGCCTAGTTCGCCTATATGGACAGGCTGCCCCTGGACAAAAGCCTTTTTTTCTTGGAACTCTCTGGAACGGGGGCATTGCAGGTCCCTCTTCACTAATCCCGTATTACATGCTTCAGGTTTGTAGTTCTTGATATTATTACAAGAGCTATTGGTTTTGCTCCTTTAGTAGTTTGCTCAGTGTAAAATGAAGCGTAAGAATCTTGCATGCAGAGACAGCATTGGAGGTGTTCAGAACTACAGCATTTTCTCAGGTTTGGCAGCCTGCACTGACAATATGCTGTTCTGTGGGTGTTCTTTTGATGGATGATATCCCAGTGACTATACACAGAACAACATTAGCAAAAGTGGCAGCCTGCTATAGTTTTCCCCGTTGGGTATATGTACCAGAAGAACGTGCAGAGCCTTTGAAATTGGGGTGCACAGGGGCTAATGTGTATATTTAGCCATCCGTTTTTATATACACAAATACAGTTTATTATATAAAACCCACCCAGAGAAACTATATAGCAGCATTTGAACACATTAATATGTTAAGATTTTGAGGGGTTTTTTTTGTTGTTGTTTTTTAAGATTTCTGACTGAGATTTGTGATTCATAGCTTTGTTACAGAGCGTTGGCCTGTGTTCTGTTTTATATGGCATTTTCTTCTTAATTACATGAACACATTGGCTTTTTGCACGGATAACTTAGAGAGGCCTGGTCCAATGGTCTGAGCACAGAACTGGTAACCAAACACAACTGGGTTCTCATTTTGGCTCTGACACTGTCTCCCTCTGAGGTGGTGGGCAAATCACTTAACTTCTCTGTTTTCCCCATCTGTGTTTAAAAAAGGGAGGGAGGGGGAATGATACCATTCTCCTCTCCTCTTTCTCTGCTCATCTATTTAAATATTGGATTCTGCTCACCACCATAAGGGAGGCAGTGTGTTACAGGGGAGATGGTGCAGGACTGGGACTTGGGAGACCTGGATTCTTATCTTAGCTCTGCCGCACACCGTGCTGGGTGACCTTGGGCCAGTCACTTCACCTCTATGTGCCTCTATTGGACAGGTGGGACTTGGGGACGGAATACTCTGATTTCAAACAAAGAGCATCAGGCCTGGCCAGTCGGTTTGTAAAAAGTTGTGCCAATCACACATGCTCTTTGAATCTGCACTGCCGACCCCAGCTAACGGGCAAGGGTAAAGGTGAGTGATTGTGCTCAGCATCATGTAACCGCTTGTAGGAGTGCTATATATGTGTTATTTAATTAATAAAGCCCATTGAAAAATGTTTTGTGAGTGCAAAGTAATACTAGCATACTTATGAAACCTACAGCCTTTTATAAGGTATGTAGTAGTAGGGTTGGTTGCAATATTTTTTCTGAAACTGTTTATTCAGTGGGAAAATATATATTTTTTTGCCATAAAGTTGATTTTCTGTGGAATATATTGTTTAAAATTATTTCTTCTCCACATCCTCATCTAAATTTTCAGTGGGACAGCAGGCAGGAAGCCCATTCCTGATCAGCTCTAGTGGATAATGTGTTTTGCATAGCTGCACAAGGTGATTCCAAAGTGGACAAGTTCTTTACTTACAAATGAGCTGCTATTAAAGACCAACAAAACTATTTCCTTTTCCAGTTGAAACTTGGGCATACAATATCAAAGCTTAGGAATTCACTTTTATTTTGCCAACACTTTGAGAAGTTCTCAATCACTTTTTAAGTAAATGGCCCTTTTTGTATTAAAGAGCAAAGTAAAATCTTCACAGGCAGGCTTGCTAACCTAGTAAGGTGGGCTTTACTCTAGGTTCACTGGGGCATGGTGAACTAAGCCCAGAGGTAAGTGGGGGAGGAAATACAAGGAGGAGGGTACAAGACGGGAAGCCTCCTGATTCATACTGAGGAAGTAGGGCAATCGGCTAGTTATCTTAGGTGCATGTACACAAATGCAAGAAGCCTGGGAAACAAGCAGGAAGAATTGGAAGTTCTGGCACAATAAAGGAGCTATGAATAACAGAAACTTGGTGGGGCAGTTCAAATGACTGGAGCACTGTCATGGATGGGTATAAAATGTTCAGGAAGGACAGGTACGGGAGGAAAGGTGGAGGAGTTGCATTATATGTAAGAGAGCAGTATGATTGCTCTGAGCTCCAGTATGAAACTGGAGAAAAGCCTGTTGAGAGTCATTGGGTTAAGTTTAGAGACGAGAGCAACAAGGGTGATGTTGTGGTGGGCATGTGCTATAGACCACCGGATCAGAAGGCTGAGGTAGACGAGGCTTTCTTCGGACAACTAACTGAAGTTTCCAAATCACAGGCACTGGTTCTAATGGGGGGCTTCTATCACCCTGACATCTGCTGGGAGAGCAATACAGCAATGCACAGACAATCCAGGAAGTTTTTGGAGAGTGTTGGGGACAACTTCCTCATCCAAGTTCCTCGGTCTTCACAGACAAGGTCAGCTCCCAGACTGCTGCACTGGGCAGCACAGTATGGGGAGGAGGTAATCAGCCCTCGGTGCTGAAAGAACAGGTTAAGGACCATTTAGAAAAGCTGGACATGCACAAGTCCGTGGGTCCAGATCTAATGCATCCAAGGGTGCTGAGGGAGTTGGCTGATGTGATTGCAGAGCCATTGGCCATTATCTTTGAAAATTTGTGGTGATCGGGGGAGGTCACGGACGATTGGAAAAAGGCAAATATAGTGCCCATCTTTAAAAAAAGGTAAGAAAGAGAACCCGGGGAACTACAGACTGGTCAGCCTCACTTAAGTCCCCAGAATAATCATGGAGCAGGTCCTCAAGGAATCCATTTTGAAGCACTTGGAGGAGAGGAAGGTGACCAGGAACAGTCAACATGCATTTACCAAGGGCAAGTCATGCCTGACCAACCTGATTACCTTATATAATGAGATAACTGGCTCTGTGGATATGGGGAAAGTGGTGGATGTGAGATATCTTGACTTTAGCAAAGTTTTTTATATGGTCTCCCACAGTATTCTTGCCAGCGAGTTTAAAAAAATGTATGGATTGATTGAATGGACTATAAGGTGGGTAGATTGTTGGGCTCAATTGGTAGTGATCAATGGCTCAATGTCTAGTTGGCAGCCGGTATCAAGTGGAGTGCCCCAGGGGTTGGCCTTGGGGCTGGTTTTGTTCAACATCTTTATTAATGATCTGGATGATGGGATGGATTACACCCTCAGCAAGTTCGCAGATGGCACTAAGCTGCGGGGAGAGGTAGATATGCTGGAGAGTAGGGATAGGCCAGAATGACCTAGATCAATGGTTCTCAATGTCGGTCCGTCACTTGTTCAGGGAAAGCCCCTGGCAAGCCGGGCTGGTTTGTTTACCTGCCGCGTCTGCAGGTTCAGCCGCTCGCAGTTCCAACTGGCCGTGGTTCACTGCTCCAGGCCAATGGGAGCTGCAGGAAGGGTGGCCAGCACGTCTCTCATCCCGCGCCACTTCCCGCAGCCCCCATTGGCCTGGAGCGTTGAACTGCAGCCAGTGGGACCTGTGATCGACTGAACCTGCGGACACGGCAGGTAAACAAACTGGAGCAGCCTGCCAGGGGCTTTCCCTGAACAAGCTGCAGACCGGCTTTGAGAACCACTGGTCTAGACAAATTGGAGGATTGGGCCAAAAGAAATCTGATGAGGTTCAACAAGGACAAGTGCAGAGTCCTGCACTTAGAAAAGTGGGGGACCGACTGGCTAAGCAGCAGTTCTGTAGAAAAGGACCTGGGGATTACAATGGACAAGAAGCTGTATATGAGTCAGCCATGCGCCCTTGTTGCCAAGAACACCAATGGCATATTGGGCTGTATTAGTAGGAGCTTTGCCAGCAGATCAAGGGAAGTGATTATTCCCCTCTATTTGGCACTGGTGAGGCCATATCTGGGGTTTGGCGTCCAATTTTGGTCCCCCCACTACAAAAGGGATGTGGACAAATTGAAGAGAGTCCAGCAGAGGGCAATGAAAATGATTAGGGGGCTGGGGCACATAACTTATGAGGAGAGGCTGAGGGAACTGGGGTTATTTAGTCTGAAGAAGAGAAGAGTGTGGGGGGATTTGATCGCAGCCTGAAGGGGAATTCCAAAGGGGATGGAGCTAGGCTGTTCTCAGTGGTGGCAGATGACAGAACAACAAGTCTCAAGTTGCAGTGGGGGAGGTTTAGGCTGGATATTAGGAAACACTGTTTGACTAGGAGGGTGGGGAAGCACTGGAATAGGTTACCTAGGGAGGTGGTGGAATCTCGATCCTTAGAGGTTTTTAAGGCCCGGCTTCACAAAGCCCTGGCTGGGATGATTTAGTTGATGTTGGTCCTGCTTTGAGCAGGGGATTGGACTAGATGACCTCCTGAGGTCTCATCCAGCCCTAGTATTCTATAAAATGGTCTACTTGCTAATGTGTGAAAATGTATAGTATTTTTTTCATTATGTTATATAACACACATCAGTAAAAACACCTAGAGTCTTTATTAATTTTTGTGAAGTGGCATGGGGTACAAATCTGGGTGGATTTGGCCTCCGATGGCTTCATAATATGGACCAGATTCTAATATGGACTCCTTTGAGGCAATCAGATTCTGACTAGAACTGGCCGGTTGAGAACTTACACTGCTGGAAGAACCCCCAGCCAGTTTTAAACTGGTGGAGCTGGGTCCAGCACCAGCCTTTCTATCCATTACCAGCATAGGGGGCATGCTAGGGGGAAGGGAAGGCATGCTAGGTGAAGGGAAGGTGAAGGCATGCTAGGTGAAGGAAAGAGGAAGGCATGCTAGGGGAATTCTCCTATGCTGACCCTCTATTGGTGTAATTGAAAACAGTCCCTCTGGTGGTCTAACTCATGCCAGGGTTGGCATGGACTGGTTCCAAGTATCAGGGAGCCAGAACCACCTCCTTGATAGAGTCTCTCCCCCACCCACCAACACACACATGCTGAGTGGATCCCAGAACCAAGAGAGAATCAAGCCTCATGGAATTATGTACCTGTAATTGTACTCAAAATGACATTGTTGGGCCCTGTTGTGGTGTCACTTACAATGGTGCAAACCAATTACTGATCCAAGGGAGGAGAACTTTATCCAGGGACTTAACAGTATAAACATGTTCTAAAAACTTTTCATAACATGATACTCTGCAGTGACATGAATTAAGTTATTGCATGTTCTTATGTTCATCTGGAAGAGAGCTGCTTTTCTCAGTACTGCTGCAAGAAACAAAACAATTGTGAAAACATTACAAGATAGATTCTCAAATGGAGTTTTTGAATTGCAGTTGGTATCTAGATGAGGCAGCAGAGATAGTGTTTTGATATTGTGTAATCGATAAGATCTCTACAGTATCTCAACACAGTGGAGTGAACTAAAGTTGATATGCCAATGCACTGATCTAGTCCTACATAAATTCCTTTGTTTCAGTTGTTTTAAATCAATGTGTTCGTACAGTTTAATACTATTGTTGCTGCTTTGGCCTGCGCAGTTAGCCAAAATGTGGGGCCTTGCAGTGTGTTTCCATTTGGATGAGAAATTAGTGAGATGAATAATCTTGTTTGTTCACAAAATGTTTTACACAAGGTACTGTTTCCCTGAACACAGAAGAAACAAACAGTACCCCATGTACTTGCTTAGCAATCTCCCAGTCTGCCACTCGATTGAGCTGTGTGCTCAAGGAGCTCTGTCTCTGCTTCCTCCTACTGTTAGTTTGCTCTCTCCAGTGCATACAGACTCCAACAAATATACTAGCTCCTGCATTTACAGCCAGCTTATCTCTGTCCTGGTGGTGTGCATTGTATGCAGCTTTTTTTACTACATAAAGGGTCTTGGTTGCTCCTTCTGCTGAGCCTAAAGGAGAGTAATTGGTACAGTTATTGGCTTATGGAGGTCTGCGATTGTCTTTGGATCTAAGACCCTCTGGCCCTGATGGAAGCCATCATCCTCTTTAGACTCCTACTAATAATGGTGATCTCTTACTGAGAATAACAAGATCATGTCTTCCAGTAACACAGCCTGACATGAGATGCCATGAGAAATCTTACAAAAACTCAAAGAGATCAAACAATTTTTGCTGTCATCACTATAGTTTTCTGATAGGTTATAGAACGTATGGTGTATAAGTTCTAATCTCAGAACTTGCTCTAGCGTTCATAGTACATGAATTACCTATTATGTCAAACAATCCAATGGCACATAGTGAAAGATAAAGGAGCATGTTCAAGAGTGATTATTGCCATTCAAACCTGAATGTAGCATATAAATAAAGTGTCCTTGAAAGAATAATGAATTGTAGCTAATACCGTTAATTTTTTTATACCATAATGATCACTAGTGGTAAATGTGGAAGTGAAAGTGGATGCATACATGTGTATTTAGAATAAGAATGTATGAACGGTAGGATCTACTTGGCTAAGAATTACTTGCCTGCACCATTGAACATAATGGTATTATTCGTAGCAAAAATCTAAAGCCACATCCCCAGAGGA
Organism: Mauremys reevesii; assembly: GCF_016161935.1. Lineage (NCBI taxonomy): Eukaryota > Metazoa > Chordata > Testudines > Geoemydidae > Mauremys > Mauremys reevesii. Next base: position 45,473,719 of record NC_052629.1, on the reverse strand, counting down.
AATTCAGTAAATTGACAGAAAAACAGTGGTAGGTTGGTTATTATCTGTATCTTTGTTTCTCTTTGAGACAACTTAGTTCATTAAAAATCTTACAGATGTATTTCTGGCCATTAATTGGGGATGAAAAAGGGAAAGTGTTTCCTAATAATATTTAGTCATGGGGATTTGAAATGCAGCTAGCACTAGAAAATATTATTGCCTTAAATAGGCTCCCTTGTTTCAGTTACTTAAATTGGATTTCAAATATTGGGCCCACATGATCATACTCTGCGATTAAAGTGAATGTATTTTGTTGTCCTTTAACAGGAAATTTTATGTGATTCACTGGGGAGTAGCTAAAAAGGCAAATATTTCAATAGAGAAGGATCTCCTAACACTGTACTTTACATTTCCAGAATATAATACCAATGGACTATCAGTGTGTGTTTGGTTGTAAAGATAAAGTCTTGGATAATGATTTCTCCTGGGTATTTCTAAACTCGTCCTGTTTATCTCAATTCCAGTTGTTTGGATTTTCTTGTTGCATCTTATGACAACTCTAAATTGATTCTAAATACAGCACACTGGAGAGATATTTATTGTGTTAAACTGTATTTGTGCAACCATGGGCAGAACATTGATGTGCTGAAGAGGTCATGAAAGAAGCCCCAGGTCAAAAGACTACCACAAAACTGAGAGGAGGGTTGGGGTGATTTCTCTATCTCTGATACAACTCACCCCTCTTTGGATGCTGCATTATCAGACCTGCCAGAAGTGACTAGCCCTGAAAAAGATAAAAATGATTCTGAAGAGCAAATTTTCAGTGAGCTGCACTTAATCTAAGTTTGTTTGTCAAGTAGTATTGACTCTCTCCTTGAGTATAGTTAGGACAAAGCATTTATCTTTAAATGGAAAATCAAACTGGTTCCCTGGTCACTCTTCATTTCTGTGATCACAGACACCCCATGAGTTGATACATGGTTTTATCATGGACAAAAAGGAGATACTTTTTGTGGGAGCCTCTGTTAAGATATTGATAGTATATAACTAGGACAGAAAGATTTCTGTGTAGCGTGATCTTTATTTCAGGAGTGAAAATTGTTCATTTTCTAGCCTCTAAATTAAGTTTTACCTCCTTGGCTCCCATCTGTGTCAACTGATCCAAAGTCCACACATATTTGATCAAATTACCAGGAATAAATCAATCTCCGATAGATCACGGATAGTGTAGACGTACTCTCATTTACATTCATACAAAGTTGGTGTAAAATCCTATCAGTTCATTACGCATGTGTTTTACACCCATTTTGCAAAGATATAAATGACTAGGCAAGATAAAAGGATAATAGAGAATCAGGCTCTTTTATTCCTGGAATTTTTGTGCAAATGGACATTGAAGTCTTCCTTTTAACAGGTACCCACCCTTTCATTCCTATGTGCTTTGGCAGTTGTCATAAAAACAGGATTGTGTGTGTGTGGTATTTATGGTTGCTAAGTGACTATGGGGCAGATTCTGACTACTTTATTGACTTCAATGGAGATATTCTGGCTGTAACTGCATTCAGAATCAAGCCCCATTACTCCACTTCTGGAAGTTTTTCTTCACATCAGATGTATTCTTCTGGCAGCTTGGCATTTCAAATGTCAGTACAGGCAAGAGTTGTCTTTAAAAGCAGAGGCAATTTAGATGGTTTCATGGATATTTGCTCCTCATTTCTGGCAATGATGATTAGTTTATCTCTTCTTCAACATATGTTCACATTATATGACTCTGCTTGCTTCTTTCCTTATTTATTATGTGTTAATGTAGTTATTTATATGCCAGAAATTCCCCATCCCTTGAAATATTTATTATTTTTACACTTTCAGACCAAGTTTCGTCTCTAGAGTTTACTTTTTTTTTTATTTGTGTAATTTATTTCTGAATTTTATTATGAAATTTTCAGCACTAGTTATTCCTGGCTTTATCTTGGGTTTTTTAATTATCTTAAAGGCATATATTAGCCATCACACTGCAAAACTTTCACCGTATTTGATCATTTTTTAATAAGATTTTTCTCCTCAAATGGCAATGCTGTCAGTGATTTATAATCCTATATTAGGTAGTTCATTAGAGGATAGAATCACACTAAACTGAAGGAAAAAAATTCTTCTTAGCTTTGTCTTATCTATTGAATATTTTTAGATTAAAAAGTGTATTTATTTCAACATATCAAAAACATCTTTCACTCCAAATGTTGTTGTTTTATAAACTTGCTAGGGATGGGTGGACTGGCCGTATAAATCTCCAAAGAGCTGCTCCATCCCCCTTTCTATCTCTTCCCCTTCCCATCTATCACTGTTTGCTAAAATCCTATCTGGCCAGTCCTTATTTGCATCCACTAGGCAACCTGGAACATTGCTGCTCCTGCTCTACATTTTCTGAAATGTCACATGGCAGCATTATCTGTCAACAAACACTGGCAAGAAGGTTTGGCTTCCGGGCAGCTAGTTTCTAAGTGCACACTCAGCAAATCTTCAATGGCAAGGTGAGAGACTTTAATCATAGTGACAATCAAGGGCCAGTCACCTCAAGGGAAGAACATAAGATTTAAACCCCCAAAAACGAGCAGTTGAACCAATTGATTGCATATTGTATTGTACTATAAAAGTATATCAAGTAAGGTCTTTTATAAAAGCTTGAAATGTTCTGAATATGATGGTTATTATGAGACATGTATACAGACCAGAAAAGGACAGTGATAGAGCATTAGAGTTAATGGAAAAATCCTGAGACATTCCAGTTAGAATTCCTCCACTCTGAATAACCATGAGTGACCATGCCAGAAGAGAGAGAGAGAAAAAAATAAAATAAAAAAGACCTTTAAAAAGGAGGTTTGACAATGAAGTTTTCATCCAGGAAGTGAGGCACAGCCTCTAAGCAGGAAGCTGTCTGTAAAATCCTGGGCAGTGGTTTTCAACCTGTCATCCAGGGACCCCGAGGGGTCCACAGACTATGTCTAAGATTTCCAAAGGGGGCCACACCTCCATTCAGTTTTTTTTGCAGATCTGCACATGAAAGAAGATTGAACTGATTTAGGATGTAGACTGGGAAACTGCTCAAGGGCAATAGGTAACTTGTGTTAGAAAAGAGATTTTTTCTAATATAGAAATGTAAAGCCTGAGGTTGCAGCTTGATGTTTATTTTCTGTGTAACTTATATATGTTCTCCCTTATTATTTCATCTTTGAAGCTGTGTTTTTTCTATTAAACTTTTTGTTTATTCTTTCTAAACCCAAGCTGTTCTCTATTGTGCAAACTCTGGATTATATCTGCCAAAGAGAGCTGACAACTGGTTTCAGACTTTTTTTTTTGCAGGGGTGGGGTTGGGTGTGATAAACCAGAGGGGAAAAGACTGAGTGTCTGGTAGTTAAGAACTCGGAGAGGACGGATTTGGAGAGACACATGACTGAAGTGGCTGACTGTGTCACCCTGCTGGAAGCCAGCGTGAGACCTTGCATTATGTGGGCAGGCTGCTGGTGTCAGGGATCTGAGCCTTAGCAGCACAACATTAAGGTACCATAAGGTTACAGGGTAGGTGGTGACAGAACCTCTTACTGGTCTGGGTGACCCAACTTTTTAATAATCCTTTTGATGTCCCCTCAATGGATGAAGGTCTCCTATGTTCTCACTTCTGGTCCCCCCAAGCTTTTTAAATATGGTTTCATCTATGGGTGAAAGAGTAGAGGATTATGGGAGATTAATGGTTTGATGACTGAAGAGAATCCCAGAGGTCTGCACACAAGTGAGTTACTCTCAGGGCTTCTTGTTTTAGTGTTTTACTCATTTGTACTGAAAAATTTGCGGGTTTCACAAAAGTTATTACTTTTTTTTTTTACCAATTCTCACATGAATGATCACTCAAGAAGTTGAAAATATTGATTATGTTAAGAAAACTCAAGAGACAAGGTGGATGAGGTAATATCTTTTATGGGACCAACTTCTGTTACTGAGAGAGACAACCAACAGAAGTTGGTCCAGTAAAAGTCATTACCTCACCCACCTTGTCTCTCTAATATCCTGGGACTGACGAGAACACTGCATACAAGAAAATTCAATACACTACATTACATAGATGTGTTTATATTAATAGTATATTACTGTTAGCGTATATGCGAGGCTGTGTTAAAGTAAGAAGATGGAATAGAAGCTACAACCAGCCATATGCACACTTGCACTTCTGTATGTGTACTTCAGTGTTCAAGTCCTGAAAAAAGATGTGCCAGAACTCCCCAGACCTGGCTCTCCATTCCAGAAGGAAAGAAGGTGGCTCAGTAACCTGAGTAGACACCAGGGGAACCCATGTGGTCCCTGTCCACACACATCCAAAGTTGGCTGCTCTAGAAGGAGCGATGGCAGTTTAGTAACCTGGGCCACTGAGCTGCCACCTCCCCTTTCAGAACAGGAAGCCAGGTCAGAAGTACTCTTACTTTTCTCCATTTCTTGTTTTTTCTATCCTTCCATCCCCCAATATTTACCCAGAAACCTGCAAAGTTAATGTTTTGCACCAATTTTCACTTTTTTTGAATTTTCATAATAAATATTGATAAAATCCTGGGAAATTTTAAACAAAATAAAAAGTGAAAACAAAGTGTCTTGATTACTCTTTAGTTATCAAAAGCCACTTTAAAACTCAGTCACTTGAGTTTTAAACCAATAGTGAAATAAATATATGAAAAGAGTTCTTGCATAGATTTGTGCAAAACTACCAATTTTGCCGAACAAAATATTCAGGGTTTTCATTTTTAAAAGGTCCTTCATGCATTGTAACTGAAAACTACATCTTTCTTGAATTGGATTCCATATTGTGTAAGATAAGAATGCAGTACTAAATCTGCCTGTTTTAATAGATACTAAAAGAAGACAGATTAGATGTGTGTGTGAATGTGCTTTTGAACTTTCAGATGGATTCAGCAAAAAATCCAAAGAAAAATGAAAGGCAAAAAAAAAGTATTTAAAAACAAAACTTAAACCATCAGGAAAATTCAGAAGTGAATTAATTGGGCTATTATTTTATCAAGAAAAGAAATGCCGAACAAAGAGAAGGGAAAACTAATTTTTTTTTGGTACAAATGCAGCAAGCATACAAAGCAAGACTGTAGAGCTTCAAATATACATTTTGTGCTCAAAGAGAAATATGGTGTAATTGGGGTAAATGAAGCTTGGCTAAATAAAGAAACTGACTAGGATATTAAAACACTGCAGCAAAGTTTATAGAAAACAAAGATTTCAGAGACTAGGTTGCAAAATAATACATGACCGAGGGAGGATGCCACTGATGAACCAAGAAATGGTAATGTAGATATCTTGTAGTTGTTATGATGACTCTTCAAAAACATAGGTGCAGAAAGTCAAACTGCAACTAAAAATTCATTCTATTATATGACTGACAGGACATCAATAGTGTCTCTATTATGACTATTTGATATTAAATCACTGGTATAACAAAAATATTATAATGTCCCTGGAACTCTGATATCACATCATCTTAGTGGTAGGTTACTTCTTAATCGTACATAGGAAATAAACACAGGAGTTGACAGCATTTCATATACAAACAGTTCATTTGTGTGTATATTTAGGAAGCACAGGGATCATGTGCTACCATTGTTTGATTTCCATCATCCATTCTAATCTAAATCTTGTATCCTAAGTGGTGAAAGGCCATATTTGAAATGTGTTTAGACACGTAAAGAGAGCAGATGGGTACCTAATGAGATTTTTCAAAAATGCCTAGGCACCTAGGTCCCATTAGTTACTTTTGAAAATGAGACTTAAGCGCCTACTTCACTTTTGAAAATTTTACCTATGGTACTTAAGGTGGAATTGAACAACTAGAGAAAGAAAATAAACTTATTCCAAATCCTATCAAGCCTTGATGTGCAGACAAAAACTTTTCAATGCAATATCCTTTAGAGCAGCTCTTCTCAACATTTTCCATAATATGATTGCGTTACAAGAGAACAAAGTTTTGTGCTCTCTCGTTCCTATGTAATCACAATAACAGGAAAGGTGACCACAACCACCCTTGACTTATTTTTCACCTCCATGTTGAGAGCCGATACTCTAGAGCAGGGGTCAGCTCCCACTGGCCGTGGTTCACTGTTCCAGGCCAATGGGGGCTGCGGGAAGTGGCGCAGGGCCGAGGGACGTGCTGGTCGCCGCTTCCCGCAGCCCCCATTGGCCTGGAGCGGTGAACCGCAGCCAGTGGGAGCCACGATCAGCCGAACCTGCGGACGCGGCAGGTAAACAAACTGGCCCGGCATGCCAGTGTGCTTACCCTAGCGAGCTGCGTGCCAGAGGTTGCCGACCCCTGCTCTAGAGGCAACACTGAGGAAGGAGGAATTGGAGACAGCTTTGCTAGTCTCAGCTTGACAGCCTTTCAGAATGAGAGGGCAAGGATGCTTCCAGATGGAGGGTACCATTCCTTCCAGCAGATAAAGTTGTGTGGAAAAGTTCCAGTGAAACGATTTTTCATCACAATTTTCCGATTCACTGAAATCAAAATGTTCTGTGAAGACAGTTTGGTTTTGATGAAGTTCCCATGGAAACCAGGCACATTTCAGAACCCTGCCTACTTTCTGCCAGGTTGCTCAATTGGCTCCTTGGCAATCCACATGGTGGGCTGCTAGAGAGCCCAAGCTTCCAGGGTTGACAGCTCTGGGACAGCCTACCAGGCAGACTGTTCAGGGACAGGACCCTTTGACTTTCAGAGTCTGTAGCTCTCCAGGACATTCCACTAGGTGGACTGACACAGATCTGAGGTCCCTCATCTCGAAAAAATTTGAAAGTTTTGGGTTTTGTTCTAATCAGAATGAAATTAAATTTCAAAATAGTGAAAGCCTCCATGAAATGGAATACCTTCTCCCTCCCTCCACCCCCAGTTCTATTGACAATCCTTGGGACATCCCCATTATACTTGGGACAACTCTGGAGAATTTTCAGTCCATCCAAGGCCTATTATTTGAATCCTAGAGATGCAAGGGTGGGAAGAACGTGTCCTGCATATAGAAAGAGACATTTGAGAAGTGTAAAACAAATTCTATGGGATTCTGTGAGAGAAAAGCTATACATTGCACACAGCTGTATCCTGAGATCCTTATGGCTTGTGTTTAATTGCTTTCTTTTCTCAGCTTTTGGTGGCATTTTTCTTTTAATGAACATTTTGAAGAAAAGGGGGAAATCTGTTTTGAGACAGCTTCTTTTGGAAACCTCCAAATAGATTTTCAAAGTATCTGTTGGTTTTCTTTGATGTTATATTCCTATGATAGAAGGGAAAAAAATATTTTCAGCTCAAACTATCCAGCTGATCACTTTACCTTCTGGAGTCATCTGGGAGCTCTGGTTTCTAGAGCTCTGAAATACTGATCCTTTATAAATATTAAACCATTTAGGGGTAAACATTCAGAGCAATGTACAGAAATACATTGTCGTGAAATTCCCATGAATGTTAACACAGATTATAGTCATTTAAAAAATAAAGAGAAGACATAGCTTCTTATGTATGTCTTTGCCTTGTGGAGGATTTCAGGCTGAGGTATATACAGTAGGTCTGCAATTATTGCTATTGCTCTTTTGACTGCTATGGTCACTGCTGTTTATCAAATTTTCATCACCAGAGTAATTGTACAGCTGCATATATCTTCTGTAGTCTACCATCATTCAGGTGGTAGACTACAATGCCCTTAAAAATATACCCAGTCTCTGATGAGAGCTGTCACTCAGTACTAGTGTGACAGCTGGCAGAGTGGGTAAAGTCAGGGTGTAGGCACCATAGGTTCCTTTCTTATTAATTACAATAGTGAAAACTAAAATAAGATGAACCAATAATATAACTTTTGTAGATCAGAAGAGTGGTTGCGAGAGAGAGGAGAATGAGTAAATGAACAAATATCTGACTGTACCTCTTCCCAGCTGCCAGAATGAAGTTTATTGAACTGCGGTGATCTCTTTATTTAGATTTAGTAAACGTTTATTTGAATGGGCTATTAGAATGGAACTGGTAGATCAGGTCAAACTGTAGTAGTGCATTTTGTGGATGTACCTACTGCATCATTCATTATTAAAACGTTATCCTGGTATAAACCAGAGCTAGGGTTGCTGGGGAAGCAAACCATCTCTGTCTGCATTTTTGGCACGTAATCCACTACCTTATGAAGTATTTTATTTACTCTAAAACCTTAGAGTTCCAAGTCCTTTTCAGTAAGGATCAGAACCTGATGGGTTTCTCTAATAATTTAAATGACCTGCAAAGAGGAGAATTGGGTTTGTGCACTCTTAATACTTTGATATATACACAAGACTTTTTCCCCCTCGTTGCTTACATTAGGAATTCTGGTCTTATCTACCTTGCTTTTCACTTAATTTCTTTATGGGTAACTGGAAAACAAATAGCTTTATGAATGCTAAGATGTCAAGGAAGTGAAACTTGATCAACTGAGAGAGGAAGTGATTTTTATTCAGACTATTTACATCTTTGCTTTTGTCAGACCTATTTATCTCAATTCCCTAACACATGGGGGGGAAGTATGTTTGTTTAAAGGTTCAGTACCTCTGCCCCTTAATATTAGATTTAAGAAAACTCCTAATTCCTTTGTCAGGTTTCTCCAAGTGCAAAACCAGGGGAGACAAGAATTGATATTTCTAAGGTAGAAAATAAGCAAAAGAGACAATGGCTTAAGTTTCCAAAGCAGTGCTTGTAATGGAAAGTGTAGTGCTAAATCCTCCTGCATTGCTCTGGAAGTCTCAATCAAAGGCCATTTTTTGTTAGGTTTCTTAAAACAGTCAGCATTTGAGTATATCAGTTACACTCTGCATAGTTGACCAAAGTAATCAGTGGGTGTTGTGCATGTGAAGGGATTGTAGTAGTATGCTCTAAGAGTAAAATTATTAATTATTTATGAATCCATCCTGTTGCAACAAAGCCTTATAATTTACAGATAAGCTAGTGGATATGACCAGTGAAAGTTCATTTGGAACTTTACAACATTATTCCTATCTGGTTTCCATCTTGTTAAGATAATACTTCAGTAGTTATCTTTAAGAACAATCTAAGTACTGTATTAAAGTCATTGTATCACACTTGTGGCCTGATTTTCAAAAACGGGCAGTTTACTGAATAAGGATATGCTCTAGGAAACACTCTGGGGAAGTTCTATGGCCTGTGTTCTGCAGGAGATCAGACCAGATGATCACAATGGTCCATTCTGGCCTTGGAATCTATATGCTTGCAATAATTTGCATAATTTTGGGGCATAATTACCATGCCTGAATGTGCAAGTCAGGTATCTGCATGTTCAAATGACCAGTTATATAATTTGTACAGGCATTCATTGTAAATTCACAGTTGTCCGCATGCATTTTTGAAAATCAGGCTTTATCTTTGTTAATATTGTTCAATCCATTTTTAAAACATTTTTCTTACCTTGTTTTGTATTTCAGCAATTAATTTTGGTGTTATAGTTACAGCAAGGTATACAGGGAGGCAGAGGGGAAGAATGCATTTGGGATCATAGCAATGGCTTGAACCCCAAACTGGAGAAGTGTTCTATTTGTTTTCTGGCTTATTTTCTGTTATTTTTGTAAATGCAACCCTCTAGCTCTGAAGAATCAGTTTTGAGGAAGCGACATCACTGACTAAGGTCCATATTTTAAGGTATTTATCTGTTGCCAATTGTGAGCAGAGCAATGCCTAAATACCTTGCTTTGCTACTGAACTATTCCATGCGAGCACCACAGTATACTGGCATTTCTTTTATTTTCTATTAACACGAGGTAATTTATTCAGCTGAAGGTACAGCAAATGAAATCTCCATGACAACATAATAACTTGTTACACAAACTAGAGCGTACTCTGCCTTCAAAAGATTTGTAACCATAGAAAAATACCCTTTCCTAAAATGTACAATTTTTGTTATATAGAATTAAAGGCATGCAACAGGTAAAGATATTCATAGATTATAAAGATAGAAGGGACCATTGTGGTAATCTAGTTTGATCTCCTGCTTAACACAGGCCGTAGGATTTCCCTTAATTAATTCCTGTTTGAACTAGAGCATATTTTTTGAAAAATAACCAATCTCTATTTAAAAGTTGCCAGTGATGGAGAATCCACCACTAACATTTGTAGGATTTTCCAGTGGTTAACTACCCTCATGGTCTAAAAATTTACATGTTGTTTCTAGTCTGAATTTGTCTAGCTTCAACTTCTAGCCATTAGATCTTGTTATATTTTTTGTCTTTGATTGCATTCAAGTCATAAAATATCAGGGTTGGAAGGGACCTCAGGAAGTCATCTAGTCCAACCCCCAGACAGATTTTTGCCCCAGATCCCTAAGTGGCCCTCTCAAGGATTGAACTCCTAACCCTAGGTTTAGCAGGCTAATGCTCAAACCACTGAGCTAGCAGAGACAAGCACTAACCTAGACTTAGACATCTATTTTGGTGAGAGGACTTAGCATACATTCCTCTCATCAGCACCTCCCACTGGCTAGCTTAGGCAGCTCCCAGCCCATCTTACTGGCTTTTGTGGATTGCATCCCAGGATGCCTCATTCACTGTATAGGAAGCCTAGGTGCCTAACTTGGCTTTGAGGATCACAGTGGTGTTCCTATGATTTTCTAGGACGGTAAAAGTTAGGCTCTGTGACATACCATGTTACAACAGCTAATTCCCTTTATGGATCCCACCCTTGGTTCCTAAAGAGGCAGATTGTTGTCTAGTGAAATTTTCAAAAGTGCCTAGCTGTCTAACTCCCATTTTCAAAAGTGTCTACGTTCTTAACGCCCATTTAAATGGGAGTTAGACAGCGAGGCATTGAGGGAGATTTTCAGAAGTGCCCATCGACATCTTAAAAACCTTTGAAAATCTGGCATTAGCACTCTAAGGGTATGTCTACACAGCTCATGGTAGCAAGCCACACAGCCTGGGTTGAGAGACTTGGGCTTGTGCTAGTGCTTTAAAAATTGCTATGACAGTGCTTTGCAGTTGTGCTCACCTCCCTTCCTAGGCATCAGAGCCTGAGCTCTAGCCTAAGCCCAACTTCAAAGGGTTGTCTACACTTCAAAGTGCTGCAAGACCTGCTAGACTGAGTCTATTAACCTAGGCTGGAATGCTTGCTGCTGCAGGCCGTACAGACTCAGCCTTGATTTCTTAGGCAAACTCCCATGAAGTCAATTGGCCTTTGACTGAGTAAAAGCTGAAGACCAAAACCTGCTAATCTTATGGACATAAGCAGTGCTTTGCCAGCAAGGGACTACTCAGTGAGTAACCTGTGGATCTGTCCCTCAACAATGTCTTCAGGATTTGCTCATATTATAGGAGTCTTTCCTGCTTTGGATGGGGTGTGGACTAGGTGACCTCAGATATAAATTCTATAATTCTAGGATGGGTTGGTTAGACTTGAAACTACAGCTAATAACACGAAGCAGGGATGTTGCAAACGAAAGGCATTTAGTGCTCACCATGAATAAAAGCAGTGAGCATGATAAGAAACAGAAAAATAGATTTGATCTACTTTCAGATGCTACTCAGATTCCTTCTCATATGCTCTCAGATCAGGTATTTTAATCTCAGCCTATTTCTAGTGCGAAGTTGAAAAGCCAATAAAGAACAAGATGCTGTACAGTATATGACATTAAATTTCTAGGTAACTAGAGGGTTTTGCATAAGCTTTATCCTTCCAGAATTAAATCTCATGTGCAGCATGTATACTTCATCACTTAATTCTTGATGTGTTTCTTGTTTCATAGTTTTAACATCAGGCACACAAAATCCTATAATCCAAAATAGGTATTAACACTTTAATTAGATTGCATTAGACAGTTCTAATATGCATATTATTATTGTAATGTGACTATATGTTTTGATTTTATTGCCATTTCATCTTTCAATTTGTCCTTTTAATGATTGCAGACTAATTTACAGTGTGCCTGCAATGCTAGTGGGTTTCAAAATAAAATGAAAGAAGGTGTCATGAAAAAAGCCACCCACACAGTGATTTTAGTTCAGAGACTCAAGCCTGAGGCCAGTTTATTGATAACACACCAACGTGTTGGGGGTAGCAGTGTTGGAACCGCTCCCCCACAAATAAATCACACGGGAGGTTTTAAAGTCTAAAACCGCAAACAAATTACACAAAGTTAAGTAACGATAACCATATTAGGAATTAAATTGCAAACACTTGAGTACAGTAACCTTATTAGGAATAAGGGAGTTAGGGTCTTTTGGTACTTTCCAACATTCTTTTGTGACCTTGCCCAAGACGGGCGCAATTTGAGTTAAGGGCTTTATGGTGGTTTCCAACACTGTTACAATCTTGCCTTTTATGGGGTACTTATTACACCATTGTCCTTTACAGGGTACAGTTAGACGATGGGGTAGTTATATAATCGGTAGGGGGAGGCATAGTTACACAACTGGGGTGGGGGCGAAGCATGGTTACTCATTTTAGATAATTGCTTCATACTTATAGGTTACATTGTTTTACACAAGCAGTTATTATATTTTAAAAGCAGTTTACATATTGCAAATTATTCTTGTTGCTGGGGCTTTTTCACCCTCCTCCCTTTCAGCCCCTGTGTCTCAACCTCTGGCCGCCACTGTCAGGGAGCACAACACTTAGCTTGGTTCAGGCTTGTGGCCTCTTAGCTGCAGGGCAGGCCTAGGCCAACAAGAAAAGCTCAGACTAATAGGGCTAGCTTAATTTTCCCCCACAAAGGTAAACAGTCCCTATATTAGTGTTCTGCAATGATACATTTATAGACATACAGCTTGCATGGTACTGAAAATGCCATCCACCCTGAAGATAATGGCTCTTTTGTGTCTGACCATATTTCTGTCATATATCTCCTTACGTGAAGACAGGGTAATACTGAAAAGTTTGCTGGGAGCTCTCTGTTTTGAAAGGGGTGCTTTATCAGGTTTTTACCCTTCCCCCTACCCACAACATTGGTGTTTTGTTTAATTTATAAATAGTGGGGGCAAGGAGAGGCAGTACAGCCAGCAGAGCCAGACGGGAAGAGGCAGGGCCAGAGTCTCTCTGCTTCTGGCCATGCTCCCCCCCGCCAGCGTCCGAAGCAGCTGCAGCTCTGGGGCTGGCCGGCTGCGGACGTGCCACCCAGCCTTGCCTGCCGGAGCACACTGCAGCTGTGCTGCTTGGCCCCGCCTGCCGGAGTAGGCTTTGGCTGCACCACCCAGCCTGCCGGAGCAGCTCTGGCCAGGCCAGAGACATCCTCACCTGGCCCACCCCAGATTAGGTGGGAAGGGATGGGAGTCCGGGTTAGGGGTGGGGTCATGTGAGGGGTGGTCACAAGGGTTACTCCCCTGACCCCCAGCTTCTCTCCTCCCTCCAATTTCCCCGCCAGTTGCTGTCCCGGCCCATCAGGGTAAGCTGCTGGCACGCTGGGACACTTTGTTTACTTGGGTTTACCTCCCTGCCTGCGGACGCTTGAGATAAACCATCTCGGCCCACCAGTGGCTTATCCTGATGGCCCGGGAGCCAAAGTTTGCCGACACCTGAATTATAGGGTCATCTTATGAATGGGTTATAAAAAAATTCAATTTTTACTTATCTATCTTGGGGGGTCGGCTTATAAACGAACTGGCTTATGAATGAGTATATACTGTACTTATTTGTAATAACTCCCAGAGATCATGCAAATCTCGGATTGGACTATTCAGTCACATGAGACATTGCAAATCATCTACATCATAAGCTGCAATTCCCACCATCTTTTCAGACAAAAGGATGCCAACAATAACAACAACAAACTCCTTGGGGGGCAGGGATGATCTCTTACTGTTTGTTTGTTTGTACAGTGCTTAGCACAGTGGGACCCTGATCTCCATTAAAGTCTGGAATTGCTGGACCAATACAGTAAGTAATGAAAATCTGAAAAAAAAAATAAATCTAGAAAACAGAAATGAAAAGATTATAGAAGTAGCTTATTATTTATCCAAGTATTGCAAATACATGTAGTGACTAATGCAGGGAAATTATTGCCTATTGTACTCACTCTAGACAGTGACATGAATATTACAAAAAATATATAATTCTAACCATCTTTAACAGTAACAGCCAATTTGATCCTCCTTCTGGGCTATATGACTGGTGAGTGCTTCCAAAATGCTCCCTATGAATGGAACACCCTTCCTGAGCTCATCCACAAGATCCCTACTCTTTCCACATTCAAGTTTTTGCTAGCAATTCAAACTTGCCATGATACATATTAGGAAACTAACTGTTTTATGCTTACAAATGTAGGCTTCAATTCAGGAAAGCACATAAGCATGTGCTACACCATTCCTGTTCATGGATGTTTCCCTGAACTGGGGTGTAAGCAGAGTGCTGGAAGCTAGCAGATGAGCCAGCATTCTGATCACTTAGGCATCAATCTAACCCCCCTGGAAAAGGCTGATTGGAGGTGTGCAAGCTAATTAGCTGATCAGGCTGGGAGGCTGAATGAGTCAATTAGTCCATCAGTTTATGGGTATTAGAAGGACACAGGAAGGAAGAAAGAGCAAAAGTTAACAAGAATCTCCCAAGCCAGCTGAGAATGTGCAGCAATTGCAAAGAAGGGAGACTTCTGTTCTTCTCTGGTAGGACTAAAGCGTTGTACTATTGTAGTACTGCTGCAAAGGACTGAATTGGTGATGGGAATGTAAATCAATCCTATGAAGTTATCACTCAACAGAGTGAGTTTTAGATTTTCCTGGGGCATGTGAGGATGTGGATGGAGTTTGTCCCGTTACATGGGGCTTCAAAGGGTAATTGGGAATAATTGATATAATTTATTACAAAAGAAAACCCTGTTTATTTTCTTACCATAATGTGGCCAATCATCACCTTGACAGCACTACCCTTTGCCCCAGGCCTTTTATTTGTTTGTCAGTATGTTGAGAATTATTTGGAATATAGTATATTCCTTCTTTTCTATTTGGAAAGTGCCTAAGCATATAGGGGTGCTACCAGAAACCATAAATAAAAATAAAATTTCACCTCTGTGCCATCATTGCTCATTTCAGCTGTGGTTGAACTACTGTATTATTCTTTAAAAGCAGCAAAGAGTCATAGAATCATAGAATCTCAGGGTTGGAAGGGACCTCAGGAGGTCATCTAGTCCAACCCGCTGCTCAAAGCAGGAGTCCTGTGGCACCTTATAGACTAACAAACGTATTGGAGCATGAGCTTTCGTGGGTGAATACCCACTTCGTCGGATCTATTATTCTTACTGACCTTAATGTGTACTGGCCACAAACAGGACTTATTCCAAATTTTAGGAAGAGGAGCAAATTAACACTATCTAGTCTATAGGCACTATACTTCAAGGGAAAATTGTATGTTTTTCCCAGATTTTGATCAGTCCACAAACTGGAGGATCTGGAAGTTACACAATTTATGACATCAAATAGGTTCCAATTCGTGCATTTGGTGAGGTGGGGAGGTATCACTGTGAATCATGAATCCTCCCTTTTAGTCAAGAGTTTTATATATTATTATTTCTTCAGATTTATCAAATCTGGCTTGAGGTGTCAATCCTAAATTTTGGGCATTTATCCCATAGGCTAAAACACACAAAATAATACATAGGACTACCAAAGAACATAACCAGGCCAAACCTCAATCCATTTGCTCTTCAGTAGCTTCAGAAAATAATTAAACTTATGTAAGAGAAAACAAACATGCAATGGATGGGTTTTCTTTGCCTGATTCTGGGGAGGGATTTAAATCCACATCAGCTACCTTCCAGCTGAATGCCTTATTCACTGAGCAAAAGAGTCTTTCTCACACACACTCTTGGTTTAAATACATAAATATTAACTGGGCCAAAGTAAAAGAGCTTCAACAGAAGAAAAACTGGGAACAGAATAATCTCTAGCCTGGTGGTTGGGGTACTCACCTGGTGGGGGGAGACTAGAGGTCAAGTCCATGATCCATTGAAGAGTTATTTATACATAGTGGAACAGCTTCAACAGGAGATATTGTGTAACATACCCCCAAATATTCTATATTCTGGTGGGATTAGGGTACTCATTTAGGAGTGGGGAAGATCAAATCCCTGTTCCACAGTATGAATTCAAACCTGAGTCTCCCACATCCCAGGTGTAATAGGAAGCAGGCCTGAAACATAAGGCCTTATATTAGAGGCCTGGTATGAGGCCTGAGGCCTGGGCTAAAGTAATGGTCAAAACTTGCTAATATAAAGCAAAGTTAAGTTGTGAGCAAGAGGCAGGCCCTGCTTACAGAATGTGGCAAGAACGGTTGATATTGCAAAAAACACATTCCTAAGTAGTGCTAGGCATGAAAATATATACGCAAACAGATTCCAGAAAGGTGGTACCAAAAAACCTTGATACCAGGACATTCCCCAAACATAACAGGAACACACTAACTCATCCTAAAGATAAGGACAGGATGACAGCATGATGAATATAAATGTTTTAATCAAACCTACAGATACAAGGCAATGGGTGGCATTCTAATAAAAAAATACATCAGGGGGTGGCACCCTAATATTTCAGGAGCAATACATAACTTGTTTGTATTGGTGTATAAAAATGTATCTCAGGGGGAGTGTCTTTGGCCAGCCTAAAAAGCAGTGGAAAGTACCGCCACTGACTGAACTGCGTCCATTGTCATGGGCATACATGTCTTAATATCCTTGTAGAGTCTGCCAGGTGCTATTACCGTGCTTCATCATAAATGAACTTGGCTGGGCGCCTATGCACCTTAACAAATTTTGTGGTCATTGGGCGATTCGCTCAAGGTCTGCTATGCCAGCTGTCTGTGCAGAGCTGGAACAGCACACAGGAAAAACACGCATGCAGCCGAACATCTGAAGACATTGGTGACCATGACGTGAATCCTAAAATGTCCTAAACTAATGGTTATAAGGCATTCACTCCTTATTCTTCTGAAGTTGGTCCTGACAAGCATTTTCCCAGCCAAAACTATTTGGATCAAACTCACAAATAGTTTTAGGTTGACAGAAACTTCATTTTTCGGTGAACAAATTATTCATCCCAAAAATTTCACCCAGCTCTAATTCGGAGGTGTTGTGGAGAGGAAGTCATGTACCAAAGCAGGACTTTGTGACAGATTTTCTAAGCTTTTAAATGCAGATTGATACCTTGTGAGATTTAAAAAAATGCCCATGGAGGTTAGGCACCTAACTCCCAATGCTGCAATAAGGAACTTCCATTTACTAGTGCATGCCAAACATGCATTTAGGTTCTTAATGCTAGGCAAACTGATTTACGTTCCGATTCATCAAAACTAATTCTGGGAAGAACAGTACATTTTCTATGGACAATTTCAATATACCCCCTTGATATTACAGCAGTACATCTGGATGTGAGTAGATAAACCATGAGCCCTTGTGTAAGACAGCAGAGGGCACTACTTTTGGATTTATTTTGGTCTAACTTGTTTTGTTTTAAGGGAAATGACAAATGGCCAGTTCAAGGATTTGTAAAATACTACAATAAAACAAGTATTGGTAGACAGTCTTAGTTAATAACATACTGTACCACAGTATTTGGATGAAATTCTGGCCCCGTTGACGTCAATGGGAGTTTTGGTATTGATCTTAGTGGGACTTTAATATCAGCCTGTATTCTTTGACCATGACTTTCTATATTGGAAGTAGAGCGGGGTGAAATTTTCTGCAATAAACATTTTTTGGGGGAAAAAATGCAGGTTTGGCAACACATAAATGTTTCTCAAATTCATGTTGACTTTGCTGAATTGTTTCAGTCAGAAAGAAAATCCCTCTTCCAGCAATCAGTTTTGTTTCAAGATTTTTTAAATTAAACTGATTTTTCAGTTGAAGGACTTGTTTCAAAATTTCCTTTAATTTTATATTAAATAGCTAATTATTAAAAATGCTTGAAATTGAAGCAAAACATCTTGTTTAGATTTTAAATGAAATGTTTCATTTGACCCAAAACAATTCTTTTTTTGACCTTTCAACTTGCCTACATTTTGCGGGGAAAAATCAGTTTAACTCAAAACACTTTTGTTTCTGAATTGCCAGTGAAATGAAAAATCTGTTGTTCATCCAGCTCTACTTGGAAGCACAACCTGTTTTCATAGTGCTCTTAACAATAATTTTATATATCGATCTATATCTGCCAGTGACACAAGTTGACAAAAATCCATTGTTATTGAATCTTTGTTAGTTGTGAATTTTCATGTTATGTGGTATTCTTTTCTTTAGCCCATTTTTGCATGGCACAGTTTTCATGATAGAAAGATTATTTGCTGTAATCTTTGTAGAAATGTTTTAGTAGTATACTATAGATCTGGAAGTAATGAAGGAATTGTTATTCTCAGGTACACATTTCTGTTATAACTGGGCAGAGTTTAATCCATGATTATTTTTGTACATATCTTTAACTTCTAATTATGAACACACTTCACACACCATTTCACAAAATCATTACTTGACAGACATATTAGTAAACTAGGATTTCATAATGGAACATTTAAGTTCATTACAATTTTCATTTTCTACTGTTCAAGGACTGTCACCATATCGTTATTATGTTCTGTAATACTAAAGTTAAGTATTTAATTCAGTGATCACATAATGTATATGATTATTGCTCGTACATTGTAGAATCCAGGGTTTGCTCTAATTTTATATGGGGATGGAAAGATGCTCCCTTATTTCATAAAGGTATATAATGAAATTGTGATGCCCGGTCATGCAACATAAAGGGGGAATACCAAGACCACATCTGGGCACATCAGTGTCAACAACCTAATTCCTAGGATCTCATTGCTCTATAATAGTTAATTAGATGATAAATTCAGTGCAAGTTAAAAATTTCTCCACCTGAGCCTTTGGTATACTTTGCATTAAATAAAGACATTTGATAAAATATTCTTTTTTTTTAATTCCTACTTTTCTCAGTAGAATTATTGGAAAGGGACAGCAATGTTGGTTTCTCAGCTAGGAAGCTCCACTAGCCATTCTCCACTGAAGATGGCTTAAAACAGAAGCAATATAGCCTCTTTTCCACATTGTCCTTATAAAAAATCCTGAGTGCACTAAAATGGGATTTAGCCCTTAAATGGGAAAACATTTTTTTCTCATTTCATTAATTTCATATTTTAACACCAATAACCTTTCTTTGCCCCATCAATATTCTGGTTTTGCTGTTTCATGTACCATGTGCTAGATAATAACAAAGTAATAATAAAGAAGGTTCCTTGCTTGTAAAACTAAACTAGATTTAAGAGAGCTATTCATGGAGGTGCTGTAACTGCAGCTAGTAGCATTCCTCTGGCAAAGTCTATCTTCCTGTAATCTGTGCTTCTCCCTTCAAGTTCCATGGAGGTTGTTACATTTGAAAGTGTAGTCACCATTCATACATCATGCATATATAAGCTTTATAAATGTCTGTAAATATAATTTTAAGGGCCTTCCATAAAATTTCTTCTTCTTGAACTGTTCCCTTATTAGCACTAAGGACATGATGCTTCAATACCTCCGTGGTTAAGCTATGGAATCAGGGGCGGCTCTAGGCCCCAGCACGCCAAGCGTGTGCTTGGGGCGGCATGCCACAGGGGGCGCTCTGCCGGTCACCGGGAGGGCGGCAGGCGGCTCCGGTGGACCGCCCGCAGGCGTGCCAGCGGAGGGTCCGCTGGTCCTGCGACTCCGGTGGACCTCCCGCAGGCGCAGGACCAGCAGACCCTCCGCAGACACGCCTGCGGGAGGTCCACCAGAACCGCAGGACCGGCGACCGGCAGAGCACCCCCCGCGGTGTTCTGCCATGCTTGGGACGGCAAAATCGCTAGAGCCGCCCCTGTATGGAATGATACAAAGTAGACTGCATTTTTCCTTTCTGTTGTACAGATCTCTCTAGTGGACAGTATTCAGATAGTGTGAGAACAACGTTGAGATTGATATGGCACCAATGATATTTTAAGACAGTAATATGTAGCAATTAAGACAAGATAGAAAATAGAAAATTGTGCACTGAGAAATTAAAAATATCTCTGGTGTCCTGATTGTGTAACTGCCAGACATCTGCTCATTTATCATTCATAATCACATTAACTTTAAAATGATTTTGGTATTTTTTTTCTGAGACAGAAATCCATGGATATCACAAATACTAGTTAAATTCAATAAGTCAAATGATTTATGGACCTTTTGTTACATAGACAGAACTAATTCCTTGTTTCTGAAGAGTTTGTTATTTTTTCAAAGAAAATATATAGTTGAAATAACAGTTAATGTTTTGTAAGGGGAACATCCAGCTACACAAACCTCAAACACAAGGAAATGTCCAGTTAAATATCCAGGCTTCTTTAACATGCCTGAGCCCCAACACATTACGTTCATCACTGGCACAGATAGAATCCACCCCTATGTAAGTAAGTCCTGCAACATGTACAGTAACATACCATATTCTTCACACTCATTCTACAATGTAAAACATTAACTCCAACTTCAATGACATAAACATACATGTCTGCTGGACTGAATGATGTGTTATTTTCCTATAGGGAAGTATGATATTGGAGTCTGGCACTGGAACAAGTTAGAAGGCTGCTTTCACTTCCATAGATTAAAAGGCCAGAAGGGACCATTGTGATCATCTAACCTAAATGCCCACATAACACACACAGACCATAGGACTTCCTTGAATTAATTCCTGTTTGAACTGGAGCATAGCTTAGAAAAACTCCAGTGGAGATAGGAAACCATGCTGCATATCTGCCTTTGAGTGAAACACAACTTTCTGTTTCATTATAGAGCTCTTCTATCAATGACACTATCTTCCCAGGGACACTGAGTCATCAGATCTGCTCCCACAAATTTGCTTAATGCACTGAACCAAAGGCCTGACAAAAGTCTATAAAAAGTGCCGTGTATGACTTATAAAATTCAACCATCTTCTCAAAAAGCTGTCTCAAGGTAAAAATCTGGTGAAAGGTGGAATGAGCAGGTCTAAAGCTGGAATGAGTATCCTGGCCTTTGCCACAAAATGCATAATTAATTTGAAATGTTAACATGGAAGCAAAGACTTTGCCTGGGACCAACAATAGCATAATACCTCTATAGTTGCTATATTTGGTCTTATTGCCCTTTTGAACAGAGGCAGAATAACACCCTTGTTCCAGGCATCAGGGATGATATTAGTGTGTTAGCTTATCTGGAAGAGTCTATGCCGCCACAGTGTAACAACACACTGAATACATAAAAAAAACTGTCTTAGAATTCACACGTCTGTGGGCAGCAGACAATTGAGGAGTGCCTTGAAATGATCTTCCCATTGATGTGACTGATGCTGCCATCCTGATTCTTTACTGGACAAGCTGGTGCCAACTTCCCTGTAAACACTGTAAAATTGAATAGATGGTGTGGAGATTGTTTTCAATTCTTGTTGTCTTCATCAGCTGCTCCGTAGTAAGTGATAGGACAAGATAGAAATGGTGATATTCAAAACCAAACCCAGCAACCACTTCCATCATCACTGGTTCAGTTTCAGTGGATTTCCTTGTATGGACAAGTATCAGAGGGGTAGCCATGTTAGTCTGGATCTTTAAAAAGCAACAAAGAGTCCTGTGGCATCTTATAGACTAATAGCCGTATTGGAGCATAAACTTTCGTGGGTGAATACCCACTTCGTCAGATGCATGTGGTGGAAATTTCCAGAGGCAGGTATAAATATGCAGGCCAGAATCAGTCTGGAGATAACGAGGTCAGTTCAATCAAGGAGGATGAGGCTCTCTTCTAGCAGTTGAGGTGTGAAAACCAAGGGAGGAGAAACTGCTTTTGTAGTTGGCTAGCCATTCACAGTATTTATTTAATCCTGAGCTGATGGTGTCAAATTTGCAAATGAACTCAAGTTCAGCAGTTTCTCTTTGGAGTCTGGTCCTGAAGTTTTTTTGCTGCAGGATGGCTACCTTTAAATCTGCTATTGTGTGTCCAGGGAGGTTGAAGTGTTCTCCTACAGGTTTTTGTATATTGCCATTCCTAATATCTGACTTGTGTCCATTAATCCTTTTACGTAGGCAATTTGTATGAACAAATTATTTAGAACGGAAGACCTACAAATTCCAAAGCATGAGTAGCAAGGAATGCCATTAAATGGCTGGCAATCATGCAGATATCAAAAGCTTTGGTGGCATGACAAGATTGCCAGTGATGGACATAACCTGAATATCCAGCCATATCACCTGATGGACCCAGCCAGAGAACAATCTGGGAGGCACTTGGTATGCAAGGAGGCCACATCCCTTTGGGATTTGCCATGATGATTGTGATGGTTGGTTGATGATATCAGTATCTTAGAAAAAAGTCCCATCTTGATTTAAAATGTCCAGTGATGGAAAATTCTCCACAACTCCTGGTAAGATGTACCAATGGTTAATTACCTTCACTGTTAAAAACGTACATCTTATTTCTAATCTGAATTTGTATAGTTAAATCTTCCAGCCATTGGATGTTTTCATACCTTTTATCTGCTAGATAGAAGAGCCCATTATAAAATTTGTGTTCTCCATATACTTATAGAGTGATAGTCACCCTTAAACCTTCTCTTTGATAGAGATAAAGAGCTCAATCTGTTTAGTTTATTACTGTCAGGTATGTTTTCCATCCCTGAATCATTCTTGTTGCTCTTCTTTGAACCATCTCCAATTTTTCAACATTTTTCTTTGGTTGTGGACACCAGAATCGTACACAGTAATCTAGTAGTGGCCAAATACAGAGGTAATATAACCTCCCTTCTTTTATTCAATATTTCTTTTTGTACATCCAAGGACCACATTAGCTCTTTTGGTGACAGCATAACAGTGGGAGCTCATGTTCAGATGACTATCCACCATGACTTTCAAATCCTTTTCAGAGTCACTGCTTCCCAGGATGCAGTCCCCCGTCTTGTAATTTTGATCTGCACTCTTTGTACCTAGATGTATGACTTTATAATTGGCTCTTTTGAAATGCATATTGTTTGCTTGTGCTCATCTTAACCAGGAATTCAGGTCACTATGTGTCAGTGACCTGTTTATTATTTACCACTCTCCCAGTCTGTGTCATCTGCAGACTTTATCAGTAAGGATTTTATATTTTCTTCCAAGTCATTCATTAAAAATGTTAAATAGCATAGGTCCAAGAACCAATCCCTGTGGGACCTCACTATAAACACACCCGCTCTGATAAAATGTCCTGCTGACTGTTACATTTTGAGATCTATTAATTAGCCCAGGGGTCTGCAACCTTTGGCATGCAGCTTGCCAGGGTAAGCACCCTGGTGGGCCGGGCCAATTTGTTTACTTGCTGCATCCGCATGTTTGGCGGATCATGGCTCCCACTGTCTGCAGTTTGCCATCCCAGGCCAATGGGGGCGGCAGGAAGTGGCATCCAGCACATCCCTCGGCCCATGCCACTTGCCGCCACCCCCATTGGTTCACTGACCCCTGGATCAGTGAACCGTGGCCAGCGGGAGCCGTGATCTGCCGAACCTGCGGATGCAGCAGATAAACAAAGTGGCCCGGCCCGCCAGGGTTCTTACTCTGGTGAGCTGTGTGCCAAAGGATGCCAACCCCTGAATTAGCCAGTTTTAATCAATTTAATTTGTATCGTGTTGATTTTGTATCATTCTTATTTCTTAATCAACATGTCATGTGGTACCAAGTCAAATGCCTTACATCAGCACTACTGCCTTTATCCACTATATTTGTAATCTCAACATAAAAGATATTAAATTAGTTTCACAAGATCTATTTTCCATAACCCCAAGCAGACAGACCTTAATTATATTATTAGTAATAATTCCAATATATGTAGGTGTATCCCTGATCACAGGAAGTCAGTGATGCTCCATGCACACAGGAGTCTGCCTACATGGATGTCAATTATAGGATCTGGGCCATAGTATTGCACACTCTGTACAAATTATGACATGAGAAGAGGAGCAATAGCCTATGTCATGTATCTTAATGCACCAGGCATCAGAGTAGATACTAGGATAATGTCTCATTAATATAAATCATATCAAATAACTTGTACTAATTGTAATCAGCTTCTGAGTAATACAACTGTGGGTGAAATCCTGGCCCCATTGAAATCAATTGAAAACTCATATTGACCTCAATGGAGCCATGATTTCACTCTAAAACTGTGTCAAAGAGAAGGGTACGTGGAGGGGGAATGAAAGGGAGATTTTTACCACATGGCAGCCCTCCACAAGAGTGGAGAACAGTGTCTGTGTACACAATTCTTTCCACTCATTAAGTCTCATTTGCTGCTTCTCTGTTTCCCTCGATGCAACACCATTAACCTCAGTTAAGTGTTAATTTTGATGGAGTTACACCAGGGATAGATTTTGCCCATAATGTTTAAAAATGTTAATAGCTCACTTGGAAAGGGCCCATGACAAAAAATGATGGATACAATCTATGCAGGAGGAAAGGAAGGCAAATCATGTCAAAAATAATTGGCAAGAGGCATGTTTGGGTGGGAATTTAATAAAGCACTTTGCATTGACCTAACACTGCTCCCATTGAAGTGGCCAAACCACTAAAATATGTTCATATGGAACACATATCCATTTATACAGAATATGATAAAATACAAGATAAACTGGTTGAATTAAGAGTGATGTCTCCATAGCCTTGCATTTGAATTTTCTTGTATATGTAGGTTCTGTTCTAGGAATAGTATGCAAAGCTAGTTTCAGTTTGTTTAGATACAGATTTTCAATATAGATTGCCACTGATATTGTCTTTAAAGGCCTGTTCTGAATGTATATTGACGCTGATAGTGTTTCCACAGACATTCCCACTCTTTGTCAGAGACCATTTCATTATTACAATACAGACATTCCACTTGATTTTTTTTTGTAACATACAGTTGAATTTGCTTTTCAGCATAAATGTATAAAAATAAACGTTAAGAAACATAAGTGATTAGGGCTTGTATTTGTTCTTCATAGGTTCATGTAAAAGATTGACTAAAACTAAACTATTTAATACAAGTTTCATACATTTGTTTTCTTCAGTGTGATCTAGGATATCTTTTTACTCCTGGTAAGGTTAGTGGGAGTTAAAAATGTGTAGAAGCAGCAAAGAATCCTGTGGCACCTTATAGACTAACAGACGTTTTGCAGCATGAGCTTTCGTGGGTGAATACCCACTTCTTCGGATGCAAGCAGTGGAAATTTCCAGGGGCAGGTGTATATATAAGCAAGCAAGAAGCAAGGTAGAGATAACGAGGTTAGATCAATCAGGGAGGATGAGGCCCTGTTCCAGCACCTGAGGTGTGAAAACCAAGGGAGGAGAAACTGGTTCTGTAATTGGCAAGCCATTCACAGTCTTTGTTTAGTCCTGAGCTGATGGTGTTAAATTTGCAGATGAACTGGAGCTCAGCAGTTTCTCTTTGAAGTCTGGTCCTAAAGTTTTTTTGCTGTAGGATGGCCACCTTAAAATCTGCTATTGTGTGGCCAGGGAGCTTGAAGTGTTCTCCTACAGGTTTTTGTATATTGCCATTCCTAATGTCTGATTTGTGTCCATTTATCCTTTTCCTTAGAGACTGTCCAGTTTGGCTGATGTACATAGCAGAGGGGCATTGCTGGCATATGATGGCATATATTACATTGGTGGACGTGCAGGTGAATGAACCGGTGATGGTGTGGCTGATCTGGTTAGGTCCTGTGATGGTGTTGCTGGTGTAGATATGTGGGCAGAGTTGGCATCGAGGTTTGTTGCATGGGTTGGTTCCTGAGCTAACTGACTTAACAAAGACTGTGAATGGCTTGCCAATTACAGAACCAGTTTCTCCTCCCTTGGTTTTCACACCTCAGGTGCTGGAACAGGGCCTCATCCTCCTTGATTGATCTAACCTCGTTATCTCTAGCTTGCTTCTTGCTTGCTTATATATACAGCTGCCCCTGGAAATTTCCACTGCTTGCATCCGAAGAAGTGGGTATTCACCCACGAAAGCTCATGCTGCAAAAGGTCTGTTAGTCTATAAGGTGCCACAGGATTCTTTGCTGCTTCTACAGAACCAGACTAACACGGCTATCCCTCTGATACTTAAAAATGTGTATTTATAGTAGGCTAGAACTACACTATTATCATTGCAAGTCAAATGATGAACAAGTGAACACACATTCGTACATGTAAAAACTTTCTCTGAATACATTGATATTCAAAGCTATCGTTATTTTTCTCTCCCTGCTTACTACAAATGATGTATATCCCTGAGGGTAATGTATTCCAACCTTGTGAATTCATTTTGTTCTCTTCAAATATTTATTTTAATTAAATATGTCAACAAAATCAAAGCATTAGTGATTATCACTGAATTAAAATGAAAAAAGTCAAGCATTGTGTGTGTTTGTAAAAATAGACAGGAGAGAACATAATCCATAAAAAGATAAATACATTTACATTACTTTTGTAGCATCATAATATACAATACTGTGTGGACCAAATACTGAAGTCTTATGTTTGTGTGGATGAGGGTGGGAGAAATATATTATTAGCAATGCATTTTCTTTTGTGCAGATTCCTTGCAGGGCTCGAGGGGGAAGGTCATGGGGTGGGATGGTCTTTTAAGAGGGTTTGGGCTTACGCCTCCCACCTGTGGCCATTTAGCTGTCTCTCAGCTGGTGAGATAAAAGGCCAACAAGCAGCTCACTTGGTGAGCGAACAGAAGGGAGGGAGTGTTTCTTCTGAGATCCTGGGTCAGGGAGAGGCTCTTGATACATGTCCAAAATGAAAGACCTGGCTGCAGTTACCTGCTATGTTGGCAGCAGCAGAAGCCCACTGAGGCAAAGGTGTTAGGAAGAGCCAGTTGGCACTGCTTGGTTTACCTGTGTTGAATTGTGTTTGAATATTAAATGCATCCTTTGGGAAAGGAACTGAAATACCAATGCTAGGGAAGCCTCATTAAAGCACTGGCCAGTGAGTTGGCCCATCAACTTGTGAGAGAGGGGAAATGGAGGCAGTCAAATCTGGGAAGACCTTGCTGTGTGGAACAATTTGAATCCACTCTGCGCCTGTGCCTCTAGCCCAATTTTTCTATATATGTGCTGGGAAGCAGGAGACAATGATGTAGAGCAGATTAATTTCTCCACCCACCTACATCTTGGATGGGAGAGCCACATGTATTAGGCCCTCTACATGGCATGGATTTGAGAGAATGATCACACTCAAAACTTTTTACTCAGTCATTATTCACGTAAACTTCCATTAAAGTGATAAGAATTTGGCATTTGACTGAAGAAACACTGATTTAAAAATCTGAAATATGCCCTATTGAATCCCTCCTCTCTCTCTCTCTCTCTCTCTCTCTCTCTCTCTATATATATATATATGTGTGTGTGTGTGTGTGTGAGAGAGAGTTTTGTTTTCTTATTTAAGGTACTAAACAAAGATGGAGTGTTCAGGTAACAAAGTGGCATGTTGACCACCTAGTTAGCAGGTGTTGAAAACCTTGTACAAAGTGGCGGAAATCTGCTGCGTGACTATGACACATTTGTTATTTTAACTCCATTCTGGATATAAGGGAGATGAAAGTAGCTCCCAAGAAAGATGGAGATGAGAGGAAACAGGGCATCTAGGGTTAAGAAGATCTTGTAAGGAAACCCTTTGGACAGTCTGGCTTAGGGAGGAAGTTTAGGCTGAGGTTTGTGTTAGCAGTAATGCCACACTTCAGGAAGGAGGTGAGTTTGGATGCTAAGTTAGGATCTACATGCTCTGCTGAGCCTGGGATAGACACTCAATCTGGTCACTGGCCACTTTTACAATTGAGTATTCTGCTCTATTCACCCTAAGTGCATGGAGAAAGGTGAAGCGATATTATGAACTCTAACTGATAGTGTCCTCTGAGTAAACAGTATATGCTCATGCAGCATAGTTGTAGCGGTGTCAGTCCTTACCCACCTTGTCACTATAATATCTGCTCATGTTATTTTGCCTGTTTCATTTTCTTTCTGGATGACTGGTATCCTGGAAAGGTGTGATTTCCACCTCCATTTAGACTAAGAGTCAAACTTTTCTTTGGATTTCTACTTCCCGTTTCCACTGTTGCTTTTGTACTTCAGGGGACAGAACACAGAGGAATTGCTTTTCATTATAATTCTCTAGCATGCTCCAATTTTGTCAAGACATAACTTTTCCAGAAACTAATTCAGCTTTATGTACTGTGGGTGTTAAATTAGCACTACATATGAATTGATCCACAGTTAATTTAAAACAATGCTTTTAGCAGATACTAATAACTGCTAGTTACAGCATCAGATAAAGAAGAGTGTTGTGAAGTTAAAACAAAATGTCCAGTCAGTAAGTCACATTTTCATCTTATAGTTTGTCTGACAAATTGTCATAATAAAAATGTACACATCTTTCATTGCTTAATGCTCCCTGATTCCTACTGTAACAGATATTTGTACTTTAACATGGCAGTCCCAGAGCTGGACTCTCTCAGAGGCATATTGAACAAACCATGTCATTAGTCATGGCGTTTCAAGAGCAGCCCCTCTTTACAATTAAACGGTTGCTGCTAAGTTGCATGGCCACTTTCTTACTACAGAACTTCTCCAACCCCAGAAAGTTTTCCCAAGGTTTTGCTGACATCAGGATCCATGATACAACAAAGATAAGGACCATCGTGATTTTCATTGTTTAGTAGGCGTGGGCATATGATACACTCCAATGCACTGAGCATCTGGATATGTCCACATGGTAGTGACCAATTTAATATAGTCCTGGAGCACATATCACTTGGTGGGGAATTCAGTGTTGCCTAGTAGATAGAACACATGACTGGGACTAAGGAGACCTTAGTTCAGGGATCGGCAACCTTTGGCCTGCGGCCCGCCAAAGGCACGGGAAGTGGCGCAGGCCGAGGGATGTGCTGACCGCCGCTCCCCACAGCCCCCATTGGCCTGGGACTGCAAACCGCAGCCAGTGGGAGCCGCGATCTGCCGAATCGGCAGACGCAGAAGGTAAACAAACCGGACCAGCCCGCCAGGGTGCTACCCTGGTGGGCTGAGTGCCAAAGGTTGCCGATCCTTGCCTTAGTTCTGTTCATAGCTCTGCCACGGGCCTATTGGGTGAGATTGGGCAAGTCACTTCACCTCTCTGTTCCTCCGTTTCCTTATCTGTATAATGGGGACCATGATACTGACCACCTTGTAATGTGTTTTGAGCATGAAAAGTGCTGTATGAGGTAGGTATTGTTATTAATTATCATGACAAAGGTTGCCTTTAACATCTTTTCTCTCCCAGAGGACTGTATAATAGGGAAACAAATGGTGTAATAATGTCTCCATTTTAATTGACCTGATGCATTGCTAGAGGACGTTTCCTATAAAAAAATCAATAGAGAAGTGCTTTGGAGATACATTGATGATGAAAAATGAATGCAGATAATTTTTACTTTGGCTTGATAGACTACAGAGACTGATATTGATTATTTTAAATGGTGTATTTTTATTTGACTGTTTATTGAATGACTAAAACTTCTTTCCTCTGTGGAAGAGTTGTGCTAAAGTAAAATTAAGGTTTTTCATTTAAATTCCCAGAGCAACAAAGCAGATGCTGAAATTCCATCCTTCACCAACTCTTGACGTTGGAGAAGTCTCTGTGAAGTAGATAATCCTGTGTGTGGTTTTACCTAGACATAACTAATGTGAGATAGATTTCTAACCTTAACCTCAGAATACCTTTGCTTTGGTTGGATTTCCATGGATGCAGTATTATGTTAATGTATTATTGTTTGGAGCTTTTCCCGCCACATGGCTACAATGTATCTACATCAATATCTGTAAAGTGGGTTAGGTAGTACTTACACTACAGCAACACATGCGTTCAGGAGAGGAGCAGTCACACCAGTACAAGGCTCTCACACATTTTATTTTGACAAAGGCCATCAGCTAGCCAGCATATTCCGTAAGTGGGTAGTCTAAGTCAGGAAGATGTCATGGGGAATGTGCTGATTAAGTGTATCTTGTCTGCTCCCTATTTATCCCCCAAATGGCTACTGGTGATGAGTGCTACCAGTTCGCAACCCCATGGCCAGCAACTGAAAGTCTGGGGGGAAAAAATTAAACTTTAACTGTGAAAACATTAAAAAACTGGGACAAAATCAGTGTCAGCAGGGGGGCATAAATGATTGTTTTTTAGGGCTGTCGATTAATCCTCCCTATTTATCCTCCTCTTGTTTGACACTTCGTCTTCCCAGCTAGCATGGGGGCATTGGGTGTTCAGTTTTAAACATCCCTGGCTGGACATCTTATTAAGGCAAGGTTAAAACAATAGTAAAGAAGCACTGTGCTGTGCTGTCAGTAGCAGCTGGCTACTGGTGATGAGTGCTACCAGTTTGCAACCCCATGGCCAGCAACTGAAAGTCTGGGGGGAAAAAATTAAACTTAAACTGTGAAAACATTAAAAAACTGGGACAAAATCAGTGTCAGCAGGGGGGCATAAATGATTGTTTTTTAGGGCTGTCAATTAATCGCAGTTAACTCACACAATTAATTCAAAAAAAATTAATCGTGACTAATAGCTGTTTTAATCACACTGTTAAACAATTGAAATTTATTTAATATTTTGGATGTTTTTCTACATTTTCATATATATTGTATTGTAAATGAAAAAGTATATTATTATATTTTTATAAAATAATTTTATATAAAAAATATATACAAAAAAATAAGTATTTTTTTTCATTCAAGACACAAGTACTGTAGTGCAATCTTTATCATGAAAAAAATAAAATACAAATGAAAAAAATTAAAAAAAAAAAAAAAAAAAAAAAAAAAAAAAAAAAAAAAAAAAAGTCTGTCTCAAGTCCCCACTCAGTTTTGTTTTTGTTCAGCAAATTTCAAACAACAAACAAGTTTATTTATATTTGCAGGAGCTGCCTGCTTCTTGTTTACAGTGAAGTGTGGAAAGAAAGTGAGTGTTGTGTGTTGTTGTTGTGTGTAGTGTGTTATTGTTATGCCAGTTAATGCCATGATGCGATGCATCATCATATGTCATATCACAGGCACATTCATGGCACATGTGTGTGTGTGCTGCGATAATGATCCAGATCCAATGATGATGATGGAATGTCATTTTCTGTTCATTGATCATCATTTTTCCAACCAGATGCCACCAACAGTTTTTTTTTTTTTTTTTTTTTTGGTTTCTTGTGGTCTCTCTGGTTTCTGTTTCTGACTTTATGCTCTTCTCTTTTTCCCTCTCTCCTTTTCACCTCTCTCAGATTTTTTTTTTGGGATTTTTTTTTAGATTTTTTTGCAGTGGTTTGAGCACTGTGGTTGTCAACTCAGGGTTGTGAGTTCAGGCCTTGAGAGGCCACTTGGGGAGGGGGGCTGGGGCAAAGGCAGGGGGCTGAGATGGAGGATGACTTGATGACCTTTCAAGGTCCCTTCCAGTTCTAGGAGATTGGTATATCTCTAATTATTACCTATTTTTAAACCTTAGCTCTAGAACTGTAGCTATTTTTAGAAATCTCACATTGGTACCTTCTTTGCATTATGTGAAATCTGCAGTGAAAGTTTTCTTAAAAAGAACATGTGCTGGGTCATCATCTGAGACTGCTATAACCTGAAATATATGGCAGAATGTAGGTAAAACAGGACAGAGGGTATACAGTTCTCCCCCCAAAGAGTTCAGTCTAACTAACACATATATTTTTGTAATGAGCCTCATCAGCATAGAAGCATGTCCTCTGGAATGGCGGCCAAAGCATACAGGGGGCACACACATGCTTAGCATATCTGGAAGGTAAATCCCTTGCAATGCTGGCTACAAAAGTGCCATGCAAATGCCTGTTCTCACTTTCTGGTGACATTGTAAATAAGAGGAGGGCAGGATTATCTCCTGTAAATGTACACAAGCTTGTTTGTCTTAGCAATAGGCTGAACAAGAAGTAGGACTGAGTGTACTTGCAGACTCTAAAATTTTACATTGTTTTATTTTTAATGCAGTTTTTTGTACATAATTCTACATTTGTAAGTTCAACTTTGATGATAAAGAGATTGCATTATAGTACTTATATTAGGTGAATTGAAAAATACTATTACAGTGCAAATACTTGTAATCAAAAATAAATGTAAAGTGAGTACTGTACACTTTGTATTCTGTGTTGTAATTGAAATCAATATATTTGAAAATGTAGAAAACATCCAAAATATTTAAATAAATGGTATTCTATTATTAACAGTGCAATTAATCACCATTTTTAATCGCTTAACAGCCCTAATTTTTTTTGTTCTTTTCTTTTTAGTGTTAGCATGAATATGATCAAAATCTCCCTTGTATATAGTATATATTTTGAGGATCAGAGGCTCCCCAGTAAAATAGAGGTGTGGGCTGGAGCCCCTTAGTCAACCCCATCCACTATTAATCCATCACTGATGCCAGAGATTATTGCACTCAACAAGAGCTCAAGCTTCACTCTTATCCACCACCAAGTACTGACATATCTTCATTAGCCACTCTTCTTTCATTGTTTATATTCTAAATTGTTAATGCTTTCAGCTCCAGAGGGAGGAGTTCCACATTTCAGTGGTTATATCTTGTATTTATTGGGCTTTTGGTGTGGATTCTGTTGCTCCAGTGCTGTACAAATGACTCAGATTAGTCACTCACAAAAGAGAGAGAGTCGTAACAATAAAAGTTTTTCAATGAACCCTTCTCCAGGCCAACTTCTGATTTAAAAAAGGGATTATGATTGTCTAGACTAGTCTTCAATAGAAATGAGAACTGAATAATAAATGGCTTATATTTCTAGGGCTTTGCTATGTGAGAGACCTATTTTGATAAAAGCAGCAGAGTCCTGTGGCACCTTATAGACTAACAGATGTATTGGAGCATGAGCTTTCGTGGGTGAATACCCACTTCGTCGGATGCATGAGACTATTTTGATACTGGTTCAACACTTTATGAAATGGTTTATGCTTATGTTGTATCTTCAGGCTATCTTGTAAGGGCAAAATGTTATCTTTAAAATACTAATAAAGATGCCAAGGACTTCTTGGGTCAGAAATCAATCAAGCTATTAAGACTGAGCTAAGGAAAAAGTTTACTATACTATATAGCCTATGTAATGATGGAGGTGCTGGGCTCAAGCAATGCTTTTGCTTTCATAACTGATGTGGCAAGCCTAGAGGTGCTGGGGCTATGAACTGCCAAGCTGAGAGGTGCCGGGGCTCAGCCCAGTCAAACCCTGGCACAAATGAAGCATTGACTGTATAATGGAAAAGTTAAGAGGAGACTAATGGAGTGGGTTAGGATGACAGGATAGATGGAGATCAGTGTATGGGCTAAAGCAATCTCTTTCTGTAATTCTACCAGATCATTCACGATAAGGGACAGGTCATATTAGCACTAAGGGCTAGTCTACACTTACCAGCCGGGTCGACGCGGTGAGTTCGACTTCTCGGAGTTCGAACTATCGCGTCTAATCTGGACGCGATAGTTTGAACTCTGGAAGCGCCGCGGTCGACTCCGGTACTCCACCACTGCAAAAGGCGGTGGCGGAGTCGACCTTGGAGCCGTGGACTTCGATTCCGTGGCGTCTGGACGGGTGAGTAGTTCGAACTAGGGTACTTCGAATTCAGCTATGCTATTCACGTAGCTGAATTTGCGTACCCTAGTTCTACCCCGCTTCTTAGTGTGGACCAGCCCTAAGATTAAAGCTCTTCAAAGAACACCTTCTTTCTGAAAGAGGTGGTATTAGTACTTCAGTAGAAGGTGCTTTTCCCGTTGACTAACTTGCGGTTAGGGGGCACTATACTATTGGGATAGGACATAAAAATAAAACAGAGACTCTGATATTATTTCATTTAAGAACAGCATAGCTTGTTTATTTACAAAGGAAAGGGTGGGGAGTTATGTCTGGCCAAAGGTGATGACATTCTAGTAATCTAGATTCCTCAAGTTTCATCTGGATACAGAATTAATCTTCATTTCCTGTCTAAAACTGTTGTACGGTGTTTTGGTTCCCTCTTACCAGCTGTTATGGAGCTGTTGTGTTTCTTCTGGTGGTCCGTACTGCTGCCATTTTCCATCTAGCCCCAGATACAGCCTAGCTCCCAGTAAGCGGTGCATAAAATATACAGCTTCCCCAAACAGGGACGGCTCCAGGCATCAGCATTCCAAGCTGGTGCTTGGGGCGGCAATCTGCAAGGGGCGGCAGTCCCTGTGTTTTTGCTGCCCCAAGCAGCGCGCCGAATTACCGCCGCAGACAGCGGGGGCAGTCTGTGTGCCTTTAGGGCAGCAGGCACATTTCCGCGGTGGCGGCAATTCGGTGGCGGCTTCTATGTTTAGCTGTCTGCAGCGGCTTCAGCTAAACAGAGAAGCTGCCGCTGAATTGCCACCGCCGCCGAAATGCGCCTGCCGCTCTAAGGGCACACGGACTGCCCCCGCTGTCCACGACGGCAAATTCGGCACGCTGCTTGGGGCGGCGAAAACTGTAGAGCCGGCCCTGTCCCCAAAGACACCTGTGCCTCTTTCTTTTGGGCATTTCTTCTGACTGTCTCCAGCTGGCACCCAAACCAGGCCTCTGGGAGTGGTGTCACTGTGGAGCCAACAGAGGCTTTCTGTCTCCAGGTCTCACCTACCTGATGTGTGTACCCAAAGCCTTGAAGTTATTCCTGAGTATATTGAGAGGAGAATATGAATCTTACATTTATCTCCCTCTCTATATATACATGTAACTCTAACATTAATGGAAGAGGAGAAATAATGTTTACTTAATATTTCATACTTCAGCTTAGTATTTATTTGACAGAACAGCTTTCTAATCTTGTGTATATCCAAAATTGCATATCATATGGGTGCGAATGAGTTTGCTTTTGTTTTTGTAAACATGTCAGATTCATCAGCCCAGCTTTGCGTGTGACTGTTTCTGCAGCTCTAACAGTTCTACGGATATTTCAAAAGGTGACCGTTTTTTGGCAAAAACAATGTGGATATATGTGTGTCAAGCTAGAGGGGCAGAAACAGCACTGGTTATACTGCCAGCTATAATAACCCCCAGTTGAGAGGCAAAACATCAGCAACAAATTGTAAATTGAGTCTTTGTCTGTCTAAAACAGACAATTAGATGGATACTGAAGCCTTGAGCAAGGATGATGTGGCAAAATGTTGAACACAAAGTAATGTAGAGAGATTTTTTTCAAACTGTTCTGTAATTATGTGCATTACAGCAGTAAGGCTTTTCTAGAGTGGTAGCTGAACTTTTTTTTTATATAAATAATACTGTTCATTAAGCATTGAGACTTCAGTGGAAACTGAGGGCACTTAGCACTTCACAAGCTCAAGCCCTAAAACACTAGAATGTACTGATGAGTACATGCCTTATTTGCAATGATGCACACTTTCATACTTCATTACTTGTTGAAATTAGTTCAAGTTAGCTGCAAAGACTTCAATGATTTTTGTTGCAAAAGGATCCCAGTTTCTCATAATTGCTGTATGAGAAATTAGATGGCGTATCCAATGAACTGAAACTCAAGCTGAAGAAAGGGGAATGTTTCAAGTTTCTTTTACAGATGGTCCTGGACCAAAATCATGGATACAAAAATCTCCAAACTTGAGGGAAGTTTGGTTCTCTAGTTTCTATGAAAATCCACATCACAGCTAAAAATCTTTAAGCCAAAAAAATGGGGTCTTGGTTAGTAGTAGACGCCCAAGAAAAAATGTAACTTAGTGATTTTACTTGCTATATGTAAAAAATTGTCTTATTTTAAGAAATATGCAATATCAGTAGAGTCATTAATAGGGTTTTTTCTTTTCATTTTTTAAGCTAAAACCCCCTTCATTTTTCTCCCTCACCAAAACAAAACACTAAAATATAGTGACGTTAGAGCAAGGGATACTAATTAAATCACATAGCTAATGATTTCTTTATTCAAAAGACTGTGAAATAAGAACAAGACATGTGCCAGCTGCAGCACAACTCTTCTGTGTTTTGCCCATGGGTAGGTAAGGACGACTAATGATAATCTTGTGTTAGACATAATGTAGCAGTTTCATGTGTCCCCAGTTGTTTCACCTAGCTAAAGTCAGAACTAATGGAAATATTATTATATGACAGAGCTCAACCAATCAGAGTAAGTGGGAGTGTTTTCAGACTCTCACTCTGTACAGATAAATGACTGTATTGGTACAGCTTTCATTGACTGTTGCTTAAAATGATCAAGAAGATTTAGTTCTTCCTCCCAGCTACATTAGGGAATAGCGGTATGTTTCATTAGTTCACAAAACCTTGAAAAGACTCTTGCATATATCCAGTAATGTCCTAGTTTATGTCAGTAAGACAAGACATGAGACATATTGCTATGCTAGTGCTGGTATCTCCATCACTTACTATGATTCGTTAGCTTAACCTGGAAAAGACATTTTGTGCCCAATAGAATTTATATACAATATTATTTGGGTGGGAGAAAAGAAAACTTACTGAGTGTCCTAGGGATGTTTTTAAACCTGCCATAAATTTTCCCTAAAAAACTGATTGTAATGTTTTATATTTTGTTTCTGAGGACCTGATTTAAATATGGTATAATTACATTCAACCATTTAAAACCATTTATTGCAGTGCAACCTATGCTATGTTTCTTGAAATGTTCAAGTAATCCATACTTTGATCACTCTAAGAAAAACAAGGCAACAAAAATGTCACTAAAATGGGATATTATATCTAGGGTTTTTCAAGCAATTAAAAAACTAATCATGATTAAAAATTAATTGTGATTAATCATGCTATTAATAATAGAATACCATTTATATAAATATTTTGGATGTTTTCCACATTTTCAAATATATTGATTTCAATTGCAACACAGAATAAAAAGTATACAGTGCTCACTTTATATTTATTTTTATAATAAATATTTGCACTGTAAAAATAAGACTATTTTTCAATTCATTTAATAAAAATATTGTAGTGCAATCTCTTTACATTTGTAAATTTAACTTTCATGATAGTGATGTACAAAAAAGAACTGCATGCAGAAATAAAACAATGTAAAACTTTAGAGCCTACAGGTCCACTCAGTCCTACTTCTTGTTCAGCCAATCGCTCAGACAAACAAGTTTGTTTACGTTTGCAGGAGATAATGCTGCCTGCTTCTTGAAAA
The DNA here is from genome assembly GCF_016161935.1 of Mauremys reevesii. Lineage (NCBI taxonomy): Eukaryota > Metazoa > Chordata > Testudines > Geoemydidae > Mauremys > Mauremys reevesii. The sequence continues at coordinate 45,436,582 of NC_052629.1, read as the reverse complement.
TGAGAACAGGCATTCTCATGGCACTGCAGTAGCCGGCCTTGCAAGATATTTATGTGCCAGATATGCTAAAGATTCATATGTCCCTTCATACTTCAACCACCATGCCAGGGAACATGCTGATGATGGGTTCTGCTCGATAACAATCCAAAGCAGTGTAGAGCAACGCACATTCATTTTCATCATCTGAGTCAGATGCCACCAGCAGAAAGTTAATTTTCTTTTTTGGTTGTTCCGGGTTCTGTAGTTTCTGCATCGGAGTGTTGCTCTTTTAAGACTTCTGAAAGCATGCTCCACACCTCATTCCTTTCAGATTTTGGAAGGCACTTCAGATTCTTAAACCTTGGGTTGAGTGCTCTAGCTATCTTTAGAAATCTCACATTGGTACCTTCTTTGCATTTTGTGAAATTGCAGTGAAATTGTTCTTAAAATGAACAACTTGCTGAGTTATCGTCAGAGACTGCAATAACATGAAACATTTGGCAGAATGCATGTAAAACACAGAGCGGGAGACATACAATTCTCCCCCAAGGAGTTCAGTCATAAATTTAATTAACACATTCTTTTTTTTAACGAGCATCATCAGCATGGGAGCATGTCTTCTGGAATGGTGGCAAAAGCATGAAGGGGCATATGAATGTTTAGCATATCTGGCATGTAAATACCTTGCAATTCCAGCAACAAAAGTGCCATGCTAACGTCTGTTCTCACTTTCAGATGACCAAAGTGGGCAGTATTACCTCCTATAAATGTAAACAAACTTGTTTCTCTTAGTGATTGGCTGCACAAGAAGTAGGACAGAGTGGACTTGTAGGCTCTAAAGTTTTACTTTATTTTGTTTTTGAGTGCTGTCATGTTACCAAAAATAAATCTACATTTGTAAGTTGCACTTTCCTGATAAAGAGATTGCACTGTACAGTACTTGTATGAGGTAAATTGAAAATTATTTTTATCACATTTACAGTGCAAATATTTGTAATAAAATAATATAAAGTGAGCACTGTATACTTTGTATTCTGTGTTGTAATTGAAATCAATATATTTAAAAATGTAGAAAAACATCCAAAATATTTAATATATTTCAATTTGTAGTCTATTGTTTAACAGTGTGATTAAAACTGTGATTAACTGTGACTATTTTTTGTAATCACGATTAATTTTTTGGAGTTAATCGTGTGAGTTAAGGGCGATTAATCGACAGCCTTAGTTATATCTGATACTAGAAGTACCAGATGTGTGAATGATGCTATTTTATTTGTATTAATAATTATAGTTTCATGTATATATGGTGTAAAATCCTGGCTCTACTAAAGTCAATGTCACAACTCCCTTTGACGTCACTGGGATCAGGATTTGACCCATTATGTCTGATAATTAGGAACTAATTGAGCATGAGTGGGACAATGAAATGGAAGTTTAGAACTAGTGAACGTCATTTAGTTGAATTCAGCAAAGTAAGAAATCTGTTCAGAGCCCAGCAGTAAAAGGGCTTAAGAAATCTAAAATGGAATTCATCCCAATGCATAAGTCCTAAGCTCCACCCAAGCCCTACATTCTTGGCTAACATGCGATTTTGAGGGCACCCGGGGGCCTTGTTGATTAAATAAGTACTGAGAGGGAAAACAATAGCTAGATCTATAGGCCAGGTTATGATACTCCTACTCATACTGAGTAGAATGTTTTACTCTTTTGCAGTCCCACTGAGGTTAATGATGGAGTAAGAGGCTATTAAGCATATGTAAAAGATGGTATTAAGCAATAAGTCGCTTCAGCATAAAAAGCATGAAGCTAAATTGGTTTATGAAGAATAGATCTTGCCAGGTAAACCTGACTACTTTTTTGATGGTTACATAAATTATGCCTGAATCAAAGCCCATCTGAAGTCACTTGAAAGTTGACTTCAGTAGTCTTTGGCTCAGGACCATAGTAAATAAATAAAAAAGTCATGAATATAATATGTTGGGGTTTTAAGAAAACATTTGCTGTGAGAATCTCACTCTGAGTTTAATTTAAATCAGTTTGGAGAAGAACTTTGTCACATGGAATGAAAACTGTCTGCAGCAAAGGGTTGTGATATGGGTTTATGGGGAAAGCCTTGAATGTTTAAAATGATTTGGCAAGAAAGCCATCTGCTACAGGTGCTTTACCTGAATATAAATCTTGAATGGCCCTTGCTGTCTCTTGACCTGAAATGAGATTTTTTTCTGACCTATTTGATCAGGACAAAAGGAGTTGGGAGCTACACACTCAAGATTCAGATGAATTCTCCTTGGTGAATGTTATTAACACTATTATATAGCAATTTATACAATTATCTAACTTGGTAACATTTGGGGCTTGACTTTGAAGTGACAAATGCTTTGCATTATAAAGGAGAGGTTATTCTTTGTCTTGTCTGTTTTTGACTCATGTTGACAAAAGCTTTTCGGCCTTTTCACTACTTGCAGTATCTGTCCCTGTCTGATCAGTATAATAGCAATTTTTTCTGGAAAATGTTCTGTTTTATTTATACTTTGCATTTATATGAGTTCTTAGTAGATGTTTATTTCAAGTAATCAGAAATCCAGTACTGCCATTCCCATCCCTACATCATGAAGATTCCAGAGGGAATTAACAAACTGCTAGGAAAAAACAACAATAACTAGAGAAAGGAATTTTTACTTCAGAAAATGTAAGGTTAGCAAATGTGTAAAGCCCTATGCTAAAGAAGTATATGCTTTTGCTTAAAGAGTTAACTTGTGTTGTCACCCTTACACCTGGTAAGCTTAGCCAAAAGAGCACTTAAAGTGCATGTTCATAAAGATCTGACTGATCAAATGTAATTTTTTTGGTGTTCTTGGCATTTTTACTTTATGAAATGTTTATTTTTTTTTTATGTACAGCAGTTGGAAAAGGTGTTTTATGGCTGCAACAACAGTACAACTTAATATTTAGGAAACTGGCAGATCGTATTATATGGTCTTTCTTTTAATCATTCAGTATAGGTCCAGTGCATGTCCACCAGTTCACTAGATCTCTCTCAAACTACAGCTGTGTATACCTCAATAGTCTGCCACTCCCATATAATTGAAGTATGATGATTTCACAGCAAACTGACTTAGGTTTTCTCACATTCACAGAAGACCTGATAGAACTAGTCATACTGTTCTTCAACCTTTCATTCATGTTGCTTGACAAGTACATCTTCATTCGTTTATTTAAGCTATTACAGAATGGCAGGGTCCTATATGGAAAATCAGTCAGTGTAAGACACTTTTACGGTAACATTATGTAACAAGATCTGAAATTCCTAAGCTCTTTCTAGCATTAGGTGGCACTATTTTGCAAGCTTACTTTTCATAAGAAGGCTGAGAAACTGAAATCTAAACTGAAATGCTGTCTCCCAATGGAGGTTTCAGTATATTTACCATAAGATAATTTAATTAAAATGTGGCTGAGTACAATAGAAATGTAGTGACTGCTATCAGTTAGAACTATATATGTTTTCAAAACCAATGCTGTTACAGTCTTAGGTAAATGACGCATCCCCTCATCATACCAGGTTGTTTTTTTTTAACTCTCTATTGTGGCTTATTTAGAATGGGTTTTGTGTTTAAATTTATATTACTACAGTTGTTATGGCTGACAGTAGTGATCTGATTTATTTGTAGAATCAATGCAGTGCATGGTGCACATGAAGTGATGGTGGTGGGGAAGTGAATTTCTGACATGTTTCTGTCTCCCCTAATCCAGGGGTGACTGAGGCTGATTTGGCCCTGGGTGCAATTCAAAGCAATCTGTTGCATCAGCTTGCAATAACTGCCTAGGAGCATTACATCAACAGGAATCAACAGCATACTCTAGGTACCTTGTCATCCCACCTGCACCTGGAGAAAGCAAAAGGGGTTGATGCAGAGTAGGGTACAGCTTTATGCCATTTTCATAATGGATTAATCCCCACTCGCTCATTTAGGGCACCTCTAACTACTCTTTGCGCTGTTGTAGACTGTCCTATATGTTTCTTAACCCTCACCTTTGTGTTTAATATTAACCAATATAAAATCTCTTTGTATTTAATAGTTGTGAGAAAGACTGCATCCTTCACGGGTTGCATGCTTGCAGTATCTGTGTAATAGCATAGCAGTTTGGCTCCAATAGGCACATTTCAACATTCCTAGCTGGAACTGCAGAGTAACTCTGCTATGGGTAACTGAACATTGACACAATGCCCTCTACATTCACCAACATGGGGATCTGCTTTAAAGCCTCCTAGAGTCAAATATTAGAATCTCAGCTTTCATTTAAAAAAAACTTATTTCTAACACTCAATAATGCTAGGAAAAGCTTGGAAATGTGAGCTCAGTTTCACCAATGCTATGATGTCTGCCAAAATCTGCAGACAGTCTCCAGAAGCAGCCACTAGAGCCACGGAAGAAGCCACCTGACTTCATGCTCACCACCTGACCTGATCCCTGCTGCCCTGGCTGCAGGGCTAATGGTTTCTGGACTTGGACGTACTGTGGTCTCTACGATTGGCTTCTCCTTGGTTAGGCTCAGAGGCACTTAGGGCTCCTCTTCAGATTTCTGGCTCCATAGATCAGACTGGGACAAGAAAAGTGTTGGGCCTTTCCCATATTCCATCCACCTATGGCACCAAACTTGGATGTCAGTTACAGTTCATTGTGCAGTTCTGTGATGCTCTCTTTTCCCATTTTCTTTAATAGGAGTGAAATACTCTGCTTGTAGGGACCACTCATGTAATTCAGATCTGAATCCAAACTTTCCCGTGGTTCATGAGTGTTCAGATAGGGTGGCTTTGGCTCAAGCATACCTGTAATTTTAAGATTCAGCATGAAATTGTCCTCTAAATATACAATAGAAAGTTTTGTCCTTATAGGTCCTTCATGATCACAAGTTCTAGTTTCATTTTTGATTTATGGGAGAGAAGTGTATTAAAAACTTAAATGTATAGGTGAGGAAGGGAATGCTGTTGTCTCTTCCCATCTGATGAACTATAAATTTAAAATTCTATGCAGCAACTTTAAAATATTTATTATTAAGCGGCCCATTCTCTGCCCCCATTTACTTAATCCTGCTGATTTCAGTCGGACTACTTATGTTGAAGAGGTATGTGAGTACAGAGAGATTTAATGGTAGAGATTGGAAAATATCTGCAGGAGCCCACATTAAATGTTTTAGAAGAAAACATGCATTGGATTTATACCAGTGATTAATTTAATATGTATAATAAAACATCAGAAAGGATACAACTGTAGCATAATGATCTATTGTACCATTTATAGGAGCATTCTGGATAAACTGAATTGCGATTTAGACTTAAATTTAGACTTATCTGCATGGTGCATTGGTTTGCAGTAGAGGGATGTACATTCTACTCTATGCCAGAATGTTGCATAATAACTGTCTCTGCCGGTGCACACTGGTGTACATTTATGTAGTACAGTTTAAAATGGGAGTACCTTATCACATACTAGGGAACTTTTAGTGAATGCCAACAGGGTTCACAGGGGCTAGTTAGGATATGTCTACACAGCACAGTAAGCCAGTCTAGGAACATTTGTTATGACCATCACCTTTGGGTACATCACAGTCCTGATTGTCTCACCTCTGACACAACAAGCCCCACTGTTGATTTGCCAACTCGAAACTGATTGGCTGCAGATCTGTAGAAGTCTGGGGTAGCCAGCTTCTATATGGTTATAGTGAACCACTTCTGGACCAGCAGGTTGTCCTGGCACTGAAGGATAGGTGGAAACTGATCAGGAATGTGTACTACCTCATGCAGAAGTTCTGGACCCCTTATAGGTCATTCCCAGTCTGCATGAAAATGTGATTCCAGTCTGTGCTTGTGGCCCTGCTCCCAAAGCACTGGTCTACATTGGGGGAATCTGTGGCTAAGGCAACACTGCACTGCAGTGCACAATCAGCTGCACTGCAACTGGCATATCAGTATTCCCCCCACCCTGAGAAATGCCTCTGGCAGTTCAAATACTGCTGCGAAAATGTCCAGCAGTGTCTCGCGTACGCTCCACCTGTTTCACGAAATACGACTGATAGCACGAGGTGGAGAAGCTCTGGCTGCTCAGAGCATGCAAACACAAAATGGCTCAACTAGACATATTTGCAGGCTAACACCACCCAAAACACTGCTGGCCAGCTCCTACAGGACAGACAGAAAAATTCTCTCACAACCCACTATAAACCATGCCCTGTAGCACTTCAGCTGGTGAGGGTGCTAGGAACTTTGGGAGATGATAACATGTGGCCACAGAAGCTGAAGTTCTGACTCAGGTCTGCATAGTGCAGTGTGGAAATGCCGGTAGGGTTGCGAGGCTCAGATTTCCAGGACAGGGTGGCTGCTCAAGCACAGGCTTGGAAATGCCGAGTGTGATGTTACACTCCATATGATTTTATGAAAATGAGTGTGAATATAATGTAACTGGAATATGCTTCATGCAAAAGGTCTCTTGTAAGGTATCATTACAAAGCTTATAATCCACTGAGTGTGGTCATCCTATTTATATAAATGTATCATTCTTGTATCTGAAACTAGATATATGAAATATAACTCTGAGGGCCTATTGTAATTATGCAAAGTGTGGGCCATTAATGGTGGTTTGGAATCTTGATGGCTCCCATCAACTAGGACACAGTTGTAAATGGCTCTGTTTACTTGCAAGCCTTCCTGTGAGTCAGGCCAGGAAGAATAAAGACCTGGTACTGGAATCCATCTTAAACCTGGGGCTTTTCTGTTTAGAAGGAGGGGTGGGAACCCAGAGAGACAAGATTCCCGCCGTGTGCCAAAGCCATATAAGAGTGAGGAACAGAACAAAGGAGATTCCAGTTATGAGAAATCCCCTGGTTACCACCTGAGCTGGAGCTCACAAGGACTGTACCGGGGACAGGATTGGGCCCAGACTAGGAAGGAGCCCAGTCTGTGAAAGAAACTTATTGGAACATCTCTGAGGTTGAGATTTTATCTGTAATCAGTTTCTTAATGTATTAGGCTTAGACTTGCGTGTTTTGTTTTATTTTGGTTGGTAACTTACTTTGTTCTGTCTGTTATTACTTTGAAACACTTAAACCCTACTTTTTATATTTAATAAAATCACTTTTGCTTATTAATTAATCCATAGTAAGTGATTAACACCTGGGGGAGTAAATAGCTGTGCATATCCCTCTATCAGTGTTATAGAGGGTGAACAATTTACGAGTTTACCCTGTGCAAGCTTTATACAGAGTAAAATGGATTTATTTGGGGTTTGGATCCCATTGGGAGCTGGGTGTCTGGGTGCTAGAGACAGGAGCACTTGCTAAGCCATTTTAAGTTAAGTCTACAGCTTTGGGGGCATGGGTCAGACCCTGGGTCTGTGTTGCAGCAGATTAGCATATTTGGCTCAACAAGACAGGGTTCTAGAGGCCCAAACTGGCAGAGAAAACGGGCTCAGAGGTAGTCTCAGCACATCAGTGACAGTCCCTAGGCGGGCTCTGTGACCAAACCCGTCACACCGAATTTGCAGGTGACGGTCACACAGACCTGGGCTCGGTGTGCTGTGTGGACCTACCCTTAGCGCACAACATGCTGATGCATACTAGAATTTAGACCCTATAGTTCAGACTAACGCACCATGTAGACAAGTCCTTAGAATATTCAGCTGGAGATTTTACTGCTTTATGGACCAAAATCTGCCCTCAGATATGTGAGTTCACTACTCCCATTGAAACCACTAGCTGAGGGCAGAATTTGGCCCTTAATAAATAAAAATTACATGGAATAAAAACTGAGAAACCCGAATATATCAAACTCAGTATATTTCTGTCTTGAGATTCTGATAGATAAAATGTCTTGTGGTTTGATTACTGAATATGTGCAGCTTGCACTGGGAGACTTGTATAAATTGAAAGTATATCCAAGGTCACGCTACATAACTGCAAGTGTCTGAATCTAGGTCATAAGTACATAACACACACTTGTCACACTGTATGGACAACATTATCTAACTGAACCCATGGGGCTGCATCTGCAGATAATTGAAGTTATAATTACAATGTTGTGGTGCTTTTACAGAGTGTAGCTGTCACCTAGGAAACCACTGGTGTTCAATTTTTTAAAAAAAACCCTATAAAATACAAAATTGGTGGGATCAGGTATCTGAAAACACATTTGTGCTCTAGGTATAAATGTAAGGATTCAAAGATTTCTGGTATGCAGTCTCGTTAAGGCATTTTTTGAAACAGAAAACTTCATCATTAAATTCATCTCATTATTTCTGGCAATTTTTCACCACATACTGTGAACTGAGCTAGTCTTCTGAAGTAATAATCCCATTCTCTCCCCCACTTCCCTCCACACCTATGTCTTTCAACCCAGCAAGATCAAAAACAAAAGAGAATGCTTGAATTAGGGGTGGGTGTTGCCCATTTTGCAGCTGGCTGAAAAAAGATGTGATTTTTATCTTGCCAAATATATTAATAAATCATGTAGTTACTGGTGGCTTGTTGTTTGTTTACAACAGACCAGCTCTATTAGAGGCCAAATGAATTCAGAGGTATAACAGTAACCTTTGAAATCCGTGGATTCTGAGTCCCTGTCATACAACAGGCATATTTAACTTAGTAAAGTTCAACCCAGGAGTGGTGACTCGGGCTAGGGGAAAAAATCATTTGTTTTCTATTTGCCCTTCTGTGTTGAACATTTATTACAGAGAATTTCTTGGCTGAAATTTGTCAGCTATCACATTAACGGGGACACTCTTGAGTAGTGGCAGTTATTTATCAACACTGATGTCCTTTTCACCTCTGAATGTGGGTGGTATAAGAACGTCTATGAAACAGTGCAAAGCTCTCTGTGAAACTTGTATATAAGATACATTTTTCCTGTGCTCTTTCAGGCCCAAAGGGGCACCATTAACATCTCCATGACTGGGCAGAAGGGGCACTGGGCTGTCTTCAAAGCAGAGTCTTTACTATAGATGCTGGCCTGCTGTGTAGCTCTATAGCAGTGGTTCTCAACCCGTGGGCCACATGCAGCCCAGTTAGCACACAGCTGTGGCCCAGCTCAGCTGTGTGCTAAAGGCTCCGGGCTGCCAGCTGCCCTGCTGTGTGGTGGGCTCCAGGCTGCCGGCTACCCTGCCACGCAGCTAGCTCCAGGGTCTCAGTGGGGTCCAGGGTCGGGGTCCTGGCTATCCCTGGCTCCCCACGGCAGGGTCTGGGCACCCAGCTGCCCAGTTGCATGGTGGGGTCTGGGCTCCTAGGCAGGTGGCTGCTGCCCGACAGGGCTAAGGGTCCAGGCAGCCAGCTGCCTCCTGGCCCTGCACGGTGGGGGTCAGGGTCCCTGCGCAGTAGGGTCCGGGGTCCCCACACCCAGCTCTCTGCTTCTGGCCCCGCTCTGTGGAGGGATCTCTGGGCAGAGGGCGCTGAACATAGTGGTTTGGGGGGGAGGATTAAGTGGGGGGCACTGTGGTTCTCAACCTGCGGCCCAACTAACACTTTTTATGATAAATAGGTTGAGAACCACTGCTCTACAGGAATACTTGCAGAATAGAGTATACCAGAGGTTTGTTCTTCCAAGACTCGCAGCACTTTTTCAGACTTGTGTTAAACAAGCACACAACCTAGCTAGAGCTGCAGAACTCTGTATTGTTCACTACAAATATTGCATCTGCCAGGTGGATTCTGGGTTGAAGATGGATGATGGAAGAGATTTTTCACCTGCCCAGAATGGTTGGTGTCTTCTGGGGTACAGTCTTTCAGTTCTCTGTCACTACCAAAGTGACCAGGCAGTCTTCCCATTCACTGCCCTGCTACTGTATGCCATGCCCTTGGTGGCTGATAGGGGTACTTGAGCCTGCCCACTACTCCGGATTCCGGTCCAGGGATCCTACACCCAGCAGCTCTGGGCTTTCCTCTCTCAGCCCTCACTGCTCCTTTCCTGGGCTGCTTCCTGCAACTCCTGGTTTCCCTCCTTGCTCTAGGTGTACCAGTTCCTAACCCTCCTCCCTCTTCCCAGGGAGTGAATACCCTATCCCAGCAGCAGCCCCTGCCTGTTGCCAGATTCTGGCTTTGTAGACCCTGCCTATTCCTGCATAGCTGAACCTTTTTGCAATCAATTCCCTGCTCCTTGGCTCTTCCCCCAGGTGCAGTGGAGTTAATAAGCCTACCTGGCCATCCAGGGATGAACACTCCATCACAGCAAGAACTTTCTTGTACTTACACAATGTAGCCATCTCTGACTAGATGGTTGGTGGAAGGGTGTTGGCAAAGGCTGGAAGCCATGGCTATGGAATGGACTTATCGGTGTCAGTTACAAGTCTCATAGATACATTTAGCTGGATATTGACAAGGTCTGTGTGTGAGTTTCTTCCACAGACAGGTGTGCAGTACTCAACCATGGAATAAACTAAAGCCACTGATAGCATTCAGCATGACGACTCCAACTAGAACCTGCTAGTTCTTCTTCAAGTGCTTGCTCATATCGATTCCAATTAGGTGTGTGTGCACCGCGTGCATGTTCGTTGGAAGATTTTTACCCTAGCAACACTTGGTGGGTCGGCTGGATCGCCCCCTGGAGTGGCGTTACGGAGCCGGATATATACCCCTGCCAACCCAACTGCCCTTCAGTTCCTTCTTACCGCCCGTGATGGTCATTGGAACTGTGGAGCGCGGCTTAGCTGATCTCCACTTCCCTAGCTTACTCGTAGTTCTTTACTGTTAGTTGTGTATATAGTTCGAGCTTTTACAGTTATAGTTAGTCTTAGTTGTTTGTGTATATATATAGTTGAAGGGGGACTGGGGATTAGCCCCTTCCCCCACCCCCGGTACCGGGGCCCATGCCCGGGTCACCGGGATTCAAACCTTGCTCGGCCTGCCAAAAGCTGATGCCAACAGGGGATCCCCACGACTCCTGCCTCAAGTGCCTTGGGGAATCCCATCTTCCTGACAAGTGCCGCATCTGTAGAGCCTTTAAGCCAAGGACGAAGAAGGAGCGGGACTTTCATCTGAAACAGCTCCTCATGGAGGCGGCACTTAGCCCAGCACCATCGGTACCGAGCGCTGAACAATCTGCTTCTGTAAGGAGCGCTCCTTCGGCTCCGGACTGCTCCGGTGCCGCGAAAGCAATCCCGGCACCCACCCTCCCCGGCACCGATGTTGGCTTGGTACCGCTGACTGCGGCACCATCGATTCCGGTCCCGCAAGGGCCGTTGAGTCCGGTGCCCGAAAGCTCCCTGGCTGACGCCATGGTCGAGCTCGCTCTCCCATCCATGCCGGAGACCTTCTCCACGGCACGGGAGTTGATCGCGATGACAGAGACCGTGCTGCCTCAACCCCCGGCACCGCTGGTGCAGGTCATCCAATCTATTGGCAAGCCTCAAGAACAGGAGCCCCCACAGGACCCTCTTGTCCCTGGCCTCTCCTCTTCCTCCTCACCAGATGAGGTGGTGGCAGGGACATCCTCCTCTGGCCCTCCCCCAATTGACCTAAGAGGCCATCAAGACCTTTTGAGGCGGGTGGCGCAGAATATGAATCTGCAGGTAGAGGAGGTCCCTGAAATAGAGGACCCAGTCATGGACATCTTGTCAGCAGACACCCCTACAAGAGTGGCCCTGCCCTTCATTCGCACTATACAGGCGAACACTGATACCATCTGGCAATCCCCAGCCTCTATTCCCCCCACTGCCAGGGGAGTAGAGTGAAAGTACATGGTGCCCTCCAAAGGCTACGAATATCTGTACGTGCACCCTCCTCCTTGCTCCCTAGTAGTGCAATTGGTCAACGAGCGGGAACGTCATGGCCAGCAAGCTCCTGCTCCCAAGTCCAAAGAGGCAAGTCGCATGGACTTGCTAGGCCGCAAAATATAACCCTAAACCACCTGCGGGGCCCAAACAGAATTTTGAAGGGGCACCCAAGGACGGCGCACCAGTTGTTTTCCCGGATCCTTCCCCACCTTTTTACAACCACCCCTCCCATTTCCTCCCTGCGTGGTCCCAGCTAACATCGGATCATTGTGTCCTGCGCACGGTGGATTTGGGATACCACCTTCAGTTTGTTTCCCCCCCTCCTTGTCACCCTCCTTCTCATCCCTCTTCAGGGACCCCTCTCACAAACAATTCCTCTTATGGGAGATCCAGACGCTCCTATCCATTGGAGTTATAGAGGAGGTATCAAAAGACCTGAGGGGCAAGGGGTTTTATTCCCACTACTTCCTAATCCCCAAGGCAAAGGGAGGTCTAAGACCGATCCTAGACCTGTGAGGACTCAACAAGTTCATGATAAAGTTGAAGTTCCGCATGGTATCTCTGGGGACCAGCATCCCATCCTTGGATCCCGGAGACTGGTATGCCACCCTCAATATGAAGGACGTGTATTTCCACATTGCAATTTACCCACCACACAGACGGTACCTCTGTTTCATGGTCAACCATGAACATTTTCAATTCATGGTCCTTCCATTTGGCCTTTCTACAGCCCCGTGAGTATTCACAAAATGCATGGCAGTAGTCGCCACCTCTCTTCGCCATCGTCGGGTGCACGTCTACCTGTATCTCGATGACTGGCTCATTTGAGGGGCCTCCGAGTCACAGGTGAGCAGTCACCTCTGCATCGTCAAATATCTCTTCATGAGACTAGGCCTGATGATCAACACCGAGAAGTCAAATCTGGTGCCCACGCAGAGAATAGACTTCATCGGGGCGATTCTGGATTCCAATCTTGCCAGAGCTTGCCTGCCACAGCCTCGTTTCCAGGCGATGTTCAAGGCCTTCAAACCTTCCCGACAACGTCGATTAGCACTTGTCTCAGTCTCCTAGCCTCATGGCCGCCTGCACCTTCATGACCAAACACACCAGACTGCACCTCTGTCCACTTCAAACCTGACTCGCCTCAGGTACCGACCGGGCCGAGACAGGCTGGACGTGATAGTCATGGTTCCCTCAAACATTTTAGCATCCCTGACCTGGTGGCTGAACCCCTCCTTGGTCTGTGCAGGAATGCCATTCCACCCACCGCAACCTTCGATGGCCCTAACCGCGGACGCGTCATCTCTGGGTTGGGGTGCCCACCTAGAGGGTCTCCATACACAAGGCCTTTGGTCGGCTCAAGAGCTAACTTTATACATCAATGTGCGGGAGCTGCAAGCGGTTTGCCTAGCGTGCCAGGTGTTTTCTCATCAACTCCAAGGCTGTTGTGCATCAGTGTTTATGGACAACACGACAGCCATGTTTTATATAAACAGGCAGGGCGGAGCTTGCTCCTCCCTTCTTTGTCAGGAAGCCATTCAGCTCTGGGAGTTTTGCATAGCCCACTCAATCGACCTGGTAGTGTCCTTTCTCCCAGGAGTTCAGAAAACCCTGGCAGATCGCCTCAGCAGATCCTTCCTAACTCACGAGTGGTTGATTCGTCCGGACATCATCCATTCTGTTTTCCGGAAGTGGGGGTTTCCCCACATAGACCTCTTCGCCTCTCGCGAGAATCGGAAATGCCACGTGTTCTGCTCTTTCCAGGGTTGCTCCCCGGGCTCCCTCTCAGACACATTCCTGATACCGTGGACGAACCATCTGCTGTATGCCTTTCCACCGTTCCCGCTGGTCCACAGGGTCCTGCTCAAGCTCCGCAGAGACAGGGCCCGCCTGATCATGATCACCCCAGCGTGGCTGAGGCAGCATTGGTACACCATGTTGATTGATCTGTCGGTGACTGACCCAATTCCCCTACCACTTTGGCCGGATCTCATAACTCAGGACTATGGCAGACTTCGCCATCCAGACCTACAGTCTCTTCACCTCACAGCATGGTTGCTGCGTGGTTAAGCCAGTCCAAGTTGCGCTGCTCTGCCTCGGTGCAACAGGTGCTCTTAGGCAGTAGGAAGCCTTCCACTAGATTGACATACCTGGCCAAGTGGAAGCATTTCTCCTGCTGGTCCGCTCAACGTAACGCTTTCCCCACGCAGATACCAGTCCCTACGGTCCTGGACTACCGCTGATCCCTGAAACAACACAGCCTAGCGGTGTCATCCATAAAAGTGCATCTGGCGGCCATCTCGGCTTTCCACCCAGGGGAGAACGGATGCTCAGTCTTTACTCACCCTATGGTTTCAAGGTTCCTCAAGGGCTTGGAACGTTTGTACCCGCAGGTTCAACGTCCTGCCCCGACCTGGGACCTCAGTCTCATTCTAGCCAAGCTCCCTTCGAGCCGCTAGCCACCTGCTCGCTGCTGTACCTCTCCTGGAAGACAGCCTTCCTCGTCGCCATTACATCGGCGAGGCGAGTGCCTGAGCTTCGGGCCCTCACAGCGGACCCACCCTACACAGTGTTTCATAAGGACAAGGTACAGCTGCGACTACACCCCGCCTTCCTCCCTAAGGTGGTGTCAGCTTTTCATGTCAATCAAGACATCTTCCTTCCAGTCTTCTTCCCGAAGCCCCACTCGTCGCATCAGGATCAGCAACGCACTCCTTAGATGTCCGTAGGGCTCTCGCCTTTTATATCGAAAGAACAAAGCCTTTAGAAGGATGCCCCAGCTCTTCGTAGTGGTGGCAGATCAAATGAAGGGCCTGCCGGTCTCCTCGCAGCGAATTTCATCTTGGGTGACGTCCTGTATCCGTTCCTGCTATGACTTGGCCCACGTTCCAACTAGCCACCTCACTGCCCACTCTACTCGGGCTCAAGCTTCATCTGCCACCTTCCTGGCACATATACCCATCCAGGAGATATGTCATGCAGCTATCTGGTCATCGGTTCACACCTTTGCGTCACATTATTCATTGGTGCAACAGTCCAGGGATGACGTGGTGTTTGGCTCAGCAGTCTTACATTCTGCAACATCTCTCTGACCCCACCGCCTAGGTAAGGCTTGGGAGTCACCTAATTGGAATTGATATGAGCAAGCACTCGAAGAAGAAAAGACGGTTACTCACCTTTGTAACTGTTGTTCTTCGAGATGTGTTGCTCATATCCATTCCAAACCTGTCCTCCTTCCCTCTGTCGGAGTAGCCGGCAAGAAGGAACTGAAGGGCCGTTGGGTCGGCAGGGGTATATATCCGGCGCCATAACGGCGCCACTCCAGGGGGCGACCCAGCCGACCCACTGAGTGTTGCTAGGGTAAAAATCTTCTGACGAACGTGTATGCGGTGCGCGCACACACCTAATTGGAATGGATATGAGCAACACATCTCGAAGAACAACAGTTACAAAGGTGAGTAACCGTCTTTTTTTGGATGAGATTTATGTGATTTCACTTGACAGGAAGGCTCTGACATAAACATAGATGATCCCACCATCAAACCACCTGGTTTCTTGCTCCACTGAAGACAGTGTATGGCCATCAGCCATATTAGGATGCTACATGGAAGACATACACCTGGTACAAAATGAAGAATCAAGGATTTGCCTCAATGTAAATGCAGAGAACACCAAATCATCAAATACATTGTGAATGAGTGCCCCATCTTTTCATTTCCAGGGGGTGTAGAAAAGGTGCACTCTGCATCTCTTGGAGCTGCCAAATGGATTTAAAATCTTTCTATTAACTTGTAAAGTTGCTGTTTCCAAATGAAAGAAGAATACTACAGGCATTTCGGTGCCCTGGACAGCTATCTGACATAGATGAACTGGACTCCCAATTAATTTATCAGTCATGTTTCTGATGAGGAATTGCTAAAATTTCTTTAGCAAGGTAGACTTTAGAATTTGACCTTGGCATAAAATAGCTCATGATTCTGTCATAATTTAGCAATTAGCTTTGAAGAAATAAAACTAGCTAGAAAGATTACTACATAATTGTACTTATTTTCCTCAGTAGTGGAAATTATTAATATAATACTGAAGGAGAGGGATTCATGAGTCCTAGTCACCAAAGGACTGGCTGTAGATGTAACATTTTAAAAAGTTTATGGTATGGACCACCGTTGTCATGATAAAATGGTACAAGATATGAATATGAATCAAATTAAAGCTTGTGTTGGTGTAGCTGTCTAGATGAGGGAGTAAAAGAAAATATTGGATACATGTTAAGAAGGCTAAAATGAAAAATGTAACAGTATTTCTTTCATACAATATAGGATTCTCAAAAGAACAACTATATGTGAGGTCTAGAGATGTGCAAAAGTTAGAACAATTAGATATAACTAAAACAGCTGGCAGATGAAATGTTAAAGAGGCAAAGCAACCATGTTATCCAGATATTAAGGTAAAGAGTCAGATATAAGAGGCAGTGAATTGACAATGATGATCAAATATCAGAGGGGTGGAGTAAGAGGGAGGAATAATGGCTGTGTGGTTAAGGCACTGGATTAGGCCTCTAGAGATGGGGTGCAGTTCCCATTTCTGCCCCAGACTCTGTGGGACATATTATGGCAATGCCCAAGAACGTCAGCTGAGATCATGGCCCCATTTGCATTGGACACTGTGCATATACATACCTACTAACACAGACCAACAACAAACTAATAGATTGAAAGGTGTGTAAATGGAAAGTGGGTGAACTGGAGTACAAGGTGATCATGTGGGAACCTCTAGCTTCTCTCCCCTGTGGTTGGAAGAGGTCCCAGTTCTGTCACCCAGACAGTAATTCTGTATTCCCATACCCCACTCCCTCCCCAAACTGGCCCCAATTAAGACTGGTCTCCAGCACACATACAACATCTGTCTTCTACCCAATTTATTCGGTGCAGTTAGGGGCGATAGACGATGAAGGTGCTGGCCATCACTGCAGTCTCTGTACGCAGAGTACAGTGACTGCTTCCTACAGTGACCCATGGCTGCTAGCCCTCTCAAAAAGGGTAAGAAAGAGGAGAGGGATGTGCCCCCAACACCTTCTGCATTAGCCAGAAGGAATAACCAACCACAGAGGGGAGTGGCTGCTGCATGTCCTTAAGGATTATGACAGAAGGTGTGCTCTCTCTGCATGTCTTAAAGTTTGGGGAGGCAGAGTGTTCATAGTGGTATGGTGCAGATCTCAACCACTCTTCCTTGTGAAAGAACCTTTACATACTAATACCTTGTGCAAAACAAGTATATGCACCAGTTATATTTCAGTGTAGAATAAGCAGTGAATCGTTTTCTGACTTAAAAATTTTTTGCAAAAAATTTACTAGTGTACACAGTAACAATACAATTCTCTGCACATGAGCAGTGAGACATAAGACCTAGCAATTTAAATACATTCTACACTATTTCCCTTAACTTACAGAGCAATTAAATCTGGGCAAAGCTTGGTTACAGCAATCACACTGTTCAGGTTCCCCCATAGCAGACCACTTATGTAAAATAGAGAAATCACTACTAAAAATTCAGTATTTGCCAGTGGACCCTGTACTACACTGGATAGTGCTATGACATCCCAGACATAACTGTAGTCTCCATCCTATAACAGCTTGCACCCTGTACACATTGCTGAATGTGTGCACAAATATGAATCAAAACAATGTGTGGGTGCATTACAGATAATGTTAAATTCTAGATGTAGTACTCTATACTGAGCAATTGTCTCAATCCCTTTTAGTGCCTTCTTTCTCACACTCAGGACCAGAGGGTAAAAGCAGGGCAGGTTAGGGGCAGAGAATAGGTGTGCTTAAGGGGACATGAATTCAAATATAATCCTCTGTATTGCAGATGATATGCTTAGCTCCCCATTTCCCTCTAACCTTCTAATAGGCAGGAGTAACTTTTTGTGATTGCCCAGCAACACTCTAATCAATGAAGGATCAGGTCCCCTACAGCTATTAATCATTTTTATTGTGCACATATATGGACAACACTCCACCCCAGCACTGTGGAGGATCAATTTCTCTATGGTAACTGTTGGCAAATGCTGGGTTCTTAGTGGTAACCACCTAAATTAATCAACTGAATACACCATTAACTATGTGAATGAGCCGTCTTAGATGTCAAAAAGGGGGTTGAGTTAGTAGAAAGAAATCTTGGCAAGAGTAATTAAGATAGCAGTTGGTGTATCTTCAAGCTTGTATTAATTGTATACAGTTTGTGAATAAACATTTGAAAAGCTTCTTATGAATCAACTGGAAGGGCAAAATTCAAAGCTAATTTTGATAGAAATAATGTTATTACCATGGTAGCTGTCAGAAATTTGTGAAGCCAGCTTCATTCTGTAAAAAAACACTGTCCTAAAGGCATTGCTGGCAATCAAATTACCACCTATAGTCAACACCTAGTCTTATCTTTGAGTGATCTTTTCAATTCAGCACCAAAGTGATTACATATTTCGTTTCCATCACTGGAGAGTTGGCCTCCATTGGGGGAGGGGGGAGAAGGGAAATCAGGAAAATCCCTAAGCAATTGTCAAAACCTTAGCTGAATAAAAAAAGATTAGTGAATAAACATAGATTTTCTATAGTATCTTCACACCAACTTCCACATAAACTTTACTAAGGAGCTGCATAAGAAAATAATGTGTTAGCACAATTGTTCTAGCTATTCTACTCTACTCCCATATAGGTCCATATGTACCATTTATTCATAAAAGATTGAGAGGGAAATGTAGTAATAAATCTCACCATTTTATGTTAGCTCAGATTTTGGGCTGCAGTCTCCACACCTATCCTTTGGAGCAGCAAGGGTCTGGGAACTAAAAATGGAAGCAAGGGACCCATGTGAAAATATGACTGCCACAGAGCTCCAGCCAGGCTTTTGGAAAGACTATTCTCAGGTAGTACAGTAGTTACTTCTTGGCTAGGCCTGCATTCGGATCATGACCTGATTGGAGTTACAGCTCACCAATATTGGGTTAATGATACTTCAAACAAAATAAAAGGAGATAATATTTTATATTTACTATGGTTGTCCTAGAAAGGAGTTCCTTTTCATAGTTCTCTATACCCCCTACCCATTTTTTATGTGCGTGGCTCATGAGCTGCAAGGACTGTCTTGCAGAATGGCTAGCAATGTCTGTCCAGAGTGGGGCAGTACATCCAGCAATACTGCCTTTCACCACTGTTATAGTTGTGCTTACCTCCATGCTCCACTGTAGTTGTTTTATTGTTCATAGTCTCATGACTTCATTACAATCTCAAGATATATGGTATCTTTTCTTGAAGTCCCAGCTCGTGGAGTCATGTAGTTATGTGAGAATCTTGATTAAAAAATTAAAACAAAAATCTAGCTCTCATGGTTGTAGAAAGATGCTTTAAAACATTAACACAGTCTAAAGACTCAAAAAAAAGAAAGCCAGTAAGAACCACACCAAATTTATTATATATTTAATGCTCATGATATTTTGCAGGGGTGAGGACCTGACTCATGACTTTTGAATTCTTGGTCCACGTCTCTTGTGTTTTTCATCTGCGTGTTTGAAAAATACGGGGTGTTAGGTTTGCTGGTATGAATATATGGCTTATACCAAATTTTTTTGATATGTTGATGGTTTCATGCAGTTAATGACACATCTCAAAGTATTTTATGGTCTACCCATTCTTCTCCCACAGCATAGCCAGGGCTGCTTTGCTGTAAGTGAAAGATGTGTGTCCCTCTTTACATTTAAACATTCAGAATTTTTCAACCAGCTCTAGCTGTAAGGGGCATGTGTTTTACCTAAGCCTCACCCCTTTTTGTTTGCTTTTTCTTTTTCTCATATACACCTCTACCTCAATATAACGCTGTTCTCGGGAGCCAAAAAATCTTTCCGCGTTATAGGTGAAACCGCATTATATTGGACTTGCTTTGATCCGCCAGAGTGCGCAGCCCTGCCCCCCTGGAGCGCTGCTTTACCGTGTTATATCCGAATCCATGTTTTATTGGGTCGTGTTATATTGGGATAGCGGTGTATCGATTTCTGGGTGGGATGTAGTTGCCCCAAATTAGGTTTGTTCTTTCCCTTGCTGTGTTCACAGTTCTGACAATAAGCATTCAACAATATGGTATTTGACCAAGAACAATTCCTGTTCTTAATGGTATGCACTGATATATTGAGAGCTAATAATATAGGTAAAAATGAGGCTCAAACTTACTTGCCAGTTGTTTTTTTCAAAATCAGTAATGAACAAGCAAGAGAGTCAAACAACCACAACCAACACAAATGCTATTCATTCAAAACATCAATAGGAATAACTTCTTTACCGGAGTTTTTTTGCCCCTGCCCTCCTGAAATAGCTCAAACTCTTGAACTGGACTCTTCTTTTTTGTTTTATGTTTGTTTGTTTGTCCCGTTAATCAGGGTTGGTGGCTCTTGTTCTTCATCTCCAAGTATTCCATTGAAGATTGTGTTACAAGCTGACACCAAACTTCCTGTCCTCCTTCAGCATTTCGACCCACCTTTTTCTGGGTCCTCCTCATGATGTTTGTCCTGTAACTACTAGATCTCATACTCTCTGACCAATACATCCCACATCTCATTGTCTAATATGATCAAACCATCTCAGCTGATACTTTCTCACCTTTTCTGTGATATGGGCTACCTGCATCATGGCTCATACTGTTTAAATTGCATAACCTATTAGGTCTTGTCTCAACCAGTAACAACCTGAGCATTCTCATTTTGGTAGTGTGGAGTAGTTGTTCTCTCTTCCTCATTGGCCAGCATTCTGACCGGTATAGCATGATCGGTATAATCAGGGTCTCATACACTTTGCTGTTTATCCTTATCGCAGGAAATTCCTGTCAACTCCCTCCATTTACACCAAGCACTCTCCATGTGATTCTTAACATCTGTATTCCCATCACTGCTCAATACTCAACTGAGGTACATTAATTGTTGCATAGGCTTTAACTCTATACCATCTAGTTTCACTGGCTGCTTGTTGTCCTGCTCAATGAAGCACCATGTGTATGGCATCTTCTGTTACTGACACATAAACCATTTTCTTCTAACGCAGTCCTCCATTGTTCAAGGTCTCTTTACTGGTTCTTCATGAAACAACATAATGTCATTGGTGAAAAGCATGCTCTATGGAGTATCTCTCCTAATACTCTGCATTAAGGTGCCCATTACAAGTAGGAATGGGCTTAAGATTGATCTTGGATGTAGATCTATCCCACAGTGAATGGCTGACTGCAGGTGCTTCTCACTTCTATTGTTGCTACCCTCATGTGTGTCCAGGATAGTATGAATGTATGTCTCTGGAAAATTGCACAACTGTAGGCACCGTCACATCTATTCTGTAAGAACTTTGTCATAAGCCTTCTGTAAGTCCACAAACACTTAATGCAATTCCTTGTGTTTCTTCTTGTACTTCCACTGCAATATTTTGGCTTCAAACAATGCATCCATTGTTGATCTTCCTGGCATAAACCCAAATTGGTTGTCACTTACTTGGTGCTCCATTTCCTCACAAAGTCTTTTCTCGGTAATTCTTTCCTAACATTTCATCGTGTGACTTATTAATTTGATGGGTTGGTAATTATTACATCCTTGCATATCCCAAACAGGCCTCTCTCTGACTACTTATTAATTTAACATCATGCTAAGGCACAGTTGGAGGTCACTTCAAAGCATTGCCTGATTTTTGTTCAACTTTTATATGAATATTGCAAAATCCATTCAGTTCTCTCAGTCCTTGGGTGAGATTCCCTAGAGTCAACTCACCGTTTTTCCGTAAAAAGAAAACAGTGCAAAAACATAGTAAGTGTTGTAAAGCAATATGCCACGCATGGTTGCTGTGGTACAGCAATATATTACAAAGAAAAATACAGCCATTTCTATTCACAGGCTGTAAAGTCAATTTCTGCACTAACTATCTCAGGTACTTTCACCATAGTCCTGCTAAAATAACCTGGGAAGATACAGTGGGGAATTAATATATTTGTTGGGATACATTAAAGGAATTAACCTTCCTTCCTGCCCTCCCTCCCTAAATGGGTCAGCCATTGCTGTGTTGCTTCTTGCACAGGCAGAAAAGTGGCTTGTTTTAAACACTCCTGACTGATAAGAATTTTAAAGGCTGTTATTTTTTAAGAGATACTGCTGGCAGCCTGTGAGAGAAAAAATAAGCAAGTATGCCTGCTTCCTGCAGTATGCAACTGGTTGCCTCAGTAATAAAGCTACTGTTCAACTTTAGTGCACATACACAGGTCAACTCGTATCTATCTGGGGATGCATGTAGCAAGCAAAGGGAGCAGGATCATAACCTAGTGTTCCTAGATGGGGAATAGAAGAGAAAGAAGCAGACATAAGTGGTTGTATCAATTAGTCAGGGTAGGCACTAAAAGACCAGTAAGTGCAGTTTCCATAAATATTGATTTATAAATGAACAAATACAACATTCAAGTGCACCCACTTTACCCCCAGGGAAAGGCATGTGGCATGAAAGGAAAAAAAAACAGTAGTAACTAACATATACAGATACCAGTCATAAACAAGAATGTGAATGAACTTGAAATCCAAAGCAGAGGATTAAAGATCATAAGAATACTGAAAAAAAGCACTTAAATATGTATGGTGAGAAAAAAAGAAGGGTAACTTGGGGTGTTGTGATCTTGAAAAGAAGAAAGTCAGCAACTTGACTATGAAAACTTGGCATACAATAAAAAGGATGTTTTTGTCGAAAAGTGACACTCCTACTCTTCAGATACCAGAAGAGATTGTCAACAAGAGATGTTATATTTCAAACAAACAATTGAAGCTTTACACTGAAAGATAAAGCATCTGTCTTCTTTAGGTTTTGCTATAGATAATTTAGGCTTCCTCGTGAAGGTAACAATAACAAATCCACAATCTTGTTGAGAACAAGACAATGGGACTTGAAATTTATTTGACTTGTCTACCAAAATGCAGGCACAAATTGAAAGCCACATAATGGTATTGGGAATGTTGCCAATGTCTTAATTAAACATGTACAAATAATACACACAGTCTATTTTCTGTGAGAGAGATGGCTACTGAATGAGCAGTTGCAATTTCCAATGTTCTTTTTTTCTTTAGTGTCTTGATTTTTATTATTTGTATTGGAATGCAGTTTGCTCAAGTAATACTGTATGGGTCAGATTCTCTTCAGCAGGTAGTGGTGAGGGGAACTGCTTCTGTGGGTACACCAGGGATCATTGCACCTATTTGAGGTACAATACGTTTAGAAGTGCAACCATTGCTATATCTTTTTAAAAGGATACAGCATGCTTCTCTTCAGCATCCAGTGTGAGGATAGTTTGCTTCATGCCCCCTCTCTATTCACCTATGGAGGGCTACCCGTTGGCTGTTAGACACCTGTACTTCTGCTTCCTGAGCACAAGCACTGTGACTATGTCTTGGCCCTGGGTGCCAACTCAGGGCTGTACATGTTTGGCCTGCCATCCCCAATGCCCTCACTAAAAATGCATTTGAATCTCTGGAGTCTGACCCAGCGAGAAAAATGTTAAATGGTAGTTACTTATAAACATTTGTAATTTAAATGTTAAATAACACAGATTAGGACAAAGATAACTCCAGCCCTATATTGGCAGACAGTCATGCAGGTTATTTCAGCTGCTTTTATTTTTTTGAATTACAAGATTAAATTTGAAGTCATCAATTTTATTCACATTCTTTCCTCCCCTCCCTCAAGCTGGAATACTATATTAATTAGCTGCATCTCTTGAATATCGAACAGCATGTAATATTGAGTGCATTCAGCCTCAGAGCATTCCAACAGCAGCCTTATACACAAAAATCCCTATCCAATATCTGACCTTTCTGTCTTTTCCGGTAGAAAGAGCCAAGTAGTTTGATAACACATATCAATATGTAGATATAGGACTAACTTCAAAAGGACTCTACATGGATATAAGGTTCCACAATAGCAGATCACAATACAGAGTTGGAGCCTAAGTGTACAACACTGGCCATGTTTTCAAAAATAGAAATTACATCCCGTTCTACCAGTTCCTCCAGTTCTGCTATTTGAACAGAATTTATTTGTGAAGCTAGGCTGTATTGTAGCTTCATATTGCTTATATAAAAAAGCAAAGCTTGGCTCATCCTATTGGAAGAGCCTGGGTCCTGTCATCCTATTAGAGAATGACAGCTTTAACAGTGGTGTGTTGAGTGCGAGGTGGTTGTCTACGCTGTATGTGGGATACAATTTGATATTCAGAAGACATTGCTAATGAATTTAGTATTCCACCTTTTGGAGTGGGGTGTAGGAAGATGAGGCCCTGAAACATAAACTCTTGTATCAAAGGCCCAGTCTGAGGCCTGAAGCCTGAACCAAAGTACTTCCAGGCATTGCTAAGCAAAAGCTGGGCTGTGAGCAAGAGGCAGGCCCCATTCACAGAAGTTGGCGAGAAGAGGGCTGCTAGAAGTGCATAAGTGCTAATAAGAGGAACTTGTGCCAAGATGACATCAGGACACTCCACAGACATAACAAGGAACAGGCAGGTACATCTTAAAGACAGGGTCAAAAGGACAGCTTGATGGATAGATCTGTTTGAAACAACATGATGAAAGGAGGAGACAGCACCCTAAGGAGCCAAGGGACTGTACTTCAATATGTCGGTAGGGATGAGTAATCTGTCCTGTAACTGTATAAAAGTAGGTCCCAGAGTGCGCATCTTTGTCCAGCCTAGGGGGCAGTGGAAAGTCCCGCCACTGCCTGAGCCGGTCCATTGCCAGGGGATACAAATTCGTAGTATGTCTCGTAGCGTCTACAGGAAACTATTACTGTGCTTCATTTGACAATAAACCTGGCTAGGGTTCCTTCATACCTTATTAGAGTCTGTGGTCATTGGGGGTTCTCTTGGGGTCTGCTGCGTCAGCTATCTGTGCAGAGCCGGGGCAGCACACAGAGGGAACGTGCACACAGCTGACTGTGATCAACATCATCGAACAAGAGCAGAGCACTACACTGGTAGCTACTGACTACATGGAGGAAATGTGAGTAAATGTACTGACTTTGAATTGCGAAGGTATGAATGCAACAGTTGCTTGGTAACTAGTGCAACCACTTGTGCATAGCAGGGAGTAGCCATGTTTAATCCATTCCTTCACAATCAGGTTCCAGAAACAACCTTGTAAAATCTCATATCTTAAGATACAGTGTTATTGCAATAGACCCTATAAAGCTTGACACAGGCATAAGAGTTTGCACCAGCAAGTCCTGATGCAAGATCAGAGATTTATTTTGTGTCAATACTAACAAAAAATTCCAAAATATGAAGGGAAAATACAACCACAATTGAGTTAATGCCTAAGAAAATGTTAAGCTGATGCAACACAGCAGCTTAGCAAGAGAGCACAACATTGTGCATTATGGGATATGTGCTCCGGCCATGGAGCTCTGCCCACACAAAAGAACGGGGTCTTGAGACACCTGAATTATAATTCTCATGAAACACTGTAACATTTCCAAATCAAAACTTTCATTTTTGGTCATTTTGAAATTTACCAGAGTGGACGGAGAAAATATTTTGCAACCAGCTCTGGGAGAGGACAAAGGATGGAAGTCATTTGCAGCTCAAAGCCTAACTTCATCAGAGTTCCTGTGTACTTATTTGCAAAAGAAATGCAGAAGGACATGTTTGGGAGGTATAGGGAAAAAGCAGGAAGGTAGATTTAAGGTATAGTGAAAAAGCAGGAAGGTAGATTTAAGGTAAACCATGTGATGAGTTTTTATTAGGTCTTTTATGGAGAGGCTGAATAATCATGTTTGCTGTTGGGTATTTATTGGAATGGGATGAACATTCTATCAAAATTGTGACTTTTTTATAGAGGGACATTTAAATTCAGTAAAAACACTCAGGATTTGAGATGGAGGGCTTGTTGATGTTGGTATAAAGTTCAATAAAGCTGCTAAAATGGAGTGAACATGTTGGTACCTCTCTCTTTCTAAAATGCTAACATCTCTACTGCCCCTACCAATTATCCCATTTTTTCTGCCCTAGAGGGGTGTGTGAAAACATAACACACTTCCCGGAGCCTTACATCACTTCTTATTAAAGTGAATCCCTGAAAAGCACCAATGTATTAGCACAGACATCGTGCTCCTCCTAGCAATGTGAAATCAATAATAATAAAAGATACCACTTCAAATGACGAAATAACTTTCCAGGCAGTTCCAAGTACCATGCCTACTCTATTTGAACAAGCAGGATAATGACACTAAATAAAATGATAAAATACCCTGTACAGGTTAAAAATCATTTAGCACATGACATTTGGAGCCTGATCTTGCCCTGTTATAATAGAAGTTTTGCCTAAGTAAAGTCTGTAGGATTGATCCCCTTTGTGGATAACTGTAGTGGGGTGAGCACCTGCTCCGGCCCTGGAGGGGTTGGAAAAACCCTGTGGAGGGCTGGGGCTGGGCAAGGTAAAACCCTGGCTGATTGGGGGAAGTGGCTGCAGCTGGGGCCATGCCCCAGACTGAGCAACAGGGTCTTATAACAAGCCCAGGGAAGCTAGAAGTAGCAGTCTTTCTCTGACTGGAGAGGGAGACAGGCCTTGCTGCTGGGGAACTCACCCAGGGGACCTAGAGTGAGGCAGGGCTGGGGAAAGGCCTTAGGAGCTGGGAAGCCCTAGGCCAGCAACTCCCCAGGCTGCAGGGCCTAGTTCTAGGCCCACCTAGGTATTGGGCTTGCAGAGGGGCAGACTGCAATATCAGCCACTCATCATAGGCAAAGGGGTCTGGACTGGCTGCCTTTACCTACCTTCAGGCTGCCCCTCTGCAAACCCAATACATGAATGGGGGCTAGATGGAGACTGGGCAGTAGCCAAAACTGAGGTGAAGTGGGGATAGTGGGTTGGGGGTTCCCCAGGGAGGGGAGACCCAGATTGGTGGGGTACTGCCAGGGGGCAGCCCCCAGTTAAAGAGGCCCTGGGACCCAGGGAGGGACATGGGGGCCAGACGACAGGTGGATCACTGGCCTACAGAGGGTGCTCTGGAGCTGGAATGAACTAATTCCTGGAAGGCACCAGCAGGAGGTGCTGCAGGGGTGAGTCCACTCATCTACAATAACTCTCATTCACTTTGAATATATTTCTGACTTCTTACAAGAAGCTAGAAATCATAGCAAGAGGGGATTTTAAGGCATTTAAGGTAACAAAAACTGGCTGTCTAATCTCTTCAGTGTTGAACTAAATATATACTGGGCAAAATTCAAAGGAATTATGTTTTGTGATGTTATCCCAAGGAAGAATTTGGCCCATTGTTAGTTACATAGTTATTTATATTAAGATTTTAAATATTTGCATCCCAATTACAAATAACACTGACTTATACTCATAGCTTACAAGAAAAAAGAATGGTTCGATCAGCATTCTTCTCTATAAACCTATCTTACACATGTAATTAGCACTTAAATAGGAGAAAGGAAGGAAGTGCTTCATTCTATGAAGTTGCAGAATGACTATACCATAGTTCAGATCTGATAGAAGTTAGAGGCAGACAAAAATCTTTTAACTATGTTTGAAGGCCAAGATTAATATTTAGGAGCCTATTCAAGGATCTAAATTAGTTGCCTGAAACTAGATTCAGAAAGGGACATAGGTACATAATTACCTATTTGGGTGCCTAAGTTCACCATTTAGCCACTAACCTTCTCAAAACCACAGGTTGCCTAATGCCTAACCCTGTAGGTGTGTAAAGTGCCCTGGCACCTAAGCTTCTGTTGGTAGGCATGAGCAAAATTTCCTAAGTCCTGGTGCCACTGCGTAGCTAACAAGCCACTCAAAACCCTGGCATGATTCTCAAAGTAGGAATTCTCTCACCTGTGGGGCTCAACCTGGTAGGCATGCTCAGAGCATGCTTACTGGATTGGGCCCTGCACAAAAGGCAGCCGCAGCAAGCAAGTCAGGATTTTGGGGTAGGGGTAGGGGGAGGTAGGGTGTGTGTGTATGATGTCCCCAGAATACCCAATGTCTCAGTGGCTAGGACACTTGGTTCAGATGTGGAAGACCTAGATTTGAATCCCCACTCTGCCTGATTTGGAGTAGGGACTTGACCTGAGGTCTCCTATATCCTAGCTGAAGGGGTTCCCTCAATCTCTTCTGTTGACACGGTTCCATTTTGTGTAAATAATTAGTTAGTGCAGCATGGACTCTGGGCCAATGCTGGGAAGGCATCATGTAATTGAAGCTTCTGAAGAGAGGGCAGAAGACTCCAACAGTCACTCCAGGAGGGTTTGTTATACATGACCCTTCTACAAGGAGCTTAACTGTGTTCTGTCAAGGGCTCCCAGTACAGAGCCTAAGGTGGCTCGTGATCCCCTCTTCAATCCCACCAGCCTCGTTGTCCGATGAAATGCTGATGAGGTCCAGGCCGAGGAGGAAACAGGGACCTGGAGGAGGAGGAGCATGTGATACTGCACATCTTCCCAGAGGAGCCAGTTAGGAAGCCCCTCTCCCCTGACAAAACCAAGGAGGACCCTGAGCTGTAGCAGGAACCAGAATGTGAGGCCGATAAATTATAATGGACTCCCACCCTCCCCGCCAGTATCCCCTGTTGCTTTGGTGATAAATTCCTGATTTTTAGCTCTAAGGCATTTGAAGTTCTGTGCACTGACTTTTCCTGCCAAGATAATATGCCATGCATTGCTTTGCCTCTGAACTGCAGTGCTGAAGCCACTTCATTGTCACACCCCTTTTTCTTTACCCGACTCCCCTAGCTTTCCCCCCTCCATCCATCCCCTGCTCCACTTTACCTTGAAATGGTCCTCAAGCAAGATAAGGCTGTATATCAATAACTGTATTGATTTCTAATGAACCCCTATTATGCATTGGGCTGAAACTGTCGTAAACAGATTATTAATGAAAAATCATTGTGTCCCTGTGTCTGGGCACTTCTCAGTCGTCATGCAGGCAGCAATCATCCTGGGGCCACGTGGACTGGGGGGAGGGAAGAGGTGGGTTAGAAAGATCTTGTTGGAGTTGGAACAATTGTAGAAAACTTATAGTTGGTTGTGTAAACTTAGCAAGAGCTGTCTTTTTGTGCCCTGGAAGATTACATGGTTTCAGTGCTCCTTCCCCTCCCCCCACATTTTATAATTTCCTTTCAAATTGGAGACCCACAGAATGGGGGAGTGGAGGGGAGTTATGTCCAGGAAGGGAAATGGAACAGTTGTAGAACATTGGATTGCATGAGGAATAGTTAGTCACAGACACAATTGTTACCATGCTTGTGTCCCTGGTAGCTGGCCTCTCCCTGCACTGACCCATGCTGCACAAGCCAGGGGAAATGAGAGGTAGTGGTAGAAAGATCTGGCCTGATGATAAGAAACACAGTGTGGTGTCCCTTTGCAGTGGGGAGGTGAAGAGTCTGTGATGCTGATCTGAAACTTCAGGGAATCAAAGTTCTGGTGTGTCTTTTTTTTTTTCTTCTCCATTTCACCATTGTTAGGCAGACCTTTTCCATCTAGCCCAATATCCTGTCTTTTGACAGTGGCCAAATTGAAAATATTAGTTGTGGAAATTCCCAAACAAGAATCTTGATTAAGAGAGTTAGGGTTGAAAGTGTATTTCAGTGGGGTCCAGTGAGCACTCTCTAATAGTTGCTTTACAAAAATGCTTTGTTTTAAAAACAAAAACAAAAAACCCTGTGCCCTTCACAAATCTTTACATGACTAGAAACAAACCGTTAAATAACCCAGGCAGTTCCACACTGCCACAAAATCCTTTGTCATGCCACCTGTCATAAATATCCCCCTTGACTTTTCCCTTTTGTTTTGCTCTGTAAGGGAAATATGCTGTTGGATATATCTTATTGATTTTATTTATTGTTTATTAAATGCATAGTAAAGATTTTGAAAGGCATATAGTGCCAGGCTATATTAAATTATGTCAGAGTTCTATACATTTGCTCATAGCACTATATTTTGGTGAAGTAAAAGAATCCTTTTATGAGTAGAATTGGAATGATTGATCTACTTGGTGTTTATATAGCTGTGTAGGTTTATTCAAGTGTTGGTAAGGCTCAAATTTTAACAATATTAACTATATTATGTAGCAACCAGCATATGTAGGACTTTTTTATGAGTAGTGTTGCATTATAGGATACTGGAAGTGGAATGCTCAAATAGGAAATGGGTTTTTATAAATTATTTTGACCTTTGCTTCTATTTTGGCAAGTTTTAATAGGCAAAAATTGGGTTGGGTGGCAGGAGTAAATTGAGTGCAATGATGGGTGAAGAAGGGATTATACGAAAATGAATTTGCTGTATATGTTAACTGTTCATTTCCAGACTTTTTAGCCTTTTGCCTTGTTTTAGGCCTGGTCTACACTGGGGGGGGGGGGGTGTCGAACTAAGATACGTGACTTCAGCTACATGAATAGCGTAGCTGAAGTCGAACTACCTTAGTTTGACTGACTTACCGGTCCTGATGCCGCGGGATCGAAGTCCGCGGCTCCCCCGTCGAACGGTGGTGGAGTTCCGGAGTTGACGGGAGCGCGTCCGGAGTTCGAACTATCGCGTCTAGATTAGATTAGATGCAATAGTTCGAACTCCGAGAAGTCGAACTCTCCGCGTCGACCCGGCGGGTAAGTATGGACCTACCCTAAAGGTGTAGAATTTTTGTAAAGAAACAATATTAGTAGTTTGGATGTCAGTTGAAAGCACACTTTAAGTCTTAATCTTCTTAAATAAGCATTTTGTGGGAAATTTCTGGGTTGAGCTCCAAAAGTTGTAATCAGATTGGCATATAGGGCCTGCAGGACAGGAACTCTGCT
This sequence comes from Mauremys reevesii, assembly GCF_016161935.1. Taxonomy (NCBI): domain Eukaryota; kingdom Metazoa; phylum Chordata; order Testudines; family Geoemydidae; genus Mauremys; species Mauremys reevesii. The sequence continues at coordinate 45,406,014 of NC_052629.1, read as the reverse complement.
CTGGCAGATTTTAAGGGACTCCATAAGGGGGGTGTGTATGTGTGTTTATATCTGAGTGGGATATATGGGGATAGTGGAATAGAATATATTTTTGATTCCCCTCCGACTCCCCAAACTTTTCAGGAGGAAAAGAATCCTGGCAAGAGATGGCATGTAACATTTCAGAGGGTTTGGTTTCTGGTTGTGAAAGTTAGGGGAGAGGTGTTTAAAATCAGTGTTATAATGGAAAGTTAGCTTCAAATTATCTATGGAGAGGATCCTGCCACTCCATAATTAAGTACAGCCTATTTTCTAAACTTTTTTATACATTTACGTTTTTAAGAAATATTAAATAAGGAGAAAATTTGGTGTGATTAGTGAAGGCTCATGAATGGTTTTATTGAGTTCTTGCAGGCCATGACCTGTAAGAAGCAAACCAGCCTTTACTAGACTTAATGCATGTGATGGTGGGGGGGGGGGGGAGAGACAGACTGTAAATAGCATTAGTAATGTAAATGCGTGGACATTTATAAATATGGGAAGTTTAGTCTTAACATGAGGCAATCAAAAGATGAAGCATATGGAAATATTCTTAATGACTGATGAATAAGGAAATGTGCATGTTCCTCATTAGAGAAACTGAGGACAAGTGTATTTAGCAGTTGTGTAGATGCTCCTATGCCTTCAGCAGAGATATTTTTGTATCAGTAGCAGGCATAGTGCCAGTGATCTTAATGCCAATAATATCAACATGTGACAGCAATGAGATGTTAAGTAAAGAGGGAAATGTAATAACCCTGCCTATTACAGTGTCATTATGTATCTTCAACATCAACCAGAAGTTAATTGAAGAAGCAACAAACTAAAGAGTAATGACTTCCCAGAATCAGGATTGGATACTGTGTGGTAATTTGTGGGAGCGGTGATATTACACAAGAGCTCACCAATAAAATGCAACTTCACCAAAGTTAGCTAACCTTGATGATTATAATCACATATACTTTGGCTCAAGTATAAATATATACTATATGTACATATTATATATTTATATTGGTCCAAGATGTTAATTAATGACTCGGATAATAGAGTGGGGAGTGTACTTATAAAATTTGCAGATAACACCAAACAAGGAGAGATTGCAAGCACTTTGGAGGACAGGATTAGAATTCAAAATAACCTTGATAAATTAGAGAACTGGTCTGAAATCAGAAAGATGAAATTCAATAAAGACAAGTGCAAAGCACTATATGTAAGAAGGAAAAGTCAAATGTACAAATACAAAATATGGAAACTGGCTTAGCAGCAGTACTGAAGAAAAAGATGTGAGGTTTACTGTGTAACACAAATTGAATGACTCAACAGCATGATGCTGTGATACTGTTCGGAAAAGGCAAATATTATTTGGGGGTGTATTAACAGTGTTATATGTAAAAGATGGGAGGTTAGTGTTCTGTTCCATTTGGCTTTGGTGAGCTGCAGTACTATCTAATTTTGGGCACAACACTTTATGAAAGATTTGGAGAGTCCAGAAGGCAGACTACAAGGTTAAAAAAACACAATTTATAAGGAAAAGTTGAAAGAATTGGGCCTGTTTGCTCTAAAGGAGAGAAGGCTGGAGAGAGTGGGGGAGTAACCGTCTTCAAATATCTAAAAGGTTGTTATAAAGAGGACAGTGATCAGTTGTTCTCCAGGTCTATTGAAGGTAGGGTAAGAAGTAATCAGCTTAATTTGCAACATGGGAGATGTAGGCTAGATAGTATTAAAAAAATCTTTCTAACTACAGGGATAGTTAAACTTGGAAATAAGTAACTAGGGAGGGTGCAGAATCCTGGTCACTGGAGGTTTTTAAGAACAAGTTAGCCAAAAACGTGTCAGGGCTGGTCTATGTGTACTTTATCCTGTTGCAGTATGAGAAGATGGACTAGATTACCTCTTGAGGTTTTCATAGAATCATAGACATGTAAGACTGGAAAGTATCTCTAGGATTGAAGGGGCAAAAAGACTAGATATAAACCGAGTTAATTTTGTGTGTACAGTATCAGAGAGCCACCTTAGAGAAATGCCAACCAACCTGTGGTGCCCAAATACTTACGTGAAAGGGCGCTACCCATCCTCTTTTCCAGTACAGTGTAGGAACTTTTTTTTAAAATGTTCTTCGTGCTTATGGACCCCAGTGATTCTTGCAAACAGGTCTCTTTTGGCCTTTAAGGTAGAGGATTCTAAATAATAGGCCCCAAATTTACATTGTTAATTTGAGAACTATTTGCATTATATCTTTGCAGGAAATACTGAATAATTTATGCTGCAATGGCAAAACATAAAAAAATATTTGAATTTAGTTCATATAATATGCATACAGTTTCTTCATAAGTTGAACTGAACTAATTCAATCTAATTTATTATACATATATTGTCAGTAGATATTTTTCACAGTACTGAGCAATCTATTTTATGAAGGACAATTTTGGTGTGTTGACATAGAATCAGATTTTGATTTATAGATTTCAGGATTAAAGTAATTCAGAGCAATAACCAAAAGTATAACCTGATGTTTAACTGAGACAAGTTCTATTGCATTCATATCTAAAGAGAGATGCACGCACGCACATACACACCAATTTCTGAGTTTAAAAATATGGCCCTGGGCCATTTAATTTTGGTGATCAACAGCAGGTGGACATCTTTTGGGGTCTTGCCCTGCTGGTGATCCCATCCACCTTACATTAGGATGTTCTGGACAAAGGTTTATCAGTGGAATTTTGTTGTGCAAACTAGGATGATTCAGATGTTGTTCTAAAGGTATCTTAAATACTATAGCAGCTTTATTAACTAATGCTGAATAATACTTTACTGCTTCCAAGCATTGTGGTTTGGATTGCATCCTATGGTGGTGATTGGTCTCTAACCTTAGAACATTATTAAAGGATGTGTAGACCCTATACAGTTTTATATTTTTAAATGATTTTGCAAGAATTAAAAATATATTAATATATTTCTGTATTAGAGAAAACATATGCAAGTTCCATGCATTTGAGAGCATGAGCACTAATTGAATGTCCCAGAGCTAGATTTTAACTTTGTGGAGAAAAAAAGAATCCAGCTCACTGAGTTGATGTTTGGAAGTGGGATGTCTGGTCACACTACAACTTATTTCATTAAGTTCAAGTTCAAAACCCATAAATCAAGACTCTCTAATATCTGCATGTGATAGGATGTACAGACCCTGCACTAGAAAGAAAGTGGTTAAAGAGCTACTTTAGCCCCAGGAAGCCCCACCTCGCCACACCTGCAAAGCATGCATGGGCTGAAGGAGGAGCTTAAAAGAGGAGAAGAGCAGCTCAGTAGTTGCTCACCAGTAGAGATGAACAGGGATACAATCTGAGCTAAGCTATCAGAGATCCAGCTGCCTGGGGCCCCTGACTGTTGAGAATCTACTTGGTCCTGACCTGCTGAGGGAAAAGGACTCTGGACACTTGTAAAATCTGGGATTTATCCTTAGATTTGTTTTATGTGACTTTGATTTGTCATTTTATATAAGGAGACTGGTAAGAAGAAATCCAGGGGAGTGGAGTTGGAGCACTCTTTGAGGGTGCAGAAACTTGCTGCCTACCACAGGGCCTTGGAGTGGAGTATGGTAGAGAGGTTTCCCTACCAACCTCTGGATGGGGCTGAAGGTGAAAATCCTACCCTGGATACAAGAGAATGTGGACTCAGAACACCCTATAACCTGGAGAGTTATGATGCTGAGATCTTGGCCTAGTGAGGCCTGGAACCCCTTGCCTGACTCTGTAGCTATCCTTTGTTGGACGCTTTGTATACCCTGAGAGGGGCAGACATAACTCATGGCTTGGCCGGAGGGCTGAGTCACTAAAAGGGTAGACCACTGCAGGGCTGGAGCAGCTGTCAACAAGGGATTACAAGAAGAGAGCCTGCTATGCCTCTGCCTGACCAACTAGGCAGTGTCTGCAGTGAGTGACTCCCTTCACAGTGCACCAAAACTTGTAGGACATGATAGAGTTCCCTAGATCCTAAGGCAACCAGACATTGTCAGTGATGTATCACATGACACTGATCTCTTTAAATGTTGCTTTTCTTCACATAGAGCTTCTAACACATTCTCTCACCTTTGTGTTGCTGATTTACTCTATTTAATCATATCTCCGTTTTTGCCATTGCTTGGTTTGTGCAGTTTTTATTTTTTAAATCCAGATACAGTACAGGAAGTTATTTTCACTTCTTCAAATTGCTTTAAAAAAATAAAAAACAGTGAATCTAACTCATTTGGTATTATGTCTCTTTTCACTTAACTAAGCTTAAATACCATAAGTTATGCATTTTAAATTCAGAAGTTCCCAGTGCAGACTGACTTCATTTGGGCTTAGGTTTTTTTTTTAAAAAACCCACTTAAATATGGAAAATATAGGAATTGCATTTCTGCCTTCTGGTACATCCCAAGTCATTTAAGCAACCTATTTAAAATAGGTCATATTTTATTCCTTTGGTACTGAGTTTGTCTGTTTAAAGTGCCTAATTATTTCCTCTCACATAATCATAAAAATGGTTTAATATTCTATGCCCTGTCATCTAAAAAAGACTCCAGTCCCAAGTATGGGTCCTTATACTATTAAGACAAAGAATTAATTCATACTTGTGATAAAAGCAAAAGCATCTGTCACTAACTTCACTCTCTCAAGTCCTTTAATGGCTCTACTGATTCCTTGCCAGGCTGTATCATTCATATGTATATCAAGAAATCACTCTTAATTTTTTGTTCCTAAGTAATATCTTGTCTAAGTAGATACCAAATTTAAGACAAGGTTAGCTACAAATAATATCAAGAAATTGGATTAAGAAGCTCTGGAAACTTTGGCTGCTTAAAGACTGCAGAATCAGACCTTTAAAAGCAAAGTTATATACTTCAAAGCATAATAAATATACAGCTGAAGCAAACATCTAAATGGAGGATAACAAAATGTAATCAAGATATAATGGAGCATGTAGCAAGACCCCAAGAAATAGCAAAATGGAGCAAAGGTTAGTAAAACAGGCAAGGGCCAACATGGAGAGAGGCAAAGGAAATCTTACTGCAATAAGACATTATGAGATTCATAAAGTGGGTGCTAGGCTAGCCAGGCTACACCAGTGGGGACAGGGGTTGGGGATGGGAAATATCTCTTTGGAAACATAAATGAAGGAAAATGTCTAAAAAATCTTAAGTGTCTGAAAGAGACTTTTAATAAAGGAGGTCAAATGTTGACTTTGATCCTTAAACACAGACTCATTTGGAGACTAGCTAATTTGCATCACTCAGGTGGCACAAAGGGAAACCTCACTTAAGTTCTTTGCTCAGGATATTCCTGGCATGGGAGAGTCCACAGGGAGCCAACGGTGCTAGCTCCTAAGCCTCCCTCTCTGCAGCCCTTATTACAGAAACTGCATCATGGACAGGGAGAATACCTGGAGCGAGAAGTGGTTCCTGGAGCCTGCAGATGGTGTATGGCACCTAGGGGACCAGAGCCAACTGATGCAATTTAGAGCAGTTCTGAACTATTTCAAGGCTGGGGTAGAGAATCAGGGAATTCTAGCCAACTAACTGAGAACCTCCAATTCTCTGCTCTACACAGCATAAACTGGATGCAGCAGGGAACCTGGCCCCAAACCTCTTATCTCTAGGCTTATGTAAAATGAGGCTCATTCCATTACCTCATGGACAAGGGTCCACATCAGAAAAAATACCTCTACAACTGTCCATGTCATCTGCTTCAATATAGAAGCCAAAAACTGAAATGGGAATTAAATTGAATCTCCTGAAAAGATCCTTCCAGTTTAAGGTTGAGGCATATTGCTGAGGTGGCATTAGGGAAATTAGCATAATCCATGCTATGCCTGCTATATGTGGATATTAAGGATTTCAATCTGAAGGCCTGTGAATCTTGCATCTTTCACAAGCAATAGCTGTGTGTGTGTGTACCACCTTCCAAAGTGTTGCTCCAAAATGGATTGGATTATCTCCATTAAACTGTCTTCACTTGGCTATAGCTGACAAAGAATGATCAAAACCAATAAAAGGTTTAATCAAAGCTTATCAAACACAACACCTATATATACAGCAAAGAAATGAAAGCTTCCTAAATCTGCTGCATAACTTCATGAATATGTCTTCAAGTAAATAGCAATGACTTTCTGATTTTGGTATTTGAAGACATACTCTATACAGCAACAATGCATATATGTAGAATACATATTTTATAAGTACTTTTTTTTGTAGCCACCACTTTTGTCAGTTTTTCCAACACATTCCAAAATGTGGTGTTTTTTTTTTTCCTGCTTAGCATAAGCTCAGTAGAAGAAATTCTCTGTAAGGAATGCAGATAGTTGGGAAGAAGCCCAAGCTGAGACCAGATTTATTCAAATAATTTAATATTATCTATTTAAAAAAGAATCAACTCATTGTTCATCAAGATCAAGTCGTTGTGCATAGTACCTAGAGGAACTGAGGAAGACCAATTAGAGGTGAAATTTTTTTTTCCCCAGTCAAATCCATGTGAATTTATTTATTGACGCTAGATTATAGCACCAATAAATATTCTTATTGAACAGGATTCTGTAAAGACTTTTTTGGAACTTGAGATATTAAAACAAAATTAGTGAATTTTTCAGATGCTACTTAAGACTTTAAAATAGCCACAACGACTGTAGTGTAATTATAGGTCTGCAGAGATCCAGTAGTATTCTCATGCGTATCTGTGTTGTGAAGCCAAGGTGTAAGGCTACTAGTTAAAGAACAACAGCTGCCTTCCCCCAATTCTAAGTATAGTGTAATAATATATTACATTTTATTATTGAGAAACATCAGTAGGATACTCCCAAATTACTGTGTCAATGTAGATAGAAGGTACAAAATAACTTTTGCTTATAAAGAAAAAAAACCCTTGAGTCAAAATGATAAAGTAGCCAATAATCCATTTCTTCCATTGGGATAGACCTACAAGCACACAGTACAATGAGATGGAGATGTTAAAACAGCTGTCAGATAACTGAAGGAGGTATTAAGGGGCGGTCCTTTAAAAGGTAATACTCCCTTTGGCTTAATTGAGACCCTTGCCTGAGAAAGGACAGAAGGATTATGCCTTGACAATGCTGCAGAGTTGATACTGCTAAAAATGTAATATCCTTGTGAAAGAAATACTGGACAACATTAAAAAAAACCTGATTGGTGATTTTATGTGCCTCAGTTTTGGGTGTCCAACCTAGAACATCTTAAAGGAGCCTGATTTTCAGGTGGTGGGTTCTCAGGTTAGGCACCCAGAAAGGAGTCCCTCCAAAATAACTACTCAGTTTTGAAAACCTGATCTTCATCTGATGTAAATTGAAATAGCCCTTCTGAGTTATTTTGGAGATGCACCAAATCACATCAGATAAGTATCTGGCCTTTGGCTCAAACTTCTGAGACTGGAGAGAGTGTTTGAGCTCTCTTGAAGCTAGTAAGGAATGAAAAATTGTTACCTGTTTATGAAGGTATTCAGGTGAGATACATTAAATATATTGAACACACTGCCAGATGATATTATATCTCTTCAACTTGACTGAACTTTGTATGAAATTCCTTGAATACTGCTGTACCTGTAGTTTTATATACAATACAGTACTGCAACTGCTGAAAGAATAATACAATTAGATGTGGGTTTGTAACTACCACAGCATGAAACAGTTTGTATGTAGCTTATTTTTATTTCTGTATAATTCCTCTAAATTCTGACTTTATAGAATAGCTATACTTGCTGGTATCTCATAAGAATGAGTACAATTTTACAATACAGTGGTAGAACTTTTATAGTTGTTAGTGCACAAAATATTTTATTCAAGGAAACATAATCAGACCACAGCAGTGGTTCTCCAAGTGGACTGAATCAAGTTTTATCTGGATTCAGAACTTTGGGTCTAAATGCCCACAAGCAGGGGCGGCTCTAGACATTTCGCCACCCCAAGCACGGTGGCACGCCGCGGGGGGCGCTCTGCTGGTCGCTGGTCCCGTGGCTCCGGCGGACCCTCCGCAGGCACGCCTGCGGGAGGTCCACTGGAGCCACCTGCTGCCCTCCCGGCGACTGGCAGAGCGCCCCCCGTGGCACGCCGCCCCAAGCACGCGCTTGGCGTGCTGGGGTCTGGAGCCGCCCCTGCCCACAAGTATTGGGAAATTGGATACAAAGTTACAGGACTGGGCTAATTAGTTTGCCATGATCACAGATTGAGTTGGCACTAGAGCCAGAAATAGAACCTCTTAGTAGAAGCTGAGACTTCCATTCCTGACACATCTCATTCTCATTTGAAAAAGTCATATGTGAACATGTTGTTGTGCTTCTGGAACAGAAGACCCTGGGTTCCATTTCCACACTAAGAGTTGGTCTCTTTCCTTTTTTTTTTTTGTGAACACTTCATTAAGACATCTAATTGAGGTCCTTCTTACCAGTCTCCTGCCATTCAGGTGGAAATTGAATTTCCCAGAGTATTTTGAAAAATAATCAATAGTATAATGACTGGCCATTTTATATGAACCTTTAACATAGGCAATGTTATCCTTGATCAGATCTGTGGTCCAGAATCCTGTCTCACACTGGCCAGTAACAGATGCTTCAGAGGAAGGTGCAGTGGACCTTGCAGTAAGCAGATGTAGGATAATCTACATTCAGGGAAAGACTCATTATCCTCTCTAATTATTAGAGATTGTCTTAAGCACAAAAGCATGAAGTTTTATATCCCTTCTAAAATTTTTGTTAGCATATCTAGTAGTTTCCTATAACCCTGGCTATTCCTACTGTCCATTTAAATGTCCAGTCCATTTATGAACCTTGCTAAACTCTTGGTCTCAACAACATCGTATATCAATGCATTCCACGGTCTAATTATTCCTTATGTGGAAAAGTATTTCCTTTTATCCGTTTTGATTTTGCTACCTTTCAATTTCATTGAATGTCCCTTTGAGTTATGAATCAGGAAGAACAGAAACTCATGATCTATCTTCTCTGTTACATTCATTATTTTTATATACTTTAATCATGTCCACTCTTATTGGGCATCTGGTAAACAATCTCTATCTTTTTCTTTTCAGGCTCTTTTCATATGAGGGTTTTTCCCTGCCCCTAATCTTTTTCATTACCTTTCACTGAACACACTAATTGTGTAATATCCTTTTTGGGATGGGTGACCATTAGTACACACAGTATTCCAGAACATGTGAATCTTTGATTTATATAATGGAATTATAATGTTTAGTGTTCTTAATCCTATTCCTTGTATATTTTAACATCTTATTTTCCATCTTGCCTGCAGCTGCATCTTGAGCAGAGGTCTTTATTGAGCAGTCCCCAATGAGACTCGTGTCCCTTTCCTGTTAAATTTAGAAGCCTATAAAATGGATGAGTCATTCAAGTTTTTCCCTATAATGGCTATTACTTTACATTTCTCAGTTGCCAGCGTGTTGTCCATTTACCTAGCTTGGTTAAGTTTCTCAGTCTTGTCTGGATTTGTCTAACCTAAATATCTTTAACAAAATTTGAAGATGATACCTCACTACTCACCCACTTTTCCAGATTGTTAATAAATATATTAAACACTGTATCTAGTACAGAACCTTTGGGCATCCCACTGTTAACCTTTTTGCCATGCTTAAAAACTGACCATGTATTCCTGCTCTGTTTTCTGCCTCTTAGCAAGCTTTTTATCCATGGCAATATTTTTCCTCTTACCCATGACTACTTTGCTTCTTTAGTAGCCTCTTGTGGGGGACTTTTTTAAAGGCCTTTGAAAGTCTACATAAATTGTCAACTGATTCCCCCTACCCCACCTCCACTGGATTCAATCTCTGCCTCATTCAGTGCATGTGTGGAATGCACAAGGGGGCCGACCTAGGGTTCCATGGGCAACTGCAAATCTGACTGTTCCTAACTTTTGAATGCTTGACTTTGCAACCTGAATAATGTTCTTTGAACACAGTTTTGTTTTATGTAATTGCATAGATGGATAGCAATTTAGTGTGCTGTTCAGTGTTATTGGTTCAATGTTTTTTGTTTTTGTTTCTTAAATTAAGATACCATGATAGAAAGAAGCATGAAGGCTAAATAAGAAAAGAGCCTTTATTTGTTTGTTAATTATGTGAAATATGCTTGCTATTTGGCATTCTTCATTAGACTATTAATCCGTGACCTCGGTCTTCACATTTGAGCTATCTGATCATAGCTTGCTTGCAACAATAACAGGCCACGACGTGTGTTTAACCAAAAAATTCAAGCAATTTTTGTCGCTGAATCTAATTTATATAATACTCTGTGGTTGCAGAGTTTAAAACATTTCATTGTAAGATTAGCCAATGTTTTTAATAGGATTGTATGCCTGTGATGGGGTGCCTGTCCCATACTGGCCTGAAAGGATTTAAGGGAACCCTAGGGAGGCTGCACAACAGGCAGCCAATTGGAGAGGACTCCAAAGAGGCTGTGCAGGAGACAGCCTATTGCAAAGGGGCTGTGAGTAGCAGCCTATCAGGGCCAGGCAGGCCCATATAAGAAGAGCTGCAGGGCAGAGCAGGTCAGTCACTCCCTGGAGCTTGAGGAGGGCAGAAGGCAGCTAGCACCTTGGATAGAACAGTGCTAAACAGGATCAGGGGAGTGAGAGCGAGCTCCCAGCTAACTGCTGGCATGCTGAGGCCCTGAGACAAGGACGTAGAAGGTGCTGGGGCTGCAGGGAATTGGCCCAGGGAATTAGACTGTGGGGTTGGAGGGGACGCAGCACATGGCTGCCATCTACAGGGTCCCTGGGTCAGGACCTGGAGTAATGGGCGGGGCCAGGTCCCCCTCCCCCCACTTACCACTGAGGAAGCAGCTGGACAGTGAACTAAGGTTACTTCCTGGAGCAGAGGTGATGGCAGCGAGACATCACCAGATGAGGGCACATGGGCGAACTAAGCTAATTCCCAGGACAGCCAGCCAGAGGTGCCACAGTGGTGAGTCAAACCCCATCACAATGCCCAAGATTGTAGAGCATCTCCACATCCCCTCTCCATCCATTCCTAAATGTTGACTGAGTTCAGTCCAAATCCCATAGAAAAACTGAATGAATATCATCAGAAAGAGGAATATATCTAGGTATCTCTGGGAACCAGAGAGATGAGTGATATATTTTATGGTAAGGCTTAGGGCAGGGGTCCCCAACGCAGTGCCCGCAGGCGCCATGGCACCCACAGGGGCATCTAAATGTGCCCGCGTCCTGGCTGGTGGTGGAGCATCCATCGAAATGCCGCCGAATTTCTGTGGCATTTTGGTGGTGACGCCTCTTGATGATGTCACTTGTCGGCGGCAAGTGACATCATCGAGAGGCATGGCTGCCAAAATGCCGCAGAAATTCGGCGGCATTTCGGTGGATGCTCCACCGCCGCCATGGTCCTTCGTCTGGCACTCGCCAGACAAAAAGGTTGGGGACCACTGGCTTAGAGCAAGAGATGGGGATTCTGTTGGTGATGAAGGTGGGAGGGAGGAAGATAGAGATGCTGGAGACAATTACACTTACTGCTTTAGGTGTAAAGGTTCCAGTTCTACAATCCTTGTTCACAGTGATTCAACTGAATTGTGAATGTTCGGTACCTGTGAAAATCAGGTCACTTCTTTAGATTCCTATATATGCATTTAAATGCCTATCTTTAGATGTTCTTTAAAAAACAAAGCCTACATTTCTAAACAGAACTTCTGAAATATCTGAAGTTCAACCTAATTGCTGATTTAAAAAAAATACTTTTTCATATACTTTTCCTGTAGTCTTTAAAATAAAGTATGTTTTCCTTTAAACTGTGAGTACATAGAAATGATGTTAGTTTGATTTACAGCCAAACACATGCTTAGCAGTACCACATCTGAGTAGTACTAATACTTTATTCTTCTATGAGATATGTCATCTGAAGTTTGCAAAGTACTTTACGTGCATTAATTAAGCCTCACAACATCTCTAATGTATATAAGGATCATTTCATTCTCCATTTCATTAAGCCCAGTTCAGCCTATCTCTGCTTAAAATATCTGTCGCAAATTAGATTTTAACCTGCTTAGAGTAAGCAACTATTGCAAGCTTCATAATTATCTGCCCCACTGTTACCTCCTGATGAGCTTCAAGTCTGTGGTTCTGCCCATGAGGAATCTATCAATTTTTCCTGTCCTTTTGAGGACAAATGCTCATCGCATTGCTGTAAAGAACAACTTGACATCTGGCTCAATTTGTCTCAGGAAACTGGCCACCTGACTTTTATATCTGATTTCTTAAGGACACTGGGGTGATGAACACTCAAACTCAGTCGCAGCCTATCTATTTTTATTTCATTCGTCTTGTAATAGAAACATCAATTTGAATGTTTTACATACAACAGGATAAACAGAATGGTTAAAATTAGATATAGGCAGCAGAAAACAATTCCATCATCTTGGCAAACCTAGCCTTGCAATTTTTTTTCTTAGTGCAATAGGTAAAATAAGTCTACAGCTGAGAACTAGGCAGATCTGTAAGTAGCAAAAAGTCTCCATAGACTCTTGAACATTTTAATCTTAAATTGTTTGTATCTATCTAATCTAATCTTATCTATCGAGATAGAAATGCATGGGAGCTCATTTATTTCCAGAGCTTGTGAAGGTTGGCAGCCCTGGAGACTGAAATCCTCTGTGTATATACTACCTCGTGAATGTGTCTCAGCGCTCTTTTGCAGGGATCACCACTGGAGTAGGGATGGTAGTTACATCTTCATGCTATTCAAAACTTGGCTTTCTGCTTAGTCTGCCAGTTATGTGGTGGTTTTGTGGTGATGCACCTAGTCAGTGGTAACTGGTAGAGCTGGTTGAAAATCTTCCTTTGATCTTCTAAATGGGTATTTTTGCACATGTGATTTTCCAAATATTATTTTTAAAGTGTCCTCTGCATATTCCCTCCCATGGGGTGCTCTGACTGGAACAGCCTGCATGGTAGACTTCATCTCCCTCATGCTCACACACCTTCTTCACTCCTCCCTTTGGTGAATGTCAAAAAGTTCCAGGGTGAGGATATAAAAGGGGCATGGTGCTCCAGCTGTCTCAGTTCCTTCCAACCATGTCAAGCTGAACCATTCAGGAGATGCTCCAGGGAATTCCTGTATCTGTACTTTGTTAGCTATTTATGTATAATAGTATTAGAAGGGTAGCCATGTTAGTCTGTATCTGTAAAAAGTACTTGCTTCAGTGTAGTGTAGATAGTTGAACTTGAGATGGCAAAACAAAAGAATAAACCAAAGACTAAAAAAACTGGTTTCAAGAGATGTGTATCATATAAATCTGACATGCATACTTGGGAGAGGAACACTCACTCTTGAAATACTCAGTTGGCTTGACTTTTACAACATGAGCAAAGAGACAGAATAGAACTCAGGAGATTTTAGTACAAGAAGCACTGTCAGCAAAACAATCCAGAACAGAGAGAGTTTGAGCAGGTCTCAGACCAGTGTCTCTGAGTGAGTCTGCTGGGAAGAAGGACAAACCCTCTTCCTGAATATCCAGCACTAAAAGATCCAGTAGTGACAAGGATGAGAAGAGGAAAACTACTGGGGTGTCAGCCTCTGTTTCCAGAACCAGTCCCGTTAGAAAGGACTCAGCTGTTATGACAAGAATGAGCACACAGTCCTTGATGGTGTCTGCCTCTTCGTAAAGAGGCAATCTACCCCAAAGACTCATCTAATCTGAACTCTTCAGGGAATCCATTCTGGATACAGATTCTCCTTGTAAAATTAGGAGACAGTGGGTTTTTTTGCGGGGGGAGGGATGGATAGTGTTGGATCAGGATGAGCTGGTTCTAAAAGCAAGAGCTAACAAACCTATATGATGAGGAAGTGATAGAGGCAGTAACCAGTAACAACACCACACTGTGGCAGATAGTCAAGGCACAAGTTCATTGACCAGATCTGTTGGTGATCGAACCAGGTATAGCAATTGAGAAGGAATTGGATATATTGTTACAATCAATTCAACTGTGTTTTCCCAGGGAAGAGTGGAGGAGTGAAAGAACTTAAGATCTCTCCTCTACTTCCTCCACCTAAGTCTCTTTCTGGGTCCCCACAGAAGACTTTTTCTCCACTGTCCTTTACTCAACCAAGGAGATTGTTGTCTCTGGTTCTTTCTGACCAAGAATATACTCAGATCAGAGAAGGGATACAGATCATGAATTGGATCCAGAGAGAGTGTACTTTAACATCCTCATTCACATACCCTGGATCCATATAGACAAAAATATTTCCAACTGGATCGGAGTATGGTTTCTGGCCTGACTGGCAAAAAAAAACCCTTAGGTTGGATGGTCACATTGGCCATGTCCTGCACCTTATCAAGAGGTCTCTCTGTATAAGAATAGACCTTTGCCAGTTTGGTATTGAGAGGATGTTCAATTATCAGGTCCAAAGGATTCCCATCTGGCAATGCATCTAGGTCCTGACAGGTAGCCTATGGTAGTAACAGATTCCTTATCAGAAAAGGAAACATTAATGGAGTTACAAGAGTTGGATACAGACTCTGGAGGGATTTCTCCAAATGAAAATGTTGGTGATAGCTCAGCATTGTTGCCATCAGAGAATTTGATGACTTTCTATGGACTGGTTGACCACATGGCAAAAATATTGCTATTTCCTCAGTTTTTGTTGAATTGTCTAGTCTCATCCTGGTTTTGATATTTTTCGGGCAATCTACCAGACAAGAGGTCTCACTTCCCTTGTTGGAGGGATTGTTTCAGCCAGAGAAAAAGGTTTGGAAAACTCTCTCATCCTTTCAGCCTTTATTTTAAAAAAAAAAAAGCTGACAAATTGTATCCATTTTCTCAGGAAAGCCTGGTTATGTTTCATATTCTCCCCTCTCCTAATTTGTTAGTGATAAAGGTGGCACAACAAAGATGAAAAGATGCCCAAGTTCACTCTACTCCTTCCAATAAGAAAGGAAAAGACTGAGGGTAATTGGGAGAAAAAATGTTTTCTTCAGCTACTTTGACCATGGATATATCAAATTATGAAGCTGTCATGGCTAGATAACAATACCACTTATGGGGGAAAGTGCTCCATTCTTAAAAGCTGTGCCAGAAAAACATTAAAAAGTCAGTGAAAGCCCTTCTGATGGAGGGGCAGAATGTTGCTAAACTTCAGCTAAGAGCAGCTTCAGCTGCTTTTGCAAGGGTAATAGCTTCAGATATCACATTAAGAAAGCATGTGTGGCTGAGGTTGGTGGGTTTCCCTCATGAGACAAAGATGAGGATTGAAGATATTTTCTTTGAAGGAAACAGTCTGTTTAGTGTCCAGACTGAAGAGGTGCTGGAAAAATTAAGAATGTAAATCTACAGATAGATCTTTGGGTGTCTTTATTACAGCAAAGAGATCATCTTTGGCTCCACTAGTCAAATACCAAAGACAATATCCAACTTCTTCAGCAATTTTTTGCTGCTATCAAAGAAGGAATAATTAACCACTAGCCTTAGCAGCATACTTCTCAGCATGAACAGCAAAGAAAAAAGTCAATTAACTTCCCAATAATCGGGGGAACTTCCAATTCTTTATCTTCCATGATTCCTGCAAGATCTCAGATTTGACATAAGAACACAACTTCAAAAGAAGTTCAGTTAAACATCTTTACCCCTCTGGTTGGGGGCTATTTGTCCCACTTTTGTCATCAGTGGGAATTAATAGCAAACAGATTCTTGAGGTTAAAACATGTAGTTATTCAATACAGTTCAAGAACCTTCCTCCCAACAATTCACCAGTTTCATTTCTGGTTTGGGATCCTGTTAATCTTTCACTATTCAAGGCAACTGCACCTGTATTTCCCCTCAGTAATTCAGGAAGGGCACCCATTGTGGCTTTTAGAGCCGCAGCTGTTACAGAGACCCGGGACTCCACCCAGAAATGCATCTTTTCTCACAGGGCGGCTCTCAAGCTGCACTGTGTATTTCTCAGCAAAGGCATTTGCCTAACCAGGCTTGCTTGCTCATCAGAGACTGATAATAGAGAGAATGCCACAGATATAGGTTACCTCACATTTCTTTCTAAGCAAGCCTCCTTCATCCTAAAGGTAAAAAGCATTACAGAGAAAACAATAAATGCACACATGCTAATAAGCTTACCAAGTAACACCCCTAACTAAGGGGTTTCTTTGTGGTTACAAGTTCATCATAGCTTCAGCTCAGAATAAGCTAAAACAGTCTTATGAGGCTTTCCATAAGGATTAGGGCCCTCTGTGGACCAGGAAGAAGGCGCTGAATCAGTTTAAAACCTAGGCTTTGATCCAAAAGTGTTTGCTTTGTCTGGTCTCTGGAGAATCCAGTTTGAACTAGTATATGCATATCTCTCCAGGAGGCTTCAAAGACTGATAATGGAGGAAGTTCATTAGTATTCCCCCTCCCTACTAGAGAAGGTACATACAATGCCACTACAATACATACATATTTGCATTTTTAATACAATGTTCCCCAAATGTATTAACATAATTCAATAAGGCTTAATTTATTCAGTAAATTTATCTTAATTCCCTGAGGTTTATTCAGGAAGTTGTCAGTCTGGCACAATCTCAATTTGATCAGAAAAGAGGTTCAATCTCTATTGCAGTCAGGAGCAACAGAGGCAGTGCCATGTGATCAGAAAACAATGGGGTTTTATTCATGTTTTCTAATTCCAAAAAAGGATGGGGGCCCTCCATCCTATTTTGGATCTCAGAAAATTAAACACCCATAGAAAAAATCATTTTTGCATGTTATCTCTAACTTCTGTAATCTTCTTTCTCTTCAGGACTGGTTTGCCCCTCTGGATTTAAAAGACACATTTCAATAAGGCCATGTCACAAAAAATATCTGCATTTCATGGGTGGAGGGGACCATTTTCAGTAAAAGTCCCTCCCTTTTGTGTTACCACAATTCTGAGGGTGTTTACAAAATGCCTGTTGATAGTGGTAGCATATCTAAAGAGGCAGGGGGGGTATGTGTTTCCTTACCTAGGTGACTGGCTAATGAAAGTATCATCAAGGGAGAAAATCCTCTTACACATAAAACAAATGTTTGCTTTTTGCCAGTCTGGGATTAGGTGTAAACTGAGGAAAAAATGTTCCTAAATTCAACTTGGAGAATCCCTTTCTCCCAGAGGAGAGGTTTATAAAAATAAAAGGATCTGTTATTTCCTTCTCCAGTTCCTGCAACAGTCAAACTTCCCTTCCCTTTGGTCACTGGGTCTATTGGCATCAACTGTGTCAGTGACACCATATGCTTGTCTTCATCTCGGAGACCTTCAGAACTTTTTAGCAAAAAAATACAAACCAGGTGTAGACTGCGTGCATCACAAACTGGTAGTACCATAGTAGGTGTTAACATGGCTGGTGGACAAGCACTTCAAATGTAATTACAGGTACACCTTTCAGTCTTCATTTGCCATCAGTAATACTTACTTCTCATGCACCTATGTTGATCTTTAAATGGGCTCCCCATCCCAATCTGTTAGTCAGAGCTCAGTGGTCACCAGAAGAAAAGAATCTACATATCAATATCTTAGAGAAGAGCACAATCAGGTTGGCTCTAAAGGCATTTCTGTCTCAGGTCAAACACAGGGCAGTTGAGGTGGACACAGACAATACAATATGATTACATTATCTAAACAAAAAGGTGGAGCTCACTTCCCTACAATTATGCATCGAGACAAAGCATCTTTGGGAGTCATGTATAGAAGATGTTTCCTCTGTAGCAATCTGTGTATTGGAGGGGAAAACATCCTTGCAGCTCCATCTGAGCAAGATGATTTTTCAGATGCACAACTGGTCTTTGAAAGACAGAGTAGTAGCACACCTCTTCAGTTTATGGGTGAATCTGATTATATATCTTTTTGTGTCTAGCAACAACAGGAAGTGTCAAACTTTATGCGAGAGCAGAGGGACAAAGGGACTCGACATCAGATGTTTCTAATGCACTGATGTCGGGGCTTAATGTATGTGTTTTCCCTATTTCCCCTCACTAAGAGGGTGATTAAACAAAATAAAACAAGGCAAAGCCAGGGTAGTTTTGATAGTGTCAGCCTGCCCAGACAACAGATTTAATTCATCTGTCAAGGGTTAATTGAGCTTCTGCCATTAGTACTGGGCTTGTCACTACAACAAGGGCTGGTTTATTACCCAGATCTTCAGTCTCTTCAGCTAATGGCATGGGGAGTATGCCTCTGGATCTTGTTCATTAGATGTGCAAGCTGTATTGATAAGTTCAGGAATGAGTCCACAGAAAACTTATACTTGTATATGGAAAATATTTTATTGTGGATTTCTATGTATGATATAGATCCATATATAGCACCAATTATATATTAGAATATTTATTGTATCTTAAGAAAGCAGCTTTCACTATCTTCATGGAAAGTTCACTTTTCAGCCTTATCAGCATACCCTATACCTGTGGATGGTAAATCACTTTTTACTAATGATACAGTTAAAAGTTCTTAGGCTGTAACAATTTATATACTCTAGTAAGACACCTTGTGCCATCTTGAGATTTGAATTTAGTGCAATCACAGTTGATGAAGCTTCCCTTTGAACCTTTGGGAGATGATGCTTTGTTCCATCTGACTATTAAGACAGTATTTTTGAAAGCTATCACTTCTGCAAGGCATATAAGTAGTTTGTTCCTTCCTCAGGGAATTATAACAAATTCTACTAGATCAGATGGGGTATCTATGACTTTTTCTATACATATTCCTCTGATACAGAGATGTAGAACAGCAACATGGGATGTTGTCCACACATTTATTAAACGTTACTTCTTAGATTTCGAATCTAGATCTGATGCAAAATTTGGCAAGGCATTTCTGCAATACTTATTCAATTAGGACTGTATAGTCCCATCATCCTGAATCAGACTACTCCTTATTAATCTATCCCATAAATGGGACTATGCAGAGAATGCTCAAGAAGAAATGAAGGTTACTTACCTGTAACCAGAGTTCAAGATGGACTCTTCAAATTCACTTTCCTCACTTTCTCTAAGTCCAACTTACTAATGGATTTGGTCGCAGAGGAGGAACTGAGGTGGCTGGATCGTCATACTCCTTTTATACTCTCACCCTGGAATGTTTGATGTTCACCAAGGGGAGGGCAAGAGAGGAGTGTGAGCGCTACAGTGTTTACTGCTAGCTACAATTCTACTGTTCAAGCTGCACTGATCAGAGCACCCCCTGAGTGGGAATATGCAGTGTCCCTCTTGAAGAACATCTGTCACAGGTAAGTAACCTTCATTTTTCACTTTTAAATGAAAACATGAGAATTTCAGTGGGAGATAATCACTTCTGACCAGCTCTGAAACTCACTTGTTTCCCATACCTTTATCCACTGAACGGTCAATGCTTCACAAATTTAAGATATTATCAAGCTCATCTGGATTTGAACTGGCAACCCTCACTGTGAAACCCTTCATAGCTCATTACTAATTTCCTGAGTCAACATGTCCTCCTGCCAGGATCATTTTAACCAGTCATTAATACTATGTATGACTTGGAACAGAGTGCTTGCTGTGCTTTTTAAATTCCCATGCAGTTAATAGCTTCAATTATTCAGGTACTCTTCCAGTAACTATCAAGAAGACTACATGAGCTGAATATTGTTGATGGATGACAGAATTAGTTTTAAATTAAGCAGAATACATGTTATTACCTGAATCACAGACTGTGACATCAGGTAACCTTAGAAGTATCACAGCTTCTCTGATAAAGACCAACTTGTCTTTTAGCAGGCATCTGAATACTTGTTCACTTGGAAGTGGTACTTGAACTACAGAGGAAACCATTAAATGTATCCGAATCAGGGCCACTGCAGGCTGGAAGTTGGAATGGGAGTTAAGTGAGCTTGTGCCAATAAAAGACCTAAAGGGGACTACTGCTGATCTTGAATAGTTTTTCGTTTTAAAGCTGCTCCTCTCTCCTGCTTCTCTGCCTATGTTTCAGACAGGCAAAGAAGGGCCTGAAAAGGCAGGGGGTGTGGAGGGCTGGTGCTGAGCTCTGCAAGTTCAGTGTTCCCCTCTTAGTTCCTTGTCCAGGAAAGAGAGCTGAAGATCCAGCCCCACTAAGAACTTAAAAAAACAATCACAAAACAAGCACATGTAAATAATTAAAACCCACAACCTGGACAGTTCAAGGGGATGACCTAGGCTGAAACACCATGGTGGCCTCAGAGGATGGGTTAGGAATTGAACTTGAGCCAGATGGTGTCAGTCTTTCTGATCCTGAGCCCCTAATCAGAAAGGAAGAAATCATCTCATAAAGCTAGTCAAGGAAATTTTCAGAAATGCTCTATTCCCTTGTTCAGTGTCTGCCTCCTGCTACAATGCAGTGACAGAAGGTGGCTCCTGAGGCAGTCTTTCTTTTACAGTCCCCATGGTCCTCCACAGCTGAGATGAACGGTGGAGTTGGGGAGAAAAGCAAATTATTCCTTCATCTGTCTGGTTTACAATGCTGCTAATGCTAGCAAAACTGACAAGAGATGCCACTGAGAAGGCTGCTTCTGAGGGAAGACTCTTCCTAGTAGCCATGGATCTAATTAGGCAAAAATAAACAAGAAAACACATTTCAAAGACCTGTTGCAAACTGTGTAGGTGCTGGAGTGCTGCACAGAAGCTTGCAAGATTTATTTTTTAAAATGAAAACTGTTACGCAAGGTAATCATAGGGGTTGCTGCCACTTTCCCTGAAATAAACCATCCATTATGTGGGGTTGGGACTTCAAACAAACCTTTTGTGCAAGAGATTGCATCTCACGTCACTCAACAGTGGAACTGGTGACTTCCCAGTTGACATGGCATTAGTTTGTGCAATGTATACCTCTGGCAGTAATGTTTTTATATATATATTTTAATACCTCTTGGAAATTAAATTAAAATGTGTGCTGTTTCCTTTTGCTTTCATTGTAGTTACTGAAAATAGTGCATAAGCTAACGTTCTTTCTGTATTGTATGCTGGTACAATAGAAAAGAGGTAGGATGCATCTAAAAATGTGTAGTAAAATAACCATAATAAATATCATCCCACTCCCTCAAACACAGAGAATGTGATAGAGGAATTCATGGTTGACTTTGTGGTGATGAAATAACTTTGCTTTCTGTGAAAGCTGTTTTGTTATTGTCATCTCCCACCATTTTGTTTTTTACTTTCACAAATCAGCTATTTTTATTTTGAAATCATGTATTTTTTTGACCATTGTAAGGGAAACATTGTAAGGAAACAACCCTATGTCACCTTTGCTGACTATTTTTCTTAGTTTATCTTGTCAATGGAGTATTAACTCATTTTCAAATATTTTCTCTTCCCAGTCAATCAATGTCAGCAGAATGTTGTTTGTAATTTATATTGCTGCATGTGTGTTTTTCCAGAGTCATGTCAGCAAGCATCACATCTCTGTCACAGTTTAGAATCCTACGTGAAAAAAGCTACATTTAATGGAATATTCTATAAAATACAGAGGGGAGCATTTTTTGGTCATAAGGAAACTATTTGTGAATTAATTTATTTTAGGAACGGCAGTGATTTTTATGGTAATGTTTGTTTTTCATGTGGTTGCTGGTATTAAGTAACAGAATGTAGTGTCTCCTCTGGCCTCTGCTGGCCATTGCAGCTTGATCAAACAATCAGAAGTTCCTTTGATAATCATAAAAATCACATGAACGATCCCAGGTGAGAGATTTGTTCTCATTGCAGGAAAGTAACTGATGCCCTCTGAAATGTGTGTGTATATACTGTAAATATTTCACCTGATGGAGACTGAAAGCCTTGACTCCATGCTCAGGGGAACAAGGGAAAAGTTCAGCAGTAACACTGTTGGAAATTTCCATCTAACAATCTGTTGTCAAAAGGGTTGATGTGAGGCCCAAAATGTTTCCCAGGCTGCTTGCTCCAATGACGAGAGCAACAAAGCGCTCATTTTCAATTACCATGGGGCTTTAAAATATAAACTGTGTTCCTCTGCTGTCAGCTGCTCAGAAACCTGGAAAAGAAAATCAGCAACATTGCAGTTCTACTATTAAATTATTTGATTGCTCTCTTAGTTCCTATTTATAGCCCTTATGGTTAATGTAAGTAAAACTGTTTACACACAGAATATTGCATTTAACATAAACAGTATAAAATATTGGGTTGTAATAGTATTGAAATAGATTAAATTCTTCACTCTTTTTGTAAAGATGAGAAATCTATCTCATTCGTTCAAGACTCACCTAACATACAATTTGGATCTATGCCACAAGTGGATATCGAATAACTGAATAATCATCCATTAGGGATACAAATACTAAATCTTTGAGTATGGTGGTTGGATTATAATTCAGGTCTCTGGATTAGGAAAAGATTTTTAGTGTGAATTACTGAAGCAGATGAGGGGAAACAGAATCAAATACACCAGTAATAATGGGTGACTTTAACAGAATATAAATACATTTTATCAAAGTTTAGAGAAACAATTTCTCAATGCCTTAAAAAGTTACTTCTTAGAATATCTAGCTACAAAGCACATGAGAAGAGAGCAACAAAGAATCCTGTGGCACCTTATAGACTAACAGACGTTTTGCAGCATGAGCTTTCGTGGGTGAATACCCACTTCTTCGGACTTGCATCCGAAGAAGTGGGTATTCACCCACGAAAGCTCATGCTGCAAAACGTCTGTTAGTCTATAAGGTGCCACAGGATTCTTTGTTGCTTTTACAGATCCAGACTAACACGGCTACCCCTCTGATACATGAGAAGAGAGATTACTCTCAGGTTAGTTAGAAATAATACAGCAGGAATTGGTTCAGGAAGTAGATGTAGTAAGTAAAAGTGTCCACAATATGGTGAAGTTCAAACTTTTATTGTAAGAATTATGACAAAATTGAACAGCATAGGAAAGGGGTTAGTGGACAAATTGGACTACTCATTTGACCCAACATGGTAATTTATATTTTTTGTATTTCAGAATTTCACCATGTATCAGAAACCTACAGTGGTCATCATTAGCATATTCTCATTTACCAGGAGTAAACACACAGTGGTATTTCAAATACTGTACTTATTTCTGATTCTAAGTACATTATGATGGGGTGTAAACCCCACACAAGCACTGCAAGTCTTAGCAGTGGCCTGAGGGCTCAATTAACCCAGCTGCTGGCACCTGGAGGGGCATGAAGTCGGTCAATTAGCTGATCCACCTGGAAAGGAGTCAAGGTTCCTTAAAAGGACTGACATTTCAGCTAAGGAGACACCCAAGAGAGGAAGCTAGGAGTTTCTGCTCTCTGAAAATGGTCTGATGTTCAGAGCAAGGAGAACTGGGAAAGGTCAAGGGAGTTCACTCCTATGACATGTCTCAAAATAGGCAGAAGGCTCCAGAGAGGCAGCTTTGGCATGTTACTGTTCAGCTAAGGAGCAGAGTAGTGGGGGAGATGTGTGAAGGACTAAAGTTCAAGCTCAGAAGGAGTGGAAGTGAATTTGTACTTTTGGGCTTGGGATTTGTTGGAGAAATCCAGGGAGGAATCCTGAGAGCCACTGCCCTGAAGGAATGGTGATGCCTGAGAGGAATGCAGGTGCACAGTGAGCCCAGGAAGAGGCTGGTTGGACAGGCCTGAAGACAGGCTGAGGTAGGAGGAAGTCCAGGAAGGAAGCAGGGGGCCTAAATACAGAGCTCTTGCCTATTTATTAGGTGGTTCCTGGACTGGAACCCAGAGAAAAGGGAGGGCCTGGGTTCCCCTAGTGGTCACTGGAAATGGTGGTGCAAACACCTTGGAGACCAGGATGGAAGAACTATTGAGTCAGGTCTCAGGCCAAAGACCTGACCTGAGTCTGCAAGGCTTTGGTTATCCTGGAAGAGGTGAGACTTGAACATGGCCTGGTTGGATGGCTGAGTTACAAAAAGAAGCCAACCATCACAAGGCCCAAGGATGGCTGTCAGCATAGGGCACTAGATGAGGAAAGCCTGCTATGCCACATTCAGCCATGACGGGGCACCTCCAGGCATGAGTAACTTTTCTATTTACATTTTTATAGCAATTTGAAAGACATGGCTGGGTCTACTGATGTTCTCTTAAGTGAGATTTCTTATATTTAAATTAAATGCAAGAAACTTTTAAAATGCAACCACTGCATAGGAAAATACTATGTTTCATCTTACTGTGTGGCAAATGTTGACTTGCAACCACTCTCCTTCCCTGAAGGGAGAGACACTAATTAGTGTTCTAGGATTATCGGAATACACTTTCCAATGCCCACACAGAGTAGACAAATTCTGCTGAAATGCATTGTTGAAAAAAGAAAAACACAGCTGATATGGTTTCATATAGTGGCTAAATGCTGAATACTCTTAATCTGAGAAACTGTAATGTATTTTCAAGAGTCACAAATCTCTAAAGTGGTTTTAAAATACTTAATTTGTTTCTCAACACCATGTCATGAGAAATAAGATAGTTTAATGTGTCAGCAAGTTATAATTAAAGACTGCAAAGCATTTGAATCAGAAATCACATCTTCTAACCTGGTTGTTAAATGGCTAGCATGCTTGATGCTAGAGAAGTAATAATGTAATCAAAGAGGTAGGAAACCTACTTTGAGAGGTTTATTTTTTAAAGTTCATGGCATATTCTGACCTCCTTTCAAAAAATACTTTCATGAAATATTCTTAAAGGTTATGCTTAAAATGTTAAGGCTCAAAACTTGACATTAGATGACTCCTATATATTTGTACTGGAGGCCAAAACAGTCACATTATGATGCACCACGTCATTTGTGTCTTTGTCAAGACATTGCATCACTGCACAGTGACATTGCATCTTTATGTTCTGGTAAATTGCTCATCATATTACCATAATATCATAAAATTCAAAATAAATGTGGGATGCTCCCACTGTAATGCATTCTTTGGTTACAGGATTTAGGAGAGACCCATGAAAGCCATAACCACCCTATGAATTTAAGAGGTTGCAAAATTAAAAGGACCAGTCAAGGTTGTTTACTTTTGATTTCATTGGCAACTAAGCTACCACAGTTATTAACACTAACATTGGAGGCCTGACTGTGACTAGAAGAGGAAAACAAACTTGTGATGTGCACTGATGATGCTCTGACTCTGTTCCTTTTCCTCTTGACTCTTCCTCTGGACTCAAATCTAATTTCTTGTAAGGGGCAGACGAACATGAGGTAGCCTTAGAATTGAAACATGATCTTATTAAATCCACAGTGATCCCACTTATATGTGATGTAACCAGAAGCCAGAGTAGAGGTCTCATTTTCAGTGGGTCTAACTTAGATAATACAGAGTATTTATGTAACTTTTCCTACTTCACAATTTGAAGACCTGAACTGAGTTCATTTTTTTTTGTATTATCCAGCCTCAAAAAGGTGATCCTGGAATTAGCTGAGATGTGTCTATATATACCTTATATTACCCATACATAGTATTGCTGACTTTTTA
The DNA here is from genome assembly GCF_016161935.1 of Mauremys reevesii. Classification (NCBI taxonomy): domain Eukaryota; kingdom Metazoa; phylum Chordata; order Testudines; family Geoemydidae; genus Mauremys; species Mauremys reevesii. The sequence continues at coordinate 45,380,564 of NC_052629.1, read as the reverse complement.
CTAACATGAAATAAATAGACTATTGGTCCTTTAATTTAGGCTTTTAAAAGACTTCCCATCAAACATCTTGAATAATTTGAGCAGATTCCTGAGGAGAATATCACTTCTAGAGATGTATTGATACTGATCTGCTTTAATTCAATAGTTTAGAATTGGGTTGGGTTGCCTATGGAGGAATAAAATTGTGATTTTTCTGCTATTGAGAAGTTTCCCTTGGTTCACACTTAAACAAGCCATAATTTATGGCCAGTAGAGTAGCCAAAACAGCTACAGAGAACTTTTTAAAAAGAAAAACCACTTGAAATTGGCCCAGGATTTGAGATTTAAGGCCTTCCAAAGCCTCATTCCAGGATTTTGAAGGTTTGGGAAACTTGGGTTGAGGAAGGTGGCTCATGGAGCTGTAATGCTGTCAAACCTCCCTCACCCACCAGCCATCTTCTCAGTTTCACCACTTAACCACAACAAGCTTCAGATATCTTCTGATCCTAAGGCAAGAAGAGGGGAAATCCCAGAGTTTGTGAAGAAGGATGGTGGGAATGTGGCAACAGGAGGAAGTAAAAGATCAGTTATTTTTTTTTATCTACCAAGTAATACTAATCTCCAGACATGTCTAGACAAACAGTGAGCATGCAGCAAACTGCAGTGTAGATCTTAAAAGCTCCAGCATGCTGTGCAGTAACTATCCCTGTGCTGCTGCACCCTAGAAATTTCCTATTTGTAATGCACAGCAGCAGGGTTCATAGGGATAGTTAGTGCATGCCACACTGGAGCTTTGTAGACTTACACAGCAGCTTATTGCTAATTGTGTGGCTAGACCCCGTGTTTCTCAATGACTGGTCCATGGACTGGTGCTGGTCTTTGAGATCTCCCTGACACAGTTTAGGAAGGTGGCAAGCCAGCCCCTTGTATCAAAAAGGTTGAGAAACACTAGTCTAGACAAGCCCTCTGTCTTATGACAGATAAGATACACATTTAACATCCTACATGATTTATTCCCATATGGTTGGGATAGTTGCCATGGGGTTCAACTTTGTTTCCTCTACAGTTTTCATATTCTTTCATATGGGGGGAAGGGGCAAGGTGTGATTTCCTCTTCCCCTTTCCCTAAAGAGACTCAGGAGATGGGGAGTGGTTGGTTACCTATACTTGCAGTTTCCTCCACCATGACCTAGTGGAGGTATGAGCAAGGTGCTCTTGTTTCTTAAGTGTCACCTGATACCTCCTCCCTGGCTCCTATAGCTTCAGTAAGAACCTTGTTGTCAGAAGTTGCCCCATATCATGCTGCCCCTGGAACCCTTCCTTCCTCTGCAGTAACTTGTGCCTCACAGTGTTTAGAGGTGAGTGTACTACGCAGGCGAGCCAGTCTTGTCTACGCTCAACCATGAAGTAGGCTTCCCGGGGAAGAACTTCTGCAGACTGGGGGAGCATGCAACAGTGCTGGCACTGTTTCAATCCATGCTTCCTCTGACTCAGATCTGTGGGTTTCAGCTCCCCGCAACTTACAGAATCAAAGGGAAACTTTGGGGTCCTTGACACAACTTCAGGTGGACTGAATGGTTCCCTTCTGTCATGTTTCTGTGAGGAAGGTCATGCAGTGGTAAAATTGTTTTATATCAGTGTATCTCCTAGTGCTGTCAAAATGTAACTCCTATGAGCATAGGCACTTGTTATAAAGCAATAAAAACTTGTTTTTTCAGGAAACTGTGAAAGTTTTTAAAGTTGTATATTCATGGTTGTCCAATAAATAATCGTTACCTATAAAATTGAGATATTGCACAGAAATTATTTACATTTTGGTCATTTTAATAATTTTTATATCAGTTGCATTATGATCTTTTAAAAATTAAAATGTCATTAAAGTACAGAATGTTCAAATGAGGAGAAAACCCTAGTTTATTGCATTGTCAACATGGTTGCCTGATTTATTATTCATTATCCCTATTGCTGGGAGTACAGCAGTCTCCTCTACGGAGAATATAATAATCCATAACTGAAGCCTTATTTGTAATTTTTCTTTCTTATATTAAGAAAAAAAGAAACATTTGCCTACTCAAGAGCCTTCTAGGTTTTTATTTTAGTTTTGGTGTGAAAAAAGGGATGTTGGAAAAAAACAGTCCATTCTCAAATGGGAAAGGTTTGTATTTCAGCTTGGGTGAATTCACTTTCTTTCTGAACCAACAGATAAAAAACCCCACAGACATCTTGGAACTTATTTTATATTTTTTTTTTAAAATCTTGTGAGCGTTAGACACCCCCCACACTCCTTTAGCCTTTCTAAACATGCCAGAAATTAGCTAACAAAAATACTGCCATGTTCAGTTATACTTATGACTATAAGACCCACTGCAAATCACACTATTGTCAACCTGAAATGGTAAAATAATTAGATTTAGTTTCAGTTATAAGATTGTAAAAAGGATGTTTTATTTCCTGTGTGGGTCCAGCCATTAGAGTTCACCTTTTCAAGCTTTATGTTGGAACCATAATGACTAGGTAATGCTCTTTAAAATGAGTGGTGAGAATCTATCCTGATTACATGACTCTAAGAGGTGGAGAGCAACAAAATTTGCAAATTAGCGAGTAAGATAACCAACATGTGGTGGTGGGGTGTGGGGTGTGTGTGTGTAGGGGGAGTATCAAAATAACATGGCTACTGTCTCAAATGTTCTTATACTAGATTTTTCAAATTAAGAGCAAATATTTTTATTACGATACTCCATAATACTAATCCCTGTCTTCTAGGATCCTATAAAAACAATTCTTACGAGGATGAAATATCACTGAGGAACTCTGCAACTAAAATAAGTTTAACAGCTGTTGCACAAATCTTGGCATAATTTCACCCACTATATGTATTTGCTGTATCTTTATTGTACAGTAATTCTTCTCTCTTAATTAAGTGTTACTGACATTTCTTCAAAATCCCAAAGAATCATCTTCAGAATTATCTTCTGATAAGAGTTCTGAGTGAATGAAAAGATTGAGCTAAGGAAAAGAAATGTATTAAGCTGCTTATTATAATCCTTCTGAAATAACTTAAATGTATGTATATTTGCATGTGAAAGCTGCTGAATTATCATTCCAGTAGAATTGTTGATACAAATGATGCCAGTCACTGTCTATCCTGTATTTTATTTTTAGCTGGAAAAACTTCTGTTGAGAAACACCAACTCATCTTTAATTGCCTTAGTGTTTTACAGACAGATAGGAACCCATTAATTAATCATGCTTTGTTGTGAACTGATAGGATTGCTGAGACTACATGCAGTCTAAAATTGCCATATTAAAAAACAATAAAATACAAATAAAATTGACTAATATTTTCAGGCATTGTGTCTGTTATATAACCAGGAGAAACCTTTTTCCTTATACTTATCAAGCAACATAAATGGGCAAATTTGGCTTTTAGAATGACAGATCTGATTTTTGTAAGGTTTCTAATGAGTATAGTTTGAAACTTATATGTCTGCCCTACATTGTCAAAAGTGACTGGTGATTTGAATGCTGGAATTTTTGGGTGCCCAGTCTAAGACCCCTTTAAAGCTAGAGAAACATGCTTGTCTTTTAATTGAATAACGCTGGGAAGAAGACAGTGGGTTAGAGTAAAATGATTAAGTACAAATGTGTTCGGACATAAATCAGCTTTGCAATCCCCCCAAACAACTTCAGAGGTTGAGATTTACAAAAACTTGAACTCTGTGGTTTGACGATCCCCAATGGTTATGTTCATGATATATTCTCAGATGAATTATTGCAAAAATAAATACTCTTTCTGGAAGGTTGCAATGTTACACAACTTTGTTTCTAGTATCCAGAACCATATCATACAATAACAACAAAATAGGGAGAGACATAGCAGGCTGCTACCTCAAACAGAGAGGCATAACTAAATCCACCTTGCTGTAGGCTGGCTCTTTGCAGACTGCCCAAACAGATCAGAACTCAGTTTTCCCCTGTAACACCTCAGCCTGCAAGCAGGACCTGTATGCCCCTTACAATTTAAAATGTTAGCTTGTAATTTTAACAGTTTAACCATACTGAGACCCTCTAAGTTTTGCTTAATAATAATTGGAGATATACCAATCTCCTAGAACTGGAAGGGACCTTGAAAGGTCATTGAGTCCAGCCCCTTGCCTTCACTAGCAGGACCAATTTTTGCCTCAGATCCCTAAGTGGCCCACCTCAAGGATTGAACTCACAACCCTGGGTTTGGCAGGCCAATGCTCAAACCACTGAGCTATCCCTCCCCCCTTCCTGGGGTCAGGCGTGGCTCCAGGCCCCAGCACGCCAAGCGCGTGCTTGGGGCGGCATGCCGCAGGGGTGGGTGGCGCTCTGCCGGTCGCCAGGAGGGCGGCAGGCGGCTCCGGTGGACCTCCCGCAGACATGCCTGCAGAGGGTCTGCTGGTCCCGCGACTTCGGTGGAGCATCCATAGGCATGTCTGCGAGAGGTTCACCGGAGCCGTGGGACCGGCAACCGGCAGAGCATCCCCCGCGGCGTGCCGCCGTGCTTGGGGCGGCGAAATGGCTAGAGCCGCCCCTGCCTGGGGTAAATGAATTGAATGATTCAAACTCCTTGCTGCTTGTTTTAATCTTGCTGTTGTCCAACAATATTAACTTCCTTTTCTTGTTCTTTTTATGTGTATTAATATGCACAAGAAAAAAAGGCATTAACAGTTGTATAAGATCTGCCTAATGTGCAAATGAAATACTGCGATGCTGTGGAATTTTGAGGCCCTGATTTGCATTTTTGGGTGTGGGGATTTTAATCTGCCAAAGCTCAAAATGTATTGCCCAAATGATATTGGGCTCTGGTTTTAGCACTGTTTTTTAGGGGGAAATGTCTGAGGCAAGGCAAAGATCTGCAACTATCCATAAAGACTAACTAGGCTGTGAGTAGCATACTGCTGATTCTTAAAGAACTCAAAAATGGAAATCCTACCCAGCTGGACAAACTGTGGCATTAAATCTGACATCTCCCCAGTGAAGAAATCCATCATGACCTTGCATCAAGAAGGGCAGCAGAAGAGAGCAGAATTTGCTCTACTGAAGGCTCTAGTAATGACCTAATATAAGGAAAAAAAGGTGTAGGTGTGTGTGTGTGTGGGGGGGTGTCTCTCTCAAACATAGCTTGAAAGCAACTCTGTAAATTAGAGTGACCAGACAGCAAATGTGAAAAATCAGAATGGGGGTGGGGGATAATAGCCTATATAAGAAAAAGACCCAAAAATCAGAACTGTCCCTATAAAATCGGGACATTGGGTCACCCTACTGTAAATAGAATCCCAGAGGGCTCTCAAAAAAGGCTCTATGGTGGATTTTGTATTAAACTTCCTTAAAGAATTCTTGGGTCAAGATGACTCTCTTCCTATTCCTGCTGCATGTAGAACACAGATAGGGGGCTTACTGAAAAAGCCTAAAATGAGAGCCCCAAATCTTAATTGTGTTAACACTGGAGTATTCAGTCCCAAGTTATACAGTGAGGGAGGTCAAGAAAATTGCAACATGCCCTGTAGTCCTGATACTAAACTATAAAGGGAAGACAATCTTCTTTGACCCTGAGCAAGTTATGGAGACTCTTGAAAAGAATGGAGTTGGGCCTGGTGACTCCATGATTGTGAATTCTGGAAGGCCCTGATCACCAAAGACATACCAGCTTTGTTCAGTGACACCTGTTCACTGTTTACCAAAATTGTCACTGATCTGGACTCTAATTCCTCAGCTAATCTGTGCATAAGCATGGCTTCCAGACTTTAAGGGCCTGATCCTCCTCTTACTTATGCCATATTTTGCATCATTGCAATTGTAGGGCAGTTACTCCTGCCTTAAACTAGTGTTTAAGCCCTTACCTGAGAGGAGACTCAGACTCTTGGTATCTTTTTAAGCAAACAATTGTTTTCTTTGGCCTTTTTTTTTCTTTTGTTTTTTTTTTAAAGGGTTGAAGTTCAGTCTCTGGCAAGCAATTTTGTGCTCTTGCCTATGCTGTCTCAGATGAACTGTAAAGCTCCTAATCAAAATCTTTAAAGTTCTCTTCCAACTGCTTCCTCAACTCATTTCTTCCATAAAGCATTCAGTGAAATATACCCATTACTGATAAACAGATGGAGAACTGTGTGATCATTATCAGAGGGGTAGCCGTGTTAGTCTGGATCTGTAAAAGCAGCAAAGAATCCTGTGGCACCTTATAGACTAACAGACGTTTTGCAGCATGAGCTTTCGTGGGTGAATACCCACTTCGTCGGATGCAAGTAGTGGAAATTTCCAGGGGCAGGTATATATATGCAAGCAAGAAGCAAGCTAGAGATAACGAGGTTAGTTCAATCAGGGAGGATGAGGCCCTGTTCTAGCAGTTGAGGTGTGAAAACCAAGGGAGGAGAAACTGGTTCTGTAGTTGGCAAGCCATTCACAGTCTTTGTTTAATCCTGAGCTAATGGTGTCAAATTTGCAGATGAACTGAAGCTCAGCAGTTTCTCTTTGAAGTCTGGTCCTGAAGTTTTTTTGCTGCAGGATGGCCACCTTAAGATCTGCTATTGTGTGGCCAGGGAGGTTGAAGTGTTCTCCTACAGGTTTTTGTATATTGCCATTCCTAATGTCTGATTTGTGTCCATTTATCCTTTTCCGTAGAGACTGTCCAGTTTGGCCGATGTACATAGCAGAGGGGCATTGCTGGCATATGATGGCGTATATTACATTGGTGGACGTGCAGGTGAATGAACCGGTGATGGTGTGGCTGATCTGGTTAGGTCCTGTGATGGTGTTGCTGGTGTAGATATGTGGGTAGAGTTGGCATCGAGGTTTGTTGCATGGATTGGTTCCTGAGCTAGAGTTACTATGGTGCGGTGTGCAGTTACTGGTGAGAATATGCTTCAGGTTGGCAGGTTGTCTGTGGGCGAGGACTGGCCTGCCACCCAAGGCCTGTGAAAGTGTGGGATCATTGTCCAGGATGGGTTGTAGATCCCTGATGATGCGTTGGAGGGGCTTTAGCTGGGGACTGTATGTGATGGCCAGTGGAGTCCTGTTGTTTTTTTTCTTGGGTTTGTCTTGCAGTAGGAGGCTTCTGGGTACACGTCTGGCTCTGATGATCTGTTTCCTTATTTCCTTGTGTGGGTACTGTAGTTTTGAGAATGCTTGGTGGAGATTTTGTAGGTGTTGGTCTCTGTCTGAGGGGTTAGAACAGATGCGGTTGTACCTCAGTGCTTGGCTGTAGACAATGGATCTTGTGGTGTGCCCGGGATGGAAGCTGGAGGCATGAAGGTAGGCATAGCGGTCGGTAGGTTTTCGGTATAGGGTGGTGTTAATGTGACCATCACTTATTTGCACCGTGGTGTCTAGGAAGTGGACCTCCCATGTAGATTGGTCCAGGCTGAGGTTGATGGAGGGGTGGAAGCTGTTGAAATTGTGGTGGAATCTTTCCAGTGTCTCCTTCCCATGGGTCCAGATGATGAAGATGTCATCAATGTAGCATAGGTAGAGAAGGGGCGTGAGTGGACGGGAGCTGAGGAAGCGTTGTTCCAGATCGGCCATAAAAATATTGGCATATTGTGGGGCCATGCGGGTGCCCATAGCGGTGCCACTGATCTGGAGATATATATTGTCATCAAATTTGAAATAGTTGTGTGTGAGCATAAAGGCACAGAGCTCAGCAACCAGTTGTGCTGTGGCATCATCAGGGATACTGTTCCTGACAGCTTGTATTCCATCTGTGTGGGGGATGTTTGTGTAGAGAGCCTCTACATCCATGGTGGCTAGAATGGTGTTTTCTGGAAGGTCACCAATGCATTGTAGTTTCCTCAGTAAATCAGTGGTGTCACGGAGATAGCTGGGAGTGCTGGTGTCATAGGGTCTGAGTAGAGAGTCCACTTATCCAGACAGTCCTTCAGTGAGAGTGCCAATGCCCGAGATGATGGGGCGTCCAGGATTTCCGGGTTTGTGGATCTTGAGTAGTAGATAGAATAACCCTGGTCGGGGCTCTAAGGGTATGTTGATTTGTTCTGGTGTTAGTGTAGGGAGTATCCTGAGTAGATGGTGCAGTTTTTTAGTGTATTCCTCAGTGGGATCTGAGGGAAGTGGCTTGTAGAATTTGGTATTGGAGAGTTGTCTGGCAGCCTCCTTTTGGTAGTCAGACTTGTTCATGATGACTACAGCACCTCCTTTATCAGCCTCTTTGATTATAATGCCAGGATGGTTTCTGAGGCTGTGGATGGCATTGCGTTCTGCATGACTTAGGGTACATCTTCACTACCCGCCATATCGGCAGGTAGCAATTGATTTCTCGGAGTTCAATATATCACGTCTCATCTAGACACGATATATCAAACTCCGAACGCGTTCCCGTCAACTCTGGAACTCCACCACCGCGAACGGCGGTGGTGGAGTCGACGGGGGAGCCGCGGACGTAGATCCCGCGCCGTGAGGACGGGTAAGTAATTCGAACTAAGGTACTTCGACTTCAGCTACGCTATTCGCGTAGCTGAAGTTGCGTACCTTAAATCGACCCCCCCACCAGTGTAGACCAGGCCTTAGGTTATGAGGCAAGCGATGTTGTTTACCCACAATTTCTGCCTAGCCAATTACAACTGACAGGCTAGGAATTCCACCCGTCTTTGTCTCTCTCACCCCACCCTGCTCCTCGTTTGTCTCAAACAACATTTGTCTTCTCTGTAAGCTATTTGAGGTAAGAAGCTTCATTTAGTGTATGTCTGTACAGCATTTAGCACAATGGGACTGAACCTGGCAGTAGCTTTTAGATGGTACTGAAGTATAAATGTTTAATAATCAATATTTAGGCACCTAAACAAGTGACCTGATTTTGAAAAGTGTTAAGCATCCAACAACTTTTTGGGCTAGACATCAGAGGAGGAGTGTAATTACAAAAGTAACTGTGTGTGTGACTGACACACTTGGTTTTGCAACAAAATGTATTTTCTCTGCTTATATTTTAAAAACCTAAATGGGGGGCGTCAGGAATGGTTCCATCTCCTGTTTCAAAATTAAACAGAACTGAGGCCACCCACTACCATTTCTCACCTATTTATGGAGTTCCCTAGAGGTAACTTTGCCTTCATATGAGCTCCAAATGCTATCTGCTAGTTAGGAATTATTTGTTAGGCATTATACTATTTTATTCACAGTAAATTACTTTCTTCTTTTTCAAAGTATGACTGATTATCTGAACCATTAGTAAAGACTGTTTGTATCCTGGAATGCCCAGGTAAATATTAATAAAATGAACATCTGATCAAAAGTTAATTATCCTGTCCAGGTTATACACATTACTGCTTGCTTTTCCCCTCTTCCTCCTTGAGCTTGGGGAAAAACTACTAATGAATGTATTTGAATTAATGGATGCTCCAAAATTAGCCACATTCGGCTCTGGCATAGAAAAATGAACAGGCACCTCCTTGCCATACTTAATTTTTTGTTGTTTTTGGTCCAGCATACACTGTAACAAAATGTGCTGGCAAGCCGTGCCCGCAAAGGTGCAACACTGAACACAAAAGAAGCAGCACAGCAGGTGAGAATCTGGCCTTTCTGCTAGTGTCACCCACTGTCGAGGGTGTATTATGCATCCTCCTCTGTACCTAAATCACCAGAGGATGTGAATGTTACAAACACCAGCTGTAGAATGTGTTTCTCTAGCTCAATCTGTAGAAATTTATGCTTTTCCCCTGCATGTCACCAGTTCAATCTCCAGTGTTAGCCAAGATGGTGGCTGTCAAACTTGGATGGGCAACCATGAATGACTAGGGTATTTTCTTTGTCTATCTGAGAACACTATAAGCAAATGAAAATGAATGTTCAGAAAGGGAATTCTCACCATCAGTATAATGTAGCAACCACTGTGCTATACTAATTCTGGACTCTTTGGGGATTTGATAGTCTACATAATTTATTCAAATAGAAAGCTACCCACAATGATGCTGCAATGGCAATTTACTATGCCTTGTATTTTCCCAGTATGTTTGCTTTAGAGAGTTAATAAAGTCTCTCAGCGGCTTTATTAGATGCTTATTGATGACATGGTAACTTAATACTTTGCAGCATTTTGTTTTCTAAATGGTTTAATTTTTGACAGTAAACCCTGGACTATATCTGTTACTATTTGTTCTGTCAGCCCCAAAAGCTGCAAAATGCATTTCTCAAAAGTTTCTGATATAATGGTAATTTCTAAAGAGATTTCCACAGGCTAATTTTCTGTTTGTGAATTAGATAATTAGAGGTATCTGTATTTTTTTTTCAAAGCCAACATTATAGGAATTATCCAGATTAGTAGTACTTGTGCAGGTATTTTGTATAAAGACACAGGTTTGAACACACAGAAATGGCAAGCTAACATCTTAAATTAACTGTGGTTAATTGAGGCTATTTTTTTAAATTTAAATCAGTAAGTCCTAGACCACATACACAGAATTAAAAATAAATTTTAAGTGTCCTATCATACAGCCTGCCAGTGAATCATTAGAATTTTTACCATGCCCTTTGGGTTTCATTTTCTTTCTGGGGGTTCTTTTTCATGTCAGGATGTTATTTTTCCATCTCTTAAGTTCTTCTGCCAACCTCCACTTCTTTTTAGTGTAGCTGTCTAACAGGCTCACACTTATGTAAATCTCAAAGTATAACACTAGCTATTGGTGAGGAAAACAGTTTGGCAAGTAACTTAATTTAGACAGTGCCAGCCAACACTTCATGTAAAACTTGCACAGAAACAAAATGTCCTGAAGTCTGTCAGGGGCTGTTTCTCCTAACACTGTGTAACCATGTCCATGTTCTCTTACGATCCATCTCTTGCTTTGTTAAATGTTCTAAATTGTAACTTACATTTTGAGAAATTTCAACACTCCACGTGCTATTTGCCTTGATTTGAAAACACAATTTATTTTAAGTCATGAGACATTTCTGGAGAAGTTAATAATATATACAGGAGTGTGATGAATCTGTGCATCTACTGAACAAATGGAGTATTAGATAATAGCCAGGTCTGTTTCATGTCTTAATTTAGTTTCACTCTTTTGTAAAAGTAAAGAGTTTAAGAAATACTTCATTCTGAGTGGCAGAAATGTTTCTGCATGTAGATATTTCCCATTGTGTTTATTCCGGAATTCAGTTCCATATGTCATTGTGAGATAACACATGGCTCACTTGATGTTGTCCGATTGAAGAGAACAGTTGATGTATTGATATTTCTCGTGTGTTGGGGCCCTCTGAGTTAATTCCATGTGGTGTTGTAAGATAACATAGAAGATGTGGAAGGGGGAAAGAACTGTTTGTATACCTTCAATGCATCAAATACTGAGGTGCAGTGGTAAGGAAAGTCCAAATACCCAGCATTTTTTTTTTTTTTAAATATTGCAAAACAGTTGTTTAAACAAAGTGCTCTAAGGGCAGAACATTAACCCAGACTAGTACAAATACTTTGTGATGTGTCTCAGATTCAGTTTTACCAACATCTGAAAAGAAATCCAACAAATTGTACCTAAAAATAAGAGTTTATATAGTCTTTGTTTTCATAATGTACTATTACAGGCAGAAGAAATATTTTGCTCTGGCCATTTTTGTTCTAGAGTGTGGTTAAAATTCACTCATCTGCAAATAAATGCTGTGTGAATTTCAGCTAATGACTCTTTAAAAAAAACAAAACAAAACAGGTAACATTGTTTGTCAACACTTTTTGTGAGAATAAGGGTTTGTTTATGGGGAAGTTAGTGCACAGTTAGGGTGTGAATTTAAAGTTCACTAGATACTCTGGGCTAACTCCCCAGGTGGACTCTCTTACAGTGTACTGAGCACCCAGGTGGGTTTAGTGCAATTCCAAAGTACATTAAGGTCTGGTCTACACTACGCGTTTATACTGAATTTAGCAGCGTTAAACTAAATTAACCCTGCACCCGTCCACGCAATGAAGCCCTTTATATCGATATAAAGGGCTCTTAATACCGATATCTGTAATCCTCCCTGATGAGGAGAGTAGAGCAGAAATCGGTATTGCTATATCGGATTAGGGTTACTGTGGCCGCAATTCGACGGTATTGGCCTCCGGGCGCTATCCCACAGTGCACCATTGTGACTGCTCTGGACAGCAATCTGAACTCGGATGCACTGGCCAGGTAGACAGGAAAAGCCCCACGAACTTTTGAATTTCATTTCCTGTTTGCCCAGCATGGAGCGTTGATCAGCACGGGTGGCCATGCAGTGCCAAATCCAAAAAAAGCTCCAGCATGGACCGTACGGGAGATACTGGATCTGATTGCTGTATGGGGAGACAAATCTGTTCTGTCAGAGCTCCATTCCAGAAGACAAAATGCCAAAGCATTTGAAAAAATCTCCAGGCTATGATAGACAGAGGCCACAGCAGGACTCAACACAGTGCTGCGTGACAAGCGTAACAGAAAGCCAAAGAATCAAATGGACACTCATGGAGGGAGGGAGGGGGGACTGAGGACTCGAGCTATCCCACAGTTCCCGCAGTCTCCGAAAAGTATTTGCATTCTTGGCTGAGCTCCCAATGGCTGAAGGGTCAAAAACATTATCGCGGGTGGTTCAGGGTATATGTCGTCAATTTACCCTCCATCTCTCCCGTGAAAGAAAAGGAAAAAAATAGTTTCTCGCCTCTTTTCAGTGTCACCATATGTCTACTGGATGCTGCTGGTAGATGGGGTGCTGCAGTGCTAAACAGCAGCATCCCCTCCCCTCCTCTCCCTGATGGCAGACAGTGCAATAGGACTGATAAATGTCCTCGTCATCATCCTGTGAGTGCTCTTGGCTGGCCTCGGTGAGGTCGGCCGGGGGCACCTGGGCAAAAATGAGAGTGACTCCCGGTCATTCCCTTCTTTAAGCTTTGTCTCCTGGAGATTCTGTCCTGCCTGGACTATCGTAGCAGCGGGAGGCTGCCTCCCTCTCATTTTATCTCACTAAAAAGTCAGTGTTTCTTATTCCTGCATTCTTTATTACTTCATCACACAAATTGGGGAATAACTGCCATGGTAGCCCAGGAGGGGTGTGGGAGGAGGGAAGCAACGGGTGGGGTTGTTGCAGGGGCACCCCCTAGAATGGCATGTAGATCAGCATTTCTGTGGGATGTCTGGGGCTCTGACCCAGAGCGGCTGTGCTCTCTGGTTCTCTAGTAGGCTTGCCCCATATTCTAGGCAGGACTGACTCTATTTTTAGACAAAATATAAAGAAGGGAATGACCTGGGGAGTCATTCCCATTTTTGTCCATGCACCCCCCCGGCCGACCTCAGCAAGGCCAGCCAGGAGCACCTATGACAGCAACAGACGGTACAATATGACTGGTAACTGTCATCACCAATTTCCAAAGCAGCAGACGGTGCAACAGGGCTGATAACCATCTCTGCTACCTTGCAAAGGCAAATGAATGCTGCTGTGTAGCACTGCAGTACCGTGTCTGTCAGCAGCATCCAGTACACATACGGTGAGAGTGAAAAAAGGCTAAACGGGCTCCATGGTCACCATGCTATGGCATCTGCCAGGGCAATCCAGGGAAAAAGGGCGCGAAATGATTGGCTGCCATTGCTTTCACGGAGGAAGGATTGAGTGATGACATTTACCCAGAATCACCTGTGACACTGTTTTTGCCCCATCATGCATTGGGATCTCAACCCAGAATTCCAATGGGCAGGGGAGACTGCGGGAACTATGGGGTAGCTATAGGATAGCTACCCACAGTGCAACGCTCCGGGAATCGACGCTAGCCTTGGTACATGGACGCACACCGCCGAATTAATGTGCTTAGTGTGGCCACGTGCACTCGACTTTATACAGTCTTTTAAAAAACTGGTTTCTGTAAAATCGGAATAATCCCGTAGTGTAGACATACCCTAAGCTACTGCCCACAGGGGCATTCTTAGTGCGCTGTAGGCGTGTATTGACCCACTATGTAGATTAAATATAAACTGCATTTTGCAAAGACAGTGTTACATTTTCTAGTTCATTCTTTTTGTGGAAGTGAACAATATTTACAATGAACTAAGCTGTAAATATTGTTTTTATTCAAAAGTGAAAGTATAATTATTGTGAACACTATTTTGATTTTGTTTTTATCTGTATGTGCATTTATGTCCCATCACTCCTCTGATGTAGGTGGAATTAGTTTAGTAAGAGAATAAGTGCTAGAATAATAATTAGTAAAGTAATTATTCCACCATAGACTGAGTGATCACTGTAGTGAAAATCCATACAAATCAGCAGATTAAAATTTAGGAAGCCTCTCTAGCAAACTAGTTGACACCCAAAGCAATTAGTTCTGAAAGGGGTCCTGTTCTATGTAGTTGAATCTGAGTTGTTTCTTGTTGAGGTCAGGGAGGACTTGTTAAACACTTATGTGCTCTAAAAGTACAGACATTAAACATACTGCAAACTTGACGCTTTTGGGAGTGTTGTATGCTCAACAGGTTTGCAGAAACTAGCTATCATTATAAATGAAATACCTTTTTTTTTAAATGAAGAGGGTCCAACATACTGGCCTGTCTTTTTTTAATATTAAATGCAAATACTATACTAAAAATAATTCCACACAAACACATTTTTAACATACAGGTCATGACATTCAAAATTAATGTGCCCACTACGCCTCTGAGCATTTTTGGAATCCTTTGCTTGCTTTTGTCAAAATGCCTGAAAGTCTAAAGAGAATGTTTCATTTTGATATTACTGACATTTTTGGTTCTATGAAGAATATTTGACAAACTTGAAACACATAGTTTTGGTCAACCTGAAACTGTATGGTTCAGAAAATTAACTGTCCAAATTTTTTTGTGTGGCTCTAATCATCAGTCCCTCTAAGTAGGAGGAGAAAAGATGGGGTGAGCTCAGGATCAGGATTCTCTCTTGTATTTGCTTGTATAGTGACTATCACAATGGTGCCTTTGCCTGGTTGGGGCTCTGGATACTGCTCTACTAATAACATAAAACAGCTGATCTAAGGGAGTTCAGCAGTCCAACTACACAGCTGTGCAGACTGTGGCATTTCCACCAAAAAGGCTTTGTTCACCTGGACGCGTTCTTTGAAATAGCTGTCTTCCTGCCAATGAAGGGAGGAGGGGAGGAAATACCCTGCCATGACTCCGGATTTCATGATTAGAACACAATGTGACTGGATAAGGGCCTTTTTCCTTGAGACAATCCAGCTGGATTGTGTGATTACAGCTCAACAGTTTTGCATAACTTGGAAGGCACATAGAAAAGTCATGTTAACATTTAACAAGGCCATCTTCTAGGTGTGAACAGTTGTTCCAAAATTGCTAATTTCTAAATAAGAAAGATAGGTACATATATAGCTGTTACAGTGAAGAATAGGTTGTCATCTGCCATAGTGGTACTAAATGAAGCTCCTATTACTTGATTTTAGCCTAAGAGTATTGAAAGGAGATTCTACTTGCTAACAACACTTCTCTGAGCTAGTTATCTTTTAAAGAACAATGTAGTGAGTGTACAAAATTGTTTCACATGAGGATATTTTCAATTATAGTTTCTTTTCCATTAACATTTTCTTGGTGTGTTTTAATGCAAATATTTTTAGCATTCCAGCTGGCACTTCACTCAGCGCCACATACCTTTTGGGTAATGTCACACATGTCATTTTGTGGAATGCAATCTGACTGATGCTATTTACATGGGAAATGTAAACACATTATTTTAATAATTGGCACAAAAGGTCTGCTGAAAAGAATAAAATAAATCCTCTATGATCATTTTTAAAGGTCTCCCACTTGTCAAGGATTTGTATCAAGGATTTGCTTTTTGAACCTTGACAAATTAAGGGTTGCAGCTAAAATACTACTGAAGTATCTGTGGACTGTGTATATTCATGTGAAGTCATTTGAAAAGGTTCGGGGCACCAGGCAGTGTTAGGGATGGATGAACAGATTCACAAAAAATGTTACCTGAATTGTGGCCTTCCAACGTTTCCAAATTGCATTTGATCCCTTGTAAAGCAGACAATCCAGATTTTAAAGAGAATATGTATTTCCCACTCATTTCCACTTTCATATGCAATTTTTCCCCACAAGAACAACAATCCCATTTCCTTTCATCAATAAAATTATTGGAGATGTGGAAAGACTGCCTGGTTTTTTATAATGGTGAGGCCACAGCTAGAGGCAGCTCTAGGCACCAGCAAAGCAAGCACCTGCTTGGGGCAGCCCATTTGCAGGGGCGGCATGGGAGCTGAGAACCAACAGGGGGTTCTGGGAGCTGTAGTTCCTTGGTTAGCTCCCCGCCTATAGAGCCAGCCCTGGAGCAGGGAAAGAACTACATTTCCCAGCATTCCCCTGGCCACTGCCAACTGGAAAGGGATGGGGACCTCATGCGGCAGCATGCTGTGAGTGGAGAGTGGTAGGGAGATCATATTTTAACATTCAAAAAACAGGACACTTCAGGCGGAGGGAAGCCCCACCCTGCCACCATCCACTCCCTCTGACTGCCCTCCTCAGAAACCCCAACCCATCCAACTCCCCCCCCGCTCCTTGTCCCCTGATCACCCCCTCCCGGGACCCCACCCCCTATCTAAGCGCTGCTGGTCCTTGTCCCCTGATTGCCCCCTCCCGGGACAACTGCCCCTTGGGACCCCACCACCTATCTAAGCCTCCCTTCTCCTTGTCCCCAACTGCCCCCTCTTGAGACCCCCCCTAGGACTCCACCCCCTACTTGTCCCCTGACAAACCTCTGGGACTCCCATGCCTATCCAACTGCTGCCTGTCCCCTGACTGCCCCTCCGAACCTCTGCCCCATCCAACCCCCCCTGCTCCCTGTCCCTTGACTGCCCCCCCCCACCCCGGAACCCTCTACCCCTTCTCCAACCCCCCAGCCGGCTTACCATGCCACTTAGACCAGCGTGTCTGGCTCCACGCAGCTCCAGACACGCTGCTGTGTTCCCCCACTGAGCCCACAGCCCCTCCCCCACACACACACACCCAGCACCTGCCTTCCAGATTTGAACACCTCAAAATTCAGGAGTGCTCAAGCTCAGTTTGGGCAGCTGTTACTTCATTTCTCCCAAATCAAATATACTGACCCACTGTAACTTGCTGTACAAAAAGTAGGATAAAATTGAGCAAGAAATGCTTCCCAGTGGTTATTAGGACTGGAATTGCTATTTTCAACAGCCATTGCCTTTTTTGTTTGTTTGTTTGTTTGTTTAAAAGGAAGACAGTGATATTGCATTGGCAAATTCCCCATAGAAAGAAAGAGAGGAACAAACGAATAATAAAGGCACCTCAACTTTTCCTCATTTATGGAGGACAGTCTTATGCATCCAGGTATCCTCCAATCATTCAAGCTGAAAATTCTTCCACTTTACTGCAGCTCTGTAACCATATGGGAACCAATCTTCTCTGTGTTTTGTGCTCATCCAAAATTCCTGTATTACCCGCCCTGGGAGCGAGTTATCAGTGACCCAAGGCTGCGGCGGAAGGAGGGTGCAGGTCGGGGGTGGGAGAGCCCAGGGCTGGGGCGGCAGTGGGATGGGGGGCACTGGTGGGGGGAAGGGGGGAGCCCAGAGTTGGGGCGGCAGTGGGATAGGGGGAGGGCACTGGTGGGGGGGAGGGGGAAGGGGAGAGCCCAGGGCTGGGGAAGCAGGGGCGTGGGGGGCGGGGGAGCCCAGGGCTGGGATGGGGAGCAGCCAACATTTTTTTTGCTTGGGGCGGCAAAAAACCTAGAGCCGGCCCTGGCCACAGCTCTTCAAATTGTCTGATCTTGAGAGGTGCTAAGCATCCAAGACTCCCTTGATGATAATGATTATACCGTATTTGAATTATTTTTCATTATCAGTGTCTATTAAATGTTAGTGCTTGAGGAAGAGAGGGGCTTCATAGGGCAGAGGTTCTCTATTATTTATACCATATAAATTAAATTAGTCCCTAATCTGCTGCATTGAGATCTAAAGCTGCATAGATAGAATAGATCAAGGAAAATCCTCATAGTAACAGTCCTAGCTTACAATTTGTAATGAATGTTGATTCTTAGAGTTGTCAATTCATAAGCTAAATTGTTTATATCACTTTTAATAGCAGTAGAGCAGCAATAGCCATAAATGTTTATTTTTAACTATACTAAAAATGCATAAGTTGATTCAAATGGGTGTTAGAGATTTAATTATTTGTACTAGCTCTTATAAGGCATAGTGTTTCAAGGTGCACTGCAAGCTTCCTTATACTTTGCCTTGCAAATACACTCTCTGGATTCTTTTTCCACTGTTCTAAGCATTTTATATACCAATTACACCAAAGTATAACAAATTGTGTGGAAGGCTTATGTAATGTAATCAGATCGAAAGTGAAAAACTAACATTAATTTACTATGATGGTTGGACCCCAGATACCACAGTGACAGGAGCTATATGAAAACCTAAGGTTATTGAAAACCTTAACTCTCTGATCATCTGTTGGTATAAACTGGTGTATTTACACCAGGTATAAAGAATTGCCACTATGTCTGTAGAGGAGCAGGATTTGGCTTTCCTCTCAGTTACATGCATATAAGTCAGGAATAAGTGGTGGTACACTGGTGCAAAATGAATGTTTGAACAGAATTATGCCTCCAGTACCTGTTGTTTATACCCAGAATTTGGCTGCTCTCATTGAGGCTGGATCCAGCACTGGGCACGTTTCACAGGTGTTCTATTCTATAGTTTCTCAGGGTAATTTATAGCATGACCACTACATTTTTATTATAACTTTTGCTAAATCATTGTTTCAAGATAAATCCAATAACTACCATGACACAGTTCTGTAAGATGAAGAACCTCTGTTTAGTTGACGTACCATGATTTATAGCAATAATGTGATGATCAGACCTTCTTATTGATTCCCATAATAGTAGGTGATGAACACTGATGCATAACAATGAATGACATGGATGTTTCAATACTGTGATATTTTTTTTTTGGATGGAAACAAAATTATCTGTCTAAATCTGATTTTTGCAAGACCTATAAACATCAACATAGTGAAAAGACACCCAAGACATCCATTTTCTATATAAATATTTATTTTAATACACTATTTTCTTGAAATATAGTGGACTTTATTTCTCCATACAGAGAACTGTAAACTGGTATAACAACGAAAATCATTGCGGCTTATTTATGGGCTGATATGAAGTAGTTCTTAATCTTGGAGGAAATCAAGACAATCACTCCTCTGTGTTTTCTACCACAATCTTTCTAATAACTGACAATGTTCATGCAGTTATAATTTAACAGTTTCCCACAGGGATTTTTCACTTGAGTTTTCTCTTGGTCTGTATGTGTGGGTGGGTGTAGGGTGTATACATGCACACAATCACACTTGCTGTTCTAAAGGGCGTGATTCACCATACTTCAGATATGGATATGGGGGAGAAAGGAAGGGGAAAATTCCTCTGTTGAACGTTTTCCAGTGCCCGAGGACTATTACTATAAGCTGATCCAGATATATGCAGCAACGCCCACTCAAGGACTTGATGCCCTAGAAGAGTGATTTAAATGTCATTGGTTTCCAGCTTCATCAGATTATTCTCTACTGGTCTGAAGGGGGATCAGGAATAAAACATATCAAGGAATAAAGTCACCGAGTGCAGCAGAAGACATCCCTTCTAACTTTCACTGGCAACCCCCCCCAAACTAAAGTAGATTTTAAATTTGCAAGAAATTAATGATGTTTTATGAAAATTCATAGAACTCATTAAACAGCTTGCTGATAGTACATAGTATTCTAGCTCCTCTCTGATGTGGGCAATGGTTTCAATGGTATGGGGCATACATGCCAACTCCTTTCCCATTGGACTTAGTGCCAGGGTATCACAGTTCTCAAAGTACAGGAGTGAGTGTGGGTTTGCAGGACATGGGTTTGCATGAAAGTGGGTTTGCAGGACACCCTGAGTCGCTTCCCTCTGAATGACAATGGCAGATGTGTGCTCTTTCTGCATTCCCCTTATCCCATTTCAGACTTACTCTCCTTTTAAATGATAAAAATATAGGGTTGAAGAGAAGATGGCTTTGGGTGGGGTAGTAGGAAGAAGAGTTGATTTGGGGAGAAATGGTGACTTGATTTTTAGATGGGAGGGACGAAGTAGGTTCTTTTGCTGTTTTCCCTTCTCCCCCCCTCCTTGAAATAAACTTGTCTCTGTTGCAATGCAGTATGGCTGGTAGTGGCGGCAATGACGTTTTAATTTACATTAAACATATACCGTGAAACCCAGTGAAAGAGAGACACACTGAGAACCAGAGACTAAAAATGAGGAACACGGGCACAATATAGCAATACAACACAAGCAGGAGACACCCATGGGAATTCTGATGTCTCATTTTGATTTACCTGAGACAATGAGACCACAGCCCCAACACTGAGACAACCATGGTTGCTATGCGACAGCCAGATTTGGTTCTTGGCTCCTTGTGGATAAGGGGAGTGATAAATCAAAGCCTATTTTTATTTCTTATTTTAATCACTTGGAGCAGTGGGGCTACAGTGCTACTTGCCTAGATAAGTAAAGACAACCTATTTACCTGTATTTTCTTATTTTACTCATAACACCTTAATAGAAGAAGAATAATTGTAGGTTAAGTAAATGGAAGCAAAGTTAATAGATCTAATACAGAAAGACCTAGAGGCTACAACATAATGGGCCGATCACTGAAGATAAATATGGAATGATGCTGACTTAATTAGTTTTTGTACAAGATATCTATCAGTTAAAAGTAAATGAGTCTAAAATTGTGTGTCACCAACTGATGACAAAACAACAAAAGCCTTGAATGTCTTAAATGCCAATTACTGTCTTACAAGAGTTGAGTGGTTTTAGCCTTGATGGTTTTATTGCATCCATTTTTGTTACACAACTTGCATGCAGTTTTCCATTTGCTACTTAGTCCTTGATCCTGCTCCCACAGAAATCAAATTTTGCTATCAAATTTAATGGGGGTGGAAATGGACTCTAAAGCACTGATTGAAAAAAGCTCTTTATGTTCCCGTTGAATTAAATGGGATTTAAGCATATGTTTAAAGTAAAGCATATTAAGTGCTTTCCTGAGTGCTGATGCTTTCCTGAACTGGGTTCTAAGTTGGAGTGATAGATACATCCCTGAACTAGAAGAGATGTCAATAAGCAGACAGCGTTCTGAGGAGCAGAGAAATACCTCTGCTTTAAAAGTCTATGAAAGTCCTCTTCACATTATTTAATTAAACATGGGCCTGAATCAAGATGCTGGATCCAAACTCCCCCTAATTTTGGCACCTTTGAATTTAAGTTTGGAGCTAAATTTTGTGGCTCTGAGTCCTCTCTAACAATAAAAGATTTGTTAACAAATAATATAGAAAATAACATGACAGGCTTGGCTTAGCTCCATTTGATACTATGCTGTGTCTACTTAATCACAATCCTATTTGATAAGGTACATATCCACTGGGGATAGCTGAACCTGCCAAAGGTTTGGCTTTGGTTGGAATCAAACTCAATTTACTTAATGTTCTAAAAGGTTTGTAAGTTCAACATTAAATCGGAGCTGGTTTTACAGTGTGTTTGCAGAAGACTGATTTATTTTGCAGAGGTTTGCAGAAGCATAAAAACTGGTATGGGTGTGAAGTATCTTGTGGGCTCCAGCAGTCAGCAAAAAATGCTGCCCAAGCTTGAGAGGTTTTAGAGGCATGTATCTTACGGTGGGTTGGGTTTTTGTTGTTGTTGTTGGGTTTTTGTTGTTGTTGTTTTTGGGTAACACCTCTCTCCATAGTACCTAAATTCTGCACAGATAGATTAGTTTGGTCATTTTGCAGGCCTTTATACATTTTATATTTCAGATCCTTAGACTTGCTTTTATCTAATGATTCATAATGGCTCAACCTGGCAGTGTTCAATTTTGTATAGTCCAAAGTTATCCCTAATCTAAATAACTTATTTTCTGTAAGAGTATTGGAAAATTAGGAAAACTCTCTTTATGATGAGCAATATCTATATTGGAAAGGAAGTGAATGGCCCCCCTGGTAAAGATCATTCAAAGTGCCAGTTCAGTCTTCAGATTAATAAGCCATAAGGCAACAGGACCTCTGAAATTAATAATATGCTTGATATCCCACTTTTGTCTTTTTGGGTAGATGGCCAGAGTTCTCACTAAAATTCCATTGGAACATTTTTACCAATTCAAGCGAGCTATTAAAAGGATCAAAATCTCTTTTTACGTATGGAACTAATATTGTGCATTTTTTACATTTACTGGTGTGCTATACACATAATCAGTTTTAATAAAAAAGGGATGTATGGTAATAGCTCTCTCAAACATCTATTTTCACTTACACTGCTGCTTAATATTATTGCTAATAAATATGGCTATTGCACAGTTACTTTCAGAATACAGGTATTTTTTCATATTGAAACCTTGTTAACTGAAGGAACACACATAGTTATCGGCACATTAGCACCGTTGTCCTAGGATATTCATATATGCACAGACTTTGAGGCCAGAAGGAATCATTATAATCATCTTGTCTGACCTTTTGCATAGCGCGCACACACACTGACCTGTTATTCTTTATATTTTATTTGTACTGATATGGAATGGAGAACACCATGCTGTGGGAGGGAAGAGATAAGACCACAGATGAATTATTTATTTTAATTCATGCATCTCTTTAAAAAAACAAACAAAAAAAACCCTCCCACCAATCACTCCTACAGCTTTAACGCATGATATTTAACTTTACAGACGAGGGAGTGCATTGAATCACTGCGTGCATGATACTTGGTCAGCATGTATGTGGTATGTATATCCTTTTACAGTATTCGCTAGTACAGTGAAGAAAGTTTCATGAGAGCTTAGTAGAACTGACCAAATACTTGATAAACTTGTGCAGCCCTTCTCAGGTTACCATGGCAAAAACTTACCCGTACATGCATGGATTCAGCAGGATTGACAGTTAGAAAATCTAAGATGTTTTACTATGGTCATGGGTCTTGTACCATATAAGAAGTATACAGAAATCTATTTGCTGTAAATGAGAAACATGAGTAACTATACATCAATAGAGTTTAAAAAATTACAAAATCACTGTTCTTGCATATCATCTAGCAAGCAGTTTTTGTCCAATGCAACTCACCTTTACATTCTCAAAATCTCTCTAGACTCTCATTAAATGTATTCCTGCAACATAGACAGCTACTGTACTCTCCCACCACAGGTGGGCATGCACAGATGTATTCAAATACATCATGCTATTCCTCCCAAGGTACTACCCACTGACCTCGTGCAATTGTACTTTCTTGCATTCACCTGTTGCAACCAATCACCATACACAGATGGGTGCATCCATTTCAGTTACATATTAATAAACATGGAAATACAGACAGGTTAACGCTATTCGGTTTGGCTGTAAACAATGCTGCTTATTATAGAAAATCCAATGTCCTCATATGTTTTATAGAAAGGGGTTTTTTTTTTGTTTGTTTTTTAAATAAGCAAAACCCTAGGCAGTTTTCTATCATTTCAGAAACCTTTACACTTCATCCATTTCTCCATATTTACACTTTCTCTCTTAGTCACCCTGACTGTCTTAGCTGATACCTAAGGTAGTGGTGGGGAATCATGAATTCTTCAAATTCAGACCAAAAAAGCAAAATATTTACCTGCAGATTCTCTCCATATAATAGAGTGGTTAAGTCCTCTACTTACACTTTCAGTTACTGAAAAGTCCTGTCAAGTTAAATTCCAATTTTTATAATAATATGTACAACTTCTATACTCTTACTTTGTTTCCCCTTAGGAACATCAGTTCTAGATTGCAGAGACCTATCCTACTAGTGATATAAGGGGATCAATCCACTCCCTCTTAAGATGTGGAGATAGGTGTGGTCCTCCAGAGATGACTCAGCTCCAGCCTTCTGTGGAGGTGTCCAGGCACTGAAGGTTGGCTGAGCTGTGACAGATGTTTTTATGGGACATTGGTCCTATTTCCAATGTGCCTGTGGGAAAGAGAATGTATCCAACTGTGATAGCACCCTCCTCTTTTGATGTATGGCAGAAAAGACTTTAGAAGAGCTGTTCTGAGTGCGGGAAGGAGAATAGGGAAATAGAGGCAGCATGCTGAAGCCATGGATAGAGGGCTGTGGTTGGCAGAAGGGAGGGAGGGATTTTTGTACTGGCCAGTTCTAAAAGTGTTTGTTCAGTATCACTTTAAAAGGATATAGTAGCAAAATGTTCAAATATATGACTATATGACTTGTTTTAGACATTCCATATTCTTTATAGCCCAGATTCAGCAAAGCATTTCAACACATGCTTAAGAGCTTTGGTTGATTGGGGCCTGTGAGGGGGTCCCAACTGTGAATGGTTCACTCAAACAAAACTCCTGTTGACATCAATAGGAATTTTGCATGAATAAATAGTAAAAGATCAATATTGTGGTTAGTATCAGTAATCTGTAGAGATATTTCAAGGAGCATAGAGGACTTTAAAATCTCATTTTTCATTTTATTGAATCACAGAAGTAGGTCTTGGGAGAACAGATACTAGGCCAGAGAATTATCACTGTTAGATATTTTTTTAATGAAGAACCGAATGTACCAGTCCAACTGGACTTTTCACACAGTCAAAAGTGTGAACAATTTGAAAAACTTTGTATTGAATTTTTAAATATCATTTTTTTTCTTATAGGTAGGAATTTTTATCACATGGCAATTAACTCACAAAATTCAATCCTTATAATGGAGTAGCCTGGGTATATATGAGGGCACAATTTGGTCCTTCTTGCATTGAAATGAATTGGATGAAATGCAAGTTCAGTGAGATTGGTTTCGAGAGCCATTCACCGATGAGTGGAAGAGTCCTGTGTGTAAGGAAATATCAGATTTTAAAGAAATAAATGCAGCATTTTTCATATTATTCACACATTTTTTAATATGATCTTACTTATTCCACTTAAAAGCATAAAGGGCTAGATTCTGCATTCCTTTCCACCCTGCTAAGACAACGGTTCAAATTCATCTTTGGTGTAACTACACTGTACTCTAGATGTTATATCAGGACTGTGTTTTGTTTACATTCTTTGCTTGGGTGTAATGGGGAGCAGAATATGGCCCAGTGTTCATTCCACTTGCTGTTCTCCATGATCTTATCCAGTAAGAATATACAATACTAATGGCAACAACATAAAGATGAATGATTCTTGAAAAACGTGTTCCTTTTCAGGAATAGTATGGAGCTTCTAATGAAAGTGTTTTTGCTCAGTGAATCCATAGATTGTTGAGTAAACTGAACAGAAAATCTATAAAATGGTATTAAAGAAAATGTTTCCTAGAAACCTTCACTACATCATGACTATGGATGATTCAAACAATAAGAACTGTCCCAAACCTCAAACCAAGTACAAAATTTTGTGTTTCAGAAAAGTTTCACTGATTTCCCCTCTGCTTGAGCAAAGTAAAGAACTAGAAATATAAATATGAGACAATCTCTCGAGACTAGCCCAGTTGAAACCAGAAATATTGGCAAGTGTGAGAGATCCTGCTCATCAGATTTCTGCCTAATGTCCAAAACAAAATAATTCAGATAAGCACCCAGACTTATATCTAGCATATTTTTATGGCGGTCCTGAGAGAGCTTTGGGAGCATAATTTAAATGTGAACCTCCCAATACCATTCAAAGGCAGTGCATAATAAGTTGTTTTGGGTTAATGAAAACAAACTTTCATAAGGATTGATATCCTATTATATAGATTTGTTAATTTAAGATGCCTTAAATTGTAGTTCTTTATCTCTTTAAAAACTGTAACTTAAACATAGAATCATAGAAGATTAGGGTTGGAAGAGACCTCAGGAGGTCATCTAGTCCAATCCCCTGCTCAAAGCAGGACCAACCCCAACTAAATCATCCCAGCCAGGGCTTTGTCAAGCCTGACCTTAAAAACCTCTAAGGATGGAGATTCCACCACCTCCCAAGGTAACCCATTCCAGTGCTTCACCGCCCTCCTAGTGGTGATAGTTTTTCCTAATATCCAACCCAGACCTCCCCCACTGCAACTTGAGACCATTGCTTCTTGTTCTGTCATCTACCTCAACTGAGGACAGCCTAGCTCCATCCTCTTTGGAACCCCCCTTCAGGTAGTTGAAGGCTGCTATCAAATCCCCCCTCACTCTACTGCAGACTAAATAACCCCAGTTCCCTCAGCCTCTCCCCATAAGTCATGTGCCCCAGCCTCCGAAGCATTTTTGTTGTCCTCCACTGGACTATCTCCAATTTGTCCACATCCTTTCTGCAGTGGGAGGCCCAAAACTGGACTCAGCTATTGCCTCAGCAGTGCCGAATAGAGGGGAATGATCACTTCCCTACTAATGCAGGCCAATATGCCGTTAGCCTTTTTGGTTGGGGTGTTCAGGGTGTTCAGGGAGGGGTAGCACCTCTGGTGTAGGGGCATGTCGTGTCCTTCCAGGGCAGCTCGTCCTCCTTTGGTCCCCACCTGTCACTCAGCTCTCACCTGTGGCTCCTAGTAGCTGTAGCATGCACAGCGGCCACACCCCGGGCAACAGCTTCGACAGGCTGGCCAAACCAGGTTGAGGGTAGCCATCGGGCATAGACCTACGGTGAGATAGGGCCTTGTCTATCCCGAGCATGTGAAGACAAACTCCGGCGGACTGAGTGGATGAGACCTTTTAGAATAGGACCAACGGTCATGAAGGCGGTTTCTGCAAGCGATGTGGTACACTAAGAGCACGGCAAGACGCGAAAGACGCCCTGGTCAACCACTGCGCCCAGCCCATCTCCAACCATCTCGACTTTTGTCCTGCCATTGGAGCAAGATGGAATCTGGGAAGAGAGAGTGAGGCTGACTATGCGCACCTCTACCTCACTTTAATCCAATTCACGTGCAAGCCTTGACATCCCTCCAATTTCCGTAAACCTTAAAGTCCTGTGGCGATGGGCGAGCGACAAAGCAGCAGGTGTGGATACACTGGGAGCTGTAGCCACGGACCTGCACACAGGCGGCTCAGGTCTAATGGTAGTCTTCCTGCTGACCGAAGCAACATCTGGATTCGGCGTCTACCTGAGTGACTGAGCATTCCTCTTTAGGACCGCACTGCTCACCTCCATAGTAAGAGGAAGGGGCTAGAAAAGGTGCCCTAAACATTGTTTGCTTCATAGAACCCTGGCCAGCTTACCGCGGCTGGAGGGGATCCCATCTTAAGCGGTCGAACAACAAAATTTCAAATAATAAAACGTAAGGTGACACCACTCATTATTGGTACATGGAATGTACGCACGCTTCAAGACAACCCCTCAGCAGATCGACCGGAAAGAAGAACAGCCCTGGTCGCCAGAGAGCTCGCAAGATTTAACATCAATATTGCGGCCCTGTGTGAAACTCGTCTAGCCAACGAAGGTCAGCTCACAGAAACAGGAGGTGCTTACACATTCTTCTGGTGTGGACGCAGCAGTGACGAACGTCATGAATCTGGAGTTGGCTTTGCGGTTAATAATCATCTTGTCCGCAAACTTGCCAGTTTTCCCAAGGGCGTGAACGATCGACTCATGACACTGCATCTTCCACTACCGAGAGGAAAGCGAGTTATACTAATCAGCGCTTATGCACCCACAATGATGAATCCGGATGAAGTAAAGGATAAGTTTTATGAAGATGTTGATGCCCTACTCTCATCCGTGAAGCACACCGACAGGCTGATTCTACTTGGCGATTTTAACGCGAGAGTAGGATCTGATCACTCGGCCTGGGATGGCGTCATTGGAAAAAATGGAATCGGCAAATGCAACAGCAATGGCCTACTACTATTGAAGACATGTGCGGCTCATGATCTGATCATCACCAATACCATCTTCCGCCTGCCCACTCGCAAAAAGACGTCCTGGATGCACCCACGCTCCAAGCACTGACATCTCATTGATTATGTCATCGTGCGGAGGAAAGACAGACAGGATGTAAGGGTGACTAAGGCCATGCCGAGTGCTGACTGTTGGACTGATCATAGACTTATCATCTCTAAATTAAGCCTTTACATCAAGCCAAAGAGACGTCCGCAGGAAAACAAAGCTGTGATGAAAAAGATCAACGTCAGTAAACTGAGGAACCCCAACACAGCAGCTTCACTAGTAGAAGATCTTGGCAACCAACTCTCAGAGCTGCAATTAGAGGAAAATGTTGAGAGGAACTGGGAACACTTCCGAAATATTGTGCACTTTTCTGCACTGAAGGTTCTTGGACCCTCACATAGGAAACAGCAGGACTGGTTTGATGAAAATGATGAAGAGATCAAGGCTTTACTTGCTGAAAAGCACCGCCTTCACCGTGCTCATCAGAATGACCCGTTGTCAACAGCTAAGAAAAATGCCTTTAACAACATTCGCAGGACCGTACAGAGCAAGCTTCGCAAGATGCAGGACTCCTGGTTGAGTGCCAAAGTGGATGAAATCCAGAAGTTTGCTGATAGAAATGATGCCAAACGGTTCTACGAAGCCCTTAGATCCTTGTACGGACCTCGGCCTTCAGGGAGTTCCCCTCTCCTGGACTTAGATGGTGTAACTCTCATTACTGAGAAGACTCTGATTCTACAGCGTTGGGCT
The DNA here is from genome assembly GCF_016161935.1 of Mauremys reevesii. Taxonomy (NCBI): domain Eukaryota; kingdom Metazoa; phylum Chordata; order Testudines; family Geoemydidae; genus Mauremys; species Mauremys reevesii. The sequence continues at coordinate 45,352,014 of NC_052629.1, read as the reverse complement.
GAGCATTTCCAATCCGTACTGAACCGCCCATCTTCCATCAATAACGAGGCGATTGACAGAATGCCCCAGGCGGATATCAACTACAGCCTGGACGTTCCACCATCAGAGACTGAAACCCTACAGGCCATCAGCCAGCTGTCCAGTGGCAAGGCCTCAAGATCTGATGCGATTCCAGCAGAAATCTATAAGGATGGTGGTGCAATGCTTGTTGACAAACTCACTCAGCTGTTCCAGTCCTTCTGGAATCAAGGGTCCATTCCTCAGGAATTGAAAGATGCGTCCATCGTACACTTCTATAAGAGGAAAGGAAATCAAAAAGTTTGCGATAATCATAGAGGAATATCACTGCTTTCTAGCGCAGGTAAGATCCTTGCATGAGTGTTGCTGAATCGCCTGATTGACCACCTGGAACAGGGTCTACTACCCGAGACACAGTGCGGCTTCCGCAAAGAGCGTGGCACTGTGGACATGGTCTTTGCAGTCCGACAGCTCCAAGAGAAGTGTCAAGAGCAGAATCGCGAATTGTACACCATCTCCGTGGATCTTACCAAGGCTTTTGACACTGTCAGTCGCGAAGGTCTGTGGCGCATCATGTCGAAGTTTGGGTGCCCTGACAGATTTATCCTGATGGTACGTCAATTCCAAGACGGCATGACGGCTCGTGTTCTGGATGACGGAGAAGCTTCAGAGGCCTTTCCCGTCACAAACGGCGTCAAGCAAGGGTGTGTGTTGGCACCGACCCTGTTCAGCATAATGTTTTCAGCTATGCTGTCAGACGCCTTTCAGAACAGTTCCTTGGGAATCAGCCTGAGATACAGGACTGATGGGAAACTGTTCAACCTGCGAAGACTCCAGGCTGTCACCAAAATAAAGGAGACTGTGCTACGAGATCTCCTTTTTGCTGACGACTGTGCCCTGAATGCTGGATCAGAGCAGGAAATGCAAGCTAGCATGGATAAATTCGCAGCAGCATGTGACAACTTCGGCCTCCTTATCAACATAAAGAAAACCGAAGTGTTGCACCAGCCAGCTCCGAAAGCCCAACACCAAGAGCCCACCATCACAGTGAAGGGACAAAAGCTGCAAGCAGTGGACCAATGCCTTGGCAGCACCCTTTCTCGCGCAGTAAGAACTGACATCAAGGTCAATTGCAGAATCGCCAAGGCAAGTTCTGCATTTGGCAGACTGCTGACCAACGTGTGGGACCGCCATGGAATAAGCCTTGCTACAAAGCTTAAAGTCTACTGAGCAGTAGTGCTAACTACCCTGATGTATGCCAGTGAGACTTGAACTGTATACAGGAGGCACGCTAGGCAGCTGAACCACTTCCATATGACTTGCCTCTGCAGACTTCTGAGGATCCAGTGGCAAGATAAGGTGCCAGATACAGAAGTCCTCTCTAGAGCAGGCCTGCCGTCAGTTTACACTCTGCTCATGAAAGCCCAGACACGCTGGGCAGGCCATGTTGTAAGGATGCCAGACTACCGCATCCCCAAACAGCTCTTCTATGGTGAGCTGTCTCAAGGAAAGCGATCGCACGGGGGACAAAAGAAGTGATATAAAGACACGCTGAAAGCCTCTCTTAAGTCCCTGGATATCGACATCACCTCCTGGGAAACCTTGGCACAAGATCGATCGACTTGGCGTATGCTGATCCACCAAGGCTGCCAGACATCTGAAGCCAGAAGGATAACCATAGCACAAGAGAAGCGAGCACTTCGTAAAGCTAGAGCTGCAAATGCTGTAACAGTTGTGCCCACGCATGTCTGCCCGACATGTGGCAGAACATTCCGTGCCCGTATTGGCCTTGCCAGCCACCTGCGGACGCACTGTGGACAGCTTACAACCTGCTAGATGTCAAGGTCTTCTTCGAATACGATGGACGAACATCATCAGCCTTTTTGGCAAGAAGGGCACACTGCTGACTCATATCCAGCTTCTCATCCACTGTAATCCCCAGGTCCTTTTCTGCAGAACTGCTGAATAGCCAGTCAGTCCCCAGCCCCAGGACTCTGCATTTGTCCTTGTTGAACCTCATCAGATTTCTTTTGGTTCAATACTTCAATTTGTCTAACTCACTCTGGACCCTATCCCTACCCTCTAGCTCAGGGGTGGGCAAACTGTGGCCCGTGGGCCGGATCTGGCCCCTCAGGGCTTTGGATCTGGCCCGTGGGATTGCCACCCCTGTGCAGAAGTGGCTGACACTGCATCCCTGGGGGAGAGGGGCAGAGGGCTCTGCACGCTTCCCTTGCCTGCAGCCCCCTCCCCCACAGCTCTCACTGGCTGGGAACAGGGAACTGCAGCCAATGGGAGCTTCAGGGTAGGTACCCACAGGTGAGGGCAGCACGCAGAGGGCTCTGGGATGTGATGCCGGCTGCCTCTGGGAGTGGCACAGGGCCAGGGCAGGCAGGGAGCCCATTCAGTAAGGGTCCCACACTTTCCCTGACCACCACCTTGTTGCTAACATCCCTGTAGAAACCCTTCACATACCTTGCTAGCTGCATCTCCAATTGTGCTTTGGCCTTCCTGATTACACCCCTACATGCTCGAGAAATATTTTTATACTCCTCCCTAGTCATCTGTCCAAGTTTCTACTTCTTGTAAGCTTCCTTTTTGTGTTTAAGCTCACTGAAGATTTCACTGTTAAGCCAAGCTGGTCGCCTGCCATATTTGCCATTATTTCTGCACATCGGGATGGTTTGTTCCTGTGCCCTAAATAAGGCTTCTTTAAAATACAACCAGCTCTCCTGGACTCCTTTCCCCCTCATATTAGCCTCCCAGGGGATCTTGCCCATGAGTTCCCTGAGAGAGTCAGACATGACTGACTGAACTTGAAAACATTTTCTATGCAATTTGAAGAAGAAGAGAAATTCAGCAGCCTAATAGAATAACTTGAGTATTTGTTTATTTGTCTGTAGAGGGCATGACCAGACCATTGCAATGAATGGAAAGTCTCCCACTGACTTTTACTGGGTTTCAGATAATGCCCACGTCGGACTGGGGATGGCAGGAATTGCAGGATCTAAGACAGAAAGATTCCAGTCACCAGGGCCGGATTAAGACCTTTAGAGGCCCTAAGCACTGAAAAGATTTATGGTGCCCTCCCCATATGAAAGTCAAAATAAAAACAATACTATACCGCAAAATAAAATTTTATTTTTTGAAATGACACAAAACTTACATGTATGCTGAAATTAAAATAGCTTCTTTCTAGATTTTCTGATTGCAGAATTCTGGATAAGTTCATCAAAGCTGACTCGATGAAGCATGTCTGCTTCCATACACAATAGGGAAAGTGAATCAAGTCTGTCCTGACACATTGTTGTTCTCTAAGGGTTTTTTATTCTTTGCAGCTGAGAAAGTGTTCTGCGGAGCAGTTAGTAATCATCAATGTTAGAAAAATACGTAGTGCAATCTCTACATTTGGAAATACACATTGTATTCTGTCTTTCAATATTGTGTCATGAAGATCAATGTGACTGAATTTCATTTTTCCTGTTTCATTAAACTTTGAACTCGTATAACAATGGTATTGCCGTTCTTCTCCACAGAGATTCATGTTCAAGTCAACAGGGTATGAGTCAGCTTTTGGGAACCTTGTGAATATTGTTCGTCAGATAAGTCCATATCATTTAGAAAAGAAAATCTATTTGATACTTCTTTGTACACTTCACCTCTCCTCTTCATATGAGCTTCAAGTGTATCAATTATAGCGTAGTAAGTAGATACATGAAATTTGTCTCTAGGATTCAATGCTGTTTCTGTTGCACTGCTATCATTTGCTTGTTTTTTCCTGATTCGCTTGCGGATCTGGGCTTCTTTGTAATTAGTATCAGGCAAGATATCTTTTGATATGTCTTCAGATCTTTCAAAATCATTCCTCAAAGTGTGTAAGTGGTCTGTTAATGATTGACAGAGGTCTGCATATGTTTTCAAATCCAATTCTTTTTCTTGGAGAGCTTGACTTGTGTGATAAAAGTGTTATACAATTTCATTCCACATGGTCAGCATGAATACAAACTCTAGTTCTTGCATCTTGTTTGCAATGTTTTCTGCCTCTCATATAGTTTCTCCCTTTTGTGATTGGTCTTCAGCTATACTTTCTAGTACATCCACAATCTTTGAGTAGGACTCCAGAATTGCACTTGTTGCTACTGCATGTGCCTCCCAGCGAATATTAAAAAGAGATTTCAACACACAATCATTGCCCAAATATGTTTTAAGAACTGCCCATCGGTGTATTGAGGCAGAGAAAAATGTATAAAGTAACTGGACTGTTGAGAAAAACCTTACTGCCACCGGACAACAATCAACAGCACCGCGGCCAACAAGATTGAGAAAGTGTGCAGCACGTGGTATGAATATGACATATTTGTTCTGTTCTAAAAGCTTCTTCTGCATTCCTTGATAATGCCCTGACATGTTGGCAGCGTTGTCATAAGATTGACCTCTGCACTTTGAGAAATCTATTTTGCAAACTTGCACAGATAATGCAGTACTTGATCTGCCATTTCTTCACCAGTGTGACTTTTCAAATTGAGGAATGTTATAAATTGTTCAACTGGTTTTCCATCTGTGGGAGAGACATATCTTAGTACAATACTCAATTGATCAATATGTGAAAGATCAGGTGTAGAGTCAACAGATAAACTGAAGTACCCAGCAGTACTTATTTCATCCACAATAGCTGAACGAACTTTGTCACTCATTAGACCAATGAGTTCATCAGATATTGTCTTGGATAAGTATGATGGGTTACCTTTGCCAGCATTCCCATATTTTGAGATATAGCCTGCTAAAAATGTCTTAAACTGAGCCACAAACTTCAACAATCCCAAGAAATTTCCATTCTGCAATGATCCAAATGTGTCATTTGATCCCCGGAAAGGCAGACCACGTTCAGCTAATGTTTGAACAACAGCTATAACATGCTGCAAGATATGTTGCCAGTATTCATGCTCCCCTTTAATTTGTTGTTCCAATTTTTTTGTCAATCCAAAGCCCTGTCTTTGATTTAAATATGTCAACACTGAACCTCCGTGAGTTGTGCTATTTTCATGTTGTTCAATTAAAACAGTATTCTGCCAGTCACTAAATCCATCTGCAGCAAACCAGGATGTTGAAGGTTTATATGCAAAAAGTTTGCAAACAAAACAGTACACAGACCCTGTTGATGGTGAATACAGTAGCCATTCTCAAGTGTATTTTTCACCATTTGCTTTCATGCTGAAAAATATTTTTTTGTGGACAATATCTTGTTTGTTTGCCGTTGGTAAAAGTCCGACATGATTTCTCAAATGGCCCAGTGTGATGTTGACAGTCATTTGGTCCACGATCTATCCAGTAAGCTACATCATCGGTACTGAAATCAACCCACATACCAGGATCTTTTCTTCTATTATTTACAGCATGAGCAGGTTCAGTCTCTGACACATCCACACCTTCTAGAATGTCTGTTTTGCCACCAGGAGTAGGGTGATCAGTTACAGTCTTTGATTTCCTCGCATTATTTCAATCTACATTAGTAGGATGCCCCCCTCCCCCCGGTTTAGGTGGAGATAATGAGAGAACAGAAGTAATGAGAGAACAGAAAAATGGGGGAAGAGTGTATAGTGGAGTGTAAGGAAGTCTAACACAGTTCTGATTTTTCCCATGATGACTACTTTGATGCTTTTTTTTTTAAATATCAAATATCAATTTTTTAAAAAATAACCCTCTCTTTTTTGGGTGCCCCTTGCTTTGCTGGTGCCCTAAGCATGTGCTTAGTCTGCCTATTGGGTAATCCAGCCATGCCAGTCACTAAGATACTGAGACTGAAGGCAAAAGAAGAAACTTAAGAAGTTAGGAACAGGAACACAGGCTGTATTGTATCCTAACTTGGTATCAGAAAAATAAATGTTAATCCTTTTTGTGAGAGATTGCCTGGAACTCTTGTGTGTGAACTGGGGGAGTTCCTATCTGCACTTTGGTATTGTATTAAAGTGCTGAGCATCTCCTGCTAGGAACTCAGTAAAAGTAAACATTGCCTCACATAACTTTCACTGAGGTAAATGGGATTTCTTTGTTCACAGCAGCTTCCAAATTGGGCCTTTAAATCTTCGTTACATTACTTTTGTATCACTGGTTTTGGATGGATTGGCAGGATCCCATTAAATGGTAAAAATTAAAGATCTTGTCAGGGCAGTGAACAGAGGTAGTTGAAATATTTGTTATGAATATTTATCGCTGATCAGTTTGCGTAAACCATATTCAAAGTGTAGATTGTACATTGTCCGTTTTGACTGTTTCCTATTCATTATTTGTATCTGCACAGCTGGTCGTTTAAGTTGTATGGTATTTTTTCTATTCTCTGATTAGATGACCAAAATGTTAGACACAGAATATCATAGAGCAGATAATGAACAGCACAGTGCTAGCACCAAATAATTGTGTTTATACTTGTTAAAGGTTTGGGATTCATGGGCATTTTCACCAATACCAGGCAGTTATTTGAATACGTGCAAATAATAGCTAATATGATCCCATATATGATAGTGAACTAAACTTAGCATTTTATATGTGAAAATATGAGTGAATCATGGGTGGTTGTTTATTCAACCAGCAATAACACTGAAGCAGAATTTCATAAAAACACATGGTAGTCTGGCACAGAACTAATAGCACTAGCAAATAAAGGCTGAATGCAGCAACTAGGCAGGGAGTCAATGAGGACTCATTCTAAGGCAACATGTGGTATAGGATAGGACTGGCAGAAATTGTTGAAATTGGCGGATCAGCAGAGGCACCTGGTGATGTGATGTAAGATCAGTATGGCCATCTCACTAAATTAAGGACTATAAAGCTATGTGGAAGATAGTCTTGCCCCTTCTGAAATATTGTCTGCTCAGGCTCTCACAAGTAAAACGTACTTGTTTCTGCTTCATGAAAACAAAAGATGGACTTTAATATATGCTCAAAGTGTGGAAATTCATTTTATTTGTTACATTAGCTCATTGCTATGGGAAATAATGAAACTATGTTCTGGATTAAATGCATGAAAATTCCTGGAAAGGACAATTTTAGTTTAACATGCTTCTAATGAGGGCTCTTCTTGGAGGATGGCAAGGTGGAGAAATTCCCCCCACACCCATGAACCAGGAAATCTGCTGGGTTTAATTAGTGGCCACAACTAACCCCACCAGGATGGCTGCACAGGGTATGGGGACCATGGGATCTGCATAAATGCAGATCCATAGCCACTTCCTTGGCCTACCCCCAAATTAACTTTCTGTGCTGGCCCCAGACAGGCCAGTGCAGAGACCAGTTCCGTGATTCCTTGCATGACCCCTCATCCTGCTGCCCTTTCCCCAGCCTCCATGCTTTCTGTGGGGGGGGGCGTTAAATGGCATGGACAGCCTTGGACTGGTCCTCCACACTGGGATAAATTTCAATCAAGGAGGCATTGTGTAACATGAAAGTTTACACAGCTCCTGCTTGTACTGTGCCCCTAAAATATACCTCACTGTCAAGACCAATAAAATTCAGCTGGTAAACTGGGTCAAAAATAACCAGTGTCCATCAACGAAAAAGAAACAAATTTTCATCTCCCTAAAGAGTTTTGTTAAGTCAAGTCCAGGGGCTAGATCTTAACCTTTTAGCTCCAGGTTTAAAAATAAATCTGTTTCTTAGAACAGAAAATACTTTCTATGTTAGAAAATCCTCTTTAGTAATGTTATTCAAGACTGTGGTTACTTTGATAAATAATACAGGTATTTTTCTCTATTGATTAAAAAGTTTCAAGATCTCAAGGCTAGTCCCTGGCCCATAATGTGGTCCCTTTGCACCTCCAGACAGCACAAAATGACTGTAAAGCTACTCTAACTGGTTAGATTTCCTCAGTATGGGGGTTTCCCTTCCTGGTGCTTTAGGAACATATTGGGGAGATGTGCACAAGGATAAGGGACGTGGTTAGAGTGGTGCTGCAATCTGAGCCTCAGCTGACGAAAGTTAGAGCAGCTCTGAGGCTACTCTTACTAACACTGAGGCCGGTCCTTCTCCAACAGTCCAGGAGAGTGGGGAAGTGGTGCAGGACCTAAATGGCAGTTGTATATTGAGGTTATCTTGACTGGACCTGTGGATCAGGACCTCAGCTTTCAATTCCAGTATTCATGTTTATTTTTTAAAATTCTATTTATATTTTCAGAATGGATTATTAGAACTTGTGCATAGATTCATGTAGCATTAAAATGCTACAAGTTGCTGATGCCATAGTAGAACAATAATTCTGATAATTATTAGAACTGATACTGCTATTTTCATATTAGCATGGTTCTCTCTTTGACTGATAAGAAGCTTTAACAGCATTGTTTTGACACTATCCTGTGAATCACTGGGACATGTTCTTAGAATCGAATATGGGCACTAGAATAATATTTGCACCATGTGCTATCAAACTTATTTTTAGTTTTTGGAGTAAATTTCACTTTAATAATTAAAAGAAGCATAAAGGCTATAGGTTCTCTTCTTTTTTTTTAATCTGGTGGGGATAGCTGCATCATCCACCATCATGTGGATGGTGTCCCGAGCCTCTGTTTGTCAGAGGGTGGAGATGGATGGCAGGAGAGAGATCACTTGATCATTACCTGTTGGGTTCACTCCCTCTGGGGCACCTGGCATTGGCCACTGCTGGTAGACAGGATACTGGGCTGGATGGACCTTTGGTCTGACCCAGTATGGCTGCTCTTATGTTCTTATGTTGTTCAGATATGTAGTGCTAATTCTAACAGAAGTAGGGACAAATTCCCCTCTGCTACACCAGCAGAAGCCCACTAGTTTCAGTGACTAGTTTAACACAGATTCAATATTTATGCAAGCAGTCTTCTACAGTATGAAATGGGCCCTTATCCCAGTCACTGGAATTTGGTGGCATATCCATCATTAAAATATTTTTATACAGGAGGAAAATGGATTTTCCCCTCCATTAAAAAGAGAGCGCCAGAGAGGATTACAAAGTATCTAGGCTGTTTACCAAGAAGATAAAAACAGTGTGCTGTACATCATCATCCAGTGATTAGCACAAGCTAATCATATCTGAGCAACCTTAGTGCTAACATGTGATATGTTCATGGAGCAAAAGTCAATAAACTTAAGAAATCAAAGCCCATGTTTCACACTGCATTAAAAACACATCTGCTTTGATAACTGTGGTATAAGTGTACTTCAAGAATAGGTAATTAGTTCTAACTTTCAGCTCTTACACATATTAGGGAAACTTTACTGAAATGAACAAATTATCTAGAACAACAGGAATAATTAAGAAGCTTTGCCAGTTTTTAATTGAACATGGAAAAGATCTTAAGGTCTAGTAGCTTAAGATATTGACTTTAGAAGTGTGTAAATTATTCACAGAATATCTAAAAGCAAATGGTGAACTGCAACAATCAGGGAAAATGGAAGAAAATATGAAGAACAATGCCAGTATAAATATCTGTGGAGTGATGACTGTTATGCCTGGTCCTGGGTTTCACAGTACCTATGCACAATAATGTCTGCAGATACCCATCCACCTCCCTCACTAACATGAATGGCCATATGCCTCTACTTGTGTATACCGAAGATACTCCCTCCCCCAGCTGCTTCCTGTCTGATACCCTTTTTTACCTATGTGGGCCAGTGTACCAGGAAACTGGGCCAAAGTGTATCTTTCCAAACTTAGAGTAGAAGAGTCCTACTGGGAATTAATTCTTATTGCAGCCTGTCAGTGTTAAAGTCAAGTGACACTGTGATCAGAGAGTAAGCAATGCTCTGACTGACTGGGTCAGATTTGTGAAACTGCTGGATGGCTAATTTAATATGATAATCGAGAGCTCAAATACCCTGATTGTGATGACATATCTGGGACCTTAGCAACAGATTGGGTGGAATCCAATGACGTAAGTGTGGCTGGCATATTTTGGTGGGTAGGGGAGAGTTTGGTTTGGCTTTTGACTTTATTTGAGGAGTTGTTGTTAGAGTGGAAAAGACTTGGGAGTGTGAAGCTGCTGTCTTTATGTATGCAATGTTATAAATTCTAATCTTTCTCCGAATGAGCAGCTCATTCTGGTATTATAAGAAGTACATGTCTTAAGTGCCTTGTTTTTAATCATGTGCAGATGTTGGCCTGTATAATGCGGGAGACATTTACCAATGTTCAGCTTTTTCTGTTTGAAAACTTTAGTTCTTCATTTGCTGGCCCCTATCGCATGCACTCTATGCAACTGAGCTAGGAAGATTTTTTGGTAGCCATTTTCATTGGTCTGAACCTGCACCCTTCCTCTTCTCCTGCTGTAAACCAAGGGCATAAAGATGATGAATTATTTAATAGTAAGACTGAGACATTTGTTATTTATACCTTAATTTATAATTATGGATAGTGAATGAGTTAGGCCAAGGCGTTGCCTGGCATGTGTTGCATTGTCATTTATTTTCCTTTTTATATAGATTTGCTGATATGCTGGACATGCTACTATTGCTGCCAAGACAAAGGTAACATGTTGTGCAGGAAGTTTTGAGGTTAAAAAAAACCCACCAAAACCCTGTAATGACAAAAAGCCCTTTTTATGGGGAAAACCCAGAGGCAGGATAACATAGAACAGATTCTATCAGGGCCAGGGCTTACCTCTCTCAGGTCAGAATCTGACCAATCAATGCAGAAAGAGCCCATAGACTTCAGCTAATTTGTGTCTCATCATCCTAGGTCACATGGCATCTTGTAGCTATATGAGACTTTTGGTGAGACTTTGACATATACTGTCCAAAGCCAACCCTGTAGACAGCAATGTGCAAAGCAATACCTTATGGCCGAATTAGTTAGACTGTGGGACTGTCTAGCTTGGTTGGAGAGCAGGGCATATATGTGCATGGGAGTTCCCTTTATACCTTCCCTCACAAGGAAAATTACTGACCCAGATGCCTCCTTGTTGGGATGGGTTACCCAGCTGGATGAGCATACAGCACAAGGGACATGTACTCCTTGGGAGTCCTTGATGCACATAAATCTTTTAGAACTGAGAAGCCTGAAGAAGATTCTTACTGCATGTACAATCCCAACATATTCAAGTGATGTCAGACAACATGGCAACATTATTTACATCAGCAAACAGCCAGGAGCGAAATCTACCCCCCTCCCTTTGCTCAGAAGAGTTCAATCTTTGGAACTGGTGTCTTTGTCAGTAAATTACCCGCAGTACACCTCCAGGAATACACTAGTGGACAGCCTCAGGAGGAGCTTCTCAAATGACCACAAATAGAAGCTATGCAATTCTGTAGAGATGCATATTCCAGTAAGGGGGTCCCAGTCATGGAACCAGTCTGTCTCAAGAGAACAGGAAATGCAAGATGTATTTGCTCCAGTGGGGCTCAAAGTCAGGACTCCAGCAGAGATCCCCTTCTAATAATCGAATGGGCAAGATACTTAAGGTACGCCTTTCCCCCATTCCACTCTTTCCTCAAGTTCTAAGGATGGTCCAGCCGGATGTGTCAGTGAGTGTCCTCGTTGCTCCCAGATGGTTGTAATTCCTGAGCCTTCTGCAGATGTTAACTCATCCATCCATCAGCATCCCCAACGATCAGCATGACCAAGGACATGGGTGAGTTCAGACATCCCAATCCAGACTCCCTCCATCTCACGGCATGGCATTTGGATGGGTGTCAAACCTAAAACAGACGTGTGGAAGCCATTCAAGATGTCCATAACAATAGCAGGAAGGAATCTACCAGAAAGTGCTACCTTGCTAAGTAAAAGCATCACATTCCCTCTATTTTTAAACCATCTGTTTGCATTGAGGACCTCAGGTCTGTTACCTGTGTGTACACTTGATGGCTAACAGTACCAGTCACCCTTCAATTGTCAACCACTCCATTTCTACCCATCCAGGAACTGTACATCTTCCCAAAGGTCTACTCAGACCTTTTCTCCAGTAACAAAACCTGTTCCAACATGGAATCTTAACTTGGGCATCTCAAAACTGATTCCCTGTTGACCCTTTAGCAACATGCTTGATGACCGTTTTATCTTGAAGGTTGCCTTTCTAGTGGCCATCCCTTCAGCTAGAAGGATAGGGGAACTAGAAGCCCTTATGGCTGGTTGACCATATACTACATTCCTTAAGGATAAAGTTTCACTGAGACTGCACCCCAGATTAACTCCCAGAGCAATACCAGACTTTCATCTGAATCAGATAGCTTGTCTCTTTTCCACTTGCCACGAGTGAGAATAGGAGACTCCATTTCTGGTATGTATACCAGGTGCTAACATTGTATCTCCGGAGAACAAAATCCTTTAGGAAGTTGCCTAGACTTATTTGACTGCCCCCTGATTCTTTGTGTCTGTAGTCGTTTATGCCCCTACAAGTACATATACTGTCACCCAGCTCTTAAGGCAGTGCTGCACCAGCAGCAGCATAGAAATAAGGGTGGCAACGTGAAAAGTGATATTTATCAATATCAGTGCCCCATTGCCACCCTTACTTCTGTGCTGCTCCTGGGCTAACAGCTGGAGCCTCACTCCTCCAGGTGAGGGATTCGGAGGGTGGGGGGAAAAGGAGAGCCTGAGCCCAGGTGGCAGGGCTCTGGTTGTCCCCTTTAGCATTGCCTCCTGGGTGTGCATGGCCCTTCTGCAGAAGCGCCAGCCAGAGCTCTTAAAAAACCACAACAGCTTGTGCCTCCTTTGGGAGGCCCACCTCATAGTTTGAGAACTGCTGGCTTAGGCCAAAGGACATAAGGACCTGATTTGGGCCAAACTGAAGGGCTGGGCTTTGCAGGGGGTCCTGTCTGGCAGGAGAAGTAGACAGACCCTTTGCAGGTGATCTATGCTATCTGGACCGGACTCTTTTTCTGTCTTGCTCCCCCCATGCTGCAGCTGCCCTACTGGTTGACCTCATCTGGTTGGAGGCTGTCAGGGATTCTGTGAGTGGGGACCCGAAGGTTCCCCTGAGGAGTACAGTCCCCCTGCTGGACATAGCCCCCTGCTGACCCTGATCCTTCAGTTCAGCTGCAGGGCACAAAGCCCCATCTAGTTCCCCTTCAGACAGAGCCTGCCTTTTCCCTTCTCTGCTGCTCTTCAAATAATGTTTCATTCTTTCAGTCTAATGGGTTCCCCTCCCTCCCCAAACAGGTAAATTTTAATTATTGTGTGAGTACCTGCCAACGTGTTTGGTAAAACCACTCCCTTTCTCACAAAGGTGTAGGGTACGGTACTAGTGGCTGCAAAGCGGCTGGATGCGAGCTGTTGCAAGATCTGGATAAATAGAACCCAATTTTGTGGCTGTGCATGATTTTTTTCCAGTAAAACGGATAAAACAAAGCAGGTTTTTAAAAAAAATTGTTTTGCTCTTACAGTAATAGGAAAATGCAATATTAAAAGTAGCAGTAATTTTCTAGCTTGATGCTAGGCAAAAACTCTAATATGCATAATGTCCATGTCTGTCTGAGAGCACAAGCAAGGCTGCTCTCTTCCCCGTTAAGGTACTGCTGCTGGCAGGTTCTTTTCATCTAACTGTATGCAGAACTAGTTGCTACTGTTCACAAATGCAAGAGGACGACTGGAACCAACCCAATTCAGTGCTTGTATGCACTTTCACTCTCTTTTAGACTATATTAAGTGAAGTGTGGCCTTTGGGGTTTTCCTGAGTTCTATTTCTATAACTGAAACTGTTTTGAGAGAATTAGGTAGACCCCAAAGCAAGCAATGGATCTTTCTAAGGTGAAAGTAACATGCATCCGCCATATCACCCATACATCATGATTCTGCTCACTCTTACTGCTCTGCAAGGTCCTTGAAATCTTCCCATGGCTACAAGCACAGTGAGAGAGATGGACATAGAAGGAAACGCTATTTAGGAAGAGAGCTAGAGGTAAGGCTGCTGCTGACCTTGAGGAATATCTTGCTTTAGATGATGCTGGTGATGATGACAGGCAAGCAGTACAGAGCAAACACAGACTGACACCAGTGCCTGTGGTGACATTGTAACAGTCTGCAAAGCAAAGGAAGTAGCAAGAAACAGATGGTAGGAAAAAGCACTGGAAAAGATCAAAGTTCATCTTGTTTCAGAATTCAAAGAAAAGCCCCTCTTCTCCCGCCCCCACACTCCTTGCCTCTAATTCCCACATAAACGAACAGCCCCAGCTTCTGTCAGATCAAAATCATCCTGCACTTTCTGCAGCAGGAGTGCAACATAAGCAGTGTTTGGATCGCTCTTAGAGCACCTACGAGCCATGCCACGAGGTTTGTGTTTCTTGCAAAATGTTCATAATTCAAGGGAGAAAAGTGACTTAGTACATAGTAACTTGTGCTGCTTCTGAAAAGAGACCTGCAGCTGAAAGACAGCAAATCACAAGCTTTGTGAAAAATAGAAAGGTGTATTTAGAGAAGGAGGAATTGCTGCTGTTGCTTTCCTCCATAAAAGTTTCACAGCATCTACTTCAATTATATATAAATTCTCAGAATGGAGAGGGGTAACTAGTGGTGTTCCCCAAGGGTCAGTCCTAGTCACAAAACTAAGTGATTGGGCAACAAAATGGCAAATGAAATTTATGTGGATAAATGTAAAGTAATGCACATTGGAAAAATAACCCCAACTATACATACGTTATCGTGGATAGTTCTCTGAAAGATGTCACGCAGTGTGCAGAGAGGTCAAAAAAAAAAAGGATGTTAGAATAGGAATAAAAGGGATAGAGAATAAGACTGAGAATATATTATTGCCCTTATATAAATCCATGGTACGCCCACATCTCTCTCGAAGTGTGTGTATGTGGTCTCCTCCTCCTCTCAAAAAAAAGATATTCTAGCAGAAAAAAAGGTTCAAAAAAAACTAAAAAAAATGATTTAGGGTTTAGAGAAGGTCCCATATGAGGAAAGATTAAAGAGGCTACTCTTCAAGAGAAGAGAAGAGGGAAGACTAAGGACATATATAATCATATAAAAAAATGAGAGTGATGTTGAAAAAAGAAGTAGGAAAAGTTTATAATATTCATACTTAATATAACTAGGGAAATGAAAAAAATAAATTAAAGGCAGCAAAGGTAAAAAAAAAAAAAGGAAGTTCTTCTCCACATGGCACAACTCCAACTTGTGGAACTCCTTACTGGAGGGGGGTTAGGAAGCTAGTTTAAAAGGGACTGGATAAATTCATGGGGGGCTAGTCCATAAATGGCTATTAGCAGGGATGGGGTAAGAATGGTGTCTAGCCTCTGTGTGTCGGTCAGGATGGATGGATGGATGGAGAGAGAGATCATTTGATCATTGCCTGTTAGGTTCACTCCTCAGGGGGCACCTGGCATGGGCACTGTCGGTAGTAGACAGATGGCTAGATGGACCTGACCTTTGACCCCCGGCGGCCCCTTCTTATGTTCTTATGTCTACCATCAGTCCTCGGAGGCACTCCACAAGCACTTAGCATTAGCACCACCATAGCAGAAAAGAGCTTAGTCTCAGAAATCTAGACAATTTCCTTACCAAAGTAGACTGAAGCAGTCTCAAAATCCTCCCACTAGAGTAACTGAACCAGAAAGTTGCAGAAATTATTGCTCTTAATCTGCAGCCCTGCTAGAGCATACTAGCTTCCAAAGCCTGTTATACAGCCATACTATTCCTGCCCAAGTAGAAAATTTGTCTCTGCCATTGCTATGATTTGACAGTTTATAGCTCAAATTAAGGCATGTTCTCAAAGAAGCAGAGGAAAAATGCATAAAGTTTGTCACTGAAATTTGAACAAGCAGCCAAACCATTGCATAGTAGCTTGTTGAGTTAGCTTTGACACCACCACCTCTGGGATAGTCTCTTCCAGCACTAGACTCTAGAAGCCCACAGAACAGGAAACAGTGGTCCATTTCCCTCAATCACATGCCTCTGGGAACATTCAAAAGCAGCTGCGATACCTGGTTTTATGTTTGACTCACTCAAAGGGCTTCATATATTTTTTTTCCCAGACAATGGTGGTAACTAGAAATGGGCCCAAGCTGCAAAATTTGGACACAGATTGCAAATCCCTTTAAGTTGTGGCTGTTGGATCGTTACAAAGGCAGTGTAAAGTTGAATTCACAAGCAGCCTGGGTGCTTCCAGGTGCTTCTGAGCACCAGGTCCAAAACTGCACAGGGGAGGTAACTTCCTTTTTGAAGCGCCTCTGTAGGATAAGCACTAGCAGCTGCACTTCAAATTAAATTTGCTATGTTATCCCGTAGCAGTGTTGCAGTGTTCAGGAGCAGCTGGAAACAACCTGTCTGCTTTTCCTGTATTGTAGGGTGACCAGATCGCAAGAGTGAAATATCAGGACACATTGGGCGAGCGGGGGGGGGGGGGGAGACGATGACGATAAACACAGGTGCACAGCCCTGACCAGAGCCATGAGAGGGGGCACACAGCCCTAGGAAGCTGTGAGAGGGGTTGTACAGCCCCTGCTGCAGCCCACACCACAAGCCACATGGCAAGGACTCATGGCCCCAGCTCCAGCCCCCAGTAGAAGCCATGGGGCCAGGGGCACAGGGTTCCAGCTCCAGCCCCCGGCTGAAGCTGCAGGACAGGGGCACAGAAACCTGGTTGCATAGTCAGATCCAGTTGCAGGGCAGGGGAGCAAAGGGTCCCGGTTCTAGCTCTGGCTCCAGCCGCAGTCACAGAGGGGAGGCCCCCAGTCCTGCCTTCAGCCCCAGCTTCAGCCACTGACAGCTGAAGCAAACTACATCACACAGGTCTGGAATCAGTGAGTCTAAATTATAGACTTAGTCATAATACATATTTAAACATACAGATTTATGCCTGTCTTTAGAGGTGGCATTTCAAGTATCAAATCCTCGCAGTGAAATTGTCACAAGAATTTGTCACAGAAGCTATTCAGCAAATAATTTTGAATGATGTATAAATTAGAGAAAAAAATCACAATCTATCTGACCATTTTACAAACAGAAAAAGGAAATTAAATAATCTAATAAATGATTTGTTATGAATTATTTGACTAGCTGTGCTATCCGGTACCTGTTGCTTTTGTTTCACTCATCCCTTAGTGGCCAGAAGATATAAAGGTTCTATTTCTTCTGAGACGCATAGCAATCCCTGTTTGGTCCTAGCCAGGACATCCAGGCCTGTGTATCTCAGATCTGTCTTAAAATTGCTAATGACAAATATGAAAATATGCTAATGGTGTCTCAGCATCTTCTTCATACATTACATCCCCTAAAATTTTACTGGATGATAGTTCGATATTGTGTCCCACAGGTTTGCCATCTGGGGATAATTACAGACTCAGTCATGTAGATGAGCAGCATGGCATCATCTTGGGAAAGCAGAGATTAAAACCTTGCTGTGTAAATGATATTGTTTTGGTTAGCTGGCTGTTCCAAAAAAAATGGAAAACAATTTGGTTTGACCAAAATTTTAAATTTCACTGAAAATTCTAAAAAGAGTCAGAAAAGTTCCATTTCAGGTAGAACAAAACATTTCATTTTGGGTGTTTTTGCTAAAAGCTGAGGAAATGAGGGACTAGATTCACAAGAACACAGGAGAAGGAGATGGTGCCAGGCCCCTCATGCCCAGTAGTTAGGGCACTCACTTAGGAGGCGAGAGACCCAGGTTTGAATCTCCACTTTGGAGAAGGAACTTGAACCCAAGTCTCCCTCCATTGGGGTGCTTGTCCCAACCACCAAGCTATGGGATATTATAGGGTGGGACTCTTTCCTGCTGAAGCTGTCAATACTTGACTAGTCATTGACCAGAGAATGAGCATAGCCTGGTGGTTATGGCACATGCCTTGGACGGAGGGGCATCCAGGTTCCACTCCAATGAGAGTTAAGTATTTATACCAAGTGGAACAGCTTCAACAGGAGAGACTGAGAAAGACCCCTCCCCACATACCCTACAGTCTGGTGGTTAGGGCATTCACCTGGGAAAGGGGGAGACCTGCATTCAAGACTTTGCTCCAGAGCAGTGACTCAACTCTGTGTCTCCCACATCCCAGCTCAGTGTCCCACGCACAGGGCTGTTAGGTAATAAAGTAATAATTGGAGATATACTAATCTCCTAGAACTGGAAGGGATCTTGAAAGGTCATTGAGTCCAGACCCCTGCCTTCACCAGCAAGACCAATTTTTTTGCTCCAGATCCCTAAGTGGCCCCCTAAAGGATTGAACTCACAACCCTGGGTTTAGCAGGCCAATGCTCAAACCACTGAGCTATCCCTCCCCCTGTATGGGTGATTTTATGACTGGTGCCTGAATCAGACTCCTCTTACCCCCACCAAAAATTACAGTGTTTTGATAGTGTCTAAATGGTTTGTTTTGGCATTTCCAGATATGTCTCAAAATGTCAAAGTGCCTAGTACCACTTACATTGGCCTTACACAGTTTCTGTACTGGAGGAACTCTCCAGCATCTTGCATCTCCTTTACTATCGCTGGAGTGGTGTATAGGGACCAGAGCCGACCCCTCTATGCACAGTGCCTAGCACAATAGAGCTCTAGGGTCTCTACATAAATAATAATGCCACCCCTTCCCACAATCAGCCAGGTAGAGGTGGGTGCCTTCGGAGGGGGCTCAGAGGAGACCTGTGGCAAGCTAGAGGAGGAAATGCCACAGGCACACTTATTGTAGCACTTTCCCTCCCTGCTCTGAGCCCAAACCTTTGTCCTGCCACTGGATTTTAATTTTGATTTGGACCTTAAAACAGGAGGAAGCAATTTAGATTTGGGGTCCAACTCAAATGTCCTGATCCCATGTCAAAGTAGTGGCAAAGGAGAAGCACATATTTAAGGTTTTGGCCATTTCCCATCTCTACTTATACTGAAAGAAACACAATAGTTTAAGAGTTTGGGTCCTTTTAGTTTTATTTTCACTAGTCAGATGTGCAATGGGAAATGTTTCACTTTTATATATCAGATTCCTAACACAAAATCAGATGTTAAAGAGGTCATTGAAAGTGTCAGTCTCAAATGTTCACTAGAGGAAAATAAAGTAGGATGAAAAGCCACAGCAAAGGCTAGAAAATGATTTTTATAAAGGAAAGCACTGCTTTAAAAAGAAGGGGGGTTGGGGTTGGTAGATGTTCAGTGCAAACATTTCCAAAGGAACTTTCAATATTCCATTCTTTTGATAAGCCTAGGGTGACCAGATCGCAAGAGTGAAATATCAGGACACATTGGGCGAGCGGGGGGGGGGAGGGGGGGGAGACGATGACGATAAACACAGGTGCACAGCCCTGACCAGAGCCATGAGAGGGGGCACACAGCCCTAGGAAGCTGTGAGAGGGGTTGTACAGCCCCTGCTGCAGCCCACACCACAAGCCACATGGCAAGGACTCATGGCCCCAGCTCCAGCCCCCAGTAGAAGCCATGGGGCCAGGGGCACAGGGTTCCAGCTCCAGCCCCCGGCTGAAGCTGCAGGACAGGGGCACAGAATCCTGGTTGCAAAGTCAGATCCAGTTGCAGGGCAGGGGAGCAAAGGGTCCCAGTTCTAGCTCTGGCTCCAGCCGCAGTCACAGAGGGGAGGCCCCCAGTCCTGCCTTCAGCCCCAGCTTCAGCCACTGACAGCTGAAGCAAACTACATCACACAGGTCTGGAATCAGTGAGTCTAAATTATAGACTTAGTCATAATACATATTTAAACATACAGATTTATTTGTACACTAAACAAACAACAGGGGTAAAGGGCCGGGTTTTTTATTCAGTCAATAAATCAACTTCCCAATTTGCAGACCTCTCAGATATGCCAGAAGTCTAGTACTTCTTGGATGACTTTGCCATAGTCATGACTTGCTTCTGGGCAATCACAAAGCTGTAGAAGTCCTTGCAACTCATCCGGAAATTCATTTTGACAAGGGTTTCACTCCGCACCAAGTCTATGCTGCTTCGATTCCGGACATCAGTCCATGCACCTTTCATGATTGAAAATACACGCTCTGAGTATGCATTGCTTACGGGTATACTGAGCACGTATGACACCAGCTTTGCCATGTTCAGGAATTCAGTGCTACTGTCCTTGTTTCTCAGCACTGGAGACCAGAGTTCCCCAACTGAATAGTTTCCAGGCTCCAACTTGGAGTTGATGTCTTTGATGATGTCTTTGATGTCTTCAATCCTGCTTCTGACCTCTGGAGGGACTTTGCTACAAACTGAAGCTCTACACAAGGGACTGACTGACCCATCCCAGCGGGGGATGTATTCCAGAGACTTAATTTGAACCTGCAGTTTACTCCAGCACTGCTTCAAGCCTGAACTAAGAACTTTGCCATTACTGTATGTAATTGATTCCATTTAACCAATTCTACCTCTCATCTCTACCTTTTTCCCTTTGTAAATAAACCTTTAGATTTTAGATTCTAAAGGATTGGCAACAGCGTGATTTGTGGGTATGATCTGATGTGTATATTGACCTGGGTCTGGGGCTTGGTCCTTTGGGATCGAGAGAACCTTTTTCTTTTATTGGGGTGTTGGTGTTCATAACCATTCATCCCCAGGACGAGTGCACTGGTGGTGATACTGGGAAACTGGAGTGTCTAAGGAAATTGCTTGTGTGACTTGTGGTTAGCCAGTGGGGTGAGACCAAAGTCCTTTTTGTCTGGCTGGTTTGGTTTGCTTTAGAGGTGGAAAAACCCCAGCCTAGGGCTGTGATTGAAGTGAGCTGTAGCTCACGAAAGCTCATGCTTAAATAAATTTGTTAGTCTTTAAGGTGCCACAAGTACTCCTTTTTTTGATGATACAGTATTCATCATAGAGCTGATCAAGATCCACTGTTTTCTGAAGGTTTACAGCTGTCACGGCCGCAGACAGAGCCTTGTATTCGAATACCCTATTAACTTTGATGTTCAAGCACTGGGTATTGAACAAGTAGCCAGTTGTTGAAAAATCAAACCATTTCTCCAAATATAGGATCGACACATCGTAAAATTTCATGAAGTCTTTCTGGAGACATGCAGCAGTGACAGGCAGCATCTCAGTTAATGCACTTTCAACTTTGGAGCCAAAGAATATGTCATTTTTCCGTTGCTGAAGTTTAATTCTCAGAGTATTCATTATGGCATACACTTCACATGCTGTCATACTCTCATTTTCCAAACAGAGCACAGTATCATTGAAGATTTTCAGGACATTCTGGAGGAAAAACAGATGAACCTCAACTTTGCTAGGCCCCTCAACTTGTTCACCATTTTCCCTGTCTGAGAACAGCATCCATAGAAATTTTGGGCACTTGTCACTGCCCAGAGAAACAAAGTAGCACTTAACAGCCTGCCACATATTTACAAGCCTGTTTACAGCTGGGAAAAGACTCAACCAGCGCGTCGGAACATGGCGCAGTAATGTGGCATACTCCATATCCACAAAGTCAAACATATCCTTCAATGCTGCTACTCTCTTAGCGGAACTGCTGAAATGATTGAACATCTTAATCACCAGAGTCTCAATGTCAACTTGTAGGGTATTGCTAGCATGTTTCACGGCGTTGTGCACAACATGGGCAGGGCAGTTTGCTGGCAAGATATTTTCATTTTGTTTTTTTAAATTCTGGTACACGGATTGTCGCTTTCCATAATTCACGTTTGCATTATCAGCACAGTAGGAAGACCCTTTGTTTAGGTCTAGTTTGTGTGTTGCAAGTTTTTCAAGTAATGTGGTGCTTATTGCCTCTGCAGTCTCTTCACTTTGCTCATAGAAGTCTAACAGTTTATCTTGGACCCCATGTTCAGGTGTCCAGTATCTCAGTGATAAGGGGAAAGTTTTCACATTGCCCTTGTTAGATGCATCTGTGGCAACTGAGAAATAGGGACCATCTGGTTTGCTGAGGTCTTTTAAAAATTCTGTTGAGAGCGGTGCCAGCACATTTTTGATCAATGCCTCCGCTTTAGTCTGGCCACAGCTGACGTGCTTCGCAATCGTTGAATCTGGATACAAGGTAGGCGCCAGTTTAAGTTCACAGTCACATGAGCGATAGGAGTGTTGATGGACTACTGTGTGGTAAACTTGAGTTAGCTCAGTAGCGATAACCTTGTTACTGAAGGATTCATTTGGCTTGCTGAAAAAATGTGAGACCAGGGTATTGCTCTTGTGAGTCTGGGTGTTTTGTCCATGATTTTTTGATTCAGCATGATGCTTAACATCAGACTCACCACCATGGCAAATGCTAAATTCCTTCCTGCATGCTTTACAAAAGGCTTTTGCATCACACTCATAGGATTTCCGAATCCAGGTGTAAGTGGCTTCCCATTCTGTCCTGTATCTGCACTGTCTTTTTTGTTTTTTGGTAGTTTGCTCCTCCCTAGCCATTGCCATTTCAGGTGGGGTTTTCGGCTGAAGACCGTTAGCTAGATAGCTAGCCACTGAAAAGAACTGAGCAGTCTCTGTGCTTCTTACGTGTTATTACGTGCTCACTGTAGTTTGTCCTACGGTATGCACTGCAGTTCAGAACTGTAAACTACATATTCCTACTGTAAATTTGTGTTACACCGGAAAACAACCTGAAAAACCAAAATTGCCAATAGATAACCGATCACAATCGGGTTTAATGGGACATTCCCAATCAACTAATTTTCTATTTCACTACCAAATGTAAAATTTTACCTGAATATCGGGACAAATGGCGTCCCGATTGTACATCAAGCAGATGTACACTGCCAGGTGCAATCCCTGCTTGCTAATGTGGGTAAGTGAACTGGGCAGCAGCTTAGCAGTTCTCAGCCCCAGCCTGCCCTGCGTAGAATCAGCATGTGCAGAGGCAGGTGCCTCCTTTCCTTAGCTCTGCCATGAGCAAGGTGGACCGGTCTGCACACACTCTGCTGTGGAGGAGGATGCAGCCTCTCACACTTACCTCAGGGACCTGCCGGCCGTTTCCTGGGAGCCACCTCAAGTAAGCACTGCCGGGACCCACGCCTGCATTCCCTACCCCCGCCTTCAGTTGAGGAGGTGAGCAGCAGGAAGGGCAGGGCTGGCCAGGGGAAATGGGGCATGCATGGCGTGGCCAGAGGCACACTGGTCCGGCTGGCCCTGTGCTACCAGCATGCCCCTTCCTGTTGGGGGTGGGCCCATGCTGCGCCACACAGCTCCCCTGCCCAGTGCCCCTGGATCCATTATGTCTTGCACCCCCTGAACCCACTATGCCCAGAGCTCCCCCACAACAAATGCACAGTGTTGTGCACACCACCACCCTTACCCAGCACCCCCCCACCCAGAGCCCCACCACAGCTGCCCAGCACCCCACACAGAACACCCCCACTTGCTAGTTTCCCAATACATACAGATTTCCCCTCCCTACCTCCCTGTGCCCTTCCCCACAGCCCCACCACCACAACTACACAATGCCCCACACAGATCCCCCCTGCCCAGTGACACACACAGATCGCCCCCACAACCCAGCACCCCAACAGGCCCCCACTGCCTAGCACCCCAAAACACACAAACCTCCCCCACTGCCCAGCACCCTCCACACCCTCACAGCCCAGCATCCCCACACACACCTCCCAGACACTCACCATCACACCCTGCCCCCTTCCCTGGCTGCACTCACCAGCCCTGCTGGGAGGTGTCCGGCTCCTAGGGTGAGAGCGGCAAATGGAGTCTGCAGACTCTCCACGTGCTGCACCCGCCACAAGCACGAGCTCCGTGGCTGGTGGCTCCCATTGGCCAGGAAAGGCGCCAATGGGAGCTGCTGGAGCCGTGGAGCGGGGCTTGCAGGCACCAGCAGCATGCAGAGCCCCTCCCTCCCCTCGAGGGACCTGCCAAGGAGCAAGGTGAGTCACAGCGGGTGCTTACCTGGAGTGGCTCCCGGGAAGCATCCGGCAGGCAGGTCCCTCTGGCTCCTAGGGTTGCGGGTCAGGTCGGGTCGAGGAGGGAAGGCGGGGCGGGGGCGGGGGAAGAGAGCGGTGCGGTGGAGCTGCCGCCAATCGCGGTCGCGGCTTTTTTTTTTTTGTTCTTTTCCCCCTCTCCTGCCGCTTGGGGTGGCAAAACCGTGGAGCTGGCCCTGCTGCTGCCGGCGCCTGCAAGCCCCGCCCCCGCAGCACGCGGCGGAGACCTCCTCGCCTGCCTGGGGCTGCACTGCAGGCTACTGCCGGGGGGCGCGCGCGCCGGGAGCTGCCCCAGGGAGGTGAGCCAGCGGCGCCGGTGGCAGCTTGCAGACGGTTCTAGCCAGATGCAGGGGCGGCTCTAGGCACCAGCGGGCCAAGCGCCCGCTTGGGGCGGCATCCTGGGGAGGGCGGCATTTGGCCCCGGTGGAGCTCCCGCCCGGCATGCCTGCGGCAGGTCCACGGAGCCGGGACGAGCGGACCTGCCGCAGTCATGCCTGCGGCGGGTCCCGTCTTCCCGCGGTTCCGGTTGAGCTCCCGCAGGCATAACTGCGGCAGGTCCGCTCGTCCCGGGCTCCGGTGGACCTGCCGCAGGCATGCCGGCGGGAGCTCCACCGGAGCCAAATGCCGCCCTCCCCAGGATGCCGGAGCCGCGGGA
This sequence comes from Mauremys reevesii, assembly GCF_016161935.1. NCBI lineage: Eukaryota > Metazoa > Chordata > Testudines > Geoemydidae > Mauremys > Mauremys reevesii. The sequence continues at coordinate 45,327,583 of NC_052629.1, read as the reverse complement.
AGAGGGGACCCGCCGCGGGACTGGGGAAGGGCGGCGCAGCGCTCCGCGCTGCTTGGGGCAGGCTACTTTGTAGAGCCGCCCCTGGCCAGACGGTCCCGATATTGGGACAAAGTGCGTCCCAACCGATGTAAGGTCGGGACGCGGGACAAGTCCCCTAAAATCGGGACTGTCCCGATAATATCGGGACGTCTGGTCACCCTACTGTATTGTGATGGGAAAGGAATAGAGAGGGCAGATTCGGTGGGGAGAGAGAAGAGCACACTGAGGGGCTTGTGAGGAAGAAATTTTGGCACAAGGAGAGAGGCCCAAGGGTGATAACTAGCTCTGAATGTCTACAACCATTGTGTAGAATGGCAGGGGAGAGGCTGGAGAGAGAGAACTTCTCTCGCTTGCTCCCACTAGTCCATTTATTTGACAATGGACATAGGGATATTTTTCCCGACTATGAACTGCTGGGAATTTTGCATAACTAAAGCAAGCTAAGTAGCCAATCAGAATTTGGCTTTGGACAATCAATACCCCAAGCCATTCTCCAGTGGTGATTGTTCAGAATTAACTTCAGCTTCACCATGAACAGAGAAACAATCATAATGTAACATTTACGTTCTTAGGGGTTTTGATTTGTGGAGGATGCCCCCCACCCCATTAAAATGTATCCAACAGACTGAAGACCTTACCAGATAGGGCTGGAGCCAGTACCTATCAAAGTCAATGAGCTTTAGATCAAGACCATTGGTCGTCCCAAGTTCTGTACCCTGACAAACACAAGTAACACCATTGCCAATCAATGGGATTATCAGATTTGACTGAGGTCAAAGTTGTTCTGCCTGGAAAATCTGATTTACCAAACTTCAGCAGATTTACATTCTTTGACAGAGTCTCATCACATAAATGCGTAGCATGACTTTAGACTGAGTAAAATGTCAGTAGCAGAATATTTATCTCACAAGGGGTAAAACATCTAGTCCAATTTGCTTGTGTTCACCACTGTGCTGCATTTAAACAGAAAACGGACTTTTCTTACATAGGAGCCAACAAGATTGGTAAAAACAATGAGACAAGATTGGAGTGGCTCATGCCACAAAGGACCTACTGGAGCTATTTCAAATCATATACATCTTTTCTATGATAAGGCCAGGCAGTTACTCCCATACTCCCATACATCCATACTTGTCTAAAGGACAGTGAAAACAAATGACAAGTTTCAAGGATGCACTACAGTGTTCACAAAAGGCTGTTCTATAATATGATTAAATGCAATATAAAGAGGATTGAGTGAAACAAACAAAAAAACTCTCTATCACCTGTCTTCATTAAAGACCAGTTTAGCTTTATGCTAACTGATAAATGTAGCATAGGACTCGGCCTCTCCTCCCCAAAAAGCAGCTTTATCTGATTGACAGTTGCATAAAGAAGTGTATAAAAGTTGCTCTGCTTTCCTTCTCAAGCATTTTGTTTTAAAAAACCCCACCACCCTCTAATACTTAATTTCAAAGTGCGGCTTTTGTTTCTCATAGATCTCATTCCGCTGCAGCTGAAAGTTAAACACAAAAATAATATACATTTGTTTTGGATGGGGCTTTAGAAAATGTTTTTCTCCCACTACATTTGTAAACAGGTGAAAGACTTAAGGGTTTATCTGAAGTAGATTTATGTATATTGCTGCAGGCAAAATTTGTTTAGCAGTTTTGCTAACAAAGGCCATGTTAGATTCCACTTGGAGGAGATAAAGACATGGATAATTGTGGCAGTATCTGATTATTTTTTATTTTGGAGAAAATTGCCATATTCAAAGGCTGTTGAAGTTTGATTAAAACAAGATGTGGCTATAAAACTCAGAATGAAAAAGCTATTGAATCAAGTGTATGGTTCCATTGAAAACCAACAAACAGGTCACAGATTAGAATATATCTAAACTTTTTTACATGCAGGAATGTTTGCCTACTACTGTCTAGTCACAAACCTTTCAAGGTGACTAGAAGGTGGTGGTTATTCAAATCTAGGCGCACTTAGACTCCAGCAATATTCTGAATAGGTTCTGACCGGGGTTCCTGCATTTTTCATACTCCTGAGAGATGTAGCTATGCCAATGTAAATTTTGTAGACCAGTCTCACTCCATCTGTTCTGGTCTGACCTCAGTTTATGTGAGATCTCTCTTCTCTCTCACACATATACCCCTATCCAGAACAATATTCTGCCAAAAGCTCCTGGGTGGGTTCATACCCACCTGTTGTCTTAAGTAGGGCTTATGCTTCATTATGTTAATTGATGGGTGAGTTCACACCTACCAATCTAAATGGGGTTTTAACTCAACCCATCACAAGGTTTTGTCCAGCTCATAACATTATTTTACCCTGAGTTAGAAATTATCTAATTAAGTTTTGTATATACATTTTACAACATGGGAGACAGGATCAGTTGTTGAGGGACATCATATTTCAAATTCCTTGGTGACAAAGCAACTATTCATTATCACTGACTGAATTCTTGGAAGCTGCCCCAGTCTCACCAGGAATGTCTCAGTCACCAAAAATCTGGCTGCTGCTGAGAGCCCCAGGTCCTCTAAATCGCCGACCTGGGAAAGCTGTCCCCCTGCTGGTACGGTCGGCTGTGTACCAGTATGCTCTTGCCGGTATGGCATACCGTACCGTACCGACTTGCTTTCACCTCTGGAAGTAGCATGGTTTGAGCTATTGTGATCTGATCCAAAGCCTACTGCAGTCAGTGGAACTCCTTCAGTTGACTTCACTGGGCTTCGGAATAGAGACATTATGCACATCCTACATTATTTGTGTTGTCTGCCTATGCAACCACTGATCCATTTGAGTTGGCTCTATTGGTTTTAAAAGTCCTTAATTTTGTTGGCCCTGGATATAATTAAATCCTGCACCTCGAGGCTTCTTTTGACTGATAATCTGAACTCATGTGCCATTCACTGCTGTGTAGGAATGGTAGGACTCCACCATTCTGTGGACAGGGGAACCTGCTTTTGATGTGGTGTATGCTACTATGTAGAAATTGTACCGCCTCTGAAATACAATTTATTTTATCCCTTTTCATTAAAAACAAACCACAACTACTGGTTGTCCTTTGTTTCTCCTTCATAAAATTGTTTAAAATGGCTAGTTTGGGAGCTATATTTATCAGCTTCCCTTTCCTTCCCACTTTAAAATTAGACCAGTCCTTTATTTGTGTTCCAAGAGAATGATATTTTATTTGTCTTTATTCTGCTGTAAGATATCCAAGCATATTAGCAGGAGAGAAAAGGGATATAAAAGTAAAATTATTTGTTATAATATAAATCTGAAATTTCCCAAGAATTGCTCTGAAGCCGCCACATTTAAAATTACTCTAATTTTTACAGTATTTAAATTTTCAGAAATCCAGTTTCTGAAGAGTTCTTTCACGTGCCAAACCCATTTTATTTAAAAGTCTAAAAAGATAGCATAAAACTTTCCTAGCAACAGGAATATAATTGAAGCAGAAAATACAATTTCTTTCTCCTTAAATATTGTGATTCTTGCACAATATTGTTCAATAACTAAATGGAATTTTTATTTAAATGTAATAGCTATTTTTATAAACTTCTTTCTTAGCAGTTTTTGCTTAATAATCCTTAATTCTTAAAACACATTGTGGTTTTATTCACTTAATGGGTTTTAACCTAAGAGTTTTTCTGTTTATTAAATTCACTGCACTATCTCATAATTACTACGAATAATCAAAATTATAAATGATCAAAGAGAGTAATAGCAAATAAGCTAGCCTATATCTAAAATATAAATGTACAGAACAATGTTAATTAGCCACTTAGCTGTTCATAATCTCAATATACTTTTAAAACAAAGTCATAAAGGTCCAATCACACTGTTTTGTAATAATAAATTTAAACTCTCCCCTCGGCCTTATCTGTATATTGGTAGTTTGTTCTATATACCAATCACATTCCCTATGTGCTGTTTCTCATCAAGACATTAGAGGAGGTTTAAAGATCACAAGGGGATGTTAGTTAGAGCAGCATATAATGATTCTCAATTAGTTCAGGTAATGGTGAGTATCAGCATTTTGCAGGAAATGGAGCTTGAAATGTTTTTGGAATGAAACGTGAATAGGATTTCTCCAGATCGCAGACACTTGCACTGAAGTTCAAGGGACAGATGAAATATATGTTGTGTTTATCTATTCAATCAGACACAGTAAAGGATATTTTGGGGGCGAAATTGACAGATTGTTATTGTGCATCTTTAAAAAATCAAAATGTTAGAGTCCTTAATACTTTAATGTGGTTCTACTGAGGTTATACACTATATGCTTCTGTTAATATGGTGTATAACATTTGTCTAAATCATTTTGCCTTCTTATTGTAACTTTATATTTTCTCAGGAATGAATCATTTCTGTGCTATTTATGGTTCTGCTAGTCCTAGGATTATCATAACTATTCCAAAACTAATTCCATTTTCTAATCAAATAACAGTTTATGAAAAGTATTTATTAGAGAAGAACTATCTTCTGGAAGTTGACTTTCCCATATCATAGAGTATTTTTGTGATACTTCAAAAGATTTCAAAAGTTCTCCCATGGCAGGCAATTATTATAATTTGTTGCACTGATATTGGATCTTTATCCAAAAAAAAAATCAAAGTCTTTACAAACATAATTATTATTCCTTATCTGTATTACAGTGGCATCTAGGGCATCCAAATGAGATTAGTGTCCAGCTGTGCTAAGCACTGTGCAAATACATAGTAAGAATGAGTTCCTGTCCCAAAGATCTTACTGTTTAACATGCAAACCCTTATATATGTACTTAACCGGGGCCGGCTCCAGACCCCAAGCAGGCGCGTGGGTCGGCATTGTCCTGGCAGGGCGGCATTTGGCTCCGACGGACCTTCCGCAGTCATGCCTGCGGATGCTCCACCGGAGCCGCGGGACCACGGAACCGTCCGCAGGCACTTCTGCCCCGGCCGCGGGACCGGGGCAGGGTGGCGCGAGCGGCGGCCCTGCTTGGGGCGGCGGAATTTCTAGAGCCGCCCCTGTACTTAACTACACGCAGGAGTAGTCTCATTGACTTAAAGGGAAGCCCACGCATAAGTATTTGCTGGATTGGTGACTAAACAGACAAGACAAGGGAATTTCTGTTAATGGTCTTGTCACAAAAAGTGGGAGTTTGTTAATAAAATTTGCAAATGACACAAAGTTGGGAGGTATTGCCAATATGGAGCAGTATCAGAATATCCTACAAGAAGATCAAGATACAAGGATGATCTTGAAAACTCTAGTAATAGAAATGGGATGAAATTTAACAGTGCAAGATCATGCATTTAGGGACTAACAAGTAGCATTTTTGCTATAAGCTGGGGACGCATCAGTTGGAAGAGAGTGGATGAGAAAGACCTAGTGTATTGATTGATCACAGGATGACTATGAGCCACCAATGTAATGCAGCCGCAAAAAAGGCTAATGCAGTCCTAGGCTGCATCAGGTGAGGTATTTCCAGCAGAGATAGGGTAGTACCATTATACAAGGCACTGGTGAGACCCGTGTTTAAAGAAAGATGAATTCAAACAGCAACAGGTGCAGAGAAGGGCTACTAGGATGATTAGAGGAATGTAAAGCATACCTTATGAGAGGATACTCAAAGCTTAGCTTGTCTGGCCTAACCAAAAGAAGGCTAAGGGGAGATATGATTGCTCTCTACAGATACATCAGAGGGATAAATACCAGGGAAGGGAAGAAGTTATTTAAGCTAAGCAGCAATGTTGACACAGCCATCAATAAGTTTAGGCTTGAAATTAGATGAAGGTTTCTAACCATCTGAGGAGTGAAGTTCTTGAACAGCCTTCCAAGGAGAGCAGTGGGGGCAAAAAACCTAAATGGCTTCAAGATTGAGCCTGATAGTTAATGGAGGGGATAATATGATGAGATCACCTACAATGGCATGTAACCAATCTGTGACTGCTAGCAGCAAATATCTTCAATGGCTGGTGATGGGACACTAGATGGAGAGGGCTTAGTTACTACAGAGAATTCTTTCCCAGATGTCTCACTGCTTGGTCTTGCCCACATGCTCAGGGTCTAACATCACCATATTTGGGGTCAGGAAGGAATTGTCCCCCAGGTCAGATTTTTAGAGACCCTGGGGCTTTTTCACTGTCCTCTGCAACATGGCACACATGCAGATTTAAACTAGTGCAAATGGTGGATTCTCTGTAACTTGAAGTCTTTAACTCAACCAGAGGTTATGGGTTTATTGCAGCAGTTGGTGGGAAAGTTCCGTGGCCTGCAATGTGCAGGTCAGACTAGATGATCGTGATAGTCCCTTCTGGCCTTAAAGTCTGTATTTTTATCATCTGACCTCCCCCCCCACCCCCCGCATAGTATCAGAGTATCGCCTTGATATTTCAAAATAAAAACGACAGAACCACATTCTGTTTCTTCCCAGCCTGTAGGAATGAAGCTTGGTTAGTTTTACCGAGTGTTTTTCTTGGGGTGTGTGTGTATTGTTAAGAAAAGCTAAAATGAAAAATTTCAGAGTGTAGGAACTGCTAGCATCCACTGACATTTTCTAAGAATGATGACAACCCTTCTGTCTTCAGTTCTTCTGCAATTACTAATCAGGGAATCGGTTGTGGTGATGGCTTTGTAATGTAGACATCTGAACAGCAAGAAAGAGAAATAACTATTGGATGGTAACAGTTATTGGCATCAGTGTCTGGGGTGGAATTTAAACAGAAACCTATGTGAAAGCTCCATGTTTCATTAGTCGTTTCCTGAGTTATTCAGCTCCCTGTACTCTTAGGTGTGTTGATGATAGCAGTGGTATAAAAATGCATAGGCTAAAATTTTCCAACCTAGGTGCCTATAGTTAGACTCCTAAAATTATATTTAGGCACTCAAATAAGTGACTTTTCAAAAAGCTGAAAGAATTAAATATTTGTAGGGTTTAATACTAATAGACCAGGAGGGGACTGGCCCACATTTTCATAAATCTATAATGGTCTAATGCATAAGACATTCAGAAGATGGGGTTCCAATGCCTCGTTCTACCGCACACTTCCTGTGTGATCTTGGGCAAGTCACTCAGACTATGTGGGGTAGGATCTGTCTCAATGCCTCATCTATAAAAAGGGGAAAAATAATACTTGCTTTTGCCACCCCTTTGTCAGAAATTTAGACCTTGAACTCTTTGGAGTAGGGATTGTCTCATCTCTTGCTATAGCTATATAGAACACCCAGCACAATTGGATCACATCTGAGTTGAGAGCTCTGGACAGTACAGTAATAGAAATAATAAAAAAATGTAACGGTGTCCTGAAATTCAGCTATTGTATATGTCTCCTGAGGAAAATCAGTCATCTAGAAAAATGAGAATACCAAACTAATCACAACAAAACAATCAGAGTCCCAGTGTTGCTTTCATTGTTCTAAAGTCAGAGATACACTATTCTCATTGTTCTTTAGTATAATAGAATTTACTGAAGCTATTCATTCTTTGCACACAGTGAAAGTGCATGGTGTAAAGCTGAGATAGCTGTAGTTTAATAGCTTAATAATTCACCAAGAAAAACAGATGTGCAAGTGACCCATGTATCAGGCTTTCAGTGGTGCTTATGGGTAGTTCATCAATTCTTGACAAAGATAGGTATGGGCTTTTGGGACCACTCTTTTAAAAATAAAATGGCATAGTAGCCGGCGGTCATGAGGGATTCGTGAAGAATGTTGTTCTCAAATGTAATTTGTATGCCAGTAAAGAAGAACCGCCTGCCCCCTGCAAAAAACTAGCAAGTATTCAGCGATCAAAAGCTAATATGTAAGAACTACATCCTTAAGGAACCAAACCAACCATTTCTGCAGCAGCCTGACTCTAGTCTGCATCCGGCAGAGACATTTCAACACCTGCCGGCTCTATTAGGATTGAGTGCAACAAGGAGGCAGGTGCCTAAGGCATTTGGAATCATAATTCTGAAAGTTGGCATCTAGGCATGTACATGCCAATTGGATCCCATAGCTTTTGTGTCTATCTGCCTTTTGAGAACTGTGTTCAGTCAGTGGCACTCCACAATGAACATTTGTTTGACTGTTGCACTCCAACATTCAAATAATATTTAGCCATGCAACACAACTGATCTGAAAATGTTTATTCTGTAGCTCTCTGGGCACCTATTCGACTAATAGGCCATGGTCCAATAATATTTCATTAATGAGAAATAAACTTAGATAGGACTGGATTGTGAGTTGCTAATGCAGAGGTAGGGGAAGACACAAGTGAAGGGCTAGTGATAAATGCAGTCTTGGACATTCCCTTGAACATGACAACTCCTGTCTGTTAAAGCCAGCTCCACAAAAGGACAAACACTGGCCAAAGCAGTTGTCTCTCTACAGAAGGGATTGCAGGGTACACCTTCCCAAGGAATAGCACAGAAAATGTGTTTCCCTCCATGTGCTGAGGGGGAGGGGTTTATGGGCTTCCCTGAAAGGTGTGGCTCTGCAGTGCCGTCAACCTGGGACAATACCAGACTGCCAGTCTGTCTCATTTATTATGAGTGAGTCAGTCATGATTAATGGGTATTTCAGAGGTAAAAACATTTCACAACTGTATATATTTGCAACCTAAAGCTTCAGACATAAAAAGCATGATCAAATGTTTAGGGACCAGTTGAAAAAAAATACATTTGCAACAGATTCTCGCTCCTATTTGTGTAATGAAAACCACTGATGAATAACTACTAAAGTCATAGATCACGGTAATAGCCAATTAATCTATGATGGCCCATCAAGTCACGATGCACTTGTAAAGCAGACTAAAAATATATAGTATTGTATGGTTTATCTTTTAATTGCACAGAAATGGGAAGTACAAACTACAACTTAATTTTATTTTGTCAATTTAAAAGGCGGCTACATATAATGAAAATATAAAACAGATTTATGCACCCAGCGGGTCAACTTAGATTGTCCAAATTTTTTCTGTTTTATACATAGAATAATTACACATTTATCTCATAAGTCATACATCAGACTAAAAATGTAATTGATTTACTTTAAAGCACTGTTATAAAAAGCTATCAGTTCGATTTAATTACAAATTATTTGTTTGATTTTGTTTAAAAGCAATCTAACTAGAAGGCTAACAGGCTATATTTTACCCTCTATTTTAAGCAGAACTCCCCACTGAAAGCAGTGGGGAGATCAGAATAAAAATGTATGGGACAACCAGTACCAAAACTTGGAATCAAGTACCAGCCACCAAAATTCTCTAGAAGGTTATTTCCTTTCTCCTGAAAATATAAAAGCCTATTAACAAACAAGAATATATATTCATTAGAATACCTTTGTCCAATATAAAATGACATAATAGCATTATAATAACCATTCAGCTAATATATGCTACTGGTTTTAAGAAGTGACCTCTGTATTCTGATTGATTAATTTCTTAATCAGTAGAAATAAGTTAATAGAATCAATGAATATTAAAGATTTATTTGTATTAATACAATGATAAATCTGGAGGTCATTACTCAGGCAAATATCCATTAAAGTCAGGAGGAATTTTTTTTTCCCAAATAAGTGATTGAATAAAAATTGAATGTGCACAGAGAAAAATGTCTCTATCAAAGCTAATAGGTAAAAGTATATGTATAAGTTCTTCTGAGAGAGAACGTACAGTGAATCTTTTCAACAAAGTATATTTTAGACATGCTGAAATGTTTGCACAAAAATCTTTTTGCGTGCTGGTGAATTTAAGCAGCGAAATTTTATAGGTGAATTGCCTTTTTTTGTGTGGGTGTGCTGAATGTTCTCATTCTCCCTTTGTAATACACTGCCTCTCCTCTTCCAAAGCCAAACCAAACCTAACCTATGGTCTCTGGGTCATATTCCTCTTGCACTCTAGGCAGTGCTACTCAGCTTCTCAAAGACAGTTATGGAACTTAAATGCTTGGTGCAATCAGGCTATATAATGCTTCTAAGATTAGAATCAGTCTGTGCTGAGCTTTTAAGCACTACATTGACTACAGCAAATGGAAGAAAATGTGGTCTGGGACTTTATGCATACTTTTTGGACTGAGAGTTTTGGGTCAACTGATGGAAAAGATACAGTTCAGCTCATGAAGTTTCGGTATATAAGTACTTATGTCTTGAAGTGTTTGCATCCAGTATTAGGCACATAAGTCTTTATACACTGAAACTAATTCAACATTATTGTTTATACAATATCACTTTATATGATAAAAAGACTTCAGAACATAAAAATGTATACATAGAATAGGTAAGAAGTCTAAAGATTTATGAACAGTGTGGTGTCCAATTCTCCTTTCTTCTCTGTTGCTCTTGCTTTTTCCTGCTGAAATCAGGTCTGGGTGCTGATTTCATAACTTACAGCACGTACTATAGTTGATGAGCTTCCAAACTCCCATAAAGCATAGTTTAGAAGCAGAATCTGGGACTGGGATTGCTGAAAGAGAATGCCAACAAGCAACAGGTTCATTTTTGATCTGGAGAGAGATGCAGGAGCTTTGACTGAGAGACCTGGTCAAATTTCAAAATGTAACTTGCTCTGGAGAGCAGTTTCAGGTCTTTAGGAGTCTTGTAGCAAGGAGGCTCAGTCTCCCGCCCTGTCAGAAGGGGAGAGACCCAAAATCAGCCCCTGGAGGCCAGAACCAGGCCACCTGTGGCCACCCTGCTGGAGGTGAAAGGCAGGACAGGAAACGAGACTATAAAAGGCCAGCCTCCTAGCTCAGTAGGGGGAGAGCTGCCAGAGGAGCAGGATGTCTCTTCCTTGCTGCCAGAGCCTGGAGCTGAAGTAGACCAGAGGAGTTACCAGACTGCCAAAAACCTGACTGTCTGACCAGAGGAGTTACCTGAATTGCCGAAAACCAGCAATGCTGATGAACTGCCGTGGCTGCCATTGGCTGTTTACCCAGGGGAGACTGAGGATGACCCAGGTACCCCAAGCGGGGGAGGGTAGGCAGGAGCCCCTGGATGCCAATAGGGTTTGGCTGTGGAACTATTGTGAACTGGCCAGCATGTTGTGAGCGGATCTCCGCTGACCTAGTGGTGAACTACCCCACCACTAGTAGGGCCCTGGGCTGGGATGCAGTGGAGTGGGGAGGGCCTGCATCCCCCTGCCCTGGGCACCCCACCTGTGAAGGGTGGCCACCTCCACACTAATAGGCCAGGAGAACTGAATTGGTCTGGTACCCACCGGAGCTAGGGTGCCAGGAACATTTGCTGTCGCTCCCAGTTGGGAGCTAATTCCCCACCCTGAACTGCTGGTGTGTATCACCCGAATTCAGCCTGAGATAAACTATGAACTGCCATGATTGCGGAACTGGGGCGGAAAGACTAATTAAGGCCAGAGCTGATTGCTGGCCAGGCCTGTTCACTGCCCTGATTAAGGTGTTTGGTAGAAGGACTTACTGCTAATTGGACTAATCACCAGGTGGACTCACTGACTGTGAGCTGCGCCCACCCTGTCAGAATGGGAGAGAGACACACACATCCCTACAAGTCTATATAGACTTGAAGTCTTGAAGCAGCCTACATGTATGTTTTAAATACATCTTAAATTTCTTTTAAAAAGCATCAATCAAACAAAAACAAAGAATATTTTAGATGAAGTAATTTGTTAAAGTTAAGATTGTATTTATTTATTTCTTAGCATCAAACAATGTTAGTTAAAACACCCCAAAAATCTAGCAACTAAATTTTATGATAAATTAAGGTAATCTACACAAAGAATTGAATACTGTTATAAGGCTGAAATGATAGCTGAAAGGTGCTAACTCCTCTTCATTTCAATGGGTTGTTAACTCCAAGAGACACTGCTCTGGGCAGAGCAGAGGACTGTGGGTGTGGCAAGAGGACAATTGTCCAGCAAGGCCAGCTCACCCACCCAAGCAGACATATTTTGGTTGCTGGCCCTGCTTCTCTGGAGTGGGGAGATGCTTCTCCTGTTATCCTGTTCCTGGGGGAGAAAATGAGCTTGTCACCTCTTTAACAAAGGGGGATATGTCTATATTGAATTGTGGATGCAATCTTGAATGCTATTTTGTTTCAGGGGCACCATGCTGTGTTGTAACCTGTTTCAGCCCTAATCAATCTCTTCCCTTCTGACTGTGGTTAAGAAGTTCCTTGGCTAAGCCTGTGTTCCTTGCACCCATGGAGACGTGGTACACTGAGGGAGAATGTATAAGCAAATGGGGCCTCAGGAGCACCAAGGCACAGGTTTCAGAGTTCAAAGAAGCTGGGCTGTAGAACCCCATGTTCCAAGGGAAAGGCAGTAGATGTGGGACTGTGCTTTAAAGATCCAGAGCTAGGAACAGTGATCCAGTTCCATCCTAACTTATGAATCTTAGAATCACATGAGATCCAGTGGTTGGGTCCACTCAGAACAGACCGGTGTCCTAGAAGGGGACTGGAACAAACTGTGATAACCAATAATCCAAGTGGAATGTGTGGCCACAGTATAGCAATGGAGCTATGGAAGTGAAGCTACAGGAGCCCTGAATCATGCCTAAGACCTGGATTGCCTTAACTCTAGTGGGCCTACAGTCACCCGAGGCAGTTCCAAAAGTGGCTTTGAGCAAGATGAGATGTGGACTATCATCTCTCTGAGGTAGTTTTCACTTGTCAGTGGCTCCTTGTGAACATCTAAATAAATGTAAAGCAGCTTTCTTCTCCTAGACCTCCAGAAAAGGATACTGGAACAGGAGCTGCACTGAAGGCAATAGGGCTCCATACGCAGTCCTCCCGTGCAAATGTAGTAGTAGCATCAGGACAGTGCAGAGAAGACTTGTGTGCATCTCTGCAATGCTGTCATATTTCATGAGGCACTTCACTGTTTGGCTGAATGTAACTTAATGCATTATCTCTGAACTATGAGATGATTCATAGATCTGCCTTAGATTAAAAAATCCCAAAAGAAAACTATATTGCATTTGGCTTGTTGCACTGTGCTTTATAATCTTTAAAAAAATCATAAGTGATTAAAAATAATCAAATAGAAGTGAGATCTAGGGTGAGATCCTCACCTCTGCTTCAGCCAGAGATTTACGGTGAGACTCACACCCATGCTTCAGTCCCTTTAAGGTGTGTAAAATTGCTGGAGTGATGTAAAGGGACTCTAAAAGCCCCATATCCAGCATTCCCCTGGTGCAGACACAGTAGAAGGTAGCCACACGGCTGCGTCTTGAGAATCTCCTTGCAAGCCGGGTGAAGTCACAGCATTCAATACTGCAGAGATTCTGGATGGTCCTGAAGCCCACAGAGCAGCCTGGGGAGGTTGCCGTAACTTAGACAGTCTTGGGAGGAAATCTAAGTCACTCTTGGGTTTCTCCAACGTTTGGAACAGCTGAGGATCAGGAAGGTACAAGGTTGGCATAAAGCTACCATTAGTCCCTGCTTCACTGGGGCTGTGAATTCTGTGCTGCTATGCATCTCAGTGGCACAGTGCAGAATCTCCTCCATAGGGTTTATATCCTGGTAGTAGGCCTCTGCGAGGCCCAGTTCATCAGCTTCAACCACAGTATCTTAAATGGCAATATGAGTCAAGCTTTAGAATCAGTGTTAAAAAGGAACAGGAACAGAGAAAATTATGTAATGATTTGCAATCTTCAGCTGAAAGATTGCCCCAATAATGAAATGAAAATCTTCTGCTGAGGCAGAATAGAGAGAGAGTTATCCAACTCCCATTGAAATTCAAGTCTTTCCATTGACTTTAATGGGAGCTGGATCAGACCCTAATGGCACTGAAGCACTTAGTACTGGGCTGATGGAAGCAGGGATATAAAAATGTGTACCTCTTTTAATGTGGTCCTATGAGCCACTTCTGATACAAGTTGTTGATTAAAGAGGAAGGGAGGGATGGAAGGGGAAAACAGTAGCTTAAAAGTGATTTTTTTTTCCTCCCATCCGATTCTGGGCTCGTTTCTTTTCATTGTTTGAAATGATCAGCAGAAGGCAAATGTCAAATCCAGATGCCTGGGGCACATACAAAATATATTTATCTACAAAAAATAATTTAGCTTTAGATTATCAGTGCTGTCTTAAATCTTTTCTGCTTCTCCTGTGGTGCCTCAGGGAAGCACCACTGAATGCAGGATCTCAGAACAGGGGCTTGAGGCAGTGGCAGGTTGGGGCAGCTGTGATGTTCTTATGAAAATAAACTGAGTTTTAGGAATTATAATTAGGTAGGTGGTCTCTGAAGAAATGTTAAATTTGATTTCCACAAGCAAAGCCTCATCTTCTTCCCCAAGAGTACCCCTGATTACATGCACTATTACATTCTTGCAAAATCAATCTTATTTTGAAATCCACATGATAGAGGTGAGCTTTCTTTTCAGAGTGTGAACATCAGTATGTGGTGTTTTCCTACTGAACAAAAGGAAAAGCTTTGGTCCAGTTAAAAGCAAAGCTGAGCAAGATAGGATTATGCTGTACTTTTCTGTACCTGTTGAGCATGTGAAGGGAGTTTAGGGAGCAAACATTCATTTTTCTTTCTTTCTTTTTTTGGGTAAAGCAGCCTCTTTCTGGCATCAAAGGAAGTGAAAACTTGGTTGACATGCAGACTAGTCAGTGCTCCTATCAGAAAACCTGGAAAATGAGTAACATTTGTTCAAGGTCCCTTTGCAATGTCTGATTTCTCATTGAAGGAGAATGGTGAGCTTGAATGATGTGGTCTTAACATCACCTTTGCAGTCCACACCCTGATCCTTGTCCACTGAGTGCTGGGTTGGTCCTACGTGCATGAGGGCTGCTTATGTTGTGCTGGCTGCCTGTGGCTCCAAGGAGCTGTTACAACAGCCTGGGATTACTGAGGTATATGGAGGCCCCAGTCACGCCCAATGCACTGCCTGCAAGGAATGTTGTAAGGATGTTGTAAGGGCCGCGATGGTGCTTCAACACCAACTGAAGACCCACCCACATTTGGGAAATCCAACAGGGGTTGAATTAGGAATCTGTAGAGCAGCTTTGCACCAAGGAAGGGGCACCAAGATACAGAGTTGAGGATCTGGGCCCATAACAATTTTTCAGTGAACTATCAAAATAACCCATCTTTGTTCCTGATTCTTTAGTTAAGGTGAGGTGTTTATTGATAACTAGCTCATGTTTATGGCTTGAGGAAAACACGGTTTATATTTGCTATATATAGTTATTTCTGTGGATCAGCATTTCCAAACCCGGGAAACTGATGTTAAGATGCTAAATCCATTTTTATGAACCTAAGTGGCTTTATTTTAAGAGTCAGTGGGAATTGTGGGTACTCGGTGTCTTGTATTTACACACACTTAGATAACTGGCACATTGTCCCTTTTGAGAGACAGTAAGGGACTCGTTTATATGGTTTCTCTCTCTTTCTGTGAGTGTGCTGCTGAGAGCAGTGTGTGTAGTGGAAAAGCCTCATTAATAAAAAGCCTTTTAAATTTACTCTATCGCATGTAGATCTCCATTTCTATGTACAGTCTAAATGAAGACAATACACTTCTCTGATAATCAGGCCACTTTATTTGGGTGCCTAAGGGCAGTGTATACTTAAAATGCTGTGCTGCTGTATTGCTTTAAAGAAGATGCTCTAAACCAGTGGTGGGCAACCTGCAGCCCATGGGCTGCAAGTGGCCCATCAGGGTAACCCGTTGGCAGGCCATGAGACAGTTTGTTTACACTGACTGTCTGCGGGCACAGCTGCCCGCAGCTCCCAGTGACCGTGGTTCCCAGTGAACCACAGTGAACCGCAGCACCTCTCCACTGGCTCCTTCTTCTCTATTGCATCTAACATAAGCTCCTCGTCTTCACTTTCAAGGCCTTATATGACCTAACCCCACCCTACTCACCATCTCTCATTCACTATCTAAATATTGACTCCCAATTCCAATTGGAAAATTGTGCCAGCCTCCATCACTCAATTGTTAATTTTTTAAGCAAATACCTTCATGATTTCTCCCACCCTGCTCCTCACAGTTGGGAGGAGCTGCTTGCAAACATCTACAAAACCACCTTGTTATCCTTTTTTAAATCCCTCCTTAAAGCTCTTCTTTGCCATGCGTACAAAAAACTTGACAACAGTTAGGATGCTGGTGTGCTGAGAACACTGCCTATCACATGCTGACCCAAACTGTCTCATTGTTTCCTTGTACTCTTCATCTGTCTATCTGTATCCATCTTTTGTCCCTTGTCTCATACTTGGATTATAAACTCTTTGAGATAGGGACTTTTGTTCTTTCTTTGTACAGTACCTAGCCTGATGGGGTCCTGGTTTCTATCTAAGGTTCCTAGGTGCTATAGTAATATGATTGATTGATAGATAAATAAATAAAATAATATTGCATAAAGCCTACGAATGTCAATGGATTTTTTTTCCTGAGGATTTAGCCTTACATGAAGGGCTTCTGATTTTTGACTTGAACCTATAAATCCCACTAAAGCACACCCTGATTACAAAAAAAAAGGGCACTGGAAAAACACTAGAAAAAGTTAAATGTATCTAAGGGACTTGTCTATACAGACCAGTAATATGGACTATGGGGATGTGCTTTCTAAACCATGTTGTTCAATAATTGGTCCAGGTAGACTCTGCTGGTGTGCACTTAAGGTTCTCTACTTAAATAGCTTTAACATAATGCTATTTAAAACAGTACTACCTTTAAAGCACACTTGGGAACATTATAAACAGGTTATTCTGTACAGTATGTACTACTGTCATAAGCAATGTGTATAGCATGCATTACTCATTACATTATATGCAAAGATCCTGGAAAACCACCAATTTTTGGACACCTACATATAATTCAAATTGCTATAAAATAAACTCATAAAATGAAATTAACCCCTGAAGAAGAGAAGCCCTACCTATAAGCAGCGGCATTTCCTCCATCATTATTAGTTTGTTCACATACAGAGACAAATGATGAACTATGATCACAAAGGAAGTATGAGAAGGATGAACGAAAGTTGCCCTTTCAACCATCTTGAGATTATGTATTAGCCAGTATGACACATACCAAAGAAATCTTGCATTATAAAGATAAGATCTTAGCCTCTCAAAAATATCTAATACAACTATTGAAACCATACAAAAGTTAAACCTATATACTGAAAAGTTTAGTGGCTCAGAAACCTGTGCTTCCTGCCATGTACTGTACTTGTATAAAGAAGACATCTGCTACTGGGCAGGCTGTAGTTCTAGCTTTTCCTGGCTGCTGAGACATTGTGCAAATACCATCTGGGAAGCATGAAATTGCAAGCCTCCACCAAGTTACTACTATAGTAACTATGTTAAAACCTAGTATCAATCATTTTTTTCTCCTTTTAGTACTAGTTATACGGAACATGTTCTTGTTGTGCAAATAAATCTCATTATTTTTAGGAGAAGCGAGAAAATACTCAGAAGGATTTACACAGTTATCGCAAATATGGTCTATGCTGAGCTGATTATTTTGAGATATTGGTGCAAGATAGTGATCCAGGATACACTTAAAGAATATGAGTTTAGGCCAGTCTTGATATATTTGACATTTGGGAAACAAAAAACAAAACAAACAAAACCCTACATTATCTCTTCATCTTTAAATGAATGATTTGCTGTCCTATTCCACTACACTGGAATGTTTCCTGAGAGTCTTGTGACTTTAGCATTTCTAAAGGAAACCTTCTCTTTATCAGAACTATTGATTATATACCACTGAACAAAATAATTAGTTTTAGATGGACCAATTGACCAATATTCATAATCAAGAATGTCTATCCATTATTCTATATATGAAGTAATATGATTGAGTGATGAATGATATATAATAACTTCTGTCTAAAGTCCAGGTTTATTGAAATAAGAAAATAAATACATGAAAGGAAAATGATTACAAATCAATATCCATTTGAACGAGTAACATTCTCATATTTGAAGCACTCCTTTCTCTTTTATTGCAAGCTACAATACAGCAAGGCAATTCAGCCCTGAGAGTGAGAGTCACTATTCCTTTCAATTGTAGACAAGATAAGCACTTGTAAAAACTCAGACTGCCTTTTTAAATGTCTATTGTTAAAGTTTTCAAGCCTCTTGTCTGGGCTTTTCCTACAGTATTAGAAAAAAACTATTCTAAAATCACTTTCCTCTAATCTTTATTGAACATCTTAAGCAGCTGCCCGTTTAACCTACAATGCAACCTGAATAACTGATCTAGAATCATTTTACATCATAAAGCTAGCATACATATGCTCTAGTATACTTTATTTGCTTCTTAAAGTTGATCTGAGGCTGGGAACCCCTGCTTATGCTGGGCTTTTGCAGTCCAGCAACTTTTACCTTGTGGGGTAATCCTAATTGCTATGGTCTCCTTGGTGCTTCACAAGAAGTTCCTTTTTCTTGGCAATGGAGATAAATTGAAAATAAAGATCTTTAGGGATATGAAACCTAGACACCAAACTCTCGCATTAGTTGATTGCCAGTCAGAGGTTTAGTCTTTAATAACATATCAGCCAGACCCACTCTTCAGTCCAGAGTAGCTGCATCCTTTCACCTCCCCTCCCCCCCCACCCCAAGTTTACCAATCCTAACCAAATGGACAGACACAATTTTTTTTCTGAGCTTTACCAAATAAATTCTGAAGAGAAGAAGCTGCCATGGCTGGTGATAATTGGAAATCCCACTAAAAATAAACATGCCAGAGGAAATTGAAATGAAGATGGTGAAAAAGGTGAATCCTGAAGATAAATGCATTAAGCCGCAGTCCATATTTATAGCATTTCTGGCCATTCCGTAACAAAAGCGTTAGCATCAAGTCTTGAAGCCTTCACACCACAATCATCTAAGATCAAAATATCCTTCAGAACATTGTCATTAGCTATCCAGAAATATTGCAATTAGGTAAAAACAGTACTTGGCTTTTCATGATGTGGAGTATCCATTATTCTACAAAATACCAAACAGAAACCTTCCTATGTATTCAGCCTCTTATTGATTTGGAAGTAGCTTGTTGAAGTATTGTTTTAAACAGACATGCATACATATTTTTAAAAAGACTCTGATAGGTGTGCATGAAATGCATGAAAGGAAAAACTATCAATAACCATTGATTTCTCTTCTCTTTAATGCAGATAAAAGATTCATATTAAGACCATCAAATCCATTTGAACACAAAGGAATAGCCTTAGAAGACCCCACTGCAATGTTTAGTGAGCACTCAATTGGCACAAACAGTTAGATGGCCTCAGATTGTGAAGTTGGCCTCATAAAGGACACCATCTCTGTTCAGGGAGGGCACTCAAGCACATGCTTAAGTGATTTCCTGAATCAAGGCCTAAGGCTTGCAAGCTGATCCATGCTGGCAGCCTGACCTCATATGGAGCCATGCTGAAATCACTCTCTGAGCTTCAGTAAACCAGTTCTTCATATCCCAATCTCTGTCAACCACTTTGTCATGCATTCTCCATGGCTTGATTGGATAAGAGAGACAGCAGCTGGGAGTCATCGATGTACTAAAAATACATTTTCTCCATTTTGTTATGCTTTCATCTGAATAAGAATATTGTTAAAATGTGTCAAGAATTTATATAATCTTTTGTGGAGGCTGTCAAAATTAATGACAGCAATTTAGATTGGGGTAAATGTTCAAAAGTGCCTGGGTGCCTAAGTCACTTTTAAAATGGGACTTAGGCTCCTAAGTCATTTAGAAGCACTAAAAACTTTTACTCTAGGTGTCTTTAGTGCTATAATCAACATTGAAGGACCCGTGGATAATTTGCAGGTACAATTGCAATTATTAAAAAAAAGATGAAATCAGATATGAAAAAAACTTAGTTGTCCGTAGCTCTCTGAGGAAATTATAATAATGAATCGCCTAGAAAAGGTGATACTCTAGGAAATAATGTATTTATCTCAAATCTATGTATTTGATATTTGTTTGAAACAACTCACTTATGGAGAATACCTTATAGAATTTAATTGGAAAAGGTAACCTTACTGTGTATTTTGCAAAATTAATAGATAACTATATTCCTTTCAAAGAATTTTATAGGCTTTGGGACATCCTATAGAACAGATATTCTCAGTTTAATTCTTTATATTTTTAGAGTATCTTTCCTTGGAATCTTATTGGTTTCTTCCCTATTAAATTGTATAGGACTTTTCCATCAAGTATATAGAGAGTAATGACCCCATGAGTAAGGATCCCTGCTTAATTTACAAAAGTATTTTATCCCCAATCCAAATGAGTAGATAACCCTTTTATATTTTTAATAAATGAAATGAAAGGGAATATATTGCCTTTGTAGCTCTCATAAGTTAGAATATGTATGCTAAAGTATTAATGTCAATGTGGCCTTTTTATTTGTTGGGGAAGAACTGGATGGAATGCCCGGGCTATATATTCCTGGGCGCTGTCCCCTTAAGGTTTGGAATGCTGCTAAAGAGGTCAGATAGGATGCAGCTTTGGGGAGTCAAGTGTGGTAAGAAGAGTTTGATGCTACTGGAAGACTTTCAACCAGTGGGGCTTATTCAAGCTGTTTCTATTGGATTCAGACAAATTTTTAACGAAATGCTCCAGTTAAAACAGGAGCCTCGTTGGGGTTGCATCAGATCTCCTCTGATCTTGCCTCTGTCAAGAGTAATATATAAAAGCTGATGAAGCAAGGGAAAAAAAGGATTATTTAAAGAACAGAATTCCTGTCTTCTCTAATGTCAGAAAAGGGATGCTACCTAGGAGATGCAGATCTGAACTGCTTAAATGAGAATTTATATATAATATAGGAGAGAGATCCTTTTGTTTTTTCTGTTTTTTAATTCCTTGAAGTTGTGGATGATCTGTGACAGATTTTGTTTTATATTAATGATGAAACCAAGAAGTTTTAAAAGAAGCCAAGTTAGCAATCTTCCAGGCACAAGGAAAATTTTAATATTGATATGGATTTTTCAAAAAATTGTTCTTAGCCACAATTTGAATAGCTCTCTCTCCTCTTGCTTCCCTATTTTCTCTTGATCAGTTTTCCCATACATAAAATACGAACATTTTGGAGAAAACTGTACATAAAAATATGGATCTTTCAGTTATTATTTTACAGGGAACCAGGAGTGTGATATCAAGATGTTCAGCTGATACTGCCCTCTCCTGCAGGGTCTTACCTTTTTTAAAAACTGAGATTCTGTGGAAGAAAACATCATTTAAACATGTTACTTTCCTGATCCGCTGTCTAATCAATTTAAAACAAATTAAAACACGTTATCTGATTTTTTTACCTCCCAAAATATTCAAGGTTTTAAAGCTTTTAAAGACCCTTGTCCACTGTATCTGTGATATGCTAGAGTTTTGAAATGTTAGACTAAGAATAGTGAGATAGGTAGGGATAGTCGGCTGTGATTCCCATTGAAGCTGCTCATTTCTTATCTTTCTGGTTCTTATAAAAACGACTGCTGTGTTTCAGCTTATTATCTTTCTATGTGAGAAACACAGCATAAAAATTGTTGTCTTTGAAAATCTGTGACCAATTCGGCAAATCTGTCAAGACTAAGAACATGAAGTGACAGCTGGTCAATAATTTGCCTAAATGTGAAATGGGGAAGGAACTTGCAAATCATTTAAATTCCAATTACTTGATACAGTACTTGAGAGATTTTTAAAACAACAGAAAGCTGGACATGACTGAGAACAGATAAGATGGGCAAGACTAATGATTTTACCTTTGTTCACTTTAGTCTGACAACTGTTCTGCCAGTTGTGGTCATATGGGAATCGGTAAAATCAATGCATTCTGAAGTTGGTTGTGTCAAATTAAGTTTCCAACTTTTTTACCACATGTGAACAGTCTACAACGAAATACGCAACTCCTTAGACTAATGGCTGTATTTCTGGGTGGTTATCTGAATCGGATTGAACCTATGAATTACATCTGGTCCAAAACCGGGATAACATTTTCATAAAATGCTCTGATTTTTTTAAGATTTGTTCACAGTGAATCACAGAATTTTTGGCAAAGCGTATGCTTGGGAACTTATGTCTTTACTCAGCAAAGCTGTTATGTATGTGTTTAAGCATATTGCTGAATCAAGGCACAACCTGGTAAGGATAATTCTCCTGTTTTGTTGAAAGTTCTGATAATGCAAGTAATCTGTATTAGCTTATTTCTTTGAAATTCAAGATATAATACTATTTCTCTTATTCTGAAGAAAACACCCTCTGATAGTCATATTTACTTATTTTTTGCTATCGGTAGCCATTTAAAAATTTGGACAAGGTTTTCCAAAATGGCTGCTCCAAAGTGAGGTTCTTAAATCTATTGAAGGCTTCTTTTCTCAAGACTAAACATGCCTGTTTTTTTAACCTTTTCTCATAGGTATTGTTTTTCAAATCTTCTATCGTTGTTGCTGTCCTCTGGAGACTCTCCAATTTGTCCGCCTCTTTCCTAAATTATGCCATCCCAAACTGGACAGAATATTCCAGCTGAGGCCTCACCAGTACTGAGTAGAGGGGAACTACTCCTCATGCCCTACATATGATATTCCTGTTAATCCATCCCAGAATGATATCAGCCTTTTTCACAATTGTATCACATTATTGCCCTATATTCAGTTTGTGATCCACTATAACGCCCAGATCCTCTTCTGCAGTACTAATGTCTACCCAGTTATTCCCTATTTTGTAGTTTTGCATTTGATTTTACCATCTTAAGTGTAGTGCTTTGCACTTGCCTGTCTTGAATTTCATGATGTTGATTTCAGACCAATTCTCCAATTATCAAGGTCATTTGGAATTCTAATGCTGTCTTCCAAAACACTAGCAACCCCTTCCGGTATGGTGCCATCTGCAAATTGTATAAGTTACTTGATGGCCTCCTTTGGAATTGAAGTTGGTAATATTGGCCCATAAAGTTCTATGTGGTCTGGGACCTCGGTACCAGAGTGTCATTGTCTCATTTCCCCATATAGTACTGCTGCAGCTGAGGTTAATGATGAGCCTTGAACAGGAACCCTTTCAATATAAGTGAGAGGCAGCTAGTGCACTGGTGTACTCCATTGGGAACTTGCTCCCTTTTAGCCAGGCAAAGCCTGGATTTGACTGCCTTTTGTGCACAGTCCAATGCCCATCTCCTTTCCCAAACTTTTGGGGAGTAGTTATTTTATATTGTGTCAATTTATGGGGTCTCCATCTAGAGCAAGGAATGGGAGATGAGATTTTTATAAAGCAAATTAATATATGAATCTAAGTTTATAGAAAAGGTACAATAATATATTATTTGAGAAATAAAAAATCGTATTCTAATTCAGTTACACATTTCCACACAGTCAGGCCCCAATTCAACAATCCATCATTAGTCATCAGAGCACTTAAGCATGTATCTAACTTTAAGTATATGAGAAGTTTCAATGAAAGTTGAGCATGTGGTTAAGTGCTATGCTGGATCAGGGCCATAGGGCTGAAATGCACTCCATCTGCATAATGAACAGTGCCAGAATATTTGGGCTTTATGCAGAAAGAGTGTGGAGCAACTGAGGGAAATGAAACACACGTCCATAGCACAGGGATAGGGGCTTCTACAGTCAGCCCCTCCATAGCAGTTGCAGTGGCTAATGGAGTGGCTATCTGTTTAAACATGGATTTTCTCCCAAAGTGGCCTTTCATACTGTCCTGTTCCCATGCAGCTCTTGAATGAGTTGTAAGTAGAGTGAAAGGTCTTATAGTGTCCCTCCCACATTATAGGTGAATTTCACCCTAAATACAAATAATTATTTTGGTTATGCTCCTCTTCTGATCCACTTCACTCCTATTGTTTGTTACACCCACTTCTTGCATCTTGTATTATGTTATTTTGTAAAATCTTTGGGGGAGGAATGTGCCATCCTGTCTACTAGTAGATAGCTCAGAACAATGGGGTCCTGATTCCACTTAGGGCTCTGAGCACTGACTCAACACAGATTGTAAATAAAATAGTAAACTATGTAATGCAATAAATAATTATTGAGAATACTACATCAATAAATGCTGTCATAATATATAGAAACAAGAGGGCAGAGTTAAGGTTACATGTTCAGCTTTTATTTTCACATTTTGTAGTTCCTGACTGTTGCTCATTTACCAGTGTACATGCTTGTATTTTAAGATAATTTTATATCAAACTCTGTGAAAAAATAGCTTTTAGTCCAATTAGTTTTAATATAATTATCTCCATGTTTCTAAACCAGTTTTGTATTTAATTAAAAACATTCTAGTTTCTTACTCTTATTTCCATTTCTTTTGTCAATAGTTTCAGTGTAATTATTTGTATTACTAATATACTAAATGAGGTAACCATTATCTGCATGAACCACTGAGCAGTTATAGATGCAACTGCACAGCTTTAAAATATGAATCCTAGTTTTTCATGTTTGAGATGGATTAATGCTTGGCACAATCAGGCCAGGATAATTTCTTAGTCAAAGCATTTTAAAATCTACCCTTATGAGAATATCCCTAGGCAGAATGGTTACAATGATATATTCTCTACATCTGAAGACTTATTTCCTTTGGTTGTAAATGTGTCCCCAAACTGATGTGGTAGTAAAACACCCTCTTCTATCATGCAAGGGCATCACTTCTGAAGCATTCCAGAGGCAAGAAGAAATTTTAAATGCATTAAATTCTGGAGTAAATTATGAGCGTCGTGATTACAAAAGTTAAGTGAGTTAAATTATTAAACAATTATTCAAGGATAAGCCATCTATGTGAATAGTCACTTATTTTATATGTGAACCCTTCTTGCTAAAGTCAATCTCATGCATAATGAACTTTTTAGGGAACAATCAATGTAACAAATTCATATTCTGTGGTATTTAAACATACTTAGAACTCAGGGAAGTAGCCCTAACTTACTGGAGAGATTTTACTCCCTAAAGCATTGGTGTAAATTCTGAGTAATTCAGCTGAAATTCAGTTAATTAAGTGTAGAAACTGGCCCATAAATACTGCTGGTGGGGGTGGGGACATAAGGCTTTGTGTACTTCATTCTTGGGTACAAGTTTTTTAATAACTGGCTATTTTATGTTTTAATTTGTTTAATGACAATATTGTTGGAAAGATAATATTAAGTAGCTTGATATCAGGTATAAGTAACATATCAAACCTACTAATTTAGTTTGTTAAACTCATCAAATAAACTTTAGAATATTAAATACACAGGTTTTGATGAGAAATAGAAATTAAATTCCTTATAGTTTCAGAATGGATTTATATAAGTTAAGAGCAAAAATTTTAAGCATGTTAGTGACATAGTTATACATTCTACTTCACTGTGTCAACATATTGTAGGTTATTTTCTACAGCCTCTGAAAAAGTCACACATAGCACAAGTAATGATTACAGTAAGTTTCTTGATCTGAGAGAATCAGACAAGGGTTATTGAGGTTGCCCTTGGGGGAGGAGAAATCCATAAGGAGACAATTGTGAGAATTTTTTATGACTGAGCTGAAAAGCACCATGTTGTTGAAAAGCAATTCAGATTCCCAGCAAGCTGAATCCTACTTCTTTTCTGAACATAAATGATCAATCAAATGAAGCCGTGCTTACTCATTTCTTAAGATAACCAACATTCTGGGTTTTCAGCAACATTTCTGAAATGTAATACCTGAGTTTCTACTTAGAAGCAATTAACCTTTTGGATATATCTTCTGTCTTATTTAGAATGCTGTGAAGCTCAGGGTTTTGTTTTGTGATATTCCCATGTGATATTGTTTTACAATAAATTCCATGCTGTCAACAGTATCCAAAAATCTACATAATTCACCTTAATTTTGCCAAAGGCTCTAGGTACCTTTGTGGTGTTCTTGTTTGTTTATGTTTTGGTTTTTCATTTTAACTCTACTTAATTGCATTTTTTTCAGGCCAGTTCCATGGGGAATATGTGTACATTTCAAGTGGTACTTCTGTTCAGACAAAAGTTGTAATATATACATGAGTGAATGTTATTTGGGTTTCACTAAGCACTTTATTAGCCTTGCATGTATGGCTGGGGATTTCAAATGCAGTGCAGAGAGCAAACTTGGAAATAGCAAGCCTAGAAGTATAAAACTCTAGAGTTGGAAAGTTACAAGAATGGGATGGAAGAGAATAAAGTGAGAGAAAGGCGCATTCTAAACAGTTGAGAAGATTACTTTTGTATTTAAGATAAAGCTGAAAATTATATGATTTCTCTTTAATGGAAGAACAGGGCATATGTCCATGATACCATATGCCAAGTCCTTCCTTCATACTGAGAAGGAGGAAACATTTCCTTCTTACTCTTCTAAATCTCAGCCCCCAAAGACCTCCATTCAGCAAGGTAAATAAGTATGTGTGGAATTAAGTTAAATGGGGCCATTTGTGCACTTGAAGTTACACAGGTGCATAAGTACCTTGCTGAATCAGGACCAAACATATATGGTGGTACATGTGGCACTATTGTATATTTTTATGAATATCCAAGGTGATTTTACTTTCCACAAACATTCTTGTGAATAGAAAATGTACCTATACAAGTGTTAGGAGACTAGAAAAAAAACAGGGTCATGGAAAATTGTAATTTGCATTTCTGTTTTTTATTTGAAATACTACATAATACTTTTTGTTGTGTTCATACAATTAATTACTATTTCTCAAATAATATAGTGTACTTTTTCTAACTTTGGATTCACATTTTAGATTTTTATTTAAAAAAAAAGTCTCTAGGCTCCAATTCTTTGCTTTGGATGCTCAGCCCATATATTTTATATTGTGTATATTAATGTAACAGCTTGGACTGGTGCCTGGGCTCTAAGACCCTGCAAAGTGGGAGGGTCCAGAGCTTGGGCTGCAGCCCAAGCCTGAAATATCTACACCGCAGTTAAACAGCCCCTTTACCTGAGTCCCACGGGCCTGTCAGCTGGCATTGGCCAGCCGCTGATGTCTAATTGCAGTGTAGACATACCCTGAAGGACAGTTAAACTGAGTTACTATAGTGTTTTTCATGTTCAGTTGAGCATTAAAAACTAGTTGCTTCTTGCACTGAATGACTTACGGAGCTGAATAAGTGCTACTTTTTTTTTCCATAGTGAAGAATGAGAGGAAGGGGAAGGTGGTCACTGGGCTTCTTCCATATAGTTATCAGTTATCAGTGGAGGCAAGACACTGTTTAATGTATAATAAGATGAACCTAAAGTATGTTGTAAGATTCCTGGATTCTGAAATACACACTTGCAGCAGAATAAAAATTCTGGAATTGCTTCACTTATATTTAGACCTCCACATTTTTTAATTTATTAGACATTGAATAGTACACTCAGTCTCATAGCCCCTGTGTTCCATACTAAATTCAGTTTATTTAACATTGGTCCTGCACTTGTGATATGTCACAGATTTGTTTATTGACGATGCATAGAAATTGTCAGGAGCAAAGTTTTGGTAGCTGGGTAAGGAATGGATCAGTTGTTTGTAGATATTGCCTGCATGTCTGTTATCAAGATATGACATTCTGGGTGCAATCCAGACCAGTGAGTGGCTGCATAACCTCTGCCCTGCAACCTTGGGTGCCTCACAATGCTTTGCTATTGTAGCTCCCACCTGGGCCACTCACAAATAGCTTGCCAGCATGCAGGTAACACCCTGAGTGTCTGTGTATAGCTTCAGCACACTCCAGCTTCCACCAGCCTTTTTTATGACTTGCAGAGTGACTCCAGCACCCTCCCTGTCCTGGATTTTCACCAAAAACATGTGTTTAGCACTGTTCTGCCCTCTCCTGGATAGTCCAGATACACTGGGTCTGTTGCCTCTCTAAGGGGATCAAGGTACAAAAGCTTTCCACATTCAATAGAGTTACACACACAGTTCACAAATTGAATTAATTTTGATTAAAGAATAAAATACATTTAACCACGAAGAGATGTTTTAAGTGATTACAGGTATTAAGGCATTAAAATCAGAAATGGTTACAAGAAAATAAAGATAAAATGCTTCCTAAACTTAACAAACTGGACTTGGTTTCAAGGTGAAATCTCTGACCATATGTTTCCAGTAACATTGCTGACCAATCTCTCAGGCCAGCATCTGCTCCCAAGATCCAACATCTGTTTCTTTTGTCTCCTTAGGTGAAAAAAAGAGAGATGGATAGGGAGAGATAACTTGGGATGTTTTGAATCTAACTTTTATAGTTCAGTCACCCTTTTGAAATCCAATTTCCTGACAGTGACCCCTATATAAAGTTCTTTCCAGTTGAGAGCAAGGATATATGGAGTCTGGTGAGGAAGAGGTGTTATGCTGCTGCTTTTCACCTCTGTTTGCTAAAATCCAGATCTGTATATCTCTTGCCTTCCTCCCCACTTCCATGCCAAAGATAGGTGATTGCCCATTAGCTTTGATGAGTCCTGTCTAGGGGCATCAACTTGTCCTTTGTCTTTGAGAAACAGGTTTACCCATTTCCCAGATTTGTCTGGTAAACATATTTCAGTCATAATTTCAGCTTATGGTCAAACTTTACACATAATGTTGCCACATACATTTCATCATGAGATACTGACCAGCAACTAGTTTTCAAATGATACCTCAAAAGGCATATTTTATACAAAGATTATTACAATTGTGTGTAGGGCATGAGTACAGTGGTGCATTCGGTCACCCAAGGCTATTATCTATTGTGGAGATCTAGCAAATACAGTACAGTGCAGATTCTGTAGTTATTAGGGCAAAACTCACATTGAAACTAATGGGAGATTTGCTGGATTAGTAAGTATGAAATTTGTCTCACAGTAGATCCCAACCACCATACCTGTTGTAATAATGCTGAAAATTTTCCATATATCTGTCAGAGCTGGCTGGCAAGCTAGGCTGAGCCTTGCTTGTGACCAGATAGCTATCTCCCAGCTGAGTGTGATGGAGACTTAAATAAAGTGTCTGATCTCAGCTGCAGGGAAAAGGACTACTTAAACAGAGCTGTGAACTGAGTCTAGAGAGGAGATCCAGGAGAGCTCCCTCTCTGGAAAGGGCTTCAGGAAATCAGTCTGGAAGAGATGTATAGGAGGAGCAGGTTAGGTGGCCTGTAAGGAGCAGGATGGTCCCTGAGGGAAGCTTCCAGAATCTCTAGGGAGGGGAAGAAGTGTGTGTGTGGAGGGTGGGAACCCGCTGGAAGGAAGCAGCATAGGAGAAAGCTCTATAGGACCCAAGAAGCAGAGGACTTCTGGGTAGCCTAAGAAGAGCAGAAGAAATATTTAGATATTTATTTGGATTTAGGACCTTTTGTTACCTTGGAGGGGGATTGAACTTTCGAGTGACCTGGCCAGTGTTACAGTGGTAAGAGCAACTACTTACTACACTGCTCTACAGCCAAAATGCTTCTGAAATAAATGTAGTCAAACTTTACTAATTCTAGGTCACTGAGAACAAAAATGATGCTTAAAATTGTTGATTGGCTCTAGTTTTTCTGTTTAGCCAAAGTGAGCAGAGATGCCTCGTACTTGTGTGAACAGTGCAGATAACTTCTGCTATGTTTGTGGTGAAGTGACTTTTGCATCACAAAAGCGCAGTATAACCACTATGGTTAAGAAAGCCTATCACCTTTATTTTGGCTGCAAAATTGGAGATCAGGACAAGAGGTGGGCCCCACACATATGCTGCAACACTTGTGCAACAAATCTTCGCCAGTGGTTGAACAGGAAAAGGAAATCTATGCCTTTTGCAGTGCCAATGATTTGGAGAGAGCCAACAGATCATACCAGCAATTGTTACTTCTGCATGGTGCCTCCAGTTGGGAAAGGTGTGTCAAAGAAGAAAAAGTGGACTGTGCATTATCCAAACATTCCATCAGCTATACGCCCAGTACCCCATGGAGACGGACTGCTGGTTCCTGATGCACCAGAATCATTCTCACTTGAGTCAGACGAGGAAGAGGATGAAACTTCTGGTCCTGAACCATCAATGTCACAGGACCCACATTTTCTCCCATCCTCCTCCTCTGAACTACACCTCATAACACAAGGTGAACTGAATGACCTTGTCAGGGATTTGGAACTACCCAAGAGTAAGGCAGAGCTGTTGGGCTCCACACTACAGCAGTGGAATCTCCTGGCAGGTGATGTTAGGGTTTCCATGTTCCGTGACCGTCAAAAGGATCTTGTCCCATTCTTCTTCATGGAAGGTGATCTTGTAGCCTGCAACAACATCGATGGTGTGATGGCAGCCCTGAACATCGTTCACGATCCAGATGAGTGGAGACTGTTCATTGATTCATCGAAGACGAGTCTTAAGGCTGTTTTACTGCATAATGGCAATGTTTTGCCATCAATTCCAGTTGGTCATGCAGTCCATATGAAGGAAACCTATGACAACATGAAACAACTTTTGAGGTGCATAAACTATGACCAACATCAGTGGCAGCTTTGTGGCAATTTGAAGGTTGTTGCTCTCTTGCTTGGTCTGCAGACTGGATACACAAAGTACTGCTGTTTTCTCTGTGAATGGGATAGTTGTGCAAGAGATTCCCACTACATCAAGAAAGATTGGCCACTCCGACAGTCATTGGAGCCTGGGAGGAAAAGTGCTCAGCATCCACTACTTGTTGAATCAAGGAAGATTTTGTTACCACCCTTACACATCAAGCTGGGTCTGATGAAGAACTTTGTCAAGGCCATTGACAAAACACAAGCAGCTTTCAAGTACCTCCGTGGAAAATTTCCATGGTTAAGTGAATCTAAGATAAAGGAAGGTGTCTTTGTTGGTCCTCAGATTCGTGAACTTCTTCGAGATGATGCATTTGACCATGCACTGCATGGCAAGGAAAAGACGGCATGGAAAGCCTTCCAGTTAGTGGCAATAAATTTTCTCTGAAACAACAAGGCAGACAACTACAGGTTGTTGGTGGAAAACCTCCTCAAGGCATACAAAAGCCTTGGTTGCAACATGTCACTAAAGATACATTTTTTGCACTCTCATCTAGATTTTTTTCCACCGAACTGCAGAGCAGTGAGCGACGAGCACGGCGAGCGATTTCACCAGGACATTGCAACAATGGAGAAACGCTATCAGGGCAAATGGAGCCCATCAATGCTTGCAGACTATTGCTGGACAGTGACAAGAGATGCTCCATTTAATGAATACAAGAGACAAGCCAAGGAGCGCCGAGTAGACACTGAATAGGACTAAACTATGTACATAATAGTTTTTTGCCTTTTGTTTCATAATAAATTTTAGTTAGATAACCCTTTTGCTGATTTTTAAAGTGTTACATAAACAGGACAGGTGAAATTTTATCATGTAAAGCAACCATAAACACATGAAAAGACCTAGGTTTATAATTTATGATTAAAACTCTACTATCTACACAATATGCATAGACATAAAATGTAAAAACTTAAATATCTTAGAAACAGTAGCCAATCAGTTGTTTTAATTGTAATATTTGAATTCAGCACATCAAAATACATAATAAATATCACATTTTATCTCTGAAGCAGACGACTTCTCAAAAATTGTAGACCAGTGCTATCAGACACTTATGGGTAGAATCTTAACTCAGTTACATTAAGGTAACTCAGCTGCACTCAGGAGTTATTCCAAATGTACTCAGGTGTAACTGAGCTCAGGCCACTTCCCTCAGATCCCACTGAGGAATACACTAAGAAACTGCACAATCTACTTAGGACACTCCTTACACTAACACCAGAACAAATCAACATACCCTTAGAGCCCCGACCAAGGTTATTCTATCTACTACCCAAGATCCACAAACCCGGAAATCCTGGATGCCCCATCATCTCGGGCATTGGCACTCTCACTGAAAGACTGTCTGGATATGTGGACTCTCAACTCAGACCCTATGCCACCAGCACTCCCAGCTATCTCCATGACACCACTGATTTACTGAGGAAACTACAATGCATTGGTGACCTTCCAGAAAACACCATCCTAGCCACCATGGATGTAGAGGCTCTCTACACAAACGTCCCACACACAGATGGAATACAAGCTGTCAGGAACAGTATCCCTGATGATGCCACAGCACAACTGGTTGCTGAGCTCTGTGCCTTTATCCTCACACACAACTATTTCAAATTTAATGACAATATATATTTCCAGATCAGTGGCACCGCTATGGGCACCCACATGACCCCACAATATGCCAACATTTTTATGGCTGACCTGGAACAACGTTTCCTCAGCTCTCGTCCACTCATGCCCCTTCTCTACCTATGCTACATTGATGACATCTTCATCATCTGGACCCATGGGAAGGAGACTCTGGAAAAATTCCACCATGATTTCAACAGCTTCCACTCCACCATCAACCTCTGCCTGGACCAATCTACACGGGAGATCCCCTTCCTAGACACCACGGTGCAAATAAGTGATGGTCACATTAACACCACCCTATATTGAAAACCTACCGACCGCTATGCCTACCTTCATGCCGTCAGCTTCCATCCCAGGCACACCACATGATCCATTGTCTACATCCAAGCACTGAGGTACAACTGCATCTGCTCCAACCCCTCAGACAGAGACCAACACCTACAAAATCTCCACCAAGCATTCTCAAAACTACAATACCCGCATGAGGAAATAAGGAAACAGATCAACAGAGCCAGATGTGTACCCAGAAGCCTCCTACTGCAAGACAAACCCAAGAAAGAAACCAATAGGACTCCACTGGCCATCACATATAGTCCCCAGCTAAAACCACTCCAATCCATCATCAGGGATCTACAACCCATCCTGGACAATGATCCCACACTTTCACAGGCCTTGGGTGGCAGGCCAGTCCTCGCCCACAGACAACCTGCCAACCTGAAGCATATTCTCACCAGTAACTGCACACCGCACCATAGTAACTAACTCAGGAACCAATCCATGCAACAAACCTCGATGCCAACTCTGCCCACATATCTACACCAGCGACACCATCACAGGACCTAACCAGATTAGCCACACCATCACCGGTTCATTTACCTGCACATCCACCAATGTAATATACGCCATCATATGCCAGCAATGCCCCTCTGCTATGTACATCGGCCAAACTGGACAGTCTCTATGGAAAAGGATAAATGGACACAAATCAGATATTAGGAATGGCAATATACAAAAAACGGTAGGAGAACACTTCAGTCTCCCTGGCCACACAATAGCAGATCTTAAGGTAGCTATCCTGCAGCAAAAAAACTTCAGGACCAGACTTCAAAGAGAAACTGCTGAGCTTCAGTTCATCTGCAAATTTGACACCATCAGCTCAGGATTAAACAAAGACTGTGAATGGCTTGCCAACTACAGAACCAGTTTCTCCTCCCTTGGTTGTCACACCTCAACTGCTAGAAGAGGGCCTCATCCTCCCTGATTGAACTAACCTTGTTATTTCTAGCCTGCTTCTTGCTTGCATATATATACACCTGCACCTGGAAATTTCCACTACATGCATCCGACGAAGTGGGTATTCACCCACGAAAGCTCATGCTCCAAAACGTCTGTTAGTCTATAAGGTGCCACAAGACTCTTTGCTGCTTTTACAGATCCATTCTAACACGGCTACCCCTCTGATACTTGAGCTCAGAATCTGGACCTGAATTTGAGAGTTTTTCTATCATCAAGGGCAAAAGTAAATTTTTTTCTCCTCCTGTGAAGGAGGAAATGGTAACAAGCTCTTTTAATGTTGTTGCTTTGTAATGATCACTGTTTTCTGAGATGGCATTCACCACTAATGCTGGACCACATAATACTGTTTTTCTGAAGGTATGTTTCTGATGGTTATTTAACAATGGGACTGACTGTTAGAGCAACAACAGTGGAAGAAGGGGTTGTGTATCTTTCTGACTCAGGCTTGTTTGAGGTTGCAGAAACTGCAGAACCCAGAAAAGTGGCTTTAGTTAACTTTTCACAAATTTTCTTTAATCATTTCATCCTTCAAAAAACTTAGATTCCTTGCAATTCAAATGCAAAAAGTTTTGTTCTTTTACTGGCTTCAGATATATTATTAAAAAAATCTGCAAGGAAAAAAATCAGTTTTCTTGCATATCTGAAAAAGGAGAGATCAAATGTTATGCTGACTTTCTCTTTCTTTTGATTATAACATTGCTAAAAAAAACCCCGTTTTGCTGTTTTGGAGTTCCTCTTCTTTCTCTCTTGCAGCTCAGTCTTTCCATCATATTCACCAATGTTGCAAATAACGAAGCCAAGTCGGTCAATCTGTCCCGGTGGAGCGCCCCGAACGGGGGTTTTCCACGTCCTTTTATTATAATTGATTACATAAATCATCCTATCATGCGCATGTACTAACTCAGTCCAACTTCTCGCCCCTTCTCCTGATTGGTGCTCTATGCACTGCGTGTTCCAGTGGTAAACACCTGGTCGGCGCTTAATCAGTGAGTCTCCTGACCGAGTGTGTGTGTGGGGGGGAACCACTTCAGCCGCTCTAAATTCGGGGGCGGTCTTCCTACCCTCTTAGTGCTTAAGAAGTGTAAAGTTCCTACACACCAATCCAACCTCACTTCACATACTACCAAAAATACATAGTGAGGACACTTTCAATTATTTCATTCCAAATGTGATTTGGCATTGTAGTATTTCCACTGTTCCCCCTTCGCTCCATCGCATCACACGCTCAAAGTGTACTTCTTTCAGTATGATATTTTAATGC
Organism: Mauremys reevesii; assembly: GCF_016161935.1. Classification (NCBI taxonomy): domain Eukaryota; kingdom Metazoa; phylum Chordata; order Testudines; family Geoemydidae; genus Mauremys; species Mauremys reevesii. The sequence continues at coordinate 45,292,993 of NC_052629.1, read as the reverse complement.
TTTCAAAGCCTGTTCTTCATACATGTGTTCAGGCTTATGATGAAAAGTGGATGCGCTGTGGCAAACAGCAGTCAGTTCAATAGCTTTGAATGTGTTGTTCACAAAATGGATAAACACTATCTTCAGGTTTAGTTCTAATTAATGGATAAGTGGGCTGAACTGGAAAGCGACCTAGAAGCATAATGGCAACTACGACTTCCCTCTAACAACTCCCCCCCCACACACACACCTGAGATGCACCTTTCATGTAGTGATGAAACTGAACTTACCACCAAAAATTAAGGTTGTTTATAAGTTTTTCATGCTGACTTCTGTGATGTCTGTCTATGGGAAGGATGCTGTGTGGTAAGAGTAACTCCATAATGTATCTTTTATTATTGATTTTATTCAAATAAAAGTGTGTGGATAGAATGAGAATTACAGGGGATAAGATCACTCCCTGGCAAATGTGAATGTCAGAAATTGGTGGGGCGCTCAGAATGGAAAAAAAAGTCAAGCAGAGCACTCGGCTGAAGAAGTAAACAATTCAGCTCTTTTTCAAAACTGTTTGAGTACTCCTGGCTTGAAAGCCTGGAAAAGACTAAAGTAATGGAGAAAACTACTTGAAAGTGCTGGTAGGGATTCCCATTCTCTGCTTGTTTCCTCCTCCACCAACACATGTTGATTTTATTAGAATAATGCACTCACTTCCAAGTTCAGTTTTGTTTGCTCACATAACACTCCTCCATTATCTTATTTACTCTACCAGTTTTTGTCACTTGAGGAGAAAAAAAAACTTTTTAAAGGGCTTTATAGCTGCACCTTCCCCACCTTTTAAACCTTTTGCTCTGATAACTGACCTGGCTTCTGGATGTCGCAATCCACTCAAAAACAAAAATCTGAAGAAGACTAGGTAGATGTATAAGGACTAGCTTTGACTTATGTAATGTGAAGGAGTGAAGGAGACAGTGTGACTAGCTTGGTCTGAAATATAATTTTTAAAAATATGCTTAAATACACTCATTCTAATCTGTTTCTCAATCTTGAATGAGTCTAATGTTTCTCTCCTGTCTGAAAGCTGACAGGTTACTAATACAGCACTGGGAGATAGTGCCATGGGAGCTGGACTCAGAAGACCTTGTTTCTATTTCTGGTTTTTTCCTTCTGAATGATCTTGGACTAGTCACATTGTGTCTCGTGCCTCAGTTTCCCCATCAGTAAAAGTGGGATAATATTTACCTCATTCGTAAAGTGCATTGAGATCTACAGTGAAAAGCTCTAAATTGTAGAGTCATAGATTCCAGGGCCAGATGAGACCAGTGCCAAATACAGAGGTAAAATAAGCTCTTTACTTGTACTCGAGACTTCCCTGTTTATGCAGCGCAGGATTGCATTCTACTTTTGGCCACAGTGTTACACTGGGAGCTCATGTTCAGCTGATAACCATCCCCCAATCCTAAATCTTTTTTAGAATCACTGCTTCTGGGGATAGAGTCCCCCATTCTATAAGTACATACTTTATATCTAGATGTAGACATTTATGTTTAGGTGTATTAAAATGCATAGTATCTGCTTATCCCACAGTTTACCAAGTCATCCAGGTTGTTCTGAATCAGTGACCTGTTCCCTTCATTACTGTATTTACTACTCCCCAAATTTTTGTATAATCAGCCAACTTTATTAGCGATGATTTTGTTTTTTTCCAGGTCACTGATAATAAAAATGTAAATGTGTAGAGTCAAGAACTGATCCCTGTGGGACCTCAGAGGGGAAACACCCATTTAATGATGATTCCTGGTTTACATTTTGCAACCTATCAGAGCTAAGTGTTAATATTTCCAGCTGGAGATCTGATTAAGTAGATTACATAGAAAACATATCTCACCAGTGAATGCATGACAAAACTGAAGACTTTCAAAGTTGTTAGATAAGTTCTATTAACTTTCTTTTTAGTAAGATAATAGAACTTACATTATGGCAACTTTGAAAGCCGTGTGTTTAGTGATGCATTTAAATTGGATCTGCATACTCCATGTCCTAATTTACATCATGATTCTCTGTCAAGCATAGAGTGAAAAATATTTTAGGCACTGAGGTGAACCCTTTTTATAAACAAAGGGATGCTAGAATGAAGGTCACATAGCCTTCATCTAACATTGATTTATGGAGTCAGTTCGTTAATCACAAAATGAAAAATAAGGTGGCATGATTCCCAGGAGATAAAAAAACATAACACCTAGAAATATAATAGTTATTTAATGATGGTCTGACATGCATAGGAAGTCTTTGTATGGAGTCATAGTTTTGTAATGGGACTCAGATGGACATCCTTAGAGAAGAAGTTCCACAGACACAATTCTTGAACTGAGAAGGTTCAGACCACAGCCTGAATGAAATGGTCCCTTCAGACAGGCACCAAGGATCACTCAGGCCATCCCAAATATTTTGGTGGGATATAAGGAGAGAGAATGTAATATAGGTACCTTTTGCTATTAACTGAGAAGTTTATTTGAACTGGGTCCAGTGGCTTACTGGCAACCTATCCATAGTGCAGTGAGCTGACAGTAATGATGATATTGTCCTTATGCAAAGGAGCAAATAAGAATCTGCATCCTGAAATTACTCTGGTTTTCAGAGCTGTTTCATGGGGAAACACAGGAAGGAACTACAATAATCTAGTCCCATGTTAGAGGCATGAATGTTATGAGGTCTGTGGAAAGATGGGCTGACTAGCAGTGGCAAGGAAATTGATTTTTTCCCTGTGAAAATTTCAATGTGTCTTTGTTGAAATGTTTCTATACAACTTTTTGGGTATATGTTTGGGGAAAAAACAAAACCTCATTTTTCAGTTTTCAGCAACTGAAAACTGAATCATTAATAAAAATTTGGGGTTTATGGAATATTTTTGCCCTACTGTGCAAAATGTTTCAATTTTTGGGTGCTGAAAACAAACATTTAAAATTGGATTTTGTTTTTCATGAATATCCCATTTTTTTGTTTAACAATGCACATTTCTTGTGGAAACTTCTGTTTTCATGAAAAAAATGTTTCATGTACAGATTTGCAGAAGAGTGGCAACTCACAATACGATATGACCAGGGTATAGGCTTCCATGTTGAAAAAGCAATCCAGAGTAACTCCTGCATTCCAAAGTTGTTGCATGTGCAGTAACCTCACTGACTGGGTGTGGGGAGTGGGTGTCTATTCTCTGCCCATTGAAGTCAATAGCAAGGTTTCCATTGACTTTAATAGTGCAAGATCTGATCTTAAATAACCCTCTTTACTGCATATTTGTAGAGAATAGCACTTTCAGCTCCATATGGATATCTAAAAAAGTCAGGCACAAAGTTAAAATATGTGCAAACAATTGTACACTGAGTCTCACCAGTATATATATCTTCTAAGTAATGACAAAGAACCATGATGATAGTTTATCTCATGTACTTATCTTCATATTTCTCCAAAGGGAACAAAACCTAAGGTGTAGTCTCAGCAAATTGAAACATCAGCAACACACAAGGTACACAGACAACTGTGTTGATGTCTTACCATTGGGTGACAGATGAAACAAATTAAAAAATCAGATAAAAGGAACAGCCAACATATGGTAAGCATTGGAAGAATAAAATATCACAGCTTGAGAAGAATGCAATAGTTGACAACTAAACATCAAGCTGAAATAATCACAAAAGAAGAAATTCAGAAATGAGGTTTTCTGTATAAACTGTAAGAAATGCTAACTTTTATAAAAATACAGAGGATTTTGAAAGACAATACATGTTTGAAGACCTTAGATAATCGTGTTAATCATCAAATGCAATCACTGTTCAAATTATTATTAAAATATTTTCTCCAAATAAGAAATACATATGATTTTGTAACATAAAAATACCACATGATATCAGAGGAATGTATAAGTTGAACATATCTATAAACACATGATGTGTTTAGTTACATAGGTAGAGTTTACTTGAGCTATCTGGGTATACCTCACCTAATTGATTCCCTGCCATTGATGCAGCCTCAGGCATTGGTGGCACCTTGGGGTCTCCCGTGCTCTGCTTGGGGCACAGAGTTTAGTCTTCTTCAGACTGAAATGCTTTACTCAGTCTAAAACCTGTGGGCTTAATAGAGGGGTATATGGATTAAATTTAATGGTCTGTGATAGGAAGGTCAGACTAGAAGACCTAATGTTCCTTTCTGGTCTTAACTCTGAAACATCTTTGTCACTGTCCTCTGAGTTTATGCTAGCTTGCAAAAGATATATTAAGGGCCATAAGATGGCAAAATCATAGAATCATCTCGAGAGGTCATTTAGTCTAATACCCTGCACTCAAGGCAGGACTATGTATTATCTAGACCATCCCTGACAGGTGTTTGTCCAACCTGCTCTTAAAAATCCCTAATGATGGAGATTCCACCACCTCACTACACAATTTATTCCAGTGCTTAACCACTCTGACTGTTAGGACGTTTTTCCTAATGTCCAACTTAATCCACCCTTGCTGCAATTTAAGACCATTGCTTTTTGTCCTATCCTTTGATGTTAAGAAGAACATTTTTTCTCCCTCCTCCTTGTAACAAGCTTTTATGTGCTTTAAAACTGTTATCGTGACCCCTCTCAGTCTTCTTTCTCCAGACTAAACAAACCCATTTTTTTCAATCTTCCTTCATAGGTCTTGTTTTCTAGAACTTTAATCATTTTTGTTGCTCATCTCTGGACTTTCTCCAATTTGTCCACATCTTGCCTGAAATGTGGCACCCAGAACTGGACACAATACTCCAGTTGAGGCCTAATCAGCACGTAGTAGAGCAGAGGAATTGCTTCTCGTGTCTTGCTTACAATACTCCTGCTAATACATTCCAAAATGATGTTTGGGTTTTTTTGCAACAGCATTACACCGTTGACTCATATTTAGCTTGTGATCCAGTATGACCCCCAGATCCCGTTCCACAGTATTTCTTCCTAGGTAGTCTTTTCCCATTTTGTATGTGTGCAACGGATTGTTCCTTCCTAAGTGGAGTACTTTGCATTTGTCCTATCGAATTTCATCCCATTTACTTTAGACCATTTCTCCAGTTTGTCCAGATCATTTGAATTTTACTCCCATCCTCCAAAGACTTGCAGCCCTTCCCACCTTGGTATCGACAGCAAACTTTATATGTCTACTTTCTATGCCATTACCTAAATCAAGCTAGAAAAAACATGAGGAGAACTTTAAGTAGCTGCAATCAGAAGAGGAGAGGTAAAATCAAAGATACAGAAAGAAGACTAGAACAAGCAGATGTGAAGGAAAAAAAATCAGAAGGAGAGCCTAAGGAGGACTTAGGGATGACCAAGTAAATTGCATTGTTGGATGCAGTGGAAGAGCAGAGGGTGGATCATAGAGAATCACTGAATTATGGAGTAGGGATCAGAACAAGAATATTAGTGAATCAGGAGAATAGCTGTGATGGGGTGTCCACCCCACAGAAGACTGGAAGGGGTTAAGGTGGCCGGGCAGGTCAATTGACTGCCCAGGCTGCACCTGGAGAAGGAGATAGGGAATTGATTAGGCATGTGGCTCACTGGGGCAGGAATAGGAGAAGCATATATAAAGCCCAGCAGCTGAAAGAAGAAAAGGGCTGCAGGACAGTAATCTGCAGTCACTCCCTGGACAAGTGTGATGTGTTGTTGTTATAGAGGGAACCTTACAGTTACTCCCTAGTTTTACAACAGGCTACATAAAAAGCACTAACAAAGTCAGTACAAACTAAAATTTCCGACAGACAAAATGAGAAAGTAAGCAATTTCTCAGTAATAGTGTGCTGTGACACTTTTGTATTTTTGTGTCTGATTTCATAAGCAAGTAGTTTTTAAGTGAGGTGAAACTTGGGGGTACACAAGACAAATCAGACTCCTGAAAGGGGTACAGTAGTCTGGAAAAGTTGAGAACCACTGGTTTAGGAGAGATTTAGATAAATGTGCCAACAAAAGAATAATTCAAAACACTGACAAATTGATCCAAATATATGTATTACTGAGTGGCAAAAATGATAGAGAAGGGAGAAATCTATTACTATTGCTACTCCTTACATAGCTATTCCAGCACACTCATTTCCTATAGCATGTTCTTTAGATAAGAACAACTTTAAGTACAAAATACTCTAACAGCCTACTTATTTTGGCACTTTTTGATTATCTATTTATTCCTTCACTTATATCTTCAGAAAGTTATCTATGTATAATCATACTTGTAGCACCAAAAGCATTTTTTACTCTTGTTACAAGTGGTTTTCAAGTCGTTCTATTTGCCTTAGAGAACAGGTTCTGCAGTTGCTTGTTTCAGTGCTTAGAGACTCTAACAGCAATCTTCTGTGTGCATTTATTAGATGTAAGTTCTGTATGATGCTGATCTCATAACACAGCACAAAACAGCAAATGTGGGCAAATCGATTAGACTGACATTCATCCAGATCAGAGCTGGGCAAATGGCTTATAAAACAGTATGTAACCTCATGAAGTTGGCTTCATGCTGCTGCCCCAGAAGAACTTGAGCTCTGGGAACCTATCCCTGGAGTGCAGGCAGTAGGAAAGGCCTATCAGCTAATAAGAGCCCTGTTCTCTATGAGCTCATATCTAGAGAAGAGAAAGATGATTGCTTATCCATGTAGCCAGTCCTCTGTTTGTGGGTAGGTGCTAACAAAATCAATAGTAATGCAAAGAAATTTGTTTCACTTTTGGAATCTCACACCAGTGAACTGATCTGCTTCCCCACAGTGGTGGTGTCTCATAATGCTCATTTTCTAGGCAGGCCCCAGGGCCTGTTCGCCCCATACACGCCACACACATACTTTAGTGCAGTGGTCCTTAGTATCTTTTCAGGTGTATCTGTCTGCTCTACCACTTTGAAGTCGTAAAGGTGCTCTGGAGCATGTGATGTGGCGTGCAGTATGATTTAGTGTAACACCATTCCCTATGGTGCCTCATATCCATGGATATTGAGGGGGAGAAATCATGATGCATTCTACAAGGTAAATTTTAAAGGGTTTTTTAGACTTTTAAAATGGCAAAAGAAGGACCCCAACAAGGTCTTACAGTGTCCCTATATCTGAAAAGACCATTTGAGAAGATATAAGGGAAGCAGACTGACCTCCAAAGAGATCCAGTGATAGACTGGACCATCTAGTAACCCCAGGAAAAGACCCCCATATTAGAAGGGGTAGCAGTAAATGCTGTGTCTCCCAGGTCTCCCCAAGAAGACAACACTGCAGGTGAGAATGACAGATAGGGTGGAAGAATTATGGGTAGAGTTCTGTCTATTTTGAAGCAGTCTATGGCCTTGATATCTAAGCACCAAACTTTAACTGAACTCTTCAGCACCTCAGAACTGTCAGAGGATTGGTTCAAAGGACAGGTGAAAGTTCAGAAGTGGTGGTTCTTTTAACCAAACCACTGTGATATTAATTTTTCTTTCTGGCTGATATGGATGAAAAACTCTCCCTTAACAAAATGGGCCTTTTACTTAAACAAAATAAACATTTATGAATCTATCTAATTAAAACAAGTCACATATAAAGACAAGCCTAGTCAAGTAATTCAAATGCTTGCAATGTAATATCAATGCCACCTTCCCCACAAAAAATAAGAAAAGGTGGCTCACTTTAGTGTCACAGTTGCGCAAGACACACCCTATCTTGGACCCAAAGAAGTGTAATCAGGCCTAATTGCATCTCCTTTAAAATTATTTCAATAGCTAGGCATTTTATTGTTTTGGTAGACATCACAACTTTATAAAGTCAACCTTTTCTTTTCATGCCCTGGCTGCTTTTTGTAATCTTAATTTATTTTGATCAAATTATGATATATAATACTTAGCTGTTATTTTAGAACACTGTCCCAACTAGCTCAAGCTGGTTATAATAATAAATTTGGCTCTCAGGACTTCAGCTGCTCCTTTTGTGTATGTTATTGCCATGTATTTCCTATTTCAAGGTAGACAAAACGCACAGTTACTGCAGTTATGCTAATTTTTTTCCAAGAAAAGATCACCGAATAAATAAAAAGCTGGAGGTCTGAGGTAGTGCAATATGATGGAATAGAAATGAGAATTTTTTAAAAAATCTGAAAACCCTGAAAATATGCAAGCATAAAACATGAAAGAACTATACCTGAACTGAAAAACCATTGAACAGTAAAGGAGACATAAACCACTGGTTCCTACTCCTGCTCAGCCCTTGTCAGCAGGGACCTTTCCTTAAATCAACAGTGCAAGGAGAGGCAGTAGAAGGATTATATCTAGAGGAAAACTGGTCAAACAAAAGCATACTAACAATGATGATTTTGATTATTTCTGAAGAGGAGTTTGATCAGACACTACAAGTATCACATGAGAGGCTTATCAAAAGAATGGAATATTGAAAGTTCCTTTGGAAATGTTTGCACTGAACATCTACTAACCCCAACCCCCCTTCTTTTTAAAGCAGTGCTTTCCTTTATAAAAATCATTTTCTAGCCTTTGCTGTGGCTTTTTATCCTACTTTATTTTCCTCTAGTGAACATTTGAGACTGACACTTTCAATGACCTCTTTAACATCTGATTTTGTGTTAAGAATCTGATATATAAAAGTGAAACATTTCCCATTGCACATCTGACTAGTGAAAATAAAACTAAAAGGACCCAAACTCTTAAACTATTGTGTTTCTTTCAGTATAAGTAGAGATGGGAAATGGCCAAAACCTTAAATATGTGCTTCTCCTTTGCCACCACTTTGACATGGGATCAGGACATTTGAGTTGGACCCCAAATCTAAATTGCTTCCTCCTGTTTTAAGGTCCAAATCAAAATTAAAATCCAGTGGCAGGACAAAGGTTTGGGCTAAGAGCAGGGAGGGAAAGTGCTACAATAAGTGTGCCTGTGGCATTTCCTCCTCTAGCTTGCCACAGGTCTCCTCTGAGCCCCCTCCGAAGGCACCCACCTCTACCTGGCTGATTGTGGGAAGGGGTGGCATTATTATTTATATAGAGACCCTAAAGCTCTATTGTGCTAGGCACTGTGCATAGAGGGGTCGGCTCTGGTCCCTATACACCACTCCAGCGATAGTAAAGGAGATGCAAGATGCTGGAGAGTTCCTCCAGTACAGAAACTGTGTAAGGCCAATGTAAGTGGTACTAGGCACTTTGACATTTTGAGACATATCTGGAAATGCCAAAACAAACCATTTAGACACTATCAAAACACTGTAATTTTTGGTGGGGATAAGAGGAGGCTGATTCAGGCACCAGTCATAAAATCACCCATATGGGGGGAGGGATAGCTCAGTGGTTTGAGCATTGGCCTGCTAAACCCAGGGTTGTGAGTTCAATCCTTTAGGGGGCCACTTAGGGATCTGGGGCAAAAAAATTGGTCTTGCTGGTGAAGGCAGGGGTCTGGACTCAATGACCTTTCAAGATCCCTTCCAGTTCTAGGAGATTAGTATATCTCCAATTATTACTTTATTACCTAACAGCCCTGTGCGTGGGACACTGAGCTGGGATGTGGGAGACACAGAGTTGAGTCACTGCTCTGGAGCAAAGTCTTGAATGCAGGTCTCCCCCTTTCCTAGGTGAATGCCCTATCCACCAGACTGTAGGGTATGTGGGGAGGGGTCTTTCTCAGTCTCTCCTGTTGAAGTTGTTCCACTTGGTATAAATACTTAACTCTCATTGGAGTGGAACCTGGATGCCCCTCCGTCCAAGGCATGTGCCATAACCACCAGGCTATGCTCATTCTCTGGTCAATGACTAGTCAAGTATTGACAGCTTCAGCAGGAAAGAGTCCCACCCTATAATATCCCATAGCTTGGTGGTTGGGATAAGCACCCCAGTGGAGGGAGACTTGGGTTCAAGTTCCTTCTCCAAAGTGGAGATTCAAACCTGGGTCTCTCACCTCCTAAGTGAGTGCCCTAACTACTGGGCATGAGGGGCCTGGCACCATCTCCTTCTCCTGTGTTTTTGTGAATCTAGTCCCTCATTTCCTCAGCTTTTAGCAAAAACACCCAAAATGAAATGTTTTGTTCTACCTGAAATGGAACTTTTCTGACTCTTTTTAGAATTTTCAGTGAAATTTAAAATTTTGGTCAAACCAAATTGTTTTCCATTTTTTTTGGAACAGCCAGCTAACCAAAACAATATCATTTACACAGCAAGGTTTTAATCTCTGCTTTCCCAAGATGATGCCACGCTGCTCATCTACATGACTGAGTCTGTAATTATCCCCAGATGGCAAACCTGTGGGACACAATATCGAACTATCATCCAGTAAAATTTTAGGGGATGTAATGTATGAAGAGGATGCTGAGACACCATTAGCATAATTTCATATTTGTCATTAGCAATTTTAAGACAGATCTGAGACACACAGGCCTGGATGTCCTGGCTAGGACCAAACAGGGATTGCTATGCGTCTCAGAAGAAATAGAACCTTTATATCTTCTGGCCACTAAGGGATGAGTGAAACAAAAGCAACAGATACCGGATAGCACAGCTAGTCAAATAATTCATAACAAATCATTTATTAGATTATTTAATTTCCTTTTTCTGTTTGTAAAATGGTCAGATAGATTGTGATTTTTTTCTCTAATTTATACATCATTCAAAATTATTTGCTAAATAGCTTCTGTGACAAATTCTTGTGACAATTTCACTGCGAGGACTTGATACTTGAAATGCCACCTCTAAAGACAGGCATTCTCTTTCTTCATTGGTTAGAGGCACATCGTTATTAGAATCAGGTTTTGATTGAATAACCATGTTTACAAATTTTGAAACGTACTGTCTGAGAATGTTATGCAATATTCACTTTAAATGTTGCATGTTTGAATTTAATAATGGTATTAATAACATGAGATCAGAAAATCAGCTCAGTTGGAATTATTTAATCAGAGATTATTAGATTAATATAGCAGAATATAGAAAGAAAGCATACTTTACCAAATCCTCCATAACTAGTGAAGTGATAGCAGATTGTCCACTTCCATCTTAACTCCCCAAATGTTTTCCCTTTTATAGCATGTGGGACAAAGAAATTCCTTTGTGGGAAACTGAAGATACGTTCTCACAATTGATCCCACTATGTGTTTTGTTTTTAGATATTTCAATTTATCTCACTTTACTTCTGGAACATTTTTATAGTATTTTAGTTTACATGATTGATAAGCTACGGGATTTAAAACCATTCATAAGTACTAAAAACAAGCAATTTCTAATTAATTAAAACAGTGGTCCCCAACCTTTTCGTCTGGCAGGAGCCAGATGAAGGACCGTGGCAGCGGTCGAGCATCCGCCAAAATGCTGCCGAATTTCGGCGGCATTTCGGAGGTGACGCTTCTCGATGACGTCGCTTGTCAGCGGCAAGCGGCGCCATCCAGAGGCATCGCCGCTGAAATACCGCCGAATTTCGGCGGCAACACCTCTTGATGACGCTCCTTGTCAGTGGCATTTCAGCGGGCACCGCGTTGGGGACCCCTGAATTAAAACATCTCTTTATCATGTATTATTTTATAAATTACAGAAAACATTTTAGTACCAAATATGCCTTAATAATCACAAAATATATTTGGATTATAAATCCTCCTTATGTATTGACCATTTTGTTCATTACACTACACATTTCTAGTAACCGGCATCCTTTGTTAGTTGCATCTATGGGTATGTCTGCACTACGGGATTATTCCGATTTTAAATAAATTGTTTTTTAAAACAGATTGTATGAAGTCGAGTGCACGCAGCCACACTAAGCACATTATTTCAGTGGTATGTGTTCATGTACCGAGGCTAGAATCGATTTCCGGAGCGTTGCACTATGGGTAGCTATCCCGTAGCTATCCCATAGTTCCCACAGTCTCCCCCGCCCATTGGAATTCTGGGTTGAGATCCCAATGCAAAAACAGTGTCGCGGGTGATACTGGGTAAATGTCATCACTCAATCCTTCCTCCGTGATAGCAACGGCAGACAATCATTTCACACCCTTTTGCCCTGGATTGCCCTGACAGATGCCACAGCATGGCAACCATGCAGCCCATTTAGCCTTTTGTCACTGTCACCGTATGTGTACTGGATCCTGCTGACAGATGCGGTACTGTAGTGCTACACAACAGTATTCATTTGCCTTTGCAAGGTAGCAGAGACGGCTACCAGCTATAGCACTGTCTGCAATTGGAAATTGGCGATGACGTTTATCAGTCACTTTGCACCATTTGCAATTGGAAATTAGCGATGACGGTTATCAGTCCTTTTGTACTATCTGCTGCTGTCATGGGTGCTTCTGGCTGGCCTTGCTGAGGTCGGTCGGGGGCGCATGGACAAAAATGGGAATGACTCCCCAGGTCATTCCCTTCTTTATGTTTTGTCTAAAAGTAGAGTCAGTCTTGCCTAAAATATGGGGCAAGTGTACTAGAGAACCAGAGAGCACAGCCGCTCTGGGTCAGAGCCCCAGAGATCCTGCAGAAATGATGATGCCATTCTAGGGGGTGCCCCTGCAACAACCCCACCCGTTGCTTCCCTCCTTCCCCAACCTTCCTGGGCTACCGTGGCAGTGTCCCCCCCATTTGTGTGATGAAGTAATAAAGAATGCAGGAATAAGAAACACTGACTTTTTAGTGAGATAAAATGAGGGGGAGGCAGCCTCCCGCTGCTATGATAGTCCAGGCAGTACAGATTCTTCATTAAACATGAAAAGGGGGGCTGATGGAGCTCAGCCCCCAGTTGCTATGATGAGGACAGTTTTCAAACCTTTTGCACCGTCTGCCGAGAATGACCAGGAGTCATTCCCATTGTTGCCCAGGCGCCCCCGGCCGACCTCACCGACGCCAGCCAGGACCACTCACAGGATGATGAAGACGGTTTTCCACCATTTTGTACCGTCTGCCATCAGGAAAGGAAGGGGAGGGGTTGCTGCTGTTCAGTGCCACAGCACCGCGTCTACCAGCAGCATGCAGTAGACATACAGTGACATTGAAAAAAGGCGAGATGATTTTTTTCCCTTTTCTTTCACGGGGGGAGGAGGGGGGTAAATTGATGAGATATACCCTGAACCACCCGGGACAATGTTTTTGACCCTTCAGGCATTGGGAGCTCAACCAAGAATGCAAATGCTTTTCGGAGCCTGTGGGATAGCTGGAGTCCTCAGTCCCCCCTCCCTTCCTCCATGAGCATCCATTTGATTCTTTGGCTTTCTGTTACGCTTGTCACACAGCACTGTGTTGAGTCCCTGCTGTGGCCTCTGTCTGGAGATTTTTTCAAATGCTTTGGCATTTCATCTTCTGGAACAGAGCTCTGATAGAACAGATTTGTCTCCCCATAAAGCGATCAGATCCAGTATCGCCCGTACAGTCAAATGAAATTCAAAAGTTCGCGGGGCTTTTCTTGTCTACCTGGCCAGTGCATCCAAGTTCAGATGGCTTTCTAGAGCGGTCACAATGGTGCACTGTGGGATACCGCCCGGAAGCCAATACCGTCGAATTGCGGCCACACTAACCCTAATCCGACATGGCAATACCGATTTCAGTGCTACTCCCCTTGTTGGGAGGAGTACAGAAATTGGTTTTAAGAACCCTTTATATAGATATAAAGGGCTTCGTTGTGTGGACGGGTGCAGGGTTAAATCGGTTTAACGCTGTTAAATTCGGTATAAACGCATAGTGTAGACCAGGCCTCTGACTCTGTTGACCTCTAGAGAATTGTGTCCAAATGTCCAGAGTAAGAGATTACATAAATACAATTATTTTTTATTTGGTCATCTACTATTGTTGAAGTTAAATACAAAAAACCCTCTTCAGTTTGATAGGTACAGAGCACTAGATGTTATAGATACAATACACTTTGGTTTATACACAGGAACGATTGATATAAAGAATAGTAGAGGCTATATTTACTAATATCTTCCAGCAAACATTCTTTATGAAATTATTAGAATAGTGAGGGGAAATAATGCCAAAAGTAGAGTAGACCGTCTAGATACACTTATTTTAAAAATTGGAATTTATTTTCAAATTTTCAGTATTCATCCAGCTCTTCTGAATAGCATATAATCTAAAAGGACTCATGAGATAATGACTTCTTTAGTGTTTGCAATTTCTCATTGTTATTATTGAGTTCAAGTATGATCGATGTATACGTTTATACTTCCTGCAGCAATATTAGCATCAGCCCTAGCTATGTGCTACTTGGTTTTTATCCAATATGATGATCTGCTCATAAATGCCAGAGCACCTTTAGTAGAACACCAGATCAAACACCTAAACGTTTTGCAGAAGTTTGAACACCTCTACCCTGATATAACGCGATCCGATACAACACAAATTCGGATATAAAGCGGTAAAGCAGCGCTCCAGGGGGCGGGGCTGTGTGCTCCGGTGGATCAAAAGAAGTTCAGTATAATGCGGTTTCACCTATAACGCGGTAAGATTTTTTGGCTCCCGTGGACAGCGTTGTATCGGGGTAGAGGTGTATTTGGATCTAGAACCAGAATTGAATTGCAAACCTATATCAGGCAATTGCTCTTTTGCTGCTAACCTTCCAGTGCTGGACCCACACCACAGTATTCTTTTTCCAGTTTTCATCCTAACTGCTCTTTTAGACTCCAATATGGGGCTATATTGAAACTTTTATTAAAATCTGGCCAAACTTTCAAAAATAGGTGATAAAGTGTTCCAGGGATTGGCAGGAGAGGGATAACATTCTACGTAAAGGGAAAGAACACAACTGTATCTGCTAAGAGCAGTAATTGTCGTCAAATTTGGCCTGTGACTAGTTAGGGCTACCTGATATTAGGAGTTACTGCCTCTGTTAAGGGAAGGAGGAAACTGCTAATCTATTTAAATAACTCAAACAGTGGCTGTGTGAATGTTGTTTCTTGGGGCTAGTCTACACTTACCAGCCGGGTCGACGAGGTGAGTTCGACTTCTCGGAGTTCGAACTGTCGCGTCTAATAGAGCCATCCCCTTTCCCAAGGATTGTATATGATTTTCTCATTTGCAGTTATTCTTGGTTCCGACTTCGGATGAACAGCTAGCATGGGGATAGGGTGTGGGTGCTATCTAGAAAGGCGTTATGTTTGGAATTGAAATGGGAAATATGGGGAGAATGGAAGGGACGGGGGAAGAGGGACACAGCCAATTACAAGTCCCTTACCCACTTGCAGCAAGTTGTCTAGTAGGCGGATGCTGCAGTGGAAGGGAGAGGGTGGCCCAGGCTTCTCTTGGAGCAGAGAGGAACTGCCATGGGTTCTGCAGGAGGGCCCTGCAGGTAGAGCAGGACCTGGTACCAGCCGGGCTTCTCCCTCCCAGAAGGGCAGGAGTGCCTACCCTGCCCATCCCCCTTGCTGGGACCCACAGTGGTTCCTCTCCATGCTTTGGGATATTTGGAGCCAGCAGGAAGAGCACTCCTAGTAATGAGCCACCCAAAATGCATGTCCACAAGGTAGGGCTAAAGGGGAACACTGGTTGCAATGCTACTCAAATTTGGCCCCACCATCCTTCTGTCCATCTGCGAAGAGTAGCACGGCCAAATTTGACTGGCACTGTGAGTTTTCAACCACAGGGTCACAGTTTGCAAACCAATGGTTGAAATGAAGGGGCAAAAGAAGACCTGTAGTGACTTAGTATGGGTCAGACAATTTATTATCAAAATAAGGGACTGCTGACAACCCTACTTTTTGAGCCTCCTAGGGCCCTCTAAATTGCATGGGACCCTGTGCACTGGCACCAGCTGAATTGGCTAATCGGCTGACAGAGCCCTAATCTTGTGTCCATCTTGTGTATTTAGTGAGCGCTTCAGGGCAGGGACCATCTGCTGCTCTGTGTTTATACAGTGCCTAGCACAATGAAGCCCCTTGCTTTTTATTTTTTTAGGCACTACTGTAATAAACATGATTGATAATATAATGTGTAAAGTCTTCTTAAATAGTCTTGATTATTCTGTTTTGAGTGAATATAAACTTAATGTTGGGTAAACTGATGTCTTTACTGCTTAAATGTTTATGGACATATAGATCCACCCAAACTGGACATTTTTACTATAGGACAAGGAATTCTGGCTTGGAAACAGAAACAAAGATTCTGCCATTCTTGTTCATATTACTAAAACGTTTTGTGACATCAATCCCAATGGCAGTCACCTTACAGACCCAATCCGAGAGATGCTGGGTGCCCTCAATACTCACTTTGATGGGAATTGAGGGTATATTGCACTCATCAGGAACAGCCTACCAAAATTAGTAAGTATGTGCATAAAATGGCTGCATGCACATGCAGTTGGCCATTTTATGCAAACAAAAGCAAGGAATTTTTGTGTGTGCAAATGAAGCTGGCTATTCTTGTGTACATTCTGAGGGTCTGGCTGAAAATGTAGCACAAAGGCCTAAATCTTGTCCTGCATTCATAGGCACTGTAAGGGCTTCTTTATATGATGCTTTAGCCTGCAACAAAGGGGTGAAAATTTTAGTCTGCACTAGCAGATTGCAACCCTAACTATCCTGTGTGAGCCCTGCTGGTGCACACACTAAAAGTTCCCTTGTACATATTAGCATAATATTATTTGAAATGGGAATGTTTAGTGCATACCAGCAGGGTCCACGTGGGCCAGTTAGTGCAAGACATACTAGTGCAGACTGAAATTTACACCCTTCTGGTGTGAACTAAAGGGCTGTGTAGACAGATCTTAAAAAGGAAAAGGGAATGTGAAGTTGCAAAGTGGAGCACAAGAAACCTGTGCAGTTCAGGCAGATGTGCAAAATGCAGCTGTTGTGCCCAAAGAGGATATGATGACATCTCTGTCTGCTTACTGCTTCATAGCACATTCTATGCAGCATAGTAGAAAAGATGTGAATCTAGAAAACGATTCAACAAGCCTATTATGTTGTTAATAACAGCAGGCACTAGCCAGAAGCAGTTAAATTCAGCATGTTGCTACTGCTCAGAGAAGCCGTAAACAGTGTCCTGCCCTTACTGTATTGGCTCGATTTGAGGTATCTTGGCCATGGTGGCAATGTATCTTTTATGTTGGACATAGTCAGCTGCCACTGTTGACCTAATCTCCCACCACTGAAATGAAATTTTGTCCCTGATGTCAATAGGTTCAGGATTGGGGCCAGGATGGCTGATATCAGCTGTCTCCTGATATTATTGCTGGTTAACTGTATACTTATATGATCTCCCTGTGGTGTTTGAGCATCTCCCCAAATTATAAAATGTACACACAGAGTTTATTTCTCTCCAGTCTGGAGCTAGATTGTATTCCATGATATTGTAAGAAGATGTATTTTAAAGGTATTTAGGCACCTAATTTGATATCAGTGAGAGTTAGATATGTAAATAACTTCAAAAATCTTGACCTAGATCAAAGAAGTGGGTTTTGCGTTTTGCTGTGAATATGCTGAAGTTTGTAGTCACAGCTCACTGACACCCTGAACAGCCCCTGGTAACTGACAGCTCTTCATAGGAATCAGGTCACTTTTTAACCAGTTTATAGTCCTTTGATCTAGTAACTCCCAGCTTTGGCAAAATAAGACTTGCAACTTGTTGGAGTCAGGAGCTAGAACCATTGATACTAACAGGTTCCCTGAATGTCTTTCAAGTATGTGCCCAGATGTTCTTATTTGGGACCATTGTGCTGCTTTGCTGCTTTCTCCAACTGAATTCAAACATTATAGGCATATCGTAAACATTCCACTATCCCAATATAAATTACAGTTTAGGTTTCATGTCACTATTCTTAGATTATTATGTGGCGGCTCCACATCAATTTCAGGAGGAGAGGCCCACCCTAAAAGCCAATAGGCTGGTGGTTGAGGTACTCACATGGTATGTGGGACATCAGGTTCAAGCCTTTCCTCCATATCGGGTCTGTGGCTATTATGTGGTGTGTGGGTCTCAGTCTCTTTCTCATTTTTGTGTGTGTGTGGGGGGGGAATTCAAAAGGTTTGGTTCTCTTTGGGTCTACATTGGAACAAAAACAAAATCTAAGGCCTGGTCTACACTAGGGTGGGGGGTCGAACTAAGGTACACGACTTCAGCTACGCGAATAGCGTAGCTGAAGTCGAACTACCTTAGTTCGAGTTACTCACCCATCCAGACGCCGCGGGATCGAAGTCCGCGGCTCCCCCGTCGACTCCGCCACCGCCGTTCGCGGTGGTGGAGTTCCGGAGTTCGAACTATCGCGTCTAGATTAGACGTGATAGTTAGAACTCCAAGAAGTCGAACGCTACGCGTCGACCCGGCAGGTAAGTATAGACCTACCCTAAGACTTTACCACTTCTCACAAAACATAATTGTTGTTTTTTGGCCAGCCCTCACTGTGACACATGCAGTAGTGTCTATTTGATTTCAGTTTCTTATCTATTTGGGTTGCAGTATAGAAGTTGGCATCCTAACAATGAATGAAAGAATTGAACAGTTTTCATCTGGAAGATCTTTCTTGGGGCACAGGTGGGCCAGTAATGTGTGGGTGTGCTGGGGTGAAGCAAGAGGGTACAAGGAGCATATTCCCTTTACACTGACTTCTGAGTTTATCTTTTGCAAAGTTACATAATATGTGGGGGAAGCATGGCAGGATATGATCCCAGTGCTCCCTTCAGTTCTCTCTCTCTGTGTAAATAACACTCCTTTTGTTGCTCCTTAGTTTCTAAAGGAGTAGGACCAGGACTTGTGTTCCCATGCTACCATTGGCACTAGGTGCTGTGTAGGAGCACATGCTGTGCTTTTTTGGATCTGCAGTAAAAATCCTTGCAGAACACCTTTGTCCCCAGCCTTCCTGAACCATCCTATCCTGTGGAAACAGCACACTTCAGGAGCTGTCCTCTGAGATCCTGCTGCTTCAATGCGTGAGTCTCTGCAGTACTTTACAAACTTGTACAGAAAGTGCAACCTAAACCTTCTTTGTAACTATAAGATACTCCCTCTCTTTTCCTCTTTGTCATAGTGTCTGAGTGCATTCAAATATATAAAATAGTATTAACAATCTTTCTTCCTTCTTAGTCTGTGGAAGAAACAGCTTGATCAGTTCATTGGCTTTCAGGTACAGTACTTATTTGAGAGAGAGAGAAAGAGAGGGAGAATGTTGTGTGAGTACGAAGGATTTCTACCATCCACATTATTTTATTGCAAAACTGAAAAAGCTTCCCCTTAACAAAAGAAACCTTATTCATACAGCTAGGACAATCATTAGTAGATGAACTCTACGTTTTGGTCTTCTGCCCTACACTTAAAATATTTACTCTATATCCTCCATATTCAGCTGTCTAGAGATGAACTGGAACAACTGTTTTTGGTGGTTTTCACACTATCAAGAGTAGTGGATTTTGCAACTAAAATACTGAAATGCTATATATTACCTAAGCACCATTTAATGTCAGCATGGTGTTTCTGCGTGATGTGGTGATGAATATTGGAGCAAAAATGTCTCAGTGAAAATTCATCAAATGATCCTACTTTGCAAGGAAACCTTACATAGATTACAAATTTTACCACATGCCACCTTTAGCCTTGGGAGCCATTCTTGAAGGAACAAAATAGTATACAATAAGAAATCAAACAATGATTTCATCTCGCAGCATCAGGCATGTGCTTTCAAAACCTAATTCAGAATGCATAAATACCAGTCTGGCTTTCAAAATGGTAGCATGTATAGATATGCTCGAAACCTGTTTTGTCTAGCTTTCTGCTCTGATGAAGATGATAATATAATGTTGGTATCCCAAAACTGACCTTTTCACTTCACAAATAAATTAGGAAGAAAAAATGCTATTACTGTAATTCTCCAGGATTTTCCCTTAATATTTCACACATGAACTGCTACCTAGCTCATGTACCAGCCTTGAAAAGTTAATGAGCAATAATCTATGGGGTACTATTTAATAATAATCTATGCCTCTCTTTTTAACAACCTGATTACTGGACTGTATGGAAATATGAACAGATGGTAGTGTGGATTTATGATTATTGGAAGTAGCTGGGAAAGGTAATTTACTCCTATCATCAATGTCAAATCCATAAGCAATTCAATCAAGCAAAGATATACATCTGGGTTACCACAGTGAAATCTGTATAATAATTGTGGTGCTATCTGATTCCAAAGAAACTCTCTTCTAATCTTTTGTTCCTTAAAAAGATTTGTTATTTACTCTAGTGGGCGGTGTTAGAGAGGGCTGAATATCTGTGGAAAGGCAGAAAGACTGGCAAGGCTATTAAATGGAGCTCACAAGTTAGAAATGAAACAAGCTATTACCGTGTAAGCTGCTTGTGTGCTCATTTTCTGATGAAAACCAACATGGACAATAGAACAAGAGATATTTTCAAAAGACAGGAATACTTTTTATCAAGACTGACCATCTTTCTTTTGAACTAAACTCATGCATAATTGATTATGCAGGTCTTTTTGATCACATGGTCACTGGACTGATCCAGGATTGATACCTGAAAGTAGATAAGTCATTATACTTCTCTGGGACTTGTGGGACTCTGTGACCCATAATCTATATTGCTTCAATCCTTCTGTAGTCTCTCATTTGCAAAGCAAAACCTTCTCCATTATCACTTAAGTAAGAACATATCTATGACTGTCCACAGGACTCTTTCCAATTTATTTTTTGTTAAAGGTAGTATAGCTAAACTGATACATTAATATAATGAATTGGATAAAACTGATTGTCTATTTTCATTAATTCTAAATATCACTCTACTTGGAGGTGTTTACGTGTTTTAAATCTAGTGAATCTGTTCCAATATCCTATGGACTGTTCAAGACAAAATGGAAGTCCCAACTTAATCCTGAATTTGTAGGGGGGAGTTGGATTGTCTTATTCTGGATACCATTTCTAGCATTGGAAAAAGCCATATGGGCTAGTGTCAATGCACCATCCTATTTTGGCTTTCATTTGAAAGACCACTGCTTTGGTTGGAAGCTGATAAACTTCCAAAACTAGTTGAATGTGCTTTGTTGAATAATAAACTCATACATTAGAGAGAGAACAGAGCTACTGGGTCACTTCATCTCATCCCTGTGGTATATTTCCTTCTGTTTTTGCTCATCTAGTTTTATGTATCTCCAGGGATGAAGCTTCCACCATTTCTTACAGCTCTGTGACAGGAAGCTTTTCTTGATATTTAGCATATATTTTCATTCTAGAAGAGCTCTGGTTGAGGTACTGCCATAATATTTTTGTTTGTTTGTTTTCCTGCTAATTCTTTAGAGGAAAAAGTTTTAAGGTTTTGTGAACTCATCCAACAGCATATAGTTAGCAACAGAAATATTTGATGTAAATTCAGATATTTCAAACAATCTCATCAAAGCTGCCAATAACTGTCATTAAATCAGATCTCCCTGTAGAGTTTATCACTTTTTCTTTCAATGTCCCTAAGATCAGCCTTTCTTCTTTGTGAGATAGCTCCCAAGTGACTTCTTTAACTGCAGCAATCCATTTCTCTTTGTTAACTCAAGAAGCATTGAAGAGCATTGGATGCTTGTATGAATTAATTTCCACCAAAACCACATATTTCAGGGAGGAAGTGCAAATAACTTTCTCATGAGTACAAGGTACTTCCCCTTACAAGAAATATAATTTGAGAAATACAGAAAAGCCTAGGACTTAATAGACATGAAGGACAACCTCATTGTTACCACTGAAAGAGTAGTCCTTATATCACACAGAATTACAAAATAGAAATGGAGAATACTTTTCTTCCAATGTGTTTTTTGAAAATCACTGATGACCTGGACTTGAATTCCAAATTTGACTACAGGGCCACAGAATAAAAGCTTTAAATCAATATGTGAGCTTTCTTCATTGAGAAATGTCCATTCTCCCAAGCTGGTGGGGCAACTATGACCACTGGAGTTCCTGCTTCATTTTCAGCAGGCAGCAAAGCAGACCAGGTAGTCCTCCTGCTGTTCCTGGAGAACAAAAAGAAGCAGTGGGAGGTGTGTGCAGTTGGATCTGCAGAGGTGACTGATGATATTAAAAGAGCAGCAGCAAGACCTGCTTCAGAACCTGCAAAAGGAAACAATCAATGGCCACAGTACTGCGTAGGAAAAATATATTGGTGGGAAGGCCTTAGGCCTACATTTGAGTGTGCAATGCCTGTTGGCAAGTGGGGAACATAAGGGCAAGCATTTCTTATGTGAACTGGGATATGAAGGCTTGCTTTGGGGTCCAGAGCACAGGATAAACAACAGAAGCTCGGCCTATTGTTAAAGAGTAGACAAGAGGCATAGGTCTTTGGTTTTGTTTGTTGGGAAGTGAACTTGTAAGAAGTTGCTGCCCTCAGCAGAAAGTGAACTGCAGATAGAAAAAAGGAAGCAACAGACAAACAAAGGAGTGGATCTCCAGCAGCACAAATTCAGTATTTATTTAGCATGTGCATAGTCACTAGCCAAGTGATGGCATCTTCAGTGGCGTGATGCAGTTCTTCTAGGCCACCGCTGAACCTAGTCAGCAGGCATTCATCAACGATGTGCATCATCATATGTGTTGCATCGCAGCGGCACAAAGGGCTTGTCATGAAGGCCCCAGCAATACTGGCTGGCTGCACAGTAACCTTGCCCAGTCCATAACCTGTTCAATTGGGACCATTGGCAATGGGGCAGGTCAAAGCCAGGCGGGCAAATTGTGGGGTCAGCAACAAGGGACTGGTTGGGGATTATAATAGATATCGATTCCTCTTGCCAGAATGTTTTCCTGCCCTTACATCCTGGTGTGGCGGATGAGACCATAATGGGCGACATAACGGCAAACATGCAGCAGGTGGTTTTAAAAGGTCATTGTGCAGTGGCAGGCTTGAGTTGGTGAGTACTTTCTCCAGTAACTTGCCAGTGGCATCCTCTCATCTGATGATGATCAGTGGCTGTAGGTAAAGCAGATCTGGTGGTGATGGCAGTGGTTCTTACAGCTACTCACCCAATAGGAGTCTACAGAAGCATGGAGGAGAGAAGTACTATCCCTGAGACAAACGGGGTCAGAATTAGATTGAATACAGATGCTGTACAATCCACTGTGGGGATGCAGACACTGCCTCAAATGTTGTGGGGGAATGTGTGGATGACTGCTGACCCTCTACAGCTTGCTGGGGGTTGAGCAAGAAACTAGATGAAAAAGATGAAGGCCCTTGTAGAGAAGGTATTGAAGGAGACCAGGACTGAGAACGTGGTCATGATAGCAAAAGTCTGCAAAAGAATATGGTGGCATTGGACCATGGCTTTCAGGTGACCTTAGAAGCAAAAGAAAAGTGTGGATTCAAATTCCAGGTGAGGTGAGAGATAATGAGAAACTGGGGCTTCACATGTGCATAGATAGGGTTACCAGATGTCCCGATTTTATAGGGACAGTCCCAATATTTGGGGCTTTTTCTTATATAGGCACCTATTACCCCCCCCCGCCCTCACACACCTCCTGTCCCAGTTTTTCACATTTAGTACGTGGTCACCCTATGCATAGAGGACATCCAGAATGAAAGGGACCATCTGCTTCAATAGTGGGTGAGTGTGATGATGAATTGGATGACTTGCACACCTAGGTGTGCCAGTTCTGACCAAGTGTTTTAGCAGGTGAAGTGTAGGTAGGGATCTCTTACCAGCAAACATCTTCTGCAAGGTTATATCAAATGATTGTGTGTCAATCTAATGAATGCAGAGCTTGGGAAAATGATATATCCGAAGTGTAGTAAACAGCTGAACAGTAATTTTGTCATCCTATTTATAATAACCATAGCAATTACTTTGGTAGTATTGTGACAGCCAATAATGTATTTAGGAGACCTTTTTTTTTATACATAACTAAAATCAAGACTATGAAACAACATGGCTGATTACAGTTTTTACCAGATCATGCACATTCTGCACTGGTAGGTACTAAAGAATCACTGACTAAAGAATCACCCAATCTGACTTGAGAACCTCTTCAGTTGATGACGGCGATACCAAAGACGCCAAAGGAGACTTGAAAGCCAAGAAGTTTATAACACAATTGATGAGTTGAACCCAAATGATAGATTCAGTTCTTGAAAAGGGGAGGGAGAGCTTGAAGGCTTCCAGAAACAACATGTACCACAGTTTCCTTACAGCTGAAACTTGCACGTCTTACGTCATCATACACCACCTTTAGATAAATCAGCTCTCAGAATCCGTAGAATTAAACACCATCTCATTTTAGGCCATCTTGTTCATCTCTCTATTAAAGCAGCCTTCGCATTGTTTTCACCTGCTTTAGTTTTAGATGTGCCAAGTGGTAGGGATTCCATGATTTCTCTTAGGCAAACTATTTCATTATTCTCATGTATAGAGATGTTTTTCCTGATGTTGGAGCAAATCCTGACGCTGGTGCTGCATCTGATTGGAGGGGCTGAAGCTCCATAGCCCAGACTGGCTCTGTGAAAATTCCCCTTTCCAGTAGGTACAAAGTCATTACACAGTCACCTAGAGTTGTCCCAAACATTTTGAGTATGCTATTACTGAATTATAACTCACTGCTATTATCAATATTTCTGCAACATAATCCCATCCCTGCACTTTTTCTTCCTTTCAAGCCTCTCTGAAGAGTCAACATTAAAGATTTCCAACACTTACACACAGTGGTGTATGAGATTTTCACACCTTCACCCTATATTTAAAATATCAGATACCAGTGGTAATGCTGCAAATGTTGACATTCAATGGTTTCTGCTGTGCATAGATTGGATATCAACTAGCTAGTTGTGAGCATTTCTCTTATCAGATTTCTCTTATGCCCACTACATCAGACTCTGTTATTTTGTTTGTTTCCCAGGGTCTTTCATTTGTGTAGAGCCACCTGATTAGGAACAGAATGAATGTGTGCTGCATTTTAAATCTGGAAACAGTTTCCTCTCCACAATATTGTATGTTGTGGGATTACTGAGTTAAGAAAAACCTTCCCCTGAGATTTTTCTAATACTTCTACACAATCCCTGCTAAAGCTGACTAGCGTTGTTTGAATTTCAAAGTCAACATTTTAAAATTCAAAAGAAATCAGAAAAGATTTCAAAAACTTTTGCAAAAAAAAAAATCCCTCTGATTCTGCCAACTTGGGATATAGGGTTTTTTTTGTTTTTTAAATTTTGATTTAAAATTATTTCACATTTTCTCTCTTTTTAGCAAACCAGCTCTAATCTCAGCCAATTTCTCTTCTTA